>NC_044013.1:12162500-14662500 GCF_900496995.4 Aquila chrysaetos chrysaetos | reverse complement strand
GTGGGGTTGCTTTCCTATCTGCTTGTTATGACCTGCCCCAAACCTTCCCCTCCTCTCCTGCCAAAGGAAGCCTATTGGGAAGCTGTACCGCGTAACACCTTCCTCTCAGCAGATGCTGATTACACTGTTAATTGCCTGCTTTACTACTGCTCTTGCAAGGCTCACTGAGCTGGATTTCAGAATCTGTTATCAAAGGGTAATGAAAGCTGGCTATTGTGCTTCTATACGGCAATGGATTGGGACCGCAGCAGAAATTCTGTATGCCATAATCTGTGGGTTTCAGCCAGCCAGTTCCTGCAAATCTCTGTCCCTCTTTCTGCACACGCATCTCTGCTGCATTCCTTCCTAGAGACAGCAATATAGCAGATCAGCAGCTTGGCTGAAGCTGCAGAAATGTTGATGCTTGTTGAGCACTGCTTGTGTTGAACTTGTAGCAGTTGTGTTTCCCGCCGAGCATGGCTTTCCCGTTGAACAAAAATCACAGGGAGAGTCTCGCTCTCTGTGCTGTCCATGGGAAACAGCACGTATGTTTCTGTCCTTGTTCCAAGAGAGGAGGCAGAGTCTGGGCTGGTGTTCCTGGGCCTCCTGGTGATGGAGAACCGCCTGAAGCAGGAGACGAAGCCTGTGCTGCGAGAGCTGGATGCCGCCCACATCAGGAATGTCATGGTCACAGGTAAATTCCCCAGGTTCCTTCTGTGGCTGTGCTGGCTGCCACGGGGCACACAGGAGAGATTCACTCCTCCAGCATCCTCCATTGCACGTCCATGGTCTCCACCTGGGCTGCCACCATGCTATGGCAGATGTGAGGAGCCTGCCTCTCCTCTATCCTTTCAGGGGACAACTTACAGACAGCTGTCACGGTGGCCAGGAACGCGGGTATGATTCACACGGGCAGCAAAGTCATCCTCATCGAAGCAAACGAACCGGAGGGCTCCGCTCCAGCTTCCATTGCCTGGCAATTGGCAGAAGACTGCAAAGAAAACACAGCTGCTCTCTGTGTAAGCACAGCCAGGGATGGTTGCTTTTGAGTGCCAAAGGCAATTAACAAAGATTTTAATGTCTAATAACTGGCTCCTTGCTGGGAATTTGGAAGTAGCTCTGAGGAACAGAGGAAACCTGGGGGCTAGTTTGTATCTACCCCAGGGCATATGGAGGTGTGGTATGGACCATGCACCTGTTAGGGAGAAATAATTAATCCAGTGCTACTGAATTCTTTGCTCAGGACAGCATGCAAAATAACTATTTAAATAACTGGTAAGGCTTTGCAGATGCAGTGGCCACTTCAATCACGCTTAAAGTGTACAGAATTAATGCAATTATACATACTTGTCTGTGTGACTATTTGCTGGGCCAAACTTCACTGTCTAAACTAGCAGCCTGTGGCTAACAGGGATTAATTACGCACGGAAACACAGTTAGAAAATCAAGTACTGCCAGGAGTGAAGTTTTACAAAAGGATGCTGCATAAGGCTGTGTCCCTGGTTGCCTGGTGGGAGGCTGATGAGGTGGAAGTGAAATGGCATGTTATGACCTCAGTCTGAGAATAAATGCTGCCTTATTTCTAGGAGGTATGTGCTAATACCGAGGAAAAGATCACCTTGGAAGGAGAAATCTGCAACTACCATTTTGCAATGAATGGAAAGTCCTATCAGGTTATTATAAAGCACTTCTACAGCTTGCTGCCAAAAGTAAGTTCAGAGGAAACAAAGCATTTATTTGCCCTCCCTGTTTTATTAAGTGGCAGTGATGTCCTGGCTGGAGAAAGGTGTTTTTCTGTTGGTAGCTGTAACGTTGTCACTTCACATTTTGACAGCTCTGGGCAGCCTCCCACCATGCCTCAGGTTTAACCTGAACAGCTTGCTTTCAGCATCGTCTAAGACCTCAAATGACAAGGGTGGCTGTGGTGCTGTGAGCAGCTGCGCAGTGGAGTTACTCCATGGTCACCTTCTCAATTTCAGTTTAATTAAAAACATCAACCCCATTCCCATGTGCCACTACCATAGCTGGCAATGGCCTCTGCTCAGCAGGGGCATCAGGAACATGAAACACCCACATCTAGCATCAGAGATCTTCAACTCCTGTCACCCAGTCCATAAAATAGCTGGTGCTGGGATGGATTTTCAGATTTTATACTTTCTGGCCAGCTTTTCACGTAGGAGAAACCTCAGGCTGAGCAATGTTATTGCTGCTGTCATCAACCATCTGTTCTGCACTTGGGAAACACTTATAATGCCTTGCTGCTCTAAAGGCTGCTGCAGAGCATGTGGTGATCGCTGGTTTCCCCGCACCTCTTACAGAACAGGCAAGGCAGAAAACAGAGCAGGATAAATCTGATGTTAGAGGAAACTCAAACCCTCAGGGTGGCAAAACCATGGTAGGCTTTGGGAGATGGGATTAGAGGGTTTTACAAATGCGTCAGGCACCCATCAGGGAGGTGTGATCCTGCCTGGGTGGAGCGATGGAGGCACAAATCCCTGTCTGAGGCAGCCCATTGCTCTTTCTTGCAGATACTGGTGAACGCGACTGTCTTTGCTAGGATGTCTCCTGGCCAGAAATCCAGCCTTATTGAAGAGTTTCAGAAACTCGAGTAAGGTTCTCTTTTGTTTTCCTCTTGAACCAAACAAATAACAAGTTTTCTTTAAAGTGTAATTGTCCCAGCTAGTGCTGCTCCAGGCCCATTTTTCCAACCCTCCCTTCCTCTGCACGTGATCCCTATTTGCATCCTTTGTGGCCGCCTTCCTCCCAGTTCCCCTACAGGGATCCCTCCGCATCAGGAGTACCTGCACCCCTTGCCCAGACTTAGCCACTGTTGCTTGCCGGTGCAGTACAGAAGGCAGCACAAAATGAGGCTGAGCTAAAAACACGGAGGCAGACCCCTGCGTATACAAATAGCCCCCCCATCCTCAGCAACTCCTGCACAGCTGCTGGTGCTGTCCTGCCTGCAGCTTTGAAACAACCTGACATAGTTAGGAGTTCAACCCCAGAGATGCTCCTGCAGGTCCTCCAAGGAATGTTTCCTCCCCCAAACAGGACTCATGCTAACTATGGATATTGCTTGCTAAGCATAAACAAGATGTGATACCTTTCTGGAAAAGAAACAGTTAATTATTGGTTATGAGGTGCTTCCTCTGGGGATGAAGTTCCCTGCCCTCTCAGGGGGACCTCTTGTGTGGTGGTTTGGGAGCTGCTGTATTATTTCAGCAATTCCTGTGTCTTCGGTCTACAAAGACAGTTGAGGAGAAAATGCCAGTAAAAGCCAAGCTGTAGCCACAGGAGTTGCTGCAAACATGCACACCCTGCTGCCTTTCCATGGCTCCTGGTACCAGAGGGAAAACACTGTCTGGCATAAAGTGGCAGTGTTCTCTTTCCCGTTACAGCCTCTTTCAATGCTTAACCCTAATTTTGCCTGGTGCACTCTGCCCCATCCTCTTCCCATATGCAACTTGCCCTCTGGAAACAGCCACTGCCTTCTCCAGGGCCAACATGAGTCCCTGCTCTGTGATGTACCCGCAAGTGCTAAGCCAGTGGGTGCTCCACCACAGGATCAACTACATGCAAAGCTTATGCGTTTGCCTTCTTTTTCCTCCATCAGTTACTACGTGGGTATGTGTGGTGATGGTGCCAATGACTGTGGGGTACGTAGGAGCTCGTTTCCCATTCTTGTTAGATTTCCTCTCTTTCAACCTAAGCAGTTCTGTGACGAGAGGCTGCCCAACACCACTTGTCACCAGCATTTCCCAAGTTAGCCCGTGGGTACTACTCTGTCAGCATGTCACTGTAAAATACTATCTACGTGCATTTTTTTATACTAATATACCCAGTAACAGAGGATTACTGTTTTGGTATTTTTCCCCAGAAACAGGGGCAAGAGACTTTTTCTTACATGTTTCTTACACAATTGTAAATTTGAGGGTCTTAGCCATAAAAATAATTATTTTATTACCTATTATTTTATTATAATCTACTATATATTATATCTAGTAAATTATATATAGCATAACATATTTATTATAGTACTATTATTATATTATTATCATAGTATAATTTTATAATACTGCATTAGCTTCCTTTGTAAAAGTTGTCTATAGCCTACACCTGAGCACTAAACCAGAGGTGACAAGGCCAGGGAGCTCAGAGCAATAAAAAAAATAGAAACAGGAGATTGAAAGAAATAGAAAGAGGATAAAATGGTAATTTAAATAGTTTAGCAGACTGTTTAGGAGGAGAGGTATGCACAAACTCCAGTGTGGGAAACGGCATACAGGGTGGTTCAAAGGATTGTAAATAGGTATAATGGGATTAAACGAACAAAAGAAATATTTAAGCTCCAGGAAAGGGAAGATATCTGGAAAATGAGATCAGCTGGGCCACAGAAAAGAGGAAGATCAGTTACAAAGGACACTTGGAGCAAAACTTGTAAAGCGCCAGTAAACATACTGCTCAGGGTGGGAGGGATGTCTCTCCATCTTCTGACTCCCATGGATTTCAGGCTTTGAAAATGGCCCATGCAGGGATATCACTGTCAGAGCAGGAGGCATCCGTGGCCTCGCCTTTCACCTCCCAAATCCCCAACATCCAGTGTGTGCCGGAGTTGATCAGGTGAGTTTGCTGGGTGCTGCCCTGGTGCAGTCGCGGGGTGCTGCTGCCTGCTCTGAGCTCAGTGTGCGGGGTCGCGAGTGGGAGTGCGCTACTCTCAAAGATGCTGATAAACCAAACTTAATTCCTCAGTAACTATATAAAATGTAGCAGAAGGGGGTTTTAATTGGTTTTGATCCTCAAATTCCAGTGCTGGGAGGTGTTTTTGTGATTTTAGGAGAGCGTTGCCCATGGTGACTGATACTGTTGGACAGGTACAGCAGTAGAGTCACGTGAAAGGGCAAGTATAACAGTGACCACAGAATAGATTTGCTTGCCATTACTTTGAAAAATATATATCCATATGCTGCACACAGTCATGGAGCAGCCAGTAATAATGCTATTTAACCAAATGTATGCAAAAACAATTACCTGTTTGTGTAGAAATGCACTTGATTCCTGTAACTGTTGAGCAAATTAGTAATGAAAAAGCAACAGCAGCTTAATCCAGGTACTAAAATTGTAGCTGCAGAATAAAACCAAAGAAACAAAACACTGCAGATGAAGGGTAGTTAAGTGGCTCTGCAGTATCTTAAGGCCAAAATATTTGTCTATGGAATTTGAACTGTTTTCTATTCTTCTTAGAGATCCTAAACACAGATCCTAAAAGCAGAAACCATCCATAGACCTAAATCATAGCACTGTAGCTGTAAGTGGGGTTTTTAGCTTTGTTTTGTGTTCTGAGCAGGGAAGGTCGAGCTGCTTTGGTTGCTTCCTTCGCTGTGGTTAAATACCTGACCCTTTATGGCCTGATTCAGTTTGTTGGTACCGCTCTACTCTTTTGGGTAAGTGTTTCATGCCCATCTTTTATCAGTACGCTGTGCTTACTGTAGGTTTTTATCTTTAGTGGTATTACTCGGCAGGGAAGAAAAGGCATACAGGGCTTCAAGGACTAACAGATGTGAAAAGCTGGGTAATTACCAGCAGGGGATAGATTGGTTGTAGGGACCCCCAGAATCAGGGAAAAAGCCCAGTGGTAAAACTTCATCTCTTCTAAAAGAAGAAAGGGAATTAGACGGGAGTGAGTCCTGCCTAGCTGAGTGGTGGAGGCCCAGGAGCAGGACTTACTGTAAAATGGGGGCTTTGGGAGAGCAGCTACCTCTCTCTGCTGGAAAAAAAAGCTTGAAAAAGAAGTGGGTGTCTCAGGCAGATGAAGGAGGATAGTTAAAGAAGAATTACCATTGCGTATCACCAGTATGTGATGAATCCTCTAAAATTTTAATACATGAAAAACGGTGAAGGAAATTCATGTATGGATTTACTCTGGGCCACCTCTCTCACCTCAGTTCATGCACATCTTCTGTGCACAGTCCCACAGAGGGGAAGGGCAGAAAGCAAAGTGAGCTGCTGTGAATCTGCAAGGTACAGCCGAGGCTTGGTGGCAAACAGGGACTGCTGGTGGATCACTACGTGGGGACAGCTTCCCCAGCCACTAGCTTGGGTGCACCAACTTTGTCCATGTCCCCACTACCCAAAGACATTTCAAACCTGGCACAAAGTGAAACTCTGGCTGTCATTGCTGTTACTGTGGGCTGGGAGTGCGTGACCTGATCTAAGTGGTCCAAAGAGCATTGGTATCTGCTGGAAGAAGGGTGGAAAAACATTCAAATGCCACATTCAGATGTTAGGTCGCCCACAAGTGCTATGAATTAGCAAGGGGTTCAGCGGGACCTGGCTGACAGCTGGCAAGCTGGGCTTGCCAGTCCTTACGGAGTTGCATCAGGGCCCTGAGGCTGCTGTTGCTGGCATGACATTGCTCTGAAATAGCATCAGGTGTTACGGTTTGTGTTGTTGAAGTTGTCATCCGTTCTCAGGTGCTGCTGCCTTTGTTTTTGTTCCAGCAACTGCAAATCTTTGGGATTCACCAGTATTTGATACAAGACGTCATCATTACCCTTCTGGTTTGCCTAACAAGTAAGCAGCTCAGAGAAGCTGTGTCTGTTTGAGAGCCTGAGTGTAAATAGTTGACTTCATTTCCCAATAAAAATTAAAATGAGGAGCCAAGTTCTGCTGTCAGTAACGTCATAACCATTGATGCTAGACCAATTCCTAGGGCCCGGAGTGTGGGAATTGGCTCGCAGTCCTTTGCAAACGCAGCTGCAGAACTCTGTACATAACTGATAGGGTTTGGATGTGAGACTCGGCTGGAAGAGGAGCAGTTGCTCTGGTAACTGCTAGTGGGGCTCAGACAGCCTAACTTCAGCTCCTGGCTCTCCTCTGTGTTCCCAGCGTGAGACTCAGTACGGCTCTTAGACTCCCATGGAGATCCCTGTGGATGGGATGATACTCCTCATCTTCTCTGTGTGTTTTCCTGAGGGGGGGATTCAGAGAAGGTTCAGGTGGAAAATAGTGGAGATCAAAGCCATTTCTTGCCTGCTTATTAGGGCCAGGCTTTGCAGCTTTCACCCGCGATGAGCAGGTGGGGTGGTCTGTGTGCGCGGCTCTGCCCAGCGAACACGGAGGGACGCTGGCGGGCTGGGCTGCCATGGACTCCAAATACCTCTGGTTTCTCTCCAGTGAGTTTGACTGAAGCCTATCCAAAGCTGGCACCTTATCGCCCTCCCGGCCAGCTCATCTCTCCTCCTCTGCTGCTCTCCATCACCCTCAACGTGTGCTTTACCATAATCATGCAAACCTGTGGCTTCCTTCTGGTGAAGCAGCAGCCCTGGTATGTAGTGCTAGCCGGCCAGAGGTAAGTCCCTCTTTTTGTCTCTGATCTCCAGCTTGCAGATCCCGTCGCTGCTATGTGCGGGGGACGCTCCAGCCTTGCCGTGGCCTGCAGCCGGGCACACCGCAGGACCCCAATGGGACAATTCCCCGCCCCGCCCCGTGTGTACGCTCAGCAGAGCGTTGCCACGACAAAATTAAGTTGCTGCAGATGCCGCACTGAAATCCACAGGGCCAGCCCGAGGGCTGACACACGCGTGCTTTTCAAACGCCTCCTCCGAAGCACGCAGGGCGCTGCCCATCTGGCAATGCGGGAGAAGCGGCGGTGCCCGCGCCACCGAGCTGCGGCGGGCGCCCATCCCCGCGGCGGCCGGCCGGGGCCGGGGCCGGGACCGGGACAGCGGCCCGGGGCGCCCGCGGCGGGGGCCGGCCCCGCTCCGCTCCCCGGTGCTGCCCTCGCCCCGGGTCCGGCCGCGCAGCTCCTCCGGAAAATAAACAGCCCCGGGGCCGGGTTCTTCTGGAATCCGACTTGGCTGAGCAAAGGGTTGCTAGGGAGGTCGGAAGCCGGCCCGTTTCCCTGTCTGTGGAAGGTAAAATGTCTCTCTCCATATTCCAGAGCCGAATTATATCATGTATTATATTCATATGTTAAAGAGTATATATTAATGACCAGCATGTCGTCACACAGAAATGAACCGGCAGGGCAGGAGGCCCAGCGAGGCGTTTCAGTGGGGATGCTCCTGGATGCCAGGGCTGTTTCCCTGCCGCTGCGTGGATGCATCACAGGGCGAGCGTGCCGGAGTGGTGTGCAGGCACCTGGCACGCACATCTTCCCAGCTGTGTCTCTCAAACGCTGCTGTTGTTGCTCATCTGAGAGCAGAGATTTTGGCACACACCAGAAAATTGAGCTGATCTTTTTGGTCGTCTTTTTTTTTTTTAACATATGGTTTTTACTCCTGTGGGTGATACCTGGTCATGATAGCGGGCTGGCTTGGAAAGAAGAGGGAATTGCTGTTTGCAGCCTACTGTTGCTGGAGAGAGCAGGAACAAAATGCTGGGTGTTACCTTACAGATATGGCTCTCCAGGGAACCAGACCGTGTCCTCCACCAGCCCAGGGGAAAACAGTACCAGCAGTGGTGCCCAGAGCACTGTCCTCAGTTATGAAGATACTACGCTGTGGCCACTGTCTTCTATCAACTGCATCATTGTGGCCTTCGTCTTTTCCAAGGGAAAGCCTTTCCGGAAGCCCATCTACACCAACTGTGAGTAGAGCTGGAGTAACGTGTACTCTGCAGACTCCTGTTCCTGCCACAAAATAACCCTGGCAGGAAAGGCTGCTAGGGAAGGGATGCTGTGGGTTTTTCTGTACCTGTACCAGTGACTGGCATGTGAAATAATAGTTGGTGTATGTGAGCTCCTACTTCATTACAAAAGGGCTCAGTGAGCACTGCTTATCTTAGCTTCTTCCTTGAGATGAGAAGCAGCAGAGCTCAGAAAGGAGACTGCATCTTGTTTTGGAAAACACGTGCTTTGCAGAAGATGATGGGCTGGATTTAGCGCAGAACTGTTTATTATTGTGAACACAGCATATGAGGATCAGATGTATTTGTTCTAAAATACACACATCAAAAAGAGTTCCTTTGAGACTCACAGTCTTACCTTGCCTGACTTCCATTCCTAGAGATGAGAGAGAAAAGCCCATGATAGTATCACTGTTAAAATCCTCTCACAATAACCTTTCTTTTCTGTCTGAGTTTTGCAGAGATGATTTAGCCCTTCTAGCCATCGATTGACTGATAGTTCTTTTGCAATTGCAGCTCATGGATGAGAGGGCAGGACTTTGCTTCATCTTAGCAGAGTTGATTTTGTTAGGTATTTTGTTAAAAGGCAGGTCCCAAACCCATTTCACAGAGCATTGATCACCTGCAGAAGACAGGTGAGACCAGAAAGAAGCCATTCTGCAAGCAGCCAGACTGAGATGGGACGGAGGACTCCGCCAGCTGAGAAATCTGCACACACTTCTCTGTGTTTTATCCCTGTTTGGGGACAATCCCTAGGAGGAAGCAAAGGGCAATTCCCTTGTTCTTGACACCCACTCATCCCTGTCCCCTCTCCTCCCTGGCAGTGAGGAGGCCATTGGGAGCTGTTGACCCAACTTGCCGGCTAGTTTTAAGATGCTCAGCTCCTGGTAATTGCCAGGAGTTTGGCACCTCCGGACGTCTGAGCCATTTGCCATTGCTCTGTGGCCTCCTGATCCTTCGGAAGAGGATGCAAAGCCAGACAAACTCTTCCTGTGCAAGGCACAGTTATAGCCCACCTTTGCACCCTGTCAGTCACAGAAGCATCTGGTCCTCCCTGGGAGGGCAGCCCACAAGAACAAGCAGCCTCCTCTGCTGCCTGCGGTCCAGGTGTATGGCTGAGCACGTGGAGGAGCGAGCGCAGGGGAAGGGATGCTGGTGTGGCTCACAACAGTGCCCCTTCGAGGCAGTTTTCTGTGGTTGTATGAGAATCAGAACATGCCAAATCACATGGCTGCTGGGGAGTAGCTCCCCTCGTTTCAATTCCATAGCTCTCCTTTTACAGGGGAAAAAAAAATCGGTGTTTTTACATGATGGCAGTTTTTATGGCATTAGCATTTAGGGCTCCTGTCAACGTATTTGCAGAGTTTGGTCACCAACCCCCCTCATTCCCAGGGCCACAAATGCTGCTCTTTCCCTAGATTTATTTTCAGTCCTCCTGGCCCTCCAGCTTGCAATCTGCCTCTTCCTGTTCTTCGCTGACATTGATGCTGTGTACAGTGGCATGCAGGTAAGCACAAACAAAAAGTGCATTTCCATTTCACAACATGTATTTTGCTGGCCCTTTATCTAAGCATACAGAGCAGAAGCTACAGCTGTGGTCACCTTGGAAATGAATTTGCTGATCTGATGCTGCCTGGGTAGCCCTTTCAAACTTGACTCTAACATCCTTCTGACAAGGGCTTGATTAACAAAGTAGTTCTCCTCTCCTCTAAAGACTGGGCAGCAACCGGGAGAAGAAAAAGCGCTTATAGCTTGCTGAGCTTTTCTTCCTAACAGAAAAGCACAATAGGGTGGATTGTGATTTTGCATGTTGGAGGAGGCTTGTTCGCCAGAGAAGTGAGTGGGCAGGGATTGCTGCTACCCCTGCCTGGAGCACCATGAGCTCATGCAGGGCCGGGGCGTCTCGGCCCTCTGGGCGCTCAGCCAGGGCACAGTGCAGGCAGCTGCCTCCAGCTGTGCTGCCCAACGTCAGGAATGGCCGAGCCCTGTGGCTTATCCCCGGTCACCCTGCATGGGATGGATTCGGGTGGAGGCCTGGTGTTAAGGTGGGCATACACAGAGGGAGAGGAGCCGCAGGTTGTGCATTAGCTGCAGCTCCCCAGAAGTATTTGGGCACCAGATCCTGCCCCAGGCACGTGAGCTGCAAGTTTCAGCCGTAGCTTAAGTAGCTGAGATGATTTACGCAGCTCCATGCCATGGGGAATCTGGCATCAAACCTTCCAAGATCTCTGTGACAAAGAACTACTGTCACTTCCTACTGCCTCCTCCATGCTTGCCACTGGGAAAACGTTAGTCAGCTTCTCAAATCATTAGGAACAGATGCAAATCTTGGCAAGGCATTTAAACCTAATTGCTGTTCATGTCTTTTCCAACAGTTTCTTTACACTCCTATGATCTGGAGAGTTTACATCTTGCTGATGCTCTTGGTCACCTTTTGTGTATCTTTTTTTACAGAGGTGAGTGCGTTTGTTTACTGCCTGGTCCCTGGGGAGAACAGGAGCAGTGTCTGCTCACGTCTTTCTACCCCATTTGCAGCCATGCTTTCCTCCTGCAGAAGCATAAACCCTCAGGCCTTTTTTTCCTGAAGACTCAATGTGTATCAGTCAAATCCATTTTATGCAGCCTCAGAGATGATTTAGACTACATCTCTTAAGCCTTTAGAGGGGGAATGAGCTGAAGTGCAGTTGCCTCGCAGAAGCCCGCTGCCCTGGCTCACAGGGGAGCAGACCGCAGCACGGGTCAGGCACTTGGCAGTGATTTTGAAACAACCACGTCCCTCTTGTCCTACAGTTGACCAGGCCAGAGGCTGCGCTGGCTTGTGCCATTGGATATTGCAGTAATGACTAAGCCTTAAAGTGTTTTGTGGGTCAAGGCTGGCTGTATCCAGCACCCGGTATTGTCCCCCGCAAGGAGCAGCAGTGCCTGGTTGTACCACAGCCCCAGGAGGAAAATCTTGCCCCTTGATTATCCCCTTCAGCTAAACAGACTGAGATCAGTGTTGTCCTGATATGACTGAGCAGAGCCTTTCTGTGGATGAGGAAGGTGGCATTTGGCAGCTGCGTTACCCAAGGGGAGCGCACGCAGCCTCCCAGCACCATGGGGCTCAGGGGCGTTGCACACATAGCAAGGGATGGCTTTTGTCCCCAAGCAGTCTTCCCTTCCAGTGAAGGGCAACAGCACTGACCCTGTGCCGTGTCACTCTGCAGGACGTTATCTTACAGAACAAGCACCTGTGGCTGCTGATTAAATCCTGTTTCGGGTACCAGTCGAACAGCCAGTACCGAAAATGGCAGAGGATCCTGCAGAGGGATCCCAACTGGCCTCCTGTAAATGCAGAAGACTTTGCAGCAAAAAGCACTGATGAGATTTACGTTAACCCCACATACAAATACAGCGACGAGGACTAAGCAAGACCCTGCAGCCAGGCACGGGGCTGCACAGAGCTGGCAGCTTCCCTGGCTTGCACTGAACAGCCCATGTTTTCATCATTTGATGTGCACCAGATTCAGATGTTTGAAATCCCTGCACAAACCCATCCCTTCAGGGGCAGGCTGGGCCCGTGCTGGCTGTGCCTTGGAGCACAGGCAAGGATTATTCTCTCTGCTGCTGGTAAAATAACAGCCTTGACTCGACTCTATGGCACCAGCAGGTCTTGGGCCTTGCCAACATCTCCTACAAAGGCTCAGAAATACTGAATACAGCAAAGTGATGGCTTCTGTTGCTCCATATCACACTCTTACTCCATGTTTCAGTCACTGCTCCACCAAATCCTGTCAATGCACCCACCAGGCTTGAGGGGAAGGCAATCCAAAATAAGTGACCTAACCTTGACCACACAGAGCACATGTACAATTGCAAAATCCTGTGTTTAAATGCTGCAGCTTCCACGAACTACAAGAAAGTTCCCCAGATGAAGTAATTCCAGTTTTCTTGCATCCCAGAGTGAATTATAGATGTGAGAGGGTGCATACGCTGTCCTCGCCCAGCTCTCCCTTGCCAGTTCTGGCAGATGTAATGCTCTGAGTACAGGAAAGGTTAAAGCTCACAGATTGCTGTAAGACCAGGCTGGGAAGGCTGGCGAGGATAAGCCCCACTTGAGCTTGCAAAGACAAGGGGACACTACAGCTGCTGCACACACACACGTGACTCCCCCCTGCCCCCAATTCATGCTTTGCCGCTGCCAGGTCCTGGCCCAGGTTTTGTGTCACATGGCAGAAAGCAGAGCTAAGCCTTGGCTTCTTGCTTTAACTAGGTCATGCCAAGAAGCAGGGGTTTTAATGTGCTCTAGCATGTGGCTGCTGGACAGGTACGAGAAGCTGAGCCCCTCTATGCTTGCTCTTTCATCTTCAAGTTGTTCAACCACCTAATTAGTTTAGCCATGAAAGAACTTTTGATTACATTTGCAGGAAGCAAAAAAGGACTTTCAGGTTTAGTTTTATTATATTTTCCCATATTAAAAAAGAACTTTATTTAGATGTAATAACAGAGGGCACTACAAAATAGGACCAGAAGTCTTAGCTTTGTTATTTCAAACACTGAAACAACTGGCATTTAAAAAAAACCTTCTGATACTGTTATGTACATGTTAAGAGCAGATAAAAATAGCAAGCCTCTTACAGACAGCTCTTTTGCTCTCGTCTCTTCTTACAGTCCAGGCAGTTGCCCGTGGCAAAAGCAACACAGGATTTAATTTCTTACACACAGTCTGCAAATAACATGGTTCCAAACACGTAAGCCAGATATTCCTGGTAAAGAGTAACAAACCACACTTTTCCAAACCACTTTTCTTCTAAGACAAGCCACACGTCAGCTTTGTGACAAGGAAATAGTGGGGCTCTGTAGATTTGGAGATAGGGCATAGGTGCTGCACAGCTCGTTTTCCAGGTACATCACCCACAGCAATGCAGGGACCCTGGCTTTGCCTTCCTGCTGGCTAGAGGAAGATCGATCTTGTGCTGGGGCTACAAACTGCTTAAATTCAACTTCTGGTCACTGAAGAGCCAATGGCCACAGCTCCAGGGGGCAAAGGCTCCTGGCTACCCATGCAATCCATGGTAGTCTTTCTTTAAACCTCAGTGCTTTGGCAGCTCAAGGAGTAAAATCATAGAATGGTTTAGGTTGGAAGGGACCTTAAAGATCATCTAGTAAGCTTGGTCAGGTCCAGTGCCAACAATTACTGCATTTACAGGGATGAAGAGGGAAATTTCAGTGGTACAGTAGCCCCAATCTGGAACAAACAGCTGCCAGAGAAAAAGTTAGCTGGGTTTTTTGTCAGATGTCCCCAGATTGGGGGGCTGCTGCTTCCAAAGGGAGTCAGAGGAGCCAGGGAAAGGGATGCTTTCCAGGCAGGAGAAAACTGAGCAAAACACCATTGTGCCAAAAACAAAGCACTCATTTAAAACACTGAGGGATACAGCCTGCAAGGCCTGCCCTTCCTTCCTACCTCCTGCCCTCGCAGGAGCGGCTCAGTTTAGGCACAGCTGGCACAGGCTCCAAGACACAGTACATGCCTTGTCTGCCCTTTCGCAGGCCTGAGAACCTGGGGTTTCCCACTTGCACAGACCCTCAGCTGGAGGACACACAATAAACCCTCAGCAATACTTTTATATTACTTTTGATTTAAAAAAAAAACCCAAAGTAAAAATGTTAAGGTTAAAATAGGTTATTCACATAAAGAGCCCACAGGATGTAGCTGATAAATACAGGATGTGTGTAGAAAGCCTGCGCCAGCCCTCAGCAGAGCACTGCGGGGGTGAGGATAGAGAATTTGCTTGCAAGTGCTCCCAGACTACCAGAAAAATCATCACAGGCAATGAAATAAAAGCAGATGTGGCAAACAGGCTAGTGCTGCTCTCAGCAAGGGTGACACAGTTGTTAGTAAGTCTCAGTGGCAGCTGTGGCCACAAACTGTCCTGGGTCCCCCCCCCCGGCTGGGGTTCCCCTGCTCTGCTCTGAGCTTGTCCCAGTGGGCCATCAGTACTGTCTCTCTCTGGTTCTGCTGTGGAGCAAGCCCAGCAAGGAGAAGGCACCAGCAGCAGCTGTTACAAATCCAATGGCACCAATTGCTCGCTTGGCCTGCAAAGGGGAAATAAAACACAGGCTGGAAAACATGATGAGCTTTATTTTTTTTTTTTTACCCCCAGGCAAGCTAATGAAGAACAGGCAGGGATAATCAAGGCAATTAAATGAATGAGAGACACCTGCCCCATAAGCAGAAGGGGTAACACCCAGGCTTTCACCCTTAGGCTGTGGTGTTCAGTAAGACGACGCTATCAGGGTGCAGACTATAGCGAACCTCCTGGTCCAGGGTCTCTGGCAGTGATGGTTTGGACCCAATGCCTGGGGCTTTGCTGTCCCTATGCAGTTTGCAGGCTGTGCCCTGGTCCAGGAGCTCGCACAGAGAAGCAAGGAGGTGTACTGGGAGCCACGCAGGGGCTTACCCCGTGTTACTTACCTGGTCGGAGACCCCCTCGCCGTAGCGGAGCAGCGTCACAAAGTGCTCGCAGTTGTTGCCGAGCAGGTCGTAGGACACCTCCTGGTCAATGAGGTACTCGGCGCGCTGGATGATCTCCTCCACCGGGAGGGGAGCGTAGGTGCCGTCGTACTTGTTGTTGATGTGGTAGGTGTCATTTCCCACCACGTCCTTCAGGAGCTGCATCCTCACCCGGGCCTTTCTGCTGAACACTGACTTGGCGCTGGCGAGTGTGGCTGGCGGCCCTTCATCTGGGGAAGGTAGGGATGGGATGAGCCAGGTGGGCCCTGTCTGGTCCCTCCAAGACCTCAGAGGGGTTTCTGGTTGGCTCCTGGAAACGCCATCCACGCACACAGGGTCCACCACCAGCCCGTGGAGGGAGACGGGGCTCCCGGGTGACCCCAAAGCCCCCTCTGCACCCCGCTGGGCTGCGCCAGCCTTACCTACGGGCGTCACGTTGATGATGTACCCGTCGCCCAGGTAGAGGGCCCAGTGCTGATAAGCTGGCCGGAAGATCTCGATGAGGTCCCCGGGCTCGGGGTCGCCGGGGTGGGTGGCACCGAAGCTCTGGATAGCCGCCATCTCAAGCGCGTGAGGTCAGGACATGCCCCTCATGCCGGGCGGGCTCAGCGCAAGGCACGGTGGAGAGGGGAGGTCTGGGATGGGCACAGGGCATCTGCTGGGGGGCGGCAGGCGGGGAGATCAGTAGGGCCTGGCACCGGCACGCTCGTCGCGCACACGGAGCATCGGCGGGTGGGACCCGACTGCTGCTGCGGTGGACCCCGCTCTGCAGGGCCCCGGCGAGGGGCAGCCGGTCCCGCCTGCTACCGTCGCGCTGGCACGGGGTAAGGAAGGACACCGCCGCCGCCGAGCGCCGCAGGCGAAGCGGGGGAGCTGCTCGGGGCCGGCGGCCCGCTCGCAGCGCCCGTCCCCGGCGCTCGCTCCGCCGCACGGGCCCCTCCCCGGGGCGGCGGGCCGAACTGTGCCCACCGCAAGGCTCCCCCTGGTCCCCTCCCGGCCGCGCTCCTCTCGGGGCTCTCCTTCTGCCGGTACCGGGCCAGCTCCGGTGGAGGGTCGCAGCTCCCCGGGCCGGGGGTGCCGAGCCCATCCCCAGGCCCTGAGGCGCCCCCGGGAGCTCGGCAGACCCGCGCCCGCCGCCGGCACCCCGGAGCCGCGGGGGCACATCCTGCTGGCACACGCCTGCTCGCTCCCCCGCGTCCCCCCTCCAAGGCCCCGCTCACCCCCGGCGCCCGTCCCGCTGCTGCCGTGGTCGGGCTGCCGGCCCGGGGAGGGAGGGGGCGGCGGCGGAAGCTGGGCCGGGTGCCGGCTCCTCCCGGCCGCTGTGAATGGCGAGGAGCCGGGCGGGTTCCGGGCAGGCGGTGCTCGGCCCGTCCCCGGGGAGCGGGGCTCCGGTGCGCGGAGCCGGGGCAGCGGGTCCTGCCGAGCCGAGGGGCGGGTGAGCATCCCTCGGCAGGAAACCTTTCGAGAGGGAAAGGGGATGCTGCCGTTTCATTTCCTTGCTGGTGAAGAGAAGCAAAGGAGGTGGAGCTCAGGGTTAATCCCAATGGCCCGTTAAGGGCAAAGAGATTTCTGGGATGGCTTTTCATGTCGTGGCCCAGGAATTTCCTTCAGGGACTTCAGAGGAGTCTCGTGATTGTGCCCAGCAAGAGTCCTCTGAGCTGAGGGCTGAGCACAGCTGAGCAGGTACGGCTGTCTCCTTGGCTATTGCCGGCACAGTATGCTAAAAGGGAGTGTTCGCTAACAACAAAACTGGCCTCTGGGTGAGTTGAACTAAGCGGTGTATTTAAAGCCCAGCCTTGTAAAAGTCCGTGAGCAAGCCAGTTGGTTTAAAAGATCAGAGCAGCGGAAGACTTGTCGTCGTTCTGGCTTCTATTGACATGAAATAGCTAATTTGGTGGAGCACTGCATTGCAATTTGGCTTTCTGTATCACTCCCTGTTTCAAGTCTGAAGTATTTGCAAAGCTTTGCAGTGGAAAGCCAAGGCAATTCTTGTGGTATGGAAAAAAAAGTGTATCTGTGGAAACCCAGAAATCTGCTTTACCTGGGCACCGCTGGGCCCTGTTGCCTGGGAGAGCCCAGGCTGGGATCCCACAGGGTCGGGACTGGCCTGCGCTCCCACCGCCTGCAAGGGGAGGTGAGCGTGGTCAGCACCACTCGACATTCACAGAATCGCACTGTTAGCAAGCATGAGAGCGCAATAGGAAGCTGCCGCTGAACAGGCAGGAAAGATGCTTTTATAATTGCGGTGAAATTCCAGCATAAGGCTGACAGTTCGTTTGCGCACGAGTAGGTCTCTGGTGCCGATTCATTTTCATTATGTAATGGGGCTGAAAGCCCCTTTCCATTCACATCCTCTCCAAAATAGCTGTGCTGTGCATGTATGGACAGCTGGCATGTTCTTAAATGGAATAGAATAAAATGCCTTTTATCTACCTAAGTGTTCATGGAGGTTACAAATACTTTTCTGGCTGACAGCATGTATGAGTTTATGGATACAAGGGAAAGGAGAAAGGGTAAGTAAATAATAACCAGCATTATGGCAGAAACAATGGGAAGCCCGCACTGTTCCTCACCATAATCAGAAGTGAACCTGCAAAGAACTGGAACAGCATCAGAGAAACCTTAATGGTGCGTTCCTTATGTCTCAGAGCTTCACTCATGGCACTGGAAATTTGTTCAGGGCTTGTACGAGGCCCAGGCAGTGCCTTGGTCCCCTGAGCCTTTTGAGTGGTCTGTCATGGGGTGGGTGTCTGGCACACTGCATGTCATTAGGCCTTGCCACAAACACCTTTGGTCTTCTGCTGGAGGGAGGTCCTTAGCATGGCCTGGGACTGAGCCGATGCAGATCTCTACCCACATTCATCCGTGTGGCAGCTTCAGAGTTTGCAAAGACCCCGAGGAGAGTTTATGCCATGATATCATTCTTCAGAAAGTTTTTGTTAAGTTATGCTCTTGCTTAGCTCCCACAGGCAGGGGAGTGATGACAACCCTACTTTCTTGTCCACTCCACCCTGACTGCAATGAGGCAGCTCTCCTTCAAACAATCACTTCTTTCAGTCCAGCACTCCCAAGGGGGACAATAGGGGCCATCCTTTTTACTACCCCTGTCACCAGATGAGCTCAGTGTCTTCCTATATATTTCTCTCCCCAGTTGGGCATGCCTTGCCAGAAGAGGAGTAAGAACTGTGTCCTGCTCAGTTGGCTAATCCCCTGCCCATGGAAGGATTTGGGTAAGATGATCTCATGAAGACCTGCCTGGGATGCTATAATTAATTCTGACTGCATCAGTCTACAGTTTGTACATCTATCAGAGGTGCGTGTGTGATGGTGTGCAGCACACTTGTACTGGCAAATTCTGTCTGGATTTTTTGTTTTTCAAAGAGCCTCTGAAGACAGCACAGTCTCTTTTGTGAGTTAGGACATATTTCAGTTTGGGTCTACAACATGAGATCTGAGAGATATTTTAGATGAACAAGTTCAAAGTTTTCAGCAAATGCAATGTTTTATTTATTATTATTTCTTCTCAAAGTATTAGAAATACTATTAAAATACAAAGGCAGAAAGTAATACAAATGAATAGGAAAAATATTGCTAACTATAGGTATGTATTTTGGGATTGATTTTGATCAAATGCAGCGTTCACGATGCAGCCATAATCTTGCTCATGTATTCTGTCATCCAATACAACCCTGGACTGTCTCAAAAAAGAATCCCTTGATTTTGCAGCTGCATCCATCTTTCTTTTTCTTCTGTACAATGGAAAAAAAAAAAAAACCAAACCTTTATTTTCTGTTCTTAGCTGTAGTGAGAGGTCAAATAATGGTATGAGCATGCATTAAGTCAGATTTTGGAGAAGCCCAAGATTTGTGATAGTGATGCATATGCCCCGTGTAAAGGAAATGGCATATGTTCATTTCTTTAGAAGAAGCTAAGTTTTCCCTCACATTCTTCAAATGAGATCCTGAATGCTGTGGTTCCTTTCTGGTCCTGCAGGTATGTGATTAGTGGGAGTTTTGAGGTTTACAGGTGCTAAAAGTATGTGTCTTGACTCTGCTGAACGTAGCAAAGCTGGGAAAAGCCTTACCTGTACAGGTACACTGCAGAGGAGATGAGAATGACGATAACAACTACACCTGCCACAACTCCAACGACGATGGCAACTGTATGGTCCTCAGGGTTCTCTGTAGGAGGGTCTTCAGCTGAAGAAGAAATAAGAGCCCTGTCAGTGAAAGCTAACCATACTGTGAACAGAGTTTTTTTTCTCAACCCTTGCCTGTCCGCTTGGTTTATACTGTGTTCTCTGATGAATGTGGCTTTCTGGACTGGTGTCAGACCCAGGTCCTGTATGCTCTACAGAGCCCTGCTGTCATGCCTTCTAGCACCTCTCCAATGGGGGATCTGACCCCTTCTTTCTGCTTGGATGACCACAGGCTCTCACCCCCTGGGTTACTAATTTACAGCATGGAAATGAAGAGCAAGCTCAGTCTTCTCTGTAATGATACCCATTTTTGAAAGTGGTGTGTGTAATGCAGGCAGTGAAATCCAGAATTTATTACCTATCTTTTCAGCCTCGCAGCTTGGTCCTGTGTACAGTTCTGAACATTCACAGTAGAAGTGGAGAGAGGTGGTGGTAGTTTCAGAGCAAACTCCATCATTCTTACAAGGATTTGGCATACATGGTCCACCTAGCAAAAAGGAAGGAGAAACACTTCAGACTCTCAGATAATTCAACCCTGAGAGAACTGTTCTTGCTTAGATTACACTGACTTGTAATGGTGGACATCCCTGTATTTTAAGATGCATTTCTTGTACTTGACAACAGGAATCAGGGAAAGAAACACTGTTTCTGCAATGAAACATCAGAGCAAGATCCCCGGTATGCTCTTTTCTTCTGTACACACTCTGTTGCAACTATCCCCAACCCAGTGGTGTCCTATAAGCAGTAAGTCAAGACTTCTTAGCATCAAAGACAATGTGATAGTAGTTGACTCACTCCTGTAGCATCCACGACTGTAGTTTGAAATGCCACAGATTTCATCATATCCACACGCTATGTTAGAACAGGAGACAGTGGAGCTTTCTGTGCATTGGCATCTCTGAGAGCAGTCATCAGTTGTGAATATTTCTCCAATCTGGAAGACAGCAGTTAAATATTAAAAAGTATCAAATAAAATCAGCCAGAAAAACCATGAATGGCGCACTGGGGCCCCATGCTGCTCTCTCTGATGCCTTCCTGATGAATGGTAACAGGGCAGATTTTTTTTTTTTTTTTTTTAGTGGTTTGTACAAAAAAGCAAGCAAGCAGTTTACTAATCCAGCTCTTTGAAACTCAAGGACAGCCCAAGAAAGAAGGTAAAAGAAGAGTTTGGGGTACGATATCCTAGCCCCAGGTGGGGTACATGTGCAGCCAACAATGTCTAACTGTTGCTGGAGGTAAGAGAGTGGCAGATGCATCACATCATGCCTCCAAGGAAATGTGGAAATGCTATGTGCTGTTTTTCTGGCAACTGCCACCTGTTTATAGTGTCTCCCTCCTCCCATAAAACAATCTTTACTGGCTTAGGCCTTTTCTGTACCAAATTTCTAGTGTTAAAACAGAAATCTGTGAGATTATGAAGCTGTTTTATCCTGTAGCGACAATGGAGGATTCTCCATATTCCTCAGAATGCAGCCTTGCTTGGGGTTCTCTTCATGTCATAGCCAGACAGCCAGCCACAGACTCTCAGCCCTGCCTATACCACTCTCCACTGAGAGGAGAGGGACCACAGTGACTGACAGAACTTCTCTGTAACTCTGGTGTGTTGTAAACTTTGGAGTCTATAAGGCTATTATTTAGCGTAATAAAGGTGAAGAATTGACAATGGAGGTCAGAGTGTTATCATATACTTTCTTCAAGTGCCTGCCTTGAGTATTCTGGCACGCAGTTTCAGAGCCAGACCAAGTGACCTACTCTCTCTTCCCTTCCTCCGGAGACCAGAATTTTATTAAACAATTGCTCTTTGTTTCTAATGCAAAATTACGTGCTGAGGAGAATGAGGAAATTGTCAAAATAATTAGCAGAAGAAAATATTGTTTGGTGCTGTGGGAGCTGTCTGACCCACAGAGAAACTGTACCTCATAATATTTGTTAAGGTATGTGCAGCCACATTGTTTGTAAGGCACGCAGTCAAAACCACTAAGAACATAGCCAGGGAGACATTCACAGCCTTCAACACAAGGTGATTCGCACTCAGAGGGGCTGGTCAAGTCATTGCAGGATGCTGGGCATGCAGACATGCATGAGCTGTAGTTGCTGTTGGCAGGACACGATATACCTGTAAAAATAAGGAGAGTCCAGTTATAGCAGGCTGCTGTGCATTACTTACACAATGCCCTTTGAGATCCTGAGGACGTTACCATTTTGTAGGAGGCAATATGATGAACACACATACACAGGATGTGCATACATATCTAATAGTACTGAAGTTGCAAGTAAAGCACTCCAGAGTCAGGAAATGCATCGTCAAAGCTATTTGTATGCTGTGCTCTCATTCTTGGTGTTCACTGATCTCAAATAACTTCACACACATTCAGGGTAGCCATCCCTGCAAGTACCAGAGCTGTTTCACAACTCTGGGAGGTGTATTTCACCAGGAATACAAAGTCATCTAACCATGGGTGATGCAGGGGATGTATGGTTTGATGAATCTCCCAACTTAAAAAAAAAAAATTAGGGAAAAAAGGTTTGAGATTATTAGACGTTTTATTTCAGCATTTTTTAGTCTGAAAGATTTGGAGTTTTCAGCTGAATCTTTTTTATCTTGAAATTTCACAGGCAAAAAAGAGAATGAGTATATTTTGTAGATTTGAGTTTGAAAAAAAAAAAATTTGAAATAAAATGTTTTTCCTTCAGATTTGTGGCTTGTGATGGTCTCCAAAATTTTAACTTTTTTGCCCAGTTGGGAACGAGGACATTTTTTTCTCTCACAAAACTTCTGATGAAAAGGGAGCCGACAGTTCTGCTTTCCTAAGTAGCTTTGTAAGTTGGGGTCTAAATGAGGAAGGGAAGTCAGCATAGGACACAGAAGAGAGACCAGAAGAGCAAGTGTGCATGCTAAATTGTGAACAGTGATTGAAGTGTGAATCAACATGCTTTTACTCCCTGAGAAGCTTTGATATATGGTGCGTCTACAAAAAGCCTCAAATCTCAGACTTTGAGAGTCCTTTAGGCAGAAACCATACTTTCTGGTTCTTCCTATGCTTACCACAAACTGTCTGTTGTCTCCAGCCTTCCATACTGACTCCTTGCTGCTGACAATCCAGCACGTATTCCTCCAGACTGTGACATAAGGTAGCATCCTCATCTCCTCCCACACACATATCAAACAGGCAGCTCCTATGTGCAACACGAGAAAGCGTTCATTCCCAGTACCTTTGTTATTGTATATTTTCAGCTGCTTTGCTGCCTGAGTCTGAGTTAATTCCATTTTCCTGTATCTGGCTGACAGGAAAACAGAGGAATAAAAAAACTCCAGCCGCATGACTGGGAAGATCAGGTCATTTGGTGTGCAACAGCTGCTAACGTGAGAGGTATTCATATACGAACAAGCAATAAACAGGTACCTGACTGCTTGTCACAGTAAGTTATTCTTTGCCATCTGCTTCTTTTTTGGGCTAGCATGGCTGCGTCTTGCTTATAGAGCACTTTTTAGTGCTGTTAAGTCTTATAGCTGGACTACACACTTCTTTCAATACATGGGTGCCCTCCCCACATCCATATGCCTTGAATATTGACATAGAATTCTGTTTTACCCAGTGTTTGCCAGTGCTACCTTCTCAGCTTTGCTCATCATCTGAATATCCATGGCCTGATTTTCAGAGGCACTGAGATCTGAGATGAATGGGATCTGCAAGTATGTGGCACCTCAGAAAAATCAGGCAACCACTAAGAAGGTAGAACAGGCTGCCCAACCAAGTTCTAGAGTGAGGAGAAAAGTAGGCTTATGTTAAGAATCAGGATTTATTTGTACATTGAAGCCAGTATCCCTGTTTCTTTGGCTCAAGATACCTTCACATTCTTCTTTGAGGTGGGCATTATCTATCTTTAAACATTAGGTACAACTATATGACTAAAGAAAACCGGCAGCTACTTGGCAATTTTGTGACTGATGATGGATAAATGATGAATGTGGGGATGAATCAACAGGTTTCATACAGCTCAAAATTAGGTATGTGGGAATTGTATATGTAGGAGGCCAGAGCAGACTTGAAACACAGCAGAGGGAACTTTCTTGAAGATACCGGGTTACTCTTCACTAATCTGTTTTTTTTGCAATTCTCCATGAAAGATTCAAGAAGTGTCACTGACGGCTTCGGCCTTTGTGGCTATAGCATGAAGGCTAGATTTTATGAAGCTGGAATTGCTAAAAGGAAACTAACAGAGCCAGGAACTAAATTCTCACTGAATGTGGATGAGAACTGTAAGCACACTGGAAATCCCAGCCTACAGGTATAATGCTTAACACTGCTGCTTTATCTGTGTAGGAAAAGAGGAAAGCTACTTTCTAGAGCTAACAGAAAAGTGAAACTCTAAATAGATGGAAAGACAGATCATCACAATTATTTAAAAATAAATAAGGGGATTTAAATATATCAATAATGGAATCACTGGGCCCAGTTTTCTTACTATTCTCAGTTGCTATTAATACCCTGGAGACTGAAGATGCAAAGTTCTTGTCAGAAACTAGCACCAAAATGATTTTGCAAATGGGGAGAACAACTGTCTGCAGTAGACACTTACATGAAATAGAAATTTGGTGAGACCATAGAATGACACTTTGCAAAAGGACCATTTGAGTCAGTCAGGATTTGACATCTCGAAGTTCTGTTTTCTTGCCCCAGCTGATTTTCATTGCAGCCTTGGAAGAGCCCTGGATCTGGTTCCTCCTCAGACTCACCTTTTGAGTTGACGTCTCGTCTGTAAATTAAGTCATTACGAAACCATCAGTTCTCTGTACATACAGCATTCATGGTACTACTCTCTAAGTAACACCGTAAGAGTACTTCTGCCTTGTGGTGTAAGTGTAAGCTTATTTCTTTCTCATGATTTATCCTGAACGGGAAGGAGATAGATAAAGCAAATCAAAGATGTACTAAAACACTTCCTACCATCTCAGAGATTTATGGGTATTTAAATCAAAAGGGATATCTGTAACTGTCTCTTTGGAAATTCTGCATGACACAGGCTTCATCCAATGCCTCCTTCATCCAATCTATTCAATAAAGCTTGAACATTAGTCAGAATGATGCAGCTGGAATAGACCACTATTTCTTGGACATATGCTCACTTTCACTGAACAAGTGGCTACGTGCCTGAAGTGCCAGAATTCTGTAGGCATAGCCTCCAGAGCCCCTTTATGCTCAACACCAGCCTACATACTGCTTCCTACTATTCTGGCAGACTAGTTTTTGCAGCCAGATTATAACCTGACAGCTAATACAATTCCATTTACTTGCTGAAAAAGTTCTGTGTTAGTGGCTAAGCAACCTCCAAAGGTCTTTCAAAGCAAATTGAGAAAGACAGGAAGGAAGAAAGGAAGGAAGAAAGGAAGGAAGAAAGGAGGAAGGGAGGGAGGAAGGGAGGAAACTTCTTTCCCTACCCGTTTCAATATTCTATATGGACTAATTAGCACAGAGTTTGCCTGACCACAAATATCCTCTTTTATATTCAGAAGAATGTCCTTACTTTTTGTGTATTGGCAGAAAACACTAGATAGCCATGAAAGTAAGGAAATCAGATTCTTTAAGAACCTCTTCTGGAAGGAACTGTGAATTCATCTTGATGGATTTCAAAGCTACCTTCATGTTCCAGAATGAGGGATGACACTGAACCAGGATTTGCCTCAGGCCCATCTAGCACAACATGATGTATTTATCTTTTCCAGGAACCATGAGCTTAGCAAAGATCTTATTCATCCCTGTGCCCTAGCCGTTGTAATGGCTGTGGCTCCAAAGAGGGATACTGAACTGGAGTAATGAAGTGATAGTTCAGGCTTCTTTGGTGAGATAGAAGGGCACTGATAGTTCACCTTAGTGATGAGAAGGAGAAGTCCCTACACACAGTCCAAGGGAAGAAGAAAGACCAGAAATAAGACAGTGTAGTTATTCCTGGATATTAAATGTGGCTTAATTCACTCACTACCAGTGGCTGTGCTTGCCATGGATATTAAGTAGAAAATTAAGTACCTGAGACGAGATGTTGTTCTTTTCAGAGGAACTTTCCAGCTCTCACCAAATACATTCACGTTCTTCACCCAAACACCATTTGGACTTGTGAAGTCATTTCTATGTCTCCCATCAAAGTCACCACACAAGCCTTCCACTCTGTTTCTGTAGGTATTGGCCAGCTTTATATCTAGGGAAGTTCAGAAGAAAAAAAAAGCCATTACACAGAAATCCTTGCTTTTGAGTGTATGAAGAAGTGGAAAGCAGTGCCAAGTACCACATTTCATGATTCAGACAGGAGTTGGTAATGTGACAAGAGCCTCATATGTAGGATATGAACACAGTCCTGAACATACATGTTCATACATCTATTCACAGGACTGTTTCTGTGCTCTGCAACATGGATCATGAAAAAAGTAATTTCTTGAAGCCGATAAGGTATTCTATAACATCACATCACCACCTGAGTGCTCTTAGTGCATACTGCTTACTGCTTTGCAACAAACTGAATGCATCACCCACTTTTTGCCCTTCATATACAATCCACTTGCTCGTTGAGAAACAGAATTCCTATAAAACAGACCTTTTCTTTCTGCAGTTGGAATTTTAGGGTTTGGAATGATGGTCATCTGTATAAATGGCCTGGCACTTTCACCATACACTCAGAAATAACATGGCTATATTCTGTTGTAAATCAGGAGTAACTGTGCTTTGAACAGAGGAGATAATATGTGTTCAACTTACATGAGTTGTGTATATGTGATATGAGTCCTGCTGAGAAACACTAAAGAATGGGATTATCTGGAACAGACTTGAGAGGAAGCATGTAAAAGGATGCCTCACAGCTGTATAGCTTGAGGACCTCAGTCCTATGACCGGGTTAAGCTGGCAAAGGGGCAGATCCAGACTTCAGCCCATCATCCTGATCAGCAATTTAAGTGATTTGCTTTTGTTTATATCACTCAGGCCTTACTTAACACAGCAAAAGGTAGAACAGTCTGACTCTCCATCTCATTTCTCCTAAGTTCAGGTGGATCCAGATAAAGAAATGCCAGTTTTATGGTTTTTCTGGTTCCTGGGAAACACTTTTTGTTTTAATATTCTGGAATTTCATACCACAAAGGGTGACGTTTCTAATTTTGCCTTGGGTTTAGACCTCCTTTGGAATGAGAACATTTTTTGAGACAGTGCATAAATATTCCTGCACATTGTCTTGGTATCACTTACCTGCATTTTGATTGCCATCAAAGCTCAGGTATAAGCCAAAATCTGTCTCCAGGTAAATTCTTCTTGTCCTCTGATATATACGAATACCTTCATGAGGACGAACAGGGGGTCTCACCCTCACACCATCCAACTGACAGGGAAAGAATAAGTTACAATTCATAATATATAGGCCAAATTCAAATCTGGCTTCAGTACAGGTCAATGCTACAAATCAACACTCCTCTTCTCTAGTTTTATGATAAATATGTCAGATAATTTAACCAGGTAAAAAACCTCAGTATTCAGTTTTTTAAAGTTAACAAAATCATGTTTTGAGGAAAGTGATCTGGACACAGTATTTTCATATCACCCTAAGAGATTTCTACTATTGGGCTAAAAAATGTATATATGGGATATGTATACTCTTACCCACCAATAGGAAGGAAATGAAGATTTCCTAGCATAATTCACAGTTTTCCCTACCACTGATAAAAATTTGTATGGCTTTATTGTAAGTCTTGGGATATTTGGTGTTTTATTGCTAAATCTCTATTTATTCATTTATTTGTTTGAAGTAGAATTATATCCTTCATAACTATAGAGAAAAAAGACTCGACACAACTGCAAATCACCTTTGTGGTTGCCCCATTGCACTGCTGTAATAATACAGTTAGCTTTAATACTTCAATTCTTCAAAACAGACATTTTTTACTCAAAAGTGTTTTACTCCAAGGGAGGGCCTTTATCTGTGCTCTGCAGTCAGTGAGAGACTTACCACAAGCTCCTTGTTCTGCCTGAATCGCACTGTGTGATTGTAAACATTGACGAGAATCTCTTTCAGGTAAGTAATGCGTCGACTTCGACGAAAAGGATAGTTCAAGCCTTCAATGCTGAACTGTGTCAGAGTATCAGGTAGGTCAGGGATGGTCTGAGCCAGAATATATGTGTATTTCCCTTGAAAGTGGTGCACCAGACCATCGAAGGTGATGTAGTGTGGATCGCCCATGATCTGGCATTTCCCAAAACCTAGAAGGGGAGAGCTTCATTACTCTCCAGTCTGAATGTGCATGTGGCAGATCCCATGCATGGATCAGTTTAAAATAAGTTAGATAAAAATGATTGCTGCTGACATGCAGGTCTCCAAGTAAAGATGGGTGCTCAGGCATCACCCTAGTGAATGGGCACTCAAATGGAGAGATGGCCAGAGAAACTCATTCCTATGCTGAGAACCAGTGCAAGCCAACTGAACTGAAGCAGAACATTAGGGTTTATAGGCTTTATAGAGACTGAGTTGTGCACATTGGTCCTCTGCAGAGGAATGACTCTGCCACACAGCATGGCTTGCAGTGGGCTTTTAGAGATGTTGGTTTCATAATCCTCAGCAATGTGTTGCTATAAAATTACTGGAACTTGAAAAGCAATGTCTAATTTTGGCTGGCTTGCTGCTGTCACAGTGATTTCTTCTGAGGTTACTAAATTGATCATTGGGTTCACCAGCCCTAACAATCAGACGCAGCGACTATCATCTAAGTATTCTCCTTGACCATTGAGCGCAGAGCAAACTATTATCCTAGGAGCAAGGCTCTCCTTAAGACTGCTGGGGTGCCTCTGCTGTGGTATTTTGCCAAAATGGAGCAGG
The DNA here is from genome assembly GCF_900496995.4 of Aquila chrysaetos chrysaetos. Lineage (NCBI taxonomy): Eukaryota > Metazoa > Chordata > Aves > Accipitriformes > Accipitridae > Aquila > Aquila chrysaetos. The sequence continues at coordinate 14,634,355 of NC_044013.1, read as the reverse complement.
GGGAAGCTGGATTTGCATTATGCCCTTGTACTGATCAATACAGTAGGACCGATGCCATACTATTCTTCAAAACTGAAGTGTAGAGTCACTAGGCAACAAGCTACCTCCTAAACAATCCAATTTACCTAGAAAATATGAGATTAACTTTGCTTGGCCAAAAGAACTATCAAACGAAAAACACCCACGTTGTCCGACTGGCCCATTACGTATCTGTTCAGATCTGCTCTGTCCTGTTTTGCCTTTATATTTTTCTGTTCTCAAATCAACACGCAATGGAAAAAACAGGATCATTGCCAAAGGATTCACAGACATATCTGAGTTTTGTTTTTGGTAGATACAATGCAAATATTTTTTTCTTTTTTTTTTTATTTAAACTAGTCAGACTGAACTGTCAAATTTCTAGATGTAAGTAAATTTTCAAACTCTTGTTCCAATTCCCTCTACAAAGTCTCTGTCTTGTACTGGAACTTTCTGTTCTAAGAACTTTTTCTGTTCAATAATGTGTCGTCAATAGCACTGTCAGAGCTGCCGCCTTTCCCTGTGGAAAAGACTGGAAGTGCCACGGAAGAAAGAATGGACACCCACATCCTTCCTCCTTCTCCAGCCCTCATGGAACACCAAGTGAAGACCTGCCTGCACATACCTGTTGGATTGCACTTGTGTTTTCCATTTTTGATCACACACGTTTCTCTAGAATCACAGCTATGGCTCTTGCATTTGATGACACCGTTCTTGTGACACTGGCATCTTCTGGTGCAGTGTGGAGTTATCCAGGTCTCCCCAGCCTGAACACAAGTTGTGTTAATAGTATGTTATCAAGGTGCTCAGCTTTGCAATGCAATAAAAGTTCAATAGCAAAGGGTGTGGGGGCTGGCTAGGTGCAACCTGTCTAGATGGTGATTCCACAACTGCTCAATCCAGGTGTAGTCTCACCAAGAGGTGGTGTTCCCAGTCCATTTATCTTATTGTCTTTGACATGAGAATTTGAACACAAAACAGGACTAGGACAGACTGCTTGAATAACTCTGATCAATTGACTAGTTTTGAATATGCCTCAATTTTGGCCTAAGGTGCGAAGTACCAAGCTCCTGCATCTCCTAATACATGAGCCTGCAGCTTTTACTAATCAGATGAAAGGTTTTTAAGAGGTAGACCCTGAAGATTTCTTTCTGTCTCATTCAGATGGACAGGAGACCAACTTTCTGCAAGTTTTGCAGCCAGAAATTTGCTCCACAAATTACTTACACTGTAGTAATTGTTGTCATCATCCCTGCAGCCACAATTGCTTAGAGGTACACACTTGCCATTACTGAGCACATAATTATTATCACATTCACAGCCCTCAGTGCACTCTTCTGTCTTCTCACAAAGGGAAGAGGCAAAAATGTCATTGCATGTTGATGGGCAGGTGGAGACACAGTCTGTGTAATGGCTGTGGTGTGGACAGGGCAATGCTGTGTGGGTGGAGAATAGAACCAGCATTATTAAATATATTTAGAAAGTGCACTGCAAACACATGTGGCTAGCTGAAAGCTACAACTTGGCCTATAAAATGGTAGTATAGAATTGCCTTTTAATAGCTGATTTTGATCATCAACCAGTTTTGATTTTTTATATTTTATTTAAAAACCCAACAAAAACAAAACAGAGAACCCTCTCTGGAGCTGCTGATTCAGTTCTATTACAGGTATGCCTGAAATGGTGGCACCTGGCACTAGATCATTCAGATTCAGTAATCCAGTTCAGCTTCAAATGCCTCTTTGGGCACTGCTAGAAATGAGAATCTTTAGGGCAAATTCCTTAGAATGTTCAGCCCTCCAGTGGTGCAAAATAGGTGTATATCTAGCTTAACCACAGGCATAAACACATGCAAGAACAACAGATATGCATTGTCAGACTGAAGATTCATCTAGCTCTATACCCTATTTCTGCCAATGACTAGAGATGCATAAGGGGACAGTTCAAGAAACAGGGTAGCAGGACAAAGGGTTCGTTTGTCCAGTATCTTCCTCCACTCGTGGCAAGGAAGCAACTAGGAATTTCTGATGGAGCTATTCAACATTCATCTGGCTTGTTTTTTAACCAGTTAATTGTTTTGTCCTCCACAACATTATGTGATAATTAATTCCACAATATAATACTAAATTGTGAAAAAAACAACAAAAAGAAACCCACTGTGTAATCTTTACTCATTGTTACATAATTTGTTTGCAGCTTTGTTGAATAGGTGGAGTGAGGCACATACACTGGAAATTAATTAATCTGAGAATGTGGCCCCTAATAAGCAACTGGCCAAATTGTCAGTTTTCATTCAAAACACAGTGTCATCGAGCCCTGTGTCCTAACACAGTATTGTACTTTGTTTTAGTCTGGTTGTATTATTTCTCCATTTTAGGCTCATTGCAACGTATCATGACGTTCATTTGGCTACTAAAGCCATTCTAACTCCACATTACTATCCATAACTTGTCTAGTCCTGAGTTATAACTGGCTTTAGCTCAACCTGAACACAGTTCAGTGCAACAATGGAGTCATTAAATCATAATAATAGAATTGCATTTTGTGAGAATTTGGGTTAAATTTTCTTTTACATTACTTGTTCACCTAATACTGCTAATTTATTTTCAAGCTGTCCAAGTTTCAGTTTTTTCACTTGCTTGTACACTTACGACAGAATGTGCTATTCTTCCATTTAATGGTGATTCCATGATTCCTGCAGGTGTCCACATAGACTTGAACTATGTCGCAGAGAGTAGACTTCATGCCATCATACTGGCACATATCATAGATGCAGATCTGTATGAAGTCTTCAGGCTTGACTAGATTATGACATGCTTTGAATTTGTCTGATTTTAGGACATTGCACTGGCTTTCAATGACTGGTTTATTCTCGGCAGTGCAAGGAGGAACATCATCTTCTCTTGAGTCTGATAAACAACTGCATGAAAGCACAGACACAGCTGCATTTAAGTTTCAAAGGCATATATAAGACAAGAGACTGACACTGAAAAGTTTGTTTCTACTGAAAGGTATTAAACAAATAACGCTAGAGACTACGGTCTTCATTCTGTCTACGAGTGAAAGATTAGGCAGAAGTAGACCTGCCTGGCAATCACCATGCTGTGTCTGACCCTCATTACTCTCACTGAACTTGACCCTGACTAGAGGATTGACTTCTCAGCTTGATCTTGGACCTGTCTTGTCACTGCAAACTTGTGTGGTGATCTGGATTCTTGGCTGACCCTGGCTTCCACCCTTGGGCCTGTCCTGCTTGCCTTGCTCTGGTAGTGTGGGATGGGCCCTGGCTGGTGAGGCCACTGTTCTCTCGGCTGTGTTATCACACTTGGCTCCCTGTCCCTTAGGGAGCAGCTGGCCCTCACTCTTCCCCAACACCATCGTCCTGCTCTAGGTGTTTTCAGCATAAAATAAACAAAGGCTATGTCCACACTGTGGACTGCCCCAAAGCCTAATTCCCCAAGTGTGTGTAGATCTATGGAATGGCTGTGGTTTCCCTCTGGCCTGTGCAGTAGTTTCCTGTGGTGATGGATTTTTTTTGAGTTTCAAATTCAAGAAGAGAAAAGTCTCATATACATGACAAATGTTACAAAGTAGCAAACAGTCAAAACAATTGAAAGGAGACTCTTTCCCAAAGGAAGATGGAAGGTATGAAAGGAAGTTACATTTACCCTTCATCACTGTCTTCCTCCACTTTCCAGCTATTTCCAAACTGTGTGACACTGGCGAGTGTACCATTGGGCAAGGACAGGTCATCTTCACGATTATCATTGAAGTTACCACACATGCCATGTACCTGCAAATGAACGAGAACCGTATTCTAAGCAGAGTCTGTTCTGCATCAGTTTCCCCAATAACTTTGTATTCATTGCCTATGAAATGATGTGACCAGATCAGTACCAACAACCAATCTTGTACCAGACATTTCAGACATACTCACTAGTGTCTGACTGTACCCATGGAGAAATAGAATAGAAACTGCAGTAAATCTGTGGTTCCCTAAGGCTTCAAGGTGTTTTATTCTAGAAGCTGGATGTATTCCCCTAGCCAGGTCATTTTCTTTAACTACCCCCTTGGAACAAAAGGAAATTGTTGTGAAGGGGAAAAAATAGAAAGCAAAAAAATGACATGTTACAATACAGCTACAAAGAAAGGTGCAATAGCAAAACACAGGAATAAAAGAAAAAGAAACGCACAAAGCAGTGGTTTTGAAACAGTGCCAGATGTTTACATGCTAAATCTTACCTTTGAGAAATAAGACTGTGGGAGAGTGATTTCCAGATGGTGATTGCCATCGTATTTCACTATTACACCAAAGTCAGTTTCCACTACTATAAATCTGCCAACATTTCCAATGGACACGCCTCGCAACCGGTTCTCCACTGGAGTGTAGACTCTCTCATTGTTCAACTGGAGAGACATGTCGTTTGTCAGTATGGACATTCTTCCATGAAAGATTTTCTGCTCACAATCTATATTCCTAGCAGTGCTGAAGATTTCTCTATGACAGTTTTAGCTCCTTTACACTTCCACCATTGCATATTCCAACTATGGGTTGCAGGAATCAGCCTTATAGCTGAGGAGAGCTGGGCAGGACTCATAGCCTGTGCCTTTAACAAAAGGGAGCTGGAAAGATCCCTGGTAGTGAGCAAACTCTTACCTACCCATTGTGTGGCTTCCCTGCCTCTGGTACTGCCATGGATCCCCATGCTATTCTAGACCAATACAGTATGACTTGCTTTTCCTCTGCTCTTGTTAGCTAGCTACAGGTAATTGGGTTGACAACAGCTATTGAAGTGGGGAGCCCCATTCTTTACTTCAGGCAACAATTCTCCAATCTGGAGGCTCTGGGCTCCACCTCCAAGATATGGCCAATAGAACAGTAAACCCAAACCAGAAGCCGTGGGAACTAGTGAGAAATTATATTTCCCCATGACATCCAGTTAATGGAGGTGCCCACAAGTGCTAAGCATATGTGTACATATTCCTTAGGAAACATGAAGATCCTTTTTCCTACAGCTACTGTAGTGAGCTAATTTTAAGATACATCTTGCCAGAATAAAGAGCACCACCACCTACCAGGATTCCTTGGCTTTTCTGAAGGGTGATTCGTACACCATACACATCTATGTAGACTTCTTTCAGGTATGTGGCCCCTCTTAGTCCTCTGTCTTCATTCTTGCCAAGGATGGTTATAGGAATGACACTGTTGGTGTTGACAACCTCAACCAAGGTGTAGGTGCAGGTACCCACAAAAGTGTACATCATTCCATCAAATGTGAAATAATGGGGATCTCCTGCCACTTGACATGTTGCTTGGCCTGAGGGTGAAAAAATTATCTGAGAACTTTGGCTTGGATTTCACCATGGACTCAGCTGACCAAAGGTGTTTGCATTAGTGCAGCAACCTAATCCTGATCATTATTATGTGGGCAAACCTTAAAGGTATCTCAGGTTCATGCCAATGACATTTATTTGGAAATAAGAAATTTCCAGAAAGTGTCTCCTAAATTTAATTTAATTTTAATTTTAATTTAAATTGAATTAAATTTAAATTTAATTATGTACAAACTGGCAACTTGGCAGCAAATGAACCTCTTTATACATTTTTATATGCTGTTGTAGCTATGATTTATGGTAGTTGAGAGTAATACAGAGCTTTTCTACTTGGCTATATAAAAATACATAATTATATGTATAAATATAAAAGTAAATAAATTTGCATCTATATACATGGATACTTAATGCACTTGCCATCACCCAGACTCTCAGACATGCAGTTCTTAATTATTGCCAAATTCAGACCTTGCAGCACTGGTGATATGGGACTTGACTTTGTACTATCAAGACAAAAAGAACCCAAGTGACCTTGCAAACTTTTGGGCAGCATCAGTTTTTGCTGATATCCACTACAACAGAAGGGGTCTGTGCTTGCAAGACAGATCGTCCTGTCTTTTCATCTCTTAGCACTGGCAGCAGTCAGTTCAGACTTCTTTGCCATCACATATGAAAAGATATTTATAATAAAGCTAGAAGGAGAAGAAGGATCTAATTATGGAATTGACACTGAGAACCATTTTCAGGCAGGACTTACCATTGGAATGACAGCCCAGCACACCATCCTGAATTTTGCATTCCTCTCGGACTCCACACTCCCAGGATGTGCACACAATGGTGTTGTTAGCCTTGCAGGTGCAGCGTTCAGTGCAGGGATAACTGGTGAACCAGCTTTCATCCAGCTGAGCAGAAAAAAGAGTGTAGAAGTATATACTATAAGATAAATTGGAAGGTAATACCGTAAGGGACAATCGTATTATTAGTATTTGAATGTGCATGATGTATGATCATTTGGGCAATTGTAGCCACACAGCTCACAGATCAAGAAGGCTGGCAAAGTGAGTCTATTTTGTTATTATTAATGCTGTAAATAATAACTGTGTTAATGATATTAACATTTTTTTTCTCTCATGGTGATAAAGAATGAGTTCCCGTGTTTGTTCTTTTTTTTTTCTTTAAACATCTGAGGTAACTTGCCTGGTGATACTGGTTTTTTTCATCAACACAACCACAGCTGCTTTCTGGCACACATTTGTCTCCACTCAAAATGTAACCTTCCTTACAGAAGCAACCTTCCACTGGTAAGGAACTGCAAGAATCAACTGCTGAGATGTTCAAACAGGTAGAGGGACACCTAGTACCACAGCTCTTGTAGATGCTGCCTCCAGGACAGGACATTGCTAGAGAGAAAAAAGTAAGATCACTCAAAAGGGCAAAATCATGATAGAGGTTTTCCTGATGCTTTCACTGTTTGCTCCTGAAAATATATAAAATTGCTGTTAGAATGTCTGACACTGGAGAGTGCTGTGTACAAAGGATTTTCTTGCCATGTGAGATGGGTGGCTTTTCGTAGAGGTGGGTAAGACAGGTGGGCCACCCTGCACTTCACAAAGGAAGTCAAACATTGTAGGCTCGCTTTGAGGGTAGGTCTGATGTGATCATACAGGACTAATTGTGCTTGGTTCAGTAAACCTTTTTCTGCAGGTTTAAAGACATGAAGTCACTCCATTAAGGGAATAGAAGAATCTTTTCACGTACCAGCTGATATGGCCCCATTACTGTAGTTTCTATTTGAACACCTGCCATATATTTAAAAATAGAACTAAAAATCAGACTCTGTCTTTCACTGAGACACCTTGAGGAAAATATATTATACTGTCACACCCCTCCTGCTCATGGTAGAATTGGGCTTCTATCACTCAAAGCATGCTCCCCAGGGAAGACATTACATTTTACAGAAATCCTGAAGCATTTGTCCGTTTCTGTCATCTAAACCCCCCCCCCTAAAAACTGTTTCTGGCTACATTCTGTGACAAATCACTACATATGACTCTCATTTACTTCTGTCCCTACAGCAGGATCTCTTAGTCCTGTCAGGCAATTACAACCAACATCTCCAGTCATCTAGCCAGAGTACCTGCCCTTTGTCAGGTTCTTAATTGAGTTTTTGTTTGAATTACTGATGGAGGGAGCACTTGAGAGTCAATCCTCTTAATGTGACTGAGTCTTCTCTATCACTATAATCAAGCCATAGATATTTAGGTCCTGGGCTATGGCCTCAGACTATGAAGTCTGGATGTCCATAGTGTTAATCTGATTTGGAGAGTTAGAAGCTCATTTCTTGCTCTGTCTTCTTTTTATATATGAATTCTCTGTGCTCTGTCCTCCCAGGGCTGACTTACCGGGTGCTTTAAAGCCATTCTAAAGTCACAGTAATTCTTTGTCCAAACTGAGTAGCTCCTAGAATCTCTCAATGTTTTTTCATGGTTTAGTTTCAATGCAGAGCTAATTGTTGATCACAGGGAAAAAAAAAAAAAAAAAAGAAAAAGAAAAGAAAGAAAAAGAAAAAAAGGTGCAAATCTGCAGAAGGTAATACAGTGGTAACTGGTATAATCAAAATTAGTGTAAAAGACAAAAAAAAGCTAGAGAAGATTATGGTTTATTTCAGTGTGGTTGACCTTTAGAGGACTTCTTTTTTTTCTCTCCAGGTGTGTACGTTGTGGATATAAAAGTCCTTTAGAAGATGTCTGGCAAGCAGAAAACTGCCCAGTGCTGCATAAAATTGGCACCAGTGGAACCCCTGGAAAGATTTATTCTAAGAAATATGAGTTCATTATATGAAATTTCCCATAAGGTCATTCTGAAAAGAATTAATTGGGAGATAAGTGAGAATACTTGATTTTTTTGCTTTATAGAGAAATACTTGTAAACTTCCTAGAAACAGGTGTTTCTCAAGGTCTCTTATTAAACTAGTTTTTTAACCAAAAGCCATCGATAAGCATTTGTGTGTGGAAGACTACCAGCTCTACTTACACTGAGGATGGTAGTTTTTCAGTGGAGCAAAGCAGCAGTTATTTCCCCAGTGCAGAAGCTCACATAAGACACAGTTAAATGTAATCAAACTTTTCCAATAAACTAATAGTAAATTATTAAAACTTTAAGGATTAGACCTGCGTGTATCCAAATGTCCTTGAAAATTAGTATTTTATACAAATACTGGAGTGTTACTGAAACTGAAGCAGGCTCAAGACATGAGAAAAGATAAACTATACTCAAAACATTACATAAAATGAAATAACATGCATGAAAAAGGTAAAGGAAAATGTGCATACTTTTGAAGTTTAAATCCAGAATAGATATTTATAAGTCACAACACTCACGGCAAAGAGTAGCATTCCTCCACTCTATGCATATCCCAGCATTGATACATGACTCAGCATAGGCCTGCAGTCCATAGCATAAGGATATTGCCTGTCCACCAGTGAAACACATGTCATAAACACAGTTTTCAAAGAAATTCTCTGGAGGCACTTTGGTATGACAATCCTTGAAAATTCCTGTGTAAATCAAGAAAGTTATATAGAATAATAGAAAAAAATGGGGAATGATAAGATCACCACCACCATCTATTTTCTGTCATGGCAAATGTATTGTAAGTGCTCCAGGCTAACTTTGTTTAGTAAGTTAAACCAACACTTGAAACGGAGCATGCATAATGAGACTTGGCCCTCTGGATCAGGCTTTCTTCTTTTTGCATGATTGATATAACATAGCTTACATAAATTAAGAGTTGCTGGCTAGGAAAGCCATTAATTCCAGACAACTGCAGGGGCTGTCCAATGCAGGGAACACATACAGGATTTCAGATAAAGTATCTGTAATACATGCAATGACAGTGCCCTCTGAACTATCTCTTTTAGCAAGCAGAGTGCAAGTCACTATAAAGCAAAGAGCAGCTATGGCTCCCTGAGCACATTCTCATATAATCTTCATGGACACATTGGCACTGTCTGAGTGGTTGACGTATCTTGACCAAGCACCTATGAGTTTTATGTTGGCCATTCACACTGGAGATTTTATATGCTTCCAATGTGAGCTCAGAACAACGAACTATAGAGAGGAGACAACACAAGCTATAAAGTGCTCCATCACGTGGCTCACAGAGAACTACCAACATACTACCTGTTGGGTCTGTGATCATGCCACATGCTGTGTTCTTCTTTGCTTCACTCTCCAGCACAGGATCACATTGCTCTTCTGTCCCACTGGAGCATCTGGGGAAAGCAAGCAAAATCAAATGTGTGTTTCACATCTCTTACTATCAGATTTTCAGTGGAAGATTGACACATGACAACCCTGCACAACAGGGTGTATTTTATTACAGTCACAAGACTTTATCCAGCTTCTTTGAAAAGCTGACGTCAGCCCTATCACGGAATGGACTCCCTTTTTGATGCCTTGTGCCCTATTCAAAGGCCTATTCTTAGCTGAAAAAAGAGCTGTGGGATCCAATCAGTTACAGTTTCCGATCAGGGAAATGGACTGAAGTCCCATCCCCCCTCACACTCAGCAGACAGTTCCTGCTTTGGAAAACAAGACTTAAAGGACACAAGCCCTCTTCTCATTCCCTGTTTAATGTAAAGGGACAGCTCCCTACTTCTAATGGACAGTTGGAAGATGTAAAATGGTACCGGATGACAAAGCCAGTGAGTGGATGGATGTTTGATTTTATAGAGTTTGATTAGCAAATGCCATGTGATTAAATTAATATACATACATGGCGTTATTCTCAGGCACAAGCCAGCTTTGTCCAAGATCAGTGGAGCCACTTGCAGTGTCACCATTGGGCTTTATGTTGTCATCATTTGGATCACCATTATAATTACCTGTGAGGGTAAAAAGAGATTTATGGGACACATGAAGTTCATACCTGTAGAAGAAACCTCCGTTTCAGGCTGTGAAATAAACTACAATGAACTAGGGAGAGTATATGTGCAACATCGATGTATACTGGGCAAAATAAGAAGAGCTCAGTTGTGTTTTAGACTTTGACCACTGACAAGAACAGCTGTTCTGGGACTTGTAGACTTGAAGCAAGAAGTCTGTAAGTTCTTATGTGACTAGATCACATTACACACAAGAAAGAACTGTTTAGCTAAAAAAACCCAACTCCTTTCCTTGGATCCTACCTGTAGAATATTGGACTAAATATCAAACGGTGTTATTTGCACCATTATATTCTTATGTAGATTTCCTGAAGTGAAAGTGTGAAAAACCCATGGGGAGATAATTGAACCTGGAAATTTCATAGAATCATAGAATTGTTTAGGTTGGAAAAGACCTTTAAGATCATTGAGTCCAACTGTCAACCATGCCCACTAAACCATGTCCTGAAGTGCCTTGTCTACGCGCTTTTTGGATACCTCCAGGGATAGTGACTCAACCACTTCCCTGGGCAGCCTGTTCCAATGCCTGACAGCTCTTTCAGTAAAGAAATTTTTTCTAATATCCAATCTAAACCTCCCCTGGCACAACTTAAGGCCATTTCATTTCATCCTATCTCCAGCCACCTGACAGAAGAGACCAGCACCCACCTCACTACAACCTCCTTTCAGGTAGTTGTAGAGAGCGATAAGGTCTCCCCTCAGCCTCCTTTTCTCCAGGCTAAACAGCCCCAGCTCCCTCAGCTGCTCCTCATAAGCCTTGTGCTCCAGGCCCCTCACCAGCTTGGTTGCCCTTCTCTGGACACGCTCCAGCACCTCCATGTCTCTCCTGTAGTGAGGGGCCCAAAACTGAACACAGCACTCGAGGTGCGGCCTCACCAGGGCCGAGTACAGGGGGATGATCACTGCCCTAGTCCAGCTGGCCACACTATCCCTGATACAGGCCAGGATGCCGTTGGCCGCCTTGGCCACCTGGGCACACTGCTGGCTCATATTCAGCCGGCTGTCGACCAGCACCCCCAGGTCTTTTTCTGCCGGGCAGCTTTCCAGCCACTCTTCCCCAAGCTTGTCACGTTGCATGGGGTTGTTGTGACCCAAGCACAGGACCCGGCCCTTGGCGTTGTTGAACCCCATACAACTGGCCTCGGCCCATTGATCCAGCCTGTCCAGATCCCTCTGTAGACCCTTCCTACCCTTGAGCAGATCAACCCTCCCTCCCAACTTGGTGTCAACCGCAAACTTACTGAGGGTGCACTCGATCCCCTCGTCCAGATCATTGATAAAGATATTAAAGAGAACTGGCCCCAAAATTGAGCCCTGGGGAACACCACTTGTGACTGGCCAACTGGATTTAACTCCATTCACCACAACCCTCTGGGCTTGTCCATCCAGCCAGTTTTTTACCCAGCGAAGAGTACACCTGTCTAAGCCATGAGCTGCCAGCTTCTCAAGGAGTATGCTGTGAGAGCATTTCACAAATTTCAGATGATCCAAATCAAAGAATAATCAGAAACTCACAAGACAAGCTACTCTCATAATTTCTACAGTCCCATTTCCATCCTGAAGTACATTTCATATAATCACCTGGATTTCAGAATGTTGTTCCAACTAAACCTGCATTAGCAGCACTGCTGATGAAAAATTACTGGTCACTACTAATGCCAGTGAGCACCTACTCTCATTAGCTATATAAGCCACCTGTGACTCTTACTTATTTTGGTATCCTATTGCAACAGAATTTCTTACAGAACACAGTAGAATGTGCCCTTTGTGTTTGATCTTTCTCACAGGATTCTAAAAGGCCTCTATGTTTTGTATCATATATAGCACGTAATATTTTGTGGTATTTGAATTTTGGAAATAAGGTATGAGTTTTGTTATTCATCAAGTCTGTCAGCTCAGGATTATTGATACTGGATCCTTGTCATTGCTGTGTTTTAATGTAGACGCTGCCTACCTTAGCTGGAATAAAAAATAGCTAAAAATAAGCCTTAGTAGTCTAATTATTCTTTTCTTTCTTTTTCTTCTATTTCTCCTTTATTTTTTTTTCTTTGATCATGTAAACATGATCATTCATGTTGTATAAATACCCCCTAAAACAGCACAGGAGAACAACAGCAGGAAAGGTTGAAGATGTTGACAGTAAGCTATTCTGAAGGTTGCTCTCTGCTGTGGAAACCGTATCAAGTTTTTATGATTCACAAAATGAAATGGTATAGCATTCCTCACACCCAACAAAAGACAAATACATCAGAATGTAAATAACAGAAAAATATATTTGTAGAATTCTTGAGTAGCTGCGTGCAAATCATTACTCTTCCTATATTTAAACTGTAGAACTGAAGTGAGGTTTTTTATTTGGCTAAAAATGTTATTTTCAGTTACACCTCACAACATTCCAAATGGATAGCATGTTACCAGGAATTTTGTAAGTAACAGTTGTTAGAAACTGAAAAATTCTAGCAAGTTTTCTTCACTGCTGTAAATTCTAGTCCATTTGACAAGGACTAGTTGTGTGTAGAATAAGTATAACACGCTAAAAAATAAATTTTAAGTAATCACCAACCTCCACAACTCACTAAAAAGTGACTAAGCCTATGACTTACCACAGAGGCCACAGAGCAGACCACGGTAATTAGAGGGCACAGAGACTTCTGCATAGTGATTTCCATCATATCTCACCCACAGTCCGAAGTCAGTTTCCAAGAGAACATAACCACCACTGCTTTGAATACTGATCTTCTTTTCAATAAATACAGGCAAGTTCATTCTGCTGCCATTCACCTGTACAGCAAGTTGTAGAATTTGTTGGACATCTCATTAAAAGAGGTACATTTAAGTAATAAAAAGAGAAAGTTTGCTATAAACTCTGCAGAGAAAATATTTCATTATCTGCATGTCAGTTTAAAAATATTATATATGTCTTTTAAACAAGTATTTTCTTACATTCACTTTCTTGTTTTTCAGCAAAGAAATCTGGATGCCATAGACTTCCACTTGCACTGACTTCACGTAAGAGACTTTGGTGTTGGCTCCTCTGTGCTCATTTGTTGTAGACACATCAAAGTATGGAAGCCTTTCAGAGATGTTGCACACTTTGGACAGGGTGTAAGTGCAATTTCCCATGAAATGATGAACTCTGTGGTCAAAAGTGTTATAATGTGGATCCCCAGAGGCACTGCAGGAAGCACGGCCTGGGAAGAAAGAAAGACCAGACTAGTTCCCTCTGAATCTTTACCAGACTTCTGCAGTTGCTTTGTTCCCACTTTGTTTGTTTGTTTTAGTTTGTAATTGTTGCTCAGATATAACAATGATGGCATCAGTCAAGAACACCCCAAAGCCCAGCCCAGCCTCCTGTCTTTGGACCCATAAAGAACCTGTACTCTTGTGTATCAGAAATCTATGCTAGAAGTTGAGGAAGAAATATAAGCAAAACGCACTGATATTAAAAAAGAGCTTTGTTATTAAGACATTTTATAAAGTGGAACAGTGAGTTTTTAGTGTCCATGTCTGAAAGGCTATATCTGACTAAATAGTAAAAATTTACTCAAAAACTTTACAGGGTTGGTTAGCCAAAATAGACTGCTGTACTATCAGCTGTCTGGGGTTCTGTACTCACATCAGTTATGGAACTCCTTTTGAACACTGCATACACAAGATGTCCTTTACGCACTTTTAAAAAATATTGAAGTCAATTAGCCAGTGATAATATGTACAAATGGAGGTACACAGTGTGTGTGCATTTGTGTGTGAGCTGGGTAAGGTTCTGAGTGCTAATAAGAAATTCCCATTTTCAATAAAAAAATCTTCCCATCAAATCTTATCAGAGTTGAGCTTGCACTGCTTTATGGTGTTTAACAACAACAACAAAAAATGATGAAAAGAGGTCCTTGCTTCTTCTCTGATTTTCAATGGCATGTTACAAAAATAGCTACACTTATGGCTGTGTCTAAATGTCAACCTTAACTGCTTACACATGAACTATTAAAACTCCAGGAACTACATACATCACAGTTATAAAAAAAACTGCAGAAGACATCCAAACTGACTAGGTGAGCTAGCACTCTCTTGTACTTAACAAGCTGACACATGTAGAAGACTTACTGCTTAAAATGGGAGGAAAGAAGCAGTAAAATTTATCTAAACTGACATTTTAGTGTATTTCCGAAGTATTAAAATAACAATAACCACAATGACCCAGTCTTTTCCAGGACCATATAATTGGATTATGTCCAAAATAAAAACAAAATTTGGAAGCTCAATTAAATTTCAAAATACTACAAACAATAACATCTATATAACAGGTGAAAACTTGCCATAGAAAAGGGAAATTTAAATAGATATGGACATGGCAATAAAGAGTATGTGAGATAACTATCAGGAAGATAGTTTAATGTTGCCAAAACCAGTGAAACTGTGCCAAGAGACACCCAGGGCAGGACATACATAGTCACTATGCAGAAAGAGTCCCAACACTGAGGGGCTGACCCACCAGTGTGATTGGGCATGCAAGAAAAAGCTCTGACGATCCAGTATCAAACCTCTGTCACATGGCTGTGGGACCTGGATTAAGAAAACTGAGCAGTTATGAAAGGCAGTGAAAGATGAGGATGGAAAATGACAGTACCTGAGCTCGGTGTGGGTCTTGGTGGTGATGGTGTGTATGGAGGCTGTGTTGTAGTGCCTGGCGAGGTGATTGTGGGTTTTGGTGTCGATGGACCTAGCACAAGAGAGAGCTAGAGGAGATCTGCACCAGCGTGGGAGATGTGTTCCACACAGCTGGCCCACCCTTCCCAAACACCCAACACTGTGACCAGGGAGGCCCAGGGCAGGGATTGCCCAGTGCTTCCCCAGCAAAAACTGCAGCACTCAAGCACTCCCCCAAAAGCTGGGAGATAGAAAAAGACATGCAGCCCATTCACTAGAGACACTGCATCCCATGGTCGTGGGCCTTGGAGGAAGCAAAATGAACAGCTTCAACAAGCAGTAGAAGATCAGGATGGGATGTGGCAGTACCTGAGCTCGGTGTGGGTCTTGGTGTACGTGGAGGCTGCGTTGTGGTGCTTGACAAGGTGCTCCCAGGTTCTGTGGTTGATGGACCTAGCACAAGAGAGAGCTAGAGGAGATCTGCACCAACGTGGGAGATGTGTTCCACACAGCTGGCCCACCCTTCCCAAACACCCAACACTGTGACCAGGGAGGCCCAGGGCAGGGATTGCAGAGTGTCATCTCAGAAAAAGCCCTGCCACTCAAGGGCTCTGGCACCAGCATAGCTGCGTGACAAAAGAAGCTTAGGCACTTCTGTACCTATGCTCAACGTCTTGGCTGTGGGCCTTGTAATAGTAAACTTAACAGTGACTGCAGGCAGTGCCAGTGCACCAGTCTCCAAGGGGGAAGCCTGCTTGACACAGGCTGCATTGCTGACCTACAGGGCACTGCAAAGACAACCTCTGCTCTTGGCTGTAGCACAGGCTGCCACCTCAGTCGGTGACATCTCTCAGGATGCCCTTCCCCAAGCCGACCCTTGTACCTGTGCAGGATCCCTTTTCAATGGACAGATCATCCAATGCTACGTCGCTCCGGAAGTCTTCACCCCATTCTCCCTCCAGGACAATCTAAGGGAATGGACAGTTCCCAGCATTAGCTCCGGCCACATGTGCGAAGTGCCATTACAGAGCACGGTTCCTCTCAGGTGGCACTGAGAGCCTGTGCCCTTACCTGCATGTTTCCTGTGCTGTGCACCGTGATCTCTCCCAAGTTCCATCTGTCCCCGTGGTTCCCAGTGCTGTTCCAGACCAGCACTAGCTCTTCGCCCTTAGCCACATACACGCGCAGGGCCATTGTTTCAGCTACTCCGTACATGTGATACCAGAAGCGGAAGCAGTGCGGTCCTTCTGAACTGCACACTGGACTGACCAGTTGAGCCACAAAGCCGGGGAGGGCATTGCTCCCTTGCAGATAGATGTAGTAGCCGTCTGAAACAAAGTGTGAGCCACTCTGTCGCACGCATATCAAAGCTAGACAAAGCAGCCAGGGGCAACCCAAGCACAGTCCTGGGAGCACCCCCTGCTGCAGTTCAAGGCAGGCAAAAGGAGAGGAGAGCAAACCCAGGTCCTTTGCTAGCCACAACTCTCCCCAGCCCTGAGTCCCCCTGTGAACCGTCCTCTCTGGGCCATGGCAGCTGTATGGCCTGGAGCGGGCAACGGCACCGCCTCCAAAGCGTCGCCGCAATCCTCGCATGGCTCTGCAGCTCTGGGGCCCGCTCATCATTGGCTTCTGGAGAAGCCAGCGCCTCCTAAAAGAGAGGCCCGTTCCTGTTCCCCCGAGGCAGCTGGGTCATCAAGCTTTGCATTACTTTCCCCCTTGCATGGCAGGTCGCTGCCTGCCCTGCGAGTACCACAGACTGATTCCAAGGGCTGGAAATCTTCCTGAAGGAGGGCTCTGGCCAAAAGCAGCTCTGGCTCAAGGCCAGGAAACTTGTGGCCTCTATTTGCTGTTAGAAGAGGTTTGTCGCCATCTTCCCAGGGACACCCCTGTGCCTGCAGGACCGCTGTGTACCGATTGCTGTTCCTACCTCCTGTCGTGTGGTCAAAGGAGGGGCCGGTATCTGGCGTGGGCGTTGGACCCTTTTTCCTTTTCCAGTCAATGCTGCTGTGATCTGCCTGGACCCACTCACAGAAGTCATTTTCGAATGTGCAGGTGAAATTGCAGTCTGTCGGGGGAGCTGGAGATGGTGCGGAAAGGAAAGCAGAGTTTCTACAGTGAGGGTGGGGCCACCTTTTCTTGTGTCCCACAGGGCACGCCTACATCCCTGGCACGCTCGCGGCCAGGTGAGGATGGCCAACCAAGTGGAAGTGCGCGAGCTGAGCGCCTAGCACCGCCAGTAAAAAACATGGGTGGGAGACAACGGTACCTGTGCTTGTCCCAGGTGCTGGTGACGTTGTTGTATGTGGAGGTGGCGTTGAGGTGTCTGGCAGGGGGGCCGAGGTTGTAGGAGCTGCTGCATGTACAGTGAAACAGAGGTGGAGAAGATGTTTCTCATGATGGGGATTTGTTCCCAAATGGGGATGTTGCACCCTTCCCAAACACCCCCACACCATGGCAAAAGGAGCGCAGGACAGGAATTCCACGGTATCCCTGTCACAAAGAACCTCTTCACCCAAGGGCTGGTCCACCAGGGTGGTTAGGTGACACATGGAGAAAGCTCCACCACAGCTGCCCCATTCCTCGAATCTGGGCCACAAAGGGGGTCAACAGAACACTTACCACAGACAGTGCCAGCACTCCAGTCTCCCAGAGCAACTCCTGCCTCAGCACACGCTGCAGCATAAGCCCCCAGGTCATTGCAGAGCTGCTCCGTGCTGCCACCCGTGGCACACTGGTCATAGACACAGCTCTCAAAGTACGTCCTGGGCGGCAGAACTGCATGGCATGGCTGGAAGGGGCCACCGAGTTGCGTGAGGATCGCACACTGCTTGCTAGCTGCCTCCTCCTCGGAGGGGGAGCAGGACGCAGGAGGGCTGATGGCTGGGTCACACCTACAAAGCGGACGGCCAGCCCTGAGCTCACAGCAGCCTGTGGACCCCAGCCACACCATTTCCTGACCTCCTCCCCAGCCAAAACCTCAGCTTCTGCAGTCCAGATCCCTCGCTAAGACAAGGCACTCACGGCTGTCACTTGCAAGGGTGGGCAACACGGCCCACAGTCACCATTCCCCTCCGTGGCATCAGGTGGACAGAGACAAACGGAGGAGGCAGTTGCGATCCCAACAGCTTGGGAAAAGCATCGTGCCAAGGCCCTGGCTCACTCTCTCTGGGGTCAGGAACAGTGAGATGCAGCACATGGAGTGGGATGGCAGGGCCCGGCACGTGGGTCACCGAGGACCCCAGAGCAGAGCGCCTATGGGGAGAGAGCACCGTGCACCCCGACCACATGGAGGGACCACGCGGACGCTGCCACAAGCAAGGCAGCCTTGAGGGGAAAGGGGCACGGCCACACATCTGGCACCCAGTTGCAGACTCGACACCCCACCGGTGGGTGGAGCAGAGAGGAGAGACGCAAGGACGATACATCTGCTGCTGTGGAGCCTCTACGTGCTCTCACACACTTTCCCACAACTGCCTGCCTCCTCTCCCTTGCCCCATGCCTGCCATTACCAACCCTCCCTCCTTGTGCCCCTCACAGCTCCCCTCTCCCACGCTCCCTTTTGTCCGTCATCTACACGACGGAACAAGGACTCACGGCCACTCATCGTCCGGCACCATCCAGCTGGCTCCAAAGTCATTGAAGTCGGGCACGACAACGCCATCGGGTCGCATGAAGTCGTCCTGCTGGCTCCCAGTGTACGTGCCACACAGCCCACACAGCTTGCCCTTGTGCTTCTCAGACACCCTCACTAGGAGCTCCTGGTCCCCATTGAACTGCAGCTGCAGGCCCAGCTTGGTAGCAACCCGCACGTAGGAGCCACTCAGGGAAATGGTCACGCCAGGGGCAGGAGAAGCAGGCAGGGAGGCCAGAGCACCATTGATCTGAATAAGGGGGAGAGAGGGAGACAGAAGCGTGAAGAGATGCCCTCCACTGAGAAGTCACTGTTCTTCACTGCGATGGTGCCAGGGCCCAGTGAGTCAGAAGCACTGATGGCATGAGAAACCCTGCCCAGGCCTGCGAGTATGAGAACAGCAGCGGCTCTACATGCGGCACACCGAAAGCTCAGGAAACCAAGCCGAAGATCTGCTGCTGCGCAAGCAGCCATATCTGCCCCGCTCAGAGCCTCACCGCGCTCTGCTGTGAGCACGCCAGCAGGCTCCGGGAATATCAGGCTCTTCTTGGGGACAGAGTGACACTTAATGGTGACACAACAGATACTTAGGGCATCTGTTGTTGCCAGGTGTAAAAATGAGGGTCTTACGTAGACCGCCTTCTTCTTGCGCAGTGCAATGTGGAGGCCTTCCATGGACAGTGCCACAGAGTTCAGAGCTGTCCAGCTCTGGCTGCCGCGATGTTTGTTGCGGGTGGTGACACTGAACCCAACGGAGGAGTTGTCGCAGCCCGTCACCACGGTGTAGTTGCAGGAGCCCTGGAAGTGGTGAAGCTTCCCATCGAAGGTGCTGTAATGCGGGTCGCCATAGATGTGGCAGAGAGCAGTGCTGGCTGGGTAACAGCCCCGCTGGCCATCCTGGATCTTGCAGACCTCATCTTCACCACAGGACAATGCAGAGCAAACCATCTGGCCGTTGGCTTCACACCGGCACTGGCGAGTGCAGTTCTCGCTCACAGAGTACTCGCCTTCCTGCAAGCAGAGAAACACCGAACGTCAGCATATCAGGCAGGAACGTAGAGGCAAGGGGGTGCCCTGGGAGGGGTGCAGGCCAGGGCAGGGTTTTCACTCACGCTGTAGTAGTTGCCCTCAAAGAGGCAGCCACAGTGGGCCTCGGGCACACAGGTGTCTCCGCTGAGAAGGAAGCCAGAGGTACATGCACAGCCCTCCACGCAGGGCTTGGAGCAGTTCTGCGGGGCTTGTCGGTCAACACAGGTGGCAGGACAGCCGGTCATGCAAGGGTCATAGTAGTTGTTGGCAGGGCACAGCAGGGCTGCAATGGGAAGGGGACAATTAGGACCAGCAAGCCTCCAAGGAAGGGGAAGAGCAAAGACTTGCTTTGGCCAGAGGTTCTGGGCACAGGGAGTGGCACATTTCCCCTCCGGCAACTGCAAGGCAGGTACTCACGGCAGAAGGTGGCATTCCTCCAGGGAAGAAGAGTCACGCCGGCTGCCTGGCATGCGTCAGCGTAGGCCTCCAGAGCAGCACACAGGAACTCCTGGCCACCATTCAGGGCACAAAGGTCATAGAAGCAGGTGTCAAAGTAGCTCTGGGGGTTGATCACAGCGTGGCACCTCTCAAAAGAGCCAGGCCTGGCAGTCAGCATGCCACAGAACTGGTCCGATCGGTAGAGCTTCTCCTCTTCCTCACTGCAGGGTCTGGGGGCGACGGGGACACCGCAAGAGGAGTCATTGTCTGGGACCTGCCAGCTCTCCCCCAGCGCATTGGAGTCTGCGGCTTGCTGCCCGTTGGGCATCATGTAGTCGTCCTCTCTCCGGTTGTTGAAGTTCCCGCACATGCCACAGGTCAGGTTGAAGTAGGTGGTGGGCACCTTCACCTCCACCGAGTGGTCAGCGTCGTAGGACACTCTGAGGTTGAAGTCTGTCTCCAGGACGATGTAGCGGCCGCTCCTGCTCACCGTGATGGCACCTCCTGCTGCGCTCACCGGCAAGGTCTGGCGCACGTTGTTCACCTAGGGCAGACACACCACAGTGGGCCCTGGACTTGGCTTCTGCCCCAGGGGAAACAGCTGCCAGGCCAGGCACGGCAAACCGCTGCCCGTGATGCCCTCGCACCCAGACGCCCCTGTGGCTTGCAGAGCCATGTCTGTGTTCTGCGCTCCGCAGGGTCCTCGCTACAACACGGGCCACGTTCCCCACTTGCCTCTTCCTCCCCCAACCCCTCCGGAAAGGAAAAACAAAGCAACCCAGTGGCTTTGGGGGAACCCACCCGGGCCTGGGGCAATGGACGTGCCTGGTACCTGCCAGGCCCCGACAAGAACAGCCAGCCCTGCCTCGCGGCCGCGCCACGCTCGCGCCAGCCCCGCTGCCTACCAGCACTTGGCTCTTCTCCCTCTTGACAATGGCAATGCGCACTCCATACACCTCAACCAGGACTTCGCGCACATAGGACACTCTGGTGTTCCCACGATGCTCGTTCGTGGCCTCAACATTGAAGTAGGGCAGGGAGGTGGTGTTGGAGCACACTTTGGCCAGGGTGTAGGTGCAGTTGCCCATGAAGCTGTGCGTCACCTTGTCAAAGGTGTTGTAGTGAGGGTCACTGTGGACGTGGCAGATGCCGTAGGATTGTTCGAGGCACTCAGGTTTGCCGTTCTGCACCCCGCAGTACTGGCCCGCAGGGCACGAGGCATCGGAGCACTGGACTTTGCTTCCCCGCGCGGGACACGTGCACTTGGAGGAGCAGGTGTTGTCCGTCCAGAACTCCGAGCCCACGGGGTAGTGCTGCCCGTTGTGCCAGCACCCGCACTGCTGGCTGGGCACGCATCGGTCATTGTAGAGCAGGTACCCGCTGTCGCACACACAGCCCTCCACGCACGGCAGGCTGCAGGTAGCAGGAGCCATTGGGTCAACACAGGTGGCAGGGCAGGCTGCAGCGCAGGGCTCATAGTGACTGTTGGCTGGACAGGTGATGGCTGCCGAGACAGAAGACATGGCCGTTACTTGGTGAACATAACACTTCTTTGTGCTGTATTTTCCCCTTTGAAAAATTAAGAGTCTATCCTTTGTCTGCGGTCTGCTTGGCCCCACGGGTATTCTAAGTCATACCTGGTCAAATGAAACAGAAAATGGTGCCTCTAATACTGACAACTACCTGGAAATCCCCACAGCACGTAATAAAAATATTTCTTATTCCCCACGCCACTCTTTCATTTCTATTCTGTGTTTTCCTGAGAGTAACGATCCGTGGTACCGTGTGTGGACTTACGGCAGAATGTTGCGTTCCTCCACACAGGTATCTTGATGCCAAGCGACCGGCAGGCGTCTGCGTAGGACTGCAAGCTGTTGCACAGGGCCTCGCGGTCCAGCCCCAGCTCACACAGGTCATAAAGGCAGGTGTCAAAGTAACCGCTGGGGCTCAGCACAGCGTGGCACATCTGAAACGGGCCGCTGGTGTCGGTGAGGAGCCCGCAGAAGTGGCTGCTGGCAATGACTTGCTTGTCCGTTTCATTGCAGGCTGGGGTGGGCAGTGGTCCAGCTGAGCAGCTGTGGAAAGACAGGGAGAAGGGCCCCTGGGTCACCTGTGGGCTTCTCCCGGTGCCTCCCCCTCCCCTTGCCCGACACGTCCCCAGACCTGCTGGGGGGCCACACACACCTGCTGTCATTGGACACCTGCCAGCTGTTGCCCAGGCTGGTAGAATCTGGCTCCAGCACCCCTTCTGGGTTCAGGAAGTCATCTGCTGCCATCCCGTTGTAGTTCCCACACATGCCACAAACCTTCTGCCCAAAGGTGCTTGGAAGCGTCACCTCCACCCGATGGTTCCCATCAAACTTCACTCTCAAGCCAAAGTCTGTCGTGACCACAGTGTAGAACCCGCTGGACGAGACCTGCACGCCCATGGATGGGGTGCAGGGCAGGACCTCTGCCACTCCGTTGACCTGGAAGGACGGAAACCAAGACAGGGTTGGAGCAACCCATCTGGCACAGCTCTCTCCTCTTGCACAGCCCCACCGCCTCTCCCCCTTCTGCTTACCGTCACCCTTCCACCCTTCCCCAGCCTTATCCGCTGGCCAGCCACATCGACATCCACGTATTGGACATAGGACACGCGAGTGTTGCCTCCCCTGTGCTCATTGGCAGCTTCCACGTTGAAGTAGGGCAGCGAGCTGTTGCTCTCGCACAGCTTGGAGAGCGTGTAGGTGCAGGTGCCCATGAAGTGGTGTAGCTGCTTGTCGAACGTGTGGTAGTGAGGGTCTCCTTCCACCACACAGGTCCCTGACAGTGGAAAGACCAGAGGAAGTGTTCAGTTAAGCACCTCCTGCCGCCTCCGCTCCCCAGCCTACACTGCACAAAGGACTGCAGCCCCATGACTATTCTACTCGACTCACCTGAGGCCAGCACGGGTGCTGACGTGGTTTCCTCTTCTGAAGGTGTAGTGATGGTGGTGCCTGGTGTTGTCGGAGTCACATCACCTATGAAACAGACAATGGTACAAGCAAATCAATCCTCCCTGAGCAGCTCTTGTTCAAGACAGAAACCACACTGACTGCCACAAGAAGCGTAACATTCATCAAGATGCCCTTCCCCAAGCCGACCCTTGTACCTGTGCAGGATCCCTTTTCAATGGACAGATCATCCAATGCTACGTCGCTCCGGAAGTCTTCACCCCATTCTCCCTCCAGGACGATCTAAGGGAATGGACAGTTCCCAGCATTAGCTCCGGCCACATGTGCGAAGTGCCATTACAGAGCACGGTTCCTCTCAGGTGGCACTGAGAGCCTGTGCCCTTACCTGCATGTTTCCTGTGCTGTGCACCGTGATCTCTCCCAAGTTCCATCTGTCCCCGTGGTTCCCAGTGCTGTTCCAGACCAGCACTAGCTCTTCGCCCTTAGCCACATACACGCGCAGGGCCATTGTTTCAGCTACTCCGTACATGTGATACCAGAAGCGGAAGCAGTGCGGTCCTTCTGAACTGCACACTGGACTGACCAGCTGAGCCACAAAGCCGGGGAGGGCATTGCTCCCTTGCAGATAGATGTAGTAGCCGTCTGAAACAAAGTGTGAGCCACTCTGTCGCACGCATATCAAAGCTAGACAAAGCAGCCAGGGGCAACCCAAGCACAGTCCTGGGAGCACCCCCTGCTGCAGTTCAAGGCAGGCAAAAGGAGAGGAGAGCAAACCCAGGTCCTTTGCTAGCCACAACTCTCCCCAGCCCTGAGTCCCCCTGTGAACCGTCCTCTCTGGGCCATGGCAGCTGTATGGCCTGGAGCGGGCAACGGCACCGCCTCCAAAGCGTCGCCGCAATCCTCGCATGGCTCTGCAGCTCTGGGGCCCGCTCATCATTGGCTTCTGGAGAAGCCAGCGCCTCCTAAAAGAGAGGCCCGTTCCTGTTCCCCCGAGGCAGCTGGGTCATCAAGCTTTGCATTACTTTCCCCCTTGCATGGCAGGTCGCTGCCTGCCCTGCGAGTACCACAGACTGATTCCAAGGGCTGGAAATCTTCCTGAAGGAGGGCTCTGGCCAAAAGCAGCTCTGGCTCAAGGCCAGGAAACTTGTGGCCTCTATTTGCTGTTAGAAGAGGTTTGTCGCCATCTTCCCAGGGACACCCCTGTGCCTGCAGGACCGCTGTGTACCGATTGCTGTTCCTACCTCCTGTCGTGTGGTCAAAGGAGGGGCCGGTATCTGGCGTGGGCGTTGGACCCTTTTTCCTTTTCCAGTCAATGCTGCTGTGATCTGCCTGGACCCACTCACAGAAGTCATTTTCGAATGTGCAGGTGAAATTGCAGTCTGTCGGGGGAGCTGGAGATGGTGCGGAAAGGAAAGCAGAGTTTCTACAGTGAGGGTGGGGCCACCTTTTCTTGTGTCCCACAGGGCACGCCTACATCCCTGGCACGCTCGCGGCCAGGTGAGGATGGCCAACCAAGTGGAAGTGCGCGAGCTGAGCGCCTAGCACCGCCAGTAAAAAACATGGGTGGGAGACAACGGTACCTGTGCTTGTCCCAGGTGCTGGTGACGTTGTTGTATGTGGAGGTGGCGTTGAGGTGTCTGGCAGGGGGGCCGAGGTTGTAGGAGCTGCTGCATGTACAGTGAAACAGAGGTGGAGAAGATGTTTCTCATGATGGGGATTTGTTCCCAAATGGGGATGTTGCACCCTTCCCAAACACCCCCACACCATGGCAAAAGGAGCGCAGGACAGGAATTCCACGGTATCCCTGTCACAAAGAACCTCTTCACCCAAGGGCTGGTCCACCAGGGCGGTTAGGTGACACATGGAGAAAGCTCCACCACAGCTGCCCCATTCCTCGAATCTGGGCCACAAAGGGGGTCAACAGAACACTTACCACAGACAGTGCCAGCACTCCAGTCTCCCAGAGCAACTCCTGCCTCAGCACACGCTGCAGCATAAGCCCCCAGGTCATTGCAGAGCTGCTCCGTGCTGCCACCCGTGGCACACTGGTCATAGACACAGCTCTCAAAGTACGTCCTGGGCGGCAGAACTGCATGGCATGGCTGGAAGGGGCCACCGAGTTGCGTGAGGATCGCACACTGCTTGCTAGCTGCCTCCTCCTCGGAGGGGGAGCAGGACGCAGGAGGGCTGATGGCTGGGTCACACCTACAAAGCGGACGGCCAGCCCTGAGCTCACAGCAGCCTGTGGACCCCAGCCACACCATTTCCTGACCTCCTCCCCAGCCAAAACCTCAGCTTCTGCAGTCCAGATCCCTCGCTAAGACAAGGCACTCACGGCTGTCACTTGCAAGGGTGGGCAACACGGCCCACAGTCACCATTCCCCTCCGTGGCATCAGGTGGACAGAGACAAACGGAGGAGGCAGTTGCGATCCCAACAGCTTGGGAAAAGCATCGTGCCAAGGCCCTGGCTCACTCTCTCTGGGGTCAGGAACAGTGAGATGCAGCACATGGAGTGGGATGGCAGGGCCCGGCACGTGGGTCACCGAGGACCCCAGAGCAGAGCGCCTATGGGGAGAGAGCACCGTGCACCCCGACCACATGGAGGGACCACGCGGACGCTGCCACAAGCAAGGCAGCCTTGAGGGGAAAGGGGCACGGCCACACATCTGGCACCCAGTTGCAGACTCGACACCCCACCGGTGGGTGGAGCAGAGAGGAGAGACGCAAGGACGATACATCTGCTGCTGTGGAGCCTCTACGTGCTCTCACACACTTTCCCACAACTGCCTGCCTCCTCTCCCTTGCCCCATGCCTGCCATTACCAACCCTCCCTCCTTGTGCCCCTCACAGCTCCCCTCTCCCACGCTCCCTTTTGTCCGTCATCTACGCGACGGAACAAGGACTCACGGCCACTCATCGTCCGGCACCATCCAGCTGGCTCCAAAGTCATTGAAGTCGGGCACGACAACGCCATCGGGTCGCATGAAGTCGTCCTGCTGGCTCCCAGTGTACGTGCCACACAGCCCACACAGCTTGCCCTTGTGCTTCTCAGACACCCTCACTAGGAGCTCCTGGTCCCCATTGAACTGCAGCTGCAGGCCCAGCTTGGTAGCAACCCGCACGTAGGAGCCACTCAGGGAAATGGTCACGCCAGGGGCAGGAGAAGCAGGCAGGGAGGCCAGAGCACCATTGATCTGAATAAGGGGGAGAGAGGGAGACAGAAGCGTGAAGAGATGCCCTCCACTGAGAAGTCACTGTTCTTCACTGCGATGGTGCCAGGGCCCAGTGAGTCAGAAGCACTGATGGCATGAGAAACCCTGCCCAGGCCTGCGAGTATGAGAACAGCAGCGGCTCTACATGCAGCACACCGAAAGCTCAGGAAACCAAGCCGAAGATCTGCTGCTGCGCAAGCAGCCATATCTGCCCCGCTCAGAGCCTCACCGCGCTCTGCTGTGAGCACGCCAGCAGGCTCCGGGAATATCAGGCTCTTCTTGGGGACAGAGTGACACTTAATGGTGACACAACAGATACTTAGGGCATCTGTTGTTGCCAGGTGTAAAAATGAGGGTCTTACGTAGACCGCCTTCTTCTTGCGCAGTGCGATGTGGAGGCCTTCCATGGACAGTGCCACAGAGTTCAGAGCTGTCCAGCTCTGGCTGCCGCGATGTTTGTTGCGGGTGGTGACACTGAACCCAACGGAGGAGTTGTCGCAGCCCGTCACCACGGTGTAGTTGCAGGAGCCCTGGAAGTGGTGAAGCTTCCCATCGAAGGTGCTGTAATGCGGGTCGCCATAGATGTGGCAGAGAGCAGTGCTGGCTGGGTAACAGCCCCGCTGGCCATCCTGGATCTTGCAGACCTCATCTTCACCACAGGACAATGCAGAGCAAACCATCTGGCCGTTGGCTTCACACCGGCACTGGCGAGTGCAGTTCTCGCTCACAGAGTACTCGCCTTCCTGCAAGCAGAGAAACACCGAACGTCAGCATATCAGGCAGGAACGTAGAGGCAAGGGGGTGCCCTGGGAGGGGTGCAGGCCAGGGCAGGGTTTTCACTCACGCTGTAGTAGTTGCCCTCAAAGAGGCAGCCACAGTGGGCCTCGGGCACACAGGTGTCTCCGCTGAGAAGGAAGCCAGAGGTACATGCACAGCCCTCCACGCAGGGCTTGGAGCAGTTCTGCGGGGCTTGTCGGTCAACACAGGTGGCAGGACAGCCGGTCATGCAAGGGTCATAGTAGCTGTTGGCAGGGCACAGCAGGGCTGCAATGGGAAGGGGACAATTAGGACCAGCAAGCCTCCAAGGAAGGGGAAGAGCAAAGACTTGCTTTGGCCAGAGGTTCTGGGCACAGGGAGTGGCACATTTCCCCTCCGGCAACTGCAAGGCAGGTACTCACGGCAGAAGGTGGCATTCCTCCAGGGAAGAAGAGTCACGCCGGCTGCCTGGCATGCGTCAGCGTAGGCCTCCAGAGCAGCACACAGGAACTCCTGGCCACCATTCAGGGCACAAAGGTCATAGAAGCAGGTGTCAAAGTAGCTCTGGGGGTTGATCACAGCGTGGCACCTCTCAAAAGAGCCAGGCCTGGCAGTCAGCATGCCACAGAACTGGTCCGATCGGTAGAGCTTCTCCTCTTCCTCACTGCAGGGTCTGGGGGCGACGGGGACACCGCAAGAGGAGTCATTGTCTGGGACCTGCCAGCTCTCCCCCAGCGCATTGGAGTCTGCGGCTTGCTGCCCGTTGGGCATCATGTAGTCGTCCTCTCTCCGGTTGTTGAAGTTCCCGCACATGCCACAGGTCAGGTTGAAGTAGGTGGTGGGCACCTTCACCTCCACCGAGTGGTCAGCGTCGTAGGACACTCTGAGGTTGAAGTCTGTCTCCAGGACGATGTAGCGGCCGCTCCTGCTCACCGTGATGGCACCTCCTGCTGCGCTCACCGGCAAGGTCTGGCGCACGTTGTTCACCTAGGGCAGACACACCACAGTGGGCCCTGGACTTGGCTTCTGCCCCAGGGGAAACAGCTGCCAGGCCAGGCACGGCAAACCGCTGCCCGTGATGCCCTCGCACCCAGACGCCCCTGTGGCTTGCAGAGCCATGTCTGTGTTCTGCGCTCCGCAGGGTCCTCGCTACAACACGGGCCACGTTCCCCACTTGCCTCTTCCTCCCCCAACCCCTCCGGAAAGGAAAAACAAAGCAACCCAGTGGCTTTGGGGGAACCCACCCGGGCCTGGGGCAATGGACGTGCCTGGTACCTGCCAGGCCCCGACAAGAACAGCCAGCCCTGCCTCGCGGCCGCGCCACGCTCGCGCCAGCCCCGCTGCCTACCAGCACTTGGCTCTTCTCCCTCTTGACAATGGCAATGCGCACTCCATACACCTCAACCAGGACTTCGCGCACATAGGACACTCTGGTGTTCCCACGATGCTCGTTCGTGGCCTCAACATTGAAGTAGGGCAGGGAGGTGGTGTTGGAGCACACTTTGGCCAGGGTGTAGGTGCAGTTGCCCATGAAGCTGTGCGTCACCTTGTCAAAGGTGTTGTAGTGAGGGTCACTGTGGACGTGGCAGATGCCGTAGGATTGTTCGAGGCACTCAGGTTTGCCGTTCTGCACCCCGCAGTACTGGCCCGCAGGGCACGAGGCATCGGAGCACTGGACTTTGCTTCCCCGCGCGGGACACGTGCACTTGGAGGAGCAGGTGTTGTCCGTCCAGAACTCCGAGCCCACGGGGTAGTGCTGCCCGTTGTGCCAGCACCCGCACTGCTGGCTGGGCACGCATCGGTCATTGTAGAGCAGGTACCCGCTGTCGCACACACAGCCCTCCACGCACGGCAGGCTGCAGGTAGCAGGAGCCATTGGGTCAACACAGGTGGCAGGGCAGGCTGCAGCGCAGGGCTCATAGTGACTGTTGGCTGGACAGGTGATGGCTGCCGAGACAGAAGACATGGCCGTTACTTGGTGAACATAACACTTCTTTGTGCTGTATTTTCCCCTTTGAAAAATTAAGAGTCTATCCTTTGTCTGCGGTCTGCTTGGCCCCACGGGTATTCTAAGTCATACCTGGTCAAATGAAACAGAAAATGGTGCCTCTAATACTGACAACTACCTGGAAATCCCCACAGCACGTAATAAAAATATTTCTTATTCCCCACGCCACTCTTTCATTTCTATTCTGTGTTTTCCTGAGAGTAACGATCCGTGGTACCGTGTGTGGACTTACGGCAGAATGTTGCGTTCCTCCACACAGGTATCTTGATGCCAAGCGACCGGCAGGCGTCTGCGTAGGACTGCAAGCTGTTGCACAGGGCCTCGCGGTCCAGCCCCAGCTCACACAGGTCATAAAGGCAGGTGTCAAAGTAACCGCTGGGGCTCAGCACAGCGTGGCACATCTGAAACGGGCCGCTGGTGTCGGTGAGGAGCCCGCAGAAGTGGCTGCTGGCAATGACTTGCTTGTCCGTTTCATTGCAGGCTGGGGTGGGCAGTGGTCCGGCTGAGCAGCTGTGGAAAGACAGGGAGAAGGGCCCCTGGGTCACCTGTGGGCTTCTCCCGGTGCCTCCCCCTCCCCTTGCCCGACACGTCCCCAGACCTGCTGGGGGGCCACACACACCTGCTGTCATTGGACACCTGCCAGCTGTTGCCCAGGCTGGTAGAATCTGGCTCCAGCACCCCTTCTGGGTTCAGGAAGTCATCTGCTGCCATCCCGTTGTAGTTCCCACACATGCCACAAACCTTCTGCCCAAAGGTGCTTGGAAGCGTCACCTCCACCCGATGGTTCCCATCAAACTTCACTCTCAAGCCAAAGTCTGTCGTGACCACAGTGTAGAACCCGCTGGACGAGACCTGCACGCCCATGGATGGGGTGCAGGGCAGGACCTCTGCCACTCCGTTGACCTGGAAGGACGGAAACCAAGACAGGGTTGGAGCAACCCATCTGGCACAGCTCTCTCCTCTTGCACAGCCCCACCGCCTCTCCCCCTTCTGCTTACCGTCACCCTTCCACCCTTCCCCAGCCTTATCCGCTGGCCAGCCACATCGACATCCACGTATTGGACATAGGACACGCGAGTGTTGCCTCCCCTGTGCTCATTGGCAGCTTCCACGTTGAAGTAGGGCAGCGAGCTGTTGCTCTCGCACAGCTTGGAGAGCGTGTAGGTGCAGGTGCCCATGAAGTGGTGTAGCTGCTTGTCGAACGTGTGGTAGTGAGGGTCTCCTTCCACCACACAGGTCCCTGACAGTGGAAAGACCAGAGGAAGTGTTCAGTTAAGCACCTCCTGCCGCCTCCGCTCCCCAGCCTACACTGCACAAAGGACTGCAGCCCCATGACTATTCTACTCGACTCACCTGAGGCCAGCACGGGTGCTGACGTGGTTTCCTCTTCTGAAGGTGTAGTGATGGTGGTGCCTGGTGTTGTCGGAGTCACATCACCTATGAAACAGACAATGGTACAAGCAAATCAATCCTCCCTGAGCAGCTCTTGTTCAAGACAGAAACCACACTGACTGCCACAAGAAGCGTAACATTCATCAAGATGCCCTTCCCCAAGCCGACCCTTGTACCTGTGCAGGATCCCTTTTCAATGGACAGATCATCCAATGCTACGTCGCTCCGGAAGTCTTCACCCCATTCTCCCTCCAGGACGATCTAAGGGAATGGACAGTTCCCAGCATTAGCTCCGGCCACATGTGCGAAGTGCCATTACAGAGCACGGTTCCTCTCAGGTGGCACTGAGAGCCTGTGCCCTTACCTGCATGTTTCCTGTGCTGTGCACCGTGATCTCTCCCAAGTTCCATCTGTCCCCGTGGTTCCCAGTGCTGTTCCAGACCAGCACTAGCTCTTCGCCCTTAGCCACATACACGCGCAGGGCCATTGTTTCAGCTACTCCGTACATGTGATACCAGAAGCGGAAGCAGTGCGGTCCTTCTGAACTGCACACTGGACTGACCAGCTGAGCCACAAAGCCGGGGAGGGCATTGCTCCCTTGCAGATAGATGTAGTAGCCGTCTGAAACAAAGTGTGAGCCACTCTGTCGCACGCATATCAAAGCTAGACAAAGCAGCCAGGGGCAACCCAAGCACAGTCCTGGGAGCACCCCCTGCTGCAGTTCAAGGCAGGCAAAAGGAGAGGAGAGCAAACCCAGGTCCTTTGCTAGCCACAACTCTCCCCAGCCCTGAGTCCCCCTGTGAACCGTCCTCTCTGGGCCATGGCAGCTGTATGGCCTGGAGCGGGCAACGGCACCGCCTCCAAAGCGTCGCCGCAATCCTCGCATGGCTCTGCAGCTCTGGGGCCCGCTCATCATTGGCTTCTGGAGAAGCCAGCGCCTCCTAAAAGAGAGGCCCGTTCCTGTTCCCCCGAGGCAGCTGGGTCATCAAGCTTTGCATTACTTTCCCCCTTGCATGGCAGGTCGCTGCCTGCCCTGCGAGTACCACAGACTGATTCCAAGGGCTGGAAATCTTCCTGAAGGAGGGCTCTGGCCAAAAGCAGCTCTGGCTCAAGGCCAGGAAACTTGTGGCCTCTATTTGCTGTTAGAAGAGGTTTGTCGCCATCTTCCCAGGGACACCCCTGTGCCTGCAGGACCGCTGTGTACCGATTGCTGTTCCTACCTCCTGTCGTGTGGTCAAAGGAGGGGCCGGTATCTGGCGTGGGCGTTGGACCCTTTTTCCTTTTCCAGTCAATGCTGCTGTGATCTGCCTGGACCCACTCACAGAAGTCATTTTCGAATGTGCAGGTGAAATTGCAGTCTGTCGGGGGAGCTGGAGATGGTGCGGAAAGGAAAGCAGAGTTTCTACAGTGAGGGTGGGGCCACCTTTTCTTGTGTCCCACAGGGCACGCCTACATCCCTGGCACGCTCGCGGCCAGGTGAGGATGGCCAACCAAGTGGAAGTGCGCGAGCTGAGCGCCTAGCACCGCCAGTAAAAAACATGGGTGGGAGACAACGGTACCTGTGCTTGTCCCAGGTGCTGGTGACGTTGTTGTATGTGGAGGTGGCGTTGAGGTGTCTGGCAGGGGGGCCGAGGTTGTAGGAGCTGCTGCATGTACAGTGAAACAGAGGTGGAGAAGATGTTTCTCATGATGGGGATTTGTTCCCAAATGGGGATGTTGCACCCTTCCCAAACACCCCCACACCATGGCAAAAGGAGCGCAGGACAGGAATTCCACGGTATCCCTGTCACAAAGAACCTCTTCACCCAAGGGCTGGTCCACCAGGGCGGTTAGGTGACACATGGAGAAAGCTCCACCACAGCTGCCCCATTCCTCGAATCTGGGCCACAAAGGGGGTCAACAGAACACTTACCACAGACAGTGCCAGCACTCCAGTCTCCCAGAGCAACTCCTGCCTCAGCACACGCTGCAGCATAAGCCCCCAGGTCATTGCAGAGCTGCTCCGTGCTGCCACCCGTGGCACACTGGTCATAGACACAGCTCTCAAAGTACGTCCTGGGCGGCAGAACTGCATGGCATGGCTGGAAGGGGCCACCGAGTTGCGTGAGGATCGCACACTGCTTGCTAGCTGCCTCCTCCTCGGAGGGGGAGCAGGACGCAGGAGGGCTGATGGCTGGGTCACACCTACAAAGCGGACGGCCAGCCCTGAGCTCACAGCAGCCTGTGGACCCCAGCCACACCATTTCCTGACCTCCTCCCCAGCCAAAACCTCAGCTTCTGCAGTCCAGATCCCTCGCTAAGACAAGGCACTCACGGCTGTCACTTGCAAGGGTGGGCAACACGGCCCACAGTCACCATTCCCCTCCGTGGCATCAGGTGGACAGAGACAAACGGAGGAGGCAGTTGCGATCCCAACAGCTTGGGAAAAGCATCGTGCCAAGGCCCTGGCTCACTCTCTCTGGGGTCAGGAACAGTGAGATGCAGCACATGGAGTGGGATGGCAGGGCCCGGCACGTGGGTCACCGAGGACCCCAGAGCAGAGCGCCTATGGGGAGAGAGCACCGTGCACCCCGACCACATGGAGGGACCACGCGGACGCTGCCACAAGCAAGGCAGCCTTGAGGGGAAAGGGGCACGGCCACACATCTGGCACCCAGTTGCAGACTCGACACCCCACCGGTGGGTGGAGCAGAGAGGAGAGACGCAAGGACGATACATCTGCTGCTGTGGAGCCTCTACGTGCTCTCACACACTTTCCCACAACTGCCTGCCTCCTCTCCCTTGCCCCATGCCTGCCATTACCAACCCTCCCTCCTTGTGCCCCTCACAGCTCCCCTCTCCCACGCTCCCTTTTGTCCGTCATCTACGCGACGGAACAAGGACTCACGGCCACTCATCGTCCGGCACCATCCAGCTGGCTCCAAAGTCATTGAAGTCGGGCACGACAACGCCATCGGGTCGCATGAAGTCGTCCTGCTGGCTCCCAGTGTACGTGCCACACAGCCCACACAGCTTGCCCTTGTGCTTCTCAGACACCCTCACTAGGAGCTCCTGGTCCCCATTGAACTGCAGCTGCAGGCCCAGCTTGGTAGCAACCCGCACGTAGGAGCCACTCAGGGAAATGGTCACGCCAGGGGCAGGAGAAGCAGGCAGGGAGGCCAGAGCACCATTGATCTGAATAAGGGGGAGAGAGGGAGACAGAAGCGTGAAGAGATGCCCTCCACTGAGAAGTCACTGTTCTTCACTGCGGTGGTGCCAGGGCCCAGTGAGTCAGAAGCACTGATGGCATGAGAAACCCTGCCCAGGCCTGCGAGTATGAGAACAGCAGCGGCTCTACATGCGGCACACCGAAAGCTCAGGAAACCAAGCCGAAGATCTGCTGCTGCGCAAGCAGCCATATCTGCCCCGCTCAGAGCCTCACCGCGCTCTGCTGTGAGCACGCCAGCAGGCTCCGGGAATATCAGGCTCTTCTTGGGGACAGAGTGACACTTAATGGTGACACAACAGATACTTAGGGCATCTGTTGTTGCCAGGTGTAAAAATGAGGGTCTTACGTAGACCGCCTTCTTCTTGCGCAGTGCAATGTGGAGGCCTTCCATGGACAGTGCCACAGAGTTCAGAGCTGTCCAGCTCTGGCTGCCGCGATGTTTGTTGCGGGTGGTGACACTGAACCCAACGGAGGAGTTGTCGCAGCCCGTCACCACGGTGTAGTTGCAGGAGCCCTGGAAGTGGTGAAGCTTCCCATCGAAGGTGCTGTAATGCGGGTCGCCATAGATGTGGCAGAGAGCAGTGCTGGCTGGGTAACAGCCCCGCTGGCCATCCTGGATCTTGCAGACCTCATCTTCACCACAGGACAATGCAGAGCAAACCATCTGGCCGTTGGCTTCACACCGGCACTGGCGAGTGCAGTTCTCGCTCACAGAGTACTCGCCTTCCTGCAAGCAGAGAAACACCGAACGTCAGCATATCAGGCAGGAACGTAGAGGCAAGGGGGTGCCCTGGGAGGGGTGCAGGCCAGGGCAGGGTTTTCACTCACGCTGTAGTAGTTGCCCTCAAAGAGGCAGCCACAGTGGGCCTCGGGCACACAGGTGTCTCCGCTGAGAAGGAAGCCAGAGGTACATGCACAGCCCTCCACGCAGGGCTTGGAGCAGTTCTGCGGGGCTTGTCGGTCAACACAGGTGGCAGGACAGCCGGTCATGCAAGGGTCATAGTAGCTGTTGGCAGGGCACAGCAGGGCTGCAATGGGAAGGGGACAATTAGGACCAGCAAGCCTCCAAGGAAGGGGAAGAGCAAAGACTTGCTTTGGCCAGAGGTTCTGGGCACAGGGAGTGGCACATTTCCCCTCCGGCAACTGCAAGGCAGGTACTCACGGCAGAAGGTGGCATTCCTCCAGGGAAGAAGAGTCACGCCGGCTGCCTGGCATGCGTCAGCGTAGGCCTCCAGAGCAGCACACAGGAACTCCTGGCCACCATTCAGGGCACAAAGGTCATAGAAGCAGGTGTCAAAGTAGCTCTGGGGGTTGATCACAGCGTGGCACCTCTCAAAAGAGCCAGGCCTGGCAGTCAGCATGCCACAGAACTGGTCCGATCGGTAGAGCTTCTCCTCTTCCTCACTGCAGGGTCTGGGGGTGACGGGGACACCGCAAGAGGAGTCATTGTCTGGGACCTGCCAGCTCTCCCCCAGCGCATTGGAGTCTGCGGCTTGCTGCCCGTTGGGCATCATGTAGTCGTCCTCTCTCCGGTTGTTGAAGTTCCCGCACATGCCACAGGTCAGGTTGAAGTAGGTGGTGGGCACCTTCACCTCCACCGAGTGGTCAGCGTCGTAGGACACTCTGAGGTTGAAGTCTGTCTCCAGGACGATGTAGCGGCCGCTCCTGCTCACCGTGATGGCACCTCCTGCTGCGCTCACCGGCAAGGTCTGGCGCACGTTGTTCACCTAGGGCAGACACACCACAGTGGGCCCTGGACTTGGCTTCTGCCCCAGGGGAAACAGCTGCCAGGCCAGGCACGGCAAACCGCTGCCCGTGATGCCCTCGCACCCAGACGCCCCTGTGGCTTGCAGAGCCATGTCTGTGTTCTGCGCTCCGCAGGGTCCTCGCTACAACACGGGCCACGTTCCCCACTTGCCTCTTCCTCCCCCAACCCCTCCGGAAAGGAAAAACAAAGCAACCCAGTGGCTTTGGGGGAACCCACCCGGGCCTGGGGCAATGGACGTGCCTGGTACCTGCCAGGCCCCGACAAGAACAGCCAGCCCTGCCTCGCGGCCGCGCCACGCTCGCGCCAGCCCCGCTGCCTACCAGCACTTGGCTCTTCTCCCTCTTGACAATGGCAATGCGCACTCCATACACCTCAACCAGGACTTCGCGCACATAGGACACTCTGGTGTTCCCACGATGCTCGTTCGTGGCCTCAACATTGAAGTAGGGCAGGGAGGTGGTGTTGGAGCACACTTTGGCCAGGGTGTAGGTGCAGTTGCCCATGAAGCTGTGCGTCACCTTGTCAAAGGTGTTGTAGTGAGGGTCACTGTGGACGTGGCAGATGCCGTAGGATTGTTCGAGGCACTCAGGTTTGCCGTTCTGCACCCCGCAGTACTGGCCCGCAGGGCACGAGGCATCGGAGCACTGGACTTTGCTTCCCCGCGCGGGACACGTGCACTTGGAGGAGCAGGTGTTGTCCGTCCAGAACTCCGAGCCCACGGGGGTAGTGCTGCCCGTTGTGCCAGCACCCGCACTGCTGGCTGGGCACGCATCGGTCATTGTAGAGCAGGTACCCGCTGTCGCACACACAGCCCTCCACGCACGGCAGGCTGCAGGTAGCAGGAGCCATTGGGTCAACACAGGTGGCAGGGCAGGCTGCAGCGCAGGGCTCATAGTGACTGTTGGCTGGACAGGTGATGGCTGCCGAGACAGAAGACATGGCCGTTACTTGGTGAACATAACACTTCTTTGTGCTGTATTTTCCCCTTTGAAAAATTAAGAGTCTATCCTTTGTCTGCGGTCTGCTTGGCCCCACGGGTATTCTAAGTCATACCTGGTCAAATGAAACAGAAAATGGTGCCTCTAATACTGACAACTACCTGGAAATCCCCACAGCACGTAATAAAAATATTTCTTATTCCCCACGCCACTCTTTCATTTCTATTCTGTGTTTTCCTGAGAGTAACGATCCGTGGTACCGTGTGTGGACTTACGGCAGAATGTTGCGTTCCTCCACACAGGTATCTTGATGCCAAGCGACCGGCAGGCGTCTGCGTAGGACTGCAAGCTGTTGCACAGGGCCTCGCGGTCCAGCCCCAGCTCACACAGGTCATAAAGGCAGGTGTCAAAGTAACCGCTGGGGCTCAGCACAGCGTGGCACATCTGAAACGGGCCGCTGGTGTCGGTGAGGAGCCCGCAGAAGTGGCTGCTGGCAATGACTTGCTTGTCCGTTTCATTGCAGGCTGGGGTGGGCAGTGGTCCGGCTGAGCAGCTGTGGAAAGACAGGGAGAAGGGCCCCTGGGTCACCTGTGGGCTTCTCCCGGTGCCTCCCCCTCCCCTTGCCCGACACGTCCCCAGACCTGCTGGGGGGCCACACACACCTGCTGTCATTGGACACCTGCCAGCTGTTGCCCAGGCTGGTAGAATCTGGCTCCAGCACCCCTTCTGGGTTCAGGAAGTCATCTGCTGCCATCCCGTTGTAGTTCCCACACATGCCACAAACCTTCTGCCCAAAGGTGCTTGGAAGCGTCACCTCCACCCGATGGTTCCCATCAAACTTCACTCTCAAGCCAAAGTCTGTCGTGACCACAGTGTAGAACCCGCTGGACGAGACCTGCACGCCCATGGATGGGGTGCAGGGCAGGACCTCTGCCACTCCGTTGACCTGGAAGGACGGAAACCAAGACAGGGTTGGAGCAACCCATCTGGCACAGCTCTCTCCTCTTGCACAGCCCCACCGCCTCTCCCCCTTCTGCTTACCGTCACCCTTCCACCCTTCCCCAGCCTTATCCGCTGGCCAGCCACATCGACATCCACGTATTGGACATAGGACACGCGAGTGTTGCCTCCCCTGTGCTCATTGGCAGCTTCCACGTTGAAGTAGGGCAGCGAGCTGTTGCTCTCGCACAGCTTGGAGAGCGTGTAGGTGCAGGTGCCCATGAAGTGGTGTAGCTGCTTGTCGAACGTGTGGTAGTGAGGGTCTCCTTCCACCACACAGGTCCCTGACAGTGGAAAGACCAGAGGAAGTGTTCAGTTAAGCACCTCCTGCCGCCTCCGCTCCCCAGCCTACACTGCACAAAGGACTGCAGCCCCATGACTATTCTACTCGACTCACCTGAGGCCAGCACGGGTGCTGACGTGGTTTCCTCTTCTGAAGGTGTAGTGATGGTGGTGCCTGGTGTTGTCGGAGTCACATCACCTATGAAACAGACAATGGTACAAGCAAATCAATCCTCCCTGAGCAGCTCTTGTTCAAGACAGAAACCACACTGACTGCCACAAGAAGCGTAACATTCATCAAGATGCCCTTCCCCAAGCCGACCCTTGTACCTGTGCAGGATCCCTTTTCAATGGACAGATCATCCAATGCTACGTCGCTCCGGAAGTCTTCACCTATCATGCCCTCCAGGACAATCTAAGGGAATGGACAGTTCCCAGCATTAGCTCCGGCCACATGTGCGAAGTGCCATTACAGAGCACGGTTCCTCTCAGGTGGCACTGAGAGCCTGTGCCCTTACCTGCATGTTTCCTGTGCTGTGCACCGTGATCTCTCCCAAGTTCCATCTGTCCCCTTTGCTTCCCGCATCTTTCCATTCCAGTGTTGATGTTTCATTTTGAACTACGTACACGCGCAGGGCCATTGTTTCAGCTACTCCGTACATGTGATACCAGAAGCGGAAGCAGTGCGGTCCTTCTGAACTGCACACTGGACTGACCAGTTGAGCCACAAAGCCGGGGAGGGCATTGCTCCCTTGCAGATAGATGTAGTAGCCGTCTGAAACAAAGTGTGAGCCACACTGTTGCACGCATATCAAATCTAGACAAAGCAAATGGGGCTACCTCACTTTGCTCTTGCTTATTTCCTTCCAGGTAGGTACAATAGCCTTCTGGAAACAGTAGAGTTTCAATTTTCCACATTAACGGTCCAGGACAAGATAAAGTATTTCATTTACACTTTGTGTATAGTACAACATTTCTTCACCCAGCACCTGCATTAAACTTTCAGTTCTCAAATGGATTTCCAGCAGATTACACTGGTCTACTTAGGGAAAGGAAAGCCTTCTAAAGGGAAGGACGAGTGCCACAGTAATCCAGTCTCAGCCTGGATTTACCTTTGCTGAAGCCTCTTTACAAGAACTTATGCTAATAGGTCACATGATCATCAACGTCCTGCACTGTTCATCCACCCCACAACAGATTCCCGACTGCTGCAAAAGGCTCTGGATTGAGCCTAGGGAATACATGTCCTGGATTTGCTTTTAAAATAGGCTTCTTGCCCTCTTCCAAGAGAAGCACAGCTAGATACTGTTTGCTGTTCCTACCTCCAGTCGTGTGGTCATGGGAAGGTCCAGTATTTGGTGTGGGTGTCGGCCCCTTGTGCCTTATCCAGTCAAAGTTGTCACTGCTTGCCTGTTCCCACTCACAGAAGTCGACATCAAACGTGCAGGACATATTGCAGGCTGTTGGTGCAG
The DNA here is from genome assembly GCF_900496995.4 of Aquila chrysaetos chrysaetos. NCBI lineage: Eukaryota > Metazoa > Chordata > Aves > Accipitriformes > Accipitridae > Aquila > Aquila chrysaetos. The sequence goes on along the minus strand of NC_044013.1, from coordinate 14,595,343 downwards.
CTGTATATGGTGCAGAAAGAAAAACAAAGTTTCCACAATGAGGTTTGGAATCTTCTCTCTGTTCTTACAATGCCCTTCTAGGTTCATGAAAAATTTGAAGATGTTATAATGGAATGAGTAGAAGTGACCAGTACTGAAAAATTTACTATAAAGTGTGAAATTTTAAGTGCTTGAGAATGTGTTTTATTTTACAAGTCCCTTCCTCAATTGTCATCATAATGCACTGATATCCTATATTTTCACACTGTGACACAGTCATTATCCTTGGTCACTGCAAATTGCTCAAAGCTGTCCTATTTGGCACAGAAGTATTCAGCTGGTTCTCAAAGTCCTGCTTAGGTGGAAATCTAGACATCATAATGAGAGTGGTCTGACATTTCTTTTTACTGCTTATAAACTGGGATGAGAAGTATTGTCTCAGAATTGGAAAGAGGTTATGGAATACATTTTCATGTCATAGCCTCATACTTAGGCTGCCATTTCTGCTGGGTTTGGTAATCACCTCTGGTAGTTTTAGAAGAATAAATTTCTTGCCTTTAGCTTTACCTCTATGTTAACTAGTCTACCTAGATAATAAGGGCCTAATAGTGTTATGACTGGAAGGCTGAATGGACCTCAAGCTGCAGGATTCTCCTTTATTAATTTTAAAGCCCTGGTTTATACACTTCTGAATTTATTTCACATACTTGGTAAAAACCTGGAGATGTAGACAGGTTGGGTACGTGATGTATTAACAATTTTCAAAATAATAAAATATTTTATTAAAGCCAAAGTGGTGATTTGTTAGACAAGTGCTCAACTGTCCCTGGCTGAGCCCTTAACTGACAATGTACGTTGTCTTTCATGACTCAATTCGGAACAATGGTCTTAGGTCAAAAGTGTTCAAACATCACGTTCTAAAGTGAATACTGGAAGCCCATTAGAAGCTTAGATTAGAAGCCTGATTTTCAGCAATGCTAAGCAGTTGAAAGTTTCCTGTGTGTCCTTGAATCCCCCTTTCTGAAATTCTGCTCAACTTCTTAGTTACTTGAATTTATATTTGTAGCACGAGGACTTAATTGGATGGTTATTTGCTAAATGACCTAACGACTTACTGCAGATGGTATCTTTCCTCCATTCACCCAGATTTACACCTCCAAGTTCACAGGCAGCAGCGTATGCCTCTAAAATCTTGCAAAACTGATCATAATTCCCCTCTGTGGCACACAGGTCATAGACACAGCTTTCGAAGTACAGCTGTGGGGGAATGTGCCAATGGCAGACCTGAAAAGGCCCACTATTTTTCAAAATAATTTTGCAAAGTTCTTCATATTCTTTCTCTTTTGCCATGTCACAAGTGGGTGGTACAACTGCAACTGGATTACACCTGCATCAAAAATAAACAGCAGCATGGTTATATAATAAATCTTTATATTTTGTTCTATCGTGCAAGGCATACCTCAACAATAATAGAACCCTACGCCAAATTCTGTGGATTTGCTGTGTATAGTCATCTTTAGTGTGTCAAACCCAAAAGTAAGAAATATTACAATTTGACTGATAATTCCTCATTAAGAATATAATTGCGAATTGTTGATGTATGGGTGTCTATCCACGGAATGAAGTCCAGAAGAAACCAACAAATCAGCTATCTAGTGCAAGCAAGATAATTTCAATTCACTATTGCATATGGTAAGAGCAGTAATTTGTATGTGAAAGCATTAATAGACAGATAAATGCCCCATGCCTATGTTAATCAATATGGAGTTATCTTAGGAGCTGAATCTGAGAGATGTATTTAGACTTCTTTTAGTAAGATAATATAAAGGAGATATTTTAGAATAGAGAAGTAAGAAAAAACATTGTCATATTGTCCTGGTTTCAGCTGGGATAGAGTTAATTGTCTTCCTAGCAGCTGGTACAGTACTGTGTTTTCAGTTCAGTATAAGAAGAATGTTGATAACGCTGATGTCTTCAGCTGTTGCTAAGTAATGTTTAGTCTAAGGTCAAGGATTTTCCAGCTTCTCGTGTCCAGCCAGCCAGAAAGCTGGAGGGGCACAAGAAGTTGGCACAGGACACAGCCAGGGCAGCTGACCCAAAGTGGTCAACGGTGAATTCCATACCATGTGACGTCCCATCTAGTATAGAAACTGGGGGGAGTGGGGGTGGAGGGATCACCTCTCGGGGACTAACTGAGCGTTGATTGGCGGATGGTGAGCAATTGCACTGTGCATCATTTGTATATTCCAATCCTTTTATCATTACTGCTGTCACTTTGTTACTGTGATCATTGTCATTATTAGTTTCTTCTTTTCTGTTCTATTAATCCATTCTTATCTCAACCCACAAGTTTTACTTCTTTCCCCGATTTTCTCCCCCATCCCACTGGGTGGGGGGGAGTGAGTGGGCGGCTGCGTGGTGCTTAGTTGCTGGCTGGGATTAAACCACAACACATATGCAAAGAAGAGCCCAATTTCAAATAAAATCTACAAAGTTCATGTGGAAAACCTCTGAAGGGTGGTTTTAAAATTTCAATGCTTTCTATTGAAAAGTGGAGTTATTCAAAGGTGAAAAAGCTAGCAAACAAGTAATATCAAAGAAGGGTGACTATGGAATGTAAGTAATGTATGTTAATCCTATAACTAGGTGATGTATGTTTCAGGCATTTTGCTCTTTCCTAAAGTATTATCAGATACTTACGTCCTGTTGTCATCCTTCACTAGCCAGCTGTCACCAAATTTATTTGGATCCTGTTCTAGGACTTTATCTGGTTTTAGAAAATCATCCAGTTGGTTGTCATTGAATGTCCCACACAGACCACACAGCTGTCCTTTGAGACTTTCATCAACCAGAATGAAAAGCTCCTGGTCACCATCGAACTTAACCTGGATCCCTAGAGAGGTATCAACGACCACATAGTGTCCTTTTATAGCTACTCTGGCTCCATGGTTCAAATCCACAGGAAGATAAAGCTGAACTCCATTCACCTAAAGAAAACAAAACCCACACAATCAGGTAAGTCAATAAAGCTCCCAGGAACAAAGGGGAGGTCTACACTGCCACCACTATAGCTTTCTTCACCAAGTCAGCCTTATTCTAATGAATAATGTAGACACAGAACTTTGAAGCATAACAGAGGCTAATGGGCTGTATAGTTACCCCACATCTCAAATAGTGCTTTGTAGCACAAATAGAGCTCTTTGCTGTCACAACTACACACATAGCAATACTTGGAATAGCTAGTTTAAAGCTAGCTCTGGTATGTATGAGTCTGAGAGTGTATAGTAAAAATACTATTTCTATTTTAAAGACCAGATCTATAAAATTCAGACTGAGATTTAGTTCAGCAAAATCTTTCTATTATAGAAGAAACTATGGATGAAGCTGTTTTCTCCCCTACACCTCATTTAGAAAAGATTTGAATGGACAGAATGAAGCTATGCTGATTTCTGCCTTTTTTTGAAAAAATAAAAAAAATTCTGTGACTTTTAGCATCTGCAGTCTTCGAGGTGAATAAAGCAGAGAAGCCTGATTCTGTTCTTTTGGACAGAAATGTAAAGTGAATAGATGTGATAGATTGTTCATGCTTAAAGTAGAACACTTACATAGGTCTCCTTGTTTTTCTTCAAAACAATATGAAGATTTTTCAGTGTGACAGCAACTGAGTTCAAGGCTGTCCAGTTTGGGTTCCCTCTATGTTCATTTCTGGTTGTCACCGAAAATCTTTCAGAAGAATTTGTGCATGTCTTAACAACAGTATAATTGCAGTCTCCTTGGAAATGGTACAGTCTCCCATCAAAGGTTATATAATGTGGATCCCCAAAAATGTGGCAGGTGCTGGGATGCAATGGATAACATCCCAGGAGTCCATTCTGCACCTTGCAAACTTCGCTTACTTCACACGTGTCTGAATTGCAAACTACAGTCCCATTTCCAGCACATACACATTGGCCTGCACAGTCTGCTTGCCAAAAAGCTTCTCCTTTCTGTTAGAAACACAAAATAAAATTAAATTAAAAGAGTTAACGGTAATGATGAACTGTGAAATCAGCCCCTGAACTATGTGCCAGAACAAACCTGATAATATTTGCCATTCTGAAGGCAGCCACAGTTGCTCATGGATACACACTGTCCCCCGCTGATGACAAAACCATTGTTGCATTCACATCCTTCTAAACAAGGTCTGCTGCAGTTCTTTGGTGCAAGAGGGTCAGTGCAGGTTGCTGGACAAGCACTGGTGCATGGATTGTAACGACTATTGGGAGGGCATGCAACAGCTGAAAAACAATAAAAGGCACTGAACTGACAACCACAACTCACATGAAATCACAGTCCAAAAATGTGATTATTTTGAACTAGTGACAGTGAGGTTTTTTTCTGAAGCCTGAAATTCCATTCCTGTTTTTATATCAGAAAGCAAAAAAGAAAACATTCTACAAGAAAATAGCATGAATGTTTAACACATATATCCTGGATGTTAAGCATCTCCAAATCCAGGTAAAAACTATGGCTCGCTACATTAGATTTAGTACTTAGCTAGTACATTTCTACAAGTACACAGATCACAAAAGTCATTAGACGTAGTCTGGAAATGAACAAACCTATTAAAGGCAAAACATCATATAAAACTCAGAGGTGATTCCACATTATCAGGGACTTACTGCTACTGGTTTCACACAGATTCTTGAGATAATGAACAAAATTCTCCTCTGCTCTGTGGCAGAAAACAATAATGGGGAGAATTTTACAGAATTTTATCTCTCAATATTTTGTATTTAATTATATGAAGAATTTAGGATGTCTAAGGTATGTCAGTTATTGGCCAAAATTGGCATCTTCAGATAATATGGGAGTGACTCAAAGATTCAGTTCTCTACAGAAACTCACGGCAGAAGGTGGCATTCCTCCAGGGAAGAAGAGTCACGCCGGCTGCCTGGCATGCGTCAGCGTAGGCCTCCAGAGCAGCACACAGGAACTCCTGGCCACCATTCAGGGCACAAAGGTCATAGAAGCAGGTGTCAAAGTAGCTCTGGGGGTTGATCACAGCGTGGCACCTCTCAAAAGAGCCAGGCCTGGCAGTCAGCATGCCACAGAACTGGTCCGATCGGTAGAGCTTCTCCTCTTCCTCACTGCAGGGTCTGGGGGCGACGGGGACACCGCAAGAGGAGTCATTGTCTGGGACCTGCCAGCTCTCCCCCAGCGCATTGGAGTCTGCGGCTTGCTGCCCGTTGGGCATCATGTAGTCGTCCTCTCTCCGGTTGTTGAAGTTCCCGCACATGCCACAGGTCAGGTTGAAGTAGGTGGTGGGCACCTTCACCTCCACCGAGTGGTCAGCGTCGTAGGACACTCTGAGGTTGAAGTCTGTCTCCAGGACGATGTAGCGGCCGCTCCTGCTCACCGTGATGGCACCTCCTGCTGCGCTCACCGGCAAGGTCTGGCGCACGTTGTTCACCTAGGGCAGACACACCACAGTGGGCCCTGGACTTGGCTTCTGCCCCAGGGGAAACAGCTGCCAGGCCAGGCACGGCAAACCGCTGCCCGTGATGCCCTCGCACCCAGACGCCCCTGTGGCTTGCAGAGCCATGTCTGTGTTCTGCGCTCCGCAGGGTCCTCGCTACAACACGGGCCACGTTCCCCACTTGCCTCTTCCTCCCCCAACCCCTCCGGAAAGGAAAAACAAAGCAACCCAGTGGCTTTGGGGGAACCCACCCGGGCCTGGGGCAATGGACGTGCCTGGTACCTGCCAGGCCCCGACAAGAACAGCCAGCCCTGCCTCGCGGCCGCGCCACGCTCGCGCCAGCCCCGCTGCCTACCAGCACTTGGCTCTTCTCCCTCTTGACAATGGCAATGCGCACTCCATACACCTCAACCAGGACTTCGCGCACATAGGACACTCTGGTGTTCCCACGATGCTCGTTCGTGGCCTCAACATTGAAGTAGGGCAGGGAGGTGGTGTTGGAGCACACTTTGGCCAGGGTGTAGGTGCAGTTGCCCATGAAGTTGTGCGTCACCTTGTCAAAGCTGTTGTAGTGAGGGTCACCGTGGACGTGGCAGATGCCGTAGGATTGTTCGAGGCACTCAGGTTTGCCGTTCTGCACCCCGCAGTACTGGCCCGCAGGGCACGAGGCATCGGAGCACTGGACTTTGCTTCCCCGCGCGGGACACGTGCACTTGGAGGAGCAGGTGTTGTCCGTCCAGAACTCCGAGCCCACGGGGTAGTGCTGCCCGTTGTGCCAGCACCCACACTGCTGGCTGGGCACGCATCGGTCATTGTAGAGCAGGTACCCGCTGTCGCACACACAGCCCTCCACGCACGGCAGGCTGCAGCTGTAGGGTGCTATTGGGTCAACACAGGTGGCAGGGCAGGCTGCAGCGCAGGGCTCATAGTGACTGTTGGCAGAGCAGTCTAATGCTGTTTAATAAAAGATAAACCTATTTATTAATCTTTTTTTTAACTACTGAAGTATTGGGTTTTGTTTAATATCATATTCTGGTTTGTTTTGAAGTATTTGGGGACATCTTGGAGTTCTGATACAGTTTGATGCATGCCTTTGCTCTCTTACCACCCTTTAATTTCTTTTAAGGTTTAAGCTATTTAAATTTTCATTCATGGAGAGAATTTCCTAGGAGACCTCTTATTCCTGAAGATGATTGCTTGGAATTCTTGCTTTGGGCTCAGGATATTGGTGTCACATTAGTTATTTGTCCTAGGCATGTGCCATATTTAGGTTATAGTCCTGATATTTAATTCTAATCATATTTTTTCACTTCACCAAGGTCTTTAATGTTTGTTAAATAATCAGGATGTACAAGCGCTCTATTCTATTTTTACATCTTGTTACATAGGCGACATGTAGATACCCAAGCTAATTAGATGTTTTAAACACTGACATTTTCAGGTGAGAATGTGCCAGAACTGAAGTTCCCTACAATCTTTTTTCAGTTTCTATATGTTTATGTGATGCAGTTCAATTTTTAATGATATATGTTCTCACTCTATTTTTAGTCTGCTTTCCTAAGGAGACAGAGATCACACAATTACATTGTACATTTCTCTGCTCATCCTCCCACTTACTAAATTTGACCCAGCTGACTTATTGGAAATAAGTTGGTGAGGTTGGTAGAGGACAAAAAGATATTCAGGTCCATTAAATGAAATATAGGTGCAAGGCAAAGAAGAGAGATCCTGCAAGCTCCTTCAGTAGAAAGAACAGTTATGGAGAGGGTTCACTCCTGCTTAGAAACCCTAGAATCTATGTGAGAGAAATCCTTGGTAATGTCCCCAGCAGAGAACATGCTCTGGCTAGAGACTTCAGTCAAATGTGAAACAAAAGTCAAAAAGAAGTCAGGCTTCAGTCATTCCACTGTTTACAGACAAGTCTCTTTCTTTAGTCTCCCAATCTCCTTCAGTGCAGAAGGCACATAGGGCACTGGATCACTATTTCAAGTTCCTTACATTGCTTCTGGTGGGAGCAGATCTGCTCAGGACTTTCAGACAGTATTTAAACCCTGTTCTAAAGATAGGGTATTATTTCTATATTATATATCTGAATGCTTGAGAAATGTTCTTTACTTAATCTTTACCAACAGAAGAAAGGTCATTATTCCCATTTAATCTCCAGCACAGACTTCTGTCTATTACTTCAATACTTGACACCCTTTGTCTTGTGCCTCTGTGTTTTTGTCTCTTGCCCACCCTCACTACCTTCTCCCCTTCCATTAGCGTGGTTACAGTCTCTATTGCACAGGCTTCTTACCTCAGTCCTGGCCTTTAATTCCAGGCTGCCTACCTGTGTTGCCTCCTCTCCCATCTGAAACCATGAATCACTATGCCTGTACACGACACTCTGATGCTTTCCTCCACATCCGTAGGGATGAATGGCCAGTGCTCCTTCCTCTCATACATATGACAGTTTGTGCCACTGATGATAGTGTTTCCAATACTCTCCTTCTCCCTTTTTCCCAGATCTCCTGCTCAGCTCATGAGTTGTGTTCCTCCTTCATCCTGCTCTCTTTGCACTGCTACAAACTATGAGTTTCAGATATTTTCTCTGTTTGATCTCAGGTTTATTCCTCCCATCAGCTCTGATTTCATTATTCCTGTAAGAGCAACAAGCTCTGACCCCTGGACCGGCTACCTAGTCTGTGCTTCCTTGTCCTTGGCTCTCTACCTAGCCAGCTTCCATCTGTCCTTCCTCTTTTCTGTAGACTTCTAAGCAAATTCTCATTTTCCTTTCTAGCTCCTACTTGCTTTCTCTAAATCCAGGGCCTTCCACTTAGCCTATTCATTAGTCCTCTCCAGTTCCTAGTCAAAATTCCTTTCTCACTGTCCCAGACTGCCTGGATTCCTTATCCCCATCTACAGCTCTGCCTTTCATCTGCTCTGGCTTATGTCCCTTCTATGTTCATATAAGGCATCCACCTTGATGTGTTTTTGCTGAGGTTGCTGCAGGAGGAGAAAACACAGCTTCCTTTCCGTTAACTGGGTGCCTGGCCACTCTGCAGGGTAGAGAGGCTGGGAGCATGGGAGAAGGCAGCTCAGGCTCTCAGCAGGGAGGGTGAGTAAAACTCCTACATATCTACTAAGCATGTGCAAAATGAGATTTTTTTTTTTTCTCAAAGAAGACACTTAAGTTTAGGTATAGCTTCTTCAGAAGGTAAAAAACCCTCTAAGTCAAATGTCCCTGATACACTTAATACCCCTGAACAAAAATATAGGGACAGTAGAGGAATTCAAAGGAAAAGCCTCCAATTATATTTTAAGATGGACTAGACAGTATTTTCTCCCTTCATCGGAAGCAGCTTAAATATTGTCACTAGAATCTTCCCAAAGGAATCAAACTGAGGACTATATGTAACCCTGAAATCTTTAGCCTGATCAGTCAAGTTTCACAATGTTATATGAATTCAAAACAGTGTCTTGTAGTGCTCTGTCTTCAGGAAGTCCTAATTATATCCTCCTGACAAGTGGTAATTTCCAGTAATCTTTGATACATACGGCAGAAGGTTGCATTTCTCCATGGTGTCAGCTGGACTTCTGCAGCTTGGCACACATCTGCATAAGCCTGCAGGTTTTGACAGAGGGCTGCATTGTTCAAATGAAGTTCACAGAGATCATACTGGCAGGCTTCAGAATAACTTTGTGGATCAACTACTGATTGGCAGTTCCGGAATGGACCATTGGGATCTGTGATCAGACCACAGTATTCATTGCTTTGGATCATATGTTTTTCATCAGTAGTGCAATTTGGAGTATGGCCCTCACCTGGCAAGCACCTAGTGTGGAAAAAAAAAAGATGTGAAAAAATTCACCAATGAACTTTGGATGCACTAGCACCTAAGACGCTTTTCAAATCACATCTAACAAAACTACAGGGCTGTCCCCAGGCTAAGCATAACATATTTTACAGCTCTACATTTCAAACACTTAGGATAGAAATTCAGATTTTAATATGATCTCAACCTTATAACCTTGGAGAGGCCTGGAAGAAACCCAAATATTTATTTTACTTTCTTTTAAGTCAAGCTTTCTACATGGAAGATACCTAGGAAGGGAAAACAAAGAGTAAAAGCATTTGAAGTTAAACCTCTACTATCAATATATTGTGAAATCATAAAATAAATATAAAGTGTCTCAGAAGAGTTCAAACAAGATCTTCAGGTGTTAGCATTAATACACTATAACAATAACTGAAATCTTAGTGGGCATCTGCAGTGTTTTATTCAAATTTTCTCTTTTTAAGCACAGTTAAATTTGCTGTGAAACTTTACCCAGATAGATAAAGTAATTACACTGACAAGAATATATTTTATTCCATGTGCCTGACATTTTTGGCCCCCACACAACATTTGCTTAAAATACTGGTCATCACATAATCAACAGCTAAGGCCTAATATCCCCTCTGGAGTCCTACCTGGAGTCATTGTAAACCTGCCAACTGTTGCCAAGGCTGGCCGAGTTTGTTTCCATCTCTCCATCTGGGTTAAGAAAGTCATCTGCTTTGTTCCCATTATAATTTCCACATATTCCACAGACTTTAGACATATAGGTACTGGGAAGAATGATTTCTGCTCTGTGATTTCCATCAAACTTGATATTCAGCCCAAAGTCAGTAGTAACCACAACATACTGCCCACTGAAGGAAATACTGACACCCTGCGCCAAGGTCAGAGGGAGCACCTGGCTGACTCCATCAACCTGCAGGCACAGAGAAGGACATTCATTATAATCACTTTAAAAGAAATATTTTTAATGGTGACCTTTTTAGATCACATCCCTATGTTGAGCATAGGACTTGCACAGTGAGCAATAAGAACTCACATTTTGTTAAGTATTATTTAACATGAATGTTGTGTATGGGCACATAAACTAGGGCCTTGAGGCCATAATAATGTAGCTACATAGCTTCCAAGTGCAGTCAAAATGAGCTTGGTGAACCACACCCAGCTGGCAAAAGTCCCAGGACTTAGCATGGTCTGTCAGCAGTAACTGCTTACAGACCTATCTTTTATTTTGGATCAAATAAGATTAAAAAAATGTAGTTAGAATGCGTTCTCAAAAAATTTTCAGGATTGGACAAATCTTGAAAAAGCTTCCTTTTATTTCTTTCTCTTTCTCTTTTAATTCTCACATTTGAAATGCCAGACAATAGAAAGTAATAGTCCAAGTAAAATTTTCAATTTATTTAAAATTTATGAAAATTAGCATCTACTTTGAACATTTCTTCTTATTACATATGTAAGAAAGTTTGGTTTACTTAGCAACATAGATATAATAAAAACAGTAAATACAGGGGAAAGGTATAAAGGAGAAGCTGTTGGACAAATGTGGATATATGAGTTCAATATGTTTCTAAGATTGGATGGGAAAGGTCTTGGTGTACATTTAAACCTTTATCTCCTGTCACAGAAATCACTGTACTATTTTCTTACAAGAAGGGTGGTAATGAAGTAAGGTGACCTATTCATTTAGTGGGGGTTTGGATCAAACATGTCTGCTGTCTTGGCCCTTTATGGAAAGGAGCCATAGAAAGCCTTAAAATACAGTAGCTGGCCAAGTGACACAATCAGTGTGAGGAGTCATCCGATTGTCACTCTAGGACTCTCTCATCTGGCCCTGCTTTATGGCAAATGCCAGGTGTTAAGCGAAGTTAGCGGTGATGTGGAATAACTAGAAATCAGGGAAGAGCATGCAGCTTTACAGGCTACCATACAGGATCGGGAAATAACCACTAGTGTGGACGTGGTTAATGCAGGGCCTTTTTATTCCTTGACGCAGACCAAGCTTGAGCATGGGGGGCAAGCTAGAAAGGTAAGCTAGCCCACCAACCCCATCTGGAGTGTCAGCTCCAATCCCACTTTTTAGCAACACAACACAAAATTTTAGACTATTTTTTCAGTCCTGAAATTGCAATGTTTAAGAACTCCACACTACTCCTACTCCTAAATATCTGACTGCCCTCTAAAAACTACTGCATATATGCTGGAAATTTGTAGTCGTTGTACAACAGTTTCTTCATTCACACTATGAGTTACTGGTGATGGATAGTGGGCTCCAACCTTACCTTAACAACTCTGTTTTTACCCAGATTGAGCCTGTAGCCATACACATCGATGTCCACATATCGGACATAGGACACACGAGTGTTGCTTCCCCTGTGCTCATTGGCTGCTTCCACGTTGAAATAGGGCAGTGAGCTGTTGCTCTCACACAGCTTGGAGAGGGTGTAGGTGCAGGTACCCATAAAGTCATGACGTTGTTTGTCAAATGTGTAATAGTGAGGATCCCCGTATATACTGCAAATTGCTTCTGGAAACGGGAAAAGGGAATATGTTCTCATTAACATATGGATACATCCAGAAAAGCCACTTCATTGTGCAGTGGGAAAACACAATCATCCCCATTTTATAGATTACATATGGAAGAAATGAAACAGAAAAGCCAGATCTATATGGCATAGGGCAATGCCATAGAGACATACCCAAAGAAATTAGCTGAAGCAAATAAGCAGCACTGGTAGTAAAAAATTTAGATGCCCTTCTACAACCCATTGACTAGCATATGTTATTGGCTAAAATTACCTATCACTGGAGGTGGTGTAGATTCTGTTGGTGTAGGTGTTGGTGGTACAGGGGTAGGGACAGCTTCTGTTAGTAGAAAAGACAAGGCAATACCATGAGTCATAACATTACAGGGTGAATGCTACTTACACACCAACATACATGAATTTCCACTTATTCTTCACCAGCATAAAGTTAGAAGTTTTTAATTGAAGTAAGTGAAACTACCTATATATAAAAACAAGGATGTGTGGGTCTTTTGAGCACTTAGGAAAGCTCGTCTGATCGTTAGCTTGGTGACAGTGACTGAGCTTGTGCCACCATGCTTCTCTGGAACTGGAAGTGTATTTACAATTGCATGTGACTCCTCTGGCATGTATGTTAAGGCATGAAGGTCATACTGTCTGCAAGTGTTGGCAGGTCTGGGAGCGAGTGGCCTGCCAGCAGATGCCATATAGCAGAAACAAATAACTCTCAGGGCACTGGTGGTTTCTAATCAGAGAGTTTTGTTGTTTCTTCAAAATGATATTTATTTCTTAGGAATGTGACAGCTCTAAGACCTTTGTACTGACAGACAAAACAAACAGTCTTCTTGTAGAGTCTTCCCTCCCGCCTACTTCTGCTTGCTAACAAATATTAGCATCTTCTCCACCTATTCTTCATCCATGACAAAGATATCTTCTAAAAGAAGTGGTCCTCTTGGTGTACTTTTATGTGTGAGATAGCAACACCAGGTTGAGTATTCTCCTGATGTCACATTCATTCACCTGATGACATGAGAATGAGTGATGGATCTGAATATCTGGAAGTACAACAGACTGACTAAAACCTTCAGAGCACACACCCATTCACTCCTGCCCCTTTGCAGAACAAAGAACAACTCTCCCCATTCAGGTACTCTCCTATTGCGCCCTTGTGAGCCCTCCACTGTGCACTGAGTGCGCGATAACAGTCAGTGTACAAGAAGATAACCAAGGGATGAATTGATTCATGGAGAACAATGCTTTCCAACCTACTTATAAATGCACTATAAGTATATAATCATCCAAATGAATCCACAGCTAAGGCAGTTGGTCTTCCATATTACTGACACTGCTAACGACATTATTTATAGGGATTAAGTTGTAATATAGAAAACAAGTCACATGAGAACAAGTTAGAGATTTTTGAATAATGATGCAGTAACTACATACTATGATGTTACTGCTTTTGTGCTAACCATGTGATCCAAACTCAGCTGGATGTGGGAGTTTTGCAAGATACTTATGATTATAATTTAGAAGCAGCCCATAGAGTTCACCTAATCTGAAGTCTAGTGTATAGTGATAAATCTCTGCACAAAATGATGCCATTCACTTAAGGAGCAATAACTTCATAGCTGAAGATATTTTGTAATAACCTGCCTGCAAAATAGGATCATCTCCTTTGCATGCACTTGTTTCTTGTACACCTGTTTCTTATATGCCCATTTCTTCACATCCAGCTCCCTACTCCAGTGTCAATGCAGTTTTTGCATATATAGCCCAGAACTGCTCTTTTTTCTCTTTCAACATTGGTGAAAAATTACAGGAATCCTGATAATAGGTGTATTCCCACAATGGGTACTTCCAAACAAGCTTTAAGTTAACTTTGTTGTAGAGCTGAGGAAAAAAAACAGAAGAAAACTTCTTCCTAAGTTTATTGTCCTTTGAGATCTAAGGTGAAGAAGTTCTGCAAATGACAATATGAACATTCAAACTTCATAACCTAAAGACTGCTTGCTAAAGTTGCCTTGGAAGCTAATTTTTCATGTGACAAATGAACATATATTTAGTTTTTCATGAGTTTGATTAAAATGTCTATTCAATCAAACATTCTGGTAGAAACAAAAAGATTGGGAGGACTTTGACTTTTACCAGACCTAATAATTCACTTAACTTTCATCATATTAGTAGCCATACAGTTGAACAGAGACAGGAGCACTCTTCTTGCCTCTTGGAGTTACATTAGTGCACCATCCAGTGGCTGAATCATGTGCTAATACTCCTGGGAAAATGAAGAACTGGCTCTCCCTAGCCTTCTAAAAAAAAGGCTACAAGTATTTTCACAGAATTTTAAAGAAAATTATATGTTCTGACAGTGTGGACCTGAATGGAAATCTTTGTCCTGGCTACCATAAATTTGAAACATTTTATTGTCATTATGTAAGCAGTATTTCACAGAGAGCGAAGCCTATTAAGGCCTAATGACACTTTCTATATGTTTTTCAGCAAGTTTCTTGTTCAATTCACATTTTGTAAGTATTGCATGCTTGTCAGTGAAGATGGGATGAAACTCTAAGTCAGTTCCAGATCCTAGTCATCCATAGCTTGTGCCAGTCTTGGCTGATTTATTACAGGGTCAGGGATCAAGCTCAAATTGCTGATTCATAGTCAGAGCTGGGAGCACAAGTCAGGTTTATTGACTCACCATTACTTCTTTTTTGTGACATATGGCAGTGCTGTGTATTTGCTGAACTTGTATGAACTGTGATTTGCTGTAAAATGCTGATTAGAGCATTTAATCTGGAATCCAAGACCAATGTGCATAGCCTTGGCTGGGTTTAAGAGAGTACCTTCACTTAAAGTCTGAAGTGCAAGTTTGCTGGACCTTGTGGAAACGGTCACATTTTCAGGGAAGGGGATAGCTTATTCTGGATGTTTGAGGTGGTGAGGAAAGATTTAGGAAGAAACTACAACAAAACAGGTAACATTCCAATGAAGCACGCTGTAAAGTTTTTGCCATTTCTCTTTTGTGGTTCAAAGTTATGAGGAGTTTCTATATTGTATATGGAATTGAGTAATGGTCAACACCTTAAACAGAGCTGAGGAAGGAGTATACACTGAGATGCAAACACAGACTTACCACAGGATCCATCCCTTACTCTAACATTGTCCAGTGCTGTATCCCCATACTCTGTCAGTCCTCGGACAGCCTCAAAAATTACCTAGGCAGGACACAAAGTGAATCACTGAATCAGAGTTGTTTAGGCAAATATGAGACCAGTTCCCTTAGAACATTTTGAAAACATGCTTTCTGGTGTATCTCTAAAGGCATCAAGTAAGCTGAGGCTCTAACATTTTTCCTAGCTACCCTCAGAAGCCTAAAATATATATTCTGTTATAAGGTAAGGACTTCAAGAAACATTGTCCTTGATTTTGCTGACTGATAAATGATTTATGAGAATTAGTCTGCTGGATTCTACAGGGGAGTCCAATGTAGGCAGCATCCCAAAGTTCAAACCTTAACTCACAGCAGACAAACCTGCATTTAATTAAGGCACCTAAAGTCCTTGACTTCATGGTAAAATAAAGGAGGGAAGGAAGGAAAAAGAAGGAGAACTAAATATGTCTTATGCCCTAATTAACAGCACCAATAAAACTCAGGGGGTTGTTCGTTTCTTCTCTTAGTTCATTGGCACAGAGCATAAGGCCATTATATTTACAAAATATAAACCAAGCAAATCTTGGTTATATTTTCTAGCTTACATGCCAACCTTTTGCCTGCAAGGGGAGAACAAATGCTGACACTGTACAAAGAAGTTTATTCTGAAAATATATTACCTTTATCTTTCTTTGTGTTGGAAAAGTATGAGTGATGGCACCATAGGTCCACAAGGAACTCTGGTTTCCCTTCCGACTCCACACCACAGACTCCCCTGTGCTGTCTTTGATAAGCACTCTCAGCTCATTCATGTCTTCTGACCCAAACATATAGTACCAGAAGTCTATGCATATTTTTTCAGAAACTACAGTATCTGGGCTCTCAAGCCTGTTAGTGTCGAATGGGATCAGATTACTTGCTTCTTGGTAGATGAAATAGCCTTCTGCGGAGTAAAAAAAATAAAATATTGTTGGATCTTTATAACTTGTTAGGTGTTATTTAAAACTGAAGTACAACCCAACTCTGGAAAAAATCAAGGGCATCATTAGCAGTGCAAAGAAGCAAAGTAGAGAGTGTTTGGAATTTACATTGCAATGGTTAGCACCATGTAGTATTCCAAGCTAGAATGTGAGCTAGTGAGCAAAGCAAATATATCCCATCTCACATGAACAGTTATTTTGGGATCACAAATAAAGATGTAGGGCTCTTTCAAGAGGCAGCACCTCCAGACACACAGCCCCACTGATCCATGTTCAGTTTCGTCTCTCCTCAAAGGAAAATAATGCAATCTGCTATACACCTTCTCTTGTGGGATATATTTTTTTCCTAAAGATTTTGGTCTCAAGATAAGCAAATCCCTAGCACAAGGAAAATCCTAACCTGTCAGCATTTGGTTTTGTCTCAAAATGGAAAGGATAGAAAGCAGTGCAGATATTTCCATCAAAATATTTAGGTTTGACATTATGAAAAGGAAGGAAACTTTTCAAAATTCAGAAACTCACAGTGTTTCTTTTAGGATTTGAAATGCTTTAGTCTGAATTGGTTCAATATGAGATCACATTTTGCTTTACTAGGGCTGAAGGTTTTTGCTTCCCATGGGCTAAGATCAAAGATACATTTCCCCAGTGCAGTTAAAGTCAAGTCTCTCCCATCTGACTATGGAAAGGAATCAAAAAGAAATGAATGACCATTTCATTTCTATATGTAAAGTATGGCTCCATACATAGCATCTAACATTCAGTCACATGTTTTAGCTCGCAAGAAAGTATAAGTCATATTTAAAGTTACATGGTCTGTGTCAAGTCAAAAAGCAAAACATTTTTTTGTGTGTGTGAATAAAAATTAAAAATATTTCATTTCTTCTTTCAACAGGCAATTTTAATTGTTATTATCAAAATACTAAAAATGCAGAAAATTATTTAGCAAAAATCCAGTCTAATACTGTCCTAATCCGCTTACAGAATCTGACAGTAGCTGACCTTTCAGTCTCGGGATAATTACAGAAAACAATATGACTGCAGACTGATCCCCAATAAATGGATCTGCTAGTGCAAGGGTAGCGGTTCAAACAGATAGAGATGGAGCCATACTAAGCACTCGTCTGATGATATGACCACATTAGGCCCCAGTTTTTCAATCACATGTAGCTGAGGACAAGCTTTTAAAAGATATTATTTAATTTCAGACTTGATCTTATAACACTTTGCTAGCATTAACATTATCTAGTACCAGTACAGCAATCATTACATTTACTGCCATTAACTGATATCAGTGTAATTTGGCCACAAGAGCTCTCTTGAATAATGATCTGTTGCACATCACTGAATTCTCTGTGAGGCCTTAAGCATGACATAATTAGCTTTCTTCTACTTCCATGCATTGCTAAAGATTTCCAACCCACGATGGGGCAACCCAGTTTAATTTACTTGTAACTGACACAGCGAAAAGTCGAAGACAGGTGTCAGCATGAAACAAAACTGACACATTTCAAAGGGCTCCATCAATCTCATTTCTCTTAAAGAAAGATGAATAAAGGTAGTCAAGCTGTCTTCAAAAGAAAATCAACAATGCCACAATTGAGCACCTACTTCCATCAGGATAGTCTCCAGTAGGACCCGTTCCATCAGTCGGAGTGTCATGCTTGGTTCGTATCCACACTCCCTGGTTGGCATTGCAAGGTTGGGTCCAGTCACAAAATGGTCTTGAGTTGTTGTTAAAATCACATCTCGTGAGGTAAGCTGAAATACATTAAAGTAAGGAAGAGGGGATAATATGTTCAAAATCTGCCTTGGATGTTAACAGCACTAATGACATGCAGTTACCTGTTTCAGAATCCCATGTTCTCAAGCCACCAGTTGGTCTTTGCTTGATCCTGCCAAGAAAAATAACACAGTGAAGCCCTTGTGGAATTAGTGACTCAGAAACTGTTTAAGAAAGAATATTGGGACCTCAACATAAGTCTTTGGGTGTTTCACTGAATAACTGGATAGATTCAGGGTTTCATCCCTGTCCGATTCTTTCTCTTCCCATATGTACTTACTCCTTCATGATATAGTTCTGAGAGTGAGTCAAAAGGTGGGATACGTTCACTTCATCTAGTGTGGAAGGATCCTCTGCTCTGTATCCCACCAAACTGAAAGGACACCAGCTCTCCTACACACAGGGAGCTATGGAAGGGATGGATAGATGCAGCTCAGCTCCGACAATACCAGGATAATAGCAAAGACTTGCTATTAACTTGCTCATGGCACTGTCATCACCGCTGTTGCAAAGCAAAGTGTGTAAATGCCAGTAAACTAGTGTACTGTGTAACTCTTATTTGTTGGAAGCCTATATATTTCCTTTAACTCCTGCAAATCTCTCATGAAACAAAGCTGTCATCTCATTCAGCTCTTTTAATTTACCCTGAAAATACTGCAGAAAAAAAGCAGTTACAAATGTATAGTCCTTGTGCTGCTACAAAGTCCTGCAGAGATGAGCTGACACAAGACCAAAATCCCACAACAGATAACAGCATAAATGGCTCTGCTCTTTGGGTGTTTTGCATAGGGAAGAGATTTCCAGGACTGCAAGGCAACAATAGTAGTTCTTGACATACTCTGATGGTAGTCCACAGTTTCAGGAGGCAGGGTTCAGTTCCAGCCTGTGTGGTCCCCCTCCTTATTTATCCTTATTGTACTTGACACGGCATAGAGAATCTGTCCTTAAGTGAATGCATCACAGAGAATGACCCCACTGCCCCTCAAAAACTAAGCAATGACATTCAGAGAAACTAGGGAGATTAGGAGCAAATATCATGCAATCAGTTCATTGGCAAAATGCAGCAAGCAACTGGAAAACAAACTGAGCTAAGGCTAAGGAGGAAAGAGAATATGTTAAGACAGATAAAGTAAGAAAATTTTCTTCTGCTCCTTCCTGGATTTCTTCTTCCATGAGAAAGGGAAAGCTGTGACAAGTTGCCACTTGGTCTCTATTCAGTGCTATCTTTAAACTGTTACACATCAGGCAAGTCCGAAGGCAAAGGTTACTATAGGTATATTCAGAGACAAAAGTGTTTTATAACTATTGTGGTTATTTTGTCAAGATCTCTCCTCTTCAGATGTGCCATTAGGAGTCCACGTGTTACAGGTTTTTCTCACAGACAGGAGCCAGTGCAGAATTAGGCAACAACAAAATTAAATTATTTCTTCTTTTTCAAAATGACAAGGTTCAATTGTACAACATCCACATTTAAAAAGTGAAGAAACATTCCACATTTTAAAAGTGAAGGAAGGATATTTATCATTAACAGCTGAGCTTCCTGAGCTAAGCTTCATTCAGTACTGCGCTACTTACCCTGTGGTATTCAGCACTGAAATACAGAATAAAATCAAAGTGTATTGTAAGTGCCAGAGGGTCCCCATGCTAGAAGACAGTGTTAAGTCTTCTGGGTAGTACAGTCTGCATAGTAATCCACCAGCTGTACTCAGCAAGGAGGAAATGAGGACTACCTACAGTGAAACAGAGGAATATATTGACCAGAGGGTGGAGGCGACTATAAAAACCTGTCTAACCATATATCAGTTATGTTCCCTGGGTAATCTACCTTGAGAAAAGCACATATGAATGGAAAGCTCATATTCTGTGTCACTTGCTTTGATGCCCTTAGCTGTTTGCTGGAGAAACTGATTTGATTTTGGCAATTTTTGTTGCTGCTGTTGTATATTTTAAAAGTCTGCAATTTTAAAGGGATTTTTTCTCACATTGATAGCAAGACAACTTTCTTCATTTTAAAAATCCTGCCTAGCTTTCACTGCTAGTATAAGTGAGATTTCTCATATTGACTGAATTTTCTCCCTTTCTGAAACTAGAATTCAGCAGAGCAGATAACAAACTTTCAATTTACTCACAACAGTCATGTTGTCGTGGGCACAATTCAGGAACTTGCTGAAATATTATTACACCATATTGCCCCTGCTTAAAAATAAATGGATGATTTTCTGGGCTGCAATGAAGTCTCTGTTGGTTGCTGGCACAGAAAAAGCAGGCAGATCATTCCCAGTGCTGCTTGGGCCTTTGCTGTTCTCTTCTTTTGCAGCATTCCTTGCATTGGGGTCTGCAAAGGAATGGCTCAAAGGCAGCAAAATTCCCTCCTTCACCTGGATTTCGTAAATGATAAGAATCAAAGGAGTATCAGGAAGTATACAGTGTTTCCTTGCATTGCCTGGAAACCCCAGACCATGGCTCTTTTTTTGTCTAAAAGGAGGATGTCTCTGGGAGTGGGGCATTCTGGAAAAGTGGCCTCTTAGTTACAACCACTTTCCCTTTGTGATTATATTCCGATCACTAAGGTCATTAAGGCTTCATAATTTAAGTCTGGAATTTCTTCAACTCCCTTTCTACCTGCTCAGCATAAAGTATTTTCAGTTGCCATTAACAAAGAACTGAGGGAAATAAGGAAGGATCAAGGGAGGCTAAGCAGAAACACAAACATATTTCAAGTTAGATGTTCACTGATGTGTTGACAATGGGCCTGGGGCTGCTTTCTGCCACAGGCTCATGCCCCACACAAGTCCCTCCAAAGCCAGAGGGTGGATGTTCACTTGACTGGTAATCATCCCCCTCCAATGAAAACCCTTTCCTAGGAAAATGTGTGTATTTTTGCCAATTGGTAAACAGGAAAAATGATTTCTGTGATTTAGAGACAAAAGAGACTCATTCCCTGCACAAAACCATTGACCACACTTTTCCAGTTCAGTTGAAGAGAGTTCAGTGTGAGGGGGAGAATACAAGTGACCTTCAGATAAGAGTTGCAGTGAGCACACTGCATTTTCAGCAGGGCTGCTGAGATGCTGGTCCAGCAAGTGGTAATCTGGGCATTAGCTGTGCTTAGCACTGTAAAGGGTAGCAAGGGACCCTCCATGTACGCACATGTTTTCCTTCTGCAGACAGTTTAGAGATTCCTCATGAATCTGATGCTGCTCTGTATGATTCTGACAAGATGATGTACGTCCATCTAGGAAAGAAAGCAACACTCTGGTAAACCTGTCCATTCAGATGATGCACTGTCTTTGACTCCTCCCCACCCACAGCAAATATGAGGCACTGCAGCACCATGAACACTCCTGTCAACAGAAAATGGCATGCTCTCCAGCCATGCCGTGTGACCTTTTCTGTCACTTTGTCACTCCTGTTTAATGCCAGCTCAGGTACTCTGCGAAAGGTGAACTGGAGTTCAGTAGATCAGGGCTTTTCAGTGAGGGACAAATATTAGTAACCTCTTTTATATATGGGAAGGTTGACAAGGAAATGGCTTGCCATTTGATCCCAGTGGGATGTGACAGTATGCTGCATTCCTGAGAGTCAAACTGATCACCTTGAAGGCCTACAATTTCTCTTCTCCACCTGCATGCTTTGTATCTCTGAAAGGCACATGGGAGACACTGCCATTTGTATAAAAATACTGGTTTGGACTGCACAGCAACCTGAGGAAGAAGAACACCAGTTCTTCATTTCTAATACAATAAAGCTAAAATTCTTTCCAAAGAAGTGCATTTGCAGACAATCTTACAAACAAGTTTTGTTTTACTTCTGCCTTAAACCATGGATGCAAGTGATGCACACCTGGCAGCTAATCCCTATGACTGGCTTCCTAGTGCTCTGTACTGATATGTCTCTTTTTGAAATCAGACACCAGATTTCACCCCATCTGCACCCAGCACTAGAAATTCTCCTCACCTGCTGTGTGTTGCCAAAGCACACTGGGGCTCCTCATGGGAACTAGTTGCCCTTAGGTGACACAAACAGATTTCCCACATAAAATCTGCAGAAGAAGATGCCAATAGTAGGGCTTGTCAATGTATAGCATAACATCTGACATCCTCAAAAGGACAGAGATAATACTGTGTACAACTTTATTTCTGGCTGGTGGTCAGAAAGGGGCTCTTAAAGACACTATCATAATTTTTGCAGGATGAAGTTATGTTTCCCAGGAGACAGAATCATCCTGATACTCCCACAAAGGGACAGCACAATGAAGACACAAGCAAAAAAAAATTGTCCCAAGCACAATAAATCAAACCGTAAAAGAAGCAAACTCAGCAGTTCATCCATTCTAGTGAGTGCTGCCTCGTGCAGTTTTTGCTGCACAGTTATTCTAGCATATGTAAATGTCCTCAAGTATCTAAATCTGGTTACTCCATTTTCTTGAATCCAAGTGTTCTCTGATGACTAGCAATTGCACTTCACCGTGTTGCATGCTCAGACTGTGGTGGTGTAATCAGTAGCAAGCTAGGGAGCTTGGCAAGCTTAAAGAAAGGGGAAAATTATACAAAAGTTCTTTCACCTAAGCCATAGGTTTGGGGCTAGTTGAGCCTCATATGACGCTACAGGAGACTGCTACACTGCTACCTAGCACAAAGCAGAGTCTTCACTGGCTGATATGAAATGCTGATGTCTTGTTGGGATGCACTTGCAGCACATGTATATCCCAGGGCCTATTCTGTTGGAGGATATATCTAGAAGAAATTTTAATTGGATAACTAAATGGCTGTTCTTAAATGGCAGAATTCTGTGCAGATTCTCTTAATTTGGAATACATCAGGTTCAGTAAATTTGCACATAAAAACTAAACATCTTTATCTGATTTTCAGGCAATATGAATGTATCTCATTGGGTTGTGCACAGATTTAACTGCATTGTGTTTTTGCATCAATTATAGTTAAATTGATCCCATTTGCATGAATAAAAGGATCCCTCTGTTGTTTCTATTCAGATAATAATTAAGTTCTTCCTCTGTCCTAACAAATGACTGAGTCAGCTTTTGCAGCATGTAATAACTCTGCCACTGTTTCTGGAACTCCCAGTGCCCTCTGGGCTTCATTCTGCCTTTACTGACATTGTGTATGAGAAGGTACTGCCAGATCTTCTTCCCTTTAGAAATCTCTTTATGCTGGATTCCTGTTGGAGCTACCCCCAAGTCACTGCTCTGGTAAACCTTCACTAAGGAGTTATGAAACAAACAATCAGCACCCATAAATCCATAATCAGGTAAATTTAGATTGTACATAAGTACAACTAATCCCACCTTTGCTCTGTTGAGTAACATGCTTTGGTAGGCTGAGGAGGAAGTACACACAAAAAAAATCTGTGTTGCTAGAAAATAAATGGATGTTTCTTTGATGAGTAAAGTGTACTTGTGTTCTGTTGAGCAAAAGCTGAGGTTGTTTTTCTAACTGCTGGCTCTCCAAACCAAAGTTTCAATTTGAAATTCAAGCTGTCTTTTTCCTGGTCTGAGAGCTGTAATGGTTTTGAAAACGGAATGTAAGCATTCTTATTAGAGTGCAGGTGTCAGATTAAAATTTAATTCTCTTTCTTATGTTTTGAACAGTGCAGAGCTAACACAAATAAAAACATAGCAACTTTTCAGTCAGTATTCTCAGCTGTCAGTTGCCTATGGACAAATTTCCTGTGTACAAATAGTACTCTTATACTGTGACCTAAAAGAAATGGATTTTCAAGGTAATGTTCATGACTTTATTAGGTGCTTACAAATGTGTATTACTAAAATTGTAACTATTAAGGCCTTTCTTATTCCTCCTGATTAATGCAATAAAGAGTTTTTTCTGTCATTCCAATGGATATTTGAATTTGAATAAAGAAAAGACCATCATAGGTAACTACTTTCTTCTTAATTTTGGGGTGCTACACTTGCAATCATGAGATTAGTAAGTCAGTTCATAAAAGACCATAAATTTTTCCAAGTCTGTCTATTAATAATAGATGAGATACAAAAGACAACTTTGAATATGTATTTTGGGAGCAGACCTCTGGCAGGATGAAACCTCTGATATTTATCTCTAACTGCCTTCTTTATGTAGGGTTGTTTTTTTAATTCAGTGATAATCTAATCAACTGCATCCAGCTCACTGGAATTCAGCATTTTCATATCTGCACCTTGATGTATTTTACATTTATTGGCTTGGATCTACAATACAGAACAAACCTGTGGTGTGTAAAGACCATTCTCTAACAGTAGTTTCTTTCAGAGTCAGTGGTGCTTTTTAGTTCCATCAATGGATTTGTGAAATTAAGCTACCTACAGAGATAAAGGATTTAGACTACTGCAAAGGTCTGATTCTGCTCTTGGACTGTTTTTATTCCAATATTTTACTGTAGAAGTTGGTGGTGCTGGTCCTAGTTCATTCTAGCGTAAATGAAAGGGACACCTGGCTCACTCTATAACGTAGCTGGTATTACAGATGCAGCCGTGTCTAAAATTAGAAATCTCAGACGTGGCTTAATGAATGCTGCTGTTTGTTTGAATTTTCAGCTCACCATTGCATGCTCCTTTGACGCTGATGAAGCCTGCATTGTCCCTCCTGTCCTCAGCACTCTGATATTAGCAAGCCTTTCACTTACTTGAACCACATTTTAAACAGCTGTTTGTGCCTGGTTGATTTTTTCTACAGATCCTCAATTAATTTGTGCAGTTCTTTGCCTTTCAACCAGATTCCTCATGTCCTGAGTAATCCTGCAAACCTCTTACCTCTTCCTGGTTGTTTCAGGAAGGGTGACTTCTCCCATCTGTTACCTCCTGGATAAGGCTGTTTCCTCTCAAGGTATAGTCCAAAGGTATGGCCACTTCTTACAGCAAGAGAGCCCTCTGGATATCCAATGGCTCCTGCAATTAAGCTATTAAACCTTGTTATTAAAGTTGCTTCACAAAAATTCCTAGTACAATTTCCTTTTTATGTAAATATATAGGGATGTACAATTATAAATTACTTAAAAATGAAGAAACTTGTCAACATCTATTCATATGGCCTTTTCTGATCTAAATCCTACACTTCCCATGACTAGTGGAGCTATGTACTACTCTCCATTACCTAGATCACAGACACCTCCCTGCCCAGTCTACAGGAAAACCCACTGAGGTGTGAGTGAATCGAGCTAAAAAAAGTCTCAGTCTGGCAGGTCCTGCCACTTTTGCAAGTGGAGAGAGACAGGAAAGTTAGCCTGTTGCTCAGTCTCTCCCTAGATCACAAACTAAACCCACTCCGGACCCTAGCAAATTATGAAGCTTGTGAAATGCATTGCTATTTGTATTTTGTTCTACAAGCTCTACATCTGAAATGAACTAGACTGAAACGGAGATCACTTGTGTCATTGATGGGTTCAGAGTGAGTGATCAGCATTCTGCTGTTTGCTTTGGAGTGAACTGTATTTATAAAAGAATACTCAAGTTTTGAGCTATGCAGGAAAACAAGGCTTATGTCTCAGAAGGTAAGCAGGGTTCCTTACCAGCAAAGCATTTAGGACTCTAGATGACATCTGAGTGTGTTTGCATACTGATATATACATAAAAATTTGTGTCAACAAAGTTTAGGAAATACAGCTGACCACAGGGTTTGTTTTTAGTGTATGACTGTGATTTCCTTTTCCAGAAACTAAAGCCACATGGATAGCATTTTCTATCAGATTGAGTCCCCTCAAAGTATGACATTCTAGAAATCATAATTGTGTTTTGATCAAACTAAAATGCTTTGGTTTAGGTTCTGCTGGTCAAAATTCAAACTTTACATATTTCAGACCTCCAAGCTTCCCTGTTTGCCACTGAATCTTAAAATCATGGATAATCAAAAAGTCAAACATATATAGATAAAAGATGAAGAATACCAACAACCATGCTGCTATAAAGTGAAATGCTGATTATCAAACAGAACACATGCATATAAATTGCTTTTATGATCTAAATTAAGAAATAATCTTTCAACCTTTAAATATGATATAATCTGTTGAGAATAGGTGCCCATAGCAGCGGATATGGACCCAAGAGGAAAGCCTCTGGATATGTTATTTTAGAGTTTAGTAGGTAGAAGGGGGTGGCAATGTAGCCCCTCACTGCTGAAAGAACGAACCTGAGTGCAGGCTGTGACGTGGGAAATGAACACCAAACCTAGGAAGCAAATAGTTCTTGGAGACAGTGATGCCAAAGCCATTGTCAGACAAGTCAGTGATTTATTAGATATTCAGTTCTTGCTGAGCTTCTCTGATTTGCGTTACACTGATAAGAGTAAGGAGATGAGTGGCTATTAACATGATTCAGAAAGATATAATATATTGCCATTATACTAAAATCGTATATGACCCCCAAAATCTAGAAGCTTCTACAGAAATAAGCAACCTTTGCATACTTAACAATGCAGAGCAGGAAAACACTTTCACTAGACCCCTGCAGTGACACCTCATTGAGAACAGATATATCTGCCACATACAATCTTCCTTCTTCCCTCTTTTCTTGTGCATAGGGAAATTGAATAATAATACCATAGTTTCCAAAGCAGATCAATAATATCAGAATACTCTACCCTTATTTCGGGATAGTATGCCCACATGTGTAATTGTATGAGTAAAACTATGGCAATGTTTTGATTCATCTGGAATTATATCAGCCAACATTCCCCAGCTGGACAGGCCCATGGCAATGCATACAAACTGCAGAATCATACAAAATAATTAAAGGAGGAAGGGAACTCCGAAAGTCACCTGGTTCACGCCCTGCTTAACACCTAAGTGACTTCAAAATTATATTAAGTTGGTCTAGGCCTTCTCCAATCATTATGGAAATACCATGACCTGTCCATGTCCCTCTCTGATTCCTGTGTTTGACCATCTCCATTGTGAAGACTTTTTAATATAATTATTAATATATACCCATTATGGAATGAGCTTTGCTTCACACCTGCATTCAAGAATGCATGCAGAGTGCCTGTAAATGTGCTCTAACCAGGAATAACACAATACAGAGCAGACAGACCTTTCTTTGATAGCCAAACCAGACAAGAGAGAACATATGATTTACCTGGATAGTACACGGTGCATCTGGGCCATGAGCAGGACTTAAAACTGTAAGTGTCAAAAATTCATGTTAGGCTTCAGAAATGATCTTGTGATGGCTTAATAATCATAAAGCTCCCATCTCTGCTTTTTCTTCGCTGCCTGAAATGCTCTGAGCCTCCAGGTCACCATCAGGTTATGTTTTCAGATTTTCAAAGAAGTAGAATGCTACTCTCCCTTGTTTGTTTTTAAGCAAAACACCATCTGTGAGTCAAAAATATCAACTTAACTCCACAAGTTTAGGTTTATGAAAACAATTTCTTAAGACTAGGATCAAAATGGGAGAATTAGCAGTGATAGAGAAACATCTGAGTAAAGCTGGGAAACAGAAGCAGAAACAATTCCCTTCACACTGTTCATGTTTTAAGTACAGGGCTTCCAAAAGAAACAAACCTGTAAATCTTCCCTGTAGTTTTGAATAAGTCTTCTAGAGATGTAGCATGTGACACCCCCAAGTCCTGGCAAATTCTCTTTATTCTACGCCTGCTATACAAGTAGTATACCAGAGGATAATCTGTGAGAAAAGCTTTATGAAAAAACGCTAAATAAAATTAAGTAGACTAATCAGTTAAGATTTTACTACAGAAAATAGCTCTCTTTTTATCCCACAGTTCTTCTATTGCCTTGTGTTAACATGTAAATCCAGAAGAGGAATAAAATGAAAAAAATAACATGATAATATACTTAGAAAAATCTTTTAAGCAACCATAGACTGTAAAGCATTGCTCTAGGCCCTCTTTGCACACAGACAGCTGGGAACAGGTTTCAAGACTGCTCTGCTCAAAGGACCAGGTGCAATAAATTACTCTACTTCCATTCACTCAGTGAAGCCACATGGGTTTGCTCCTTATTTCTCAAAATTTTTCCCCAGGCTCAGGTTTCAGAGCTGCTGGTTTGTTCCCATTTCCCAGGGTGTAACAGTATGAAATGACAGGACTTGCCAGAGGTCACAGAGTGTAAAGGAAACCAGGCCTTTCCTTTATCTCAAATGTCTGTTCTGCTGTTGAGCTTTTGTACCTTGGTCTCCCACATCCTACATGAGTCAGCCTGTCTTTCTGGCTCAGGAGGTATTTAATTTTTTACAGAAAATGAGCAGGTCCAAAGAAGAAAAACATGAGTGAAATTAACCAGTTAGCTCAGGGACTAGAGCACTCACCCGATTTGTGAAACATCAAAGTTTCACTAAAGTGAAACAGTGGCAATGATGGAGGCTATGGGTACACGAGCAGATGAGCCAACCCTTAAGACATGAAGGCGGTCCAATTGCATTGTGTCAGCCACCTAGGAAAGAAAAAACTGTGCATTGAAAAGTGTAGTGAAGGGTGAGGCTTCTCCCTGGAAGGCAAGTAGCTGAGACATGGCCGAACTTCCCCTGGCTTTTGTAAATGCAAATGCACTTTTGGAGAGATGACGGTAAATCGCTTTTGGGAGTTGCCATGGTAAACCACTTGGACAACTGGCCTTGGTAAGGACACTCCCCTGTGCCTGTCAGCGGGCTGAGACACGTGCCGGAGAAGCTGGTGGTAAGTAGGGAGTTAAGTCTAGGTACTTAAAACCTGAACTAAAAAGCAAGACAATCTGCGTTAAGCATAAGGTCGGTGCCCTGACCAGCCTCACGTGGGGCCTCCACCCACTCGCTCTGCCCACGGGCACAGCAGCCCCATTTCAGCCCGGCCCGGGGCCTTGCCCCTGCCCTGCCCTGCCCTGCCTGGCTGTAGGCCCTGCGGGCTGACATCCCGGCTCATCCCCGTCGCCCCAGCCATCCTGGGCTGTGCCTGACCCTGGTTCCTCTCACGGGGCCTCATCCTGACCCCCACATGTAGGCTCATGCCTCTGGCTGGGGGGTCAGGAGCTGCCCTGGGCTGGTCAGAGCTGGATCCAGCTGGCTCAGGAGCTGGTGCTTGAGGGGCTCCTGCTACAGCTGGTCAGGGGGGCTGGTGGTGTGGTGCGCCCGCTGACAGGCCAGAGGAAGAGACTGGTACGCGGATGGAAGCCATGGCGGGCAGGACCCCAATGTCTCCTCACAGGAGGATGTTCTCTACGTTGAGATTGTTTTACCCCTTACACAGTCCCCTATGGGGTGTACATGATCAGGGGATTGTGCAGTAACGCCGTAGCAATTTTCCATTCCTGCTAGAGTCCCTCTTTAGTTTTGTTTCTGGTGTCTGGTCTGATTTTGATCTGTGGGGAAGTCAGTTGTTGTGCAAGCACCATGGTGGTGATTTCTTCCTTGAGTCCAAACTCCATCTTCAGCACACCTGGTGTTTAAAAGAGTGAGCTTTGATATGCACTGTGACAGCATGGCCCAGTGCATAGCTGGCTGGAGTCTGGTATCTGCTCCTGTTTGTAGACGTGCTGAATTAGCTCTTCATCGCAAGCCACTTCATCTTGACGTTTGTGCAAAGTTGTCAACTGCTTTGATATCTGCAGACGAAATGAGTAAAACAACAAAAGAACTATTGTTTTGGTTATCCCTCTAGATTTTAATGTTGGTATTAGGTTTGCATAGGCCTGAAAAGCTTGGGTAGTTTTCAAAGGATAAGTCAAACAGCCAGCTATCACGACCATTGCCTTTTGATTAATTTCCTAAGACTGGGTAAGATTGGGTCCAATGTTTTGTCTTTCAGACCCGGTTCAATGAGACATTTAAGAACATCTTCTGGCAGGCCTGTGTTTTGCCCTATGGATCTCAGTGAGCCTAGCTGAGGCCTCAAGTGCTTTTGAGCTTTCTCAGACATTTTGCAGACTCCAGCCCTGGAGTGCTATGAAACTGAGGATAAACCTCCTTAATGTTTGACAAACATTTTTGTCCCTGCACTTGTGTATAACCTTAGGCACAGTCCTCTCTTCTTTTTCCTCCAAACTTTAGGGCTGAATTTCACAAATAACTTTCTCTCTTTAATAGACTGAAGCAAAATACATGGAGTCAAACACCCTGGCATCAAAACTGCGGACAGTAACGGAGGAAAGGCAATAATTTCTTTAGTCTACTTGTTTGATGCTATTCCTGCTAATTTTTGTCACCTCTGCTATCTCCGGAGACCACCAGACACCGAGGACGCTGCTAAAAATGAAACAAGGGTAAGAGCCTGGGGAGGGGCATCCATTAGGGCTAGTCTGCACTAACGCCTGGATAATCCCAGATGACAGCCACTGTCGAACTGTGCTGTGGTCCTTTAATTAAAGACTTGCTGATGCCTTAGGTAT
Source organism: Aquila chrysaetos chrysaetos (assembly GCF_900496995.4). NCBI lineage: Eukaryota > Metazoa > Chordata > Aves > Accipitriformes > Accipitridae > Aquila > Aquila chrysaetos. Next base: position 14,565,319 of record NC_044013.1, on the reverse strand, counting down.
CTAAGGATGTTTTCAAAGAGACACCCTGCTTCTGTAGGTCTGACATCTAATATTTCTTTGCATGATCATTCACACGCTGTGAATACCTGAATTAACATTGTAAGTATAGATACTTTTATATGGTCCCTACCTGGCAGCCAATAGAGTTTTAAGTAAATGCAATCCTCTAGCAAAGCCACATTCTGTGCGCTATGCAAAATGTTTTTATAAGAACAAGTTTTAATTCTTGAAGAGTTCCTTTTCCAGCTCTATTATTTGCTGAACCCCAGAGGCTAACTATAAACAAGTGATTATCACAGTCTGGGTGTATAGCTTAGGCTCAGTTCTTGGGCGTATGCTGTTTAATATTCTGAGCAATGATGTCAAAGAAGCCATAAAATCATGACTGATGAAGAGTGCAGGTGACACAGATTTATGGATATATTAGATAAGGAAGCTTATATAACAGTGGTACAGAGATCTGTAGCATTTGTAATATGCACGCACATTCACCTAAGGAAAATATACAGTTGTACATCTGTTAGCAAAACACAGGCTATACTTGAAGGTGACAGGGCAAAAGAAGTTTTCCAAAAGATTGGGTGTTCACCGTGTACAATCAGCAAAATTCAATATCATAAACAGAAGGGCTGATCTGATTTTGGGGGGGAATGCTGAGTCAGCTATGGGAGCTATAGTCAACTAAGCATTTTTGCATTTGGAATATGTTATTTTAGTCTGGAGTCAAAGGTTCAAGAAACCTGCAGAACATATTGAAATTATATGGAAGAGAACAGGTAGAAGAAGCGTAGAATATTGAAAAACATTATACTGTTGGATAAATAATATGCAAAAATGCACTTAAATATCATAATGCCTACAGAGAATGAGGAAGTAGAAAAGGTGGTTTTAAATTCTGTCATTATGAAATTACTGAGTCTTGGATTCTATAAATTGTATAAAGGTGTGAGGTTTCTTTGGTTTGTTTTTGTTTTTTAACACAGTTCTGCATGTGGTGGAATAATTTTCTTGTGTGTTATAATTTCCTCTCTTGTTAGAGCATGCTACAAAGAGAAGTACTTCCTCAGGTTTGTAATACCTTACAGTTGCCAGTGAGCTGGGGCTCATTAGCTTTGCTGACTCATGGCATTACCAGTGGCTTTTGTTAGTTCCTCACACTTTGGCTGTTTCAGTACTTGCAAATGATCCATTTGCTCTGATATTGCTTTTGCCACTGCTTTCTAGGAGCAGAGCATGGTACCTTCTCCCACGTTCTGTGTACCTGAGCCATCCTGCCCTTCCCTTCACTCTGCCCCAGGCTGCTCCTTCCTGTCATCTTACCAGTTCCAGACTCCTCTCCCAGATCCTGCCCTCACTTCTTGGACTTCTATCCCCACATGCATTTTTCTTGCTCTCTCCTCAGGATCTGCCTACCTCACCTGGTTCTGTCTTTGCAGTTTCTCCACAATCATATTTCCAACTCCTGCTGCTTGCAACTTGGTTTCCTCTCCTACTGCCACACTGGTCTCTTTTCCAATATGCCTTTCACATGGCTCTATGCCCAGATCTGAACTGGATGCTGTCATTCTCCTACCTGTCTGCACCCAGTGGTATTGGGACAGCAGCTTGACAGTGAAGAGGAAGCAGGATGCCAGATCTGGTTCCTCATAAGTTACCTGTTTAATCCCTAGCAGCACTTTGGTGCTGGGTAAATGAGGCTTTGCTCACATACAGTTGGTCTAGATCTTGCTGCGTGCACTTAATGCAACCAGAATAAGAAGTTCAGTTACAGGGATCCGGCCAAACTGCCTTCTGGCCAGAAGTCTGATTCTCTGTGAGGTTAAACAGACATGGTGTCATAAAGCACAGTTTTGATAAATGCACTTCCCGCCCAGCAAATTATAAGCCCCCTTTTTTAAATGGAAAGAGTACTAGCCTCTAATGAGGAAAAGGTCACTAGAGTTTTAAAATGCAGACCAAATAGAATGTTTGTCTCATTTGGGGGGAGTTTATTTTAAATGACCAGTGTTCTGCTCAGAGTACACAAGGAAAACCAAACCTGAGGCTCATAATCCTATGGAAAATGTTGTCCCAAACTGTTCAGTTTGGCTATATCATTAGTAATGGAAGACAGCAGCAGAGTTCTACTTTTAATTGCTCAAATTCTCAAAAGTAAGTAGTTAATATGACTGCCTCCATTTCAAGACATTCAAGTGCTGAGCTCCTGATGGCCTCTGAAAACCAAGCTTCTTCAGGGTAATTTTAAGCTGGGCAGGAGAAGTGAAGTGTCCTGATCACCTGGCACATTAAAATGGAAGGTTTTCAATTTCTACCAGGTATCTGTTGGTCTTTTAGTAGCCTTTAAGTAGCAACTACAAAAGGGTGTCTTTTAAATGTTTGTCCATGTATGAAAATATTTTAACTCTTCCCAGTTAGCTAATGTAATTTCTGGTACTTTGAAGGCACTGAAAGAACCAAACTATTGTAACAGAAGTCTCAGCTCTGGAAGCTGTATGTAATCTCATTTTTTGTAATGACTCCTGTGAGTCAGGGCAACTTCCACTATGGGATGAATCAGTGGTAGCTGAAAATCACTGCATTGTGTAGACATGTCCTGAGTCCTGTTCTTTAATTGCCTCAAATTGCAGCTGTAGAAAGTACAAAGATGAAAGGAATCCTTCACAGTAGCATGACCATCTTAAATGGTGCCCTTTGACATTCCATGACTGAGAGCATGGTGTAAATGAAAGCTTAGGAGCTGTCTGGTTCTCAGGTTAATGGAGCAGAGTGGGGGCTGAACAGGGGTCCTGTAGTCATTCAAATTTGAAAGTGATGGATGGTGCAGTTTAGGCAGCTTAAATATTTTTCAACATTTCCAGGTATGTGAAGGTAGGGTCCTTAGCATGGGAGCATCCCAAATCATTAGCACTTCCTGAAACCTGTGGGTGAAAACTAGTCTCAGTATGGAAGAGGTATAATCTGAGGCACATAGGGATGAAAGATTGTGTGTAAAAGGTTCTTTAGGAATATAAAAGGAGTCTATGAAAGACCATCTAGGAAACTCCCTCAAATTTCTGAAAGAGTTTTAAACTTCAAGGAAAATTAACTTTTTCTCTGAGGTTATTTCTTCATCTCTTTATATCAGGATTCTTTGAGTGACTTCTGTGGTGATGGATGACGCTGAACAACGAAATCTATTTATCTAATATTATTGCAGTGATTGCTAAAGAAGCATCGCAGTTTTATTGCCCAACTATTGCCAGCAGGAAATGTTAATCTCCCTCAGACTAAAACAAGTTGATGGTGAAATGATTGCAACTAGGTATTCCCTTCTGTCAAATCTTCAACTTTACTGGAGGCCAACTTGAAAGTTTACCTTCAGTTACATACCAGACAGAAGACCCAGGGTTAAATCCTGGTTCTTACAGCCTATTCACATAGTGATGGGCAGATGTTCTAGTGTACATTCAGATGTTGACTTGGCCGTGCTAAGTCTGATGCAAAGAAATTCAGATAAACTGGGGGGTGGAGAGCCAGACTGGCTGTGTAATCACCAGTCTCAGTCTGGAAGCATTCTAGCCATACTCACAGAGCACAGATCTGGTAAGTCAGGATGAGAGGTGTGCTAGCTCAAGGCAATGTTGTAGGGTACTGCCCTTGCCTGTCCAAATGGTGATTTTTAGCAACACCAAGCATTATCAGGTGGCTTAGGGCCCTGAGCAGCAGTGTACAGTTTGGAGGTACACCTACTCCATTGTTTGTCTATAGCATAGAGACAAAAATCCTTTCTTTCTCTCATCTTCATCTGTTAGGACTGCAAGGTCTTTCAGGCACTGCCCATCTGTCAAATTACTTTTGTACTACACCTTTCCTGATGTGAAGCCTGATCTCAGCAGACGCAGTCTGTGGGTGGCAATAAAGCCTTGTCTGACAAATGCAATTTTGCTGCAGCCTGTCATGACTCAATAAAATGCACTGGTTTCCAGTTTGCTAGCAGTTTACTCACTGACTTTGACCTAAGAAACCTTTAGGACCTGACCCATTCTGCCTTACAGGGTCCCTCTCTGCCAATGTCATCACAGCAGAGATCAAGCAGAGTGTCTCCACTAGACCTGCCCATTGGGGAACCAAAAGAATTACTGAGAACCCTGCCTTTGACCATCAAATCTTCCCTCAGTCCAACAAGACTGTGTAGATTGGCAGGACAATGAACATGAATAATATTTTGGGTGAGGCTTCTGTCTGAGGGTGGGGAAGAGCACAGGTGTCAGGTGTGAAAAGCTTATTTTTGCAGCCAAATAAATGTGAATATGTAAGTTGGGTTTATCTTGTTCTGTGAACATGAAAATGTTCAACCCACAAGATGACTCAATAAACAAAGTTTCACTGCCTATCAAGAAATTATGTCAACAGGGAAGGAGGAGATGACAAAACTCTGCCTAAAGATGAAGAAGGTACTCAGTGCTTGCAGCTGAAGGTGTTGCCAGCTTCCACAAATTCCTCTCTGCCCTGAAGATGACCCAAGTCAGAGAGCAGGAATGCACAGCAGAAAGAGCAGCTCTTTGCTAAAGGAAGGGATGCCAGATGAGGCAAGCAGGAACTGGTTGCTACTGTGGGGCAGAGAGCTGCAGCTTGGTTATGGGTGTATTTCTATTCTGACAGCAGCAGGTGTGGTGGGGCAGCTCTTGGCCACCTGTCTCTGCTCTAACGATTCCTCATAGATTTCCTGTGTGGGAACTTCTGAGAGAATTCTGCTGTCTATTCAGAAACTACAAACCTTGCCATATGTCTGCTATACAATAAATCAAGGCACATATCGATGTTATTTCTGTTGTCTGATGCTCGCCACCCCACAGCAGTTTTGCTTTTACTTCATCCACTACATCATAAAAAGATCTAAAAGCCTTACATCTTTGGGCTTCATTAAGTTGGTCTCTGTTCAGACAGACTGGACAGAAGATGCATGTTAAACAAATCAGAAGGAATGTCTGAGTGCACCCAACTGAAACAGATTTGTTTTCCAAGTATAAAAGAGGTTTTTTATCGCTCCTGGCACATACATTTCAAAAGTGTTATACTGCTGGAACTCTTATTCTGAGGCTTCTTTGTAGCAGTAGTTGAAGGATTAAGGGCTGCTTGTTAGAATATATTTTTCTCTCAAAGAAAGTTGTAATCATAAGAAAGTGCTGGCTGTATAAGCCTTTGGCAGAGGATGCACATGTGTAGTCAGGAAATCTTCTATCTCTTGGATCCCTAGTGGGAGACGTCAGCGCTCTCAAATAACCTCCATTCTACAGCCTTCCAATTAATGACTCTTACATAATAATGAGATAGCAAAAGCAAGCCGCTATTTAAATATGGCATGTGACCATCCCAACCTCAGCTGGGCCTGCTGATGCTGCAGTGCAGATGCATGGTGGTGGATAGCTTCCTCTGTATCACTGTGGAGGATAAAAGGCCAGCGGGATTCATTCACTCTCAGCAGAGAACTGGGGATTCACTGAACCAGCAACCTCCTCTGCATCAGTAGGTGAAGTCTTACAGTAACAATGATGTGAAATGGATTCACGAACTCAGCCCAATTCCAACTAGGTTGTGGTCTCCCCACATCCCCTGACTGGCCCAATGGGAATCTCTCTCGAAAATGCTGATGGAGGGATGGTAACAGAAAGGAGTCCAAACTGTTGACAGTCTGTAGCAGGCCAGCATGTTTTCCAACAGCTCAAACCTGCATGAATGCTCAGGGATCACTTGTGGGAGACCATTCACCAGACAGATGTAGCCATCATTTCTATTTGCCTCAGACTGCAACTAAGCACATTCGTTATCCTGAAAAGCCTGTTGCCATTTCTCGTTCTGATTGTAATTTTAGAGAAATAAAATATTTTTCCTTTCCACTGGAGCTCATTTAGCCAAGCTGCTTTTAATGTTCTAGTGCAGACTTGTTTGCCTCCACCATCTATGATTTTAATTTAAGGTCTGGTGAAGTCTTTACCCCAGGACTTACAGCAGCAATGAAATCACTGATCTTGCTCAGTTGCACCGGGAGGTGGCGGTGTGTTAACCCTACTAACTGGGCTGGGACTAGCCGGCGGCAATCGGCAGGGGCGATGGGACTGCCATGAGAAATAGCTAGCCCTGGAGTTCATATCTTCTGAAAGGCCACTCCCAGAACAACAACAACAACAACAACAAAACCAATCTGTTTGGATTTTAACATATTCCCATTCTTTCTGGTCCATGGGATGCAGAGGGCAACAATTTTTTCTTCTCCCGACAGAAGCCTTGCTGTGTCTCTGCATGTTGCTACTTGTATCAGCCATTAGCTCTCTCATCAGCCAGTGCCCTTGCTGGCGGTGGTGTCTGTTAGGCAGGTTTTCTGGTTGGTGTCTGCCTAGAGAGGTGCATGCTTCCATTCAGGCTAAGACCCCACCTGTGAGGATTACTTCTGCCTTCACATATCTCCAGATTTGTGATCCTACTAGTCTGATCAGTTCTTAGTTCTTCCATGCATTTCCAGAGTCATTATTTTACTTGTCTTATCAGTTCTTAGTACAATAGTCCCACAGTGAAATAACACCTGCTTTGTCTGAGGTGTTACCATTACTATTTCCTGCCACAGTTCAGCATTTATGTTGTAAAAGGGACTTGCCTTTGATGTGGCTTGTGACCGTTTGGGACCTATCTGGAAATGCCAGGGTCAGACCTGGCTGGAGACAGGGTGAACAGACTCAGTAGAGCAGGCTTTCTGCTTCTTGCCCTCCTTCGCTGGCCCTTACTGCTAACATTTCACAGTTAGCTTGTTATGTTGAGAACTTTCAAGCTTTACAAACTTGTAAATCACAATTGTGTTTATCTAAAAGCACAGAGTTATTACTAAGCTACTATATAGCTTTATCTTTGTACCTGCAAAAAGGGAGAGTGACATTTTTACCAGTTATAAAGTCAGTCTATTCAACCACAGCTAAATTTAATTTTAAATATGAAAAATGAAAATGCACAAAAAAATGAAGGACCCTTTATTAGAGCAAAACACATCCGAACTCAGCCCAGTGATCAAAAAGTATTTTACTGGCTTTTTCTAAATCACAGGCTCCAAGATACAGCTTCCAGTACACCACCTTAGGATGCACACTGACTGCTCTGATGCATTCATGAGAAACAAACAGAGCACAGAAAATCTGAATGCAAATCAGACACAGCAGAGCAGATTGAATGGTGTCTTAGTCAAGACTTGTGGTTCATGCAAGGTAGAGTATTTGTAGAATGCTGCCAAGAATTCAGGAGTAGGTTTTAGACACCCACTGCTACAATTTGGGAAGTCTAGGCTCAGTTTTGCCAATCTTGTTATTTCTCAGTAACAGAAAAAGGACCACAGACCTGGAGGGAGCCCCAAAGTGACCAAACCCAGTCCCTCTGCAATTACAGCAACTAGGCAACCATTGAGATACACAGTCTCTGAGTCCGTCTCTGTTATGAAACAGAGAAGACAAGGAATCACTCTTTTACCAAAGGGAAACCTAACTTGACCACGTCTGTCTCCTCCGACTCCGGCATCAGCTGGGCTGCTAAGAGAATGCCATGGTACATTGTTGCTAATTTTTGCCATTGGTATTAACTGGCAGAGGGGAGGGAGAAGCAACAGGGGAAGGCTTCTTCCTGGGCAGGGGGAAGGTAAAAGCTCCCACAAGTATCTTCAGTGTATGGAAGTGCTTATCTTCCAGTGAAAAATATTCCTTTTTTTCATCAAAAGGCCACAAGCGAAGTCCAGCATTTTGTACTTGGGCAATGGCCAGCTTCCTTTTCTTAAGGGTAAAGGGAGAGCTTGTCACAGTTTTTCAGAGAAAAGGAAGAACCTTATTCATGGGAAATTCTGAAAGGGATTTCTGCGGGAAAGTGAAGAGAAGTCGTCTTGTTCCTCAGTTCTAACAAATCACAGTGAGGTGATTCATTTCAGCATTGTACAAGAAATAGGGAAATTCATACCAGGCCTACGGTAGATTCATGCCTGTCTGTTCCCAACAGTTTCTACACAGAAACTCCTGTCATAAGGCATAACATCATGCAGTATACATTTACTTCTTCCCAGCAATATGCTACAGGAATTTGAGGTACAAAGAGCTAATGATTCTAGTCACTCCTCCGGGAAGTAAGTGTGCTCATCCCAGAAGGGCTTATGTTCATTTTTCTTCCTCATGCTGGAATTTTCTAGAGAAGTAAATGACTTTACATCTCTTACTCATCATCTGCTTGACAAACTGGAACAGACTCTGCTTGTCCTTCTCATGTTGCTAAGGCAGGAACTGCCACACTCAGGACCAGACACATACGTCTTGCTGTGCAGAGGAGAGCAGTAGTGCCTCCTAAAGCTACTGGTGCAAATGGCACCCAGAGAGGAGCCAGCACAATGTCCTTCACAGCAGTCCTGGTGCTGGTTGTGACCACAGCAAACACTGCAGGAGACTGAGTGTTGAGCTCCATGGACGGTGATCTGGCTGTTTAGTTGGAAGCCACCCTGAGCTTCGAACACTGGTGAGGTAGCCCCAAATAGTAGAAATTAAAGATTCAAAATACATTTGTCATCATCAGTATAACTAAATAATAGGGAAGAATACAGTTCTGCAGGAGATGCCTTTGGCATGCTGCCTCTCTCCTCGCTCCAAACCCCTGGCAGCAGGCTGGCTGGGTTACTTGAAGCGGGATTTGATTATGGCCTGCCAGCCAGAGCCTCTGCTGCTCTGCTTGACTGCACAATGTGAGTGTGTCAGGACAAGTTCACTGCAAGTGAAACTCCACTGAAGTCAAGAGACTTGTACTAAGAACAAATCCAGCCCATCATTAGGCTTTTCTGCAGGATGAATTAAGTGTTGATGCAAGCAGGCGCAGGTCCCACTGTGGTTGGCAGCAGTCTTAAGAGACTCAGGCCTGCCTATTCTGTGCTGCCCTGCTCTAGGGACAAGCCAAATCGTTTTTGCCACGTGACATTCCTCTGCAGGAGGAGATATCATTAAGGACAAGTATTACAAGTGCTTATAGCTGTGGAGAAAACTTCAGATAACTAAGAGGATATATGTCACTGATAAAATACTATTTTCCTAGTACTGCAAACAGTGTAGAAAACTAGTTTTGAGACATCCACATGCAGTTATCACAACGAAGTTACTAGTGTTACTACCATGGCAGTGCATTTGTCAGTTCTGTTTTGCCACCGATCATATTACAGAAGCATCCAGCTAATTTACTTATCATCCCAAATTGCCTTCTGTGGCAGTCTGGCTAGTGCTCATTGCCTTCCCTTCCCACTGTTCCCACTGTCTCCACCTGGGACAGCTTCTGCAGCCCCATGCTGAGCTATCAGCATGGAGATCAGAACACGTGAAATCTGATTTAAAATAAATAAATGAAAAAAAATAGCACAGACACTTCTCTGAACATTGCATCATTTGTGGTAACCACTTACAGAGGAGAAACCTCCAGTTTTCAAAGATGTCTGCTACTAAGTTTTCAGGCTGCTGCATTGGTCATATGTAGAAATCAGAGGGCCTGGCTGCAAAATAGATACTCAAAGTACTCCAAGACGTCCTCAGCAGTATCCCAGGTTTTTGGAGATTGTCTTCCAGGATTATTTTCTAAGATTTTTCCTTGATTTTATTCTCTTTTGCAAAACACTGTCTGAGGCCAAATGGTCAGAAGAACCAACCTCACTGCAGGATATCTGTCGCCTAATGTATACCAGCACAACTGCACCGCCTCTCCTGAGGCAGCAGAAACCAGCTCCAGGCAAATGTCTGGACAGATGTGGTAGAAATGAAGATACCACTGGAATGGCATTTTTCCAGACTCCAGCAGTAAATTTGATATTAGTGGTTTTAGTGGTGGTGGCCATGACATTTTGCTGAAGATTAGTAGTAATGCAAGGGGAGGTTTCTGTCCTTTGGTAATAATAAGCCTGAAACATGTGTCACAAAACACACAAAAAAGCCCTTCCATTACCTGCTTTACAAAACCTAAGGGACTTCTCATGCAAACACTGGCTAGAAACCATGCCCATGGGCTGTATGAGCCTCTTGTTTACCTGCAAGCTCACTCCTTGGCAGTAGTATCTCTGGAATAGAACCTCTGCAGTTGTGCAGGGCTGACATTGCAGTCACACTATGCTACAGTTTTTAAAAGGGCAGAAATATATGTAAGTATTAATTTGTAAACAGCATTGACATATCAGAGATGGGAAAAATCACTGATGTGTGCTTGTGAATGGCTGAGATTTGTACATGCTGATGTGCAGTCTCTGGCATTTGGGATTTCTAAGAGAATGTTGTTAAAAAGGGATCTTATTATTCAAACTAACTGTTCCTTCAGAGAGCAGGGCAGGAGGGGGTGGGAGTGTTCTCTGAATGCAGGGAAATTCAGATGGTAAGTAACATGTGATGGAGAGACCGCAAGTGGAACCCAGCCAGGTTTTGATTATGCCAGTTCAGATCAACACAAAAGAATCAGTGACCTGCTGGATTTAAATGGTCAGCTTTAGTGGCCTGATTCTACCTTTTATGTTAAATCCATCAATGCTTCTTTTACGCCACTTTACAAGCCCTTTGCCTGATTGAAGCCATAGAGAGTGAGCCAAGCACGCACTGTGGCTCAGGAGACACAACACTGCTGATGTCAGGGAAACCCTGTCCAGTCCGCCCAGTGCAGGATTTGGCCCTGAATGTCCACATATGTAGGACGGTTCTGGGAGGCGGCAGCTTTCAAAGATATACTGATTCATGCGTAAGTACCTCTCTTATCAATCTGCAGCCCTGGTCAGCTGTTATGCTAGGAGACATGTGGAGGTGAGCAGCAGAGCAAATAAACAACAGAAATACATTTGCTTACACATGTGAACATACAGTACCCACCACAGGTGGAGTGCATGCAGCTTCACCTGCAGGGACTGATAGAACAGGCTTGAGAGACACTGAGATCTGTTCTGCATTGTCACAGACATGTTGTATGACCACAGACAGATTGCTTCACTTTGCTTTTTCATATTTTTACCCACCTGTAAAATGGGATGTCTGTGATCCACTTGTAGGAAATTAGGGCTAGGAGCATGCCCCGAGTCACTGAGTACAACTCTCCAGTAGAGCAGGCAGCATTAGCTTCATACTGACTTTAACTCAACTTCCAGTTCAGATGAGTAAGGAGGCCTTCAGCTTCCAGTAACCTAGCCATCACTCCATGCACTTGCCTTGCCCTGGGCTGTGCATGGACAGGGAATTTAGAGTTTGTGTTATACCCTGGCTTCTCTTTTATTTTATTAACTTACATGAAACTCTTCCATGTCTGTACAGGTGTTGATGTAAGTGAAGAACAAGAAGTCTAGTAGGATAAAAGAGTAATTTCAAAGGACTGTGCATTTAAATAAAGACAAGACAGCTGGTCTCAGTGCTAGAGAAACAAGACTGAGACTCAAGAGACTTAGGCTGTTCCTAATTCTGCTGGGCTCTATACAGAGGCTGCGTTTCAACAATTTTCCTCTTACTGTCTGGCCTTGAACAAGACAGCATTTTTGAGGCTGCTTTTATAAAATGAGGTAAATGTAATAATTCACTTACTTTACTAAGTCCAGACTGATTAATTCCCAATGAGATAGAGGAAACAAGTTAGGTGTAAGTTGTTTTACTAGCTAAGAGGGTTAGAGTGGCATGAATTTACATGCAGATTTGTACATACGCATAAATACACACATATACAACTTCTGCTCACAGCACAGAAGGGAAGGATGTGCCATATGTGTATTTCCACAAATAAGCATGATGGAATTTTTTTAAGCTTTCCATAAATAAACTACAACTGGGAGCAAAGAAAAAAGCAGAATTTCATTATAAAAAGGATTAATTTTCTAAATCTCTGAGGAGAATAAATGGAGTTGTTCTAGGAATGGAAATGAATTTTTTTTATTATTGTACTTGCTATATTAAGTGTAGTTGGATCAATACGATAGGCTGTCTTGTACATATATGCAGTACTTGACTGTGCTTTTCTACATTTAGTTATTTTGTGCTGTGCGGTGCTTTGAATGCAACTATATGGCCAGATATGTAGCTAATGGTGTTTAATGATTGGTCTAAAAAACACTAGAAACTGTCTCCCCTGTATCTGAGTTATAGCTGAGTAGGTTAGAAAGATCCCCAGCTTATGAATGTCCCCTAAGTCCAGGAGGTCTCCCAGCAGCCTTGCTGTTCATGAAATCTGTCTTTGTCACAAATAGCAAATCTCGGGCCATGGAATATCACAATCTCATTATGGGATGTCATCCCACAGCACAAATACATTATTCTCAGTGGATTTACAAACAGCATAGCCAACACTGCCACCCAGATATGACAGATGTACTGGGTCCAGATTTACACCGAAACATGATTTACACTTGTCAGGACAGTGGCAAGAATAGGCTGCAGAGAAGACTAGCAATACTGTCGAGAGAGTTTCTCCTTCATGGTTCCTTAGACACCATAATCCCTGTCCTGAAGCATGGGAAGGGGGAGGGAGCAGCTCTCCCTTGCTCTTTCAATTACAGCTGGATTTAGGGAATAATATCCTGCTCAGTATTTCTGTCCGCAGGGCCTGAGCTGTGCCTTCCACCTATGGGAGCAAAGTGTATTACCCCCCACCAATAAATAAGCCTTGTAATGTTCTTGTCAGCCCAGTCCATGGATCCTAGAGATGTATCTTAGAGGGTGAAGGTGTATGTGTCATGGTTTAACATTATCCCTCACCCTCTAAGATACATTTGATTTCCCATTCCTTGCACCCGCATCCAGTGAACTTCTCTCCAAAGGGCTCAGGCCATGCACAGAGAGCAGGGAGAGAAGGTTGTGCTGGTCTGTGCTGACTGCCTACCCCTAGGCAGTTCCACCCTCATAAGCACATGCCCTTCTCCAAGACTTTTCAGCAGTATGCAGCTCCCATTACCCAACTGCTACCAGCAGCAAAGCACATCCAGTGCCATGTAGGGAATGACAGGCCTATAGCACAAAAAGCTAGAAGCTGAGCTCTTCAAAGGAGAAACCCTATGGGTTTCTGCTCCTGTAGGGCTATGGGAGTGGTCTGGAAATTCACTAAACTAGTTGCTATATTGGGTTGTCAAAGGAACCAGATTAGGCAGGAGACAAGAGAGTGTTTTATTCACACAGGAGCCGTCAAATTGTTCTGTGTGGAGTGTGTCTCAGTACCACCTTGCACTCCCAGGGGAACCACCCTCAGTGGCTTTCCAGGCACTCTTTGTGTGCCAGGGCAAATATCCCTTGGCCACACTGTCTGCTCCCTAGTTGAAGGCAGAGCTGTTGGCTTTGCTGATGCTTGAAATCCATCCTCCAGCTCAAGCTCTGTAGAAGCCTACAATCCAGACCTCAGCTGCAAAGGGAGCTGTCCTCACAGCATGTGTTAGGGTATCCTGCATAGTTAGGATACCCTTTCAGTTGGTTGTCCGTTTACTGATGTAGGCAGGCTATCCAACATCCCAGTGAATGAGGAATAAAGTGCTAATAACAAAAATAATACCAGTAAGAACAAGTTGGTTTTATTTAATTCAAGAACTGGCCTCCCTAAGAAGGAGAAACATAGTTGTCTGGGAATGAAGGTAAATCAAACTGAAATGGGGAAATAGGCTCCACCAGCACCTAAAACAAATGTGAGCAGACCTCCAGGGTTCTGTGAGATGAGACAAATTAGAGAGGAAATGATCCACTTAGAGCTAGAGGAGTCCACATACCATATTAGCATAGAGGGGACAGCAGGAAAGGCCTTAGGGGATGTCTGCAGAGCTCTGTCACCCACAGAGCTAGCAGGACTGATGGTACTCGGCATCATGGCAGCCTGTAAGGCCAGCAGGGACTCACTGTTTCTAGGGCACAGGGAGGAGACTTTCACAGTTGCTTAATTAAGGAGGCAATCAGAACATTCTTGCACAGGCATATGGGGCAGGAGTGTGGGGTGCTCCTGGGAAGAGGACATAGTCTGCTTTCTGGAGGTCGGAAAAGCAGTGAGGGCTGCCCTGAGGGAATAGGGAAGGAAAGGAGCTTGCCTGGGATGTAAGCAGAATTTGGAGAGATGAGTGTGAGTCTTGGACCTCACCCTGCCATCTCAAATGGGACCTGGTCCTCAAAAAGGGGGTACTCTTCAACCTTTGCATATGGTTTGGACTACTATGCATCCCTAAAACATAGTACCCTTTCACATGAGCAGCAGGCCACAGTGAAGTGCTAAAGTGAGCTCTTGATCCAAATTCAAGTCCACCCTGGGTCAGTGATCCTCTAGCCCAGCAAAATGGAAGCAAAGCAGAACAGAGCTGGCATATCTCCAACCAGCAATTTACAACCTAATTTCCATTTCTCAACTATGGGCATTTTAAGCCCAAAGCCTTTCTGAGTAACGTGTCTGTGAAAATCAGGGCCTTTCCAATCCAGAGAGTTTGTTTATAGCTCAGGTCTGCATGAGTCTAGTGTTTGAATTTCCCATCTGTGAAATTTTAATGGGTGAGCCATAGAAAGAAGAGGGTTCTGCACGGTTTTACAGTAAAATCACACATTTATGTTTTAAATATGAGATATCCGCTGTGTAAAATCACAGTCAAGTACAAGGTGAGAAAATGAAAAAGTGAAAAGAAAATGAAAATTAAATGAAAAAAATACCTGCATGACGGTGAAAATCTGTTGACAGATTACAGTTAGGTTCCTGTGGTCACCAGTGCAACTAGTCTTGTCTCCTTGGATAGAAGTTAGTAAGCTAGATGATCACTTATGTCTTCATTTCTACTGGGGATACCTTTTTTTGCAAAGTTCATGCCAGCACTGATTAATTCTGGGCTTTAATCATAAAAAAAAAAGGAAGTGACTCTTGAAATGGTGAAAAAAAAAATTCATTCAGAGGAGAAATGAATAGTGTTGCCTATGCAATGGCAATGTGATGTCCATTTACAAATTATGCGTATCAGACACTGCCTCTCCCTAAAACAGAGCAGGTTTAAATTCAGTGTATAATTGTTTTTCTAACCCAGGGAAATGGGAAATCACATGCTTACCTGGGAAATGAGCACCTCTAATGGCGAGACAGCAGCAGAAGCAGCACACAGACGTTGCTATATCTCATTAGGTCAGACTTGTGGGCGAAATTCCCCAAATTAAATCTCTACAGCCAGTGTTGCAGCACGATTGATATGGGTCCTGGTGCAGGGAAAAAAGTGGGGCTCCTGTCCAGCCAGTACCCAGTACTCAGCTCCCCATTTGCCATCTTTTTAGGCCAGCACCCAGGCTGCTGCACTGAGGGTCTTGTTGCTGTGTGCTTTGTGGCTGCATGCTCCCACACAGCTTTGAAATTTATCTGGACCTGTTTCTCTTGACAGATGAATAAAATTGCTTCTGAATGCAAAGATACATAAGATACAGCTGTGAATAATAGCTACCCCTGAGTCCAGTATTTCACCTCGTTGCCTAATCAGTTGGAAAGAGAGGCAGGAGCATTCTTGATGGTTGAGGGACTGAAATATCGATGTTTCTGTGCTGAATTCATGCTTCACCATAGCCTGTCTCTGAGCCTAGGCATTTCTGCTCACCCAAGATGTACTGACATTTACCTTCTACAATTCACTACTCTTTGGCTGTCCATGGGAGCAGCACCTCTTGAAATTCAGGTGGTGTAAGTAGGTATCCAAGTATGAACTTCCTTTGATTTGGCTTCATAAAATGGATCAGGGTTGCCCAGAGGGAGACACTCTGCTTTTGGGTTACCAGCACTTCCTCCTGGAATGAATCAAGAATGGCTTTTCCACTTTCACCCTGCAATTTACCGTCTTGCAGCCTGCCTTTCAAAATCTCACTGACTAGCAGTCCCTGAGGTCATACATTACATCATTACCAGAGCAAGGGCAAAGACCCAGAGCGGGGGAAGAGTCCTGTGAAACCGCTTGGCCATGAGGCAGTAGGAAATGGCTGCCACATTGCTCAAAGCTATTGGTTAGAGCCCAATTTTCATCTCCAAGCAACTCCAGTCTCATCTACATCCTGCCTGCAGTGCTTTGCCAGGAGCCCCATGTATCCCCTTCTGTTATGCTCTCTCGATCACAACACTCTGTTACTTCATCCTGGGTTCTGCCTCATGACATCCCATCCATGGCAGAGTGCAGTCAATAAATGGATTTACCTTGAGATATTCAGTGGGTGTTAGATCAGCTCCAAAGTGTACTGGTGGCTCTTCCTAAACAGCATGTGTCTTAACTTTGCCAGGCAACCTTTCCAAGTGTCTCTGCTTAAAGCTAACCTTCTAAACCCTCCTTTCAGCATCTGGCTGAAGCGCCAGAGCCTTCTGAGAGCTTTAGCTGACTGACATTAGTGACACTGCAGCCACATCTCCAACATGTCAAAATACACATTTTGTTTGGAGCAGGAAACTGTTGGGCTGAATTTGTGTGCAGCAGGAACAGAGTTTTGCTATGAAGTTTGTTGTCTGTAGTACAAGGAAAGGTTGTATTTTATTTATGGGTGATAGACCTGTGAATAAATACATCATTAGTGCCCATAATCCCAACACTTACTTCTGCTCTACAATAAAAGTGAAGCATTTCATGACAGTCAGAAATATGGCAAGGC
The DNA here is from genome assembly GCF_900496995.4 of Aquila chrysaetos chrysaetos. Lineage (NCBI taxonomy): Eukaryota > Metazoa > Chordata > Aves > Accipitriformes > Accipitridae > Aquila > Aquila chrysaetos. Next base: position 14,548,712 of record NC_044013.1, on the reverse strand, counting down.
AAATATTGGCCTTTTGAGACTCTGGAAAGCTCCTAGGTCTTTCACTCTGTGTGTATGTGTGTGTTTTCACGGGCTGTGGCCAAAGACTGACTCTGTTTCCGTAGCTTTCAGTATTTCACTTTGAAAAGAGATGATTCTCCCCCTCTACTCTCATGAGACCCCACCTGGAGTACTGCATTCAGCTCTGGGGCCCCCAACATGAGAAGGACATGGACCTGTTGGAGCGAGTCCAGAGGAGGGCCATAAAAATGACCAGAGGGCTGGAGCACCTCTCCTATGAAGACAGGCTGAGAGAGTTGGGGTTGTTCAGCCTGGAGAAGAGAACGCTCCGGGGACAGCTTATAGCAGCCTCCAGTACCTAAAGGGGGCCTACAATAAACCTGGAGAGGGACTTCTTACAAGGGCATGTAGTGGTAGGACAAGGAGTCATGGCTTTAAACTGAAAGAGGGTAGATTTAGATTAGATGTAAGGAATAAGTTCTTTACTGCGAGGATGGTGAGGCACTGGAACAGGTTGCCCAGAGAGGCTGTGGATGCCCCATCCCTGGAAGTGTTCAAGGCCGGGTTGGATGGGGCTATGAGCAACCTGGTCTGGTGGAAGGTGTCCCTGCCCATGGCAGGGGGTTGGAACTAGGTGATCTTTACGGTCCCTTCCAACCCAAACCATTCTATGATTCTATGAGAAAAATGTCTGCAGTTATCCAGCTTGGTCAAGGGTAATCAGACTCAAATATGGTGACAATGCAGGACAATGCCTACCATGTCCCTGATGCCTTGAGTTTCACAACAAAAGGTTTAGATAGGTTGAAGGCTCCACTGAAACCATGCCAATCAACCTGTGACAGATGATACATATCTGAGATTTCTACAGGCCTTCCACATGAAGGCAGAAAAATAAAACAAACTTGTGATTTTGACTTCCTTGAAAGTCTCCTTTCCTGCAACACCAACAGAAATGTAATGCTGGGTGAATGTGGGTGCAGGACTCTCCATCTGTCATGCTGGCCAATATTGCCTTGTTTCTGTGTTTCTTCACAGACTTATGCTTGTGTAAGAGTTCTCTGAGGCAGAGATCCTCCTTTTTTTTTTTTTTTTTGGCACAGCATCTGACACAGTAGGGTTTGCATTCATAACCAGCTCTTGTATGCTAGCATAAAACATTTCTGACATGAGCACTATTTAAGAACAAATCAGACTTCTAAAACCACATGTTGCTCTTGCGTTAGGCTTATGTGTACAGGTGAACTCTATCCTCTGAGATCTCATTATGGGGCAGGGCTTCATGCTCTGAAGGTGTGGTAGAGGCAATGATTTAGGGAATTCTCATGCCCTACATCTCACCCCACCTACCCACTTCGTTTTATCAGTGCAACTGGTTCTGAGGCCCATGCTAAGAATCAGAATAAGAAATTGATCTGGCTTTATGAAGAAGAAAAAGGCTAAAGAATGAAACTGTATATTCACTGCTGGCCCACTAAGCAAAGTCTCCGACTCTCTACAACCAAGGGAGTTCATTGCAGCAAGTGAATGGGAACCAGCAGTAGTACTGGGTTGACTGTGGGAGCCAGTATGGCTGCTTAATGCTTGATATGCTGAAACACGGTCTGGATGTGATGCTCTGAATTCTTGTCTTCCTTCCAGTTTCTCTTTCACCCCATTAAGGTAATAAAACCTCCTATCCACTTATTAAGAGCCAGCTGTCTCTGCTCTTAGGGGAGATGTTGGTTAGGAGAGAGTATGAGCACTGAACTGATGCTCATTACCTGAATTGGCAGAGGTGCAAATCTGGGTCAACAGGGACTGGTCAGGTCAGGCCAGGCCAGGGGTGTTGCAAGACTCTGTTTCAGTGCTACACTTAGCTGCTCTGCTTCACTACCACTGATCTACTTTCTTTTTCTTTCATCTCATGCAGAGCACAGAGTGCAAGGGGACAGGTGCTCTGCTTCCTGTGATGAGCTGAAGTTGATGACTCCTAGTTTGCTCATCTGTGCAGCAAAGAAATCAGTCAGTTGAGGTAACACACTGACATGCATTTTGCCCCAAATCCTCTCCAGCTAGAGCTGTGAGAATGGCTTTTGTTCTGCCACAATGGAGAGGAGATTTCTCATGTATATTTTAAACCGCGTGCTGAAAGCAAGGACTGATCTTCCTTGCTAAATCCAGAGAAATTCTATTGAACTCAGTGAAAATTGCATCTGAAATCGCTCAGTGATAACAGGATCAGGTCTTGCAAGCTCTCTTTTATGCCTGTAGGGTTAATTGCCATTAGCAAATTAATTTTCATTTGCTTCTGTCTAAATGAGCCAAGAGAATCCAGCCATCATTACAAATAAGCATACTAACACTGGTAGCATTGTCCTTTCCTGTCTACTGCTTCTCTCCTGTCCTGACTTGATTTGGACACAAGTGACATCAGTTGCTTCCGGAGTGATTGCAGCCAGGGTAAGTGGATGTGGCAGAGAAAGGAAATTGCAGGAGGACCTGACCCAGCAGAGAAGCAGGGAGACACTGCCACAAATCAGTCCAGGAGAGGACTGTGCACATCTGCAAATCTAAGGGAAGAAAGGATGTGATTTTATGGCATGACTTGTAATGTAAGAGACTGTAAATTCATCTATAATCCGGAGTGGACTAAAAATTTCAGCAGACGGTTGACGGAGGATGTGTCCACTTACCTCATGCTCTTACCTCACACATAACTACAGAACATCTGATGGCTCCCGGGTATGAATAAAATTGGCAGGTGCTCTTGTGTTGTCGTTGTCTGCCTCATCATTATAGCTACAGTTCCATCCCATCCTTAATTTTGGTAACCGAGCAGGTACAAATTCTTGCATCTGCAAGGATTTGCACACGCAAAACTGTATTTTACATTTGGAGGCCTCTTTTCACCCTCTGCTTTCACAGGAGAGTGCACAGTTGCCGACTATGTTTCCTTCTGGTGTGGAGGACCCTCAAGTCAGCAGATAAACAACTTTGAAACTTCTTTACTCTGGCAGGCTCACACAGATCTGCTTGAGGAAGCCACACTGCAGTGGAATGTCCCAACACAATGCAGGCTGGTTAGAAAAGGCAACCTGATGTAGTTAGAGAAACCTGCCAGCAAGAAAATGTGATTTAACTTACCCCTGACACCTTCATTGTAGGGGGCTATATGGGGAGAACTGGTGACAGCTACCCAAATTTTACAGTAAATCACGCTGGTGTTATGGAGATAGACAGACAACTGACTGGCTGACCAACCTTTTGTCTTCAATACACTGTTATCAGTGTCAACTCCCCAACATGCTGCAAGGCACAGTTTTGATTACAGCTTTCCTGCTGGAAATTGAGTAAATATACTTAAAACAAAGCAAACTAAAAAGTCACAGTCCATTAACAATAACTGAGAAAGGAAGAACAGGATAGATCAAGGAGTCAGGAGCTAAATTACCTGCGGAGAGCATAGATAGATAGAGATACAGAGATCAGACAGTACCATAGTCTCCAGTCACTGCGTATTACAGCCAAAATATTGGTCAGCCAGCCACCTATCCACCTCCATAACAGCTCTGCATCATGGATCTGCCCATCTCTGCTTGCCTGTTACACACAATGCAGTGGGTATCAATGACTCAATAAATTTTGCTTATAATATACCTGGGCTGGCCTGGCTGAAGGCATGATTTGTTGTAGTTTTATCCATAATATTTTGCAAACTGTTCTTGTGTCTCTGTTTTACTCTTCCATGAGCAGCTGTGAGACTCTTTCTTCTGCAAACTTAAAGTCTTTATTTTCTTCTCCTCTAGCAGCATGTTGTTTACATGCCCTGATTGGAGTAATCAAAGGAACTTGAGAGATGGCTGGTTCATTCAGTTTGATTTTCTGCGTAAAGGTAGGCACTTCCTTTAAACCTCGGAGTAATGTTATATAGGCTTCCTCAAATCTCCCTTTTCCCACAAAATGAAGAAGCCAGTTTCGCCCAGTTCAAGGTGACATTCTAAGTCAGATTGTAGCTGTCTATACATCAGTGGCAAATGCAAACATATGCACTGAATTGCTATCACACTGGTCTCATTGCCACTGTCTAGTTTCATCCAGCTGCTTCATCTACTTCAGTTCAGAGCTCTGTGGATCTGTGAGGAACTCTTTTTATTTCCTGCATACATAGGGTCTAGCTGCCATACATTAATCTAATACAAACCATAAAAACACAGTACAATTTACAGCTAAGGTGCTGAGGTATCTAAACCTGTTCCAGTGGATTTCCTGATGTTGAAGCTGATGTTTTGGCAGAGCTTTTGTTACAGCTGTATAAAAGCATCTCTGCACTGTGACAAAGACAATTCTAAGTCTGAGCCAGTTTCCCTGCCATGCCCTTGTTTCAGCATACAGCCACTTGAAAAGTACATGGTGGAAGGAGGGAACGTGTTGGTGACCTCTGGCCACGCAACATAATGCCCACATTAGGACATGTCGTTGTGCACATCTAGTTTCATAATGCAGATGGGCAAGCAAGCCTATCATGTTTAATCAAACATGCATGCATACTATTGTTTTAGTCACAAGTGGGCCAAGATGAAACCATGGGTACCTTCCAAGGTCCTTTGTAAGCAGTAGCATTCCTCCTTGGCAAATAGATTGGGAAGCAGTCCGGTGGACATCTTTCCTCATTATTTTCTCAGGTGAAAGGAGGCAATTTCTCAGCTCTGGGATGCCTTCTGGAATATATCAGCTAGCCATTGCTCTGTAGTTACTCCTAATGCACTTTCAGGACTCCTGCCCCACTTTGGATTTCCTCTAAGCTGCACATAGTCACACAATGAAGGAGAGTGAATGAATGCTGTAGGAAGGTCTGTTGGGCCCCCAAATTTATGAAATTCAGGCTGGTGAGTGGGCTGGGATGCTGACCTGGATCAGGATTGAAATCTTGGCACTTAGCTACATCTCTAGGAGCTAGCAGCTAGGACTGACAGATTAAATTATTTGCTATTTTTCAGGCAACAGCTCCCAGCCTCCAGTGTGCATTGTCCTGTACCAGAGAGTTTTGTGAGGTTCTGTATCCATTTGTTCCTGTTTATTTTCTATCATCTAGTCTGTTTGCAGGACACAGACAGCACAGTGGACCAGTTTCTTGTGGCTTTCTCCTACTCTGACCATGTATGCCAAAACAAGTCTTTGGAAATACCTCCTCCATGGGCACCTCCACCCCTCCCCATCTGCAACATAAACACCTACCTAGGCTTCTCAGCTTTAGAGCAGAGCACAATAGGGAAAAAGGGCACACACAGAGGTATTGTTAGACACCTTGTTCTTCCCTACACTCCTGGCCTGAATACTGGCTAAAGCAACAGAAAACTAGGCTATGAGAGGGACAAAATCGTACTGGAGAGGAGGTGTATACAACCATATGCAGGCAAGGCATATAGACAAGGTGTCAGGCTTGGTGTCTTTATGAGTGGGATAGGAAATTTCCTTCTTAGTTTGCAACTTCTCTCCTACCCTTACTGCTAGCATTGCCTGCTGCCTTACTGTGTTTCACTGGTGGACAAGGTTATCCCTTCCCCTCCAAACCACATCATATGACTTGAGCTGTGACTGGAGAAGGACAGGCATGGGCCGATCCACTGCAAACCTGCATGGGGTCTGTGCCAGGCAGTGGAAGGCTTTCCTGTGCTAGTGCCCCATGTTGTCAGCTGAGGACTTCATCTAACAAGGGATTCTTTATGTTCTAATGCGAGGAAGTAATGTAGAAAAACACAATGAAAATGAATACTTCTCTGAGATATGTTGTGCAAGCCAACCTGGAGAGGACAACACTGTAATCTTTTTGGTGTTATTGTAACATATTGCCCATAAGGAATAACAAATATGAACTTCAAATTAACTGTGATACACACACTGAAAGCTAAGTGGAGTGAATGAGGAGAGACCAGAGATAAAACAGGCTGCTCTCCAGATATTATTCTGAAAATTAAAGTGAGTGGATGGAAGATATACATCACAAAAATAATCTATTATGCTCAGTGTACTAGAGCAGAACTTTCACCCTTTTAAACTCTCATTAAAATGCAGCCATTTTTGTTTCAAAGGATTAATAAGTTGGCTCTAAAGAGAGAAGAAAAATGTGATTCATGGTGTGCTTGGAATTAGATATTGTTAATTGAAAATAACCTTAGGCACTCACACAGTGCTTTTCAGCTCAAAATATTGAAACTAGGTTTTTTTTGTGGATGAAATTCATTCATATAAAGGGGTTGCTGAAAGACATGTGTGCAGCAAAAATTTCACCAAAAAGTACTGTGGGAGATCTTGTATGCTTACACTGTGCACTAAGGCAAACATCAGCTTTGGGCAGAAGGCTTTTGAAAATGTGGGGACTCACTGTCACATAGGAATAAAACACCCGTCCATAAAAATATCAGGAAATGATTTATGATGGTTTGGCTACAGCTGAATGGATATTTGTACAGCTAGCTAAAACAAGGCCCTCGGAAACTCTGGAAAAAACACACTGGTGCAGTCTGAGTTCTGTCACTCCAAACACAGAAAAATATCATTGTGAAATGAGGACTTTGTAGCCATGTGCAAACTCCTAATCAAAATGAATGTAGAGAAGAAATTACTAGTGGTGGTTGTTGGCCACTGCAAACTTTCTGATGCTCTGAATCCTCCAGTTTAGCAGGGGAGTTCAGAGCATCATAAAGTCCACTGTGGTCAACAGCCACACCAAGGTTCCCCAAAGGACTTCCACAAGAGCTCAAAGGTAGGCAGACTGTCAAGGGACTTGATGAATTAGTGTCAGCAGCACTCAACTCACCTGGATAGCAAACAATGCTTCTGCTTGGTAAGTGGGGAAACAGGCACACACAGTGTGGTGGCTTGCCTAAGGTCACAGAACAATTTAGTCTGCAGTAAAATGAAAAACTCTCATGTTGTGCCCTTTCCCTGACCCTTCCAGTGTCAAATGAAGAAGGAGCACCATTCATGAGTTATGGTAATTTCACAAAGCATCAAGCAAAAGCCATTAAAATTAATAAAAACAGAAACAGCTAATTCAGAGAGTGCTCTGTTCTTCTTTGGTCTCTGGAGTATTACAATGACATTTTGTAGTGGTGCTGTGAGGATTTATGGTTTACTTGCTTGTACAGTACTTGCATTGATGGTTGGAGTGAAGATTTAGTTTTGTGAGCCATTTGTTTCTGAACTCATTGCGACCTACTTTAAGTTTGCTGCTAAGTGGCTGGGATTTAGAGTGGCTGGGACAGTGATGTAATCAAAATCACACTTTGGTACATGGAGGAAAAATAGGTCATTGGTATCAATGCTAGGCCAGGAAATTTTGCAATGTGCCACCAGATGAAATAAATCACTCTGAAGTAAAAATGAAGAGGGCACCATGCACTGAGAGGAAGGATCGGTTTGAAGCGGAGAGAGCAGGATGACATTTTTCATGTGGCTAATTGATGCAGTAATTCCAGCAGGAAGTCTTGTTACTGGTGAGTGTATCTAACACCTCCAAACCCTCCCCGGGAAGCAGAGGTGGTGAACATCTTTGATAAGCCATTTTCTGCGGGCTTCCATTCTTTGCTAAGGCAAGGGATAGCTTCTCACAGCCCTCCTAGACTCTACTGACCTTCTTGTACCATCAGCTGGGATCTGCCATCTACAGCTCCTGGAAATAGGAACACCTACCTTTCACACTGTGTCTGGGAGGCAGATAATGAGATAGGGAAAGATACAGGTACAAGAATCAGTGAAGACAACTAAATCCAAAGTGCTGTATTTTGTACCCAACTTTAGCTCTGGCTTCTCCAAGGAAGAGCTAGCTATAAGCTGCATGTAAAAGGCCAGTGATACTAAAACACTTGGCTCTGAAAAGATCTGGGAATGAGAAATGCCACACAGTAGAAGCTATTACTGTTGTCATTTTGCTGTGGGCAGTTTTCTCTCAGCCTCAAAGAGTGCTGGAGGAAAAGCATGGAGCAGATGAGGCTGGAGGAAAAACCATTAGGATGGGCAGAGAGGGCACTGCCTGGAGCGGCCTTATGATAGGGCTATGGACAAGTGTCTCATACCAGAAACCTAGGCAAGTCAGTAAAAAAGCTCTTATTGTTCTCAGCAAGGTCAGGATTTCACAGAGGCCTGACCCTCAGCTTTATGTAGTCCAAAGTATAGGTCACAGCCTCACAAGAGGAGCTCCCACAAAGCATGGCACAGGAGTGATTTTTGCCTTTAAGCTCTTCGATATGTCACCATGGCTTTTATGACCCCTTCTTCTCTCATATGTGTGACCTCTTCCCAAAGCTCCACAGTGAGTTCCCTGCAGAGGTCATTAGTACCTCTCCTGGGGCAGCTAACACGGAGACAAGGGGCAAAGAAACATTTGGGTTTCACAGGAGCTCAGCACAACGTTCTAGAAACATTGTCTCTGCTTCCTGGAGAAGATACAGGTAAGCACAGAGCTGAGTTCGTCCTCAGATGGTTTTCTAAGCATGTGACGGGAAAAACACCAGCGGTGTTTCAATTAGCACTCTGCAGCTCTCCAGACTTGCCACGGTTCTCAGAGCTCTGAGTTCACTACAACACTGAGCCTTCATGTGTTAATGGAGTGGGACCTGCTGCTGTGTGCAATGCCTCCACAAAGCACACGTTCCCTGCCAGCCCAGAGGGAAAAAAGCAGCAAAATCACTGAACTTGTTTGGCTCTAGCAGAAGGTGGGGTTTAACGTCCTGTTATAAAAATCACAAACAGGGAGCCTAATCCTTGGCCCTCACTGTCTTCTGAAATGAATTAAATTTCCCACAGAAATGAAAGGAAATTTTATCTGAATAAACCTCTAGAATTTACTGGCTTTACTTTGCTTAAGTAACCAAGGAGAATTTAAACTGATCATTTATTTTCCTGTGGAAAAATCCCATGAACTGTAATAGAGGAGACCCTGAAAGGCTTTTATCTTAATTACTGCAGAAAATTACAGAGAATTAGATCCTTTCTAATGGTTTTCTGAATCATCCTTTGGGATTTGATAGTAGGAATATAATTTGCTATTGAATTGTATAGACTAGTGGAAAAACAATGCCTATAGAAAAGTGTTCACTATCTATTAATGTCTATAGGGCTTCCCTATAAAAGGTTTCTAAAAGCCTTTTATTTACAAATACTTCCAGGGGGTTCTATTATGCTGTACACCTCTGTTTATAATGCACACTCATTAGAGTAAGAAAAGCAAAAATACACAGCAGAGACCAGTGACCTGGTTTCTGGGAAAAAGGATGGTGTGAAATCACAGAAGACCATCCTCATAACCCCATGAAAATGCATCACATAGCCAAGAAAGGCAAAAAAAAGCTAAGGTTTTGATCCGGCATGGAGTTACTGCTGGCAGACACTTGTTCCCACCTAAACTCTGCAGCTCTAGGGAGGTGCAAAGAGCTTTACTTTGGATTACAGCTTCAAAGACTAACACTGTAAATTGATAATGGAGTTTGATCACACTCTGGAAGCTTGCATGCAAGAAATCATGACTGCATGTGTAGTGCAGCAATAAGTGATCAATTCCTTGTTTACTTCCTTTAGCTGAGCAGCTTAGACTTTCAACTGCAAGTACAGATCCCTCCTGAGCAGACTCTGCTGTACATAGCCTGTTTCTTTCTCCCCTAGTACTTGTCACACTAACAGAATAGGACTCCCCGAACCTTGCTCTGCACCCTCACTCCCACATCACAGACATGAATACTGTCACATAACTATACGGAGAAGTGGGTCTTAGTTGTGCAGTCATTTGCTACAGATCCAGTCTCACAGTTAACATGCTTAAGCTTCTGAGGAATTCTTGCATTCAGAGCATGGTGGGGTGCTGTCATGCAGTTTGTGTATTTAGGGGTGATGCTAAGCTCCCCTTCCAAACTCCCTGGTCAAGAGGCTTTGAGTAATGGCTATGCAATATCTGCTTTGGAACTTCTCCCTTTGTGATGGGCATTTCTGTTCCTTTTTCTGCTTATGCTAACTCTGCTTTTGCTCTGTTGTTATAGAACCTTGAAGAAAAAGACCTTGCTGAGTGTAGTTGTATGCTTTTCAACAGATTTGTTACTCCACCACCTGATGGGGGACACGCTGAACAGTGCCTGACACTAGCGCTTTCTGCCAGAGTTCCCCTGAGTTTAAGCAGTACAGCTAAGGCTGCCAGATGCAAGTGTTTGCAGAGCTGAGAACAGAAGTCATAGCAAATGTCTAGGCATCTATCTTCATTCACCTTTTGCAAGTTCACAACAGAGAAAATGGAAGAAAGATGACAGCAGCAATGTCAGGATTTGCCTGTGTCTGCAAAATAGCTGAGGAGGGAAGAGGAAACACAGTGACTTTCTTCCTAGGTGACAACATGCCAAGCTTTCAGAACAGGAGTCACAGAGGGATTCTAGCACAGAGGATATTGTGGCTTTTTTTTTTTGAGAAAAATTAAATTGGGAAAATGTTACAAAGGTCCTTCTGTGGCAGGTATCCCAACATTGCATACCCATGCATTGAAAGTCCACATGACAAAAGGTGTTTGATAATCTCAGACTAAAGGATGTTTTTCATTTCTCAGGGACGCATTTATATTTCAGGTATTTGTATGCCAGCTGCTAGCACAAAACACTTAACAGTAAATACAGATCATTCCAGCAAGCAGAAAACAGCATGCCCAAAACTGGAAGTAGAAAATAAATTATTTTATTTATTAGATATATAAGTTGAACTAAAGCCAGAAAAACACAATCATGCGTGCTGCAGTTCTGACCAAGCTCTGGTTCACTAATACCTTTCTTTTGTGAAAAGCACAATTCCCTTGATTTTCCATAACTTTCCTTCCCCCCCGCCTCCCATTTTTTCATTATTTTTCATTTGCAATTGTCTGTCTTGGCAGGCAGACAAGTCTTGTGTTCAGGACACAAACTCCTACTCCTTATTATAGACCAGTAAAATGTTTTATCTATCTGACAAATTTGCAGTCTGTCACAAGCATTACAGGATATTTTTTTCATTATAGATTGTTGCTGCCTTTTGTTTATCCATTTCAGGTCTTCCCTTCTTCAGATATGAACGTAATCTACTAGCCAGAGCTGTGCTGAATGCTGCATCTCAGCAACACAAAAAACAAGCTCTTAAAAATCTGTCTGCAGTGGCCAGATGCAGGAAGGTTTTTAGTGAAGTAGGGCAGTTAGATACAGCACAGAGCTCATGCCTCCTAGATTTCATTTTATGTTAATGTATTTTTATAGAAAGACACTCTTAGGTCTTAGATCTTCATGCTAATGAAAGGGAAATTGATACAGAAGTCGGTGGTTTGACAATCAGTTACAGATTGGGATATTCTAACAGGAAGCACAATGTGGGGAAAGGCAAAGGAAAGGGACTATTGGCTTTCAACACATGACCAAAGGACTGTGCTTTCTCTTTGTGTGGATGCTGCCACAGGGAATTGCAACATTTCCTGCAAACCTCCTTTTCCCCACTGCTTTATGACAACTTGTAAGAAGTGTGCTCTCCAGGGACACAGGAAAGAGTCTGGGGGCTGGAGCCTTTCTTGTTTTCAAACCTGGAAAAATATCCATCTTTTACAGCTACAACCACTGCCCAATGGTCTGGACAACTGAGTCACCTATGTACTCAATGTGGGATTTTAAATAACAAATTATGCTGGGACTGGTACATTATGAGGCTCCAAAGAAGTAGCAGATATGTCTAAATCACAAGGACAGTTGCTATTTTACCGAGTTTGTGTGAAAAGTGCTGTGTTGATATCTGCTCAAGTGCTGCAGAATACGATGTGGGGGTTAAACTGCTGCTGGTAGCCACCTTGTGAGCAGAGGGCTGGCACAGGAGAAATGGTGTAATTGGTTCTTGTCACCCCAGGTCTATACATCACTGCAGGCACAGACCCGCTGGTAACTTTTCTAAGCTCCTGGGTAGGAAGAGTGTTGCCGAGTGAGGTCTCTGAGCATACAGTGAAATGAAACAGACGAGCTAATGACCAGTTCTTCATTATGTTTATATCTGGTTTCCAGTACAATAGGACCCTGATTCTCATTTGTGGCTTTTGATATTACTGTAATACAAGTAATTAGCTACAAATGAACAACAGCAATGTGTGTAGTCAAGCCATACGTAATGCATGGAGATGTGTAAGGGAGCATGTCTTGCTGTTTGTATTCTCCAACCTGCCCCACCAGAATTTATTTATTATATATGGAATCAAACCCAAACACCAAAGCTGTATCCTCTCCATGTAGGGGGAATTTGCATACAGATCAGGGATTTCATGTTCTGGCCATATCCCTGTACCAGAGCGTTATCTCCAGTGCAGCACTACAACGCTCAACAGTGCTCAGATCTGAATCCAAATTTTACTACTTGAGATAATCCCAATTTAAAAATAAAACTAATGACAGAAAATTGACATAAGCCCAGGAAATGAGCAGCAGAAATATTTCCAAACATTGCTTACAGAAGCCCTGAGCCAACCCACTTACAAACTATGAAGTTTATCAGATCAACTTCGAAGGTGTCTGTGTACAATCTAATTACACTTAACAACAATGAGATAAACAGATCACCAGTATATTTTCACCCCCCAGAAAAAGACACTGAGGCAAGAATAGTAAATGATCTGGCTGGGATCTTTCAATAGTTAGTGTCTGAAGCTGACTGAGAATCAGGAGTCTGCTTCTTAGAACCTTACTCCAAAAGCCTTGGTGGATATACAAGCTAGATATATTTCTAGCTTGGGATATGCACTAAGCATCTGCTATTCTTTTAGAAAACGTTTTAAGCATCCTGAGTATGGGTACTTTGAGGCTGGCTACGACAGATTCAATGCCATTGTTTCAAAAGATTTTAATGAGCACAGCTCCACTGCCACGTGGATGGCTGGATGCTGTGTTCTGCTGACAGGATGTAGGAGATCAGAACTCTTCACAGGGGGAGGCTTTTTTTTTTTTTTTTTTTTTAATCTAGAGGAAAAGTTTAAGTCTGTCAAGGAGGCAACACACCCCTTTCTAAAACTGCCTCAAAACTGTGGTGTGTGCTGGGTGCTGTTGATCTGTCATGATCCTTTGCATATGGAAATTGTTCCTGTAAATCACCCATATTTTTATTTACAGACACTAACTTAGACAAAGTCTGTGGTGACTGGAGGGAGAACAAGGGCAGGCAGAGCTTCTCATAGTCTCCAGGAAAGAGCTGAGACACACTTGGTGTTTGGTGGGGGACGGAGTTGAATATAATCCATGCTGCTTTGGCTGGCATATTTTGCAGCTGGTACCACACATGTCCCCATCTGGAGACAGCTCCAGGTGGTGAAATTAATGGGGTTCATGGGCCAAAATGGGACTGGCTTTCCTCTATAAATGGGGGAAGGCAAGGGGGAGCCCTGCGTACAGAGCAGGAGCCCAATTCCTTGCCAGCTCCAGATGTCCAGAGTCTGGGAGTGCTCTGGTGGGGCTGTGTGACTTTATGTTCGCTACAGTTCCTTCAAGTCTTGCCCCTTTGAAGCACACAACTTGAATAGCAGAGCCAGGGAAAGAACATGAGTCCAAACTTCATCTGAAAGACTCTCTTTGCCCTGAGTCTGCACTAAACTCAGCCTTTGTTGATCCCAGCCTTGTGGAGCCTGAAGACTGTTACCTGTAACTGCTGTTTTGAAGACATTTTTGGGGATGTGTGAAATAGAGGCAAAGTTTCTGGCACCAGGATGAAGGGAAGCCCTGATGCAGAGAAGCACAAGGAGTGCTTTGGTGATGCCATGGCATGCTGTGACATTCCAATCCTGTCTGGGAGTCCCAAAATGCCTCACTCCAGAACGAGACTAGGGACTGCTAGTGGAGGGAAAGAAAGACCTGAAGAGCAGTGAAGCAGCTGCAGTACATAAGGATATCACCAGGGCAGCCTAATGAAAGTGAGGTCCTGATAAATGTGAAACTAGGTGTGGTGCTACTCTGGGCTCCTTCCTCCTGGGTCTGTCACAAATATGGGAATTAAGGCCACGCAGAGAGAGTGTGCAGGGAGGAGAAAAGGGAAAGGAGGGAAATCTTGGCTGGTATTCAGCTATCAGTGGGAAGAGCAGAGGTGGGTGCAGAGCTAGTGAAGGAGAGGGAGGAGGATGGCACAGCAGGATCCTTGGTCTGCCGCTGAGTGACTCCCTCCCTGTGCACAGCTCACTTTCCTGCTCTGTGTCACGCTTCTTATCTGTGCAGACAGCCTGTTTTATAGGCCAGGACCAGATTTCTGCAACACAAGGCACAAAGAACCCTTGAACAGCTTAGAAGGTACTGCAATAATATGAAGCAAAAATTTCTGCCACCAGATTGGAAAAATAGAGCACTTCCAGTCAGTAATTTTGTTCCTGGTGAAGCTCCTTGCCACATGAATCTTTGAGCTACAGCTCCTTCAGTGCTAAGTACAGAAAAGGAAGATGTTTCTTGAGTCTACTTTTAGCCTCAGAAAATCTGGGTACAATTTCCATGAAATGAGGGATGAATCTAGCTTATTCTGCATCATAGTCTAATTACCAGCTGCAGTGAAATATCCTAAAATGATGTATCTGAGGCTCCATCTTATTTCTGGATCTTGTTCCAGTTAATTCCCCCTACCAGTTTGCAGCACTTAAATGAGATGCACTGAACGGCAGGCCCTGGGCTGCCTGGTCTTTCTCCCTTGGTATCCCAGGCCAATTGCTCTTCAAAGCTGCGGCAGAACTGTTTTGCCAGTCTTAGGATGGTGGTATTAATACTCACGTGTTATCCAGCAGTTTTTGGACACAGCCTATTCAAGTGTGAAAAGCATTTTGAGGTCTCAGGTCATGCTACAGAAGTGAGAACAGTTATTTCTCCTCTTTCGCTTCATTTCTCTGTGGCCTGTTCTATTTCTAAATGCTGAAAGTGGCACTGAGCAGAAAAGACGATATCTGTTCTGCAGGAGAAAAAGAAGAGGAGTCTATTTTGCAGAAGAAAAAAAGGAAGACACTTTGAAGGAAAGAGAAAACACATGGGAGAAAGGAAGAGTGCATGTGAGAGGGAGGGCACAGATTCCAGTGCAGGTGAGAAACAGTTTAGTAGTCAGATTGTTCAATCCCTATCCCAAGCGACGTGAATGTCCTCATTGGTAAGTCTTGGGCCCAGTATGGCAGAGACCATAGATTCCTCCTACGTCCCAAATAATGCTCACAGGAGGAGCTTTGAGGATGCTGCAATGTTTCCACAGAGATTTCCATTTCAAAAAGAAAAAAGATTTGGTAGAAAAACTCCTGACCAACCATACTTGCAATCTCATTCTCATTTATTTGCTCAAGTAATCCCCAGTGCTTGATTTACGTAAGACTTGAATTAACTGTGTATTTATTCAGAGATCTTAAATTGCACTGATGTGACGAGGTAAAACTGCAAGCTGATGCAGTTTCAAGGCTATTAACAAGCATATGACAGTGCGGTAGATCCCACTTGCCACTGAGGGACCAAGGCCCATTCAAAGGTTTCCAGAGAAGGTGGTAAAAAGGCTCCTTCTTTTGCAAGTACAACTGCTTTTCATGAAGGAGATTTTCTCTTAGCACTGAGGTGGGGCAGAGAGGTGCAGTACCTGTCAGAGACTCTTGAAGAAAATTAAAACTGCTTGCTCGATGCTGCTCTTGGTGACCAGTGTTGGTTTGAGCTTAGACACTAAATGAAGCACATTATTTGGTTCTGAGCAATTTCTGAATAATGCATGGTACCAGGAATAAAACAAACTCCAGATGAGCAAGAAGCACAGAGCAGTTAACACCCTGCTCTAACAAAAACTTTCGGCAAATATGAACATGACTATAACTTCAAGCGGAGGTGCCATTAAAAAAGGCAATCAAACTGAAATCTCCATCGCTTCTGGCATTAGCTGTTTCTGAAGCACTTTATGTTTCTGATAGGTGTTTAGTGAATTCAGGCAACCAAAGCTAGCTATGAAGCTGTTACTGAATGGGATTTAAACATTTTAAATGAAGAGGGAGAAAAATGATAATGTAAGTCTGTGATTGATGTGGCTGGAGAGTCAGCGTGACCATTTGGAGACCTACTGAAAGATGGAATCTGAGACAAAATGCTTCTGAAGAAACTACTGGAAGACCCAGTATTGAAATATGATGCAGCAGATAAGATATAGTTAGGAAAGCAAGCTACCCAGTCCATGAAGCTTGTGGAGAACATCAGCTTGAAAAAGATGAGGCAAGAGGCTTGGCGATGAAAAATGTAGCTGGTATCAAAAGGCCCAGCTACTTTGCCAAGTGGTGCCAGTGATGCATACATCATAGCTGCTAGCAGGTTGCACCACGCGAAAGTGAAACAAGGATACCCACACAACTGGAAATGGTTATGGCAAGCACACAGGGGACTTACAGATGTTCAGAGCTGGACAGGGCAAAACAGCAGGTTCTGAAGTGGTTTGGGGTTCAGGAGCTACTGTGACTTCTGTGGGAGCGGTGTTATCACAAGAGGGAGCTGTCCGCCTGTATGAGATTGTCACCCCACGCAAAAACACACTGCAGAGAAATAGCAACAGGGCTCTCAAACCCTGAGAAGGTCGGGAGGCAAGAGGTCCTGAGTGCTCAGACAAGCAGTTACCACAGCAGGCTAGCATGGGAGGGCATGGGCTGAGCTGGGTTAGCAGAACTAATCCTGCAGGGCAGGCCACCAACACTGAACACTGCTAATTGCGCTTCTGCAAGTCAGATCCGGCATTATGTTAATGCGATCAGTTAATTGTTTTTATTTGTAGGTTTTGCTGGGGAGGGAGATGAAGGAAAGGTGCTTGGTCAAAGTCAGACATGGTGCCGGTCAGAGGTTCATGTGACAATGCAGCTGATCACCAAGGCTCAGGCGGTGAATGAAGTCTATGTGTGTAAGAGTCAGCTATGAGCAGTATCTGAACACAATAGGGCCTGTATACCCAGCAGAGGGCATGTGCATGCAGACACATGCACTCCTACCTTTACCTTTGGGACATCATTTCTTAGATAATGAGCATTATCAGTGCCCTCAAAAGCTGCCTAAGTAGTTACTGGACAAAGCCAGAGGCATCAGCTGTTCTTGAAATAGGCTGTGGTTTCTGTTACAGGGTCCAAACCTATCCTTGATTTTCATCCTTGTTTCAGATAAGGTCCCACTGCAAGAGGTGCTGAACTCCCATTTCTGATCAAGACTAGTGGCACAGAGCAACCAAGCCACATCCCTGAGCGCAGGTCTAAACACTATCATCTGTGTTTACAATGCACCAGGGAAACCAGCCTGTAACCTCTTCATACTGAGCTTAGTTTCACCTTCCTGTTTTTTCCCTGAACGCCTCATGCCTAATTTTGGTAGACACATTTTACTGTAGTCTGGGACTGAGCTGAAAGCTTTGTTTCCTGCCAAGAATATTGAGAGGATAATACATATCCAAGCAGTTTGCATCAGTGCCATAGCATCTGAAATGCCCCGTGGAAGGCTAACACAATATATTTGTACGCTCCCTGGGCAGGAAGACAAACAGTTCTTCCAGTGGATGCACTAAGGTAAATGTGCAATGATGGGACAAGGCACAGAAGATAGTCTAAAGGGAGAAAAACACTGCAGGTTGAAAAGTTAGCAAGCATTAAAAATACATGCAGAAGAAAAGCATGTAGTCTTGATGATGGGGGAATGGATGGAGATCAGAGGTCTGGGCTCCTTGCCACAGGCTGCTTGACATCAGCAAGTCTTCTGAGATCCCATTTCCCCTCCTACCCTTTGTCTATGTAGCTCCCAGGAGCTTCTAGGCAGGGTTGGTCTCAAGTGCAGCAGTGAGGATACTTTATCTTGGTCATTGCTTCTAAGACATACGATAAAATTACTTCATATATATATATATGAAAACAATCTTCAGGATGGCTTATGGAGCAAAAAAGGAATAAACGCAGAACGCCTCGGGAGCATGTGGGAGGAGCAGAGTTCCCAGCCAGTTATTAATCCACTTGCAGGACAAGGCTTTTGCTGAAGTTTAAAATTAAATTTAAATTAAAAAAAAAAAAAAAAAGGCGCAATTTCATCCCGAGCCAGAGGTCTGGCTCCAGCCTCCGCACCCGCCCGCCGTGACGCCGGCAGAGAAGCAAGCCCCCCCCGCGGCCCCCGGCCCCGGCAGCAGGCGGCCCCCGCTCCGCTCCGGCCCGGCCCCCCCCCCGAGCGCGGCGGCGGCGGGCGGCTCCGCGGTGCCGCGGGCGGGCGCGGCGCGGGCGGGGGCTCAGCCAGCGCGGCCGCTTGTTGATCGCGGCGGCCGGCGCCGCTCCGCGCCTCCGGGGCCCCGCTCCGCGCCGCGCAGGCAGCCCCCGCGCCCGGGCTTGCCGCTGCGCTGCGGCGCCGCTTGCATTCTTCCATTGCAACATTGCAAACGCCTCCTTTTTTTTTTTCTCTCCCCCCTCTCTCTCTCTCCCGTTCTTTCCCTTTTTTTTTTTTTTTTTTTTTTTTTTTTTTACATGAAGATGGCGGCGCCTCTCGCCAGCAAGGCAGGGTCCGCCGGCACCAACAGCAAGCCTCCCTTCCCGGAGCTGGATTTCCGATCGGGAGCCAGGGTGGAGGAATTGAATAAACTCATCCAGGAATTCACCAAACACGACCAGAGGGAGTACGACGACCAGCGAGCCCTGGAGATCCACACGGCGAAGGACTTCATCTTCTCCATGCTGGGTAGGGCAGGGAGCGTGCGGGGCGGGGGCAGTGGCGATGCCGGCCGGGGACCCTGGGGCAGGGCTCCCAGGCGGTGCGGCACCGGCGGACCCTTTCCCCGCGCCGCGGGCACGCCGGGCTCGGGGGTCCCCGGCCGCAGGGAGGGTCTCACCCCCAGGAAACTATTTTTGCCTGTCCTATCCACCCAGTCTTTAGCAGCGATGGATTTAGAAGCACGGAGCAAAGGCTGGGTCGCAGGGCTGGCCGGTGCCCGAGAAACACGCCGAACCGGCAGGGCTGGAGGTGAGGCGAGCCCGACCCTTTATTGTGTTTCCCCCCAACTATCAAGGCTGTAGGAAACACAGATTTTTTTTTTTTTTTTTTTTTTCCTGGACCGCTTATTTTAGTTATTAGACCGGCTGATGCTTGTACAGGAGCATCCTCTGAACTGCATTTCTTGCTTAGGTTGCAAAACTTGCTACGAGTGGAACAAGTCAGATTGTGGCAGGGGAGTCCTCATCTGTGTGAAACTTTGGATCGCGGGCAGGGATCCTTAAACCAGGGTGAAACATGTGTTGGCCCTTGCAGAAATCACCTGGGCTCTGGCATGACTAAGGCTTCTTAAGATTAACAGTGGAATGACTAACAACTGTGATTCTCTAGCTAGTCAGTTCCTGATAAATATTTACATTGTTTTGACTAAGAAATCACTCACGTGAATGAGACCCTCCAGGATACGAAAGGATGCTCTTTAATATGCAGGTTGGACCTTGAAATCAGTCACCCAAGTTTGAATCAATATCTCAAACATTTTTGCATGTAAAATAAGAACATTGGTAAACAGCAGGTGTGGCCAGTGAATGGTTCTTTGTAGCTCAGAGGTGTATATACACCCTTGAAGCACATTTGGCACAAACCAAGTGGATGGTCTACATGTACACTGTGAATAACCCACATCACTTCTCATTCAGAAGCACAGAGCTATCCTATTGCAATAATAATTATTTTCTGTATCGAGGGGTAATTACTGTAACAGACCACTTCCTCTATAGCCGTGAACATACCTACACTCACTAAATGAGAGTCTACCTGTCCAGCTGGTTATCTTGTAAGGTACCTGGATAAGTATAATTGCCTGCTGCAGGATTTGCACAATTTTGTGTGTGTATTGCTTTTTCACCAAGGGCTGGACAGGATATAGCAGACTAAATTTAGCTTGAGAACAAGGACAACAAGTTGAAAAGTCAGTAGCATGTATATTTATAGTTGCTGTTATAAATATTTTTCCCTTCCCGTTTAAAAAAATTATGTGGTGAAGCCATGGTTGCATCAAAGCCTGCAGGATTTTTGTTATTGAAAACCTGATCCTGTGGAAGTCATCCACTATTATGATCTGATACATTTTTCAATCGGGGCTTTAAATAACTGGCTGAGGAAGCAGGGCTGGATCGGATGAAGCAAAGAAGAGTGGAGAGAAAACAGCCAGAGCAGCAGTTCTGGGTGTGTGGCTAGCAAGTAGAGAAAGCTTTATATGATCCTGTTTAAGCATTACTAGTCTTTGCAGGGGACAGGGACCACAGCATTTCTTCCTGCCTCATGCAGGAGAAGGCAATAGAAGACAGACAGAAGAATGGGCTGGAGCGTGCCTTGTATTTCTGCAAATGTACCCTAATGCCTTGCTGTTCATGAAAACAGGGAGCCTTAGGCTGTTTAGAAATCATGTAAATTAATGTGGCTGTCGTTGTTAATATAATGGGTGGGAGATGAGCGTTCTTCAGTTTTAAATGTATAGACTAAGAACGGGGTTTAAACAAAAGCTGTATTTCTGGTTAAGTTATGCCTGGCAATTTTTAATGAGACTTGTTTCTGAATAAAAGAGACTTGAGGACCAAGCCCAGTACAGAAATGGAGGTGGGTTGTCCGATTTGTCCGGATTAGACCCAGAAGTTGTGTTTGTGGATCAGACCCTTCTTAGCCAGAGAGGCTCTTAAATCTAAAAGGATTTAACTTATTAATAAATAGCTCTTTCCCCTGTGCCTGATCCCTCCCATACGTACAGCTCTTATCTCTTCGGGTGATGATAGGAAAATTAAACGTAGCTTTCCTGATTTAATTACATTGGTGTGTAATTGGTGGATGAATGATAGGCGAGGAGACTTTGTGCAGATTCTCAGATGTTTGTACTCTGCATGGCTCGCCCTCTAGGTCAGATCTTTGCTTTCTATTTATATTAACTCTTTTTCATCTGTGTTGTCTTGCCCTGGCTATTAGCAACTGAACTCTGGGAGATCTCAAGAGTTGGACTATGATAAAATTAGGGAGAGGTACTGCTTGTCATGCCTTTGTCCAAAGTCTTGTGGCCCAAGCATTAGAATAGGACTGCAAATGACCTACCTATCTGGTGGGTGAAGTGAGTATTTTCTGAATGTGGGCAATTCCTGGGCATCCCATTCATAGTCACCAAGACCATATGGTCTTGCTAACACCCTGCACTGAAACAACAGGTGTCTTTTGGTGCATTTGCTGGGTAACTTTCCTGTACTCACACTGAACTGTGCCTGAGAATTACTTGTCTCTTTGACACAGGTATAACTGAGCCTCAAAGGAGGGGAGGGCTGTATTAATCAAGAAAAAGAGTGGAGAAAAGACAGTCTTGTGTTCTGGGCAGCGGGATGGCTGGGAGTGATGGAGAGACCAAGTCTCTGCCTGCCAGTTGTGAAAGGAGCTAATTACTTACTCTCCCTGCATCTCGTTTTTTTTGTTTGGTTGGTTTTTTGTGCTTAAAGAGTGATAAAGGAGTATTTTTATCAAGTGATATTACAGTCAGTGATATTTTGATTTTAAAGCACTTGCCGCTATTGTGATGAGAGGTGCATAGCACTTATATTAAAAACCTTTTAGGGGTACCTGACCTAGAGAGTATTGTTCCTGCAGTACAAGTACTTCTAGGAAACTTCTTTAATAAATTCTACCTTCTCTTTCTGTTCAGCACCTAAGTAAAAAAAGTGTTCTAATGCACAGATGTGCTAGGCTTAAAAAAGCCATATATTATGCTCTTGGGAACTAGAACATTGCATATTAAATAACCCCTTGAAATTTCTAGTGCTGCTGCTGCCTCAAACCAGCTCATGTTATTAGGGATACTGACTCTTGCATTTTACTTCTTAATGAGAGAAGAGAAAAGAGGAAGGTGATATGAATAAATACAGACTATACAGAGCTATTTCCTCCACTCCAGGCACACATTGGCGTTCCATCATCTAGAGCAGTTTTCAAGCTCTTCAGGTTGGTATTTTGTTTCCCTTTCCTATCATGAGACTTTTTCTTCTCTGTAGAGTCAGAAGAGGGATGCTCAGGACATTTCATGCCATTCTCTTTCCTCTCATTGCCCTCTCCCCGCCAAATCAGGGGAAGGACTGGTTTAAATTGGTGCTAAAGTGGCCTTTTTATTATTTTTAAGGCCTCTAGTGTATCTTTTTGTCACTTCAGTGGTTGCATCTCACTTCTGTGGGAGCTGCCCACCAGGACAGGCCACACGTTGAGGATTTGCAGCCAGCTGCAACTTAGAGCTGTTGACAAGACCTTTGGAGAGCTTGTATCAGCACCTGATACAGGAGTGATGGTGAGCCTCTTCTGAGAGCATTTCCCTTTTCTCTGGTGTCTGCCCAGTGCTGAGCTGGGTGTGCTAGCAAGTGTTTGTGATAGAGGCATGTCTCATAGTAGAGGCAGAGCTGGCATCAGCAGAAGATTTCTGCTGCCAATACCAGCTTCCCAAATGGAGTGAGTTACCCTGCTGGGCCTCTGCATCTGTAGCAAGGCTTCCAGCTGTTTCTTGGACTGATGGGCCCCTAAAATATGTGCAGTGGCGGTGCAGATTGCTGTGCTGAGAACACAGGTGTCCTGACAACAGCTTGCTCTTATTAGCATCTTCTACAAGAGAAGCATTCTGCGGTCCTCCCCTGTTCCCGAGGTCTGTGTAGCTGAACAACATTAGTAGTGTGACTCTGATGTGTGGGTTTGTGTGGCATTTTTTCTCCCTTTCCCTACCTGGCATAACTTGCTGATGAAACCTTCTATTGTAGATTAGATTTCATGCATTGTTGGAAGTGTTACCTGTTTGTCTATGATACATCATGGAAATTCCCTGGTTTCTGTTGTGGTGTGGAGCTGATGAAATAGCAACAGGATTGGAGCGATCTCTCTAGGGTTAAGTCTTTTGTGTGTGTGCGCCTTTTCTCAAGAGAGGCCAATCATGATAGGAGCTCACTGTACTCTGAGGCCTATGTTAATAAAGGCTCCCTGCTGGCATTCCCTGTGCTGCTGAATGCATAATGCACAGCTGTTAAAAACAACCTTACTGTATTGCAGGTTTCATTTCTGGCTTCTGTTGGGTCTCCTCTCCCTGCAGGCCACATGTTTCTGTATTTGCATTTGAGGTTGGGGGGGGTTGTGTTGTTTTTTTCTTAAGGGACGGGGTACTAGGCTGGTAAAGTAACCCTAGCAAGGCATTGGTAGCTTTTGTTTGGTTATAGCTACCTGAAGTCAACCAATTTCATCTAACTGGGGATTCTTGCTGTGTAGCTAGTTAAAAAGGATCGATAGCCTCCTCTGTCTCTTTGTTCAAAGGGATTGCTGCTCAATGTATGCGTGCAGTGAAAATAGCTTGAAAATCTCTCAATTTTTTTTAAGATGCTGGTACTTCACTTGCTCAACTACTGTTTTGAAACATTAGGGTGTGATGCAAAGTATTTAGTGTAATAGCTAGGAACATGTCCTAAGGGCACAAATTCTCATGGCAGGCTCACCGCCTGTTCCTTCAGTCTGTGGAAATATTTGTAGAAGATTTGGGTGAATACTTGCCAAGCCCAATTATGCAATTATGTTTTAAGGGCAATTTTATAATTATAGTGGAGGATGGTAACCAGGATACATGAGTTGTTGGGTTTTTGACTTTTCCTTTTTTCTTCCACATGACTTCGCATGAATGCTAAAACATTCAGAGCAATTCTAGTCAGAAACCAGTTGTTCAACTTTCTTTTAGGCAGCTGACTATTTTTATAGGTGAAGCTAAATTAAAGACAACTACAACATTGCTCAGGAAGGCTGGATGGCCTGTTTTATTATAGCTTTCGTAATTTAGAAGATGGATGTGTACTCAGAGACCCAGAGCAGTCCACAGGCAGAGTCCAGTCTAGAGGAGACTCAGGATGTAATAGTCCTGCCCAGACTTCTCAAAGGGTATTTCCAAGCTGTGCAAGTTTTTTGGATAGTTGGGATTGTCTTTTTTAATTTTTATTTGACAAGTGCCAGGTTCCTGTTGGCTTTGACCACCTCCTGTACAGCTAAAACTTTTGCATCTTTTCTTGGGCCTTGACATGTACACTCTTGCTCCTGTGCACATCCCCGTCCTTTTGCTGCAAAGATGGTTTTCCCAGGCACATCTCTGCAACCCTTCCCTGTGTTCCCTTCTCTGTCCCAGCCAGACCCTAGCTGACTCTGCAAGATTGGTTAGGTGAGAAAGTGCCAGGAAGAAATGTTGTTAAGGCCAAGAGATTAGCTCTCACCTCCAGTCAAGGGGGCTTCTGTTGCAAGGGCTGC
This sequence comes from Aquila chrysaetos chrysaetos, assembly GCF_900496995.4. NCBI lineage: Eukaryota > Metazoa > Chordata > Aves > Accipitriformes > Accipitridae > Aquila > Aquila chrysaetos. Next base: position 14,524,455 of record NC_044013.1, on the reverse strand, counting down.
TTCAGCATGACACTGTGAGCAGTGGTTGAGTTGACAACTGCACCTCCAGGCATGTCTGTGTGAGACCCTGTGGTGGCAGCTGCAGGTAGAGGCTCTGCTTTGTCCCTCGGATGTTGTACTCACAGAGCGTCCCTTATTGAGAAAAGAGGAGTGTGCCTGCATGGGAGCAAGGGTGAGAGAGCTGAAAAATGACCTTTAGGTGGATATCTCAGGTTATTTGCCCAAGTCTTGTTCTGATCACTAGTAGTGTGATGTGAGTTTAGGAGACTGAACTGTAGCTTTATTGGAACGTGCAACCATACTTCATATGTTCCCCATCCTAACTATGGATTTTATATCCAGTGAAGGTTTATGACTTCTGTTAGCACAAACCTGTCTTACTGTCTGACTAACAAAAATATGAGGGTTGGCTTCTTTTTTTGCTAATGCAACTGGAAGGCAGCTTATGAGACATTAAAAAATAAATCTTTGAGCAGCAGCTGATGTTCCAATTGACAGATGCTGCTATGGATTTTGCTTCCTCTAGTAAAGAGAACTCCACTGTTTGCTTTCATTTCTACCATTCTGTTGCATTCCCTTTAACTGCAAATAGCAATTGTCCTGGACTGAGTGGATTAGTCTGCGCATGGTACTTCAGCCAACCTGACAGGTCCCTGAATCATATACTTCTGCCTTAGATAAACTTTCTGCAGTTCTTTCAAAGCACTGTTTCAGTGATTTTCTGGTTGTAAGGGAATCAACATGTGCTGTAGCATTCAGTTTAAGGAAGATAGATTCCCTTCTTCCCAACATGTTTGACTTTTGAGCTTTTAATAAACACTTGATGCTAAGGAAGTTACAACAATCCTGTTAATGCATTATATTTCACCTGTCAGACAGTATGATTTTAATCTAATTTAAAGCATTTAATTAGAAGATTGTTAATGCATTTTGTTACGAGCCTGCTGGTGTCGAAAGTATAATTTGCATATCACTGAGTGGGGTGATTAATTACTTTAAGGTTCATAATATCCCTGTCTTTGAAACAGCAGGGGTAACTACTTCCACCCACTCATGTTTAGGGCTGTGGGCAGAAGTTGCACAGCACTGGGTGGCTTCAGCTTGTAGAACAGGAGGTGGGTGGCATCCATTTCACCCTAAGAAAATCACTCTGTAGGTAAAACACTGAGTCAGGACACCCTAGACATTTGCTCCATTCTGAGCTGCCCCCAAATTTACACAGACCTGCGCAGGTTTCTGAATATAATGATATGTAGTGGGACCTCGGTACTACCAGAAGCCTTCCTCATCTCCTGTGCTTCAGCAATCTGTGAAAGGTGGGATGGTACCAGAATAGTGGAACATTGTGGTGTTGCTGTTCTTCATGATAGGATGGTTTAACCATGCAACCCTCTGAGTCTGAAGCTAGAAAAGGAAGTCTGTTTTTGAGAGCCTAGCCTCAGAAGTTACTTAAATAGTGAAGGCAAATAGTTGCTTTGTCATTGGGTGTTGATCTAGTGGCTTCGAGCCTCTGAGAGAGAGATTACAACCTGACCCAGTTAGGCAGTTCTAGCAAGTAATCTTATTTTATACTGAAGGGATCCCAAAGCAAAACTGGGACAAATTAGTTTAAAGAATGCACCCTGGCCACAGTCTGCATGCTGATGTAATTTGACAGAGTAAGGCAATGCCAAGCAGTAGAAGGCAGCAGTTGGGGACAGAAAGCAAGATACAAGACATGGCCGAAGCTAGAAATCCTGCTGGGATAGGCATAAGGAATTGGCAGAGAATATTTTTTTTTTTTTTTTTTTTTGTCCAATGATACCTTTCTAAGGTCATGATTTAGATGAAAAGTAGAGATTTATGTGTGGGATGTTGTTGGTCTGCTTAGATCTTCTCTACTGTGGCTTGCAGTCAGACCATGCGGAATTTCTTCCACCCACTGACGGAGTGAGAGTTCACTTCTGGACCAAATCATTTATGCTGAGCAGCTGGGGAACGCTTGCAGTTGCATCTAGAAATAGCAAAGGCAGTTCTTGCTTTATTGCATAGTCTGTTAGGCCATGTGCTTTTTCTGTTCTAAAATGTCTTACCTCAACTCTCCTGTTGATGTTGTAGGATCTTTTGACACTGTTCCACACCTTTCTCAGGGAAGGATGTTTTCAGTCAGTGGTGCATATATGACCTTGTTTAGAAAATCAGGTGCTGAGGTTGTGAGGAAGGAGTTGTATTAAACAGCTATCAAAAATGCAAAGACAAACATTGCAATTAGCTTCTGTGCTTTTCCCTTCAGCACTTCTACTCTTTGCATTTTAATGGATCTCTTGAAGAGCTGGTGATGCTTTGGGTGACTTCTCTTGGAAATGAATCCTGTGCTAATAGCTCTGGCTGGGCCTGATCCACAGGCAGATGCTTGGAGATATTTCATGTTTGTTTTGTACCTCACTAATTAATGTATAACTTAGTGGTAGAACGGCAGGAAAGCTGCGTTTGCTGACACTTCATGATATAATGATTTAATCCTTTGTGACACATTCCTGCTGAGTGTCAAAGCTGATAACTCTAATCTCTGTCCCTAGCTCAGTGCGACAGGAACCTGTTCTAGAGGGCATTTTGCAGGAGCTTGCAAGCTCTTGTAGGTACTTTGCGGCCAATTCGTGTAAACTTTTTTTGTACATTGCCACTCTTGAATGTGATTGTATAGGATTGCCTGGTGCACTGAGGAATCTGGAGTTGAGTGCAAACAAAGGAGCTAACTGACTGCATTCAAATGAAATAAGGCTTGTCCTGGGAGGAGGGGGGAAATACCCTAATCTCCTTTTAAATACACTTCCTTTGCCAGCTTTCAGAGTGGTGTGGTTATATTGATTCAGAGGTGCCTAAACCCACTGCTCTTTGTTATATATGATTCTGAAGCCTGGGTATGGATGCAGATCTGTACACAGGGATAGCTGTGCAGCTACTCTCCAGTGGCTAGTCCTTGTGATACAACCAGCAGAGCCTCCCTCTGTTGCAGCACGGACAGTGAATTGCTGTTTATTTTAAACTTTTGGTTGAATGGTATTCATAAAACAATTTGCAGCTCTGCAAATAGAGGAGGGAATGTCACTATAACAACACTTCAGGGGCTCTGTTGCCTTCTGTCTCTGAAATTTGCCTTTTGAAAGTTGCATACAGTGTGCTGAATGGCAGATCAAGTATTGATATTGGCCCCTTGATACTAGGCCCTCAAAGCTTGAGTTGCTGAAGTGTCTGTATTTCATAGACAGTAGGGCAACCGTGTGCTAAGCAATCAGTAACTTGAGGAAAATAAGAGGAATGCAAGTCTCTCTGCAAGTGCAGCATGTCTCTGAACAAGCTGCACCTTCTGAATTAAATGCCCGGGTTTTTTTCCAATGTGAAAGCTGTAGTGCACACCTAAGTGCATTATTGAGAAAAATGATCTATTACAATTTGACTGAGCATGTCAGAGGCTTGTTTTATGTGCTAAGTTGTCTGTAAAAGCTTGACCCGGTACCCCCAGTTCTTCCCAATATCCTGTGAATTTTGTGAACGTGCAAAGCATGCAGTCTAGGCAGCAATGTTATATTGAAAATAACCACTTTGACACAGGCTTGTATTATCAAAGAATGGCTATGTCTGTGCAGTTATTTTAGTTGTCTTCAGGAGGGATTCATATGTGCCATATAATCACTTAGCAAAGCTATTTGCACATTATCAGAGCTGCAGAGTTAAGTTACAAGTTAGTCTGGAAAATCAAAGTTAAAAAAAAGAGTTATTTGATCTTCTTAAACCTAAATTCTGGTTCTGGGAACACAGGGCACCCCTGAGTTAATTTAAAAACTAGACAATCCCTCTCACTCCTTCACCCAAGCTGCAGACAGGAGGTTTAGAATCATCTTTTTATCTAAGCTGCTTCTTAACAATGCAGGTAAAGAAATCGGTGTCTAAAAATCTGCTCTTACGCTGAGACCAGTCTTGTAAGACATCGCTTGTGTATATGAATCACTCTATTGTGCTAGTGTATGTCACTCTGAGTTCTCAACTTTTTTAAAGTAACCCTTTCTTTACCTTGAAATGTGTACATGCCTTTAATTTGTTTACGTTCTGTCTTACTTTGCCCCAAACAAATAATTTCAGTGAAGGAGATTTGCTTTTCAAGGGCAGTGATGACAGTGCTTTGGAGTGTAGAAGACCACTGTTGAGAAGTGATATAACCCAGGTTTGCAGGTGGAAGTTTCATCCCTTCCCAGCAGAGCTGTTCGACTGTGACAGGCTTCACTGGGCTGAGGCCAGCCCTACTCGGTGAGGATTGTAGGAGCCCTATGGAAGAGGTTTCTGTCTGAGTGAGACAGGATCGAGGGAGACAAATGAACAAAATCCCCAGACCCACAGCATGTTGATAGACCTCCTGTTGTTCTTAATTCGCGTCTGTAAATGGCACTAGTTTCCGCTGTTGTGCACCAAGACAATAATAAATAACAATCCTTAGCGTTTATACACCACTTCACGATTTTCAGAGTGTTCAACACACATTAACTAATTCAGCTGAGATGCAAATATTCTGTGAGCAAAGCTACTCTTCTTGCTGCCCAGGGGAACCTTTGGTTACAGCTGGACCAAGCTTTTTTTTTCCCCCTTAACGGGAGCTGTTGGCAGGAATGTTCTATACAGGGACAGGGTCTACCTTCCTGAAGTTTTTAAGCCTTTGCATGTACCCCTGTTTGCACAGGAATTGGACTACTCCCAAGTCATATGTGGTACTACTAAGAAAATTATGCAGGAGACTTGCCTGTACATTTTGTGCTGCAAATATGCAGACCCACAGTTAACAGATTTGTGGTTTCAGAAGCTATTGAGTTAGCAAAGATGTTGATGCATTAAGTGCATCTTTCTGTGCTTGCATAAGGTGCCTTGGGGGAACAACATCTCCAGCGGACCTCAAGCTCAGGAGGGGAATAAACATCTGTCAGTTCTGACTATACTGGATCGTGAGACCATGTGCTGAAGAGAATTAAGGATGCTTGGTGGATGGCTTTGGTCCATGTCTCACTAGATCCAGCACCTGCTAGAGCACCAGTCTGTCTTTTGGGGCAGAAGAAAGGCCAACAGAAGGCCTCTTGCCAGGCAAGAGATGTGTTTTGAGGGCAATTACAGACATTATGTCCTATTGTTCATAATGCTGAATCCCAAACATGGAGCAATACATGCATTGGCATGAATTTAATTTGTCTGGCATTTGACTCACTTTCTGCCTTGGCATTTTGTGTATGTGTGTAAAGCTGGTGAGAGGGAGTTTGATGCATCTTTCTCTGTATCTTTGAGCTGGGCAGGATTGGTTCTACTTTTCATTTGTGAGAAGAGCATCTCTTTTTAGCATTCCATTAGGCTGACTAGCATAAGCATCTTTTTTTATCAGGTCACATAACCTGGATTTAGTGGTTTACCTTGGAAATAACTATTTGGTAGTCTTTGTAAACTGATGCCTGGTGCTGTAGAACTGCCCGCATACTTTGTAGCTATAACTGTCTTTCTAATCCGTAAGGTTTAGTTATCACTAGGTGGTGGCACTTCTGGATTGCCTCTTTGTCTAACCTTTTGGTAACTTTCTTTTTTAGAAGTGATGCCTGCAGGTTTGACCTCAAACTGATTCTGAAAGAACAGCAGATTATAATTTTCATATAAATGGTTGTATGAACAGGAACACCATTAGCCTCTTAGTAACCTAATTACGCAGGGAGGTAGCAGTGCATTTTGAGATCAAAACTCTCATCTTGCTACAGCTTTCCCTTCAGCTAACAGTGCATGGGAGAAGAAGAGAATGTTTCTTGCAGGTGATGATTTCTCTTTCAGTGGCTTTGATATCCTCATTTTCTGTTTGAAGTTAATGTGCAGATTGCTAGGTGGCGTCACTCAAAGTGACTGACTGAGCTGCTGTTGTATGTGAAGATGTCTCCAAGACAACTAATTTCCTGGTCAAACAGCAGGTCGGCTTCTGCTACAAGACATTTTAAGGGAGCTGGTCAGCTGAAGGAGCAAGACATTTTAAAGTTTATTATTAGCACCGTAGCTGCCAAATACAGCTCAGAGTCTAAGGCTGAAAATGTTCCTATTAAACACTGCAAATGAATAGCTTTAAAAAAAGGATTGTGTGATTTGACTAGCAAACTGATTTGTCAGAGAACTTCTACCAAATAATAGGAATTAAATCTCTACCTTCACAGTTCATTTTCTTCCATTGCTATACGTGTTCCTATGCTGGAAGCCTAGGGAATTCAGGGACCTTCTTTCACTCTTACGTTTTGTTGTTTTATGTCCAGACTTCCCTGCTACCTTTTACCTCTGCTTTTTTAGTATTAGTGTGCCATATTTTTTCTAAAATATACCCAAAAATCAAATGTTTGTTTCCATTTCTCTTCTGCTGTAAAACTTGGAAAGGTTTAGTGACTCCTTCCTGTTCTGAAGTTAGGATAAAATAAGCTTGAAGCATTGGATTTTTTTTCCCCTCTTTTGTCCCCTCCTCCCAGTCTCCTTTGTCTCCAGAGGAGCAGTGTTGCTGGACAGGTGTAGAGCATTTACAAGTATTTTTCTTCTGCATTTCCAATTTTTTACTTTTTCTTTATAAAATACTCTTATGCCCATCCTGTTTCAAGGGACTCAGTCCAAACCAAAGTCAAAAATACCCACATTTTTTCCTGCCTTCCTTGCAAGGCTTGGCTGTACTGCCTAGCTGAACAAACCCCATCTTTGTCTTTGCTTTGGAATAAGAAACAAGCAGGCTTGTTGATTCCTGCTGCATTAATGCTATCCTCCTCCCTCACGCTGATGTAGTGGTTATCGGGGGGTAGGGTGGAAGCTGCTTGCTGCTGTTTTCATGAGACCTCCCAGGAGGCTGGTGCAGTGTGGATCTCCTGCACTCTGGCCCCAGACACCTTACAGCACTTACTCAGGCTGTAACGACTGGAGGAACATAAGCAAAAACCGCTTTGTGCAATAGTGGGTGGAGAGAGGACGCTGAGGGTGCTATGCTGAGAATGCTTGAAGATTTTCAAATGAAAGTCCAGGAGAGACAAGGAGCCGTATCCATGCCCTGACCTCTGTCCCATGGCACATCTGAACCTGAACTCTCAGTTAATAACCCCTCAGCCACTAAGCCGCCTTCTCTGAGCATGCCTGCATTCCGTGGGGAATTTTAGGAATGTGGACTTCAGCACTGTGTGGGGTTGCTGCTGCTCACCCTCTGTTCAACCAAGAGCTTTAGAAGCTGCAGTGAGGTTGGTATTGCCACGGTAAAGCCCCATTGTGGTTGTTTGCAACATTCTGTAACTAAAGATTTATTTTCCCGGGTAAGGTTCCATTAGAACAGCAGGAGCCAACATCAAAGAGCTGGAGAGAGGCCTCTTCCCTCCCCTGGCACAGCACAGCTTCACTACTCTCCCTTCACCATGGCCTCTCCCAATCCCTTTGTTTTTAAGGCATTAAAACTTTACTGACTGGGATATCGACGAGGCTGTAGTTAGTGGCGTATTGCCCCAAATTACAGGGGCAATTGATCTAAGGAGGTAAGAGGAGAAAGTCTCTGGGGGGATGGAGCTGGTACCACTGATGCAAACCTCTCTCTTTTGATGTCCTCTCTGTGCTGAAGCAACCCCACCTTTAGCCTCCGGCTACTTGAATTGCTCCTGTCGGAGGACGTGGGAGGTCTGCTGTTGACCCATATGGGAGGAAGGTAGGAACTAAGCTGGTCATACAGGCCCCACTGCCTGCTTGGCTTTGTCCACAGCAATGTGTCCTGTGTTTCTTTGCTCTGTGTGTCTCATACAGCAAGGCAGCTTGAGTCTGTGGGTTTGTTTTGTAGCAGGTATGGTAACAAAGGGTGAAGGAATGCACTCCTTAGCCCCTGTCTCTGCTTCTGGTAGATGGTAAAAGGTCCTCCTGTTTGCTTTGAAAACCTGCTGACAAAGGAAGGCAAAGCAATTTGTGTCCTCAGCATGGCAGAACAACCATGTGACCAACATCTCTGAAAGACCCCAACAGTGCATCTTGGCATCCCATCCAAACTCTGTTTGCACGGAGTTCCTACACATGCAGGTGTTCTGTGCCACACTTGATAACTAGGCAGTGATTCAAGCTATTTGAGATGCTAAGTGCAGTCTTAGAAGCAACCCAGACCCAAATGAGAACCCAGTGTGATTCTGGAGGAAAATGTAAGGTTATTTTTAGGGTTGTTGCTATTCTGTTCTGCACCAATGCTCCAGTTTTGCACTACAGTTCAGCATTGTTCTGCCTTATTCCTCATTTCTCAGTCCCATCTATTTTAACTGGCAAAAGTTGGTTGCTTGAGGACCTCCTTTCCTGACCCTGTGTCTTCTCATCTAGGTGCTGGACAAAGATGTGGTTTGAGACTATCCAGGGCTTGTGTTCTCTACAAAATACACTTAAAATCATTCCTGGTCACCTTGCAGCAAATCTATTTCTGCCCTGCTGATGGCCTGGCTTGCAAGCTGAAAATGTCTAGATAGAATTTATTATGCTCTGACCATTAAATTTTAAACTGCTTTTAATGGTAGATGTTAAATCACTGCTGTCCCAGTTCCAAGCTCTGTGCAAAATTTCTGAGTTCTTAGGAAGGCATTTCCCCTGCCAGCAACCTTTGGTTTCTGAGAAGGACAACAACAAGTTACAGGGCTGTTCACAGGACAAGGAAACAGTAGTTTGATGAGGGACCTGTATGCTGGCCAACGTCCAGGCATCTGTCTGGCTCTAGAGAGCAGAGCCAGGCAGACCTGATACGGCTGCGATGTGAACGAGAGATGTTTGTATTGGTGTCTGGGTGCAGACACTCCACTGGGACAGAGTGATTGAGTGGCTCTGCTCTTGGCTTTGTTCCTCCCCGATTGAAGCATCTTCGAAGCAGCAAGAAAACTGAATTTCAGTGTTTCAGCACTGAGCTGCTTACAGCAAGCTATTTCATTTTTGTACATATCTAATAAATACTGGACTGTTCAGTGTTATCACTCAGTGTGGCTTTGTCCCTTGCTGCTGGCAGCCTATGTATAGATTTCCCTTGAGACAGGTGAAACATAGCCATGAAGTCCTATGACTCAGTGTACAGTGCAGGCTGCTTCCTTGAGTATGACATGAGATGCACACTCTTCTAGCTGAGGCTGTTTTCTGTCACCTTTGCCTGGAGAGCACTAAAAGCACTAAAACAGAATCCAATGTTTCTCAAACCACTTAATAGTCTTAAAGCCCATTTCAGCTACTTGCAAAGACAGCTGTGGCTGGTGGGCAGGAGATGACTTCCTTGCCAAGAGAGGGAGATGTTGTCTTCTGTGTTGCATGTGTTTGCAGAGGAGGCAGAGAGCCACCCCAGGCTTCCCACTCTCAGGCCTATGCATTTCACACTGCTTCATCTTCCTCACAGTAGCCTGGCACAGGGCTTTCCTTTTCATCAACAGGAGTACTATTTAGTATGTTTTGCTTTCTTTATTCCAAAGCTGGACGTTATACAAAATAGTCATCCAAGACTAGGCTGGTGGGAGATGTTTGAGATCAGCATATCAAAAAAGCCTGCAAAATTTTACAGTATGCTGTGGCAGAGTTTTCCAGGGCTTGTGCTTGACTGAAGCAGGATAACCCCAGTCCTCAACGCAGTGTTTAAAACCACTGCTCATAGCAGTGTTTGCAATGATGGCAGATAGAAGCAAAGCTCTGGACCAGAGTAGCCAGGAGCTTAAAGCCTTCTTGTATGTGATAATTTTCCTCTTCTGGAAGATCTGCGTACTCTCAGTCTGGGGTTATTTCACTTTGCTTACAGTGGGAGAGGCAGGCTATCATCAGTAGAGACTGGTGATACTGGACCAGGGGTTTAAGCAAAACCACTTTCAGCAAGAATGCTTCACCTGAGTGGGTCTGCCTGTCTCAAGATAAGTGGAGGCTCTGGCTTTTTCTGTGCTTATTCTCACACCTGTAAAGTTTGAACAGACCGTTTTAACGGCGCTGCCGTATGGCTTCTTCCTATATTAGAAAGGAAGGTGCTGAATATGGACATCCCAGTGTGCGTGCGTCTGTCTGTCTGGACCTGTCCCATCAATTAAACAGGAGCTGACGTCATAGTTGAAGGTCAGCTGTTTTATAACCTAATATTACCATTTATTTTCCTCTGGGTTTATTATCTCCCTCCAACCTGCAGCTCGGCACCATCTGGTGCAGGCACACAAGGGAGAAAGATTAGAGGAAAGTAAAGCAGCTTTGTTCACTTCCCCCATTGCTTCCGATGTACAGAGGAGTCGGCAGTCTCTTACAGTATTGAATTTTAAGTGGTGGGAAGGGCTGGATCCTGTTAGCTGTCTAAGGGAGGGAGAGATAGTATGTGCTTACCAGTGATCTGTCAGAAGTGTCTCATGATTCCTAAGAGACTTACTGTGGCCACAGAGTGCACTTTGCTGCATTTTATTTTATATTTAAATAGTCTTGGGTTTTTATGACCTTTTTTTTCCCAGCACCCACATTTTCCTTACCTGTAAATTGCCAGAAGTGCTCCTAAATGAGGTACACACACAGTGCTAACCCAGACTACAGTCTGCTTTGGTAGTGAAGTGCTGTGAACACCTGAAGTGCATTTATACCTCACAGGGCCACCAGACTAACACGCAGCAAGCGTGTTCTGCCACACAGGGAGAGCTTCATCTTCTGTGGTGGCATCTGTCTGCACAGACCAAGGAGTTGTGTATTTACTTGTCCAGCCCCAGCCTATGGTGAAAACACACCAGTTGTTTCCATTTCATGGGCAGGGTTGGGTTTGCACTCAAGCTTTGCCCTCTCTCCCATCCTCCCTCCTTCTTTTTCTCCATCCATCTGGAGGTGTGATTGCTTTCTGTCCAAACTGCATGGTGATTGTTTTCTGTAAAAGCAAAGCTCTTTTCTTTCCAATAATAAAATGATAATAATTCAGGAAAGCTGATCTCCTAGGCCAGCAGGATTACTTGCAAACTGACATCTTGTTGTTTTGCTTCAATGTTGCAAATTTTGCATTTGGGCTATTTTGAAACAAAATGTCTCTAGACATAAATAACTATTGTATTTAGCTGTTTGGAAAGGATAGCTAATTGGTGCACGCTGGTTGGATACAAATATACAAGCCGAGTTATGAAAACATTTGCCTGACTGTGATTCATGGTATGTACGTGGCACTGTATCATAAGGCATATAATGTGCATATAGGCTGGGTTTTGTCCACCTTTTCTTTGTTGCTGTGTAGCATTCTTCTAAACTGTGATTTTTTTCAGGTCAAGGACACTTTGTACAAATTCCTAATTACTGGAGGGAGGTAAGCTTGGAGGCTTTTGGGGAGGTTTATTTTTATTTTTACTTTTTTAAGAAAAAATAAAATTAGTTTCTAGCCCCTTCCATTATATGAAGAATCTTGAACTAACAACGGTAGACATTCAAAAGAGGAAGATTTATTTGGAAACAAGGAGGGAGTTCAGGGTTTTCCAGTGCTTTAGGTTTCACTCCAATTTGTAACAGAAAAGCATTTGTCTCCTTTCACACATGTTCTGATGCAGTTCTTTCCACTGTAGTCTTTGAGGACGGGATTGGAATTTTTCCTCTTCTAAATCAGTGTAATGTACAGTGTTTCTTCAATATTTGATTCAGCTTCTCCTGTACCCAGCATCTTGATTTATACAAGGTTCTTCCTAGGGAAGATCCATAGTAAATGGAGCAATGGTTCCTGCATTTCTTGACAGGTTTGTAGATTTTTAAAGTGCACTTTTCAAAATAGGGAGACAAACTGAACTCTCTGCACATGACAGTGAAGAGTCGGGAAGACAGATGCCCACAACAGAGGGCCTGACCAAGTCACCACAGTCTTCTTAATGTGAAACTTTGCCACCTTGAACTGAGCTTGAAGATGGTACTAGAGATTCTCATTTGCAGCTTAACTCTGAAACCAATTGTTGTATGTCCTTCTAATTGCCTAGAAAGGTGTTTGCTCTTCCCCACCCCCCATTTTGTTTTTAAGACCGTTCTTGAAATAATTTTGATCACTTGGTCCACAGCAGTTTATAGCACATTTTGTTTCCTGTCCAGACTGGCTCAGTTTTGTCTATACCTTAGCACTATATAAGTAAAAAACCCCTCTTCTTTGTGCTAGCTTTCCATGAGGGAAGACTAGATCTAGGAGACACTAAAATGGTGGTTGAGGAGGGAGAAGGAAAGCAAATGGAAGGTTTGACTCTTTTTTGCAAGTTTGCTTAGTTGTTTTTAGTGCCCAAGAGAAATGGAAGGAGGAATTTTTTATTATTCAAGTCATAATGTGGCCTTTGCAACCCAAAATGCCCCTAGACATATCACTTTTGTACTTCCAGTGTGCTCTCTGAAAAGATCTCTCACTTCCCTTTTCAAGGACAGCATAAGACAGCAGTGCTTGGCTTGGATCATTGTGAAATCCCCTTATCTGCCTGTTCTCACTTTATTTTTCTTCTGACTCTTGGCTTCATTGGTATTGAAAGCATGTGGCCAAGGTTGATGAGGACAAAACTTAAGCTATGGTCAGTGTCTGCTTAACTCTTTGCAGCTTTTCTTTAAGGAGGAGTGTGAGTGAGCAAAGCCATTAAATCTCTCTCTTTTTTCTTTGTTTTTCTTTCTGTCCCAATGCAGCAAGGAGTTTTAATCAGCCTTTTGAAGAGCTGAGAGCTCAATCACTGATCTGAAATGGTGTACTGTGCCTGGTGGTACTGAGCACTCTGCAAGGAGCTCGGATTCATCCATCTCTTAGTCTTTTCTTCTGGATGTCAGGAGATGCATGCACCTTAGGATTACCATGGATGAGGTTGTACATGCCAGATTTCCAAATGTCAGGCTTCAAAAAAGAGGCAACATGATAGCTGGCTTTGCTACCCAAGATTTCTGCCCCAGAAGTATGTTCTGCTGACAGACATCTTCAGATAGCTCCTGGTGCTGTGGCCAGAGAGGCACCCACACTGTCTGATGAGGTCTTCACAGGGAATGAGCCAGCAGTACTGTTTCATCTGATACACATCCAGCAAAGCCATCCCACAAGTGTCAGGTTAATGGTTGGCAGTAATACTTAAACTAGCATGTCATGTTGAAACAGAGGCTTTTGGTTTATATTGCTAGTACCTCTAGGAGTTCTTGGTTGGTGACAGAGCCCTATAGTACTCAAGCCTGTGCAGAGATTAATGGAAAACAGCAATCTTTGCTTTGAAGATGTCTTTAGGATATAAGTAGCAGAAGCATTTCAAGTAGTCCTGTGCCTTCTGCTACTTTGTTAACTTTCACTTTCATTGGGTTGTTTTAACCACTGATAGCACTGTTTGCAGTTGCTCGGTTTTTTGATTGCTCCTCTTTGCATCTCAGCAAAAATCCCTGCTGATCGTCTTTCAGGGTTTGTCTTGTTTCTGGAAGTTCCCCTGTTGAGGAGCTTGGCAGGGGTTTGCTCACTGTCTCTGGCAATAATTGAGCTGGTTTAGTGAGTTACAGGGAACAAACTGATTTGATTTCCCTTTTGCAGTTTGGACTAGAAAAGCTGATTCCCTTGGTCTGCTGCGCGCTCAAGGCCACAAGCCAAGCTGCTATCAATTTTACCTTCTCCTCCTGTGAAATTGCTAAAGAAAAGATGCTTTCCAGATCATGTGTGTGGAACAGATGTGGCTTATATTACTAGATGATTCAGCTAAATCTGGTGCCAGAACATCTTCCAGAACTCTCAACTGGCTGTTGAGTTGAGAAAAGGAATAACTTGATAGAAATGCTGGGCTGGCTCTGCCATCTACGTCTGTAACTGCAGCCATGTCAGGTACAGTTCCTTTTGATTCAGCAAAGGTCTAACAGAGTGATGGGATGAGGGGTGCACACAGACGTCTTGTGCTATGAGGCCAGGGAGGCACTGGAGATGTGTCCAGAACTGGGTGCTGCCAGCCCGGGAGCATGAAAGGAATACAGAAATGCGATTGCAATAGGCTTGGTTAATATGTGGAGGTGCTTACATACAGCCTGTGCCCAAATTGCACACTGCTGCTCCCATTCCAAGTGTTCCTTTATTGTCAAATACCGTCAGCATAGAGATCACTGGGGTCTTCTTGGCCAAATATATTTCCTTCCACCTTCTGCTGAGATGGGAGGAAATTCTGTTTTCATAAATAGGAATGTGATTAGCTCACCTATTTTTCCCTTTGCAGTCACACTTGGCAGTCTCCCAGAAAGCCACTGGAATAAGCTTTTTTGAGACTAGATATATACACAGACTCATGCCAGAGGTGGGACTGCTGCCTGAAAGTCTAGTGCTGTAAATGCACATTTGTTTGTTTCAAACTTGCTTATATGTAGACTGAGAAGTGCGGAGAATGAGCAGAAGCGCTTGATCAAATTCAGTCAATATGTCTTAACAGCCCAGCTCTTTGGACTTTATGGCTGATGTTGTAAATTGGAGCACTTTAACCCTAAATCAGGTTAAACGTTTATACATGGGTGAAGTCCAAGTGAAGTGTGCTGCTGTTGGTGCCTGGGGAATCCAGCCTAAAGAGCAGAAACTGGCTGTTTTGTAACCTGTAATATGGAAGTATTAATCTCAGCTGATGAAGAGCTGAACCAGACATGTTTTTTACTGCACAGAGGGCATTAATGGTGAATACAGAGTAGCAAGTCTTGGCACTGGAGGATGTGGAGTCTACAGTGTTGCATCTATGACTGTCAGAAATCACATTTATGCAAAATGATTGCAGGGTACCAGCTGCCTCCAGCACCCAGAACACGGGGTGCTGGTAGCCTCACTCATGGATGCATCGAAGGGAAGAAATGTCTACAGGTGGTGGTGGGGATTGTGTCCCCTCCCTGTTCCCAGAAAACCTTAAGCTCTGTCAGTCTTCTGCTGAAATCTATACTAGATACTGCCTTAATAAAGAGAACTAACTATAGGAAGAGCTGTGTTTTGTTTCTGTGACTGCTGAGTCAGGAGGGGGTGGAGATGAGAAACGCAGGGTTGTCATTCTGTTCCCATGGGAAAACTGTTCGCACCTTGGCACAATAGTTCCTCTAAGTATGTGTCCTTTGGGAGCTCTTTCTATGGTTCAGCAGCCCTACCTGCCTTCCATTAGAAATCAGGATATCTCCCTCTTGGTGCTTGATTCTGGACTGTAGTCTATAAACCAGATCTCCTGTGCCAGTGAGCAGAGCAGCCGAAAAAGCAGTCTCTACTCAATGCCCCTGGTACATCTCCTGGTAATTTGGGAGAAGTCAAATGTAGCATGCTTGGGCTACTGCATACTCTTGGATGTAACCAACGTGTTCCATGGGAGATGGTGGTCATTTACACAGTGGGTGGTGCTCCCCATGCTCTGTGCCTGTCGAGTCCAGCTGCTTGGGGAGGGGACAGTGTTTGCACAGTCTGGCTTGCCTCTTTATATGTAATTATTAAATAAGGCAATTGGGGTCCCAGCTGTGCCTCTCTGGTTTCTTTTGTGTTTGATGTTGTGTCTTCTGTTCTCTACCCAGCCACTGAAGATTTTCATGCAGCTCAAAGTGCAGGGACTGGTGCTTTCAAAGCAGGAGGCTTGATGTCCTTTCAGGTTAGTAAAGGCAGGCTCTGTCAGCAAAATCTTGCAAAGATGCTTGTAGTTTTTGCCAGGAAGGCTCTTTCCTACCTTTGCCTGTGTCTGAGCAAAAGGCGGCACCAAGTGGCAAACAGACTGGGCTCATGCTGCAGGGTTTCAATGGCAACACTTTGCTAATCGTGAGTTGCATCTCTTACACTTTTTGGCAATGCTGACAGAAGAGCTTGCAGTCGAGGCTGGGTTAATAACGCTTTTGTGTTGCTACCAAATTCTCTTTAACGATAGAGTACTTTGTGGTCCCTTGAATTTCACTCAGAACTGCATGCATGCTTTGGTACTAAACAGTAAAATGCTGCATTTTGCACTGAGGTGTGCCTTGGTAGGTTAAAAACCACCCAGTAAACACAAGCCCAAGGCCAGGTGGATGCAAAGATGAAGTAAAATGCATTTACCAAGCTTTTATTTACTTTTACCACAAAGATTTTAAATGGAAGCGTGGGTGCTAATCAGATAAAGAGGCTGTTTTGTGTATTCAAAGTGTAAAAGTTTTAGTCACTTGCGCTCTGAGTAAGTTACTGCAGTATCAGAAGTTTGCAGTTCCCTCCCTAGCACTATGACCATTGAATAGTGGAGAGAATACGGTAGGCTAAAAACATAATTTGGAGGAAATTAATTTCTCTCTGCTCCACCTCTTCCTGTGAGCAAAAGGAGGGGGAAGACACAATGAAGACATCTGTTCCTTTGAACCCACTCACAGACTTGCTGGGTAATAAAACTGGGGGAGAGGAGGAGAACCTATTGCTGCTGTTCAAGTGGTTGCTAATCGCTGATTGTTGAGTACTGAGGGGGTGAGCTTTTATCATGTTGACCTTCTTAGTGGATATTGAAAAGAAGCTGGCACTGACCTCTGCCAGGATTTAAATCCAGGAGACTCAGAATCCCTTTGTGCCCCTTTCAAAGAGGAGCCAAATCTCAGTCGTATCAACGCTCTCCCCTCCGCCTCAGGGTGGGTGCCTCTGCTGTATTGACCCAGATGCTGCACTCTCTTCTCCTGGATGAGCCCTTCACTGCCAGTATATGACCACAATCAGGGCTGCAGCAAAGTAAAGAGGAGTCCTGCAGAAAAAATAAAAGTATCTAGCCCCCAGGACGCAAAGCATGCCCTACCTCCCATCCACATTTTGCTCTTGTTATGTGTAGTGCTTAAAATCTTGTGGCCATAAGCACAGGGCTGCGGGGTCGTCCCCATCCCCCCACTCCTCCTGCCTAATCTCATTGTGCTGCTTAGTCACAGCAAAGACCACTTTAATGGGTTTAAGTGGCCCTGCTCCTGGCTGGGTGTGTTGTGCTTTATGTTCAGCCTGGGATGGTTGATGTAAGTAAGAGATCAGGTTGCACACATCTACTGCTTCAGAGTCCTCCTGTTGTGTCAGCAGGTGCATGCATGAATATTAGGTTTCCCTCAAAGTATCATGTCTGGAAACAAAAGCTGTGTAGTAACCAGCATGTTAAAAAATGCCAAGGGGGTGATACGTTGATCTCAAACTAATAAAATGTGGCCGACAACCCTTTGATGAGCTCAGCCACAGAATGCAGGGGCAGATGGTCCCTTAAGAGTTTTCCCAGGCTCTTAGAAGTGTCTTAAGGCATAAACCAATGGTTGTGGCACCCAGTGGCGCAGGTAAGGTTGATGGGGGGCATTCTTAATTGTGGATTTCGAGTCTTCTGTGTGTTCTTCCATGACGTTCTCCCTTAGCTAGTGAGGAGCTGTCAGCGAAATGGCCATCTGGGAGACGGTATAAATTCTATAGACCTGGGATGTTTGTTCAGAGTGGGAATGGTTCTGCCTTAACCAAAGGTAAAAAGCAGGCAGCTGCTACAGAGAAGAAAGATGGCTTTGTGCAGTGATGTGAAAACTATGAGCCAGGAGCCTGCTGGTAGATATTTGCAGACCTGACTAGGTTGGACAGGAAAAGCCTCTTGGGGTTGTGATGGACACAGAGGTATCTCTGTATTAGTGAATGGGATGGAAACCAAGGCTGAGCTGAGCAGAGGCATTCAAGATGAGAGATAAGTTCCAGGGCACTGAGTGAAATGGCTGATGTCTTCTTTGTGAATGCATGCCTAGTGATTATGGCTCTCAGCACAGCTGAGAGCTGCAGATACACAGTCCCTGAAAAAATTCTCATACAGCCTTATAGAAACAGTCAGAAATCTCTTTGGCCATTCAGTTTCTCTCCCAAGGTGCAAGTTTGATGAACCCACACAGTGGAGGAGAAATAGGGACTTTGTTATTGTAGGTGGCACTGGAGCGTGATGATGTGATTTAAAGTTATGGGATTCTCTAATTTGTGGCTGTAAACTATAGGGACAGACATATTATGTTATAGAGGTGAGAAAGGAGTACAGGAGTCCCCAGCCACCTCCCTAAACTGTAATGGGTGACATAATGTGAAGGGAAGAGAACGGCACAACAATATAACAGTGCATGTAGTGTGGCCTATGAAGCTGAGCAAGCTAGCAGGGCTAAGCTGCTGCAGTGGCCTGGAAAAAGAATGAGAGCCAAACACTGACAGAAGAGAGGTAAGTGAGGCTGGTAAAGCAATAGGCAAGAGGAGAGGCTGGTACTGAATTAATCTAATAGTTTGTTCCAGAATTAATCACTTGAAATACTAACTGATGGAGACTGCTAAGGTGTTAAATGCTGAGTCCCTATTAGGTACAATTGTCCCACACCTCAGGGACCCTCTGAGTGCAGGACTGAAAAAAAAAATCACCAGAAAGAACCCTGTGTTTCTCCACCCAATGTTTTTATCCCCCTTCTCTCTCTTATGGGATGGAGAATCTTGAGGTGCTGGGAAGAGCCTTTGGAGACAAATTCTCCCTTAGCAAGAGGAATAGGAGGGACAACCCAGCACTCATACATCACTAAGCTCCAGAGGAGGCAACAAGTGCCTCTAAACAACAGGCGACTGCTTGATGCCAGCACAAAAGGGTGTAATACGTGCAAGAGCTTATCAAAGCAGAGGAACACAAAGTGAAGGATGTAACTGACGGGAGGCAGCCCTCAAAAATGGCATGTGTGTACTAGTCTGTGGGTGAAGTGAGCAGCTAAGTGGGAGAATGATGCTGCAAGGAGACCTTGTGAGGTCAGGGATGGAGCTGCTCTGTCATTAAATATGTGATAGTACCACAAGCTGATCTGATTATGCGTATAGCTACTCTACCAGTATGTTTGCCTAGTTTCCATGCAAAGCTATAAGCAGACACAAGCAGGAAGGAAGGAAATGAAGGTCAAAGTAAGTTTCATTATAATAAACGCATTAAGGTGGTTAAAGGGGAGTGGCAGATCTCTCAGGAATAGGTTGCAACACATTCACTAGGCTGGGTTAGTTTTAGTTTTAACAGAGAGAGAAAATAGAGCAGAGCAAAGAACACAAGTGAGATAAAAAGGGATACTCTGTCTACCCAGTGGGTAGGAATTCAGGCTGATAGACTTTAATGGGGTGTCTGGGAGAGGTTTGATCATATGTGCTAACATCAGGAGTTCTCCTCGTCCTTGAAACACATTGCTTATCTGGAGTAACTGTGAACACGAAAATGCAAAACTTAGCCAATTTTACTCATCTGTCAGGGCACTAGTTGCGAGCAGTACAACCATATTTACAGGAGGTTACAACACTGCCTAGCAGAGGTTATAATACTGCCCAACCACCTTCACGGAAAATAGGTTTTTACACTGCAAGGTAGCTTGAATAAATTATTTGGTTCCCTTCGCTAAAGCAGCTTTTCTGGCAACACAAACATTGTGCAACATGGTTGTACAGCATACTGTATTCTATCCTAGAGGCAGAGTAAGAGCCACCATGGACTTGGTTAGCAGATCATGTGGGGGTCTTCTAAGATGACAGGAGCACCAGGAATGCAAGCTGTAATGAGAGTTTGTCTTGGAACAAACCAGGCTTGTTCTTTCTTTTCTCTGTCAATCCCTAGCCAGTACTGAGTTGGTAGTTAAGATTTGTATGCAACACTGGTAAGTATGGACTCCACTGTGTGCTGGGACTTAGAGGACACTTGAAGGAAAAGGCTGGAAAACAGAACCTGTGAAGTATTGTTCTCCTTTGTCCTTTTCTTGAAGTGCTAGCCTTGGGCCTGAAATGTCCTGGATGGAAAAATTGTTTCTAATAACCCACAATGCTATTGGCTTCATGGAAATGAAATCTCTATGCAACACTGCTCTCTCTTCATCCTGCCTTTCAAGACTGAGTTTGGTGCAGATCCCTGTGGTGCTGCTAGGAAGAGCAAACAAAGGGTTGCAATAGTGTCCTGGGAGCCACTGCCTAGCCCTGCCATAGTCCAGCAGGCTGAAGGCAGGGATCTGAAACCATTCATTAAAGCTCAGTGTGCTCTCAGGTGTGAGTTTTGCTGTTCACACTACCCACGGTGTGATGGGCAGAGGGACATCTCAGCACCCTACTTGCTACTTGGCTAGCTCTGTGCAGGGGATGGGTTATTTCTAATCTGAGAGTTGCATTGAGTCTAGAGTTGTTTCTGGAATTGCTTCCCTTTGCTTGGCCTGAGCTGTTCAAGGAAAGCGCTACAGCGCAGGTAGACTCAGTCAGGAGACAGGGAAATGGACCCTGAGAAATGGACCTTAAATCTATGATTCTGCTTCAACAAAAAAGAAAAAAAAATGTGCTATGAATGTCCTATTGGGGTGCAGATTATTGACCACAGATTTCTCTCTAGTTGGAGCAGAGCCCACCCTTGGGAGCTTGCACCCAGCTTCCCTGATAGTTCCTCAGGAATGTGAGCAGCTGCTGTCTTCCACAAAACATGAGGTCCCAGCCACTGTGGAGGGAACCACAGAGCTGTCGGGCCCTGCTTTGGATGATGTTGATGCTCAGTGCTACTGTCCGGCTGCCTGGGACCCAGGACGGAGGCAGGCTCTGGGGAGGCCTTTTCTGGTGTCTTGGGGTAGTACAGTTAGAAGAAACCTCAGGGTCTTGCATCCTTTCCTGAAACAACCAGACAGCTGGTTTTACAGGCAGGGTGGTGGACTCAGTAGGCAGTTGATTCTGCTCTGAGGTGGTTGTAGCTCTAGTCTGACTGACGCATAGCTATCTGCAGGGTGGGATGGACAGAGAAAGTGGTTTTTGCTAACAAATGCCCGTATCTTCCCTTTTGTCCTGACAGCATTCTTCTATTACAGCTCTTCTTGCTAATCTCCCATATATCAGCTTTAATTTAGCAGTGCACAAACCAGACAAAGTTTGTCAGTTCTTTCCCCTGGAGCAGGATTTATTAGCCAGCAGTGCTAGAAGGGATGTGTGTGCCCTGGTGCCTTCCTCTCTTTGCCCCATTCTCCACTATGCAGTGGGATTTGTCCAGACTGATAATACTGATATCACTTGCAGAAGCACTCTGCCCAGACCTGTTGTTGGCTGAGAGAAGGGTTTTTTTGATCATCAGGCCTGGGCCAGAATATAATCTTTCTCTTCCTTCTAAAGCAGCCATAGAGCAGCCCAAACTGGTGAGATAATGCTCTAGGAAAGAAGCAGCTTAAAATAATGAACTCCTGACCTGTGGTATTTGCTACTGTGTCTTAAGACGAGTCTCCTCTTTGTGCTAACTTCCTTTTTCCCCTAATGGGAATGGCAGCGAGTGGGCTGGAAAGGGTGATTATGATATGAATTCTGGTTGACTTCCATGCTGCAGAAGAATTACAGGCACCAATAAACTTAAGAGGTGGCCATTGAAATGCAAGCATTTCCCGTGATCCATAGTTAGAGTATGGAGCATGCTGCCCCATGAGACATGAAGGCCAAAATACAAACAGGTTTAAAAGAAGTTGTGCAAATTCATAGAGAATTTGTCTGTCAGTGGCTATTTAGCATTTACAAGTCTGCATGCAGAAACCTTGAAGACACACATTGCTGAAAGGTGGCGAAGGTGTATCAGAGGAGGTATTGCTGAAGGCTACTCTGCCTTTTTACACTTTCCCCTGAAATTTCTACTCCTTGTCACTGTCAGAGAATCTGTGGTAGGTGAACTGACCCAGGATTGTTTTTCTACTGTTCAACACTGACTGTTGCTTTGTCACGATCTTTCTCCCACCCCTGTCATTTTTGCCTTTTGCACAGAGACTTGTCACGCAGGCATCCCAGTCGGAGCCTGCTTGCGTGAGGCATCGTCCTAATGAGCACTGGAGCTCAGAAGTTCCCTTTTCACACAAGTAGGGCAGCTGCTCCAGTGTGGGTGAGAGAGGAAAGGCAGACGCAAGTATCATGAGCAATGAGGGTGTTTAAAAATAAATGGCACAGCAGTTCAATTGTGCAGACAGGTCAGCTGTTTTGCTTTTTTCACCTGCGTGAGCTTCTCTGATGTGCCCGCCATTGTATTTTGCAGCTTGATACCTTCTCATTCCTCCTTCATTTGCTGAGCCCTTATTTCTGGCACTTTGACTACAAGGATCTCAAAGTATGTTAAAGAGATAAATGTTAAAGAGATAAATGCATCAGTCTTCTGGGATCTTACACTACCCTCACTCATAGCAGTGGAATATAAAGTATATAATCCAACCCCCTTTTCAGCCCCTCTTTTTCAAGGGGCCTGGATATGAAACTTGAGTTTTGCTACTGGGAAGGTGATGCTGCTAAGTGTTTGACTAGTGTCTGGATTGATGGCTTGTACACCACAGGTTCTTCTCTCTGGGACCAGCCAGGGGTGTGCTCTGTAGCAGACTGTGGAGCACAGGCTTTCTTAAGGATTTTGATTCAAAACATGTAATTCACAAAGCTCGTCTTGCTGGAACAAATGTTATGACCAAACATGAACAGCTCTTAGTTTGTGGGCCTGATTGGCTGTGTGTTTTTCTACCTTCCTGTCCTTCACCTGCTAACCCCTCTGCTAATTGCTTTTCATCAAGTTTATCTGATATTTCTTAGTAGACTGGAATATTGTCAGCCATTCATTAGATGCTTTGGACCTCTGTTGAAATGGCTTCTTCCTGGCAGGGGGTTCAGGCTTTGGTGTCCATCCTGCAAAACTTCAGGGTGGAGAGAGACTTCCCATGTTGGAAATGCTGGTCTGTGACCTGTTATCTGCTGCAGTTGGTTACCTTTTGGCTTCGACTGCTAGGCGAAGGCATCCTGACAATGTTCAGTGCCAGCTTTTTTCTTCCTACCAAACTCTTCACGCAGCACACTAATGTTGCTGGGTTTCTATTCCAGTTTTCTTCTGATGCATGCACCTCTTTTCCCCAGCTCTCGCTCTGCTCCTGTCACCTTAGCACCCACCATGGGGCTTTGGGTGAGACTTTCAAACGCACACTGGGTCAGCCTCTTCACCTCCCACAGCAGGTGAGACAGATGGCTGGGTTGATTTTTAAGGCCATACGTATGTGTTAGGGTACCTTACTGTGTTTCTGTGACTTTAGGGAGCCTGTGTGCTCAGAGATAATACAATACTAGTCTATGTGCCACAAAAATTTGCAACTTAAAGCTCTTTAATTAAGTAGAACTGTTGCATTCCTTTAGGACTACTTGTATGTTTCATCTAAACTCCCTTCTCAAAGCAGCACATTAAAATGTGACTGTTCTCAAAAGCTGCATGCGTAGCCTTTCTGGCATATGCAAAAGAGGTGCTATTGGTTTTACCTTAGCTTTATTCCCTAGCTAGTCACGAGTTCATGTATTTATTCGTGTTTGTTTATTATTTGCAATGCCCAGCTATGTAACCTCATTGCTTACCCCATTCTGTAATCAGTTCTTCCCTTCTAGCAGGAAAGAAAATAAGCACATACTGCAGTTTGTGTTACAAATTGCCAGCGTGCTTGTGTATCTCAGCATTGACTGTGTAGCTGCTCTGCGCCTTCATGTCTCGTGAAAGCTCACAGAGTAAATGTTTTATAGGATCCAATCCAGTTCCCACTTAATGGAAAAAATCTTACTGGTTTCACTGGTATATGGATCAGTCTTTTAATCCTATGAAGGAATGTAGCTGTATTCTTCTGTGGATTTTAGCATGACTGTATGCTGAATGCCATAATGACTGCTGCAATATTAGCCTGCATATTTTCCATCGGGGTGTGAAATCATCTTGATGTTTGGAACTGCTCAGATATTTTTCTAAACCATTGCTTATCTCTGCATGGGAGCACTGTGCTGTAATAGCCTTAGGACTGATTGAATATTGCATGCTCCTGGACTGTGAGTTCCCCCTTAATCCAGGGGATTCCTGCAGTCTTTTTGAAAACTAGGATAAGGAAAGGGGAGGAGGATATGAGAAAGATTTTTAAAAGGAATTTGTAATGAACCTTTGCAGACAAACAGTTAGGTATTATAGGTCTGTTAGTGTGGTTTTCTGTATAAACTGACTGATGTCTTACTTTGAAGCCATTCTGTAGATTTCCATCATGTTTTTAATCTTTGTAGCATTACTGAAGCATATCTAAATGCTACCAAGAAGTTTTCACTGACTTATAGATAAGTGGGGTCTCTGACAATGTTTCAATATAATATTTAAATATTTTTGGCAGGAGTGCTGCATATACAGAGAGATTTAGAAAAGAATTTAAAAATAATTTTTGTGTGTTACTAGCACCTCCTACATTGAGACACAAAGTAGAATCCTATATGGTGGGTTTTTCTTTCTTTATGCTGTCAGGTTTAACTTGCTGCACTGGATTCATCCTGAAGAGTTCATCAGAAACTGGCTACTTTCCCTGCTTCTGCATTGAGCCTGTTGCTTTCATACAGTGCCAAAATAGTGGCTGCAGATACTAACGTCACAATTTCTGTAAAGAACAATCTTAATAAAACCAAGACCATACAACTTCCTCTTCCCTTTCCTCTGGATATGGCTTTTCTTTTTCTGTCCATAAAAGCTGGTTAACTTTTAACCTTGTTTAGTTTTCCTTGGAACTGACAGCTTCCACTACTGATGTGCCATTTCTCTGAAACAACTTTGCAAATCATTTCCTTTACATGGCAGAGTGGATGCATGTCCCTTCGGGGTCGTGGAAGGCACAAGCTACAGTATGCTGGCTGCCTTGTTTTAGTTCCTGTTTCAGAGGGATTTTTTGCTGTACAGTTGCATTTCTGCAGACCACTTGTCAACCTTCTTGTATCCTTTTGCATGGCAGTGGGAGAGCCAAATGCCACTGAGTCAGAAGGTTAAACAGATTGTGAGGATCAGCTGCAATGGCTGAATGGTGCAGCTGAAGCCCTTGGCTGAAAATTTGGTACCCTGAAGTCTTAGTGACCTTGTGCAGCACTTCAATAATTGTTTTTCAGAAGGGGACCCACCTTTGACTTTTTTCTATGGAGAAGCAGAGCTCCTTTCGCAGGCTTATCCCAGTACGCTGATAGCATCAAGACAACAAGATGTGTCAATAGTGTCTTCCCAGGCCCTGCTGGCAGATGAGAGCAGACCTTCCTTAAGCAATTCCTGGTTTTTCTGGCTTTTGTTGCTCTGAGACCCATCTACCCAGCAATGGCAATGAGCTGTAGAGCCCTGCCATCCATCCTGTGTGTGGATGTGGAAATAGCAGCTTCCAGGCCACTGATGGTGACAGCTTGGGGAGAATTGTCTTGGCACAAGGAGTGCAGAAGTGCTTTACTCGCATTTGGTGCCAGATGTCTGCTTATTTCTGGCAACTGGAGTAATGCCAGCTCTGGGGTGGGTGTGGAAAAAGGGATTTGGGCAGTTAAAAGCAGGATGGGGAAGAGGGGTCAGGCCTGGCTGCTCCTCAGTGCTTTACAGGATCTTCTTACAGCAGAAGCCTTAAGGGGCTGGGTGTCCTGCTGCAATACCCATGGGCAGCCCTGTGATCTGTCCCCAGACTCACTCCTAACTACTCTCCTTTTTTAACATCCATGTGAAATATGTGGGGGTCTGGCCTCACACGTGCTTGGCACGAACAGAGCCAGAAACATGCCTCTGAGCATGGGAAATATGCTCTTCCTGGGAAGTCTGGCCAGGAGCACAATTGGAGCAAGTCAGATATGCATCACAGGGTCAGGATAACGATTAGTCCTACCCTTCCCCCTAGTTGTAATTAGCTGTGGTGATGTCACCCTCCGTTCTGACTTCTCACTGGCATTAATTACAGAGCTGCAAATTTCCTGCCTTTCCCTTTTAATCGCTCTCTGGGAAACTCAGAGTTTACACCCTCTGTTTAAAGTCTGCCAGCAAACTTCCTCATCACATGCTACAGGCCCTAACCTCTGGCTTGTAGCAACACCTGGAAATAGGCTTGACTGGGGTGCTTGCTCAGTTGCCTTTCTGAATGCGAACACTTCTGGGTTAGGAATGCTCCCTCTGCGTCTCTTGAGCTTGTCTCCTTCCACCCCATTTCATTTTGGATTTAGTCCTGAGGAGTAAGAAATGTTTAAAACCCACAGTGATGTTACCTCTCCCTTTAAGGAAATTCTGTCCCCTCTAGGAAATGCAATTTCTCCGGCTAAGCTGAGCTATAGCCTTAATACTAGTAGTGGAGAAATTGGTGTAGGAACCACTAAATGAGCCTGGTTCTGTTGGAGATAGCCTCTCTGCTGGTGGGACAGGGTTTGGGAAGTCTGAACTGGAGCAGTTCTGCACAGCTTGAGTGGCCTGGGATCCATCGCAGTCCTGCAAGGACCCTACAGCCCTCTGCTTGGACTGCACCGCTGATGGGCTCTGCCTGTGCAGCTTAAACCTTGCTTCAGGGGCTGTGGCTTGAACCCAACCAGTAGTGTCTTGTAGGACATCTCTGTCACCCATGGGACCCTCATGAGCTCTATGCAGCCTCTAATCATTGGGGTCAAGTGGGAAGGGTAGGAGAGTACTGCTAGAGGGGTGCGGGAAGAAGATAACAGTGACTACACTAAGAGTTGTCAGGGGAGAGAAGGACTCGGGCTGTTGAGGGCAAATGAGATCCTGGGGGCCAGAAATGTCAGCATGAGCTGGCTGGACTTATAACCAGTTCAGAGTGGGCAGTCCTGGTTAAGTGCTGAGGCTCCAGATCTGGTCCATCAACCCCGGAGCCAGGCTGGTGCTGAGAGAAGGAGAGGAGCCAGTCTCCTCTGTTGGGGTGCTCCTCTTAGCATGTGGGTATGCAGGGCTGCCTGTATCCCCGAGCAGGCTACCCTGTGCAGCTTCCATGCTATACATAGAAGCTGACGCAGGATGTGAGGAACCAAGGATCTGGACTAATACTCCTCCATTTAGAGAAGATCATAAAAATATGGTTCAGATCCTGTTTGAGGAAGCTAAATCCAGAGCATCTGTAGTGGCATTTGAAGGGTTTATTTTAGTATTGCTGGATGATATTTCCCCCTGATCTTCATACTTGTTTTGCAGCCATTTATTTTCCTGGATGACTTCTCAGCCTTGTGCGTTTTGCTCTGTACAGACCTCAGCAAGGTGGCCTTGTGGCTCCTTCAGTCAAGCATCTCCCAGTCAATCCTCCTTTTGTTTTGGGTGTCTCTGCCCTTTCAAGTGGGGTGCGTCTATTACAATGGATCCGTCAGTAACATGAGGGGGAACATATCCCATAATCAGGAACGTTCTGTCTAGAGAGAAGTGTTTATTATACACAACTTGTTAGGGACTGTCAATCAACCAGGATCCCTTTGTTACTCCATAATGCATCATTAATGATGGCTGCTGCTGTGCATTTAATTTCATTGCACACAAGGGCCTTGTCTCGGTCTCCCCATCCCCTTCCCCCTCTTTATAATCACCAGCACAGAAGAAATTAATACATTGATCCGGGGAAGGAGAGCTACAGGCTTGCTATAGGCTATGTTCGATGTCCTTGCTCTCACTGAGTTGTACCTTACTCTTGGAGAAATCTCTTGGATGTCAGTAGAGCTATTTTTAGATTACTACTTGCTCCGCATCCCGAGGAAGGGAATTGGTATCTGCCTGCACACATACACGAGCATGGATAACTAACTGGACATGTAAAGAAAGGCCAGAGGTATCTCATGAAAATGATCTGTTGAGTGCCGGGGATGCATATGCCGCATCCTTTTCAGCTCTTCATTTCTGTCCCCGCCCCTCTGGATCTTTGAGCCCTGAGAACATGCTGATGCTTTGCTGATTGTCATTTTGCTTATTCAGCCCATCTCAATTAACTTAAAAGAAGAATATTCAACTCCTCCAGGGCTTGTGAAAGGTGGCTGGGAGAAACAAGCTTACTGGAGGCTATAAATTCACTAAGAAAGGCAGTGCCTCCCCTGGAATTTTTTAGGAAACCACAAATAGTGAAAAAAAACCCCAACCCTGAAAATCCCCAGTTAAGACTGCTAAGTTGTAGTGTGTTTTGTTTGTTAAATAAACCTAACTGTGGTCGGGGATTGGCCTGTTGGAAGCCCTGAAGCTGATTTTCCCCTACTGTCAAAGTTTGCAGCCTTCACCTATAGCTGAAATTCAGCATGCCAGTAATGGCTAGGATAATTCTGCCTTCTGGCTGGAGTCTGCTCATTGGTTTTGATTGGTCTCCCTGACTTATTTCTTTCTCTTTGAGTACCTCTAGCGCTTTTTTTGAGCAGAGAGGGCCAAGCCCTGGTGTGGGCTATGGATACCGAACTCTCTGTTTTTTGTTGCACTTCCCAGGATTAGAAGTTACTTGGGTTGCCTGAGTCCTTTCCTGCTCTGTGGAAAATCCAATCCTGTTTTGTGGTCCTGAACCAGCTGCCTGGTGTCTATCTCAGCACCAAATCTTGCATAAGTCTTTATGCGGTGCTGCCTGCTCATATTATATGTTGCTTAGGTGCACAAGACACTGATGTGTTTGTTCACGTGGAAATGGTGGTTTGTGTGGTCATTCCAGCATGAAAGCAGGGAGTGGCTTGTGTTGAGGGTAAGACACTCTCACAAATATTTCTGCTCCATTCTCCTGGGGTTTTCCCTCCTTGTCCTGATACCTGTTTCACAGAAAGACCTGCAGCTACTTCCCATCAGTCCCGAGGACACTGCATGACAATTGGAGAAGGAAATTCGGTCAACTTCAGATGGACTTCTTTAATTCTCTCTCCCTACATGCTTGGCTCCAGGCCATAGTCTTTTGGGATTTCCCCCTGGCAAACAGCTTTGGCAGAGTGCTCCAGGCTGGGTTCCAGCTTGTTCGCCTTTGTCCCCTGTGTGTTGGGGCAGCCAAGCCTGGCTGTGGGTTTCCGGTATTGCTGGATGGGATCCCGCTCCTGTCCATCTGCATGGGCACGACCTCTCCCTTGTGTAAAAGTGAGGGAAGAGGAAGCTACACACGTGTCCTCCACTGGTTTGCAAGCGGGAAAAGCTTGCCTCTACTGCTCATGGCCAACTGTTTGGCCTTTCAGTGAAGAGAGCATCCTGCTCAGGAAGGCAAAGGCCATGAGCAGAGCTGTTTTAAACACCTGATAAGCAGAGCTGTTGCAAAAACCTTTGATAATTTTCCATCTGAAGGGAGTAACTCACAAAACTACTTTGCCTCAATTTTCCATTGTAAAGGAAAAATAACAAGATTTGCTGTTTTTTTTCTGGAACAGAACACTTGAGGTTTTTTAAAATGTTTTGCATATTTTCTATTTGCTGTTCCTGTACCCAACTATCTGAAATATTTTTAGATTCTTCCTCTTGTGAATAATTTCGGAGGTTTTATGTCCTTTGTTTCAACTCAAAAGGAAGTCAAATTTCAGAATGTTTAAATCCTGGTCATAATGGATTTCTGTCTTCTGTACTGCTCTGTAGATTTTTTTTTTATATTTAACAAACACAGAATTTAGCACAGAGAAGGAAAAAGTTAACCTTTTGTTTCCAATTTTTTTCTAAGACCCACCAGTTGACTGGAATCACGTTTCTGGAATTGCTTTCTCCACTCTAAGGTTACTTTCTCCCTCCACTCAGCACTAATTCTGGGGCCTCCAGTGGCCCACCAATGGAGCAAATGTTTTTTTGCTAGGCTGTGAACCTGTTTTTCCAGGATAAGAACATGCCACTTAGGTTAAGGGAGTCACCATGCATTCACCATGGTGCTGAGAGCATAAAGTGGCTCTCAGTGTGATAACTTGTAGAGTTTATACAATTTGGCAGAGATCCTAAATGCACATTACTGGGAGGAAAGTGTGAAGATGTAGTGACCAGTCTTTCCTAAAAGAGAAAGAAATTGTTGGCTTAAAATTTTGTTGTCCTCTTTGGTTTGACCCTGTAGGCTGAATTCAGCCCTTGGATTTCAGTAAATGTATCTATTAAAAAGGATTTACCAATTTATCTGCTAGTACTTTCTTCTCCTTTAGTGGAAGGTTCTTCAGAGAAGACCTTGCCATGCAATAAATGGGTGCTGAATTTCATCTACAAGACAAACTGCCTAGACAGACCTAAGACTGTCTAGGTCTTTGTGATGGTAGGAGACTGACCAAAAAGTTGGTATGAGAATGAAAATCAACTTCACATTCCAGGTTCTTTGCGGAGTTTTGTTCCTTTACATCCAGTGAATTTTCAGGCTTGCTTTATCTTGAGGATGGAGCTATAAGCCTTGGTACGTCCCCCCTCATTCATGGCTAGTGTAGAGCAAATAATTAATTATAGAGTCTTAAATCACTGCTTGAAGCCGTAACATCAGATCATCATTTCCTTTAAATGTCTCTGGCATAGGCTCACTATCTCTGATTTTCACGTCTCACTAGTTGCTATTTTTACGTGTTTTATATGGAAGAGGCTGCACCAAATAAAGCTACGTGTTGTAGTAAGTGCTTGCGGACTTCAAAATGGCTCCCACTCTGTTGTGTGTCTTCTAACCTGAATTCCCAGCTCAGCTTTTTACTCATGCCAGGAAATGTCTCCTACCTTTGAAACTCCTCTCGAGAGATGAAAGATTAGCTTTATGCTGTCAGGAGCTGTCATTTCAGGCAATTAGAAATAGATCAGCTGATGCCTGGTAGTTTTGCAAATACGTTGCTTTCCTGCAACTGCTTCATTTCTGATGGTTTTTGAAGATTACATGCAGGGTAACTCTTCCTGATTACCCACATGCACTCTTTGTTTCTTTCTGCCTGCTATTTTCTGGCTGCTTTCTCACTGCTGGTGAAGTTTTTGGTAGCTAGTAATGCTGCCGTGCGGTAGCTTTATTTGTAGTGTAAAAGAGGGGTGGAAGTGGCAAATTTCTCCCTCCTAGTTGACCCAGTCTCTGAAGAAGGAAACAGAGAAAACATGAGTTGTTATTGCTGAAGGCAGAGGCAAATAAAAAAGCAGCTTTTATTGCCCTAGAGATCTGTCCTCTGCTAGGACTGGGAGGAAACATGCAGCAGGAGCTAGAGAATTGCATTGATAGAGTGACTCTTTGCATGCCCTTCAGCTTTCATTAGGAAGTGCCTGCCAACCCTCTGCTGAGCACCGATCCCGACCCACCTGTCTGGTCTTATGGTCTCTCCATATAGGTGCTTCTGCTTTCGTCTGTGTCTAGGTTAAATATTGCCACCTAAAATATGCAGTTCCCAGAGGAGACACAGTCAATGTTAGTGAAAGGCTAGGATCTGTTTCTTTGCATTTTAGGTTGAATTTGGATTATAAAATCAGTGTGGGAGAGTGAGAGAGAGGCTGAGCCATGGCGCTAGGAGGAACACAGCCCTCTTTGGTGACCTCTGCATTGCCTCCAAAGCGTCCTGTATGCATGTGAAATTACGAATTCCAGGGCCTGGTTATGCTGCCAACTCCATTTTGGCTTTTGCCTCTGTCTCTGAGCCTGTATTTTAACTGAAGTAGAGCTAGCAGGCAGTTAACCTGAGTGCCCTACCTTGGAGATGTGCTACCCTAGATAATAACAGTTTCTACCCAACTGTTGTTTGAAAGAGGTCTCCTTGACAACTAAGTTTTTTGGCAGGGATCTGTTATCACTGGATGGAAGCTAAACAGGGAGCCTGGAAGGTAACCAAATGCCAGGAGCTGGCCTGTCTGCTATGGCAGACATCTTCAACGGCAAAGGCAGAGGAGGGTCTGCCCGCATCCAGAAATAGCGAGGCAGTGAGGCTCTTAGCTCCCTGTGTGCACGTGGATGGGGGGGGGAGGAAAAAGGAGTGGTCTCAAGGAGCACTGTGTTCAAAACTTTGTTTTGTCACAGGCTCTGAGCCCCTGGGGGAGCCTTTTGTGAGAGGGTCTGAAGGGTGGAAGACTCTGGGCTCTGGGGCTGAGTGACTGTGCCCCTGATGCATCAGCTGAGTGCTGAAAAAGGCCAGGAGTTGGACAGATGGAGTAATGGAGATTGGAGGCGGGGGAGCCTGGCCTCGCGCCAGCCTGTGGAGTGGGGTGGACAGATCACAGAGAGGAGCTGAAGGGGGGTCAGAGGAGGATAATCCTCAAGCGGCGATGAAGGCTGCAGCTGTTGGTGTTAGAGCATGGCATTGCAGAGGTTTTCTGCTGCTGTGCTATGGGTATCAGCAGAAGTCTGCCAGCCCTGAGAGCTGGGTGAAATGGGGTGCTGACGGGCTTGTCCCCTTCCTTTGGCCAGTGTTCCAGGGGATGTTCAGGGACATTCAGCTGAAGGTGGAGGAGCCTGGAGGTGTGCAGAGCCCTGGACAGAGCCTTGTCCGGTGTGGAGTGGGGTTGTAATACCTATGACAGTAGCTGGAAGGGAAGGCAGTGTGCTGCTGGAGCTGGTATTTGGATACGCTGGTATGTGTTGCCTTAGAATAACTGCTGAGCTCAACTTGCATTTTTGTCCCGCTTGGCACCAAGCCACAGTACTCTGCCTTGTCTGAATGCTTCTTCCCAGGTGCCCCAATGGGACAAGTGGGGCACTCTGGTGGGAATGATCGTCTCACACTGAGCAGGGAAGCAAGCAAGGAGCACAGCAGTAAAGCTGGTGAGCAACTGAGGGCTCTCCAGGCCCCTGGAAGCCACTTGTTACTGTCCCTGGCAGAGGCACCCAAGTTGTGCTGCACTGCAGGACCTGGCAGGCAGGCAGTGGTCCCTGTAATAGAGCCTTTCGCTCCTGCTCTCTCTGGCATTTCTAACTCCTCCAGTACAAGTGTTGGTTGCTGCTGTTTTGCTTTGAGTCTGCAGAGAGTTTGGCTGGGTGGAAGATGTGTGAAGGGATATTAGAAAATCCAGCAGAGTTCCCAGTGTGAAAGTGGGCACTTAGAAGATCACAGCGAGGCAGAGACCATTAGGTGCTGGGAAAAGATGCACTGCATCCGTGCCCTCCAGAGAAGGGAGCTCTCTGACCTGGGAAGAATCTGCCCTGCCCTTGCCATCCCTAAGGCTGCAGGCAGATCCCTTTTTGGAGTGTTTTCCCACGGCATGAGTGTCCCAGGGAACAATACATGGAATCCTTCTATCCCTTTCCTAGCTGGTGCCACCTCTCCACCTCCCTGTATGAGGCCCAGTGGGTTTTACTTTGCCATTGTTTTAACCGGTAAATTTGTAGAGAGAGCTGATGCCAGCCGTCCAAGGGAAACCTCAGAGGGAAAAGCAGTGAGCTGGTTTGCTAAACTTGAGGCGCTCAGAAGCTATGAGTTGGACTCTAAAAATAAAAACTCTTGGTGTATTTTTATTTCTGTTCTGTTTTCTTCCGCTTTTTAAATCTTTCTGAGCCTCATCTCCTTCAGGGTATTTTCAGTTATTTGCAGCTGTGATGGATAGGAATTGCTCATTTCTTTTCATAAATTTAAGCTGAGACTTTTGCCCCATCTTAGGACTCCAGAAACTGTGGAATTCAGCAAAAACACAGACACAGAAGACAAGTAAGAATTGGCAATATGGCTGATGGATCTTCTTCTGTGTCACAGCCAAAAATGGTTTGTAACAAAACATAATAGTCATTACTGCCCAGCTGGCAGGGGCTGTTGATAGCTACTGTCTCAAAAATGCAAACAGGTCTCCATTTTCCTCTCTCTTTTCACTGGGAAGTTTGAGATCTGGCTCAATCTCTGCCAGAAATTCTGTGCAAGAGCTGTCTAAGACCAGCCCCAGGCCTGCCTGTTCTCATTCTCCAACTTGGGATGCGCTGGAGCAGGCAGATCAAATAGTTACAAAGGGTGTGAATAAGCCTTTGGAAATAGCAAGGAGGCGGCTTGTTTTATGTTTGCTTCCCGGTGTTTGTGTGAGTCACGGAGCTGGTGGTGGTCCTACTTTCACCTCACAGAGAGCAAAAGTAAGTAAGAGCCCTATACTAATTTGCTGAAAATAGCTGAAAGCCAGGCTCTCAAGATACTCACAAGAGATTGCAACTCCTCTGTCTATTGATTCTTTTTCTTCCCCCTTCAACTTAACAGCTTTTAAAAGACAGTAAAACAGAGGAAGAACACGCATGCAGCCCACAGCGTGTGGCTGTCTGTCCCAGCCCTCACCTGGATGGCGCGCGTGTGTGACTTGCAGGGTGCACACGAGTGACCACAGGGCGGTCAGTGGGATGGTGTGTGGAGACAGACATCTGAAGCAACAGAGAAGAGGTAAAAAATGTCTTCCCCTGTTACCCTGGAGGCTGCTGGCATGCCACTCCACTGCACGGCAGCACAGGGGCTGGCTCTCCACCATCACACACCAACTCTGCCCTGAGCAGTCAGGGGCCAAGGTGGTTTACACCTGAGCTGGTCACATTTCTAACGGTTGTGTCATGCCCCTGCCATTCCCCAGTGCAGGGGACAAAATAACAGTTGAGTGCCTTGCAATGATACCAGCTCATGATTGCATTTTTTGTTTCTGTTTTTAATCAAGAGTGATGTTAAATTTTATGCTCTCATTAAAGCTCCAGCTTCTGGAGCCAGTAAATGATGCTGTGATAATCCCAGCTTTGTTTCTGAGCAGGAGAAGGAAGTCTAGAAAGGCAGTCTGGCACCTTGTAGCCTGGGGGCAAAGGTAGCAACGAGCCCTGAGTTCCTTCCATGTTTCCATGGGCCAAGTCCATACATGAGCTCCTGTTAGAGGTTTTGAACACAAGGGTTGGCAGAGCAGCTTCTGGTCTAGCTGGCGTGTTGGGAAAAGCAGGAAGAGTGCTTTGACTTGCACAGGATATAAGGCTTGTGTGATGGCCACGTATTCGGGTCAGCTCAGCTGAGCAGAAGGGGAAGTAAGTGAGAGAGGCTGCTGTCACTTAGCCATTGGTGTGGGGAATGCAGCTGTGGTTTGGGGGCTCACTGAACCAGGGCTGTTTACATGCTGAGCATCTCAAGCAGGCAAGAGAGCCAGCCATCTCCCAGCATTTGTCCTTCATGCAATCAAGCGATTGCTCTTCAGCCACACAGGCTCCCTGAAGCCCAATTCCTGCATTTCCTCCCTGCCTTAAGCAGTCTTTGCTTCACTTGTTTCTACATTTGTTTCTTCTGTTACACAAACTCTGGTCTCGGGCTTCTGAGCTGAAATACTTTGGGCTTTCAAAAGCATGTCTCTGAATTGCAGAGTCTCTGGCTCCTCTCTGCTGCGTGCCCAGCTCATCTTACCCTTGGTAGAGTGAGCAACAAAGTCGGGAAGCTAGTGGGTGTTGCTGTTCAATGCTTAAAACCCATGTGTGTCTTCTGAACTGCCACAGTTTTGCTTGAAACTCAGACCACTCTCCCTTGGATTCAACAATTATTCCCCAGTGAATCTGCAAGCTTTGTGGCCATGTGGGGGCTCTGTTTGCCACTTCATTCACTTCTTCTCATTCCTCTGCTATTTTGCGGATGTGTGGCTGTCCTCAGGACTTTTATCATCCCTGCTATCCTGACTTCCCCAAAGGAGAGGATTTCCTCCTGTGGTCTGTAAACTACTCCTCTACCCAGCCCCCTTGCAACAAGTGATCTGCCCCTCACAATGTCTGACTGCTGGGGCTGGGCAGACATTCCCTGCACACCAGCCCTTTCCTTTTAACTGGGGTGGAATGGGAAAATGGGTATGGATATTCAGAGTTATCCATCCACCTCCCCGTTTTCCAGACTCCTGACTGAGGATGGGTTGCAGGGGAACAAGAACATGACAGGACACCCTGCATCCTGCCCTGGAGCATCAGTGAACCTATGCCATATGGAGTGCTGTCCAGGGGTTATGTTCCAATACCTGGAAAACAGTTCTGGAGCTTGAAACGGGCTCGCTGGTGTGTTGCTTCTGGATATGTTTGTCTTGAGCCAGCAAGAGAGGTATCCCAGCAGTATTTCCCATGAGAGCCTCTGAGCAGTGTTTCCAGGGTGGGGAGTGTTCTGGGGTACGTCTGCTAATGAGAAATATGTGTTTGTGTCATCCATTAAGTTTTCTGCTGGCTTACAGCTAAAGTGTGGGTGTGACAATAGCTATTTAAATGCAGCTTCAGAAGTGTTTGTAGGAGATACCCAGCATCCCCTGAGAGCTGATTGCTGTTGCTTGGCACGGTGCTACAGTGCGTGCGGTGGCAGCGTTACTAACATATTGCTTGTGGTAGCTAGTTTGCTATTTCTGTAAACTCAAAGGATACTTGGTTTTGTTCCTTTGATGCTCCCTCATTCCAGATGTGTTATACATTGCCAGATGTTCACAACTGTCTGTGGTAGAGCACAGACATCTAAAGCTGCATTAAGTGCACCCGCTAACCACTCTGGACTTCTTCCTTCGCTTGCCCATAACTCAGCTAACACACAGACAGTTTGATGGATCTTGGTACTACTGGTGGAGTCATGCTGTAACCCCCTACCTATTCTACAGCACATTGCTCACATCAGAGGGTCTGTATCTTGAATCTCTGAGGAGTCACACTGACAAAATAGGAATAAAATGTCTTTGAGTAAGAAGCTAGTTTTGACTTCCAAATGTCTCTGCTATTTAGGCCCATTTTAAATTTATTTACTTAAGAAATTTTATACACGGGATTAAAACAGGCAAATACCACTTTACAAGAACACTGTGGGTTTTTTTTTCTTTTTCTTAATGCTTTCTTCCCTTCCCCCACCTCCAGGTAGACTCAATTTATTGCCCTGAAACAGCTCCAAAATCTTGCTCTTCAAATATATAGCATGGGTGTATGTGCGTTCTCCCTTTGTATTTAAGTTGGAATGCTCCTAGATTACTTCTGTTGTGTTCACTGTGTTCTGAGGATGAAAATAAATAAGGGAAACTGATTAGTAAGGTGTTGATTTCACCTTTGCCTTTAGTCTGAATCACCGGAAGGCCGTGTCCTTAAACCAAAGTACCTGCTTCCATTGAACATAGGAA
This sequence comes from Aquila chrysaetos chrysaetos, assembly GCF_900496995.4. NCBI lineage: Eukaryota > Metazoa > Chordata > Aves > Accipitriformes > Accipitridae > Aquila > Aquila chrysaetos. Next base: position 14,487,781 of record NC_044013.1, on the reverse strand, counting down.
CTGCTCCTCTGCCTGTGTGCAGGCGTTTGCTTGCTGTGAATTTGCTTGCTTTGCAATGAAGAAATAGAATATCTAAATTTTGAACTAAATTTACCTGCAATGATTCATTCAGAGCGCTGCTCTTTTCATAACTTACTAATATGCATTAGCAATAAATTCTTAACAGTGCTTCTATAAACAGCAGTTGTTCTGCTTTGAAGCCATGATGCACACTGCCTGCTCAGTTATACTGCTGTGTAAAGTGGCATAAATACTCAAAGAGAAATGACACAAAAGGAGCCCTGTACAGATGGTTTGGACAAAATGCTGGCGTTTGCCTTTAGTCGTCACAAGCTGGAAATCTGGCATTAAATAGGATTTGTAGAAGGTTTGGTGTCTATCTTCTGGCTTATCCCCCCTTAAACTTGCATCTCGCTCCCACCCCGTACATTGTATACTATCAGAGGACTTGTGACATACACTCAATGAAAATTATGTACCAAATCTGGTTTCATAGAAGATAGCCTAGTACTGGAGGTCTCTTTCCTCTCATAGCAATAATTGTGTCAGAGCTGGCTTCCTCTTCACTGTAAACCCTAGCAGGTGGTGGGGAAAGATGTTTGTGTGCCTGCATGTGACTTCTTCCCTTGCCCATACTGCAGTGTGAAAACTCTATCGCCTTTTGTTTTCAACGATTCTTTTTCTCTCTGCTCACAAATCCCATAGGCCTGCTGAGCTCTGCAGCCCAGTACACTGATGCATTCGTGCCATCTGCTGTCAGAAGAGATGATAGCATGTACCTGTTTTGCTGGTTCCTCACAACTTCTGTGGGGATCTCATACAGGGAAGGACAATGAACATGCTCATAGCAAGGGGGAATGTTTCCTGTCTTCTTGTTAAGGTGGATGGGTAACTGGCAGTAAAGTTTGAAATACAATTTGAAGCTCGATATTATGATCTAAAGAACCAGCAGCAAAGTAGACTGTCCTAAGCTCGGGAAAGCAAAGAGATGTTTTAGTAGCATTATGATTTCATAAGCCATCTTTCTGGGAAGGGGTAAAATGGTGCTTTCTTCTCAAAGCCAAAGTTCTGTGGAATATTTCTTGCTTAATTTCTGAGTACTCAGAATATAATTTGGGGCAGGGAGTTGTGATTTAGCAACCAGTTCTACATGAGGGGGTCCTCCTAGTCGTGCCCCTGTCTATAGGCAGAGAATGCCAATGACACGTCGGAGCACAAGCAAATGTTGCCTCTTTGGGAATTGGCATATTTTTGCCCTCCTCTGGGCTATGCCTGTGGATAAGGGCTGCTTGATGTCTGAGCTTAGCTTGGAAGTGCCCCAAACCCTATTCAGCATGACACCTTCTATCCCTGGTGGGGAAGCAAATCTGAGAGGTCTTTTTGCCTGGTGGCATTACCCCTCCTGGTGGGTTGTTTTGTGAGCCAGGGAGAGCAGAGCAGCATGTATTTGGGTAGAAGAGCTTGCTGGGGCCTCAGGTCTGGGCCCAGCCAGTCATACAAGGTAGGTCTACATGGGCACAAGTGGAACAACCCCAGCCAAAAAGGCAGTGCAGCTCAGTATATGACTTGTGCTTTGTTGCTGTTTGGCTTCAGCTGCAAATCAGTATTTCTCTGTCTCTGCCTCTGCCAGCTCCTTCCCCAAGTGCAGCCAGGAACAAATAAGTAGTATTGTTCTCAGATGGCTTCTGGGTATGAACTGTGCATCAGCTTTGTCTGACTTCAGGGACGAACATCCTTGTTAAAGGGCCAGCTCACACCCTCATATTCCCACTTCTGCCTTGTGCAATTAATTCTATAGACTGTGTTAGCAAATTTAGGAGGTCTGTAATCTTCTTTGTCCATTAATCACAGCGTGGGGGGCCAGCTCTCAGTGGGAAACTAGTGAGGACAGTGTTAGTCATTCCTTTCTGTGTAGCAGGACTCTCTATTCAGACAATATCCATTCCTGTTGTGCTGGGAAGTGTTCTCATGCAAGGGATAGCTAGCCCTGCAGGAGCTGAGCATCCACAGGGAAATTTTACAAAGTGTTTTCACAGCAATATCTATAAAATATAGGTGAGATTTCTAATTACTGAATTAATTTGAAGGGTCTGTCATGTCCATGTACCTGCCTCTTCTAAGCCTAACTTCTTTATCAGCAGTTGTGAACACAGCTTTTTAGCATTTTTCATTATTGCTACAGATACATTAGGGAATTTGTAGGATTGAAATTCAAGATTATGCACTGTAAGACAATAAGGAAGGTAGTTTAATTTTTGGGAGAAACTTGAAATGCAACAGACCTGCTAGGACAAAATCTACCAGTATACGGTGGTTTTCCTTAAGGCTTATTACTGGAGTGATGTGAGGTTCTCTATTAAATAAAGCAGAGCATAAACAGAGCATTTCTAGCTCTCACATTTGCAGGGGAAAGCTAAGTGAACTACCTGAACTTACTACATTATTGGGTTTGAATTTTCAGAGGTAGCTGCCTTTCCTCTGTCCTCCTTGCAAAAATGCACAGAGAAAATGAAACTTGAAGATCTTGCTATGATTTCATGGCCTGTCTCTTACTTCATGGATGATGTTTGGGTTGGGGACACTGCCTTCTAAAACCTGGGGGGATTAGTGAACGGGATCCTGCTCCCCTAAGCTTTTCAGAGTCACCAGTGTGAAGCAGCCCTGGTAGGAGATGAGATTTGAAGAATAAGTTTTGATTGTCATCAGCTTTCCATTACAAGAGAACTTTGAGATCCTACTCCATGAGGTCTTTTGCATAAGTTTCTGACAGTTCTCCAGACCCAAATCTTGCTTATGTCCATGTTCCACTAGATTTTTAGATGAGAAAGGACTTTGGGACTAGGCTATTGGAGAGAATGGCTTCCTGGAACATGCTTTGTGAATTTTATATTTGATCAGCAACAATTTTGCTTTCTCTTCTCTCCTTCATCTCACAATGTAACTATCATCCTGATGAGCTGAGAGATCACCAGGCCTGCTCTAAATAAATGTGTGTGAGGCTTTGTTTCATGCCAGGTAAGCACAAAAAGGCTTTGCAACACATGTGGGGCTGGTCTCCTGGAATTTCTCCTGAGTGAGCAGAGCAGGCAAAATGGGATGAGAGTCCTGTGCAAAGGGCCATGAGTGCTTCATTCCTGAACTGTTACTAGCATTTCAAGCCCTGTTCCTGGTAATAGAGAACTGCTCCAAAAATACAGCCCTCATCTCACTGCAAATGCCTACAGGGCATCAGCTAGCTGTGAGCACTGCCAGTGCCTGCCTCAGAGCTCCACCAGCTCCTCCTTCCCACCAGCGAATTCCCACCTTACACAGGAAGGAGGGCAGTTGCAATACCTGGATCTTGCAGGACCATCTGGCTACATGACTTCTTACTGTTGCTTTCCTAAGATTGCAGTGCATTTCACCTTTGGAGTCCTGTGCCAGAGTGACAGTGGCATTTTACTGCGTGCCTTCACGCAAGGTGGCCCAGGTTCTACCTTGCTGTTGCAGTGGTTGCTTTTCCCTTTCTCTTTTACTCTAACTGTTCCAGCTCCTGTGCTTCCTGGCTGCTGCCTGCGCTGCAGGGATAAGAGATCCTTGACAGCTGCTGGGGCCATGCGCTTGGCGCTCGGCGCTCAATGGAGATGGAGTCTGCACAGTGCTTCCTGCTATGCTCTTTAACAGAGGACAGTGCTCAGCTGCACATAAATGACTATAAAATCTGAGAATTTAGGGGCTGACAATCCCTGTTAGAAACTTCTTCTGGCTTTTGTGCGCTGTCAGATATGACCTCTGCAAGATGAAGCTGGGGCAGGACAGTAGGAGCAATGGGACATGGACAGGCAGGTTTGGAGGGCTTGGTTTTTCCTCTGTCTGTCTCCCATGGAAAAGGAGGAGGAATGCCCTTGAAATTTCTGCCAAGTGTTCCCATTCACTTTGGGGGAGCTGCTCTGTTTTCTGCTAGCAGAAAATCTGGCCTATAACTTCTTTTTCTGGCAATGTGGACAAAGAGGATTCTGCATGAATGTCAAAGCCAGCCAGCACTTTTCATACAGCTGTTGCTGTACATGGGGCCTTAACAAATATGTTTCATATAGGTGACTTGATGTGGCTCCACATGGCTTTGGCAATGTTCTTGCTGATGGGTGGGAAATTGGTTAATTGGAGGAGGAGGAAATTGGCAGGAAAGCTTGCTCTTTGCTTCATGATCTCAGACACAGATGTATTGTTTAAGCCTTTTTTATTTCAGCACTTTCTGACCAAGGATCTGCATTCGCTGCCTCATCTTGCTGGTCTACTCCATGCTCATCTGCAAGGGCAGAGAAAAATGATATTGTGGTTCCGGCATTGGGTGTCTCAGCCGTATTTGGCCTAACTGTCTTGGTTTCCCCCAGTGTTTAGATATAGGATGTGTCAAAGGGGCCAGGCCAGGGCTGTATGGATGGAGTCCAATGGATTCTGGGGACTGGAGGGAGGATTCGCTTCATGTTGTCTTCTCCACCAGATGCCTCAGAAAGGCTTCTGAAGAAACCTGCTTTCCTTCTGCACTCAGAGAACGGATTTCTCCTGTGTCCAGTGCTCTTTTGGGGCTTGGCTCATTTCCTGGAATCATCCTTCATTCCCACTTTTTCTTACCGGCCCCATGGTATAAAGCTAAATAGATTTAGTCACTGGTAGATTAAGAGAATGAAAGTGATTGAAGGGGGTCATGTCGTTGACCCCAGGAGCCAAGTTTGACAGATTTTAAGGGAAAATCAAGAACATTAGATTGAATTACAGCTGTGGTTATCCACCAACCCTCTGACAGCTGTTTGTTGCCATGTATACTCCACATGTAAGTTTTAGCTTTGCTGGATGATTTAGTGAAGAATTTTTGAGTCAAGGACAAATCTCCTGCCGCTCTGCAGTGAGGTAAAGCTGTTATTACAGAATAGGCAGGCACTGAGGATGGGCAGTGTTGGTTCAGGCCCAGTTCATGAGGAATAGTGCTGTGATTTGCTCTGGCTGTGACTTACCTTTGTAGAAAACAACTGTGCTAGAGGAACAGAAAACAAGCTGGTAGTTAAGCAGCTGGGGAGAGAATTTCCAGCGTATTGGGTAACTGTAAGCAGGAGACTTGGCAGAACAGCTCAAAGGGCATTTATGATGGAGGATCTTGTGTTACTTAGAGAATGTGAGGGTGTGGTGGCATTCTTCTGGGCATAGCCCTCTGGCTGGCACCTGAACATAAAGCCATGTAGCAACTTAGCCCTTTCAGGACAGGCAAACAGATACCAGACAATAACTGAGAACAAAAAACCATCCCAGAGGAGCCCAAAGGGATTTTGCAACCTTGGAGTCAAGTTCTGCCCGATACGTACACGTGGCCCTCTGGCTGACTTGAAGTGAGAGGAGAATGTGTTCCTGGGTCTGGAAGGGAATGGCTTTGCTCATCACTGGAGAGCTGCCACGTGTCTTCTGTGAGAGGCACCTGGCGCTGACTAGTCAGATTGCAATGAGAGCTTGAGGGAGGCTGGGGACTTTTTTCTCTTGTGCAGCCTCCAAAACCTTCCCCTAGCCTACTTCCACTGTTCTTTTTCAGTGTCATCAACACCCTTTGTAAAGTGGTGGGATTTGTTTTGGCTTCTTTGGGGGGAATATCCTGAAGCTGAAATTAAATTCTGGGGAGGAGGACTCCATTACATTGAGCAAACCAGCAGTGGATAGGGCTAATTTAGCAAGCAAGGCTGCTGAGGTATTTCCCAGAAGACTGTGAAGACATCCGCACAGAATTCACCTTTTCATGTGACATGCAGTGTTGACCACCTCATTTCACACAGAGCGTAGCAGTACTAGGGCCTACACAAGTGCTGAGAAGGACAATCAGGTATATGAAGCTTAAATAAGTTGTCCTTTTCAACGTGGAAATAAGATGACTAAGCCATGTAAAATCTTGAGTGATCTGTAGAAGATGCCATGGTTAGGTGAGTTTCTTCATTTCCTAGCAAACCAGCAAAAGGAAATCCTTTTTGACACAACATGTACTTTGTGAAACACAGTGCTGCAAGGCACTGACTATACCAAAAATATAAATGATTTAGAAAGCAATGAGAGACATTCCCAACAGGTAAGTCCATCAGTGCTGTTAAAGACAAAGCTACAAATACTGCCTGTGGTTTGGGAAATCCCAAAGCCAGAAACTGCTCAAAGGTTGCAGAGGGAAAGTTATTATGCTGTACTTTCCCTGCTCTTATGCTCTTCCCCTGAAAGCAGTCAGCAGCAGTTGCCTGAGTCAGGATGCTAGGATAGAAGGATGTGTTATGTACCTCACTGAGGTTGTCATGCTCTTGTAAAGAGCACAGTAACAGTGAAGTGACTAGGAAAACAAGGGCAGAACCGCCTCTCCTGCAAGGAGCTGCATGTTTGCACTCAAGAAGCTCAACCTGTTTTGTGCCCCTTGTTGTTACCTTGTAAGGAGATCCAAGAGAGGCGTCCTGGTGAGTCTCCCTCAATGTAACATCTTGCTGAATACTTAGCAGTGCTCCGTAAGGGTGTAAGCAGAAATGGCCCATCTAGACCTTGTGTAGCCCTTGCCAAATGTGTACTCTCAGTCCCAGAGGTTAGAACTGATAAAGCAAGCTGTGCCCTGGCAGATTTTATCTCTGGGATTGCAGTTCCAGGATAAATGGCACCTTGTGCCATTTCCAAAGGGAATTTTATGTGTTACACTCACTTAAAAATATGGACACTGTATGGACACAGTGTACAGTGTTGAGGAGGGTGTAGCAGCAAGCTGTTCTTGTAAGTACCCTTTCTGTCCCCTCTTCCTTCTGTTCTGCTTGTCAGCTGCTCTCAGACCTCATCACCCATATTCTTCAGACCCTAAAGCACCTCTTTGACTTGCACTACATATTCTTTGTAGGCTTTCAGCTTTCAGACACTCTTATCTAGTTTGGCTAATATGACTCTGGAGTAAGTCCATTGGATAAGCAGACTGGCAGGCTGGAAATTCAACATCGGTTTGGAGGGTGACTCTTAAACTCTTGACTACCCAAAGCAGAGATGCACAGTGATGCAGGGGCTCCCTCTGAAAATGCTGGTTCCAGCTCTGCAAGCGGTCTAGCCCTGCTATTGTGTCTCTGAGACCCGAGTATTTTAGCCAAGCAGGTCACTGCAGTAACATTGCTGCTGGTCTTGGTGCCAGGGTGGATTTGAGTGTTTGTGACAGTGCTGCCCTTTGCTGTACAGGCACACCCTTTGAATCTGGGCTTTTCCTTTCTTTTTTTTGCTTTTTTCCCCTTGCACCGTGAAATACCCCTCTCCGTTGGCATACAGGATTTCAGCTAGCTGGATGGCTTCCACCAGAGCACATGAGAACTGGAAAAAAACTGGGACACTACTTTTAAGATTGTTTTTAAAGACGACTTTGGAGAAAGAAGCTGATTTCTTTTAGGAGGAGGTAGTGGCTCCCTGCAGTGTGTTCTGTCACCATGTCACAAGATTTCTAAAAGGAGCAGAATCAGTAGGACACTGGTATATCAGTCTGCAAAGAGCAGCTTCCTTCGCTCGCCTCCCATATTTGACTAAACTGGTATCGGTTCAGTCTCCCTGCTCCCCTCCCACCTCCTGCCTGCTTCCACCAACAGTCCTCTCAAAATGTGCTTTGTAACTAAAGACTCTCCTAAAGAGCTGAGTCTTTCAGTTCTTCTGCCTAACAAAAACTTGTGCTGCTCATAAATAGATTTGCAATTACCAAGGGAAACAGAAGAATCAGTGCAACCCAGCTGCATCAGAGCCGGCCTCCCATCCTGGCTTAAAGAAGCCCCTGAAATTCAACACACGTCACTCGGGCATAGCTGGGAGACCTCTGCGGGGATCTTTCCTTTGAACAACATTCCTCTTCTGCAGGATCTGCTGTTTGCAGCAGAATTGTCAAGGAACCACAGAGTGCCTGTCTAGTGTCTTTACGAAAAATGACAAGAGCTTTTTGTTTCTTGACTAGCCTGGGGTTTCATGTATTTCTTAGAGCAGCCAAGGGTAAGAATTGCCTGGCCAAAGCGGAGGATCCTGAGATTTATCAGGAGCTTACAAATTGGTTCTCTGCTAATAACATCTGGTATGTGGTTAGTGCCATTAGCAATTCCAAGCACTTTCTGAGCATCCAGGAGGTCAAACTTCCTTAGCTTTTCGGTCTTACAGGAAGGTAATGATTTTATACAGAAGGAAAAAAGGCATGCCCAAGGTTATGCATCAAACTGGGTAGATGTGGGAGGGAAAATCAAGAGCCCTGACTATGCTGGGTCCTGTGGAAGGATTAAGCAGTAGAAAGGAGGGAGGCAGTGGTATATGTGGGTGATCCCTAGCCTTCCCTATAGAAGAGATCACCTATATAAGGAAGATCCCTTCTATATGTCTTCTCCCTTGGCTGCTGTGGGGGCATACGCCCAGCATAGTGGTTTTTTGGCTGCCTTGGTGAGATGAATGGGCGCTACCCCTGCCTTCGACAGCAGGTATGTCAGCTCCCAGCAAACCTGGGTAGGCTCAGCTTGTCTTAGATGCTGGGCTCAGGCTCTGCATCCCCACAAAGTGTGCTTAGTTTCCCAGTGACACATTTCTGCATATCCCAGAAAACATGCCTGGAGCTGGGGCATGCAGTGCTACAGGGCAAGCTTCCCTACAAGGGCTCTGTGCTGCTTCTTGCTGGAAGTTCTGAACCAATGAGGGCAAATCAGATCTGTTGAATCAAAAGCAATTCCCAGCATTTCTGGTCTCCTCAGAGACATGATTGCTTCCTGGAACTCCCCTGGAGAGCTTCCCTGTGTGCGAGTTCACTTGCCCCAGGGCCTCAGATGAGTCTATGGAGAAATTTAAACATACAGCCCTATTGATGTCAGTGGGGACTTTCTGATTCTTTCATGAGGGATATATACGTATGTTTCTTCCCAGGTGCTGGGGGTGCAGTAACAGCAGCATGATGCTCACTTTCTTTCAGTATGATTGCTAAAAAATGTTGCTTAAGACAGTAGTCAGGTCTGTGCAAGACTGGCTGCAAGTAACAGGAGACTTCTGCTAGACCACAAGCTAATGATTTGGAGAGGGCACACTTTAAATGCAAGGTCAGATGATGATCAGTGTCAGAACACCACATCATTGCTATTGATTGAGGAAATGAGCATCCAAACCTTTTGTTTTGTGGCGATTAAGTTACCTGTAAAATAAGAAGGAATGGCAGGAGAGGATATCAATGAGAATGCCAGCTCAGATGTTGGATTTCTCTAGAGAAAATTTCAATTTTAATTCTGTAGGCTTTCTCCTGGTGTGTGAGGGAGAGACAGCAGCTGGGAGAAGGTCACTTCTAATTTTGTCCAGTTCTCCTTTCCCTCCCTTCTGTCCATGTGCATGTGTTAAGGTGTGTAAAGCATCTGAGTGTCCCAGTTCTTCTGATCCTTCACAGAGAGCACTCCGTCCCTAGGCTGAACACATGGTGCTTTGGGTCTTTGAGCAGGGTTGGAGATGGTACTCTGGCATATTCTGAACCCCAGTGTGGGGCTGAAGGGCAGGTACCAGGCATGTTTATTCTGTGCTACAGCTATTTTTAACAGCTGATGTTATACAGACTTGTGCTTCTTCTCCAATTAGATGGCAAAGTCAAGAGGTGAGCAGAGAAGCTCAGTAATGAGCAGCAGCTAACATCACCTTTACTTGCTGAATTGTACTGCACAGCTGCCTGCGGGCTGCAGCCAGCCCCTTGCCATTAACCTGGGGTCTTTTCCTTCTGGAAAGAAGGGGCAAACTCCTGGCTGTATACCCCACAGATAAGCTTGTGTGCATCATTTACATGCATCTGGAGATCATCATGCCCCTAAAGGTTTTTGGCAGCCTGACCGTGGTATCTTTATGGTTTAGTAGCCTCTTGCTTGCCTTCTGTGCTGGTGATGTATAGAATACGTTTGTGATCTTAAGAAGTTGAAGATGTTCTGTGAGGGACCACATTAGCTTTCTGAGCCAGCTTGCAAACCCTTCCTGGCACAGAAAGTCTGCAAGGACAGAGGCGTTAACAGCCACTCATGGTCCCAGCAGCTTACAGGCAGCCTTGCAGGCTGTGCAGGAGGAGTTGGGTGATGCAGGTCAAGGAAGAACAGGAGAACAGGAGCAGTGCAGATCTAATGCCTGGGTCTGGCTTGGCTCCCAGAAGAACTCCCGTTATATGCTTCTGCTGCGTGCAAGGTTCTGCCGATCCTCCTTTCTGGAGCCTTTCTGAGCACCCCACTGCTCTTTTGACCTCTTTTCCCACTCAGCAGACGTGTCCCTTAATTCAGTGACTGCCCTGAACATCATCCCATTCAGTTTGATGAGACCAAGTTAGACTAACAGAATGGCATCTTTCTTTGCTTACATTTCCCTTTTGGTGGCAATGGTTGTGTATCTAAGGCATCAGGAAGGAAGGCTTCAAGAAGGAACCCAAAATTAGGAAATGCATATGTTAAAAGTAAGTTTTTATGTAATCTTTTCTTGTGGTCAGTTTCTTCAAAGACAAGTCTGTGTGTTCCTCCTTATTTACACAAAGCTGGTCATGAAATAGCAGCAGATCCCAGCACACGCTGCAATAGTCATGAAATCAGTTCATCTGAAATTGTAATGGATAGAGAGCATCTTTGCATTGCTTTTTTTTTAATGGGAAGAACAATCTCCGTGCCATGTGCATCAGAGTCCTAGTTCATTCAAGGATGTTTCCCAAATGTAGGTGTTACATAAAAGTAAAATCTCTTTTCTCTGTCTTTATTCTCCTTGTATCACAGTGGTTGGAGTAGAAATAAATCCTATTTTCCTGCCACTGAAGGAACAACAATGGAATGAAATTCAGTCTGTAGAACTCATTTGCTCACCTGTGTTACTCATAACTGACTGTTTAGTAAACTAACCAGCAAGCTTGGCCTACAGGTGCTGCTCCTAATTCTCACATTCCCTGCTTTTCTCATGCTTGTAAGCATACTTACCTGTTACAATGCCAAGTTTTATAGCTTGGGAAGGTCTTAAACTAGTTACACAGCTAGGAAAACAGAACTCCGTTAAGGTGCTTTAGACAGAAGTGGTGACTGAACACCAATCTCGCACTTAGCGAAATACCAGCTTTGCCAAACAACCTTTTCAAAAGAACGTGTCACACAAGATATGACTGCACATTGTGTGTTTTGCCTGGTAGCAGCAAGACACTTCTTAAGTATCATTGAACCTACTTTGATGCCATGAGAGCTGGTCCTTCAGCTAAAATAATTTTTTTTGTGTTTGACCCTACAAGTTCTGGGTTCAGTCTTTACAGACAACTCAACAGGGCTTCTAAAAATGTCACCAGGTTATCTGTAACCCATACTCCCTTCTCCTCCCAGGTGGTCCTGGTAGTGAGATGGAAAGAAGAGAACTTAAATGGCCCACTGGTGCTATTATCTTAAGTACTTGGGTCAAGTACCAATCTTGATATTTTTCTTCTTTGTATTTGCACTTACATGCTTACTGAGCTGGAGTGCCTACTTCTAATGTACGTATGCGTGCTTCTCTCAACTTGCGTTTGGGCTGTTGAAACTTGGCATGAAAGCTTTGTGCCAGGGTAGCGTATGCCATACAATGTTGGCTAATGGGATTCCTTGAAATCCTTTCACATTTCAAATAGATTTATGAATGAGGGGGGCAGTTTGAACACATTACAAACCCCTAAAGCCTTAGTTAATCCTGAATTTGGCCATCTCAACTATTTATAGAACACTCTATGCCTATTCTAAATATATTTTCCTCAAGGGGACCTCATCTCAACCCCCTGCTCCACAGCTTAAATTGGATCAGCAATGCTGCTATGATCTGTTAGCAAAAATTCCTTCTCTAGCTCTGTGGCAGAGCTGCAGATGTTGCTGGTCCAGGCCTTGAAGGGGAAGTTCTGTGCCAGGCAGAGCTCAAGGGTTTGGATTTGTCTCTGCAGCCAGCCAAGTAGAGAGATAGTGATAATATATTGAATCATTTCCTGTAGCCATTGCCTGATTTTTATTTTTTTTTAATATTCCTCCTCTGCTGGAGGGTCTAGAGTTCTGAAGGGAGAAAACCAAGTGACTTACTGGCAATGTATGACACCTTTCCCTTTCAGGTGTCTTCAGCCTTGCAAACTAGGCTTAATGGGGAGCACAAAACATTTTCTTTCTATAGGAAGTGTAAAGAGTGTCCTGTGGGCAGAAAGCATTTCCTATTGCAAGGATGCTTGAAATTGGTGTTCTCCTTTCTCTGCTATAGGGAAGAGAAGTGTCTCTTCTGTGGGAGTAGCTACATGACAGTGCATGGAGAGCTGTGTCTCTGACTCTACGGGATGGTTCTTCCTGAAGTGTTTTCTACCCACCAGGAACAGAAGCCTCCTCTTCACTAGCTGGCCTTTTTTAACCCCTCTAGAAGTAAAGCAGGCTGTGCAGGCTTTGTCCAATTCAGGCTTTGCTTTGTATTAGTGAAGGCAGGAGCGCTGTAAGATGGTACAGAACTAACATTGGAGGAGTGGCTCCTGCTCTTGTCTGGCTTTGGAGGTTGATGATACATGTTCACTGTTATTTTCCAGGGAGATGAGCATGGGGCATTTAGAAAGCAGGGTTTGAATCCCACTTGCTGTTGATTGAATGTGGTCAGACTGTCAACTCTATTGCTCCCACATAAGGACAGACAATCTCTTCAGGCCAAGAAGAACAACTTGTCCCACAGTACATTCCATAGTGGAGAATCTCTACCTTTTAGAAAAATCATATCATTTTCTTTTTCAGTCAAAGGTTCTGGCTGTACCATAGGATAGAAGTTTTGGTGCAAAGGGCACACTGTAGAACTTCACAGGACATTTTTCATCCTTCAAGTTTAAAAATATTTAGAAAAATACATCGTTTATTGAATTCTATAGGTTTGAACAGTTTCTTCTGTAGGATAGTTACATTGTGTCTGTCTCTCTCGGGAACATCTGCAGATCTGCATGGCAGATGCTGCAGATAGCAGTCCTGAGTGGAAAATTTGGGGTCAGTGGAAAATTTGGGCAGGATGGGCCATCAGTACCCTGCATAACTTGAATAGCTGTGCTGCCCCACTGTAAGGGTCAGTACTGACTTTTATGCTCGCAAAAAAGCAACTGCTCCCTGTCCCTATGATGTGATTGACCCAGACTCTGCTTCATGGCTCTTGGACTCAAGTTACAACTGGGATGTAAAGCACCAAGGCTGCTTGTGCTGCTTCAAGGACAGGATTTGGAAGCAGTGTGTCAGTCATGTCTCCAGAAGTCACGTCAATTTAGGCACCCGTTAGAAACCCCCTTCTTCCGGGTACAACGAAGGAGCGACTGCTGCTTATTTGGCCTCAGGGACAGAGAAGCCTGTGCAAGGCTTTGTCACTCCATATATCAGGGTAACGTAGCTCACTGTGTATCTAAGCCTCAGAAAATGTTTTTGAGGTTGACAGAAGCTTTTCTTGGTTATTACCCTTTAAGGATGAATGGGGCAGCATATGCAAGATCGCAGAATGGGATTAGCTCAGGACTTAGCAGGAAGAGTTTCTTAGCACTCTCCAGAGCCATTTCCTTCTCTTGCAGCCTCTGGAGCTGCATGAAATGGAAAGGGTTGTGTCCTTACCTGCCTGGCAGGAAAATCATCCCAGTTCAGTGCAGCAAAATGGACTGGGTCCAGTGCTCTTGGAAGCAATGAAACAGGTAAAGTGTATTTAACAAGGAATTTCACGTGAGGGATTGCACGGTTACCTTGAATACTGCCGCAAGACACATTCCCTTCACACATAGGCCTCTTCCTACAGTCTCCTTGGCTCTTCCAAGGAATCAGTCTCAGCATAGCTTTAGATTTTGTTCTGGTCCTGGCTTACCTGTGTGCATGCAGATAGCGTTTCCTTGCCCCTGTCCTAGCATGTAGGAAGGGACAGGTGGGTCTCTCTAAAAGCACTGCAGTGCCACTCAGCCTCATGCAGCACTCTGCACCTTGGGATGCTGCTGCTGCACTCTGCTAGGGAGAGCCATTCTGTTCAGGCAGTATCTGTGATCCCATGGAGGTGCATTAACTCAGGAAAGGCTCTGCAGTACCTGGGGCTATGCCAGGATAGGTGCTCAGACTCTAATGCTGATCATTTCTGTTAGTGTTTCAGTAAAAAGCACTCCTATTGTGTCTGTCTGTGGTTCCTGGGCTGGCAGTGTGATTGGCAGCTTTCTGGCTCACCTCATCATGCCTCTGGTTAGTTATTCCCACTGATGTCTCTCTAAGACTGGCTTCATTGTAATGGAAGGTCTCCATTTGACCACTCTTGATAAACAACTATAGTGCCTTTCAAAACCTAGAATAAGTGATGTGTGCCAACAAAAACTAGTACATTTGTGCTTGTAAGAAATAATGATATATCCCTTTTGCAGTGCTTATAAGAGATTCAGCATCTCTATTCAGAGTCACTGGCCTTAGTTCTCTCATGGCCTAGGTGTGTTGTCTGAACTGAGGCTGGGAAGGAATCAAGAGCGTTTAACCACAAGACGAACACCAGGAGTGAAACAGCCCAGATAGCAGAAGCAGACTACAGAGCAGTTGAAGCGCAGAGCTCAATTTTAAGCCTAATTTGAACATTGAATGAGATGCTAATATCTCAGCTACTGGGGAGTCTTTTCTCAGTCTGATGTTTGTGTTCTGTGAACAAAGTATAGTAGTATATATAGAATACACAGTGAAAAACGCTTTGCGCAACTGGTGTGAGCAGTGCAGGGTGAAGGAAAGTGTCTGGTTTTGGTGATGAAAATGGAAATCTGTCTTCATGTCTGTGCTCTGGGGAGCTGATCAGATATTTTATGGCATGATACCATCATTACAGCTTGAAGAACAAATTTCAGAGCTGGCTTCTGTAATTGCCTGATAGCTTAACCTGTCTCCATTCCCCCATAAGAGAAGGACATATTGCCTTCGTTCATGTTGCCTTGTTCATCAGTAAATGTAAAGCAAAATATAAAATCAGACCTGCTTGAACTAACATTTGTAGCTATTCATTCATTCATGCACAAACCAACCCCTTGATGCTGGTCCAGCTTTTTTCTTATACCACAGAGAAAATAAGAACAGTGAGTCAATTAATATTCTCTTTTCTTTTTGAAGTGTCGGGGAAGCATTTGGATACCATGGAAATGAGCAACAACATGGTGACAAACTGGTTTAGAAGGTGTTTAAGAAGTTAAATTTAGTCCTGGAAGTGGCTTTGCTGTGTTTTACCAGAGTCTTCTGCTTTTTTCCAGTATGATTTTTTGCTCCCAGTATGATGTTTAGGATGGACTTCACCCATTCCCAGGAATGCAAGGAAGGCCCTGCCCTAAGTCAGTTGGGACTAAAGGTTGGCTGAGTGCTGGGCCTGATGTACGTTTGTGTCACACAGTGACGGATGCCTCTGGTTGCTTTTTTTCCTGCTGGGTATGGGTTGGGTTTTAATCCTGGTTAAATCCTGTATCCTAGATGTGTTTGCTTTCTCTTGAAAGGACTTCTCTTTCTCTCTTTTGCAGGCATGGTTCAGAAACTTGACCAGAAGCTGCCTGTAGCCAACGAGTACCTGCTGCTTTCAGGTGGTGTGCGGGAAGGTGTGGTGGACATTGATCTCGATGAGCTGAATGTTTATGCACGAGGCACAGACTATGACATGGACTTCACCCTGCTTGTGCCCGCACTGAAGCTGCACGACCGTAACCAACCAGTCACGCTGGACATGCGACACTCGGCTTTGTGCCACTCCTGGCTGAGCCTGCGTCTGTTTGATGAAGGAACTATCAGCAAATGGAAGGACTGCTGCACAATCGTGGACCATATCAATGGAGCTACCAATTATTTCTTCTCTCCAACAAAAGTTGCAGACTGGTTCTATGACTCTATTAGCATTGTCCTCTCTGAGATCCAGAAAAAGCCTCAGCGAGGGATGCCAAAGGTGGAGAAGGTAGAAAAGAATGGGACTATCATATCCATCATTTTGGGAGTGGGCAGCAGCCGCATGCTGTACGACATTGTCCCTGTGGTGTCCTTCAAGGGTTGGCCAGCTGTGGCGCAGAGCTGGCTGATGGAGAACCACTTCTGGGATGGGAAGATCACAGAGGAGGAAGTCATAAGTGGGTTTTACTTAGTGCCTGCGTGTTCCTACAAGGGGAAGAAGGACAATGAATGGAGGCTGTCATTTGCCAGAAGTGAAGTGCAGCTGAAAAAGTGCATCTCCAGCAGCCTCATGCAAGCCTATCAGGCCTGCAAAGCTATCATCATCAAATTGCTGTCCCGCCCCAAAGCCATTAGTCCATATCACTTGCGGAGCATGATGCTGTGGGCTTGCGACAGGCTACCAGCCAACTACTTGGCCCAGGAGGATTACGCAGCCCATTTTCTCCTGGGTCTTATTGATGATCTCCAGCACTGCTTGGTCAATAAGATGTGCCCTAACTACTTCATCCCCCAGTGCAATATGCTGGAGCACCTCTCTGAAGAAACCGTCATGCTGCATGCGCGGAAGCTGTCCTCAGTCCGCTCAGACCCTGCCGAACACCTTCGAACTGCCATCGAACATGTCAAAGCAGCAAACCGACTAACACTAGAGCTCCAACGGCGGGGCAGCACCACCAGCATCCCCTCCCCACAGTCAGACGGAGGGGACACCAACCAGCCGGATGACCGATTAGCCAAAAAGTTGCAACAGCTAGTGACTGAGAACCCAGGGAAGTCCATCTCTGTCTTCATTAACCCAGATGATGTCACAAGGCCCCACTTTAGAATTGATGATAAATTTTTCTGAGCTTTCGTCAATGTTTCTTGGGATTTTTTTTTTGTTTCATTTTTAAAAACTCTTGCAGTGTGCAGGTTTTTTCATTTGGTTTTCCTTGATGACTTAGCCTCTTGTTTTTTACATATCCAGCGTAGATTGGATCTCTTGAGAACAATCCAAATAAATTATAATTCCTGGTTCTGCAGGACAGTGCAGATTTTGAAACAGTATATTACTATTTCATATGCTGCTTTGATTTTTTTCACCCACCCAGCCCCATTGTCTGTGAGTAGTTTCTAAAGGAGAACATGCATCGTAAACACACATGCCACAGTGTAATGTAGATTTTTTTTTCAAGCTTCCATAATTTATGTACATTGTTGGGCCTGGGGAAGGGACAGCTCACCTTCCATTGCTTCGGAAATTCACTTCTTTTTCCATGAGCTTCCATCACCCTAAAGAAATGAGGAGAGACTCTGGGTTGGAAAGCACTACTGGTAATTTGACGAGGCCAAATCTACTGGGCTGAAGCCTGGTTCATCTGTTCTTCACGCTTCTCACACTAGGGGAGAAAGTTGACTTTAATGATGATGATGCAGCTTTTGGGGGAAAGAGTTGTTTCTGTTTTGATCTACTTTTTGAATGTATTTGTTCATAATTGGACCTTGTACAGTCCAGAGGGTTGTTTCTGCTGCTTTTCCATGCGGAATAAGGTTATGGAATGTTAGTTTTAGCGTGTGTAATTATTCAAAGCCTTATTTAAATTCTATTAAAGAACATACCATTATAAATGTTAATTGCACTAATGAAATCTCTGCCATTACCTCAGTCCCACTGTTTGTGTTTCTTTCATGAATTAGCATCTGTTATTAGGTCTCAGTATTGCAGATTGCTTGAGGCCCCTTGGGTCTCATGGTTTCAGGTGATTTCTTGATTGTCTTTTGTAAAAGGCTCTTCCTTGTTACCCCTGCTATGTGTGAGAAGTCAGATTTTTGCATTGGCATATTTCTTTGGATGCGTATTGTGTGTTGCAGTGCATATTGCATTAATATGTATTGCATGTTGTTGAAACAGGTTTACCATTAGATAAGGATGTAATGCTAAAGCAGTGGTATGTGCAAAGTGAATCAGCCAGACCTCAAGCAAAGGAGCTACTTTGCTTCTCTAATGCATGTATTAGGCTTGATCCTTTACAGCAGTTACCATTCCCTTGACTCCTGTGGACTTTCTGACTTACCCTGGGACACATGAGATCTTACTTTGGTCTCATGTTTGCAGAAGTTGTGTTTGTATGTAAACTTGTGGTGCAACAGTAGCCTTGAAAAACACATACGCTTTCCTTTTTTGCGTAGGATAAGATGTATGGTGACAAGGGTTAGTCTCAGCCAAAAATAATTCTAAGAGTTCAAGGATAGAGTGGCTTTTTGTGGCTGGCTGGCCAGTGACTGATATCTAGGCCTTAAATCAGCAATTTGGGCTTACTGATTATCCCAGAGAAGCTCTTCTGATCCAAACTTGATGCATGTTTTAAAATGTGATTATTAGAGCAGGTTGAAGTATTTTTTAAATATTTGACAGACAAATGAGGCGCATATCTAGTCAATTCTAACAGATAAAAATTGTGTATGAAAAATGTGTCACTTTTTTAGCCCAGCCTTTGTGGTAAAGAAACCAGGCTGGTGGGGCAACACACCAGCAGCTTTGGAAACTGCTTTATTAGATGGCAGGGAGGTTTCAATACCTGATCTAGTGCCCAAGTCATGTCTTAAAATGAAACTTCGACTCCTCCATCTCTTGGGCATATTTGAAAACTTCACCCCATTGCTGTAGCCAAGATGTTCACATTTACCTGAATTTACTGGTACACAATTACATGAGCCTGAAGAAGCTCTCAGAAATTGCTGGCTAGATGGAGTGGATGAGGATTTAACTTTAAAGCACAATTGGCTAGTGATAATGAGCCCCGGTGCAGCTGCGGTTATAGTCCGGGGAAGGACATGTATTGACTTCAGCGGAAGCAGAACTGGGTCCTACCAGTGTGGCTATTGCCAAAGATGAGTCTCCATTTAAACCTGTGTCACCTGCCGGGGGAGGCAGGAGAACCGACTGGGAATCCTCTCCACAAGTGCTTGGAAAATGCAGATTCATTGAAATGGTCTTTTCCCCAGTCTCCAGGACTTCTGTCTGTTGGAAAAAAAGTCTGGGCTCCAGGATGAAGTTTCCCATCGCCACGTGAGAGAGATCTGCTCAGCACAAAGCAGCAGTAGCCTGGCAGGCAGAGTACTTTCCCAGGAGTCCCAGTGTCCGTGTCGGTGCTTCTGAGTTATGCAGAAACACAGCCTTCCTCATGCCAGTTCAATGTCCCGATGACCAGCAGTTTGGCTAGCCCATGTCAAGCTCTGGTGTGTGCTCCTTTTTTTGGTTTTAATTAAAAAACATTTTGAAAAGTATCCATCTTGTTCGTCCTGCATTATGAGGAAAATATGTGTGTGTTGGGTTTTCTTGTGGGAGAGAGGAGGCTTGGCTTTTTACTGGACTAGAAAGCAATTTCCCAGGTGGGTCTGAGAGAACGTTATATCCTCTGCCTGGACCGTCTGTCTT
The DNA here is from genome assembly GCF_900496995.4 of Aquila chrysaetos chrysaetos. Classification (NCBI taxonomy): domain Eukaryota; kingdom Metazoa; phylum Chordata; class Aves; order Accipitriformes; family Accipitridae; genus Aquila; species Aquila chrysaetos. The sequence continues at coordinate 14,468,446 of NC_044013.1, read as the reverse complement.
CCAGGGAAGCAGAATCCTAATCTCCAGTAGGTTTTGAATCTCAGTCTAGTATTTGCTCCTTTCCATATAGTATAGCTCAGTGAAGCATGTTGCCAGCCCAGAGAGGTGATGTGTTCTTTGTATATTAGAGAACACTGAAGGCTCTGTTTCCTTCCTCTCCTATTGTCCCCTCTTGCCTTTGAGTATATGCTGGGACAGACTTGCAAAATGCATAGGTCTCTATGCAGGATTTCAAAGTAGTGAGTGGGTTTAGATACCAACAACCTATTATTCTTCAGTACCCCCTGCTAGTTTCAAGGGGACCGCAGTGCTTTTGCTGTTGGGGAGTTCCTGAAAGTCCTTCACACAAGCATTTTAGAGCACCCAGCCCCATGGGGTTAAAGGCTTGGCCAATCTAACAAACACTGGAGTAAGAGGGAATTTGCTTTAAACTAGCAATGTAGTCATCTTCCCTACTGACATCAAGAGGAGACAAGTCTGTGCTGTGAGCCCGTGTCTCAATGGGAGCTTCAGTTCTGCACCCACTGCTATGAGGGATAAGATTTTTTTTTGCTTTTGCCCATTAGCTACCTTCCTGCTGGCTTTTCCCCGTTGGTGGGTGATGTTGCAAAAGGACTGGGACAATTAGTGAGGGGCTGGCTGCATGTGTAAGAATGTAGGAGGTCTCCTTTATGTGTCTGCGTATTACTGCCTTCTACACTGTTGAAAGGGAGGGGAGTCCCAGCCAAGAGGGTCTGGCCTTGAGGCATCAGAAAGGGGGGGAGGAAGAAAAAGTGCCCTTCAGAGGCTCCACTTTCATTTCACAGTATGAGCCTCCTTGAGCATCCTGGCTGTGATCCTGCTCTTGGGACAAGCTTTTGCCTTTGCTCTTTCTATAGGGCTGCTGGCAAGTAGCACAACAGGAGGAGCAGCTAATTTGACTGGTTCCAGTTGTTGTCACTTCTTCTGGGAGACCCTGAAGAACCTGTCACTTCTTCGTGGGGGACACCTGAGCTGCTGCAGAGCTGACAAAACCACCAGCCAGTGGGGGGTTATTCTCTGTGCTATGTTGGGGGGGAGTACTCAAATTAGAGCAGAAGGGAACAACAGCCCCAGGAGCTTTGTGAAAGCCTGCAGTCTCTGCACCTTCAAGCATGTTATGTGAAGCCTCAGTCACTTCTGGCTGGCTGTGATAAATTGGTTTCTCCACATTTTCCAATACTCTAGCCTGGAGAAATGTTGGTGCTCTAACCAGAAAACTACAACTGAGCATCAGAGTCACTCTTTGCAGGAGATTCAGCAAAATACCAGCAGGAGTTTAACCATCCACTGCCCAAAATAGAAGCCAGTCCCCAAAAGCCATTGAAAGAGCTGTTTTTTTAAAGGTCTATCTTTTCTGTTGTCCTTCTGTCACTGTGAGAAATAGCCCTGGCTTTGATCTAAATTTTTGGACTTTCCCTGATTGCCTTGTTCCAGTGGAAAGCAACCTTGTTTTGGCAGCTATGGTTCTGGGCTCAACGGGGACATCCAAGCTCTGTGCCCTTCCACTTCTTGGTCTCCTCATGGAGGGTATAGTATGCTGTGAGACAGGCTTGTGTCTGCTACAAAATGACAGGTCGGTGACTGAAACAGGCACTGAAAGACGGCAGTCACTCTTGACGTGAGGTGTGCCCTCAGCTCAGCTTCTGTTGGCCAGTGTTGTGGGCCATATGAAATGATCCCCAAACTCTCCCTGTGGGCACTGTGCTCTAAACCAAGTACAGGGTGGCTGGCTTCATGCAAGATGCTGTCCTGGTGCCAAGCATCCACCAGCAGCTAGTGGTCTCAAATCAGTTGTTTACATTTTCTGGTAAATCTGGGGTTACAGGGAAAAATGACTACTTAAAAGCCTTAGAAGGCCAGAGATTCCTGACGGTCACATTGCTCTGCTCCTCAGAGACTGGTGCTTAGACCCGGCTCCACTCAGCTGCAGCCTCTGAAAACATTTCTGTAAAGGTTTATTTAGGTGTCTCACCAATCTGCTTGCTGTATAGTGATGAATGCACATGGCAGCTGGATAATCGGACCAAAAGTGTCCAGGAGGTGGTGGCTGGGGCTGGAGGGTCACAGCACAGGACCCAAATCCCATTAAAGTCCATTGGGACTTGAAAACGTGCTTGAAACTCAGTGTGTGCGCTTTGCTGGATCAAGCTGATTGTGATCAGACCAAAAGTAAGCAGACGTCTGTCATATTTTATTAACCCATGCATAATACAAGCAACCATGCATAATGCAAGTGAATGTGGCAGAAGGAAAGGGAAAGATAGACTGTGATAATGATTATTTATCGAAATTTTTTTTTTAAAGGTGTGCATAGTTGGTGCCTAGAATTGCTTAAAAACATCCATCTGTCCCTTTTTGCAGGTTTGGTGCTGGATACGTTTTGCCACTTTGTTTTGTATTAAAGCCAGTGTGTTTGAAAGGTCACTGGGCAGCTGAGTGCAATAATGGTCAGATTCTCCAGGCATTGCTCAGTGATTAGAAATATTCAGCATGCAAATAGCTTGTTCAACTTCAGCAAGTACATCATCTCCCTCCTGCCAGCCTTGCTTGGGGTGAGCTAATGGACTTTTAACATTATACAGCTTAGAGAGTGACTGTGTCTAATAGCTCCTGATTAAGCTCTCCAGAAAGGCAAATAACCATCATGGGGCAAAGGCTAAACAAGGGGACGGTGGCAAAAAAGCACAGATATTAAAAAGTTGCTGGCCAAGGGACTTTTTCTGACATGTTTTATGTTTAGGGAAATTCAGCATTATATTTAGCACATTTTGGCTTTTGAGAACTGTCTGTCAAATGAATCCCAATTTATTTCCTCTGAATGCTCTTAGAATAGTGATAAAATAGCCGTCCATCCCTTCTCCTCCCCCTCTGCCCATTTATAATCTATTATTTTAGGGCTGCTCTGAGGAACTATTGTGTTTTCCTATTATCATTGTCCCTGGCTCAGCACTGTGCTTCCAAGCTGAATGTAGGCTTTTGGGGGTTATTTTTATCTTACTGACCTTCTGTGGTAGAGGAACACGCTCTCATTCAGTCTCCAGACAGCCTGATTCGCCGAGCAGAGAGATGTGGGTGCATATCGGGGGCATCAGGCTCTCTTTAAACTGACTCGGCCCTGTCTTTCCCTCTCAGTTTTTGTGTGTTAGGAATATCAACATGGAAGACATGACTGAGGTCTTGCTAGGCACAGAGAAGATGATACGTGATTCTGAAGTCAAGCAAGCTCTAGTGCAAAGTGAAAATTGAGCCCAAACAGCTACTTTCCTCCCTGATTCTCAACCCCTCTGACCCCTTTGTTTTAGCTTTCTTTTGGGGAGGTGGAGAGGAGAGAGATGAGCTGCTTTTGTCCACTTCAGTGGGTACAAATCATAGCTTTGGTTTAGGATGTTAGACACTTCATTCATTAATGGCTCTGTCTCCAGGGCTCCCTATTGCTTTACACCCCATCATGACATCGGAGGGACAGGGAGAGGGTTTTATCGTCTGTTCAGCCACTTCACAACAGAACTGGAAAGGAAGGAATGGGCTTTTTGCATGAAGGGCTAGCGACCTCGTGTCCCTCTCCTGCCTCCTGTATGCCAAGGCTCGCGCACATAGTGTGTTAACAGCCACTTCTGAGGGCTTCAGCTGATCAGAGAATAAAGGCCAATGTGCTTCTGTGCAAACCAGCCAGCTCCCCCTCCCTTGCAGGGCAAGTCAGCTTCTGTCTGAAGTCAGTGCTCTCAGAGCAGACTTCGGCTGGTTGTGTTTGCAGAGGACAGGCTGGGTCTGTATCCGCAGATGGCAGCAGGCCGGGGACAGCTTCCTACAACTGCCACATTAAGAGATAACTCCACCCGGCTGATTGGAAACAGCACGGAGGAGAAAATCCTTCCTGCGGGGAGGCTGCTGCCAAGTCCAACCTTTCCCACCAGCACTATGACTTGTGTAGTGACCAGGAGAAGACTCCATGACTAGTGCTACCATAAAGGCACCCTTGTGTCTAAGAGCTTATGGATCTCAGGCAGCAGCCGCTATCCCTGAGGGGAGCTGGGGGTCTTCTGCCTCCTGCCACCATGTGGGACAGAGACCAGGGCTGTCTTAGGACTACCCCGGCAAGGGCGGCAAAGGGGGAGCTGGAGTGGTTGAGGACACACTCTCCCCCCACTCTGACCCCCAATCTCTGCAACACCATCATAGCTGCAGCAGCTGGTTGCAGCTTCTATGATAAGACACCATTTGTGGAGCTTTCAGGAAGAGAGGCTGGATCTTATCTGGCAAAGATGGCTCTCGGGGAAAGCCTGCAGCGAGCCCAGTGATTCCTGTGCCTCCATACTCACTTAGGGAAGTCCTCAGTGCCTGCAAGGCCCTTCACTGTGCCTTACACCTTCTTTGCAGCCATGTAAACTAATGCAGAAGAGTTGGGGCAGTGAGGAGCAAGTACCAGCAACAGCGTCTCTGCGAAGGACACGGTTCCCTTCTACCTCCCATGGTGTCCAGTACATGCGCATTCAGCTGTGATTGTCCTGTGAGGATCCTCCAAATCTTCCTCAACTATTAATGACTGATACAGGGCTCAGAGGAGCCACTTTAGTCATGGAATTCAGCCACCACTGCAGTCAAAAACACCAACACTGGTGGTTTTGATGTTTAGGCTCCAGACAGTGTCTAGTCCACCCCCAGCCCCACTCTTGTTAATACCCTGTAACAGGCAAAAGGGCTGTAGCAAGAAAAACTCAAAGCTGCAACCTTCATTTAGTTTCCCTCAGAGGCTCACTCTATTTTCTAATGGTTCTGGCTGGTCTTGGTTGATGTACAGAGTGCTATATTCATTACATTATTTTGTTAACCGCTGGTGGCAAAACTGGGATTGGCAAGTGTTGTCTTTAACCCCTGGACTGCTATGAGTACATGTAGATGTTATCTTGCTGAATACTTGAACTGGTTGCACTAACATCATCTCTGCTACTCATTAAAATGGAGGGAACAATGGTGGGAAGTCCTTACAGAAAGGTTCCAGAAAAAGCACGAGCCCATCCATTAAAGGAAACTCTGGAAACTGAACCCAACAGGCCTGAATCTGACCAGCCCGTTGTTACTAAGGACTGATAAGTCCACCAAGGCATATGTTACCAGGTCAGTAGTAGAAAGCTAGTTTTTCACTTGTTCTTTGCCCAAGGCATGGCTCTATTCAGCATCAAACCCCACTGAAGGCAGAATGTGAAACCCAGCCCCCGAGGAGGCATGGAAAGAAGTGATGCTCAGCTGGTTCCTCCAGTCTGTTTCTCTATTGCACCCAGCCTGCCCCATGCCCCTCTCCAAAGCATCTTTAAATAAACTCTCCAGAGGTGTTCTGCTACACAGTAATGAACTAAAATGAAATAAAATGCTGCTGAAAGGAGCTGGATAAATGCCTTGTCATATTTTGTTATAATCACCTAGAACAACCTCATCGTCTGTGTCATCTGTCTCTCTCGCTTACTTGTGGAGCGGCAAGCATCATAGTGACTGTGCAAAAAAGGAAGAGAAATGCAAGTTCATGTGAGTTGGAGTAAATAATTCAGAGGCACTGGCTTGTTGTTCTGATACACAGTGCTACCCAGGGCTGCCAGGGCATCCTGGTCCAGCATGCACAGAAGTCATGCTCTCCCAAGTAAAAGCAAGCTACGGAGAAAACTAAGCGAATCCTCCAGCCTGTTAACGTTCCAGCTCATTGATCAGGTGGAAACTCAGCAGTGTGACTGTGTGGAGGGCTGGAGTGAGGCTGCAGGGTGTGGGAGCAGTGTAAGTATGAGCGGGCTGGTGGGCTCTTCAGCTGGTGCTGCTGTACCTGCACACGGGCACCTGCGGTTGCACTACTATACACCACTGTGCAACTGACTGAATACAGTCAGTGCTTGAGTTTGAAAGCCATTTCTGAACAACAGCTCAAGAAATGAAGGGCCAAAACAAAAAGAAGACCACCTAAAAAGCGGGACATCATGCACAGCCCTTCCACAGAGCAGAGAGTGAAAAGGAACTTTACGTGATCAGTTTCAATGTTGAGGTAGACTTGGATTTCCTGCCCAGCTGCCAGCTCACAAGGAACCTTACTGTATTGTGCTCTGCCTGGAAGAGAATTTGTTCTAGCTATACAGCTCTGATGATGACTTTGGAAAGATGCAGTCTTGGAGGCAAATGCAAACCCGTGTCCCACCGCTCCAGCTCAATGCTGAGCAACGGGCACAGTGGTGGTTTGTGTGTGGCTGCATATGTCAGGCACTTGAACTTCTAGTCTTCCAGTTTCTTGCTATATTAGTGTCTCAGAAGTTCTCCTGAACAGTAAAGATCTCCAGGAGCTGTTTCCCACCTTGATGCTTCTGTCTAAAATTAGAAGGAAGACAGTACAGTGCAACAGTCCAAGCACAAGGCACATTAAGTAATTCCCATACAATGTGCCAGGGCATCTTCATGGTGTTGTAGAACAGGGTCCTGCCTGGTTTGCCTTTCCTGCCCCTCTGTGCCTTCACACCCGTGCACACAGAGGAGAGGTCTCAGGTGTGGTCTGGAGGTGGTGGGGACAGCTCCAGCTCCCCCTCCCTGACTGGTCAGCTCGGGGTTCAGGCCAGCAGAGCAGTCAGTAGGTCTGGGTGATCATGTCGCTTTGGAGTCCAGCTGTCACAGTGGCCAAATCCTGTTAACTGCTCACCTTTTATTTCAGGCGTGAATAACTCCAGCTATACAGCTGCATATGCCTTGAAGAACTAAACATAGCTCTGCACAAAGCTTGGGGGTTATGAATTGCTGCGGTTTATGACTGGGGGTGGGATTTATCTATCACAAAGGACTGAATTAATTTGACTATTTGTGCAACCAGACCTGAGGTCTAAGGGACCAGCAAGGTATTTAGACATCTGAGTCACACCCCTCCTGCACCGCTGGTGCTTGCTGGCACAGACCTGGTCCTTCAAATGCTTGTTTAGTGGCATGATGCCACCATCATATAAGAACTTGGCCCAGTGGCTGGCTGGATCCACATGTAACCAGATGTATGCCTCTGACCTGACTGCAAAAAGGTCCTTCAGATTCAAATGCCATTTCTCTTTCAATAGTTAGCACCCTCTCACTGAACACTTCCCTCAACAAGTGCATCAGCAAGGCACCCTGCAAACCCAAAGCGCTCTGACCAGGAGCTGAGGGCCATCCCCAGCCGGGAGGAGACGGGGTGCATCTTGCTCCCCCTTCCCAGTGCCCTGTGCTTGGCTTGGAAATAAGACCTGGATCTTTTACTGACGACATTCAGCAAGCAGAGCTGATGCGCCTGCACAGCATAGCCCTGCACAGGACCAGCCCAGCACTCGCAGGCGAGGCAGCTCTGCACACAAGCTGATTTGCTCTTTCCTTCAGTGGCACTAATTAGACCACATGCAGCTCCTGTTTCTGGGAAGAGCTCTTTTAGAGCCGGCTCAGGTATCTCTCAACTGCATGGCATTTGTCAGTTTGGAAATATCGACTCTGCTTAGAAAGCTAAATAACATCTCACAGCAGTATTGCAGTCTCCCAGTTCTTACTGGAAATAACCTTCTGGTGTCATCTGCCCATGGCCTTGTCCCTTCACATGTCTGGCAAGATAAAACATTCTTTTAAGGGTCAGGGTGATGATAGGGAAGGTATCTGCTGTTCTTAATTTTACACACAGTACTTCAGCAAATGTCCACATTTGCCAGTCTGAATTCAAAAGACGGAGGGAGGGATGTGAGCATAGAATAGCAGCAGAAGTTAATGAATGTGTTTGTAAAATAATCTCTTGTATGCATAACTCACTTTTAGTACCTGATTTTCAGTCTCGTCACAGAGAGATTATGTTGATTTACACTTCTGCAACCACTGAAATTCCTTTGCAGACAGAGACAGGAATTTCTGTTAAATATATATATAGAATTTCTCCAGGTTCATTTGAAGAGAGTGATAATATATCATTGCTCCCAGTAGGGACATAGGTGCCTCCTAGCTTATGTCTGCTGACATGCATTAGAGCTGGGCTTGAACGTACCAATCAATAGTGGGAAATGCAGCGGCTGAAACTGCTAAGTGCAGCTCTAATGTTCCTTATGCAAATGTTAACACTCACCCAGAGAGCACACCTGCTCAAATGAGCAAAGAAACAAGATTGACTGCTCTATTTGCTAAATGATTCCCAATATTTCCTGGGGGGTTTTTTGTGGTTTGCATCTCTTATGAAAAAAAAAACCCAACCAGTTGCTGAAACTGCAGAGGGTAGTACCAGCCAAAATTAAGAAAAGACCACCTCTCTTTTTGGGCCAAACGTGTGTTGCCCACACACTCAAGGGCAGGTGGGCTATCCTGCACTATTGCCAAGTGCATCAGGGCACAGCTAGCTGGGTTCTGCCCCTCTCATCTGCTTAGTGCCTACTGATTCCTATCCTGATGCAGACCAAAGTGGACACACATGTCCCTGACTTGACTCTCAGGCAGAACTAGTGCATGGGTGTTACACCCTTTGGTGTAGTTCCTGGGAACCCCATGCTCCATCCAACCTTGTTATCCACTAACCAGCCGCTCAGCCTGAAGCTAGACCTGATTGCCCAAGTAGCTGAGCACCTGCTGCTCGCACCAGATTAACAGGAGCTGCATGTCCTCAGGAATGCCAGTGGCTAGACCTGGAATTTGCTTATGCTAAAAGCCAATTCATTTGCCCTGAACACACAGCTGATACATGGAGCGAGACCACTGTTATGACAGGCAGGCCCTGAGGGTCTGGGATCACCTTCTTATTCCATCTGCAAGCTGGAGTAATTGCAGCAATGACTGAGCTTCATAGCAGTATTGACCTCCTTCCCCCTCTGTAATATACAGAAAAGTGGAATAGGAGGAGAGAAAAACCTTAGTTTTCTTATTTCTTTCTGCACAGTAACCCTGACCTTCGTGGCACACCTGGCCATTGCTGTCTGGGAAGGTTTACACTTACCAGCTGGCCCCAGCACAGCTAACTGACTGCTCAGCAAGGCTGGGTGCAGCAGCAGCCCGGGTGAGGGGCATGTGCGTTAGCAGCCGTTTGGCAGAGCAAGTTTATAAAGAAGGAAAGGAGGCTACTAGGAAGGTTGGGCTGATGGGTCCCTGTGCTCTGAGGGATGATTGGATGGGGGCTGCAGTCAGAGGAATGTCAGTAATGGACTTAGAAGTAAGCAAGCCTTTATGTGGGACTAGTCTAAACCTGTGCATAAAGTAAGAAGCAGCTCTGGGTCTGGTCCCCTGAGGAGCTTCGGACAGACCCTGTGGTCACGAGGGGGCTAGATCCTGGCTGTGAAATGGTGGAAAAGGTGATCCCTCCTTTCAGGGGATGTGTGTCTTCACCTTTTCATTTCCTCTTATCATCTAGAGGTAACAGTAAAGCTGCAAGCGAACTTGTGAGCTGACTAAGATGAAAGGCCAGGGTTTGCTTGTGTGTGCCAGGAGCTGGGGTGCCTAGAGAGCCTGAGGCAATGTTATGGGCATTTAAAGCTGCAAGTGTCCTGCTGGCAGCTCTTTCACTGGGAAAGGATCAAGGTAAAAAAAAACAAGGAGAAGTTGTTAGTGTGACTGCCTTGTAGATGTGCTATCTGGAGGAGTTCGTTTTGGGAATTGCTGAGCAGGTGAGATCTGCTTGATCTTGAAGGCAAGGAGTCTTGGAAATGCTGCTGGGCTCAAGTTGTCTGAAGCTGTTGGTTCCTTGTGTGATAACACTGCCTTGGCCAGCAATGCCCGCACGCATTCATCCCCAGGGAAGTACGTGGTCAGACTGTAAAAAAAGGACATATCCTGGCACGCAGTCAGCTTTGTTTACTATTATCACTGGTAAACTGCACACCAGCAGGTATTTATCAGTGATTGTAAACCCTTGAGGTGTCACAGAGGGAAGGCAAAATGTTTCCTTGGCTTATGCAACAAATTGCTAGGAAGGGTGCGTTCTTTTACACTGTGAGTTGAGGGAGCATAAGCTTGCTAAGCTTTGCTGTCCATGTGCTTTGTATCTGTCCTATGGGGTGCTCACCTGAACACAGTTTAGGTGCAGGTATGTGTGAAGAGCCGTTTCTGCTATTGCTGGGTGCGTTGGGCTGCAGCACTGTTAGCCTTGCAGAGGGGTGCCTGCTGTGAAGCCAGGGGGGAGCCCAGCTGGGAAGACAGCTGAGCTCTCTGGGTCAAGCAAATTCAGTAGCTTGGTTAGATCCTTACCTGAGGAATGTGTTGTCTGCATGTTGACTTTGGATTATCCCTGCCTGAAATGCTTGCAGTAGTGACTTCACTGACCTGAACAGTATGAAAGTCATCAGCAGAGAGCACAGGTGTACTTTTTTAATGTTAATGTGTGAGTGTCCCAGGCTGTGTTCTCAAAGTCCTTATTGCCTCCACAAAGTTTCCAGCTTGTTAAAAGAAGAAACTGTGCAACAATGTGCTCTCCAGTGTACCACCACCAGTGAGTGCTTACCCAGTGCAGTGTGATTTTTACCCTATTGTGTTTTAAAGGTTATAATTCCTCACGATGCTACACCACCTCATTTCTCTACCTTTCTGAAGCAAGAAATATAGCCTGGAAAACCAATGTCCTGCTCTTGAGAAGGAGTATTGTTTAGACCACAATTTCTATCCCATTGTTATGTTGTTACAGCTCTGCTTGCCTGTGAGCGTAGCTGAGGGGTATGATTGTACTATCCATCTCTACTGACCCTAGACATGGAGATGAGAGCAGTTGCTGCCTAATTTCTTAGTAAAGCCTTCATGTGAGCTGTCTTGAGGGTGTGAACCCAAGGGAGAGCTTTTCTATGGGTATGTGACTTGTTAAAAGTGCAAACAAAACCCCAGAGAAGTAAAAATACCAAGTGCTGGAGAAGCTGGTTCTGTTGGTCCTGAAGTAAGAATTTCAGGCAGGTCTCTAAGCCACAGGTGGTAGGTGTGCTGTCATTGCTCTGTGCATAGCCTGATTAGCACATCAGTGGAAATAGGCAGAAGTCAGAGTTCTCAGCTTCAGAGTTTTAATGATAGAGTATGAAAAGAAAAGCCACCACCTTCTTTCTCCTGTACCTCCCTCCTATGAGGCTCTAGCAGCTGCCTTGAGACATTTTTTTAGCAAATTTTTAATCTTCTGTATAGGTATTTCTCTTACCTACTGGTTTCCATCACAGGTGGTAGGAGTTTCTTTCCTGGAGTCCAACTTCTGGATGAATCTGAAAATCTAATGGGAAGAGTGTTTCTTTATCTGCTCTTGTTTTACCTGGTGTGTATAAATGCATGATGAACAGTCTCACTATAAATGTGCTCACTCCTCAGTGTCTGACTCTAGCCAGCTGCTGTTCCTGTTTCCCATCCCTGATGCTTAGCAAATGAGGGCTGTTGATTTTGATATGGACATGGGCTAAATCAGCAGGGATGATCCAGATCTTGTGGCTTTTCATGATTGCTGAAGGATTTGGCTATTCTGGGTAGCAAGCCATCATCTCTGGTGGGAGAGAAGATTGTTTCATGCAACCATTTATATTCTTGAAATGATAGTGCCCTTTTACCTTTGAGATCTTTAACAATGCAGAAAGATAGTATTGCATGACCTTGCTTTTGGCAGTGAGTATGAACTGATGGCAGCCAGCAACATTTTCATCTGTTCTCAGCTCTAACTTCTTCCTTCCTGGTCCTCCTCTCTCTGTTTGCCCTTGTAATTGGAGATAAGCTGAACCCATATAGTTAGGCAGCATCAGAAATGTAATCTAGACATCCCTTCTGTGAATCGCATTTCTAACGTGCCCTTCAAACAGAAGTCAGATGCCTACAGTCTATTTTCTATGAGCTGCTTGGAAAAAATCTGAACTGTAACTATTGATAGATACATGTTTGAGGGACACCTGGAGGTGTCTGGTGTTCTCACAAAACCAGCACAATACTTGACTGAAAAGCAGCTTTGCTCCAGGACAGCTTTATCCTGTTCCTAAAAGGAGATCAAACTCTTCATGGGAGGGAAGGCAGGGGCCACTAGGGACTTTGATAAGGTGATGAAAGCCTCTAAGTGATTCAATTTTTGAGCAGAACAGGAGTTCAGGCTGTGCAGGTCTGCAGAAGAGATTTTAAAATACCCTCTCATGCTGTCTGGGAACAATGGAGGACTTGGTGAAAGATCAGGTGCGTTTTCTGTCTTTGTGCCCTATCCAGGCCATTTTGCTGTTGAACAAAACCCTGCTTGCTGTGCGATGCAGCAGCTAGCCAAGGCTCAGGTTCCCAAAGCTGGGCCGCCTTCTCAGAGCATTGCTCCTACCTTCTGTTCCAGAATGACAAACTTGTAGAAACATGGGGAGAAAAGTCTCAGCTGAGGGGAAGAAAGAGTGGAGGTGAGGAATTACATGCAGGTGATAGGCAAGAAATTCTGACAATTCTTTTGTTGAGCTATTGAAGTCCTCCAAGAGCAAGTTAATCCTTACTTCCTGACCCTGTCCCTGTCCTTGGGATCTCCCTTTCGGGAGACCTCATGGCTGTCTACAAGGACATATGTTGTTTGGCTAAGGAAATGGAAAGCTTGGAGGAGGGTCACAGGAGGTATCCAGACCAAAAAAAGCTATTTGGACAATGCCATTGTTTTTAGACAGATGAAGCTGCACCTACCTGCTCCTGACAGATGGGTTGAGATCTTGAGGCTTTATTAAAAAAACAAAAGTGTAGATTCTGGAGCCTCTAAATACACAATGAGATGCTCAGATAAGTGATTGCTCTGAAATCCTGGTTGTGCTGGAACTGTGCAGAACCACAGCAGTTAAGAAAACTATTGCATTTGACTGAAATTGTGAGTATTCCTTAGCCTTCCCCTCTGCCCAAGTCTCTTGGATGTTTGAATCCTTTAAGTGGTGGAAATGAGATGTAATGCTCTGGAATGCCCTGGCTGGGTGGTCAGTGAAATCCTGTGTTGTGAGGCCCAGTAATGCTGGGTTATCCAGATTAGACACTGCATCTGATTATCTTGCTGATAATCCTACCCTCAGTAATTTAATCAGGATGGGGATTGCAAGGCCAGGATCAGGCAGAAATAATGGGTGATTGCCCCCTTGCACATCTGTAGTACTTGGAACTCCTTGTTTGTGGCAATATCTGTAATGCATTTAAATAAATATACATGTGTGGTAGTGCTGTGTTGCCACTGGCATTGCCGCTGGAGTCTCCTGATGATTCTCACTGTTTGTAGGTGAGAAGTCAGTTATTTAGTGGCTTGGGGTGACAGTTTCCTGCATTTGCTTTCTTTGAATTCTCACAAAGAGTGTGTGTGGGAGGGAACTGATATGTGATACCAGTTTAAACAAATTGGGATGGCAAAGAGAATGATCCAGTCCAGTAAGAAGAACAGGTGCTGCTAACCTGCCTGTCAGAGGCAGGACTCCTTGCCTACTGCTATGGGAGAGCTGGGTGAAGTGATCCATGTCCTGATCCCTTCTCTGGCTTTCCCAGTGTGGGTTGGGAATGAAGCTCTTTGGGCATGTGTTTGCAGAAGTGCTTAAAGGGGGACTGTGTTCATGCTATCTAATTTGGTCCAAAAGGCAGTGATTTAGACTGCCTGACACCTGGAGCACCACGTCCTACAGAAAAACTGGTACCCAATGTATCCAGCTTCCCCAAACCTGAAATAAATTCAGACCTTATTGTGAGACCCACCTAAACATGTGCACATGGGAATAAGAACTGCTAAAGGGAATTCTTCATGTATGCAATGAACCTGACCCTAGTAACTCAGGAGAGTCTTATTCAAGGATGATTGGTAGTGCCTTAGGATTTGGGATGCATGCTGCAAGATACAGGCTAGAGGATAATGGGTGCGCTTGGAACAGCTCCGCGCGTAGCTGAGTGTCACAATTTATGTTGGGCTTTTCCCACAGTGCATATATGTGATCTATTGGAAAGGCATTTGAGAAATGCTAATATGCTTAGAGGTATAAAATATGTATCCTATGCAGACCTGCAACTTTGAAGGGGCTGTTAAAATAAGCCTAGAGTGTATATATTAACACTTGGGAAGTGCTCATGGTGTGTACAGCGCAGGGGATGGGGGGAAAACCGAGCTCGGCATTTCTTGTTCCAGCCAGGAGAGGGCAGAGGTTCATACACAACCACATGTGGCCTCGGGAGGCTGCTGATATTTAATGATGGCATTTAATGGTCACTGCCAGGGGGCTGAGCACTTACAGCTGAGGTGGTGTTTCCCTCCTAGATCCTAACAGCGGAGGGAGCATGGGGCAGCTGTGAGACAGAGCAATGCTCAGCTGTGCCTGGGGAAGGAGGCTCACCTTAGTGCAGGGATGAGAAGAAGCTGAAAGCAAGGGAAGGAGGCATGAAAAAAATCAAGGGAGAGAATGGGTGCTGCGGGAAGGGGAGGAATAGCAGATGGCAATGGCAGGCCTGGGTGCTGGGCAGGGAGATGAGAGCTTTCCTCTATGTGGCAAACGTGACTCGTGTCTGTGTGCAGATGCCAGAATTGCAATGCTTCGTGCATGTAGGAGGGCTGCAGCCAGGGAATGGGGGAGATGGCTTAGCTGGAGCTCACGGACTGGAGGGCTGCCTTGGGGAAGAGTCTGCATGCACTGGCCCAGAGTGTTTCAGTTCAGTGTGACTCCTACCTGGTGCTGTCCCCTTAGAGGTGGCACCCTGAGCACTGCATTGAGGATGTAATTTTGTTGCTTAGATATTCATGACATGGGGAATCTTCAGGATCAAGCAGTTAAGTGTTTCCAGCAAATGCTTTTGTTTTGGAGCTGTTTGCCAGTTGGTGCTTTCTTGGTGCTGGCGGGAAAACATCTCCCCACTGGAAAACAACCCCATTGCTTTTCCTGCTTGCTGTTGCTACTGGCTTTTTTTTTTTTTTTTTTTTTTTTGCTGCTGCCAGTTGGCTGCACATCCCATCACTTGGTGTTTCTACTGCTCTCAGCCTTGACATTGCATCTTCTTGTTTCCTTGCTGTCTGTCCTTTTGCTACAGCTGATCCCCTGTCATCCTGAACCTCTTGCCTTCTCATCCCACTGCAATGTGGAGCTTGTTGATTCCTAGTCCTGATTCACTCCAGCCTTGGCTTTCTCTGCTCCTGTTACTTTGGAGGGTCTCAAACCCTATTGCCGTGCTGACTGTGCTAAGCTTTTCCAGTTTGCCACCTTGCTGACTAAATAGTTTTCTTTCTCTAGCTTTCTTGCTGGCATGGGATTCAGTCACAACTGGCTTCCTGCCACCTTGAGTCAGTCCAAACCTTCCTCCTCTGCCTTCATTTCTTTTTCTGACCAAAATCTCTTCTACTTCTAAGTTTAAAAAGAAATGCAAGATTATGTGCTCTCCTTTCTTGTCCTTGTCTCTTGGATGTGAGCGCAAGCACCTTCTCCCATCTCCCAGACTCCCTATATCTATTCCTATCCATGCTGTTATTCTTCCCCTTCAGTCCACCCTCTCTTCTGGCAGCTCTTCCTTACAAAACAAACTTGCTATTCAAGCCCCCACATGTTTCTCTAAATACAGCCCATCTCTGCACCTTGACTTGCAAAGTGACTTCATCAGTCAGCCCTTCTTTCCTCTCATGTCCTTACTCTTATCACCTGGGCTGTTCCTCCTCTGTTCTTCCCTTCCCTCCCTAGACTGTCTTCCACAAAGTCCCTTGGAAGGTGCTGTTCTTCCCTTTGGCCTTTTCCAATCTAAATTTGTGAAACTGTCCCATATGACTCCGTCCTTGGGCTCTTTCTCTCCTCCCTTTACATCATATCTGATTGATCTCATCCAAGCAGTAGATTGCCTTTGTGGATGCCTTGTCACTTCTCAGTCTGAGAACAGGTGGAGACAGGTCTATCTTGAAGACCTCTGTGCAGATCCGGCTATCTGCTTCAGTCTAGAGCAGAGCTCTTCTGTTTCCCCTCACATCCAGTCCATTCCTGTTTCCTGCTTTTCCAGTGACAATGGACACTGCCATCAGGCCCCCAACCTGCATGTCACTTGCCTTGGATATGTCACTGGATTCTCAGGTCACAGGTATTTTAATGCATACTACTGTGTAAGGTTCCCTCTTCCACACTGCACAAGCCCTCCCTGGCACCTCTTCCATTACTGACACAGGTTGGTTTTTTTTTCCCCTCCTTTGATGGGAGTTATCTCGGGCTCCTCCTGTCTATGCTGAAAGTTGCTTCCAAGGTGGTCCTTTCCCTAGCTCAGAAAAATATCTCCTGGAGTTGGTGTTTCTGCAAAGCCAACTACTAATGCAGCAAACACTGGAAAAAAAAATGCCCATGGACCTGTTTTCTTCTTCTCACCATTCGTTCTCTGTGCAGCTGCTCCTCTGACGAGAGGAATGTCCTCTTAGCACCGTTTGCTAAAGCTGCTGCTTGGTTCTGGTATTTTAGTTTTGAAAGATAACCACTTTGACTAAGAAACAGAAATACCCTTTTACCTTGCCAGTCAGCTAAGAAGGTTCTAGAAATGCAGGGGAGGAAAGACTAATTTTATGTGCATTGGAAGATGAGATCCTCAGAAATGGCAATAGTGATTCTGTTCTGACTCTCCTGAAGCACATGGAGATCAGCTTTGGGCATGGCTGGGATGGGTAGTGGCAGGACTGTGCTCCTTGCTATAGCCCCTCAGCTGGCTATCATGCCAGCTCTCGTCTGCATGGCAGATGTGTGCAGCACTGACACAGCTAAAAAACTCTGCTAATTCCAGACCTTCTGGGCCAGAGCAGAATCTTCAAGGGCAAGGCTGGAAGATGGGCAGAGAAACAAGTCTTTCTGATCCTGTCTAGGTGGTAAGTTGAGTGCTTTCTGGACTTGGTTCTTGAAAAGACCTCTGAAACCCAACCTGGACAGCTGTCCATCATGGGAAAAACAACATTTAGTACTTGACGTGTGTTGGGTTCTGTAGAATAAAGGAAGAATCTGCCCAGGAGCATGTGGCTCTTCCAACTCGGTGCTACGTTTGCTGCAGTCCATTTGACTATCTAACTAGCAGCAGGTTACAAATGCTGCCTATGATCTCAGTCTTGCTTCATCCTTTGCTGAAAGGTCTGCAAAAAGAGCAAAGATGGAGAACTGCTGTAGAGTGAACAGGATTTTAGTAATTTGCTGGCTACCCAGATTCTTCCTTGAATCTCCACTGTTTTCTAAGTTTATATTTAACAGTCACTTGGAAGATGCCACTGCAATGTTTAGAAAATACTATAGGTTGCTATGTCTGCTCCACCTATGGCAAGAAGGAGGGTTGTCCTTACCAGGTAGAGCTGAGCTCCTTCTAAGGAGTCACGCTTTGAGAGTCTTGAGTTAAAGGTGTGTGGTTTGGTTGTGTGGATGGGTAATGCAGCTGAACTCCCCTGCACCTCGTGGCCACAGCTGCCAAGGCAGGAGCAAGCAAGAGCCTCCAACTGCTGTTCATCCTTTCAGGGTCAGGCATGCTGATTTTCATACTGTTTGGGTTGGTTGCAGCCCAAGCTTCTGGGATGGATATCAATCAAGGAAAGCAAGGCTTAAAGAAATTGCTATTTATGTATATAAGCAAAGCAAACAAACCAACCAAGATTTTCTATAAGCAAAACCTCAGCAGAGAAGAGCAGAGGCAGGCAGTATCTTGGCAGGCTTATTGAATAAGCCATTGAAGACTGCCTGTGCCTGGTGTCCAGCAGATCTGGGGACAGGTGGCAGGTCAAGTCTATTTCTGCATTCTGTGCTGACTGGAAACCAGGGTTCCCTCAGCTTTAAATTAGAGCCATCATGCATATTCTCGGCCTGACTGGTGCTTTCCTGTTGGTGCCAGACCCCTCTACCTCCAGGGGAAGTGTTATCCTTGCAGCTCAATCTAGGTTGCCACAGGGGTTAGTATTCTCACCACATAGTTGATATCCTACTTAAAGACACTGGAGCAGAAAGCAGCAGCATCTCTTCCTGCTACAGAGCTGCTGGAAGCTGGTGTGGGTCAAAATGGCTTTAGGGGTCACACTTCACCCAAGCAAGGTAGAACTTACAAAGTTCACTTCAGAGATCAAGTTTTTCCTACAAGCATGAACAGCTGTCTCCTTAGCTTGCAGCCTTTCATGTCAGGGATGAAGGTGCTCTGTGGATGCTGTCTGTTCCTGTGGATTTGATTTGGGGCGTGGAACTGAGCTTTTTTTCCTCAATTTCTCCCAGCAAAATGCATGAGTTTGTATTTCAGGTTAAGCATGTGAATATTTTTTTTTGCCTTTACCATGGCTGTTCAAGTGCTTAAGGTTTGTGTCGCTGCCTGATGTAACTGTCTAGTGTGGAGGTAGATAACTTCACACCTAAGGGTTGGTATTACCATCTTTGCAACTGAGAGTGAGCTAGTTTAGTTAGGATTCCCCTCTGCTTTTGTCATGCTCCCTTCGTCACTCCTCTTCCCCTTATTTTCTATTATATATCTCAATTTTATTTGAATTTCACTTCTGTTCTCAATATTTTTCATGATATCTGCCAAGAGGAACTCAAGCTCTGAACTAGTCTGGTCAAATGGCTGTCAGTGGGGCTGGTATCAAGCAGCACTTATCTGCCTCTTGTATTTGGACAAACTCTGAGTTTCAGCTTAAATTATCACAGGAAGATCCAATTCTCTGAAACATGGGAAAGCTGCACTATGAATACACTGATGCTGACGGTCTTGGCTCTGCAGGTTTTATTGCTTTTGTTATTTTCTAATGTTCTGGGAAACAGCATTAAAATGAACAGGGTAAAGATAAGCAAGTGGAAAAAATGTTGGAGCTGGATAGGAGACGATTCTTTGTGCCCAAGGCTCTGCTTGTCCCTTACCTCAGGGACACTGGAGCTGTCTGACATATACTTAGGATTTTGGTGGGTGTCGGTTGGCATTGAATCGCTGCCTTAGTGGGCATCTTGCAGGACTGTGGGGTCTGAGGGCAGAGTTCAGTGCTCTAGAAATGGCTCTTACATGGTAGGAATAAGGCAAAGAAATTGCCTCCTGGGATTTGGACCTTGGCAGAGGTCACTCTGCTATGATTTCTTGAAATAGCAGATAAAGAATATGAATGTTACACAGCCCTCGTGGCTGTAGAGTAGCGATGAGCTAATCATTTTTTGTTGTATGAAATAGGCATAGGCAAGTGGGATTTTAAGATAAATAGTCCATTCTTTGCAAGTATTTGAGCACCTGGCTCTTAGGAGGGCTGAGCTGCCAGCAGGAAGCTCCTTCCTGCCTCTGCCCTGTAAAGTTCTTTTTCCTTGCGTAAAGCATTCCGAATGCATGTAATTACCTTTTTTTAATCAGGTCAAAAAGGGGTTAGTGCTTAAGTAGCTCCATTCAGCAGCTTATTTTCAAATTTTCTCTTTTACATGAAAGTCTTAAGCTTTTATAATGGTATAACAATCTGACTTCAGACATCTTCCTCCCTGCCCCCACCTGCTGGAGGAGGTGACAAATTTATTTACTAAACTGAATAACTAGAAGTCTGTGGTGGGGCTCAGAGGGTCTGAGAGCTAGCCCTGAAAACACAAAGCATTTTGCTGCAAGGACTGAGAACAACCTCCAGGTTCCCTGGACTTTGAGGAGCTCAGGGTGCTCAGTACCCCACAGAAAACTAAAACTGGGAGTTGAGCTGTTTGGGTCAGACCCAACTAACATTAAAGTCAATATCAATACTCTTGTTAATGTAAATGGGTGTATATGGATGTTTATGAAGTATAGTAGCAGAAGAAAGCTGGTGGTACTCCACCAGCCCAGTGCTGGTGCTCAGAAGGACCTTCCTCTGTGTCAATACAAGGATGGTTCCCTCAATCCATGATTTTCTTCCATAGTAATTTTTTACTTACTTGCAAGTAATTGCAAAACTACTCCCTTGTTTCGGTACTTTTGTGACTTTAGTGCTTTTTCCTTTATTAATATAATACTGACTGATTAATCTCAACGTTTGATCAATAATTTTATGTAATTAAACTGACTGTGCTTGCTCAAAGGTTGTGACTTGCTTTGGTCTTTATTCCACACACCAGCTCCTAATGCACTTATGCTATGCTTCTAGCAACTACTTGGGTGATGCAAGAAAGTGACATCAGTTGATGATGTAGTAGTTATTGTTTTTCTTGTTCATAATCAGAAGCTATGCACATCATCCTCAGGGTGATGGATTACAGCTTGTAGAATGCCCTTTGTATTTTACCCTTCCTATATTATTAAAAACTTCTAGTCTCTGTTTACTCCCCCGTTCCCCCACTGTGTTCTCTACTTTTTCAGTAGTGTTAGAGGTCCTTCCTGCTGATGCTGTGTCATGGCCTACTTTCCTGGAACCTGCTGCTTTGGCTTGTGCTTATCTGAGCAGAGCTCATGGCACGTGGACATCTTCTGAGCATGGTGTGGTACAGAGCTGTTTTGTTTTCTGTCTTAAAGGAATCTGTTCCGCTGGCTAATGGCAGTTAGCTAATGATGCGCATTGGTTTTTGGGAATAGATGCTTCAGAGTCCAAAAAAGGACTTCTAGAAGCACTTTGAGTCCTGCTCCCCGTTGCAGCTGGTTTCAAGGGTAGACCCACACTGAACATCAAGGTTGGTAGTTATTCCTCCCCCTTGGTTAGAACTCAGGGCAGGTCCTTTCTGATTGGGCTGTTCATTGTCTTTAAGGAATACTGTTTTTAATTCTGGGCAGGACAAGTGCCTTTGTCACCTGCAGGGAGAGCAGCTCTGTCTCTAGCCAGGAAGTCTGGTCTGGATGCTGAAGTTGGCTTCTGGGCAGTTTGGGAATAGGCTGAGACATTGGCACCTAGATTCACACTCCCTTGAAATCAAAGTGAAGAACTGAAGCTGGCTTATGGCCAGTTTTGTGCAGAGCTTGGTACAGAAGCTAGGTCCCCTGGCCCTTAAGATCGTGCCTCTGTGCCTGGGTTTGTTGCCATTTTGGATGGTCATCACCAGAAACTGGCACTGAGCAGATGAAATCCCACCACTGGTGATCTGCTCCCTCCCGGCACATCCAGCCTCATGCAGAAGCGCCCCATGCAGACATGGCAGCATGCACGTGGCTACAGGCACAACCTTGCAGGCTGGCTGGTGCCTCTGCCTTTGTGAATGGTGGTTCCCTCTAGAGAAGGAGGCACTGTGCCAGGGTAGCAGATGGGCAGGAGCAGCAGCAGCTGGGAGACCATGTATGATCATCACGTGGCTTACTGTATGCAGCAATGCCAAAATGGCCACTTGGCTTTATCATGTCTGTGCTCAGGGTTGCTCCTAAGCCAGCTGCTTCCAGAGGCAGGGTGTGGAAGGGGGGCAGGCAGCACCGACTGCAGCAGGCAGTGGGCTCTGCCCACCATCCACCATCAGTGGGGGAAGCAACAGGTTCCTCAGGGGCTGGAGGCCTGGGTAATATTTCCATCTCTGTCCGGAGCACTGCAGGAGAGCAGCCAAGCTGAGCCCTTGCTGTTCCCTCTCATCTGTACGGGCTGAGCTTTTCTCTGCCGAGTAAAAGCCTTTCCTCCATATGCACTGTCCTGTTACAGCTGGGGATAGCTCTACAGAGGATAGAGGGGATAGCCCTAGGGACTGCTCTTGATGAAGTGAGTTGGTCTGGTGGGGTGGGCAGGTCTTCTGTAGTGCATGCTGGGCAAAAGGCCTGCTGGTCAAACAGCAGTGCAGGTGGCCCTGAAGAAGCCCCATGTTGGCAGCCCCACAGAAACCACTCAGGACTAACATCAAGGGTGAATAACTTTCCCAAATAGTCATGTCCTTGCCATGACTGGAGCCAAGGACACACTGAAGCATTACGAAGAAGAGGGTCTGCACAGGGTGGTTTGTGCTCGGACTGAGACACCTTGTTATTTGTACTGTGATTCCAGCTTACTCCCAAAGCTTGAACACGTGAGGAGAACAGCTGACAAGTGAGGGAAGCACACCTGGCAACCCTGTGGACTTGGTACAGGGTAGTGGTGCTTCAGAAGCTCTCCTTCCACTGTGGCTCAAAAGGTGTGCATGGGAAGGAGTCCAGGCTCAGCACATCAGCATCTCCTGAGTGCTGCAATGCTTTGTCTTACTGTGGTTTGGAGAACAACTTGATGCTTTACTGAGATGCCATTAATGTGTGTATCTTCATTTGATGTTTGTTACTTGCAAAGCCACAGTAGACGCACATCTGACTTTCCTGAGGGGCTAGAGGAGAAACCGTGATCTAACTCAAGCTGGTCCCATCTTGCTTGATACTTTAATGCAGGATGCATAGTTGAAATCTAGAGTAGAGCACAGGCAATATTATATTCCTTTCTCCTGATAAGTAGTTTGAAAGGTGACCTGTAAATGGCAAGGGAGGGAAAATATCCACTGGATTTGTTCCCTTGAATTTGCTGCTTTGTATTGAGGAGAGAAGCCCTGAAGGGGCTTCATCTGTGTTCTGCATAGGGAGGGTCTTCTCTCTTCAAGCTGGCTTTTTATTTTAAGAACATATATCTTAAGGCCTTGTGATGCTTTCAGGATCTGGAAGGGAAATTCTGATGTCCCAGGTGTGACCCAGAAAGAGATCTGATAAACTGTGATTGAAAATGAATGTGTGGATTGGTGGGTCTGGGTGTTTTGCTTGAACTGTGTTCCTACCTGCTGTTACCTCAGAGGAAGAAATACTTCAGCTCAAAAGCAAAACAAAAATTAACAGAAATGGCTTTTTGCCTTGCTCCCCAAGGGCGAACCCTCTGAACTCCTAATTCATGTCCTTCTCTGTTGAGAGGACGTCCACAAAGAAAACAAACCCTAGAAGAAAGCAACCTACCTTTATTAATGGGGAGCATGTTATGGCTGTCCCTTTCAGGACATAGGAAATATTTTTCCAATGTTTGGGAAACTTGATCTTTGTGTATTCCCATGGCAGTGGGGCTCAGCCTGATGCCTGCAGCTAGGAACTGTTCCCCAGCTTCTTCTGTGAAGCTGAATTATTGATGGCTGTTAGCTTACCAGGCAGCGCACAGCTTTGAAAGGAGTCTCGATTCCTTGGTCTAGTGCCTGGTATTACAAATAGTGCCTCAGATTACATTCTTGGTGACTAGCCTGGCTGTACCTTAAAAGTTAGGGTGTTTTCTTTGCCCTCATTTCTTCCTGTTGAAAGTTGTTCTTGAACTTGGATGCCAGGAACCTTAATGTCCTCTGAGAGTTTGCCTGTTTTGTGGGTTTGGTGTTTGGGGTTTTTTTCACCTGGTTTGGGTTGGTTTTGGTTTTTGTTTTTTGGGTTTTTTTTTTGTTTGTTTGTTTTTCCCCTCCCTTATCTGTGGGAGTTGATAACTTGAGTCCAAGAGTTTTAAAAGAACTGGCTGAGGAGTTATTGAGCACTCTGGTGTATATTCTGATTGCGTTTTGGAACATTATTAAGGACTAATAGACCTCAAAAGAGTTATTGTTTCATTGCTTTTCAGAAGAAGCACATGGGTTGACCCTGGAAGTGCAGTCTGGTCAGTTTGGCATTGATGGTGGGTAAAAACATAGCAATGGGGAAATAGGATCCCACCAGTTGATGAAAGAAACTTGAGAAATGACAAATTTAATTCTACCTCCTAGTCAAATCATAAAGTCTAAGTCTGCTTCGTCAGTTCTCTAGTGCATTTTGACTCAAAGCTTACCTACAATACCTGAATATTCGGTCCTGAAATAAAATAAAACTAATGTTATTTTTCATGATAATGTAGAACTTAGTAAATGGGTAGGAGCCAGTTAATATGTGAACTTTACATGGTGGGTCTTCATCCAGCTGGGCTGTTCCTAGCTGCTTCTCAGGGGCATTCAGTTCTTGCACTAATATGCCATCTTTAACTTAAGTGCCCTGCCACCTTGTGGGGTAGCAGCTGAGATTGGAGCAGGTGGTGTTCAGAACTGCCTGGACCATGTACTGAGGTGGGATCATGTGCACAATGTCCACTTCCATAACCAAGTTCAGGGTTCTGCTTTGGGAGGGGGAAGCCTGTAGGCAGTGTCTGCAGGATGGGTTACAGTAGCTTAGAATAAGGAGCATTAGGAAGCCTGTATAACCACTGACTGGTTTGCCAGTACTGGGCTGTAGGTGAGAAGGTGAATATAAATGCCAGGATGTGTGAAGAAACAGCAGGAGAGAGAAACTGCTGTTCCTGTATTTAGAAACTTACGTAGTGCCAGAGCCATCTATCCTCTACGTGTGCAGCTCCCAGCACAGTGGATGCCTTGAGCTGCTTTTTCAGTAACACAAATCATAAAAATAAGCACAGAACTGGGTTTTACCATCCCCACCATAGCAAAGTTGAAGAATCTGGAAAAACTTAAGAGCTACAGGAATAATTCCAGTGCGGAGAAACTTCCTTACAGGGATGAACTTAAGGAGCTCAATCTGTGTTCTCCGAAGAAGTGACTTGATCTTGGTATGAATGTTTTATCAACTTCGCATTAGCAGGGGACTGCTTGTTTTATTAAGCAGTGAAAGGGAGAACAAAATACCCCAGTGGCTGGCTGCAAAAGCAGAAAAGCACAAACTAGCCATGAGGTGGATGTTTTATGAATCAGCATTAATTAATCTTGAAACAACATACCCGGAGAAGGCCTGAACCCGAGAGCGGGCATCTCCGAAGAGATCCTCTCCGCGTCTGCAGGTGTCACGGGCTCAGTCTGGCTTACGTGCTGCGGGGAGGCTAGCTAGGGTGAGCGGAGCGAGCCCTCTGACCTGACCAACTCGAGCGTTGCGGTCCGGGGGCTTGCCTCGGACCATGTGCAACGCGCGCATCACCTGCGGAAACCCGCCGGTGCGTATGCAGCGGCCGGGACGCGTTCCGTGTTGTGCCGCACAGATGCCATCTCCGCGTACCCGGGAGACGATTTCCGCGCCCGGCTCGGGGAGGAGGACTCGGACTCCTCCAGCAGGACTCCCACGATAAATAAGCGGGTGCTTGCGCCCGCGTTGCGTAACCCAGCGCTCCCGCTGGCTGGGCGGCGGGGCGCAGCCCCCCGGGGGGGGGGGAGCGGGGTCGCGGCCAGCCCAGCCCAGCGCCCGGCGGGCGCCGCTCCTCCTCCGCGCCCCGCGGAGCCCGCAGCCGGGGGGGCCCCGGCGGTGCCGCGGTGCGGGCCGCGGAGGCGGGGCGCGGGCGGGGCGCGCATGCGGGCGGTGCCAGGCAGCGCGGCGGGCCGCGGAGCCACTCGCCCCCGCAGCACCGCTCCGCCAGGGACAGCTCCCGCCGGCGCCCAGGTAACGCGCTCCCCCCGCGGCTGCGCGCCGCTCCGCGCCGCTTCCCCCGCGGCGGGGAGGGGGCGCGGGTGGGTGGGGGGGGTGCGTGCGTGTGTGTGTGTGTGGGGAGGGGGGGGCGGCGGCGGCTGACGCCGTCTCCCGCGGTGGTTGCTTGCTTGCTTGCAGCTCCGAGGCTGTGACGGCGCCGTCCCCACCGCGGAGCAGGCAGCGGCGGCCGGCTCTGCCCGCCGGGCTTCTCGGGGCCGTCGGCTGAGGAGGGAGCGCGTCTTCCGGCAACTTCCCGGCAACTTCCCGGCGCTCGCAAGGCTCCGCGATGGAAGGGAAAGGTGGGTCGCAGGGGGGGGGGAAGAGAGGAGAGGCGAGGGGAGGGGGGGGCGGGCGGCGAAAGGACCGCAGTGGCCGGGCCGGGTGCGCGGCGCGGCACGGCACGGCCCGGGAGCAGCCGTGCCGTGCCGCTGTGGTAGGTACATTGCAGCACCGGCAGGGAAGCGGGCTCGGGGAGGCGCTTCCCTTCCCACTCCAGCGGGTGGTATTCAGTCAGCTGCGTAGTGGAGTGTGGGGAAGGGTGGGTTGTGGTTTGGTGCTGTTTTGTGGGGGGTTTGTTGGGGTTTTTTTAATTTATTTATTTTGCTGTAGGGTGAGACAGATGTTAGTTGGTGATTTGTTTTCTTAATGCTAAGGATTTGCATAATAAATGTGAGGTCTGTCCCGTGTTTTTTAGTCAGTCAGCGACGGGGAGATTTTTAAGAGATGAAAAGCATTTCATAATTAGAATGGCTTTTAAAAAAAATCTCGATTTTCTTCTGAAACGGGAAGAACAGGGCTGTAGAGCTCTGCCCTCATTACGTTGCATATTTAACACATTGGAACATCCTGATAAATTGGGAGAAAAGCAGTGAGTATTGTGCTATTGATCTATCCACCCTAGAAAGAGGAAATCATTAAATATTGCCTGCCCAGCTTGTGTGTTTGCATACAAAGAGACATATATCTAATCCAAATATATCCCTTCATGTTGGGCAGATATATTTTGGTTCCACACGTAGCTATGTAGTCCTGCACGGTTATTTACCTATCTACCTCTACAATTGCATCAGACATCACACATTCAACTGGTACGTGAACTCAAAATCTGTAAATGTTAATTGCCGATGAAATACTGACGGTAAATCAGTCCACGCAGCGGAAAGGCTAGTTGCCATTCCCACCTAACCCTAGCTGCCAGCTCTCCTCTATAACACAAATCTGGTAGCTGTTTAATTGATAGAGATCAAAGCAGTGGGAGAATATGGACTATAATAATTCAAGGAAAATGATGGTAGACTTGTATAACACAATACTACATACCTTCCAGGGAGCCGAGCAAGCTATATTTAAACCTCAGGTTTATTTTTGTAACTATCTTGTCAATCAGGGCTATAGTTCTCCTGTGTGGGAATATCTGATTATATGCTGATTAAGGAAGGAAGCTATTTCAATCATATGGAGGCAGTCCTATAAAGTACAGTTTCTTGTGGGCAGTGATCAACAGAATTACCAGGGCTTGAGGACAGGTAAGTACCTTTTTTGAAAAAGTGTATCTGCAAAGACTTGGCTTAGAGTAAAAGCTCACAGCAGTCCTGTTAGCCTTGATTTTTTTTTTTTTTTTTTTTCTTTTGGGTATCCACACTGTTTTCACAGTTAACCGGAGATGTGACACCTTTACCTTTTTGCATGCCCTACTGGTACATGTCTTGGTGTGAAACAAATAGACTGTGACTTTAGTATAACATTATGTGCCTTGTCATGCACTACACAAGCAGACGAAAGGCTCTCCGTGGAACTTCTGATGGACCTCATGTAGCTGGAGTTGTGTAGGGGGCAGAAAGGTAACATCTGCAATAAAGTAAAAGAAAAAGGGTCCAGCTAGCTGATGGCAGAAGCAGCACCTGCGAGAGGGTTACCCAATTCCTATCTTGTGCAAACGGATAGCGACTGTTACAATGCAGTCGCTGCTGGAGTTGACAATGAGCAGGTGAACAAGGAAGCCTTTTGGGCCACCGGTACTTGTGTTAATTAGTTGCAAGACGGGCTCCGCAGCAGTTCATGTTCCCAGGCTCTTGGCTTTGGTGGAAGGGTTATCAGGGGGTGAGACAACCCCAGGAGTCACTACTCTGTTATCTTTTGCAAAAAATTCTCAGCAGTTTGCTCTTAGCAGAGTTTTTTCTTGATGGGGTAGAGGTAGGGAACAAATACTCTCTGGGTTTCCTCTATCTGTGCAGAAAAAAGGGCTGTTCAGAGCAAACCCAGCAGAAATCAAGGCACCAGAATGGGACAGGTCCAAAGTAGAGATGACCTTAAAGGAAATACACAAGCAACTTTGGCATCTCAATGGGAAAATGAGAAGGCAGAAGTCCTCTGTTCACGGCAGGGGCCCAGCTGTGTCGGTACTGAAGTAATTCTTGAAACTCGCTTATTGTTGGAGTAGCGTGAGAAGGCCTGTGGTGCACAGATCTAACAGACTAATTTTGTGTACATGTATAGTGAGGCACAATGCAGGATGTCTCCCCAGAGTGGAGGTACGAGGCAGCCTAAACCCTTCACATCTTTAGCTTTTGTGACTAATCCTAGATGGACTTGCAACTGCATTGCCTTACTAGGGACTTGTTTACGTTTTATTTTCATTACTAACCAAGCCTCTGCATTGCAAGTCCTGTGTTATGAGATTGCTGCTTGTATACAGTGTTTCTCTGAAGTCATCGCTTGCTTTTTAAATGCTTCCTCCTGCAGCCCTTCTCCCACCCCTCCAGTCTTCCTCGGTGCAAATCTTGGAACATTTCAAACTCAGCGTTATGCAGATACTGGGGAAGGGTGTGTGCTATATTAAGCAACATAAAGTCTGTTTAAGAAAACCTACCTTCTGGTTCCTGAATTCAGCTGTCCCTGGTGACTGCTGTGGACGTTTCTGCCTACCATTTGCCATCCCAGGACAACTTGGTTGTCTGAATGTGGCCGGTGCTGATGCTTTGCAAAGCCTGCAGTCCTCTGTTAAAAAAACCGCAAAAACCAAAACCCAAACAAACCGAAACCCAAAAAAAACCCCAAACGGCTAAAGGCCCATCTCTGTTGCTGCTCAGAGCAGCCATAATGGATTGCACTGGTTGGACTTGTTAATGAGAATGAGGAGAGAAGGACATATCCTAGTTTTTGTGCAGGGGGGTGCACGACTAAGGACTTCACTGTTGTTGGGACTGTTGCAGTAAGAGTGCAAGCAAGAGAGTCCTGGTGTGGGCTGAGGAGGAGGTGGTGGTGCAGCCTGTGCCTCCTTCCAACAGTCAAACCCGGCTAGAGACAAACGTCTCTATCTCCTCCAGACTCCTAAAAGATAAATAATTGTAGCATTCTGTGGATCTACAATGTTACCAACACGTCTTGGTGGTCTAAAAGTAACATTTGGCCTCATCTAACTTGCAGCTTCTTTGACTTCCTCTGTTCTGCACATTCACTGTCTCCAAACCTTTTCCAGCAGTGAGAAGCTTAAAAGTTGTAGCTGCTCCCAAAGCTCATTAGGCAATGGGGGAAGGGAGGGCATCGTGGATGAGGACTCTGTTTTGCATCCGCTACCTGATCCCTGTTCTCTGAATCTCGCCGCTACAGCAGTTCCTGTAGGCTGCAGCAGTAAGCGATACCACACCAGGCATCCCAGGAGCTGGGCTTTGCCAAAGCTAACAACAGTTAATGTGGAGGTTAAAGAATACTTGGTCATTTGCCAGATTCTTCAGTCACAGTTAGAAAGACGCTTAGCAGCGGAAGGAACGTCACACAGTGATGTTCAGACTCGGAGGCTGGGAAGCAAGACTCAGCCAAGCGAGAGTCAAGCTGCACAGTGTGGAATGGATCCCTGGTCTTCTGGATGGAGCGGAGAGGGACTGCAGGCTAGCCTTGCTGCAGGGAGGGCTCCCTTCCCCTGAAGGTGCTATGCCCTTTTCTGTAGTCCTGAAGACACAGGGAAATCCGTTTCTGGCAGTGAGGCAGAAAAGACATATTACTACTTCTGTCTTGTCTGAGGTGAGGATTGGGAACTTGATGTGTCAATGCTGCATGGGAGGCAGGGGCGTGCTGCCTGCTGGGCCCTTCTGCAAGGGCCCAGCCAGTTCTTGATGCTCTCTGCTCTCCCTGGAGGTCAGTGCTGGGCACTGGTGGCCCTGGTGAGGTTTCACTGCGTGGGGGTGGGGCAGGCTGCTGACAGCACAGGATGCATGCTGTTAGCTGGGAGATACAGTGGGACTTGTCCCAGTAGACCAGCTGGTCTACTGGGACAGCAAAACTACAGCACGTTGTTGGCTACCCCACTGAGATCTGGAGGTGCTCTTGGTCAGTGCTGGGCCATGGCCCTCCTCTGTTGGATAACAGTGTCAGGCTGGGAGACATTCTCCATGCAGTGGGTCTTCCCTCAGGAACACCATCCTCGTGCTGAGAAGACTGTGTGGTAGAAGCCAGGGGACCTGGCCTTACGCCTCTCTTCTGCTGGAGAGTACCAAAGCAGCAAGGCTTTGAGGAGATGTCTGCAAAGGACATCTCTGCAGAGTGGCTGTCCCAGGCAGATGCTGCCACAGTAGTGCTATCTGAGTCATGTTCTCTTTCCAGTCACAAAGGCTGGGAGCAGGCTTTTTGCTTTTGCAGAAAAGCCACAATGCTGTTGTTCATAGACATGCAATGTTCAGGCCTTTAAATGAGGTCCTGTAAAACAGCAGTAAGATCCAGTTTGCCTAGGGCACAGAGTTGCCCTTCTTGAGACTGGCGAACAGGTCTGAGCTCTTTGCATCTTCCTGTCTTGTGGATATGCGAATGGGTAGGGTGGTTTGATCAATCTCTCCCCACCGGAGCTGCTCTGAAGTTTCCTTGGCCTGACCCACTGTTGTGGGCCAGCTTCCTCTGCGCAGCTGTCTGCGTGCTATGCCTGTAAAGGACAGAATCTTCACCTTGAAGAACTTGTGATCAAAACCCAACGAGAGCCGATGAATGTTAGGATTGCAGACAGGCTTTGTGGACAAGGTGAGAGAGGGTGGCAAGTGAGAACATGAAGTTCTGGAGATTGCTGTGCACTGTTCCCACCTTCATGGCTTTCTTCAATGATCAAAGAAAAGATCTTAGTGATCCCAGCTGTAGTTCATGTCCTGAAGCTGTTTGGGATGCTCATGTCAAAACCTACCTCGTCATGCATCTTCCTGACACGTTGTGTATTTGTTAGGGGTGAGTCTGCAGCACATACTGTTGAACACGTGTTGAAGAAATGCAGATTGCTTTGGTAAAGACTGGGTCACGCAAGTCATCTTGGTTACTTCTTTGTAATGGAAACCAAATAGTGGCACAGTTAGTTTTGTTATGAAACTGTTCCCTTTTTTGGGGAACACTTGCATCTCTGTCAAGATCGTCAGAGGCTTCTCTAAGCAGCTCATTTTCCATAGAGGAGATAGCTGCATGCTCTCTGCCTTTCACAGTGATGTGCACTGTGAGATCCAGGACATGTTACTGAGGCCAGCAGTTCTCAACCTGGCTGCTTGAAGTTTGACACAGGGGAGTCGTGTTTGGGGATGTAAACAAATGGCCTGATATTATTTTTTTTTTTTCTTAGTATCTCCACTGTGCCCAAGGCTGTGCATTTCCATATGGGTACCAGCTTTCTGTAGAGCAGGGAAACACTTTGGTTGCCTGACCTTAACACCTTATCCCTGAGGCTGGAGTGGGGTGCTGTGAAGATTGCTTTGTTCCTGTGCCTCAGACTCAATCTCCGCTGAGAGATGCGGGAGGGGAGTGTAAGGCACTAAGCTAGCACCTCGTGCATGCTTTTCTTTAATGCGTTTCAGAAAGCAAGTGAAATGTCTGTTTCTCTTACATTAGAAATCACATTAAACACAACACAAATATGACTGTGTCTTGGGAGGTCTCAAAGATGGTAAAAGCTTAGGTTGCTGTGTGGGTCTAGCAAATGAGCAAACCTTGGCTACGTGCTGCTACCTAGAAGAGCAGATAACAGTCTAATACCTTTATTAACCATTGGTTGGTAGCTGCTGAAATACTGTGGGCAGGCATCTGAAACTTCTGGATGAGAGGATGATCCAAGCCTATCTGATGCTGGGGGAAGTAGACATGGCACCTCAGAAAGCATTTGTGCTGTTATGGGCCTTGTAATGAGAAGGGAAAAGTAAGTGGCCATGCTCGTATTCCTTCATACCTATAAACCCACCATGTTACTAAAACAAAGGAGAAAGAAGACCCTAGTAATAGGTTTAAATGTTATAAAAATGGGAGGAGGACTTAGTCATCTGGCTAGTATTAAAATACCCAAGAAGCAGACAAATTCCTCCACCTCACTTCCACAAGTTACGTGGGAGCTGTGGAAGTTGCATTTAGCCTGAATGAAATGCTGGAGTAATTTAAAATGTTTTTTTTAACGCATTAAGTTGTTCTGACGTACCGTTTATACGTATAGTGGCTGGAAGCGTAATCTGTGGATACTTTGAGTAATGACCTGCATACAGCTGTTTCATCCTTAGTTCATTTAGGGTCCAGAAATTTAAAAAAAGAAACTTGATTTTTGTAAGCAGGTTTTTCAAAAGGCTTAGCTTACCGCAAGATTTTTTCTTATCTGCTTTTATCTCTCCCTCTCTATCTACTCAGCTATTCAAATCCTGTCTGAATTGCATTCATTTCTAATGTGCCATAACAGTTGATATGCAAAAGCTAGTTATTTAGGGAGAATTGCAGAAACTATTTTAGTCTGTGTCTTTTGACCTATAAATGAGATAACATGATTAATTTTTACATGCAAAGCTTGGTGTTTATTAGCATGGTAAAAGGCAATTTGACAATGAAAAATATTCCTGATGGGCATAATAATTAATGCTTTCACTCAAAGTATAAAGATTTTAATAATGCTGTTATACTAAAATGATTGAAGAAAGAGTTTACTATTTTCCTGTCAGTGATACAAGGATGTTTCCTTTTTTTATAGCTCCTATATCCCTGCTTTTTCAAAGTGTTCTTTATACTCAATAAGAGTACAAATCATCACGCTAATTCATTGAGTTTCTTTTCCCAGGTCCCAGGTTTGGATGAACCTTATGATTTGATGCTTATGCAGGATACACATTGAAAGCTACAGCTTTTTTCTTCAGATTGAATTAAACTATTTATGGTGTCGTCATGTTTCAGTAGAGATCTTGTGGCTTGAGATGATGGCCGCTCAACAGAGCGCGGGAGCAATACTGCGGCGTGCCTTGAGCCACGCGGCCGAGGGAGGGCTGTGTGTGCATCAGGATCTGTACTTTCAGAAGTAAGGCGTTTTACTTGCTATTTTTAATAGCATGTGCAAAACAAGAAATCAGGAAAGTACGGAATAGCATTTCTAATTTGGAAAACTGTTTTTCTTGAGCTGTGCTTCTTCCTCGTGTGTTTCACCCTTCCGTTGGAAGCTGGTTTAGACTGGCTTTACCCACCATCAGCCTTCAATAGGTAAGGTTAATTTACTGAATGTAGCTACTTGGAGGATTTATGAAGAAAAGCTAGAAGTGCTGAATGTTTTATTAGTATAATGAGGGAAAGTTGCCTTGCTTCTCAGTCATTGAGAATGTATTATTAATGCAAAAACACTTTCCTTGAATTTAATGCTATCTCCAAAAGAGGCTGACAATCAAGAAGGCCTCTTCAGGAAGATTGAAGCCTACCTGGTTACTAAGTCTCTTATGCCATACTTAGTCCAACATAAAGTGCTATCACTGATTTTTAATTCTATTTTTCTCTCCAAGTCCAGCCAGCCAAGGGCTATTGGTAGGATGGGCATGCTGAAGTGTTGTGATACTCCCTTCTCAAGCAAATGTTGGACTAGAGACCCTGAGGTCTTTTCCAGCTGACATTGGTCTCCAACATGACCCTACTGAGGAGCTTGAACTCTAAATCTGGTTCTGAATTCTGTATCCTGCCTCTTCCTCCTCCCATTCACATACTGGTCTGTACGCCCTTCTCATATCTGAGAGTTTATCATTACTTGGGCCATTGAAGAGCTGGGTCCAGATATTGTGCCTGGAATTTGGCTGTGATTTATTGGGGCAGTGTGTGTGTGTGTGTGTGTAAATTACAGGTTGCTGTGCAGTCTGAAAGATCAAACTTGTATGAAATTCAGCAGTGGAATAAAATTCTGCCTTGAAGGACAGCCCTTGGAGCTTCATCCTTTACTGATGTGCAGTCCTGAATGTGTATTTTGGGGGAGAGCTTTAGCGAGTATAAAACTTGGCCAACTTTCAGTTAAGAATATCTTGCAGCAATGGCTTTAGAATGGTAGGAAACAAATGCAAAACACCAAAATATTCCAGATGTCCAGAATTACTGTTTCATCATAGGTGATATTGAGATTCAGCTTAGTTTTCTGAAACTTTGTCTAGGAAAAGATGTACAGTATGAATTCATTCTTTACTTGAGAATCCTTGCACCCACTGTGCTTGCTACTATGCAAAAGTATCCATTTCACTGCCACTTCAGAATAACTCTAAATTCAGTCTTATAAATGCTAGTGGCTCCAACATACTGTAAGCGAGAGGGAAACAGCAGTAATGCCAACAAAATGAGAAAAAATGTAGAATCCAGCACCTTCTAGTATATGGAGAAAAAAAAATTACTTGTACATAAAGGAAGACTTGGATTTTCTAATTTGATATTAACAAGCCGTCGCAGCATAACTGGGTTGACTGTAGAATAAGCTTCCTCAGCAAGACCTGCTTTCTATACTATTTCCAGCTTATTTGATCTCTTTGAAAGCTGAATCTGAGCTATTGAGATTTTCTAGCCTGAAATTCATATTCCCTTTTAGTATTGACCAGTACTGCTGGTATTCTGAGATTGCCTGCTAACCAGTGCCATATATTATCAAATAATTACATTGATTAAGTCAGCTGTTAATTTTTAAACTTTTTACTCCTGTCAGTGTGTCCCAGTGGAGAAATTACATACTGCAAATTGTAGCCATTTTGTTGCCATATGAGAAGTGAGGGAGAAATCGGCAGAGAAGTTTAAAAATTGCTGTCCTGAGTCTCCTCTTCCAGTCAAGATTTTAAATAAAGTCTGTGGAGCTACTCTGGATTTGCACTTGTAGAGGTAAATGCATCATTTGGTCAGTAGGCAAAGGCCAGGTCTCTAATGCCTTACCTAACTGAAAACACAATGGAAATAATACTGATTATATGGTGTAAGACCTATTTAATTGCATTTAGACCTTCATTATTAACTACTTATGACTTCTTCAAACCTTTACTACTTCTTTTTATATTGGTTCAAGGGGGTGTTAATATAACAAACAGTATGGCTTATTTACCTTTTACTTTCTTCCTGCCACTTTGAAGGCAGTTTACTTTATTGGTACAAATTATATGACTTTGAGGCTTTTGTGTTAGCAAATGCTACTAAATTTACTATATAGTATCTTCAAAAGTCAGAATATCCACCCCATCTTAAAAATGACTATTAATTACACTTATAACAAGTGGCTCTGTGCTAAGACATGTCTCTGCCATTACTATTGAACAGAGTACCAGACATCTAGAATTACTGTCAGTTTTATTTGCATGATTCATCTCTCAGTAACATGCATTTCAGGCTTTCCTACCTAAACTGTATTTATAGTGCATTGCCCTCCCAAAAAATCAACATCCAGCAACAGCAAGACTTCGGGGGGGGGTGTGAGGGGTTTTTTGGGGTTTTGTTTGTTTTTTTTTTTTTTTAAAACCTAGGGTTGAGTTTTCCATCTCCTTTGATTAGAAGGTTCCCAGAAATAGTGAGGACAAGCCTGAAATACTGAAGCAATGCAAGCATGCAGCCGTGGGCAGTATACAGAGACAAAGAACAGAATGTGTTTTAAAATCTTCATTATTTATCGTAAGAAAATACTGGTTTTGATTAAATTGTACCTTCTGTGGCACCTATGGCTGACGACAGCAGAACTGGATGCAGGACTCGTGTTCTGCTGTCTGTGAAATTGAGAACAAGGTATTGCGGCTGATGCTGAGCTTTGCATGCATGGGGATCTTCTAGTACAAGCAATGCTCTGTGCTCTGCAAGTCAGTCAAATGGTAGGAATTTTTGGATTGGTGGCCTGTTATAGACATACTGCTATACATACGAAAACACAGGCAGTTCCTTTTTTTATTTAAAGGTTTTCAGGAACAGTGAGTCCAGAAGAGTCTCGCTGAATCTCAGCACTGTTAAAGCTGGCATCACCACTGAAATGAGTTTATGCTCATGTGGAGCATGAGTTTATACTCTCTAATCTCAAAGGCAAGGCTGATGCACAGCTACTTTACCGCTCTTGTCTTCCTGAAGTCATCTTTATTACCCAGAAGCTGCACAGCAATTTGGTCATCCAAACCAAACAGAGCGTGTCCTGAATGCAGCTTTCCATCTTATCTTGAAAGTGGCTGTGGTGGGCCATTGGCTTGGAGAATATGAGGAAGGACCATGTAGGTGGACATGTCCCACTACTGTCCCTGCCCTGTACCTTCATATCAGTTCTGTAAGTTGGACTTTGGTTTGAAGCTGGGGCACCTAGGAGGTGTGTTTAGTGCTTTGCTCTTCTCCCTGGCTCCTCAGATGTGTGAAGGCTTTGTCTTCTGCAGTTTCCCTGCCTGTGAGAAGTCCCTCTTCTTAGTGTCAGGGATTTCTGTTCAGCCTTAGGGGTAGTCTGTGGTCTAGCAAAGGATAATATATGACACTTCTGGGCTGTCCTCTGCCTGTCAGGAACACTGAAGTAAGCATCTGCGTCTTCTTCCTCCTGTTTGCAAAGGAGCTACCTAAAAATCAGGTCTCCTGTTTTGCAGAAAATCCCATTTCCTGAAGCTTCTGTGGTGAATTGGATTGAACCCAATATTTTTCTCACCATTCGGGCCAGTCAAGGGCTTCGTGGACTCTGCACTTACTGATGGGTCCTGCCTTGGATCCATGAGAGTTTGTCAACACCTGTGATATTATGAACAACACAACCGAGCTTAGAGACTCGTGTTTTTCAGCTAAGCAATTTTACTGTGTGATGTTTTTGTAAGGAGGTATTACAATAGCCAACTCTTACTGATCTCTGAAGGACTGTGGATTTCATGGGATGCTTTTAAGGCCTTTCCCGGTGGAGGTACATATGGACCATAAAGCTTTATCATTGTTTTTAGTTCTTGTATTATTTCCCTAATCAACCTTATAGCTCTTCTGTCTGTTGAAGTATGGAGGTTAAGTTGATGGGAAAAACGGTGGCTTCAAGCTTTCCATTTTAACTTTCTGTGTAAAAAAAGAAACAGTGCTGTTTGCCAGGAAAGGAGAGCCATAGAGTCAGGAAAGCCTGTATTTTCTTCTCTTCAAAAATGCTGTATTTCAGTCTTAAGTAACATGTTTTAGCTTGAAATTGGTTTGAAATTATTTCCTTGGTGGCAGGGGTGGGGGAGGAATATAGAACAAAAAAAACATTTTAAGCAGAACAAACAGTAATGCTTCATTTAAAACTTTAAAATTTATATTTCTCTGTGGAATTCCCCAGGGCAGTTCAACAGAACTGGTCATGAAATTCAAGTGTTACAATTGACTATATCAAGTGTTTCTGTTCAGATGTCAGCTGCAAATGTTCTGCCCATATTTTGCCAATGGTTACTGGCTCAAATGCCTTGCAAAGCCATGTGAAATTGTTTAGTTCCATGAAGATGGCTGATCTGGTCTCACCTGGATGGATTATCTTGTTGCTTTACCAAAAAAGCATCGCTCAAACCAGACTGCATTGTCTTGGTTTGTAAACTACATGGTTTTCACCCCATGTCCCAGAATAGCCCCAGTTGGCACCAATACCTATGAACTACGTATATTTATAGTGATGCTGCAGGGCACCTGAAATAGTGACCAAGGTGGCTATTGGCCAATGGCTGCTGAATGCCCTGAGTCTAATGAATTCAAAACCTCATGTGTCTCCTTGAGGGGAAAATGCAATCAGATTGTCTCTAGTTATGACCCCAGATGATGATAGAGCAATCCAGAAATAGCAAAGCATGGGCAGTGAACTCCTTTGATATAAGACAAACCTGGATGGGTCTAGTATTGGATCCTTCTTTTTTCACTGAAAGACCTATTTGACTGTAGGTTCTGTTCCTGGAGGGGCTAGTTACAACTAAATGAGGCAATAAATCAGCTCCTGCTCCTCTGGAAAAGAAACCCCTTGGCTCTTGGCTCAGCCCCTGCTGGCAAAAAAGTGTGGGGATGGAGAGCCAGAGTTTCACACAGTTGTGCCAAGTCCCAGACACCAGCTTGTAAATCACTTGGGTTCAGCTCCTTATGTCTGTACTCTGCAGTGGAGAATGGCTACAGAAACCTCTGGTTAATGGAGTTACTGTGCATGGGGACAGTATGTCTGTATGGCTCTGTACTTTATGCTAAATGGGAGGTTGGCTAGTGCCCGGACAGTATGTGTTTATGTGTACACTCCGGGGTTGAGGCATATCTTTATTACCTTATGTAGGAATTGTATTAGGAACCCAATGTGGTTTTAGTGTCTTACCCTGCTGACCTGAGACCTTGCCTGGGTAGCATTTGCAATTTGGGAGTGGTTGGATCCAGACCTTGATGTTGTGTTGCTGGCCAGAGAGCTTAGGGGGCTTCAGAAGGAGGTCTTGTTAGTGGTAAGGAAGTGGATGGTACAGAGCAGCAGGACTCCTGGGTCAAATCCTACCTCTGAATTTTCATGTATTGAAATCACTTTTAAACCCTCTCTGTGCTGCAGAATGGTATGAAGATTGGTAAGGTAACACAGCCCTGAAACCATGGCACTGATGTTTTGTTTTCTCCTGCTAATCCGAAAGGTTTTGAGCCATTTTACTACTAAAGTATCTGTTTAGCCTAGTAGGGTGCTGTTAGCTTCCCTTTCTTCCTTTTTCTGAAGTTCATAGCTCAAACGTGCTCCCTGAAACTTCTCAGATGAGTTTAACTGGAGATGCATCCCATGCCAGCTGCCATCATGACTAGCAAAGTTATTTACTGGTTATTTTTTGGATGACGGATCCTAATAGCTCTTCAGCACTTTAGCAACAAATAGAGCAGCAGTGTTTAATAACAGAAGGTAAGAGCATAGTGTCAAGCCTGGAGGCATGCATTAATGCTGCAGCATCCTAAATGGTGGTCAAAGACTGTAGAAGGATGAAAGCACATCCGATCTCTTTGGCAGGATAGACAAGGACATTAGGAAACCTCTGTTCTGTTGGGTTTTTTTTTTTTCTATTCCAGGTGATTGCTATTGTAACATGTTGTCTTGTTCTGTTTTTTCCTCTTAGCTGTTGTCAGGCCTGTATGTTTAGGCAGTAATCTGATGTGGGTATGATATGGTAATGTGTCCCTCCTGTGCCTCGGACAAAGGCCCTAATCTTGTCCCTAGTAAAGATGGTGATGCAGAAAGCATTGAAAAAACTAGTCATCTGAGAACTGTTTCTGTAAGTGTGCCGTATCCTATAGACTGACCTGTGTCCTCTATCCCAGAGGCTCATCCTTATAGAAACAAAGATGAAGGGACTGAAGTAGCAGTCTACATAACTACCACTTTTTTTTTTTTTATAATTGCCGATCACCTGGCATTTCATAACATCATCTTCTCTCCCTATGCTGTCAACTCCAATACCTGCTTTACAATCTTCCATTCGTTGAGATGGCAGAAGACTGGGATCCTATAACTGCTTTATAGTTGGTTTGCTGTGAGACTCAGCAGATGGAAGTTATCTTGAATGGTAAATGAAGTTACAAGTGCATGTGATCGAATGCCAGTGTGTGTCACTGCCCTCTTCACATTTTATACTGCACATCTAACGTTTCTATTAGCTATAACTGAAGGACGTGTTCATTTGTTTGCACCATTTTGCAGGATACATTAGACTTCTGTCTAAAAGATAATCCTAATATTTTTCCTACTGATAAGGCCTGATTGATGTGTACTTTCTGGTGGGATCTAAATCCTTCAGTATAAGAAATATTTCACTTACATTAAGCACTTCATACTTTTAAATATCAGAGAATCTTTAGAGCTATGAAAATGTTATGAATCTTGCATATAATATGACTCTTAATTTTAACATCTACAGATGTTTCATAAAATTATTATAGTAACCTTATTTTATTAAGCTTAGTATATTGTAGTTGGTTTGGAGTAATAACGTGTAAAGTTTCCATGCACAGTAAATCTCATTTTTCATGCAGAAAAAGATCTTCAAAGACAAATATTTGCAGTAATAGAAAAGGCAACATGGAGAAATGGTGTCAAAGAATATTATTCTTCGTATAATTGTTTCCTTTCTTCTCCTTATGGATCTTCACTGGAGGAAACTACCCAGGGCTGTGTGTGGATGTGTATGCCTCTAACAGATGGCTAGTTTTAATCACCTTTCTGTGAGAGGAGGGGATTGGGAATTTTAAATGACAGGATTTGAGAGTTGTGCTGCTTTAATGTTTGAGGTATCTCAGGTACTAGTTGGCTTGGTTTTGTGGGTGGTGGATGCATTTGGGACTGTTCCAGAGACATGAATGAGTCCGCCTCACCAAACCCTGCCAAGGGCACACCACTAGTTAGAGATACTTGTATAAAAGTGTCCACACCATTGAGGAACAAGGGACCTAAGTCAATAAGCATCTGTATCAGTGAGTGCTTTTCCTGTATTTGCTTTGTCATGTTCCCTTTGACTTCTTCTGTCATACCTGTCCTGGCACACCTACCTCTGCTAGTCAGTAGAACTGGCACATCTCAGGCTCTTATGCATTTGTATTTACACCGCTGGTACTTAAGCACAGATGCCTGTAATGCTCTATACCTGATATTGTCTGTTTGAATAACGTAACCATTTCACAAATACAGAGTAGAGTCCCAGGAAATCAAAATCCTTTTCTGAAAATGTTCCATTTTGTTCTTTTGCAAAGCCCAGTCGGGAACAGGCAGTGTCAGCTCCTTATGGTGTTAGAGTGCTTTTGGGGTAACATGGCTCACCTTGTATATTCAGCAACTTTCCCAGCAGCCAATTAGAAATATTGGCAAAGGCAAAGCCTTTCAGGCCTGGTATAGACTTGAATAGCCTTTGGAAGACTCATCTCCTGGAAAGTTCAAGTGTTTCAATATTAGCTTTCGCCCAGACTAATAAAAAATGGAATGGGAATTTGTGGGACATGGAAGAAGTCATTTCAGCAACACTGAATTGCTTTGTTTTGATACTTCTGTTCAAAACCAGCTTAACATATCAAGAATGTTCAGGTGACGTGTGTTCATATGACATTTAATGTTTTGCCAAAAGAGCTCAAAAGCTTCATTCTCATTGACTTCAGTATTTTCTCCTAAAGACAGATGGCTTCTGGAGCCGAGCCTGGCAGCTGGACTCCACTCCTCTGTCTCAAGTCAGTCTGCCTGGTGAAACACCAGCCTTTGTAATGTACAACGCTTAGGTTGTTGCATAGCTCTTTGCATTCATGGGTATCAGTGTTATAAAAAGGAAGCCGAGAGCTTTATTGGTGTTAAAAAGGAAAATGAGGCGCAGAGTAGAAGCAACTTGCTCAAGGCCACCCTCTAAAGTGCCAGGATAACTCTCCTTCTAGCACAGTTAACAATAAAACACCTTTTCTGTGACACTCTGAGTTAGAACATCAGAAAATTCATATCCTTAATGAAAGACAGGGAGACTCCTTATTGCAATGTGGAAGATGTAGTTCTCCAGGGACTTTCCCTCAATAAGAGAATGGGGGTATGAACCACAAGTTTGAAGCAGTGTGTTAGTAGGGAAAGGCAGCTGAATTAATTAAAAATATTCTTCAACTATTTTGGGTTAGTTGAACATGGCAGAACACTCTTATTTGGCCCTGTACAATAATTCACTGCAGTTACCCTGATGAGAGTGTCTCAGTGTTGAAAATGCAGGTTTTTTTCTTGCAT
Organism: Aquila chrysaetos chrysaetos; assembly: GCF_900496995.4. NCBI lineage: Eukaryota > Metazoa > Chordata > Aves > Accipitriformes > Accipitridae > Aquila > Aquila chrysaetos. The sequence goes on along the minus strand of NC_044013.1, from coordinate 14,427,342 downwards.
CATGGGGAAAAAAATCCAAAAGACAATTCTCAATGGTGGTAATGAAGGAAGCCTGGGGGCTTGTTGAGGAAGCATCTGTGGACCAGGTTCATAAGCAGATGATTTCTCTCTGAGTGAGGATGGTATTTGCCCTCCTTTGGCATAAAGAAATAGCAGAAAGCTCAGCTTAGAACAGCAGGAACTCAGCACAGTATTTATGCCCACTTCTAGCACTTAGGATTCCTGGGGTTTAGGGCCTTTGAGGAAATGGGATGTTTTCCACTATTGACCCAGGTATGTAAATATCTCAGTGTATGTATAGAGAGATTAGAGGATGCAGTTATCCATCTTAAATGAAGATTTTTGTGGCGTTAAGAGAAAGCTAGATGTCTAAGGTGTTCTCTTTCTGCCTCCACCTGCCAGCATCCTGATCATACTCGCAGGAGTACTGTGGTCCTTATAAATCGGAGTTCAGTGCCCTACCTGCAAAGCTTTTGACTGCCTCCAAGCATCGGCCTCCCCGAAGGAGTAACACTGACACAGAAAAGGAGTGTGCTGAGGACAGAGCGATGCCTTTGCTCAGGGTGGCAAGCATGGGGGTTGTGCTCTCGGAGGCATAACCCAGCCTTCAAAGCCAGCCTTTGAGTTGCAACTTCAAAAACAAGTTACCTGCTGGAAAATCAGGGAGTCCAGGGGAACAGTTACATAATGCAGACTTAAATCTGTATTTTTTCCCAGAGATGGGTGTGAGCTGCTCAGTGATTTAGAGGTGAGTGCATGTTCTTTAGGATGTATCTTTCAGTAGGTAGCACCTGGGGTCCCAAGAAATTAATAGAAATGGAAGCACACGCAAGTATCTATATGTAGGTGACACTGCTGTCTGTTATGGAAAATGTATCAAAATACAGTGTTTATTTCTGTAGCCTACACATACAAAGATACAATTTGTAAAAAGATAATACTGCTTTCATGTTCCCCCAGTTTTTATGAAGTGTAGCAATTTAGTAATTTGAAAGCCTAGACTTCTCCGTTCAGAAAATAACATACATCTGTGTGGTTTTGGTTTTTGCTTTTACTCTAAATTCAAACTGTTCACTCTCAGTGGTTCAGTGTCTCATGGTTGATCGCTCTGTGTGGAAGATGGATATTTCTCAAAGATCTATGTGTAGTGTTCACAGTATCAGCTGCCGTCTAATCTCTGCTCAGATAGTACTGAAAAGCAACAAACAAATGGGAAGACACTTCTCAACACTTGAAGAAAAAGACTCAAGATAAGGACTGTTTTATCATGTGTACTTTCTTCAAAAAGCAATGTATGCCAGAAGAAATGATTTGTTAAGTTTGTGTAAATCTGTCCTGCTGGCTGGTTATCTTCAGGCATTGTACCCAGGTGACAGGCTGTTCCTTGTATAAGTCCAAAAAAACCAGTTAAATTCCACCTGGAACCTAGTCAGAAGCTCAGGGTGAACATGAGAATGTTATTGTAGTATATTCCCTGCATGAACTATTGCTTAGTAGGTTGGCAGGACTATGTGTCACGAAAGGAGAGGTTTCGATCACTTAAAGAATCACCATCAAAGATAGTAGCAAAAGTGATTTTTTTTTTAACGTGAATTTGTGGAAGTGCAACTCCAGTTTGATGGCAAGTTCACCCTTACTATGTGGAAGAAACATACAAAGGAAATCTGAGTTAGAATCTATTTAGAATGATTCACACAGAGACTGGAGATGCAAAAGGATAAGGGAGACCCTCCCATTGAGTCATGAGGTTCAGAACGGACCCCCTTGCTTTCTAAACTCCATCTCAGACAGGAGTCTAGGTGCAGCTGCATCCACGCTGAGTCTCAGACTTGGACAATGGTTTATGCCTAATGGAAGGGATACAAAGGGTAAGGAAAATCTGTTGAATTACTATGCCAATTTGTTGGGGAATGAGTGCTTATGGATCCTACATGACTTTGAGGTAGCAGCAATTTAAGATTTATTAACACTATTACAGTAAATCACAAGATTAGGTTATATGATTTTTAACAATACTTAATCATCAGCCAATTATCAGAGTGATTTAATAAAGTTTGCTATCGGCACTACAAAGTTTCCCAAATCAAAATGCATGCACACAGATATAGAGGTTAACCTGTAATCAAGATTTTTCTCTCTTGGCCAATTATAGTAAACTATTGGTACCAAATGATATTTTAAACCTTGTGAAATCTAGTTGTAGTGAATGACACACTTTTCTCCTTCATCCGCATTTGTCAGAAGATGACCTTTGTTGGCATCTCTCAGCAGAAAAATCTTGGACATCGTCACAAAATTCTACTATTAAAATTCCTTGTGAAACCTACCCTGAGAGGTGTCCCAACTCAGGGGGGGATACTGGGTTACAGCCTGCTCTAATCCTGGAGAGCTCAGAGGGTCTCACTTAGGATCCACTATTTATAGGATCATGAGATGATTTACTTTGGTCAGTGTATTTCCATTCTGGCCATAATTCTTGTCAGGTAGTTCTGGCACCCTTCAAGGCAGGCCATGATCCAAGCAGCAGGAGTTTTAGGTATGGTTCCAGGCCACAGAAGTTTCAGGTACGGTTAGGGAGTGCCTAATCATGCTAACTCACTGTACGGAATCCAGAATAAGAAAGTACCAGATTGTCCCAACTCACTGCACAAAACACAATGTTCCCTGGTCCTAACAGTGCAACGTGGGCTGGGGGCAGCTGCACCACCACACCACGGAGTATTAGTTTAAGCCCTGGATGCTTTCTTGTGATGGTATCTTAAAACAAAAGGGTAGTGCTCCCCACTCTGAGTGTGGGTGGTAGTCCTTGCTCCATAGGGACGGATGAAAACAAGCAGGTTTATCCTGGGCTACAAACTGAGCTACCTGAGTCAGTGCAGAGCTCCAGAGTGTTCCTGCTGCTGCACAACTAGTCATACACGTGACATGGTCCCAAAGCTGGTGCAATCTCACTTTTGCGGGGTTGTGCCTGCCTTTTCCCAGCCCAGAGACGTGTGAAACAGTGGTCAGTACTTAGCTGCTGTGGAGGCGTATTGCACTGTGGCAGCCCCATGTTGCTTGTGGGAGTACCTGGTTGGGAGCCTCTAGAGCAAATGCTGGGGTGTGCAGATAGAGACTGGGATGCTCCTGGGTTTTGGAGTTGTCTAGCTCATGGTTGGGTGAGAGAGCTGGATCCATGGCCATGCTGTGGAAGGGTTGTCTCCTCCCAGATCTGCAGTCCTGGTGAGACAAACCATGTGCGGAGCAGTGGGAGAAAAGCTATGAAAAGTGTCAGCTTGCTGATATGTGCTGTGGTACAGTGGAGTCCTGCTTCCATTGCTGTCTTGTCTTGTGTCAGCACTACTTTTGGAAAGCTATTTAACCATGTAGGGACTGATTTACTCTCCTGCCCCACGTGAACAACAAAAGAGGGTGCCAGCACTCCCAGCCACTGGGCACCAGCATTATAGATTAGCTTGCCTTTACACTTCATCCTTGGGCTTATTTTTGAATATGCAACACTACGTATAGCTATTTATAGATTTGCCAGGCCTTTTCTGAAGCTCAGTCAACAAGACATTAATGGATGTTTCTGTCATCAAGAAGTCCCTTCCTCTGTTGGTTACTTGGGTTTATTGAGTTATTTTGAGCCACTGCTTATTAGCATATTACATGAAAGGATTATATTGAGTAGTATCTGATAGATCTAGAAGTTCTCTCCTTTCAGTCTTTGCACAGTCTTTTGAGGCAAGAAGCATGACAACTCCAACCTTCACTCATCTGTAGGTCATCCTGTTTGCTAGCATGCCAGGCAATAGCAGGGATGCCTAGTGGGATGGGCACGCAGACATTTGGTATCCCTACCTGTCCAGTCCAAGACAGTTTCTTCCCAACTTGGGCTTTATTAAGGTGTGGGAACAGCTTGGCTTCTTTGGGGAGAGCCAGAGCCCTTTGGATGTTCCAGAGGGACCTGAAGGTTACTGACCAAAACCAAGCTGAGTTGAGGGTTGTAACCAGTAGGAGAAGGGACATTTCCTTTTAGTGAGAACCTGCAGCCCCACACAGAGCAGCAGTGCTCATAAGGTCTCTGTGTGTGTGGCTTTCCTTCAGCACATTCCTTGAATGCACAGAGAAAGGGGGCCAAGGTTTGGTTGCAAGGGGCAGGAATTACTGCATTGTTTGTTTTTTTTTTTATTGCAGGAATTTGAGGGTGAGAAGGTCAAGTAGATGAGATTTAATGGCACACAAGTCATTGCAGTTAATGGTAGGCTGGACAAATTAAAAACCCTATGTATTTGCTGTGCAGCTTGAGCAGCTCATGAGTTGCTCTTGGATGCATTTGGCCAGCAGAGTTTTAGAAATGACTTTCTATCTGTTCTTGAGGTAACTAGAGAAAGAACAGGATCAAATCCCTACCCTGAGTTTGTATTGCCTATAAGTCTTGTATGCACACATCTTGAATCCTTTTCAGATGCCTTAGAGGAGCTAAATGAATAATGTACAGTCTTGAGGAGAGTGGCACTAATTGTTTAAGAATAACTCTTGCTAAGGCAAATATATTTTAAGTACAGTCTCAAATGTCTGCCTCGGCAAGCAACTTGCTGTTGTGGTTTAACCCCAGCCGGCAGCTAAGCCCCACACAGCTGCTTGCTCACTCCCCCTGGTGGGATGCGGGAGGCAATTGGAAGAGTGAAAGTGAGAAAACTCATGGGTTGAGATAAAGACAGTTTCATAGGTAAAGCAAAAGCCACGCACGCACAAGCAAAGCAAACCAAGGAATTAATTCAGCACTTCCCATGGGCAGGCAGGTGTTCAGCCATCTCCAGGAAAGCAGGGCTCCATCACCCGGAACGGTTGCTCGGGAAGACAAACGCCATCACTCCGAACGTCCTCCCCTGCCTCCTTCTTCCCCCAGCTTTATATGCTGAACATGACGTCCTATGGTCTGGACTGTCCCTTGGGTCAGTCGGGGTCAGCTGTCCCGGCTGTGTCCCCTGCCAACTCCTTGTGCCCCCCCAGCCTGCTCGCTGGTGGGGTGGGGTGAGAAGCAGAAAAGGCCTCGGCTCTGTGTGAGCACTGCTCAGCAATAACGAAAACATCCCTGCGTTATCAATACTGTTTTCAGCACAAATCCAAAACATAACCCTGTACTAGCTACTGTGAAGAAAATTAACTCTATCCCAGCCAAAACCAGCACACTTGCCTAAGACAACCTGATGGGCAAGTGCTGATCTCCAGTAATTCTTTTGTGTGGATATGACGAGGTTGCTTAGGTCTGCTGCAACTCGCAGTAGGGTGCGGTCAAAGAAATTACAGAATCATCATTTGTCCTATGGGCTATGGATCTGTGAAAGCCTATTTTCCAGCTAGGCACTTTGGAGAAGTTTTAATGTGGATCTGAACACTGTCTTGGCATTGTATGTGTGTTTATGCTTTTGCACCCCACAGGTTTACCTTTGCTAAGTAAATTAGTGTCCCAAAGGTGACTCTTTGGAAAGTGAAGTCATCCCTGAGTGGTCAAAACCAACCAAAGATGCCCTGAAATAGAAGAAATCTGTCCTCGTTGTTCTTGGGTACTTCTGAGTTTCTTCCCCTCAGAGTTTTGTGCTCCTCTGGAAAGTCCCAGGGACTAGGGTACAGCATTATTGACAGTGACAGCTTGGCTTTTTTCAGAAGAAGGAAAAATAATATTTTAATTGATTTGTTAATTGCAGACCAGGGTCAGACACTGGAAAAGTCTTTGGAAAAGTAATTGGCTTATCTTGATCTCATTCCATATCGGACAAGTGTCTCTGTTCCAGCATTCATTAGCTGCTGGTACCCCTGTGCTACGCAATGAGACAGCGGCTTTAGGGAATGAAACAAGCTGGGAGGGGTGCATGGGCAGTGCCTATTGCTGATGGAGTACATGGTACCTGTCCCAGCAAGAGGGGATGGACTTCAGTCTCGGGGGGCTGCTGCTCAGACAGGCTTTGCCAGCACAGGATTCACACGTTTCCAAGGTGTTGTTTAGCGGAGTTTGATTACCAGGGATAGGTGTTGCTAAGCCTGTGCGGCTCTGATTCAAACAGCTGATGTCAGGACAGGCAGTCACAGTGTAGCTGTAGAGAGGAATATAGGAGGGGGATGGGGAAAGGCGACCAACTGATTCCCTGGTTTGAACTCCTAAAATAAGCCTGAATTCTATTTTATTCTGCTCTGAAAGAATATTCTCCTTGCCTGGGAATTAACATGGTTGTGATGCTATTCCAGCACCTTAAGTGGGATTGAGGCTGTGATGTTCTGTGCCCTAGAGAGTCACTGCCTCAGAAATCTGCCAGGGCTCTGCAGTTGTCACTTCCACATTGTATTGCCATCCTCAGCCTCATCAGTGTTTCAGTTTGAAGCAGCACGGGCTTTTGATCGCAAACCATTTTACTTTCAGGACAGCATGAAGGGAAGTGCGTTATGCTTTTCTTGGAGGATGGGAGGGAGAGGACCACGGCTTTGTGCGTGTGTATTTTTGCAGCACTCTGAGCCCAAACCTTCTAAGTTAATGGGACAGATTTGCAAATTCACACCTGCAAATTCCATTTTCCCAGGGTTTTTGTGCGTAAGCTCTTTATTGGTGCCCCAGAGAGCCGCCTGCACCTGCTTCATCTCGCCTGTGAGACAGGCAGCTCAGATCAATTGACAGTTTGCTCTCTCTGGTAATAAATGCCTCATCCTGCAGCACTGACCCCCTTTAGGGGGTAGCGAGGCTCGCGCAGGTGAGCAAGGGCCAGAAACGCAGCCCTGCCCATCCATACTGCAAATACTGTCACAGCACAAGTGCAATAGAACATGTATAAAGCACTGCTGCTAAACCCACAGATCTCCAAGCTGTCAAGAAAAGCTTTTTTTTATTCTGGTGCCTGCATGTAAAACATCAAGGAGCTGTAGTACACAGCTGCCCATAAGTCTGGCCTTGTTTCTGCTTCTTCCTAACAGTGGTTCGTGCATTGCATTTTTCCTGAGACAGGAAGCTCAGGCTCCCATAACCATGGAAACCTGGTTTGTCTTCCCTAATAGCTTCAGCTGTACTCAACATCTGTCTCCCTGGGAAAAGGAAGGCTGCAAGCTACAAGTTAGTTGTGTGCACTTCTAGGGATGCTAAAACCCTTGAGCACCTGCAGCAGGCTCCTGGCCCACCAGAACGAAGCAGCAATGCTGAGATAATGCTTGAGGGGCTTATAAAAGATATGCTAGGCAGGAAGGGAAAGTAGGGAGTGAAGGAAGGCTCTCCTGAGGCAGGAAGGCGTTACAAAGCTGAATAAGAAAACGCTGCTTTTTGGTTGTCTTGCTCTGCATGTGTTGGCTTGACGTGCTGGGTGTGTGGAGCTTTCTGTTGTGACTTTAATGCTTTAAAAAAAGCCGCTTTCCATTTTAAGTTAGCAACCCTTTAAAGAGCTCGTAGCAGAGAAGAAAACCTGGGTATAAGCTGGCGAACATCAAATAAGCTTTGAGCTGTGGTAAGTGCCTCTCTTTCGTAACTGCATCTCTCCACACAGCCCCTCACTTAGTTATTGGAAGAATGATTGCTGATAAATGTGTCTCATGGCTCTAATTTGGTGCTAGCAGTGTTGCCAGACTGATTAATGTGGGGAGAGGTGGGGAGAAGTGTTTTAAAAAGAGGCTTAAAAACTAATTCAAGAGTATTTTTTCTGCTGCATTTCTGCATAGACATGCATGTATCTCCCATGGGCTGCAATTTAAACTTTCCTCTTTCACTTTGAAAGCTAGACATGTCAAATAAAAGCTAAGCACAGTTATAGCCCCAGACTCCAGGCTTCCGGGAGAAGCCCTGCAGACTGCCAGGCTCTCAGAAAGGCATCGCAGGAGCTGGCAAAGCTGTGCTCCTTTCTTGATGTGCCGAATCCCGTGGCTCTGTTAAATGCAGGAGCAGGCCTGGTGCAAGCTTTTGGAAATGTGTGGAGAAGTGCTTTCCCGCACCAGGGAGGTGTTCGGTGCAGTGACCTGTGCCAGGGCACTCTGTAAACTGGAGGCAGAAGCAGAAATAGAAGCAACCTTGTCCACGGGCAAATCACAACCTCACTGTGTCCATCTGTGAAATGGAGGTGATAATATTTCATTGTGGATGCTTTAAGGCTCAGTTAGTGTTTATGAAATGTTCTGAACTTTTGGATTATACCTGCTGTAGAGGGCACTTATAATGGTCCCCAAATGTCTTTGTTGACACAGCAGACACATGAAAATACCGGCATCTTCCTAGTATACAGTATACAGAGATGCTGGAATTGCTCACAAGTGAAAATCAGATGTTTCTAAAACAAACCTATAATATTAATCTGACAGCTATCACCTGGAGGTGTCGTGAGCATGAAGAAAAGGAAAATAGTGGCAGGCAAAAATCCAGGGTTGAGGCTAGTGCCTGAACAATAAAAGCTGTTTGGGAAATGCTTTGTTCCTCTGCTTAATGTAGCTGTTGATGTTCTACATCTGAGCACAGAGTCACTGGTCTGTGTGATGGGTCCACATTTCTTCATGGACATGTGTTGTGGTTTAAGCCCAGCAGGCAACAAAGCACCATGAGACCACTCGCTCACTCCTCCCCCTCAGCGGGATGAGGAGGAGAAAATACGACCAAAAAGTTTGTGGCTCGAGAAAAGGACAGGCAGGGATCACTCACCAATTATGGTCACAGGCAAAAAACCAGACTCGACTTGGGGGAAAAAAAACCCAAAATCAATTTAATTTGTTACCAATCAAATCAATACAGGGTAACAAGAAGTAAAACCAAATCTTAAAACACCTTTCCCCCACCTCTCCCTCCTTCCCAGCTCAACTTCACTCCCGATTTTCTCTACCTCCTCTTCTGCAGCGGCGCAGGGGGATGGGGAATGGGGGTTGGGGTCAGTTCATCACACGTTGTCTCTCCTTCTCCTTCCTCCTCAGGAGGACTCCTCACTCTTCCCCTGCTCCAGCGTGGAGTCCCTCCCACAGGAGACAGTCCTTCACAACTTCGCTGGCATGGGGACTTCCCATGGGCTGCAGTCCTTCAGTCACAGACTGCTCCAGCGCAGGCTTTCCCATGGAGTCACGGCCATCTTCGGGGGCATCCCGCTGCTCCAGCGTGGGGTCCTCCCCGGGCTGCAGGTGGGCATCTGCTCCCCCGCTCCCTTCCATGGGCTGGGGGGGACAGCCTGCCGCCTCACCGCGGGCTGCGGGGGCATCCCCTCCTCCCCCGCTCCTCCTCCCCTCCTTCCTCACTGACCTCGGGATCTGCAGAGGGGTTCCTCTCACATTCCAATCCCCCTACTCACTACGGGTTCCCCTTCTTAAATCTGTTCTCCCAGAGGCGCTACCACCGTCACTGATGGGCTTGGCCTTGGCCAGCAGCGGGTCCGAGCTGGACCCAGGGAATCTTCTAGGAGCTTCTCACAGGAGCCACCCCTGCAGCCTCTCCCCCGCTACCAAAACCCCGCCGCACAAACCCCATACAACATGACAAGCATAAATCGCTGCTTTCTCCACAGCAGCCTGGTAGGGTTTTCATGCCATTTTCTGCAGTGTTAGAAGATTGGACCAGATCAGGGAGCCAGTGCTCCAAACTCGCCCTCTCAGTAGGGACTCTGGCCAGCACAGCCGTGCAAGATGTAGCCTTGTAATAACAATATGCTTCACTGAAACAATTTTTAGTTTTCTGGCTCCTTGAGTGTTTGGTGAGCAGGTAAACAAATGCCTGTGTCTTGTCTGCAAAATCCAGGTAAAGATCTTGAGAATTGATCCTGCCTGTGTGCATCCACATGCACAGCAACTGCTGTAGGTTATTTTACTGGCTGTTAGAAATAATTTTTCTTCCCTACAGCTTTTTTGGTATTATAGATGCTTTCCCACTCCTTGTCTACACAGAGTGAAATGAACTTTGATCAGGATACCTGGATCCCCATCTGTTCAGAGTACTAGTCCCTATTTCCAACCTGGACCTGAGGAACCTTTTCCTCAAGTAAACTTAATCAAGATTTTTACTTCCAATTAAGCTTCAATTAAAAGGCATTTATGACCACCCCCCATTTTTTTTAATGCAAGAGCCAGCTGGGAGCACTTTTTCCCTGTAGGAGCTCCTGGGAGCCAGCAGTTCCAGCTGTTGACTGTGTGAGATGTCAGAAGTGCACCAGAAGTACACTGAGCTGCTTCAGTGCTCAACACCGCTGTTGGAAGGTACCCTGAATTGCTCTAGGTTTGTAGTTGTTTTGTCCTCTTGTAATAGGGTTTTCTCTGGTAGTACCAAATAGCAGCTCTAGTTGTCCAGTGACTATGGACTAGAATATACATGCTCTGTGCATGTTTAATATATATATGTGTGTGTACATATATACACACACATATAAAAAAATGCACATGCTTATTAACTTTGCTACAACAGCAGCCTTTTACCACACTGTCTATGCAACCAATGGGATGTAGTGATGGCAAATGTTACCTGAACTATCTTTGGTAGCAAATTAGCTTAATTAGAGCAATATTGCAAAAAGTGCCTTTTTTGCTCTAAGTTGACTCTGGCATTTATAAATTAACACAAGTAAGTTCAAAACTAATCTCTGTATCAACATTTCAGAGTTGAGATTGTAGCTCTAACAATATTCAGCTGATCTAGCATAGATATTAGAGGGGGTGTGAGAGAAATAACCCCACCTGGAAGTAGACACAAAGTTGGACCTTCTCTGAGTTGTGCTAGAAAATATCTATTTTTCTGTCTCTACTTAAGTCAAGATTTGTACAGTGACTTTGATTTGGGTCTTAACAATGGAGATGAGATAATCAGTGGAAGGGCATTCATGATGAACAAGTCAGTATCGGGAACTGGGCAGGTGTTTCTTGTAGAACCATTGATTTGAAGTTGCCGGTGTGATTTTGGTTTGCTGGGGCTAGTGATAGGTGCTGGTTCTGTCTGCTGATTGCATTTTCCTGGTGACCTGTTTCTTGCCAACCCAAGTCTATTTATGGATCAAATGGTGAATGAGTGACTAGTGTTTGGGCTACGTTTGTGGAGCTGAGGACCCCAAATGAATGTGAATGCAGAAATGACAAATCATCCTGTAGCTGCTGAGGAGAATATCTGATGATGACTGCAGCTGTGGTGCAGGCTTCACTTGCTGTTAATATTTTTGCGTTGATAAGATAGGTCTGCAAAGAAGTTATAGTTGAGGGTCAAGTTCAACAGGCTGGCAACTGAGCAGGGAAGGAGAACAAGCTGCTGGGGTGGTTTCAGGACACCCTGGCATAAAAATCTTGCCTCTGCACTTATTTGCTCTGCGACCTTAGTCAAGTCTTGTCCCTTTACTATGCTTTTGATGTAGAGTCAGGTTTTTTTGATTTATGTGTTGAGACTGTAAATCCTTGACAGGCACTATCCCTTTTTGTGTCTGTGTATGATACTTAGTGCTTTCAGTCCAGATTCCAATCATTCCTTCAGGGTATTACTGAGCTGGAAATTATCTAGTAGCAGTTATGATATATGAAGGAGCTGAATGTGACCGTCTAGGGCAAGTATCCCCCCCTGTCTTTAGAGAGGCTGTTAACGGTTTCCATGTTTCTGTAATGTCTAGTAAGAAGCTCTCTAAAGCTGAGGGAAATCTGGAGGCAGTGGGTTGATCTTATTAATACATGAAAGAAGGGAGCATAGAAAACAATTAGGAACTGGGCAAAGCTGGACACCTTTAGCTTCCAGAACTGGTGCAAGGCTCAGACCTCTTCACTCCAGTAGCCTGAGGCCAAGTAGAGGTGGCTGTGGCTCATTCAAAGCAGCTCTAAGCAGTAGTGGTTTGTAAAGCTCTGCACGTGGCTTGGCTCCTCCTTGCAGATGTGCTGCCTCCTTTCAGTGTCCTTAGAGCTGCAGCACATGATTACATGATACTGGCCAAATATTATTGTTTATCTTGAATTACTACCTCTTAAATCATACTAAGAAATGACGGTGTAGTTACAGATGCTAAAGTGGGTGTGTCGCATCTGAGCCTAAAGTACGCAGGTGGAGCCACATGCAGAAGGGTGGAAACCTGATACTGTCCACGTTAGAGAGTGAGGACTGCAGAGAGCTAAGCAGGTATGTAGCCTTACTTGTGCAAAAGTTAGTGCTGATTTCAGGCTAATGGGATCAAAACACAGCTTTTCTTAAATATGTACGATTCAGAGATGCTGCGCTATGCTCTGTAGTCCAGGTTAAAGCAGATTACTGCAGTGGCTTCTTTTGGACTCTCAAGCTAAGAAGTGACTATGGGTTGGGTTTTGGTGTGTCATAGGCTTTCCTGCTAGAGGAGCATGTGTGCAGGTACTTACTATGTCAACACGCTATGTTGAAGGAGCATCCTTGAGTTGTCAGGAGACCTTTAGCTGGATTCTTGATCTGGCTTTTCAAATGATAATCTAGTCTTGATTTCGAAAGATCCAGCCACAGACAGCTTAGCTTGTACAACACACAAGGCAAGGAGAAAAATGTGAGAGCTTCTCTACTTCTGCTCTTGGCTTTCAGTTCCCCCAGAGTTTGGAGCTCAGCTGGGTTGAAGCCACACCTCTCCCAGGAGTGAGATGCCACCGATGGGCTGCTTGCCACTGGCAGCGGCGCATGGCTTTGCAGCATGGTAAGATCGCATGTGCCGTAGGGCCTGTGCTGAGCAGATGTAAAAAGCTGCTTCTCTAAGCAGGGGAAGTCAGGGAGTGAACCAAATGGATCTGAGTTGTAATGCCAAACTTTTGGCTGCTCTGAGATTTGAATTTGGGGTTTGGTTCCAAATGTAGAGATGCTTTTTTAGGAAGCAGGTCTGAAAAGTCTGAACTACCCTGTTTTTAAAGCTACCGCGCATGTCTCCATGGGGTTACTTCTGTCATTGCTGCCCTGTGTGACCTGGGTGTGAAAATGTACAATGAAAAGGTGGCAAGAATATGGGCAGGAATTTTCTAGTGGTTGGGGACTGTAGTGCCTCTTTTTAGAAATGAAATTGAAGATGCTTTGAAAGTAATACATTTGATAAATGATTGCACACTATTTTAAATGCAATTAAAAGCCATATGAAGAGTATCAATTTAAGGCATCCTCAATCACCAGTAGCTTCTGGAAAGTAAGTAATGTTTCATCTCATTAGCAGTGCATACAGAGCTAGAGCTATATAACTAAGCCTGGAAAAGGGCCTGATAAAAATCTCTGTATTGCTCCTTCCCCAAATCCAAAAAAGCCAGAAAAATGTCTCTCATTAAAAGGTTCCTCAGCTGGCCGGTTGCTTGTGTATTCCTTAAAATGACAGATTCTTTCCATCTCTTCCTCTGATAGATCTCTCACTACATGCTGTCAGTACCTCCCTTGCTTTATTCTCTAAGATGCTTAATATTGGAGAACCAAACCCCTATTTTCCTATTTGAGAAGGCTCCTACAGCAGCTGATGTTAATAAAAGTGAAGAGGATGTAAACCTAAGCCTATAGAGCTTCCATAGCTGCATAAAAGCTTAGTGTCCATGATTTGTGAAGTATATTTTGCCCATGTGTTTTGAGCTTCTAATAGTTAAGTTGCACAAAGCAAAACAGACCCTGAAAGCCCTGGATTTCCATAATTAGTGTGGAGGCTTCTGCTCAGACCAGCACCTGGAGGTGACAAGCATCCCTTGCAGGAGGGAGATCTGTTTCATGTTCTGTCCAGCCCCATGGGATGTGCTAAGGTGTTGCAGACCTGCATGGATCTTGGAATAAGTAGAGGGTAGAGTGGGCTCTAGACTGCAGCCATGCTGATTCAGCCCCTCATGTGTTTAATTGGAGTAATTTCTTCAGGCCAGGTCAGGACTAGGAGTTGGTGGTTACTCCAAAATAGAGGGAAAAGGATCAGCTCCAGCTGATCCAGCACAGCCTTCCTCTTCCATGAAGAGCTGAGGGTTGTGCTGTTTCAGATGACTAACAGGCTCACATGGACTGATTGCAGAAGCTGAAGCTTATGTGGGCATCCAGTGAGGATGCTCCAGTTTTGTTTCTAGTTATTTATGTCTGCTGGTGCTTTGGAAACATCTTTGTGGGTCTCAGCTACTATGGAGCCTTATCAAGGAGACAGATTTGAGTCTAAAAATTCAAGGGCTCTAGAGACTGAAGTCAACTTCTAAGGGAAATGCAGTTTTCCTCAGCTTAAAATAACTTTATTTATAACGTCCTTTACTCTCCAAGGTCTCTTTCAAGGCTCTGCCTGGGTTGCATTTTGACTTGTGCAGAGCAAAGCTCCTGTGAGGAAGGAGGGCCAGGAAATTCAGGGAAGGCAGTTTGGGGCAGGCAGGGGAGGGGAAGGGAAGGGGGAAATGCTGATAAGGGTGATGAACAGTTTCACCTTCAGGAGCGATGAACTGTGGGAGAGTTGGCTGCATTGAGGGTCTGGCACAGCTTCAACATGCGCACGTGGGGATGGATCAGCTGAGAGAAATGACTGCATTTATTCAATGAATTTACATGAGGTGCCTGCGTTGCCAGAAAGGGACAGGCTCCCTCCCCCTCCAAAACATCAGCAGCTCCATGCAGGAACGGCAGGAGTGGAGCAGCAGGCTCGGCAGAGGGACAGGGCTGGGAATTTTTCAGCAGAGCCTTTCCCGTGAAGGCTGCTGAATGAGGCACCCACACGCAGCATGGGGTTCAACTCCCCCCTGCTGTTCCTGGGGTCTGGCTCTTATAAACAGAATCAATAAATGGTTACGCATAGCCAGCCTGCTGCTGGCTGCTCTATAGGCTGCTTCTGCCTCTAGCCAAACTGTCTCCCCTTCTCTCCCAGGCCTCCATCTCTAGAAATCCACCAGCAGCTTCTTGCACATCTGATTTGAGGTATCAGCTTCTGCTCTGTAGTTGTGTTTCCCTTAAAAACGGTGCCTATATGCAGGGTGTGGGGCAGGAAGCCTTGATTTGCAGTAAGTGTAAGGGACAGAAGAGTAGGAATAGGTCTGTACGAAAAGGTTGGAGCCACAAGTGCTTTCATAGTATGTGGTGAGAGAACTGGGGCTTGAGGTGGGGCATGCCAAGGCACCTCATGCATCCTTTGAGGGAGCCCAAAGTATATCACACTCTGCAAAACAAACTCCACTTGCTTCTGTGCTCTTATTCCTGGCCCCGGGGAAATGTCCTGCCACAAACCTTTGTCACAGAGGAGTCAAAGAGCTTGTTAAGAAAACATGCTGAAGTGGTTAAATTACTTGTTCCTTAACCCTGCTGTGTTATTAACAAGGTGACTGTTAAATAGGCTGCCCAGGCCTGTGATTGGGGTGCAGTTATCCTAAAGGCCCCCGAGTGGCTGTTCTCAGCACAACCTGTTAAGCCAGAAACAGCTGGTTGACACTGGGACTGGGAACTAGTGGGGATCCTGCAGCTGATGCTCTGCTCCCTCAGCTTCCGGAGCCAAAGAGCGTTAGAAGGAAAGCCATCTTCTCCAATCCTTCTAAAAGAATTAAATAATACACAATAAACAATGAATATTTAATCTTAAATGGGATTTCTTTAAGTAAGGATTGGATTCTTCACTTTATACCTGGTTATAACTGTTGTCTTGCTGTGCATGGTCCAGGGTACTGCAGGATATGGGCCAAGCTGAAGCTCCATGGGGTTTGGGCTCCATGTGAATATGCATGTTCTACCCCCAGTGGTCATGTTTTGTGGGAGATGCTGAGGGATGAGGTACTGTGATAAATACCGGCTTGGCGGGGGAATGCTGGCCAGCCCATGGTACAGCAGAGGTGCTTCAGTCTTAAACTTTCATTCCTGAGAGCTGCCAAAGTGGCAGAGCCTGTCCCCAGTGGCACGCCACAGTCCCCACCTTGGAGCAAAGCTCCTGCTGTAGGCGCCTCATGGGACACGCAGAGCTGCTCATGCAATGTCGGTGCTATGAAAATAATTCCCTGGCTGCTCTGAATTAATTCATTTTTTAGCTAGAAAGTTGCATCTGAATAGGAAAGAAAAATAAAAATCCCATCATGTTTTTAATGTGTGATGGAGAACCCATGACAGCTGTTACTGTCCTGCATTCAGCCTCACTGACAGGTATCGGTACTGGTAATGCTGTCAACATGGGCATTAACTGATAGAGTTAACCGTCGTAAACGTGTATTGTTTTGGGCCCGAGTTTGTCTGGTTTTGTATTGCCTCTTGTTAGACTGGATTTGCTAAAGGACAGAGCTCTTTGATCGAATTTCTGTTCCTTATGTAGGTACTTGCAAACTGTGATCAGATCGTCCTATTAACCTTCTCCCTTCGTTAAGGAGAACAGATGGTGCTCCTGGAGCCTTTCTCTAAGCTGAGCTTTTGGTCTTTTAATCATCCTGTTGGTGGTTCTTTGCACTGGATCCAGTTTTTCAATATCCTTCTTGAATTGCGAGCATTAAAACTTACCATAATTTTGACGGTATTAATGTTAAATGCCACACACTGATTATTTTTTTTATTATTCTTTTAATTTGAGCATCCCCTACCAAAGCCTCTCTGAGCTCTCTTGACCATAGGACCACTCTAGCACGGTGTACTCAGCTGGTTTTTTTTCCTTGTTGACCAGGAACTTCCTGCCAAAACCAATGGCTTCAAGGGATGCTGTTCCCATCTTTTGTGTTGCTGTGTGTGTGGCAGTACTGAAGTCTATACTGTATTCTTTGGTGCAGCTTATTTAGCCACGCAGATCTGTTGGTCCTTTCTCAGTTATTTAGCAGTGCCACACTGTTTGTCATCTTCAGGCTTGATAAGTAATTATTTTAGGCTCTCTTCTACTCATTAATATATGTGTTTACACTATAGGCCCAAGCACCAGCCTCTGCCAAGTCCTCAGTAGGAACACACATGTATACCTGTGACTATTTAGTCACCGCTGCATGAGATTATTTTCATCCATTAATACATGTCATTATTTCCTCATCTTAATCAAGTCATCATGTAGTGTGAAGCTAAATTCTGTATGGAAAATCAACTGTGTCATTTTAATCAGTAAAGTCATGTTAGGTAGAAGTTTAATTGTTATTTTATGCTTTTTTAAAGTCAATAATGCTAGATAGGGCCAGTTCTGGACATTTTCCAGTTTATACAGATTAATTTTGTCACTCTCTTAGTTTACCGGAGATCATTGTTAGGATTTTCTATTTACTTCTTAAAATACTTGGCACATCAGCAGGTTTTGTTCCAGCCACTGCGACTTCCGTGTGCCCAAGATATGTTTAAAATTGATATCAATAATACAGAGTGTTTCAGGATGTTCTTTTAAAACTGGTGCAAGTCATCCAAACCTGCTGAATTTAGGTTCTGCTTAATTAGCTGCACTTTAAGGTTCTGCTTAGTTGGTGGTAGAATAAGGAGTGCAGAACTGATGACATAACATACTCATATACCACCTAACTACTGTCCCCCTGCAATGAAGAGTGTTAAAAACCTCTTGTAATTTTTTTTACCCCTGTCATGCGGAAATGGTTGAAATAGCGTTGGAGTAATCTTTAATTGCCTCAAAACCCATCTATATGGTTCTTAATTTTACTGGCTAGATCACCCCTGTGCCTGCCTTTATTTATAAACTTACAGTTCCTAGCTTTTGGCTCCTTGTCATCACCTTTCCCTTTCTCCAGGGTGATATGTGTTTAATCCTGTGCTTCTAAGTGGCTTAGTGTTGGACACAGCACTTTTGAGTTAGTACATTGTCATCTGGATGGTGGTATTAACGTTTGGAGGGCATTTCAGTAACAGCCATGTGGGATCTCCAGTTTTTCCATGCTGAAATCCACTGCAATATCTCAGTTCTTATTCTTATCCATTCTTGATGATGGTTAAAGAACAAGAGTAACATCTCAACTTTATCTTTTTCTGAGCTATCATTGACTCAAGGACAGGAAATACTGAGAATTGTTCCATTTCTTCTCTATTTACCATTTGCAAGTAGTTTTAAAGCACTGATTTATCCGTATTCTTGTTGTGTGACTGTCTGCCAGGATGCAGCAATGTTGAGTAGTGGAGTTTTCAGAAATGAGCAATCCTGGCTCCTCTGATGTGTTGTAGTCCTACTTCTGCTGTGTAGACAGATAAAACAAATTAACCTAATAGGGGACATGCAGAGAGGAAACAAATCCTGAGGTTTATTTGCTTCAGTGTTTTTTTTCTCAGGTATCAATGTTTTGCTATTGGTTTCTCACTGGTCTGGCCAAACCCAGAAAAAAAGATCTTTCTTTTGCCAAGACATACATCCCACTTCTAACAGTTGGTGGAGCATTACTGCACAAAGTCAGAGTCCTCTGTGCCCCACAGGGTTCCCTGGCTGAGCACTTGTGAGCTGAGAAAGATACTTTTGAAGAACAGCGAGGAGTTCTCTTCCAGTGAATTGCTCAGATGCGACTGTATGCGGTGAAGCACTACTCTTAGTCCCTCAGGATATTTGCCAGCCAACTTCAGAAGCCCTGAAATTTGCATCTTGTCTTGGATCTGGGAGGACAGCAGGCCATCCTGTTGTTCTCTTGCCTCCCTGAAGAAAGAACACTTTCCATCCAAGGTTCAAAGCTGTCAGTGTGGAGGGCTTCTGGGGATGAAAATCCCTCCCAAATGCATGCATTATGCACCGTTTATAGTTAATAGCTAAAACCAGAATTTGTAACGCTTTCACAAGGACAGAATAGTTTATTCTTCCCCAAATACGTAGCTTGAGCTCACCTCTATGCATAAGTTAGCGTGGTGCGTGGTGCAAAAATCAGCTAATCCATAGCATCTACTGAGTGCACAGCCTTTGGGGGCAGAGGAACAAATGTAAAGCAACTCAGGCATGCTCAGCTTGCTTTCACTGAAATCTGAACTGATTCAAGTTGTCTTGTGTTGGGCTTGAGCTTAGGGTTTCCTCAGCTCGGTGTAAACAGGGTTCCTTGATTATCTTGCTGCTTTGTTGTGCCTTATTTGTCTCAGTCTTATTCTTTGAGAAGGGAAGGAATTCTTTGATGGTTTGCGTGGCACTCAATTAATGGGATTTTTACAACTAGAATCAGCTGATTTGTAGAAACAAATAGAGAAAATATTTTTAAAAGGCTTCCTTTGAGAAAATGGTGTCTAAGTGTTATGAATGACCTTGATATCAAAACAACAGATACATCACACGGCTTCTAAGTTAGCCTTTCTGAAATCTCATCTGTACTCTGCATTTGAAGTAGTTCTTTCAAGGATTATCTCCTCCACCCTTAGCCTCTCCCCTTTGTAATTAAAAGTTTATACAGCAGCCATGTGATTTCGATATGGGCTGTTGGTGAATGTGACACCTTTAATTCTCTCCCTATGCTGCGATGCAGTGGGAATGAAGATGTGTGTTGTTACACCAGATAACTGTGCAAAGACTGTTAATGTGGAACAGCGTTGCCAGCTGAAACAAGTGTTCAAAGTTGCATGGGTTTTTTCCCCTATCATTTTGACCCTCCCACCTGAATCGGGCAGAATTGAGATGAGCTGAGCTCAGTAATTAGACCTATCTGCTTTTAACCTGCTTGATGTTGCAGAAAGATACTTATAAGTCTGAATGTCCCAGGCTTGGAAATTTAAGCGTTTGCATGTGACAACTGGCAGGTCTCTGTGAGGTGGTTAGTTCTGTATTATTGGTATGTATGCTTTCAACCTGTGTTCTGCTGTAATGCAGCTTTTAATCAGCAACTATATATGGAATGAAATATGGCCCTTGTCAATGCTGCTAGTGAGGTGTGCCCGCAAGTCGGAACCCTTGAGGTGTCACCAAGCTCATGCTGTACCTGCGGAAGGGAAGATGTCCTCTGCAAAACACAGTCTCAGATTATGGGTGGTTAGGAACCGATGCTTTAAATTGTAGTCTAGTGCAGATGGGAGTCACA
Organism: Aquila chrysaetos chrysaetos; assembly: GCF_900496995.4. Classification (NCBI taxonomy): domain Eukaryota; kingdom Metazoa; phylum Chordata; class Aves; order Accipitriformes; family Accipitridae; genus Aquila; species Aquila chrysaetos. The sequence goes on along the minus strand of NC_044013.1, from coordinate 14,407,530 downwards.
AACAGCATTTTTCTCTCCTTTTGCTTTTTATTGTTTTTTCTGTGCTGTAAGTCTGCTTCATCTGAATGTGCCCTAAACTTCCAAAGCAGTAGTGGAGAGGGTAGCTACAACTGTTCTGTCTCCTAGCCATGGACTGGAGGTACTGAGTCTGTATTAATTAGAGCAGTGTGGCAGGATCTCTTCTTTCCCTGAATAGTGGCATGCACAGTAGTATGCTGTCGGAATCTTTCCTTCTACCAAAGACATAGCTACAAGCTTTAAACTTAATGTAGCAAACCCAAGACTTGAAAGATACCTTGGAGGTCTCATTTGTTATCGAAGATGCTGCCTCTGGTGTATGATGATTTCTGAGAGATGGCTACTGTCTGCTTTGGAGAAAGTACCCTGTGCCCATGAGCAAGTCTCTTTCTGAGACCCTGTTAGCAGTGGGGTGTGAATTCATTGCAGGGTAGATATTATTTGTGTCATCTGAGAAATGACTTATGGTAAATGATCTTGACTTAAGCTCGCCTTCCAGAGCTGTATTTTGCCATGCTTAATGCTATGTTTGAGATGAGATTTTCAGGATGTTTCCTGCTGGAGCTGAGAGCTGCCCCGGGATGCTCACAGGGTGAAGGCCGAGTGTTGTGCACAGGACATGCCCGGGGGCCAGTCAGCCCCAGCTGACGGGGCTGCTGCCTGCCTTCCGCAGGGAGCAGGGACGTTTGGTCCTGGGGTTCGGTCTCAAAGCTGCTGTGTGCTTGGTGTCACAAAGCTGCCCAACAGTGATGTTTAGAGGACTCTCTTGCTGGAGCAGCTATCAGGTCCAAGGACAGATGTCCTGTCAGCAGAGCAGCTGACTTTGGGGGTGACGCATGTTTGTCATCCCCTGGATAGAGTGGGTGTCTTTGAGCATCACCAGGGCTCTTGGTGCAGACCTGTGCTGACTATGGCCAGGAAACTTTACTCCTGTGTCCGCCGTCTCTTCTGTGCTTCTAAATCATTGATGCTACAGGGTGATGTTGGAGCTGAGATCCTGGTCTGAGATTGTTCTGGAAAATGGCTCAGGAAGGAAATTCAGCTCCCTGAGCTCCTTCACAGAGGGATGTGGGCTGACCTGTGGGACGTGATGTGGTGGTGGCTTCATCCCTCCTAGGGCAGCTGCACTTGTCAAGGGAGGTGTGGACGGGGTTAATGAACACTGAATTCCCTGAGTGTTGTTAAATAGAAATCATTGGTTCAGGAAACCCTGAAAAGTGGAAAATGATCAGTGAATATGAGAATATTAGGGGCAAGTAGCTAGTATTTATGGTGTGTACCTAGGTACCTTTCCCTGGCCCTGCTAATACCCTGTAGGAGACAGGGTACTGGTCTATGCAGCCCATCTTTTTGTTGACAATGGAGAAATCTAAACAAACTGGAGTTGTTTGTGACAGTTCACACTTTGTGTTAAACTTCATGTTCTTCCTGTGGTAATCATTAAATCAAATACCATGATGCTCTGTATTTTTATTTTAAGTATACCAATATCTCAGTTCCTTCTTATCACCCCTCCTCTTTTGTTCAGAAAGACAGTTCTTAGCATAAAGGATACAATGTATTTGTTCTTATTGTTAATAAACATCCAGTTATGTTCAATGACAGGACAATGAATCAGTGCAGCAACACACTGAATATGGTGAGGCCACTTCTCAGATACGTGATGCTGCAGTTCACTGTGGACCGAGCACAAGTTCCTCATGGGTGTATTGTTTTCTGCTGTCCAGCTCAGTGAAAATTAATTACAGAGGATGATAAAGGGAACTTTTCTGCAAGCTACGAATGCTGTGAGCAGAGATGAATGGAAAAAGGATTTTGAAAATACCTGAGTCCTCATTTTGGAAAAGGTGGAAAAATGATGTTGGCTAATTCATCCCTGGTGGAATTCTGCTGCTACGGAGTTAATCACAAGACAGATTTGTCCTTACAGTGTGATATTTCTGTAACAGCACAAATTTGCTTATTTGCTGGATAGAGAAGGTTTTACAGCTTAGCTATTAAAGAGGTTAGAACCAACCTGGCTGCACTATGAAAGAGACGTGCTAATGTGATTTCAGTGTGAAATGGTCCCAGACACTGTGCGCCATGAAAATATTTTAATGCTTTGAAACAGTTTCTAGCTTTAGGATTTGGGAGGAAAAGGTGACATTTTTTCACCTAGGTTCTCTTTCTTTCCTTTTTTCACTGTTCACTTGAACTAGACTGTAGGAGAAATTAAACCGTTTTGCTTTAATTGACAAAGAGGCAAATCTCTCTTCCATTTTGTAATAGACTTTTTCTTGTCATTTGGAGTAATTACATTAATTTATTTTTGTTTTCAGGCTAAGAATATTCTCCTGTAGAGAATGTAGATGTAGATGTATGTAGGTCCTGGAGTCTGTGTCTGTTTTTCAGCTTTTTCCCTATGGGCAGACTTTAGCATCAATAGGGCTTTCTTCCACTGTGCTACTTTGATCCACACACAGGTAATGATATCTAGGGCTCACCTCCCTTACAAACTGGAGCTTCTCTCTTCACAGAGAAGAATCCAAAAAATTACTTGTAGTAGGGAAATAAATTCAGTGAGGAGTTTCATGTCCAATTTCTTTTCAGCTGTGCAAATTGTTATCCTAGCAAAATTGAAGTGACTATAATTTGTCCTTAAAAACAATTACTCTAATTATTTTCTGCTATGCTGCGCTGTTCTGATGGCATATGTGGCCAGTGGGACTTATTTAAAATATGTATGCTCTTAATATCAGCTCAAAAAGAAAGCTATCTCAGCTGGAAAAAATTAATGTAATGTAAAAAATTAGATTATTTTTTCCATCTGACCTTGCTTCTATTTAGTTATCTCTGCTTTTGATGTTGAAATTTACAAATTAATAATTGTAGCTGCTTGAGCAAAGTCAGGGCAGAGAACAATTACCAGCTGCAAACAAATCTCTCTTCTGCTTTGCCTTTCTCTCTGTCGGAGTGCAGTGTCTACAGCACTGTTATAACTGTACACACGATTACTCACTTTCCTAATAACTCAGGGAAAACTAATTACTTTTTCGGGGCTGTTTGCTGCCAAAGGAGGGTTTTCCATTATCTGGCGTAGCTGAGGTCTGCCGGGTATGTTTACACTGCATCATTGTGATGTCAGGCCCCAGTTTATTTTATCAGAGCTGCCTCTGCTGGCAGCAGCAGCCCAGCCCAAGCAGTGCAGGGGTCTGGTTAGGGCTACACGGGTTTTTCAGGCTGGTTTTGCAGTCTGTGCTGGATTTTACTCAGTCCTTGCTAACCTGCTGTGCATCCCTCGCTCGGTGCTTTGAAGCTAGTTTGTCTCGCTCTGATACATCACAGTCGGGCTTTCGGTGCTGTGCAAGCGCATGCCCTTGCTGTGGCTGTGCGATACAGCATCCTGTGACAATACCGGTAACGCCAAGCCTGCTTCATCCTCAGAGGCATGTGCTTTGTTGTCATGGAGCTCTCAATTCATCTGCCCCTGGGCTAAGTTTGGCAAATACTCTGGTATCTGATTGATTCAGGAACACGGACTATAAGATGGTCCGGTTTGTATGAATAAGAGACACTGTTGCAGGTGCTGGCATGCTGTGGCTGAGCTATGCTTTGGCTACTGCATAGATAATGTTTAGAGATTGAAGTCCAGAGATATTGCAGTTATTGAGGCCGTTTAAGAGCTATAAAGGTCAAGTCCATGAGACCCTTTAACAGCTGATTGCATGTGACTGTAGGCGTGACTTCTTGGAGGTGCTGTTGCAGACTAGACCTTGCAGTGTGCATTGTGTTTCCAGGGTACATGCTGTTCTTGGAAACTAGACCTGAAACTGGCTTTGCCTTCAGGGTTTTGTAGTGGAACAGCCTGTTACAGCATAACTACCTGAATTTTGGACTTGGAAAGGCTCTTAATCATCTCATAAATCTAATCAGTGCTGTAATTTTCTTAAAACTCAGGGTTTAGTTTGGAGCTGAAGCCAAGTGTTCTTGGAGAAGACCTAAATCTGTTGGAGAAAAGGTGGATCCTTGAGCTAGAAGGGTGATAGAGAAGAGACACGTCCTCACTGTTGCTGACAGGAATCAAAGAGCTGTTCCTTATGCTAAGCTGTTTTTATTTTGCATCTGTAGGTTTGAGGGTGCTTTTAACCCAGAGCACTGCTCACCAGATCAAAATCATGATTGGGAAATTAGATGTTTATTGCCTTGTTAGATATATGGACCTGCTATACAGAGCCTCCCTACTCTGCCCCCAAACTTGTTTCTAAAGCTCAAACCTTTAAATATAGTGGTCCTCTGGCTACTCTAAGGTGTTTTTTAGAATTAAAGACCAGCTGATTTGCCTGTGCAATTTGCAGCCCAGCTCTCTGTTGAAGGCTAGTGGAGTTTCAAAGCTGACTTAGTGCTCTATCCAAGCAGGAGTGAAACCCTCTCAGAGTAAGGGGAGTTCTCCTGAGTCTTTCGTGCCTGCCTCACTTCATCTCTCCCTGGATTCCGTGACTGCAAAATGACTGATAAATTGTGGAGCTGTGAAGGTGTAGGTGCAAATAACTGCAGTGCTCTTTGAGAACCTTTCCTGTGAAGTGGTAGTGAAAAGCAGTTATACGGCTATTGCTCCTTTGCGCACACCAGCTACAATTACCACTACGCCACAGATAGCTGCAGTGCTTCTATAATTAGCTGATGACATGGTGAGTGCTGGTGAAATAAACTTTCCTTGGGAATACACCAGGTACTTACTCAAACATATATTGCCTTTTAAAAGATATCATAAAAGGGGGCTTACTCAGTCATAACTAGCACTATTTTACAGGTTCTGTATGTGAAAGGATTTCCATTTTCTAATCTAGTGATATAGCCAACTAACCACCTCACTAATAGAGCAGAAGGGAGTTAAAGCAGTGAATTTAAAATATCCTTTAAAAATACTTTTGTCTGATAAGTCATTCCAGGAGCTGAATTTTGCCATATGCCCATGTTCCTGTTCCTACGAGCAGCCTGTTGGATCTCACATAAATGTGGTTTTGCATCACGTCATACCCTGTCACAATGTATGACCCTTCTGTCTACCCAGTCCTATCATTGACTTCAATGTTGCTTATTCTTCATACAAGTGTGAATGGCTCAACATGGAGGAGCTCTTGGAGATGGGGACGAAGCCTGAACAGAAGGATGCCCGCTCTCCTCAGCTACTGACAGCCAAGCCATTAGAGGAGATACAACCATTTTTCTTTGCCCCTCTATTTGCTCTGAGTTTGCCTGCACTATTTCAGTGCAGCTGATCCCTGTGCTGAGCACACAGCCCTGTCCTGCCTGCATCTTGCCTTGTGCTGTTGGCTGTGTAGGGTTTGGGGCTGTGGAAATGACCGAGCTTTGATGCTGGAGGAAGACATTGGTGCTGGCATGGGGACTGTGCATCACTTGTGGAAGGCTGATGGTTCAGGAGGATAGAAACGTAATGTCAGCCCTGATAATCACAGCACTGCACTCCCCAGGGCCTGGGAGGATTCCCCATAGTCCTGCACCATCCACCTTGCTCATCCAAAATGGGCCCTGGGCATGGGCAGCAGCAGCTCTGCCTGCCCCTTGACTGGATCTGAGGGAAGAAATGAGTTTGGGTGTGAGATTTGGGTGGGAAACCCCAGAAGTGCTCACAAGGCAGTTAGCATGGCTATCTGCACCAAAAAAATACTTGGTATTCACTTCGATCTACTTCAAAGGGTGTTTCTTATTGAAGAGATGAACATGTGAAAAACATCGCTGTCCTGGTCAGAGGTCCCTTAACATATGCAATCAGGAGATAACACTACACATGGGGATTGAATCGCATCTCTGTCAGGAGCTGCTCAATTCTGAGGTCTGTATTACACGCCCCTGTTTCTGTAGCTTCCGCAAGCCCTAGCGGAGGCAGGAACTGCAGGACACAGAGGTGCTTGAGTTGGCAGGCTGGTAAAACACTTGAGTAAACACTTGCTCCTTCATATGGTCCAGGAGAATCTCTAATTTAAATGCTGGTGGCTGCAGAAAAGATGCTAATGAAGCGCACCTAGCAGCCTCATTTACCCATGTGAAATCATTACCGGTGGATAATTCATTCTCCTGGAAAATACAATAATAGTAATGTAATATACAGAACACGATACTACCCTCTAATAAGTCTGACAGGCAGATTGCAGTGTCTATTTAGACTGTATTAGCCAGCCAGCAATTTCAAATGCTTTTATGTGCAGACCCTTGTTGCTCAACTCCTGCTCTTTGCTGGTTGAGCTAAATTAATTAAAGAAAAAGGTACTATAGCTGGGAAGTCCCCCAAAAGCTAAAGCAAGCCCTTATAAACAAAATAACCCACCCAAATGAACAGCTTTCAGTTGTTTTTGCAGAAATAAAAGTCGCTTTGTTTTTCTTTGGGAACGGACAGGGCAATTATGCTATGTTTAATAATTTTGTTCAGGATCTTGGGTTCATAAATGTGGACCTTTACTGCAGGCTACGCACTCAAAAAGACTTGTATTACCTGGCTCACTTGCTCTTACAACATGAGGTGACAGTTCTGCTGAGACAAATGGTACTAGCCATTTAGTGCATGATATATGGACTGTAGCCTCTGAACACCAGCACTTCTGATGTGTGTTTAAAGCTTATTGTAGCTGAAGCTTGCAACGCCTGAGGGCTGCCTCAATAGACTTCTTAGAGCATGTAACCTCCAGACTCTCCTGCTTCTCCTTTGACTTGCATGCAAAATACTGCCCCTCTGCTTATGCTGATGCAAACTGCCAGGTAGAGGACACCCATGTCCTTGATGGCTGTGGTGGGAATATCTCCAGTTTCAGGTGCTGGAGGATCTGCTTTGCTCCAGGCCAGCAAACATATAAGGGCTTTTGCGAGGAGTGTGTTGCCAGTAGAAGTAACGCCAGTTGTTGGAGAGCTGTATTTACAGGCTGCCAATCAGTTTGAAGGCTTTACAACTATGGGACATAAGTTGCAGACCCTGAGGATGTCCTCTCCTCACTTGCACAGCTGCCCAGGGACCAGATACGGGCAAGGAGCATGGGTGGGATTGGGGTCTGTGCACTGAATTGCTCAGCAAAAGCACCATCCTGATCAACCTATTTGTGAAAGATGGTGATGGCCTCATTGGTGCACCCATATACCTAGAGGAGTCCTTTCTGCGTCCTGTGCCATCCCATGGGTTGGAAGAGAACCTCAAAATCCTGATCTCATCTGTTTATATGAAGATTGCTTGTTTCTTTTTTGGATATCTTGATCTGAAGAGTAGTTTATCTTTCTGAAGCAGTGAACGTGTGCTTTTGTCTCTCCAGATTGCAAACACTGCATGTAGCTGGGACTGTCTTGATGTGTTCACTGTTCATCTGGGTTAAACCATCGCAGGGAAGCTTGGGCAGGTTCAGGCTTCCTCTTGGTCTGTTTGAACTTGACTCGAGTAGCCTGTTCTGTTCATCTCAATGGTGAAAATTGGTCCAGAGTGGGAAAACTTTGTCTGTGCGTGTAATGTAGAGCCAATAACTGGTTACTATCTTGAGCAGTGCTCGAAGTCAAAACTTAGAAGCCGCAGCGTTCAGCCCGTTCACTCTGCAGCCCGAGCTTGAAAGATGCATACCTGTTTGGCGTTCGAAGAAATATTGGCGCAATGTGCTGTTGAATGCTGGCCCACTTCAATTACTGACGGAAAGATAAAACACATTTTGCTCTTGGCTGGCTTCCTTGCTTGCTGATGCTAATAACATCACGAGCTCAGCATTTCAGGGGTCATCTTGAAAGAAGCAGAGACCTAAACTCCCCTGGTCCTGCCTTCCTGCTACTGTTGCCACTGCAGGGAAACATTGCCGGGTCAGAGACCAGTGTTTGCACTTCAGCAAAGTGAGTGCCAGGTGACCGCAAGGGCTTCTGCGCAATGGGAGTCATGATCCAAAGCAGGGTGGTGGTGGTTCTCCTTCTGACTGGCAGGTTTCTCCATGCACACCTCTTCTTTTATTTTGCACTTGTGCTAAGATCAGTCTGGAAACCTGCAGGACTTCAGCTTTCACAACTACCTTTATAAGATAGAAGACTGAAGAATACCTGGTCATGTATGTGTATGTACATCTTTCTCGTCCTCTAGCAAGTTTTGTAGTCTTTTCATCATTTTGTAGCACCCCAGGAAGCTTCTCTGTCTCTGCCAATTAATTTGCTGTGGTTATTTCAATTTTGTTCACAACCTGCTTGACAAAAACTCTTTAAAGCTAGACTCTTCACATTGAGGGGGAAAAACATGACGCTGGTTTGGATCACAAGTAACAGTAGGAGACATAATGCTTAGCCATAAAAACTGCATACGTGCCTATAAGCTGATGCATGGAAAACTCAAGTGCTTCCTCAGCTGCCTGCCACTATGAATGATAAAGATGATAGAAATAAACTTTAACTTGTTCATTAGTGTGAAAATCAAACAACTGCAAAGCCAGCTTTTACTATACCTCGTTCATAGAGTGGTTTTGCTACAACTGCTTAATGTCAGTTATTTCTTTGCATGTCATTGTCCCACAGAAAAAGTGATGGCTTTCTTCTAGTCCAATAATGGGAAGTTGTGCTTTTAGCACCTGATGATGGAGACTTCAGTTTTGCCTGGACACCCAAGAAAGATGGAAGAGAAGGGGCAACTCGTGGTGTCACAGTGGGAAGTGTTCATTCCCGCTGAAGTGTGGTGGTAATTCTGAAAACATTTCGTTGTGAAATGAACACACAAAGTAGTGTCTAAATGTTCAACTACATGTATCCACTGTCTCACTTTTGTCCCTGAAAGAGGAATATTGAATAAAGAATTGCTTAGGAATTCAATGTGTATGCTGCTTCTAGCTGCTTTTCAGCAAATTGCACAAGCCCGCAGGTAGCAGAGAGCCAGGGAGGAGAGCCGCTGCGTAGTGCTCTGGCTTACCTTGGGGAGGCTGCTTCATCTCTCCCTGCTCACACTGTCAGGCAGGCTTTGACTCATGGATGTTAATTAACCCAAAATTGTTTTTCAGCCTTCACTGTGGAATTTTTCTTTCTCAGCACTTAAACTTCTGCATGGAGTTGGTTTATTTATCCCACATCCCCCCAGAGTGGAGAATTTTAATTCTGTAAGCACCAAATGTCTCCTTTTCCCCTACATATGGCCTTTTATTAGCCTGCTGCTGTAGCTCGGTAATTAGCTACACAAGTGATGTTTGCAATCATATTTTCTACCTGGAGAAGTTATGGTAGATGCAGTATGGCAGTCATTCAGCCAGTCCATATACAAACATTATATCGCCAGCTCTGCTCCTGCTAATGCCCTATCTCCTGGCAACTTTCTCTAAGGGTGCTGCATAATTGCTTTGCTGGAAACACTTTCATTAATAATGGAATTTAACTTCTTAACGTGCTATTAACTATATTTCCTTCTTTTAGGTTGACATCAGCTGTGGTGGTTCATGTGGCTTTTCATATGCATGCAAATGTAATTGTGTGCAGAACTTGGTCCTGTCACTCGGGGTGATGATTCCCAGGGCCTTCAGTGAACTTTGCCAGCTGATCTGAGGCAAGGCACTTGGATCCTGTAAATCTGATTTTTGCAAAAAGACTCCATGTTGTTGAACTTAAAAGTGTCAAAAAAGGCTGTTCTGGGAAAGGGTAGATGTCCTCTGCCTCAGTTTCCTCTAGTAATTTTAGTCCAGCTGATAAAGTAACCTCGGTCACCTGGAAGTTTTGATGCTTCAAGCTAGTCATAGCAATTTAAAATTGTATCACCTCTGTTGAGGATTTGCTACCATATAAAGATCAGCAAGCTCATCTCCCACCAAGAAAAGCTGGCTTGATAAAGCTTTCCCTTGCAGACCTGAGGAATGGTGAGGATGACCTGTGAATCCAAGGGGACCTCATGTCCCTTCCTGGGAGAGCAGCAGTAGGGAACTGTCCGAGTCCCACCGCAGCTGCTTGGCTCAGTCCCCCAAGGGAGTTGGTGTTTCTTAGAGAGCTAAAAGCCATGTCAGCTGTGCTTATGAGAAAAGGGATTTTTGACTGCTTTAAAGTCCTTTAAATTTATTAAAATCTGTTTTCCTTCTCCTAGTTATAAATTAAGGCAGTGCTTTCAAGACTGTTTAATTTGGGCTGTAACAAGGCTCATCATATCTTGCAGTGATGAATAAAGGGTTTGACTGGAGCATATGTTAATGCACAGAAAACAATGACACTTAAAATAAATGCCCCCAAAGTGCCATATTTGGCACTGGCTGCAGGAGATGTGTAGTAAATGATGCAGTGCTGCCGCTGTGCTTATGAGGGACAACAGTAGCTTCTGGCTGGTTCAAGGATTTAATTCTGCTGAGCTCCAGCAGTCGTGCGGGCAGTGACCTACAATGAGTGTCTTGCAGCCAAATTTTCAAAAGTAGCCACTGATTTGAGCTGTGTAAGAGGTTTGTTGCAAACCTCCCTGAAAAAGGCTGTGAATGCAAGGCACCTCCAGCAGCAGATGCAGGGACTTTGGGGCTCTGGGAGCTCAGTGGGTTTGAAACCTGGGCTGGAATTTGATTATTTCTTTGAGGTTTCTAGGCTGAATGTGGTCAAGGTGCTGAGTTGGAATACAGACCTCCTCTCTGCCTCTGCTACAGGGTACCACCTACCAAAAGGTGTCCCTACGTATTTATTTGCATGTGTGCTGTGTAGCTTAAATCATTTGGGTTGAAGAGCAAAGTGCCATTTGCACTATGACACAGGTTTTGCAGTAGCCTGGTGTTTGTACCACAAGCAGAGCTATTTAAGCATAACAGATGACGCTTTCTTTTGCAAGATTGCTCTTTTTCCTCTCTTTTGTTGTTATTTTTCCTGCCTTAATGTGTAACTGAAACAAAAAACTTACTTGTCACTTGCAAGCAGTATGATGCCCCTGGAAAAGCACATGTAGTAAAAGCTTGGGGGGGTTGTACGCTTTTTGATTAGTAACAGACATTTCTTGCTTGTGGGCACAAAAGTTTTGTTACACGTCAACTCATTAATCAGCTTAAAGAAAGCCAACAAAGTTTGCTAGCAAGTATAGTGCTGTTTTGAAATGAAACGAGGTCGGGGGATGCACAGACAATTAATTTACCATGTAGTAGGCAGCCTGTAAACTTCACCAGAAGGCTTGTGCCTCCTAGCGCTGCTTTCATTTTAGGTAGAGAAAAATAAAACCAAACCTGAAAGCACAGGTAAAGTCTGTAACCTCATTTCCAGAAAGGGGTTAATGCCGAGGTCGGGGCAGTACAAGGTAGAGAATAGGGCTGATTGAAGTGTGCAGGAGGAGTGGCAGGCTTCCCGGCTAGTGCATCTGGGGAAACACATCTGGGCACCAGAGCTGCAGGGCTGGAGGCTGAGCAGGGTGAGGGGAAAGGGAAGGGGGCTGCATTGGGCGTGCCGTGGGGGTCTGTGCTACGCAGCAGCTCCGTCACGGTCGATTTTGCCATTGCATAATTGTGTATTTGCACTTGCGGCATGACTGAGGCACGTGTTGGGCTGGACATGGGCAGGCAGCTCTGCCGTGGCATTGGAGCAGCTCCAGCACGCCCATGGGAAGTGGCATATGGGACAGCATGTTGTTGGATGCTCTCACACAGGGTGCTGCGGCTGGGCCGGGGTCCCGTCCTCCCAGGGAAATAAACATTGCAAACTGCGTGCTGCGGCTTAAACCAAGCCTGCTCGGAGCCTGTGTTTGCTGTTGTATTCAAGCTTTTAACCAGACTGTGCAGGGGCATATGTGACGGTGCTGAGAGCCAGCCACGTTTCTCAAGCAAGCGTATCCAAGCCCCGTGGCAGGAGCAAAAAGTGTGGCAATTATTTCTTCACTCTGACAAAGCAAGGCTGTTGCAGATGCCACAGAGAAGACCAGTGTTAAACAACTTGCAGCAACCCCCTTGCCACAACTAGAAGTGGGCTGTGGAAAGCTGGGTGGGAGAAATATCTGCATGTCTCTGTCAGGGAGCCCTTTTGCTTAAAGGAGTCAGGGGTGAATTTTTTCCTGAAATGGCTACAAGTTACTTACACAGGTAACTCACACAGTTATGGAAACAATTTGTGTCACTACCCTAAAGAACTGCTATGCTGTGGTTGAGAATAATGGGAATTTAGGATACTGTGAAGAATAGGAGAAAAGAAAAAAAAAAAGAAAAAAAAAACCACCAAAACAAAAAACCTGGCTGGTAGAGGGATTTCTGTTTCCAAACCTCAGCTGGGTGTCTTTGCATCGTGTTTCTTGTTGCTCTGTGTTCTGGGAGGGCTTATTAAACCAGCACAGTGCTGCAGGAGGTCTGGCAGACAGGTCAGATCTTCCTGGACCTGTTAACTCAGGCCAAAAGTCATGACAGTTGTGACAAACCCAGCCAGACCTGAACTAGCCTCCCAGGAGGAATCGGAGGTGCTGGTGTTGTTGATCTGCAGTCTAGGGAGCCTGCCCGTGGCAGTGGTTGGGTTTCTCTAGCGCAGCTGTGCAAACGCCAAGGAGACAGAGGCGCCGTTACTTAAGATGATCTAGAAAAAGAGTCTTTTTTCATCTTTTCTGAAAATAGATCTTCCATAAACAAACTCTCAGTACTTTAAAGAACACCTGACAACCAGCCTGGCTTTTACAGCACACTGGGATTTAATGCCGAATGAAGGCTTGGTTCGCTTTCAGTAGTTGTTTTCTCATTAGAATTGTGCTAGGGAAGTGCACTGTCAGTTCAGCAGGGAGAGAAATTGACTAATCCTTTGGGAATTTTCCCATTTTTACTCCAAGATATCACTTTGTTAATGAAACAGAGGAAAATACAGGATTTCAGAATTTCTTTTACAAAAACACTGATAAAATGAGCTTGTAACAACTTTTACTTTGAATGAAGAACTGATATGAATTAATCAAAATATTTATTCAATAGTCTTGATTTTTGACCTGTGTGGGAATGGTAACAAATACAGACCTATTTCAAGACTAGAAACCTGAGCTGGAAAATCACCTTTAAGAAAAAACCAATTTGTTCCCTAAGTTAAGCTTCCAACCCACCAAGGCTGATTAATAGCAGAAACACGAATATGTGTTTGTACTTGCCCACCCAGTTGCCTCTCACCTGTTGGTATGACATCTGCTCCCAGACAGTTGCTGTAAGCTGAAATCTCTGGTTTTCCTCATGCTGTTTCTAGCACGTAGCTCTAAGCAGACTTCACTGGCAACTTACATGTTTAAAAGCTTTTGCTGTAACTTATCTTCAGTTGTATTAATTGACAAAGTTCTTTGGTTCTTGCTAGTGTTTCACTGAGCATGGGCTGCATAAGAATGAAATAAATGTCACTGCCTTCTCTAGGACAGCGGGACTTTGCGAGCTTGCAGTTGAACTGAGACATCCCTTGGGATTGCCTTACAGGCAGAAAAAGTCCTACAGACTGCATATTAAACTTCCTATTTTTAACTTTATGTCAGGTTTAGAGAGCATAGCAAGACAACCCAATTTTCCCCTGAGGATTGAAGTAGAAATATCAGTCTGTCATTTCAGTTCACTACTTGGGGATAATTAATTACCGCTGAGGACAATTAATCATTTTAAAGAATTTGTTTCTTGAGAAGGACAGGGACAAATACAAGATAAAAGTCTCTGGCTGACCCCACGTGAGGCCAAGCCAAGGCACTGTGATATGTTCAATGTAATAGTTATTTGCTGCCCTGAGCCTTGGTGATTCAGAGTGGCTTTGGTGGTGTTTGGGTTCCTTGGTCCTGTCCTTGACGGATGAAACTGTAACTCAATTGGCATGGACAGTCTCTGACCAGTTTGTTCAGTACTGGTTCCTGATTTCGAGTGACTGTGGAGAAAGCTCAGCCAGTGGCAAGAGCCAGAAGAGCTCAAAACCATATGAGTGACTTGTTCTGCTGTGCTGTGTGGGCAGTTGAGGATGAAAGGGCCTTGTGCCTCCTGGCTTTCTTCTCCGTTGGGACAGCACCATGAGCCCATCTAGGAGGAGGTGTGACAGCAGCTGAGGTTGGCTGAATATTCTTTGCTGTAGGCGTGATTGGCTCTAGATTGAAAGATCTCAGAGTACTTAAACTTGTCTGATATCAGTTGCTGTTCTCCTACCTGTCATCCCATCTCGTACTGATGGCTAGATGCTCTGTGCGCTGCAGAGCCAGCCTCCTAATGACATGGTAAAAAAGGAGCTTGATATGAACTGCTTTTCCTCAAGTTCAGCTCGCTCTGTGGTCTTGGCAGGCCTCATTGTCATGATGTTTATCCCCAACTTTATGAAGACAGGGGAGTTGAGTGATTCTTTTCCCAGGGCTCTCCACCATTCCATAGGTTTGCTGGAAGAAAACACCAACCTTCACAGAGAGACCCTGCTCCCTTCCCCACACCACATCTGAATGTATGTTTGATCTTGGCAAAAGCATCTTTCCACTGGTGCTGCTGGTACAAATTTGATGCAGGTTTGTGGTGACACGGTCATTATAATCTGATGGTAGTTTTGAGCCCTGACAATCCTCCTAAACGTCACATCTGACACTTCTAGACCATGTTGGCAGAGCAGAGGGCACACTGATAAACCAGAGGGCACACATGTTCTTAGCTTCAGGGTTTTCCCTCTGAGCTCAGGACCACCTGCTCAGATCCTGATGGTGTTGGAGTCTGTGGAAGTTTTCCCTATTGTTCTTGCAAATATCTACCAGGGGTTTCTGAAAATACTTGCCATTCCTTCTCTACTGACTGCACTCGGTGAAGGTCAGGCAGTGCTGAGCAATTTTACATTTTCAGTGCTAATAAGCGCAGCTTTCACCCTGCAGCCTGGTGCCTTTAGTTTGGGGTGGCTGCTGTAGGCTAGGACAGTTTGGAAAAGTTGGCTGGGACGAGGAGAAGCAAGAGTCCATTCCTGATGCAGCCAATGAGACATTTGTGTTGTAAGAGGTAAAAGGAGAAACGGTTGGAAAACTTTCCTGAAACTCTGGTAGCTCTAGCTCTCCAAGAGGATGCTAGAAGGCATCTATTTTCCTGTCTAATCAGTGCATAGCCTCTATGTTAACCCTTTTACAAGCCCATGAAATCCACAAAAGCGTTTTAGAGTTTCTCAGGCTCTGTTTCACAAAACCTCATCATCACCAGAGGTTGCACTGTTGGGAACTGCTCATGGGGCAATCCTTTTCTGTCAGGAAGTGCAGGGAGCAGCAAGCACCAGCACTGCTGGTGACCCTGAGGAGGAGGAAGGAGGGGAGGCAGACAGGCATGCTTAGTGTGCCCGCAGAGGCTTGTCAGGGTCAGGTACTGCCCTTGAGTCATCATGGTGCCTGTCCTAGGCAATGTCACTGGTTTAATGGAGGATTTGCCCAAGGATGATGTAAACCCAGATTTTTTTCTGATTGTATATCCATCTTCTCTGACCTACTTGTTCCTGGATATCAAAAGCTACGGTATATACACAGGAGAGTGGGGAAAAGCAAAGGGTCAGTGAAGCCAATAGTATAAAGACTTGTTTGGTAAAAGTAATATTATAATTTATATAATTTTTAGACCATTGGCCCAGTTGAGCACTGGTCTGATCCAGTAGTGTATCTACAGTGTTTCAGTGCATGGCCCAGCCCATCATTCCCAACCATCCATGTTGTGAGCTCATCCCAGGTCTCCTGCTGAGGAAAAATATCATTTCCCTCAAGTGGGAGAAATCAGGTGCTGGTGGTACTTACCCAACAGGCTTGTCATGGCCATGGTTGCTTCTTTTTCCCTCCTTAGGCCATGATGCAGGCGTTAATATAAAACCACAAATCTCTCAATAAGTGTAATAACAGGACTTCCATAGGTATGTACAGGGCAATTATTATATATATTGATTTCCAATAAACAGATGTTTCAGAGCTAAGTGGAACATATATTGGAAACACGTCAGATCAAGTATGCTTTATAAATAAATCATAGCTGTGATACGTGGTATGAGACTATCTTATGAATAAGTTAGACTGCCTGGGGTCAAGCACACTTTCTTTAGGTCATTGTAAATGTGACAGAGAAAAGTCAGTTTTCTGTCTATACTGTAACATGCCTAGGAAAGTGGGGCAGACTCTACGGTGGGAAGGAGCACCAGCAAGTTGCTAATTGTAAAGAAAAGTAGTCAGATAATGTTGCCCTGACATTTCTTCAGAGAAATCTCTCTCTGGACTTAATAGGCAATACTTTGGTTTCTCAGCACAAGTCCCACAGGCTATGTCAGTGGTCAAATGAACTTATTTCTCAGTTTACTCTGTCCCCAGTTAACCTGTTTTTGTCCCAGTCTGGCTTCTCCTAAGGAGAATCATGATGGAGCTGTCTGATGGTTTAAATGTTCTCTGCAAGTGCAGCCTGTCGTGCAGCGAGATCAATTGCAAGGAATATTTGGGATTTTGAGATCCAGGTGTTTGGAAATGGTTCCTGAGGAAGCACAGAGAATAAACCTAGTGTGAAAGCATGTCTCCAAGTGGAAGATCCTTCATCTTGCAAGCACTTAAGTAGAAAATATGACCGCCTGCGTGCCCAGATGTCTGTCACATACCATGCAGCTGGTATCCTCTCTCTCTCGGGGAGAAGACTGAAGTGGTGCTTTAGCACCTGACCTGAGTTAGAGGTGTAGTGCTCCATGGGCAAGGACAGTGTCATAGCTGGGTCTTTGCTTCATTCATGCAGCAAAAGTCTGGTACAGCTCTTCTTGCTGCAGATGACTTCCTTAGCCATGGCTGCTTTGCTGCTGGCTGCCTGTATTTTGCCCAGAGCCAACAAGTACTGCTAACTGATGCAGCGCCTTTTTTTTTTCCTGTACAGGATTGAGGACAGCTGAGCTTTTACATAAGTAAAGTTTGCTCCTACATGCATGCATGCAAGCCCCAGTGCTGGCTCTTACTTGAAGCCGGCAAGTTTTGGCTCTAGCCCTCCATTAATCAAATTCCCTAGTTCCTAGTTTGTTCTTTTTCCTGTCAAACCTTCACTGAGCTGAGTGGGCATTTAACAAGAGTAAATCTGTAAAAAACCCTAATAGGAGCAGCTGTTATTATCTCGAGAAAAACATCAATGTGAATTTTCCCTCAAGGTATTTGTGTTTCAAAACAGAGAGAAAATGTTTAGACAGTGGCTGGCCCATAGGTGGGAAAATGAAGTATGTTTGGAGAGAAGAGACTGATTAAAATCCCCCTCTGCCTTAACAACCTGCCATTCTACCAGGCAAGGAGGGGCAAAGACCTCTCTGGCCAGCTGGCCTGGCTTCCTCCCATTGCTGAAAACCTTGTTGTACACCACATTCATGAACTTCAAGTGCCCTCTTAAAAGCCGTATTTCTGCTGGGAAACTGTTTCAGAGCCTCCCTGTGCCGATCAAACCTTTCCGATTTCTAGGTTATGTGTATTCTTGGCCATATTTATCTGCACTGGGCTCCAATGCTGTCCTATAAATACCTCAGGGATGATCATATTCCCTCTTGCATTTGGTTTTGCTAGGTTTAAATGGGCCAAGCTGCTTTAGTCTTTGTCACGCACAGCTCCGTTCGTTGGCCAGTCCTGCTGACCCTGCTCTGTACCTGTTCTAGATGGACTTCATCTCGCTCGAATGCTGTAATGCAAGCAAGCCACTTTCTTTAAATATACAAGTCTTTCAGGTTGACAAGCTTAAAGATCAACATCTTGTCTGGCATAAGGCTGGAGTCTGCAAATT
Organism: Aquila chrysaetos chrysaetos; assembly: GCF_900496995.4. Classification (NCBI taxonomy): domain Eukaryota; kingdom Metazoa; phylum Chordata; class Aves; order Accipitriformes; family Accipitridae; genus Aquila; species Aquila chrysaetos. Next base: position 14,389,861 of record NC_044013.1, on the reverse strand, counting down.
CAGCATTTGGACTTAAATAGTTTTTCATTTTTCACACATTTTAAAAAAAATGCAGTATACACACTAAACAGATGATGCTCAGCAGGGCACTGTATAAGCTGCTTTCTGTTGTGTATTGCTCTCAGTGATGGATGAAATTAGGTTTCAAGAGTCACTGGCAACCTTTCTGCTGGATGTGGTGTATCCAGATCTATGGCAGGGGACATTTTTTGGTGATTTCATTTTCAACTCTTGTGCCAGCACTTCTTAAAGTGCCTGTTTAGCTCTGCCAACCTCCAGAGAGGCTGAGGAATGTAGAAACATTTGGATCCAAATACCTTGAAGGGTTTATGAAGTTCAGATCCAGCTATGAGCCTGGCAAGTGCCAACTAATGGAAGCTATCACACTGGCTAAGATTTATGGTTGGTTTTGTCCATTATCTCTCTGCCTGTGTCCAAGGGCCAGTGCTTCACAGGGACCTCTCACAAAGCAGCAGCAGATCAATGCTTCTGTAAGAAAAGTGTCTTCCCAACCTCCAATATTTGGCTTATTCCCTAAAGCACGAGTGTTACATTCCTCATAAAATGTGTCAGCCAGTACCAGTGGATGTTTTTTTCTTATAAATAGATGATCCTTTGTGGATTCTTGCCAGTCTCTTCCAGTATAAGGCACCGTTACAGTGAGTTTCAGAGGTTGTTATAGCTGAATTGTGCAAGGAGAAAATATTGTGAATTTTGGAAATGTTGGGATCCAGTTACATGTCAGGCTTCTTTGCATTTATGAATTGCATGGAAAACAGAGCAACATATGCAGTGAAGGCTGAGACTTTTGCAATACAAGTTTTCCTCTGGTCTTCAAATAGACAGTAGGAATTACATGAATTTATTAAGGCTTGTATTAATATCCTTAGTTCCACTTTGTTACTGAACCTTAAATTAAGCTCAAATAAATGGTAGAATAAAAGATTACCAGGAACATGGGAGTTAAATGACGTCTGATACATTTTTGGAATGAGTGTGGATGTGAATGAAGCAGCTGAGCAGCAGTTTTGAGGTGACTGGTTCCTGAAGCTGGTGTAAGCATGCTGTTAATTAACATTTTTGCAGTGCTTTGAAAATGTAAATTACTCCGGGAATGTTAAGTATCATTATTATGGCAGTCTTGAAAAGTAATAACTTAATCTATGAAATTATGAGTCCATTCTTCAGAATTACAAGTGGGACCATGATGGGGCTGCTAGAGTAGCAAACTGCAGTTCGGGACACTGGGTTCAGCTCTTGCGGCTTTTTAGTGCGGTCTGTCTGAGGTCAGCTTGTGGCTGTTCGCTGCTTAGTGATAAGTGACCTGGAAGAAGGTTAAGGAAGATGAGGACAGATCATTCATGGGGAGCCGTCAAGTTGCTTGGTGAATTAGCACAAGCAAATGATATGTAAATTGTTACTTGTAAAAGCAGGCATTTGGGTACAGAGAATTGAGACGGTGGCCTATTTCTGAGAAGGAGCAAGTCTGAAAAGGTGCAGGGCCAGCTGAACCAGAGCTCTCAGGGTTTAATTTGAGCACTCCCTGTTCCCATCCATCATGCCTGCACTTACAGGTGCAATATGGGTACAACTGCTTCCCCAGCAGTGAAGACCCAGCCCAGGGAGCTCCTTGCTGGTAAATGAATACAGGCAAATGCTGTCTGTGGGAGGGCAGACACAGAAATTTGGAGAAGTAGTAAGGTGATAACATTTTCTCTGAAATTAGCACCGGTGTGACCACTTGTAAAATACCTGGGGCAGTTTCTGATACCTGCAATCAAAAGAAGATATTGAGAGGAAAAACATATCAGAGGTATGTCAGAGAATATCATGAGAATGACCAGAAAACATGACTTACAATGAGAGGCTCCAGGAATTCGATTAATCAGAGTGATTTGATCTATCTGGTATCTAGATGAAGAACAGCTCTTTAATGTACAGCAAGATCCAGTAGTTGGAAATGAAACGTGGGCACATTCTGACCAGAAATAAATTGAAGTTTAACTGTGGAGCTAATTAGCCATGGGAACAGTATCTGATACTGAGGATTATAATGAACTCTCCATCAGTGGACGTGTTAAAATCAAGATTGAATGCTTTTCCACTTCAGCTTTCATAGAAATTGATTCAGGGCTATGTCTTGGTCTGTGTCACATAGAATACCCAAACAGATAACAATAGTGGCCTTACTTATTCATTCACTGTGCGGCTTTGGGCAGGTTTAATGGGAATGTTGCAATTCTAAGTACTATCAATGAAGTCACATCTCTAGGGGTGTTCAAAAGCAAAATTACGACTGAATTTTCCAGGGCCAAGGTTTCTCCTATGCTGACTTTTAAGACTGTTGAACACTCCAAAGTCTATTCATTTCAACTGGAGTTTGCTCAGCAGCTGTGAAAATACAGCAGTCAGCTGGGAAAATGAGTGTCTCCAGAAGTGAGGGGCAAGAAGATCTATGTCTTCAAATTTTGCCTTATCCTTGCTGTGAGGATGAGGTTAGTTTCCTGTAAAACAGGAGTTAATATCGACCATTATCTCCCAAGGACATATATGTGACCTAATGAGCATTTGGAACAAGTCTCACAGGAAGGTGCGTGCAGTTAAACCTGTCCCCCCCGGTGCTGCTGGGCGTCTGACGCTCACTGTGCTGCCTGACGCAGGGCGGCCAAGCTGACCTACCGTCTGGCCAGAAAACACGAGGTCTGTCTTGGGGAAAGAAAAAAAAAAAAAGACCTCAGGATTTGGCGCGTGTTGTCTGTATCTGAAACTTTTCAAACTCCCTTGTGTAAAACCCCGAGGAGAGGCTGTGCAGGTGACGCATCCGAGCACTGCTCCAAGCTGGGCAGAGCAGGACTCTGAACAGGCAGAGCTGCAGGAGGGAACGTGAGCATCACCTCTCTCTGTTTTTTGTTGGTTTTGTTGTTTTGGGTTTGTTTGTTTGTTTGGGGGGGGGGTGTTGTTTGTTTGCTTGCTTGTTTGTTTTTAAACCGTAAGCTCCATTTTTAACAGCAACTCCATTGAAAGAGTTTAGTTTGAATGAGTTGGTGTTTTCCAACAGTGGCATTTTTACCTAAGCAGTTCTTGGTAACAGCAGAATGATCCCTGGCCAAGGAGGACCCTTTGAGGTATGCTGCCTCTCACAGGGCTGGAGATGGGTTTGAGGCAGGTCAGCTGGGCAGGGATGGGAAGGTTGTTCCTTGCATTAGTGTGCATGTTCCCCAGTGCATAGTGAGGGGATAAAGGGGATTTGTGTTCTTGAGGTTTCCTTGGTCTGCCTGAACTCATCTCTGTCATCAGGATGTCTAAGTGAGGCACGTTGCTGTTAACTGCTCTCTGGTGGGGTACAGCAGACAAAGAACTAGTTGTCACCATTAGATGACAGTATCAAAACGAGACCCCTGTGCACAAAATGCTTATATTTGCATACAAACTGCCTAACCTGTTATTAATGGATACATCTTGCATATATGGGGAACCTAAGCAGGGCTAGTCACTCCAAATAAACAGGCATCAAAATTTGACCTATCCAAAGTCACACGTTGAAGCAGGAAGCAAAAGCCAGGAATAGATTCAGGGTCCTGAACTTCTCCAACCTCTAGAACGGGAGCCAAATTTCATCTCTCACTTGTAATTATGGTCAAAGCCTGGGCTGGAAATGAGAAGCACTGATTTCTGTTTCTGCTCTGCAGTAGATTTACTGTATGACCTTGGAGGAAAATACATGTCCTTCTGTGTCTCAGTTTACCTCCTCACTAATGGAGATAATTGTACTAGTATGCAGTAAGCTTTAATGGACTTTGTTCCTGCACCTACTGAAGTTAATGGCTCTCCTTGCAATGGGAAGACGACCAGATGCACCATTTGTAGAGTGTCTGGATGAAAGGATGTTGCAGAAGCGAGACAGATATTATTTGTTTTAACATATGGGCCCAGATAATAGCCACATATGCTTGAGAGTCGATTGCTCACATGGATAGTAAGGGATAACAATTCAGTCTTGAGAAGACCTGCCTCACCCCCCCTTGTGCTGCTGTGTGCACATGTGGTCTCACCTGGCCTGGGTGCTGCTGGAGCACTGGGAGGCTTGGGGGGGATTTATAAGAAATCCAAGACCCAAATCTGTCAATAATTCACTGAGCCAGGTGAGTGCTACACCTTGATGCTTACGCGTGGTTGTTGTGAACAAATACAGTGTGCAGAGAGTTCCTGGCTGAGCAGGGCTCTGCCTTGTGCCTTGTTTTCCTCATTAGGAAAACCAGCCCATGCATTCCTCTAAGCTAGCTGATTTTCAAGTATACAGAAATGGGACAACTACTTGCAAAGATAAAGCTGACACTGACTCACCATGGTTCATAATGCTGAGCTAGAAAAGCTAGCAGTCCCGGCACCATGGAAATGCATGCAGCATCAGTTGTTGCTCTGCATTCCCTCCCGTGCATTGCAGTGGTCTGGGTGCCTCTTCCAAAAACACTAAGCTGATGTTGCAAAGTGTATCTGATGTGTTTCCTGGTAACTGGTGTCACCACATGGAATATTTCTGGCAAGCGGAACCACATTTCTCTGTTCTACTGTTAGTAGATGAGGTCTAAGCACTACTATCAGTTTATATACCTTTTGTGCTGATTTTCTGTTTCCTAGGCCAAGGGGAAATAAATCACCATTCAATCTGCTGACCAACCAAAAGTCTGTTCAAGTAAATTATCCCACAAAGACTCTTTCTGTGCATTTTACTTTGAAGTTTTTGAGAACCTGATTAAGATGTCCCTATTTTGAAGTATATAGGTTGGACAGGTTTCAGCATGTTAATATTTCCTCAATACTAGCACTGGGGATCCCTGGAGCGATCACTTACTGATGAATACTTGGTTTCCATGCTCAGCGTGAGACTGTGGTTACATGATGGAGACATGTAGCTACATCCAAACCTGCATTATCGCCCTAGTTTGTCAGTAACTGCAATAGGTTCCTTTGAGATTTCACTAGGTGAACAACTGCATGCTAAAGACAGCCTCCATCCCAAAAAGCTTATAACTTGGAGAAGACAGAGGGAGATTTAAGTCTCCAAAGTTCCTGTGTCAAGTCACAGTCACAACGCTCTCCATTCCTCCTATCCAGGAGGAAGGACAGAATCATTTGCTTGCCATTATGAAGCTTTACACATTCACATCCACCCTCACCACCACTTTTTTTGATTCTGAAATGATTTTCTCATAAAATTGCCCTTGATCTCTAGCCTGAGACTCTGATGCATATTTATAACCCTTCCCCTTGTACTTTCTTGTCACTTGACTTTACCAAATCCCAGTCCTTGTCTGAGTTGACGATATAAAGCACAAGCTGCAGCCCGAGTGGGGATGAGGGCTGGAAGGACTCTCTTGCTTTGCCTTTACTTTGTTCTACTTTGAGCTCCAGATGTGTGAGGGGGCATCATTTCACTGCCTGCTAATGAAAACATGCAGTGGGATGTAACCTGTGCTTAGTCAAATCCCTCCAACTCCAAGACACCTGGTTGACTGCCACTGCACAGCTAGCTGAGGTCCTCTGTGGGCAGGCAATAAGTGGCAAAATCCCCCAACAGAGTCCTTCTGCTTCGAGATCCTTTCCAGATATATATCCCTACAACACTGCAAAGCAGAGGCCAACTCTTAGCCAGTGTTAATTGTCACAGCTCTGTCACCTGATTCAGTTTGCCCTCACAAAGGACTTGTGCCTTGCTGTTCAGCAGCAGCCAAGAGAATTCAGGATTTGTCAGACAGCTCCCAGTCTCTGGAGCCACACTGGGGAAATCAGGCATCTTGCACCTCAGCCCAAGCAGTGTGCGAAGCCTGCACACAACCTCCGAGGCTCAGACCACAGCAGTGAGTTTCCTTTGAAAGGGTCTCTCTTTTCCCTGAGAAACAGAGCACAAAGCAGGATGGCATCGGATCGCCAAGCTCTGGGGGTTATAATTCAGCAATTCAGTGCACCGTGCACCATAATTCCAGGGACTATTAAGACAGTGCAGCAAGCTGAAGGAGAGATTGTTGGAAAGAGCTGGAAAGAGCTGTAAAATGGCAGCATGTTTTACACTCTGTCCTTGGATGTGAGTCATGGAGATCTTTGTGCTGAGGGTAATGAGCATATGTGTTCAGATCATTTCCCAAGCTCTGTTGTTGAACGCTGGGGAAGAAAATGTGTTTACTGTTGTTTTCCAGGCAGGGACAAAGTGCAGGGTGGTCTATTGAGCTGCTTTCTGAAAACTGCTCTCAGAGATGTGTTTATTGGGCTCTTTTGCTTGTTCTCTTGCATGGAGACAGTCAGAGCTCTCCGTGCTTTTTCCACCCGCTGTTGGTGTGAGACAAAACATGATTCTCTGCACAGGTCTCAGCAAAAGGCCTAGTTATGGTTGGACAGATGGGTTCCTACCTGCTGATCTTTATAACTTAGATACTTCTGGTCTCTGCTAGATATGAAGCATATTCAGACAGAGAAACACTAGCTGCCTTCAAGTGTTTGTATTTTGGTTTTTGGGTTTGGGTTTTTTTTTTTTTTTTTTTTAAACTGCAAAATAGGGATCTGCTATGGCTTGGACAGGGGCATGACTTGTCCTTCGCTATCTGACCTGTCAGTGTCAGGGCCCTGGCGTCCTGTCTTCTGGGGATGAAAGAAAATGTCCCTCATGAGCTGTTCTGCAGAGCTGTCAGCCAGGAGATGCTGCATGGGTGTCCTCTCCTCTGCTTCTTTGCATTGCACTCTGATGGTGCCCCAGCAGAGCTTCTCTTCCTGGTGAGCCTTCTCAAGAGGTACTGAAAGAGCAGGGAGATCTCTGAAGGCATGGAGAGCCCTTTGTCCATTGATACAACACATCTTTTGATGATGCGGTGCCAATTCAGGTCTGGTGCTGAATGGGATGCTCCAGTGGGTGCCATGGGTCAGCTGTTGACTGCTGGCTGAAAGCACAGCTAAGGCCACCCCACTGAATTCACCAGCTGTGTCAGTTAAATGATGACTGCATGCTTCATCAGAAGCCACTGCTTTTTGAAAGCCATAGAAGCTATCATCTCTGCTGGGAAGACTATTCCTGAGCTTCTGCTGTAGAGCAGGTGTGAATTTTAAAGAAGTGGGGTCATCTTTAGTTAAGTGCCCTCAGCATCAATCAGTTACCAATATTTCAGCTCCCTTCCCTGGTGCCTTTGGAGGCATCTGACATCCATCAAATAAAGCAGCCTCCAGATGGCCCCAACATATGGTCCATGTCTCGGAATAGCTGAAATCTAAATGCTTGCCTCCTTGGGAAGCTGCGGCCCCTTGCTGAGTCTCGGCATCCAAGGGAGATGCCTGCTGCTTTAATCAATGTGTGTTCTGTTTTTTTCTGCTTTGTCATAGTCGTAATAATAAGCAAGTCTTGCTTCGGCATCCCTAACTGCAAGAACCTTTCTGTGCTTGAAATACTAAATGCCTATCAGTCCCTTTCTTTCCTCTTGTCTTTTCCCTTGTCACTAGGACCCTACTGATCCTCTCAATCCTAACAGTGCTAATTATCCTTCTCTCCTCTCCTGCTATTACTGCCTTTCCTTCCTTCTTCTAATCTCTTATTTGTATAAAGCACCAAGGGTGAAGGAAGAGTAAATATCAATAAAGCAATTCAAGCCACTCATGATGTTTCTAAGGGCTGTCCAAGCTCCCACCTGGGGAATGGCAAGTAGTGATGGCAGTTATTGGTCTGTCATCTCTTCATTCCTTTGTGCTCGCTCTGCTTAGCATTGTGAAATGGCAAAGCAATTTCTGAGCCTCCCGGGATATGCCTCAAAACTTGTGCTCCCTTAAATCTTCTACCTGCTGTTGATGCTGTAGTCCTACTGTGCCTAGGAGTGACATGGCATAAGTGCTAGGAGCTGGGCAGTACCATTGGAAAAGTAGTCTTCCAGCCTTTAGTCACCATTTTCCTTGTCCCTGTTGAAACCCATTTGGAGGTGAAGTTTCCAGAGGATGATGCACTTCTGTAACTCCTGCTCTCTGCCAAAATAGCAAGTAATTTGAAAATATTGTTTAAAAATAAGTTAAATTATGGGAGTTGGATGGGAAAAAGTGCCTGCACAAAAATTCAGACGGAAACCTTCCACCAATTCTGTAAATATGTTTATAGGACAAAAATATGGTGTTCCTTTAGAAAGTGGCACATGTGACTAAGCATGTGACAGTGTTGCCACATTTAGGATAGGTACAAATCGTAACTACTTACGTATTTGCTTTTTGTGCAGAAGTATTTGGCCAAGACTTACCTAAATCAAAACTTCAGTTAAAATTCCCATTGATGAAAAGTTCTATCTCTGCAAATACAAAACGTGAGGAGCAGTTGTTACTGCAGTGGTAGTTCTCTGTCATTCTGCAAGGTTCATAAACTTTACAAAGTTTACCTTGTGAGTGATGTAACTTTGTGTTGCACATGTCAGAGGCTGAACAACTTGCCTGGAACTCCAGCGTCCAGGTCCCTAATGGCCTTGACCCACTGAACTCTGCACAGGATCATTATTGCAGAGCTGCATTCACACACCCTCCAGACTCTGAGATTGTTATTCAAATGGTGCAATCTACTGGTATGAGATCTAGCCTTGTGTACTCGTCTGTGTAATCTGTGGCTCAATTAATTCAGCCTGTGGCATCAACTCAGAAGACCATTGCTTTTTATCGAGCTTGGTGGTAGTTCTCTGCCCTGTGTTTGAAAACCAAGGCAGATGCTTCCCAGACTGTAGCTTTGATTTTAAGTTTTTGAAAGTGGAGATGGGAATGAGATTCTGCAATGCAGGAAGGAGTTACTGGTACCGTGGTTTCTCTTTCACTTTCCATGAACCTTCATGCTTTGTGGAGCCCAAAATTCAAAGAAAGAACAGTCTCACATTCTGTGGCCCAGGCTAGCCTTGGGCTAGAGTCCCAGGCTAGAGTCTTGGGTCTTCATGTCCCACCAATGTGACACCGGACTGACAGCAGGTAATGTGCAGCCTGTGTCTGGGCTTTCTCTTGGGATGAGACCTTTCTTCAATCTGCCTATTGCTGATGCTTGTCCTCTCTGCTGCGCCTGCCAGCAGGGATTCCTGTTAGCCCCCACTGCTTTGGTAGATTAAATTGGATATATCAAATTTACGTTACCAAAGTCACCAAAGAGCCATCACGTAGCAACAGCTTCCCAGTGTGACTTTACAGCTGCCCCCACCTCACCCTCTCCCTTCTCAGGTGTAGCAACATATACACATGTGCTGTAGAGTGAGCAGTTCCTTTGTGTGCAGATGGCAGCATATTCATGACTCTTGTAAATTATTTACAAGTCTTGACACTTATGTGCAGGAGGTATAGGGCCTCATATTGTGCCAGTATTGGGATCACATTAATGAATTTAGGTTTGAAATTAGAACAGATTTTGCGATGAGGAAAAGGGCAACATTCTGGAACAGCTTCCTATAGGAATAGTAACCTGCTTGGCTTTTTCAGATGGTTTTTAAGCGTTTATGGTGAGCCTATGTGAAGTGATGATCCATGCCAGTGGGTGTGGGACAGGGCACTTGACGTTTTTGGGCCATAGCAGTTGTCTGTGGGCCTCATTCAACGTCATATTTGCAATGGCTTCACTTACTTTCTCTTTCTGAAATGAAGTTTCAGTAATCTCAGTTATCTGTGATCACTTTTTCCAGCTCACAGAGTAACTGTGTCTCAGGTGCAGTCACTGGGGTGGCTCTGTGCAGAGCAGCAAGGCTAGAGCCTAGCACAGAGCTGTGCAGACATGGCCGTTCAGCTTTGGAAATTCTTTTGTACCTGGAAGCACCCCGGTAGACATTTGTGTGAGCACAAGGCACTAAGCTCTGTGCGTCTGCACTGATGGTTACCTTTGTGCTGTAGACACCTGGGCAGGTTTGACTTCAAGGAGCCCCTCCTTGGCTGCGCGGGGCAGGCAGGACTGGCGGGGCGGCTGCTGAAGCAGACCGGGAAAGCGCCTGGGGTGTCTCTGCATCCCTAATCCCATGTTTTCCCTGTACCTGAATCCGCCCTCACTTTCCCCCTGCTGCTCCCAAATACTCCATCCCTTCCCTTTTCCCCCCTTCTCTTGCAGCTCAGTCGCACCTCTCTACCCGGCACCTCACTGCTGGCAGCAGAGTTACATAAGTAGCTCCTTTAAAATGTGGTGGTGCCCTCTCATCAGCGAGCAGTGGGAACTGCAGTAAGCACGGGCAGCCTGGGGCGCGCCTTCCTTGCACCTCATCATACCGGTCCCAGTTCTCCGTCATTGAAGGCAAATGCCTTTTATAATTGATGCTGATAATGGTCGTAAGACATGTTGTTTACAAGATGTGAGGCGGTAGCTAGCAGAGGGAGAGAAAAATCTTTCTAACCATATGGTTATATCAGCAGTCGTTTGATGCCAAGGTTGGCTCTTGGTAAAATTGGGATCCCACTTTGCATGCTTACGTCTGCTGGAGGGAAAAAAAAAGTTTGAGTTGGGGCCAAAAAATTATTAACTTTTTTCATAGTGTTATTTCTACGCTCTCTTTCTATATGCAAAGCATACAGTATTAATAGCATACAGCATAAAAAACACTTCTAGGTGTAATATTTTGGACTGACTGTGGTACTATACTAACACAAGTCAGTTCAGTCTCCACTGAGAAGTAGAAAGAAAATCTCCATGGCTGTCATGCTTCATCAGCTTTCCTAGTCACTTTGAACATGTATTTCTGAAGATGCCATCCCCATTGTCTCACACACCAAATAATTTATACTGTGTTTTGAAGACCACTGATGTTGTATGGGTGTAAGGGAGTGCGCTACATCTCCAGAAGGCACTCAGGAAGGTTTCAAGGGTGGCAAGCTCCTTATTTCTGTGGTTATTCTCTGTGCATTTGTTGGTAGGTTGATGGGTATGGATAAAAGCTTGTGGTTTTTTCATTGAGACCTTGTTGGGTCTGTTCAAGAAGATGTTGCATTAGGAGAGAGTAGCTGTTGTTCTTTTAAGTTCACCCTTGAATAAGAAAACATAAGAAAGTTGTTGCTTGTAGAAGCAGATACTGGAAAAGATAATGTTCTGGAAAACCTCATGAAGTAAAACTGGGACCTGGGGAGAAGGGGTGATGGGAGGTGCAGAGGGACTTTTGGCACAGTTTTTTCACATAGGTGTGGGGTCTGGGACTGACTTCCCTGTGAATGCAGTGCAACCAGGAGGTGCTTTTCCATGGATGCTCTGCGTCAGTTTTATGCCCACTGTGTGGTGTGCCAGACTGGCTCAGTATTCCTGGGTGGTCAGAGGTTGAACTGTAACTCACATTTTAAGTGACGCAGAGCCTTTTGCCAGTGTTTGAGACTGTGTTAAGCTGTATGGATGTGGCCAGTGTGTTTTATCGTCAAATTTTGGATTTAGGTCTTTTTCTGTCCCACTTTCTCTTTAAAATCTTAATTTACAAAGCTTTATATCACAGTTTTTATCAGTTGGAAAGTTATATTAAAATCAGCTAGAAAAAGAAGAGAGTGTGAACTCTCAACGCATCTGAGATGGGGTAAGCTAGGGATACCAATCACTTTAAGACAAAAAGGTTTTAATACATTAGAAGAACTCTTTGGGTGCGATCGGTCTCAGCCTGTGGCTTCTCCACTGCATGATGTGAATGCACTGAGGGCTGGTGTTGAAAGCATGCTCACAGCATGATGTTATTGTGGAACCTGGGGTCATTGCACACCAAACTTGGTACATAGATAGAATTGTGAATTGGATGTTTTTTTTCCTTAGGATGCTCTGTATCTTCATTAAAAATACATACATCCCTAATGTCCCCAAATGACAAATGTGTGAATCAGAAGATTATAGATACCACATTTTGAGGATACTCCATTTCTTATGCAGCAGTTAATCTGAAACACCATAGGAAAATCTGTATTCTCTCCTCTCTGAGAATTTGCAAGTAGGGCTTTGAACAAAAATAGAGGTTTAGTGGAGGCAAGTATCAGTTCTGCAGGTAATCTGACAATCCTTTCCTGTTATGCCACATGCTCTGCAAATACTCTTTTCCCACACAGTTTTTCTTAGTGGGAAATGTGAACTTTTTTCCCCAATCAGCCAAGCTACTGTACTTCTTCAAAACTGGGAAAAAAAAAAATCAGGCCCAATGGCATTTTTTCTAGAGAATGTCATAATGAAACAAGTTGTGTGCAGAGGAAAAAATATTCAACCTGCACTTGCCCACAGCTATGGCAGAGTGCAGACTAGGCACGTGTCCTTATTCCGCAGCTTGTGTAGCCCCCAGGCAGGCATTCTGGAGCTCCAGCCCTGAGACATGGGCTGTGCTCTTCTCTATGTGGATACCAGCCAGACCATGTCAGAAATGCTGGACTATTAATGATTATGGAAAGGAGATCCCTCTGTGAGAAACTGTATTTCAGGCGTTGCAAGGTCCCTATCAGTGCTGCTATTTTGGTGCATACAGAACAATTGAGAGAGAACTGCAGTGTTTTAGGGCAAGTACTGAGTCTCAAGGAGTACCCAGCAGTCGTTATTCCACAGCATGTCATCTGGCATGTCTCTGGCTCATTTCAGGGAAGGTGTTGGAATGGATGGGGCAGAGAATGGACGATAGATTTCTGAGGTGATGCTCTTAAAGACGTTTGGAGCTGGGCTAAGAACCGATATAGCAATTTACTGTTCAGCCTGACACAGGGCTTTTAGCTGGAGCAGAAGCATTTGCTGACGATGCTGGCAAAACCGCTGTAGTTGCGTGTTGTCTGACTTAAGGCAAAAACAGGCCTGTCCAGAAAGACTTTATGGGTGAGGTTCAGTTGCCAAGCACTGGTGTCTAGTGCCATTTCAGTCTCTCCAAGAAGCCCATGATATCCACAATAGTGCAGGCAGGTGTAGCACCAGTGCAGGCAGAGCTAGTACAGCCCGCAGGCCAGGCAGGACTCCTTAAGTGGCACTGGATACATATATTAGGTGATATAGGTGCTTGATTCCCCTTCTCTGTGTGTGCCACTGTGCAAGGGTGCGTCTGAATTTGCTACCTAATGTGGTCTGCCCCGGGATTTGGAGAGTAACTTGTGATGGCTGACAAGGCTTTCAGCCACAAGAGAAAGCAGAGCTGAAGAACTGAATGAATGAAGTAGAAATCTCCAAGCTCTGTGTAGACAGGAGCACATTTTTTGTGACTGTGGAAGCCCACCAGCAACACTTACACAGATACGATAGGAGCCAGAGGGACCAAACTGAGTGGAGAAGTGGTAATGGTGGTGGTGGTTGTTCATCTGCAGGGGAATGGCAGGAGCAAATGGGTAAAACCCCACCAAGCCACACACAATGCTTTATGCTTATGTACCAACCTCTCCCCAAAAGGTCTGTAAGCCATGTATGGCACTCACAAGGTTACCTTATGTGGTCCCCAAAGAAGGGGTGTGTGTCTGTGAACACTTGCAATGGAAAATACCTCTCAGGAGAGGAGGGCGCTTGCCCAGCCTCAACTCCCTGCTAATCCCTGCACCACAACTCTGGTCAGTAGGTGAGAAAAAAACCCCTCTTTTTCCTGGATAGCTCTTTGGGGATGAATATCCAATGAACTGAAAACTCATTGAAACCACATAGCTTGTTTTGTTTTTTTCTTGAACCATAACTGAGTCTGAACCACTGTTTCAGACCCTGTTGAACTCAGTCTGCAACAACACATGTCAAAACTGAATCTAGAACTGGAGTGAGATATTAAGCTGCTGGTAAGAGTTTTACTTGGAGAATCTTTATTAGTACAATGATGCAAAGGTGCAAAGACCAAAGGAATTGCACATGCTGTTTTCTTGCTCTGTGTTGTTTTGGGATTTTTCTGGTAGGATAACTTCCATTACGATGGGATCTCCGAAGTTTTACAGGGGAGGACTCCTATCTTCTTAACTGTGTGTCACTGTTTCCAGGACGGGGTCTAAGGGCTGAATGGGGAAGGTACAATACTGTATAGGCAGTGCTGTGTGTTTTATCACAGTCATTTTTTCTATACTAAGGCTTCTTCTAAGCCTAAGAGTGTTCTCTTTGTCTGAAATCTTGCCATCTGAGCCACCCAGGTAGGCTCCATGTGAACATGTGCGATCTAACCACTGTCAGCAAGCTTTTGCTTTTATTAGCCTTTGGTCCAGATTTCATATAGTTCTCACTTATTCAGATCTGAAAAAGAATGCCTTTGTCTTCCCACAGCACTTCTGTGTGTCTTCTGTCTATGTAAACTTGGGTTTAACTCCTCTGTTTCTGTTGATTTGATCATCTTTCCCTGCACTGCCTTGTCTGTATTTGCCTACTATTGATTTTCCACTTGGCTCTGCAAGAACTAAAAGGAGTTTAGGAAAAAATAGGTGCCTAGAGTGGATGTTTCTTGAGGGAGAAGCCACAGCTTACTGTGTTTATTAGGACATCATGAATATTGCAGGCAAGGGGTAGTCTCATCTCTCTGTGCCCCTAGAAAGCCATTATGTCAAGCTTGAGCCATAAAATTGCCAGTCAGTTGTGCAACAACACACCCTTGATCCTCTATAGAAAGGGATTGTTTTGCCAAGAGAGGGCATCTGCTGGGCAAGGACTTATTAATGTACAAGCACCTTCTGGCCTCTGTCCCTGCCTTCAGGGCTTGACGCAATGTCCTGCAGAAGTCAGTAGCAGCAAGACTGGAAAAGGGCTCTGGACCTCCTGACTAGGTTTCTTGTTTCCTGAGCTAAACTTCTGTCAGGCTCCTTTCCATCCCTGTTGTAATTCTATGTTTGTGCGGACATGTCAGTGTGGGGAAGGTCGTTACATAAAAGACTGTCAGTGAGGAGCTGTAACTACTCAGAAGTTTTAATTATGGCCTGACATGATGTTATTGTCCTGGCCTTACACACCTCTGTGGGTGTATTTCTGAAGGAGGTGGCTTTTGTTGCTCCAAGCTGACGACTCCTCCCGAGAATTTGTTCTCTCCATCAAGGTGACATTCAGGAATGGCAGTGCCACACGTCACCGAGGAGGAGAAGAAGTGCTCGAAAGGGAACTGTGACTTTGATGTGATGTTTCCCCATATCACCACAGTCTTTTCCAAAGAGGATATTAGTGATCCTCCAGTTTTTCCTGTGGCATCATTCCCAATAATAATCCTCTTGATCATGAAGAGAAGTTGTATCCTCCTAAGCCACTCTGTGAGCAGCCATAAAAGTCAGTGACGTGCAGCTTCCTTGTTGCAGGTACATTACCAATCTAGGGCTCCCAGAGTCCAGGGAAACTGAACTGCATCAGTAAACACCCGAACTGCAAAGAGGATGGACAAGGGGCTGAGAATGGCACATGGAGCCTTCTGCTTTGATCAGCTGATAGTAGCTGTCTCTGTTCTCTCTCCCCTCTTCAAACAGAGGTCCAAATCACATCTACTGGAGATGCAAAGTAGCATCTGCAGTTCCCCGATCTTGACCGGCCCAGTCTATCAAGTCTTTTAAGTCTGGACATTCTTCCCAGAAGTTGCATAGAGCTGCTGTCTGTATTCACACAGTAACTTCAGTGGGGCTCACCACGGTTTGGAAAGTAGAAACTTAAGACATGGGTTGAACCCCTCAAGTTAAGACGTACTGGCAGGAATACTACAGATGGTGCCGTGATAAGAAAGTAGCCAGGAGAGGACTTGGAGGGCTGCCCATCATACCCTTTGCCCACCTTTCAGCAAAAGGAAGATTTTCATTTGTGCTGTTTGCAGGCTAGAGAAGGGAGAGAGTTACCTTGTGTAGGTGTACTTAATTTGGTGTAGCAAAAATTAAACAGGTTGTAGCTTCCCACTGAAGGTGCTGTGCCTGCGACAAGAATGCTGGCAGTGAGATCAATGCAGTGCAACTGTCATGCAAATGTATAGCAATGAAATGCAGCCCTCCTTTTTTAAACAGGTGCTGCAGCTTGTTTTGCCAAGTATTTGTGACATTTTGGACTGTCAACAGCTTGCTTGTGTGTTATGAAACACACAAATATTACTGGGGCAAAAATTAAGAAAAGGAGTGACTTTGTAGTTGGAACCATGCACACCAAACAGTAAGATTGAGGAAGGGTCTGTTTTAGCTCAGTCTTGTCCCAGAATGTCTCATACTGAAGGTCAGGGAGAACTTGATTGAGTGATTTGTAATAACAGATTAATGCATATTAAACATCCAGACATATTGGACGGACAGTGGGGAATCTCAAACTGAGTTGCCCACACTCTGACTGTCCTATCAGGGATGCTCAGTGCTTCCAAAATACGTTGTCCTCTTGAGGTGTCCTGACCTCAGCTACAAGAAAATGAAAACATCTTTATGTATTGGATACTTTCTTTAAAATGGTTTATGAATGGATCTTGCCCAAAGTGTGCTCTTGCACTGAGTGTCTGCTGCTTCACATTTGTAATTCATGCAGAAGATGTAATGGAGGATTGAGCTGCTGGACTGGATTTAGGTGCTGCTAGAGATTTTTCATAGTGCTACAAGGTGGTGGTGCTTCTGATGTCTTTAGCTTTGATGTCTGCTTGAATGAGCCTGTGAGCAAAGGTGTCTCTACTATTGATGGGGCAGGACTGATAATCAAGTTCTCTGCAGGGGCAGAAGCTTTTCCCTAGAACTGGAAGTCTGAAAGAGCCTTTCCTCTACCTCCCATTGCTTCCTGAAAATGTGGCAAAGGGCTGATCCTCAGGTGTGGCGCAGCACCTGGGTAGAGCAAGTAGGATACTCCAATTTGGGGTACAGTTTGTGGAAAAAGTATTTAATGACTTCCATCCACCTGTAATAGTTAGTGAAAGCAGCTGCACTGAGCAGACTTGACAATCTTGTAACTTGACAATCAGTGCAAAGTGTCAGCTGCACTACTGTGTTAACCTACTGGGTGATACATACCTGTATTAAATAAATAGGATAGACAAGGGAAGGTTAGTTTGTCTTATTTTTTAGCAATGGGCAGATATGAAAGAATTTCTGATTTAGGGGCTTGAACGTTTCTTTGAACTTAGGTCTAAGTGAATGGAAATTTTCAACTCTGCAAGTACAGCTGGATGAATAATTTGTAGTGAATAATATATCTGATGGCTTTCACTGCATTTGGGATTGACAGCAAACACATCACAATTTTAATTATTGGGAATGATTTGCTGAAATATTCAGGAGCTATTTTTGGTTCCTGCAGACTGTGCATGAAAAAGTTAGCTATTTAAAAGTCAGACTCTTCTTTTTTTCCTTTTCTGAACTCCTGGCTAGTCTCCTTGCTCCATATAAGCTTCTCCAAACAGGGCAACAGGACTCCTTGGCATCCTGGCTTGAGAATTTAACATATAGGAACATTAAAATAAAATAATTATTAAAAAAAAAAAGTTAATGCAAGTTGTCCTACCCTAACACTCAGCAGAAAGCATGCGAGAGGGATCAGGATGGGGTTGGTTCGTTGGCTTCTTGAGGTGCTTGCAGAGCTCAGGGCTTTCCATGTATCTGGCGTGGGAATCTGCAAGATGGAGAATGGAGACTTTTGGAGAGGTGAGGAAAGCATTACAAAAATGTTATGTCTCTCTCCCTCTCCTGTACTTTTCACAGCTTTGAGAAAGTAGAAACCTCAGGACTGGCCATCAACAATTCAGGCTGGGTATTACTTGAATGCTGCGTAAGCAAGACTGTTGGGGTAATCCTGACACCTAATGTAGGGAGTTACTGACACAGCCCGTTTCCCCAAACCGCTCCAAACAGCTATTTACCCTTCTGACCCTCTTCACCTCCTGACACCTCCCCGTCATGTGGTACTATATCATTGTACTGTCGTGCCATCCCAGTATGATATTGCATGCTGCCCACTGCTGCAGGGGAGACTCGGCCTGGGGGGTGATGAGATACTATGAAGAAAATTAGGGAGAAACAAACTTGTTCCCAAGGAGCAGGGCAGGAATAATGTGAAATATAAATTTTCCTTCTCATCTGCAAAGAAATCAAGGCAGCATTTTGAAAAAGGAATGGATAGGGATGAATAAAAATGTGACTTTCCTGAAGAACTGAAATAACAACCAGAATGTAAGGAAGGTGATGCAGGTACAGAACACGCTGGTTTGCCTGGGCTTCTGTTAGCTGCTCTCTAAAATGTTTTGCTACCCTCTGGTGGCTTTCTGGGGATTTGTGCAGTCTAGTTTTCAGTCCTTGTACAATCTCCTGCCAACTTTTTGAGACGGATTGAGAAACCCAGATCTACCGATGGAGTTTTTTATTTTCTCCAATTCCAAAGCAACAGTACAATAATAATGGAAAGCGAGCTTTGTTTGTTTGTTGTTTTGTTTTGGGGTTTTGTTTTTTTTTCAATTTTTTCTTTTTCCTTTTGTTCATATGAAGTCTCTTTTGGTCTAGAGTTATAATCATAAAGGCAGCTTGGTTAGGAGGTTAAAATGAAAAAATAATAACTTTGTACCTAGGTTGGCTGTGTAGAGGGACTGTTCAGTGTTTGGGAACAACACAGGCTTCGCAACCCTGCAGAATGCAAACCCGTGTCCTCTACTTATCTGCAGAGGACACAAAGCGAGTACCAGTGAAGTCAATAATAGCAAAACTCCCATGATCTCCAGGATCCCAGAATAGGTCTTATTCAGCCTGGTGCAGGGGCAATGCTCAAGCCTCCGTCATCCTTTCACTGTGCCTTGGTCTCCATTATTCAGTAACTTCTTGTTTTTTCCCTCTTCCATCTTCCGTGCTCTTTAATTGATTCTGCATTGTGGCTTCATAGCAGAGGAGCTGTAGGTAGGGATTTAAAGGGCAGTGGTTTGATAGATTTTACAAGAAACTCCTCCCAGGCATTAATTCCTGGGTTATGGGGTCACAGAGGCTCTTGTGATCTTCTCAGTCTGACCTCCTGCAGAGAGCAAGTCACAGGACTGCCCTCAATTGACTCCTGCTTGAAGTGCAGCACTGAATATAGGAAACATCCCCTCTTGGTTTAAAATTTTCCAGTGATGGAAGATTCACCTTGTTAAATCGTTCCAGTGCTTTATCACCTTTGATGTTAAATACTTCTGCACTTTACTTTGTTTAGTTTCAGCTTCCAACCTTGGGTTTTCTTGTTACTTTGTGAATTTGAGAAGTCGTGTGTTGCTCAAACTGTGTCCTGTGTAGGGACTCATGGGCTTTATCAAGTTGCCAACCAGGTGGAGCTCCGAGAGGCACCTTGGTTGTAAGAAATGAAAAGTTGTTAATGTTATTGACTGAAAAGTTGCAGGGTGTGATGTGAAATCACAAACTCATTGCACAAAAGGCACAAAAAAAGCAATACAAGGGCACTGCTGGAGCATGTGCGCACTTCTCCCTAGTGCATGTCTGCACTGGATATTTCTAGGGTTCACATACTTAAACCATACAGTTAGTAAGGGAGGATTTATACAGGTTTTCAAATGAGATCTAATTGTAAAAGTCCTGCAGAGGTTGGGTTTCACAAGAGATGACTTGAAATATAAAAGCATTAGTTGTTTTGGGTGCATTTTTTTGTAAATCAGCTGTGCTGAGGTCCTTTGGGACGTAGGCTGCTACATTCAGCAGAATGATTGTTGTTGGCTTCTTACGCTGTTCCAATTCACGATACATTTTAAAACCAGCTCCATCCATCTCACAACCTCGCAGAGGTTTGGAGTGGAGAGCAGCCAGTGGCTTTTGTGCTGGATTAGCCTACAAAAGCCCTGAGAGAGAGTAAGACCGCAAGCCTGGTTGGGCAGTAAGCACAGCTAGAAGGCCACCTTACAGGAAAAAACAGTTTTTTGTGGTTCAGGCAGGGGAAGGGGATGCAGTAGGTTTGGGTTACCTCAACCACAGAATATGCTGTGACAGCAGATGACCCAACTCCTTCTGTGGTTTGACCTCCATCAGGCCAAACTTGCTGGTTTTAAAGCCACTCGAAACCCCACAGGAGATGATGGAAAGGCAGTCAGTGTGGAGGTGTGGAACATGCTTTTGGGTTTCAAAGTCTTGCCTCTTCTTGGCAGGGTGTCTGAGCCCAGCACGTAGGACCAGCAGTCCTGAGTGCAAAGCCACTTGTAATACAGTTCCTTTCACGGCCTTGTGGGCTGCTCGCGTGAGGCTCTGGGAGCTGCTTATTTCAGTCCTCCTGCAATATCCTGCTTGTGAAGAGGGGATGGAAATGCCAACCTTAGCGTCTCTGCCAAGGCGTACTGTAAGGATTTGTTAACGTATACAGCTGTTGTGGGAACAGCTCTGCTGTTGATGTTCAGCATCCCCAATCCATCTTCTGGCATTGATGCTTTCTAAACCAAAGAAGTGTTTTGAGCTGATGCCAGTAGCCATGGGTATGTTTTACTACACGATCTTTTGCAGCCAGATGCAAACTTGTTTGGGCTGTGTTCTGGACTGTCTGGACAAAGTCTGGTTCAAGACTGCAGGCTGTGTAATTGCCTGGGTGTCTGAGCTGTTAAATCCAGTCTCCCAGCAGACCTAAATAGCTAAGTGTAGTGCTTTGCTGACATGGTTACAAGGCTTTGGGACTGGAGACAGTTTACATCCATCTCTCTCAGGGAAAGTTCTCACCTGCCAAACAAAAGAGAGCGTAGACCCTTCTGAAAAGAGAGCACATGCACCAGCTTTTGAAACCCCTGTACCCTCTTCCTGGGTTCAGTGACCAAGTGGATGGCAGAGAGTGTGAAACTGAGGAGACTTCAACTGAGGCATTTTGCACTTTAAAATCACTTTCCACTTCCAACCTCCACCTCGATCCTGTCAGATCCACAGCTAGTTCTGGAGGAAGACAAGATGCAGACTGACAGCCTCAAAGTAAGGCAGTAAGGGAGATGCCAGGGATGTGTGTGAGCACCTCTGCAGCGGGGACCCCAGACTACTGCACTCCCCCTTATAGAACCTGCCTGTGTAGTAACAGAAGATTTTCCTGCAGGAAATCAGGATTTCAGGAAATGGGGATTTCTGCAGGATCAGCAGGAAAGCACTTTGCCAGCTGGGGTGAGGGTCTATCTGTGATCACTGGAGCTCCTGGAAGCTGTTGCATTTCCATGCACAGAGACCCTTTTTGTGCAAGGTAACCTCTTCCCCAGCTGTCTATATAAGAGGCCTCAAAAATGGAGGTGTGAAAAAGCAAAGAAAGAAGCGTTGCATCACCTACTGCTCCAAAAGGAGGGAGAAAGAGACAAAAGGGAAAGAGGCCTCTATGTCCTTAAAAAGTCAGTCTGTCCCACCAGTTTTGGGAACAAAACTGACAATGGCTAGGAAAGAACAATCCCATCTAAAAGCTTCACCACTGGGGTTTGGGTCCTCAGTAGTGAAGGGAAAAATACACTCTCTTAAAGCTATGCTCCTCCCTGTTTTCCAGGGCACTGCACCCTCAGCCTGTGAGCGCATCAGACAACTTTCCCAAAAAGGCACTTTGGGGATGTAGCCTACATGTCTGGAAGGAACTGAATGAATGGGGAGCATGTCTCTGCTAATGAAAGCTGCAGCCAGAAATAAGAGTTCTGGAGGTTGAAAACTAGGTTAAAAGCAGCCAGTAACGGAAAGCAGCTGAAGATGGAGTGGGTTAAAGAGCTCTTGAGTGTTAGACGGTGGATGGTTTTGCTTCACTCCCAGCTCCTGGGTAGTGCAGTCCTGGCAGACTGACAGGGCTTCTGGGGTGAGTTGTCACAAGATGCTTCAGCTTGCTGGGTTTTTTTCCCTTAGGTTTTTATTTTTAGTTGAATTCTCCCACTTAACGCACACTACAGTGACCCCTACTGCCGCCAGCAGTCAAGGGCCCATCTCAGTGCAATTATTAAACTATGGGAAGGTATTGCCTGTAGTCTTATAAACAGAGAGTATCATTTATAACCCTTAACTATGCAGAAAGTCTGCTGCTCAACCCTACGCCACCGAAGGGGAAAACTTCTGTAAACCCTGTGATGCTTAAACTGTGGTCATAGTGGTTGTGTAAAGAATAAGAATCAGCCAAAAACTTCACAATAAACCTTTTCTCACTTTTCCAAGTAAGCCTGGAGAGGACATGCTGACCAGTTGGACCTCCCACACTATAATACTGCTGTACTGCACCACATGCAGAAACAGCATCCTTGTTGCTCCTGCTTGGTCCCAGCTGCCAGGGCCCTCTCCCATTTTTCAAGAGCAGTTGTAGGGTGGGAAGATCCTGACAGCAGTACTAGCATGAAAGGGCATTCAAAGCTACTGCTCTTGTGAAAGTGGATGGCAGCTGCTCTACCTTCTGTAACTTCTTGTGATGAGTTAAGGGAAGAGCCTTATACTAGTCTACATGTAGCATTTTGAGTCTGATAACTACCTCTGATCATCACCTGCTTATGTGATCCCACTCTTTTCAGCATGATTTTTCTTAACAGGGACATGGAATTACAAAGAGATCATGAAAGAATATGAAATGTGCAACATGGAACAAAAGGAAGATGGAAAAGCTGAAATATTAAATATAAACAGCAGGGTCTTGGTGAAGTGCAGTGCAAACACAGCTGCTGTGCAGCACGCTGGCCAGGCCACCATGTGCCCATCTACATCAGTCCTAGTCGGTGTAAATGCCTCTGAAAGAAACGATAACGGCCTGTCGTGGTTTAACCCCAGCCAGCAGCTAAGCACCACGCAGCCGCTCACTCACTTCCCCCCCCACCCAGTGGGGGGAGAAAATTGGGAAAAGAAGTAAAACTCATGGGTTGAGATAAGAATGGTTTAATAGAACAGAAAAGAAGAAACTAATAATGATAATGATAACACTAATAAAATGACAACAGTAATAATAAAAGGATTGGAATACACAAATGATGCACAGTGCAATTGTTCACCACCCGCTGATCGATGCCCAGTTAGTCCCTGAGTGGCAATCCCCCTGCCCCCACTCCCCCCAGTTTATATACTAGATGTGATGTCACACAGTCTGGAATATCCCTTTGGCCAGTTTGGGTCAGCTGCCCTGGCTGTGTCCCCTCCCAACTTCTTGTGCCCCTCCAGCTTCTTGCTGGCTGGGCATCAGAAGCTGAAAAATCCTTGACTTTGGACTAAACATTACTTAGCAACAACTGAAAACATCAGCATTATCAGCATTCTTTTCATACCTAGCTCAAAAACATAGCACTATACCAGCTACTAGGAAGACAATTAACTCTATCCCAGCTGAAACCAGGACATGGGCCTCAGCAGGCATCCTGCATTAAACATCCCTTGGTGAGAATGACACTAAGAAAGAAATCATGGGGTAC
This sequence comes from Aquila chrysaetos chrysaetos, assembly GCF_900496995.4. Classification (NCBI taxonomy): domain Eukaryota; kingdom Metazoa; phylum Chordata; class Aves; order Accipitriformes; family Accipitridae; genus Aquila; species Aquila chrysaetos. The sequence goes on along the minus strand of NC_044013.1, from coordinate 14,366,669 downwards.
CAGAGACATGACCCAACAGTTTCTACGAGGCAAGGACCTAACTGGAAAGCAAGCTGGAGAAGAACAGAAGGAAGAAACTGTAAAATGAGATTATCCAGGTACTGCTGCCTGCATCCCTGACAGACCAGTGCAGGCTTTTCCCTATGACTTGTTCCCCAGGAATTGCTCTGTTCTAGTTTTAGCTGCTCAGAGACTATCCCACAGGCTGGAGCAGACGTCAGCTCAGAGATTGTTCCTGATTATTAATTTACTCTGTCTTAATGTAGGCCCTCTACCAGCCACTTCCCCTGATGGTGTGCAAGTAAAGCTGGTGTCTGTTCTGCCTCTCATCAAAGGCAGCTGCACGTTTTACCTGGAGACCGGGGGCTGTCACGCTTTCTGTGCTTGTGGAGAAATGCCCCCAATTCTTCTGGTCTGGATAAATGGGCAAAGAGGCAGCTCCAGTGCCCTCCTGCCTCAGCCCAGAGGTGCTCTGCCAAGGGGCAGGGTGGCAAGCATGGAGGTGGCCAAGCACCGGGAGGCATCCCCAGGTCTCCCCATGAGTGATGCCTGCTCCTCTGCATGGACAGCCTGAGTCACGGCCGCGCTGCATCTGGTATGCATCTATGGACTCTGGCAGCAAACACCCTTCTCCCCCACCGCCCAAGTTAGTGATGGCTTGGGTCTGGGAAACGGCAGCCAAATTACTGCAGCTGGGTAGAGGCCCAAGAGTCCCACTTATGCGCTCTTTCAGAATTTATCTTGGACAATCTGTCTCCTGAGAGCATCATCCTGAGGATGACCCTTCTGATTTTGCCTGCTTTCCTTCATGTAGTTTGCTGTTGGCATTAACCATCTTGGACATTTGTGGTCTTGCCTGACAGCTGTCACTGTAACCAGGAGGGTGACTGAGGGAGCAGGGTGAGGGGCAAGGCTTTTCTCTGCCATGCCTCGCTCTCGCTTGCCATTGCTGCAGTTCAGGGAGTGTAGCAAATAAAAATGGGGAGCCAAGTTCTTGATATCAGACTCTTCTCCTTCCTGCAATACTTCACACTATGCACTCCAGCTCTGCAGAGCTGGACCAGAGTGCTTTTGTACACTGCTGAGTGATGCTGGATTCCTTATGGTTTCATTATAGCTTGACACTGAGCACAAGGGAATGAAAAATAGATGATGTGGCTGTGACACTTGCTGTAACTCAGCAGGGGAAAAGGAAAGATGGCCCCCTGGGAACCTGCCTTTCCATTCCTCGCACCCTCAAATGTCGTGTGCTGCCTCACAGTGTGCCTGGCACCGCCCTCGGGAGCTTGTGGCTCTGCCATCATGAAAAGCAAATAGCTAAAATTGTGTTTTACAACAAGCTGCTCCCGCGAGACTTAAGCAAGGACAAGCTGAGACTGTGACAGAGGGAAGCAGCAGGAGCTGCGGTTCGGGCAGGAGGTCACCTGTTATGGGTCTCTTTTTCCTCACAAGGCAGCCATTGCTTCCCTCTCCCTGGCATGGCAGCCCCAATCCAGACCCATGAGGACCTTCTGGAGATAGGCAGTGATTGCTCTATAGCAGGAGAACATCGAGCTGGCATTCCCTAGGTCTGAGTCCTCCTGCTACACCGCACCTGGGTGAGAAGGGGAGTGGGAGATGAAGAATCCCCTATGGGATTGGGATAACAGTGAAGGAACCAAAGTGGTGGAGGGTGACTCAAGCCTCTGAGTGTTGGGATTGGAATGTGGGGTTGGCCTTCCAAATAATTAGGTAGAGCAAAGGGAGGCCTCGTTGATCCTTTCACTGTTCCCGGGGAGGGATGTAATATCTAAGGAGGGTTTATGTGAAGCCCAGTACCGCGTAGTTGAGATTGCTTCTGTGTTGGGGGTTTAAGCAAATGCCAGCTGGAAGGAAATAATTGTGGCAGTGGTCTGGGGATGGATATGTGACATGCAAGAACTTGCTCAGAACAGTTTTGCTTTAATTAGACATTTTTCCCCATCATAACTGCTGTTTTACTGCTGAATTGTAGGACACAGCTCTTTGGGAATGGAAAGTGATGGCTGTGTTTCCACTTGCTCATGAGCCCAGTATACCTGGTAGGACCACTTGTGCAGGGACAGAAATGGTACGTGGGGCCAGGCAGCACAGAGGACTCGGGAGGGCTCAAGCCTGCACTTGCGTTTTTTGATTGGGGCTTTCTCGTCTGAGGGTTGCAAAGCACTGGACAGATTTCCTAAAATTTTTCGCTGCCATTGTGTGGCACTTGTTTGGACAATGTCTGTGACTGTCCCGATGTAAACAGGCAGAAGGCTAACGCAGGACTAGCTGGAGGTCAAACATGTCCTGCAGCAGAGTAGATGCAGCGGCTCTGCCAATAGCCTCAGCAGATAACGTGCTGTGGTGACTTTTCTCCAGTAGCTGGAGAAGGTGCGTTGGCCACATGCCATTCACAAGCTAAGGTGAGAATTAGAAAAGGTGTGGTTTAGTGACTCATAAATAGCTTAGCACATGCTGATGGGGTAGCGGCTCAGCTTTATTATTCCAGCTTTGAATCCTTAAAGTGTCTGTAAAAAAAAAAATAAAAAAAAAAAATCAGTGCCTGAAATGTATGGGCTAAATTCAGACCTCATGGAGCAGTATTAGTTTATAGCAGGTCTGAATCTGCCCCCAGCTCTCTAACATTATTGGTAAAACCTCTGCAGCCACCTCTCTCTCCTCTAACCCTTCCTTGGTCCGTTCTGCTGCTGCAGTTACAGCTTTAGCTTGTGCTGAGCTGCATTTTGTGCTGTGCCAGGTCCATCACACGTGCCTTGTGTGTGGTCCAGGTTTTGAACTTTGCTTGCGGGAAGTAGACAACCACTGCAGTGATTGACCTTCAGGGCCTTTGGTAATACCTTGTGCATGTTTCCCTGCTGATAAAGTAATGTCTTGCTGATTTATCTGCTCGCACACAGAAGTATTTGCCTCCCATATTTTGTTTCACTCTTGAAATTTCACCCATTGCTCATTCATCTTTTGTGATTTCCTCTTTCTTGCTGTGCTCCGTAGGGATTTTCGTAGAATGGTGCTTCATCTTTCATGTGAACACTTTTCATTCCTCCCCAATTTTGCCAGATTATGCATGTTTTGGAATGGGACTTGCTGGAATTTTTCTTCCAGCATAAGTGAATTATCTTCAGCTGCTGAGGAAAGAAGGATTTTTGCCTTCTGATAGGGGAGCAGAACTTTCCAGGGGCTGATAATCAGTCTAAACTGCAATCTGGGCTGGCACTGCTCTGTTTTCAGCAGAAGCAGAGTAAGGCCATTACCGAGTATGTCACAAGTCAGCAATGATTCCTGTCTCTGGGAGCCAGCCACGTTACCTGTCACTGGTGTGATTATTGCAAACTGATGTTGCGAACTCTTAGAAGATTTGGGGCCTTTCTTAAATCCTCAAGCCATTATGTGAGAATGACAACTTGGTATATTTAGATATTTTCTGGTTCTAATGGCTGCAGAGAAAAGCTAACAACAGAAATCTTAAAAGACCCTAAACCATGAGACAAATGCAAGAAAGAACTCCAGAAACGTTACTTAGGTTCGTTTTTAATGTCATAGAAGAGTATGGAGGAAGTAGGTCTGCCTTGTAGCTGGCAGTGTTCTGAGCCTGGTAATATCAACTGTCTTCACCATTTGTACTGTAACTATGAACAGTGAAAAACCTCCTCTGTCCTGTGAAGCCAGTCTGTGGTACATGTGTGCATGGGGCTGGGGCTGCAGCAGCAGTGTGGAAGTTGTGGCCTAATGGGGTGGGCGTTAAGTTCTTCTCTGTTCACACCAGTGTCAGCCAAACACTCCTGGTATTCCTCAATTGTCAAATTTTTTTGAGAAACTTATGGAAATATTTGATTTTGATAAGGTCAAAACCTTTCCTTGCAACTTTATATTCATTATATTGTCAAAGTATTTCAGCAAAGTTGAAATACTTTAAAAAATGTCATTTTAGGGAAAAATAATGAGTGTATTGATTTTTTTACTTCTTTGGAGCATCTGCCCAAAAGCAACAGTGTTCTCTGAGAAAGAAAATCTGAATACCTTTTTCTTTCTTGCATTCTGGAGAGAACTACACTGTGTGAGACAGTCTCAGAAAAGGAATTTTCCCAGACAAAAAGTCCTCTTAACTAAGTTCACCTGGAAAAAATGTACCCAGTAGGAAGTCCTGTCCTAACAAGCCAGGATTTCAAGGTTGGCTCTTACAAAAGTCTTGTAAATCCAGTCTTCAATTCTCTTGAAACATGAATTTTCCTTTACATATATAGACACACTGTAACTACTCTGTAATATTATTATTTAATGCCTAGCTTTTGTCATTTTTTTTGCCTTCAGAACCAGCAGGGACAAACCTGTGTGTGGCTCTGGTAAAGACCCTGCTGCCTTAGCGATGCTACACTGGAGGACCTGGGAGTTACATGTTCCAGAACAGCAGTCTTGCCAGTGCAATCTGTGTCTCAAACATGTCTTCACCTGCTCTTCAGCCACGGTGGCCACTTAATGAGTTGAGGGTCTGAACCGTGGTGCCCCAGTAGTGGCTTTACTGTGATCGGAGCAGCTGTGAATTGGAGCAGAAAGCATTTCTTGTACCGTCATTCCCAAGGCAGGAGGTTAGGTAGGCAAGTACTTGCTTGTCTTGATGAGACTGTGCCACACGTGTTGTGTTAGTATGCCAGAATAAATACGCTTCAGATCTGGATGACAGTAAAAGGATCTGTAAGCGTCACTGGGAGTAGGCAGATGGGCAGGTTCATACTTCCACAGATGCTGCTTCTGACCTCAGATGCACTCCTGAACATTAGGAGTGAGTTTGCTGGAGGGGAAGGGGAGTTGGCTTCTCGCAGAGCTGGTCCTATTGTACTTGCCCTCAGAAAATCTCCTTTATTAAGCCTCCCAACTTTTCCCTGTGAGATGGATGGATTAGTTGCAGGCTTAGATGAGGGAGGTGGCCTGCCAGTTGTTCATGTTTCACGCAGCGAATCGGAGGGGAAAGCCAAGAGCAACCCCTGGTTGAATTTGGAAAATGCACCTGTTCGGTGCTGGCTTTGCCTCGGTGGCTGCCTGCTGCAAGCAGAGGAGCCAAGGGGCCGTCCGGTGGGCAGAGCCCGGCAGCTCTGCTGGCCAGCAAGCTTGCTTGCCTGCCTATCTCAAAAGCCTGGCACAACTGCAAGCTGTTTCCCTCTAAACCTGGGTCATGCCTCAGGCAAAGCCATCATTGCCTACTGTGGATTAATAACCTCAATTACTGGGGCCCTGTGGGTCAGATCTTCCCCGTGCTGGCTGCATTACAGCTCTTTTAATCTGCTTTCCTCTCTCATGACCCCTGACCCTGGAGGGATCAGCAGACGGGGAGATCTTCTGCCTTCCTGCATGTTTTCCCTTGTGAGGGGCTGCAGAGACTGGTCAGATGTGAAAGAGCAAGCAGAGCTGGCAGGGGAATTGTACCCGCCAAGGAGGAGCGTCTAGAATGTGCTTCTGCCACTCTCAGGTGCAAAGGACAAATGTGGCAACATCTGGGGGTCTGCCCTGAAATTCAGGAATCTGCAAAAAATCACAGCCCCAGGGGGCCTGGCAGTCAGGTTTGGTCATCTGGGGAAGGGGCTGCACGGCTCTTGCGGGGGGAGCATGCCCCCCAAATCTCTTGGCATTCCCTGAGCATCTGGGTAAAGGTGATGCAGAAGAAGTCATGCACTTGGATTTCTAAAATGCTTCCCTAACTGGGTGTTTCCTTTAAAGAAAAAAGATAAGGCCTCATCACTGGGGAAATTGCTAGTGGAGAGGGACAGGATGGTGCAGTCCAGCATGCTCCTAAATGATCTGCAAGAGCAAAGGAATGGAGAGGAGACAAACAAAATCCTTTGAAGTAAGAAAAACAGAAGTGGACAGGAAAGAGTTGCAGAAGGATCTCCTGATACAGAGTGTCTGGTGAGCTAACAGCAGTATAAACTGGAGGAGTTCAGGGTAATGCACCCATAGATAAAAACCAAAAGAATATGTATATATGGTCACTCATGGTAAGGGCTGCTTCTGGGGCCATTTTCTCTCTGGAAGAAGACCTCAGAGACAGTGTGGATCTCTCTGAAAGTGCTGGCTCAGCAGATGCAAGCAGAAATTATTGGGAAAGGTACAGAGAGCAAATAGGAGCTATCATCCTGCCGTGCTAGAAGTCCCTGGTGCACTCGCACCTTGAGTACTGTGTGCAGCTCTAGTTATCCTGTCTCAAAAAAGATGTGATAGAACTAGAAAGGCACAGGAAACAGACACAAGGTCGGTGGAGCGTGCAGAATAGCTGCTGCCCGGGGAGCCATGGAACACATTAGGCATTTTCAGGTGTCTTCAGAAATGAAACAATTGAGGAGGGAAATACGACAGAGGTGTATAAAACCATGACTGTCATGGAGAACATAAAATTACCATTTCACAGTATATCCGCTAAGGTGAGCATTAAATGGAACTACTGAGAAGCAGTTTTAAACTAATAAAAGCTTTTTCCTGGCACACGATTAACCCATAGAACTTCTTGCCAAAAGAGTGAGGAGACCAACGGTATTGCTGGCTTCAAAAATCAATTATAAAAATTTGTTGTGGAGAAATCCATCAAGGGTTCTTAAACATGTTGCAAGACATCCTGTGGATGACGAAATCACAAAGCTGCTGGGCACTGGAAGCAGGTGGAAGGAACAACGTACGGCTACCCCTTTTTCCAGAGCATCTGTTCCGAGCTGCTGGTACTACTACTACCAAAATACGTTTGGAGAAGTCCTAGAAGTTCCAGCTCCTGAGGAAGGGTCACTGTGCTGAAAAATATCCAGAACAACCGCTTCTCACTAATTAAGATTGGAGACATTTGATAGAGAAAGCCTTCTTTACACGTAATACTAGATTTCTTCCTAATGTCTGGAAATGCAACTACTAAGTACTCATTACTATGAGCTTTTTATGTGTCTGAGGATAAACCTATTAAGATGTCTCATAGCCTTGATCATTTTTCTTTTTCTCCTGAATCTGCTTTGGTGAGCTGAGAGGAGGCTGAGATTTTACCAAGTCAGTCTCTCCACCAGGAGCTGGAATAAGTGGTTTCTGTTCCTTCTTGTTCATATGATAGCATTGCTTTTTGACCACAGAAAGGCAACCAAGAAATTAGTCTTTCTCGTCTGATGTATAAAATCAAACTATGGTTTGTTTTTTTTTTTTGTCTCATTTTCTATTTGCTATCAGAAGGTGTGCAGTATACTTTTTCCATGGTAGTTTCCAGCAGAATCTTTGCCTTAGAACGAGTGCAATTTTATACTGATCAGGAAGAGGCTAATCCTCTCACTAAATCACCAGAATGAGGACTGACAGATGATTCCCTACTTGGCCACAAATTTATTGTCTGACCTTCAGCAAACCCCTGAACTTTGTGCTGCAGCTCCCACTGGCTCTGGTGTGAGTGCTTTGGTGGAGCTGGATGCGATAGAAGCTATACATGGTTACGATGTCTGTGAAGCAGACCCTGCCATCCTTCCTTGTCAGCAGTGCTCTGCTTCATAAAGAAGGGGCAGAGGGTAAGCAGAAATACTCAGAGAGCACAGTCATGACAGTGGGATAAGTACTTGTTTGTGCTGAAAAGGGCTGTATTTTTTGGCCCATTCCAGGGTAGATTTTGCTCAAATGCCTCCTGCAAATAAAGGTGCTTTGAAGTGGTTATCTGCCATCCCTGAAGAATATACCATCCCTGATCACAAATGGATCCATGGAGTGAGTGTCAAGAAATGAGCACCAAGTGCTCGCATAGGAGTTTTGTAAATTTACAGAGAAGGACAAGGTCTGAGATCTGCATCAGCACCAGCTTGGACAAAGCTGTCGAGGTTAATGGTCCATTTCTCACCATACCCACCTGCATTTAGCCAGAAAATACAAGGGCAAAGACTTGCAAAAAAAAAAAAACCCAACCCCAAAACCAACCCCAAAAAACAAACCACCTGCACAGGCTGTTTATCTGTGTACCAGTCACAATGTTCAAAGAACTACAGGTAGTCAATAAGGGTGAAAATAGGAACAGAATGGGCTCAGCATCTTGAAAGATTATTACTTGCTTTTGTCTGAATACGAGGAAATTACCTTTCCTGACTAGTGTCTTCTTCGAGCTTTCGTAGATTTTCCTTCTTTTTTGGCTTTTGTAACTGATGAACTCATGCACATTATGCTATTTTAATACCTAGCAAAGAGCCTTGTCTGCTAAATCACCTTATTTTTCTCTGATCAGAGCACAGTGCATTCCTCTTTTTAGTAGAAGGTATTAATTTAAATTCCATAATCCCAAACATATTCTCGTTTCTGTTCTGTGCTTCAGAAGGCCAATGGCATTTTAATTTAATAAGGGAGAAACACACATGACACTGTGTTCCCTGTAACTGTCTTCTGACCTCAATGAGTCTTTCACAGCTTTCTTTGTGTTCCAGTAAATGCAATCTCTGCTTTCAGTCAAGAACACTATCATTTCTAATACCCATGTTCTACTGATGGGCAAAAATTAAAATATCTATAGCATTTTCACAGTAACTTTTGAGATGTTATTTGCATTATTATTTAGTAGCACAAGCCCATCAATGGAGCCATAGCAAGATTTATGTGCCACTTATGTCTCATTGAAATATTGTTTGGGTACATGCTGTCTCTTTGCAGAGAAATAAATTTTATTTTGGTTTACCTTGGGTTTGGATTAAAATGAGTTAACTCATCTAACAGTGTCTTGATTTATGTCAGCTCCATTTATCTTTCCAAGTTCCATAAGCTTTGTTTACTGGGTTAAGAACTACCTAATATGGTACATGATATTACTGAGTATTTTGTGGCATGTAAACACTTGAGTCATCACAGTTCCTAAAGAATCATCCTTTGCCATTTTCATGCTTCCATTTTGCTCTTTAAACTTAACTTAAACCTACTCAGTTTGAAAGAAGAACATGTGCTTGTTGTAGTCCTCATGGCCCTTCTTTGGAAATGTCAAGTAACACTCGTTCATTCTTTTCACTGGTTTGATTCTGCTCTCCTTTACTCTGATGTGAATCAGGAACTGACCCCTTGGAGCCTTCCCCACAAAGGCAGAAGTCCTGGCAAGTTAAGCCTGGATCATCAGCCTTGCTGCAAGGTGATGGAAACCCCCCCAAAGTAATGGGGATTATTTTATTAGTGTTTTGTGGGTTATTCTGAGTAGATTTTCCAAGATCAGCTGCGTTTAGTGAACAGAAGTCTCAAAATTCAGCTGCCTGTTGCATTCTCATTTTTTTTCTTCTTACAAATATCTGTATCGTGTCCAATACACTTGCCCTTGCACATCCAAGTGATAATGCCTGCCGTTCCCATGCTAGCTTAATATGTATAATACCTAAGTGCACCTCTGTCCTTGTACCTGGTGCTGCACTTCAGTACTGGCATCTCTAAATCAGAGCCCCCTCATTTACAGCTCCATGTTGGCTGCTAAGGAAGGAGGGCACCTTGACTTCAGATCTCACTGTACTGTCCTTGATCTGCCAGATCCAGAATTGTTCTCATCTCTAACATGCTGCTGATGCATTTGCAGAATGAGGACTATTATTTTTTGTGCTATTACAAAAGTACCCAAGAACCACCATTTGTGTTTTAGGGCTTCACTGTGCAAACTACTTCTGGCCTTGTTCCAGAGGGGCTACAGGCTTGCTTGTTGATCCGATATAGTGGAGAACTGAAGGAAACAACTATGGGTCAAGGGGAGAGGTAACAGCTGTAATCTCAGTTTGATATCTGCCCTGACATGGCACGGTAGTCTTCTGTGATTGCTGTAGAGCAGGTATTGCTAAGGAGTGTAGCTGGAACAATGATCCTGGGTAAGTGGGGACATGTAGAGAGGAGGGAGAAGGGCAGTTTCCTTGAGCGTTTTGCTGTGACTTGGTGCATGTGCAGGGTCCTGTGTAAAATAGCTTATGCATTAAGACATACAGAGTGATGATTTTCAGCACAAATCACAGCAGACAACAAAAACTGAGTTTAGCATGGATCCCAGGGATTAGTTGTTAAAACCTTGCATCCTTCTAAGAGTCTTGAGCTGTATGCTAGTGGGTTTGCTTCCAGCTAAGTGCTGTTTTCAGTGTATGAAGTAGGGCTGACTGGAAAATAAGAGTTTCCATTTCATGAAACATTTAGCATTTTAACTGTTTTTCTTTTTTCTTTTTTTTTCCCTCTTCTAGGGGAAAGCTGAAACTGTAGGCTGTTTACTGAGGGCATGAAAGATTCCAGGTGCTCTCACAAATACTGGTTTTGCCACAAATCCTCAATAGGTTCTCATACTAGAATAGCATTTCTTTTGTTATGCCTGGTTTATGTTCCTTGGTACTGTGATCTCCATGTATTTTATAGCTTTTACTGTTCCATCCTAATGGAATTCCTAGTGAGCAAAGCATTCACCCTGTATCATGCTGACTGTGCCTCTTCTTTTTGTATGGACTTGAGAGACATCCTAGCAAGTGTTAACAGCAAAGTCTGTATCCCCTCTCTCGCATCCCTTTAGAGTGTTGGCCAAAAGCCTGTTAACATCCTAGACTGCGGTCTCTAAAAAAACTTCCATCTCATGCACTGGTCAGAGAAGCCTGGCCACTTTTGCCAGGTGCCAGGAGAAACAAAAGCAGAGAAGGCTTTGAAAGGTGGTGCATGGGTAGGTAACCCTGCTTGAGCACAAGGTAATACAGGTAGAAACTCACGCCGGTGCAAGGTTCAGATTTGTCCCAGAGGCAGCTGCTTTTTAGTGCAGTATCGGAGTCTACGCAGGTGAAAGTTCATTTGAGTGGTTTTTATATATACTAATATTATTTCCTTTGAGGACCTTTCTGTGCTCCTGTCCTTTCCAGCCTTGTGTTGTGGGTTTTGCACTGCGTAGTTTCATGAATCGAAGACGGCTCTAAGGTGACCATCTTGCCCCAACCTTCCTCGCGTGTGAAATATGGGCCCCACCTTTCTCTGTGCGGCGCAAAAACTGAGCCGGGACTTGGGTCTGCGACACTGTAACCGCGATAGTATAAAAGCGGGTAAGAAAGAATCAACCTTCAGTTTCAGTGGAGCGACCTTTGCAAGAAGCCGTCGCCTTAGGGTCTGTAAGTGTTAAGTAGGGAGCCTTGCTCGCTTAAAGCGTGCGCTTATAGGAACACCCCTGCTTCTAGCTTCTAGGCACACACGCTCCCACGGGTGATTTAAGACAAGAGGCGTGTCTTCTTCCCAGCCACGTTGCAGGTCCCGTGGTTTCTGCCAGGCAGGGAGCCCCGGGAGGGCCGTATTCGGTGCCCCCCGCACGTGGTGCCGCCTCTCGCTGGGAGCATCCGCGGCGCCCCGAGCCTGCCTTGCCCCGCAGAGCAGAGCATCCCCGGCGCCTGCGGGGGGCGGCCGGCGGGGACGCGGGGCCGCCTCCCGCCCTCCCTCCGCTCCCTCCCCGCCGGGACTCGGACAACTTCAGCGCGGCGGAGCCCTGCGGGCCGGCGGGACCGGGCTCTCCGCGGCGGCGGGGGGAAACGGCGAGAACCTCCGCCCGCCTCCCCGCCAGCGGAGCGGCGCGGCCGAGCCTGGCGGCAGCAGGGGCAACGGGAGGGGGGGGTCCCGGCGGCGGCGGCGGCGGCTCCCCGCCCCGGCGGGGGCTGTGCCGGCAGGGGGCAGGGCTGGGAGCCGGCCGCCCGTGTTTCTAGGGCTTGACGTCCTTCCAGCCAGCCCGCCCCCCTTCCAGGCAAAGCCTGCCCTCCCCCAGGCCAGAAGTCCCGAGAAGTGCCGGCGGGGTCCCCCACCCTCCCCCGGGCGCGGCGGGGCCGCGGCGATGGGCCGGGAAGTTTGGCGGCGAGGGGGGCCGGCGCCCCGCCGCTGAGAGCCGGCCGCTCCGGGGCCGGTCCCTTTTCCGAGGAGCGGGAGGGCGCCACAAAGTGAAATCCATGAGGATTCTCGGGCTTCTCCTGGAGAAAGGCTCGCATATGCTGCAGTGTCTCTGTGGAAGGCGCCTGAGATCCAGCCACAGCCCAGGTGGGGAGCGCGCGTCCTTGTCCCCGCCGCCCTCGCCTCCCCGCCCGGGCGCCGCTCGGCCCCGGCTGGCCCCGTTTCCTCGCCTTCCTCCTCTCCCCCTCCCTTCTCCTCCTCCCCCTCCCTCCTCCTCCTCCTCCTCTTCCTCCGCCGCAGCCGGCGCCGCGCACAGGTGGCCGGGATGGGCCGGGCGCTGTCCGCGGTGCTGACCCCGGTGAGCATCCCCCGATCCTGGTTCCCCATCATGCCGGGATCCCCCAAACCCGGGTCCCGTCCGCCTCCAGGTTCCCCCCCCCCCCCCCCCCCCCCCGTGGCACCATCCCCAACCCGGACCCCCCATCCACCCGAGGCCTCCACCCTGCCTGTCACACCACCTGCAGCCCCCACCCAAACAGAATCCCCCACATGGGTCCGTACCTCACACATGACCCTCACTAGAGTCCCCCATCCCACCTGCAGCCCACACCCGCACAGGTCCCTCTCTCCATATGGGACCTCTGTATCTCCCATCCCACCTGGGACCCCCAACCATGACCTCCATCACCACCTGGTCAGGATAGGGATAACCTTCCGTAGAGTGCCTGTGGCCCTGCGCAACTCTAGGGATTGGGTTGGACCCACTGTAAGACCTCCCTTGTGTTGTACCTTGTGTTTGTAGTAGCAGTGTTGCAACACTTTTCTGGTGGAGGGTGTTAAATGCATTTTTGAGTGGGGATGCCCCTAGAAGTGAAGGGAAATCCCCAGCTGCTCCTGATGGGGGGCTGGGAGACTCCCAGCACCTCTCTTGGCTCCCAGTCTGTTGCGGGGGGGAGCATTGCACCAGGATGGGGAGTGCAGTGGGGTGAAGGGCTGAAGGATGTGCTTGATCTTGAGCTGTACCTGAGCACTTTTTGAAGAGGGGAATAAATGCGTGAGTGCCTTGGTTTGGTGTGGCACCGCCCCTGAGTTTTAGGGTGATCTTACTGAAGCTTTTTAAGTGCTGTCTCCACAATTTCTTTTGTGCTATGTGCCTTTCATAAGTCTGACTTTCTTTCTACAATACTGGGTAAACACCTGTGGAAAGAAGCCCCATGTTATTAAGATCTACAGAAGTTACAGTGCTAACCCTACTGCTTTGAGCTTAACTGGGTTTCAGTTCCTACTTGGCTTTTGAGTAGATCTGCTTATCAAACCCTGACTATTGTAGTCTTTGGGCACCGAGTGTTTACAAGGATGTCTTTTAGAGTATTGCTTGCTAACACTTGTGTTGTTTCCTTATGTGAGATCTTGGTCTTAGAGGAGAAAAATTTCCATGCCTCCTGTGTAAACACTTGGTGTTGTCCATTGAAGAGAAAGGCTGTGCTTGGGGGAACACTGTTGCTGGGGTAGCCTGGATTCCCTTTTGGCCTTGCTAAGGAAAATTTGTTAGTGGTTATAGCCACCTGTGTATGCCTCAGTATCCTCTTCCCTCCCACGAGACTCGTTTGTGCAAGTTGTCTGTGACTGGCTCGTGACAACAGTGGACGTGCTGGAAATCTTTGAGAGAGTAGGCTTGGCTCCCTTGAAAGTATTTTCTGGCCTGCTTTGAAGAATGATGTGATAAATAAATAGAGCAAATTGTGGCTGTGCTTGGAAGCATTACACATATTGTTCTCTTTTCAGTGAAAAACTATACTGGAGTTTTCTTCATAGTGCTATGTGTGAATGTTTGCTTTGTGCCATTTGGAAACCTGGGGCAGTAAAGAGTACGATAACCTACTGGTAAAAATGGGGTGATGCTCAGGCCATAGGGCATGCCAGGCTGTAACTTCAGTGAACCAGAAGTTGATGATAGTGTCCTAATAGTTGCACTGATGAGCTGGGTTGGCTTTACTTGTGAATCCTGTGCTGAAGCATGCTTGATGTATATGTGGTGACTGAATATTTCTTTATCTCTCCCGCTCTGACGGACTGATACTGAACATTGCGTACTCTTTGTATTTCATGATGTTGTGCTATAAAGAGGTAGTCCATGGGAATGATCTCCTATTGTTATCTCCAACTGACCTTGTTCTCCAGGTACTAGCCCCATGCCACCACTAGCCTGAGCACTCCAGATGTGGTCTATTGCTTTGAATCAGGCTGCTAAAATACGTTCCCTCTTCTTGGCTGCATTTGTTTCTTTCCCGTTAAGGTTGGTCTTTAAGTTCTTGAAAAATGTGCAGTAAAAATGAAATCTTCCACCTATAAAGGGGTCACTGTGTGCTGGGCCTGCTGGAGGAGAGATCTCCTTCCAATATCTTCGAAAGGTAAGCATGCTTCAGGAGATGGGTATACACTCCTGCAACAGCCCTAAAGGTATAATGCTATGCCCAACATGGCACTGTGGGGACTAAGCCAGTCAGAGATGTAAACCAGAAAAAGGATTATAAACTACAGGAAAGGAAGGACCATGGAAACATGGACTACAACAGTGGTGGCATAGAGTGCTATGAGCTACTTACGTGCCCTTCATCCTCTGAATCTGAAGAGTTATCCTGATAGTAGGTGATTTATGCCAAACTATTTGGCACTTTGTGCACTTAAGTTGAATGACAGATTGGCCAAGCCCTTTGCCCTCCTCCTATCTAAGTTTTCTTTAATGTAAACAAGTCATAAGGATGTAAGCACATGTTTAAAGTCAGATTCATAATTGTGTGTTGTGCTGACTCAGAGCCTCAGACCACTCCTGATTCTGACAAACTAATGCATGATAGTTCAAAGAAAAACAGTGAAATATTGAAGATAGTTGTAGAGTACTGTACAGCTCTGTTGTGATGCTAGCAAAAATATTAACAAGATATTTGTTATTGTTATGATAAGACCTCCCACGTTTTTACTCTTAGCTAACTCTAGCCTGTTGTTTTCTTATGCTCCACTTCTGAGGTCTGCAGACACTCGTCTTTGTGCAGAGGCAGGCTTCTTTGGTTGTTTGAGCAGCACCTTGCAAAATGGGGCTTAATGGGTCTCTAAGGCACCACAAAAGTGCAAGTAATTCATAGTAATACAGAGCAAGAGATTTATTCCTAGTCCTTTGTGTATTCCTTTGCAAGTATTTTAGCACAGCAATTGTCCTGGTACTTCACTTGTTATCTTAGTTTCAGAATTTGTAAGCCGACTGATTGTATGGCACGTGCAGAGATATTTCCCTTCTTGGTGGTACAATTGACATTAATTTTGTTAAGTATTTTATTTTCTCTTCTAACACCTTTTTCCCCTCTGCTTGGGAGATGTGGTTTGTCAGTCCAGAATCTTTTTTGCTTTTGGCTTCTTCGTCAACGCTATGAAATAGATAGCTAATACACTGGTAAGGTTGAGGTAAACATCAGGTAATGATCATGTTGTTGATATAACTATGGATGGAGTTGTGAAAAAACATTTCAGGTGACCTGTACCTGGTCTGCAGCCATTTGGATGCAAAAGGCCCTGTACCCATAGACTACGTTAATAGCAGCATGGAGATTTCTGCTAGCGAGTGTTTCAGTCCTCCTTCGTAAGGACTTCCTATTTGTCTGTATGAGTGGTTCTGTCTCATGCCTGTTCTGCCTTTGGCTCCTGTACAGACCCTCCTGTGGGATGCAGCATTGCTAAAACCACAGATATTTCTCACATCATCACATCAACTAGCAACAACATTCAGCAGCAATGCATTTTCAGCTTTGTTTTCAGTAGTAGAGGCTCTGGTATCCAGAGACTGATCTATTCCCAAACATTCAGATACGAGTACTTCACAGTTTAAATCCCTATTCTGCAAATTGATGCCTTCAGTAGAAATTAAGCTCATATTGAAAGTGAACCCTGAACTTGGCTTCCCTGGGACTCTCACACTGGTAGAATTTGGAGATGGTCCTGGAAATATGCTGATTGATACTGGCTTTATGGCAGATTAAAATGATGTCTGGCACATATTTCTTCATATTTCTCTAGGCATCACAACACTGTGTTTCATATTTGGGGCAATAGGAACAAGCATTCTGTCGAGGTAGGCAGGGTCAGATTGTGGCTCTGCTATTAGCCTGTCTGTTACTGCCAATACACATCTTTGCATTTGTCCTGAGACTATCTGGGGCACTGTCATAATGTGTCTGCAGTGTCTGCACATGCAAGACATCTTATCTGCAGATGCAAATGGAATCACACAACTAAGAGGTACAATTGCATGTTCAAGATTAGTATTTGGCTTATGAGCAGAACAGCATTCCTTATTTTGCTTGTGCAGTGATCTATGCATTCATGTACACTTTACTTACATAAACCAGTTCTAGAAAATTTTCCCACTGCTATTGATTCAAGTAGACAGTGGGTTAGAGTGTATAGCAAATACCGTACAGTCAGCTTCAAATTAATGGAAGTGTACGTAGGGGACAGATAGTAAAACTTGCAATTCCTTGCTGAGTTAGGTAGCACTTCTGGTCTGTGGCAGATCAGAGTGCGGTATGTGCCTTGCTGCTGGGAGATGGGAAAGGTGGCTTAATGCCACTGAACTGGAGATGGGAGTGGGTCGCAAGGCTGAAAAGCAGTGGTGTTGCACTGGGGGGTCATCAGCACTTTTTCCTTCCTGCACCAGGTCCCTTGCCTGCTATTCTCTGCTACTGTTCAGAGTGTGTCAGTGTTCCTGTGTACATTTTGCTCAGGCTTCCTCTTCCTGTTGTGTGTCTTTAGAAAAGTAACGCTTGCTGACCAGTAGAAATTAAGTACGTGCTGTTCCAGGATAATGCCTGTTGTTGACACTCATATGCTAGTGGAAAGAATACCTTTGTCTGATTTAGTTTAATTCACCTGGGAAATGAATTAAGCAAAACTCTGAAAAATCTTTTTTATTGTAATAGGAGCACTCCTCTAGGGTATTATTCAAGAATAGCTATAGCATTTTAAATCCACACTTTCCTTTATTCTGAAGTAACCCTCTCATGTAGACATATGCGAAGCATCTCTCCTGGAAGTCCATAGTGCTTGTGCATCTTTGCAAAAAAATCTCTTCTAGCTGAGCTAGAAATGATGGATTTGATAGAGTTTTTTCTATCATAGAGAAGTTCACAGATACAGATTATAATGAACTTAAAGTTATACGCATATAACTTTTTTTAAGTGCTCACAGCCAGTTCTGTGTAGTTATGGAAAGGAAAGTCTTTGACATTATGCAGGATTTTATTGTTCAGTTTGCAGTAAAATACTTCATAGATCTTCAGAAGCAAATGCGGGTCCGGGGGCTCCCTGTGTGTAAGGTGGTTTAGTAATGCATAGTTGTCAGCCAGAGGTCTGGGCTTACAGAGCTGGGCATCTGGAATTGCCGGATCTTCACTCAGTCTTCCGAGTCTTGAAACTTGTCTGGGTCCTACCAGAGCGTCACTGATAATGAATCATATTTGTGAAATGCTTTACTTTCAGTGAATGAGCAAATTCAGGCAAAATAAGCTTCATCTGAATTTTCTTAAGTAGCTGTAATCAGGACAATAAACAGTACTCTGAAGCAGAGGTTGGCTGGTTTATGGCAATTCTCACCTGGAGGTTTACGTGGTTTTGCAAAGGAATAAAGTTCAACTTCCTTCACTTCCCAAACTAAACCAAGGAAAGAGGAAGAGTTTGTCTTGGTTTAAACACCATGTGCAATTCTGACACATTATGAACTGTAAGTGTGTGTGGGAAATGTTAATGAAGAATTTAATGAAAGATTTTTCCATTGGTTTTCCTGAATAACTCTCTATATAAAATACTGTCTTCTATGTTATTGTTTTTCCAATTGAAGAGTAACAAAAGAGTCCAAGTTCATAAGCAGATATTTAAAGCTGATGACTTTCAGAGCAAATGCTTTCAGCTTAAGAGCTGTGTGAAGATCGTTAGGTCATGTCCACTCAAAGACCAAGGAGTATTTCCGGAGGTAGGTCTCAGTTCAGTGAACCGTCTAAGTGCATATTTAACTCTACGCGTGCACCTAGTCCCATTTTAAGATGATCATGTGCTTGAATACTTACCAGAATCATTGTTTTAGATGAGTGGCTTTCAACCTTTTTTAACAGGTATCATCCCTAAAATTCTTTCTGTTTTCCCTGTCCAACAGATCATTGACAGCAGGCTTGTTTTCTGTTTCCAGCAGACCCAACTGGAGGTATTCACAGCCATCAGTTCCCAGTTGAAAAGCCCTGTTCATTAAAGAAACTCAAATCCTACTGCTTTGTTTGTGAGAATGATCTACTTCTGGCTTACTGAACTTTGTCTCCAAACCAGTCTACTTCTCTTCCCACAGCCCTTTCTACTGCTTTCCAGAAGTAACCTGTTCCTTTTTTTACCAAACTGATGCTAGTTGTAAACCTTTTAAGCCAGGTGCTACAGATATCATCAAAAGTTCAGCAGGCTCTGAAAGCTGGATGAGATTGCTTATAGAATCATGGAATCGTTTAGGTTGGAAAAAACCTTTAAGATCATCAAGTCCAACCGTTAACCTAGCACTGCCAAGTCCACCACTAAACCATGTCCCTAAGTGCCACATCTACATGTTTTTTAAATACCTAGAGGGATGGTGACTCAACCACTTCCCCGGGCAGCCTGTTCCAATGCTTGACAACCCTTTGGGTGAAGAAATTTTTCCTAATATTCAATCTAAACCTCCCCTGCTGCAACTTGAGGCTATTTCCTCTCATCCTATCTCCAGCCACCTGACAGAAGAGACCAGCACCCACCTCACTACAACCTCCTTTCAGGTAGTTGTAGAGAGCGATAAGGTCTCCCCTCAGCCTCCTTTTCTCCAGGCTAAACAGCCCCAGCTCCCTCAGCTGCTCCTCATAAGCCTTGTGCTCCAGGCCCCTCACCAGCTTGGTTGCCCTTCTCTGGACACGCTCCAGCACCTCCATGTCTTTCCTGTAGTGAGGGGCCCAAAACTGAACACAGTACTTGAGGTGTGGCCTCACCAGTGCCGAGTACTGGGGAACAATCACTTCCCTAAATGCAATAGTAGTACACAAAGCTTTCAATTGTATGAATAGACGTTTGCTTAAAAGGCCTTTAAATAGATTCTTCCCCTTGGAGGAAAAGAGATGTGTAACATTTAATAATAAAAATAGCGCTTCTTCCCATAGCCTGAAATGGCATGGAAGGAGGTAATCATGTTTTGTATGGCAAAGCATTTTTCTAAATGGCATGTTTATGCCTTTCTAGTATTGTGGCTGCGATTGGCTGCTGGGCCTATTTGCATGTGCTAAATTGCAGTCCTGGGGATCTGTGAAAACAACCCAGCAAAGCCAATCTCAGCTGGGAGCATAGAAGCTGCTGCTAATTTTGTGATGAGCCACCCACAGGCCCAGTGTGAGTCATTATCATTGTTTTGTTTTCCAGAAGTCGGCACTGAATGCTTCCAGGATCCAAAGTATGGATTATCTCTGGAATTGTATTTATTCCCCCATAGCTTTGTTTGTTCCAGATAAGAGGAAAGAATAGGAAAAAAATCCATTCTAAAAAACATGAAATAATTAATTGTTTCCTTATTAGTGTCTTCTTCCTGCTTTAATGTGCATTCACAGCCATTTGTTCATTTGAAAACTCACTTGTGCGTAGCCCGGCAATCACGCTGCTCGGTCCTAATCAGCTTGCTTTGTGCCACTGAGGGGATGGGTGGGCAACAGTAAGTACAGTGAGATGAATCGACTTGACTGAAGTCATTGCTTGGCTCTGGCAGAGCTGAGATGGGGAGTTTCTGCTCTCTCTTCTTGTATGTGTCCCAGTAGTTTCTCAGTAAGTCTTTTTATAAAGCCACAGCTGTGCATGGGACCAGCTGGGGCATCCGTTTGCTGTAGGTCAAGAGTCTTTCATGTGAGAAATGCACTGGCCTTATCCCCAGGGTCATAGACCTGATACCCACTTGCTGAGGTTGCTGGTCTTCCTGGAGATAGAACAAGGGGTTGAGAGAACAAGAAAATCTCCTGCCCCCTGCTGGGATTGTGGCAAACATAGTCAATTTGGTCCTAGTTTTTAGCCCTTCTTCCAGGGTGTCTTCTCAAACAGACTTCTTTGGTGTGCCACTGACCGTGCAAGTGTACCTGCAGGGACTGTGGGCAGGATGCAGAGGAAATGCTGGGTCCTTCAGGGAAAAGGTCCAAGAGTAGGAAAATGCATCCTGTGGGCATTCAGAAGCATAGAGAAGCGTTTTAATGCAAAACGTGGACACACAGTGGGTGGAAAAGACATGGACAGTGTGGGAGAGCTACATGAGCATGGGAGTGGAATAAGGAGCTGAGAGCACTAAGGAAGAGGAATGGAGAAGGGGGGACTTTTAATGAAACTGGCTTAAAAAGTGTAGCTAGACATGCTGCACTTTCTTTGTGGATAAAAGTACCCAAACGGCGCTCCCTGCTCTGCCTTAGTCTAGTGACTTTTCAGGATAGGGAATTCTGCTGGGAGGACCCAAAGTATGCTAGGAGGGAGGGACAGGCCATAGCAGTCTTCCTTATGGGGCTTGACGTATTGCTGGGCATACTTAAAACAGAGCATTCAAACTGGAAAAGCACAAGGATCCAAAGTGTCCATGATGCTCCCACAGTGACAATACTCAAGCGTCTCTATGAAGTTGGTGTGTCTACAAATGACCACTGGAAGGGGATTGCCAAGTCCTCCAGGCTGCAAATTCCTTCTCAAGTTCTGGATTTCCTCCTTTGTGGCAATGTGAAATGAAAACCAAACCAAACAAAATAATAATGATTATACTGCTGGTGGGACTGGGCAGCCAACGTGCTGCCACTGCTTTTCTGAGTTCCTGTGACTTACTGTTGCCGTTGCTTATTTTCTTCCATAGTTGTTTTTTGCCGGTGGAAACAGAAGCTTTTAATTTTATATGTGGCTAGCCCTGACAGGAGCATGCATGTCATGGGCTTTTATAAACAAAATCAAGTAGCAGTCAGAGCATCTTTAAGTGTATCTGTCCCTATATGGAATCGCAGCACTGAAAGTCAAGCACAGACCCTAATGGTTTGGGGACTTCCTATGTCCCGGTGCACAGTGCTCTCCTTGCTCCCATCTCCATGTGCCCAAGCCCTTTACTTACCTGCTTCTTGAGTTTAGAAATAGCTTAGGGATATTCTAGGTGGTGTATTGGTGAGGCTGGAGGAACTCTTAGGTGTTGCTTTTGAAAGGCTGATTTCCCCAGGTATTTATGTTCTGTGCAAGCAGGATATAATCTTTGTAAATATTCAGTTGGTCAATCAGACAAATATGTATGTAAATATTCACGTATGGCTTAACATCCTGCAGCTGTGCTAGGGTGTTCCTCTCTAATAACTGGGATCTACCTTTTATGGATAAGACAAAGAAACTCAATTTGCTTTTTCCTCTGTTTCTGCATTTGCTGGAGTTTCTGTGATGAATCCTTTACTGTTCTCACCCTTAACCTGAAGAGGCAGTTCTGGGGGTATAATTCATGTCTCCCAGCCACTTGCAGGCTGCTCAGCACGTGAAATGCACCTTCCCTGCCTCCACCTCGCCTGGTAAATGGCTGACACACACATTACAACATCTTGCTGGAGATCTGTTACTGCCCTGCAGCTCATTCACAGCACCTCGGCCAAGAAGGTGACGAGAATTTGGGTTTTAGGGTTGGTTTGGGGCTTTTTTTGAGCTTAGAAAAGGTCAATTAGAGCAATCAATTTTTTTCAGATGGTATGTGAAGCATGAATAAAAAGCACAGTTAAGTGGGAGCATGTCCTTTTCTGAGGAAACACTTTAATGAATGAATTTTGCACTTGTTTGGCATCCTTGGCAAGTGGTGGGTCTTGCTGAGAGCACTCCCATGACAGCTTCTCTCCTGCCCATCCACAGCCTGTGCCCTTCGGGTCAATACTTCTCTGTCTAACGTGCTGGCTGGCAAGGCAAGCTCTCCCCTCAGTGAGGGGTGCTCCAACCTCCCAGAGAAGGTGAGGAAACACTGGTTCTATATGATAGTCTGCTAAATATAAAAACACTCAAAACAGAGGCTTTCATTTTCAGTAGTGGAAAAAAAAAACAAACAAACTGGAAGAAAGATCCAGACAGGCACACTGCTTTGCGGAATAGCCAAGGGTGCCTCTTGGGGACTGTGCTAGGGGCTGTACTGGCACAGGGTGGCCCCTGCACTGTGGGGAGAGCTCATTGCCTATGTACAAGTCCACTGAGGAAAAAGGGGTTTAATATGAAAATCCTGTTTTGACAAGGGCCTGACAGGGTGCAGAGAGAGAAATGCAGATCCCTGAAGCATGCTGGAAAGGCAGGTGTGGGTCTGACACCCACCCAGAGCAGGGAGGAAGGGCTGGGTGCATCCCCCTTGCTCAGCCTGCAGGTGTCACTTCTCTTTCTCTCCTGTCCCCCTGCTCACTCGGGTGAGCTCCAAATTCAGTGCAAGTATCAAACTCACTACCCTTTCCCCGCTGTTTCGTTGCTCCCAGGCTGTAGAAGGGGAAGACAGTACAGTGCTGGGGAAGAGAGGAAGGCATCACGTCTCTATTATTTATGGGAATGTTCATTTGGCTGGTAAAACACTGCTGGGATTACACGTTAGAGAGGAAAGATGTGCTTGCTACTCAGTGAGCACGTGTTGCCCCACTAACTGCGAAGGGACAGTCTTCTGTTTGAGCACTTTTATAAGCCTTGAGACCAGGAGCCAGTGTGTCTTACTGC
The DNA here is from genome assembly GCF_900496995.4 of Aquila chrysaetos chrysaetos. Taxonomy (NCBI): domain Eukaryota; kingdom Metazoa; phylum Chordata; class Aves; order Accipitriformes; family Accipitridae; genus Aquila; species Aquila chrysaetos. Next base: position 14,344,031 of record NC_044013.1, on the reverse strand, counting down.
CTATTTCAGCTTCACTTTATCCACAGCACCGTTGTGTTATAGAGCCAGATCTTCACTGGGTTTAATATAGACTGGAGAGGATTATTTGGCAAAAAAGAAGCCTCTCTGAAAGAAGTCACCAAAAAAGACATATGAAGGCAGCATCAATTAACAGAAAAATATGAGAGCAATTAAACTGGGACAGAATAAAGTGTCCATCTAGCCCAGTAGTCTTTCTCCAGCCACGTTAAACAGATGGAAAAAAGTAAGAAAACAGCAATATGATGTGCCCCCCAAATGCTCTCCAGCTGCTAGCTATTTTCAGCTCAGAAAATTTTCTGAGTCAGACATGGTTCAATGTACTTAGAAATTCTCAGTGGATTTCTCTTCCATGTACTTGACCAGAATCCCCTTGAGTTCACGTACATTTTTAGCATCATAATGTCCTGTGGAAAGGATTTCCCCAGACCTGTTGCATGAAGAAGCTCCTCCTTTCCTTTGTTTTGAACTTGGTTCCTGCTAGCTTGGGTTGATGCTTTCCTGAGACCTAGTACGGAACGAGCTAGTGTATAACAGATCCTATGCTCCTCTCATGCTACTTGTGATTTCATGGAACTCAAGCACACCCCTGCTAAGCTCTCTCTCTTACAGTCTGAAGAGCCTTTGATTTTCTTTGTTGCCTTTCGCTAAACCATTCCCAGTTCTAGTAAGTGCTTGTTGCAATGAGAGGAGCACAACAGCACTCACAAACTATAGCTCGAACATTGCAGGGGTAAATGGGAAAAATGAATTGAATATGCTTCTTTCTATTTTTTTTTTCCCTTAAATGATTTTCTGATTCTTGTGCATGGAAGGGAAATACTCTCGGGTTTACTGGTGGCTCAGGTTTGCTGTATGTGTTCTTCCCCGTGACTTCTCCCCTCCCTGTGGCTGTCAGCTCCATGCCCAGCTCTCCAGCAGAGGCTGAACTAGAACTGAAGGGGAAAGTGGTTGCACCGTCAAACAGCCCATCTCTGAATTACAGTTCCATCAAAAAGCTCAAGTAGACATCTCACACAAACCAGTTTGCCATGGAGGAGAACTGAATCCTAGATAAATCCAAGTCGCCATGATTGCCTAAGTTCAGTGTGTCCTCCAGAATGAGAAGTCTCTCATTTAAAGAGCAGGAGGACCTGAACCAGACTGGCCTTCATGGCATGCCATGTGCAGTGGCACCGCCCTCCCCATCCTCACCTGGCAGTGCCAGCTGACAAAAGCAGCTCTTCCATTCTTTTCCTGGGGCCATAGGCAGGCATCTCACTCCTTCATTCCTTCTCTTGCCTCAAGCACCAAGAAAAACAAGGCATTTATTTGCTTTGCTTTCATTTACAATGGACCGGATGGGACCCTGCTCCCATCCTCAGGGGCTCACAAACAGTGGGGTCAGTCCAGCTGGAGAGATGGTAGTTGTCATGTGCGGTGGAGAAGGGAGAGCAGGCTGGTGAAAAGGCTATTATGGCCAAACGATGAGTTTCTGTAGCTGTCAGTCCCTGTGAGCCTGTGATTAAGCTGGTATCTCAAGCTGCGTGTGGACACAGCTGCAGTCAGCCGTTCAGCCACGTCAGGAGATGAGGATGGCTGTGCTGAAAGCTCTGTGTGTGACGAAGCATAGGAGATCACCTTGAGACACGGTTTTATCTTTTGGATGCTTCGAACTCCATTCTGCCTGACGAGCTGCGGTGGCGGTCGGCTGCCCATAGACCAGAGCAAGAGTGGGGGAGCAGGTTCCGTGCTGATGCGAGATGGTGGGGTGAGATGCTGCCCCTCCTGTGCAGATCTCTGCAGCTGATCTGGGCTTGCCCCGCAGCCAGAGGAGAGGAACCAGAATATCTGGGGTACAACTGAGCTCCTTTGTAGTACACTTCTCCTGCATGGTGTGATGAGCTGCAGCTTAAACCCCATTGATTGTATTGACAAGATCTCCACCGAGTGTAAGGGAAGCCAGGGAGAGTTGCTCAGTCTGACATTAAGGCTGTGGGTGTCTGCACGTAACTCCACTCTGGGTGCCACCACACCTCCTTCTGGCTTGTTCCCCTGTCTGTACGATGGAGACGATACTGCCTTCTTTGCAAGGTAGCTGTGGGACTAACCCAGGACCTGTATGGACCGCTGAAGAACTGTGAGTTTCAAAGCAGTGTAATATTACTCCATCTGGACACTGGAACTGGGGGAATGGGTTAGGATTTTAGGTATTTAGCAGAAGATGCACCGTGAGAATTTTAGAGTACAGTTGAGATTCCTCATTTGTGCTTTAAGAGGCATTTGAGACTCCCAGCCATTCAGTAAGTTCCCATTAAAAGCCCATGCATTATAAATTTCTCATGTAAAAGTATTTAAGGTTCAGTAGCAGTGCAGCTTGCTAGGGAGAATATGTTGGCTTCCTGTTAAAAGAAACAGATGAAGGCAATTGCTTTCTAAGGGTTAAGTGTGACCTGTAAGCCAAGGCCTGCAGGGTTAGCAAGTGGCCAGCCAGCAGCTGGGATAGTGCAATGATGGACGTGTGGATAACAAATGCCCTGTCCTTCCATCCCTCCAAAGAGAGCCTTGCTCAGTGAAGGTTTCTAACACTGAATCAGCAACAGCACTGATTTTAAAGTGCTCAGTTACAGCTTCTGCACACTAATGTTAATGGAAATGTCTCAGGAGGTAGATTTCAGAGAAAACAGGGTTTTCTCTGTTGTTTGAGGCTTACTTATCCTCTATATCACCTGCAGCAGTGTGCTAACGCATGGGCAAAGTGGGCTGTGACCTCAATCAGCTAGTTAATTTTAAGCCCGTGCTTAAGTGATTTGCTAAAACTGTGCTTATTCAGAGAAGGAAAGCAGACTGTATTTTCATTGCTCAAGATAGGTGAATTATAACATATAAGTGATTTTAATGATGAAAGGGTAAACTGCGCTTTGAAACAACTATTTAAATTTCCATAAAGAATATTAGTAGCAGTCAGGATGTCAGATGGTAGATAGTCATGTTTATACTTCGATAATAGCCCCTTCAAAGTTACTTGAAACTCTCTATTGTGCATTTACATTTTTATCTCTGTATTTTTAAGATGAGAGGAGCTCATTAAACCAAAGTCTTTTTATGGCTCATGTCAATAGAAAATGTTCTTTTTAAATGTTCAGAAGGAATTGGTTACAGAAGCGTGGGAAAGATGGGGAAGAGATTGTTTTCCTTTCCTGTTCCGTATATTCTTCGTCCTTTTGCTTTTTGATGACTAAACTGTTCTGTATTTGCGATTGAAAACTGTTGATTGGAAACTCTTGTAAGAGTAACACAAGTGGGGCTTGATTTTGAAAAATGCATTCGTGATTGTTTGCCTAATCTGTGTGTGCAATTAGCATGATTGCCACTGGAAATGGCCATCTGAGAACAAACTTTTGGAGATTTCTCTCTTCTTCTGATCTGTTTTCTCTCACTTCTTCTTAAGGTGCCAGCTTCTATGATGTCTGACTATTATCCATGGAGGTTTAATTTGGTAATATGTTTATTGATCTCCTTTCATCTCTTACGTCTCCACTTTCAAATGTTTGTTAAAAGGCTGAGGATGATTATTCCCTTCTGCTTCCTTCTCAAGTCCACTTGACGCAACGTAAGAGGTTCTTTCATCTAAGTGGTTGATCTTGCTATTTAGAGAGTCAGATCCCACCGGGGTCTCTATAGCTTCTTAAATGGCCATAATAATATTTAAGCAGTTTCCAGGCACACACAAAGGATTATGGCTCTCATCTGTCAAATCTCTTACTCCCTCCTGAGGAGACCTGTGCATGCAAGGGACATTTATTGGTAACAAGGTGGGATTTTTGTTTTGTTTTGTTTTAAATATGTGATGAATTAAAAAAGTAAGATAGATGAGTCTCTAGAGTATTCTCGTCAGGGAGGCCAAGAAATGTGGTTCAGGTTAGGGATTTGCAGGGCACATTCAATCTTTGAGCTGACTTAGAGGTTGTTCTTGTAGGAGCATGGTACCAAGGCTGCAGTTCCTCAGTGGCTTCACTGCGGTGCAAGAGAGGGAGACAAGCCTGTGTTCCCATCATCTGTTGGCACATACCCTTATTCCCTCCCTGTGCTGATGCTAGTACTGGGGGGGGTAAGCCAGAGCAGGAAACTAGCTCCCCCCCCCTTTTTTTTTTAATTATTATTTTTGGCAAGGTTAATTTTCAATCAAATCAGCCTTACCTGAGTCATCATGTGGCCACACAAGCACTGCTGCTATTGGGAGGGAAGCAGCAGGAACGGTGTAGCAGGAGGCAGGGAGAGGAATGGGTGGAATTGCCCCTGTTAGCAGCTACCCACACTTATCTGGGTTTGAAGCGATGGGGTACTGCCCCCCTCCTGGTGACATTTGCATCACGTTCATTGCTCCTGAAATATTCTCCATCCCAAGATAAGTCAAATTGAAAGATTAGGTGCCCCTCCCTTTTTGGGATGTGACTCAGACCTATAGTTGCAGAGGTGGGAGAGCCATGGTAGTGCTGCAGAAGACAAATATTCCCTGGATCATTAATCACAGGATGGAGAGCACACTGGCTGATTGCTTATTGGCTGTGGTCTTTCATTAAGAGTAAACTCAATTTTCCCAGTATTGACAGCTGCCTGATGGAGGGGCCGTGCTATGTGGCAGGCACTGAACTGCCAAAAGCAAACACCCAGCTATAGCCATATGTCAAGAATGATACCAGCAGTGTATTTCCTTCTTTTCTTCTGTTCTCTCTCTCCTTGTTGAGAAGAAACAACTTCTAGGGATGAGATGTTAAATATGCTAATCCTGGCCTGTCTGTTAGCTAGGAAATGCTGGGACGTTAATGTACTTTAAGTGGGGAAGCTGGTTCTTGTTTGTCCTTGCTCATTCCTGGCCTAGGTTGGGACTGATTTAATTATAGAAATGTAGTACCATTGTCAGAAGGTCCTACAAGCCAAATAAAACCATCGTTTTCTTCCTGACCAGTCCTTCTGATCCTTCCCAAAGCACAAATATTTATTGTGCTGTGAGGAATAACTTTGGAAAGAAACAAGCAGAGCACGTTTTGCTAGGGAGCATCAGTTGCTGCTGGCCCCAGCACTGCTCTTCCCCCTGCCTTGTCCAACCAAGGGCCCTGTCCATCAGCACAGCTCGCTCGAGCATCTTCTCTCCTCATACTGAGAGCTGCTCCAGGCCCTTTCAAACGTATAATTATAGATGTGAAAAAATAAACTTGTTCTTATTCAGCACGTGATAAAATGGTGACTCAGCCATTTTCATTTCGCATTGGAAATGCAAGTTCTCGCGCATTCAGAGTGCTCACCAGCGTGCCGTCTGAATCTTAAAAGGAGCTGTGTCTGCCCACTGGAAGGGCAAAATGGTTACAAATGCAAAAGGCCACATGGAGGCTTTCATAAGTAACTTCATTTGGCCACATGATGAAGCAAACCAAGGTCAGTTACCTGTCTCTGCACTTAACTATCTCTGCACTTACCCATCTCTGCACTTACCCTTGCAATGTAGTTATCTCAGCAAGACCCCGACTTGCACCTAGCAGTGGGCTGTGGAGATTTTATCTTCATACATTTATCCATTCCTGATAGTCAGGATAAATATCCCACCCTTGATATCGGACAGCCTGCAGTGGGTTTTGCCAGGCAGACCCCTGCTAAAGGCATCTATATTCTGCCAGCTATGCAGGAGAGCAAAGAAACTTGGTGTGTGCAGGGAAACACAGCAAAAGTTGGTAACTCGCAGCCCCTCGCTGTACCCACTAGACAGCACTTGTGCAGTACTTTTATCTTGGCAGGAGGGAGCACAGCCTGAGCTGTGGGAGGTCTGAAGAGCATCTACACTCCTGGGTGATCTTCTGGGCAGTGGGACTCCTACCACTGCAATGTCATGCTTCAAAGAAAGATGCCACATAAAGCAGAAGAGCAGGAAGAAGTCTTGGAGAAGGCAATTCCTGGCTTGTCCCTGCAGACAGCTTCATCCAGACTTCTGGAGGATTTACTTAAGCCAAACCTGCACACAACCTGTGGGGTTTCATTTAGGACTGCCTACGTGCAGCTGCGTGATCTTTTGTTGCATTGGCTATCAGGTTAAACACACAGGAACAAATGACAGGATTGAACCAGGCCAACCTGGCAGCTAGGAGCTCTCTGGCCACTGGGGCTGCAGGTTCAGCCCAGCGTTTGAGACAAATAGCGGAGCAAAGACACCTGATTAGGTTTAGGATGGCCCTTGTGAACAGGGTGATGACACCATGTTCCTAAAATAAAGATGTTTCTGTGCTGTGTCAGGACATCACTGGTATACAAGCTGGAAGCAAGGTACGTGCTGAGAGGCATAAATCTTTCTAACCAGCTTCAGCTGAGTTATTTTTAAGCTCAGGGCAGGCAGTGCTATGAATCCCATCCCATTAGGGCTGGAGGAGTATCAGCCAGCAAGATGGTCTCTCTGGAGCACGAGTCCCCTCTTCCTCCTGCCCACATGCCCTGTGCCATGCAAAGAAAGTCCCTGGGCCGTGTCAAGACTGAAAGGATAACAGGGGCAGTAACTGAAGCAGCCGTGCCCTATCTCTGCCAGGCTTTGTGAGGGAGGGCTTGAAAGTCCTCACGGTAAGCTAGGTAGGTACAGCACGTTATTTGATTTTGGTTTAGAATTAATTCATTAAATGGTATTTTACTCAATGCCTCTAGAGCAGCCAGAGTTGTAGGATAAATATCTATATAGAACAGGTGCTGGGTTGAGAACAGATGCAATAGATGTACAAATACATGGGTTTGCCCTTGCTTCTACCTGAAGGACCATGAGGACTTGACCCGATGATCTTATGGGTCCCTTCCAACTCAATATTCTATGATTCTATGACTTTTCTGGAATCAATTACTCCTTATACCCCTTCTGGACATGAGGCTTTTTTATGTTTTCATATAATTCAGGAAACAAATGCATTCATGAGGCAAAAACTGAGTCTGTACCTGCTTCTCCTCCATCTTGTGCCCAACCTGTGCCCAAACACAGCACCTCCTGGCAGCTTTTCACAGGAATATACTGAACTGAACCCAAATTGGTGGCTAGTCCCTCTTATTCCAAGCATTTGCACTTGCATCAAATGCTGATGTAGCTGAGTAAACAGGACCCCTCATGGGAAGCACTGTAACATCTCTGAACATGAGCCAAAATCCTTTAATCATAAAGAGATAATCCACTAAGTAATTTGAGCCCAGCAGTCTGCTGGGCATGGGGGATGCTTTCTGGCTTTGCTCCCAAAGATTCAAAAAGTTCTTTAGAAACTGCTACCCTAGTGAAGGGAACAGAGGGAGAGCCAGTAGAAGATGACATTTGGACTTGGAGTTTTGTTTTTTCCCATGATAATGTAACTTGCTAAGTAAAAAAAAAAAAAAATAATAATCTTTCTTTGTTCTTTTTTTTTAGTCTGTTGGGGAAAAGTTGACATTTCCCGTAGAAAGAAGGATCTTTCCATGGGATATTGCCTACATCTAATTCTCCTCTGACAAAATGTGGGTGCATTTTTACTGATGAAAAAGTCTTTCCCTAAGTGTTCAAGGACGTGAAAGCAGTGGTGCTTTACAAATCATAGTCTGTCATGAAATGGCAGGTGAGCGTGTGTGTATTTGTGCATGTGTTCCCACTGCCTGTAGTGCCAGGGGTGAGCTCTCACCGGCTGTGTCGTAAGCCCAGTAGCATTAGCAGAAATGCCTCCCCAGCTTGGGCAGGGGGGGATATATTTTGGAAGTGCAGGAGCCCAGGTTATCTGCCATGCGGTCCAGTCCAGGTTAATGGCATGCAGGTGATCTGTCACTGTGGCTCGTGTGACATGGAGCTGCAATAACTCTGTTGCTTTGGCTCTGGTGATTGAACACAGAGTTTTGTCCTTGTTTCTGGGAAGTCAGGTGGGGCTCACAGTGCGTGATCCAGCAGCAGGTGGGATGTCCCTGGTCCCTCTACAGACATCTCGGCTTGTCATGCGGACCTGCCCTACACAGCAGTTCAAAGGAGGTTTCTGCTTTTGCAGGGCCTAGCAGGAAATTTGCAGGCAGCCTTGCAGGAAAACTACATTTCAGCAGGACAGCTGTGTCCTTTGAAAGGCTTACAGGGTGGAGGAGATGTTTATCAGTGGCCCAGTAGCAGGATGTTTGTCAGACCTACAGTTCTTTGCAACTGTCTGGAGTCCCTTAAACTGCTGACAAGAGGCTGATCATGGGAGAAGGGATAGAGACTTGGGATGGTGCTACGGTGGGGTAGGGCCTCCCTTGACCCTGAGCATTGCTGCAGTCCTGTTAGGAGAGCAGCACGTGTTTGTCAGCAGGGACCTGAGGGCTACCTGGGGGTAATCGTGCCTCTTGGTTACAAGACAGTCCTTGCTGTTGCCCTCTGTCAGAGGCAGTTGTGGTGGTTGTACCTCTTTCTGTCGAAGGTTTTTGTGTTATGCTGCTTTGGGTGATCTTAGGTCAGCAGTGACAGCCTCCTTGGAGGCTCTGTCCCTGAAACCTAACCAGCCCCTCATGGTGCAGAGCTGGGACCTTCAGCCTAGGACTCTGTGTCACCTCTGTCCCCTCCTTGGGTGAGTCGCCTTTGTGAGTAACATCTCATGATGATGCTGTCTCCTGGAGTGTCCATTAACAATTGCTGGACTCGTTTCTCTCCCCATCTTTCTTGTAGTAGTAGTCCTTTTTTTCTTTTTTTTTCCTTTAGGATGTTTGCACTGAATTTGGGGAAGTGCAGAGCAGAGATTTGCATAATTTGCTTTAATCTAGCTAGGTCCGGCAGCAATAGTAGTGTTGATGTGTTCGTCACATAAGCACATACCCAGAATGGCCAGTGTGCTGGCATAAGTTATGCTGCAGCTCAAGCATTTTATTTTTTCTGCTGTTTTTATTATCCAGGATAAATAGGTTATAGTTAGATGTGCCTATCAATATCTCAAATATACCTTTGGTTCCTTTCAGTAACACTCTACCTCTGACCCATCCTCCATGGGACTTTCCAGTTAAACTTATATCTCATAAGAAGCATCAGGATTATTCTTGTCTTGGACCATAGTATTCTTCCAGTTAATGTGATCATCCCCAGAATAGAAAAATTTTAAGCAACCAGCTATTTTCAGCCAAGCCCCTGACGTGCCCAGCTTCTACCACTTGAAGTGAATGTCACATATTTTCACTTCTTTGACAGAAAAGCGTGGCCGGATTCTTTTCTTAAAAAATATTCTTAACTTTGTGGCTATTGTTTCTTCTCTACTGGATTTCAATTTCTACTTATTCTTGAAACTAGCAAGAGATACATATCCAAATCTGCTAGATAGTTTTTCAAACTATAACTTAGTTTAGACACATGTATGTGCCTTTTATTTTAATGATAACCCTCAGCAAGCTTGAAAATCAGTGATACGGACTGATAGCTATTCCTGGAGGCATCCATAGCCTTAAAATATCAGCCCATGTTTCTGTCTTTTATTTCCTTGGGGTTTTTTGTCTGTACAGTCATATTCATAGAGTGAAGCAAAATAAGGAACTGAAAAGAGCATTTTTATGTAATTGGTGATACCTGTTAAAGTGCTTTGCATGGTTATCTGAATCAGTTGTGCAAAATTCTGTGTTCGTTCTGCTTTTTCTGACACTCTGCAAATATCTACATAATCGGTGTAGGGAACCAAAGTAAGTACAATATAGGAGCAGAGATGCAGATGGGGAATATCTGCTATGAATTCCTGTGATGATCAGGAAAGAGGAGGCCATCAAGCCAGTTTTGAAGAATGTCCTGTCAGAGCTGGACTGAACTTGAATGTGTCCTGGTACATTTCCATAACGAAGCAAAAAATCCTGCAGCGAGGCAGACTGATCGAACCCTGCCGATGGCTTGCTCAGCCCGCGCAGGAGCAGCCTCCGCATCTCCCGTCTGCGAACTGGGTTTGATCAGGGTGTGAGCAGCCGTGGCTTTAAAATGTTCCTTGCCATATGTTATAGTGCTACTTGTGTTCGCCAGCCTAACTTGCAGCTGTGCGTGACGCAAACAAAATCTGAGTCCAAAATCTGCGTGCCGGGCAGAACATGGGATCCTTTTCTGTCTGCTCTCCAAAACACTCGTCACGTGCTTTTTGCCTTTTTGTAGTTTTCAGTTTTTCACCACCTGCAAGTCACTGGTGTTTTCTAAAGGCTGGAAAGAAAAAAAAAAAACCAACCAACCACCTTCTGATTGCAGTCTGTACTGTGGCTGCTGGCACCACGCAGGCCCACTGTGGGCATTAAGGCTAACGTCGCCTACACCATTACCCAGCCGGGAGGCAGCTGCTGGCAGGGAGAGCCGCTTTCTGCAGAAGCAGGGAAGGGCTGAGGCTTCTCAGTGCATAGATGCTTTCTGTGAACATATGCTTAATTAAGAGGCAAACTCGCTGCCTGCTCTGCAGCATGGGTATCTAGGCTCCTTTCAGACAGGTATTTGCTTTGCCGGGTGCTTGTGCTTTTTAAGGGGTCTGAAAACGCTGGTGGTTGTGTTTGTGCAGCCGCGCTTCAAACCCCACGCGTCAGGTGCTGTTAGCACGCCGAGCTGCCAGCTTCATTAAGGTAATTGCGCCCAAGTCCTTTCCTTCCTTCTCCCGGTTTAATGAGGAGCCAGAGCATCCCCTTGATGCCTCCCTGTGGCTGCTCGGCCGCACGGCTTCAGGGAGCTGCAGGAAGGTGGGAGCTGGAACCAGTTTGCCCTCTGCCCCTACAGCCATCACCTACAAAGGCCAACACCGGGAAGGGCAAGGTGAGCTCCTAAGAGCACGTTTTGTTGCTTAAACAAGTATCTTGGCTTCTAAAGCCGCAAAGAAATTTGTCGCTCCCTTTGGAACGCTCACCCCTATTAGAAAGCTGTGCAGGTTTGGAACCCCTCATCAGCCCTTCCCTAAGCCTCGGTCTCTCAATCAGCGGCCAAATCCCCGGCGGAGCTGGCAGCTGCGGCAGACCCAGCAGGGATAAACGGGCCATGCACTTTGCAGCGCGTTGGTGGCACGGCACGGCGGCAGGGACAGCTTAACCCTCTTTTGCAGAACGGGTGCAGCAATGGCAGCTGGCGGGCGGCTGAGAGCCCCCTCTCCCTGGGGGGGGACGGCCTGAAAATGGGCACGTGGCTCGGGGAGCTCCAAATACCCGTGCTTAAACAGAAGTCGCTTAACGTATCTGCCAAGCCCGGCCTGTTTTCTTTCTCTCCGCTCTTCTCCCTGCACCCATCACAGGAATGCCTTTTCCACAGGGAAATGCATTTTCTGTGCCCAGTTTGTGATGCATGTGACATCTTCAGTGAAAAATGAACATTTCTCCTGCAGCATTTTCAGGTTTCTGCATCCCAAGAGGAGGTAATGAATGGGGATTTCAACCTGCAGCCCCAGGATGTCTCACTAGGGAGTTCAGAGAACACCTGCAGAAATGCACATCTGTGCCCCAAACACGGAGCTGTGTTCTTGTGCCCGGCAGGTTTCCAGCCTTTTCATTCATTAAAGATGATCCAGGATGAAGACAATTAATTATTCACTAAGAGTAATTTTGAATTTTCACTGGCTGCAAGAGGTGCCTGTGGGACCACAGGAAAACAAGCATGGCAGCAAGGCACGGGCTTTCTCCACGCTGGCACACTGGGTCAGAGCCCCCCAAGAGCCTGCCAGACCAGTACCCTACTCCCCAGGGCTAGGCAAGCAGGCACTGGGGGGGTTGAAGCACCGTGCCAGCCTGTCATGAGCTCGCAGAGGCAATGACAGCAGAGTGTGAACCCTTCAGGGACCCCAGGAGCCTACTTGGGTTGCTATGCTGTGTTGCAAAAAGCAAAGCTGTCCCGGACCCGTGTTTTTCCAGCTGTGCAGACACACAGAGGAACCAGGGGCTTACTGTACTGCAAGACACATTTTTCCCTGCTGTGAGACAGAAACCACCAGCTCAGGTACTGCAAGGTGAGAGGAGGAAAGGGAAGCCCACAGCCAGCTTGTATTAAAGGATGTGATAAAGACACCACTGTGGTTCATACCTGAATGAGTTTTAGGCCAGCTGCTGAGAGCAATACCAGCCCACGAGGCTATGCTGAGCTGCAGGCTGCATGTCGGCGTTGCTGCCGGCACTGTGTCTGCCTGCACCAGACTCAACAGCATGAGAAATGTGAGCGGGGCTCGACTCGCTCCTGGCAGCCCCTCTGTAAGGCCAGGGTGACTCCCCAGATTTCAGCGTAAGTAGGAGAGGCATTTGCACCTCCTTCGCTTTTAGTGGGGCATTATGTGCCTGAGTCAGGGTTCTGCTCAAGCAAAAGTGGCTGCACTTTTTTTTACATTGGTGTAACAGCCATTGGCTGGGAAGTCTTTGTAATTAGTTAGCACCAAGAAAACTGGAAGAATCTTATAGAATGAAACTATCTCATAGAAACCCTAATTACTTCCCTAAGCAGAAAGCTAACAAGGTAGAGCACTAGCTGTGTTCTTTTCAGGTCATTTTATTCCAAATGGAGTTAATCTTATACCTGTGCTGTGCCCAGGGCTGTGCTGCAGGTACCCAGGAGGCTGTTCTGGCTGTTCTTACACCTTGTTCAAAACAAAATCTACTGGAAAAATTGCTAAGATGAGAGCTCAGTGTTGGCCCACCGAGACTTTGCAGCATCCTGCATGTACTTATTATTTGCTATGATCAATGACACTGCAAAGGCTGTGTCCCAGGGTAGGAAATGCCTAATTGTATAAACAGGCTATACTGGGAAGGAAAACAGTACCCAGGAGAGAAAGCAGTGGTGCATTAGAAATAATGGGCTCTATCAGTGTGATTTTGTTGGGCAAGGTAACCTCGAAGATTTATTTAAATAGGCCAGAGATGTGAGTGACTGCTACACTCTCACTTTGTAATACGTTTGCCAGTCAGAGAGCAGCTAGCAATAAAGCCACTGCTTTTTACAGCGTAAGTTCATTTAAACCATGGCTCTGCAGTACTTGTTCTGTGGTGAGTTAAAGCAATACCTAGCGCATTTCTCTGTGTAGGAGAAATGGGTATTCAGACAGGAATAGCTGCGTTTGTGGCTTTTTTCTGTTCGTTTTCTGCAAATTTCGAAGATCTGCTGAAGAACAAATATTGAATAGATCTGTTTCGTGAGAAAAAAACTTAGAAGATTTGCCCCTGTGATGTATTCTCAGTTCTTGCTGCGGAGTCAGGATGTGGGACCAAGAGGATTGTGGAAATTTCCTGTTCCCAGGCAAGCAACTAGCCCATAGAGCACAAACCCATTTTATTCTGTTAAAATAGAATATAGTGCTTGACATTAATGCTGCAGTGGAAAGCTGTATGCAGCCTCTTTCCTACGTTAATTTCCTATTTTATAGGACAAATTACAAATGTTGGGCTTGCATGACTGGCAGAGCAATAACTGCTCAAGGCAACATAAACAACCAGCTATGAATAACAGCGAGCAGGGACTTTCACAACTTGCTTGCAGATAAATGAACAAGCAATACAGCTAAGGCCAAACTAGTTAGCTAATGTTTTTCTTTGTAATGCATGCACCTGCATTACCCTGCAGGTTGTAATATCCGGAGCTGATGTGGTAGTACATCTGTGTGAGTGGTGTCCCTTATTGCTTGGCGGTTTACCCAGAGGCACTCACTAGATTTTGCTGGATGTATATTCAGACAGCTAAAGTGCAGAATCTAATCCTCCCAGCTCTTGCCATTTGTATAGGATGACTGTGCTAAAATGGATGGTCAAGGGGCAAAAGCTGCCTCCTTTACTGTAAATTTTGTGTATGAAACAACCGCAGGTCTGGATTTGGACAGCTGCCTTCTGCTTCTGAGTGAGTCCTGGCCTGCAGCGACCAGGACCAGGCAGGAGGGACGGAGTGTGTAAGAAACTGTTGTGTACCCCTTATGGGGTAGAAAAAAAGCACTGAAACCCATATGGTGTCTCTGCTTAGCTGTAAAACAAGGCCAAGGTGTTTAATGATGCCTGCTCCAAGGGTCTAGTCACCTTCTGACTCGGCTGCCTGTGGCTTGCTCGACAATCCCTGTCTCCTTTGCTGTGCTGTCCCCTGGCCGGCCTGGCAGGGACATTGCAGGGTGTTGCTCTGCACTGTTAAATGGGTGATTTGTTCCACCTTGTTGCTGGTTGCATTTTGAGCGGGGAGTGAAGGTGACCTTGGTACGTACTCAGTTTTCTGGAGTCTGTAAAGCAGAGCAAGATCAGTGGAGGCAAGTAGGCATTTCCAGTGTCTGTTATAGACCTTTGCATTTAGCAGCAAGCAACTTAGCATTTGCACTCGGATTTGCTAGGTACAGTGCACAAGGGCTGCGTGCTGTGAAGGGGGGAGGCAGTTTAACTTAGTGCTGGGAGGACAACAGATCTGGGGTTTCGTGCAGTGCCAAAAAATTTGGTGGGAAAGAATGAGATTTGAAACACTTAGTCCAAAACTCGAAGAGAAAGACACGCACTCTGTTTCTAACTTGTTAAAAATACTTAGAATAAAGCACCCTGAATAAAAGAATAGGCAAACGTTCGACTTGCAGAGAAAAACCTTTTCCTTCCTTTCAGTTCTCTCAAGTGTTTTTCAAACTAGTACTGTAAAATGGCACAAATTCACCAAATACTCTGGTCAAACCACATGCAGGTGTCTTTTTTTTAAACGTGGAGATGATGAGACAGATCACTTCATTGACCTGTCACCTGCAGCACAGGACACCTGCTGCCAGACACAGAGCTGCCAAGAGCGCAAAGGCTCAAGAGCCCTGCGTGAGCTGGAAGGGAAGAGCCAGGCTGAGAAGGACGCAAAGCCGACACACTTGAACGGGAGCGAGCGGTGGCCCCGGGCGGGCAGAAGAGCCGTGGTATTGCTGGAGAAACTCTTGCCTTAGGAAACGGCCGAGGATAGACGGGTCCGTCAGGGCAAGGTCTCGTGTGGGTTGCGGATGGGTTGCCGGACCGCTGCTGAGCCGTGCCACGGGTGAGAGTGTCCCTGTGAGCGCCAGGTGGCAGTGCTGTCGCAGGGAGAGCCGCGGCGGTGGCAGCAGGTCCCGTGTGTCCCCCCCCGGTGCCCCTGCAGGCTGGCGGGGTGCTGGAGAAAGTTCTGCTCGGGAAGCGGCCCGGCTTCCCCCGCAGCCCACTCCTGTGAAGGTGCTGAGCAACAACCTCTCCTTTCACTGATCTCCAGGGCACGCGTATTTTCCGAGTTTGAGCCGAAACTGTCTTTTTTCAAGTTTCTGTTCAACGGGAAGCCCCCAGCTTGCAGGGCTCGAGTCCGACAAGTTTTCCCTGGGATGTGGCGAAGGTGCTGATCTGCTGCACGCAGCGAACCGGGGCTGCAAATTCTGCCCGGTGGGAAGCGGGGTGGCGAGGTGCCTCGGCTCTGCCCCGGCTAGACCTGCGGGACCGGCGTGGATGCCCCATTTCCCTCCTTCCTCTTGAACACGGGCGTTTAGAGCAGCATTTCTTGGCTGCCAGCAGCCCCGTTTCCCTCCAGCAAGTCCTGGGCCCTGGTAAAATCTCCTGGGGCAGCTTTGCTGCCTGCGTGAGACCCAGCTCCTCGCTGCAGAGCGAGCGGACAGCAGAGGGGGGCCGGGGCCCAGCAGCTGTGCTAGCACATTGCTCAAAAGGTGAATGCTGTCAAGCTACCAGAGTGACTTGGGGGGGGTGTTGCTGTGCAGAAGTCCCAGTTTAAATGAATAAAGGTCTTCCAGACAGCTGTAAAAAAAACCCCTTCCTCTGCATTTACAGTCTGGGGGGGGGGGGGGGGGTGTCTTCTTTTTTCTTTTTTTCCCCCTTCTTTTTTATGTTTTCTTTTATCTTTTTTCCTTTTTTCTCTACTTTTTTGCTCTTTCTACCTTTACCCATAGTGTTTTACTTTTTTAGTATTTTGCTTTTTTCTTTGGTGAGTTTTATTGTCTTTTTCTTTTTCTGTGCTGGTTTTTCTTTTTCCTTTTTTCCTTTTTTTCTTTTTCCTTTGTTTCTTTTTTCCTTTTTTCTTTTTTCCTTTTTCTATATTTCCTTTTCTTGCCTTTTTCTCTTTCCCCTTTTCTCCCCTTTTCTCCCCTTTTCTCCCCTTTTCTTTTTCCCTTTTTTCTTTTTTTCCTTTTTTCTTATCTTTTCCCTCTTTTCTCCCTTTTCCTCCTTTTTTTTTTTCCTTTTTTTCTTTTTCTTTTTTTTTTTCTTTCCCCCTCCCTTTTCCCTTGAGTCGGGGGCAGGCCGCAGGCGACTCCTCGACCCGGGATGTTCATCTTCGGCCCCGCGGTGCCTGCGCGGCTGCGGAGCGGCAGTGCCGCCCAGCGGCGGCTGAGCCGCCGCTGGTCGGCACTGCCGCTCCGCAGCCGCGCCCCCCCATCGGCCTATGTGCTTGGTAGCTTTTTTATATGCTGTTTATATATGCTGTTTGATAATTGGTGCATTTTTTGGCAAGCATTTGCAGACGTTAAAAATGATGGAACTAAAGAAAGGGTGGGAGAGGGATGCTTCAGAAAGGGCATAGTTTAAGATAAAAATCATTAGTGATGTCTTTCCTGTGTAAATTCAGGGGTGCATGCCCTTATCTGGACTGATGTAAATAGGTAGTGATTTTTATCCTAATTTTCTTAAATTCGTGTGGGTTTGATTGTGGAGCCTCAGCATCTCTTACAGCATAAAGAGTGCACACTGCTGCGTAGGGTACAGGACTGGCCTGCTGCCAGAGACATGGCAGCAGGCTTTTTGTGTCTCTTGGTGCGGTAAAAGTACGTAGTACATGGTCAGCCCCAGGGGGACAGCATTGTAGCTTGGTGAAAAGAAACTCAAACTTGTTTTTTTCCTCGTTTCATTGGTGATTCCTGTATTTTTCTCAGTTTCAGGAGCAACGCTGGTGTGGTTGGTTCACCTTGCATGGCAGGCTCTCTCTCTTTCCAGCTCCCATAGCTGGCTGCTGTCCCCCTCTGTTGCATGTCAGTCTCTGGATCCTCGTGCCATGGGATTGTCCACCTTCATTATAAAAGGGATTAATCGAGCCCCTTCCAATCTTAATTGTAAATACCTGATTTGAACTATTCCATATGGAAAAACGAAAAAATAGACTTGCTTTAACCCGTAGACCACTGGAAACAAAACTGGGAAAGCTTTGGCTTAAATGCAGCGGTGATCAGGATGCCCCAAACAAAACCCACGTTGGATTTATGAGGTTAAATGAGGCAATATGAGATCTTCTCCCAATTTTAGGAAAAAAAAAAAAAAATCATAACCTGGGGAGCTTTACTATGTTCCAAATCATTATCTAATTCCACTTCAAATTTTTCCATGAGAGACAAATTTCAAGATATTTTGCAGTCCCCCCCAAAAAAAAAGATATTGGGAAGTTTAAAAAGTTTTGGGGGTTCCTGAAAATTAACCTTTTAAGGGTTAAACAATGTGGAAAAGAAACAAGATTAATTTCAAGCAAACCAAAATAGTTCTGTGAACCTAATATTGTTTTCCAGTTTTTTTTAATTCATTGTAGGAAAAAAAGATGACTCAGTGCAAAGCTGTGTATTTTTTCTTATTTTTGTCACTCTCCTCACATGCACAAAAAAAACCCTGAAAAAAATTCTGAAGTTGCATATGCTGAGAACTTTAATCCTACAACCCTGTGAGGTGCAGTTACTCTTGCCACGCTGCTGTAGTTGAATTCCTCTGTTGTTTATGCAGAAAGGAAAAGGATCTTTCTGAGGGGGAAACATCTCTGTGAAGCCGTGGTGCTTCCCAGGAGCTGGATGGAGGCTGCAGGACCGACCCCGGTTCAGCATGCTGGCAGAACAGGGCTTCCCTGAGACCCATGAGCAGTGTCTCTTGCCGGTCAAAATGATTTTGTTGGTGCAGCCCTGAGGCCCGTGGGGGTTTGGGTGGGATTAGCAGGTCCCTGCTGCTTGCCTGGTGGCTGTTGGGGCACAGGGTCAAGTGTGCCCGAGCCTTGCTTGGCACCTCCATCTTCTTCCCTGCTTCTGGGCTGCCGAGCTCCTGTGTCATGGTACTGGGTGTAGAGGGACTGTGGGGCTAAAATAATGAAGTCCTGGAGAAGCAAGGTGGCAACCTGGTCATTTATAGCAGTGCCACAGAAATCCTGCGAGCTGTAAATACGCTGGAAGAGCTGGTGAGGGGGGTGAGTGTGGCTGGTGGGGTCAAGGCTTCTCTGCAGCAGTGGTGCCAAGCCCTCTCCTTATGGCCTTGCAGGGGGAGGTAAGATATGACAGGGTCTCAGCTCGTGGTGGAGAGGAGTTGAGCTGGACGCCGAGGGGACACTATGAAAGGTGGCACCTGAAGAGTGTGTCGGTCCGTTCAGAAAGGAGGGGCCCTTCTTGACAGCTCCATCTATGCGAGCATGGGGAAAGTGGGGGCTCCTCCATCAGCACCCCTTACCTGCATTGCTTGAAAAATCCTACCCTGAAATCCGTCTGACCCCCTGGGAAAGTATCTTTGCAAGCTTTCCTATGGTGGAGACTCACAAAAGCAGTATCATCGCCCTCCTTTTGTGGATGGGAGGAATTCAAAGCCTGGGAGGAGGGTACGCATATGTGGTCACTCTGCAGGTTGGTGGCGGACGTGGGAGGTAAAATGAAGCCTGTCAACTCAGTGCTTTGCTCTTGGTATTGAGGATGATCTGCAATGTTTTTGTCTCAAATGCTTCAGTGCTGTGCTTGTGAATCAGACAGAAAGACTGCTTTAAAAACAGGCAGTCTAGTTTTAGAGCTGGCATAATCATAATTCCTATGCCACTAGGAGCAGGAGGGGAGGAGCAGATAAAAATCAGAAAATTAGAATTTATTACAATAAAAGCCAAAGTGCTAGAAGCCGAAACTGTCATTGTAATGCGAGCTCTATTTTGATAGTGTGCTATTACATCGTATAAGAGGTTGAACATGCGTAAGAATATCTTGGTTGGTAATTATCTGATTTGTGATATGTAGCTAATGTGTATTTGTTGTTCTGCCGTACATTATGCAGCAGCAATTCATTTCTAAACAACATTAACTGGCAATATAGCAGTTCAGTGCAGAAATTACAGGCATAAACATAAGTTTTACTTAGGCTGAATAATAGCTAAGTTGAGAGACCAGCAATCCTGGTCAGGGGAGATCTTCTGGGGTGAAGAGCTGAGGGTATGTCTCTCCCTAACTCACCCTGCCACCAGAATACTCCCTGCCAGATGATACTGGGTATCCCCAAAGTATCCGGCAAGCAGAAAAGACACATGCAGACAGATGTGGGTACCAGCTGGCCGGTGGACCCCACACGCGGGAGCTGACAGCTTCCCTATTCTGGAATAAGTTTGTGGAAAGTCGTGTCTCTGCAGACTGCACCAATCGATAGCAAAGATCTGCAGGAGTTGCTTTCAAATTAGATAAGCTTTGGAGCTGATGTCTGAATGATAGTAACAATATAAACACTTGACTGAATGCCCTCCTGTCATTGCATCCCTAACAACACTTACATAAGACCATTTGTATTTTATGTGATCTTATTTTCTTTCGCTTTATTTAACGACACCACTAAATAAAAACACTCAATAATTGCTGTTGCTTACCTTAATTCGTCAATTAAATGAGTAAGGCTATTAGGATAGATATATTTTAAGATGGAACAATTAGCAAAGGTTAAAGGGACAGCTCGTATTAAAAAAACCTACTGAGTGCACATCAAATGTCTCCCCATCCTTAGTGCATTAAAAAGGGATTTTTTTAAAGACCAAAAGTATTGGTGCTACAGATGAGGGAAAGGGTCTCTCGGCTCATGTTATTGCAGGCTGTGTCACACTGTCTTTTCACAAATGCCTGCAAAAATCCTCACTGGAAAGGAGGGAGCAGAATGACAGCAGAGATGTGCCCACTGGTCCTATTGGAAGTGTCTTACTCCTCTGATCGCTAGAATCCATGTCTAATTTCTAGTCTAAATTTATTCTTGGCCAGTTTCTACCCGTTTGCTCTTGTGCCAGCATTGTCCTTCAGCTTATCTGTCCTTTGGCTGCTGTAATTTATGCCCTGTTTACATTTCTTTCTGCCTGGGCAATGAAGATCTATGAAACATGTCCATTCTGCTTTAGTTTGTAGCCAGTTTCACTTTCTTGATTGCTCCAGTGCCAGGGTTTCAAGCAATACAAGGCAGCATCCTTTGTTTTAAAAAGAAAAACTTTCATTCAAGCTGTACAATATTGTGGGTGTATTTTCTGTTTGATTGAAGGTTTATGAATGCTCCTTTTTTTTATTTTTTTTTTTTTTTCCTCACAAAATTGAGAAGCCGGGCCAAATTCAAGCTGACAGAGTCCATGTGAAATAGTTAAATAAATAACAACAGAAAGAAGACTTTTCAGACTCTACATTTTGCCAGGGGTCAAGAAAGAAAAGTGAGAGGATTGCATTAGCTGCTGGAGCCATCCAAGTGCACGTAATAAGGCTGGAAGTAGCATGTAGCCTTTTCTAGAACAAATGCCTGGTGCCTCCTCCTTACGTCAACTTTTTTTTGAAGGGGAACTTTGCAGGAATCAGTCTGGCATGTTTAATTGGGGCAAGAGCTGGTTCATGCTGCACAGGGATCTCTTGCATACCCCACGTTCAGCACAGAGCATCGGTAGTGCAAGGGGCTGAGGCTGGAGCTTGCAGGGGGATCCCTGGAGCATCAGTGAGAGCTGGAAGTCTGGTTCATTTGTGTCCATTTTGATAATCCTAGCCCATGTTTTTTGGCTCATGACAGTTAAGACTTGCTGATGAATAAGCAAGGACCTGAAAGTTGTTGAAGGTAATGAAGTGTCTATGAAATATGCTCCTTCACAAGGACATGTTTGTGTTGCATATGCTCCTTTTACTGCCACTGTCTTCAAGCTTCTTTACCTGCATTTTTAATAAGGAGGCAGACACTGCCCTGGTAGCTACAGATCTTCACACTGAATTTCCTAAGTGCCTGAGTTTGTCATGAGGAAGTTGCTGCAGACTTAAAAGTAGTTCTATTTCTCAGTCACTTCATTGTCAAATCAGTCTTTTCATGTGAGGGCACCTTCTTGCATTCCACGTTTTACAGCATTTGAGGTGGGCTAGAGTGGGTATTAGAGGCACTGGTTTCTAGAAGTGTCTGCTACAATGAACTGAAGAAATACTATATTTGCCTCTTAACACTGGGAAAGCATTCTTCAACAAACAGAAGGATCCCCAAAGCCAAGCAAATGGGAGACAAAGCTTGCATGAGGCTTAAGAAAACAAGTCAGCGAAGACAGAGAGAGCATCCTTAGAGCCAGGTCACAACTAACCTGCCCACGCCACTAACAGGAGGCATAAACCAACCCTCCTCCAGGCTGGAACTGCCCAGCACATTTTGCTTCACTTCCTTTGGGTGGGGAAGTTTTCCAGGAATTCAGGGTCTCTGGGGCTGCTGAAGACAGAGACACCAGCAGGACCCACCTCTGCTGAGGAGCAGGGACCTTGAGAGCTAGGTGGCTTCGTAAAAATAATTTTGTGCATCCTTTTCCCTGGTGCAGAGGATCTGAGACAGGGAGAGTATCAGGATTTCAGCCCCTTTGTTGCCCTGGCCCTCTTTCCACTCTGAAGGATGCTCTTTGGGCAGAAAATCCTAACACGTCTCTGCAGCTAATGGATAGCCGGTCATCTCTGTGTGGAGTGCTGATGCTCTCCGTTGCCATATTGCCACCTGTACCCAGCACAAAGCCATGTTCTCCTTAAATACTGACAAAAATGTCTCTTCAGAAGCCTCCCAATAATTACTCAAGTACCCACTTAAGTGGCTTTTAATTTAGGCTCCCCACCCCCATATGCGTACATTTTGCAATTGCCAAGCACAGCTAGTCTTATGTATAAGCTTCTGCCAAAAGAAAATGCAAATAACTTGCCCCCTGGTTTATACTACCTCACATGAAGTATGGTGAGCCCATAGCATCTCAGAAGATGGTATTTCCAACAGGCTAGAGCAGAAGCATTCAATCATAATGAAAGATGAAAGCTCTTATTGTGAGTTTCCCTACATCCGACAACACTTGGCAACACTGCAGCATCTTTTGTTGGAGTGCTACTGGCTGCCTTGCCAGCTCGTCTCATTACCGGAGGCTGCCCCTTGCTCCTGTGCTGGGGCAGGAGTGTCGCACAGCAGACAGCTGCCCCAGGAGTGCCCATGGGCTCCTGCAAATGCTGTGGGGCAGGTAGTAAGGATAAGCCATGGCCATTGTGCTGGGTGCCACAGGAGGGGCAGCTGACATTGTCCCTGGGGCGGTGGGGAGGGAACATTCCCAACTTTGCAGTATTCTTTATGGTGGTAGAAAGGGAAACTCAGGGGAACCTGCCCTCTCATCCTGAAGGACCCAGCTGCATTCAAAAGGGAAGACTTTAGGACATGACTTTGGTGGGTAAGCAGTGTCTCTTGCCTGTTTCTCCATGCCTGATGGAAGGCATTGCGCTCTCTGCTTATTTCTACTGTTTTACTGGGGTAGTCTCTGGACGCCAGGTTCAATCAATGACTTGCTTGTAGCAGGCTCCAATAGCCCTTTAACTGAATTATGGGGTTTTTGTGTTACATCATGGAATAAGACCAAAGAGATGCTAACTCCCTGAAGTGGGAAAAGAAACATGCATATGAAGGGGGAGGACAGGCAAGCATGACCAGAGAGAAGGAGAGAAATCACCCTGTACAGGAATTCCTTGTCCAAGACAGGAGCTGTAGGAAGGTCATGAATAAAGGATATGAGGAAACAGGGTTGCCCATGTCCAAAAGCTATTCTTGGAAAGCCCCAGAAGAGCCCTACAAAGTTGCTAGAGCAGCTATTGCAGCTTCTGCTTTAAGCATTTCTGGAGTTCAGCAGCCTGAGGGCTGAAAAGGCCAAAACTGTAATTCATGTCAGAAAGATACGTATGAGTGATACAGGGTGGGAGGCTGTGATGGATACTTGCAGAAGGAGCAGCCAAACAATCAGTAGTGGTGCCTTTTTCCCTTGAAAAATGCCATTTTATGAAAACTGTGGGAGGGAGAAAGGAAATAGTCATTTCAGAAGAGCCTGTTGCACAGGGATTTAAAGACCCAGTTTCATGCTGCTGCTCTGCCTAGTGCAAAAGCAGAGGCTTGACTCTTGGTCTTGAAAGTTGGTGAGACTGCCAGTTCTACCACAGCAGTGTGCTTTCTTGCTCTTCTGGCATTTCATAGTGAGCTCCAAAAGGTCTCACTTTTATTCCTTGTGGGGAAGAAACATAACTTTGAACCCAAGATTTTCTGCAAAGTGGATTTCTGTTCATATTAGCTCTAATACTGACTGATGCCGGGTGAGTCTCAGAAGTAAGACGGAAGGGACTATTTGTGATTGTGCAGTCTGGTCTCCTGCTTCACTCAAGTCAGGACTGCACAGAGCAAGCCCATTAAGTCCTTTGTGGCAGGCATATCAATAGGGCAAGAAACTATAGATAAGTGGGATTTGGACTAGATGTTAGGAAGAGCCTTTCTTACCTGAGGGTGGTGCAGAGCTGCATTCCGTAGGGAGCTGTGGGATTTCCACTGCTGCAGGTCCCTAAGCAGCAATCGGACCAACCTTGTCAGCGATGATGAAGGTACTGCTGGCACAGTACAGGGGTGACCTCTCCAGGGTCCTTTGTACCCTGTGCGCTATGATATCAGTTCATCTATTTTTGAAAGAAGTTGGCTCTTAGGGTGAAATGATAGAGAATCCATCACAACTCTTGCCATATCATTCTCTTGATGAATTACCTTTGCTATTAGCAATAAACATGAGCCTTGCCTTGACTCATAGCCTCCAGATCTCATTCTGACTTTGCTGGATTGAAAGAGCCCCTCCTTTCAAAAATGCTCTTACTGAGAGGTGAGATATTTATCAGTCAGGGCCAAATCTTCTCTGTCATTCTCTTGGATACAAAAGATCGCAACCATTTTTCTTCTGTGGCCAGATATTCAGCAACAGCAAACTATCAGTGGTCACAGTATTAACAGGCTAAATACAACTGAGTACCAAGAGCATTTTCACAGGGTGGCCCCATGTGAATCCCCTGTAGATGTGCTTATTACTGCAACAAAGAGACTGAACTGCTCAAGCCTCTCACTATACCCGTATTCTTTGTAGCCCTCAGACCCTCTTGAAGCTATGTTCTGATACCTGCCACTTCTGAAGTGTAGCAACCAGACTTTGTGACTTTCATGATACTGGTGTTTACTGCACTGGGTACAAATGTGACAGAGCATTTCTGCTTCTGCTCCCTATTGCTCCACGCATGCACCCATGGGCTTGGGCTCTCCTAGCTGCAGTTCTGTGGAGAAAGCTGCTGTTCAGCTCACGCTCTCTTTCATGGGTCTCAATTCCCAGTCACTGCTTTCCAGGAAAAAAGAGAAGTGCCCAGTCTTGAAGTAATACGGACTGCACAACTTATCCCAGAGGTTTTATCTGGCTGCATTAAAATGAAACTTGTTTCTATAAACTCAGATGCCACGTCAGTTCAGTTTAGCCTCTTCACCAGACCTGCTGTGATCATTAATTACTACTGCATTAGTCTTTGTATCCTTGGCAAACTTAGATTTGCTTCCAGGCCACTGATACCTTTATTGGTGTCTGGATTGCAGTAGCTGTGTTAGTCTGGGGAGAGAGGACATGGGATTACATTTTACTGGGGAGATAGAAGAGTTGATTTATTGCTGGGGAGGGAAATAAATTACAATGGCAAGAGGTGTGTTTGGAGGCCAGGGGTATGTGGGGGAAGTGATGTATTCACTCAGGTCCTTTTTACCCAGCACTTCAGGTCAGCAGGGGATGAAGGAGTCTTCAAACCTTCTCCTAGCTGTATGACAGCTGTAATCTCATATTTACATTTAGTGTTGAGTGTGCCCTTGTAGTATGCGGGAGAAATAAGCAGGTTTGGTTAAATAAGATGCAATCTGGATGCATGTAACTTCAGAGGCGTCCTGAGGGCAGGATTAATGTCCCAGCACTCCTGTTCTGCAGAGCTTGATGGCAGTGGGACTACCAGGTTTTGTCAGAGTCACTGCATTTCCTGCGAGCTCTCCGAACTCCAAGGAGCCTTTGCTGAGTGACAGAGCAATGGGCTGCTCCTTTGAAGCATTGCTGTTCTGACCCAGCAGTATTTGAGATACGATCTGGCTCAGGCTGCAAATGCTGGGCTTCTTAGGGATTTGGAGGCTTGATGAAGGGATGAGCAAAGTTTGGGGTCAGGGAACTTTCCAAGGCCTCTTTAGGTCTGGCAGAATCCATTATGTGCAGATAGATTTCTGGGTCTGGAGGGAGTTTGTTATTTCTCCTTAACAGCTTCTCTCCCTTCCTCCCCTCTTGGCCTATGCTAGTGCAACACACATGCATTAAGGAGGCTGAATATCTTCAATCTCCAAGCCTTGACTTGCTGTGGAGCAGACAGTCCCACAGCCCTGCTGGACGAATGCGATAGGGGTTTCGTTCTCCCGCTCTTCTTTTTTATCATTCTCAATCACATAACCGGGCTGGTTTGCCTCAGCCAAGATCTAATCAGGAAGGATCTGTTTGACTTTCAGCAAAGTCAGCTTGATGGAAACTTTAAATTTTTGGGGCTTTTCCTGACACGCTTGAAAACGGTTTTGGTTGGAATCAGTGTCTGGCTGCATAGTTACAACGTGACGAGGTTTCACAGCTTGAGCAGCTTTCCTTCCTCCCAGGGTGGGGGAAAAAGCATGGGCAACCCATAAGACTTCCTGAGCCAAGGGGTTTGGAGGCCCTGGGCCTGAAACTGCGCTGTGGGGTCACACTCCCCTCTCCACCCAGACCACATCACCTTCAAGCAGGTGAGATGTAAAGCCAGACACAACTAGGTTCAACGTCCATGGGAATTGAGCACCTCTTGCATTATTGAAACTGTAGGCCAAAACGGGCTACAGGCTGTCATCAAATAGGATTCAAAGAGAACGATGGGGATGGCTGACCTGCCCTAGGGAGGGGAAGGTTGTAGTTGTCCTCTTGTTCATGACAGTGCCACTACCCTGAGGTCTGAGGACTAGGTCTCTGCTTCAGACAAGAGAAGGGCACGATGTGTGTGTATTCAGTCTCAGGCTCACTACTGGGGTTGTTCTGTGGTGGCTATTTCACCTATTTCAGCCTCAAGCTCCTGCTCTGCATTAAAAGCACAAGGGACGTGGTCTTTTCCTCTTTCTCGCATGCCGTGAATGCAGATGTAAGACCCGGGATGAAATCTCAAGTCACGCCCTCCCTCCCCTTCCAGTTCCTTGCAGTTCCTGTGGCTTAGGGCTATTAGATGGGTTGCCATGGCTGAAAAACTGCCTAAGGGGCGGATGGAGGGAGTTGCTGGATGTTCTTGAGAAGCCCAGTGAGGAAGAGGAGGTGGAGGAAGGGAGGTAGCGGTCTGTCCTGTCTTTTAAAGTCAGCTATAGTACGAGCAAGAAGATACTTGAGGGTTTTTTTTCTATGTGTTTACATGGGCACTTTTAAGCCTGGAGCAGCTGGTTGGCTTTATGTCCCTTGCTCAGGAAGAGAGGGCTCCTTGCCTTGCACAAGGTTATCTGCAAGTAGAGTACCAATCCTTTCATTGCTCCTTGATTGGAGACCCTTCAGTGAGGCCTCCTCCCTGCATTGCCTTAACGACTGAAGTGCCGTGTGGGAGCTGTCACTAGACAGGTGTTTGCAGGCCCTTTCCCTTGGACTCCTGCCACTAATGAAGCCACAACTGAAGCACATCACTGCAAGGACAGCAGTTTTTCATGCCCTGATGCCCTTGGGGAAGGCAATGGCAGAATGGCTGATGAAAAGGACTGGTGGGGTGGGGTGGTAACAGCAGCTTTGAGGTAAGCCCCATGTTGAACAAGCCCCAGGTCTTGCTCTGGCATGTGGGACAGGCACTGACCTGTCTGCAGGGAGTTCTCTCTTCATATGTGGGAACAGTTTCAGATGCCCCCTGCTACTACTCCTTTTCAGGCTTCGTTTCGGGGAGATGACTTTTGCAGCAAGGTGTAGGTAGCAGAATCGACCCTAGACTGTGTACCTTCCTGCTGTTCCCAGCAGGTGCTTCCAGAACCCAGGAGACAAAGTCTATTCAGCCATACAGGAGGCTTCTTGAAGAGAAATGCATCATGGCATTTTCGTTCCTAGACAGCTACAGTTCCCTTCAGTGAAGCAAAGCTTTCTTGTGTTCCCGTGGCTCCACCTGGTATAGGCAACAAGTCACTGAGGAGAAATAAAACCTTCTCTTAAGTAGAAATCCTCTCTTAAAAAGGAAAAAATGTATGTGAACATATAAAATCCAAGTAGAATTATTTCTTTTTCTGGGCTCCAGTTGGTTTTGTTGTGTTGGTGCTGCTTGTGGCCTGTTTTTTGCAGCAGTGGTTTCATTCTGCAATCTGCATAACTGCTTACCTGCCACTTGCTTTAAGACACAGGCAAGCCCAACTTCTCCCCAGGCTAGAGCTGTTTTTAAAGACACCGGGTAGGCTAATGAATACTCCTCGTGATGAGTTGCAAATTTTGTTTTAATTGAATCTTTGAAGCCAAAAAAGGGAGTGAGGGGCCCATTAAATAAATTATTTTAATATAGTAATCAGATGATACAGGCTCTTCTGTGTTTATTAAAAGGCCTAGTCAGCTCAGAGCTCAGCTGTGCGAGAAAAGCCCAGAAAGCCAGCCAGTTTTCATACTCCGCTGCTGTTTTAGGGCCAGATCTCTCTCCCCGAACAGCATATTTTTAAGTGGCCATATGAATTCTTATTAGGCATCCAAACATAGATATAAAACCATGCATTGTAAACAGAATTACCCTGCACATAAAACGAGCAAAATACTGTAAGGTCTTTTCTTTATCAGGTTACCCAGGCATGTTTTTTTTTTAAAAAGTCCACCCACGCAGAGAGACTGGGGAATGCCAAAGCTGCATGAATTTTAATTATGCTAGACATGCAACAAGGGGCTACCTTGTAAAGAATAAAGTTAATAAAACATGGATATGGGCTTAATTCTGCTTAATAAGCAGCCCTGGCAATGCACATTTTAGATGTAATTTACACAGCGTGGAAATTGGGTACAATTCTTAAGAGGTGTCTGCATGCAGACTTTCAAACTCAACAGTGCTTTCCTATTGGAAGAGATTTGTTGCTATGCTGCTGTAAAATGGTGAATTAGGCCATTCATGATTATTGGCCAGAGATGGGCGTCTTTCTTTTCCCCATTCAACTACAGCAATATGCATATACATTTTAAAGTGGTATTAAATTTAAATCTTTTCCTCAACTTTCATGCATGCATTTTCAGTAGCTATGCAGATAAAACAGCAAAAAACCTGCATACACTTCTATCTGTAGTTAGCTCTGTCTGTACAGAATTAGTTAAGCAGAGATATGCCTAATGACTGAATCTACAGAACATAGCCCATGGCTTTTGAAGGCTCTATGAAAAATAAACAGGATATTCTGTTAGCAACCCTGCGGGAATTATTGCACTTCACTAAGGAAAGATGCCAATAATCTCCGTTTTGACCTAGATAGATTGTTCTGTTTAGGAAGGTAAGGGAGTGCAATTCTAGATCTCTTCTCTGTTCAAGCCACCAAAGCCCTGAAATTCAGCCAGGCCTTCATTTTAAACCTCAGCACTGAGGACAGAAGAGTTTATTTATCAAGTGAACAAAACCTCAGAAATGACAGTGTCTTGAAATGTTTATGTTGGCCTCTTTCCATAGCGAGTGCCTAATGCATAGGCTCCTGTATGCTTAGGGTGGGGTGGGGATATTTAATAAACACTGTGAGTCTGATTCTCCAACAGCAGTGGGGAGCCTGACCCTCTGCCTGCTCCTGTGCACAGGATGCGGCCTTTCTCCGCAAACTGCAGGAGGAGCATTGGCATATCGCTCTAGCGTGATCAAAACACTGTCTTGCTTGTTCATTTTATGAATCAGTGCTATTCTCTCCTTCCCTCTTCATAGTGCCCACTGTGCAGCTTTCCAGGCTGGGACTGGAGGTGAGGAGAGAGCCCAGGGTAGAAGAGGCAGGGGAGAAAAATTGTCTTAATAAACATATAAGATAGAGATTATTTTATTCTATTAAATATAGCTAGATAAATATGTTAAAAAAATTATGTGCCTTAAGGAAAAATGCCATATTGGCCCAGTTTGGTCAAAAAATTCAGCTTCCATTGGCGGCAACGAGGAATGCAGCCCCTGGATTCAACAGGGGCTAGTTGGTATGGAACGGGTAGGCTGCACTACCCTCGAAGAGGAGTAGCTGACACAGATGAAAATGGGAGATGTTTTGAGCCCTGTTTACCCAAATGGAAGTTGAAGGAGAGAACTTCCACTGGCAGAGACCAAAGCACATGGAGGCTTTTCTGTTTCACTTGGCAGCCCACCAAAGGTAACATTTCACCTGCAAGAATGACAGTGCAGGAGCATGATGAGGTTGGCCTTCAATTCTCCAGCTCAAGACCGCTCTGGGCTTGCTTAGTGTTTATAAAAGCACGGGCTGTTCAGAAAATTGTGTGAAGCTGGGGCATGATCCAGAGTGGTGCAGAGCAGATGCGCATGCCGGTGATGTCACCAGGAGTTCATGGCACTGGGCCTGCGTTCAGAACCAAACCCTGTGGACTCCTTGGCCATCTATAAATACGGACAGACCTGCATGTTAACAAATGCAACATTATATTCAATTTCACAAGCTCTGCTTTAATTTAATTCCATCACTGCAGAAGCAGAGAGACCTGGGAGAAGCATTTCTTCTTAGACTTGCAGCAGCTCTCGTTTTAGATTCACAAATCACCAGAAAAAAAAAATACTGTGACCAACTTTATCACTGATTAGGATCATTTTTAAGCGCAGAGCTGCTGCCTCTAGTTTACAGCTACACAAGAAAACAAATTAGTCACATGTCAAAATAACTGAAACTTATCTAATATGGGGAGGGGGATAAAACAGCATTCTTTCACCACAGATTTGAAGACTACAGGCAAAAAAATATCTTTATATATAGATGGAGAACCTCTTTCTCGGGCAGATATCAGGTTTGCTCACATCCTTTGAAGATGAAGCTTTGGATAATTCACTGGCAGTTCAGACAGTGATTCTCTGATTGCAAACAGCTTTCTTTAGGCCATGCCTGTACCTTGTACTGCAGCATTCTTTGATGTCAAGTGTAATAATCCGGCAGAGAAAATTAAAATATGAAGCGTTTTAGTTACAGGAAAGGGAAGAAAAATCTTTATTGATTGGGACAGTGAAATCTGCTCAAAAAAGTTGGCAGCAGTTAAAAAGAGATCAACAGCCAAACATTTATATCTCCCAAATGGTTTTGAATATCTTTCTCCCCTGTTCTCTCCCGGAGAACCTGATTCTACCTTGTTTTGGCATGTGTAGGGATTAAGAGTGAAAATCAGGAAGTAATGCCAGAGTTTAGTTAATCTTTATGGACATAGTCGGTGGTTGTTTCAGTTGCCTTTTTTTCCAACCCATTAAAATAGTTTAGAGCTGAAGTTCTTGCAATGAAGTAGTTACAGATTATTTTGCTGAAGTTAACAGTTCCCAGGGGGTGTCACAAACTGGTTTAAAGTGCCCTCTTCAGCTGGGCACTTGATTCACCCCCACACCTTCAGGACCGGATTAGTCTTGTCCTGCCACTGGTACTGGCCAAAGCGCAGCTGGGCAGGTCTTCTCTTCCCAGCCGAGATCCCCTGTCCCTCCACCCTGACTGACTGCTGTATGCTCCCCCAAGTATCTTGCTCATCACCTCCTGCATATACACTCATTAGCTGTTACTTGAACCCGAAATCTGGAGAGCACCATTCTTATGGCAGCAACAGCAGCTACTTATCTGGATAAACAGGGATGCGTATCCGCACCTTAAATTTTGCTCGGTGCAGTTTTGTGGCTGGAGATACAAGGGAGCCCACCCAGCTCCTGCGGGCTGGCCCTAGCAGAGCACCTGCTGATAAACCGGCGGTCCGCCTTGGACCGCTCTAACCAGAGGCAGCCCGGTCGTGCCCACCGCTGCAGTCGGCTTGCACGCTCCCCAGACGAGGCACCGACCCCCCCCGCGGCAGCGCAGCCCGTGGGGGGCCGGGGGCTCTCGCCCCGTCTCTGCTTGCACGGAGAAGCAGGGAAAGCCATGGAGATGCTCGGCTGCCGAGGCTGGGTGCTCGGGCACCCACAGCAACGGCCGAGGAGGTGGCCGGGGTGGCTGCACGAGTGGCGGGCGGCTCCCTCGGAGGGGACGGGCGGGGCTGCGGCTCCGGGGAAGCCCGGCTCCCCGCGGGGGCGGCGGGCCGGCCCGGGGGCCGCCCGGTCGGAGGGGCAGAGCCGCCGCGGAGCTGCAGTTGCCTCGCTGTGCCTGCGCGATTTTTCTCATCCAAACCTCGATCACGTAGGATTGCGTAGAGGAGGGCGAGCGGGAGCAGCTGCAATTCTCCCCCAGCCCGGAGTCCAGCTCCCGGCCGGCACCGACCCGGCCCGACCCGGCCGCCGCGGGGCTGCGGGGCTCCCCGACGCCTTGGCAGCAGCCCCGCGCGGCGTGGGCGTCCGGGGGGGGGCTTCCCCGGCCCCTCCCTCCCCTCTCCTCCCCCCTCCTCGCCTCGGCCCCCCTCCTCCCGGTTCCCGGGCCGGGCCGGAGGATGCGGGCGGGCGGCGGGCGCGGCTCGGCTCCTCGTCGCCCCGCCGCCGTCGGGCGGCACCGCGGAGCATCCTGAGCCCCGCACGGAGCAGCAGCAGCAGCAGCGGCAGCCGCACCCCCCCGCCCTCCTCCTCCTCCTCCTCCTCCTCCTCCTCCTCCCCGCCTCGCATCGCTCCTCCCGCCGCCGTCCCCGCCGCGGCAGCCGGGCCCGGGGCCGCCCCGGTGCCGAGAGCTCCGCGGCCTCCCGCCGGGCCGGACGATGTGGGTTGCTGCTGTCGGGGAGAGCCGCTGCCGGGGCAGAGGCGGCGAGCAGGGCTGGGGGAGCTGCGCCAGCCATGGCGCTGTGAGCCCGGGGCGCCGAGCTGCGGCGATGTGAGCCCGCACCCGCGGCCGGGCCGCCTCTTTTTTTTTTTTTTTTTTTTTTTAATTTAATTTTATTGTATCGCCTCTTTTTTGTTTGTTTGCTGGCCTGGTGCTTTTTCCCGTGGCTGCTTTTTCCTTCCCCTCCCGCCCTCTCTGAGAGCAGAGTGGGGAGGGGGGGAAAAGAGGAAGGAAGAGGAGGAGTGCACAGAGAAATGCAGCGCGGCTCGCCCTGAGCCCGGCCGCGGGAGCGGAGCGGAGCCGCGTCCATGTGCGCGCACTGCCGCGCCGCGCCTCGGAGCCACCGCGCTGGGGCCGGGGCTGGCCGCGGGCCGGGGGGGCTCTGACTCATCCCACGGCCCCTCGCCGGAGGGCGGCCGGCGGGAGGAAGCGCCGCCGCTTGCGCCCGGGCGGAGCGGAGCGGCACGGCACCGCGCCGCAGGGACCCGCGGATCCTCCGCGCCCCCCACCTCCCCACCCCACCTTTGGACACAGCTGCCGCCGGCGGACCTTTGCAAGCGGGGCAGCCGCCTCCCGGATTTACAAGGCGCGGGGCCGCTGCCGAGCCCGGCCGGGGGTCTCGCCGACGGCCGCCCGCGCCGGGATTTGCGCTCCCCGGGGACAGACCCATGGGCGGCGGGGTCCAGCGGCCAGCCATGGTTGTTAGCCCGGGCGCCCTGCTCCGCCTGGCCGGCTGAGCCCTCCCCGGCGCCGGGACTCGGGGCTGCAGCGCGTTAAACGGGGCGTCCCCGTCCCCCGTCCCCGCGGGGCGCGGCGGCGGCTCGGCCCCAGCGCGCCCGGGCGGCGCCCCCCGGAGCGGAGCGGAGCGGCGCGGAGCGGCGCGGCGCGGGGGGCCCATGAGCGGCGATGGCAGCGGCTATCGCCAGCTCGTTGATCCGGCAGAAGCGGCAGGCGAGGGAGTCCAACAGCGACCGGGTGTCCGCCTCCAAGCGCCGCTCCAGCCCCAGCAAGGACGGGCGCTCCCTCTGCGAGAGGCACGTCCTGGGGGTCTTCAGCAAAGTGCGCTTCTGCAGCGGCAGGAAAAGGCCGGTGAGGAGGAGACCGGGTGAGTACGGCGGGCCGGGGCCGTGGGGACCTGCTCCGCGGGGGGGGGCGGCCCCGGACCCCCCGGGATGGCTGGCCCCGGGCGGGGGGGGGGGGGGCGGCCGGCCCCGGGGCTCTCCCGGCGCCGCCGGGTGCCGTGTGGGGACGGGCTTGCTCCGCGCTCAACTTTCGCCCGGGTCCCGGCGGGTCTCGTCCCCGGGCTGGTGGGATGGGTGGGCACCCACCTGCCGCTAGCATCCCTCCACCGCTGTCCGAAGCGTGGGCAAAGCGGGTGCTCCGGCAGGAGAGAGCCAGCGGCTTAATCTGTGCTAGCTTAACCCAGGATTGTATTTTTCCACCTCCCTGTAGATATGCTTTTTAAGCAGTCTCCTCTTATTTTCTGCATAGTGACAAGGAAATCGATAAACTGAGGATCAATTAGAATTGTGGCCATTTGATAACTAGATCCATCAAGTGCTACTTCACGAGCAGAGTTGCATAGGGAATTTCATTAGCTTAGAAGGCTTTCTAGATGGCAGCTGCACGACTGTTACACCTAATTCTGAGCTTGCAAGGACCTGGAAGTGCTTTTTAGGGCAGTCTTTTTTTCCCCCTTTCTTTCCTTTATCTTTTTGTGCGTGCGTGTGCTCAGTCTTGGTTCCTTGTGGAAAACTTCAGCCCTAATGTACGTGTTGCTCACATTTCCACAGTGAAGTCCCACCACCCACAGTTTCAGTTCTGAGCGGTGCTTTGTGCTCTCAGCTGTCCTTGGTAGGTGTGAAAATTCGGTACCTGGCAAGAGTAGGCCCTCCGTGATTTCTTAGTGGAATTATTATTTACTTCTTCCTTTATTTTTTCACTCCTATAAATCAACACTAAGGTAAGAAAACAGAGATTGGTTTGAGAAGCTGCTGTGAACATGTACTTTTCTCAGGTGTCCCTTAGTTTCATAGTTAAAAAAGAATGATACTTGTTCACTTGGCTCTTCGGGATGTACCATCAACCTGTGTAATCCTCCCATGTTTTCCATATACGTTACTATTTTGTTTGTTGATTAGTCTCTTCATGAAGCCCCTTCTCTGCATCTGAAGTCTGTCAGTCATGACTCTACAGCAAAGGTGTCAGAGCTAGCGGAGGGCTGCTCTTCTGTTCTGTAGATTGAGGTACGTGACCTGTACTCAAGTGAGGAACAAAAAGAAGTAGGGGGAAAGCCTCTCATCATAGAAGGCCTGTTAGTGTTGTCAACAAAGGGGAAAGAATAATTACTCTGGATTGCTGTCGGCACCCCTGATTCACAGGCTGTGGGGCAGGGACTATATTTAGCTAGCAAAATGCTTCAAGACTTGCAATGCACAGGTTAGGATGTGAAAACCAGACTCTTTAACGGTCTGTTTTAAAGCAGTTAACCAAAAGAGGATGCAAAATATCTGAAATACAGCATGACTTGAAATATTCAAAGGGAAAAAAGTTGCCTTTTTTTTTTTCTTATTAAGTTATAATGAGTGTTCTCTTGCTGGACCATCCTATGTATTAGTTAACCTGTGAGCCCAGACCAAAAGATGGTTCTTGCCCAAAAAGTGTGGACGTTCTGTCTCAGGAATCGCTCTTTGTGGGATAAAGAGTGGGACCTGGGAGACTCACTGATGAAATATTTTCCCATTCCTCTTTCCTCCCCATCTCCATCTGCTATTGAATGAGGTCCCTCAAGGACTAAAGGAGCTGAGAAGTCTAGACCTGTTACCTAGATTTCAAGATGCTTCATCTCATTAAAGTTTGAGTGACTTTTACAGCAGGGTGTGGTTGGTGAGGCTTTTCGTTGGTCCTACCACAGCACTCCCAGCTGCACAGGTCCAATTCTGCTTCCTCTGGACTCACTGAATGCCTGTGAAGAATTGATGAATTCTAAGAATTCCCTCAACTTGCGTGGACTTTCATGATGAGGAAGGTGTTCAATAACTTAGAGACCAGAGTGCTTTAAGGAAGACTTTTTATTGTCTTAGAAGAAGGATCAATGCTACTCACTG
This sequence comes from Aquila chrysaetos chrysaetos, assembly GCF_900496995.4. Taxonomy (NCBI): domain Eukaryota; kingdom Metazoa; phylum Chordata; class Aves; order Accipitriformes; family Accipitridae; genus Aquila; species Aquila chrysaetos. Next base: position 14,309,040 of record NC_044013.1, on the reverse strand, counting down.
CTGTAAAAATAGAGCTGTTCAGTCTTTAGAGCTGTGAGTCAATCACTCATAAACACTACTGTATTCATTTTATAACATTAAAGAAGTAGAGAAGTTGAGTTGCTTTGAAAGAAATTCAAGTGTCCTTTCCTATACTAGGGACTGTGTCTGCTTTAGTTCCCTATATCCATCTTCTAAATAGAGATTTGTTTCACTGGTACATCCTATTCCTGGACTCAGGTGTGCTGCTCAGAAGGCAGCATGCCACTGCGTTTGCTGCTGCTTAGATTGTTTATTCAGGGAGTGTATTGTGCCCAGATAACTTATTCATTGCAGAGTCGCTCTTCTGCATAGAAAATGACATGCAAATGAATTGAAACTGGTTTAAAGAAACGTGCATACATTGTGCAGTGACCCACAACCCCAGTGATTATGTGCACTTAATGATATGCTGGCTCAGTAGTTTGCAAGTCAGTGAAAGGAACGTGAAAAACATCCATGTTCAAAAGGGTTACAATCTCATTTGGAAATGGTACAGTGCTAGGGGAACTGTCTACCTTTTTAAACATGACCTCGTTTTATGGCTATGAGGAGTAACTGTCAAAATACTTCACATTTACAGAGTGATTTTCATCTGTAGTACCCAACAAGCTCTACCAAATGGAGAGGATTCTTCCCATTTTACAGAAGGCGAGACCAAGGCACAGAGCAGTTACCTGACACACAGACCTAATTCCTGATGCTCCTTCCAGCGCTCTGGGCTTTCAGCCCCTCGCTGCCATTGAGCTTACAATGTGGCAGTGGTGGAGCTGTAGCAACTTGCACCATTACAGAAATATAACTCTGATGGTGGTTTGTGTTCCCTTTGCTTTTGTAAAAGTAACCGTGTGAGCTTACGTCAATTAAGTGTTTTTAATATGTGACTCAAACAGTGCTGTAACTAAAATATTCAGTAAAGATGTGCGTGAGTGGAGTTACATTGCACTGGTTGGCACCTTGTGCTCCACTTTGCAGCCTGTGCGAAGCGAGAGTGAAATAATCCTGCTCTTGTATGGGAAGGGAGAATTCGCACCCAGTAGCAGTTCAGGCTCGCTTGGCGGTGGGCATGAGTAGTCACAGGTTTTGGCAAGCTATGGGAAACCAGGTCTGCGCAGGGACGTCTTGTATAATCAAAGCTATCAGCTCCTAGGGAAAACAGACTGCAGAAACATCTCCTTTGTTGGTTGCAATAAGCACCATGTTGTAAAATGAGCACTTGTTTTATCTGCCTTTTCAGTGGGCAAAGGCAGCTCTCTCACATGCGCTCTCTATGTTCTTTTATATCTCTTGCATGTGTTTGGCTCTAAGATGACTTATCAGTTTAAGATAGGCCAAATAAGGACGCTGAGTGCTGTGGACTAAGCTGAAAATCTGGACACATGGGCTTAATCCCGTTATCGTGAATTAATACAGGTCATTGGCCGCAATTGTGCAGGTGCCAAGCAAAATATGTTGATGTTGAACAGCACTTAAATTATATATTTTGCTCTGACCACAGTAACTTGGTAGAGGATTCAAAAGAAATTGCTGAATAGCATGGCTTTTTGGTGCAGGTTCAAGAGATGGATCCTTCATCAGAGAATGATAGATCGAAGAGATGAATGCAGAAGACTAGACAAAGCAGCTCTCTTTACGTGACTTCTCTGCCAACAGATGGTTGAACCAAGTAGTTTCATCCCCTTTGTGGCTGAATTAAAGCATCCAGGCACGTCCCTTCTTCAGCTCTTTTGTAACAGGCTGGAAACCCTGGGCTGGTGGGTCCAGCTTGTTTGTGAAAGCTGTGGCCGTTGCTTCACTGACCATGTTCTCAGGCAGAGCTCACCCTGGGGAGCTGGGCTGGAGGTGGCCTTCCATCATGCCATGGCCACTCGATGGCAAAGCTGAGGAGTCTGGGGGCCTTGCACAGAGGGAAACAGGCTGGAGCATCAGGCACAGTATCTGTGGGGGGTGGTGGAAATTTTATCTCAGTGAAGCCCCCTGAAAGGGTGTCGTTACTTGGGGAAATCATATTTGAAGTCAGGCAGCTCTGGGTCAGGCTGTGCCAGGCACTGTGTAGCATCGTTTCTGTCCCTTCAGGCATTGCTTCTGTAGATGAGTTTCCAGCTCAGAATGCAGAGCTCAGTCTCAAACAGGTTTTTTACCCCAGGAAAGAAGAAAAAAATTCTGCATTGTTTTTTTTTTTTCCTTTTTTTTTCCCCGTCTGCTATATTTTGTGCTCCTCCAGGGATAGGATGCTTTTCCTTAAGGAGATCTAAAGGCTTCTTCCAAAGTGAAGGAAATGGTTCACACATAGAAAAAAAGCAGTAACTTAGAACATGTTTTCCCTTTGCGGTATTTCTCGTTTTGAATAATAAATGGAGATTTGGAATTTAAAATACACATATATAGATATTTTTGCAGCAGTATAAGTAAAATATAAGAGCAACTTTAGTTGAAGGACACAGAAGGACTTTGTTCATTCGGAGATTCATTTAAAACATTTGAGAAGTCTGTCATCTCTGCAAGCTGTTAAATTCCCCGAGTTAAATCTTGAAGTCTTTTCTGATTTCATGCAGGGTGAAAATGATGATTGAAGCTCATGGTAAAAACCACCTTTTTAGCTCCCCGTTAAATTTGTCATAGCCCTTGCCTGCTTTTATGGAGTGGTTCATCTCAGAACAGCTGTAATATCTGCCTAACCTGTGGAATTTGGCCCCTCTGTTGCTGTCCTAATGGCCCTTCTGTTGCTGTAGTGTCCTAATGCCGGCTACATTATCTCAGCGCATAGCTGCCGTCTGCAGTAGGATTCAGGCTGGACGGCAGCACTTTTCCATAGTGTGTGTATGCGTATCTGGGTGTGCGCCCAGCCAAGGGGGGTCCATCACGTTCTTCTCCTGCTCCTCTGCAGGAGGTGCTGTGCCCCATCTCTAAGGAGTGGCTGGAGGGAATGGAACTGCCTGGAAATCCTGGCATCGCCTTGCCAGCAAGAGCTGTTAGAAGTGCTCGCTGAGATGAGGGCATGTACGCCAAGTGGCCAGCCAAACATGAGCCTAGATAACGTCAAGGGGAAGGGGCACAGCCTCAAGGGTATGTGTCCTCCTTGTTTGGGGCAGTCTGTCATCAGAGGTCTGCTGCTGGTGCTGTAAGCTCTTTCTGCACCCGCCAGTGCTAATGAATGCCAAAATAATCAGGAGGGGGGAAAAGGCTCCCTCCTGCTCATGACAGCTTGGCAGATGGGTTTCATTTTATCAAATCGATCCCCGGGGGTGGTATCGCACACGTTCGTGACTTGCAGATGTGGTGACTGTCACGGTGTGTGTCTGTGCTCGGTTACTAGCGGGGGGGGTCAGATAGCAACCCTGAGCTCTCCGGCTCTGAAATCTGGGGAAGAACTGCAGGCTCCCGGCTTACTCCAGAGCGTGGAAAACTCAGCTGCCAGCCTGCTTCACAACACAGCTTGCGGGTGAGCATGTGAGTCAGTAAGCCACTTTGTACTAGTTCTGGACTGGATATGGTTGATGCCAAGAAAATCCGTGGAAGTCATCCAAGCTCCTAGAGGGATGGATATCTTCTCTCCCCATGGCCTCAGGGGTAGCTGTGCTTGTGAGAGCAGTGAAAATCGTTAGCCAGCAGAGGAGGTTCACCATTAGAGCAATACAAATGATTGATTCCTCCGTCACCAGCCGAATGGAAAAGTCAGGGTGAAAGGAGGTTCGTGAGTGATTATTTTCCCTCCCCGTAAAATAAAAGATCCATATAAATCAATTTATTATTGACTGATATAACGGGGTTTTTTTGGAAAAAAAAAAGTGCAATTTCGTTTGGAGGATTTTTATATGTGTATTTTTCTTTAACTTTCAGGTATACTTCTAAATGAAATGTTGCTTTGAAATAAAAAGCCAAAAGTTTGGGTTCCAAAAATACCCAAATGAAGACAAGATATTCTTCCTTCCTTCCTTGCTTTGATGAATTCAGCATGAATTTAGAATAATTTCAGTAGACCAGATACTGCATATTTTAACAGATAAGATATCTATTACAAAAAAAATTCAACAGCTTGACTCGGGCAGCGTGGAGAGCAGAGCTGCCACGGGAGCTGAAGAGATTGTAAGAATCTTACTCCTGTGAGAGACAAACATGATCGTGAGTCTCACTATGTTGAGGAGCAAGTGCAAACTCACTTGGGCTTATCTTCTTTCCTTCTTTCCCCTCCCCAAATGGGCACACCGTGAACTGCCAGATAGCACAGTGGCCAGGTAGACATTTATTCCATCCCTCTGGCGTTTGTTCCATTTGATCCATCCCTCTGAACAGTCATGTGCACATTATTTCTGGGAGTTTCCTACTCCTGCATGGTTGAAGCCAAGCTGTGATTTATTATTATTAAAATCAAAGCAAGAATTTTAACAAGCAAAACATGTAAGAGATTGACATCCCTTTCATATTTGCAAGCTCCATGGCTTGGCAGAAGGTGACCAAGAGTACAGAACAGAGCCGTTCAGGGAAAGCAGATCCAAAGAGCTAACCTTTAAATACCTGTACATTTTCATATGCTCCATGTGCTGTCGTAGCATCATTGCCATGGCTGCATTATTGTTGTGCCTTAATCTTGGAAGTCTCTTGTGAAGTGACCTGTAGCAAAATCATGTACCCTGTACCTAGGCTGCACACACTGCAGTCTATCAGGGAATCATACCTTTATACTCTGTTCTCCTGTTTAATACTTGGTTCGTCTCTATTCCCTAGCTAACACAGTATTCTTTGTATTAATACATTATCCTTTCTAAGCATAAAGCAAACTACTGCATCTATTGTTTTACCTTTGCCCTGTTCTGACACATAGCAGAATCCTGAAATAACTTGGCCTTTCCAGAGGCTGGTTTTACTTTGCATCTCTATTAAAAGCTGTAGTAGAGCCACGGACACACTTTGTGCCCCTCACCCAGCGAACACCACTGGCAGGGGCTCCTGGAATAAATAATTTTAAAGCAGGTGTTGTGCTTTGAGGGGAGTCAACGTGGACACTGAATTTTTGCAGCATGGTAGCAGGGCTGTAGGGCTACAGCTTCCTGAATGTACTGTCTCTGAAAATAGCAGCTACGACACATTTTCAAAACGGTAAACCAGAAGGCAGCTTTCTAGAGAGCTGTGGAACATGACTGTGGTATTCACTGTTCAGGCAGACCACTCCAGCTTTTCCAGCCCCCACGCTGCAGCATAGACAAATAACTGTGCGCTTGTTCCAAGCACTGAACTGGGGCTCTCTGAAACCCTGATGGAGCTTATGTGGCTGCTGAGAAAATTCAGATGGATGTGCCCTCACACCTGTCAGACACCTCTGCTGTCCTGTGCTCATTCCAGGATGTCCTGGCTGAAGGTGACAGAGGGACAAAGCCACAGGCTTGGAGGCAGGGTCATGGCCTGAGCCCTCAGCCCTTCGTGTCCTCAGGGACGAGCTGCTGGCTGGTTCCTGGCGTGATGGGGAAGGCTGGCTCCATGCAGTGACCGTGGGCATTTCTGATCTCTGCCCTTTCCCCATGGTGTGGGCTGGGCTGCGAGATGAGGGTTAATGCTGGAAACAGCATTATCACCAAATGGGGCTTTGCAGCTCTGGCCCTGCATCCGCTCTGTGGCTTTGGGTTTATCCCTTTCTGCCAATATCATGGGGGAGATGACTGCACCGCTGTGCCTGGGGTCCCGCTAAGGAGATGCTGTGTGGGGTTGTGCTGCTCCTGGCAGAGCTCTAAGTTTGGAGAAGTATTAAGCTCTTGTGCAGACCATGGCTTCGGTCAGGGCAGGGGGAAGTAGCAATAGAAGCTCCTCTCTCTTCTTGGCAGCATGGATTTTGTCCAAGGGACACCTCCTTCAGAGTCTGCCTTGGGTCGGTGCCCCCTTCTACTTCAGCATTACTGAGCACAAGGGTGAACTCTATTTTGGATGGTCCTTGGCACCATCATCTTCCCAAAGAGAAATGCTTAGCTGGGGAACTGTGACAGTTCTCTGGCCAGAAGGTGGGCAGCCGTGGTGAAAGGAGGGGAGCAGCTACACTGCCACCTGCCTGCGCTCCCCGTCTTTCTTTCTGGGGCCCTTTCAGTGCGATAGTTTGTGTTCGGAGTGCTTGACTCCATTGATAGATGTCAGAAAAGGGGAGATGTGAAATGGCTGGTTGCCTCCAATGGAGGGGGCTGGATTTGAGGATGAAGATCCAGGGCTAGATACAGCCGCTACGGTGATGGAGAGCACAGAGCTTCTCCCTCATCCTGCAGCAGCATCCGTGGAGCGCACTGTGCGGAGCTCTCTCCCTGTGGCACTCCTGTCTCACTCTCCCTCCAGCACTGTGCTCTGTTAAGGGGATGTGTTACATCCAGTGGACGGCTACATGCTGTGAACTGGCAAAATATCCACAGAGAGGCAATATAATTCTGTTACTTGTTCCTCTTTCCCAGCTGAAAGCTGATTGCGGTCGTGATAAAGATAAAAAACAAACCCCAAACGTTCATTTCGTGAAATATTTAGGCATTTTGGATTGAAATGAAGGAAGAAAAGAGCCAGGTCTTGGGGTTAATAGAACATGCTCACTTAATTGATATTTATCTAGAACAGCATAGCTTTCAGTCCCCTCCCCTTGCTGGCTGCACAGATAGTTTCTTTGCTTAGCAGTTGCCACCCATATTGCCTGAACTGCCAAATACATACATTTCCTTCATTCCCCAAAGCAGAACTGTTTGCAAAAGGTCAAGCAGGATGGGACTGCTGCAAGTAAAGCCAGGCTGCAAAAAGCCAGTCCACATCTTCCAGAAAATTGAAAAGCAGTAGAGTTAGCAAAAAGACAAAGTGGTTTTGGCTTCCAGGGACCGGCTTGGGGTTGGGAAGCACATGGCAGTTGCTAAACGATGCTCCCCGGGGACTTGGGAGCCGCTGGGCTGCAGGAGATGCAGCAATCACACATTGGCAGGTGGGGGGCTTGGACCGTCCACCCACTCCCGAGCCGGTCCTTTCCCAGGCACAGCTCCTGTAACTGGATCCAGGTCTGAACTGCTGGCTGCCTGCACCCTCTGCCACAGTTATCAATCTGCAGCCGTTCATGTGGGCATCCTCTGCTGACCGACATCATGCGCTTGTGGGGATTTTCTGTGACAGTGGCTAAAAGAGCTGGCAGAGCGTGCGGTATAACTACCAGTTCTCAGCTGGCTTTTTATAGTTTGGTTTTATGCTCTTCAGTACGGGGTCTGCCTGCTGGCTGACACACAGCATCGTTATTTAAAAATTTATAAACATTTGTTTTGGCTTTTCTTTCATTTCCTTCTGTGCCACTCCTACCTTCTCCGCTTCCTTAAATATTTCTTCTACTATTTTTCTTTCTGTTTCTTCAAAAACACAGCACTACTTTCCATTAAATAAATTTTAGGTTTTAGAGCTAGAGCCTGGTAGTGGCTCCTGAATGACTAGAAACCACCAGGTGAAGTTTGAGAGCTCCTTTGCCTCGAGCCCTCAGGTGGTGAGTGGCTCCTGGGCAGCTGGAGGAGCAGGAGCCGTGTTCGGAGACCTGTTTGAGAGGCAGGTTTTCTGTTTTCGCTCCATCTGCACTGTGTTATCCTGAGCACACGCACCCCTGGGGAGGGAGCTCGCTGTTTACAGCTCTCTCCTGTGATGGCAATGGGGTGGCTGGTGAACCTGCCTGTCTTGCTGGAGTCCTCGGGGCCGCCCGACATCAGGAATGAGGTGTTTGTAGTGAGATACGAACCATGAAACACCATCCTTATTTAAAACAGAGCTTTAGATGGAATGAAGCAGATGATGGTTTTCTCACACCGCGAGTGTTTTCATTAGGTTGAAGGAAACCTCTGGCTCAGATGAAAAATTAAAATCATTCTGCAGGTCAAAAAAGGTGTATTTTCACAGAGCAAAAGGAAAGAAGAAAGAACTTTAAGTCACATGGCAGGTTTTGGCCATTTTTAGCATGATCTTGCTCTTTTAAGTGTAATGTTGTTTCAAACCAGAGTGGCACAAGCAGCACATTTTCTTCATGCATTTGGGTATTGTGTAAGATTTGTTGAAATTTAGTAACATCATAATTTTGGGTCAAAAAATGCTTGCAAACTGCTACAAGAATGCTCAAGCTGCATTAGTGCAGTGAGCAAAAAAATTCTTATAATACAATCCCACTGATTCAAGCTTTAATTTTTCCATATCACAGGCTCATTACCTGTTAAATAAAGAAGTCTCACACCTCGCATCCCTTTGGAAAATGTTGCAGGAGTGCATGAGGAATACTGTAGCAAAAGGGGACGTTATTGCTTCGTGTTATTGAACGCTTGCAGAGTGACACCGGGACCCAAATTTTACCCTGAGTTGCCATCCAGTGATTACCCAGGGCTCTTCTGTGAGCTGGTGTTGGTAGGACCAGGTACCCTCCCCAAGACTGGTAGCATCTTAAGTGATTAATTTCTGCTCAGTGCTTGTTGATAGCATGTACCATCCATTTTCTATTTTAATGAATTTACTTTTCTAGGCATGCAGAGCAGGGTCGAAGATTGATGTAGTCGTTTCCGTAGTGTGTTTTGTTTGTGCGAGGGACTTCTCGGTGTTTCTGCAGTATTTCAGGCCTGTTGGATTAATGGGGGAAGCGTCTGAGAATAGCACAAATCACAGCGCTGTGGCAGGCGTGAACAGCAGGGATGGCGTCTGCTCTGCTCGTGTGAGGACTATTAGTGATCTGGTGCCTTGCATGGGGCACTTCAAGGTGAGGGGAGCTGGGGACTCTGTCATGGAGCCCTTCAAAAACTGGGGGTGCGGAAGTGTGATAATGTCACCAAGTCGTGGTCACCTAGCAGCAAGGCTGAAGGGACCCCCAAGGTTGACTAGTCCAACCGCAGCCCCGCACTGACACCAGCTGTATATTCCCCAGATGGATGTTTTTTAACCTGTTTTTTACATCCTCCCATGGAGCAAATTCTAAGTAGAAAGAATTTCCTAATATCCAAACCAAATCTTTGTAGGAAACCAGGAAGAAATCTGCTTAATTGAAGTGAAGAAGTTTTATGTTGCATATTGGAGTCAAAAAACCAAACCACAGCCTTTCTAACTGTACAAGTGGCAAAGCGGTGCCAAAAAATTGCCCAGGATTTCTGACCCATCAAACAACTCCTTAGGATACGTCTCTGTGACGCGTGGCCCTGTAGGAAACCTTCTCCCTCTCCATCCCCGTTTGTAGGGTGAGAGGTTCTGCAAGCATGGGGAGAGGGCAGAACTATTTTTCTATTTTTCCCTCCTGCCAGCTCCAGGCAGCAAAGCCCAGCAAGCTGCATCTCCAGGCATCATCCTCTGAGCCCATCTTTCCACCTCCCTTGGGGACACCATAGCTGTGGCCCCTTTTTTGCTGGTATGAGCTTTGGGCTCAATAATCCCTCAGCCCAAAAGCTCTGCAGGGTGGGGGTACATGTTTGCTAAATCTTCATGCAGCACTTGAGCTCTCATTGCTGGCATGGGGAAGGTCTGGATTTTACTCCTGATACTTCCCATTTGCGGGTGCCCGCTTGGGAGCTGGCACAGCCCATGGGGGCCAGGGAGAAGCTCCCGTGAAGGGGCACACACTGCGTTGATTCATGGAGTCACGTTTGCACCCAAATGAAATGCCGCTCTGTGATTGTGGGCTCACACATAATATTTATGCTATCCTCTGTTTCACTCTGGGTGAATATGCTGTAATTTTGGCTAATTACACAATATGTCCGGAATAATTGCAGGGTGTTCCTCAAAATAAATAATACATCTTGTGTGCTCTGCTATCCATACTTATGAGCATGCTTTAACCTTCAGTAGCCAAGGCACTGATTGTGCTGGAAAATGACAGCTTAGCAGCTGTAACTGCAACTTCTTTCCCATTAAATTTCTCATTTTTTAAATTCCCTTACCTGAAAAAGCTCACCCTTGTGCTGGTTTTGGCTGGGATAGAGTTTCTTCATAGTAGCTAGTACGGGGCTATGTTTTGGATCTGTGCTGAAAGCAGTGTTGATAACGCAGGGATGTTTTCGTTATTGCTGAGCAGTGCTCACACAGAGCCGAGGCCTTTTCTGCTTCTCACCCCACCCCACCAGCGAGCAGGCTGGGGGGGCACAAGGAGTTGGCAGGGGACACAGCCGGGACAGCTGACCCCGACTGACCCAAGGGACAGTCCAGACCATAGGACGTCATGTTCAGCATATAAAGCTGGGGGAAGAAGGAGGCAGGGGGAGGACGTTCGGAGTGATGGCGTTTGTCTTCCCGAGTAACCGTTCTGGGTGATGGAGCCCTGCTTTCCTGGAGATGGCTGAACACCTGCCTGCCCATGGGAAGTGCTGAATTAATTCCTTGGTTTGCTTGGGTGCGCGGCTGTTGCTTTACCTATTAACTGTCTTTATCTCAACCCACGGGTTTTCTCACTTTTACCCTTCCGATCCTCTCCCCCATCCCACTGGGAGGGAGGGAGCGAGCAGCTGCATGGTGCTTAGTTGCTGGCTGGGGTTAAACCACGACAGCCTGCATAAATTCTGGAACAGCCCTACATCTCTCCTTTATGCTTTCCGTTCCTGTCAGGCTTTGGTTTTCTCCTCATCGGAGCTCAAGTCAATACAGGTGTAGAAGTTTGCTCTTTAAAGGGAAATGTTTTGAAATTTTGACTGCTGGTAAAACACACTGGATCAACAGAGCAACAGAAACTGTGCCCTGGGGGGAGACAAAGACAAACCCAGGAGTGTAGCTGTATGAAGAATTGATTTTTTTAGTTCTCTGGTTAAATGGAAGAAGTTTCTGGGGAGGGGATTCAGATCCAATGCAATATTTCATTCTACTTAAAATGAAACTTTTGCTTTCATCTCCATCTCTTTTAACATCTTTTTTTTTCATTAAATTGCCAAACAAAGCGTTGTCTCAAAAGAAAAAATCAAAACTTGTACTCTTTTCAGATCTCCTTTTTTTCTCCTGTTAATGAGATGGAGTTTGTGTATAGCTTCAGCTGCTCTTACTCTGAATTTTTTAGCAAAATATTCAGCTAGGCAATTTCACGCAGAGGTAGTCAGCAATTCTGTGCCAAAATAACTGGTGGCCATCAGTCAGTCCTCTTCCATCCCATTGTTTTCACCTGCAGTGGTCTTGGGGACCTCTTTTGGCCCTGCAGTGCTGGAGATGGCTGTCTTTTCCTTAGCTTGTGTGCAGAGTGGGTAGCTGGTGTTATGTACATTAGTTTGGCATTTGCCTTCTAGGAAAACTCATCCAAGACTTTGGACCTCTTTTGTCCTTGAGCCTTGGACCTTAGGTGGCTGGCACATGGGATCTGGAGCCTGGGGAGCGAGTGAGCTTCAGGGTGACTTCTATAAGTCCTAACATCCATAGGGTCCTATAGGGAACAGGGTGGCCTGCAAGAGACGTGTAGCAGTGGTCCCATGTTGCACCCCCATTTTCAGTGCTTTATATGACTCCTTTCTCTGCCCCTTACCTCAGACTTCTATTAACATCTGTGTAAAGCTGATTCCCTTGATATGGGAGGGCCTGCATAAACGCCAGTGCCATGCAACCACATCCTTTCCACCTACCCTGCAAGTGAGAAATAAGACTTGCCTGGAGGGACTCATCTTTGTAAGAGCAAAGCAGGCGTAGTGCGGAGCTTTGCACATGTCTGCTCCTTGGTAGAGGAGTGCAGGCAGGCAGCTGTGCTCAGTGCTGGAGGGCTAATTACTATTCCTCATTGCAGGCATCAGCACAGGAAAGGAAATCACTTCTCTGGATGCTCTTTTTGCCTGCAAGGTGCCATTCTGCTCTAGTGACTCACTGATGGTGACAGGAGGCGATTGCTTTGATGGGTGCTGTCATCAGTTTGAGCCCATCATCCCTCCGAGTTAGGGAAATGTCATTTTTTGGAAGCTTGTCCTTCAAATGCAGAGGCCATCCCTGTCAGCACAGCCTGTTATTTCACGTAATGCATCCTGGAAACACCAGTTGTCTCTCTCTGTAGTTATTAGCCCTGGGTGGAGATTCACCCTTGAGATGAGTAAATACACAAGTGTGCCATGCAGCTCTATTGTCCCAGAGTCATTTTCTTCTCAAAAGAAATTCCCTGTAATTGGAGGGTGACACTAACCCTGTAATCACATTGAACTGGAGCTGGGCATGGCCTTCATTCTGCATCATCGGGAAAGGAGCTGGGATCAACTTTGGTGCTCCCAGAGTCACAGATCTCGGGAATAATTCTTAGCATCAGTCAGTCAGTCTGTTTACATCTCTCCATCCTACTCACAGGGTGGGTGATGTGCCCGTGTGTTAAGCTGAATGGCTGTATCTAAACTGAAGGGGTTTGTGGCAGCTTTGCAAGGTGGGGCTGGATGCCTGGCTTTGCTACAGAGCCCCTCCTAATGCTTGGGCAGCCGCCGTTTGCCCACCGTGACCTGACCTGTGTGTAGGCAGCCTGCGGAGGCATCCAAATGCAAATGCCCAACGATGCTGCTCACCTTCTTCGGCTCTGCAGTTCATTTGCCCTCTCCCTGCCTGTTACTTGGGATGCTACAGGCTGCACTGCCCAATCCATCCAGGCCTCCTGCTTGTAGGCTTCCTTGAGACAGAGTGTGTCCTTCTGCTCTGAACAATTTTGCTGAGTTTAGCCACAGAAACCGTGGAAAACATTTTGTGGGGCTGGGAAACGTCCTCCTTGCCTCCGCCTGTGTGCTTTTCTGCACTCAGTGACTCCTGTGGGAGCTGAAGATGCTCAGCACTTTGCAGCAGGGTTTCCTACCTCCGCACCTGAGTGACACCGTTGGAGTGTCCTCCAGGATCCCCGCATGTGGCTCAGGAGGCTTCGACCTGCTTCGTGCGTGACTCACTGCAGGTGCGGTCACAGACCCATGTGCAGTGTCTGCTAAAGGGTCACGCTCTGCCGTGGTCACAGCTTGGAAGAGTCGGCCAAGGCGTTTGGCTGGGGAAAATGCACCCCTGGTCTTCAAGGGCAGCAGCTCCTGGCACAGCTGCAAGTGCTGTTATTCCTGAGCTTCCCAGTTTGGGTGGATTCAGTGAATCATGGTAGTGAGTTGAGCTATTAAACTTATGCCAACAGTCATGCATTTAATTGGAGACAGCCACTTACTTCATCTTAACTCCTCAGGAACTTAGCAGCTCCTGGCTGGGAAAAAAACCCAACATTTTTCTCGCTCAGCTTTTCCTCTTTTTCCCCACCAAGTTCTGTGCTGATGCCTGTCACCCTAGTAATCTGCATGGAGCTCACTGATGCTTTTTTGTGCCGAGTTAATGCAAGCCTTCATTAATGCTGTACTTCCGAAGGAGGGATTTTGGTACCCTGCTCTGTCTGCATGTGTTTGCAGTTTTTGGCTTATCGAGTATTCTGGAACCCATCCTTTTCAGGGGAGGGGAACTGCAGTTTCTGTGGTGGCACTTTAAACGTGGAGTTAATCTAAGTAAATTAGGAGCAGTATACGCTTTGACTTGAATGCTGGTTTTGGTGTGTTAAGGATTTGAGTGCTGGTTGGGTGAGTCATAAATCAACCTCCCATTATGACAGCTGCAGCCTGAATGGGGGAAAATAAGAATAATGGAATGTGTAAATTCCAGGCTAAAATGTTTAATTGCAATAAACAAATGTTTAAAGAACATTTAGGTGAAATATGCTCCTGAGATGTATTACAGTTCCTGTGTTTGCAGTCAGATCCTCAGCAAAACTGTTGCACAGGCACGGAAGAGAGTTAGCAATATGCCCAGCCACGGTTCAGATCAGGGCTGGAGATGCTTTCTCCCTTTGCCAGACCAATGTCCTTAGCAGGTACCAGAGGGACTGTTTTGGGAGCCTGCTGCTGGCATCTCTGACAGCCTTGCTGTGCTAAGACCCCGCAGAGGCGTTGAGTTAGAGCATGTCCTGCTGCAGAAAAAGAGAGCAAACAAACAGGCAAGTCTCCTGTTGAAATCATGGAGCAGGTACCTTCCTTCTGCCTTGTTGCAGGTTGCTGAATATAAAATAGCTGCTTGCTGTCTGAGCTACCAGAGTCCTCTGTTGTTTCACAGCTTGTTATGTGGAGAACAGTAACCCCAAGAGCTTCAGAATTTACGCCATAACCAACACAGAGTACTGCTGGCACCCAGCACAGTAACTTCTGGAGTGGATTTAAAAGCGATTCTGCACCAGCAACCTCAAGTGGAGGCCTGCCTGCCAACCAGAGCATCGCTATGAGTTGCAAGTGGCTCAAATCCCTGAAATGTCACTAAGCCCTTCATCTTTCCAAGAGATCATTGAAAAGCAGCCCCTCTGAGATCCCTACCATTAACTCAGAGAGTTCGGATCAAGGTGACTTCTGTGAGTAGGGTCTTGTTGAGTCCCTTTACATTTCCCAGCCCAAGGCAAAGTGGGGTCTGGCTTGCTGCAGCCTCAGGTCATCGTATTGCCATAATAAGAAGTGTTCTGTGAATTGCAAGAAATGCAGCTGCGGCAGACTGCCTTCCACGATGGAGTCTCAGCTGGAAATTAGTGTTGTGCCCTATTCCTTGGTCAGGGTTTGGATCGAATTGAGCTACCATACAGTACTTGATAGAGTGTAGGGTTCCTCACCCAGGGGTTTGTGCTGCTGCTTTGCTGATGGGAATACACAAGAGTTAGTGCCCTCGGTGGGGCTTTGCTAAATGTGGCGCTGGTGCATAACGTCATAGCTCCTCTCTGCCTTAAGGTGAGTTATTCTGCTTGTGTGTTTTTCATTTTCCAGTTAACGGGGCGAGTTCTGCATTCACCTTAAATAGCAGAACTAAAAGAAAAGGTCATTAAAGAGCTAGTGATATATCTGATAAGAAACATTTCTGCCAGCATCCCTGCCAGAGCTCTTGCTCTTTTCCCCGTAGCACGCAAATACCTTCAGCAATGCCTGTGGTTTGAGGGTGAGGGATGTGACTCTGCAGAGTAGCTGATTTGGACATGATTCCCTGGCCTTCTGTGAGCATGTCCCTGGAGATCAAACAAAGTATGTGTGAGCACCCTGCAACTATCGTGTCCTGGGCAAGCCCCAGGAGAGTGAAAATTGCTGTACAATAAGGCAGGAAGCACAGCAGCTGATGGTGAACCGAGATGACTTTAAGGCTCAGCAGCAGGGCAGCTGAAATGAATAATAGCAGCATCACATTACCGTTTAAGTAGAGACAAGGAGATTAGCAATCAGATCATGATTTAGTTAGCCTCAGCTGTGTTAAAGGGCTCAGAAAGTTAAAAGCAGGGCAGGCAGAGCTGGTGAGTTTGGTCTGTGGAAGGAGGAGTAAGTAGGATGCTCTTAAGGGGATGTGCAGTGAGTTGGTCACTGGATGGCTGCTCTAAGAAGTGTGATCAGCTGAGAGCTGTCTTCACCCTAGGGAAAACTCCTAGCCTGGCAGATGCTGCAGACCAGGAACAGAGCCATGGCTTAGCTCTTGCTCCCTGTTACTCTTATTGGCCTGTGCTGTGACTGTGCCTGTTGTGTCGGGAATGCTTCCTGGGCATGATCTTCTCCTGCATCTTCTGGGAGCACCATAATTTGAAGGATTTGAGCTCACTGCATCTGCATAAGGAGATGGTCCACTGAGC
Organism: Aquila chrysaetos chrysaetos; assembly: GCF_900496995.4. Lineage (NCBI taxonomy): Eukaryota > Metazoa > Chordata > Aves > Accipitriformes > Accipitridae > Aquila > Aquila chrysaetos. The sequence continues at coordinate 14,293,466 of NC_044013.1, read as the reverse complement.
TTTCTCCAGCACCGCCCAGCCCTGAACAGCTGTGTATGAGCAACCAGAACAGGAACTTTAAAGTAAGCATCCTAAAGTACAACAGTATTGCTTATAAGGGTAAAATATCCCTTTGCATATCATATGGGAATCCTACTAGCATGGGGTCTGCACTGGGAATCCATACTGCATGGAAATCTCGTTTAGTCGGTACTTTGGGATCAAGGCAGTTATAACTTCTTTCTTAAATCCATTCTGAAGTATTTGACTTTGTGTTTAGGGAGACACTAAGTTGGTGCTGAATTCTTGTATACATTAGTTCAGTTCCATTTCTGCAGGGAAAGCTGCTCCTACAGCAAAATAAAAGATTGTATGGAGGAGCCTGAGTGGGAGGAATAGGTTTATCCCAAGTGTGTTATGCAGTGTTGCTCCTTCAAAAGCAAGAGGATCTGAGTCCCCCTTGCTACATAGGGGTGAGGTTAGAGAGTAGGTTTGAGTTTGATTCCTGGTAAATTCTGTGAATTATAGAAAGAAAATGCTCATGGCAGGGTTTGTACTTATCTGTGCTGCATTTTTTTTTTCTTTTTCTCTGGTTTGCTTCTTTCTCTTATTGATTATAGTCTGGAGCAATATCATTGAGGGAACTTTAGACAATAAAAGTATCAAGGTTGTGGGGTTTTATTTTAATTCTGCCCCCTCCCCAGTGCCCTGGTAAGCACTGGGAATATTGCCTGCTGGAAGTTTTGTTCTCTCTTTTAATTGCAAAACTGTGAAAAGTTCTCAGTCTATTTCATTGTCTTTCTGCCTTCTGTTCTGACTTACCAGGGTGTCCCACCATCCTTAACTGACAAGGACACCTACTGGTTTTGAGATTTTTCTACAAACTGAGGTTTTCAGCATGATTGCTGCAGCATAAGGGATAGCAATGCTGGAAGACTGTGATAAAATTGCTCTGTAGATGGAAAGAAGTGGTGCTAAAATATATGATATGACAAAAGTAGGGAATCTCTTAAAAGTTATGTGCGGAGTTTTCCTCTGGGCTAGCAGGAAAAATCCTGTCCTGTGATTACACAGTTCCCTCTTCAGGTAGTAACTCTGTAGTGAGCTTTGGGGAGAAAGATGGGTAAGTCCTTGTTCCTTGTTAAAAGCTGCCTTCGCCTAAAATTTTGTCTATAGACCTCCCAGCCACACTGCTTGCTGTATGAATGACAAATCCCAATATCCCATTTTATGCCCAGACATGAGACAGGAGGTGGGAAGCAGCTACTCTGCTGGCTGCTGTCACCAGTGTAGCTGTGCTTGAGCTGGTCCCTTTGCAATCAGTGGAGAGATGCAGGTGGTTTCAGGACCCTGTGGACCTGGCCTGGCTTGCCTGTTGATTTTTGGGATGCAAAGGGAGCCCAGTTCGGGTGTAGAGACAGCTGTACTAGGTGATGCAAATCACCCATTGCCCTGGCAACTCCCTAACCCTCCTGGGCTGTGCTCTGTGTTAGAGAACTTGGTCCTGGCTATGCATGTCTCTATGCTGCTTTTGTATTTCATTCAGGTAGGTACCCAAAGGTGCAGCTGCTCACCAGTGCTTCTCTCCTGTAGAAAGAGACCCAAGGAAATGCAGAAACCAGGAAAAGAGATCTGTATGTCTCCAAAGGGCTTTCTGACCTTTTGGTGTCTGGAAAAGGCATTTGTTTGCTGGTGCTGCAGGGCATCCTAAATGAGGCTGGGGAGCAGGGATGCTCTTGCAGAAGAGGATCTGTGCAGTGAGGAGAGAGAGGAACACTGCTGCTGTCAGACTGTGTTAGGGCCAGGAGGAATGTGGTGGGTTTGTGTATGGCTGAGAGCTCTCTGCTTCAGTCCCTTCGAGTTTTACTTTGAATTTGGGCATGAGCCTCAAACTTCAGCAAAACCAGGTCAGGTCAGAAAAAAAAACACATGTAAGACAACATTTCTCCTCCAACCTGTCCCTAGGCAGGCATTGACTCAGAAAAGCCTGGGATTATGAAGATGGCAGTTGTTAAGCTTGAATCAGACCTGACTGTCTGTCTATGTCAGATCAGTAACAAAAAGGGACCCTGGGGCTTTATCCTGTGTTTTACTATGGTGACACTTAGCCTTCTGCTGCAATGGTTATTTGCATCTATAGCGAAGACGCAGGGGGACCTCAGGGGATCTTGGGTGCTGTTCTGATAAACTCTAAAAATGACATGAAGCTCCTAATGATGAGCAGATTTGCTCTATATTTTACTTGGTAGGCTATTTAGTAAAAGTGGGAGAGGTTTTCATGTGTTCCAAAGTGATTTGCATGATCAAAGTATAGTTTGCACCCCAAAGAAGAAGGAAAGGTCATTCTATCCTGTAGCTAAATTATCTTCCCAAGAAAGGGGAAAAGGTCAGGGGTTTTTTATATCTCCACTTCTCTTATCCTTGAGGGGCTTTAAGACAAGATCTCCCCCCTTCCCTAGCACACAGAAAGCCTCAGGCTGCAGGAGCATCTTCTAAATCTCTCCTGCTGGGAGCTCTTTCATTTTGTGCAAAGTACTTAAATGCTAAAATTTAACCAGAGTAAAAATGAGGCTAAGACTCATTCAGGGACTCAAACGTAGGTCTCGTATCAGAGAGTGCCTAGTAGTGCCTTTACTATTGTGGTATTAGATAAAAGGGAGGAAGGGGACAGGCTCAAGGAGGGTGGTGCAGTCATCTATGCCTGAGAATACAGCTTTTCATTGCCTCTAGCTTTGATGTGCTTGTTAGAAAAGCAAGTTAAATTAAGCTTCTGCCTTCAACAAAATAGATAATTCATTTTGGTGAGAAGAAAGCAAAACACTTAGCTCAATCTAAGGCTCAGTTTGACATCTGTTGGCTTGACCGACGCTAGCTCTTACTAGATGGCCAGTACAATTGTACTTATTCACTGTCCCAGAGTTGTCTTGCTGGGAGAAAGCCTGTCTGCAGTCTACAACACTCTTGTTGCTATGAAATCACTTTTTTAAGGCAGCATAGAAACCAGCTGATACTGATTGATTCAGTGGCTTTTGGAGCTGTGAAATAGTACCTGATTCTCCCTGACTGGTGGAGGGGTTGGTGAAGCTGAAATCCTTTGCACCTGCAGCCTGTCTGCATCCAAGGTCCCTGCTTGCTGCAGGGGGGTTTGCCTGTGCAGAAGTGCAGGCTGAGTGCTGTCCTCAAATGGAAGTTGTACAGCGCAGTGCAAAATCGTTAGAGATGAGGGCTCCTAATGGAAACACTTAACACACAACGTGACTGGAGTTATATAAGGACTATGGCTTATTAAACAGCCTCACTAGAGGCATGAAAGATGGGAGGCTGACAAGATTTTGGTATGCTACACTGGATTTTTTCCTGTCTATTGAGCCAGCAATAACTAGGTCTTATTTATTTACTTTTGGTGGGTGGTCACATAAAACCACAAACTGCTGTCACACAAGGAAGATCTCTGCCATTCAGCTAGTGTGTCTGTTCACGTGTAGCCAGCTAGCTTGCTTTCCAGAAGCAATGCCTGTGACAAATTGTAAGACTTGCATGATTAAAATTGAATTTATTTTTGACCACTTGATTTGTGTTTGATCAGTTGGACGGCAAGGAGACAGGCAGTAATGTTGCAGACCTCTGTCATGTGAAGTTCAAATTGCTTTTGCTTTTTTTTGTTTTCTTTTTCCTCTTCAGCACAGGTATAAAATGTTGCAGAGGCAATAAGGAAGTCCCTAGCCAGTCCGTGGCTGGCTCATGATGTACAGGGGCTGGGAAAGGACCCTGCTAGAGGCAAAGAGTGATTCTCATCTACCAGAGTGTGGCACATGTTTTGGGAGGGAGGAACATGCGGGATTTTGAAACAGAGGCGTTTTAAGGTGCCCATAAGTGCTTCAGAGGTCATTTTTGGAGGTGTCTTGCATCTGTTCCTTTTAGGATTTTGCTCCCTGATTCCCACACAGTTGGACTCATGCAGCCTGATTCAGCACTCAGTTACTTTGGTTTTACACCACTATAATACCAGTGATTTAAATAGATTTTCATTGGCATAAAACTGGAACTGCATGATAGGGAATCAACCATACAGAAAACAAGGTAGTTGGCTTCACAGGCTGAATAAGAAACAATAAGCAAATTCTTTCCAACACTGCTAGCAAATATTCTTCTGAACGAGTGGCATATCCAGAATACATAAGCTGTCTAAAGACTTTCATTTGGTAGCTAACTTTCAGTGAAGTGATGTTCCATAAATCTGTTACTTTCTGCTGCACCAACTATGCATTGCATTTTACCTGCTCATCTGATCTCAATTTTATTTGCCTGTACATCTATGTATATATGAATATTTTACAACCATGCTTGAAAGGAATCACAGAAAGCTGTCTTATCTGCCAAGCACTTCTACATTTACTCAGGGCTTAATGGGGGCCAAGCAAATTGGGTCTCTTGCTACTTGGTATATCTAATAATAATAATTTTTTTTGCAGAACCCCAGCTGAAAGGAATTGTGACAAGGTTATTCAGCCAGCAGGAATACTTCCTGCAGATGCACCCAGATGGTACAATTGATGGGACCAAGGACGAAAACAGCGACTACAGTAAGAAAAATTAGCCTGTTTTGCAACCCAATTACAATCAAATGCATCACCTAGTGGGTCTCACTTGTGTAGCTTTATTTTTGAAAAGATCAAATTAGGAAGAAGCCAGCTGTTTTCTGCACATTTTTTCTATCTATCCTTCCCCTTTAAATCTTGCCTGTATAATTTCATATGTTTCCTCTCCGATCTTCTTCCCTCCTGCCCCGATTCTGTAACTGCCATCTGGGTGGGGTGGAGAATAAAACCCATGATTTGAATTGCTGCCAGAAGAGAAAGGAGATTATATTTATACACATGCCACGTGGGTAAAGGATATGGGGAATTCTCTCTCCAAGGAGAAGAGGAGAAAATTGTTTTCACTATTTTATCCTGAAAAATTCAGCAAGCATCAGGAATTTCCAGGCTGGAGAAAACCAGCTGTTCACTAAAGTCTAGTGCTTTGAGGCTAGTGTAAAGGTTGAGGGTATTGAATGACCTTTCCAAAGGAACTCATCTTCCAAAAACGTGTTCAAAGGGGTTGGGTTCATGCTGTCCAACAAAGGACAGCAAAGTGCAGCAAAGTGATGCAGGTTTAAAAATGATGCTTGTGTGCAGGAGCCATATTGGCTTAAAAAAAAGGCAAAGCAGTAGCCAGTCTTCCTTTTGCAAAAGAAGTAGTTTTGTCAATACCAAAGCTCCTTCAAAAGGTTAAAAAAGGTTCAGGATATTTTCTACAGCATCTCTTAATTTTGTAGGTGTCAGACTGATGCTTCTGAGTGGACAGTAATAAGCTCAGATCCTTGGTGCCACAAACTGCACTCAAGTCTTCATTTGTGTCATCCTATGTTGGTTTGAAGCTCCCTGTACCGCTGCTGAAGGGACATTGTATCTAGCCTGTCCAGCATGGAAGGTGTCTTCCTAGTCATTACTAGGGATGAACAGAAGTTCATCTGTGTGGTGGGATTGATGGAAGCAATCTTCATGTACTTTGTGAAAGGAGGAACCTACCTAATTTGGGGACAAATCTTGTTCTAACTCAAAGAAGGTCCTAGCTGGATTGAAGGCATCATTCCTTCAGGAAGGCAGGGCCTGGGCTGCAGGTGAGGGCTGTCTGCAGTGCTGCAGCACACATAGCAGGGCATTGACGTTGTCCTGTGAAGATGCACTTGGACAAGGGTGCAAGGTGGCTGCAACCCTACATCCATGGTGCTTGCCCTGTCCCCAAGAAGCTGGCAGAGTGCTGTGGCAGGAGTGTTATGTGTGGTGGGGCTGCTCTGCTGCAGCCAGCTCAGGGCTCGTGTCCATGCATGAGAGGAGTTTTGGGAAGATGGCAACTGAAATTGTGGGAGGCTGGCAAAGCCCTTGTGAAATGACCCGAGAGGCTGTGTTCACCAGAAACTCAGCCTGTAGCAGATGCGAGTGTTGGGTTTTAGTCCCCTTTTTCATGTGCTGGTGTTGAACAAATGAAATACCACAAATTGCAATGACAGCAATTGATGTTGGAGAAGGAGAATCTGTGGACCTCTACGCATGTACTTTTACTCCATGAGAGACTGAGCAGGTCTCTTTGTGCAAGAAGAGTCTGGCCTTGTGATTTTTCTCAGGCAGACACCAACACATGGGATGAGTTCAGTGGGCTTTAGTGGGTGAGTAATGACCCAGTGTTGGGTTGTATTAGCTGCTTTTTCTTAAAGAAAGAAGGTATAGAGTGTTCTCAATCTGCAGAAAATCCCATTGGAGGCCTATTTGTTAATGACATGGGAAGAGCTGCTAGAGATGACAGGGATTCATTACCCTCATCTATCAGTGAGGACTGAACAACACAGTAATGGGCTTAAGTGGAAGCACGGATGAATTTAGGTAAACAGTGGAGGAGAATAAAATGTAAGAGCAGTTCTGCAATATTTCAGGCTGGGAGGGAAGATGAGGGAAGCTGCTGCTGGCTGCACCTTGGTGGGTGCAGGGGAACCTCCCAAGTCCCCATGGTTAAGGTTGGGCCCCAATTGCCCAAACAGCTCTTATTTATATATCCCATCAGAAATGTTAGAGGTCAGTTTGGCAAGGTGCTGAGTACTTGTGAGTCACTTCCACCCAGTCTTCTTAATCGGAAATAGATGGGCTGAAGGGCACTTCTAGAGTGTAAATTTATCTGGTGAGATGGCAGCCCTGCCTTGGCAGCTTGGTGGGACAGGAGGCATCTAGCTGAAGTGTGCCAAGCCACTTGCTCAAAGTCATGGGCTATGTTGGAAAGTTTAGTGAAGTTTTTGAGAGAAGACTGAAGCCAAAGAATTACCCATCCCCTGAGATCAGGGGATATCAAAAGAGTTAAAAATCCAACCTGATAATATTTGGCTCCTGAAAATGAAATGGGGAATGTGCTTTATTCAGTTTTGTTTAACTTTTTACAACATGCTCTCTTATAAATCTTCAGTTTGAGTCAACATTTTATATTATATGAAGCTTCCAGTTATAGCTTCAAAACAAAATCACATTTTTCACTTTTGAAATGACAAAATAAAGCATACTGACTTTTTTTTTCCTTTTCTGTTCCTCCAAACATCTCCATTTTTGACCAGAAAAAAAGTCAGAACTTGCTTGTCTAAGTGAGCAGCTTACAGATTTACTTCACTGATGTTTTCTGTTTTAAAATGCCTCTCCAGAAGATTCTTGACTAGCCAGTCAGAAGTCTGTGCATTATTTCTGTGCAAGGGCAAAACTCAAAGACTAGATAAATAATATTTTCGTATCCTTGGAGAGGGGTTGCTTAACTTGCATCCACTGGCAGAGAAGGGCAATCTTGATGGCTACAGCAGGATCTTTCCCATCCTGGATGATCATCTGTTCTCCATGCAGAAGCCATCTTACCACAGTTAAATACACAGCGAACACCGTGTTCCATACATTGCTCTGTGTTCTGTAGCCACACACTGATTATTCAAATTAGCATTACGAAAGGAAGCTTAATTTTCATGGAATACATTAGGTTGGTTTACTCTGGCAAAATAAATGTTTAAAATGAGACACGACATGTCCCTCAGATACGTCTGATGCAATTAAAAGTTCTAATAAAAATCCAGTTATTTATATAAGAGGAACTGCTAATATTTAAGCAATTTTTAAATTAATTATTTGGTGCCCATTTTATGTGTGTTCTTGAGAGGCTGATGGCATTTATTTTCCACCTCCTCTCACTTAAAGAAAAAGAAAAAAAACCCAGAAGCCAAGTTCTAATGGCATTTGAATGGGCATCCAGCCAGTTTCCCGCGAAACAGCGCTTGGGACATCTGTTCCTTATACCATGCAGTTAAAGGCACGCCATCTTAATGTTAGCAAGAAGACAGATTCTCTGCCTACTTGGATTGGGATATATGAAGAATTTTCTTCTAATCGGAGCATAGTTTCATGGTGTGTGAGGCACTTGTTTGTGTTCTTAGTAATGTTATATATGAACTTGAATTTGGGGCAATATCTCTTCCTTCCAACTCCAGTGAACTCAAATAGTCTTTCAGGGCAGACTGTTGCTGTCTGCTTGCATTGTGATGGCTCTTTCCTGGGCTGAGCAGGGTAAGGCCCCTTCTTCTTGAGAGCAACTGGACTTCTTTGTTTGCCAGCATAATCCTGCTGAATGTCTGAAAAGCCTCAGCAAATGGACAGTACGTAAAGGATAGGTCAGCTGTACTGAGCAGGTGGAAACAGCCCAGCATATCTAGGATATTGTTTGGGGCTTTCCAGCCAGAAACACGAAAAGATTGAGAGTGGGGAAACCTCTGGATGTCTCCAGTCCGACATCCTACTTGGAGCTGGGTTATCTTCAGTTGCACAGAGCCTTGTCCAGTTGTTTCTAATGTCTCCAGGAATGAGCTATTCCATAGCTTTGTAACATCTCTGGTTCCAGTGCTGCACTATTCTCATTCTAGAGAATTTTCTTTATATCTAGTCATAATTTCTTCCTGAGGCTTTTGTCTAATGTCTCTTGTCCTTTCATTGTGTTCCTCTGAGAAGAGTTTGTCTCTGGCTTTTCCCTTCTTTGAGCTAAGCAAACCCAGTTCCCTCAGTTTCTTCTCTCATACATGTTGCAACGCATCCTCTTGATCATAGCAGCCTTCCTCACTCCCATCAGGATTTTAAACCTCCCCATCTCATGGTGCACTGAGGCTGCTGTTGCCTATTGCATCCTCCATTAGTTCTTCCTTATTCATGTGCAGCACAAATATCTTGCACCAGAACAAATCACCTGGTATAATTAGTTTAGTGCCTCTGGCTTACTACTGCTTAAATTAGCTGAGCATATGGACCACGTCTTATAGATCACATGACTTGCCTTACTCTTCCATTTTTGTAAAAAAGTTAGCACAGACCCATAGCTAAGTATGCTTTCAGATTTTAAAAACGGATTATGCAGCTGGTAAACTGCCATAACATTAACAGTGGACAACATACTTATGACCAAAGGGTTTAGAACTGGAGCATGCTAAAAGTAGGATCATCAATAAGCAGGGTCAGGTGTAAATCTACTGATGGTTGAAAATGGTAAGATTTAATGAAGGAAAATAGGCAGAAATATTCAATGTCTTAATTTTTTTTTCTCTTCTGCCCATGAAGTAAAAGCATGTCCTTACCATGCAGTTGCAGATGGCATAGAAAATGTACCATTTGCAGTAGAGAGAGTTTTAAAAGCATTTGTTAAATTTTCTCCTTCACATCAGCATACCCTGTGTCCAGTCCAACTCTACCAGAGTTAGTCCTTGTCCCCTTTTCTAAATCTGCTGCTTCATGTTAACCAGAATTTTTTTTCCTGACAAAAAGAGACCTCTTGCTTTCAAGGTTGGTTGAGGATTTCCCCCCCCACATTTTTACATGCTTACAATAAAGCTTATAAGCTTTTAAATCTGTTCTAAAACAAGATGAAACATTCATTTGGAAGCATGATAACAAAAGGTTTCAACTTCTTCGAAGATATTTCTGGATTTGAGTGCAGAAACTGCTCTGAGAATTTACGAAGTCTTGATTGACCCAAACAGCTTTTTTCATAGAGGGAGACATTTGCTTCCAAAAACTTCTTTGGCTGTTAGTTACCTATGTCAGATGCATGTCCTTCTGTTTGCCTGCCCACTTGCTCACCCACTGTGCAGTATGTTGCAGGAGATGCTCTGCCATGCCTAAAAGCCGTGATTGTGGATGTTGCTACCACGGTCTGCAGCAGGGTCCCAGGGAGCTTGGGAACTGGCAGCGGTCTTGGTACTGTAACACAGAGCACAACAGGATTGTTCCTGTGCTCCCTTAGCATGTGTAGGTGGAAAGAGAGAAATTTGGAGACATGTGGGTGTTTCCACGCAGAACTTCTCACACAGTAATTCTGGGTATTATCACCTCGCTGCCTAATGAATGCTCTGAATGGTCTGTCACAAGTTTTCTATGCAAGACAAATTGGCTGTAGGGAATGAATGATGATGCCCATTTTGTTTCATTATTAGCAGTAATATGCTCCATTTTTCAGTGGGGGGGGAAAATTATGGAAGGGGAATTGCTTATAAATAGACTTGTTAACTGCAGAGGGTTTTAGACCTTCGTGGTAGTGAGAAAGTGATAGAAATATAACTTTACTTTGGTTAGTGAGCTTTTCAATGATAGAACTACACTATAACGCAGCTCTCCAATGCTGAGTAGCTAACGCTGGAGTGTGTGTGTCTCATCTGGGGACAGTATCAGAGTAGCACTGTCCTTGACTCCAGTTGTTCACAGGCCAATACCCAGGCTGGACTTCATTTGCTGTATACATCTGTTGACATCCTCCCACGAAATCACAAATACAAGCACTGGCTTTTGTAAGACTTCAGCGCGTGCTTTGATTTTTTACTTAATGTGGTGCTTAAAAGCATGAAAAGGGGCTGAGAGTAGGGTTTCTTGTCACCAGACTCGAGGTGCCTCCCTTTTAGGCAGCTCACTGAGGGAAGTCATCTAGGCTTCTTTGGGAATTGAGTGAGAAAAAAGGGCATTCATGTGAAACTGGGACTCATTAATCCCTTTTTGGAGACAACCCTGAAACCAGCTCAGCCAAGGCACCTGTTAGATATCTTGAGCAAAGTGGCTTTCTGTCTCCTGTGCTTTTTTCAGGTTTTACTTCTGAAAAGGTATCCACCTCTGACCTTTAAGCAAATCCACCAAGAGTTCAGGTTGAAGGTAAACAGTTTCCCATTACTTTTCACATACCTTTTGGGCTCTGCTTTTTCTCTTAGAAATTGTACAAATCCTGGGACTTCAGTTCAGACTTAGTAGTCTGAACCACTGGCTCTAATGAAAGAATCAAGCCACAGAGCCACAGTTTCAGTTCTTCTCCCCCCCCCCCTCAGCCCTCCCCCCCCCCCCCCCCCCCGCCATGTTGGCTATAAATGTTGTTCTTCCTTTGGAAAGGAATCCAAACACACTTCTGTCTCCTCCACTCTGCAGTAATTCACAGGCTGTACATGAGGGAGGTTCTTGGGAAGCATCTTGAGGTTGAGTTAAATCCGTGTGTTACCTGGTACACATATATTTAACTAGTTTCCTTGGGGCGGGGGGCTGATATTGCACTGGACTCAACTCCCTCCTGTCATACCAGGATTAACACTAGCCTGGCCTGAGGAGCTATAGTATTTTGAACAGGCCATTTCAGCAAAAGCTGCTTTATCCTTCACAGCTGATATTAAATCAGCAATGGTCCATCTCCAAGGGAAGGAGAGACTGGGAGATGGCACAGTGAGAAGGAGGACCATTTCTCCTAGAACCATTATGTGAAGACCCCTTTGTGCTGTGCTTTCTCCAATGTGATGTGTCAGGCATAAAACTTCATAAATGATCTATAAAATGAATCAGCTAGAGGATGATGTCCTTAATGGTCAGCTGGGAAATAGGAATGCTTCACTGCGTGCTCTGACACTGCACTCTGCCCATTCACAGGTCTCCCCTGGGCTAATTTGAACACCCCAAAGCTCTTGAGACGTTTCAAGCAGGCTTTTGCAAATAAGTGAGCATTAACAAGCCATGAGAAATGCTTCATGAATGTGGAAGGGCCAGTCTGACCTCATGACTAGGGAACCAGAAAAAATACTCCTTTCAGGGCAGTAGTGCAGGAAAAGACCTTGAGTGAAGTATTTCCATTGCATTTGTGCTCACATTTCTGCCCGACCCTGTGCCCATCTTTCTATATCCTGAGCTCCCTGGGACAAGGTCCAGTTAGCTCTCTGTAAGCTGAAGCACAAGGGATCCTACAACATCTGGATACTCTTATCCTATAAATCTCAGTGGAAACAAAGCCATGCTAATGCTTCAGTGCTCAGTCTATCAGTGCTGACAGTCCTCTCCTCTTTGAGCCCATTCTGTTAGAAATGTAGCAAAAGCCTGACAGTACGTAAATGTATATGCTCATGTGAAAGGTCTTTCAGTGAGATACAGGGTCTACTTGGAATCAAGCAATAAAGTAATTAATTGGGAGGAAGTGGTAGCAATGCTTTCATCAATAAGATTGCAGTAAAATTGACTATTGAAAGGTCTTGTCCTCTTCTGTCTTATCTAGTGCTGCTTCTGAATGAAGAGCAGTGCTCAGGTCCTGGTGTGGAGCACTATATCTTCCTGAGTTTCTTCATTCCCTTGACAGCAGGGATCACAGGGGCAGACACACAGTCAAGTTAATTTGCATCCTTCTGGCCATGGTTGCTGTCAGTATACTCTCTTAGCATATGGCAAATGCAAAAAAGTGTGACTAGGCTTAAATCTGTTTCAGGGTGAACTAAACTAAGTTGTGTTTGCCATGGGCAAAGACGTGTATGTGTGCAGTTACCACAGCTCAGCTGGCCCACGGAAAGCTGTTGAGATGCGCTAGCGTGAGTGCACGTATGAGCCCTTGGCATTGCAAAGGCAGTGATCAGACAGACTGAAGGGTGTGTTAAGGCTTTTGGGAGGCAGCCACATTCAGTACTTTTAAAAATCTCATTTCAGCATTGGCCCTGTGGCTGCAGACCTTTCCTCTAGCTGGAAGCAGGACGTTTGATTCTAGTTCAGTATCTTTTGTTAAGAGTCAGGAGTGGGGTGGGCTGGCCCTGCGGGAAAAAGCAGCAGTGACCATGCAGCGTCATGTCTCCATAACCTTTGCTTTTCTTTTCCTTCTGCAGCCCTTTTCAATCTAATTCCTGTGGGTCTTCGTGTGGTGGCAATCCAAGGGGTGAAGGCAGGTCTGTACGTTGCCATGAATGCTGAGGGATATCTCTACAGCTCAGTAAGTATTTTGCACTGTTGGGTTCCTGGAGTGGTTTGTAGGTGGGAGGGAAAAGACTGTATTAGGACTTGAAGCTTTTTCTGAAAATGGTCATGTATCAGCAAACCTTTAAAAGCAGGAACAGGGGAGCTGCTGCAAGGCCATGCAATATTCACTTTAAAGTGTCTCCACAGGGATTTGTGGCAGTATTTCCTGACCTGTGAAGATATACTTTGTGTTCCTTTGAGTAGTTAATTAATGTAGGTCACGTTGTAGAGGAGGTTGTGTGGTTGGCTGGTTATATTCTGGTTTCCCATTTGTGAAATGGCATGGACTGAATGGAATTGCTTCTGAATTGTGCCTGGATGACTGATCGTAGGTGGTGCCCCAGTGGGTCATACTCTGCTTTTGACTGCAGTGTAAATCCACAGCAATACCCTGACTTCATTAAGATGGTTCCGGACTATTCTGTTGGCAGAGTGCTTCAGCGGAGCAGAGTTTCCCTGTATTTGTGTGGTCTTTTTAATGCACATAAAAGATAAGTGAGGCATTTTTTACTGACTAATTCCCCTATAACTTTCTTAGATGGCATGAAAGGGCATGAGGTTATTCATAAGATTCTCATTTGAAGTAAGTAATTGATTTTCACAGTGAATAATTGATTCAGTGATTTATTAAATATGGCAGCCCTTTGCCAGAATTTTTTATGCATCAAATAACTTTGCTCTAGTTCTACATAGTAAAAAGTGATAGCTAATAATACACTTCTCATTTCTGTAGTTATGATATCTTTAAAGTGTATAGCCAAGATTCTAATCTCGTCTGCCTTTGTGTAAACTTACAGTGCAGCAATTCTACTCATCTAGGCATTTACTTTGCTTTAAAAGCGTATGTGAGAATTGAGATAGGACCACTGAAAGGACAACAGTTTCAGTTGCTCCTACGCAATTTTTCCTAACTCTTACCATCCATCTTCTTTTCTGGTCAGTTTTAAACTACTCACATGGTTGGGATTTCCCCCTTTCCCTCGGGAGGTAACAAAGCTCTGTCTCCCCAGTGGCTCAGGGTAGAAAATGGCAAGTGAATGTGTTAGTATGCCTGGCGAGATAGGTCTCAAAACTGGCTGCTTGTCAAGAGAAGACAGAGAGATCAATCTGGATCTCTGTGGATGCCAGACGCTTCCTGTTCTTTCATAGCCCAGTAAACATAAATGACTGCTTCTAAATAAATTACATTGTTTACTAACAATGAAAACTTCCTCTTTTTGTAAAGCTATCAGAGTCCTAAAGGTAATACCAAGCATGGTGTGGTACTGCATTATTGTGTGTGCTTCCCTCTAGGCACATAGTTGGGGGGTCAGGACCAATGTTTTAGCCTGTGCTGTGCAGTGCTGGCATACAGGGTTTTGGCCCAGCACTGAAGCTCCTTGTACCACTGGTGCCCCAAAAATGAGGACTGCAGGAAAGCAGTGTATGTCACAGAGCCACATCCAGCCTGGCGGGGGTCTTTTTGGAGCAATGTGGGGTCAGCATTTTCTGAGCAAATAGTGCAAGGGTGGGAAAGGTGTGGGGCTCAGGCAGAGGGAGAAATGAAGAGTTGGAAACATGATGTTTGACAGCTGAGAGGTTAGAGGTGATGCAAAGTATCTCTTGCTAGCAGTAGTGAGATGATACTGAGGGTGGGGAGGATGTACCAAGAGATGGTGGGCAGCAGGAGGACCATGTGTCCAGGAAACACATCTGCTAGTCATATGAAGTCTCCTAAAAGGCAGCAGATCATACATGTGTTCAAATGAGGGTGCTTTAATGGGGCCTGCTTATTCCCAGCAAGTGTGCCTGTCTTAAGTAGGACAGTTAATCGGCGAAGGCTAAGGATGTACCGTGATGGCCAGTGGTTAATGAAGTGGACCTCATGGCTTGATGGCATTCAACTCTGAACTAGTAAGAGTTAAACTGTTCATTTCACCAACATGATCCAAGGTTTCTGCTTGCAGTAAATGGATGCTACTGGCCCATCTCTACTCCAGGGAGGTGGAACTCACTGGACACTATTTTCTTCTTGTTTTGACTAGTGGCTCTGTCTCTGTCTTACAGCAGTAAATCAATGAATTCACTGTGCTTTGGTGCAGACCACAAGGCAAGAAAAAAGAAAATTTGTGGATAAAGCCTGTTAGGAGCAGGGAGTGTGGGTCAAGCCACTCATAATGTCAAAGACGAGGGATGAGACTAGGGTCCTATACATGAACTGGATATAGGTGAAAAGAGCTCAGCCTTTTCAAGCAGTCTCTTTTGGATGCTGCAGCTTTCTTTGTGGTGCTGGGATCCCACTCCAACATTTGGCATGGCTGTGTCAGTCTTGAAGACTGTGCTGGGGAATTGCTTTGGCAGGACTTGACAGTCTGTTCCTCTCTAGGGTGAGCAGGGCCCCCAGCCCTGCCGCCTGGACCTGATTGCTGCCCACACCAAAGGACACATTGTCCCTGTCCCTTTGCTTAGCAGATCCTAAACTACAGCTTTGCTCTGTCTCAGCCCAGTTTCTGTTGGTGTTGTGCATGTACCTATTTTTTTCACTAGCCATTTCTGAAGAATTTCTGAAAAAATGGGTCAATATTCCCCATAGGTATTGTTCACTCACACAGATCCATTGACAAATGAACTTTTTCTGCTGCTTGGCTGCCTCCCCTGCTCTCTGTCCCAGGCCTAGCCCTGTGAGGACTTCTTGTAACACCCTCAAGCCCAGGACTGCTTTCAGATAAAATATAACTGTCCAGGGAAGTGGGAGGTTTTTTGGGTGGTGGTTTTTTGTTTGTTTTTTTTTCGTCTTGAGCCCAGATTGTGGCTGAAACTGAACACATCAGTGTGTGTTTGTTTTGGTTTTGTTTGGTGGTGGGGGTTTTTTTATGATATTTAATCTGTGTGTGTCAGCTGAGACTTTGGCTGACGTTCTCTGCCCTGGATCAAACCAGAGGCTATTATCAGCCTGGTCTCAGAGATGGTTTGTGCCAGCTCCTCCTGAGTTTGGGCCAATGGGCTGTTGAATGAATGGGTTTAGAATAACCAGCCCTTGGAAAAAGTCTTCCTGGTGCCAATCAGCACAAAAGCAGGGCTGAGTGGGGTCCTCTAAAGCCAAACTTGGTGAGAAGGCTCTTTGCAGAAACATGCAAGACACTGCTATGTGCTCAGCCACATCGATACCTTTAACAATGAGTTTCCTCATCTCTTCAGTTAGGGATAGGTAGGGACAGTGTGGGGTTGGGTTGCTGGGTTGAAGCCAACCATAGATCCCCAGCCAACATCAGAGTCCTAAATGCATTAGATAGCAAAGTCTCCTTGCTTGGGAAGCAGATGCTTGTGACTTTTGTGCATTATTTACTTACACTAGATACCTGATTTTTTTGTTTGTTTGTTTTTTTCTTCCCCCAGTCTAGCTTATTGCTACTTCTGAGGTCCGCTGGGGAATTAGGTGCTTAGTAGGGAAGAAAATCAGGTGTTGGTCTGAGGCACCTGACTTTGCAGACAGTAGGATGCAAAACACAGTCTTCATAGCAAGCTTGCAGAGTCATTGGTGTGTTCCCATTTGATTTCTTGTAATGTAGAGCAGCTGTAAATTCCCTGATGGTGCACAAATGTTTTTATCGGCACCTGTTCTGCGGTGTGACATGACTCTCCTGAGGATCCACTGCTAGCATTTTATGCCAAAGTAAAAATATACAGAATGAATGAAGAGCAGTGGGTATTATTTGTACTGTCTTAGGGCTTGGGAAGCTGAGACCAAAGGCTGGTTGTTGCAGAGGAGAGAGAAACAGGATAAAGAGGTACGTCCTGCTCCAGTGAGTTTACAGCCTAATCGTAACGGGAGAAGACACAGAACATGCTCTCCTGTCTCTATCTGGAGTTAATAGTTCCACCACCAAATTAATTCCTACTCTGGTATAACCTTTCTCTGTGAAGTTTCTCTCCTTGGAGCACAGCTTTCTCTCCGTTACCCGTGCTGCAACAACTCACAGGGGCATGGGGAAGGGGGTGCCTGCAAAGTGGTTTGCCTGAGAGGTAAACCTGGTTCTCCTGAAGCAGCCTCTACAGGCCCACCCAATCACTCCAAGTACACTGAAATTGCAGCTCTCAATATGATGATATGTATAATTCAGTGGTGGTACAGCTGGGATTGGTTTTGCCCCAAGTGCATAACACTTCTCTTCCAAAATGTACTGCGCTCAGATATTCCTTGTTGTTTAACTTGGAGTTCTAATTATTTTTGAAATGGCAAATCGTGATACATAATTTATTGGAAAGACTGAGAAAACCCTAGCAGAGATACAGAATACAGAGGAAAAAAAATGGGTCGCTTACAAGAGCTCAGTATGGCTTTACAGTATAAACCTTTGAGTTTGAAATGCTGAAATTAGAGCTTGAATCACTTCAAAGATTCCTGCTAATAAGGGAATGATGATGCACAATAAAAAAACAAAAAAACCCAAAAAAACCAAGGCAGCATTGAAAAAACCCAAGTCATGTTAAGAGCTCAGTGTGTCTTTGCATTTTCTTTTTCTCTGCTTTTTTTTTTTTTCCTCCTCTATCATTTTGCATAATAAACATGTCTTGCATAATAATAAACAAGCATCTGGGAAAGTATGTATATTAACTGTATTTTTTTTAATCTGCTTGCAATGCTTATAACTATTTTGCTACAACTCCTCTAGGGTTGCTGTGCTCTTATTTACATCATTTCAAGGTCAGGAGCTGGAACCAATAGTGCTGCATTCTCTCCCCTAATAAGCTTGGGGTGTTAAACCTGCTCCTGCCAATGCCATTTCTTTTAATTCCTATTTGACCACCAGTGGTGCTAGTTGATTCAGTCAGAAGTACCGATAGGCCAGGCAGGTATCCTGGATGTGTTCCTTTTGCAAACTTTGCAAGCAAGCACACTTGCTGGGGGGATTCCCTAGTTTACATGCCTCATTAGGGAGCCAGGTCAGTGGAGAGAATGAAATGTCTCCAAGGGCAAAGCACAATGTAATGTGCTTTTAATTTCCCTCCAGAGTATCTGCTCTTCTGCTGTTTAAAGGGGCTCGCTGAATGAAGGCATTAACTGGGTGATGTAAAACTCCTCCTGTCCCCTGGCTTATTCATAAATATGGAGGGAACAAAATGGATGCTCAGGGAAGCAGCTGTGCTGAGGACTGCCAGCCCCTGGGAGCAGATTCCTGCCTTGCATCGAATGTTCCTAAAATACAGCTCCTGGCGGGCACCCTGGCATGCCACGCTTGTAGCATGGAAACTTGTAAACACGACTATCAATAGCAAAGTGGTCCCTTTTCCCTTGGTGAGGTGCTGCTGCCCACATTGCTCTGCTTGGCTCTCGGGAGCTCTTCGAGGGTGCAGTTTCCCTTTCACCCCAGCGGAGCGAGCTCCCTCGTCCTGTGTGTAACTGGTGGAAGTCGGGCAGGACCAGTGCTGGCCCGCACTAGCTCAGGGGTTATTCAGGATGTTGTGAGAGCTAGCAATGGGTACAACCTCGCTTAGCTGGACTGCTTGTCAGATAAGGAGAGCTGGGACAGTGCAGTACTGTGGCTTTTTGGGGGCAGCTTTCCTGTCTGGCATCCTGATGAGGGACCTGTATTCTCTGAACTTTCCTAGCACAGCACCACAGCGGGGCTCCCATGGGGAGGGTGCTGCTCTGCACCTTGTATCGACGTCTGGAATATTAGGTCAGACTTAGCTTTTGCCTATTCAAGCAAGAGACAGTTCAGAGGACAAAATCAGTAACAGCAGGGCCTAATCCTGTTTTCCTAGCCAGCTGTTCCTTGTCTTATGTGATAGCAGTGCAAATTACAAAGAATAAGTATGCTTCAATAAGAAGTGCCTTCTCTTAGCCTTGGTTGCGTGGGATATTTAGGAATGTGCTATGTTCCACCTAACACCAGCTGGAAGAGCAGGCATGGGACGTTCCCCTTTGTCAGCAGTGGTCTGTCAGTGTTGGGATGCAGTATGATCTTGTACTGAAATTTCATTTGGGAGGAAAATTGGGGAAAAATGCTCCAGTGATGCTGACTCATCTCATTTTGACACTTCCCCAAAGAAATGTTACAGATTCCCATTCTGAAAGAACTTCAGAGTGTTTTATATTGCTTTATTGTTCCTAATAAAATCAGAACAAAATGTTTAGATTTTGGCTGAGCATTTTGATCCCACATGATTTCCTTGAAGTATGGAAGGGGGAGGAGGGTAAAATGCTGGTGGGGAGGGGTTGCTCTAAATTGTAAGGGAGGCAAGAGTAGAAATCACAGAGATGAATCAGTTGTAGCTGCCATCTTACACACAGTGTTCCTTCTGCTGATTTCCTTGAGGCCAAATGTACAGGCCTAACCTTAGATAAGCAGGTAGGCAAAGTCTTTGGAGCAGGTACTAAGCAGCAGTAGCATTGCATGGAGCTTGCCCGTTTTTCTCCTGCGCGTTGTGTGTGATCGATTAACTAGTATAGAGGAAATGATGAGGTTAAAGCAGAATGGTTGATAGCAATACAATATTTGAGTTGGATTTTGGAGGAAACTCCAGGAAATGTCTAGACTGAGGATGGGACAGTGTGCAGGGAAGCCCCTAGTTAGCAGAAATTATGTGTGAGCAGAGCACTTGTCCCAGAAAACAAGAACCAAAAGCTGACTGTCACGATGTCGCTCTAGAGAGGCAGTCACAGCAGAAGTCCCTTTCATTGCCTTCCCTTTGCATCTTGCTGACAGGGGGATGCAGGAGCAGCCAGTAACTGAGCTCTTCTCTCCCTGGGCTAATATTTTGCTTTTCCTCAAATTCGCCAGTCTGGTTTGCTTGTTTTTAATGCCATTTATCCAGTGTCTGTTTTGTCTGTAAATAGTGCCATTGTCTGTTTGCCACAAGTGAAACCCAGACAAAACTCCACGACATCAAGGGTGACAGCGGGACTATTATTAACATTTTATTTTGTGGTGGAGGGAGGACAAGGATTGTCCTTCCTGGGTCCAGAACTCTGATATGAAAAGAAACGAGGAAAGTTTTGAGTGAGGACGTGTTTGGCTGAGGTCAGGTGTGTGTTAATGAAGTGATTCGGATCTCCTTTTTGAGAACACCAAACTCAAATATAGAATAGATAAAACTAGTGAATGGTGTGCCTTTGCCAAACAGTGACTAATGGGTCTGGAGGCGAAAGCAGAAGATATGACAGCCATAGGCTAAGAAACCCAAGGGAGAAAAAACCTTACTGACTGTGTGCATGTAATTAGAATTGGAAGCCAAGTGATAGAAAACTTTAAAAATGGGGAACATTGTTGAAATGTAATGCAGTTTTCCAGGGGAAAGGAAGAGAGGTTCAAAGTACCAGGGCTATTTCAAGCCAGACTGGCTGAATCAGTGGGGAATGTAGTGTACTGTAGCGGAAAGGCCTGGATAGGAGCCTGAACAATCCCTGCTTTGCTATGAAAGGATACCGTCCTGACTAAGCACTTGCAAAGCAAAAATAATTTTCTTGAAGCCTCTGAATCACAGGAACTGAGTTCAGGTCCCATAGGTTTTTGTTACCATGAGTCCCATGATATAGGGCTGGGTTCTGGCACCTGTAGTTACATGGCACGGTGCCTCACAGGAGCCTCCTGAAATCGGTGGAGTAAATGTGCTCGGTGGGAGTTATGAACCTGGCCTGAGATGTGCTTGTACAAGATCTAGTTCAGCAAAGCGCTGAAACTGCACCTCGATGCTTTGCTGAATCTGTACTCCCTGGTCTCCCCTGCCGCAGGAATGCGGGCCCTGGGGATTACCAGCCACTTTCAGTTGCCTCTTCTGGCGTCTTTTCTGGAAGAGCCACTCCTTACTGCAAGGAAAACTCCAAATCTACCCAACTTCTCTTGCCGGGAATTCATCTGTGAAACAGAACGGGGTGGAAGGGATCTGTTCGTACTACCGGCAGCCAGTCACTGCTGTGATGTGTTGCATGCTGACAGCGTGCTCAGCTCTGCAGAGCGCGTGGGATGGCCGGCATGCTTGTGCCAAGGAGCCTGCAATCTGTGCGCGAGCGGGGAGGAGCGGAGGGGCACCTTGCCAGCAGCATTGCCCAAAGGCATCCTGGCAGCAGAGCAGGCAGGCAGGACACAGCTTTGGGCCTGCTCCAGGGCCTCCTGAACCATGCCTGGTCCTTGCGTCTGGCCTTGTGGTGTCCAAGGTGCACCAACGAGGCCCTGCGAGGTCTGTCGTCCGTATGTGCTAGCTGAGGGGGAGCCCGGTTCTGGCCTTGCGACGGGAGGGTTAGAGGGTAGCCGCAAAGCGGTGGGCGTCAAAGGCAGAGCCCATCCTTCCCCACCCACTGCGTCCGCTGACACAGGGGCTGACTTTGTTTTAAAAATATGCCTGGCCCTCCTCGAAGGCTGGAAACGTCATCCCCGAAGGGAAATGGCTGAGTGCTTTAGATCTTCTGGTTTTTTATTACCGGGGTATTTAATTATATTCTCCAACTTGTAAATTTTGAATTGAGTATCTGCTGTAAGACCGTTTATTTTCTCATTAGTTTTTTCTCTGGAACGGTACAGGAAGCTCTAGGATGGGGCCCGCAGGGTTTTGAGACGCTGCCACCCGGCACTGTGGGGACAGGCAGGTTCTTCAGGGATCCTTGGCAGAACGATGACACAACGGCATCGTCACTACGATAAAAGCTTTACTTTAACCTGGGCCCTCTGCAGAGCGGGTTGGTTTAACAAACACCCGAAACCTTCTGCAGAGCGGGTCTGTTTAACCAACGTCCTAGACTCTCTGCGGAGCGGGTGGTTTTACGCATTAACCATAACTTGAGCTCAAACGCACACACAAAGCCCGCTGGATGCTCGGGGGCCGCAGCGGGGGATCTCTGGCCCCCGGCCTCAGAGCCGCCGCCACTGCCCCAGGCCGCGTCCCGCCCCGGCAGCCCCGTGGGCTTATGCGTCCCTGTGTTAGTGATGTCGGTGATTCCCTGTGCTCGGGACGTCTTTAAAGGAGAGGTGGGTATGTGACCAACCCGCCCACGGCTAATGGCCGCCTGCCCCACAAGATGGTGCACGGGGGTGGGAGTAGAGGGCACAGTCACGGATGCAGGATTATGAGAAGATAGGATCTGAGAATTCGGTAGTGAAGTCGTGGCCTCTTCTGTGTCATGAATGGGAGGAGGAAATCCTTGCTTTGCTGGAGGCTGAGCCCAGACAGGGTGGTTCAGACCAGAGTTTGGACTCGTGGCCTGGCCCTTATTTTCTAAGCTTAAATGAAGTTATCTCTGCTGCACCAATAGTGATCTGTTGACTTCTCGTAGGACTAGAAAACCAAGTAATCATGGTTGGAGTGGTACCTATTAGTCCCTTTATGGTGTATCGTCTCTTTCTGCATGCAATTAGGTTACACGCTTGATCTTTTGTGACTAATTTCACTTGCTTGCAGTTTTGCTGTTCTTTAGTTACACCTAAGAGCTGCTGCTGCTTGTCTTGTTGCTGTCGTCCTTTTTTCTTTTCCTTAACCACTTTTTATTAATCTCGCAGCATTGTGTTTCAGACAACATACCCAGACCAAAAGATTCATCTTGGTGGGTGAATGCTATGTAGACTTATGCCTGTGGCCTCCCCTACAGCTTTTGCTTGATTAAAAAGGGAACCTTCTTCCCTGCTGATGAGCTACAGAGTGCATCCTTTGTTGTGTGGAGGTGGCTACTCTTCTGTGGAAAAGCCTGACAAGCCTTGAAACTTTTAAACAACATTAAATTAATTGTCCTTCTCTGAAATCAATAAATCCCTTGCATACACACACGAGTCACAGGTTAATTTGGTGGTTTGACGTTTCAGGCATCGAGAAGGCAGTAAAGAGACCACGAGGGTGTCCTGCCACCTCTGACATACCAATGGCACCCAAGGTGCGGAGGAGCTGTGCTTTGGGAGCAATGGTAGCCTTTCATGCAGCTTTTCTCTAAGCTGAATCCCAGAAAGTTGAAAGTATTTTAATATTCACAATGTGCTCTCTAATCCCCAAACACATACCTAGGCACCAGCTCCACGCTAAAAGCTTTCTGAAATGTGAACACCCTCTTGACATAAATAAGACATGGCATGACGATGGTAAGTCTTCCTATCTCCTCACCACCTTCCTCCTGAGAAGACTGAAGGACTGACTTCTCATTCTCTTTATAAGAAGCTTCCTTGGTGAGCTCCTCTGAAGGCTGCGCATCAAATGCATTATTGATAACAGCACTTGGGGGTTGCATGCACACATGCACACGTTACAGGCTCCCAGATGCTGTCTGGAGCACTGCAGAGGAATTACTGCAGCTGGACAAAGATTGTCTGCTTCTCTCTAAAGCCTCTGAGGTAGTAATCAGCATGAATCTCCTGTCTTTTCTCTTCCACCACTAAATCATTGTAAGCATGAAATAGAAGAGAGGAAAATAGAACCTCAGGGATTTTGAACAAGGCTGTTAGGTGAGGAGGCACTGAGAAAGATAATGTCCAACTTTCTAGGCACGTGCAAAGTGAGATGAGGACCAAGATTTAGCCTAATTTTGACATTCCCACAAGCGCAGTGGCCATGCTAGGCTATTGCTTCCCCCAGCAGGAATGTCTCCAAAGCAAGCAGGGGTCGAGAAGGGCAGTTCTTGGTATTCCTGCTGCAGTGTTCAGAGCCCTTGCACTTATGCCAGATATCGTGTGCCTTTTAAAGTGACTTGTTTCCTGCTCCTGGTGGGTTGAAGAGTCACCACATTGTCCCGTAGTGCTCTAAGTTGATTTATGTGCACCATAGAGAGGTTCCCCCCTTCCTCCTGACGCTGGACAACTACTGTTGGCGGAGCTGGGGCAGCTAATGGGTTTTAAGTTTTGGTCTGTACTCAGTGCCAAGGAGAACGGTCACCATCTGCAGTTAGGGGTTACCATCTATTTCCTGTAGCCCCATCTCTTCTGTACTGTGCCTGTTCACATGTCAGCTAGATGGCTGCAAAGAGGCCCTTGCTTTCCAATAGGGCAGAGCAGACTTTGGCTGGAGGAAGGACCTTTGACGGGATACAGCCA
The DNA here is from genome assembly GCF_900496995.4 of Aquila chrysaetos chrysaetos. Taxonomy (NCBI): domain Eukaryota; kingdom Metazoa; phylum Chordata; class Aves; order Accipitriformes; family Accipitridae; genus Aquila; species Aquila chrysaetos. The sequence goes on along the minus strand of NC_044013.1, from coordinate 14,269,660 downwards.
GCTCGGGAGAAGAGCGCTGTGCAGGTATGCAACCAGCCAACTCCAGTTGGGATTCATAATGTTGGTTGTTGCCTTCCTAGTTCTTAGAGAAAAAAGGCTCACAGCTGTTATACTGGCTTGTACAAAACACCTTCTATCTTCTTGTACCTCTTACTGCTGCTGTGGGCATTTTAGCTGGGCAAACCCCTTCCTTTTTCTCCTTGCCTCTCCTGGTGTGCTCTGAGAGCTGTAACTGAACAGCACTGGCCGTGGCATCTTGAGCGATGGTCTGTGTCTTTCTTGGCTCCTGCCTGCCTATCCGCATCTGCACAGAGGCTTAGCAGGATCTTGTCCACAGGGGATGTCTATGGATGTCCTGTAGACACCTGGTGTTATAGGAAGGCATCTAAAATGCCACTGCCATCCAGTGCTTCCAACTTGTAGACCTGTCTGGGAACTGACATGCCCTTTTTCTGGCTTAGCATGGAAAAAGCTTGGAGACCTTGTGTAGGGACTGCCCTTCGTCCTCCTTTTCCCATTCCTCAAGTGTAATGCAGTGCTCTGCCCTAGCAAGCAACCTGGAGGCATTGAACCCAAAGGCAGACATGGTCTCCAGCTGGAGAAAGTGGAGGATCACTGCAGGAGTCACATCTACGAACTTTTCTTTGGGGGGAAAAAATATAAAGGACCTCTAAGAGCAGACCACAGCTTGGCCAACCCTGTCATGATACTTATGGTCCTGTTGCACTCGAGATTGTTTCCGGTTTAAACCCTCTCACCTGGTTTATGATTTATGTTTACTGCCTGTAGCAGAATTTCCCGGCGGATGCCGGGGAATCCTACCATGCACCATGGTGAGCAGGAAGGGAACAGAGCAAAGGGAAGGACTCTAGAAGTACTTGAGGTGAAATCAGAAGCAGGGTAGTCTGGTGATAATGGCCAGGGTTGGACTAGGAGGAGGAGCGAGAGTTTATGCCGAACACCAGCTTTTGATGGGAGGCCAGATCAGAGAGGTGCTGTGTCGCTTTAATCTCTGATGGGAGCACCACAGAAATACTGTCAACATAATGCAGGACCCACCCTGTGGCTCTCGCATGTCTGGTAGATAGACAGTCATTAAAATGCAGTTCTTTTGCATAAAGGTACGTCCCATGATTGGTCTTCGGGGATGTGCTGGTCTGAGGGTGTCTGGGTCATCTGGATCATTCGCAGTAGGAGGAATTATCTCAGCTGGGGCTGCAGAAGCCAGTGGTGTGGGCCCTGAAAAGAATCTGTTATTGCTTACCTGTGAGTTGCTCCTGGGTTCTCCCACGCTCTCAGATAATTTTCCACTCATGCTGGGAAGCTTCATCATATCGTTAAGGAAACTGAGCATAGAGGAGTGATGTGACATGCCCAAGGTCATGCATGGAGACTGGATTAGGCCTTCTGTTCTTCCTGATCCTAATTCTTTGCCTTAATCACAAGCTTTCTTTTGTATCACTGTGATTATTCAGGGAACTGGTGCATCAGCAGCAGCACAACTTGTTTGTGTAGTATCTCGTGTCTGAGCAAATCAGTTTGCTCTGAAAGCTGTGTGCTGTGTAGGCAGGGCTTGCCTCTCCCTCTCTGTCTTCCCATTTCACTTCTTTTCTGGCTCCTCAGCATTTATGTCCCTAGCAATCTTCATTGAGGATAATGGGAGCAGGCAAAAGAACCACAGGAGAGTCGTACTCTGCCAGCCATCTTCCCTTGCACATCTTAATACCATATGTCAAGTGCAGTTGCTCAGGCTCCACAGATATCTCTTTTTTCAGCCACCCAAGGAGCTGGGGCTGTTTACGGTGTTGGCTTCACAAGATGGCAGGTGGAGAATTGGAAACAGCTCCTGAGAAGCTCAGGATTGCAGCAGTGCTCTGGAAAGAAGCACTTCTAATGTGCTGAAGCCCCCAGGAGCTGAACAGCCAAGTCTTGCGAGAAAACCTTGCAGTAACAAAATCGGGTGTTGATTTTCAGACAATTTAAAGCCCTGCTTTCAGAGGCATTGGGCACGCAGTATATCCCCTTGCTCTCGCTGAGATGAACGTAAGGGTGGTCCTTGTGGGTCCATTTTAAGTCGGTGTCCAGCTCCAGTAGATGCTACTCATAGTGACAGCTAGGAGAAACCAGTAACAGAGACAGTAGCTTAGCGAGCTATCTGACCGCTGAGAAAACATCTTAGGCTGTGCAGAAATACCTGGTTTTTCAGAGCTAGGATGGGTACCAGAAACTGTCTGGGTGGATTGCTGGGCAGTCTGTCCAGCATTCACGGTGCTTCAGTAGTGCTTTACAGCCCTGGTATGGTGCCATACACTGTGTCTTCCTCTCTCCAGGACGTCTTGTGCCCTCCAGGCATGACCAAGAACTTAATGAGAGTGGTGGGCCAAACTCTGTGCTGGCAGTTTTGCTTGGAGGTGGACTGGGTGTGACTTAACAGAAAATGTTGTTCCATAGGTTTTTTTAGTGGTGGAAGCATGGCTGTAAATTATCACATAGCAAGGCAACAGTGGAAAGACCAGTACAATTTCTGTGGTATTGAGAGATATTTCAGTTTCTGATGTCTCTGCCACTGGGTTATATCTAGAGCAAACCAACTGATGTTCATGTAGTCAGAAAACTGAGATGCGTGTATTTACCCCAGCGTACCTGAGACCGTGGTCTGCTCAGTTATTTGGGTAATGTTGTGAATGTGTGCATGCTCATACTACTACATATGTAGGAAACCAATTCCTTTCTGAGGCACTGGAATATGAATTTTCAATGAATTTTCTTTGTTAATAGTGTTTTAGGATGTTAGTGAATAAATGGTAATCTATTAGAAATAGTGCCTGTTTTGGAAACTGGAAATCATCATATCTTTCTGCGAAGTCATAGAAAGACCTGCTTTTCTGCCAGAAAGCTCAAAGTGGGTTCCAGAAGAAGGAGAGAATTACCCACTTTTTTACACAAGAAAACAGAGGTGTAGAAAAGGGAAAGATGCCTGTTGGTCACACTTTGGTTTGTAACTCCTTAGTTGCAAAAGCAGGCAAAGCACCCAGATTCCTATAGCCTCAGTTTCTTGCATGACACTGGCTAATCTCAAGTGTTTTTTCAAATTTTTCTGCACCCCCATGAAAGTGTTGGCCACTGGATTCCAAGTGTGAATGTCTCAAACTTTTTACTCTGCAACAACCTCTATTTTTGTAAGGAGCTCTGAGAGATGACTTATTAAAGTATTTTAATTACAGTTTCTTGCATCTCCAGGAGTTTCTTGCAAAGAAGTTCTTTGTGAAAGTTTATTATTCAAATTTGGAGGGATGGAAGGAAATCAATTTCCTCTTTCAAAACTACATTTTTTTCACCTACTCTATTTGCTTATCACTCTCTGCCTTGCCAGGATTATTCTAATCAGATTTCACATATAAAAGAATAACAACATGAAAATAATTCTCCTCTTTCAAGTATTTGGGAGGCTTAAGTAAATTAAGACATTGATCAGATTCTGCTCACTGTTGTAGCTGTGAATACAATGGAGGGTACCTGGTGTGGCTGGGGAAAGAATTGTGTCTGATGTGTGTCTTTTATCTTCAGAGAGAGGCCAGAAAGGAGGATTGAAACCAGCCTTGTCCCTAGGGATTGTTTGGTTAAACCTGTGTTTCTGAGTAACAGCTGGGTTGTAGACCTGCAAGGCATGTGGACACAGCCCAAACCAATGGGGGCAAATGGCAGAGAAGAGATGCTTGCGTGGCTGCAGGTTGCACTACAGTAAGCTGCTCTAGCAACCAGACCTGCCAGGCTGGTGCTTCGCCACCACCTCTTTCACCGAGCTGTTTCAAAGTGGAACCAAATGTCTGAATTGCTCAAGTGGTTTTGCAAATCTGTCCTCAGCCTAATGCACCAAAATAACAGCCTGCAGCAAGGCCAGCACAGCGTCTCTGCATACAGCTTATTTCTGATTTGGCAGCTGTTTGAGAACCTTATTTGCTGTACATGTCAAGACTGATAGCGCTCCTGTGGGGGCTATGACCTTGACCATCCTTTCATTCTTCCTCAGTAAGCTCATTACAAGCTCGTAAATCATCATCAGGGTTTTGCCACGAGCTAAAATGAAAGTGTCTTTCTGTAAATACTGCCACAAGGAGGTAGACTCACCTTTCAGCTTGAAGTCTGGGCTTGTGGATATGGTGGAGGAAGGCCACTCTGGTACTGATTCTGGCTCCTCGTATTACAAGCTAAGTGTTTCTGTTGAGTTTGACAACAAATAACTCTGTATTCCATAGGTGGGATCTTGATAGTAGCTGAAAGATGATATGGATGTGCATTCATACTTAGCTGGGAAAAAGACAACGCACAGGCTCCTGACAGCAGTAGTTATTTTGGAGGTCCCGGGCACATGAAACTTGGCTTTAGTAATACAACAGGCCTGCAGTCAAAATGTGAAAAAAATGTTGTGTCCCTCTTTGTAGATGGAAAGCAATTCTTGTATTTAGGGTGCTAGCAGGGCAGTTCATAGGGTTCAGCTCCCTGCTCTGCCACAAATGCCTTGCCTTGACTGCAGAATTCAGTTCAGTTGCCTTAAACCTGGACATTTGTCTCCCTCTGCAATGTGCCAGTATATCCTGCCGGGCCTCCAGAAGACTGTGGATGTCCCTTAGGTCCTGTGTCCCACCTGCCAGCCCTGTGCATGTCTTGCATGCCCCAGGACATCTTAGATGGCACGAGGAACTTATGTTTAGGTAACTAGATCGAGCCCTTAATTTCTCTGCCTCAGCTGCTCATCTATATGGTGGAGATAAGATTTCTTTCCTACTCCCACCGAGACAGTGTGGAGATAAGTGCATTGGTGATTGACAGGCACTCGGATGCTATGTTGAGGTCACTGTGTAAGAGCCTGAATAGATAAGAGAGTGACTACATGACAGCATGAGGGTTTTTTGCTTTGTTTTTTACCTCAAAAGATTTTCTCCTTCACATGTCCTTTTCCTATCAGGTTGTTAGTGCTGTGAAAGAGAGATGAGGTCACATGAGCCTCTCACACCTGAAGCCTTCCTGGGTTGATATTGCTCCAGACCTAGCTGTGTTTCTCTCTGAGTCCAGCCATGCTGGCCCTGTTTGACCTATTTGCCCCACGTTACTGAATGAAAGAAGTGTGTGTATATCTCAGCAGCATTTGGAGGCAGCTTCCATTTGGGATATCTCTATTATTCATTAAAAAAAAGAAAAAGGCAAAAGGAGGCTCTTGGTTTTCAGGTCTGCCAAGTTGGAATGGTGCAAGGAAGTAGGGAAATCACTGTTTGACTTCAAAAGGGAATAAATTGACCTGGCACCACCTGAGAGAATAAATCCAGAACCTAGCTATCTTATTTTTCAGCTAAATCACTGTTCTGGCACCTAGTTACTTCATTGCCAGTGGTGCTGTAAATACTTGCAGCTCCCTGTGGTTTCAGCGGGATTTCAAAGTAATCACCATCCCTGCAGTTCTTTTGCCTTTTATTTACAGACTTCAAAAGCTCAGTTTTATGCTCATCATTTAGGACTCTGTTTCCTGACATCCATTTGGAGACTGTCCGAAAGAAATCTTCTATTGCCAAGAGATCTTTTCGAAGTTTCCCCTAAGGGAACTGAATACTGGAAGTCTCTGGGACATAAGAGACCAAACTAGCATAGGCGCTTTAGATAGTCACAGCCATAGACCACACTGAAATCTAGGGCAGGGTATTAGGTGATCTCCTTCCTCAGGTCTCCCCTGAAAAAAATCAAACCGTTGTTCTCTGCAGCAGAGGACTCCCATGCACAGTGGGAGAGGTCAGTGCATTGAGGGCAGCAAGAGGAAGCTGTGAAGACCTCCGTGCTCTGCAGCACAAGCTTTAGCCACACAACTCTCAGAGAAGAAACTGAGTAACCACATACATTTTTCCAAAGACCCTGTGAGAGACTCTGCAGCATGCACTTTTTAGTTCATTATGTCCTTTTATTTATCTGCACTTTCTCAGTGTCCCCTTTCTTTGTGCCTGTAGTCGTCAATCATATGTTCAAATACTTGGGTACGATCTGCTCTCAGTAGTGTCACTTCAAATTGTAAAATTTTTTACAGTTAGCAGTTTCTCAGTTTCTGTGAACTGAGACTGATGTAATTATCAACAACGTACTTCCCCTCCTGCAACTCCTGAATCTTGAGTCATTGCAACCTCCAGAAAGTGAGCGAAAGCCAACAGAGGCCTTCTGAGTGTATTTGTAAGTCACTGGCATTGCCTAGATTCTCCATTCACTTGTATCCTTTGGGTTTTTACTGAAAACACACTTAAGAGAAGGCCGTGATGGCCATCGCTGCAGCCCTTCATGTCCACCCAATTCTTGCTGGATATTTCTCTGGCTGGTTCTGTGGCCTTATACAGTAAATAAGTCATCAAGGACACAATCACATCCTTAATTCAATAGGAAAACTGTTGTGTCTCCAGTTACTCCTCTGATCAAGTACTTGGCTGAACTGAGGAACTATTTTCCTCCAGAAGATCCTGGGGGACTAGCTTTTGATCTAGACCTCAGGGCACCTCTTGTGCCCTGCAAAACTTGGCAGCATCCATCTGGTGAAAATATCCCTCCCTGCATCATTCTAACTCATCTCTCTGTAGGAGCCATCTGTCTGTCTAATCTTCCCAAGCACTAACGGATGACTGTACTTAAGAGTTTGACCATCCAAATAGAGTCCTCTAATGATGAAGCCAATGATGCAATGATTGCTAGTGCATGGTGAGCTCTGTGGAGCCTTCCTATAGCTGCTTGCTTGCTACTCAAATCTGCAGTGTAATTTTTAAAATTAACATCCCAGTTGCCCCTAATCTTGTGATTATAATGCAAATATTGACCACTTTTCCTTTGAAAGATTTGTGGAGGAAGGAAGAAGGAATGCCTCAGCGGAACTAACATTGTCAGCTATACAAAGCTAAATCCACATTCACTGGGACAAAGATTAATTTACATACTCAGAATGGGTAATTGCATAGTGAAGAACACAGTGTGCATGCTAGGTAGGTAAATTATAATACTCTGAGGCTGTCGTAACGATAATGGTGAGGGGACAAACCAGATTTACATATTTGAAAAAGTGGGCTTACATATGATTCTCGTTCATTTAGATAAATCAGCTAATGTATTAGCTTAATACATGGTGGAGACAATAGTCTGACTCCTCAAGTATATATATTCAGAGAAAAATAAAGGTTTAGAAACAATTCTGTCAGTAAATAGGGGGATTATCCACAAATCCAATAAAAATCTGCAGTTTTTATTTCCCCTGTTACAGTATTTTCTGGCTTGAATGCATTTGAAACGATGCTATTTCCTGATTAGATACCTTTTTAGAATTCCCTATCAGCCATTTTCCTATTTTATTTTTTTTCTTTGAGCCTTTTCTGGTTTCTAGGTAATAAAAGCCATTGAATAGTTCTTTATTGTGCAACTGTGGAGTCAGCAGAAAATAACTGTCCAGACTGCAAAGGAGAACTTATTTAACCTGGTCTTTAGATTATGGTGAATCAATGAAGATAAATGTGTTCTTGGATGTTTTCAGCCTTCAACAATTCAATAACCATTCCCTTTTCAACCTCAACTGACTGAAATAAACACTCCTAAGGAAGTTCTGCCATTCAATTGTTTTCATGTTTGGGTTTTTTTTAGAAGATCTTCATTGCCCAGAACAACGGCATCTCAGTAACTTTGTCAGTCTGTCCCTTTTCTGCTTAGGACATCCCATCACCTTTGGTGTTAGAAGACCTGCAGATTTCCTTGAGAAAGCAGCTGCAAGTTAGAAAATGTGGTTGAACCGCCCAGTTTGGCTTTCTGTGGAAAGGAAGCTGTGAGGCCTCTGTCAAACTTGGTTGAATCATTTTTACCTAGAGCAATACTTTAATGAAGTGACCGGGCCAGGACTGGAGGGTTTTCGTCCATCCTTTAGGGAGGATCGTGTATGCTGAGTGACTGCTTGTACTCTCGCAGCGTTTTGGAAGGTACCTGGAAAGTTTCATGTGATGTGACAGAGCAGAGCAATAGGAGACTAATTACATGTAGGCACAGAGTGGAGCAAAGCAGGTGCTAGAGTCAGTGAAAGTGTCATATGTGTTTGTGTGCAGGAAAGAGAAAGAGGAGAAGGAGAAAGGTTCAAGCCTAGAGGTGAGTCCTCGGAAACACAGCCCCGCTGAGAGTTTCAGAGGAGGGTGAGCCTTGTTCTCTGAGTAACCCTGCCAACATCTTCCAGGAGAACATTAGCAAGATTAAAACAGAGAAAAAAATATTCTTCACATAATATGTGATGGCTGTTAAAGACATAGATACCACAGATTGCTGGAAATTCAGGGCTGTAGGCCATGTTCTTACACTCTTCACCAGTACATCCAGTACTAATCCCTCCCAGCAACAAAATACTCATCTAGATGGACCTCTGGCAGAAGGGAACCTGTGTTGAAGAGGGTCTAGGAGCAAAGGGGTAGAAAAGCATGCCCTGAATGAAGCTTTAGTTTTCTATAACCTCCAAGTATCCACTCTAAAACAGTGATGATGTATAAGCAAAGCTGGCTGTGACAAAAAAGCTGACGACTAGTCCCATTTGAAAGTAGGAAGCAGAGTTAGAGGAAGTTAATGCAAGGCCACCATTGCACATGGGATGTCTGTGGAAGACCTGAGCATATACTTAGAATCACGATGAAAATTCGTCAGTCTCCTGCCGTAACTATTGGACTCTCCTTCCTCTCTAGCTCATCATGTTTCATACAGTTTTTTCTCTTAGCGTCATGTATGCTGGGGGCATTAGCCTGCAGGCCTGGGAAACAGTGGGGTAAACTTTTTTGGCAGAGCTGGATTTTTCAGCTGGCTCCAGGGCTGGAGGCAATGGGCACAAACTGAAACACAGGAGGTTCTGTCTGAACATCGGGAAACATGTTTTTACTGTTGAGGGTGACTGAGCAGAGGAACAGGCTGCCCAGGGAGGTTGTGGAGTTTCCCTCCTTGGAGGGATTACCTCCCTCTTTGATTTCTCCCTTCCCTGGTAAGCTTTAGTGGTCTTTGCAGATGGCTCTAGAGATGGTTTGTAAAATTCAGCTGAAGTGGCTTCCTGGCTATGGAAGCTAACCAAGGACCACAGAGTAGAATAAAACTATGGAATGTCTTTAGATGACTTTAAAGTGCAAATGCAAATACGTTGCCAAGATTAGACCCAGTGAAACAAGTGCAGCAGCAGAGCAACCTGCAACAATAAGCTAGTGCTTAAATATCCCAGCAGAAAGGTTCTGAGCCATCTGCAAAGACCACTAAAACTTACCGGGGAAGCCAGAAATCAAAGAGGGAGGGTAATAATCAGTCTTCAGTGTCTCAGAAGCATACGGGCCTCTTTCCGCATTATGCTACATGAATGTCTTTTGTATTGCAGTATCAGCCTTTAGGTGATAAAAAAAAGAGGGAGGCACAGCAGTTTTAATAGAGAGCTCAGATATAGACTGAAGCTATTAACTTGCTGAAAGACCTGGTTGTTTTGAAGGAGCAATCTGGTTACCATTAAAAAAGTAACAATAAAAAAATCTTCCTCCCCCCCAAAACTTTGCATGTTTGCATTTGTGTTAATAGTTTCCTTTTTCTGCTCCATAGCATGCCTTTTTTCCAAGGAATAAGAAAAAAAGTGACAGGAAGGACACTTTGGCAGGATAGTAGAGAAGACTTGGTAAGGGAAGGTGGGTGGTAGAGAAGATTCGTTATGTGATGCAAAACCTAACACTTCTGTATCCAGATTGCTCTCTGTCCAACTCAATACCACCCTAATAAATCTCCACCTCTTGGCTAGTGTCCGCATGCAGGCCAGATCATTAGTCACGGGTGACAATTACTATTAGTCATTATTGCCAGTATAGAAATTCAGTCTGAACAGACTGGCTAGGACAGGAGAGAAACCAGTCTCTCTGTCTGTGGTAAGAAGTGTTTGCTGCCAGTGATGTGTGGTCTAGGAGCTGGTACAGCTGACTGTTGCCCAACGCTATCCCTGCAGCATTTCCATTTCTTGGACAATACTTGCTGTTCTCGTGTTACCAAGTTTTAATGAATAACGTGTTTGTATCTGTTTCGCTTCCCTTGGTGTGTACCAGCCCTCCTCCCAGACACTCCAGAAGCTCTGAGATGATCCTGCAATCATCGGTAATAAAAATGTTGCCACTTAATTTGCACTCTCATTTCAGAACAAGGAGATAATGTTCCCAGTGATCTGCCTTTAAAGGGAGCTCATTTGTTGCTGTTACTCCGCGAGAATCCGGGGAGATTATCTTGTTCGGTTTGGAAACTGCAGTGTTAATTAAAAGGTCTCCAGAAACCATCTGTGAGTTTTTATTACAATTTGAGATTTGCTCCCACTGATTGCTGTAGTGGGGGGAGAGCAGGGGTTACACGCTGATGGCTTGTAATTGCTTCCACATTTGTGTATTGATCACTGTGGGCACGTTCACAGTGGAAGGTATTAAGGTCAGTAGTGCCATCTCACTGTTTTCCCTCTAGGCGTTTTCCCCCAGTCACCCAAGTTCTCCGTGTAAGGATGTTTCCTGCTATTATGTATCTGACATTTCTGCAACTGTGAGTTTATTCAGCAAAATTTCTCCAGACATGCTGTCGTGGATTGTTCCAAGCCACAATCCAACAGGACAGAAGGTGCCTGAGTTAACTTCAGCAGTGAAATTATACAGCAGAAGGCATTATTAAAAGTGGATCTTTAGTCCAATAAATCCTCCTTTATGAGTCAGAGATTGGAAGGAATTCAGAGAAGGGCAACAGAAACAGTTACAGGGCTGAGGGTTAGGTTAGAGGGGATATGTTAAGAGAGGGAAAGTTATCAGCATTTGATAAGGGAGAAAATTGAGCATATAATGTGCTGTACTGACTAAGAATGGGGATGTTTCCAGGAAACCAGCAATGAACATAAAACACTGCAAGAGTTACATAGGAAGTTCCAATCTGGTGATGGCCAGTGCACTAGTTCAATGATTTTAGCTCTGCAAAATGGATGTTTGCAAGTGTGTAGTGAATATAGATACAGGTATGTTATTTAAATCGCTGTCTTTGTACTCCTAGGGTTGTGTCCTTTGACTTGGCCCATAACCAAGGGTGGGAAGGGCAGGGGTTACAAGTATCCTCCCTTTTGATACCTGTGTGCAAGGGACATTTTTGTTCCAACCAAAGAAAAATCCCACTCATTTGCAAAGGATAACAAGTAATTTGGGAGCTGAAGAAAGCTTTTCTTTTCCAATGAGTGTGTGTTAATTAACTGTCTGTCTCACAAATGAACTATTAGTAGAAGGTGCTTAAGTAAAATGCCCTGAAGCTGCCACTTTGCTTCTTAACCATCTTCTCTGGAAAAAGATGTTGGGATCTGCTGTGAAGCCCAGTCACAGAACTGAGGAGAGCCTGCAGCAATCCTCCTGCAAGAAGGATGCTGGCAGCATTTCCATCCTAGCTCTGTTAGGTCTCTTGTCAGCTTTTCATTTCAGTGATGACAGTATTCTTTTAACTCACCTTCTATACCTGTTGGGTTTTCCTGGAAGCACCTTCTCTGCTTTGCGCTGCATATATTCTAGGCTGCTGGATTTTGGATTCATTGTGCATGTCTAATATAGGTGCATCTGATCTTAAAAACTACTAGTTAAAGGAATTTCTAGACTTCTGCCTCAGAGGTGATGCTGATGTTTTCCCAGCTCATTAGGGGAACAGCATGTGCCGTCATCCTGACTTTTGACTAGTGGTCTCCAGCGTGGCAGGGAGGGGAACGTGGCTGTTTTCCTTTTGCTCTATTTGTGGCTGAAGGTCGCAAGCATTTCCTTGTGCCTGCTTTGAGTGTTGGCTCTGCAGCCTCTATTTATGACTTTGCATGAGGATTTTTTACTCTTCTCCTCAGTTACTGCCTGCTACTTACCTCCCGTGCCACTTCTTTTCTTGTGACAGCATCATAGTGACTGTGGCAGTGGGGACTGCTCTGCGAACACCCCCAGCTTCCCTTTGGGGGACAGGGCTTCTCTGTGTAGGGCACGTGAAAAAGGCAGCAGGGATGCGGGCAAGGATTTGTCCCAGCTTGTCAGCTACCCATCAGAACAGATGCAAGCAGTGTGTTTCAGTCTGATGCCTCGGCACCTCCTTTCTTCATCTCCCCGGGAAGGCAGAAAGGACAACCCCAGCTCTATTTTCACCAGGGGAAAGTGAGAATTACTCACCGCAGCACTGCACGTGTCAGTCTGGATTTATATCGCTGTGATTGAACTGGGCTCATAATAACATTGGGGGAGAAGGGGAGTCCGAATTGCTTTGCTTCCAGCATAGGGTGGCCATGCTGTGAGGCGAGTGTCCTTGCCCTGAGCCTTCGAGCGGATTTCCATCAGCAGCAGGATCAGACAGGGATTTCTGGCACGGGGTGGGTACATCTCCCTCTGCTCCTAGCGGGGACTGTTTGGTTCCCAGTGTTAGCAGCTGAAGGCACCAATAATGCTACGGCATACAGAACTTTGCTAGGGCACAATGGCTTGCACAATTTAATTATTTTAATTGGAATTAACTGGGAAAATAATTCCCTCTTTCAGCAGGAATAAGCAGGATGTAGAATGTCAGAATTGTTTCAGATGAGCTCTGCTGAAGGCAGAGGTGCAGAGATACGTAGTCAGCCTGCTTTAATGAGATTTGGCTGTGATTTTGTGATGAAATTATTCTAGGTTAAACTCAATCACAAAAAAAATGTGTTTCATTGTATTAAGGCGTATTTGAGACTTAAAAATCTCATATTATTGGTGAGATAAAAACTATCAAATTATGTCATTTTGAGAGATTTTCATTCTCCAAATAGATGTTGGAGAACAAATACTGCTCCTAATGCTAGGCCCAGATATACCAGGATGTGATAATTCATGGATTTCTTTTCCAAATAGTTATTAAACTAAGAAAAAGCAATGCAGATTTGCAAAATATTGAGATTATTATAGAAGACTCAGAGATAGAAAGCAACCTTCAGCTGAGAGATCATGAGTTGTTTCAATTTAAATTAAATGGCAGGCTAAACATTCAACTGTAATTTAAGATTTATTATTTCATAAAAGTGAAGGAAACTAGTTATAGAGGCAAACTAGGCTGTAGAGCTCTGGACCTGAATGCAAAAGTGGCTTGGATTTTTTTTTTTTTTTTTCTCTGTGAGAGAGGAAAAAACCTGTAGAATTAATATACCAGACAAAAGAAAAATCTGGTAGGGAAAGACACTTAGTCTAACAAATTAAAAAAAAAAAACAACAACAACAAAAACACCAAGAAAGCTAAGAAAGAGGATATTTGATGCAGGCAGGAAGTCCACAAAAATGCAAAATGCGATTCAATGAAGAAAGCTATTGCTTTCTGGTCAGAAAGCATAGGGAAGAAATGAAAAAAAGAAAAAGTAAAATGCTGTTTAGCCATTAAAACCAAAGCGGAAAGAAGGAGACCTGATTTGCAGTGAGGGGCCAGCAGAGACTGAAGGTGATTTAAAGGGAACCCCAAATATGGAAACAGAAGGAATAGTGCTTTTCATTGCTTAGCAGTAAGGGTGTTGCCAGAGAGGGTGGAGAAAGTGAGTATCTAGGTTGAAGAATGAAGCAACTGCATCTAAGGAGGAAACGGTGCCCCAGACTGCTGAATGATCTGACATACCAAATTGCAAGTCTGTTGACATACAGTTTTATGAAGGCTATTAAAATGATGGAGATAATGAGATAAAATGTAGCCTAAGTTTAATAAAGGTAGATTGTGCAGATTACTCTGTTACTGGTCTTTGTAAAATAACTGACTTTCTAGATATGGGGAATGCGGTAAATCTCATTTATCTGGATTTCAGTAGAGTGTTTGCTGTCGTGTTACTAGTCCAGTTGGGATGTGCAAGATGACCAGAAGAGAGGATTGCAAAGGGAGTGAGGATCCCTGCAGTGGAGATGACAACAGGTTGTGCTGCAAGGGTAAGTCTGGCCTGGCTGCAAAGCTGCTGAAGTTTGGGTGAGGGAAGCGCATGGTGAAGGCGGATCTAGGAGATGCTGTCACTGCAATAGGCAGCTGGAATATCACATAGGAAGAACAGGGTACTTCTGGAGGACTGGAGTTACAGAAACAGCAGTTACACAAAAAGTTGTCTTATTAACTGGATATTAGAGAATTTGGCCTAATAATAAGAATTTGTGCTTTGAGTTATTTAGTTTGCTGGAAACAACAGCTTAAACCTTGGCTGTATTATTTACATCAGACAACTGTGAACCATTCATGAAATGCAACTCGGAAAATGCCAAATGACCATGCAAGTTGTAATAGGCACAGATTACCTGTAGAGAGCTAAGGGCATACTGGAATGCTAAAGACATCATCACGGAGACCCAGTCTAACTTGTGCACGCACTTCTGATTAATTATATTAAAAAAAGATTGAGCAGAGCAAGTTCAGAGAAGGTCTTTTCATATGATCTGCATTCAACTGATTTGTTTAGTCCCCAGCAAAAAGGAAGAAGAAAATCATTATAATTATGTATAAATTAACACCAGGGGGTAAATACCAGCAATGTTTATGCTGAAGGCCAAAGTTGGCACAAGAACAAATGGTCACTGCCTGGCAAGGAATCCAACCCAATAACTCATTTAGAAGTGAATCTTGATGGACTTATGGAAGGGATGGTGAGATACTGCCAGGAACTGGATGGTGTGAACTAGGAGGGTGCTTTCTCTCTAGTAATTTTCCTCTGTCTTGGAACAGCCATTTTTTACAGCTGAAAGTCCAATTATGGTGAATTTTTTTTTTTTTAATGGAAGTAATTTATAAATGACATTGAGGAGCAAATTGTAAATGGCGAAAGCCCTGTAAGTATTCCCTTGGAAATTGCAAAAGTGCTTATAAATGCACCTTTGTAGGATAATGCCTAGGAATTGGAACATGCAAAAGGAAGGAAATTATAAAACATGGGTCACAGTGCTACCAAAGGACATTGCAATATAAGCCTCTGTAAATGGCAGAAGTTTTCCTGTTGTTAAACATATGTATCACTGAGGGACTTTTCCCAGCCGTGCCCCGGCTGTCTCTGGTGTGCAGGACACTCCTGGGTGCCCAGAACGTGCCAGTTGTGCCCATGGCACAGCCTTTGCCAAGAGCGGTGGCCGGCAGTCTTGGTCCATCAGCCGTGTCCACAGTTACGGGAAAGGGCTTGTAAATCCTTCCTCAGTCTGCCATGTGGGAGAGCTTTCTTCTTGTTAGGTGAAGGCAGAGTGGAGTCCCGTGGCCTGCCAGGCTGCTCTCTGGTACCTGAACCCAACCTGTTTGTTAGAGCTCCTCAGCAAGAAACCTGTGGGACCTCATGCGTGTGCCAGACCTTTTATTTGTACAGCATCAGGGACTTACAAGGGGAGATGTTGTCGGCTGGGAGCTGTGCTGGCAATACCACCTGAACACTATTTCAGAAAACTCTTAATTTTTCCCATAGCTAAATGAAGTTAATCACCTGTTCATCTCTTTGCATCTTCCCTGGTTCCCTTGCACTTTGCTGAGAGATACAGATGTTTATGATGTTTTCATCTCACTTGTGGCTCTGTGATTAATATTCTGCAAGTTGCTGAGCTTATGGGTACCAGCTATTTCCTGCTCTACTTAATATACTTAAGTCAGCCTGGTTTGTTTTTCTTCCTCTGCTAATATCCACCTGGTGAGTTAATTGTGTAGGAAAGCAGCCAGTGAAGACTGAAAATGCAAAAAACATGACATCAAGCTCAGCTGGGAGTATTCTGCAGACCTACGTGCATTAGAGAAGAGAGTGTGTAAGAGGCTGGATGGCAAAGTTTGCTGTGCCAGAGGAAGCTGGTTTTGGTGATGTTCCCTTGTTACGGTCCTGAATTGTGAGCAGGAGTGATGGGCTCTGTCCTGACCTGTCCTGGTTTGACTGCGGCAAAGGGCAAGCCGTGCGTGGATCGTGGTCTTCTTCCCCAGAAGCTTGTATAAGGGCTGGGTGTCATTCTTGAAGGTGAATAGATAGTAATTTAAAAAATTTGTGCCTTTCTTCCTCAATATCTCTTGCTGTTCTGTGAATTGATGGGAATTCCGGCTGTGTTCCTTGTTTTACCTGACATGGAAAAAGATTTTACAAGACTAGATTAAAGCCAAAATGCTGGAGAAGAAGCATGTGACAGTGTTCACTTCTTGTTGGGTAACTCATTATCAGGGTAAGGTAGACCCTTGTCTACTGAGAGCATTGAGACTTGTATCTCCAAGCAGATCATGTGAAACAGCAGCAGTTGGGAGTGCTGGACCCAGTACTTTGGTTGCATACTTCCACTTGGTGTCAATAAATATCCAGTGGATCAGGGTTTTGAGCAAAGGCCTCAGGACTTGCGGTGGAGTGGTGTAACCACCAGGCGGTGTGGTGTATTGACGCTGGACTGTTTTGGTGTCTCCTGGGGGAAGTGTTACAGTTCATGGAAAGCATTAGTGGTTGGACTAAGAAAGGTAATGGTCTTCCCTTCCAACCCAGCCCTGCTTTCTTCCTGGTCTGGTTTCTTTCTTCCTAGCAGTCCCTGTACTAATTCTTCCTTTGTCTCACCCTCTGAATTTGGATAGTCTCAGTAGCTGCCTTTATTGATGCCTGCCCAGTCAGTCCCAGTTTACCTCTTGCCTTCCTCCTTTTCCCACATTTCCCTTTGTCTGTCTTTCTGGTTGCTGGTCCAATTTTCTCTCATTTGTATTCAAATTGGCCAACTCCTCCATTTTGTCAGGATCCAGCAGAGAAGATAGATGAAAAGAAATCTCTCTGCTGTCAATTCAGAGCAGTCCTGGCACAGCCTGTAACCATCCAGAGTTGAAATTGCCAGGAATTTGTTCACTGGAATGCATTCAGTTTGGACAGAATCAGTAGGAAATAACAGCTCTTGCACTATAGCACATCTCCCCTGTACTCATGTGTGAACTGCTCATTTTCACAGATCATCAGCTTAGCTAAAGCTTGGGTGAATATTCTTTACTCTGAAGGATGAGGATGAGGGATGTTTCTGCAAGAAAACTTCACCAGAATTAACATATTTTTTCTTACTTTTTTTCCTGGAAATGTATGAGCTGTGATGGCTGAAAGTTTCCAGGTGAATTCATCTTGAAATAGTTGAAATTATCAGTCAAATGGTTAAAACTTGGCAAAGTTATAAGCATCTGAAAACAGGGGGTTATCATGGGATTTGTCAGACAACCTTAATAATAGTTTCACCTACAACAGCAAAATTCGTAATGCAATGTAATTCTGAGGCATCAGCACTGCACAGATGAACACCATTAGATAAATGGGACCTAAGAGAGTGCAAAACCACTAGCACCCTGGCACTTAAGGCTGTGGTTCTACTTTTATATTTGTAAGGGTTGTATGAGCATAATAACAAAGTGGAAAACAGCTTGTTACTGCTGGGATGCAAGTGTAGCAAAACCCATGCTGCGGGTAGTCCCCGGCACTGTGTCACACCTTAGCCTCGTCACCTGTCCCACATTTCCACCTCACGGCTCAGATTTGAGTGAGATTTGTGGCAGTGCCAAACTGATGGATCGCCATCCCATTTTCTAAAGTGCCCTCCCTGACAGCACGAGCTGTGCCAAGAAATTTAACCGAGAAAGTCCAGGATAGCAACTCCAGGCCATTTATCAACTCAGTTTGAGGCTTGCAAGGTAGAATTTCTAACTTCTCCCAGTGTCAGTACCAGGACTACAAGATATCCATCCCTGGCAGGTTTCCTCCTTGTGTACCTCTCTCCTCTGCTCAAGCGTAATGAACAGATTAATCCTGGAGCCTGTGTGTCAGTTTAGCCTATCTTTGCTGAATAGACGGAAGAGAAAAAGTGTGGGACAAATGGAGTGTACACTTCTTAGTCGTGCTCACCCTCTCTTGCTTGGTTTCTTGACAGTTTATTTTGTTGCCCTTGCTCTGCCCTGTTACAGATAACATTGACTTAATATGAGTTTGGTTTCTGTGTTCCAACAGGATGTGTCTAAAAACGTGAAAGTAGAAAAGTGAGGGTGACTCTAGCAAAGAAAAGGGACTTTGTGAGTTTCCACCAGTGGGGCGGCTGCCTGGGGCTGTAGGAAGGATGTTTGGGGCTCTTCTGCAGATTTGTCAAGTCCAGTTTCTGCTTATGAGCTGAACTAAGACAGACCTGTGGACTACTCAGTGACATGTAGCAAGATACTATGAAAGTGCATTGAGCTTTAAGGTGTTCTCTAACTGCTAGAGATCAGGATGAGACCAAATATAGGGTACTTCCCTTTCCGATTGCTGTCAGAGACCTTGGACTTGGCCAACTCCCATATTTTCCAAAATGTTCTGCAAGGAGGAGATTCCATGAGTCATCCTGGTTATGGTGATGAGCCGAACCCGCACAAAAGTGTTGGAAGTGCTTTGCTGTGACATTAGCTTATGACTTTTTTCTTGCCGCAGGGAGCCAGCGTTGCAGTGGGATAACATTTGTGGGAAATACAGAGTTGTTTCCACTCGCTCTCCTCATTAAATGGGCTGAATTGCGCTGCGCGGTTTGGGGAGTTCAGCCCAGGCTCTCCTTCAGCTGGTCTCCTCTTTAGAAACATTGCTGCCTAGACAACCAGACAGCTTCTGCATATGTCCGATAGTTTGAGCAGGCAGGCAGTTGTCATGGTTATGGATCATGCATAAGAACCAAAATAGATGTATAGAAAGACAGTGATAGAAGTTGGCACAGATCCTGTCTTTTCTGTACATGAGCTGACAGGATGTAGCATGGAGGAACCACCTGTGTCCTGGCTCCCTCCTGCTCCCTCAAAGACAGGACTAGCCATGTGTTTGGCCTTGACTGCTGCAGACGGCAGAAGAAGCTGAGGTGTCTGAAAAAGGAGAAGTCATCTCAGTGAAAATGTTTGGGGAGAAAATAGACAAGTGAAGATGTTAATTTGTTAGAAAAAAACCACATTTCTTGAGTTTTAGATTGGAGGGAATGAAAAATATCAGTGTCTGAGAGTGTCAAACTTTCTCTTTCCTTCAGTTATTTCTCTTCTCCCTCTTGGAGGGAAATATCAAGACATAACACTGCCTTTCCTCCTCTCAAACTGGCTGCCAAATGCTATTTGTTTTTAGCAATATCTTCTTTACTGTTTCTCATCATCACAAAACACTTCCTTGGGCTTTTCTATACAAATGCATCAAAACTCAAAGGCGTGGAGAGTTCCACTGAAGACACAGTGAATGCTCCTCAGTGGATGGCTGCTTCACGTGGCCAGCTGAGTGCAGAGGGGAAGCAGAGCACCTCCTTGGCTCCTGCTGCAAAGGTCCATCAAGCCCCTGGAAAAACCAGCCCAGCCTGTGCAGCTGCACCGCTTTGTGAATCATGCATAAACCACTGCAGGCTGTGAATCTCAAGTCACAAGCCCCTGAGAAATAGTGGGCAGAGTGGTTCGTCTTTGCAGTAGGCAGGTAGGGAAGCAGCCAAGAGGTTGCATAAGTCCATCTTCTCTGGGTTTGCAATTGTACCTGGGGGGCAAGGGAGGTCAGAAGATCAAAAGCAAAGGCACTGGGAGGAGGTGCTGGAGAGCCTTAGTCAAAAGTGGTACAGGGTTTTGGACAGAGCCTTGGTTGAACTCTGCACCTAGCTCCTCACAGGATCCCAAACAACAAGAATTTTGGTTGAATTCAGGCTGCTAGCATCAGGTCCTGCACGATCATGCCTTACTCTAGTGCTTTTCCTCTGTTCTCTTTCTGCTACAAAGCCTAAAACTACCTGGACATTTGCTTGTAGCGCCACGGGATAAAGGGTAAAAGCAGAGAGGTTATTCTGAGTGCTTTTTAACCCGGTTCTCCCTTTTGAAAGCCTCTTATAGTAGGGTTTTAAATTGGTTTAGGGACAGAGCCTGAATGTGATAAGATGTTAGTTAACACGATGGCATAATCAAGTCACTTTGATTTCTCCCCAGGCAAACCTCTCTGCAGTCTATTAAAATGAAATATGATGCCACTGCCATTTCCCTCAGCTGTAGTCAAGGAGATATTTGTTTTAATTCAGCACAAGATTGCCCCACAGGCTCCGATTTCTACTATCCGTATTGACGTTTGTAATTTATTGCCCTTTTACAATACACACTAAAAGGATGTTGTATTTGCCAGGCTGGCTTTTGAGAACTTCATCTCCAAATCAGTCTGTATAGGATACACTGAAATTGTTCTCTGTTGTTAATGTACTGTGTCATACAATATTAACTCAGGCTCCATTCGTTTCTCAGGCAGCCTTGGGTTTAGTAAGGGACACAAATAGAATATAGCATATTCACACAATATAGTCATACCATCCTGGCTATGATTAAAACAGAGGGGCCCTCTTGTCCCAGCTTGGATAAATGTTCAACATGTTTCTGATTAGCTGGCACTTTACCTTCAAATATAAATGAGCTGAGAAGGTACGAAGAACCAAACCATAGATGATAGTACGTGTTACTGTCATGTTTTATCCAGCAGGGATGCATTTCATTAAAAGGTGTATAATTTATGAGACATGTTGGGACGAAAGATGCTGCAAAAGTGCAAAACCCTGTTTTAAACTCCCAGTTTAAGCAAGCCCATGAGAACTGGAACTATCTGAAGGTTACATGTACCGATGCCATGTGAAGCGGTGCTCAGCGTAATCCACAGGTCAGAGTAGGTGATGCAGGCAGCTACTTCCACTCTTTCATCTAATACATTTTCTAGTTGGCAAATCTGAGTTTTGTAGAACTAGACTTTTTCAAAGGGAGAAAGACAAATTGATAAGATGTTACAATTTTTCAATTAGATGAATTGAAACAATAAATTCATTTTGGCATTGATATGTCATAACATTATGATTTGATTGAAAGTGTCCTTTCTGCTGTGACTGATTCCACTTTCGTTTCTCCCTTTCCTGATTTTTTTTTTTTTTTTTTTGACTGGTTAATACATCAGTATCTTGTCCTGCTTTGAACCCAGAACATTCCAGACATTCCCAGAAAAACAAACTTTTCCTAGCAAGGCTGGTGGTTCACTCCCACTGTCATGTACGCAGTTGTTCAGCCTGAGATGTGAGGCCCTGCAAGCCGGTGCTGTGTTATATTCTGGTGGTTACATATCTCACCGTTTCTTTTGGAGAGCAAAACAGCGGCAAAATCTGGCCCCACCACATCCCTTGGAACCAAAGTATTATTGCGACTAAGTCTTGTGCAGCATTTTATATTTCTTAAGGCTAAAGAGTAAAGTGAAAGAAAGGTAAAACCAAAATTGCTGGATGGAAAAAGAGCTGTTAAACTAATTCAGATCAGATTCCTTTGAGACATGGCTGAGGATTTATAGCTGGATCTCATTGTATCTCAGTTTGTTTGAGATACTTTAATGAAGCATCGAGGAGATGCATAAAACCCCTTCATCTTTCCTATCCATCTCCTCTTACTCTTGCCCATCTCAAAGGCTTGGCTTATTAGAAAAATACAATAAAAGACTAATTGCAAAGAATGGGGGATTTTAATGACTTCATTTACATATAGAGAATTAGTCTAAAATCAATATTAGGCTGTCAGAAAGGAGAACTAGCTGAATGTTTTTTATGGGTTTTCGTGTCAAGGAAGAGTAAGTTTAAGCAATGCTCTTTGGGATTACTTTCCTCTTCCTTCCCTAGCAGCTCATCCGCATGCATTTCAAGACTTTTTTTTTCCCATGAAAATTCAATTATAAAGGGAACTTTTAATGTTTTCTTTGTATTTGTGGCAAAAAGCTGACCAGTTTTATCTGCAGATCCGATTGTCAGATGGTGTCAGGAAGGGATAGTGCTCGTGTACTGAGAGCCTAAAGTCAAGGCTGAGAAGGAAACACTGAAAAGTATGTTGACTGTTTTGGAGGAACAAGGTTGTCTTCCCTAGATGTGGCAGTTGCTGGTGCCTAGAGAGGCAGATGGACACATCCTGAAGACTGGCCTCAATAAACCTGTTGTAGTTTACCTTTCATCACCCTGTGAGCAGTACCTGGCTTAAGTTTCCAAGCAGAGCACCAGTGAAGTGACCCACCGGTTTGCAAAAGTTACACATTATTTTCAATTATCTTTCTTTACTGCAAAAGCTGTTGCAATAGCCTTTTCTCTCATCAGCATGGGGTTCTGTCCCCCTCCAGGGTAAAATCAAGTGGCAAAGTGAAGTGCTGTCCCAGCTGCAGGACACTTGCCATGTCCTGATGTGGTGGGCTGGCCATGCCTTTTGCATGCAGCAGGAATCGGCGAGGGCCTACACCATCCCATCAGTCCATCTTGCCGAGCCTGAAGGGCAGCCAGGTCCCCTCCCTGCCTCGGTGCAGGATAAACTGTAGTTCGGGTCCTCTGTCTCTTTGTGCCATGTGTAAAATGCCATACATGCTAATGCCATTGCCTAAATAACAATGAATTCCTGTAATTTCCATAGAAGTCTCGGGAGGCTTTTTACTGCTCCTGGAAGGGGCCGCTGGAGTCTCCGTAGTTAGTGCCAGTGATTGAGCCTCTGGGATGGGATGCGTGTTTGCTCCCTGCTTTGCCACCTTACCAGTCCCTCTGACTGCTCCATTCCTTCTCATCCACTGCTAGCTGAGAATCCCAGTTCTCCATTAAAGCTACTTTCCTATTTAAAATACAAGATTAAAAAGAAGTCATAAAGAGCCTAGAACTCCCACTTGGTCAGATGCAGTGAAAAAGGGAGTTATTTTATGTAAAACATTGAAGTGAATGGACAAAATGGACAGGAAAAAAGCCTCTGTGACCTCGAGTGGGTAAAAGAAGTCACTTTGGATGATCAGTGATTTGATTTTCTTCCTGAGGCTTAACACAGCCACTGGATTTAGAGTCTTCTTGTTTGAGGAGATGTTCAGAGCACAGGGAGTGGATCAAACTGTTACTGACTTTTGGATGAAGAGGCGCAAAGAGCTTGTTTCAGTTTAGGTGATATATGGAAAAAATCTTACCAAGTACCCCAAACAGACTTACTAAGGACCCACAATATATGTCTTCCTGCTGTCTCTGTTCCATGCTGGAACTGACTCTACTTGCCCTTCATACCATCTCTGTCCCACAGCGTGGTGGTGCGGGGGCCTCCCGTGGGACTGCTGTGTCTTTGGCACAGTGCTCCAGATGGGAAGAGCCCTCCCACTTCTCCCTACAATTTGAGCTTCACCTGCACTTCTGAGAGATGGGAATTCACATTTCACTGGGCCACCCTTCAACACCTTCCAGAACTCAAGCAGCTGGCTTGCATGCATCCATTTGTACTCAGTTCATGCTCCTGGATTTGAAATATACAGGTCGGGGGGAAGGGAAACCTGAGATTTTGGAGAATGCAAAGGCCATTTAAAGAGTTGCCATCACATTATAGTGATATTGATCTAGTCTAAGCTGAGAGAGAGGTTGTGGTTCTGCAGAGCTGCTGCTATACAGAGCTTGTATAGGCCTCATTTGTAGAACATGAACATGGACCCAGATGCTGAACGCCCAGATTTCTGCAGCGCTTTGGCCCAGCTGTGCAGTGGCTGTTTTTGCAGGTCCCTCTTAAGCCATCATTGAAGTTCTGTTGATTTGAGATGGACAATGTTGCTTTAGATTCATCATACAATTCAAGAATATTTTCCAATCATGATACACTCTGGGTTAGTTTTAAATTATCCAAGCTTAAAGACATAAAGAAAAAGTGTCTTAAACCCAAAGATATTTATTTAGTTGTACATCAAGAAGAATAGTTTTTCATCCTGTGTTAAGATTTCTCCCAATACATACTTAACAAAGCTCAGCAAAACAAAACAGTATCTCTTTTCATGTGCGCTAAGGCTGATTCATCACTGACATGAACATTGTTCCCCTTCCTGCCAAGGGAGGAGATAGCTCAGTCTTTGATCTTCAGAGTGACTAGGGATGGAAAAGCCCTCAGAAGTCCATAGTCGTCTTTTTTTTTTTAGCCTTATCTGCATTGAGAGAAGGGTCCTGCAGGTTTTTCTATATCAAACTGCCTGTTAAGCTTGATCGAAGGTTTTGATTTCTGTCCCCCTTCTTCTAGAGGTCTTCCTACCCTGTGGTGGATCTACACGTATCTGTACACAGGTGTTCCATGTCAGGATGAAAATTGGCATTTGTAAAGCCTTCAAGAATGATAATCACAAATCTAAGAAGAGTCAGCTGGTTTCCCTTGTGTTGTCCTGACCTGGCCTACAACTCCTATGGTTGATGGAGGCTATGGATTACCCACTAACCACCATAGTGGTTTAACTGGGCAGAAATGAGTAAGACATCTAGAAACCAGAGTGTGGCTTATCTCCAAGTTGGGAATACAGACATAAGGTGCTTCCGTATCACCTCTGATGAGGCATCAAAGTGTCCTAGGAACAAATAGTGGGGAAGCATATACACCATGTTCCTCATGTCTGCTCTTCTACAATTACAAATAACTATGTCATTGACTTTTATTAGATACAGCATCACAGAATATCCACCCTGAGTCCCACAAAGTGCTTCTCGAAAAAGATCAAACTTAAAGGACGTAATAGGAAGTGCCAAAGGCCACAATAACAGTGTTAATTTTATGACTACAGGGGATAGAAATGAGACATCATGTTCAAACTTTGCATAAAGAAACGATATTTTTATATAAATGCAAACCAAAGCTCAGAACATTTTGACCGAATATTATTTAGTGGCTCTTGTTCTCTCCCAAACAGGATGTTCCAAACACAGACAGATCCTTTATCTAGAAGAATATATCCATCAGAGAATCCACTTGCCCACCTCTTCTGTTCATAAAATATGTAATTTCTCAGTCATCATTCACAGTCATATTATTGCATTGATCTCCTTGTGTGTAGCTGATGAAAATGGTTCCATTCAGGCTAAATTTGAGAGGAGAAGCGAGGACAGGCATGTGCGAGGGGAACTGAGCTCATATAGTGAGCCATAAACCATGCTAATGCCCAGAATTTTCTAGCTGTACAGCTAAACTATGTATATGTGGACCAAAATGATGCTAATAGTTAATTAAACCATTGCCAGCCTCCTGTTGTTATAATACATATTAATCCCTACTACTAAAATAGCTGAATGCACCTAGACACTGCAAACAACTTTACGAATTGTGAATTAACTCTCAACCCACTCTGTATGGCTAGAGGGAAATTATCGCTGCATCTGTTCTATATCACCCATGTTCTGAGTCCTGGTCCTCTGCACTATCAGTGGACAGGAGACCATCCATTACTTGTTGCTGACAGGTTTATGGATAGAACATGAAAGCATGAGTAAAACTGGTATGTTTTGTACTGGGAAAGCCTCTTAATAGGTGTTCCCAGCAGCTGTTTGCTAAGTGGAAAAAAGAATAAGGAAAAGTAACCAAAAAGATCTTCTTAATTAACAGTCTCTGTTGAAGAGGAGCAGTGTGATACATGGGGACAATACTTTGGGACTAACTGATGTCCAGTGGTTACTCTCGTGGTCAGGACTGTTTTCATCTCCATTTTTCTTGCCTCATCTTCCAGGCAGTAGGTCAGGTTAGGTCTTTGCCTAGAGCATCTCTGCTACGCAAAATCTCCTCCCTGTGTGGGCTCCTCCTGCCTGTCGTTGAGCTGCTTTCCAGACTTCAGTGAGCAAAGCGATAAGGGGCGGCTGGGAAATTGTTTGGGGACAGCAGATGAGATCGGGGTGCCCGCTCTCCGCTGGAGCACCCAAACCCGGGGAGGGCGTGGAGGTGCAGACCCACACCTCAGACCTCCCACTGGAACTCTGTGCAAGGCACAGATATTTTGATTTTGATTAAGCACTTTTCAATGGAAGAAGTTTCTTTTAAGCTTTGGGGTTTTTCAGACAATGCTATGCTTTGCTTATTTGCCATTCATTAGCTCCACCGAACAAGAGCCTGAGAAAATGAGATGTGTATGTACTCTGGAGATCCTAAAGTCAGTCATACAACCCACTTTCTCAGGCAGGCAGGGCTGGCTGTAGCCGTGGTGGGGATGGGAATGGGAGGGTGGATGTGTGGGTGTGGAGTGTGCACTGCAGAGGCTTGCCAGATGTGACCTCCCTCCCTACCAAGTTAATCCAGCCCTGCTGTCTCCAAACTGGTGAGCACATCTGGGGAGCTGCTCCTTGGCCTGTCCTCACCAGCAGATGGAAAGACTGAACAGGGAGGGAGGATCCTCCTTGCAAAGCCCCAGTCCAACTCCGGGGCAGGGGCAGAGGAGAGGGTTTAAGGCACTGGGAAGGAGGAAGGTGCCCTGCCAGCACGTGTGGGTGTTCTCCTGGGAGGATTTGGGAAGATTTTCCATAGGTGACAACCAGCTACCTGTGCAGGCTGTGATTCTCAAACCCTTCCTATCAACTCTCAGATGGGAGAGATCACAGCTAGTTCATTTGATGTTTGAATCAAATGAGGCTACATTCAATAAAACAAATCCAGGGAGCATCACAGGCCCCCTTCTGCTGCTGCTGCCGCCTGTGGGTTTGTTGTCAAGATTGTTAAACAACCTTGACAAATGTTCTTAATAAGTGACAGGCTGCCTTGGCAGGGTTTCCATGCACATCAAACGTGCTGCTCGAGGTTAATCCAGCCATCCCGCTCGGGAAGGATGGGAGAAAGTCCTCAGGCAGAGCCTCATGTTTCACAGGATTGGGGCCACCCTGCAGTGGGGACGTCCACATGGAGCCACAGAAGTCACAGTCCTGTGGACACAAATGGCAGGTCTGATGGGGTGGTAGCATTTCTTTGCTTATTTATTTTTTTTAATCCTTGCAGCTGCAATGTGTCAGGGCAGACCTGCCAGTGTCTTTTTCTGTCCTTGGTCAGTATGTGACATTTTTTATGATGGCCCTTTATAGGCCACATTATCTTCCCTTCTATTACTTAAAAATCTATTACCTTTTTATGCATCAGTTCAATCTCCTCTTCTGCAGTGAACTGCTTTGTGGTAGGACATGGAGGTTCAAAAATGCTGCGGCTGTGGATTTGGCTTCCCCAGGAGCTGAATTGATGCGATGACTTTTTATTTAAGCCAACCTTTAAATTTTGAGGCTACAGAGGAAATTTTCATTGAGGCAAGTTACGCCATGGTGGGAGCACTTGCATGCTCTCTGAAGCAGCTTGTGCTGCTCAGAGAGGGGATGTTTTGTTGGACACCCCCTGGTCTTATCTGATGTGGCAACTCCTATGTGTAGTAAGAGAACTTGCATGCAAAAAATAAAATCTGTGGCTGGAGTTGTCTGCGTCCAATACAGATATTAACTGGGACTCGCTGATGGCAAATAAAAAAGGGGAAATTCAGTCTGAAGAAGTCCTTGATGGTTTTGACAGTTTGTGCCCTTTTAGACATGAAAAAGATTTTCTAGTCTGTCAGGATCAACACTGAGCTGAGCTCTGCACAACTGGTCATGCTGTCATTCATTAGCACAGCACCCAGAGGCAGTAATTTGAAATTACCATGCCACTAGATTTTTGCAAGTATTTTTTCCTTCCTCGCCTGCCCTTGGTTCAGTAACCAACATCCTCTCAGTCTCAGCAGAGCCCAAATATTAGTTGCAGATAATGGTAAAAATTATCAAAAGCTCAAAGGGCATGCTTTTCCCTTTGTTCTGCCCTGACAGTCGGTGTCTGGTATTAAGCACTGTTGTCCCAGCTGAAGGTTGAGACTGCTGGAGGATGAGAAACAGGATCCCCGGTCTCCTCTCTGATTGCAGAGCCCTCAGATTGCAGCTCTGCGGTCTTATGTTCAATAGTATAATTTATCTACTATTTAAGTCTGCAAGACTTACACTGAACAGCGGCATTGTAGTATGTATTTGTGCAAATACACATTTTCATGCACTTACAGGTTAAATTTTTAGTGGTTGAAGTTGGTGTAATCATTTCATTGGATTTACAGCCCTCATGACTAGTAGATAACTGTCACTGTGGGAGTGCCTGTGTAGCACATGGGTGTATCCATGTATGTTTCCCTGGCTTGCACAGAGCCTGTCCACTCGTATGCCAGTGCTAGTTCCTATTTCAATCTCAAACAAGGATTTAGCAGCCGTGGCAGAGCAGCAGTGAGGATTCCTGTTACTGAGAATTAAATTACTTTTCAGAATAAGCTGCGGTGGAACAATCCCCAGCACCCTGTGAAGCAGTGGCATGCATAATTAAAAACCAAACTACTTGTGTCAAGTAAATGAACAGAGCATGTCTTGTCAGCTTTCTCCTTTGACTTTTTATTTTTTGTTATTATATGTCAACCCTTGCTTTGGAGTCTGTAAAACTCAGTCATTTGTGGTGCCTCTCGCATCATTAGTATGGCAAACACAGCAAGAATCAGCTTTCTTGTGATAATAAAAAAACAAAGCACAGCAACTGCCAGACTGGGTCAATCCTGTATTCCTATCTCATCCTGTATCTTGCCCATTCAGAGTAGGCAAAAAAATATTCTCCAGCACATAGGATTGAGATAATCTGCCAACCCTACCCCATTTGTGTACTGTCAGAAAATTTAGCTCTCTGTTCTGCTCCCTGGCCCAGTTCCCCCAGTTACTCGTACTGAATGGATGGCAGCTTGCTCCCATGCTCTATTTTGGAGTGAACAACCTGGTTCCCCTGGGGCTGTCAGGGTAGCAACCGTTCCCCAGGAGGCGGTACGGAGGAGAGAGCCGGACAGGTGTGGTTTCTTCCAGTCCTTCTGCAGTCCTCCAAAATTATCCTGGCAGGTCTTGTATCCTCTTACACTCCCCCAAGCTATAACCCAGGGCAGGCAACGCTTGGTCCCATGCTCTAAAAACATCACCACTGGACTTCACCGTGACCCTCTCGTTATTTCAAGGACTTTGACCTGAAGAAACATGCAGCAAATAATGATGGTGTGACAGAGCCACAGGAGCACCTCGTACAGCCTGGACTTGTGGGCCAGGGACCATGCAGACACAGCAGTGTGCCTTTGCTGGGGGTTGCCACAGCAATTTGGACACAAGCCCATCTCTACAGGTCTGGGTGGACTGGGTACATGCAGCATCCTGCCTCTTGCCTGGGCTTGAACGCTCACCCAGATTTCTCTTACACAGCTCTCAAGAACATGTCATCTCTCTCCTGTCTCCAGTCCTTCTGCTTGCCACGTGTGCCACGTTACATGTGTGTCAAAGTGAAACTTTAGCCCAGGAGAGAGAAAAATGCAAAGAGAGAATCTTAGGTGCTGGGTGGGGGAGAATCCAAACTGATCAGCAGTCCAGCATGTCCCCTAAAATTGCTCAGAATCTCACAGAAATTTCTCTTATCCTGAAAATCAATAAAAGCCAATTAGCTAGAGGTTAGAAAGGGTCCTTGCTGATAAGCCAAACAGACACTTGGCTTCCTCCATTCACCTGCCAGGCTCATTAACAAAATCTGAACCAGTTCCAGGGACCTGCTTGCTGCTTTCCCCTTCGGGCTTGCCCTTCCTCCCAGCTTTCATAGCCCACCTCTGTCAAACGGAGCACTTTGGGCAAATCACTTAGCTAGGCAGCTTTCAAACCCACTCTCAAAGGAGAGCTAGGTTGGGAAGATTTAACTGAAGATGGGTTAGGAAAAAAAAAACGGAAAGCAAGGACACAGAGGGGCTGTTCCAAGGGGAAATAGTTATTAAGCTGCTGGAGAATACAGCAAAGAAAGCTCTGTATAAAGAATTAGCTGCATGAAAGTCCATCCACTTTTTATAGACTTACCTTGATTTTTTCACACTCCAGTACCATTATTAACTGCCTGAACCCATATTTCTGAACAGAAAAGATTTATGTATCTAAAAAGCATACAAGTTTGAAAAACTCAGGCCTTATTCTGCTCTCAGTCTCATTACGTCTACGCAGTGACTGCAGTCAGGATGCAGGGTGACAAGCTCTGCTTGCTTCTTCCAGGACTGTGGGCTTGCATTAGTATAAAGCACACGAGATGCTACAGCAGATCATTTCAAACCAATGCAACTGCCTTCTTTGGCAGAGTAGCTAACTGACCTGACAGACAAAAGGGAAGGAATGGGGATAAGATGCACTATAATATTAGTAAACCTTTTGAGAACTCTCCACAAGGAACTCCCATCTGGGCAAAAGGGGGCTGGATTAAATTAATATAAGGTGGGAGGACACATACTTAAAAAAATCATCCTCTGCATAGCAGTGTGTTGCACTTAAATGGGGAACAGACTCTGAGGAATGTTGAGCAGTTTGCCTTGAGTCTGGTTCAAGCCAATGTTTTCATTAATGGTGCATGTGATAGGAGACTGTACTCCCAGAAAAATGTGTGGATTGTGCCAAATTCAGATTTATTTTGAAGAATATAGTCAGAATTCAAGTATCACCTTGATACATTGGAGAAGTAGTCCAAAATCAATAGAGTAGAATTCAGTAAAGATGAGTTTCTCATGAGTTACGCTCTAGAATGAAAACTTAAGTGCACAGATACAGATAGAGAATGAAAAATATTGAAGGCAGCAACGCTGCAGGAAAGAAACGGGGGCTTACAGCGGACCACAAATTGAACATGAGTCACGATTGCATGGGAAGCTTATAAAAAAGGCATCTTTCATTTGCGCTCTGAATGGATGCTATTGGGGAGGAGGGGTTGTTATTCTGCTCCTCAGGTGGAGGACTAGAGCCAGTTCTGGGCATTGTGCTTAAGAAAACTACAGGAAAACTGGAACAAAAGCAAGCAAGGAGCAAAAAAGAGGTCCAGAGGAAAACCATAAGGTTTAGAGGGAAAAATATGAAACATTGAGAGGATGGAGTGCATTTATTTTGTTTTTTCTTAGAAGAAAAGGTCAAGTATGGCACAGAGGCATGAAGGTTGACAGGCAGGAGAACAGCATTCACAGACACAGAAATTGTTCCTAGCATGGTTGTGACCAATTGTTCTGTTTGACCATTGTGGGAATGCCAAAAAACAACAGGTTTAACTCTCAGCAGCAAAGGAAGGAAGAACTTCACTAGCTAGGGAACCACTGGACCAAGTAGTTAGGGATATTGTGTACGTTTAAGACCATTTTAAACAAATATCTATAAGGATTGGTTTTGGTATATTTGCTCCCGCCTCAGAGCGGATAGATAGATTTGAGGTCTCTAGAGATAATTCCTGGCCCTGAAGTCAGTGATTTATATGACAGCAGTATTTTCACATTAAAATGATGCTTGACTGCTTGGGTGTCTTCTAAGCAAAGACATTTGGAATCATATTCTATCCTCATCTGTACATCTGCAGCCACTGAATTAGTTTCTGTATATGCGTAGCAGGCTGTAGGCACAGGCACATTGCTGACCTGGGATGGCGGGCTGTAGACAGTCTGTGTATTTTAATTTATTCAATTTCTCTTCTTCCACTTTTTGAGACCTGTTTGATTACCAATGGCATTACAAGTCGTTGAGCACTGTTAATAACCCCAGTTAATCACAGAAGCGCATTTCCCCTTGAAAGACTTCAAATGGTGAGAGCGAGCACGGCCAAGTTTAATGCCTCCACTGCAGAGATGATGTGCTCCTGGCCCTGGCTGCTGGGTTTCGCTGCGGGGCTGTCGGGACCAGGCAAACAAGAGCTGCAAATGCTTAGCACCTCTGCAAGTTGGCTCTCCTGTAGTTCAGTTGCTCAGATGAGGCTGAAGATTTCACATGGTTTAGCACCAGGATAATAATTATCATCCAGTTTTGCACACAGAAATTTGTTTTCTGTATGGTCTTTGTTGCATTAGAATTCAAGCCTCATCCCACATCCTGTTATTATTAATGAGCCCTGTGTATATAACGTATCATAGCCACTTGAAAGTCTTTCAGAGCACTAACAGTTAGATTACTTATAGCTCTTTATGCGTCTTCTGCTTCATCTACATTGCAACACAGATTTCCAATAGTATTTGGATGTGGAAAGATGCTTATGGAAGCTTTGTGGGATTTACAGATGTGCCTAAATGACTTAGGTGCCTAATTCCCTTTGACGCTCAGTGGGAGGTAGGTGCCAAAGCTGTTTCATAGCCTTAGTAAGTAAACTAACTACATGTCAAAACTGCTAAATATCTGCCTTGGGAGATGGGCATCCAAGCACGTACTGTACTCTGGTATAGTCTGTCTATGACAGTAATTAAAGTAGGAAAGACTGATGCTTTTAGGTCCAAAAATCCAGGGCTAGATTTCCACTTGTGGGCATCCACTGTGATATTACATATACAGATCTGAAGTCATTAAACCTGGGGCTTATTACTGAACTGATGACAAAATTTAAGGAACCACTCAAAATCAATTAATTTTAATGCCAAGGGCCTCTGACCCTCAAACCTGAAACCACATCTGGCACAGAAAATGGCATGGATTCGTTCCAGGCCAAACTTAGAAAGATATGAGCTGTGAAGCAAAGTAGCTGCAAAGCAAAGGAAAGGAAAATGTTACGTAAAAAATGAGATTATTAATATTCATGCAGGTGCTAAGGAGTGACATTTTGATTCCCTAACACCAGTATTAGCATTTTGCTTTTTGTCAGCAAACTTGAATTGATTTTTGGCTCAGTTTTGCCCTTTGAGGTAAATCCATGGTAATAAAGTTGTACTTTCACAGCTTACTGAGTGTGCATGCATGCGTTAGAAAAAGGTGGCTGTTTCAATGTAAAATGAGAGTCTGTATAAAAAGTAATGTAGCAAGAAGCCTTTTAGTAATAGCCATTTCTGTTAGCTGCTGGTTTGTATTTTCATGGTAGCTGGATAGCCTGGGGCCAGGAACATGCAGGATAAAGAAAAGTTAATCTTCCCAAATTTGGATGGAAACTCAAACAGGTAGAGGGACCCTGGAAAGCGGCTGAAAGGATCAGCAGGATGCTTGGACAGGCAGCGCCGGGTGCCGTTACAGCTCCGTCCCGCAGGAAAAGGCAGCTGCAGGGGCTGTGCCTGGAGTGGGGCTGTCACAGCACAGAGGTCCCCAGAGTAATTACTTGGGAGCCACAGCTGTGAGAGGTTATTTGCCCTGCTGTTGAGGTTATTTGTCTCGGTTTAAAGAGCTGCACAGTGAAAATACCGTTATTGGCAAAAGATCTCAGAAGAATGAGTACCTTGCAGCGCAGTTGAGCATTCACTGCCTGCTGATCAGTTGTGGGACCTTTACGCTCGGATTAGAAGCTGAGTGTGACACTTTTTGTTTTCAGAAACTCCCAATTTAAATTAATCAAGCACAGGAGCACACTCTGGCTGGCAGGACACTCAGGAAATCAGCTGGGAGCCGGGTGATATCTCCAGCTCTCATCTTGTTTCACTGTTATTGCCATTGCTTGGTGACTCTTGATTTGAAAAATATTGGCTTAGCAGAAATGGGCTTGTCACCTGTCCAAATAGCCAATCTCCGATATTCTGAATGTCTAAAGGATTTTCACTAGGCGTGACTGAAGGGTTCATCAATAATATAGAAACAGCATTTAAAATACAGAGGAAAGTTTTGTCAAGGGATCTTCAAGGTCAGGGGAGATCAGAAAAGTTTTACCCATCTGTGGGTAGTGTATTTGTCTTCTTTGAAGGCATAGAAAATTGCAATTAATATTATACCTGTATTGACAGAACAGCAGGGAAATCCTGCTGTCAGCCACAGCCAGCCACAACCTAACCCCTCCCTGGCAGAAGTGGAAACCTTCCAAGAACAACCTCTGGTGTCTTCACCAGACACCGAAGTGGTTGCAACTTTGCATAGGCACCATCCGACCAAGGTGAACGTTCAGAATCTGGTGAGGTCCTTGATGCTTCCTTCCAAGATGGAGACGATGCATATCGGTGTTTTTTCCAGTATCCACAACTTCATTAAAATATTCAGACTTTGGGAATCATTGCCCTAAACACTCCCTCACTTACAGGAGACATGACTGACATCATAAATTCCCTGGAGAGTCTGGTCCCTGGTTTCTGTGCCCGGAAGTGACAAGGAGACATACACACTGCAATGAAATCCTCACAGACAGACCAAGCTGCAACACCACTTCCATTCTCTCAACGAGTGTATGAATTTGGACAAAATCAAACCTAAAAAGCACAAACCGTGTAACCCACTGGCACCAAACTTGCTGTCTGTGCAGAGAGCCTCTGTTAAAAATGTGCCTTTCTCCTGGAGCTGTCAGGTCCCCTGCTTTGTCACAGAGCCACCCTGGTGTGACGGGACATGGAGGCTGCGGCTCTGCCAGCCACACTCCTTCCTCTTTTCCATCCTTACCAGGCTCTCTGTCCAGATTATTTGTTAGGATTTTTTTTTTTTTTTTTTTTTTTTTTTTTGTGGCTCATGGCTTTATCAGTTTTAGTAAAGAGAGGACAGATGGGAAGCAAGGACCTGGATGCATCTGCTGGACCCTGAGCTGGCTTAGGAGTTTGCTGCCTCTTGCTTTCTCACAGCAGTGGCGGTATTGCCTTTGCCAAAGTCTAGTCTCTGTGTGGTTGCCCTGGGAAGACTGTTGCTTGGATAAGGTGGGAATCGATGTGCAAGAGTAACTGAAATTCTCTCTGGTCACCTGCTTTTAAATACAGGGTTAAACAGAAGAGAGGAGATGCCTCTGTCTGCTTGCAGTAGTCCAGGCACATTTTGCATATCTGTGTATTTTTAGGCTAAAGACGTGATGAACCCAGTAGCTGAGGGGGATGATTATATGACAGCAATTTCCTACTAAGAGAAAAAAAATGCTTTTGCTACTCCATGTGTGCAGGTGCTGTGGGGTAGTGGATGTAAGTCCACATTGCCTGACCAGTGGGATTGTCTTTTGGGGGAAGGGAGGGTTGAGGCTGCTTTGTGTTTCAATTTCTGATTGTCTTTTCCAGGTGAGCATGGGGCTGCCCATAGTGCTCTCCCAGCTCTGGGATTGCCATCAGTGCGTGCTGCAGAGGAGAGCAGCCAGTCCATAGCGCGCGAGCTCTGCTCTCCTGCTCTTTCCTTTTCTCCCAAGAGCGGTGACAGCCTCCTTGCACCGGGGCCATTATGTGCAAACCCCATTCAGTCCTGGCAATACACTCAGGGTCTGAATTTCTGAGTACGGTTGCTCCTGACCATGAATCTCTGCACGCTGCCTCTAACTCTGTCCTTCCTTGAAAACAGCTTTTTCATGGAAATTAACCTGTTTGGCCAAAGATTCTCACTGTTGCTGTTTGGATTATTTTCAACTGAGTGAGTTGACAGCAACAGCAATACACTGTCATGTGTTTGGGTAGGAGCCACGTCTCTGCACCACTTACCAGCTGTTGCAAGGGTTGCGTGTGGTGTGGAGGAGTTGGGGGGTAGACCCGGGGGTTCCTGGCTACAGAAGTGTGGCAGCAGGACAGGACACTCCTTTTTCACACCAAAATTTCCCCCAGGCAGAGGCGGAGAGGTTTGGCCATTGCTGAGGTTTCATCCAGGGTAGCAGAAATCCCACGCAAGCAGCCGCTGCACATGTGTAGGCAGCACAATATATACTTGTCAGCCTGGTGTATCTAAAATGCAGCATGTGTTGAACTCATCCAGCCTTTTTATGCAGCACCTGTACAGTACTGATGCACTAGGACACGCTGAATATACGTCTGCTGCGTGCGTTTCTATTTCCCGCAGGGGAGTGCCGGGAATGGGTAAGCCTTAGCACAGTGCGGCAAGCACTCCCACGTCCCGCGAGGCAGTAGGGATGGCGTAGCTGCGGGGCCGCCCTGCTTGCCAGCAGGTGGGTCAGGGCTGTGGAAGATCCCCCCAGGGGGATCCCTGCTGGCTCTCAGGGTGGTTTGAGAAGTGCAGAGCCTGAATATCTGCTTCTGCAGAGGCTCTTCCCCAAATTCATACCATTAGCACTAAGGGGAGGTGGTGAGGGCTGTTAATGGCCCATGGTCTGCATGTATGAGAGCAAGGCGGGGATGGGAAACCCCTGTGTCATCCCATGGTGGGCACAAGGTGCCGCCTTAGCCCAGGCTGGACCAGTTCACAGTTCCTAGCTCCAGTGTTGTCCCGTGTGATTAGGCTGCCAGCCAAGGGGCCTCTCTCTGTCACTGCTCTGTGCTGTGATGCAGGATTGCAGCAGAGAGAGGGTAGTAGATGTGCCGAAATCAGTTGCATGAAACTTAGTTCACATGTGCAGGACTTGGAGATTTCTTGCTGACTGCCAGGGCTGAGGCTCTCTGCGTTGGGACGAGAGGTTGACAGTGACCTTGGTCCCGTTACTTTCTTGCTCCATCATGCCAGCAAAGTTTCCCTTGGGAGAACAGTAGGTCCCTTTCTCATTACTCTTAAAAAGACCTTTTCCTGTCTTACATTTCTGTATGGTGGAAGTTACCAAAGAGAAGTTGCTTCTTACAGTCAATTGAAGTTGAAATGGAGGGGGTTTGTGTCTAAATGTATAGAGTACGGATGGCATAGTGTGTGTGACCTGTGCCTGAAGGACCTGTCAGAGCAGCTGAATTTCTGGGTGATCTCATTTGTCTAAAACTGTGGCTCAGGAACAGAAGCTTGCTGTGGTGAAATAAAGTGCCAGGGAATAAAGAAGGAGGAATCAGAAGTGGGGAAAGATAATGTAAGTTATGAATTGAAGGAAGGGGAATAAGTTGGTATGATGTGGCATTGCCCATATTGTGAGACTGAAGAGACAAGTTGTTTGGGGATTTTAGAGCAAACTGGTATCCTGAAAAGCATGGGAGACAGCACATCCCTTTCCCAGTCCAAACAGCCCTAAGAAGAAACACCCTGCAGGGTCATCCCTGAAAGGGCTAATGTCAGATATAATGAAGATGAAATCACTGTGCTTCCCTGCTGTCCCCAGCACATTTCTGCTGAAAGTGCAGTCAGTGCAGTTGTTCTGCATGACCTGTGAATGCCGACGCATCTCCCCGGTGCCCTGTCCCTGAGTGCACACCTTTAGCTTTCAAATGCCTTCTTGGAGCTACAGATTGCCTGCCACACCTCAGGTGTCCACGGCTGCTCTGTGGTCATCAGATTTTCATAAACTGTCTAGTTTCAATTCCCCTTATAAACACTCCTGAGTATCTGCCCACAAATTTTCCTAACCCCGCAATATTCTAGTCACTGTCTGCACAGATTCATCCTTTGTCCCAGCTTTGCATAGGAGTGTGGAGCAGCTAATACAGGGGGAATTTGCTTTAGGAATGAGTCATGCTGGGACGACCCTCATCCTGTTCAGTTCAAAATGAACAGCAAGAAATGGCACAATTAGAACTGGGACAAGAAGAGGCCCTCGAAGCACTGTGGCCATCCCGCATTGCCTGTCATCGCTT
Organism: Aquila chrysaetos chrysaetos; assembly: GCF_900496995.4. Lineage (NCBI taxonomy): Eukaryota > Metazoa > Chordata > Aves > Accipitriformes > Accipitridae > Aquila > Aquila chrysaetos. The sequence continues at coordinate 14,232,459 of NC_044013.1, read as the reverse complement.
TCTCTGGTTTGTGTCGTCACATGGAGCTGAGAGATGTCACAGCATCTCATCTCAGGGCCTTTCGAGGAGCCACAGCTTAGAGGGATTGTGCTGGTGAAGCTGTGAGCTGCATCCAGCTCTGTTTTGGCTTTTGATCACCAGGAGATGCATGTGTCGAAGTGCAGCAGCAAGAATGACAGCGTGCTTCATTCTTTTGCCTACAGGGACAGCAGCCCACTGCTTGAAGCACATGGTGTTCAGGAGCTTGCCACATTGATTAAGGGAAGGCATATCAGGCTTTGACAAGTTACACTGGAGGCGGAACATTGTCAGCTGTAGAGTACATGCTAGCACATATACTGCATACATAAAATGCTATTTATCTTTGCAAAGGGAGAAGCTGCTGCTGATGATAGGGAATTCATTTCCATGGACCTTTCGGGGCTTTTTGTTGTGCATGTGCTTGGCATCACTGCTGAATGACTTTATGTTTCCCAAACATTGATGCTACTACTGCTAGAGTCAGAAAAAAGAGACAGGCTACAGCAATGTTGAACGTCAGTGCTGGGGCTCTTGGGCTCAGAAGGGGATGTAGAATGGAGCTTTCTTGCAGACTGGACATAAAGGGCAGCATTTTGTGGCTGCAGTGGATCCTGCTCTGTCTGGCATGCCAGTGCTTTCCCATACTGGCCTGAATCTGGCCGAGAAAAACTTTTACACTGAAAGCATTGGGCTGGGATTCAGAAAATCCAGATTCTGACTCTGACACAACCTTTTCAAGGATCTTATGCAACTGACCTTGTTTCTCTGTGTCCTTTACCTCCTCACCATGGTGGGACTTTCTCCATCCTTTGGAGGACCCTTGTGTAAGTGAGGTGAATGAAAATACTCGGTTGCTCTGCTGGTAGGCACTATTTGTTTCCCTAAAGGGACAAACCTCCACCCTTACTTGTGGCATTATGGGGTTGATCCTGCTTCTGTCCCACCAAGCTGCCAGTGTGTGAGTCTAGCAAGACACAGACAGATATCATGATGGTCAAAATTGCATTTGGCAATTTCTTTTCTCCCTAAAATATCACATTTTCTTTTGCTATTTCCTCCCACCCACCTCGAAATCTCGACACAGGTGAATTCTCCATGGGCTGAGACCTGACAGGGGTGCAGCCTTCCCTGAGCTGAGCAGCAAAGTGCAATCCTGGAGCAGCTCTTCCAAGCTGAGCCCCATCAGGAAACCTCCCTCCTGTAAATGTTTCCCTGACGCCTCTGCTGGCTCAGACCCTTCTTGCCTCTCCTTGGGGAGCTACGTCAGTTCCCACACCCTGCTCTGAACGCTCAATGCCTGCCACGCTTTGGCCCTCCCATGGGAAGCTGGAAGCTTTCCCTAAGCACCAGGACACCATCGCTGGACCCAGCAGGCACAAACTCCCCGCTTCTGGGAGCGCGGAGGAGCTTTCACTATAAATTTGCCCCGGTTTTACACCTTTCCCTCAGCACTGCTGCAGGCCACTGCCAGACTGCTGGTCTGGCTCAGTACAGCTGTTCTTAAGTCAGTTTTAATAAGTGTGTTGGAAACAGAGATGGCTGGAGAAGTTGGTATCCTCAGGAACGCCACCTCGTCGCACAGCATGCCTGTCGTGAGCGTATGTCTGGCGTCGAGATGAAACCCACAGTGCTGGCTGCGAGGCTGCAGCACGGAGAAGGCTGCCAGCTGCCCGCAAAAAGCAGCTGATGGATCAGCGTTGCCAGCGGACATTGTCCCCTGCATCATGGCCAGTAATTGGAACATGGGGCTGCGCTGTCCTTTTATAATAATATCTTCTTTTATCACCCTCTTCAAAGGTGGCTTTGCATACAAGACCAAGAGCAAAACCATAGCTCATTACTTGATTGCATAATTACATTTTGCTACTGTGTAATTTGGTTATGGAGGTAATTAAATGGATCAAGGTCAGCAGTAGGGCTCGGGACACAAGAAGGGAGAAAAAAAGGCTGGGAACTTTTTAGAGCAGAATACCACCTTGTTGGCCTCTTTTGCAGCTCGGGTTTTTGTGGCCCTGCTGCTTGTCCCTCTGGCCTCGCAGACGTGATGTGATGCTTTTCACATGGCTTTTCACACGGTTGCGAGGTGGCCAGCAGCAGCAGCACCGTGGCTGGCTGGCTGGCTGGTGGGGTGCAGGCGGTTGATTTGTTTGAAGAGTTCACTTGCCTTCCTTGCGGAGCTTTTCCACAAGAGTCCCTTGAGACCCCTAAACCTGACACCTGTGTCACTGGGGGCTTTGGGCTAGATTTTGGCTGGAGCGCAGAAGGTTTGTAGCTCTTGGAGCAGTTGGCTTCCAAAAGAGCTTTGTAGAATTCATCGTAGGCGAAAGAAATCAGAGGGTTATAAATGGAGCTTTGTTGAGAACTGGTAGTGTGCCGTAGCAAGGACTGGGTCAAATAATTCAGGGAGCCTCTTCCACACTGCACACTCTCTGTCCTGCTGCATTGGAGTGTGGGCTGTGCTGCACCACGGCAGCTGCTTCTTGGATATGGGCATTACTTGGTGCACAGACTTTTTTTAGCCATTCACAAAATCGGGGGAAGAAAGAACAAAAGGCTTTAGTGTACGTCAAGACTTGTAAAAATGAATGTACATCCCTCAGAATGGTAACTGAAAGTAAGTCATGCAACAAAGTTTATGAGAGTTGAGCCCTTCAGAACAACCTAGTCTTTCTACAGGCTTCCAGAGCCTGATATGAATAAATAATTTAATGGCTATTAATGTGAATGCTGCTGATTTTGAATCTCGGTTCCTACCGTATTAAACCCTAGAGCCAGCTCTGCCCTTAAGGAACATTCTTTCTGTAAGGGCTTTGTTTCCATGCAAATGTTATCTGCACCCTCTGAAGAGGCTAGAGCTAAAAAATGGCTTTTGAAAATGTGTAGCGCCAGGATTATCACGCCTCGTTTTTTATCAAATTTACACTAATGAAAAAAAACAAAAGAACAAAACCCAAGACTTTTCAATATCAAAGTTAAATTTAGAAAGTGGACTTTTTAAAGCATCCCTGTCAGTTGAAAGCTTATTTTTTTTTATGACCAGCTTAAAAAGCAAAATCTCACAGCTCTCATTATTTTTCTTTTGTGCCTCATATGCCTCATATTTTTTTACTGCCCTCTTCTACGTAAAATTATCCCCATGGTGCTCTTACTTTCTGCATGTTCCTCTAAGTGCACGGGCTTGTTGCATGTATTTCTGTGTGTATTAGCAGTTTGCTAATATGCTTTGGTTAGGTCAGTAGAGATGCAGTAGTGTAAAACTAGTAAATAAAGTCCACTGATGTTATAAGGGTTCTGCCACTTGTCTGATTGAATTTCTGCTTCACAGGTTTTCACCTTCGAAATGCTTTTGTGTTGTGAAGTACGCTGATAGTCATTCATGGCTACACTGTTCTTTGCCCTGTGTGACAGATTTGGACAGGGTGGGACACTGTGTGCCTGTGGCTGACCCCAACACTATAGGGGCAGAAGTGACTGTTCAGGTCTGTTAGTATGAATACACGGTCACATAACAGACTTTTGCTAAATCATTCTGCTTGCCTGAAGTCCCTGCCTTTGGTTGAGTTATATCAGACACTTTGGGACAGGTTATCTTTGTGTCTTTTCCTCCTAGCACCAGAAGTTATGTTCCCACAGGACTCCTAATCTTCTCCTTCATTTCCCTTGTTATGAAAGTGATCATATCCATTTTAATTGAGACATTCATGAATCAGTGTTTATTCCTTGAACAGAATGTGTAGTCCAGCTTTAGTGATTCTTAGAGGATCCAATTCTGCTCTTGTTGCTGCACTAATGATTCAGGACTTAGCATTGATGAAAACATACGAACACTATGAAATATTGTGTATAATAAGAAAGGACTGTTATGCCATGAGCAAATGGTTTCTCTTTTGTGGGTTTTTTTTGGTTCGTTTTTTATTTTTCTCCCCCTGTTCTGGAGTAGCACAGAAGAAAGTAGTAATGACACGTTCCTTCAGTGATATAGTCAGGACAGCCCCTAGGTTTTTTTCCCCCTCTCAGCGTGTTTGCTAGAACAGATGAACAAGATTTCTTTAAAATTTATCATGCTAAGAAAAATATTTTCAGACCTCTGAAGGATCCAGCTGTGACATGTAGTAAACTCCAGGCTTTCTGCAAGCAAGGTACTGAGATTCAAATAGGCAGGCTTAACAACTGACCTTTTTTGTTATTATTGCTAATGTAGCTGTTTCTCTTTGTGGATGTTGGTGATAAGTGCTTTTGGGAAGGCTTCTTGTTCCTATATCCAGTGTGGCTGTGAGGCATTTCAGATCATAGAGGAACAATCTGAAGTGCAAACGCCGCACGGCAGGAGAAGAGGACCTTGTGTACAGCCACCACCCAGGTTACAGCATGCTGCTCACATCCCTGTTTTCCAGCGTGTGTTTAAATCAGAGTGCACACAGGGCCCTCGGCTCCTTTTAAGGATCCCCAATGTGCAGTAGGTCGCTGACATTTCACAGCCATCACATGCCTACTTTATTATACCCCGTTGCAGTAAGCCAACTATCCCAGCCATCTCTGGAATTAATGTTTTAGTTCAGACCAGGACTGCATGCACTTCTGGAGCAATCCCTCCAGTCACCCTCACATACAGCTCTTCGATTTGCACCCCAAAGTGGTCTTAGGCTGTGGAAACTAGATTTCTTTTGGATGAAGCTAAACTGAAGGTTGCCTTCTGGAAGTGCCCCTAAAGTGCCAGACATTCAGACCATGGGACCAGGTGGCAGTTAGACCAGACTGAACCCATCCTGAAATGTGTACAGTGCGAGTGTCCGGCCCTTGCCACCAACAGTTTCACTCTACGCATTTGGTCCTGCATTGTAGACCCAGACTCTGTAAAACAAAATCAAGTATCTACAGATATGATTGTAAACCCCAGATCTCACTGAGACTGCATGCTGCAATAAGTAGCTACAAATAGGAAATCACAATTTTTAACTCTGGATTGCTTTGTTGATGTATTTTGGGTCATATAATTTAAAGACCGTTGCACAGTCTTCTGTATACTAGTAACACAATAAAATGGTCTCCTGCTTTACTGTGCATTGTGCCAAATAGAGTTAGTGTATTATATTACTCTCCCTAGAGTGACTATATTATCTTAGATTGGAAGTTGCAGTCATTAGTTGGCTTCTGAACAAGATCAGATGCCAAAGCTAATCTGAGTTCTCTAGCAAAGTGTGCAACAGAGTGAAAAATTTCACTATAGCCACTACTGCAAAATCCCTGATGATATACTTCCATCTGTCTGATTCCCGGGAAGCAAAGCGTCAGCTACGATGGGTCACTTGGCTGCATACACTGGAACAGTCAGATCTAAGCTGTGGCATAGTTCGGGTCCATTCAAAATGTTTGTGCATTGTCCACGGGTTATTTCACATCAAAAGGAAACTAACAGAAAAAGAACAAGTCAGGTTGTCAGCACATACATATTGTGGAAATTCATTCAAGGTATAAATAAGCCCAGTCCTGCCTGTGAAGTTGTTTTGGGCTGTGAGATTTGTCAGGTGCTTCAGGCTATGCAGGGACACTGTGGTGAATATGTGGATGGGAATTCTATCACAGCAGAGCTGGCTGATTTTCTGAATTCCCAGAAAATAAATGAACAAAGGGCTGTCTGCACTTCATGTCAAACACTTTCTTTCTCCTCTCTTTCTTTCCCAAAAACGTTCTGAGGACCTGGAGGCTCATTCATTCCTCAGGCTGAATATCCCTCTATTGTATACAACCAAAGACAGCCTCTTCATACACAATGAGCAATATGAAGAACATTAGATGGGACGCTAGCCCAAAGTGTCTGGCTCAAGGACACGGAGCCAGCAGGAGTCGGGACCAGCAGAGGAGCCTGCTCTCAGGAATTAACATCCAACGCCTCAGTTATATGACAGGTGTTCGCCAACAAACTCTCTCCACTGGCATTAAGTGATGCTCAGGACCAATAGAAATGTGCCTGCAACCACTCTTCACAGTCTTCCTTTATAGTCGGTACCCACCTTCACTGGTGGTTGGGATGATGAGCAGAGGGGTTTGAAGTGTTGGGCATGTGGTTTGCTTGGCTTCAGTAAAGCAGCCCCCAGCAGAGATGGGGCAGACACCTCAGGGTCACCCTGGCAGGTTTTAAGGAAGCTCCATTGACCTTTTTGCTGGCTTTGTCAGCAGTAATGTTGCTGGGACCCAGGGTTTGAGGCGCAGATCCTGGTGGGTTCCCTTTGGCTCTCCCAGTGGGCAGCAGAGCTGGCCTCCAGCCAAGAATATGCCATGAACCTTTTCTTTCTCTGTGTAGGCGCCACAGCAGCTGGTACAAGGAGGAGGGAAAAGCCACATAAATTGTCACACTTCGTAACATTTCGCCTTGGTTGTAAGATCCAACACCAGCTCACCCCAGCCTCAGTTGATGCTTGAGACCACAGGGCTTGCCGTTAATTGGCCAGTTGTAGCCAACCTGTCAGAAAGCTGTCAAAATATTAATAATCTAGCACCACTCATTTTCAGGATGAAAGTTTTAGCAGCAAAGAAATTGAATTTCCAGCCCTGGTCATGACAGTTCTGAAATTGGTTTAGTGCAGGAGAGATCTTTCCAGCATTAGGAAAGATAGGGAGAGTGTCGGAGATGGTGTGTTTCCACTGAGTCTCGTGGTTTGAATTTAAGAGTCAAAGCAAAGAGGCTATCTCAGTACATCAGCAGCTTATGGTTGTAATAGGCCTGGTGAGCTCCTTGGCAAGTCCTCTTATCTTCTGCCCACGTGATGTGTTACTTCAAAAAACGAACTACACAGAAAATTGGGCTAAGGCCATTTTCTTTCTTCGGACCTGCTCTCTGTGCAGGGCTGTACCGTCGGGTAAGAACAAGCACAGTTTTGTCTGTGTGCTAAAACACCGACCACCAGAGACTCTGCCTTACAAGGACTGGGACTCACTTGCAGTCCCCTTCTCCCTGACATTGTTATAACTGCATTATTTCATTTATGTCAGAAAGAGAGGGTGTTTGCCTAAGAAACGGAACTGGAACCCTGGGGAAATAACTTTCTCTGCTAGCTCTGACACCTCTTGTTTTACAGAATGCCCAGCAAGCTGGTTGGTCTTTCAGTGTGCAGGATCTCAGCACAAAAATGTAGAAAATAAGAGGTCTTCCTTGTACTTCTGTCATGGTGAGGGCATTTTTATTAAATGCCCAAAGCATTCGTACTCTGGTTTGAGCTTTTGAGGATAATTTTAATGTAAATAATAGCATGATAAATCTAATCTTGACTGCTAATTTTCCACTAAGAGGTTTCTTTTGGTTATCAGAAGAAAATAGTGTCACGTTTATAAATGCGTAATCATTATTTTAGTTTATACATTGTTATTATTATCAACCATAATAAAAATAGCAGTATCACAAAAGTAAACAAAGGCCACAAATCAGTTTATTGTGCCCTGTGCTCAGGCTCAAATTGATGCCAAAAAACTCTCTCTGGCCCCATAGAGAGATCACAGGTTCAAAGCATCCCATCTGGCTGTGTTTCTAGGGTTCTTACATTATTATTTTTCTTCATAGTTATTTCAGGCTTTAGCAGATGAGGCAGTACGATGCTAATTTAGGAAATCTGTTTTTCTTATATGCAACTAACAGATCTTCATCTTGTCCCATCTCGTCTCATGATCATTATCTCTGAATGCAAAGATGTATTTCTGGATACTGTTTTGGAGTAAGCAGAGTTGATAACATTGTTACCCATTTCAGACACTTTGTCAGAAAAAACAGCATGTAGAGAAGACAATGGATGAGTTGGGATTCCCAGGTTAGAAATTATCCTGGGGTTTCGCCAGATCCCCAGGCTGCCAGGAATGCAATACCAGAGACAATGCTGTCAGAAACCCCCCCTTTGTAGGAAGCAGTTGCTTTCCTAGAAGAGTGATGCTGAACTGGGTGGGCCAAGTGCCCTGTGAATGAGGTACGCTGCTGTCACTACTCCAGTTCATAATAGCTCCAAATTTTAAAAGGCTTTAAAATTCCAGCATGAAATAAGATGCAAAATTAAAAACCAAATCGATCCATTAAAATGCAAATATACCTTATGTTTTAAAAAGAAGGGATGAAAATTTATTCCATCCAATCATGAATTTGAATTTGGGGTCCATCATTAAGAAAAAGTGAAGCAAAGGACAAAATACGTCACTTGCTCTGTGTGCCCCATCAGTGAGTTGCTTGATGTGCAGGCTTTCCCAGATAACACTGTACGCAGAGCTGTGCAGTCATTGGTACCCAAATCTTACTCCCGGAGCCTGTTCTCTCACCCAGCCTACCCAGGCTCTCCAGGGAGGTGTGGAAGTGAGCAGCCTGGCTTGAAGAGCTGTCCCAAGTTACGTTCTTGTCAGCACTCATTAAGTTGAAAGCTGTGTTGCTATCAGGATTGCCTGAGCAGCTCACCAAAGGCCAATGCAGTGAATTTGGGCATTTTTATCTTTATGAAGTACTTGGTAAAAATGTGCCTGCATGGTGGACAGGCCAAGAGCTGAAAGCAGGACACCACAATACTGAGGTATGGTGGGATGGACAAGTCTGAATTTGGATCCCAAAACTCATTAGGTTCATCTGCTTTGTAGCCAAATGTGAGACCGTAGCTTGTGTGGATCTATATGGGCTTGTTTTGATCTGGGTAACCAGTTAGCCAGGGCAGAATGGAGCTCAGCGTGTCTTGCAGAACCTGCCACGGGTTTTGGTCAATACTCTGCTGTGTCCCCGGGTAGATGTCCTTGCTGCTGCAGGGTTACCTTGGACATGTCCACGCTGCAATCACACCTTTGTCTCCAGCATTCACAAACTTCCTCTGCGGTGATAGTGGATAATTTAATCAGTCCTTGAACACGAAAAGGTGCTTTAGGACAGCTTGTGTCCACATATAAAGATCTGCAGCTTAATTACAGAGGCTCATCCAGCACTTGATTTTTTTGCCTGTTCAGGAATATTAGGTCAGCTCGCAAGACTTAGCAGACCTGCACTCCACCTCATTGCTAGGGTGTTTTAAAGTGAAGCCAACTGAACAAGCATGTATCTTGAGCACAGAGAGCTCCCACAAAAGTGAGGACAGATAGCCCTCTAGTTATATTTTTCAGAGGCAGTAAGTTATGTTGCTTGCTAATGCTGCTTCTCAGCTCCCAGAGCTGGGGACCAGACCTGCATGGATGGTAATTTATTTGAAAATGTGCTCCCTCCAGCCCACAGATGGTCCAGGCGGAGTCAGAATACTTGCAGATACCATATTGTCTCATCAAGTGAATCTCTGCTTTGCAGCAGGGCTGTACACTCCCATGTAGCAGCTTGTTATTTTAAAACGTAGCTACTCTCTCCTACTTCTAAAAGGCCACCGAGAAGACTTGTCACCAATCTCTTATGGAGCTGGAAGGGGGAGGAAAAGTGGAGTGTGAACAGTAGAATATCACCTGCCATCTGGACAAAGATGTGATGAGATGTAAAGTTTGGATGCACATTTGAGGTTCTTGATCACATGCCAAGAGAGAGCTCAGCTATAATTATTTTAAAGCATCTCCAGCCAGATGCAACCCTAGGTCGTGGAAGAAGCTACACTGAGGCAGCAGGACACTGAACATCATCAGGCTGTATGCAAGGCAGCATCGCCTGTGGGAGCGCTGCTGTGGTCTGCATAGGGCTTATCCTGCGAACGGGACCTACATGGTTAAAGACCTGTCCTAGGAATAAAAGTATGCCAGGATCAAGTGCTGTGGTATGAGGTTTGTGGTCACAAATTCTCAGATGCTCAAAGACATGTTTAGTCTCTGAACTTTCACAGGTTAAATGAGAGCTGGGCATTTGCATTTCATCTGGGAGCCCAAATGTCTTCGAGAATCCAGTGTCTTTGTTTATCCACACAGGTCTACGCACATTGATACCAGTGCTGAACTTCTTGGTGCTGTTGGCATCGGGGGTGTCGTGGTTTAACCCCAGCCAGCAACTAAGCACCACGCAGCTGCTCACTCACTCCCCCCCCACCCAGTGGGATGGGGGAGAGAATCGGGAAGAAGAAGCAAAACCCACGGGTTGAGATAAGAACGGTTTAATAGAACAGAAAAGAAGAAACGAATAATGATAATGATAGCACTAATAAAATGACAACAGCAATAATGAAAGGATTGGAATGTACAAATGATGCGCAGTGCAATTGCTCACCACCCGCCGACCGGCACCCAGTTAGTCCCCGAGCGGCGATTCCCCGCCCCCACTTCCCAGTTCCTATACTGGATGGGACGTCCCATGGTATGGAATACCCTGTTGGCCAGTTTGGGTCAGGTGCCCTGGCTGTGTCCTGTGCCAACTTCTTGTGCCCCTCCAGCTTTCTCGCTGGCTGGGCATGAGAAGCTGAAAAATCCTTGACATTAGTCTAAACACTACTAGCAGCAACTGAAAACATCGGTGTTATCAACATTCTTCACATACTGAACTCAAAACATAGCACTGTACCAGCTACTAGGAAGACAGTTAGCTCTATCCCAGCTGAAACTAGGACAGGGGGGGAGTTGATTAAACCCTGCTCTGGCTGAAGGCGGGGTGGAATGTAGAATGGGCTTTACTGGGTAAAGAGCACCATAAAGCAGATGCTCTTCTGCAGTGCCATCCTTTCCCCTGTGATGGAGCAGCAGTTACACAGACATAGTGAACACGATCCAGTTGTTCCATGGTCTGTCTCTGCAACCACAATGAAATGCGACTGCTGATAGCTGTGTTGATATTTATGATTCCTACTTAATATGTTTTAAATGACTTGATGAGCTCTAAGTATTAACGCTAACATCGGTAAGTATCCTGAGCCAGATTCTCTGAGAGGGAAGCCTTGCCGTGCCATAGACTTTGGTGCAGTTTAGTGCTTTTATCCCATCTGAAGATCTGGCTCAGTAATTGTGCAGAACATGAAAGAGAAACCCGTAAGTGCTGTAAACAAAGGGAAACTGTTACTCTGGGAGTGTGTTAGTTAGATATTTCAACACTTATAATTAACATCCCTTTCCTAAACTGTGGCACAAACTACTTGTAGAATGGGCTTTTTCTTTTATTGCTGCTAGTTTCAGTGACTAAATTTATTAAGTCATTAGGTTTGGATGTGGATGTGTATATTTGCTGTTCTCCTTTGGGCTATAATAAAAGGAGATCTTGAGAGAAAAAAAAAAAAAGAGAGATCTTTATTTATCTGGCAATTTTGAGAATGTTTGTAGGGAAATGGCAAGCAATACAAACAAGTGGCCCAGTCCGGGGGGATGCTGAGTGAGCAGCTGGGTTTGAATACAACAGCTAGTGACAATCTTCTGCTGGCTTCCTGGCTGTCCCTGAGCATTGCACATGGAAACCTGTCACTATTTCTGCCATGTTCTGGGGACATCAGGGGCTTCTGTGCCAGTCAGAGCTTGGACTAAACAAACAAGGGAGCAAATTGCTCACTTTCGTGATCAGAACCCAGGAGCACCATGCTGTTTCTTATGGGGGACCCTTTCTTTGCACCTCCCGGCTGAGGATGCTTAGGGTGCCAGTGGCAGTGATGCTTCCAGCCTGATTCGGGCAGGGGCTGGCACTGCTCTCTCTTGCTCAGAGCAGAATCAGGGCTGTCCACTGCCCTGGCAGCACTATGACTGTCCCGGGGCTGTGACACCATTGGATCGGCATTTTTTGAAGGAGCTGAGACGTCCAAGGGTGGCAGTGCATTCCCTGAATACCCTGCAGCCTCACATCCACAGGTTTGACAGCCGTGCTGCTCCACCGACGTCTGTGCAGCTTCTCCAGCTTTACAGAAGTGCAAAGGAGAGTCCAGTCAAACTTAGTATGTTCAAGGCCAAGAGGCTGGGTTAGGTTTACCTGACCAAGGCAGGTGAAAGCTCAGGTAGATTGGGAAAAAAAAAAATCTGTCCTCTCACAAATCACCCCCAGCTTGTGCTGGGGTGGGGCAGATGGGGCCAGACATTGCCAGCACCTCTCTGAAGGATCAGACTGGCCCAAGTGGTACAGAGATTGGCTTGTGCCTGGAAGTCCCATCCACATTTCCATCTACAGATAGCAGGAGACGCTACTAGGATCAAGGATAAATGAAACATCTTGTTTTCTTAAACCAGAAATAGCTTTTGGGGCAATCCGTGGTACCTTATATACCTCTCTGAGCAGGTCTGACACACTGAATCCCTGCAAATGGCAGTTGCATCCATTTAGCTCCCTTTGATTCCAAGTGTCATTGAACGCAGTCTTCCTAATTTTCTGTGTGTTAGCTACCATTTTATTTTTTTCTAGACTGTGCAATTTCCAATAAAACTAGAGTTAGCACAAACCAGACCTATGTTTGTTTTTCAAAGCAAATCTAATTACTCTTCTTACTGGAATTGCCTTTTGTTCAAGGGATTGGATTGAGAAGCAGAAAACAAGTTGCAGGCAGATGCTAATCATTTTGCATGCAAATTACTAACATTTCTTTTGCAAATATTTCATGTAGGTTTTTAGTTCAACAATTAAAAAAAGATCTGTTTTTTCAAACTGCTTTCAGTAATATCTATAGACATTTAACAAAATACTGCAGGCTCTAAATCTCCAAATAGTAAACAAATAAATGTATTTATTTACTTTGTATGCAAAAATAATTTAGTCAAAGACACATATTTCACATGAAGATAAAACCAGTCAAATTTCCTTTTTTTTTCTCCAAATCACAAGCATACTCTTTAATGAGGAGAACTGAGTGGGTTTTCTGAGTGAGCTGAGTTCATGACAGCACTGACAGGGGACCAAGAGCTCTATGGAGTTTGTGCAGAAAATAGAGTCATGATTTATTTCTTTGTTTAAAGACTGAAAAAAGTCTGGTGATTAAAAGATGAAGCCATCTGTCCTCTCACTGTCTTGTACCTGGTCATGTTATTTCTGTCAAGGAGAGAGTTGGGAAAATAATTGAGTGGGGTTCGTTATAAGCCTGTTTCAAAAGGTCCCTGCACCAAGTGAGAGTGTGAAGTGGTGCTCCTGACCCCAGGGCTTACCATACCATTACCTCTGGAGGAGGATGTCCTTATGTCCTGTCAGAAGCATGTGGGGGGGGACAGCCTGAGGATCCCTTCACTGGTTTTACCCATTTTGTATCTGTGGGATGAAGAGAAAGTATTGGACTCCAGGTCTGCCCATCTAGCACATTTCATCAACACTGAATTCGTCTTTAAAAACAAAACAAACAAACAAACAAAAAAAGCTTGCATGTCCCAGAAGTCTGGCCAATAGATCAGTGATTTTCCAAAAATACCTTCAGTTATCTCAGTCTGCAGCAGTGGCTGCTACAAACTGCTTTATTAATGTGAAGCCTGTTATGCTCACCTGCACTTTCCTCTTTCTTCCCAGCTCTTCTCAGCCCAAGACAACTGAAACAGCAGTTCCCACCTGATTCAACATAATTGCCACAATTAATTTTGACAGTAAAGCTTGTAGAGAGGTTCTGCCATTAATATCCCAATAGCCTTTTGTTATTGGTATCCCCAAAGCCATCAGCAAAAGGCACGTGCAGAAACTAAGTGACACAACGTAGCTGAAGGCTTGATGTTGGCCACTAATAAGATATCAGTGAAGAAAACCTAAGGGTTCGCATATAATAGATTTAGAGGACAGTCCAAATATCCCCAGGTGGTGCTTGGGAGAGAGGCCTGTGTCCTGCTCGTCTGCCCCATCTCCTTTCTGGTCAACTGGTTTTTCCTTCTCCATCCTCTTGCTCATTGTGTCACGTCTGCATGTGGTAGTGCCCGCACCAAAGATTTCTGGTGCTCAAACCTGCGAAGACCCTGCGGCTTGTCAGTTTGGTGGCAGGATGAATTGTGTCCCAGTCTGTTTGTCCCTACACGGCACAGTGCAACACCAGCTGTTGCTGATGAGGTGATATGCATAAGAAGGATGATAATAATGAATAAAAATGGCATTATTTAACTAGAACTTAACTGTGAAATCTGTGGGTTTTCTAAACCGCCGAATGGACAGAGCTGGGATGTTTCTTCATGGTGTTGCCGTGGTTAGTGTCCTGAAGTGCTATTTCAACTGAATTGTGGGGGATGAGGAATCAACCAGCCAACTCACGAAAACAATGGGACAGTTTTGTTTGCTTGTGAGGGAGCTTAAACACTTAAAGGACATCACTATTTTTTCTTTATTTTCATTAGGTTGATGTCTTTAAATACATTTGCTTTAAAAGAATATAATAATTTTGCTACTTTATTGGTACAAGTGGATATACAATACGGCATCTGTTTTTATGAACTACTGCTGCATGTTGTAAAATACTATACTGCGTTAATTTTAAAATAGCTATTTATCTGAAAACTTTATTTTCAATAACTTTTAAATAAAATCTAGATTTTTTTTTTTTCTGAAACAACATTTTCAAAATGCGTTAGCTTTTGTATTTCTTCTTCACTAAAAATAAAAAATACTCTTTGTTCCACGCTGGTATTAAAACAGGCGTTGAAAATCCAGATAGCTCATACACAGTAAACTCCAGGTTTTGGTCAAGATGGTAGCTATCCTTCACAGCCTATCAACTTTTCAGTCCCCCTAAAGGGAATTTTCTTGATAAGTTTTTACTGGGGTAACGAAGGCATAGGAAAGCGGATTGAGCTGTCCAGTTTGGTTTTAGAGATGCTCTCCATTGCGGGGCTTGCTGCCTGGCTGGGGCTGATGCCAGGGAAAGCCCCCAAGCCAGCTGGTCGCAGGCAGCCGCTGCAAACTGCCCGGCTCCTGGGTGAGCTGCATCTTCCAAGGCAAGACAAAGCCTGGAGATAAAGAGCAGATTTAAGGAGCGCTTAAACACTGATCTTTTGGGAAGCTACTTCAAACACTGTTTTATAGTGCTCTAAGTCATCTAGATCTCTCTTAACTTGTTTCACTCTCTTCTTAAAATATTTATTTCTCCAGCAAGGAAGACTCCCTCAGATAGGGCAAAATGACCTGTTGGGCTGACGGTGGTTTTATCTGTGTGGTGCTATTGATTGATGCAAAATTCACGTGTGCAGCACAGCTCCGTGCTTTCTGCTGTGCTTTATCTTCTGCGGCTTCAAGCCTGCCTGGCTCCGTAGGTCTGTTGCACGCTGGATTTATTGTCAGACCAGCAACACTTTATATAATCCCCAAAGCGCTTGGGAACATATACCTGAGTGTTGCTGAATGTTCAAAATGTTCACTCTTAAATGAGGTCTGCAGCAAATACGTGGCATTACTCCAGATGCTTTGCTCAGATGTTGGTCATGCGTTTTCCATTAGCAAGGTTGAAGAAGCTCCTAAAGACTTTTGAGTGGCGAGGGCTTGGGTGAGAGCATTGCTTGCCTGTAGCAGCACCTGCCTTCACTCACGGGGCTCTGAGATACCTTGTCTGGGTCCTACAAGAAGGGATTTTGTTAAAACAGTTCTTCAGAAAATGCATATTCATTGTGGCTTGAGCTTTTTTAGCAAGAATGTCATAGTTTTAAGGAACCCAGTGGGAGAATTTCTTTGGCCAGGATGAATTTTCTGCTCAAAACGAAAGTCTGGGAAGAAAAATAACCCACCAACAGCCACATCTGACTCGGTGAGGGTTTGGGAGCCCACTGCCACAGAGTCCCCTGGCTAGCCAGCTCTTTTAAAAGAGGTTTAATATTTCCCTGTTGTTAAAATCTTGAAAAGTTACTGAGACATGACAAGTTTTGGTCTATAGCTGAGTGTAGTTTCTTCTTTGAGACTTGATGCAAAGCCAGCACAAGCGACAAAGGCACAGCCACCCCCACAGCCGGCACAGGCTCAGGGGATGTCTTGGGCAGACCCATGTGTCCTCTGTTCCTGGGTAGGTGTGGGACCAGTTCTCAGTATCTGAAGAAATACTTGTATCAGAAATACTTAAAATTCTTTCTCTTTATTGAAAGATTTCCAGGCTTTGTGCCAGCATTGCCTCCCATCGCTTTTGAAAACAAATAAATTGTTAGCTTGCTTTTGTACTCCCATTTCTCTGAATCTACTTAAATTCCCCTGATAAACTGCCTTTTGCCCATAAGAATTTGAAGAAGCCTCAATATTTTAGACTACAACCATTGTACATTTCTTGCCCATCACAGGGAAGGTAAGAGCAAAGCCAGGGGAAGGCATTGGGAGCAGCAGATGAGCAGCAAGGCTGTCTCTGCTTCTCAGCTCTCTTTTTTTATTTTGCTTCATATTTCACTCTAAATCCTGGCAAATTCCTGACTTTTCCTGTACATTTTCTATGTCCGTTCACTGTAGGCTGTTTTGCAAACCACAGCTCTGCCGGGGAAGGAAAGCCTTCCCTTTCAGTGGGGAGTTTTCTAGATGTGTGTTATTGCTGGGAGCTGGTATTGCTGAAGCCTGTTGTTTTCTATTGTTAAACTAACTGCAATGCGTGACCATCGTGTATCACTCAGTGATGCCTAATTTAGGAGATCAGTGATTAATTCCTTCCATTGCTTTTTCTTCTCTCTCTCTCTCACTGCAGGATGTTTTCACACCAGAGTGCAAATTTAAGGAATCCGTCTTTGAAAACTACTACGTTATTTATTCTTCCACGCTGTATCGGCAGCAAGAATCCGGACGAGCGTGGTTCCTGGGACTCAATAAAGAAGGTCAAATTATGAAGGGAAACCGAGTGAAAAAAACCAAACCCTCATCACATTTTGTACCCAAACCCATTGAAGGTATGGAATGTGCCCACTCCCTCCATCGGTGGGGTATGGCGAGGGGGAGTTTGCAACTTCAGATCTGGGGCTTCCCGGATGGGCGTGTTGGGCTGCAAGACCAGAAAGCAAGGACAATATTTGTGGCATTTCAGAAAGGTGCTGGGCTGCACTGTTAGCATTTCATCTGCTTTCCTTCCCATATAATAAACTTTGCACGTCGTCCCAAAGGGGTTTCTCAGCTTTGGGGTGCTAAAGGATGAATTTAAAAGCCCAGCAACATGAGAAGTTACTGGGAAAGGAAAGCAGCCCTTGAGCAGCCAGCAGTTCAAAAGGAATCTGATCCAGCAGTGACCGTAACATTGGGTTCTCTGTGAGAATTTTCCCAACATCATTCAGTGGGTTTCCAGTCCCATGTAGAGTCAGTAGAGATAGGATTTATCTCACCTGAATTTAGACTTTGACACTGTTTATAGTAACAGAAGATAAATGGGTCCTACCAGCACAGCTGTGGATGTACTTTATATGTCTACCCTAAGATGACTTAAATCTGTTTTTTCTCATATGTAAAGACATCTTAGTTAGTCACTGGGGGGTAGAGAAACCTTATCATAGATGTCCAAAGTTAGATGAGATGCTGTCACGCCATATGTTTTCATCACAGCATGAAGCTTCGGTGAAAGTCATGGAATTGAAGTTTTGCCCTTCTGCTGCTGACTGTACGCTACTGAAGTGTGCCACAGGCTCGTGCCAGGGCATTTTGCTTTTTGTGGGCTGGCCTCTGATAAATGGAGGGATGTAGTGTGATGAGCAGTACTTAACAGGTACTAACTTGATTCTGGAAACAAGGAGACCTCTTTTTTTCTGTTGCTTGGAAAAAGCACTCCTATTCGATCCCCAAACTAGGTATGCCTTTCTGACCTATCTCAGACCTGCCAGTGGCCACCTCAGGGACACAGCAGCCTGGGGCTGGCCTTGGCTGCCTGGCTCCGTGCCCCCTCTCTACCCCCATGTTGGCTGTGGGGTCAGGGCTGGACACGTGGAGAGAAGGAATGAACTGATGCTTTCCTGACAGGTACCACTCACAGGTGGTGGAGGACACAGCTAAATCCATGCACTAGTAGCTGTTTTAACAGCTTCCCAGCTAAGGCACAGAGGCAGACGAGCACGCGTGTGTGAGGGAAAGGCCAGTTCAGGAAGGCAGGCTGAAATCGTCTGTTGAACCACTGAAGCAAAGGGCGAGGAGAGAAATTCAACTCGGCATTCCCAGAGTATCTGTGGCCTTTGCACAGGAGATGGAGGTGTTGGAAGAGCAGAGAACGGCCTGGAGCCTCTTCTCCTGTGCTTGTTTTCAACAGCAGTTTTTCTGCAGTTGGGAGCCTTTTCTTGTTTATCTGAGGCATTAGTGGGATTGGTGCCCTATGCCCTCATTGAGTTTTGCTAAGGAACAGGGCCTGCCTCGGGCATGGGGTCTGTCACCAGCTTCTCTTCTGTCTCTTCCTCTCCTGCCTTGGCTGGGAGGAGAATCTTTTGCAAGCGCTAGCTTTCACAGCTGGGTTTCCAGCTCCTTCTGGTATTTCTTTGCTGCCTGGCTGGGTGTTGGCACTGATCAGTGCATTGCTTTGAATCCAGGCTTCTTTTTTGATGTACCGTGCGTGGTGTCAGCTGAATGGCTCAATAGTTGTCTTCTGCATACATTAAACTAGGCCATTCCTGTGGCTCTCCTCGTGGAAAGCCTTGCCTTAATAGAGGTGCCTGACCCACAGCAGAGTTCTCAGTGCAGCAAATGCAGCTCTGGCTTTCATTTTGAAAAACCCAGCCCAGCCCGAGAGCTTCCCTTTCCTGCAGTTGCATCCTCCCACGCTTGCTTCAATCACAGCTGTCACATAACCTCCCGAGCGAGTGAGCGCTTTGGAAGCTGGCAGCCAAATTAAGGGCTCCTCCACCCATTCCCTCCTCCACATGCTTTGCAGTCAGCCTCTGTGAGCGCTGCTGCATCAAAGAGCTGGCAGTCTCCCAAGCTGAGGCACGTGTCAGCTTCCCAAAGCATTCAGCTGTCTGGGACTGTGACTCCAGACGGAGGACTCTGTTCCCAAGCCTAAGATTCATTGTAGGTAGCAGAGGCTTGTGGGGAGGGCTGGAGTAAAACACGCTCAGCTCCACGTGACTTCTCTGTGCTGCATCCCTCCGAGTCTCTGCGAGCAGAGCTTGCAAGCAGAGATGTTTCAGAAAAGGGGCAATTCCTGCCCTGTTTTAACAGCTTCTTTCTCTTTGTCATCACTCTAAGGAAGTAGTCAAAGCACTCCCCTGCTATATTTGCATGTCCCTTCTGCTAAATGCTGTGGCACGCCCCAGCGTGTGGACTTTGCCGCTTATTCAGGCCAGTTCTTCGCAGCTTCTGTCTGCAGTAATGCACCCAGGTTTCCTTTTGCTCCGGTACCACCACCAGCATTAGCCCTGCCACATGATGGCTGACACAGTAATGTATGCAAAGAGAACTCTGGTCCCTTGGGAAGCAGAGGTGTTACATACATTGCTAGGAATCACTTCACCCACCGCTTCAATGGCAATTACTTCTGAGATGAAACTTCCCAGTTGTTTGCCATGTGCAGAAAAATTATGCAGCAGCTTAGTGAAGAGAGCGGTCACGGGGAAAGGAAACAGAAAAAAGCTCAGATTGTTCCCGGAGCTCATTTAACTCTCGTGACTTCATACTGCTTTCTGAATTCAGAAGTCCTCAAAATTGCAAATGGGCAGTAAACTAATAAATAAATATTAAACATCCTCCCAGATAATTTCTAAGGTCTGCATATGTGTACATGTGCATATATATACAGTGGTATCTGTGTATATACGTATGTGTGTTACCTGTGGCTTTTAGCAGCTACAGCTTTACGCTGTGCTAATCCCACAGAGTGTTTTGATTCCTGTAGATTGTCAGGATGCTGGAGGTGTTCTGTGCGAAAATCACTAGATACCAACTGGAAAAGTTTTGGGTTTTGGTTGGTAGGAGGGGTTTTTTGGTTTAGTGTAGGTAGGATTTGTTTGGTTTTGGAAATAGCATTAAGCTTGATCAATATGAAAGCACAAAAAACTTACTAAGTAATAACAGGGGAAACATTAAGTTTCTCTCCCATCTGTGCACAGGCAAAGCCAAGGCAAACAGCCTGGCAGGCAGCCGTTAATGTACTGTGTGGTGCCAGTTTTGGTTAAAAACACACATATGCAACACATTTCTTTTGATATTTTTATTTCTGATCTCTGATCATTCGAGCTAAATGAGCCCTTAAAGTGCAGACATATAGATTGAACCGGACTGCACAAGAAATTAGCTTGAGTATAATTGTCATTTAGACACCAAGCAGTCTTTTAAAGCAATTTCAGTCTCTTTAAGTGTCTGTAGTGATTAGTGCTGGACAAACATTGCCGTCCACAGTGCCTCTTGTTCTTTTAAATATCCCGACCCATCTCAAACAATGGGAGACTTTTCCAGTCACTTAAGTGAAAATTTTATCAGATGCTTATTGTGGACGTGCTCTGTTACTTGTATTTCCTTCTCCTTGAAGACATCATTTCCAGATTGCTCTCCCAAAGAGCTACATTTCATCTCGCACCTGGCCCAGGCCAGAATGCTTGTGGGGTGGCAAATCTGGCCACAGAAAGCAGAAGACAACTATTTCTGCATCTGAGTCAGCAGAGGTGCCCCTAACTCCAAACACATGGTGCCTCAGCCCTCATGACGTGAACACGTCTCAGATATGAAGGTGACCTGTTAATGACTGGTCTGATCCATTTATTACTGCTGATGAATATCCGTGTGCAAGGAACAGCAGCTAGATCTTTCCCAGTGTATTTTCCCAGGGATGCGACATCCCAGTTTTGTGATAGCAGAGTCCTCAGATGTTGCAAAGAAGTACAAGACACTGTTGAGTAGGAAGATGTGGTAGGCCTAGTGAAAATGCTTCAAAGGTGTCACCTTAATCCACAAAACATCCTAAAAAGTGTTCTTTAAGAAAAAACAACAAAACCCCATACTCTTTATCAGTCTTTATTAAGACAGCTCCTCTTTTGGGTCTGTCTTTCAAGTGGGCGGGCTTTGGTATGTTTTCTGTCCCACACTAACTCACTCGTTCATCTATCAAACTCCTAATCATCTTCTTAGATGGCAAATGCAACGTATTTTAACCATGCTTTTGCTTGGCTTTTTGTCATCCTATGCTGCGTTTCTTACCTGAACAAATTGTGATTCCATCTGGCAGCATCCTGCACATTTAGCCGCCAGATAGACGGCGAGATCAAATGCCTCTGAAATGCATCAGCTGGGACTGGGTTTAGAACACAGTAATTAGAGGCAGAAAACAAGGGTGCATAATCACTTGCTCCCTCCTGCCCCTAGCTGCTGCTCAGACAATTAATTCTCTCCATCGAAGCATTAGCTAATGCAGCCGCTACTGCAGATACCGACACCCGGAGCTGTGGCATCCGTCAAGGGAAAGAGCCCATCTCCCGGGCTGCCTGCCAGAGGATGTGTGCCCAGCCCTGCCCAGACACCGGTCCGGGCTGCCGTCGGGGCACGCGGCGATCCCGCAGGGCTAATGACCTGCCTACCTGCTAAACGGCAACTTGGGAAAAATTGGGTTCCTCCTAACTCGCTAGGGTCTGGAGCAGGGAAAGCCAGGAGTGAAGCTGGGTGGAGGGATATATCTAAGGTCCTTCAATAAGCTTTTCCCCATATTCTAGAGGAAGGAAATGGAGTTTGTTGCATCCCCTGAAGCTCCTCAACTTGCAGCCACGCCGAGTGAAAAATACTAGGATCAGGTCAGAAATGGTGCGTGTTTCCCAGACTCAGGTGGTCCCTGAGGCCCGGGGAAGCGGCACAGGGTGATTTTGGTTTCACTGTTTGGGTGGTGTGCCAGTGCCACGCCTGGGAAGCAGAAATGAGGCTGGGATCCTGTGCCGGCGCATAGGCAAGAGATTGAGCTGTTCCTGGGTGACAGGCAGCCCCCTCCGTGCCTTCGCCTTCGGGAAGGATGCTCCCCGCCCCCCCCTTCCCCCTTGCTTGTACCCCCGGTCTCTTTCCTGCCTAATTTGCGAGTTGTTTCTTTGTGCAGAATTGTTTCCTTGTGCGTGGGAATGGCAGGCACTGCTGCTTAGCTGGGAAGCAGGGAGTCGAAAGCCACAAGAACCAGACATGGGCACAGCTCCACTGCTGCTCACCCCCTTCTATTTACGCCTGTGGCTCTTCAGCAGATCAAGCTAACGGCACTTTCCAATTAAAGCA
Organism: Aquila chrysaetos chrysaetos; assembly: GCF_900496995.4. Taxonomy (NCBI): domain Eukaryota; kingdom Metazoa; phylum Chordata; class Aves; order Accipitriformes; family Accipitridae; genus Aquila; species Aquila chrysaetos. The sequence goes on along the minus strand of NC_044013.1, from coordinate 14,210,489 downwards.
TGAATATGGATGTGTTGATTAGAATCTGGGACATAGGAGCTGATTATCTGATTGAAGCTCCAAAGCATTAGCTTGGTTTCCAGACATTAAGGGCTGTATTTGGCTTGGTGTGTGGGTGTGGGTGGGTGGGAGAAGCAAGGCAAAGCAGGGAGGGGACTCTTGTTCTAGCCAAGTTGCTCATCCTTCCAAAGCTGCCTTGTGCTGCGTGCACCAGCAGACCTCCCAAGCGTCTGGGCGTGCCGACTGTCACACTGCTGCTAGTTTACCTTGATGCAGGTGACAGGGGAGGTGTGTTTTCACACACACACACACACACAGGGACCCCAAACAGACCTGTCAGTGAGTGCTGCTAGTCCTGAACCACAAAGATGTACTTTAAAGCTGGGAAGATCTGGGAACTCACGACAGTCCATTTGCAAACGTCCCCCCCTCCCCGGTCCGTGACTAACATCTCCGCGTGTGAGTCACACTCAAGCTTCCTCAGTACAAGGAGTAACAAACTGCAGTCCAAGAGCCTGTGTTGCACAACATGTCACACCGTCCCGAAAAGCCCGCGCGTGTGCAGCTGTGTGCATACGCACCCGTGTGCGTGCACACACCTGTGTGTCGCAGTGCACACGGGTTTGCAGCTGCCGCTGAGCGATGGCCATAGCTTAGCACACGTGCGCAAGCCTCTTGTGTAGGAGAATACCCAGGCACTATCTTGTGCCTGATGCCATATAAATACTGCATACACTGATACTGTAGGTGTATCTAAATACTGAAAATACACTTGTCCTATGCTGCTGCAGATTTTCTGGCATGGTCTGTTGGCACAGCCTGTCTGGTACAGAGACTTTGACAGCTCTGTCTGAAAAGCACAATGTGAGCAGACTCCAGCCATGCCCCATGTCAGTACTTGTATCATGCACTAGACTGGAAGATAAACTTATAATTCCTGCCCTGTTTGCTAGCTAGGTACAGGGTTTCCTTAATTTTTAGCTGCAAATGTTGTTTACTTCTGTAGCCTAATTTATATTCATTACTCTGTGGGCCGCCTTAGCAGCTCAGTGGTTTTGCCCAAAGGCCAAGGTGAGAGGCAGGGAGCTGAGGAAAGGCAACGTGCCATGGTGCTGCTGCTGCGGGCTTTGCTCAGGCTCAGCCCTTGTGGTTAAGCATCTGGCCCAGCCTGAAGGGGTGTTGGGGATGGATGTGAGCGAGATGAGCTTAGTACACGCAGCTGCCTGCGGGAAGAGCTCATGGAGGTCCTGCCAGCTTGGGAACCAGAGAGGTCAGGGTGAAGACAACACTGCACTTGAGACAGAGCTTTGTATATGGAATGTCAGGGGCACTGGGGCAATGCTGGCACAAATACCCAGCTCTGCTGGGCAAACATCTCATCAGAGAATAAGGTCGGTCACAGAAGTGATGTGCATCCTCAGTGTCATCAAAAGGCTCTGCAGCTCAGGCTAAGAAATCAGAAGGGTACAGGTTTTTCTCATTTGTTAACCTTTGCATACTGTTCTTTAAGATTTCATTAGGTGCTTTGCCACATCAGGCAAATTTGCCATCACCAGGTTGTTGAGTGACACTCACCAAGATATGAGGGGCAGCTCAGCAGCAGAAAGGGGATGTGAGAGCCCTTTTTCTTCTGTTGCCGCTGTGCTACACGCTTTCCTTGCAGCATGCAGACAGCATCAGTAGTCTGGGCAGCTGACGGGCAGTCCTGGCATTGCTCATCCTGGCCCAGACCCATGGGACAAGTCATTCATTTTCTCTTTTTTCTCATTTTCATCAAAAAACAGCTCCAGTAGCAGTAACAGTTTGCAGAGTGGTACCTGCCTTGCAGCCACACTGGGAAGCCCAGCTAGTGTGTGTGTTTAAACTGCTTTGAAAGCCTTGCATGAAAAATGCTCTATGGGAAAAGTAGTATTTTTTCACTGCACATATATTCAATGCAATATCCCTCCTATTAATACACAGTTGACCGCACTTTATCTCTGTCCTGTATTGTTACGCACTGCTATAACTGTTTATCTAGCTAGGAGTAAAATGCAGAGTAATAATGTCATTTGCAGCCTGCCTCTAATTGCCAGGATTTATTTGCAAATAAGGGGAGGTTATAAATATAAGCGCTTACATTGCCTTTTTACACATGGAGTATTTTTTTCACTTCTTCAGATAATTTTTGGAATTTTGTTCTTGTTGATTACCTGGAACCAAAACCTGATGGGCTCTATTCCCTGTGTTTGAGCTCTGTGCCGCTGTTTGTGACATGACAGCTGTACAAAATGAAGCAGTACACGATCATTTTTTTCTGTCCTAATTTTTGCAAAGATCCGGGCATGACATTTGCAGTCTGGACCTACCTCAAGTTCTCAACTCCAAGGTGCCTGCCCTTGAGATGCCTCACTATTTCAATCACATCTACACCCCACCACATTTGCAATGAGCTCATCAGAGATGCTCTCTTTGGTGTGAGACACTGAGCTGCTCAGCGTGTGCCGCTGCTCTGGCACACTTCACATGGGACAAGGACAGCCATGAGGACTTAGTCCACATGGTGAGTTGGATAAATGCTTTATGCTGCACAGGACATGGGGATGTGCCATGCCTTGGGCAGACGTTGCCTTCTCAGGCTGTCTAGGCTCCAGCAAGTACATTTTTATAGGACGTACATTGCTTAGCCAGGGTCTGGAGAGAAGGTGCTCTCCATCCACCTTGCTCTCAGGTGCTGCCAGGTGACAGCACAGAGCTGGGATGGCTCCTGGCTCGCTCTCACTGAACTCATCCCCATGTGTCTGCTCACGGCCTTGGCCTTGGCTGGCTGTCCTGATTTACAGGGGATAAAATAAGAAGTGCTGAGAGCAGACTGCGGCTTTTGGTTGAAGGAGCCAAATGGGCTTGAGTCACCACTTCCAGATCCAGAGCTTAACACCCAGAAGGCTTGGATGGCTCAGATGCAAGTGTAGTTTTGATTCAAGACTCTCTAAGGGCTTCTTCTTGGAGGTTAAGGGCTGGGGACCGGGTAATTCTTGGACCTGTTATTAGATGATAATCAGCATCTCAAGACAATACGTGGTGCTGTGAACTGGAATGTTTATTTTATATATATGAATATAACATGAAAAAACAGTAAAGCACAGAAAACCTAGAAAGACTTCTCTGTGAGAAATCCCCTGTTTCTATCTGTGCCTTTGGAAGACTCCAGAGACAGTAGCATCTGACTGGCAGCAAGGGCAGGTAACAGATCCTGCCTGGTAACAGGATCTACTGCTGGGTCACGGAAGTTTCTGTAAGTGTGTGTTTGTATTGGGGCTGGGATTTCAGCCTCATATACAATGAAAGAATTCATTGTGGTCACTAATGTCTGTGACATCAGGGTTGTTAATGGGTTTCTTTTCTGTTTGCAGTGTGCATGTACAGAGAGCCATCGCTGCATGAAATTGGAGAAAAACAAGGACGCTCAAGAAAAAGTTCAGGGACACCAACCATGAATGGAGGCAAAGTTGTTAATCAAGACTCGACATAGCTGACAAATACCCTCCCTTCTTCCAACTCCTCCCCTCCCACCCACCTACCCACCCCACCTGGCGAAACCACACTGAGACGACGACAACTGAGCAAGGCAGGACCTACTGGTAGTGGCTAGGAGTCCGAACTCCAGAATCTTTCTTTGTGTAGGACGAGGAAATGGGATCCCAGATCCTGCCTGTTGCAACGTTTTAAAAAACAAAAACAACAAAAAAAGTGAAGAAAAAATGTTTTAAATCAGGACTCCATTAACATTTTCAAAAGCAAACTGTTTGCTCTGTGATCAAAGGGGGAAAAAATCTCATCTCTGCATAATAATAATAATAACAACTAATAAATATAATAATAATAATAATAATAATAAAGATGTTACCTTTAAAAATAAAACAAAGCTTTTGGAAAATTGAACTTAGCATATGATGTGCGAGAAACACGTGGGAAACGCAGCCTGGGACTGTGCTTTCTGTCTTATACTTTCACCTCACGTTCACACCACTGTTTTTTCCATCCCTGCTTCCCTGGGGATGGATGGTATTTTTCACAAAGGAGGAAAGGTAGGGATGGATTATGACTGTGTTTGCTCTGCTATCAATAAAATATGGCCTGTCCGAATTAGGAGTCTGACAGTTATGGGCAACAAACTAACTACTCTGTATTCAGCTTTTTCCATCTACATTCAAACACTGTGTAGTTATTTGTTGCTAGTGTCACTGTGTGAGTATGTTTGACCCAAGTCTGGCATTTTATGCCTTTTTATCATAATTATTTATATTTATGGGCTTGTTTTACTGTATTAGTTGCCAGGGGAATTTTGGAAATGGGTTTTCAGGTCTCGCAGGATGAAATGATCATATTTATTAGGGAGAGTTAGAAGATAAAGGGAAGGAGGGATGGCTGCTTGCTTTAAAATACGAAACAGAGCAAGAAACACTACTGAAATCCTTGCTGTCAGATGGAAACCACGAGGCATGTGCTATGTGAGAGGGTGGCAGGGATTTCAGTGATGGGAAGAGGGGTGTGGGGAGGGAGTAGGTGGGGTGTGCAGAGGAGGTGGCAGCTATAGGGGACTGTGGGTGGTTGTGCCTGTCCAGCAGTGCCAGGGCGAGGAGATGTTGCCGTTTCCTTCTAGCAGCCGGGCTCTCCCTAAGTGTAAGGCTCCACACGCATCTCATTTTACACATGTTCAAAGCCGAGACTACAAACTCCTTTAATCCAAAGCCTTACCGCTGCCAAGCCTGTTATGGGATGAGAACCCCTGCGATGCTGCAGCAGCCTCGGTATGGGTGTGGGTACGTGTCTCACAAGTGCCGGGCTGCAGATGCTGGAGACACACTTCAGAGGTAACGAATTCACAGCTAGGGAAAGGCAAGGAAGAGGGCGATGGGGTGATATATGCTCAGCACTGAGCCCACCTGCAGCAACTAGAGCATTAGTGGGGCTTTGCAAGTCCCTCCCTGTCTGGCACTTTCTCTCCTTGTAGTTTGGGGGTCAGCAGGGACCCACACACCCTCGCTCCTATGGTGCTACTGAAACAGGGCGATATGGGCAGATGCCCTCTGCCCACACATATTAACTTCAGTCTCTGACCTCTTTTGACACCCAGGGCCTGCAGGCAGGAGCAGCAAATCCTAGAGGTGATACAGTTGCTGTTAAAAAAACAGGCACTGCCCTGTCTGTGGTGTCCGGGAAGTTTTTGCTGCTCAGACCATGGTTATAGCTCCTGTGAGAGGTGAAAAGCAAAATGAATAAGCAAATGCCCAAGGGCCTGGAAGAGGGGTAATGGGTTAGAACAGCTTGTTATATGCTGGGAAACAGCCTAAAGCCTTGCTATTACAAGCCGGGCGGGAGCGTTTGTGTCATTCATAAATTATAGCCATACATGAAATACCAAATACCACCTTAATTCTTGAGGTTTCTTCGCGATCATGGCCAATGCCTCAGCTGGCTAGCAGCTACACGCTGCAAAGCTGCTGTGGCTGTGGGAGATGGGGAGTGCCTGGACTGGCCGTGGCTCTCCCTGCAAAGTGGCTGCTGACCTGGGCACCTCCAGCCCCACGGCACGTGCCAGCGCGGTGTGCGGCAGGGCTCGGTGAGCGGCTCCGTACAGGCGCAGAGCAAGTGGGGAAAGCTAAGGAGAGCGCCAAATTTCAAGGTTATGGAAGACTCCCAGGATCAGCATGAAGGAATGAATTTCAAGCATGTCCTTTTGTGTTTCGAAAAGCTGAAACCTTGAAATAAAGAGCCTCTTACCATGGCTCTGCCGCTTAATGCTGCACATATGGGCAGCCCCTCCATGCTATAGGGACACAGAGGGTACCAGTGCCTGTGTGCCACCAGCAAGCACCACCAAGGTTTATCTGGGGCTGCCAGTCACGTCAGAGTGACTTACTCCTGCCCTCCTTGGAGCCCGCAGTCCCACAACACTGGGGCAAGGTCACTAATACATGGTCAGCTTGGGAACATCCCCCCGCCCCCAGCCCCATCTGGTAAATCCATTGCCTACATTTCAGCTCCCTCACAAACTAAAGGGCACCCCAAATTAAGGGGGGGGGCACGGGGGTGGTGGTGGTGCTGCTTACTCAGAGAGTAATGTACATTCAAAGAAATGGAGCCTCAAGACCAATATGTTGAGCTAGCAGGTCCCTGAATTAACCAAGCCACCGAACACCCAGGCCATGGTTTAGGCACTAAGGCACAGCCTTTCTCAGCTGCCCTCCTGGCAGGAAAGCCCATCACCTACCACAGAAGAGAACATCCACAGCACACCTTGGTATCACAAGCCTCTTCTGGACCCAGCCATGGGCAAGTTGCCAAGGTCACTGATGTCATCTAGAGCAGATCCAGCATGAGAGACCAGAACTTGCTGTAACCATGTGTGCAGGATGCCCTTTGCCTAAGACCCCAGAAAGCCATAGGCAACAGCAGAGCCAGTCCTGCCATGTGCTAATTTTTCCATTGTGTATATATCTCATCACTTCCCACATTGGGCTTTTGCCTTTATAATTGTCTTTGGCCAAATCATTGCAAGAGTCCCTGGAAATGCCACTTACAGGCCCAAATGTCAAAATAATCTGCTCCCTCAGTCCATTGTGTTTGAGCTAATATCACCTTCATGCAACACTCTCTGAGCTGACCCGTAATGAGAGCGAATTAATCCTGCTCACACCTAGAGTCTGTGCTACCGCAGAGCAGGTCTTCTGCCACGTATTGTAAGTGCATGCTGGCTTTCCTTGCTGCCTGCTTAGCCCTGGCAAACCATGAGCCACATATGATGGCACACACCACCATAAAACCCTCCCACATACCTTAGGAAGTACTGTGTGCTGCTTGACCTCTAAGGAAACTGCAAAAATCAGCTCGTGGTGTAATGCAGGGACTCTTGATATCAGGATAGCCCAAAAACCAGTGAGGCTGCACAGCCCAGCTCCACAGTGTCCATGTGCACCAGCACCTGACTGGGAGCTGCTCAGCTCTGGGTGGCCCAATACCCTCCAGATGCCTCGGACAGCCCAGGGAGATCCATGGCTTGCAGGTACCACACAGGGCTTCAGGCTTTTTTTTTTTGCTCAAGTGCCTTGCAAGCTTTCTCCCCAGGCCATATTTCGAAGAGGTGCTGTGGGTTTTGTTGATTATCCATCTACCACCTCCCAATCTGCAGGGAAAAGGGAGTCCACAGAGATTTTTCCTGCTTTGAAGTTCATACAGTCTAGGCATTGTGTCTCGCTGTTATTGTTCAGTGTCAAAGAAGTCCTGATGAGTGACGTTTCTTATGTTTCTTTCTTTAGCCACACATGCCACAAGCATTTAGGGAGCTTTGTGACTCAGTTTAACATTATAGTGACTACAACCCTGGTTTAACCTACATGTGATACTAGCAGGACAAATTCCCTTCCTAGCTATGTTGGCATGGCACTGGGCAAACATCTAGAACAGAAAATGGCCAAGAAAAGTAAATGATAAAAAAGAAAGATGTTTTCATCTTACCTGGCCCATGGTAACTGTTAACTCTACTAAGTCTGCAGCAAACCTTTGCCCTCTGAATAACGGATGCTGCTGTAGAAGATCTTGGATGTTAGAAGTCCAGCAGCAGAAAACACTTCACAGCACAGAAATATGGGTACATTTAAAGCATTCATTTTGTCTCACCCTAGTTTGGTTTTTAATAATTGTGATGTTGGCAGTGTTCTGGCAGTACATGGTACGCAACACAGCTCTTCTCACCTATGCATCAAAGGCAAAACCTGATAACATGGCTCCAGTTTGGACCATCAGGAATTTACTAGGAAAAAAAAAAAAATGCACAAAAAGATACCGGCATCACAAGCATGCCATACTGCTCCAGCAAGTTATGCCACAAGTGTCAGCACTGGCGTGTGACAACATGCCAGTTGAAAGTGAAGTTGACACTCAACAAAGCAATTTATGAAAGTTGTCTGTCAACAACATTTTTTTGTTTATGCTCAGATAAGGTCTGGCTGATAGAGCTCCACACAATCCTTCAAGCCGCCACAGGCCTCACTTTACACCTTTACATCTTAAACTGCACTGATTGTGCACCATGAGTGTTACTGCCCCAGAAAGACATCATTGCTGTGCTCTCTGGGCAAAGTTGAAACAAGCAGTGGTGTAAGCTCCCCGGGCTGATTAGAGCTTGCAGGAAATGAAGTGTGCAATCCTTCCTAGTCTCATGCCGGCAAAACTGCAGCATATATGTATGGTAGACATGAAAAAACTGTCTTTTTGAAGACTACAGTTCCCCCCAAAAGAAGGCACAGAATTACAGAATTCTCAGTAGTTAGAGCAAAAAAACCCAACCTTTGCTAGTGGGCACACCCTAAAATACACTACTTTTTGTCATGGGGGGGGGGGGGGGGGGGGGGGGGGGGGATGTTGGCCCCCAAACATGTCCAACACTAGACCTCTATTAACTGTGGCATAGTTTAGCCCTGGTCCTAGAAGGAAGGGCTCAGTTTGTATGTCACTTTGCATGAAGGGAAAGAAAAAAAAAAAAGGACGACAAGAAAAGACACAAGTGAGTGTCTTCAGGGACAGATTCCTCTCCCAAAACTGGAACAAAATCTTTAGTTGCTGCTATCAGAAGACCCACTGCACACACCTAGGAGTAAAATCAAAAGAAACACCACTGTAGTTCCTCAGTGAAGCAGTTTTCCATGTCATTCATGTCTTCCCTCTCCCACAACAATGCTTCAGCATTTAGGGTAATTGAAGGCTGTTTCCATGGAGTAAAAGGCAGCAAGGCTTACATCTTCCTCACCAGCATGGAGTAAAGCTTGACTCTCCTGCTTCAGCTGCTGAGCAACAATCATGGCATCAACCAATTTCCCCATGTTCTTCTTAGACACCTTGATTAAGGACAGAAAAGAATCCCATAGCCAGGCTGATGATACATTTTTAGCATCACATTTAAGCAGATCAACATCTCAAAACTGCTCAAACCTTTGTGGCCACAAAGTTAAAGCTAAGTAACTATGGTTTCAGGACAGAGCATTTCTTTTCATGATATTTGGATAACTAACTAACTGCTGCATGCTCATAAAGTTGGACATCTTCCCAGCCTGCCTCCCTTTTGGACTTCAGGCACCTTCTCTTTGGCAAAGGAGGTCTAGGTCAGCATGGCTCCAGGGCTTATCTCACCACTGCAAACACTTGTGATGGTGCAAGGAGATCGCACAGGCTCCAGAGCATTCTCACCTAAGGCAACTGGAGGATCAGTGCAGAAAGATTTGACCTTTTATGGCTTTCTGGAAAGGACAAGTTCACTGGTCAAACAACTGCTTGAAAAGAGAGAATGGGTGTTGTTTCATTCAAACCACACTCTGGTGTAGGTATGGGAATAATTCATATTTGGGAAATGCCATTAATGTTTACTGAGCAATACAAATGGATCTGGGTGCACTCTCTCAAGAAAAAAAAAAAGGCATTACCAATTATTAAAAAAAAAAGTGTCTGGGTACGAGATCTGAGGAGAAGCAGAGGATAACCCTCCCAAGAGTCTATTAAGAATGGGTTATATATTGTTCCATTTTCCATGCTCATTACAATCACTGCCCCAATAATAGCTGCATGCTGTGCCTTTTTCTATTCTAGTACAATTTTCCCCATGGGAACTAAATATCTCAGTTTAAATACTGAGCAGAGCTGGTAGAAGGCGGCAGTATGTTTCTGCTGTGCTAACCTTGTGTGTAATCTGCCTCTTAGGTAACTGGTTACTACCCTTCTTTCTCATTGCTTGATACAAAAATGAAGGGGCATCACAGGGGAGAAGGAAACGATCAGTCAGACAGTCAAATTAAACGACATTGTGAAGGTCAAAGTATGTCAGATTTAATGTCTTTCAGAAATTAAGGCTTTGGTGAATTTAATTCCTTGAGCTCTTGAGAAAAATTGCGGGGAGAAAAGCAATCAGTGGCTCCATCTTAGCGCCAGTCCCTAAACTAGGACTTTGGTGACATTTAAGTCTCTATATCCAGCTCCTGCATGCAGTGATGCTTTCCTTTCTCAGGGGTCAGAGTCTCCCTGTGAGCTCGTCCTCGCTGAGTCCTCGGGGCATCCCGGTACAAACAAGACGGAGCAGTTTCTGCTTGGGCAGCAGTGGGATCCCAAGCCAAGTACTCTGCTCAGGCTTTCAGGTGATGGCCCAAACCAGAGGGGCTCCTCGCAGAGCCCTCCCCATGGCACCACACACCTCCTCCGGACATGCCAGGAAAGTCAAGAAAACAAGGCTCAATATCCCCGGCAATTCTGCTTCCAAGGACCCTGACTTGTGCAGACTCCATAGAGAGAACCCCAAAATCTGCACCACAGAGACGTCAGCCCTCCTCTTACGGTGCTCCTAGTCTGTGCCCACTGTGCCCGAAGTCTCCCCGCACTGGCAAGCAGCCCTGCTGCAGGGGTGGTACGAGGTTCACCACGGTTTGGCTTGTGAAGTGGTCTGATCATATGGTAACGGAACCCTGCAAAGGCAAAGCGCTTCTGATTCGACTGTGCCTCCGAGGGGTCACTTACACGCTGTGACTCCGACACTGCCTCTTATTAATTTTATTTTCCAACTTACTGCACAAGCTGGCAAGTGAAATAGTTCCACTCAATTCACCGTTAAACAAAGAGGCAAGCCAGTGCATAGAACACAAGCTTTGCTTGACATCGTTAACTCAATTTGAAGATCAAAAAGAGGTGTGTTTAACTTTGCATTATCTTCATTTTTAATTTCCACTATTTTCTGTGCTTCCTGCTATCAGACAGAACGGAAAGCAGAACTAATAGGGAAAACACTGACTTCTGGTGTGGAAGCGGGAAACATTATCTCACAAACAGATGGATAATCTAGTGATTCCCAGCTCAGTCATACATCTACAAAAGTTCCTCTGGGCTTCAAATGGGTAGTTTTCATGTGAGCGTGTAATGAACTTTCATAAAGTCACATTTAGGGCACTGCAAGGCTTGCCCTTCACCAGCGAGTTCAAGTCATTCTCCTAGCAAGGTTTATGGGCTGCAGTGTAGGACCTAAATCTGGATTCAAACTGTGCAGTGTGTGGAACCAGAGCTTCCCAGGAAAAGCTCCCCACAGGGACTCAGAGACCTAAATCTGCTGTGGAAGAAGGTCTAATTCAAATTCACCATCTTTGCACTCCCCTTCCATATTTTTCCCTATAAAACCAAACCCAACTTCTAAATCCTATGCTCACCTCTGTTTTCTTGAATCTCCAAATAAAAACACTGGAGTATTTCAGAATTTTATTGCAACTGTAGGACTGAATAGGCCTTTTATAAAGTGGTAGCATTTAAAACAAGAAAAAAGTTAAGTATCAGATATATCTGATTGCCAAGGAGCATGATAACCTAGCTCTAGACATGCCCAAACCTTGGAGTCCACATCCATGTAGAAATTTAATTTTGGCTGTTGCAGCTTGAGCCCACCTATTATTAATTCAGTAAAACTATTTTTCTGTTCAGAAATATGTTCCTTGGGAGAAGCTTCTGCAAACACATCAGCAGGTGGTGGCTTCAGAGAGAGACCAAGTGGATGCATTCCTGAGAGTCAAAGCTGGGGGTACTTTAAATAGAAAGACAAGTTCATCAGTGAAATGAAATCTTTCTAAAGGCAGCATGAGCTGGTTCCACGTTCTTTGTAAAATAGTTGCCTGCTCCTACAGATCTGCAGGGATAAATTTTACACCATGGTAGCTTGTACTAAAACAACTGGCAAAAAAATAAACAAAAAAGCCCCAACAGTTCCATACTGCCACACACCTGGATTTTGCTTTGTTTTGGAAGCTTTAAGGAGTTGAGAATCAAACTCACCCTCAGGGCAACTCCAATGAAATCAATGTGCAACCCTGGGAATTAATCTGGCCCAAGCCTCATTTTCTCTATAACTGCAGGAGCCAAGGTCATTTTCCCATCTGGATTTTGCAGATGCTTTTGCACATACTGATGAGTTATACCTTTTATCAAACCTTGACCATCATTTTCAGGGCTAGAAAATTATTTCACAGTATCAGAGGATCACAGGAAATAGCATGAAGACTCTTGGTGTTCAAATCCAGACCTTGCTATTTGCCACTTTTCCTGTGTCCCCCAAAGCCATATACAGTATCTTTCCACAGGTCAGTGCAAGACTTTGCCCTCCTTTGTCTCCAAAATGTTTCCCTTAATGCTGGAGGACACCATTCATCCTTTATATTTACTTAAGGGAAGCTCCTCTTTTCCACATCTGCAGGATTTATCTAACAGTGTGACCAGCATTTTTCTGCTGGTTGAAGGACTGAGAAGGACAAACTGTAAGCATAACTTTTTCTTTTTGGGGGGACAGCGTGTCTGTCTGTCTATCTATCTACAGCCTTGTTCCCCTCTTATCTCATCAGTAATACCCCTTGTACCACTACACATGATGTCTGGATGGATCTGACGCTGCAGGAATCTCTGATGACAACAGAGCATCTTGCAGTCAGGCTGCCTTAGACCTTGACTTGGTCAGCACCTTAGAAATTGCTTTTGAGTAGTCGAGGGCAAAGACCTAGTGCGAGCATGCAATTAGGGCAATCATTCCAAGGTCCAAAAAAGTAGATGGGTCAAAAAATGCAGCAAGGATTGGCTGCAGACACCATCACAAGGTGGTGTGTCAGACATGCTGGCCAAGTCTCCACCTGATACATCCAGCCTCATTATGGTGAAGAAGACATGCCATTCAAGACATGGTAGTGATTATAAGTCAATATATTGGAGATTAAGGGTCTGCAAAAGCAATTCCTGCCTATCAGCAGACTGCACAAGAGTATCTGTGCATCCCCTTTTACCCTAGGCTTAGTATGAGCATGTCACCTCCTCAGTCTATAGACTGGGGTGCTAAAACACACAGATGCTAGCTACAAAGTAATAACACTGGGAAATTTGTGGTTTGTGATATTTTAATATCCTGAGCAGAGGATTATTTGCTGTTTAGTGTGCTTTAAAATGTTCTCCTTCTGCTCAATTGATAGCTTTACTGCTCCTGGACAGAATAACAAACAGCTGTGCTGTTAAAATAAAAGAGATCCTTTGGATCATCTCAGGGCAGCATCTTGGCAGTCTTGGAGCCACGGTGACTTGTGGAAAGGGTGAGTGGTTTTGGGGCAGATTTGCCAGCTGGTGCAGGCACTTGCAGCTGCTTAGAGTTCATGTAAAAAAGATCTCATTGCAGATTATTAAAAGCAGAGAGGACAGTTGTAAATCATAGAGTCTTACCTCTTGTGTAACAGAGACTAGTGACTGACTTAGGACCAGAAGTCATAGATGAGCTTGAGCAGAGGTACCCAGCTGGGCGATGGAAATGCTGCTCTAGTTTGCTGGAATTTCACATGCCAATATTGTATTTCCATGATGCAGCAGAGAGTTCATCCAGAGGCTGGAGACCAGGTAATCAGATTCTATACAGGTTTACTTCTTGATTATTTATTCAACAAGGATCACATAAAAAACCCACTGGAGGCAGTGAGAGACTCCTGTTGACTTCGCAGCAGTCTGAATCAGGCCTGAAGCATTCAGAGATTTAATTTGCACAACTGGAATTTGGTAGTGATGCTTCCAAAGGTCTATATCAAATTATGAGCTCCCTTTGGAGTAATGTGTTCATCACACATCTATACTTGCCTGAGGGTAACCTCTTATAACCTGTTTCAAATAGCTTTCCTGCCTGGATTGACACTTCCTTAGAAGACCTGTGAACCAGGATCACCTACTAACCTCCTTCCATGCAAAAATGGTTTCTTGGCCCAGGTGAAGGAAAGTGTGCCTGGTGAGGCTGGCAGAAAAGATGGAGCTGCAGCTCAACAGAATTGGGAGCAGAGCTGTAGAAATGTCTCCAAATAGCTTTGTGTGAAGTTTCAGCTAAAGTTTCCTGGTCCCTCTCTTCCTTTTCCCCTTCAAGACAGGACACCACAGGCACTCCTTCCTCCTTTTCTCCTGCACCCCCATTCCCCTCTGGCAATACCTGAGTACTGTCTTTTGCCACAGCTGTTGGGGTCCCTGCAATGCACAGCAGAGCAGAGAAACCGCTCATATTGGTGAATTCTGGGGTAAAATCTTTCTGGGTCCAGCTCCACACAGGCCAAATAAAGATGTGAGCCCTACAGCTGGCACCCCTTGCTATGTGTAAAAGCACCGAAGAGAATGATCTGTCAATGTTTGGACATGTCAGATGTGGAGCCAGAACTGGTTATATTGTCTGTTGACCACTTTATAATGAAGATCTTTTGCCCAGTCTATATAAGATTGAAAATCTAGGTAATATTTTTTGGTGTAACAGTATTCTTCCAATGAGAAGAACTATAGTCTCTGATTTGTATTTCTCTGACTTGAAATCATTCATTTTAAATGACTGTTTGTTCTGCTAATTTAGAATCCGGGCAGCCATGGAAACAATTTATTTTGGTTTGTGAAAAAAGCGGAGCTTGAGTTTGTTAAGCACGTATATACTTTGTTGCTTTGGGATGCTATGCAGCTCCCCGCTAGAATAAGATTTCTTAAGTGGCAGGAGCTCCATAGTCCGCTCCGTGATGACACCCTCAGCAGGGGACCTGTCCTTCACCTTCCCTGGGCTTTGGAGCAGACCCAGTGATAGCTGCGTTGGTATGGCTTGCCCTTGAGGAACAGCTCCTCACACCCTTTGTGGAAGGTGTGAGGGTGCGATTTGGCCCTACAGCTCACCCTCAGCACCTCAGGGCACCTGATGAGGTGACAGGCTGTGACTAAAAGCATATGGCACGGTCCCCTGACTGCCACAGTGCATGGAGCAGCGTGGTATCCTGTGCCCTAAATGCGTTGGCTGGATGCAACGGCCCAGGAGTGGAAAATGCTTTGTCCTCTCCTTCCCTGACAGTCGCACAGCATCTGGGCCCCACCAGCTGCTGAGACATCACATTTTGCACTCATGCCTCCTCAAACCAAAGCATCAGTCGGTGCCCAGTCAGAGGCTTCTTGCTGCAGGCTGCTTTGTGGAGGCTCAAGGCCTGCGATGAAGCCAGAAGCTCTTCGAAGCATTTCTCCCACCTTCTACCTTCCTCATTAACCTGCCAGAGGAAGGTAGATTGAATGTCAGATCTGTTGCACCTCGCCTTGTTTCCTCTACAAGAGTTATTTTCTAAAAGTCGCTTAATGAACTAAACCTTTCACTGCCATCCCTACATGATGCAACCCAGACAGTGGATTGATGTTCACATAGGAGCCCAGTCCGACATGGACATTCTGGCTGAACTCCTCAAATGGGGACCACTTGTCCCTAAACCCCGATGTGAGCCCTCTTCCCCGCTGAACTGGAGAAGTCCTTGTGCTTCTTACATCCTCATTAGAAACTCAGAGTCTTGCCACTGGAAACATGGAAACTCATTGAAAAAGCCTACTCGTGTGGATGCAGATAAAATGGGATTTTGACATCTCTAACAATGCTACTATCCCAGTAAATAAATTATCAGCGTTCACTTATAATTACTTTTGTTATACTTGTGCCTGTCTCACAGCAAATTTCCCAAGACAGAGTTCTGATGTCTGTTAACTTTATTTTCCCTAATGTCTACGCAAACCCCATTTTTTTAAAAAATGTTCCTTATTATTTGAAGCAGAAAAGTAATTGGTATTGAACAAAAGCTGGATAATATTGTCTTTCGTGATACACTGAGAAATGACTTGCACTACACCACCGTTACATGAAGCGAGGATTTGTTTAAATAGCTTTCATTCTGGTTTGCCACTAAACCTCAGTAATAGTACATTAAATCCATGTATTTCAGTACCCCAGCACAGACATTTTGTTCTGTAACTCGGAATGTTTCATCTTACCGCTCTGAGGATTCTTGCCAGTTGGCAGCTTTGCACACGTGTTAAATTGCTAAATTTTTAGCATTTACCCACTTATCTAGTTTGACACAGCATGCCTGCCCAAGGCACAGGGATTTGGGCCTGGGAGTACGGGCACTGCACTTTCAGGGTTGTAGACACTTAAATTGGCACTCTGTAGTCAGATAGCATGGCAATGGGCCCCTTGCAACAAAACTGATAAACAGCAAAATATGTTAGAAGCTGGATGAATTGAAACCATAGCCAGCTAACAGCAGAGCAATTTGTAAGAGAGACTGCACTGTCAGGAAGAGTCACAAGCAAAACCTGCCTGATTTACTGCAGACAGCTCATCCCCTTTGAAACCAAAGAGAGAATTCATGCCATATCTTTGCACCAGCCACCCATGGGTTTGAAGTCGGGTTTGGTCCAAAACCAGAAAAGAGTTTGGCTCTGTGTGTTAGATTCAGCTAAACTGGTGTGGCGATTAGCTGCTGCCGACACAGGGCTGGGGCTGTCCCTCGTGCTCACGTCGCCTCTCATCTGACCCTAGGTCAGAGCTAGTCCAAAGCACTGAACAAAAGAAAATGATTTGCTGGTTTAGCCCCTGAATGGACTCACCCCAGGGGCAGCCGAGAGCCAGCGTTGGCACAAGGGACAGGGTGGGAGCACACGGCCAACAGTGAGGACGACAGCTGGCAGCAGGTCCGCTGCTGTGGGGAGCAGATAGTCCTTCCATCATCTTATCCATAGTGTCAAGCCGT
Source organism: Aquila chrysaetos chrysaetos (assembly GCF_900496995.4). NCBI lineage: Eukaryota > Metazoa > Chordata > Aves > Accipitriformes > Accipitridae > Aquila > Aquila chrysaetos. The sequence goes on along the minus strand of NC_044013.1, from coordinate 14,193,882 downwards.
GTCCTCAGTGCCTGCTGTCCTCACCGCAGACAGAACAGTAAGATCAGGAGACTGTGGAAGATTTCTAGCCACCGTCAGATTAACGAGACACTCACAGTCCTAGGTTGGCTTTTGCTCTGAACCAGAGACATTCCTTTCTCTGTTGACTGGTATCAGAAATAAAAATTAACAACAACCCATGAACACAAGCACATTAAAGCTATGCAGCTACTATAAATACAGAGAGACAGGGTCATCTCACCACAGATGGCTGCTCTGAGTACTTCTAGCACTGTTGCTAACTAAACCTACCAGAGACAGCCAGGACGATGGCAGACCCTGAGATCCCCCAGCCATGTGTCCACAGGTAGTCTGCAGAGAGAAATGCGTGACGGCAGCCTGCTGACAGCCTGCCCGGTCTTCATGACAGCAAATAAACTGCCTAAACTTCATAGCAGCATTGTGCCAAGCTGCCAGCTTTGCTCATTTCTGTCCTGGCTGCACCAGAGTCCCTGTTCCAACCGTGCCTGCCAGGTTGGTATCAGAGCAGGGAGCAAGTTGGGTTCGGAGAGTGGCCCTGAGTATCCAACGTAAGCAGCACAGACTCAGCTGTCTTCCCAGGGAGGAAAATTGGCTTCTAGAGCCCCTTGCAAAAATCAATCAATCAATCAATCAATCAATCAATCAATCTCTTTATTCAAAAGTGAGAGAAGCTTGTGGCCGAAATTTCCCATTTTGCAGTATTTCAGAAAGCTCCAGTCTTTGTTCCTGACTGAAACTCCAGCCCAGCTGGCACAAGTCCCATGGGTTTCAGGGCAGCTCTGATTTCATTCTCTAACTTACACTGCCGAAAGCACTGGCTTATGAAAGGTGAACAGCTTCTAAGAAATGGGCTGGAGCCAGACCTGGCCTTCCTTATCACTGTTTCCCAGGGGTTTTAGTGCCAGTGGCAGGCAGCTAGTGGTGAAAAGCATCCACAGTAACAGCAGAGTCCTAAGGACTGTTTGAGGCAAAAGCTCCAAGCCATCTCCTAGGACAGCCCTGGCTAAGGTGCACAATAACATCACAGTAAGACTGCCCATAAGATGCTTTATACAGAAGGAGTTGAACTACACCTCTTCTACTGAGCTCTTCAGCTTTAAAATAATCCAAGATAGTGAGTTTCAAAAACCTAGTTATCCTCCATGCAAAACAGCATTGCTGTTTCTCCCCATGGTAAATAACAGCATATTAATGATGTCAAATGAAATAGCAGTTCTTCCATTGTTTCAAGCACCTGAGCTGTACAAGGAAAAAAAGAACTGTTACTAACAAATCTGTTGTTCTGAATCTCCCCAACCTGCAAGGGTCTGAATACTGGAATAAATGCCACCTGGCTCTGGGAGTCTGCTTCCACCAGCAGTGCCAGGTCTGCCTGCTCTCACCCTCCGTTCCCCACCCACCCTCAGGGGAGCGATTGGGTCTAGTGCCCGCTGCGTTGGCTCCAGACCAAGGCAAGCTGGGCTCTATTCCCAGACCTCCCTCTGCTTCCCGATGCTGTGCAGCTCAGATCCCTTCTCTGAGACTCAGTCTCCCCATCTGTAACAAGAGTGAGCCATTGGATTCTTTTTGAAAGCTCCAGGCAAGCAATGCAACAGTAGAGAGAGGGAAGGATTGGGACTATCCAGACTGCTGCTTTATATGCAATGGCCTGAGCTCAAGAGACGATGAGAACTGGGCTCCAGCTACCTCCAGCTCTGGTTATGGAAGCAAATGCCCTCATTGCTGAAGATGTGCAAATAAAATCTCTGTCCTCCTGCACTCCTGCCCATTTTTCTATGGTGCCTGTGAAAATTACAATTTTGTCATTTGAAAACAAAAGTGCTTAGCTGGCAAGAAAGACTCCATAAAGAAAGCAATGGAAGCTGTCACATCTGTACAGTCTGAACACCATCTGTCTCCCAAGTTTACTCTGAAAGAAAGCAAATCCCATCCAGTTCTCTTGCTATATATCAGTAAAATGCTTAGCAGTGGCACTTGGAGAAGGAATGAACACATTTCAATTAGACAATGGCATCATAAAACACCAGCTCAGTAAATAAAAACCTGGAGGTTAACATTTGTAGAGATTAAGCAGTCTGTTAAGTAAAGTTTACCATGGCATGTTAGGGTTTTTGTAATACATAGTTATATACATGTAACATCCAAAACAGGCTCCTTAGCTTACTTTGCAGACTGTTATTTTTGCTAGAAGCATATGTGGCTGCCTCTCAAGTGTTACCTGAGATCCAGAGACTGGTTTGGAGCTGTAGACACCTGCAGAAACAGGTGTATCACTTTGGGTAGAGAAATGAAGGACAGCAGAGTGATGGAGAGGGAAAGCAGAATCACAGAATGGTTCGGGTTGGGAGAGACCTTTAAAGATCAAAGAGGCAAATCTTATCTTTGCTTAAGGGGCTGGTGACAAATGCTGGAAATGGAACGTAACTGCTGCAAGTGGGCTAGTTACCATTCAGAAAAACCTAATTGCCAGGTTAGATGGAATGCTGGGATAACACCTTGCTGAGAGCCCTAAAGTATATGTATCACCACTAATTTCCAAGATTCTGCAACCACTATGGTTATGAGGTTATAGCTTACTGCTTTCCCCTCTGTAAATCTCAAAATAGCCTCACAGATGTTTGGTCCTGGAAGGATGGCACGACAACTGTATGCACTGCAAGCCTAAGCTAAGAGGATGATCCACTGTTTCTTGGCTGGTTTCACAAACAGCCTTCACATCCAAAGCAGAGTAAACCTGGGCAGGCTTCAACTTCTTCCAAACTCAGATAAATGTTTTTGATTAAGAAAAAGCAGTACAAATACTCAAGAATGGCTGCTCCTGCAGTAGTAGGTCCCTGTGTGCACAGGCAGGTCTCACAGTGCTTTTCAGAGAAGTAGTGTCCTCTGCCACCTTCAAGAAGTGGCTGCTCACTGCTGCTGTCACCGTGACCCTCTGTTGACTTTATGAACAAGACTCAACACAGAATTTGTTCAAAGCACCTTGTGAATGTTCAGCGTGAAAGTCACCAGCACATTCGCACTGCAGTGAATTGGGCCTCACAAACAGCCAAAACCACCGGTCCCGCCTTATATATGGGGAAGGGAGTCTCAGACAAACACAGTCTGTAACGATGTACCTTCCACCGCACTCCAGTAACAACTGGACCAGACCCACCTGGTGCGAGTACTCCAAAGAGCTGCTGAAATGTGCTGGCTGCCAAAACACCCCTGCACTACGGCACTTTTGCTCCTGTCCTGCCAATTCTCCTTCCTTGTCACTTTTTTCCCCTGCTTCAGCATCATCTTCCCCCCGCCCACATGAGTGGAGAGATTATCTCAGTTATTCCAGCTGTTGTGCTACACCACACTGAACATAATCAAAGCTAACAAAGCACGCTTCGCTGGCTCCATTGTCATCTGGCACTGAAAGCTGAAGATCCTAAATGAACAGTGCTTAAGCTGATGTCATACTCAGGGAGTTTGGCAGGGAAGGGGGGGGGGGGGGAGAAATAAAGCTGTGGATTTTACACAGCTGGGTTTTTCATTACCATTAGAAAACTTCAGAGAAGTATTGATAGGATGGGATGGGATGAAGCTGTGATTCTGGGGGTATATCAGTCTTGATATCTTTTTGAAATGCAGCCTTCTTAGACAAATATCCCCAGGAATACCTTGGATTATAAATGCAGATTTAGCTGGGATTGTGCTCATACAAGGTCCTGGATAGCCCTGCAAATTCATTCACTTATGCTGATACAGGCAAGATGCAGTCTTCCACTTTAAACACCATGATTAACACAGTGGCATCTTCAAGGCATCCATCTGAAACAAAATGAAAAGAAAAATAAAGACAAGACTGTAAAGTAGAGGCCACATTATACCTACTTTGAGCTCATTTCCCTAAGCAGAGAACTTCAGACTCACCAACACCAGATGTATGATAAATAAGGGCTACATCCTTAGGCAAAAGGAAGTACATCTGCTCAACCTGTTCCACCCAAGTTTGCAGCAGTCAGTGCACAAAGGTGCTCCAAGTAGAAAAGAGGAATGGAAAAAATTTGCCTAACGGTTGGTAGAGAGGGGACTGACAGTGGATCCTAATCCAGTGCCCAAATGGTGAGAACAAGCACTGGTTAAGCAGGAACAGCAGCTGAAGACATTCTCTGTGCTGGGACTTGCCCTGGCCCTGCTTACCTAACTGGGCTTACCCCTGAGAGTGTCTGCCAGAGACAGACATAGGTGTGTGGTCCCAGTCCACTTCTACATTATTGGCTGCTAAATCTCATTGCAAAAAAACCTGAGAATACATGCCCATGAAATGGCACTTCCCTTCAATGGTTGTTTTTTCAGGTGCTAATGGGGTCCTCTTCACACTGGCTGAGAGCAGCTCTCTGCGTAGAGATGCTCTAAAAGGCTGGCACCTTAGGGACCCTAAGGCTATCTCCAAGGAGTAAGAGAGCAACAATTTCCAAAGCACAAAAGATCAAAACTCTTCACATCATGGCCCCACTCTCACAGACTTCTAAGATGTTTAGTCCTTTTTAAAAATTAATAGTGACACTCCCAGATCCACTCCCAGATGCTGAAAAGGCCAGAGACTTTGCAAGTTTTCATGTGATGCCATTTCAGCAGGCTGAGAAGCATTTCTTGGCTTCTCAGTTCATGTGAACCACAGCAAACTCTTCACCATTATCATCCTCTAGTATTGCACCCAGGGATGTACATTTCGGGGGCATTCAGAGCTTCATGGCAAGCACGGAATCATCTCCCAAAATCTAGGCTCATGTTGCCCAGAATGAAAGAAGACGCCCCTTGTGTGTTGTAGAGCTATAGCACACAACTGAAGAGGCCAATCTCCATCTCATACAGAGCATCATTAAACATATACAGAGCAAGTTTTATGGAAAATTCATACGCCCCTCTGCAAGACATCATGCAAAGGTGGTACCCAACAGGCACATGCAGAGCTCCCTAACACCCAGTACCTGAAGTGTAATACAGCACAGCAGAAATGAGGTAATCTCTGAAATGAGGACAGTGCTCCAAGAACAGATCGATCCAGGGTTGCCCTTCAGTTCCCAGTTGCTGACAGACAGCAAATTGATCACAGTGTGGTTTGAATTTCTTTCCTAACAATTCAGGCAGGTGAGGGCCAGGAGCTCTGTAAATGCATAATCTGGGCCTGGCACTCGCTCGCTATGTACTAAATAATGATAAAACCTTTGGAGCAAGCTGTTTCTTCTCCAGTCGGTTAACATTTGTATCTAGCTGAACTCCTGGGGTGATAAGTACAGCAGACCTCCTCCTCTGAGGCAGATAAGTAAAACATACTGTAAAGAAAAGTACAGGGTATTAGCACATCTCTCCTAAAGGGGCTGTCAGCAGCCAAGTGCTGCAGTCCCCGGGAATGTGAGGAAGGAGAAGGGCGAGGGGTATTTTTTCCAGGGAGCCTGTGCTTTCTCTCTGCCTTCCTCACTAGTAACTGATCCATTTTTTTTGTTCCTCCTTCCCTCTGGCTTCGTATGCATAAAGCCATGCCCCAACACAGGCCACAGCAGCATCTTTGCTAATTCTCCAAGTGCCACCTACAGTTGGTGTGAGTGCATGTGTATGAGTGCACACATTCATAGGCAGAGAGGGAGACATGCTATAAATGTGTGTGTGTGTATATATATATATATATATGAGTACAGAGACAGGATCAAACCAGCCCGTAGCTCACACATGGGAGGATAGAAATAAGCCTGGAAATGCTTCTGCTCTTCTGGGGAGCAGGTCCTCTGCCTACAGGGGAAATCAGGTATTGAGCACACAAACCCTACAGGAGCACAAGCCTTGCGGGGAATGAAATAGGGTCATTCTGACTGCACCTCATAGACTTTGTGAGTGATTCTCAGTTCCTAGCTCAGAAGAATTGCCACAAGCACAGAAAAGGGAACTGGTATCTATTTTCCTCCCTGATCAAATACACCAGTGGATCTGGCAGGACCAGCTTCCCAGAGGTGCCACGAAAATGATGGTAAGTGAGAGCAAGTGCTAGAGTGGAACAGCGCAGCACCTTCAATAGTCACAGTGATTTAGCAATAGCCACCATCACCATCATCCCCCCCCCCCCCCCCCAGCAAAAGGGCCCTGCACAGTGGAGAAGCTTTTTTAGACAGTAGGGGAGGCAAACAGGGCAAAGGAAATGAATGCAACAGCTGAGAGGCTTGGGATTTAATCAGAGCTGGCTTTCCACTGCTTGTTTGCTGTCTTTCTTCACTTATTTCCAAATGAAAATGTCCATGTCTACAGAAAATATAGAAGGTTTAAAAAAACCCCAAAACCTATTCCCTGCTCCCTCTGTATGATTGAAATGGGAAAAAAAAAAAAAAAAAAGTGTGGGTTTTTTTTTAAAATCATTTTCTTGCAGAGATATTTTAAAAGAAATAAAAGAGGACTTCACTGGTCATATGTTGTCCCATAGCAGTCAGGTTAGCTGGGGAGTTCACAAAAGCCATCCCTAGATCCACGGGAAAAACAATGGCCAAACACTGTCAGGTAGAGTCTTTCCTTGGAGATTTGCCTCCCTCACCTGGGTATTTCTACAGCTCTGTGCAATGACTTTGTCTTTTCCTTGGGGTTTCATCCAACCCATTGAAGGCTATGCTGAACTAACACCATCAGGGGATTGCACTGACCAGATTTCAATCAGTGTATGTGCCAGCCTTAAACAAGCCCCCCATGTTTGCTGAAGATCCTGATTCTGGCAGGAAAAACCACCCTCAGGCTTGAGCAGATGTTTGCAGGAGAAGACCCTGGAGAGGCTTGAGTGCTCTGCTCTGGAGCTACTCATCCTTTCTGCTCCCTGCTCCAACCAACCCCAGAGAACCCAACAACACACTCTGTTTAGACATGGGCACACTTGAAAATGGTTATTTACAATGATTTCACTCAGACTGACAAGAAAACAAGGAGCACAGAATGGTTTTTAAATGCACCCTGTGGCTAAAAGCCTGAAAGCGGCTGGCCTCTGGCCAGGCTATGAGAATGAACAATAATATTTTGGGGCAGAGGCGGTGTCGAGCCCAGCTTCTTCCTGCTATTATTTCACTTTTTTAAATGTATTTAAATGGAGAGGTTGTTAACTAATTGGATGTCTTTCAGTTTGACTCTTAGCTTTGGCTCATGATATAGTAGATACACAAACAGCACATTCCCAAACCCCCTTCAGTCATCAGTCTTTCATCTCACCCATCAGTTTGTTTTTCTTTTTTTTTTTTTTAAAGTGTTTCTTTGCTGTAAGTTTAAGCCTTTTGTGGGAAAGAGAAGATGGAAGAAACTTTTCTTCCTTTCTGTTCATGAGAAACACTTTTATTCTGCCTGTTAACTGATTTCTTGGCTTCTGAAGAAGTAAACAAAATGCTAAAAAGTAAAAATCAAAGATGAAGTATTGAGGTTGTCCTGACTTCTTGTTTCTTTTACAAATCTGCTATCAACCATTTGAGATTTTAATTTCTGTTCCAAAACAGCAAGCAAGAAAATCATTTACAAATTCTTCAAAACTCCCACAGAAATGGGAAAAACATTCCCACTTAACCATCTGGACAACTACTGTGTCTGCTCCAGCTCGTGATTGTTGGGGGTCAGACCCCAGCCTCCTCATCAGTGAGGGCAGGAGCCAGCTCCATCCCGCAGGTGATGGGACCCCACTGACTCCTCCAGCGGGAGGTCCAGTTCCCACAGGGCTGGTGGCTGTGGTGCCATGCGACTTGTCCTGCACCATCCCATGCCAACACAGGACACAATGTCACTGAAAGCTCACCCAACACCACCAGGAAAAGCTCCTTCAGGGTGGGCCTGGCAGGATTTGGGGTTGGGTGAGCATTTAAATGGCTGCTTCTGGGACAGGCTCTCAGCACTTTTGAACAATACAAGAATAACTAAACAGGCCTTTGATCATTTTTTCTTTTACTCTGCAGGGGGTCATTTATCTGGCAGATCTTTGCCAGGCACACTACTCTCCTGGTCTTTTTCTGCTAGAGAGACATTTGGCGAGGGTGGAGAGAAGGAAATTGAAAATGCAAAAGGAAAACTTGACCAGACTACTCCCACTCTTTGAAAACCCAAAATACATGCGTGCATGACTAAGCTGGCTAGATGCGAGCTTAAATCCCAGATGTAGAGTCACCCAGCAATACCCTTATTTGTACCCTTCCTTCTTCCCTCCATCTAATTCTGTTAATTTGGAGCCTCACAGCAGGTCCCTCGCAGAGCCCCAGAGAAAAGGGGAGCCCTTGGTCAGGGAATTGACTGGGGATCGTCCCGCACACTCACAGCCACATGCTTATCTGAAGGAGCCTGCCATCATAAGGTTTCAGAAACTAAGCCAGCCTGTCCTGGGAGGTGCTGCAGATAAAGACAAGCACATGTAGATGAAGGTACCCTGAGTATTTAATTATAAGTGGATGGGGAGAATTTGCTCAGCCTGCTTGTTGCTGGAGGGCTGAAAGGCAGAAAGACAGAAAAACACTCTTGTGTCAAGCCTAGCTGCTCTATTCCTGAAGAAAACATGGCTTTGGCAATCCTGTACCCTTCTGCTGAAGCCAGTGCCTTGCTTCAGCTGAGTCTGTTGGAATGGTAGAGGACAGGAAGGCAAGGGAGTTCCTACTGGTTTTCTGAAAATAAGTGTCTGGGTACAAGAGACTACAAAAGCCCTTCAAACAGCAACAGACTGCAGAGGTGTCAGAAATGGGACACTGGGAGACCCAACAATCAAAAAGCCAGAGTTGGATCTTTTTTTCCTTAGAGACCACAGTCAGCCAGCCATGGCAAACAAGCCCATAGGAAACTAGACTTCATTAATTCCAACTCTCACGCAGAGACTGCTAATGTGATACACTTTATGATAGGACTGAGACACCCCAGCAAAAGAGCAGGTTCAGTGGGCGAGAAAGTAGGCTGAAGCTCAAGAATAAGGCATGGGACCATCGCAACAGCTTGATCAAAAGGAAAGCAGTGGTCCAGTGAGTCCACTGACCTGGATCCAAACCCTCACGTGGCCGTGGAGCTGCTGTGTGGTCTTGCACAGACCCTTCTCCTCCAGTCTGCCAGTTCAGATCATTAGCTTTGAACTGACAGGGATGCAGTCTGCTGCCTGCTCTCACAGTGCTTTGCACAAGAGACTCCTCTTAGGAGATGCCGTCAAAAAGCTGCTGCAATGGAAATGAAACAACAGGGGAGACAGGGGGACAAGGTAGTGGTTAAAGGGGCACATTTTGCATCAGAGGCAGCAGTCTCCATTCACTGCCTGCTCAGCATTGCTGGGCTACCTAAGCTGGCTTTCTTTAGCAGAGATAGGCTCTTGATCTGCCTCGCTTGTGGAAATGCCTCTCTGGGTGCACGTGTCCAAGCAGCTGGCAGGATCGAGACCTTCTCCCCTACCTCATAAGACACCCACCAAACATGCCGTGGGGAGCTGTGCAGATAAACAATACATGAAACTGTATGTGAGGAGGAGTGTGCAAGACTGAATACACAGGGGGAGAAGAAAGGAGAACATGAGAAACCAGACATCTAACAAAGAAGGAGGAAAAATGATCAGGCAAAGCGGTGAGATGAGAGAGAGTTGTTATTAGAGGCAAGAAGTGAAAAGAGGCAAATTAAACAGTGGTTCAAACCAGAGTAAAAATAGCACAGGAGGCAAAGGAAAAGAAAACACCTGCAAAGGAACACAACTGATGGCTTTCAGGAGGTGCTATCACACTCACACATCTGCTCTGCCAGCTTTGCAGGGGAGCACACCCTGAAATTAACTGCAGGGCAGCGAGGTGTCCCAGGGAACGGCCCTGGCTGTAGCCCACCCTGCCGAGCCCCCACATTCTCCTGGTGGACCAAGTGAGATAACAAACTTGGGGACTGAAGCTGGGTCACTGCGCTTAGTTAATTGCATCAAGTATTGAACAGTCACCTCAAAAAGACTTAGCAAATGAGCTCTTTGGGTGCTTTTTGAGACACCTGCATCTCACCTCATCCACAGAAGAAGATGGGGTCTGGGCCACTGGAGCTAAATCCAGCAAAAAGCAAAAGTTAAATCCAGATACACAATTAATTGGTGCAGAATTCTTCACATAGCAGTGTCAAGCAGAAAGATCGCTATTAAGATATCTCAGAAAGTTAAGTCAGACTCAAAGTCCATGTATTTATGTTTGATTTCCATCCCGGTCACAAAATTAAAGCTAGGAATGAGAGCAAGATCAAAACTTAGTCTTGGGACATGACCTCCCAGCTCTGCCCCATGTCTAACTGGATTCACAACAAAAAGCTGCATTAATCCCTGGGGACAGCAAAAAAGCCTGAAAGCAAAGCAGGAATTCATGTGTAAGAATGAACCGTATGACACAGGGTGCAAAGCAATGATAATGCATCACTGCAAAAATCACAGCTGATTAGATGCATCTTGGGGTTGTCTCCCTAGCCCCTTCCCAAAGAGGCACACTGAAATCAGCCAGGCTGTGAATGAGAGACAGGGTGATGGCTGTTGGTGCTGCCCAAAAGGTCTTGGCATTCTCCAGTGAGAGTGTGTCCTGAGAGAAGAGGTGTCACCAGTATCTGCCGCTGGAGTCGCAATGGGTGGGAGGAGAGCAGCCTCAGGGCAGGGAACACAAGGCAGCAGCAGCCAGAGGGCGAGCTGGGAGGAGGACCCAAGGCGACTCTTTCCTTTGACTCCAGAGAGAGATGAACAACACAAGAGAGTCTCACTTCTGCTCCCCAGCACATACCAGCATAAATCCAAAGTAACTTCAGTGCCAAAGAGGCAAAGTATTTTCACCCCTGAGCTGTCGGTGCCACAGCCACAACTGGGAGCCTCTCCTCCCAGCACCGAGTGAGGCTGGATGCCTCTTTCCAAAACCTTGTGCTTTCCTTCAAGAATGTCCTCTTTACCCATTCTCCCTCCTGCCTTCCCTGCTGTCACTTCTCACCATGATCCCTTCCCTCAGAAGCAGCTTTGAAATGAAACCTGAGGGATGCCTTCGCTTTGTCCTTATCCGGGGTGCCCAAACTCAAAAGCAAGTGTCAACTATTCATATCCCAGGAATGCAGCTGGTACCTCTGGCTGACACGGAGACATCCGTTAGCGTTAAGGCACTGAAAGTGAAAAAGTCAGCCACAGCTCCATGCCTGTGTGCCTGCTCTGCTCAATCCTCATCACCCACAGGATTAGTCTGATGCGCAGGAATGTCTCTAAGGGTTTACACGACAGAAAAGCTGTCGTGCTCCCTCTTCTGCCTCCAGCTTTCTGCCTGACCTTTGTCACGTGACTCTGCAGTTCAGCTCCCTCTCTGAAAAATCAAGATTATAGAACCATTCTACCCCAAGACAGCATTGCAAGAATAAATGCATTAACAGTTGTATTAGGCACACGGGTAGTGAGAGATTGGATGAATATGAAAGATTACTGCACATTTGATTTCTAACTTTACCTCCTAGATCAGACCAAGTAACTTGACTTTGACAAATTGCTACTCATGCTGACAGCTCTGGAGAGTCAAAGAGCTCCAGCACAGAGGCAGACAAGTCAGCCTTCCCTGAACACTCTTCTCAGGACCTGAGTGGAAAGACCAGCCCTGGCCACTCTTTGGTTCTGCTGTCACTTCACTTACAGTGCTTCCCCATGTTTCCAGATGAGCACACACTCCAGGAGCTGGAGATCTGAGCAGAATGAAATATCAAGAGAAAACAAAGCCCTAGAACACCTATTTAGATGCAGTCATAAAAATACAGTTCTTGCTTTGATGGCATATTATCCTTACAATTTCTGGGTGTAAATACATGCTAGTTCAGCTAATCTTAGGTGAATCCAAATGTTGGTGCACCAGCTATTTGCTTTAGCATGACCATAGGTCTTTGGGGAAAAGAGAAGCTGTGTTTGTGTGCCTGTGCGATAGACAAGGCAGTTGGATATTTACATGGAAGATGGAAACATCTACTAAACAATTTTGTGTCATGGTTTTATAGCTATGGGCTTCTTAAAGAATAATAGTTTTACTCTAAACCCGTCTTCCTCACCTCCCTCCATTGCAGGCTGTGTTGCTACTTTGCTTTGTGAGCTCTGTTAACACCATATTTACTGATTCAGCTAACAGTTAAGGAAGGTCGAGCTGACCTTGCCATGCACATGCTGTCTGAGTAGGGAGCCTACTGGGGCCTGTATACATCTGGCTAATACGGCTTCCCCATGTGGTAAGCCTGCTACTTGCTGGAGTTAATATTCACACCCACTCTGTGCAGGGGTTGCAAATACCCAAGGAGCAATTAACCTGCCACAAACGCTTGTTTCATCATTTTTAATCCAAGCTGTTGACAGGAAAAATTATGGTTTTTTCCTACTTGGCTTAGAATAAGAAGCAGTGAAGTCTACAGATTTAGTGATGAATGGTTCCTAAAAGAAATTCTCAAACAATAAGCCCTCCAAACAGCCTCTCTTCACCCTCTGGTTTTCATGCAGCAAAAAATCTAAATTTCCCATGACTTATACTTGCTTTTGTGAGGGAAGTGCCCTTTTAAAACAAGCCAATGCCCACTGACTGATGCAGTTGCCTTGCACTTAGAAAGAAACAGTTAAAAGAAATACATTAAATCTCATGACAGAGCCAGACCAGCTGTCTCAATTCCTTTGAGTCAACCAGCACATTGTTGCTGCTGTAAATCAAAGGCAATTCTGCAGTACAACACCATTTTATTAAGCAGGTACTGCCCTGCAGAGGTAAATGTGTATGCATATTAACTCTAAGAATGTATTCAAAGTTCATAACCTCCCAATGTTTTGTTTATAGTCTAAATATTCAAACACATTATTTTAACTGACATATCTTATATAAGTGAAGTGCCAAAGACGTGTGTGTGTATATATATATATATATAGGTATATACTATAGATTTGTAGATACATCACACATACATATTTATTTCACTACACAAGATGATGGAATCATTGTTATATCTCATGTAAGGCTCAATGCGGTTTTCTGTAGATCATGACGACAACCTCTGTTGGAAAACTACAGGATATTAGCCTTGGATACTCTGAATACATTCTCAGCTTTTTGAGGAGCTGCAAGGAAGCAACTTATATTCAAGTTAAAACTGTTCCTCAAGAAATATGCACATTCTGAATAATGTGATTTTTCAGGCCAGTGTAACTAAAGACTGTGAAGCAGAGGAAATAAATGCACAAAAGAAAAGACTGGAGAGCATCCTGAGAATATTTATATTGTTAATTACCAGATAGGAACAAAATATTAGTGTATTTTATTATCACTGTATGCTTCGATGTCATATCGAAAATGAAACAAGGCTTAACGATTGCAGAAGGTTTCTTCTACAAACCAGTAGCTTACTATGAATTTGTCCACTGTGGTTCTTGCTCTTTAACTAGTAAAAGGAACACTCAGCAGCAGAAGCATGGCTTTACTGAAAAGCCAGAGCATGGCTGAGACACCTTTTCTGGTTTAGGATTCCAAGTGTTTTCAAAAACTAGGTCCAACCCAGCTGCATCTCACTTTTCTGCAGTATGGGGATGTGAATGCATTACTTGAAGCTCCAGTATGTACACTCTGAGCATCAGGAACCAGAGAAATGCCTTGCAAAACCCAGCAGTGAGCACGAGATGCCTTGCCCACACTGAAAGCAGGTTCAACTGCTTCTTTCTTGATGCCATAGCACAATCTACACTCTATGTGAACTGGCAAGTTTATCATCTACCAGATCCTTTATGTATTGATGAACAGAAATAAGCACAGCTATAGAAATGCTGTGATCAAGAGATGGCTCTCAGAGCACCTTTCACTGGATAAAGCAGAGAAGTTCGACTACACAAACCAAAGGCTTAAGGCACGAAGAATAAAGCAAGGGTATTTGCCAACTTTACCTTCAATCAGTGCCTCAGGTGCTGCACTGATTCCTTACACCTATCACAGGAAGCACCTTGAATGCTGAAAACATTAGAAGCTGAGCTAACAAATCTTTGTTACGGAGGCTGTTGAAGGCAATTGGCAAGTTTGTAAGTACTGATGCTCATACGTATGTGGTCTGTGCAGCTGCACTGAGTACACACGTAACCAGTGAATTCCATGCTAGAGGTTTATATAGACATGTATACGTTACATAAACACACAGACCCAAAAGACATATTTTTCAATATAACCCAAGGCCATCCCATATGACCCGGATAATTCAAGGGCAGGAAAGCTACATAACATAGTATCTTTGCTGATAACAAAGCAATAATCCCCTTTCTGTGAGGAAATGACAGGTTTGAAATTGCCTTGTGTTCCCAGGCTTTAAACTTGGCAGCAAGTCGGTTCTTGTAAATGTTTCAGTCCAGAAGAGTCTGGCTATCCATTATTAGCAGCTAATTCACTGTCAAGCATGCGGGCAACAACATTTGGACACAAGCAAAGAAGCACCAGCTGTTAGCCTGCTGCAACTGCCCACGTGTTAAAGATTGGGAGATTTTCTGACACGGGAATTTATTTCATGTATCATGGGTCACTCTTCTGGTGAGAACAGCAATTCGGACAAAGTCTGGGCTTTGCAGAGAATCTATTTTCCCTGTCTAAGGCAAAGTCCCACTGTCACCTGTCCTTTGGACAGAGGGAAATAAGGTTATTTTACCATAAAAAAAACTGAGAGGAGAAATGTGAGTGCTCAGACTTCCTGTCAGCCAGAAAATCACTGTTGCATTGGTTAAAAGTACGTGTATCTGCTACCTAGGCAATCATCTTCCCTGGTAGCTAGCTTGAAGGGGGCATTTTGGTTGATGTTAATTACTTGGTTTAAAAAAAAAGAGACAGCATTATGGAAAAATTGAACTATATGTTTATCAGAAATTATCAGTAATGACCAATTAAAAATAGCTTTATAAATATCACCATGCTCTTAAACAGGAAATTACTAAATTCATTGTACAGCTTATCTACCACAAAAAGATTCAGTCAGCTCTTCTATTTATAACAGCATCTCCCTTAACTAATTAGCAGCATTAGCCTTCACAGGCTGTTCACCAGGAGGATCTAAAAACCCTCATCTCCTGGTCTGGCCCTGGATATTTTGCATCATATTCCTGTTAGCTCATGAGGACCTGTGTCCTCAATAAATCAAGATTCTCTCATCTCTTGACCATGTACTTTTGTCACAGCCAATGTATTATTCTGGCATGAAGTCACATCTCTGTATATACACATAGCATAATGGCACATAGCACCAAAACTCTGGCCAAACTCAGCACCACCACAAAGTCCTCGGTCCTATTGGCTATATTATCTCTGATTCCTTTGCGGAGCCATCATAGAAGTCAAGAGCTGTTCAGCAGGCATAATATTAGATCTTTGCCTATGCCTGAGTGACAAAGAGAAAAGAAAAATCTTTCCAGAGTAGAAGGGGAAAGTCAAATTATTCTGAATATTTTCCAAGAGCAGGAGGGATGCTTTGAAAAGAGGTTTTGATACCAGATTGAAGCAAAGGAAGGGAACAAGGAGGAATAAGTTCTAAAATATTTCCCCTTGCTGGGGTGTCTGCCGTCTAGGAAATAATAGACTGAGATTGCACTGGGAACCCAGCTCAGACTGTGAGGGGAAAAGTTGTGGAGTGAGAGAGGTTGGCTTGGGGAGAGATCAGAAACCATGTGGAGTTGGCAGTGATGCAGTAATAGGGGGTTGGAAATGCCATCCCAGATTTGACACTCAGGGAACTGCAAAACAGTGCATGGAATAGAAGTCAGGCAGCTCTTCAAAAGCAGGTTGGGAAATCCAGCAAAGATACAAGCTGTGCTGGTGGTTGCTTATAAAGATAGGACCTCTGAGAAGAGGGCTGCTAGCATTTGCATTGCCAGGAAGTATGCGGAAAGCATTGCACTGTACTCAGACTATTTACATGGTGATTTTTCCTGGCTTCGGGAAGTGTTCAGGCTGTCCCTCTGAGAAGCCCATTTTGTATTTATAAGGCTTTATGAACTTGCAAAATCTTTCAGAAATTCTGATCTGTGCATAATTTCCCGTGCTTTTCTTCAAGTGCTTTTCCTCTCCATAAAAATGTGTTATTAACTTTCAGAATCTTACTGCATAACTGTTAAATTCAGGGGAGGCTTCAGAGCATTGAGTCTAAATGTTGGAAACTGGTCCATTGGAACTGAAGGAAGAAAATGTTCTGGGAAACAAGAGAGGGCAGGAGGGCTATAATCATTCTGCGTATGAAGAAAAGAAAGTTGGAATTGTTTAATAAAGCAAGCACACAGCCTTGTGTTCTTTACTCACAGGAGGAAGGTACAGTGAAGCCAAAGATCAAAAATGGTGAAGAAACCAATTTTTGGCCTCCTCCGAATCGTTCTTCATACTGCAGACTGGCTATTATGAAACCCATTCATGCATGGTCTCGGGACATGTTATTTCATGGCCAATATTTAATCTGCAGCCAAACAAATGCATGCAAGCATTTAGACTTTCCCCAGTATGTTGTTAGGTTCCTGGTGAGATTTGTCACACATCACAAAATGCAGCCCGCAAACCCATTTCCCAGCTATCCCAGGTTTCAAAGATCTGTGGATGCCAAAGGTAGAACAAAGTATTCACATTTCCTGTGTAATACAGACCAGAGGATACCAGTTGGAACACCTTAGATCAGTAAAATAATTCTGATTAGTACCAGTTTATCATAAGAAAAGTCACCCAGTTGTAAGAAAATAATAATGAGCAATGGAGAATCTACTGTGTCTCTTGTCTGTCTGTTCCAGTACTAATACCCTTCTTGCTGAACATTTGAACTCTGCCTTTATATTCAATTTTTCTAGCTTTGGAAATTGCAGAAGTGCCTAGGTGAGATTCTCCAACTTTCGTAATAGGAAGGAGTTGAGACTAGCTGATTATAAAAGCATTTCTAGCTTGAACATCTCTGCACCTCTGAAAATACTATGAATTTTGACAGGTTTTCTATACATTTGTCCACCCACAGAGCTGATGGCATTTCACTTGTTGAAGGAAACTATAAAAGAGAGATTTCCTTTGGCTCAAGAGAGACGTCTGAGTAGTGACAATCTCTGTCCTTCTGCAGGCATTTCAGCCAGCAGGGAATAGCCTGAGAATCCACAGGCTGTTACATTCAATCAGTGGCCAGAAACAATTAGAGAGCTCGGCTGGGTGTTTCTTCAGCCTGCACCGCTCAGACAGCCCAGCAATTGCTGGCAGTAAGAGCCAGAACTGCCTTTCTCTGAGTTATGTTATTAAGAAGCATCCTCTCTTCCCCTGACACAAGGTTATCACTGGATGTGAGCAGGATGACATGCCAGACCTAGTGATATGGAGGTGATGGGAGTGCTAATAAAGTCCAGATCAGTCAAATAAGCTGGTCTCCAGCCGCTCCACCACTGCCTATAATATACAGCTGGCCAGCTCAGACACAGCCCTGATCCCGACCCCTTCTCCTGTCATCGCATCTTCTCCCGTGCAATAACTTCCCTGTGGAGGGGCACCCCCTGACCAAAGCAGCTCCAGTGCCACGTGTGTCTGTCTGCAACCCTCAGTCTCTTGGCTGTCACTTGGTGCACGGGGTGTTTTGCACACTCCTACGTCTCAAGACAGACTCCTGCTTTCGTCCCCACGCTGCATCCCACCATGCTCCCCTGCAATTAGACTTTGTCACCCGCATTAAAACTGGCGATATTGGGATATCTCACTTTTTGTGACATTACTTATGGAACAAGGGAGAATCCCCAGCCCTGGCCCAGTGCTGCCCGGAGCGCTGCTGGGAGGCACTTTTCCCAAGTTCGGCAGCTCGTTCTTCCAGGCCTCTTTGGGAGGGAAGGGAAGAAAGCGTGGGGGTCTGATTTTGACTCTTCCTACCTGCAGCTTAGAAATAGAAGAGCTGTAAAACTAATCAGTGTTTTAAATCAGTTGGTGAAATTTTCCCCTGTAGGAGTAAAGATAAATGTGGAATAGGCATTAGAAAAAGATGGATGTGGCAGGTCTGATTAATCCAGGTGCTTTTCTTGAATAACGATAATTGGGGTTTAGCATGGCTATACGTATAAAATCAAATTTAATCAGTAAATGGACTGCCTCCAAACTTACTGCCAACCCACCCTCACATTTATCTAGGGCTACTGCTATAATTTCATTGAAATTGGAGTTTTCACCCTGAAAATTTCTTCTGTCACCTTTGATGACATTTTAATCCTTTCCTTCGCAGAATGCAGATTTGGACTATCACTCTAAGAAGTGGAGCTGCATGCTCATGTGCCTGGTCTTGTCGAGGAGCATGAAAGATCAGTGAACTTCACCTCACCTGTGTCTGCAAGACTCTGCTAATCCACAGCTTAGAAAGAGAAAACAACAGGGTAATGCACTGACTGTCAGCTGGGGCTACCAGCAGGAAAATTTATGTGAATATTCAGACTAGAGGAATAGACTACACCAGCTCAAGGAGCAGCCCTGTGAGCTGCTAATTGTAGCTGGCCTTTATCTCCAGTGGCTTTCTCAGTTACAGTAGATGCAATATGGCTCTTCAGTACTGCAGCACATAGGCTTAAGTGTAATTGCAGTAATTACTTATCTCAACTGTCCCAATCATAGGCACCTGAGCACCATCTCCTTGGATAGTCAAAGGACCTGAAGAGGACACTTGAAATGCATCCTGCTCTTGTGATGACATGGAAGATCATCAGAGATTCTGCAAGTGGTTGTAAGGCAACTTCAAGGCACTCGTTATTACCTTGTTATTTGTTTACCTGATGTATGAGCTTGTGTGGGTTAATAAGCAGCCTGCTGCCCCACCGAATCAATGCAACCCAAACTGTGCTCCAACAGAAGGATAAATCCAGCAAACTAGAGCTCAAACCTCCCTGACCAACAGTTGGTAGCTGTGACTTGATTCCAGCTCCTGGATCTGCTAGAAGACCCCTGCCATCCCAACGTGCCTGGCTTGGCCCTGGCCTTTGGCTTGCTTGCAGACTGCAGATAGAGTTTCTGACCTCCAGCCAAGCTCTGGTTAATGGCCTGGTTTGCCCATCTGGGATCAAGGGGGCTTCATCCAAGACCCACAGAAAAAGGAGCTATGCAAACAGCTATCATCAATTGAGGAGATTTAAATTGGGGTGCTGGTCCCACACATTGCTATGAGTGTGCTCCTTGCTTTCAGGTCTGGCAAATGAAGTGAGGAGAACTGAGAGGAGATGAAACAGTCATATAGGAGGTCTTGAAAAATATCTACACCTTTATATTTATAAATCTATAATTCTGAATAAAATTATGGGAAAAAAATAGGTTAATGTACATATATACATTACTTTTTACGTAACGGTCATGCAATGTTTACTGCAGAATTCCCTGCTCTTACTGTCCACAGAGAAGTACGTTAAGGTTTGCATATTGCATATTTTGCTGAATCTATTTCATGGCAACATTTCTGCAGATTTTTATGTCTTTTTGAGGACTTTTGAGGTTTGTCTGAGAGTGGGCTGCTGCGGTATGACCCTGAGTCCTGGGATCTGTTAGCATTTGGGAAGGAAGCCAGTCCTACCATTTTCAGTCTAGGCATTTCCTCTGGGTTTGCATCTCTGTTCTTTTTGGGTGTTTTGTAATTAATTTGTAATTTATTGCTTTATGAGGAGGTTTGCAAGTATTCTTTTTATAACAAGATGGGCAAAAGCCAACTCTGGGGTAATAGCTCAGGAATCTCCTTGTGTTTGTATTGGGGACAATTTGCTGCTGGTGTTTCTTGGATGATTAAGCTCTTAATTTACAGGCAATTCTTGTTCATAAATATTAAATGACCATCCAAATAACAAACTTCCCAGTGATTATTTGATTCTTAGTTTAAATAAGCCACTGACTCTTATACCAATAAATCTCATCCAGTGTCTTAAGAAAACAACCAAAACACCCTTACCTCACAAAAAGTGTCCTCAAACGATTTATCTGGGTCTTTCGTACTGTCTCCTGATGTTTAGTTGCTCTCTTCTCCAGGAACTGTCGAACTTGGCTCTATTCAAGCCAGCATCTGAGTCAGCTGTTTCCTAGCTTAAGACACAGTTGGTCTCCTTTCCACCAGGTAACCTGGCTGGTATCATCAGCAGTGATGTTTTAGACTTTCCATGAGACTCTTCTAATTGTTACCTGCCAAGGGAAATGCTTATACCTGTACATGTATATGCTTAAACATGTACAAGTTGCTCCTCTCAGCTTGAATGAAGCACTAACTGGGATGGGTGGCTAAGTGACAGGGGGGGAGCTGGATGCGGTGGGAAAAATTAATAACAAGGATGGCTGGGGCAGTTTGCCTCGTCATTTCCATCAGAAAACAGGACAAGTGCCTGCACTGTCCTGGCAAGTGAGAACCAGGGTCCTGGCTTGTAAATCAGGAGCTGCATTACAAGGGAATTAATGGAGTTTGGTCACTGTGCATGCTTACAGATGTGCTGTTACTGAGGGAGTGGAAAACAAGCTGTGTGTGTGTTGTACATGGGCACTGACTTTCGGTGTAGTCCAGCTGTTTAAGCTCAGCATTCTTTATCCTATGGCAAGGCTTGGAGTGGCATCCCAGTCTCCATCCCTCCTCTGTGGGCTGTGCTGCCTCTGAAGGCTTGGCGCAAATACTTAACAAGCCAAGAGTTCGGCTCCAAAAGGATGAAGCAAATAGGGAAAGCAGCCACAGCCGCAGGGGGATAAGATACATATGACGAGGATCATCAGTCCTGGTGGTGCAGGACACACATGCTCATTGGCCAGGATCCAAGCCAAATGCCCCTTTTTTTCTCCTCTTTCTCATTGCCTTTTCAAGCAGGCTCTTCTTTACTGCTTCTGGGGTAAGCAAGGCCACAGGGGAGAAAAAAAGAAATACATGCCCTGCCAGCTCCTGAATATTTGCCAGTGATCTTCAGCTTCTGAGATTTGCTGACCTCCAGCCATTCCCCAGTGGAGGTGAGAAATATGATGGGAAATACAAGACCGACAGCAGGAAAAATCCCTGTCCCTAGTCCCCTTTGTGCATCCCCTAGGACTAATCTGTCACTTGAGGGATCCCTGAGACCTGTGGACCAAATTTTAATGACCATCATCCTAGAGTCACATCTCCTCTCACAGGTCTCTGCAAAACATTTATAGGCTCCTCTGCTTTTTACAATATTTTCCGGCTTTGTGCAACGTCAGACTTTCTATGTGTCTGATTGCTAGCTACAGGGGAGGGATGATTCTCCACTCTCTTGTTGCCTTTTGCTGGAGTAAGTTGCTGATCTAAGGTGTCCATGTTCATTGGCCAGCCATCCAAGAGCTTCTTCTGTATTTCATGAGTCACTCTTAATTTCTCTTAGCATTTGTAGAGATAGATTTAGGAAAAAAGAAAAAGGTCCAATATTTACTTCTAGAACAGCAGCTGTTCAAATGATATTTTTATTATTTTAACAGAATTGGTTTCAAATCTCACCGTAGGTGAAATCAAAATAATCTGATATGGTCCCTTTACTTCCAACTAGTGAAGAGTCCGAGAGCCCCTGTTGTTACCCTGCTTTTTTGGAGCACATCCCAGTGGTTCTGAGGCCTGCTCCTCCCCTCTGCCTGACATGCAGCAGCTGGCACAAGGGATGCTAGAGCACGTCCTACTCTTTCTCATTTTGAAAAGCTGCCTTTAAAAAGCATGTGGACAGGGCTGCTGGAAACACATTACATAAGGCAGACAAGAGGTGATTCTCACAAATGTTTGCATATCAGAAAAAGTTAATGGAAACAGACAGACTTTTCCATGGATAAATACTTTTTTGCCATGCAACATGGGAGCAGTTCTGCAGCAGTTACAGTAGTATGGTGACTGTGCACTAGCGTGGTAACACACACTGATATAACACACAGCTCTACCACTGCTTTGACACAGGAAGAACTTTGTCCAAGCTAGCATTTCTATCCTTAATCAGAAATAGTATCTCTTCAAGGAACTCACGCACCCACCCAATCAGGATATAAAAATCCAACCTACGTAAGGGAAAAAAAGTACAAGGTGTTCCTCAAGCTCACTGGAGACTAATTGTATCAAATACAGGCTGGACACTTTTCCCCAGGTCTTCAATATTCATAGAACCATTCCCTTGTTTTATTACAAATTGCCCCGTATAATAATGCTAGGAACCAAACCACAATATCTACATTTCCCCTGAAGCAAATTGCATTGTGATTCAGGGGCTGGAAAGCAGAGGAGAGCTGGCAGCACTAGATGGCTGTATCATAACCTGACGCTTCTGCTGGGGGCTGCAAAGTGTTTAGTGCTGGTTGTGTTGAAAGAGATTACCTTGTGCTGACAACACCCTACCCGCGGTGAAAGACCGGAACTCTGTGCTTTCCAGAGTGCTTTAACGCTAGACGTATCCTTTATCATCTGCACTCAGGGAAAACTTCTTTATCAGGTGCTTCGGGGTCTGGGTAAACTGTGAGAGCAGAGGTGGTGGCAGTGCCCGAGTCTGAAGTCACATCCCCCGTCAGGCAAAGGACACCCTTCATGGAATTGCTACGGCCAGTCCGATGGAGAATGTTACTTTGGGCTGGTTATATAGTCTTCTTTGTAAAGAGCGTCCTGAGCTAACCCCTGCCCATCTCTTGCCCTCTCTGCAGGCAGACTGTTCTTGCCCTCACGGCTATCAGGCAGAGGCAGCTGGTCGCAGGCAGCCTGGGGACCTGTGCTCCCCACTAAGCCCTGGCATATCAGCTCTGAGTTACGCTGTCCACCTGCCGTGGTTAAAAATTAAACCGCCCCTGCTAATAGTTGATAGCTTGACAACAGACAGGGCTGACACCCTGAGAGCTGATTTTGGCAATGCACTTCACGTTGCACCTCTTTGAACGCGGTACGGCTTTTATCCTCTACGAGAGGATTGCTCTGGATGCAATTGGTGCCAGAGGCATAATCTCACCTCCACACACTGGGCATACGCTCGTGCTTCGACACTGACAGGTGATGCTCAACTCTGTTGCATCTGGAGTTTAGAATGAACACCTTAAGATTCAATTTATGAATTTAAATATAATAGAAACCAAAGCATCTGGTGATGGCACAAGCAGATCCTGCCAAACAGCTAGTAGAAACTGGACTAAAATGTTTTTGCTTTGATTATTAGGACAAACTGGTCCTGTCTGTGAGGCAGCTCAGCCACAGTAGATGATACAGTAGTACCACTTGATACTACTGTTAACTTTTTGAACCTGAACTATAACTGGAAAAAAAAAATCAAAGGAAGGAAGCACAGACTTGAATATATATGTTCAGATGATAAAGTGCATCGCAGAAGGTAACAGGCGTTTCTCTCTATCAAAATGCTTGTCCATTTAGATGGAAGACATTCATAACACTACACATAATAGCATTGCTGAAAGACTCCCCAAAAGCCATTAAATGCAGCCAAAGTTTGACATGATACTTGGAGCTCAGACCACTGCTTCTTCAGAACCACTTTGCAGAGCCTCTTGTTTATTAATGCCTGGAGCTGCTGAATACCTCTTCTTTTTTTCTTTTTATATATTAACAAAATCCCTGCCTTCCTGGACGAATGATGGGATGCCTGTGATGACAGCAAGAAACATGCACCCTGGTAAAGACACACTTGTAACAATGGAGGTCTAGAGGTACCCATCATACATTGAAGGGCCGCACAAACCTGCTCAGTACCACAAAAGGCTGCCAGTGGAGGGGTGAGCTCTTGTGATATGGTCCCTTCTCTCCTAGAAATCATGCTAAGACTGAGAGAAAACCTCATATAGACCCTGAAATTAATCTCTGAAGTTCACTTAAAATAATTAATTACCTGTGTTAAATTAGAACACTTGAAACAGTATAGCATTATAATCCTCCCTCAACTTGAGAATAAATGCTCATCTTTCCAAGATCTACAGATCACTTCTCCAAGGGTGCTATCCCCGTCTTTCATCTTAAATTGCTGCAGAACACAGGACATTTATTTTCTATTAAAAAAAATACAGATTTTATGAAGGGAGACCCACAGGATAAATACTTTCTTCCTTAAATCTAAAATAAAACTCTCCTGGACTCAAGAAATCTTCTCCAGGCCTCACTTAATCGTAAACCTGGAGTTGGACAACCCTTATTAATTCCACAGTGGTAACGGATATGTGATTATACCATCTTTATTTGAATATATTAGTTTGCTCTTCAGTGCCACAACACTTAGCCATTATACAAATAGACAGAGATAAGTTATAATTAGCGACTTCGGGAATGTTCTGAAGATCACTTATAATTGACAACAACAACAAAACCCCCTAATTCATTTAATTAGGCATGTGATGGACTTGTAAAATGTATCTAAGCTTATTGATAAGGAATAGTTATTAGAAGCAGCTTCTGTTTACTAAAGGAGCGGTAGCAGATACATTATAAACACAGTGTTAGATCTGCAAGTCTCTGATTAGGATGGGTATTGTCATTTTTGCTCTTCTATTCTGCTGTAGCACTTCAGAGGGTCTACAGCATGGCATTAAGGGTAACACAGTGTTTCTGCAAAGATTATGGGCTGCTCATACAAGCGGTGATGACAAATTAGCTTAAGATCATCTCCAAAAGTGCTATTTTCAGACCTGTGCCGCAGTAACACATACAACCTGGAGAGGTAAATTGATATTTGTAGGCCCTCAGAAGAGAGTTACTCCAAAATGCCAGGTATGATGACCTGAGCATTTCCATTTCAGGTTACTGAAGGGTATTAAGATATTATCATTTGCACAAGGTCTGGAAATTGGTCTCACACTGTGCTTTTAATGACAAGGGAATATCATGATTTGGAAATCTAAGCAACTCATCAGGAGGCTGGGCTCTTAAATGACGTTTAAATTGAACGGTGGGTAAGATGTTCTCCAGAGCATCCTCTATCAGCTTTATGTTTTGAGTTTTGCCAATCTCAGGGTAAAAACTATAATTAATTTCTCCTTTCGAACATTTAAATTATAATTAAAGACAACATACATAATAAGAAAGTTTTCTCTTGATATTACATGCAATGTCGCAGTTAATTATTATAATTTTAGCTCAGGGTTTTTATCAGTCAGAATGTTAATCTCTCTGTTACTCTGCGAGATTGAGGAAAACTGGACAAAAAATCTGTAATTGTTTTTTCCCCCCAAAATGCTTCTGTGCACAACTTGAATGTAGCATGCATCTAATCTTGACTGAAATATTTAATTGGCAATGACTGCAAAATAAACTTTGTTCTTGTTCTCAAGAGGTTTCCTCCCTGTAAGAAATATTTTTGGTAATTAAACAAAGGTGAAAGAATATCATATGCAAAATTGCCTACGCTCATTAACCAGGATGTTGTACAGATTCAGCTGGCTACAGCTTTGCTGGATTTTAGCCTTAACGGTTCATCTCCACAAGCATTAATGCTCCCTCTGCAGCTTTGTACAAGGGAATAGTCCTGCCGAAGTCAGGGAGACTATGTGGGAGGCTCAAGTTAAACCAGTTTTCACGTTCTGCAGGATCAGGGCCGTGGTTTGTCTCTGGGAGCCACTAAATCAGTGTAATGCTGCACTGCACTTTCATTACCCGTGCTGTTTTCTATTGCTTTCAAAACTGTTTGGTGCAGTGTTGCTAGCATCCTGGCAGAGGCTGCCTCACCAATAAAATTATTGTGTTTATTGTTACGCTATCAAGCAGCTCAGGAGGGTTTATAGTGCCACTGCTTATTGTGGGACTGGATTGAAGGGCTTGGATTCAGACCTTGACTCTGTCATCAAGGCAATATAAGGCCACAAACAAGCTCCTGAATGTCAATTGCCCAGCCTGCTGCCCTCCCTTCTCCCCTCACTCGCAGAAGACGACCTGTATTTTGGTCCAGCACCGTAGGTGGGATGGTAGGATGCGTTAGTGCATCTGCAGCAGCTCAGTCTGGCCAACCCAGGTAACAGTAGTGACTCAAGAGGAGCAGCCCAGACTTTGCCTTTTTAGCAACATGAACATGGGCCCCAAGCCCCTAAGGATTTTTAGTGCCTGCATTTTGTTCTGTATTTCTGGAGAGGTGACAGACACAGCTGCAATGCTGATGGGGCTGGAAGGGAGATGAAACGGCCTCACTCCTTCTCTGCATTGAGAACTCAAATCCCAGACTGGGTGGGTGTGCAACAGCCTTTTTCTCCCCTGTAAGCCCATGCATCTTCCTGATTGACCTGAATTGGCTCTGCCTGCACTGGAGGAGCTGTGAGCATGCACTGACTCAGACTTGGCAGTGGGATAACACATCCCCGCAGCTCTGGTCAGCTCCAGGCTGACAGAGTAAACTCCTGTGTGCCAGCAAAGAGCAGGCAGAGGCACTCCGTGCTGCCAGCTGTGCCAGGTAGCGCTCCTGCGCTTTTGTCAAGTCCAGTGGTGTTTAACAGAGGAAATTATGAAAGCACGGGATAGTCACAACCCGTCCTTGGAGGAACAGCTTGTTTCTCCATTATCTTAAACACATTGTCATTTACAAGCCAGGAAACCTGTCACCAAACCGGGAACAAATCCCATATGTGTGTTTTATTCTAGCACAGAATATTTTTCAGCATGGTTTATTTCCCTTTCAACATGAATATACCTTTGCCAGGAAAAAACACTGTTGCAGTATTTATGGTGTGAATGTCCACACTAACATGGATAGTGGGAAGGAAGTTATACCGCTGCACAACTTAGAGATCTATTTTTAAGTCCTTCACACGCAGAAAAAAGAAAGCTTCTCCGGTCAGAGGGAGAAACTTTTGCTACCATCACACTGTCCAAAATACAAGCATCAAGGACTTGAAATCTTCACACATACTCAAATTTCAAAGTCTCCTGGACGTGAACCTGAACCAAAAGGATGGATGTCAAGCTCTGATATGAAGACCCAAGAGATAACATTTAGGAAAGAGAAAAATTGTTTGAAAAGTGAACACTGAAATACTACCTTGAACACAAGAGAACAACAACTTGCAAATCAAATCAATCCTGATTACTTTTTTTAGCACTGAACGTGAAATTGGCTTTGCAGCCCATAACACTAAGTTGACTGGCATGGTCTAGTGTTTGATGGACATAACCTAGACCAAGTTTCTCTTTTTTTAAAGCAGGTAACTATAAATCTACACAAATACACACACACACACACGCATAGCTCTATTTCATCCTGTCCAAAAAATCTTTTCACTAGAGAAGGGAAAAAGGAGCACACGAGTTCACAGCTGCCATATATATTTACACCTTTGTTCCAGAAAAAATCCTGTCTGAACTTTATTGGGATTTGTGCAAAAAAACAGGTTCTCTTAGATTTTTGGACTGAGCATGTACTTAGAGGAAAACTTATTTACGGTCTTTGGCCACCTCCTGAGCCACCATCTAAACTACCTGTTAACCTGCCATCGCCACATCAAAACTGAGGCTGAGACACAGCAAACCTTAGTACATGACATAAGTTACTGAAAGAGATTTGCTGACAGGCTTTTTGGCTGATGTTGGTCAAGCTGCTTCAGTGTTTGAGTCCTCCGCTGGCTGAATTATTTCAGCTGCAACAGGCTGCAAGAGTTAACCAAGACAGCAGAGATTAGCTGTGCCACAAAGCTAACTCCCACCCAAACTTTCTCCACTAATGGAGGAGTTCTCATTTCAGATTTTGCAGCATGGCTCTTGGCCATCACCCTCAAAAAGCTCAGAAATATCAGGACATAGGATTTGAGCCTTTCTCTATTTTAAGTCCTACAGGAATACTTCCTACCTGACTTTCTTCTGCTTATGCCACAAACAGTTAGAGTGGCCCATCATTCAGCGCAACCGTGCATCCCATGGCAATGAATGTCCACCAGAGGAGGGAAATACAGCACAGGTTTAGCAAACAGATTATGCCCTCCACATGGAAGCACAGAACAGCCACCTCCCAGCCCCAGGCCAGCAAAGTGTGCCCCCCCCGCCCGACTCTGAAAATCCAAGTTTCCCTAAAACCAGAATTGCAGCCTTCCCTTCTAACCTGCTGAAGTAAACAAGCAGCTTCGGGGTCCTTCTCACCTCCTTCAACTCCCAGGGTCACACAGCCCACTCTTGACTTAGTCTTTCTTTAGTGTATCCCCCGGCATACCTCCCTCTGAAGACAGAAATGACAACGTTTCAGACCACTATATGGTCACTTTAGGGGACGGTCCCTCTTTGTAGCACCCTGGAGCACCTTGTCTTTCCCTGAACTGAGCTTTTCACCCCCGCGCACAACATTTATGAAGCATCCTGGTTTACCCGTCAGAGAAATAATGTTTGATGCAGTGCCTCTGAACTGAGTGATTTGTCAAGGTAACTGCAACAGGAGGACATAGCATCGCTAGAAGCTAATGTATTACTGTCCTGATATAGATTCATGTTGTTGAATTGATGGCTGACATTGCTGGACGTCTCATTGGAGAAACTGCCTGGGCCATCGAAAATGCCGTGTTAAAAATACTAGTATTTATCACTTACAGGGTGCTTTGCAGCCTTGGAAATATTTACAAAAATTAACCAGCAGATCGCCTCCAGTTTCCGTGGCGGTTATTCTGCATAACTAACATTACTCTCATCTTACAGAAGGGGAAATTTGAAGACCTCATGAACTCAATTTCCAGCAGTAGCTGAGTACCCACAAATCTGGCTGAACACTGTAAGAGTAACAAGAAAAATGCACCTGAGACATAAGCCTATAAACACTGGGCTACAATGAAAAGACTGGTCACAAATTACATTAAATTCTGATCTCTCCCAAGGGAATATGGAAATATGCCCTTTGTTTTTAGAGGTGTGATACCATATCTCTATATTAGGGACAAGGGAGGAATTCTGAATTGTCGAGGTTTCACCTGGTACCATAACCCAAATCCCATTTCTGATGTCCCATTGACCTCTCTGCTTATTAGTATCACATGTCGCAGCAATTCAGTCAGTTTCCCAACAGAAAAAGAACCCCAAGCAATGCAGTATCTGGGCATTATTTAAAGTTCCTTTGTTTTGTAATTTTTGTGTCAGTCCCAGAACTTTACAGCAGACCATGTGAGACAATTCCTTCCTCCAGAAACCTCCCCATCGACATTTGCAAGTAGCAAGCCTATTTTGAGAGTAGCTTAAAAACAAACATCCTGGAAAAGCCCAACCTCCCTTAACTGCCCAGTGACTCCTTCTATGCAGAAAAATGAGTTCTCCTTTGTAGGCTATCAAAACACCAGCAGCACTGCAAGGCTGTTTGTAAGTGTTCCTCTCCAACACCTGATTGCAAAGCTGTGTTGTGCTCCTGGGAGCTCCCACACACCAATACGAGTGCTGTTTGTATTACTTAGAAAAATAACGAGGTAATTTCTCCTTCACCTTGTCCTTCCAGCTGTCACTACTGCATGCTCCTGACTGCAGAGGCCATTCCCTCCAGCCTCTGTGGTGTTCCTCGCTATTCACAGGTGCTACCAAAATAGCTCTGGGAGGTGATATTATTACTACCTGGCATTTTCCTCTGCTGTTTTGCATTTTCAAATTGCTATATTCCTAATAACAGTGAGACTTTTAAAGCAGGCAAAGGGGACACTGTACTACAGTCCAAGAGGTCTTTAAATGGGAATTAAAAACCTAAAACTCCATCTGTGCTTTTGATAAACCTCTGCCCCCCAAATTAAGATGAGTAGTGCAGATTTTTGACATCTGCAAAGCAAACTACTGAATGGCCCAACCTTCCCTACCTTTAATGTTAATACCGACTTCCCTTAATCCCCACTCTTGAAAAATGCATCAGGCATATGTCTCTGTTTGCAGAGGACAAAACCCAAACCAGTCAGCCCAGAATAGCTTTGATCTTATTTATTGAAGTTGTCTTTGTGAAATATGTTCCTTTTAAAAGTCAGTTATTAGAAGTTCAGAATAATGAGACCATTAAAATAACTTAGCACAGGCTGGGATCAATTAAAATAAATGGGTAGGAATAAGGACTTTAAGAACAAGTTGCTTCATCAGGGAATTCAACACTCAGCTGTGTCTACCTTGGCTTCAGTATATACTGCATGTATATTCATAGCGCCTTGACTCAGAGTTATATACAGCTGAATGCCATGGTTATTGAATCAACTAAAATGTACTTTTTTTTTTTTTTTTTTAAGGTAGAAAGACTGTATTTAAAAAACACAGTGTGCGCCAGTGCACTGCCAATGAATCTTTAGTGGTCTCTTTTCTTTTACAGCCAGATGGAATTGCTGTACCAGCTCTCCAGGTATATAAGCCCATGCTTAAGTTTATTTTGATCCAGTAAATCAGGTATTTAAGCCTAGACTATTCACAAGGCTGAATGACTTTCAGCAGAATTTGGGGAATTTAACCTCCCTTTGTTGAAAATTGCAGCCAAAGTACTTAAACTGAATAGGGATGAACAAGCTTAACTGAAGTTTTTTAGCTCACCAGATCTGCTGCTTTCTTCCTAAACTAGAACTAAATCTAAAGGAGGGGAGATGTTGCTGAATATACCTTGCATAAGAAGAAATTTTTCTGATGAGACATAGGCCTAGATATGAAAGCAGTTATCAGCATGAAGAAGGGATCCAGAAAAAAAATATAGCAGGAAGAGAAAAAACCTTGTAACAGAAAATTAGGTGTACACTGTCTCTCATGGCTTGAAACTAGGTAGAAGTCCTTTCTTTCTTGTTTACATTAGAAATAGTAGAATAGTTTTGCAGGACTGCTTCAAGATCTGAATAATACTTTCACGTCTAAGACCCAGCATGTCTTTCCCATCTAGAAAAATGAAGTTAAAGCACCATACAGGGACTCAGGAGAGCCCAGTAAGACTTGAATTCAGCCACTGATTTTCAGTGCAAGGGGTCAAACCACCAGTCTGTCCCCCAGGTTTTTTTGTCCATTTCATGTGACCTTTTTGTCTGTCCTGTGCTATAATCCTCCTGTCCCATGGCTGCCTTTCCATGCAGTGATGATGTACGTTATGGAAGAATGAAATTTATTTCACTGTGTAGCTGGTGAAAGAAAAGAGGCAGGACTGGGAACAGATCTGCTGAGTTTCAGACACCAGTTTTCCCCCAGGTTGCCTGCCCAGACCTGCAGAGTGAACAGCCGCTGGAGTGGGTCTGCCCGCAGGTGCTGGAGCCTGGACTGGCACAGCCTCCCCGGGACAAGCCTTTCTGCTCGGGATACAGGTCCATAGTGGAGCCGGAGTCAGGCTTCAGCCATCCCAAAGAAAGGTAGCAAATGGGAGAATAAGAAAAGCCAGTTACTTTATCTTGATCCAAAGGAGAAAAGACAAATAGGAGGGCAAGAGCTTCCAGGAGTAGGGGAAAACTGCAAAAATAATGGGACATGGCATTTTCCTGGGCATTTTTAAGAATTAACATTTTTTTTTAGTGTACTTCAGCTTAATCTTAGAAAGCCATTGCTTTCCACTAGTGTCCAGTTGTCCATCTATACCAGGTTTAGTTGAAAGGGCTTCCAACCTTGTTAGTTTTCCTTCAGATAGTTTTCAGTAACTCTGTCTACACATGAACGTCACCTGAGCAGGAACTTTGCATCATGAGAAACTGCATCTCAACAAAAAGCTTTCAGCAAGCAGCAGTTCTCCAAGGCACAGAGTTATTAATGTGTTTGAGTGTGCTAGTTAAGCAAGGTAATTAATATATCTCTGAACATTAGGTATGCATGGCCAACTCTGATAGCTGTCAGCAAAACATAATCTAGGTAATTTCTAGCATATAAATTGAATGTATTCTTGAAAACCAATTTCTAATTATGAAGACTAATTAATTTTGGGGAAAAGCTTGCTTTTGTTTAACTGGAACAATAAATTTAATTATGATAACAAACACCCAGTGGACAAACAGTTCTGAAGAACATCATCTCTGTCCACAAATAATCAGTTTTCTTTTATTTAAAACCTGATCCTGTTATGTTACCAAGAAAAAAATACCTTCTTACTGCAAACATGAACATGATTTCCTGTGTTATATTTAGGGATATGTCTGGCTTAAACACTCTTGCCTTGGTGCCAACTGAATATGCATATGCAGGTAGGTATCACAACCTGCCTGATGCTCAAAAGTGTGGGTGAGACATTCAATACCACAGGCAATTGATAAAAAACAAGTAGCTGGAACAGAAGGTTTTTTTTTTTTTTATCAGCTTCCGGCAGCCTGGGTAGCAAATAAAAATTAGTGGAACAAAACAGGGGGAAAAAGTTGAGCTGTGCCAGGCTTTCTCTTTTTCTCCTCAGGACAGCAGTCACCCTTAAAAACTAGCAAGGTGTGAATCAGACCCTATCCTTCTTTGTCTCCATTACTTTCAGTAATGCTTTGTTCAGATGCACCCTCTCACTGCCGGGACAAAGCAGGTATTTCAGTAGTCCCAGTGCCAGCCCCTTGAGCAGAAGTTGCTGGGGAGCCCATTTCAAATAAAGCTGCAAGTCTGTAATTGTCAGCCTCTCAGCACTCCCAGCAGTTCCCCATTTTCCCTGTTTTCTCCTCTTCCCTGAGCAAGGTGCACACTGTTTGCTGTAGACTCAGTCCTTCAACATCACAACACACAGGCTTGCAGACAGCAAATATTCTGCTGAGCATACAAAGGTTGGGCTGTGAAGGCTAAGGGAAGGCTGATGGAGAAAAACCTGCTTCCATGTTTGGGGAACGAGCTACAAGAGCGTCGTGGTGTCATCAAGCACCCCTTGGCAAAACAGAAGAAACCCTGGCTCTGTGCAGGAAAGCAACGTGGGCACCCTCCACCCCGGCAGCTGCCCTCGAGCTAATGCTGCGTGGCTGTGCCATGCAGGACCATTGCCATCGCAGGGGAGGGACCAGGCTCTCCTGCGCCTCCCGTCACCAGTCCTCAGGCACGGGAAGGTGGCAGCATTTTCACACCACCACCTCCATGCGGCTGGGTGTGCTGTCAGGGAAGGAAGATCCTACCAGCTGGGTCTTTTTTGCTCCCCTCTTTCCTCCTGTCTGGAAGGTGCTCGCCACATGACAGAGTTTTACTGCAATGGCCATGAGGCAGTTTTCAAAATAAAATATCCTTCTTTTGCCCATGACAGATAGCTGTTTTTATTTACTCTGAAGTGTTACACTCTGCCCTAGTTCACATGGGATTTGAGATTAGAAAATGAAGTTCAAGCAGCCAGTTAAAATTGCTGAGATCTGGAACGGGAGCAGCACAAGAAGCATGGATTCCCCCAAAGAAGGACAATAAGCCTTTGAAGTCTTTTTCCTTTGCTCAGCCATCTGACTCGTGTGCAATTCATGGCCCCTGGGGTTAAGATTTGCATCCCAAAAGAAAGGCTTGAAAAGTAGCTGGTTTGAGGCACTCACACTTAGAATCCAGAGACTTCACAAGCTTCATAGATAGCTGCATCACATTACTCCAAGGCCTCTATAACCTTGGTGCTAAGGAGTTACTCCTGTCAGAAACCCTTCATACAGCGCTGAGTCAGGTGAAACATCAGCAGGGAGGTGGCAAACTTGCTTACTCTTATTTTTCTTCATGATCATTGCTTTCCCTTGCTGAGTACCTGGCTTATCAGGGCAAGTTCTTCACAAAGGAATGTTTTAGCAATGAGACGTGCACTCAGATGACATAGGAAAGGCCACAAAACTATTAAAATAAAATAAAGGGAAAGGCAAAAGAGGACTTGGACTGCCTGAATCTCTGCTAAAGGCAGCTCGGAAGCATGTAGGGCCTTTAAAAAACTTGGGATGAAATGCAGCCTTGACTTTGAAGTACTGTGTACGTGAGCTAAGGATCATCCTGCTGGAAAGACAAATACATTCTTCTTCCTCCCTCAAAAACTCTTTCTTCTCAAGTTTGGTCTTTTATCTCCTGCTACATTAACCTCAACACAGCTGGAAATTTTTGAGCTGTATTCCCAGGGATCACCACCTGTGAACTCAAGGAGAATTGCCTGTTTTGCTATCCTCACGCTCAGTTACAGAGATAAAGTAGGGATTGGATTTAGGAAGTGCCCATTACTTGTTCAGGCTCTCATTTGGTCTCAGGCAAGTCACCAGAGATGGTGGTGTGAAAATCTCCCAGAAACTTCAGAGCCCAGTTAAAATAAGAAGTGAAACAGAGCTGATCAAGCCAAGCAAAACTTGTTTGGTAAAAAGGAGAATGGGATCACTACATGACAAATCCAGCTGGGTAAGTTTGCTGCACCTTGGGGCTTCTAAAACAGTGACAAGTGAACCTGGGAGGACAGGCTGGGCAATTTAACAGATAGCTGAGAAAAGACACACATTGTCATAGAGTAACCCTGTTGTCAGACAAATCAGAACATAGATAATTGCAGTTTTAGGACATGTCTAACAGAGAAATGCATTTGGAAAGAACTGAGAGCAAATGGAAAGATAAAAAGAAAAATTCTGCAAACACTTAGCATAAAATATCATCATCTTGATACCACAAGTGAGAGCAACAGGAGCGAGCAAGATTTCCATCACTCTGCAGAATACAGTGCCCTGCAGCTACCAGCATTTCTCATGGGAGAAGGGAATCCCTGCAGAGGCACGAATAGCAGCATCTGGCTCTGGGTTGAATTCCCAAGGTCACTTTTAAGCAGAGCAAGAATTTGGCTGCTGCTGAGACTCGAAATGCTGCACAAAGCACCACGTTGGGCTGGCAGACGCATATGGACGATGTCCGTGCAGACCTCTGCTAGGGAGCGGCAGTACGAGGGGGAGGCATGTGCCGCAGCCACGTAAGCCCTCCTTCTCTCTCTCTTGTCACTGAAGCACTGTGGCACTTCAAGTCCACAGCTCCAATTGCACTGAACTGACTGAAAGGACCCTGTCCACCCAGGCAAGTACCCAAGTATACGCTGGGAGGTGGAAGCAGCTGAAGATTTTATCATTAAGACTGCAATTGCATTTAATTATTTCACATTATAACGAAAGCAACTGGCTTTCAGGTCATCTGCTCTGCAGAGGATCTGCTGTACAAGGAGTGCCAAGACTTGACTGCTTTTGATGAAAGGTCCCTGCAATTACAAGATTCCTGGAAAATGTCTGATTTCAAGAAAGCAGCATTTTCTGGTTGGAAGAACAGTGCAGGGCAATTCCAGCCAGCACTAAAGGTGATCCCCTTTCTGTAGAGCAGGGATCCAAGGCACAGGAGACAATTTTCACTAGAGAGTCTACAGCAAAGCAAACTGCAGAAGGAGAATCCTGACTGCAGTGTTTGCTTCAGGTACACAAGGGCAATTCTCATTAGCAAGAAAGTCATTATTTAACATAATCTTTATCTTCTCCTTGAAGAGAAAATTAGTATGTGACTGAAGGTTTTGTTTCCCCACCCATCAGCCTGGCCCCAAAGCCATCTTAAATTTTCTCATTAGCTTTCCTGCAGGAGTCTCCCACCGCAGGATTTGGATGCTTCGTAAAAAAAAATGAATTAACTTTGCCAGCAGCATTATGATATCAGAAAGTATTACCCCCACTTTACATACTTCAAAGATGCAGACAACACTACAGACTTGTTTCGGATGCCTCGGATGCCCAATGTGAGACGTGTGAGCCCCATGGATTTCTAGGGTGCCTGATATTGTTATGCTCTGAGAGCATCTCCCAGAGAATTCTGTGCAAGACAAGAACATGAAACACTGGGAATACAGAAAAGGAAGATGTGATTTATCCTCACCCTATCCAGCTTCAGGCACCTAACAGAAGCTAAATTAGGCCTTTATTTGCTCTAACCGTCCTCTATAGTATCTGAAGAGAAATAAAGCGACTTGTGTCCACCTGGCTCTGCAATACCTACCCTAGGGCTCCTCTCTCCATCTATCTTCCTCATGGGTGTGGCATGCATTTCCTCAAATGTAATAAGTGTACTTCCAACACATTTTGTGGTTCAGCTTCCTCTAGCTCAGCACTACTTTGTCGCTCTTACAGAGTCAACAGTGCTTCCAAATGGACTGGCTGCAATGCAGAGGTCCCCATTATTATTACGGTGCACTTGTATACCTTTGCTTTTGATACTGCACAAGCCTACAATAAAATGCCAGTTTGTGCTCCAACAGATTGATAATTATGAAGGACCTACTTATCCTCCTAATAAAAGAACGATTATCGGAAGGACTGGTCTGTAATACTGTCCATTTTTCACAAAGATGTTAATTACATGTTGTTAAATCCTTGATGGTCTGGCTATTTGCAAAGGACAGCTGTCACTGTTTCTAGCCATGAGTATAAGGTGTGGTCTCTAGCAAGGAGGAAGGAGCGCTTTTTTCCTGAATATGCATTTTTTTCAGCCACTAGATGTGCATATGCTGAGCCTTGGTTTGCAAAAGCACATGAGGGCAGCAAGTGCCTGTGTGACTGGAATCATTACCCAGGTTGCAGATGCAAGAAACTCAGCACGCAAAATAAATGCATCTAACAGTCCCCCCTTCTTCACTGGAAAGGCAGGCCCAAGGACCTGCTTGCAAAATACAGCCTTTCATCCTGAGCTGCTGCAGCTGCAGTCTGCAGACCAAGGTTTTCAAAATGCAATAAAAGTATCATTTGAACAGTAGAAAAAGAGTGTGATATGTGCTTTATAGCTAAATAATTAACAAAATGAATTGAAAGGACTGAAATATTCATAGCTTTAAATATTTATAAATTAATTTTAAAAGTCACTATATAGTATTGAATTATCTTTAAAAGTCTGCCAATCTAGGACCTCTCAGTTTCATTTCTGCTTGTTATTGCAGTTATAAATGCTCCAAAAATGACAGGTGTTTGGCAAGAGAGATGAAATGCAGTTTCCAAAACAGCAACGGTAGCTAATGCTTCTGCACTAGCGCAGGGTCAGCTACACTGCCTGGAATCACTGGAGGAAACCCAGGCTCCTTTATTTCTTTCCTGAGTGGATGTGTTCAGAGCTAGATGTGCCATGCTGAGCCGTGCCAATCAACCCCCCAAAGCACTGATTCCTGGCCCCACCAGTGTTAGCAACAACTCTGTTGCTGACTGTCTGATAAAGGGGCAGGTGACTACGTCCCTCTGCCTGAGATCCTTGCTGGACAACTTAATGGGTATGGTGTGCCTCTGTAAAAGACTACCGGTGACAAGAAAGACCAGGTCAACAGAGTGTCCATTGGCTGAGGCTGTATCTTATTCCTCCTTGTCTCCACAATAGTCTACACGTTCTAGCAGGAATTTCACTTTTCTTTATCTGTCCTAAGAAAAATTAAAAACATTAATAATGTGGTTGGTGACATTCCACTCTGGCACCACGTTACTACGTAGGAGGAGACCCCTATCTGCTCTCCTACCATCGATACCTGAAAACATTCACCATGAAACACAGTCGTTTTGCTGGATATGCAATTAGACGCATAGTTCCTTCATACTCACGAATGCCACAGACACCAGAGCATCTCGCGTTGCTCTTGTGTGCACCCCTTGCAAACACGAGGCAGCAATTGCATAAGAGCACTGATCCTTTTTCAATATCCCTGCATTATGTAGCTCCTTCACCTCCCTTTGATACTTATTTCTGATAAATGCTCTGTATTCATGTAGCAGCAGGAGACCATTACCCTTTGACAAGAGTCTGTTTTCTTTGACGTTATCTCTAAATTATTCTCATTTGATGGGACTCAGATGGGTTACACTTAGAGGCTTACATGGCAGTGCTTAGAACAACAGAAGTTGTCAGACTACTTTTTTTTATATCAGCAAAGGAAATCAAATAATTAGGGTTTTTTTTTAAAAAAAAAGGAATTTCTGTATTGTGTGTGAATAGTTGGAGCTTAAATCTTTCCAGAAGAACAAGAATTAAAGGTCAGTTTATAACTTAGAGAAGAAATAGTTTAATCTAATTTTCTTAGAAGGCCTAACAGTTTCATCCAGAGCATTGCTTTAATCATGGTTTAGGACTATACCTCAAATAGAGCTGAATACCATAGTAGAATGGATAATCACGTATGTGAACAGAGCACTTCTGAAATGGGGCAGAATGAGGTATAACCAGTGAACAGGATAGCTCTGTAAAGGTACTTCTCAAGCCAGGAGATCATTCCTCTGATTAGCCATCATATTTTTAATGGGTTTGTTTTCTGTTCTGTGTGGAAGGTCTTGTGCTCTTGTTGCGCCCGCTCCTGAGCAGTTCTGGTCCATCACAGCCCACACCAAGGGGAGCTAAGCACTTAAGAGATGCAGATCACCGTCTGTCTGGTGATGTAGATTACCTGAACTTCTTTGCTTTTCACTCACACTTTCTGGCAATTTCCTGTCTTGACTTAATCTTTAAAAATGAACTCATTTAAATAATGATCTTTCTCTGACAGTCAATTGCTTTCTCCAAGTGAGCTGATGTAAATTGAGTAGGTGGCTTGTCATCATACCACAGAAACATCATAGAGATGCAGCAAACTTCAGCAGGCTGCAATTAGTATTTTCAG
The DNA here is from genome assembly GCF_900496995.4 of Aquila chrysaetos chrysaetos. Classification (NCBI taxonomy): domain Eukaryota; kingdom Metazoa; phylum Chordata; class Aves; order Accipitriformes; family Accipitridae; genus Aquila; species Aquila chrysaetos. Next base: position 14,155,490 of record NC_044013.1, on the reverse strand, counting down.
AGCAATTTATGTGGTTCATTTGCTAGTGCCTCTACCGGTTGCTCCTACAAAGTGAGGATTTCTCTTCATGATTATAGATGTTACTCAAAACAGTTTTAATACTTTTTCTTCCTTTAGAATCACTCTATTTACGGGATTATTTATTACATGTATGGGCAACTGAATAAATCAGAAATAATTTAGAAGGCAAAATGTACCCTTTTCCAGTTCAGAAAGTGCCTGTGTACAGAACACCATTCTCTCAGACATGCTATACGAAATTATTTGTTGACTTATTTCTAAGAATAAAGACAGCCTTGCAGCTTGTTAGCGAGAAGCCTGTAGCAAGGACTTGGTATTTGAAGTCTGACCTTTGAATGGGAAACAACAGCTGGAGCAGTTATTTCTCGTCTTTGAATAAATTAAAGTAATCCTTAGAGCTCAAGAGCCCAAAAAGGCCTTTACGCAAGTCTCCTCTTACAGTTTTTACCGCAGCAAACGCTGGTCGAATAATTGCCTGTAGTTATTTTTTAATGTTCATTGCAACAGAGTGGAACCAGAAATGGGGCAGAGGCTTTGTGGCAGACAGTCCCTATAACAAGCTGATACAGCAGACGGCCTCGGGAAGGCAGAGAGAGGGACAGACACCCTCCTGGTCCCAGCCAGCTCATCAGCCGCCACACTGACGGCAAACCCCTGGCTGGGACTCCCAGCATGAGGGCCCAGCAAGCGTCCTTGCCTCTCTTCCCCTCAAAAGCATCTCTGGGAGGATGATTTCTTCCCAGATTACGGCTGAGGAGGTTTAGACGCAAGAAGCAATCAAAGGAGATAGTTTCGATGTTGGGAGGATAATCCTCATCTATCTTCTTTAAAAGGGAAGTAAATAAAGATGCTCTCTTTAAATCACAGAGGCACATGGGTTTATTTGGCTAAAAAGCACCAAGGCACTCGCTCCTTGATCTGAAGGCAGAGGGAAATGGCAGTAGTAACCTGGAGGGATAGTAGCTACCATGAGGACCGATGACATTAAAAACTGCAGTGTCAGCATTCTTCTACTGCACAGCAAGCCTACACCGTTCCTAAATATTTCTACAGGTGGCTACTTTTATGCCGAGGTTGGAGGACCACTGATCAATGTTTCAGCTGTGAATGTTTTACACAGGAGAAGCTGCTCATCAGGATCACTCACTAAGGAGTATCTCATAAAATAGTCACTTAACAGTATATATTAGCAAGGGAAACTTGACCATGGGCTATTTAATTTTGCTGAATATTCAAGCTGTATTTGGGGTGAGACACCCAACTGTGTGATCACAAGTCAAAGAAATAATAAGATCCAGTTGCTGTCACTGAAGAAAAAAAATTTCAGACTGAAATGAGATGGAGATGTTTAAGAGTTCAGGTAAATAACCATGGGAACAGAGCATCTGTGGAGTCTGCAAGTGGGAACTGCATAGCTTTATAAAAAACATGAGCTAGTTCAAACAAAAGTTCAGTTTAAAAAAAAAAAAGTTATGAGCTTGAGGAAGGTAAAAATAATTGTAAAGTTTCTCCTGCCTTTGTTTTGCAGATCGGACCACATGGTAAATATGGGGGTTCCTTTCTTCGATATCAATGATAGGAACAACCATTTTTACCATCTAGTCTGACCTTGGATTTCTTTGATAATGATGAAATCCTTGGTTGGGATAAAATGTTAGAGAAGTCATGTGTCTTTAGTGTGTTAGAGACGTCTCAGAGGATATGACCTCTGCCTCGTCTGTGGCTCTGCCCGTCTCAGCGCTGGATTGGAGGCTGCTGGAGAGGCTCGAGATCACACACCTGCAGCCCTGCTCCAAAAGCCTCTGCAACGGAGGAAGCAACCTGTCCACGTTCCCGGTGCTCAGTGTGAACCAGTGCACGCCAGGGGCCTGTTGGGACTTTGTGCTCAATGGTATTAAAGGCTGCAAAGACACCAGCATCCAGCAAGCGTCTTCCATCCACCAGTGCCTCAAAGCACATCCAGAGCAGATACTGCTGCAGATCAAGGACACCTGAGGCCACAAAGGCCTGGATTTGCCACCACACTAAACCTCGTTCGACATTTTCACCAGTGCAAAATATTATGCATAAAATCCTGACTTTCTGGTTACCTAACGCTGCACAGAAGTGCGATACTTTCTCTAGATGACAAGGAGACAACAAGGGAATGTCCTTCCAAACCAAGACACTGAAAGTGAGAAATTCAGACCCTCCCACCAGTAAATCCGTTGAAGACAAGGCCCTCAAATCTTCCTCTCTTTTCTCTGGGGAGAAGGAGGATCCAAAGAGTTTCATCTTTGTGAGCACCTTTACAAGTGCCACTGGATTTCAGAAGTTTAGAGAGCCACTTTCTTACTGTTTTGCAGAACATTAAGACAAAGCCTCCAAATGACGCAGGACATTCCTAACTCCCAAAGTTTTACTCATGCTCTAAATAAATTCTTATGAAAGTTTTGCATCCAATGTCCATTCTGCCCTGATGAAAAGCAGATACAATACTTATTTACTTATGTAAGATTGTCTCCTCTGGGCACTGGGCCCAAGTATAACGATCACCCTCTATTGAGAAGATGGCTTTGAACCAAGCCATCTTGATGAAGTATTTCTCATAGTCTCATTTACAGCTGTGTATCAGCCAAACAACCAAGCTACAAACAGAAACTCCAGCAGGAATTGCTTAAGAACCCTGGTACTTTGGAATCAAGGTTTGGCAGAAGAATAAAACATGAAGAGATATCCTTTGTGCTGTAATTTCAAGCCATGTAACACACATGAATAGCTATTGATAATGAAGACAAGTCAAATTAAACAAGCTAACTAATATTAGAAACAAAGGCATCCATGGCTGTATTTCTTGTTACCCCAGCCATCTAAACTGAACATCTAATTCAAGCCAGAGCTGGTGAAGGAATCAGTATTATTGTTATTATTTATTTATTTTTAACTCTTAAAGCAAAGTTCTTATTAGAATGAGACAGAGACACATATTTTCTAGAGTTTTTTGTCAGCGTTAGTCATAGAATTTATTTGAATAAGAAGCCCCCCATTTTCTTCAAGAATATTTTAGGTTTTTAAATGAAGCAAAAATATCTTTAAAAACAGTATCTTTTTTAATTTTTCTTCCAAAATGGAAATTTTCTCACATTTTTGTTTTAGTGAGCAGACACTGACAAAACTTTAGGCATTCTTTTAGCTGGTTGTGGCTCTTTGGCTGCACTGCTTGGCAGACTCCTTGGGAACCTGATACCACACAGCCTGCTGAGACCCAACAAGCATGCCTGAAATCTGGGACACAGGACTGCTTTCCACCTTGCTGTATTCCACCTTCTGCCAAGCACACATCATTCCTCATGTCAGATGTGGGGTTTTATGGAAGGCAACCAGAGCCCACAGGCAGTATTACGCAGACCTGGCAAGGTACCTGATTTGGACTGACAGGAGGCCAGTACCTTATCCCTGCAGAATACCTCTTTGACAGCTCAGATGTAACCTAAAAGCCACCTGTAACTCACAATAGCACACACCTCCTCTAATGCTAAGCATTTCCAGAGAGAAGCCTTAAAAGCAAAGAAAAGGAGGAATTTTGGTGCGGGTAAAGGCAAAAGGCTAAGAGCAAGATCGTGGAGAAGAAACCTTGCATGGGTGCTGGGTCCCAAAGCTCCAGCTCCTCTGGCAGATGCTGCACTCGTGCTTCCCCAGCTGTGCCTTGCTCACGCTCAGCCCCCTGCTCTCCTTGATCAGACTCTCTCCTCTGGAAGCTGAAGCAGAATCAGAGCAGCGTCAGACGGTGCCCTTTTCCAGCCCCCTTAGCTGGAGCAGCCCTGCCTGGCCACAGCATGGTGGGGAAGAGGGAGTGGGCTGCTGCCCACCACCTCACTCCACCAAAATCCCTCTTGGTTTTTTTAGCAGCACAGCAGCAGGTAGCATTGGCGGTGTCATCCATGATGAGAATAGATGTTACTCATCAAGCGCTGGTGCCTGAGCTGATACAAACGGCTCTGGGTTTCTGTGAAATGCAGAGAGGAGAGCTTTTAAATTGCCTTATACCTCAAGGACACTGGTCCACACTCAAAGGTCAGGAGCATTGAAAAGCAACACATTCCTGATGCAACCAGCTTGAAAAGATGCAGAAAGGATTAAGCCACGGTGCCTGGCACTGACAGGCAGGGGAGGGGCAGGGTTGGGTAAATGTTTGCTGAGATGTGGCAAATGCAAAATTGATTTTCTTCTTCATTTAACACGTTTTTCAGTCTCTTCCCCCCTTCTCCTCCCCTTTATGATTAGATTTAAAAACAACAGTGACTTCAAGATGCAAACACTCTTAAAAGTTTAGAGGAGAGGCACGAAGAGAGGGCTTCGAGAGAGGAAAAAGCTGCATATCCAGCACTGAGAGAAACTCCTGAATTTGGAAAGCTGCAGCAATGCAGAAATGGTATGAAAAAGGATTCCCTGGGGAAAGAGGAAGGGGATGGTCTTGGTTTCAGCACACTCCATCGGATGTGAGCTCCTGACTCCTCTGAGAGAAGGATGACATGAACACGGCTGACAAGTCAGGAGGGACCATGTTCATGGTTTAGTTTAACTTGCACAGGCCTTTCTCATGTTCACTTTGCTTCAGATATAACAAACAGAGATGAATTAGACATTTTCTGGAAGAGGAAAAATGCACCATGGATTTCAAATTGCCTTTAACAGACTTTTCAACTCTCTTTCACCTGGCAAAAGGCTGGAAGTGTTTTGAAGATCTGTAACACTACCCTCATTTATTGCACAGCAGGAATGTCCTTGGGGGGTGAAATGGGATGGGAATATTTTAAATTGCAGCTATAAAAGTGTTTCTTCAAACATCACAAAGCACTTTCCAACTTTCCTAATTCACCATCCAGAGCTTGTTGGGCTTGCAAACCAGAATGCCAACAAACAGGGTGGACTTCAAGGTTTTAGCTTAATTTTTTATTTTTTTAATTACTTACACCATTACTGATCAAAACATCTGGAGAAGAGAAGAGGCTGGAAAGCCACATTCAGCAGCAAGCCTGCAAAGTAGAAACACCTTTTTCCTTTGCATTCAACTATTGCACTACTGGGAACAATATCTTTCTAAAGCTTTCCTTAAACTCATATTTCCATTCCCTTTGCCTCCTTTGCAGCAGTTTTGCAATCTCAATTCTGCCAAAGCTTTTTGTTTGGAGTAGTTCTGGACACTCTCACTCTCGTGGCATGTGAGCCCATCATGTTTGGCCTGTGCCATCAGTGTTTATTAGTGTTTCTTTCCACACTTGGGATCCCCTAGAGATGCTCAGTTAATCCAGTGCAGGTTTTTCCTAGCCATTCAAATTAGCCCATAGTAGACAACTTATGTGGTGCTTATTAGTTATCTGAATGCACACGCACACTGCTAGTGCCAGAATGAAAATCTCACCTATAATGATGGCAAGAAACAATTTACAGGCAAAGGGAGGTGACCCAAACTGTCATTCAGACTGAACGGCTTGTTGCAGATCAGTTCTGACTGGCCAGGCGTGCAGCAGTCCCTTAGACCCAGCTTAACACAGGTCTACCATTAGTATGTCCTCAGATAATGACTACTTATTTTAAATCATGCTGGCTGGGGTAGAGTCCCCTGTTGGTTTTGGCTCTGCAAATCTAACAACTGAACATCATGGCAGGGTTTTCTATGGGACTAGCAAAGCAGAGATGATTATTAGAAAAGCCCCAGTTCCCACACATTTAGCACAGCGCTGCCTGGTTTTCAGTTGCAGCATAACACACAAACCCTCAAAACTCTCATTTCCTTTGTTCAGCTACAGCTCAGAAACAGTATTTCCAAAGGGTCCTGCACCATATAAATCATGCATGAGAACTTACAGAAAGCAGAGTGCTACTGGACACGTGTGTGCTCCTGGGCGCCCCAGGACACAGCATCATGTCAGCCACAGCAGTCTTGGTGGCTCAGTTCCTCCCTATGGTCCTCCCTCCTTTTTTCTTGTCACAAGTATTTGAAATCACCTGCAACCTGGCAATGGGAAAATGATGTACTCAACTATTTCTGCGTAGCATCATTCCATGCTTAAGATCTCATAATGTCTTGTGTGAGAACCAAGGTAAGGTCAACTTCCAAGCCTTTCTTACCCCGTGGGACCTAAAAGTGAAATTACATAAGTGAAAATCCAGATATCCAAGAATCACTCCATACAACGTACTCTGCTGAGCCTGGTGGGGATTATGAAGCTAATCGTGTGCTGCATCCAATCCAGATAAAGCTGAAGAAGTTTCCTGTCAGTAGATGTACAGTCTAAACTGGAACTGTCCATCTCACAGGCCTGTAGTGGACTAAGCTGCACTAGATTTTCCAAGTTCCATTTTAAAAAATACTGCATGTCATAAAGCTTCCTGAGAAAAAGTGTTTTCCGCACTGCAGAAATCGTGGCAGTGCAGTTGCAAAGTTCAAACTCTACTCCAGTCCTCCAGCCTGAATTTATGAACAAAGATGAGCTCAGAGCTTATCCTTAGGCTTGGCTCTGCCTCAGGATCTTCCTTCGGGACTGCTCTGCCCATATGCTCCCTCCTCTTTTCCCTTGAAAGCTGGGGGTACACAGGAGACAGCAACCTGCTCCAGTGAGCCAGCAAAATCCAAATCCAGCAAAAGGGTGGGAAGTTTCTGGCAAAGAAGAGCTGTGCCAAAGCACCCTCCAATATCTCCCTGCCAAAAAAGAATTTTGGTACCCCTCACCTTGCTCTGTGCTGATTTATTTCTGCAGCGAGGGGAGTTTTCCGTGTGCTTATTAACTATCTCCAGGAGGCCTTTGGCAAATTACGTTGCCACCTTTCTCCTTGAATCCATCACACTGAAATCTGTATTCTTGTCACCTGCCCCCACCTCTCTCAGTGGCAGCTACTCTCTTCAGCTGTTCTTCCACTTTGCATTCCTATTAGACTAGTGATATCTGCATAATATCTTTGGGGGAAAAAAGCTTTTGAAATACAGCTTTTGTTTTAATGACAGAACAGCATATGCTGTCACTCCTCCAAGCATTTTCTAAGTGGTGATAATGCTCTCAACTTAAATAAGTACAGTATTTTTCCACCAAGGCTCTTTGTGTAATGATGCTCCCACCTCATTATCTTTCAGTAGCAGTGCTGGCAAACAAGGCCCATGGAAGCCAAAACGATACAGACTGCAACCCAGACAGACAAAAACTGGTAAGGCATGGTAACAGGCCCACAAAGCTGGACCTGAAAGTAAACCAGGACAGTCTGATGTTAGGACTCTCTGGAACCATTACAAAGACAAACACAGCCTGGACTCACTGTCTTTTTGCATTTTGTGCACAAGAAATGCCTTGGTTAAAGGACGTTGTTTGCAGTAAACCACGGAAACTGCACAACCGTCTTTTGTGCCGTGTGGTGGCTGGATATGAAAGTGCCTTCAGATAACGGGCAGGCTCCCATTGCCAGCTTGCCATATGCTTCCTGTCCAGCCCACAATCAAACCGAGATGCTCTGATCCGCAGACCCGCACGTGGCTCTCTGCCCAGTGGCTGCCTGCCTCTGCTGCCAGCACATGGAATTACTTCCAAAAGTCAAGCAGTAGAGGTGTCCATGGGTGAAGTCAAAGGCTGTGACATCTACCCTGCTGGTTGTCCATACAAGAAGACAGACCTGTGCTTAGGTTTGTACCGCTGACACAGGGAGCACCGTCACCTCCTGCCAGCATGCTTGTCACGTGCATCCAGGCAGCGACCGGTGCCGTGACCTGGGGCAAGGCATATGCAGCCCAGAGAGCAAACGGCAGAGGGTTGGTCGCAAGGTGGAAAAGCTAAGAAGCCACCTCCACGCTGCTGCCCGAAGACCTTCCCATGGCTTACTTGTGCACCTCTCCTGTTTGACAGCATCTTTCTGCCTCTTCTGGCTGTGAGAGCACCTGTGATTCCAGATGGTATCTGCTCCCATGCGAGTCCCACTCAGCGTGCTCGCACACATGTTTTGACTTGTTTTGTTTAGATTTGCAATCTCATCCCTGGCTGGACAAATGCAAAGTGACTCATTGGCAAAGATTTTTTTTTAATTATTGAATTATTTACTTACTTTAATACAGATAGGAACCTGCTCATTAGCTTTAATTACATGTGACCATGGTTGATTTAAATCAAACTTGCCCTTCGAATTCAAAACACAAACAGAAATGACAGCAACAACAAAGCTGGCAGCAATGTTTGTCAGTTCTAGGCCTGATGAAAGGAGCACAGGGCATAAATGAGCTTTTCTGCAGAGGAAGAGGGATTGCTTGGAGCTTTCCCTTCCTGTGTAGACAGTAGATGTTTGTTTGTTTCCCCACTGATTCCAGAAGCGAACAGGTAGAGCATGTGCAACAGCTCTAGAAAATCCCATTATAATACACACACAAAAATACTAGGCATCAGGGAGAAGGATATTTCTGCATTCCCCTAAGATAAAGCCAAGGAATCCCCATAACCTACCATGCATACTTACATTCCCAGATTTGTTTCTAAATGAAGGTGGATGGCACCAGTTCCAACAAACTGCTAATCCCCCAGGTCTGCTCCAGTGTGCAGGTGACGCCCCCTCTCAGACATGCAGCTGGCTCTAGGGCTTTCATGTATTTCAGAAAATAGTTGAAGTCTGAAAGTGAAGACAGAGACTGGAGGAGTTCCAAAGGCCTCAAAATGGCACTCTTGTTATTAAAGCAAAAAGAGAGTATGTAGGGAACTGGCTGAGAAAAGGACAAAAGTTTTTTATGAAAGAATCATTTTTTATGAAAGAATCAAACTGCTTTTGCCTTCAGCTTTGTTGACAGTTCCACTAATAAAATGTGAGGAGCATGCTGGACGTGCCTGAAGCAAACCTGCCTGTTGGGGAGATGGGATTTCCTCCAGTGATATCCTGGTAAGGAAATTTTCCCACCCAACGGTTGCTTTTGGATGTGCTGCCCACATCAAAGAGGAAGATGTGGAGTGACTGGAGGTGGTGCTGGGATTGCCACCTCCAAGTTTCTCCTTTGCAGGCAGCTGTAGGCTGATGAGGAAGAAACAGCCACATCCATCCCCACAGAGGTGATCAGAGAAGCAGATCCTCAGCTTAGAGGAACACCCAGCTTGGATCTGACAGCCAGAAGTAGCAGTCTGTAACACTAGAAAATAATCCACGCTCTGGAAAGGATTTGGCTCAGACTGGTACTGGCAGAGCTGCAAGACCCAGGGATGGAGCAGACAGACAGTGCAGGGAAGCTGGCTGAAGGCAGGAAAAGATGCTCCAAGTATGTGCTCAAATGGGGTCGCTCAGAGTCAACTTTTCCCATTTGCTCTGCACATGCCCTTCTAGGGTTTGTCTCCCTCAGGGAGTTCCCAGACAGATACCAGAGGAAGGTGTAAGCTTTGCAAAGTCTGACCTCTTGTCCAGAACATCCTAAAAAAGATGCTTGATTTTTTCTTATTTATTCACAGTACACCACCCCCCAGGTGGGAACTCTCCCCAGATAAATAACGCTCAGGCAGGACTCAGAGGTGGAGTAGATGGGCTCCTTTCCTCTCCTACAAGCTCCCTTGGCCAACAGCGACACTGACTCCCTGTGTGGGAGGTGCAGCATCAGCAGGTCCTGGAGATGCCACAAGTCTGCATTGGCTCACTTCAGGGTTTTACAGCACAGAATTAAACAAAATAAGTAAACTATGCTACGATTGAAGCTAAAGCTTCCTAAAAGCAGATGGAGTTTGGCTTTAATCTGATGGCAACACCTGCGGGTGCAGTCCACCAAACTCACACTGAATTGCCCCTTTCCATCTAGCCCTGCCAGGAGAGAGCTTTCTGTCCTTTAGCTGAACCACTGAACAACTCCCAGCGATACAAACAAAGACTATTTCTCCTATTCTTCCAGCAATGTTCCTGGCCAAATCCCAGATCTGAAAACCATCCCAACAGCCAGACACCCCTGAGGCCAACCTCTGCATAGGTAGTTCATACCTCACACGAAGCTGGCCCTTACATATGTCCACAGTCAGGCCACCACACGACACCCCAAGGAAGATCACGAACACTTGATCTACGTAATTCATGTCTCGCTGCAGACCTGTTCAAGATCTATGGTCACAAGCAATCTCCAAGCAGAAGGAGAGGGGTGCCAGAACACCTGCCAGTTTCCAAGATCAATTTTAAAATCCTATATGTAAGTTTTAAAATGCATCTAAAACAGTCCTGCACATAAAATACTCTTGTTCCCTTAAATCTGTCCCAAACTAGACTCAGTGACAGAGTCCTGGATATTATATGTAAATTATGACTCATCACTGTAACACTCAAATGCAGCAGTTTCAATTTAGGATTGCACAGTCTGTCTGGACAGTTGAAACCAGCACAAGATGGTTCAGTGGCTCTGACCAGTTGCTCCGGTGTACACTTAAAGATGTACCTGTCAGGAAGACTGTGGTCTTCGCCTACCTGTGCACATGCATCGATTCCTTCCTTCTTAACCGACAAGCTGAATTGTTTGTATGGGAGATGCTTTCGTGGTTGTAGCCATAAATGAGAGAAAATTCAACGCTCCTTTTTCAGATATTGGAAAGCGACCCTTGTTTTCCCAACACAGGGATCTGCGGCTCTGGGACTGTACCTCTTGGGTTCTTTCTCCCTAAGCACACGTTGAAGCTGCGAGCAAGCTACATGGTAGGCAAGCTCATGTGCTGCTCTGCTCAGGAGGGAGCAGACCTGCAGGAGCAGCTCCTCGCCGGGGTCGGGCGGTAGGAGGCTGGCGGGTCCCCGAGCTCTGCGCTACTGAGCGGCACAAACTCATGTTGCGCTTGGGTTGATTCTGTGACAGAGGGAGAACAGGTTTGTGCGAGGCACTTACATTGAGAACAAGTCACCTTTGTCCGCTCAGCCCCTGGGAAATTGTCGCCCGGGCGGGCGGCTCTCTTGTACCGAGCAGGCAGCAGACAAGGGCCTCTTGTTAACGCCTTCCCGTTCCCTCCTTCAAGTGGTCCTTGCTGGTTCAGAACAAAAGCAGCTGAACAAGCAGCCGCACATCCCTGCCCGAGAGGCAAAAAGATAAATGCCTCTCAACTTGATTTCATCTCGCTTTCTCAGTAGGCAAGAGCAGCAATTCCATGTGCAATCGCAATGTGACATTGTGAAGGGTATCAGGGGAGATCCTTTTGTTTTTAAAGTGAAAAAACAAATGCCAGACCTTAACGGCAGCTTATCCTTCTGCACAGACAGGCAAATGAGGCAGAGCCTGAGCGGATCAGAGAAGCTCACAGCCAGTCCCACACCATGAGTAGATGAAACTCCCCTGCCTTGCTGGGACTCCCCTGCATGCACTGGGTCTCATTTCCCAGCTCCTGCAGCGGAGACTGATTGCCCTGCATCACCCCCATCTTACAGTGGGAAACTGAGGCATGAAAAGACCAACTTTTTTTGTTATCCCGCCAAGTCTGAAGGAAGAGCTGCGTTCTGCACCAGGACTCAATTTTCACACCTATCTCCTAGCCCTGCCACATCCTCCTGCAAAACATCTCCTCAGACCATCCCCATCCGTGGGGAGTCAGGAACTGGACTTCGCACTCCGAACGACTTTCCTGGGGACATGGGTGGGATAAAAGTTTTAAAAGGTGAATTAGCCACCTTCCTGAATCACACCAATCTCCTTTTCCTGTGGAAGGCATCTGAGCCATTTTCCAGCCCTTTCTTTTTCTCCCTCTTGCAACTGCCAAAAAAACCAGGACATTTATTCAGACAGACAATTGGAGGAACAGCAAGTCCCCGCTAGGTTATGTGACAATTTGCCAGGGTCCCGAGGCCCCCAGGAAATGGCGCAGGGATGATGGATGAAGGTGTGAAACAGAATTGTCACTCCACAGCTGAGGCATTAATCAACTGTCAGGATGGCTGAAGAATGTGGCAGGCAAGTCTGGAAAACGGGGCACCACGCTGCAAGCGAGGCCCCTGCTTCTGGCACCTCCTGCAGAAGGAAAACACTCTGGGAGCAACTTCAGCTATGCACAAGAAGCAAATGGTCCTGACAATTCCCTGGGCACTTAGTCCTAGAGAAAGCACTCATTCTTGCATTTTAGAAAAATTTGTTCGCAAGCCCTGCTGTGCGTCCCAGAGTCCATTACCAGCTGTGGCAAGTGACTCCAGCACTGTCAGTGGGAGAGCTCACAAGCAAGCCCAGCATTCAATCCACCCCCCTTCTTTTTGTTAAATGTTTTTATTTCTGGTCTGCTTTAAATTACATTTTGAAGTTAATAAATTCCTTTAAAAATTTTTCTTTTTTTTAATTTAGGTAATTTTTAAAATTAAAAAAAAACATGTTGCCGCATGAATGGTCTTTTTCCTCTTTAAAAATAGAAATTAAATGTTTTGTCACTTGAAAAAAACTCCTTTTATTTTGTAGTGAAATTATTCAGCAAGAGCTAATTTCACAAAGAGTTTTGTTCCTTTGAAAACTCAACTGTTAGTTGAGATCTCTACATCTCAAAAATATTAGCACATATAGAACAAAACCTGTAGAAGGCAAGCTCAAGACAACTTCTGTGGCCAAGGAGGTGGCATCCCAGACCACTATTAAGCTGCTCTTTTCTGTTTCTGCCTCACTCCTCCCTACCATTCATTTCCATCTTTTCCCCAAGCTCATACATCTGTAGCTGTCCTCAGAGAAGTGGATGTAGCATTCCCACTAGCCTGTAGACTTAGGTCTGTGGTACTCTAAAATAACATGGATATAATATCTGAAAAAATTTTTAAGACAGATTCACATTCAAAATACCCCTTTGAAGAACGGGAGGGACAAAACCTCAGTACATGTCAACATCAAATTCCAGCTTCTGTTTGGAGAATTTAACCCAGGTTGTTAACTCAGTTAATATCCACTGCCGCAGGCTCAACCCTGCTCCCTTGATGTTAACAGGACTTCACTGTGTGATTTCAGCAGGACCATAAGAACAGATGTCTCCTGCATATTTTTATAACATTAAGCAGTCCTTTTTGCACGTACATTAATAACAAGAAATTGCCAGATCAAAAGCCAGGAGTCATATTGCTGAAGTTCTGAGTTTCACGGCACATGTGATATCTCTGAGCTAGGAGAACAAGCTTGACATCCCTCATCCACAGATATTAAATTTTCCTGCCGGGCCTCGAAAGAGATTTGAAGTATCAGATCACCACAGCTGACAGGTTTAAGTCATAAACATCTGCTGAGCACAGCCCAGAAGGGATAGTGTCAAAAGAGAGAGATTAGCAGCACCTCCTGCTCTCTGGCCTGGAGTGGTTCTTATTTGGTGCAGAAACGCTCTGGTCTCAGACACACTCTGAGGGCTACATTTTCTCTTTCTCCTGACTGTGTTTCGGAAGAAATCTGCAGCCCAGTAAATGAGTTTCAATAGCCTGATGAGAGCGAGGAAGGGCAGCCCCGGCAGACACAAGCGTGCAGCCTGCTCCTTATTTGTACTGTGCTGGTCAGGCAAGCCTGAACTCCTGGGTAATCTGGAAAATTTTAAAAGGCCTTTAAGTGGCAGGTTTTGCAGTGTCAGTGTCCAGACAAACTTAAAGCCCAGCCTGAGTGAAGATGCTGTGAGGAAGGCACAGAAGGTGGAAATCCTCCCCCAGAGGTTCAACATGGTCTCCTAAAAGTATTCCAAGGCAAAAGTGACGTGATTAATGATGTGGGTCATGACAAATAGAGCAAAATCATGAAACTTGCAGACCACAGTGGGAGACAACTTCCAGTTCAGTGCTCAACAAATTCCCCCAATAAGAAACTTCAACTTTATGCCTGCTTTTACCACCTTACCACTCCCCACCAAACAAAACACTACGGTTTGCATTTTGCCTTCATCACATGGCTGTGAAGGAGGTAGATCAGGGTATACATTTTGCATGTATAATCCAACCTACCAGGAATAGTTCTGACAGTCCTGGTTCAGTTGTCCGCAGCCCTGTCAGTGGAAGCCTGCAATGCTGCTGAAGCGTATAAGCTTCACAGTGTCAGGCTTATTCGGTAACTAGATGAGAGATGGAAAAAATGGAAAACCCATGTGCCAAATAAATGGATTGCATAGTCTTGAGCCAGTCTGGAATAGCTGGAAGGTAAAGGAGGGATAGTGGATATTATAACACTGCCAGCAATGTTTTCTGTGAGATATGTAAAATCAAAGATAAAAATGTGGAGCTGAGAAAGAGAGAGGAGCTCCAAGATTTCCATGCGGTACAAAAAAATTGCTAGGTATGACCAGTTCTTCCCACCTCCATCTTCAGCAATTACTTGCATACTATTCAGCATAGAGGTCTGCTCCTTCTCTCTTCTTTGCTCCCAGTCTTGCTATGAAATACAATTCTTAAGCTCCAGGATAAGGAGCAGCTGCAACAGAAGTTTCCCTTGCTAAAGCATCTTTCCACACCACACAGAGACAAAGGAAGTGTCTGTCTGAAGGAATTATCACAGCAAGCAAAAGACTAATGGGGCCATTCATTATCTTTAATTATATTCATCATCTTCTGGTGATTAGAACACAGTCCTAAATTAAGATACATTTAAATCTGGTACATTTGAATGAACTGGATATCCTTTGAATATCTTATGGGAAGTGAATTTGTTAGGAGTAACGATGCTGTCACCTTGACAGGGCAGAAAGGATACTTTAGAGTGCCAGGGAGCTCAGAGGGCCTTGTGGTACAATAACAGCAGAACTAGAAGAGGAAGGGATCAGCCTTTGCTTTGGACCTTTACTTTGGTTTCTCATGTTTGAAGCTCCTGAGAGCTCAACTCTCAGTTTTCAGCAATTTCTCGAGTACTGAAACAAAGACCACAGCACTTTGTACTTCTGGAATATCTTGATTTTTGCTGTTCTCAACACAGGGGGTGGAGGATGGGACTCTGTCTATGGAAGTAGCTCCTCTTGTGTCCACAGGATGATGAGTTCATACGTAGATGTATACTCACATAAGGGTTGCAGACTTGGAGCCATTAATACACTAAACTCACATAGCCTAGGAATGGGAATCTGAATTAAGGCCCAGCCTTTCTAAATCCCTCACATCTTAAGGGTTGCGCCATAAATTAATCCAGTGGGAAGGATTAAGGGTTTGTGGCTTGACCTGGACCTTCCTGGGGGATGAGTGGATGAAAGGGCACATTCTTCCCCAGCTTTTACTCCACTTTTACACACCTCTAGATCTTCAGAGAAAACTTAAGAAAGCTACTTTCCAGAAAGGAAACTACAGGCCCAACAGTTGTGCTTCTCCCACATTCTTACAGTCCTCCAGTCATTAACTAGCAGAGCTCAGATAAGACAAGCAGAGAGCTATGGTACCTCCTGCAACCTCACCCAGGGTGTCAGAGCACCATGCCTATGCTGACCACTTTTGTATGTGGCTCAGAAACAAACTAATACACCTGCACCTTGGGATGCTCCATTTCAGTCTCTGGCATCTTAGTGAAAACCTGTAGGGATTGTAAAAGGTGACCCCACTTGCCATTAGAGAGAGCAGGTCTAAACATTATCAGCTGTGCATTGCGTCTAGAACTGGCCAAGTGTAAATATTGCCAGTTTTTAATGTGGATTAAGGGGCACAGATAAAGTATGTCAGCTTAACAAAACACTCTGGTATCAGCTGATCGTCAGCGGTATCAGCGTGCCCGGTTGTAACTCTCATGTGTCATGTTACCCTGCATTTGCTGTGGACAAAGAACATGTGGCCAGCAAGTCCCTGTGGCTTAGTCAGTCTTGTTTTGTGGAAAAGGGACTTGCTTCTGTCACACAGGCTGTCCCAACCAAAAACAAATGGCCATGTGGGTAACCAAAAGCTCTACCATTATTTGTTCCTGCATACAATTTTTGTTGATCAACCCCAGGAGCACCACAGTGCTTTGCACCGTAACAAGAGTGTACATCAACATATCATACTCTGTACGTCAACAGCCAAACAAACCACTGCTGTTAAACGATCTGCCTCTGCCAACACAAACACCTCATCATTGGCAGCAAAGAAACACCCTCTTTCCAGATTTGGATTTAGCTACACGCCAGAATTTGTCCATGATCAAATTATTCTGAGCTGCTTTAACTGTGTTTCCATTTTCATTGGAAAAAAAATAGATAGAAAAAGCTTAGCCAGTTTAAAAAAAAAACCTACATGAAAAGTGATAGCCGGTACATTACTTCAGAGAGATAAAATGTTCGATCTGACTGGAACTTTTATCTGTGAATGCATCTGCAGGGCTAAGATTACTTTGAAACAGGAGGATTTCAGAGCAGCAGTAGTGCTCGGTCTTAGCAGCTCCTAAGATATTGTTGAGTGCCTTTAAAATCTCCTTTATTCCCACCACTGTCAAGATAAGTCCAGTGCATGTTACACACATAAAAGCTCATAATGCAATAAACAGAAGCTGAATAACAGCATTGAATCTGAATTTAAATTATTTCAAACAATTAAAATGAAAAACAGAGAAGAATAAACCAAGCCAGTCTGAAGAAGAGGTAAAAAACAAATAAATAAATAAAATCAATAGAGGTCATTCTCACTTGTTACTCAATAAAATAAAATGCACTAAAAAAGAAAGAAAAACAAAGTAATATACAAGCAGAAGAATATGATCTTAATAAGAAAATGACTCCAACACATTTCCTAATAAAAGTATTTGCAATCAATAAATTCCTTCAGAGCAAACACATAGTGCTTTCTGTGGTGATTTACGTGGTGCACATCTGGCTTTATCTGATATCTCACACTGGGGTCCCAGAGTTTCACTGCCAACCTAAGTGACGCAAGACAGAAAAAGAGATTCCAGACTGTTGTAGATAATGGGAAAAACATTAAGCCAAGGCGATGCATTAGTCCTTCAAAAGCCCCAAACAAGGCTGTACACTAGGCACTCTGCAGTAGACTGTCCTGTGCTTAACATTGGGTCTGGGTAATAAAGAATGCATTTGTTTTTAATTCCTCCTAGTTACATTTTTTCTATATATTTTAGGTTTATTTCTTTAGACTGATGTTTTCTGAAAGGACCATTTAGCAGCTTCTAATGAACAATAAAAGTAAATTTTAAACACATACTAACTTGCTCCTTCTTTGTAAAAAGAAAGGCTCTTTCTTTGTAAATCTATGTGCTTTTCTTTACCCTAAGTCACAGGGTGGTGTCCAATCCACATACATTTTTAAGTTTAGGCTACAGAACAGAAGAAACAACAGCTTCTGGAGGGAGGAATGACATCCATTTACCTGGATAAGGTACCAGATCTAAATTCCTACCACCAACATTCAAATAGCAGCACCTTTCATTTGTCAGAAACCCTTGACTACTTGTAGCAAGGGAGGTCAAGTAGCCATAGTAAAATGTCACGACAGCACGCTGCAAAATTCCCCCTTCTCCCCTCCCCCCCAAAAGATCTCCCACAGAGAGTGATTACACTGCTGTCTAGCCCATGAGTATGCTGGATTGTTTTTTGTAACTAAACATGCCCAAGAAAGTTTGAAAAGCTATTGATTATTGTAGGTAATGACTCTCTTCACACCCACAACTAGAAAACACCACTTTATTTTCAATTCATGTAAGTAATCAAACCATAACTATGACCCAGCAATACCTGAAGATGAAACCATTCAGATGATCAAGGCAGAAACTTCCTCCATCTTTGTTAAGGTTGAAAGCACGCCTCTATGTCTTTGTTCTTAGCTATTTGAATAGTTTGGGGCTGTAGTTTGGATCTGAATGTGCAATTTGAGCTTAACAATGCATTTATACTTCCTATTACACATCCTATGTGCATTTAGCCTCTGAACATGATGGCATCCTTAATTTTCTCTGTTACATCTCATTGTTAGGCTGTTTAAATTCATTTGAAAAAGTCATTAGCTTTACATTAAGGATCGCTGTGGCATCTGGCAGATGATCTATAGAGGGAAATTGTGTTCATATAGAGCCCCATCATCAGTGCTCATAGACTGAGAAACATTATTTAAAGGAAGGACTGAACTGATGGTATTTGACACATAAATACACGTCCATGATTATCAATGAATCTCACAGTGCATTATCAATGTTAACATTCATAAGACCCCCATGGAGTAGGTAAGTAGGATTACTGAGACTGCCAAGATGGGGAAATGAGGCATAGATACTGTAGAGAAGAAATTAGGTTACAAATAAGTAATACATCTAGACACACAAACAAAAAAGGAAATTAACTCAAGTCTCTGTTTCTCATCTACTGCTTGAAACACAAACCCATCCTGCTCCTCCATCCGATATCTGAACTGCCTGAACTGACATGGAGGGGGCAAAATTTTACGATTCTCTCAGCTCTAAGGTTTTAGCTTCATGTAGGAACCCAACCAGCAAGGCAGTTCACCAGGGAAGAGTAACAGCCACCCTCGCCAAGGCTGAGGCTGGCAGAGCTGATTTCCCTCCTCTCCGCTGGCAGTAAGTCAGGAGCTAAGTCTGAAGAAAAAGTGCTGCTGACAAGGAGGCTATCAGCAGCACTGGACTGATGAGCCTTGTCATCTCCATCCATTACAGCTTTGATCAGGAAACAAAATCTGCATCCTCCAAGCCCACAGACATACAGTGAGAAGACACAGATGAAGGTTGGCAAGAAAACATACACTTTCGCATTATGGGCTTTTTTATGCCTATTTCTCTATTTTTATGAGCACTAGGAAGATAATACCTGACTACTTCATTCATCCATAGTTCTGTTTGTTACAAATATTTTATTAAGTCAGCAGAGCAAAGATTATAGGGAAAAAAGAGACAGTTTAAATGCTCCATATTACAGAGAACAATAAAAAAAATGTTTTAAGTTTCCTGGTTTTATAAAACACAATGGACCATGTCCGCTCCTGAGAACAGCTTAAGCACATGGCACCCTATAAGATGTTTTACTTAATCATCCGTATTAAAAGTCCTATTGGTATGATAAGGTTTGCAGAAACGTTTTGCATTAATGCTTGATTTTACCTTCAGTTTGGGAAAGACACAAGAGTCTCTTCGAACTAGTAATACTTGTGCTAGTGGCTGTCACTGTCCCATATTTCCAGCATAGCTGAAACAGGTAGTCCTCTTTGGAAATACTGCTCAGCTTTGTCCCAAAAGTTTGTTGCCCAATCCACTTCTAAGGATGGGTCACCCACTTTCAGCAATGAATAATCTCCAGGTTGTCACTAACACAGAGTTACCTGTACATCTTTTTCCACTGGGACAGGATTTTCCCAGCAAGAAAGCCAGCAGGATACAAGAACCTGGAGCAAAAACCAGATCATGTGTATGCAAACTCTGCCACAATGTAGAAGATTCTTTTTCCAGTAAAACTTCTCTCGATTTATTCCACCATCCAGGTTTGAGATTCTTGAGAGTTAACATTAACTTCCAAAAAATGTCAATTCTTGATAGAAACCTTCTGCAGATGAACTGTATTTGTTCACCAAATAAACAAGAGATAACACCACTCCTCTGGACTTTCACCAATGGTTTCTGCAAAGGAAACCAAACCTCCTCCTTTTCACCAGTGAATAATACGGGCAACGAGCTCCTCACCCACTAAAACTTCAGCTCATTGGGTTTGCAAATATTATCAATGTAATCTCGTGTGTCTGAAGGCAGAGGATAGCTCTGCATCTTTTCAGGGCCCAGTCACCAAGTCAGTCTGCTTGAAATATTGCAGAGTGCTACGGCTTAGTCTGGAAGCCATGAGCTCAGCAGACCATTCTGGAAAGCTTGTGTTGCTCTAAACCTAGCTTGACATTGGTAGAAGAGACTTGGAAAAGAAGTCAAAGCAAGAGCAGTTAGGTGGTCAGACAGCAGTTCGTCACTCTTGAAAAGAGACAGGACTGAGAGTGATTGCTCATCAGCATTTAGATCTGGCAGGCAGAGCCATGTCACACAGGTCACGCAAAATCCCATTTGCATTCAGTTCAACAGCATGGGAGCTTAGGCCATACCTGCATAAAACAGGAAGCCAGGGAAGCCCACCCAGGATTAATATTCCCTCTTGACTAATGATGAGGCATAAAAGAAACAAGACCTGATGGAAAGCCATCGATGGCCTGAGGCCTTCTCTTTCCTGAAGGAGTCAAACATGACAATGCAAACCCTGGCATTGCATCGCTGTCAAATTAGACAAAACAAAACGGGGAGGGTGACCGAGCTCCCAGGTTAGGAGCAGCATTTGCAGGAGGGCAATAGGAATTAAACAAGCAATAAGCGATGCTATAAAAATGCAGACACTGTCTTGGTATCAGGGTAAACAAAAACATAGAGGGCTGGAAAGGAGCTGAGGCAGTGAAGGCTTTTCAATTAGTGGCTGAGGGACACAGTTTATTAGCCTGGCAATAAACCTTATTTGTTGACCATTTGTTGATGAGATTCAAATTCAAACACACAGATAGTATACAGTGCATACTGCTGCTGCTTAGCGTAACACTGCAGCATGTTGCATTAACCCCATCTTTACTTGCTGCATACCCTACAAACAACTTTTACCAGTAATTGCAAAACTTGATTGAACATTTGAATCCAAATTTTGGATGCACAAAATCCAAGCTGCCCAAGCAAGCAGTTATTTACAGCTAGAAAGCAGGGAGCAGATTTTTGACTTTTTCCTTTAGACCAATGTTTTTACTGTATGCACTGTGATCATGTTCACATCATCCTTACCTCCAAAGAGCTTTACGCAAGGCTAACAAGCACCAGTTTCACGCTGAAAATACCGTGCTAGGTAAGACTCTGTGGGGTACGCTGCCTAAAGGGGTAGCAAGGACCCTCCTTTTAACTACTACTTTTGCAGGGATTTTGAGGTACGTGTGCTGCCTGCCTCATTGTGAGAAGGAAAATGCTTGCTCCAGTGACAACAGATATTCTGCTGGTGTTCTGGGTCCAGGGGGAAGCAGAGATCAAGAAACACAAGAACAGATGCCCACCATTGCATCCTTTCAACATTGTAATATAGAAGAACATCACTCTCAGTTTTCATCCTTCCACCCTGGCTCCTCTGCCTTCTCTCAGACATGAAACTAGAGCCAAGTCTTGCAGAGCGAAGACCTCACAGAGTGCCTCCAGTATAACAACACAACAGATTATAGGAGAGGCGGACAAAGGTTGGACAAGGCTGGTTTATTAGTCTAATTAAGGGGTTTCTGGCAAGGGTAATTTCTGCCAAAGTTACTTGTATAATTCACTAGTGCAAAAGACAAGCAAAAATTCAAGTTCTTGGAGGTCCAAGAGGTCTTTTATTCTTTAACCTGTTTAATTTTCTTTAATTTTTATTTTTTTTATTTTTTATCACTAAGGGAGGGGAAAGAGGGTGTTTCAGCCCTGAACTATAAGGCTGACTTACAGCTGGTGGCTCGGTAATTGGTATTTATGGCTCAGAACGCATCACTAACACACAGGTTGGAGACTGATATTTTCATCACTACTCACTTTGCTCACAGCTTTGCAGCGATTTCATGCACTCTGAGTTTGTCAATTACCTTCCCGAGTTGGGATGGTGTGATTTGTTTTTAATGCACATACAGCGAGTTTTAATAGCCTGTTTTATTTTTTGCATTTGCAATTTCATGGGGACAGATTCAGGGACAAATACACAGGGAAGACCAAGAGGACACATAGGCTTGGTAGCACCACAAAGACTTCTTGGAGCTTCATCTCACCCCAGTCTGGAAGGTATCCATTCCCAAACTGGCTCCTAAAACCCCAGCTAGCACTGCTCCCTTTGGTCTGTGGCCTTTGTGCTTCTGGTGTCCGTTAATCTATTATGCAGTTCTCAGGCTATGAGCTTTGCCCTTCTGGGGAGTGGAAATGATGCTGGGGGGTGGTAAAAATACATTGCAATGCTGACACCTGAAAACTATAGGTTGGATGGAAGAAAATATTACTGAGAGAGTTCACAGGATGAGTGTGCAAAGTCAATCCAGAAAAAGATGTCTCAACAGAACCCTATGAACATAGGATGAGATCCCAGTATGAACCAGGAGGTGCGAGGGCAGCTCTCATGAGACACATGCTGCTAATTTTGTAGTCTGCAGCCCTAGATTTAGGATTTGTGAAGAAGTCAAATAGCATCTCATCTATAATTCAATCCTCTTTCACTTTGTTCTGGATTCCTAGAGTCCCAATTTCCCCAAAAGATATAATATGTCCTGCCTGAGGGCATAGGTACCAATAAATTGAAAAGCTCACCATTTTGTCATATTTGTCACTTTTGGCAGCAGCATAGTCAGAATAGGAAAAGGAAATGAAAGGATCAAGTGCACAACCAGGCAGAGCCCATAGTGTACACAGAGGCTGGTTGGGATGATGCACACCTCTGGGTGAAATACCAATTCCCAAAGTCATTGAAACTAGTCAGAGTCAGATAGCACAGATAAACTTTTAAATACACAATAAAATGTAAAAGACAGGCCCTGTATGGATTTAATTAGTATGCCAGAAGTAGAGAAGAGGTACTGGAAAGCCAGATCAATATGCATTCCTGGGATTTCTCAGTGTTAAAATGGAAAAGGGAAGGCCCTAGTAAGGGAAAGATAGAAAATGAAATATTTCAGCAAATACGCACAAACTTTCCTGTAAATGGGCTGCTGGAATAACACCGGCAGAATAAGCTTCAGTTTCAACTGAAGCATGAAAGTCAATAATCTTCTCTGTAACCTTTCTAAACTCCTTGCTTTTCTATCACATATACTGAGGCTGAAGGGAGTTAATCTATTCAAGGTATGTGTGTGTCTATACTCATTATATACAGCACAGTACTCCTTCAAAGAGAACTAGTTACTCAGCAGTCTGTCTCATGCTCAGCAGTAATAATATTTAAGGAAAGCGTCATTTATGTTATTGAGAATTTTACCAAAATCAGGAAAGACACAGTTGCCCTTCTTAAGAAAATGAGGGGTTGAAGGGTGAATGATGGTCCCAATTACTTTTTACCTATCAATTATTTGTCTAAGGACTCTTAAAAATGGATTTCTCATATATGTATTGCAATTTCATAAACCATTTTATAGCTATATACACTGTACATTAAAAATGAAATTGGGAATATTTCTTCCTAAAAGCTATTTCTATAGATACCAAACTCACCCATGCTGCCTTTGTCCTTTAAGTTTCTTCACAAGTGAAAAACTGCCTGAGCAGAGCAGAGCAGATCATCTCATTCTCAGAGGGCTGTGTCTAGTTTTGAGTTGTGTAATTACTTTGGGCAAGTTGTTTTATCCCTGATGAAGGAGTCTCTTGCAGTCCATGGAAGGTGCCTTTCCATATGGGCATCAATTAATAGATACTCCAGGCTAAGACTTGCAGTTTCAGGACTGCTCTAATTTTTACTTGACAATAATGAGACTGTCAGAGTAATTCTTACCTCAGTAGAAATAATCTCTCTCAATCAGTGCTACACAAAAGGTAAGATTGTCACTCACTGAGCAGCTCTCATACAAGGGCCAAACTGTTAATGATAGGATCTAATAGAAAAAGCCATTAAGGGCAGGCAGACTTGCCCCTATCAATGGAGGGCTCGCTCTTAATAAATGGTGTCCAGACTGTTATTCATTCTTTTAGCTACTCATGACACAGGCACTTCTAGCTCTTCCTTAGAAAGGCTACTTCAGATAGAAATTTTCCAGGGAGCTAACAGGTCTGTCATATTCTCTTTCTGTCTCAGTAAGTTAGTACTCTGCTATATAAGACATTCAGGTTGATCTTACAAAGGCAGATCTTACAAATCAGGCAGGTATGCTCTGATTTATTCCAAAACAGAAGTGCCCAGCTTAAGATCCATATAGAAAAAAAGCAAAACAAACAAAATTTATGGCCAGAGAGAATATCAGAACAAAACCCAAATCTCCTGGCTTTCTGGATGAAGAAATTATGAAATTGGGTTTTTACTACAGAACAGGGATGCTTCCATCCTCTCTAGAATACTGTGCAGATAAATTCCTCACCTGTGGGAAATGCTCAGACGTTGTGGCAATAGGGTCTACATAAAATGGGCTAGCGCATCTTGAGTTTATCAAATTTATTGTGAATTATTGATTTTAAAGAAAGTAGATTTATGATAACCAATGACCAAAGTAGGAGAAGATCACTCTTGCAGTACAGCACATGCACCCACAAACAAGCTACATCAGCAATAAAAGGGAGGAGAAACTCCCCTCTGACCAGATCTCACCTGGAAAGGCATTTATTTATGGTTGGGCACTAGACTATTTGAAACTACCGATGCAATGCACCGACAACATGTATCAACAGTGTTCACTGGCTAAGCTACCATTTCTTCTACCATGAGGACAGACATTCCAAGTTATAAAAAAGTTCACGCATATGTCTGGTAATATATGAAATCCATTATTTCAGGACTTTGGGGCAGGAAGAGGGAAGAAAGGGAGGGGATAAGTTGACTGCTATTGAAAAATTCTTTGCACAAGATGCAGCGATGGCAAATAGCCCAGTTTCAGTGGGCTAAGCTGTGATCTATAGATAAATATAGATTAAAAATGCAACTGCACATCCCATCAGATTTACAAAATAACAAAATCGAACTTAGAAATGACAAAGTGTCCATTTTCTTTCTTTGTTGACAAGTACAAAAATGCTGCACACAACCACATTCTTTGAGCCAGTGCTTTTTAAACATTGATACTACATAGGAAACAAACAGAAAAAGTAGGTCTTCCCCCCACGCCCACAGGAATCCACATTTTCCACTGATAACCCAGAATAAAATATACATAAATGCATACAGTAGATGATATCACATGTGACATACTGACCTAGAAGACCATTACCCTAACTACCTCATTATACATCTCTGCAGTGCAGCTAAAAGAGGCAGGGGAGAAGCACACTCCTAAAATCCAAAAACAGCCAAGAAATATGCAATTGCCTCTTGTCTAATATGCAAAACCAGAGCATGTAAGCTCCACAGCCAGAGTGCTGCTGGCCTGGATCTAGCTCCTTTTCCCCCACCTCACCTCCGAAATTTATGTATAAAGGTTTTTTGACATTTAGAGCCTTATCCAAAGCTAGCTGAACTTGGTAGGGGCCCTGTAGCAAGTGCAGCCAGGTTTGGGATAGACTGCAGAGAGAAAAGCATTTCTGTGCCCAGTGCCATGCACCCCAGACCGGGACAGGTCCCCAGCGCTGCCAGCGTGTACACAGCACATGCAGAGGGAAGATTGCTTGTGTAGGGTCTACACCCAATTCTCTGCTCTGTAACACCTATGTAATTGCCAGTGCAATACCTGTGTGACACCGCAGACAGTCAGAGCCCTCAAAGTGGCAAATAAACTTGTAAGTGATAACTCTGTCACACAGTTTAAACTGCTCAACCACTTTTTTTCTGCTTACTGGTAAATTGCTCATCAGGCTGTTCTTGCTGGGGTTTTGCCTGACTCGGTTTCCCCCAGTAAGGAGACAAATTAAAACAAGGAGAAACTGAAAATAATGGAAAACACTTCCCCTAGTTTCCCATCTGATGACTTTCACCCTGGTTTACCAAGTACATTATAGACGATGACATATTAATTGCACTGCATGCAGGACAGCACAAAGCAATTAACGCTTCTCATGTGCTTCATGGCTGCTCTCTGTGCTGTTTCCAGGGGGAGTTATGACGTGAAATCTCATGACTTTCATGAAACCAACTGTAGTCATCACTGAATTTATATTTTTCCACGTCTGCCTAACACCCCGTTCAGTGCCTCCTGGGCTTTCTCTTATAGGCAATCTGGCAGCCTGAAACAGCAGACCTAATTTCTACAGACGTGGCATAAGACCAAAGTTACCCAACTTTTGGCAGAACTGGGTATTTAGAGGAAACCAGAAAATCTTCAGTAACCTACCAAAACAAGGGGGAAGGAAGGAAGAGTTCCAGTCCTGGTTCCTGGCTTCGGACAACTCATTTCATCTCCCCCAAACCAGGAATAGCCATGCATCCATCTCCTATGCTGTCTCCAACCCTTTACTTCTCTGGCCTCAGTACCCTTTGATTATAGGGTCCATTTCCACATGCACCGTCCATCCAGCCTGCCCCCTACCAGTATGCTAAACTGCCCGTGTCACTGCTGTGTCTCTGTAAAACTAGCTCGAAGTACATGCAGCATCTAACACAGCAGTACCCGAGCTTCATTTAGGACTGCAGCATTACTGGAGTGCAAATAATCCAATGGCATTCTTAGGACGAAAGATGTATTTGTGAGTTAAAGCACAAAAAACACAGGGAGGGCTGAGCTTTTCTCAGATCTCCAAATCTGGAGCTCTCAGCATTACTAACGATTTGATTTTATTAAAAGCAATAAATAGGGGCATTAAATCACAGCTTTTGTCTGTAACTTGCCATAAGCTTTCAGCAGAATCCCCCGCTGGAATTGCTTCAAAACTGCAAGAATGACCTTGCTCCTATAATCAATCCTATCATTGTTAATGTTTGGTTTTAGGCATTGCAGCTCTTCCCCCAGGTCTACTTTCACCCTGTTGTTCTTTGCTACCTCCTACTCCTCCCTAGCAGGCTGGCACCAGGACTGAAGGGTCCAGCCACAGGCAAAGGTGGTGTCAATTAACTGGCTGATGGGTTCATTTTCTTCCTTGCATCAAGGCCCATGGTCACCACGCTCTGCTTTTAACTGTGAATAGTGCCTGTGTGGTGCTAGCCAAACTCCTTCCAACTACACTGAACTATTTGTTGCAGACGCTTGTTCTCAGGTTGGGAGGTGGGAAGGATGAAGACAGATGCGTATGTTAGTCTGTCGCTTTGCTTAGTATCATTTAGGCACTGCCAAAGTCCTGGCTAATCCCAATGAAAGTGAAATGAAACTCCATTCAAGTTTGACAGAGGATTTAACCAGACATAGGCACTATTTCCAACCTCACCACATGGCTTTTAGCAAGCCAGGGACCTGCAGGTAACTCAGGATGTTTAAAAAAGATTTTACAAAACCTTCCTAATACGCAGCCCTCAGGCTGCAGTCCAGGATGACTGTGAGGTGGTGAACTTCCTCAGGAGGGACAGACATGCAGCCAATCTGGCCTGCCACACATGCCTAAATCAGTAAGGATTTCATCATCGCTTGTGTAGGTGTATCCTTTACTTAGCATCCTAAATCTGTAGGAAACAAGTTACCTCGGCACTGGGATTCTGATTGGCAAGATTTGCAAAAGGACCAAACTCTTGGGGTCCTTCCCTTCCACGATCTATTTCAGGTCTAGAAGCTGCAAAGTGTTAAAAGCGAGACCCAGAAATGTATCTTTTTGTCTCCGGTTTTGATGCTGTGCTTTGCTCGAAGTTAATTGGCAAAATCCTTTTATTTGCATATCTCAGCTGGGCTTTTATAATTTTCTGCACAGAATTTGATTTAGAAAGGAAAGCCTGAGAGCCTTTTAAGCCGTGCAGTTGGCAGATGCATAGGACTGTATATAATGTATGCCTATACCATAAAGACATATATCAGAAGTGGGTGGACTGTATATCTCCCTGTGCACTTATTTCTATTTTATGGTATTTTAAAATAAGAAATACCATTTAAAGGAGCTGATTGCCTCAGGCTGGCAAAAATTTACAAGGCTCACTTGAAATGTTTTTGCTTAACAGCAAAAAAAAAAAAAAAAATCATGCATTTGAAAGTGAAAATTTCAATCATCCCAATCCTGGTGACCTCTTCTGGGTATTAAGATGCTATTGGCAGACAGCTCTCTTCAAAAGATAAATCTTGGCTTTCCACAGCAGCAGAGTGGCATTTGTTTTCATGTCAGGAGTAATGGCATTTCTGAGGGACATATTGATTTCATACAGATTTTTAGAGAAAATAACAGCTGGCCACACACATCAGTGATGCCAGAACACCCAAGTACAAGTGCCCTGAAGGGGAGGGAAGCAAGTGTGTTAGTCTCAGGGCTATGTCTTAGATCTGGGGACAAAAGGCATCGTGGGCCTGGGCCAGAGAGCAGTGAGCTGCAGCCGTACAGAGATGTTGCAGGACATATTTTGACTAGTCTTTGAGGGTTGTCCGTGTTCTGACACATGGCACTCACGGTGGGGCTACAAGGTAGAACCTGAACATCTGCATCCCTACCCCCAGCCAGGCAGGTCCTTTATTTTATAAGGATGGGAGAGGCAAGTTTTACCTCTGGGAACATTCATCAAAGAGGTATTTTCTTAGAGGTGGACAAACAGTTCTAGGAATCCAAAGTCAACCAGCTGGGAGGACAGAGACTGAAATCCTCCTATCTGTTCTCCTGAGACCAGAGCTGGCTTTGAGAGTCTTTAAGAATGAAGAAATATAGAAATCATATCTCCAGGCCACAGAGTGGGCCACTACAAAGCCACAGAGAGAGGGGAGCAAAAAAAACCCCCATCCATTAAATTGAGATTTGAACAGCACGCTGAGCTCCAATTCATGAACATCTCCAAGTTCTTTATTAAAACAATCCTCACTAGGAGCCTCCTGAGTTTGGTAGTGCAGCCCAGAGCCCCCTGTTTTCCCTTCTGAGTCAAGGCCACATAACCCCCAGTCCCAGCGCTGGTAGAGCCGGGTCTCCAGGTATCACCCTACCTCAGCGGAGCAGCCTGCGTACTGACCAGTAGCTGCTGTGGCAGAAGGATGAGCAAAGGCTCTCTGGTGGCCAATGCAAGATGCTCATGGGAGAGCAGCTGGTTTCAGCTCCTGTTCTGCAGTCCTGAATTTATATACAGGCTGGTTTGGGGATATTAAAACAGATGGGTTTTCCAAGCATGACTGCTTCTTTTGGGGATAATAATGCCATTAATAGCATCCAGGAAGGAGGCACAGCTCACCAGCACTGAGGGGTCCACTTCAAGATGAAACAGGCTTCATGCAGAAACAACCCCAAACCTATCTGTAACTTCTCCCCGGTTTTGGCACCATCCCCTTCCCAATCCAATTTTATTAACAAGTATAATGACTGGGCAAATATTGAAATTAGTTTGCCAGCTGGTTTGACTATCTATTTCTGAAAACATCTTAATCTTCTAGAAAAGCTTATAATTTTTAATGCAGTTGGTGACACAGTCTTTTAGAAATTGGTACAAACACAGGCTTAAGGGTTTTTTAATACTATTCTTCTCTTTCATTTCAGATCAGAGAGCTAGAATTACTGAGGTTTTTAAACATGACATGTATTTGCTTTTGAAGAATGAAACTAAACCACGACAAAACCCCTTAAATACTTATTAATGCCTTTTTTTTTTTTTTTTTTTTTTACAGATTGCAAATGGTGCAGTCATGACGAAACATCCAGGACTTTGCTGCATTCCAGATGAAGTCGATAGCTGGGAGCCCTATGTCATACTTTGGAGGCATTTTTACTGGTAAAAGGTTTTCTTCAAGTTTGCAAATCTTGGACCAGAAAATAAACATTTGTGGTGTACCTTGGTGAGAGCACTTTACTGATAACATCATTCATACCACATTCTCATTCACACAGTTTTACCAAATCTATCAAATTCCAAAGCTTCACTACTGCTGAAATGAGCCCTTAATTTTAAGGAAGAGCAGTTACAGTAGTTGTTTGGGCCCGTGACTGTAGGAGTGTTTTATTAAGCTCAGGTAGGAGTAGCCCAAGGGAGAAGAGCATCCCAGTTTTGTCATCAACCTGAAGCACACACTGCACAGGTTTGAAAGTGTTTTCAAAGCCACAGAAATTCCCAAGGACTTTCTCCAGGACAAAAAGAGCAAGCACTTTTCAGCCACTCAGTATAGAAGCCACCATCTCCACATATCCCAACTATTGGTCTTAAACTGATACCAGTTCCCTTCACTCAAGTGAATTTAACTCCTATTGTCAGGGCCAAGAGGATAGTTCAGTGTCTCATTTACTGATATTAATGCAATTTCCAGTTAAGACCTCACCAAGCTTGTTTGGCAGCTTTAGCTGGGCATGCTTAGGACTGATTTAATATCAGTGCAATCTCAAAATAAACACGCTGCTGGCCTTTCAGCTCTTGATCTCCTGCAGGACAGAGTTGGCATAAGGAAAGCAATTGCTATGACCCATACTTCCCTTAATTTTCTTATCTCATGCACTTGAAACATATCTCCTAGTGACAGAGGAAAGAACAGAGCTGGCTCAAAATGTTGCTGTTTTTAGAGCAGGGGGAAAAAAGCAACAACAACAACAAAGAATGCCAATTTTTCTGTCATTTGTTAAAAAGAAAATGTCCAAAAAATCTTTAATGCGAGAATCAGATTTTTTGAAGCAAAACCAGAAAACAGACTTCCAAAGCGGTCTGTAAGAGCAAATGTGATAGTTTCATAAAAAAAAAATAATTTTCTCAGAGAGCTTGCACTCTATGTTCAGCCTTGGACAAACCACACAGTCCAGGGCTCCTGGCACCCCAAAGAAAGCTCACCAGCTTCATGTCAAGCCTCAGCGATAGCCAAAGGGCCCCCAGATCAGAATATTTCTTCCATCTTATTTTCATGGAAACTAAACGCAAGGCAAGTCCCATTGAAATAAAGCATGCTTTAGGGAGATCAATGAAGACAACCCTGAGGGTTCATCCCTCCTTGCATCATGTGCAGCCTAGGAGAGACTTCAGAGTTCTGTTCCAGGGCTGGATGCTCTGGTATTACTGCCAGTCAGGATTGTAACATTGCCTCTATTTATGTCAGAGCATAAAAAAGGCCATGTAGAGGAACTGATTTAGGATGAGAATTAATATAATTTGGCTTCAAGGCATGAAACCAAGATGTTCTTCACTCATCACCAAACAGCAAAAAGTTTTTTCAGCTTCTGAAATAGCCCAGGGCTGCTGATCTACAGATTACACTGCAAGGCCCAGCTTTTTGCGTGTGGTGACTGAAACAGGTGAGGAACCACTTGGTTACACACAACAGAGCTTCGTCTGCAGTGGTAGGGTTAGGTGAGACTGGCTGGCACTTTGCAGTGAAGGGAGGATGATGATGCCGCGGGCAAGGAGCTGCAATTCACTTCTGCTTTTCTGAATTACTGTTAGTAGCACTGAGATTGGACCCAGGAGCCTGACTGTTAGTCAGGACTTCACCATGCTTAGCAGTGTGCAAACACAAACTAAAATTGCATTCTCTGAAGAGTCATTTTCATGCTTTTAAATAAAGTCACTAAAGCCATAGCTGAATTCCTTTGAATCTCATTTATAAATCAAAATAATTATTTTAGCAAGTGATGACAGATAATAAGTGGCAGTGTCTCTTGTCTTCTTCACTGCAAGATGAACCCCTCTCTCTGGATTACAGGATGATTTCCCTATTACTCTATCCCACACTCGCTCTCCCCTCTCAATCTGAAGATACACTGCTCTTCCTCCCTCCTCCTGCATCCAGCGCTGGGAACACCAGCTGAGTACTGGACAAAAGAACTCATGAAGGCAAGGATTATGTTATCTACAGAGCAGTGAAGAGTTTCCTCACTGTCTGTACACCAGTTAAAAAAAAAAAAAAAAAATCTAATTTGCTGCAGCTCACGGCTTCAGCCTTTACAGATATGGGCTAAGTATCTGCCTGCACGCACCTCACAGCAAGGCATCCCACCAGCCAAATACGTAATCCTTGCATTTAAAACCACCCACAAAGGAGGCAACTATTGAATCATTTTGGGGCCTGGCACAGGAGATCTGCATCTTACTGGTTTCATTACCTTGAATAATAGCACAACAGATTTGTAAGTCACATTTAAATCGATTTTAAATGAATCCAAACCCTAGATGTAAACATAACCAAAATGTTGGACAAGAGTCTGTGTTTTAACCCATTTTTAGATCGCCTGTGTTTCTGGGATAGCAAGGACTGAAAGCACAGATCTCAAATGAAGGTGGACTTCAGCATCTGAGCCACCAGCATGGTCTGAATTAGAGAGATGGTCCAGTCCTGGGAAGAGAGAGCACCCAAAATCCTGGGTACAAACATCCAGGTGTGGAGGACAGACCTTCTTTGGTATTTAAACCCAGACTGTATTTTAGGACTCTTTAGCACAACTTTATATATACACCCCCCCCACCAACTGACCCACAGTCTACTAGAGCTATGTTAATATAGGGACTGTTCGCTGGCGGATGTTGGAATAAGGTACCTCGGTGGTGTGTGTGTTCAAAATTCAAATAATATGTAACACTATTCTTTCCTTGTTCCTGCCTCTTATATACCAGAGGGACATAAAATGCAACATATTCCCGTCTGTCACAGACAGAGAAACAAGGTTCAGATTAATCTCAATGTCCAAGAAATGATGACACTGGTTGCAAGAGCTCTTCAAAGGGTCTGTGGTGGGGTATAGGATGGCTCAGAGTTAAAAACGTTTTTCCAAGGAGACTAGAGCTGAATTTGACCAATATTCCTAACATTAAGTATTAAGCTACAGTTGTTTCTCAACTTTCTGAAAGTTTTACAAGTACAAAATTTAAAAAAAAAAGAAATTATAAAAAAATCACAGTAAATAAATATTTTGTAAAGAGTTCTCCTTCAACAGTCCTCCATGACATTGATACCAGCTGATAGAAACAATGAAGAATGTCTAACCATCAGGCTCTTCCCAAACAATCTTTGTGAACCATTCAGGATTTTTTCTAGCCAAGCAATTATTTTCCCTCCTTCCAAGACCAAAGTCCTATGTGAAAAGGCAGAGAAAACAGGTACAAGGTGTGAGCTGGAAAAGGCACTTTTCCAGGTGGAGTGAAGGCTCATATTCCTGAGAAATCCAAGTTTCCACAGCTCTAATTCTCAGCTGATGCCACCCCTCCTCCCTGCACTGACTCTGAGCACTGCAGCCCCGCAGCAGCCATCAACAGATGGTACCCGAGGAGTTCCTCCCCTGCTGCCCGCATCCAGAAAGCAGGCATGGGAGGGGAAATTCCTCAAAACACATTTAAAAGCTTTAGTGCTACAGCTGACACCACACCTGAAAGACACGTTCTCCATGTCACTCTGGAGCTACTTATTTCCAGGAAAGCACTGGGCTGTCTCACCGCAGATGCTTGCTTGTGCTGCTGGCTGTTGCCTGCACCACAAAATAACACTGATTTTAAAAAGAAGAGAGAGAGAGAGAAAAGCAGGTTTCGGCTGGCTCTGTACTGGTCTGGGAGCGAAAGAGTTACACTAAGGAACTCGGGGGGCCATCCTACGCAAACCCAGGCATCCCTCCTCCAGACTGTCTCCCCTCTCGCAGGGGAAGCCAGTTCCAATTCTTTGTGATAACTAGAGGTTGGGTATTTCTCCAACTTGTGGGGTTCCCCTCCGTGCAAGGCAAAAGAAAAGCAAAAAAAAAAAAAAAAAAAAAATTTAAGGAGGAGATCTCCGCAGCTCAGGCGGATCATTCCAAAGATTAAATCAGTGCTCAGCCATCAGCTGAGCTTAGCACATTTCAGCCGGCGCAGTCATTTAACCCTGTGGCTGCCCCAGCCCGAGCGCTGGGATGACAGGCACTTCCCAAAAAGCCACGGCCCGGCTGGCCTTCCCGAACGGCGTAGCCCTTCGGAGAGCACCCACCCCGCGTTGCTCCCAACGCTGTCTGCAGCATCGAGCAAAACGCCAGGATGTTCCCTCTCACGCTCGCAGGCAATTCTGCACAAGATGCAGCACATCAGAGAGGTAGGAGAGACTCAGGGAGGAGCAAGGGTAACCCAGGGCCGGGCTGGCGATGGGGCACGGAGTAAATGCAGGTGCTGGAGGCGTTGCAGGACTGGCAATGTGGGTGCCCGTGCAGGAAAAGCCAGGGAGACATCCTGCCTGCTGCTACAGAACTGCGGGTAGACCCCGGAGCCTGCCCGCTTCCACCAGCACCAAGCAAAACCCACCCAGAGAGATGCAAGCAGCTAACTGGGTTGGGGAGATATTGCGGGTGTTGCAAAGTGCAGCTGTGGGGAGAAGCCACTGCAGTTTAACAGGGCTAATTCGCCATCACAGGACTAACACACACCAGTTTTAAACATTATTGTGCTCTGAAAGCAGAGTTCAAATCTCTTCCCTTTAGCTGGATTTGGGACCACATGTTTTCATACTTCTAGCAACAAAATCTGTGGTGTATGGGCTTTTTACATGATTTTTTTTTCTTTTGCTTTGAAATCCCTGAGTAGCTGAAGGTGTGCACAAAACCTCCTGTAGGCTCTCCTCTAACTGATACACCCTCAGGCTTGGATGTTTAGGCAAGAATTTTCTTATTTTCTTGCAAGTTTGGGAAGTCACTTGGTTCTGTTGAGTTTTGGGTGGGTTTTGTTTTGTTGGGGTTTTTTTTTTTCCTTGATTAAAAAAATGATTGTAGCAGTCATGGCAATTTTTCATGTATATTCCTTCTCCACACGCACAAACAAACCTTTATATAAGGTGCTGTACTACTTTATGCCTCATTTCCTTTACTTCACAAGAAGAAAGGTACTTTACAATAAAGTTTTCCCCTCATCGTCTCCAAAGGAGAGTTTTTAAATAAGTATAAACTCATTTATTTCTTTTAATGGTGGCTACTTATTTCTTCAAGACAGGGCCATCCACAGAAATTGCACTTTCTACCAAGATTGTAAATACATTTAGGTAGAGAAGCAAGATAGCTCTCTCTGGAAAATAATAATAATAATAATAATATTATAATAATAAAATATCTGTCCAAGCAAGAGCAATAGACTGCCAACTGACTTGGAGCATCACTGGTTGTAAAATCCAAGAAAGAAGCATGAAAGAAAGGATAGGAATAAAATGCTGGACTGGCCCAGGAGCTGAAGATTATTGCTCCATCTCTGTGTTAACATAGGCTTGTTACAACCTTGGGGAAGTCTCCCATGTTGGCAGCACCTGTCTCCCTTATTGGACACAAGAAAAACAAGAAAGGCTGCAATATATCCTTAATCTGGAGGATTTAAAACACAGACAAATATTTGCATGGGAGAGCTTAAATATCCTTGATCTTGCCTTCATGGCAGAAAAACTGATGAGATGGAGTTAGGGAAGGGGGGGTACCATGAAATATGTCCTGTTACTCTGTAGCTGAGAACTGTTAGCAGTTCTGCCTTGACTTCAGATCAGTGGGTGAAAGTATGACACACAATTTTGAGAAGTAAAAGCAATTACAAAATTTATATAGGTAATGATATAAGCAACTGAAGTAAGCCAAAAGACTACTTGCTTAGATGAACAATAAAATAACCTCTGGACCAAATCAAATTTAAACGATCCCTCATACAAATGTGCTACTAAATGTGTATATTTAAGGGGAGAAGAATTTCCCTTGGATGCTCGTCTTGTTCCTGTGCCAGCCTCGAGCCTGTGGTTCTGCACACTAGGAGGGCCAGAAGGCAGGACGAGATGGTCACTGGTCTAAATTGGCCTGGCAGCTTGTGGTTCCTTCTCATCCTGGCACCCGCTGCAGCATTTAGCCCAGCATGCGTGCAGGCAGACTGCCAAGCAGCTTTCCATAGCATTGCACAAGCTGGAGAGGGGCAAAACCTATGAGACTTTTCTAGACTTTCTAGCTGCCAGTGCAGGGACAGGCACATCTCATGCACGAGGGCTTTCGCATCCGTGAGACCCATTGTGCTCCATGTCACAACTGGGAACACCGAGAGAGTCACTTGTCCTCGATGCAGCTGCAGCACCAACAAGGAGCTCCAGATCTGGCACGTGGCATATCTTCAAGGCAATTAACTTCATCTCTTCATTGGGCTGCGCGGCCTCTCTCATTCACTCAAGCAAACAGCTAAACTGAGCAGTAGCTTAGTATCAGCACAGAAGAAATATGGCTGTCTGGAAACAACCACTTAAACTCATTTTATTATGTGGATAAAGCAGAGATCTCTGTTTGGTAAAAAGTCTGTTAAAATACTCTGAAAAAACAAATGCATCAGTCTTCAGAGGGCGTTTGTTCTACTGGATGAGGTGCTAGTCTGGGACTGAGGAGATTGATCCTACCTCCAGCTGCTACTGGGGTCCTGGACAGCCTTGCCTAGGTAAGGTCATACCTCTACAGCTTCTCTCCCCTGCCTCCTCCATTCAGACTGCAGGAGCCTACAGGGAAAAACTCTGTAGGGAAGCATTTCTATGCTTCATTAGGAGTTTATTCAGAGTTTAAATGAAACCTGTTGCTCCAAAGATAACAATAGCTTCTGACGTACTCCAAACTGAACCAGCCTAAGCAATATTGGGTTAAAAATTTCTGAATGTTTTATTCTGGTCTCATACCTGGTTCTTTCCAAGACATTTCTTGTGTCAATTGAATTACTCCTGATTTACACCAGGGAAAACATAGTGAAATGTGGCAATGCACAATTCTCATCAACCTGTGGAAGACAACCTGATTTTGCTGAGAGAATGCTAAGACATGGGCATGCTATCAAGAAAGCCTTTCACTTCAATAGATGCTGAGAACAGTGGGCTCCGGGCCAACATTGCATTTTTGAGATTAGGTGTTCACTGTCTCCTTCCCCCCCCCCCCACTGCTCACTAGAAAGATTTTATTTCAGATCAATACTTACAATACATTTACCACTACAGTGAGTTCCTATTTCTAACATGAAAATAATAAATCGAAAGACCTCATACAACTTTCCTGCTGGAGTTTAAAGCTGCCTGGAAGAAATGCAAGCAGATGACACCTTTCCATTACCAGATGACTGCCTGAATACCTGCTGGACTTGCAGCACATGCACATGCTGTGTTTGTGGGCACAGCCCAATACTGTTTAAGGAAAAAAAAAAAAAAAAAAAAATCCTTGAGGCCTCTCTCCTAAAGATCAGCTAGGTCCTGATAAGATGAATGAACACTCACAACATTTCTGGAGCTCCAGCTATGGAAACAAATCCTACATGCTGGAGATGAATCACCCCACTTCACTCAGTGGAAGTTTTCTTAGCACAGAAAACAGGGAAAAGTACATGTATAAGAAGTGAAATAGCTGTCAAAGAGTGATTAAAAGCAATCTCCAATCTCTCTGAAGAGTTAGTAAATGAAGTATGGTGTTACTTGGCTTCTGTCATTTCATTGTTTCTTTCTTAAAATAAACAAGCACTGTTGCTTATTCCCATCCTTTCTATCATCCCCTCTCTTCATAATGCAAATCTCACCCTGGCCTCAGGGCAGAGATCAGCCCTGAGCTCCTGCATCAGTGAGCACACAGCCGTCAGCTCCCAGGAGCTGCTGCTGCTGTACGAAGTCCCTCAGTTCTCTTATTTGAAGAGCGCAGTAAGGCTTTAGATAGAGATGACAAATGTTGGAGCATCTAATAAGGCTTTAGGTAAACTATTCTAAGACTTGACTCATTAACAATCTATACTTTATTTCTAGCTTGGATTTAACTGCCAGCTTCCAGTCTTTTGACTAAAGACCCTAGTTAGATCTGCTACCAATCTTGCATTCTCATGTACGCAGCAGTTTGTAGACTATGACTCACCCTTAAGTTGCTCTTGAACAAAGAAAAAACAGAGTTTCTTAAATCACTTTTGGACACTCTTTAGCTTAAGATCACCTGGGTAGCACATTTCCAGATGTTTTCCAGCTTCTCAGGATGCTTTGGAAACACAGACACCAGAACCAGAAACAACAACAGTCTTACAGTGTCCTGCAGAGACAATTTTGCTCAGCATTCCCAAGACCACACATCCACAACCTCACACCAGAAGAATAATATTACTCAATACCTAATCATAACTTTAAGAGATTTTTTTTTTTTTTTCCCCTGGTGTCACCATTTTTGAAGGCAGTCTCCCACTTAGCAAGCATGACCTACATACCCTTTTCCCCTAAATATTTGGCCTTCCTTTTGGCATCTCTCAGGTATGCTATTTAGATGACCACACTTTGCCAAGAAGGAAAAATCCCTGTCTCTGTCTAGTCTGTCAGGTCATTTTACCCCATTCTTCCAGAACTCTCTTAAGACAGTTTTGCTGGTGACACTTCCCTTACTTTATTCCTCATCCCTCCATACTTCACTGAGGGTTTCTTTACATACAAAGTCTAACCCCACAGCAAACAATCCTGTCAGCCACCACTGATCCACAGCTGAGCAGGACTGGAGCACTCAAGAGGATGAACCAGGGTAGCACCAATTAACTAACCATAGCTATTTTCTTCCAGGGATTTGGGGCTGCTTTGACAATGGTTTCATCCACTCATAATGTGCAGTAAGGGAAGTCACAAAGTCCTTTATTCTTTTGGTTCCCTGGAAGACTAAAAAGTTTTGCTTAGTTTCTACCCTGGAGACTAATAAATAATCAGGAGACGATGCACTCATTTGCCACATCCCTTGGTTCACATGCAGATTGGGTATCGGCAGGAACAGCAGGCTTCCCCAGAACATATGTGCAAATATTCAAGAATAGCTAACAACAAGAATAAACATAGTTGGACCAAACAGCTTTGCTGAATAGAAATGAATGTTTGCAAATGCTGCTTTGCAGTATTTGACCTGCACTAATTGGCCCTCTGTATTCAATAACTTGGTCTTCCATGCAAAGAAACCTTCCTGATGAAGAACATGCACCTCTAGCTTCCCCATGGGGCTTAAAAAGGGGTTCTGAATGAGCATCTCAGAGGCAACACCAGGTTATTTTATGTATGTATATTGCATATAATTCCCCAAAGCAACCAGCTTAAACATGTATCCTTGATGAGAACTCATAGTTACTAATTATCATCATTCATCATATGAATCCACTGAGCCTTAATGTTGTGTTAGCATTAGAATTTGACATTGAACTATATGTTTTTTAACTTTCATAATTTGAACCTGGTCTGACTAATATATATTAATGATGTGTCCCTAACATGATCCACTGGAATCTATGTCAATTGAAGAATGCTAGTAATTTTGAGGGGGACACTTCCATATTTTCCAAGACTAAGCAAGAAAATTGAATACTAAGATTCTGCAAAAAATCCCTACAGCCAGCACTAGAAATTTACCTTCAGTGAAAGAATAATAATATTTATCTGGAGGAGCAGTGGCTCAGAACAGATGCTGCCAAGATGAATGATTAATGCACATTAATTGTGGTAAGGAGTTTTCAATTTCAAGTGTTTTCAAATGAAAAAATAGGAGATTTGATAAAAATAAAAAACCCTACTCTTTTCATTCAAGTGGCTTTTAAATCTTTTTTTGCCTTCTGAAAAACAAAAGAATTTGCATCTAAGTGACATTTTTAGTAAAACACATGGTTCACTGAGCTGGAGTCAATTTTTGACTTTTCAATTGCCAATTTATCCCCCTCCAAAAAAAAAAGAAAAAAAGTCAAGGAAAGGGAAATGGGAAGGATACAGCCTGGGAAGAAAGCAGCTTCCAGCCAGCTCTAGCATACTAATAAACAGATGAAGCAACCCAGAAAGACTTTCGTCTTTGGTAATACTGGTTTGAGCAACATCAACAACAGTCGCCAAGGAATGAAAGCAACATCTGGTACAGGAAGCTTGGAACTGGGTTTCATTCATTTTCAGCTTTCAGAAATAAAAGACTAATGCTGGTCAGAAAAATGTTTTAGTTTGCATTTTCTTTTATCTGCACGTAGATTTGCAATTGGGGAAGGGAATTTTTTAGTACACAAAATAAGAGCTGAATACCGAAAACCAGCCATTCTCCTCATACAGATTGACACAGAATACAAACACAAGCTCGAGTCCCAGCGTGCCCTGCCAGCTGTTGTACAGCCATAACCAACACCGTCGCCGAGTACTGCTGCCTACCTGGAGGAACTATCTGGGACTTTCGTGTTGCTGGTTTGCGTGCAAGGCACATCGTTTTCAGAACTGTGTCAAGCACAAGTAACATTACACACATGCTGCTAACCACCCAGCTCTCCCTGGAAGAGGCCATTCACCTGGGCAGCACTCAGACACACACAAAAAAAACCAAAACAAAACCCCCCACCAAAAACCAGGAGGCATCCTCATTTTCCGCCTTTCAAGAATCCTCTCTAAACTCAGACATGAGAAAACTACCTCATTTATCCATGAGAGCACTGAAATTTTTACCTCAGCCTCTCCTTTGATTTTACTTCAACAAAAGTCTCCTTTCTATCAAGTGCTTCATCAGACAGTCACACAAAATGCCGCATAAAAACAACCTAAATGCATCTTAGAGCTCCTTCAATTTATCAGCCTCCGTTTTTGTTCTAGCTGTTGTTTCTTAACACCCTGCTGAGATGCAGCTTGCTTGCTCAAGCAGGGAATTCCTCAATTTCACCTGGCTGACACTGTTTCTTCCCTTGGGACAAGCAAATGCTTCCTGACAGAGAATAAAATAGAACAAGAAGTTTTGGGGGAAGCTAGCTGGTGACATCCTTTTCCCTCTGCAAACTGAGCACAAGGTCAGAGAAGACATTTCTGTTTTGATTTAGGCATCAGCCCCTTCGCTGTGAAGGTGTTAGAAGATTTTTTTTTTTTTGGAGGTGATTGATGCTCAAATTCACCCCAGGAATCTGAAGACAAGATCCTACAATTATAACCAACTAATCCAAACCCCCAATTCAATAGGGAGTGGGGAACATCGGTGTAAGTGTGATGTTACCAGCTCCACTCAAAATACGTAATGAGGAGGCCTAAGCAGGTTGGCACATTTTGCTTCCACAGACCAAACTTTGGCAGGGAGGAAGGCTGACTCTGTTGTCAGAGGAACCCAGATTTGTTTCATGCCCAACACATTACCCGTCATTTCCTTAGTAAAGGGAACATTGCATTACTAAGGCTTTTACACCGACTCTGTCTGTAAGCTTTTTCTATTCATTCATTCACAAGGCAACGGATGAGAATCAAAGTGCCTGTAGAGAAAGCAGTAAAGCCTCAGACAAAGGAAGAGTCACAATTATAAGTATCAATCTCCATGAAAGATGCCAGGTGTCAGCATCAATGAGAACATCTCAACAGCCTTGCTAGGACCACAGGAAGACAGTGTCCCCATTCTCAATGCTAAATTTAATCAAGATACAATGTACCATGCAAAGCCTGGCCAAAGATTATATACAGCTGAATCTGCCAAGTTACCTGGTATGAATTGTGAACAACTAAATGAAGAAAACTTGAATTTACTTTGATATCAGTAGCAAGTGTTCCCTGTATAAGGTACAAAAGCTGAAATTGCCCCAGATTTCATATATTTTGTTTCCATAGAGACTCTTCATAGCTCTGCACAAACCACAATGCTACTTCCTCAGCACAGCCTATGAAGCAAACTGTTGATCAACATAAAGGAAGATAGGGCCCTGTTTAATTAGCTGAAGTCAGGAGAGCTCCCACTGATAATTGAGCTATATGGTCCCCAGGCCTGAATTTTAGATCTAGGGCAAAAAGAAAGAAAAAAAAAAAAAAAGAAAAAAAGAAAAAGGGTTCTAGCACAGAGCACACAGCATCAGGAGTTTCCCGTGCCTGAGTAACCCTTCCAAAACACTGCAGGGAAAAAGTGTACCAGAAGGAGCAGAGAGGTGGTTCTGGGAAAATGAGGCGATGCCTATGTAGAAGGCAAAGAAGCAGCAGGTCAAAATGAAAGGGGATGGTTGAAGCAGAAGGATAAGTTTAATACAAAGCTTAGCTCCAGTATGCACTATTTCCAGCTTGCTTAAATTTATCTGTTACTACTCAGTATTTCTCCATAATTATATGGCTAGATATAAGGCCTGCTGAAAACAGAGGAGCCTGAAATCAGGGATCTAAATATCTACTAATTCAGAGCAGGGAACAGTGTATTACTCAGTTAAGTGCAACAAGAAATCTTCTTCCAGGGTGAAAACAAATGGGCACAGCTGAAAAAAACCTAATCAAGTTGGGAAGTGAACCCTATTTCACATTTGGATCAAGGAACATATTTGAGCAAACAATCTTTTCTGTCCTTATTTTCCTTAGCTGTTTCCTTTCAATAACAGCAACCAAATAATAAAGGGGACTAAGAGTATGTTACGTACAACAAGCAGCATTCCTTATGGAGCAGCAGCAGATCTGGGAAGATAATGTCATCAATCAGAGAGGAAATAAACATGTTTTGTCCAAAGTGTCAGCACTGGACCTTGTTTGATTTTTCAAAATGAGTATTTTCAAATT
Source organism: Aquila chrysaetos chrysaetos (assembly GCF_900496995.4). Classification (NCBI taxonomy): domain Eukaryota; kingdom Metazoa; phylum Chordata; class Aves; order Accipitriformes; family Accipitridae; genus Aquila; species Aquila chrysaetos. The sequence goes on along the minus strand of NC_044013.1, from coordinate 14,113,496 downwards.
AAATCTTCAAAGAATGCAGGCAGAATATTTATTGCAAACGTTTGTCAAGTGTGCAAACAGTCAAAGTCTACTGTTTCTTGAAAACAGATTTAATTAAATAGAGAGCAATAAAGAGATCAAGTAAATATCTTTTCATTAGAAAGACAGAACCAGAAATCAGAGAAAAATAAACCTAAAAGACTTAGGGAAAACCCCTTAAACTCCATTTTCGTAACCATCTCTTATTTTCAAAGCATTGTAACTTTCTTCAGAAAGAGATGATCATTCTTTGGAACCATCTCTACAGGAGCACACCCCATAAACCTGTCACAGACCTTAAAACACATGACCCGTCTAGGGACCATTTTCTAGTTCTAAAGAAACCAGGACCAATTCTCTCACCCTCCCCTGAGTTAGACCATGCCCACAGGGGAATGTCTTGAAGGGTTATACCAATATGGTTGTATGCTGGTTACCTCTGTCTACCCTAAAGACTGCATTCCCGGTATGTTGTAAGAGTTTCATTAAAATTTTCCTCCCATGTCTTAGCTAACACATTAGTTTAAAGTCACAGCTTTACCAGCCCTAAATGGTATCACTGGGAAAGAATAAAATAAAAGATGAGTAAGGAGAAGAGCCAATAACTCCTCTTTATGCACTACAGCCGAGCTAGTGCTAGAGGTGCATTAAATGTGGAAGATTAAACTGATAAAAAAAATTCCCTTTAGTGGAACATACGTGAATAATTTGTGATATCCTTAAAGTCTTAGGACCCTGAGTTAAGCCTGGAGTTTTAAAGCTCTCTGAGCAAGAGAAATCAATACTCAATTTCACAAAGATTTCAGTCTCCCCAGGCTCTCCTCTTCCAAAGCCCTAGGGCATTGCGCTTCACCCAAGCACGTCAATAATCCCACACGCGCTGAAGTATGGATTTCAGGCCTGAGTCTCAACAGCATGTCACTGTCAGACCCCAGGCATGGCTGAACCCTGGAGTTACAGGAGTCACCCTGCATGGGCTGGCCCTGCAGGGATGACGCACAGCAGGACCAGGCTGTACCGCTTTTCCATGCACCTCGGCACACCCATGGGCACACCAGTGTTAAAGGAGGAGCCACTGGGTGCATTTAGGGTGCCAGCCGACTTGCACCAGGCAAGAGATACACAGTGGTTCTGTTGTTACCAACTTGCCTTCACAAAGAGAACAGGTCAGATTCAGAAGGCTAGGTGAAAGCAGATACATATTTTCATGCGCTTCCCTCAAGCAAGGGATCTTCAATGCAGAGCAGCCAGCCATTCAGTGAAGTCTTTCTGACCTTCTGCATATGGGACTATTCAATTTCAGTTCTCATTTATATATAAAACCTCCTTAACAGAAAAGACTGCTAAGTCCAGAAAATTTTTAACTGGATTTCACCCTGGACAGAATAAGGCAGTTGAAGCGATGTTGATTTATTTATGCTCAGAGCACACAGGTTATGACCTGAAGAGATTAGAAAAAACATCCTTTCAGAAATACACTTTGCTTTGGATGAGTCTTACTTTGATATCTTTTTTTAAAGGTGTGAATAAAAGAATTATTCTTAATAAAAGCTTTATTATTCAAATTAAAGGTTTTTAACCTATATATGGTTGGATACCAAGGAGAAAAGAATATTGCAAACACAGCCTGACCATGCAAAGCACGTGAAAAGTGTAATGGGTGACAGAAGGGGTGCAATGAAATTACCACAGCTGAAATGGTTGTAAAAAATATAATCTTAATATTCTAGTATCATAGGACAGCCATCCCTCCTGAAAACAGTGGCAGAAAAAGATGCAGATCTTACAACAGCTTTCAATATTTCCTGAGTTTGCAGACATAACCTTGTAGCTGTAGAAGAGCAACTATATTTAAGAAACTAAGAGGAAAAACACACTAATCTATGTGGCAAGAGATCTACAAGTCTAACTTCAACAGCCTTCAGCTCTTTAGAACAGGTTTTGAAGCAAAGTATATTGTGAGTGAATGGAGACCAGACTGAAACACAACATGTGTTAACTACAGGGAGTTTGAATTTGACTGACCCAACATCCTTTGCTGTCAGGAAAGGCAAAGGAGATCTGGGCACTATAAGCCCTACCAAAGCAGTAAGCTGCATTTACAACAATTACTTCCCAACCTAACTTCACAATTGCTTCCTAACGATGAGAACAGTTGCACATAGATGACGTTTGCAAACAACACCAACTTTGTTGGCTTTCACAGGACAGCAGAGGACTGCAGTATCACGCGGGTATGGATGACATTGACATTTGATTAACAGAATTGGTATTTAAATTTAAAACCAGTACAAAAATAGATTCATTTGGGGATAAAAACTGAATTTCCATTATAAGCTACATGCTTGTAGTTGGAAATGTTTGAGGAGGAAGAGATGTGGATCCTATGACAACTGAATTACCATAACAAATCCACAAAAAAGGTCACTGCGATCCCAGAACGCTTCAGAGAAGATCCAGCCCCTGGAAGTGTGGTAACGCTAGATACCCCATACAAAGCACCTGTGAGGTATTTATCCAAGAAGATGTATGTAGTTCAAGCACAATTTAGAAAAGATGAAATCATTCTAGAAGAGGGTAGGAGGAGGACTCTTAGCCTGGTTTAAGTAATGGAAAGACTGCTTTATGAGAACTAAGTGATCTGGGTTGATTTAGCCTGTCAAAATGAAGGTTAAGAGGGGGTGCAATCCCTTTGCTTCAGGATTAAACAGTAAGAAGAGAAGAACTATTGGAGCTAAAAGACAATGCTGTATGAAACAGCCACTGAATGCACTTGGGCTGGAAGTCAGAAGGCAGGTTTTAGCTCTCAGAGGAACAGGGCTCAGGAGTAACTATTTCCTAATAGGACAACTGAGGAAGGAAAATTCAATGTGCCTGACGACACAGCTTGCTCACTTGGCAAAAGGACTTGTACCACTTGCCTGTGCTGGTAGGGAAACCTGCTCACAGGCCTCAGTCCCCAAAACCTCTTAAGAAAGAAAATATTTCGAGAGTGCACTAAACTTTTTAAGAGGGCTACAAGATAGTTACTGAATTCCCCAGATAGCAATCTGCATCGCAGTCCTGCAGCCAGCATGGGCAGCCTTAGAAGTAATTTTCTTTTTTTTTTTTTTTTTTGCAGCTTGCCTGAACATCCCATAAAAAGAGGAATTACTACAGTGAAAGAGAAAAATTGATTATGCAGATAGTACTGTCAAATGCAGGAGGAAAACAAACTAGAAAAAATAGAGCAGAATAAATTGTTTCTGCAATCTCACAGTGGGTTACATTAAAAAAAAAAAAAAAACACCACAAAAAAAAAAAACCAACCCAGGAGATAAAAGCAAGAGAAGGGCAAGGTAGTTTTTTTGTCTTTTTTTTTTTTTTTTTTTTTTTAAAGTTTCCACTGTCTTTTTATACCAAAAGACACACTTATATGATTGTCTTTTCTTTTCCTGCACAAACAGGAATATCCTGGGAAACCACAGGCAAATTACCCAAACAAAAAGAAAGCCAGAAAGACTGTTTAGATGAAGAACCAATCAATAAAACTGCTCAGAAGCAACACTTACCTGCATCCTGTTTGAGATTGACATGGGAGGTATTAATATTGTATGTGCTTGTCTAGTGGATAAGATAATCGAGCACCATCAAAATGCAAAGCAGCTCCTGCAACTTCTCCAGCAGTAAAAACCTACTTTTCCATCCGAATTCCCTTTCTCCTGCAATGCCATCTAGAGGAAACCAGACAGATAAAAGGGAGGGCAGAGACAAAGGGCTGATGAGAAGGCGGCGGGTACTGGGTGAAGCCGAAGCTTCCCCCAGACCTAGCTAATGAAATGAATTAAGCTTTCCAATTTATGAAGCCATTAGAGGAAGAGCAAGCCTTGGCTCCGACGCCTCGCTTGTACTTGCATAACAAATCGCATTTGAACGGCGGATGACTCAGCAAGAGGATTTCCCACGACACCTTTCTAAGAAAGGCGCCAGCTCTGTACTACGGGTCTCTGGCTGCTGAAGAAATCCTCATGAATTGCATCCCTTCTTCTACGATTTAAATCTGCAAATGTATGAAAGAAAAATCCTTAAATATCCCAGATTTGACAGGGGGAATAAAGGAAAAAAAAAAATCAGGAACTAATATTTGCAGTGAGTCACAGGTACCTCCAGGCAAACCAGCACAGCGACAGGCATTTGGTTAGGGAAAGTTTAGACCCCAATTTGCACCCTCATCCATACAGTCTCCTTGCTGGGTACTCACTTAAACTCTCTGTAATTCAGCTCCCTAATAATTTCTTCTCAGAGGGGTTGTAAGTGTTTGCGAAAGACTAAGACTTTGAGACACTCAGAAGACAGGCACTTCTGCACACAGTGTTATGTTTTTCACCATCAGCTTCAGCCTTTTGTACAGCAGCAGGGACCACAGTCACCAGCCCGTAATTCCACAAGGACTAACACTATCGAGCAGTATTAAAACTTCACAGTAGATTTGCCACATGCAATACAGAGTACTGTTGGAAATGCATCACTCTTACCCTACATAGAATTTAAACTGTTCTCTCAGATCACAGCTCCCAAATACTGCTAATGTAGATGTTTCTATCCGAGGGCTCAAGCTTTCTCCTCAGAGTTCCCCCGGCCTTTAAAAATTAATCACAGTCAAACTGGAGGAGAGGAAAGGAAAAAAAAAAAAAAAACCCAAACAAAAAACAAACCAGAAAAATCTTCAAAGGTTTTACAGAATAGAACAGTTCAGAATATTTTGTTTTGACAACCACTGTCTGTAGTTTTTTTTCCTGAAAATTTAAAGGACATTTTTAAGCCATAAGTTTGATGAAACTAGCAATAAATAAGGCCATGCTAAGAAGTCTTGATGCTTTTATTAAAAGGTCTGAGCAAAAGAAAAAAAAGAAATGTTATTTGGGTCTGGACACTGCCTGATTTTTTCACAGGCATAACAACTTTAAAGGACCTTTTAAGTAGCACACATTTTAAGTGAATTTGCTTTTTTAGCAAAAAGTTAAAGAAAAGATAACTTCCTCTGGTAAAGGGAATGGAAGAGAGCAAGAACTCTGAATGCACTGCTCAAACACAGATTCTTGTGACTGACAGAAATCTCAATTCTGTATGAAATCTATTGTTCGAGGCTGGGCTTGCAGACAGCTTAAAAGCAGGAAAGTTTTACCTTATGTTCAAGGGCAAGCATTACCCAGATATCAAGAACTGAAGGAATGAACAGCCCTGGTACAGCACATCCAGAGTACAGAAGGCTGCCAGGGTCTGTGGACGGCTATCAATTTTAGGAAGATTTGTTACATCCATTTTTACAAGTATTTTCAGCACTTTTACAAAAATAATTCATGCTTTCTGCCAGTTCATATATTTTACAGATTTTTATTTTTTTTTTTGTGGAATGCCTCAGTTGCCTACAAGAAAGCAGCTCTTCCTAAGGTCTACCCCATAACCACACCTAAGCAAGACTCCATCATGGAGGTAGTAGGATGAATGGGATATTAAAACTGAGATGTAGTTATAAAAATACCATCTTTATAAACAAGATGTTAGACAGCCTGTTGGGAAGTCTTGGTCTCTGCCAAAGGTGTGACAATCCAATTCCCAAGGCTCTACTTAGTAAAGAGTGGTTTGTATTTTAGAAGGTAAATGGAAAGCCTGAGTCATCCCGAGTTGGCCCTACTTTTCAAGAACAGTATCCCGATCAGTATTTTTTAGTAACAATCACCAAAATAACAGTCCCTTGTTTCTTCTCTTCCAGGTGAAACTTGAACAGTTCAATTTATCAGTGCTGAAGAGGACTTCTGTACCTGCTGATTATGAGCACAAACAAATACTATTTCCAAATCTTTCTTACAACAATCTCCAGAAAGCTTTCCCTCTCCTAACATGGAATTTCTTCAGTTCTTACAGATACAACCATCAGGAATTTGAAAAATATATGAAGTGAGAAAGACTAGTCAACACCCTGTAATTTCTAAACTCATAGAGCAGTTCCTGGGTCACTTCCAGTTCCCCACCAAGCACACAAGAGGAACTCTCTGATGCCTCTCCCTCATCCTTCAGCGTTCAGCCTTTACCGACCAAGCTGCAGTCAGGAGATGTCCACGTACCAGCCACGTGCCAGCCCCGTCAGCCTCCAGCGAGAGGAACCCCATTGCGGGCTGGATGCAGCAGCAGCGACGATGGTGCGGTGGCCGTGCACTGACACGGCGCACCAGACCCTGCTTAAGAGCACACATTCCCTCCTCCTGCAGGGCTAATTGTATCATATTTCTTTTCTCATACAGGCATCTCTGTCTCCTCTTATTTATTTATCTCAATGTATTAGTGGGGAAAAAACCCAAGGAATTCAAAGAGACTTCTTAGGCATCAGCCGCTTTGGTAACCCTTACTAGTCTGCAGGATGGTTGTTCCGCCTGCTCTCAGCTTGGCAACATCCTTCCTTGTCCCCTACCTTCCCATCAAAAAAGCCTAGTCCTTTCACCCTCTGCCTTTAAGCCAATTTGAACCAGTGGCACAGAAACGGGCACCAGGACATCTCTAAGTGCAGTATAAAGACAGATAAATCTTCTTTCATGAAGCAGCTACTCTGCTGCACAGACCAGACTGCGAGCTCTCCCAGCAAAGCCACCTCTACATGGAAGAAATTGTCTCCTCAGCTTGCTACCCCAGGGACAGCAAAGGCTAGTTTCTATAGTTACTCTCTGAAACTCACAAATGACTTTTTTTTCTTTTAAAGCACAAAACAGGTAATCAATTTACAAAGAGAAATAGATGATGCCTCATCCCTAAATAGCCTGAGCTCTCCCAAGCTCACAGAGGAAAACAGCATATTTGCTGCCCACACATGAGTGACTTCGACCTGCAGCTGCACACAGGTTAGGGGATTTTAAATCTACTGGGACCTGATCGTGTAGCTGCAGTTCATTCAAGTATGCACTACAAACTAGTGCTGACAGCACTGTGGAGCCCTAAATATTTAGTAACACTAGTACATCGTAGTGCACCATTCTCGGAACGAGCTGAGATGCTGTTTTAATTTGTTCAGTCACAAAACAAGGGAAGTGAAAATCCAAAACAACTGCAACGAGAACACACCCGAGCCGCTGCTTAAAGTGGGTAAAATTGGGTCTGATATTTATCCTTTGCAGAGTGGTTGTCAATCAGAGAATTTCAGATTTTAGACTATACATGCCATGGTTTAAAAATCTGTTCTAGAAACTTTTCTATAAATACAGGAGAGTTTCAGCAAAATACAACAGTTGGGTCAATGAAAGAGTGGCAACTGCTGCAGAGCAGTGATTATCTCGGAAGGATTGCAGAGAGGTTAATTTGCCAAAGAGCTTATCGGAGCTAACTCCAGCTGCTAAGCCAGGGAAGAGCAGGCTCTGTGAGCACTGAGGCTTTGAGGCAGATTCAAAAGAAACGGGTTCTCCAGAAAGAGAAAGCAGAGGTTCAGCTGCAAGGGCTGGGAGCAGGTTTGCAGCTCGTTCTCAGTCGGATGGGCACAGGCACCAGGAGCGAGAAGCACAGCCACACTGGCAGGCACCCACCTCCTCCTGGGTGGGAAAAGATTGGAAGTGTCTTGACTCTGGAGACACTGTACTTTTTTTTTGGTAATCCTTTATCTACTAGAAAAAGAGAAAGTTGTATTCCTTCACTGGGAGCAAGAGGGACAGCAAAGAAATGTGAGATAAATCATACCTGACACTATTCGTAATACATTCCTCTAAAAATATACTTAGACCAAAAGATGTCCATGTACTAACCTTGATTGAGAGGTTATTTGTGCCCAATATACTAAAAAGATTCAAGAACAGATCATCCTTAAAAAAAATATTACTTTTGTTAGGCTGCCAACATCAGAGCACGCTTTGGCTTTTGGCTAAGCCAGGACAGAGGCAAGAAGGCAGTTTAAGTAATTCAGAGCAAAACTTCCTTTTGGAAAGTTACTTTTGAAAACAAAGGTCACAGTATTGTCCTAAGAAAAACATTTCTTGTAACTTGTGCTCCATTTTTATTCCATGAACCTTTAGGCATGAGATTACTCTGGTGGCTTAGGCTAGTCTCAGTACCTCTCCAAGCTTTCTAAACAATTCCCAAAGTAAATTGGGGGAAAAATTAACTTTGAAGGATGTTGGCACCCAGCTTTCAATAACTGCTGGAAAAAAAGGTACTTTGCAGGGCACAACTCTCTCTGCAAATCTTTGCCTAGGCAATCCTTGATGGAGAAAAGTATTGAATGAGACTTAGCAAAGTGACTATAAAAGAGGACAGGGTATCAAAAGTCACGGGCTTAGGGATGTCTTGCCTGGTATTAGCACTCTGTTGTAAGGTGCCCTGGGGAAATCTCAGCATTTTTTGCAAGCATTTCTATTTCATCTTGAAAATGCTTTCCACTCCCTACACTATGTTAGGCTAAAAAAAATAAAATTAAATAAAAAATAAGAGAGAGAGAGAGAGAGAGAGAGAGAAAGAGAGACTTGCATTTTAGCACTGGAGAAAACAGAGCCAAGTGAGAAGAGCCATGTATTTAAGAGCTGCCCTAAAAAAAAAAAAAAGTCTAGGCAGTTTTCTCTTGAAGTATGATGGCTCAGCAACACTGTCCTGGGTGGATATCACTGTAAATCTTCCTCAGGGCTACTCTTTATATCAGCCCATATCCTAGTACCAAGGAACAGCAGCTGATGTAGCTGTACTATTAAATTACTGGGGTTTACAGTGATGTGACTGGGTGGTAGCAGTGGCAAAGGAAGCCCCCCCCCCCCCCCCCCCAAAAAAAAACCAAAAAACAAAACCACAAACCACAAACTACCAGCACTGAAGAATGAGGTTCAGTGCAATGCCAGCTTCTCCAGTCCAATATCAACCCAGGAGCAGTAGCCCAGATCCAACACTTATAAGTTTGGGGTTTTTTTAAGAGCATATTAAAAACACAAAAAACAAGACAGGGTGGTTGTATTCCATGGGTTTGAAATTCAAATGCAAGTAGCTAGAAAAATGTCACAGACTGTAATGCCTTTGCAAACAGCCCCCAAGGCTGATTTGTCACATATTGCTGGTCTAAAAGCAAGCTCTATTCAGAGGAGCTATTCCTTCGGGATTGTAATAAAATTTTTTAGCCATCTCTGATTCAGTGCACTTTTAATCCCATAGGAATGGCTGTCATTTCAGGAACATGTAATGGATGCGAGGAAAGCCTATGCCCCATCCTTACAGGGGAGGAAAACCCCCCACCAAAATCCAGGACTGTAATTCACTCAAGATGGTTTATACTTTAACATTCTACTTCACTGCACTTCATTATCATTGAGAAGAAGGTTTTGAACATTTCCCTCAAACACCCCCTTCTAATAGTGATTGTTCTGGACACAAAATACATTTTCTTGTGGCCGTAACATAGTAAACTGTTTCACCTCCAGTCCCTCAAAGCTCCCAATCCATCCTGGCCATTCAGTTGTGAGGAAGGGCAGTGTGTCCTTGAGCACAAATAATAGGCAGCATGCAAATAAGTAAAGCAGATGCAATATAGCTCCTATTCCAGGTTAAAAGGTAGCAGCTGGTCATGTACACAGGGGACTCTTATTTTGGGGCTGCCTGAAACGTTTCAAGACATAATTGATGATTCTCCATTAGTGTTTTAGTTCAGAGAAGGGGTATGCTTTAGAAGCAAATCTCCTACCCATCCTCCCTTACCACACTTTGGTCTGTATCACGGAACAGTCTTTAAGTGCAAGAACTGGTTTCCTCCCAAATGAAACCAGACTGCAAGATGCTCTCCAGGTATGCACCAGTGTGCTTCAACTGCTTATGGGTGTTCAGTCCCTGGGACTAGGTCAGAGCTAACACAGAGCAACTGTTGCACACATGCTATAAAATGCGTACGGTGTAGACATCAGCTCCTCAGCACCATGCTGCTCTACAGACCTGCTCCCGTTGGACTGCCTGCTAGACAGAGGGCAAAAAGTAATTGTGATTAAGTTGAGCTCCTGTGAGGTTGGATACTGCTCCATAGGAAACTGCCACTAGCAAGTGGCTGAAACCCCATCTATGTGTAATCACTTTGAGATCAGTGGAGATTATTCCCCCAAGCAATCTGTTGAGAGTCAAATTCCATTCAAGATTATTCTTAATGACTTGGGATTAAAAAAAAAAAAAATGCACTTGTATCATACACATGCATCAGGATCTTGTGAAACAAAAGTCTAGCAGGTTCAGAGCTCATGCCAGTAACTTTAAAAACTTTCAGTCCATGCCTGTCTGGTAGCTGCATATTGGGGTGTGTTTCAGTAAGAAAGTAGCTTTATAAACGAAGGAATGAGAGCTAATGTCTTCTAACTAGAGGCAACAGGACAAAACCCTTAAAATTACTGTTTATTATCAGCACTCTCCATTATCAGAGCAAATTGCCTATTGAAAGAGTCACACATACACAGAGTTTTATCACTTACTAATGTTAGTCTGAGGCTGTAGGGTTTTGGTTTTGCCCTTATTAATGGGATATAAGGGAGCTTTAGGGCACGTCCTGCTGTTCAAACAAAAGAATTAGCAGCTCTCAATAACCTCCCATTACGAGAAGCCGTAGTCTTTCTCTGCAGGACATCTCTCAATGAGGCTATATCTAGACTGAGCCTGAGAACCTTCCCGTGGGATAAGTGATCTTAAACCTGCTGACTCCAGGCAAAGCTGAGGACATTCAGTGCCCCCAGGTGTCTCGCCTTTGACACTTTCCAAGATGACTTCCCTTGTCTGATGGGTACGATTGTGCTGAAAGTTCCCTGGCTGGATTCTCTGTGCAAAGCCTTTCACAAAAAAAAACCCTGGCCATTTCCTGCCGGATCAAAAAATGCATCAGCAACAGATTCACCAACAGAACAGGCAGGGATGTGGGGAAGAGGACACAACACAACAGGGATGCTCAGGGAAGGACATACCGTATCTTTCACCACAAGAGCAGAAGCAGCCTGACTCCCTGGGGCAGACAACTGCAAGATCCATGCACTACTGCCAGCTCCCAGCTCTCGACCATTTCACAAGGACTTGGCATCTAAGTCAAAATACTCAAGATGCCACAACCTAAAAGTTCAAAAGGAATAAAACACTCTTTCTTGTATTTGCCTATGCAATGATATTCTCTTGGTTTGCTTGACTCAGGAAAGGACATTATCTCTGAAGCATTCAGAAAAAATTAGTGGAGTACAAAAAGCTCAAGTAACCACCCTCAGCTGAGCTATGAAAGTAGCAATTTAGCTCAGCCTAAGGGTAGCATATATAATAAAAAGCAGACTTTTTCCTGTGATATAATTCAGATAGCCTTAATGGATTTTTTTCCCCTTTTTACTTTTAAACAGCTGCAGCAAAGTAACTTACAATTATCATATCTTCAGTTAAACACACTGTGGGGCTTTTGGGGGATCTAGCATGAAAATGTTGTCTGGAAAAAAAATTTACAAGCTGCTAAGAGTTAGTGGTAAGTTAATTAAGTGAAGATTGCCAGATTGCCACAAAATGACATGGGATTCCTAGATCCTCTTCTCTAGATAAAGTTCTCTAACTGATGATGAAGATAACACAAAGGAGAAAGAATCAAAAGCTGGTGTACCTGGAGAGCTCATGTCATATCAGGAGCTCTGTCAAATGAGCCAGTGCTTTTGATCTCGTTACATTTAGTAACATTATGCCCTGAACAAACAGCATATGTTTTAAAAGAAAGCAAAACGGAAGAATTTTGTGCAATCAAAAATTAATTCCTGACCTATTCCTGCCCCCATAGGGTGAGACTGGTGTCAATGCTTAAGCAGATAGAAATTTCTTTAATGATCAGTCTCTACAAGATCCTCTTTCTATAAACCACTTCAGCTTGGCTAATCCAAAGAAAATGGTTGAATACATTGCAGTGGACTGCACCTGGTGATCACACCCTTTCAAGCCACAGCTGTGTCCTGAAAGCAGCAGTTTGTGAATAAATAAAGCATCAAAGTGATCATGAAAACTGCACATAAAGAAGCCCTCCTGCTTAAGACTGGGCTATTCCCATATCAGTTAAAACCCCTGACACTCCAAACATGAAGAATCCCAGCTCTGCCATCTCTTAGGTTCTCAGTTTTCACTTTTTCTTCCCTCCTCACACTCAATCAATTAAAAAGTATGTTCTTTTAATTTAATTCAGTTGTGGGTTCCTTGCTATGCTCATGAGCTTGCAAGACAGGGACTCCCTGTATGTCCTGTATGGACAAGTCCCCTCTACCCTGGGCACTAGGGACAAGGTGGAAAAATGGCTCCAGCACCTCCTCCTCTTCCCAGAGCTACCTGCAGGGAGTTCACGCAGCAGAAGGATTCCTATTTAACACTTGCTACACACGGAGTTTATGTAGTCTACCTTATATCTTTGGGCAAACCCACCCCTCTAGAGGATGTGTGGGGACAGGTTTTATGCCAATGAAAACCAATCCCCAGGGCAGTGCCCCACCTCCCCATTCCCCTTGAAAACTCTGAGATTTCTTGAATGCTGTGCAGTTTCTCAGCAAAAGTGTTTGGCTTTAATGAAAAACTAAGGGGAAAAAAGGTATAAACCTGTCAAACAAACAAACTAGCTATCAAAGGGATCTAGCCAAAAGGAACAAGCCTATTAAAGGAATCGTTTTCTGCACCAATATGTCACTGCACTATACTCTGTGCATAATTATTACTTAAATCCAGCCATCCCATGCATTATTAATAGGACCAGCCAACCTCAAGTCCCTGTGCAGCCTTAAAGCAGATATATTAAATATTCCCAACAGGAAATGGGCAACCATCCATCATCAGCAATAGACTACACAGCTAAGTCAATGCCTCTTTCAAGCAGGTTTTGTTTTGGTGTGATCAGCAAGGCTGCTCTCCCTCATCCTCCAAACTGCCTTTACTGTCAGATCTGAGCAACATTTCCTCATTTCTCCATGAAGTATGCAAGTTTACCCTTTATTGGGAGCAACAAAATCTTGTGTAGATGCTAAAATGCTCTGGGAACAGAGAGCAACCTAAGCAAACTGACAACAGAAAAACAAGAAGTAGTGGGGAGTCAAGGCTAAAGGATTAAGGATGGGAGAAGGGGGAGGAAGAACAATGCTCTTATTGCTGCTGAGGGCAATGGAGACATTTGCCCATGTTCATGTTCATCTGCCATGGCTATAAACCTGTTATTAAATACAGGCATATGCCAATCTACCAGCTTATAATTCAGCATTACTCAGATCTGGGCAACCATGATCCTTGCCCCTCCTAAATTTTGCTCTATACACCTCTAGTCATTATTTCTAATTGCTTGTGCTCAGTTGTAGAGTAGTGGTTTTGTACAAGGCCACACCGCTAGCAAAATCCGTAAGTGAAATGCTGTTTTACCATAAGCGAGGTGGTCCTTTCTCACGCAGGGGCATGGACCAGAGCTAACATGCTCCAATTGTGTGGAAGAGAATTTCTTCCTCGAAAGAGGCTCTGGATCCAAACCCTCTCCTCAGAAAACACACAGGTTTTACATAACTACACGACAGGAGATAGTGCAAATTGTAGTGCTTCTTGCATACTCCTGTGCCATGTCCTCTTTACCATGTATAGTGAAGTGATTCAGTAGCATCCCATGCAAGGTGTGATTATGGAGTGATTCAAAGTAGCAGGCCTGGAAGTTTAAATGCTTCAGCAGCAGGTCAAGGAAATGCCCACAACTTATATGTTAGGAGAGTATTTGCTACGAAAACATTTGGCTAGAGATTTACAGGGGCAAGCAGTAATAGAAATGTGAATACGACTTGCTAAAAAAAAAAAAAAAAAGTGAGGAAAGGGGGAAAAGTCTAAATAATAATGCCATGATATTTAAAAATGTATTCTTTTCACTGTAGAATACAAAGAGCAGAGAGAACAAGAAACACAGAAGAGACACCTGTGCTGGAGAGCACTGGGAAGTTTACAGCCTCGCTCCACTGACTGCTGTCAGAGGAGCAGTACGGTACGTTAGATGTGTGCTATGGTTTTTGTCTAACGGATACAACACGCCTGAAAGACAAAGATATCAAGCCAGCTGGTTGTGAAGGTAGCCCCTTGGGCTCCTGTTTGTTGCTGGGAAGCCTAGAGTATTTGACATTTCTTATCAGTAAAAATGAGCCGGAAAGGTTTCCTGCTCACAGGGGGAGGCATGGAAAGCGGATGAGTAGATTCTCTGAGAGATGCTCTGTAACATATGGTTTGTTGGAGGAGTGAGACGCTTAATGTAGTAGTTATCAATACCTGCATGTGTACTTAAAATAAGATAAAAGTTAATTAGTTCCAACTTCAGTCCTTCCTTTCTGTTGATAATCTCTCATTTTTTTAATCAGTCTGTAAATGACAGGCAAAAATCTAGCCCCCAAATCAGGCTGTTTGAGAACCTGAAGTAATTCCCCCGGTGGCACCCTCCACAAAGCAGCTATCTTGAACTTCTACTATCTTGTTCTTAATTTACAGCATGAAATATAGTTTTCGGAATTCCTCTCCTGCAGCATGACAAATAGCCCATTGCAATATTATTGGGTGGGGGGGGGGGGGGGGGGGGGGGGCGCATGCAGAGGAGAGGGGGGGAAGTGATTCTAAACGGGCTGTTTTCAGTATCAACAATCTAAAGATGCTATTAGCAGATTACCTGAACAATATATTACTGCTGAACCAAGTTGCATTAGAAAACACTGAGTCATGCCAGTGAATTAATGAAATTAGTTTGAAATTATAGATTTTCCAACTAAGCACCAGCACAGTTTGGGTTTTTTGTCAGTTGCTGTAATCTTCCATACCCATAGCCCGCATTACTCATCTTGTTCCTTGCACAAACGAGGGGTAAAACCTGAAAGCTGGGGGTCACAGAAGCTGTTTTAGAAAAATAAAACTGCAAGTAACACAGTAACATTAAAAGCCACATGCTTTCCTCACTCAAGATGATTCCTGTTCAAATATCTGCTTTTTGGGGTTTTAGTTCAAATTGTCACTGATGGCAGGGACTTAACCTGCAGAGGGTTTAGAAGGTTGCTTGCTAGGATGTATAGTAATATGGGCAAAATGAAACATCTCAAGGGAAGAGCTACTTGTATGACTGAAATGAGCCAGCTTACAAGCATCTTGAAGTTTACTGCATGGATCTGAGAGTTAACCTTACTTTTCAAAGTGTATTTTTAAACCCAAGAGTGTTAGACAAAAGAAAAAAAAAAACAGGCTATTTTGGTTCTGCTTTTATTTCTGTGGTTTGTTAGACACTGGGGGAGTATAGAGAGATAAGATAAGCCAGTCTCAAAGCCTCCTCTTTCTTATGTTTATATCCAGCCAGACCTGCTGCTTATCACTCTGCCATTTAACTCCCTCTCTATTAAGTAAGAAGAGGAGATGAGGGAAGAATTAGTCTGGCTGACCCCCGAAATCCTTTCTGAGAGGGACATGGTGCAGACAGCAAGAAGGGGTGTTTGAGGGAGCACTGCTAGCTGAGCTACTTATCTAGAGCAGCCCAAACCTTTGCAGGCTGAGGAGCAGGGCTGGTTATCACAAGAGCGCAGCCTGCCTACCTTTGTTTTTTTGTCTCCCTTTAGTTCAGCTCCTGTTTTAGAGCTCGAGCCCCTGGCAATACTCAAAGGATGGGATGGTATACATTTTTGTTTTGATGATTATGATGATCCTGCTGTCTCAACATGAGGAAAAGGCATTTGGATCTCTGCATCTCTCTAGGTTGTCTTGTATTTTGGTCCAGGAGTGATGTCTAGAACACACAGGATGTCCCTGCCTGTGTATAGAAGAAACCACTCCTCTGGGAATCTTTCTCTGTGTTTTGATGTCCCAACAATCTCTTGGCTGAATCTCAGAAATTTTGGGAGAGATAGAGAAGCTTTGGCACAAAGGCAGAGGCTGTTTTAGGAACAGCTTTGTCCTGAAACGCATCAACCTCTTCCAGTACAGCTCAGTCCCTGCGTGGTGAATTAAAGTCTGTCTCACCCTCCTGTCCCTACTCAAACAGAAAGGGAGATGACCTTAACAGGACAAAAGTGTAGTGTCTGACCTGAAACTATACCTTAACATCTCAGCCATGCTGTAAAAAGGGTAACAAGCCGCAGGGAAGCTGGTGAGCTGGATACAGGAGGTGGGAAAGACTGACCAGATACTTTGGTGAGTCCCAGTCAGGAATTCTGTTTCTAAGAGAAAGATTTAAGATAAAGATCCTGCTCATTTGTCATGAGCACTGCAGAAATATACAAAAATTAAACTCAGTGGACAGAATGTGAGTGCAGAGAACCAAGTGGAAATTGGGCAGATAAGGTAATAACCATTACCCTTGGTCCCCTGGGATTATTGTCCACTAGCTCTGCAATGCACTACCTGCTGCTTCCCAGCATTTGAGGATGAGCACAAATGAGGGAACAGGTTAGGCCTACTCTTTGGCTCAGGTGCAAAGAATGTATTTTTTGCAACACGCATCATCGCTCTTAAAGAATTCATGACATCCCCAGAAGCAGCAGCTTGCTGCAAACATACTCTAGAGCTCCATGTCTGATCCAGAGCCACACACTGGGGTGCACAAGTTATGGTCCAGACTCAATTCCCCTTTTCTCAAATGGACAGATTAATGAAGCCATCCTTTTTGGGCACTGACACCAGCTGTATCTCTAGTACACCTGCTGGAATTTGCCAGCATTTCTTCTTTCCCTGCTTGAGATTTTTATTCCTCCCACAGTTCTTTGGCTTCTGCATGAACCAAATCCCTGCTGGCAATGCTGTGTTAGACCGCACTCCTTTCAGGGAAAGGCTAGCATGGTGGACTGCATGTCTTGAAAAAGGGAGTTCTGGTAGTCCAGGGTCATTGCAACCAATTACACCATCCAATTCTTCACTGATCCTGCCCTTGACATTGAAATAGTGACCGGTTTCGTCCTCCTACACAGTCTCTCTATTCCACTTGGTTTTTCAGAGGCAAGAATGCATACAGCATCCCTGTATTATAAAAGTCTTTTTCATGCTGTGCACGCTGAGCTGTTCTAAGTTATTGTGGGTTTCCACCTAATCCAAATTACTGAGGCACAGGCTGGGAAGTGGTAAATGAGGCTGACAAAGAATTAAGAAAAATGCTGTCCAGGGGAAACATTGGCTCCAGCTTAACATTTCTAATTTCTCTTTTCATCTAAATGGGAGCAGTGGGAAAGAGGAGGTTCTTGTTTCCCACACCCTCTCCAATTATAATATTTTTCACACGGCACCTGAAGAAGTCTCAGGCTGCACTATTAGAAAAATCAAGCAAGGATGAGTACAACAGTTCCTGAAGTAGTTATCTCAGGTGAAGTTTGGTATTGTAGCAGCAGACAATAAAGCAATAGAAGAGAAGACATTTTAACCAGAGTATTCAAGCACATGCTTTCTTGTTAAATAACTGTCCAGAAATCACAAATGCCAACTGAAGAAAGCTCAGGACAACTGTCCACAGGCATGAAAACACATGGTAAACCCTGGCCACATCACAGGAGGAGAAAGCATTAAGTCAACCATGCCAGGACATACAGGCTGGGACTAGGGGCTGCAAAGATTCCAGCCTGAAGGCTTCAACCCCTATGTCTGCTTCTGGAGCACGCTCTGACTCCTCCCCTGCCCTCACTCTTTTCATAGCACTGGAGAAGATGGCCTGTGTCAACAAGTCAAGCAACTCATGGCTCTTGTACACTGCAAGCAGCCTCCCAGGTTCAGAGAGAGAAAATATTTAACACTGAGGCATATTAAGAGGAGGGAAAATAACCAGCAGCAGGCTATACCTTCGAGCATCTGACTGAGCTTTCTGCCCTTCTCAGGGAACCTGTTTAGATTTCTGTTGACTGGCAGTCAGCCCGTCTGCCTTACTTATACTTACTCTGGTTCAAACAGCTTGTCACAGAATTTTACTTGGAGGACAGCTTGAGGTGGAAGCATTTAGCATCTACCACACCTGCTGAGCAGGGCTGGTTGTGGGCTATTTCTACTACACACCTCCAAGTGCAAGGTAGCGCATAGCCACATGCCCTACCTGTCCTGGCATTAAAGATTATTCATCTTCCATGCAGAAACCTCCCTGCAATTCCCAGCCTAAACATATTCACGTTTTTATACTACACTGTCCCTTAGTGCAAAACACTTTTTTTTCCCCCCTTCCTCAGCATTTCCTCCACCAAATACAATCACTATCTCTTTTACCGTTTTGCTTTTGACAGTCTACCTCCCAGCCTCCTTCATCCTTCTGCGTCCCACTCCCTTTTGAACAACCAGCAGGAGGAAAAGGAGGTTGTTTGGGTTTTTTGCACACAACATCCTAGAGCACCTCTGAGGATCGCCTCTTACCTTCAGGCTGACTCGGTTCAGCTACAGAGCTCTCAGCTGCCCAGGGACACGGCTATGCTGGATAAGGGACAACAAATCCTGCCAGTGGAGTTGTAGCATGTTGAGCAGATCTCAGTAAAACAACCCCACCAACCAAGTTCAAAATATAGAAGAAAGGCAGAGCAGCACAACTACCTTTTGTACAAGGAAAGCAAGCTGCCTCTGAGGGCTTTAAGACTCCCAGCACTGCAAATGTGATTGAAAACAGCTGAGGAGGCACAGCCAGGTGCATGAACAACCCCACACTCAACTCTAAAAGGGACATGATTCTACATTTCTCTTCTTAAGAGGGCCCCTGGACTTTCAATGAATGTTTTTCAATAAAATGAAGCATTTGCATAAGTTTCAATTTGCAGATCTGCTGGATTGTATTGGTTAGAAAGGTCTGAAAGCACAGTAAGGATGGTACAGGCTGCAGCCAGTTTTCTAGATTGTGTTGTATGGGGTTAATATAGGGCAAAGCAGAGAGGTCAGCATGCAAGTATTTATGGAGAAGAAAGCATGCAAATTTGTTTAGCAGCTACATTGATTCTTGACACTAACTTGTCTATTTACCTTCAAATTAAGGAAGTCAGCAATCTATGCTTACTGTCACTGCAGACAGATGAATGGGGGGTTCCTAATTCTTTTAGGAACAACTTCAAGTAGTTCTAAGTTTGTTTTAAAAGCAGAATGGGAAAGCCAGAGGTGAGAAATAAGGGGAGTCTAAAAGAGCTTGAAATTCAACACCTTAACCTCAGCTATTTTCAAAAAGTTTTGACTACTACACCCATGGCACTCAACCAGCCCATGCACTCTTTTACCAGAAAAGCTGCATTTTAGTCCCTCTTCTGTTCTTGTCTTTTAAAGAGCAGGTCATATTTCTAGCTATTCAGCACTAACCTCAGGCTGAGCCCCCAGCCTCACCTGAAATAATGGCCAGCACATTAGCATTGGTACAGTGCCCCAGGTGCCTACTGTTTAATCACATGCACCTGGAAAGCTCCATCCCCTGGCCAGCACAAATTCCCTACACTACAATCAACATTAAAGTTAACCTACTGATTTATTTTTTTAATTCACTGAATCACATGACAGATTTTCTAAAGAGATTTAAACGTTTTTATTTTGAAAAGTATTTATAGAAAGGTAGTTATTTTCCTCTCCCGCAGTTTACCAGATCAGCTCCTAACATTACAGGTATCTCACACAACTGTTCCCCTGTACCAGGATTTTTAATTCAGTTGTCCTTCTGCCTCTCTTTTTCTATACCTTTTTCTATACTACAAGAAATTTTAGCTGATTTTCCCTCCACAATACAGAAGTACTGTTGTGAAGGAACTCTGCAGTGGAGTTGTTCTAGATTTACACCACTGGGAAGCAGGATCTGTCCCATTAATACTGAGGAGCAAATACCACCCATTATCATCAAAATGGGGCAGAGTGAACCAAGTAGGGTGTATTATGGGTTAATAAAGCATTTTAACAAGATCTCCTTATCTGTAAGGCCAGAAAGAATGAAAAAACATGTACATAGGCTGAATTTGCAAATAATCCTTTCCCATTGATGTACAGTTACTGGAATGTGTTTAATTGATAAATTACCTTCCTGTTAGGATTTTGTGAGTGATTTAGGGGTAAAATAAACGTCTGGCAATGACTTAAGAGCTGGTAATGTTCAGCTGACATGAAGGAAAAAAGTGCGACCTGAAAAAAAAAGATTACAGTCATCATCATCATCATAGACTATATATCCTCATAAAGAAATTGGAGGAAACTCTACAAACCTCATCCAAATTAGTATCCATGCCAACACAGGGTGAAGTTGTATGTGTCGCACAGGCCCTTTTGCTTACTCCAGCTGGCTAGATACTCACTGTTGTACCATTTTGATTTTATGCTCTACATCTTAATACAAAAGGAGAGAAGTTTTCAGTTGCTGGGATGATGCTCAGGCATTTATTACACAGGCAGCATCAGGAAGGAAAACATTTTCAGATTTAGTGGGAGAGAAGTGAACAATGATCTTAAACAGAAAGCAGCTGTGCTTGTGATGCCATGGCCTCAGCATTTCCCTGTGCAGCGTGGCAGTGCCCTGGGAGTGCTCTGCAGTCAGGGCTTGAACTGCTCCCAAATATTGCTCTGCTGACATACCCACACCTGGGTGAGGATGGGAATGCTTTTTCTTTTGGACTCAGTAGTCCCAGATTCAAAATATAAACCTCTTTTTCTACAATTTTGCCCCTGTGTGGTCTACATGAACAGTCCCACAGACGTGTTATGCTGCAGATACAACCACCGTGACTGGTTCCCCACCCGCACTGCTCGTCGCTGTCGGCACTCCCATCAGCATGGGTTTGCACGGACCTGGGCCAAGCAGAAATCTCCCAGCCCTGGACCTACAAACTAGGGGGACCGTTTTGCCCCATCCTCACTAGTGGATGTCAGAGCATCCTTCTGAGTCCATTGGGAAGCATAACAGCCTGAGGGAGGCTGGTTTCCAGACCCGCTCCAGAGGTTACTTTCCAAAATGCAGCTTCTGCTGATTCATCCCTACCGACACTGCTGACTTCCTGTAAACGCTTGACCCAGGACCATAAATTACCGTTAAGGCTGACAAGGATATACCCTCCGTGACAATAACTCACACAGCTGCTGTTTCCTAGCACGAAAGAACATCCCTTTTGCTTTGGCACAGTGAGTACATCATTTGGGATTATTAATGCGAGCATCTCTCGCTGACATTAATGAGGCTGGTGCACTCTTGACATAGGAGGACAGCCATACTCACACCACGGGGCTCAGACACAGCACAGTGACCATCATTCTCCGGGGGAAGAGTGATTTGTTGCAAAGGACTCATTTCTTAATGTCTTCATTCTCGGCACAAACCTCTAAATGGCATTACTCATCCCTCATGATACACGAGATATCCTAGAAAAGGCCACTACTGCTAGGCAGGATGGAAATTATAAGGGCTATCAAATCAGTCCCAAGGCTTCAGGGCCGGAGCTGATCACCAGGTAGAAGCAGGAAGGAATCTCTCCTCAGCAACAGCGTTGCTGCAGAAAGGTATGGATTGAAATGCTCACGGAGCTGGGAAGGCAGGAGGAGAAATTGGTTTTCAAACATGCAGTGGGGCCATGGCTAAAAAGGAGCAACTGCACTGAACAGTTACAGGATCCCCTTTGAAGACAAGCAAAGCACGGGGTCTTCACCCTTCCTAGAGTAAATTTCCATAATGCTCCACCTATCATAAAGCAATCATATAATTCAAGGTTAATGCTTCAAGACTCTTAAAGGTACAAACTTGCTGCAATGTGCACTACGTTAATTACAGCTAAAATTATTCCCAGCATTTTTACTTTGGTGCTGAAACATCTGTTTGCATCTGCAATGAGCCTCTCTTATCCCACAGCAAATTGCATAATGTTTTCATTAGCACGATCTAGCAAACGACAAGACAATATTCCAGTGATGTTTCTCCCACTAACAGATGTGATCTTGTTGAAATCTCTCCCTTTGGTTCCCTTTACCTTCTTGCTCCCCTGGAATGAGAGGGTATAGAAAAAGGGAGTATAAAATAAAGGGGAAGTTAAGCAACCTCATTAAAAACAACCTAGAGCAGCAAATGATTTGAGGTTTGGAGAAAGGGAGTTTGCATGTTATTTGCACTTGTTCTTGTAGATGTAATGACCAACAATGTGCCTCAACCCCAAAACTTTATTTTAAATGAGGTAAAGGTAGCTGTCACTTTTAGGTGAGATGACTGGCTGCTTTATGAAGCTGTTCGCTGTGTAGACTCAATCACATCTTGCCAAGTACATTTCTTCTTTCAGTCTGATTTCTAGATTGAGGAGGGGATCTCACAAGTTTCTGTCTCAACCCAGTCTTTGGTTGAACTGTTTAAGCCTTCGGTACCTCACCAGGATCTGCATCCAGACATGTCACTCTGCTGTCTCTGGATGCGGTGGGAGTGCTGCCCAGAAAGCTCTTACAAACTCGAAGTATTTCAGGGCAAAAGAGATCCAACAACAAGCATATAGAATACTAACACACTTTGTTCACTGGATATCAAAAGATTTCTCAGTAGGAGTCCTGACACAACCGAGCTCCTCATGGTCCCTCTGAAGCTTCTAAGGTCTGGTGTTCAGCCCATGTTTCCCCACACAGACCATTTCTGAACCTTGCTTGTTTTGGGAGAGTATCCTTAAAACCTTCTTAATTTTTTTGATATTGCTGCCACCCCAGGAGTTGTCATGCTACTTTGTGACCCAGCTGTCACTTGAGCCTGAACTTTACCAACCTCCTCTGAAGTTTCTGTGACGGCCCAGCATCCTGGCTCAGGTTTGGAGCCAGATGTCTAGCTCGCAAGTAGGGAAATGTGAACATGGGTGGAAGACACTGGTTCAACCTGTACCTTGCCCCTAAGGGCAGCATGATTGTCCTGATCACTATCCTGCCCAAATATGCCTCACCCAAAGTATTCATCCTCCAAGACTATCTCAGAGAGCCTGGTAAACTCAGCCTTGCTCCCATGTCCTCTTGTCCCGTTCCCATGCTGCCCAGCCCTGATGGCCTTTCATAAAAATGCTGCGTGTAGCAAAGGCACTTCAGGGGAGATGCAAGAGTGGATGAAAGGTAGGGAATGAAGGTGAACCCAAGATTGTCTGTACTTGTGCATCATGGAGATGTAACTGGAGTAAACCACAGATGAACTAAGACAGTACAGCTAGAAGTGCCTGAGGGTTGGGGCTGGGGTAGGCAGTCTCAGTGTAAGCACACGCAGGAGCTGCTGTCAAAAGCAGTAGGAAAATATTTCTTCAGACCAAGTCACTTTCTTACATGGTTTGTAGCCTATTATCTGTTAGTACCCAGAGTTATTGGAATAAATCTTGTAACCTGTTTTCAATAGAATTATGTTTGGTGTCCGGATCATTCCTGTTGCTCTCTTCCCCTCTCCCTTATTAAGCAAAGGCAATTCATCTGCACAAGGAACTCTGATGACAGATGCAGTAAAGAATAACTTTATGCCACCGATCAAACACTTACCGCATTCCCAAAGTTACAGCATAGCAGTTCTATAGCTGTAAGAAATCCTTTTTTGTTGTTCTCACTTAGCCTGGAGGACATCAGGACTTCATTTTCTAAAATCAATAAGTGAGAAGAAAGTCAGACTTAGCACATCAAAGCAGCAATAAAGTGTTAGTCCCTCTTACTCTCCTCTTCCTATGTCTTGGTGTTGTCCTTCAGGGATCACTCCTAAAGGATTTACCATCCCATCCTCAGTTTCTGATCAGAGTCTCGGCAAGGTTTCTTGGGTGAGTTGATGGTCCTGGTGAAGGCACTAACGGTCCACAGATTGCTGGACTAAGGCTGAAGTGAACTTTTGTACTACAAAGATTTACTTCAGCTCTTGCAAAGGTTGTCTACCACAAAATACCCAAATGTATGTTTTAGTGTACATCAAGTTGGCTTGAAAAATTGTGAAACTGTCACAATGTAAACTTGTAGTTAATTTTAATCTTTTCCCGTTTTTTTAGCCTTTAGAACGCTCTTTGAAAAACTTCTGTCCCCAATCCTGAAGGCTACAAAATAAACAAAAGCTTACATTCTCTCTTAGTCAAGTGGGAAATTAAAGAAAAATTACTCTTGCAATGAGCAGCAATACTATATTCTCACACAGCATCAATAGCCATCTAGTAAACAACTCAGATCTCCAGCCAAAATTCTTCTTCCTTGCTTATGTTTATTTCTGGAAATTCCTTAAGTAAATAAAAATCAGCTTGGATTACCCACCCTGCCTGTGCTGTTCTGCTCTATGGATGTGTCCTTGCTGCAGACCTCTTTTAGAAGATGTTGCTATGACTCCTCACTCCCTGATTGCTTGATTGGAGCAACCTACTCAGTATCTTCCTTTGTAAACCAGATTCCTCCAGCCTCATGGGTCATGCAATGTATTATAACTATGTTTCTGCTGGACACACTGCTAAACTTCTATCATCTGCTTTGCCTTATTGCAAAATTAGCCAGAAAACAACAGATTTGTGCCAGGCTTTGTATAAAGCTATTTGAACCATATTTGCATTATGGTTCAAAGACACCAACCAAATGATAAAACTCTTGAACTGAGACTTGAAACAGATATGATAAATCAAAAATATAATTAGTTCTGTTTCAAGTTGGGCAACTGAGGCACAGTGGGGTTGAGAATCATTGTTATACTGAAAACCTGCAACAGGCATAAAGTTTGAATCTGACATTGCTTTTCAGACATTACTTGGACTCTTTCTTATCCTTTTGGCTGGTTATCTACTCTCAGAGCAGTCTATACTCTGTGTCTGAATCAACACTCATTGCTGTCTTATTTTTCTTTCCCCTTTTTTATAACCTAGGCATCTGATTGATTAACCATTCTTTATTTTGTGAGTGTTGCCAAACTTTCTATTTGCCTATAACTGTGTTCTTGTGTTTCTGGATCATTAAGCATGTAAATTAAATTCAATTGCAAATTGAATATATAATTGTGCATATGCAGGGTCTTGAAGAATAAGGAGGACTTTAATGAGAGAAGATATTCCCACATCTGTAATTCTGACCTACTCAGTCTTTCAGAAAGGAATTGCTCAACAGATTTGAAATTGCATCATTTCAAATCATTTTGGCAGCTTTTATAGTCAATTATTTTTCTCTTATTGAAGTTTTCCGGAAAAAGAAGGGCAACCCTTTCATCCCGTTTCTGGTTGGGAACGTGTCTACTGCTAGACTGGGAACCCTTTGACTTAAATTTAGGTATTTAAACTTACAGCTCTGAACTGAATAAATAGTATACCTTGCTTTTCAGTGGAAAGAAATGCAAGTGTTTGGATCCTAGAGCCCAGGCAAGGATTGAGCTTTGCCACTCCTAGTGCCGGATAGAGGGGCCCCCGCAGCTGGAATACCTCAGTGCAGTGGCTTCATAGATGTCAATTTTCCCTGAGACTCACTAGAAAAATCAGGACAGATCAGACAATCCAGTTAACCTTTTCCTCTCTGAGGTAGGATATCCTTTTTGACAGAATTGAAACCTATGTCCGTTCACAGAGGGTGGGAAAGTCATAAAACTCAGAAAGTCAACTTTTTTATTTTCTTTCCTCAAACACAAAGGAAAAAACCCCGTCCATTTATGAGGATTTTACTTCCAGAATGAATTGGCTTTAATTTTGGACCATTTGTGATGCAACAACATAGGGCTTTGCCAAGGATGTTTCCTTGTCGGATCAGATTTACATACATTGCTCATTTCTAACACCATACGTCGCATGTGGTTCCCTAAATACCAGCTGAACTCCCTGAGTATGGAGGTAAATGGGAAAATGAGATCATGGTCAGCTTCTTTGGGATTAGTGGCCAATAAAGATTTACTGGCATTTTTGGCAAGGAAAGAAGTTTTATCCTTCTAACCTTCTTGATGCAATGTATCACTTGTCCTGTACATTTTTTGCATTATTGTTAGGCTATTTAAAATACTGAAGAGTAAGTTTGATAAAGCAGCAGTTACTTAAGAGGATCAACTTACTCCAGTGCCAAAGCCATAATCACCATTGCAAATCTTCTAATAAACAAATAAATCCATCATGTTTTGGCCAAATTCCAGCCATATTAATCATTCATGAGCTGAATAAATAACTTGCAATAATTAGTTCATAGTATGGCTTTTGCTACTTTTCCTTCTCAAGGGCTATTTGTGATCTGATATTGATTATTTCATATATATTTACTATTCAATTCTATTCAGTGCATCTACTAAAATATTTTATTTCTTGGTATGCAGCTTATGGTTGACTTGCAAGGGGGTAACCCTGAGGGTTTGAAATCTGTGAAACTCTTATGTGCTGCTTTGTAGCAACTAGGTAGAACTGCCCACAATATGGTTTCTGTGTCTTGGGGAAAGAGGATGACAATCACCCTCATGGACATTTTAATTTCAGTTTAGTAGTATGTGTAACTCTAAGATTTATTTTACTGAAAATTTTATGTCAGTAAAACTTTATTGCCAGTAAAGCAGAATATGAGCATGAAAGGTTCATAAGAATTGCTACAGTAATCACATTTTTAAATTAAAGAATCATAATAGACATTTTTCAGTTTGCAACATTTGTCCAGTAATTATGCTGTACTTGGCTAAAATTACAGTCTGCAAGACAATGAGTGAAGTTATTCTTGACACCTTATCTAAACTTCATGTAATCCTCAGTACTGTAGACATCTGCTCATTTCACTGCTGCATAGTGCTGCTTCATTATCTGCCAGAAGATTTGTGGGCATGTGGTCTGCTAAGTGCTCTGGGGGTTCTGGTATTTGTGAAGGATAGCAGCAGCCACTTTCTACTCCACCTTTTTCCTCGGAAGATTTTGAAATGAACATCATATTTGACTCTGTTCAGATTACTTTTCAAGGCAAAATATGCAAATGGCCTAGAATTAATCTGTACAGGGGATATGTATGTCTTTTCTTTTAAAGGTACCAGCTCACTCAGCTTGCAAACACTCCATTTCCATCTGTCAATTCTGAAGCATTAAAATCAGCCGCCTTAATTATTTATTGTTCTCTATACCTACTAACAGCCTCTTAATTGTTTTTTGGATAGGATATTTTTAGAGGGAACCATTAAGTTTTCATACTCTGGCATTGTCCCAGACTAGAAAATTAATGAGAGGCTCTTAATTTAGCCATAAACAACTGGCTTTATTTAAAACATTCTAGTTTCTGATATTCATTTGATTAATCTTCACAGCCTGTCCTGACATACTGCTGCTTCTGGCTGTGAGATATTTACTGTATCTCCCTAGGGATATCTGCGGTCCAGCTGGTCCTGCTGCTCCCTGGATCTCAAGAGGAGCGAGGAGTTAGCCTGGGGAGCAGTGCTGAGGATGCCAACAGAGGGATTTGAGGAGTGTTGCCATATTATTTGCTGCCTGTCCTCATTGCCTAACTCTGCTTCAGCCCTTTGCTTTCCCCACCAGCTACCTCTTTTTATCAGCTCTGGCTCCCTATGATCTACAAACACATCTTTAGGCTTGTCTCAGCAGTAGGAGGGTTCCAGGGACAGACCATGCCAATGGCTGCAGGGAGACCCAGGTGCGTCTGTGATCAAACAGCCCTGCAGGCACCCTACAGATATAAAAATGACTTATACACATGGGCAAGAGCTCCAGATATCAGCATGAGACTTTCTAGTGAATAATGGGTGGATCTCAGCCCTGCTTTGGTCCCAGACTAGCTTAAAACCATATTGCCTGGAAACATCATGCAAGTGATAAAAGAAGAATAAAGCTAGAGAAATACATAGAAAATGTTTTCAGCTAAGCTTTGAAGCCAAGAAAAGCTCATCTGATTGTGCCATGTCTTCAGTCCCTGCTCTAGGATTGACTCCTTCTCTTCTCACCTCCTCTCCTAAACCTCCCCAAGTTGCTCTGCCAGGGGTTTTTTTTGACTCTTGTATCTTATTTTAAAATGGCCAGTATCACTATCACTAAATGTAGCTTCTAATTTTCTTCTTCTAATCCCTCCTGGTACAGACTTTTTGCCCCCCAAAAGGGAAAAAACCCAAACCCAAGCAAAGTCACTTTCTAGGGGCTGCAGAATAGCTGCTTTCCTGTCCTATGCCTTTTTCCTGGGATTTTCTTTATTTAAAAATAAACAGCATGGTTTTGAAGTAGTCACCAGAAGGTGCTAACTGACAGAAATAAAACATCCTCAAGGGACCTGATACCAGCATTCCCCTGCAGAGATCCACTGCTCTGACGAGAGTTGTAAGACATTTTTAAAGAACCAGCTCTTCATGGCTCCGCTGGTTCAAGCACTACTTCTCTCATCGGATAGGGAGAAGGCTTTGGGAGCAGAGGCCACACTTTGCACTTCCCTACTTCTGTTGTATTCGGTGCCTATTTCCTTCCTTCGGAGCACAAAAATCAGATGGGGACTGCTATGAAGAATGCAGATGAGAACTGCCTGTCCTGTCCCTTCAGGCTTGCTTTATTCCTTTCCAGATAAAAGTTGTCAGCTGCAACCATGTTCAGCAGAAAAGAGAAATGGTTGGTCAAGAGTAGAAGAGACAAGTAAGGACCTCTCAAGAGATCACTAACCTATTTTTCTGTAGTAAGGACCAGCTAGGATGAAGTTCCTTGCCTTTACACCACATATTTCTAACAAAAAGAAAGGTATTAAAATACTAATTTAGTACTAGATGCAAGGGCTGGATTGAGGTCTCAGGAGAATAAGGCCTTGTTGTTACCCCAAACACCAACATGATCCAGTAAAACATGGAGAAAATCCCATTTCAGTGCTTTTACAGGGTGTATAAGTCCCGTCCTGGGCTGACCTCTGTTGAAGGTTATAGCAGCCCTCATCTTCACAGCACTGCTGATCCTAAGCCTAGGCAGGAATACCACACCACTGATTAATTAAACCAGTTCCCCATGTAACAGCTGGTGGAATCTCTTTCCTGTCGGCACACCTATGTCCATGCTAGGTTTTGGCTGACATTTTGATATCATGTGATTTTTTTTCATGTCCTTAACTGATAATGCTAGACTGACAAAACATGGCCACCAGGTACTACCTGGTACTATTCATCTACTACACCAGGTACCACCCATCCATCCTGGGTGTTGCATGCTTGAGGTGCTGAGATGGACTCTCCACTACAGAGTCATTCACCTCTCAGCCACCCACACTCCCAGTCAAACAAGAAGGAAGCTGAAATTTCCTTTTTTGCAAGCACGTGGCAGAATCAGAGCAAAAAAAAGCTTTAAAAACCATTTGATATGGGTCATTCCATCAACACCCTAAAATATTAAGCCAGAGAGAAGCAAAATCAGGAGGGGGCTTCTTCACCTACAGGCAATGATTGGAAGTGCAATTCAGAGGCAGGGTGAAAGGCTGTGTTCAAGACTGGTTATTTCCCTCACACACACATTTATAACTCCCTTAATGCTTTCTAAGAATGAAGTAGTTGTGAATAAGAAAATCCTTCTAAGACTTTCACTCCTTGTTGGACTTCCACAATGCACATGGGGACTATGACTACAAACCCAGTGCTCCCAAAGAGGGTTGGAGGTGTTCGTCTCACCACGTAGGCTCCAGAGAGGAAGGTGACACATTGTCTATATGGAAAATTTCCATGCAGGGAAAAATAGTGTATTTGCAAGTACAGTTCAGATGTTGGGAGACAGATACAGGAAACCAATACAGCCCTGACTCAAGGGTTGAAGCAAGGTGAAGAGGAAACAAAGAATACATCCTGGTGTGTTTTTATAGAAGAGGAATAAGTCAGTTTTGATAGATGCCATGACAGTTGTGAAGTCCAAGAATGAAGTAAAATCCAAAGAAAGGATGGAAGTTTTTAATGATAAAAACTCCCGAGTTCTGATGGTTGCTGTAAACCAAGCATTTCAGAAAGCATAAACCCGCTTACCTCAGGATTTAGACCCTCATGAGGATGACACCTTCTGAGGAGTACGTGCTATCTCACATCACAGGGTCTTGAACCCTTCTCAGACGTGTAGGTCAGTGCCAGACTGTCAAGCTTGTTGTGACTCCTATGACAGCTTTCCCTCCTGGAGTCACGCCATCCTCACATGAGCCACACCAACCTCGTCTGCTTCAATGCCGGTCTCACAAGGTTATCCTCCCTGGTCCATATGTGACACCACAACACAATCCCCTTTTAATGATATTCCAAATCAGCTGCCAGCTCTCCCTGGTCGCCCCGCAGGTCAAAAATCCAATAGCTTGTCTGGCTGATTTGTAGGGCAATGCAAAGCTTCTACCTCAGAAGGACAAAATAAGGAAATCTGCATTCCCTCCTCTGCCTTTCCCCCCACCACTTTCATCAAGCTGGTTTTCATGGGGTTTGTGACGAGTGAACCAGGCATTTAAGCACCATGTTACAGACACTCAGAAATAGAAGAGCAAAGGTCCCAGGTCCCCTTCTGGTGTTGCTGGCTAACAGGCTTTCCTCAAGGTGAGGAGAATAGAGAAATCTGATTAACTTCAGGTAAGGAAGTGACACATTCATCCTCTATCCATCTATTCTTGCAACCTTTAAGATGAATAATAAATAAAAAACAAAGGAAGACTTTGTAGGCTTTGTTGGCAAATGTTTCCCCTTCAGCTAATGGCAATATATCTTTACACCTGCTCAGTCAATTTTTAATCAAAAATAAAAATACGCTCTTTGACTTTTTGTTCAGAATATCAAAGGCAATTTTCAAAGGTCTTAATATCAGTTAAGCACCCAGACTCTGCTGAAAATTCGTGTACATTACCTTTTGAATTGCTTCTATATATGTCTTAAAAAATCTCATCATACGTCCAGAGATATATTGTACGATGCAATGAATTAGCTGCATATAAGCAGGGATGTAATGTTAGTTCAGTGCTTCAACAGGGCTCATTTATCCTGTTTAGAAATATGCTTGTCTGCTTCTGGTATTCCACCTAGTTTGGGTATGATATTATTCACTGAAAATACACCCCGCAGATAACAGGAAACACACACAAAGCAATTTCACTATAATTGATTCTTCTGTCAAAATGATATAAAAAGAGTAACTTCATAACCATCTGTAGAGCAAATCCATACTTAGTCACTAAGATAAGAATTAGATCTCTTGAGTTATTGAAGATTTATGCAAATATATATGAAAAATCAGAATCCAAAGATCAGAATATGTGTCTATTCACAAATGCAGATTGATTATGCGCATATACACGTTACATCTTACATGTTAATCACTGAAGGTATCACTGTGTGCAATGTACTGTTCCACAGGACAGCAAATGCCTCTATTCCATTGCAAAGATGCTCCAGTAATTATGTTTCAGGTGTTGTGAGTTCACCCCACATCACAGATAGTCATGACAGCATACCTGGATATACTTTTTCCATTGTGCAGGGACACTGGTGACATGGCCTGTCTCAGGAGCTGCTGTTCTGGGAGGTGAAAAAAGTTCTGGAAGACTCTTTCAGCTCTGCTTTTTTTGGGGGGGGTTTGTTTGTTTTTGATTTTTACGATCCAGTCCCTTACCTATGGATCAGGAATCTCCTATCTGACTTGAATTATAGTAGCATCTTCACTATAACCAGTAACCCAACTGAGTAAATGATTCCCGGCAGCAACAAAGTGTTGCCAATTTTCTTTCTTTGAGGCCAATTGTTTGTTTGTCTGTTTTCAGGGAAGGTATTTAGAATTGACCACAAATGCTGGGCAATCAGGCCTTGCTCTCAGAAGCTCTTTCATCCATCATTCCTGTTTATGAAGAGGTCATTATTTAATTTCTTGAAAAGGTTTTAGGGGAGCATTTTTAGGAGAAAAATGCCACTACTTCTAACCTTTTATTCATTAAGCCACCAGTACACACAGTCATCCTAGCTCTACCAAACATGTAAACGAGAACTTTTCAGAGCTTGGGGATTTAGAGGTTTTCTAGCAAGTCTCCTGCAATTCTAAACTAGCTTTTCTAAACTTTTTTTTTGATCACTCTGCATGAGAAGTTTCCAAATTCTTTACATCTGTAAACTCCTAAAAATGTTCAGATGGAAATGTGGCCCCCTGGGCCACAAATTTCAGTCTACAGATGGGAAGCTTTTGTTTTTCCAAGTTATTTTCCATGGGCTTGTAAAACCTAATCCTTAGATCGACGGGGTTCCATGGACCACAGCTTGAAAACCTCCAAAGTAATTCACATAAAGATTACTCTCTCCTGGCATGCAGGAACAGGTGGTGCTCTGCAGAAGAAGTAGGCTCTGTAAATTACAAACTTACTGTAAAACTGTATACATGATACACAGCATCATAAAAACTTCCAGGACCACAAATCCATAGAAAAGGCAACAAGGATCAAACTTGTGCCAGTTAACAGACTAATATCTCAGCCTTCCAGTTATTCCTGCAGGAAACTGAAGGGCCAGGATTTCCTCAGCACCTTCAGGACATCATTGTATGGAGTCCTCAGAGAGGAAAAGGTTATTTCCCTGAAAGAATATTGACATAGAAATATTTACAACTATGGCTTCCATGCAGTGAAAATTTAGAAATTCCTAGAACCAGCTCAAAAGGGAACTAAACGGGAAATTCCAGAAGAAAAATGTCCCTCCTCCACTAAAAAATTTAAATTTCAACTTTTTAATAGGTGCTGATTTTGACTATCTGAATGGTTGCTTGAAAATAAGAGATTTCCATCAAACTGTCAAGAAAAACACTCCTTAGAATTCTAAAATTTCAGAGAGCATGAAATATGGGAAAGAAAAAATGAACAAACATACGAAGCCTGTTGTCCCATTCTGCTTGTCACTGATGAGCCATATGACCCTGTTAGGAGAAAGGTAATAAACCAGTGATGTCCAAAAGGTATAAAAAGCACACCTGAAACTAGCAGAAATTCCCTTTTCTCAGAACTCAATAGCACCAGTGTCACCTTCTGGTTGGATTACCTGGGTTCTAACTCACAGCTGGGAAAACCAGGTGGATGACATGGAGCAAGCCGCTTTATGCCACAGCTCCCCAGGTCCCCGGGAAGACACCACTTCCCAGCCTCTCCAGGAAGGTGTGGGAAAGATAAACACAGGATGGCTTTTGAGGTCCTCAGAGCCTGCAGTTACTGGGGTCATGCAAGTTAGATTCATAGACTGGCCCAGTTTCTCCAGAATATCATGGTATATTTTCTGCATCCTCACATTTTCCTCTCTCTGGTGTTCCCTCACAGCCTAACCCCACACTTAACCACATCTTGCTTCCCAAGAACTGCTCTTCCTGCAAGCACTCAAGCCTAGTTTTGGAAGGTTCGTGCAACTCCTTCTCAGAGAGCCCTCACAACTCTGGAGCTTCTCCGTTCATCATTCAAGGGTGTCAAATCTCTGAAGGAAAAGCCCAACATGTCTGAGATACAAATGACACATCTAACAGCTCTGAAAGCTTTCTCTGTTTTCCTCCATCCCTGCTCATTATTTGGAACACATCGTTTGTTCCCTTTCAGAATTAACCTATGTTAATCTGTCGGTCATCTCCCATCCTGTCCTGTGTTGTATCTATCTCCTTTCCAACATTTCCTTTAATCAATATTCCCTCCAGACACACTAAGTGCAGTTCTTTTTATAAATAGATTGGTTGCTTTCACCCAGGAGATCTGACATTCAGACAAACTAAACGTCCCTTTTCATCTAAATAATTTAAGGGATCTGCGTCCCTTATCAAAGACTAATAAATAAAGCACTGCCAACAAGACACCTTCATTGTTCTTCAGTGCGTATTTAAAGTACATTCCCTGCTTGGCAGAAATGCTCGGTCAAGAGCCGTGGAGTCTCAAAGATCTCTCCACAGAGTTGTTGTACTATAAACAATACCAGCACAAGACTCCCAGGCCAGAAGGAGCTGTTGTGATCATCTGCCCCAACCTGCAGTCCAACAAAAAGGGAAAAATCACTCAGAATACCCATGACCAGCCAGTGTCTCATAACAGCTCATGTAAAACTTCCAAGACTTAAGACTCCCCTCATCTTCAGATAAATTTTGAATTATCCTCCTTGATGAGCTTACATATTTCATTTAATCAGGAATTTATGTCTTCAGCTTCTAGTCACCAAATATTACATCTGCTCAGTTAGTGATGCCTTTGTTCTCAGAAAATCTCTTTCCCATTTCAACTCTGAGGACGTCACCTCTGACCTCTTTTTCTGAAAACTTTAAGCTTGAGGCAGGTTTTTCTTGCTTGTATTTCTGTACAAGCTGTCTTTAGAATAGTGTTTCTAAATGCTGGATATCAGAGTGAGAACAAAAACTCTATCTACACAGACACTCCCCACAGAGCTTTTCTGATGTCTTTCCCCCTCTCCTGCAAATGTCACCTCCAGAGCACAGCCCTCTGATCCTCCGTCCCTTTCTCCGGTTGTGGATGGACACCAGATCTGCACGGCTGCTGTGGCAGGGGAAGCTGAGTTGTCCAACAGCTTCTGAGGAAAAACTTTAAGGCTGGTCCATTGAGGATAAGAAAAAAAGCCAAAACTTATGACCCAGACAGCAGACTTC
The DNA here is from genome assembly GCF_900496995.4 of Aquila chrysaetos chrysaetos. NCBI lineage: Eukaryota > Metazoa > Chordata > Aves > Accipitriformes > Accipitridae > Aquila > Aquila chrysaetos. The sequence continues at coordinate 14,079,054 of NC_044013.1, read as the reverse complement.
AGATCCGAACTTTGCAGGCTGGATTGATGTCCATGGCCTCATCTTTAAGGCAAGAATTTCCAGGAAGGAGAACCCATTAGTGCTGATCAGAGCTGTTTCTGTACACAGTGCTACCAGGGAAGAAAAATGAAACTATTTTGCCTTTCAGATGCTGGTATCCAGGGTAATACCTCTTACAAAAATGACTTACAAAGTGCTGAGAAAATCTTCCTGTCTCCTCATCGCTGCCTCTGCCTGGGTGCACCACACCTGCCATAATAGTATTAAAAAACGTAACCACAAAACATTATCCAGTCTTTAACAACAACCAGTCTAAGTTTTGAGGAAGGCAGTCAGTACCAATAACTTCAGAAGAAACTTCAGGAGGCATTAATGGAATGAACTGCACAGAAAGCAAGCTGCTTCTTCATAACTACTACATGATTTGCTGAAGCCCTGGAACAAAAGGGTTCATTTTCTTCCAGAATTACAGGACTGAAGGCAAGTACTTTCCAGAGACAGAACAGTTGAACCAGACAGATGAGAAAATTTTGCTTCATATTCAGCTCCCTTGGCCATCCTGCCCCACCTGAGGCCTTTTACTTCATATTTTCTTTCACTGAAACTGAAGCTTTCGCAATCAATGTCTTGGAAACAGAGACAGGAGAACAAATCACCCCACTAGATGCAACTTGCATCCTTCTCTGCTAGGAACTGTGGTTGGAGAGTGGCTGATGATCCTGACACGGAGACACGGCTCTTTATGAAATTACCTGCTCTTAATTGAGAGGGAGAACTTCTGTCATGACCAGGCAGTGCAAGGACCGTACAATTAATTTCAATTCATTACTGTTAGTGAAAGAGAACTGTTGCTGTCTAAACTAATAAGGGAATTTTTCACTGTGTCATTTATATAGCAGAAGGAGTTGTAAAATAGCTCCATGACACACACCTGTACTGCCAGAGTTTCCTTAGTTTGTCATTGCACAGAAAAGGATCTCAGCCACCATAAAATTAAATTTCTCCACGTTGCAATTGTTCAGCAATGAGACAACCCAAATTTTCTGCTAATTGAATGTGCTGAGCTACTTATATATTCATAGCGAGCTGGTGCTTTCAGCACCATCGCATTCCGGCTCTACGGGAGCCTTCCAAACGGCAGCATTGAACAAGCAGGGCTGGTGTGGGGCTGGCACAGCCATCGAGTCACCCACGGAGCCTTTGGCATGGGCTGGTAGCCCAAGGTGCCACCTCGGTGGTGGTAGAGGCATGGGTCTCCCTCCCCTCCTTGGGTAGCACAGGTGTGCTGTCCAGCCCCAGCGTGTTCTCTGGGGCATGTTTTCTGGAGACTGCTCTTTCTGCTTTGCAGAAATAGGACTAGACGGCCTAAGACAGCCCCTGATTCCTCCAGTTCACCAGCGGCTTAAGCTTACTTTTTTGTACCTCATTAGCCTCCTGGTCTTCAGAGCATAACTCTTCAGAAACCTCTAACATACTTGGAGGTTTCTAAACACAATGCCCCGTTACCTGGCACAAAAAAATGCCCTGATTCAAGGTAAGACACCCTTCGTCAATGCCTGTGTTCCGGTTCCTTGCTACAGTGGGGACAGTCTCTGGGTTGATGCGAGCATTCCACAGAGCACCAGGATCGTCTCCTGCCAGTCAGAGTCATGAAGCAAACACTCCCTAAATGCCAAATCTCAGAGTCTCTCTCTACATGTTTGATTAGATTTTTCCAATGTTTGACAGCCTCTGATATTAACCCCAGACACCCTTGCTTTGAAATCATATCCCTCTCCTCAAGTCCTGCGACCTATGTTTGTCCGAGTTTCCTAGGTCTATATTTTCCTAAAGAGCTGATATAACACTTGGTGTCTGCAGTCAGACCCCAGTGAAATATCAGTGCTCTGGTCCTGTTTCGTTCCAGGCTATCCTGGTTTGTTCATCAGTGAATTACCCTTGCACATGTGTCTCTCAAAAGCAGAAAACTTGACACATTTCATCTGTTCCATTACGCAAGAACTAGGAGATAATAAACAGAATAACACAGAGACATAAGAAATATAGCCAGGTCACAGCCATGCAGGGGTATTCACATGGTGACAGCCGATAGGTAACCAGGGTCACACGACTGCATTCTGCAAATCTATTTCATATTCACTGTTGTTGAATTTGCCACATCAGTGTAAGTTCCAAGACTTCTTAATATGCCATTTACAGCCCCAGCTACTAGAATTATCCTGTTTAAAGATTTCTGGCTTTCATTTTCTTAAAGTAATTTTCTCATCGCTGTGGTTGCACAGAGCAGCTTGAAGCAAGTATACATTCAACTCAAAATAACATATGTTTAAAAGCCTTATAATTTCAATCCTTTTATGATCTCTGAGTAATAGATCTGATATTTTTTAAAACTTGCATGTGACCAGATTGGATTTTATATATGTCTGTGAATCTGTATATACATGTGTGTACGTACATGTGCACATGCCCATCTTTTAGACAGAATCCATCCAAAAGGACATAGAAGAAAAAGAAGAAAAACCTAGCAGTGATTTCAAGGATTAATTTGGCAAGACACTCATTCCAGTTCTATATACTGCGTTGTTAAGAATAGAAACATTTCACAAATGCCTGAAAGCCCCAGAAAAACAGGCTGCTAAGAAATCATGTGCTGTCAGAAACAAGCAGAGCAATCTCCAGTTGACTTACAATGTGAAGAATCAAGAAGCAAGGGTTAAAGGCTGTTAGAGGCCAAAGCATGAGCTTTCTATCCTCTAACAACTATTTTGGACAATACATTTGAGCTAGTTATTTACAGGTACTAAGGTATCTAAACTTTTTCTGATGTCAAATTCCCCGGAAGATTAATATTGCTGTGGATCTACCCCTAACCTCTGCATACTGAGAGAACAGGTACAAATATAATGCCATTCCAGTTTCTCCCTTGTGTTCTGGAAACTATATTGCTCCTTGGTCAATGGGTTCCCAGAAGATCAGTTGGGTTCATCAGAAAGGAAAATGTAGGTCATTTATTAATGATGGAATTGATTTTATGCACAATATTTCAGGTAAGTGCATTCAGACATTCTGCAGCCCTCCATATCAAGGTCAGTTTTATTTTCAATATACAGCAGTGAGCTCTGCTGGGACCTGCGTGGGCTGCCAAACGGGCTCTGTTCACACTGGTCATGCATTAATCCACTGATTAGTTTAGTCACTCACAACATTTTATTTCCACTGCATACCTTTGCTATTATCTTTTATACTTCCTGTATTTCAGGAGTGTTATGGGGATCTTTTATTAACACATATACATGGGGATGAGATTTAATCTCTTTAATTTATTATCTATTGTATTTCTAGTAAACCCTTCTTTGTAATATCCAGGCAGCACCCTGACGGTAAATCTCCACTGCTGAAAGCCATTACAGAACTGCAAAGTATTCTTTATTAAATGTTTTATTTTATTACCAAAACTCTTCAAATGTCCTTAATATATTTTTCAAGCAGTTTTCATTTGGCAGTGAAATGACTGATCCTTGCAAAGCTTTTGTCTTGGTGCTTAAACAAGTGAAATCTGTATTCACTCCCAGGTACACAATGTCCCATGGTTTCCAATAACAGAGATTATCCACATTTTCACTGGTTGCTGTGGAGAGGGTCACTGAAACACATTTGGTAGCCTAGGAATTGAACATGTCCAAAGGATCTCATGAAAAATGCCTAGGTCTTGCAAAAGGGGTTCAAGGTTAGCCAAGATCTCACCTAGAGCAGGATCAGTCATGGAGGGAACTGCATCTTCCAAAGGTAAGAAGCAAATGAAGCAAGGACTTGTGCAGAAAGTCACACGTTACTTGAGCAGTGAAAGCTGAGACACCGAAACTGGCGGGGTCTTTTGGCTCCAAGACACCAAAGGTAGCTTTATTCACTGCAAGCCTGGCTCAGTATGAAGCTTTTCTCTGGGGTGTAAAGCAATGCCCAGGAGGGCCTCCAGCTGCAGAAGTACAGCTTCACTATGGCCTGACCTACCATGAGGTGTGACACTGTGCAATTCCTCAAGCCCAATTTTTACAGAATCATCCTCAAAGCCCTTTGAAAACTGGAGCCGGAGCCAGAGCCAAGCTGCAAGCCTGTTTATTAATGAGCTGTTCCTCAGAGGGACTAAGTGAAATTATCTGTTAGGAAAGACCTCACCAAATGTAAGAGTATCAGCTGGGCTCAGCATATTTCTTATCCCATCTGATATCCATTTTGACTGTCACTTTGCCACAGTGCAGTATATTACTGATGTGTTTCTGCTTTCTGCATAGACCTTCTAGTTTTATTTAGCACCATTTAGCAACCCTAAGGATTAACCACCTCACAAAGGAACCAGTAGCAATTTCTCCAGTTTTAATAAGCTTTTTGAGCCAGGAAGTTCTATTTTAATATTTGGCCAGTGTTTATCATATGACACGTGCACTTCCAGACCAAGTCTCTCTAACGTCTTCAATCTTTAGTTCCCTAGACGAACAGTTTACGTATTAGCCAGCATCATAATTTCTCTCAGGTCTTCTACCACTCTTATAATTCACATATTTTATTTTTAAGTGGTAAAAAGAGACTAAATGTCTCTTATGAAGCCTACAGGGAGCCAGGAATTCACAGGATGTAAACCCAGGAGTCCTGAGTCTCGTTCTCTGTCTTAAGCTCCAAGACCACAGCGGTCAAACCCAAGAGACTCCTTCACCGTCAGCCTCCCCATGAAGCTGGCAGCTGTTCTGTGATGCCACATTTTTAGCAAGTTTTCTTGCCAGTGTGCTCTCTTCAAGGTTTCAGAAAGAAAGCTCAGGCAACACACTGAGCGAAGGGTTCATCTGTCACCTCCCAGGAGGATCCGTACAGTCCCTGCCTCTCTGCATGCCTCTGCTAGAAGCGAGCGAGAGCAAGCTGCCAGCACCGTGCCTATGAAATTCAGCAATAAGCCTCACTTTCAAGGGATGCAACCACATCTAAAATATCAGAACAACCCAGGAAATTAGCTTTGGGATAAAGAATAGCTGCTAAGGTTGAAACCCTGCAAGGCTGAAGCGATGGCACTCAGGAGTAGGTCACAGTCCAGAGACATGGCCAAGACAGTTTCTCCTTTTTCCCTATGAAGCTCATAGCCCACACAGGTTGGAGTACCACGAAGCACCGGAGTCCAGCAGGACTCCCCACTGAGAGCAATAAGCAGAAAGCCTTGACTTCTGACTTGTGCTTTTTCACCCCCATCTTCCTGTCTTTTTAGTGAGAGTCTAAGAAAACATTCATTCCCAGGAGAGGATTCACCACAGACTGTGGCGTGCTGAGGAGACATTTCCTTTCCCTCATTTTTGAGCTCTGGTCTCCCACTTCTTTTCTATGCCCTGGCACCCCTGGTACTCCCCACTGCAACACTGCAGCTCCAGTCCAGCCATACAGTACCAGCAAGCAGTGAAGTGGGAGATGGTACCTGCCACGGGAAGCATAAAGTCAAATTGCAGGTTCACTCCTGCCATGTGTCCTGGCATAAGGAGATGCCGGCATGAATGGGTGACGGCAATTGAATGCTCCTTTTCCCATCAGGGCTACAACTGCTGGTTGTCCCTTGCGAGCCAGGTTACTGCAGCCATCTCTTACAGGCTGTAGCTGCAGCCCAAATAGCTGTCTGCCCACTCCATGAATTGGGCAGTCCTGAGCACACCGGAGCTGGGAATAGGGCCCCTTCCCTGCCACCACTCTGAAATGGAGGGCCTCACTTTCCAAAAAAAATCCCCAGATCAAGCCATGGCTATGTCAACACCTGCATTTCCCCCTGTGAACACACACTGTGCACTCACAACGGCTCGCTGCCCTAGGACGGTGCAGACCCCAAGGCACCCAGTGCCACCCGTGGGAGCTGGGGAGAAAGGGTTATCAAGCCAGGGGCCAGGTGGGGACTGAGCGCCCAGAGAATACCAGCTCCCATGGATTGCTTTCCCCTGTTTGAAAGACCTTTTCCCTGTAAAGTGTCATTTATAATCCAAACACAGTTTCTGTCTGTTCTCGATTCTCCCCACCAGAAAAGCCCTGCTTTTAACAAAGCCTTGAAAACAGAGAGAGAAAAGGGCTGGACATGTCAAAGGCTGCTATTATTACTGCCTTTATGTGACAGGCACAGAGGAAGGTGGCTGTTTAAATTTCTAAGACAGACAGACAATGATAGGTAGCAGATGGATGGACAGGCTCCTGCTGGGAACAGACAATGAATTTCATTTTCTTACAGCACTGTCTACTGCAGAACGGGCATGATACTGCAGTATGTGTGCCAAGTTCCCTTCACTGGAATGGATCCTGCACAGACCGGACTCTCGCACACAACATAGATCTTTATATACTAAACAGGAAAGAAAAAGGGCTGACTTACAGCTTTTGTCTTCAAAATCCATTCACAGTAAAAATCTAACGGGAAAAGGAAGACTGTCCCACTTTTTGCAGCGCCAGGAGATGCTTCGATATAACCAGTCCCTCAAGACACTTCACGGGTTTGTACAGAAATTGCTTTTCTCATCACTGAAGCACAAGCGCTCATTGAGAGAAAGTTAGTGAGCACCGAGCAGCGCATGCAGCCGCAGCTTACGGCTGACAGCGCAGGAGCCATCACCCAAACGGGGACACCTCCGCAGCTCCCTGTCCCCAGCCTCCTCTCCCGGCGCAGAGGCTGGGGTTCCCGCAGCCGATCCCGGTCCTCTTAGCTGGGGAGAGCTGATGAGAAGCCCCAGGACTGCCGCCTTCCCACTTGCCTGCAGTCCCCTTGCTGTCACAGCAGCCATTCCCTGCTGTCCCCTTCCTCACTGCACAGTCACATCCAGCCACCTGCAGTCAAGGTGAGATGTGAGAGACACAGGGAAAGGAGGGAGGGAGAAGGTTTGCTTGAGTCATTTCAGGGACTGCAAGGCCTTTTAAATGACGGTGCCAGTTTGAAAATAGGTTTAGAGCCTTTCAATGGTAAATTTTAGTCTAAGCACGCTGCTCTCGCTCTCTCTGAAATAATGCGTGTACATACACATAAATATCTCCAGGCTGCAGCCAACCCCATCCATCCCCATCGTGGAGCTCCCTATTAGCTCCAATATTCTGGCATGCAGCCTAAGACCTTTCAAGGGATGCATTTGGGAATGATCGGTTGTTTTACTATAAGAAAAATAATTCCGTGGGCTGGGGGAAACAACTCGGCAATGAAGACTAACATGATACACCTTTGCCTGCATTTCAGCTTCAGGTTGTTTCCTAAATGAAATACTTGCAGAGTACAGAGACGGTGAGTACTCCTGACCAGTGCCTGATCTGGAGAGCACATCATCCTCATCGTGGCCAGCTAGTCTGTCCTGTTGAGGGTCTGCCTTCTCATATAAAAGCCCTTAAAGCACTAGGGTTTCTTTCCCATGCGTTTTGTGCTGTTAAGATTCAAATCGCCTGTGTCTCACCTCAAACCTGAAAACCAAATCCATCTCCCACTGTGGGCCTTGCAATGCCCCTGATTGCCCCCAGCACTGGAGGCAACCTAAGTCTCAGCACTTAGGACCAGCTAAATACCAACTCTGTGACTCTCAGAGTATTCTCTGTCATTTAAAAAATAAAAAAGAAAATTAAAAAGGAGAGCGCTGTCCTCAATGTAAACAGTTAGCTCCTTCAGCTCTGGAAAGTATTTTAACATTAAGGCAACTGATTCTAATAAACTCAGAAATGCAAAAGTGTGTAAGGCTGAAGGCAAGATGTGGGAGGGTACAGAGGTAAGGGAATTAACAAGGAGCTCCACCTGAAGTCTTCTGCAGCCTGTTCCAAGCATGACATTTCTGACTGATCCCTTTCCTTCCCAAGAGAAGTCCAGCCCTTCTCTTCAAGACCCCGGATCAACACACATCACAGTATTTGAAATCTGCATCCCAGTCATCTTAACCTGGCCAGCCTGACAACTGTAGCTTTTACTCATGATTCACACTGGTGAAGTTAACAAGGTGCTTTCTGCAGGGACTACTTATAAGGAGTGAGCAAGGTGAGCAAGTCTGAGACACCAGAGATTGAGCATTCACTTGAAAGACGCCTACCACATCACAGTGATCTCTGAGCAGCCCAGAGCTGAACCCTACGATCTGCTTGCCCCATTTGCCGGGAGAATGGTGCAGGTCTGTACATAATCCACTCAGCTCCCTGTAGACACATTTCAGGGCACACCTGCAGAGGCAGTCTTCGCTAGGATGGAGCTGGTGACCCACCGCTGTGATCTGCTGCACTCCAGTGATAGCTTACAGACACCACAGTTTAATTACCAACAGACATATTGTTCCTTAGAGATCAAAGCCAGCTGCTAAGCTGCTAATTGTAGGGACTGCTCCTGTTTGCAATAGAGTTGAGTACTCCATGTGTACGTCCTTTGAGCACAACTTGTCCTACTTCCCATACCTTTGTCCGCATTCCCATAGACACCTTTCAACAAGCACCCACTATCAACATTTAAAACAAGAGAAGGTCCATAGCTGCTCAAAAATGTTTGCTCTTCTTTCCCTTTGCACATCGCCTGATCATTTGCTCCCACTTTTGCTTTGCAATAAAGAGAATAAGGACAAGGTTAAAGAAATGAGATGTGAAGACTGACCTTCCCTATAAACTCCATAGGCAGAAAATGAGGCTGAGCAGTAAATTAGAAAGTACCTGCCAGAGCTGCCCTCCCAGGTCACCTGGAACCACAAGGGAGGAATTGCAGCTATTGCCATGGCAATTCTGCAGACTCTATTTTATATTGACCTCAAGGTACTACTGAGTGTATAGTGCTAGAAGTAAAAAAGGGTATGGATGAAGTGGAATCATATGTACTGTCACTGATTATCCTTCCTAAAGAGACTCTGAGGTTCAGTGGGAAAAAAAAAAGTGCATTCTTTGAGTGGCACTGACCCCTAAGGACAGGAGTGCCTGGGTCCTCCCAGTAACTCTCATTCTCACTAGAATGACAGAGGATTTTGGTGTAACCCTGCAACTAAAAATCCTCTGCAATACATCCATCACCAGCCAGTTTTAGGTGTCTAGTTACGATAGGTGCCTCATATTTTAATAGTTGCACAGCAACTATTTAAATAAAGGAATTGGAAAACATTAACTGAAGTTGCAAATACTGTTTGACTTCTGGAGGTTTTTTTTTAATTTTCTTGCTCAGTACAAAGAAAATCTTTAAACTTGCAAGTTGAAGCCATTTGTCTTCATGATGCCAGCTGCTGACCACAGGGAAAAGGTCACTGCTATTACCAATGACAGCATCCCAGCAGATCATCCTCTCCTAGCATTTTTCCTCCTTCATTCCCTCCTTCAACAGAAGGTCAAGCATTACCTCTCCTCCAGGGAGGAGAGACTACTAACATTTCCTCTTTGCATTAGGAACAGTTAATGGAAATGGCAGTAAATCACCCTTTGTGTTCTCATACAGGCAGTTACAGAGAGCAAAGACCATCTGCTTGTCTGGACTCCCACGAGGAGCCATAAGATAAGGGAAAGAAGTTTTCTTCTTCACGTAAACCAGAATTTTGAATCCACAGCATTACCAAAAGTCATGGTCCAAGCCACTTTCATTCCCAGCTTGGAGGAGATGCTGTTGGAGTCTTTTGTGTGGCATTGTTAGCAATGTCATAACAGCATTTAATTGCTCTGGACAAAACCACTGCACTAGATACTCTCACAGACCCTAACAAGAACATAAAGAACTTGCGGTCTCAATGTAAAGGACAAAGTACGAGTGGCAAAACCCAAGTGTTGCTTAGTTGCTGGCTGGGTTTAAACCATGACACCAAGTCAAATGGTTGACTGAGATCACGGGGCAAGGCCATGCCACAGCTGGACACACTCCTACCCACTCACCGGCTGCATTGCTAGCTATCTCTAGGACACACTGCCGCCTCCCAAACTTGCAAAGCTTGTCACCTTTTCTGGACTTAGACCTGTAATACCATGGCAGTGGCATGGAACAGTCCCTGCCTGTGCAAGGAGATGCAGAATGGTATTGTCCTGTTGGTTTACACAAGGTTTATATAGGAATGTGGGGCAAGAAAATGGGAAGTGATTAAGATGAGCTATATCCTGTCCCTGTTTCCTTTTTCAGACACATTCTGAACTCAACAGAGAATACAGAAGACAAATTCAGGCACATGGTGAAATGAAGGGGAGGTGCAAAAGTTTTAAAATCTCTGACAAAGAGCAGCGATGGTAGTGCAATACAGATGACAGCTGTGGAGCTGTGTTAATGAATTTCCTTCTCTCTCAGACATCATTAATGTATGCCACAGACTGGCAATACAACATATTTGAAACCCCATGTCACTGTTCATTGCATTTTTTAAGCAATGGTTCTTCTCATATTTTATCACCTCATTTTTGTTATTATAAGACATTTCATTTGCAAGGTATGTGGCATGAAACAAGATCCACATAGACTTAGATGAAGGCATATTTAAATAGGTTATGTTTAAATAGCATCTAAGTAGGTGACAGGTTGTGCTTAACATGTTTAAATAGGCTATTTACTTTTTATCAAGTTTAGTACTTAATCAAATGGTTTGCTTGGCAGGTATAGAATGAGCATCCCCAAGGCAATAGGAGTCAGAGAGAAGGTAGAAAGATTGCCTTTTCCATTGCTTCTGTGGTGATAAAATTGCACACAGATTTTTCACACACACATTGGCCTTTCAAGCAAATCAGGAACCTCATCTGTCCTAACATGCTTTATTAATTTTTTTTTTTTTTCCTATGTGGCAAGACATTTGGAAAGTCAGCTTCTAGCCGAGTACATCAGCTGCCCACCGGAGCTGTCCCACAGCCAATGTCCCAGTGCTGATGCCTGCTCGCCCTCGAGGTGCCACGCAGCGTTCCCGAGTGTTATCTGTCCTCTCAGCTTCATTACTGCTCTACTACATCTAGGGGTGCAGAGCAAAAAGTAAGTATTGCTTCTGCTTTTCTAATTTAAATATTTTTTCTAAGGGAGAAGGAAGTTGCAAACTGCCTTCATTCAGAAAGAGTAGATTCAAATATGGAAAAGTTACAAGGCTATTAGGATCTGTGTATCTCTCATCATACATGATTCCCTCAAATTTCAGCTCATCAGGAATTACACCATCACACATTAGTGCAACCTACCCCTTGTTTTACCAGAAGTGTTTGCAGACTTATAAATTACTTTCATGTTTATCTACTATCACACTGAAAAATGTGAGACTTACTTAAGAAAATTAAGAAAATTAGTTTCTGAGCAACACCAGCAAGTGAACAGGGAATCTAGCTTTAAAGAGGTGGTTCATCTGTAGGGTGAAAACTATAAGTAATCACTGACCAGAAAAAAAATACACATTTCTTTCCTCTCCTTTTCCTGACCCTTCTCAGAATTCTTTGAGACAGGACTGTCACATGAACAGTAAATGAGGGTGGGGGAAGACTAATATAGATCTGCCTTTCAGAAATATTGTAATTAAAGGTTATTGGGCATTGGTACATGCTCAGGTCTCCTCCTGAGAAGATGTTTATTAGATATTTCATCACCTCCACCTGTCTAAGATTAGATCACCTTGTGAAGTTACAGTTCCTCATTCTTTTCTTTTCTAATATTTTTTTCTTTAGGTACAGGAGAAGGGTGGTGTGGGAAAATAAAAAACTTCCTTGGTGATTTTCAGTAGGTACCAAGAAAATAAAGAGAACTGGTTGGCTAATACAGCAGAGTTTCATAATTCCTCTTCTTCTTCCTCTTTCCTTCTCAGCTCCCTGTGCTGCACTCAGAAGGGCCCATTGCTTTTCCATCAGTTCCCAATCCTTTATTTCCCTGACATCCCATGTTCAATGACACAGCTGTGACTTCTAGGCTGAGGAAGAGGTAGGAAGCAGGATATTTTGACTTACTGACCAAAGAGGTAAAATTTCTGTGAACAGCCTAATTTCTTTTTCTTTGTATCTCTAAGAAACCAATGAGTATTCTGTTGTGTTTGCTTCCATCAAGCTTTGAGGGTTGATGTAGGTTTCCTCTTGCTTTCCTTGAGATTACTTTGAGGGCTTATACTAAAATAATGAGGCATTTTAAAAACTTTCAACCTACCTGAACTCATCCATTTCAGACACTTAGCTAACTGTGTCCCTTTGATCCCCTCTCACTGGGAGAGGAGGTGGATTTGAAAGACAATGTAACTGTTTAAAAAAAAAAAGTTCTTTTCTCTGAGGCCAACTCACTTTGTGTTATACTTTCTGGAGAAATAGCCTCTAAAAATGGCAGATAAAAGCCTGAGCTTCCTGCCTCACTCAGGGAATTCTGGTTTTATAGTTGCCTTGAAAATACTTTTTCTTATTTTAAAACACGTGAAAGACACTGAAGAGGCACAGCCAGTCACAGTCCCTGTGACAGAAATACAATTAGTAAATCAAATCTTTCCATGGGCTAAAACAACAGCTCCATGGCACCTTGGTCACTCAGGGCACTAGTAGGGAACCAGACCCTCTCTCAGCACTGCCATGCCATGTGGCCCTGGATGAGCCATTCCCCTTCCTGTACCTTGGTTTTATCTGCTTAATCCAGATTACTACAACTCTCCATTTCAGGGAGATACCTATACAGGAAATTTATAGAGAGGGCTGGCAGTAACCTCTGCCATCGAGGAACCTTCATGCAGGGTGGACATCCCTCTCTGCAGAATCTGGCTCTGTAGCTTTTCTTTGCCTTTCGGCAGCTCCCTTGGGAAGCCGATCCCTGCTCCTGCTTGCAGGCTTTGAAACCACCATCATTCCTCCTCTCCAGGCTTTACCTTCGCCCCCTCTCACACAGAAAGGGCTTAGAAAAAGAGGCAGCTGCAATTCAGCCTGAAGGTTTCTCTGAAGCAAGAGACTGACTGAAAGCTGCTGAGGTCCCCTGGCCAAGGTCTCCCCTCCCTGCTCAGGACCCCCATGCAGGACGGGTGTCAGATGGCATCACCTTCCTCTTGCTCCCATCTCTAGCCTTCATTACCCATTACACCATGAAACATCCCTGCAGGTGGTGACACACCATTCTCCTGGGCATGGAGGCAGGTGATGCTGTGCCACAAGACAAGAGCAGTGCATTGCTTCGTTTGCTTTATTGCTCAGAACCTGCAGCGCCTTGGAAGTACGGTTTGTAGAGCTGCCCTTGGAAGGTGAATCAGGCAGAGCTGCTGTTTGCCAGTACCTGTTGTGAGGCATCTCCCTTAGTCTAAATCGTTAGACAGTTTAAGAGCTATTGGACATCAGGCCAGGTTTTGGCAGGATTGCTGCTGCTCAGGCCATAATCTCTCTGCCTCTCATTTGTTCTCATTTGCTTCGGCGAGCAGCGCTCATGACAACTCTGTGGCAGCACATCCTTCAAAGGCCAGCAGCCAGATAAACAAACTGGACTACCAGATATTTCAGCAGCAGGTCTCAGCCAAGGAAGGAAAGCACTTGAGTCCTTATAACTGCCTGTTTAACCCCCAGGGAGGGGAAGGGAAGGTAAAACTACCTCCCTCCCTGCAAAGCTTCAACCCTTGGAAGTTAATTGCTATCTCAGAGAGGAGCTGTGATGTCTGGGACTGCCTAGGGAGGAAGGAGTGGAGCAGGGTAAGCAAGGGTGAGCACTAGGGAAATGGAGACATTGCAGGAAAAGGTGAAAAAATGAGAAAGAGTTAAGTAACAGGGGAAATTCCCTTTTCCAGCCCAGCTGTTAGATCAGGGTGAGGCAAGGAGAGAAGAAGCAGGACCACTGGGGAGTTATGTGAACGAGCACTGGACTCCAAGCTGCTAGGGAGGCACATCCAAACACACCTCAGAATTTATTCTAGCTGCAAGTTCTGCAATTAAAGTGTGAGGCTTCCCCACTGAAAGCTACCACCTCCATCTGCCATGATTTAAACTACAGAAACCTCTTCAAGTGGGTGTGATTGGTGACTGAGGAAAGTCTTTATTTGCACAGTTATCTCATTGCATTCATGGTTGCTGTTGCAGGATTCCTCTCTTCCCTAGCTGGGCTATTTGTGGTCATCTTAATAATATAGTGCAGAAATGAGAAGATGTTATGGCTTTGCAATATAACCTGTGCCTGATTACCAAGCAAATTTGGCCTTTGTATTAAGGTAACCAAAGCGCTATAAATTCCTAGGTGAAGAATAAGTCTTTTTAACAGCAAAGCAAGGGTGTTCAAAGACATTTGTCCCAGTTTAATTAGATTTCAAAAGTGGGTTTAAATGAGCTTTAAGCCTCCAAACTGCTGTGGAAGCACAATATTTTACCTCTGTGCCATGTGACGATAAATAACCTTAATGCCTATTCTTCCACACAGAGTTCCCAACTTCTCAGGGCTAAGCGAGCAGTGTATTTATGTTATTGATTGAAATAACAGTTTAATCTGCCACTTGGTTTTAAAGGATCTACCTGAGAGCAATCAATCCCGTTCAGGTCCATCTCCCATCCGGCACGTGACTGCCACCGTCACTGACAGCTACACCTCTCTCTTGGGAGAGACAGAGACCTTTAAGACGGCAATGCAGATTTAGGCACTTGTCCAGACCACTCCATTACTCTCTCCAGGCCACAGGGCAGCTCTGCGTGAACTCCGTTACACACCTGGGAAAATGATGATAAAAGAAGCAAAGGAGTTGTTCCTTCCCTTCAGAAATACCCTCCATGCAGGAGGAGCACAGCTCACAGGTATCTCCCGATGCCGAGGGGGACGGCTGCAGAGCCGCATGCTTGTACTTCCAGGCACGTCTCAGAAGTGGGATTTTGATGGGGTAGGGGATACCTCTGAACAAGCCTGTTATTCTCCCCATTTCATTATCTAATGGTCCCTGGCTGTGCAGCAACAGTATAAAGAGTTTGGGGGCTGACTTAATTTGCAGGAGATTTCATCTGGGTAGCTGCAAGAACAGGGCTATGATTTCTATTATGTGACACAGCAGCAGCTGCTCAGCCCCAGCTCTGAGATGGCTCTAGCCCAAAAGAAATATGAGGCACTCATTTACATCAGTTGCATTTTTGCTTTGGAAAGAAAATAAATTCAACTAATACAGCAGGACAAACGCCCTGACACATACATAGAAACAGCTGCCTAGGAAAAAAGGGAAACTACCGTATTGTGAAGGAATATGAAATATTTCCATGGACTGGCAAGGTTAGTCTGCCACCCCTTAAAAGCAAGTAAAATTAAGTCATTCTTGTATAAAATCCTTATATTCTAGGTAACCAAAGCACTTTGGCTGTATATTACTGTTCTGACCTACAAGATGACTTACGTAGATGTATGTGTGCACACCTGTACACCTTTGGGTCTAATTCTGACCAAGTTAACACCTGACAAGTTTAAGTTCTGGTTTGTGCAGCACCTGCAAACAGTCAAAGACAAGCAAGTTAACTCCTTCTCTTGAACCTGAAAAGCAGCTACCTGCCAGCCTGAGAGAGACATGTCTGAGCACAAGTGTCATCCTGATGGTCTGAATTGGGCAATGCAGGTAAATTTTCCTTGGTCCTCAGGCTGTAACCTCCACTGAGAGCAGGGGTGCTAAATCCCTGGCTTTTCTCACCACTAGCTCTCAAAACTCTTTACAGAAGTCTTCAGGATCATGCATTTCACTTTAAAAGAGGGGGAAACTGAGGCAACGAAGTAACGTACCCACAGATATGCAACAGTAAGGAAAGGAGCGCTGATCTCAGTTAATAGTCTTCAGCACGCTACACAAGATCCGCTCAAGAAGATGAGCTCAGAGCACCAGGTATTAATTCAGCCCTGCTGACTTTTCTGTTCTTATTCCTTTGCCCTCCCCAAATCCCTCAGCCAAGCCCCTATCACTCCTCCCTCAGCTACCTCTTAGCCTGGACTAGTTCAGAAAGAGAGAGAGATGTATTCCTTTTGGGGGGGTGGAAAAAGAGGAAAACAATGAGCTCTTACTGAGTTTGGAACTGTTCAGCGTTTCCTTATTTATTTGAAATGATTTTTTTCATCTGTTTCCAGTTTCTGGGGAAGTCAGCCCTCGTGAGAATACCTTCAAGTGAATCACCGCAGGATGAGGTGTCACTCCCAGGACTGGGGTGGATGCAGGAGGGTCCAGCTCTCTGCACAGAGCAAAGCAGACAGCTCAGGCTTTTGAGAGAGGTAAAGGAGGAGCTGTGGTGTTAGAGCCCAGCCAGCTTCCAGCAGAACACCTAGAAATTACAGAGCGATAGGAGATGGGTAACACCCTACACTGATTTGTTGAAACTGAATTGAATCACTTCAAACCATTCTAATTTCTTTTTAATGGAATAATAATAAGTCTTGTGGATAAAGAAGCACAAATATCAATGAACCCTGACTTTCAGAGGTGTCCATCTCTGTCCCGTTGGTGCTGCCGTGAACAAGCTATGGAAACATGAACAGGTAGAGCTGTGATGAGGCAGAAGAGGCAGGAAAAAGCAGACTCCAGGAGTCATTTCCACTGGCTTGCTGACAAACCAAAAGGCAGTAACTGCAGATGGCAGTCCTGGTCTGCTACCATTGGAGATTTCCAGTACAGAAGGGGATAAAGAAGGGACAAACACGCTTACTAAATCTGCAGATACTGCTAAGCTGGGAAGAGCCGTGAGCATGCTGTGGGACAGAAACAATTCAAAACAGTCATGACAAACCACTGAAAGATTTAAACAATGTAATTCAATAAAGGACAACTAAACAATGTCTGAATTTCATTGGGAGTAATTCACTGACATCAAGGCAAACCGGAGATCCACGGGCCAGGCAGCAGAGCTGAAGCAGGTAGGATCATGAGTTAGGGAAGTTAGGCAGCTGCTGTAAAGCCAAAAGGCAGACACTGTCCAGGGCTGCAGAACCCCTGTGCTGCCCAGAAGACACAGTTAGAAAGTCTTCGTCTTTACCCAGCTCTGCCAGTCTTGTGTCTAGTCCTGGAACCACAGCTCAGAAATATGTGCATGAACTGCAGACAAAAATGGTCAGAGGTATAGAAAGTTCAGTGTGCTAGGAAAGGATGAAACAGGAGCTGTTCAGCTTAGAAAAAAGGGAGGGGGAAGTACTTAATGCTCTGCAAAGAAAAGGCTACTACAGAAAAGAAGTTATCAGTTCTTCTGTGGAGGTCTGGGCAAGAAGCAATGGGCTTGGACTGCATTAGAGGAAATTCAGAAACTATACTTAATATTCAACCAAGCAAAATGGACAGAGAAGAACTGAAATTGCTTGTGCATGAGAGGTCTGGATCCTCCAGCCATATAAATCTTCCAAGAACAGTTTAGAAAAGCATCTGTCAGGGGCACAGCAAGGTGAGTCAATCCTGCCTTTAAAGAGGAAGAAAGGCATAGACTCATGGCCTTTCCAACCCAATTTTCTGCAATTCTTGTGACTTCTATTGTTAGTACTTGCCTCACTAAAATGGAACAGTTTCTCATCTTCCTTGAACATACTTTGCCAAAGACAGAGCAAATAAAAAAGACATTTTAATTGGAATCTTCTCCATTCACCTCCCATCCATCTCCCACAAAACACAAAAACAGTCAAGTCATCTCTTCCTAACCACATTCTCCCATGAGGTTTTTGCAGAGAGGAAAAAACCCAAATCCATTAAAAAGGCAATATTACTTTTTTTTATTGAAATGAAAATAACGAAGAAAGTTATTTTCCCAACTGAAAAATAAAGAGGTGAAGGGACGAGCAGCAGACAGGCTTTATGGAGGTGTTTATCTCTGCATTCATCAAGCTACCAGTGATGCTAACTTTGGGGAAGGACACGGTCCTGTGTGCTTAACAACCCAGAGCAACAGTGCAAATTGGTGAAGGCTTTGAAGTGTAGCAGTCTCCTGCAACCAGTGGAAACTCTGGTGTGGATGTGGGGGTGGATTTAGGTAAGCAAAAAGTAATTTCCTTCTGAGATATATTCAGCTCAGGTATTTCTAAAGGCTACAAAATTGGCTTCAGAAAAATCTCATGAGTAGCAGCTTCAGATGGATTATTCAAACATTTTACATTTATACTACAGTTTGCAACAAGCAAGGGTTTTTAATAATGTATTTCTTTATTCCAAGAAGAGACTTGCCAAATTCAAACTGAGGGCCGGATTTTCCTAAAGGAAGCTGAGAAATGAGGCTTTTCTTTGGGACCATACTGAATTAATTCTGAAATCTAATCATGCAAACTCTTTGCAGACATTTACTTCGTGTCTCCATTCTCCAGCTGGTGAAGAAGAATAGTCTTAAACTTTTATATGCACACATAGACACAAAACAATTGTACATTTGTTTTTAGCTGATTCCATATAAAATCTTTTTTGCAAATATTGATCTGAGAATTCTGGCAAGAACCAAAAGTACTAAATAAGGCAAACTGAACTATAACAGTGTCCTGGTTTTGGCTGGGATAGAGTTAATTTTCTTTCTAGTAGCTGGTAGAGTGTTATGTTTTGGATTTAGTATGAGAAGAATGTTGATAACAGACTGATGTTTTCAGTTGTTGCTAAGTAGTGTTTATACTAAGTCAAGGATTTTTCAGCTTCTCATGCCCAGCCAGCAAGAAGGCTGGAGGGGCACAAGAAGTTGGGAGGGGACACAGCCAGGGCAGCTGACCCAAAGTGGCCAGAGGGATATTCCATACCATGTGATGTCATGCCTAGTGTATATAAACTGGGAGGAGTTGGCTGGGGCAGGGGGGAACTGCTACTTGGGAACTAATTGGGCATCAGTTGGCAAGTGGTGAGCAATTGCGTTGTGCATCACTTTTGTATATTCAAATTCTTTTTTTATTATTATTGTCATATTATTGCTGTTACTACTATTATTATTATTATTTTCTTCCTTTCCATCCTATTAAACTGTCTTTATCTCAATCCACAAGTTTTACTTTTTTTTTGGCTGAGGTTAAACCACGACAAACAGAAAAAAAATAGGAATAGGGCTGGAACCAAAGCCACGTGAAAGTTTGTCTGCCATCACTCTTTTAAACTGCTCCCAACAAAATTCATGAGTCTGGAGGATATTGGAAATTCACATGCAAGCACAATCTGCAGTCATTGATCATGTTATTTTCTGGGCTAGGCAGAAGCTTGAGCTGGAATGTTTTTCTCCTCCCACCCATGTTTTGGATGACTAGTGAAGCTATCAGACTTCACCTGGTCTTCTCACTGCTTGGCAAAGTCCAGAAAACACCTCCAGCTATCAGGGAAGTCAACCACAAAATAGAATCTGCCTTTGTGCAGACAAATCCTGAGGATTTTGCATCACACCTCGCTCACCAAGTCCCTCTTTCAAGAGGTTGTTGGTACAAGTGGTAAGTAGGCCTTTACACTGGTGCTTTATGGACACATGCACACATAGCCCTTACTAGTGCAGCCAGGATCTCACAGCACCTCAGAGAGCAGAACCGAGGAGAACTCCAAGGACCAGAGCACACTAGTTACCACTGTGTTTCCCCCTCTTTATTTTCTGCTAAAGAATACAGGAAAAAAATGCTGCCACTTAAGAAATAAGTTAAGAGTCAAGACCCCAAGAAAACCATTTGCAGGTTCTTCTGAGGACTCTGTGCTGTTGTAGCTGCCCAAGATGAATGACATCCTGCAGAAAGAGACAAGAGTCCTCAAGACAGCACTAGAGCAGCTTTATTCATGGGAATTGAATAATCTGTCTGATACAGTAAATTTTGTAATGAACTGATGAATCACAAGGAAGGAGTCTGAAATATTACAGGAGAAAAGGACAGGCAGCATCTGACTTACAGCTGGCCAGCAATGTGCATCTTCTCAGGCAATGCTTATTCTGTTTGCAACTGTCTCAAGAGGTTTTTAATTCAACTTTTTGTCCTTTTCACTAGACACGTTCCCAGCTGGAGCAGAATGAATTATCCTTAGCTATCAAAGTGAAAATTAAAAAGCACCAGCAAGACTTGCCTAACATCTTAACACGTTCCACATCTCTTCCAAACCCATATTATCATCCTGAACAGAACAGCATAATCAATCCTCCTACATTCTTTTCAGTGCTCTAAGTAGTAGCCATTTCGTTTACTTCTCATAGCTGTGAAGTTGCACACTAGCAATCTACCAGAAAGATCTTAAATAAAACAGGAAAATGCTTTTGGCTCTTTTTCCCCATACTCATCTATCACAAAACCAGCATCAAAATATCCTGCAAAGTCACCATAGTCACATGCCCTCAGACTGGTCTGAGAAGTCTGAATACCTGTTACCCAAAGCTCCATTTTCTGAGAACGGCACTGATTTCAGTAAACCCGTTCCCAGAAGTTAAGGTCGAGCCAGTGAGTTTATTTGAATGGCAGTTCCATGTATTCATATCTTCATCTCGAGGTAGCTGTCAAAGATAGTTGAAATGGTTCCAGTCTAAATAGATTAGGTTTTTTTCAATCCTGAAAAGAGACAGCTAAGGGAAGTATAAAAATATCCATAAAATCAGGAGTGGCATGGAGAAAGGGAACAGGTACAGACTCCACATGCGCTCTCGCCAAACCAGAACTAAGGGCTATCAGACGAAACCATAAAAACAGGTTCAAAACAACCTAAAGGAGGTGGCTCTTCATAAATGTGTACTGCACCCAAGGAAATCCTTGTTCTGGATGTTGTGGATGACAGAAGTTGAGACAGGCTAAAACCTGGAAAATTTCACAGAAGAAAAACGTACAAAGACAGACACTGCCTTTGTTTTATGAAAGCCCTGCACCACAAACTGCTGGAGGCAAGAATATTTGGAAAACTACCACTATGCTTGCCTCTATGCTGCCGTAAATGAGACACTGGGCTAGATCCAGCATATTTATTCTTACATTCTTATAAGATTTTTTTGGACAAGACAAAAGATCGCTGGCAGGAAAAACAAGGTTAGGAAATAATGTTACTGAATGCTTTCAGTATTCTGATAAAAACAGAAGAGAAAGAAGTACTACTGTTCCAAAAACTTCAATTGAAAGCAGTGTTTACAATGTCTTTCCCAAAATGTAGTCATACTTCTTGTTCCAGTAGTTACTTTGGTGTCATGCCATGTACTCCTCATTACACTTTTGAGTGACGCTTGCTCTGAAGTGTTATTAAGCCATACAATACGTGCTTGCTCTTTATGTGTCTCCTCAAACAAATCTGCTGGCTTGAGCAACTGAACATGTTTCTGCTCCTTTTAACTCCTGCTTGCCCTCAAAAATGAAGAGCTTTGCCCTCTCCTGTGTGTCACCAAGAAAACTGATTGCAAAGACTCAGTCAAGTATCTGAGGGAAGCGTTCCTGAAGGCGTCGGGGGTTGCATGAGGAGTTTGTACTCAGCTTGCAAGAATTTTCTTGATAAGTCAAGGGAAGGAGGAGACCCAGAATGGCTCTCAAAGCCCTGATACCTCTTCAGGATAACAAGCTAACACATAGCTTGTAAAGAAACCACTTCTAGTTAAAAGATCAGGCATCACTAAGAGCTTGTTTGTGCATGGGAAGCTCTTACTGATTTAAAAGCACAGCAATCAAACGAACATACCTTCAGACTTGCAATGGCACATACAAACCCTGTTGAAACTGAAGTGTGCCTCCTCCTATTGTCCCTACAACAACCGGTCTCTGCAGGATGAGTGGGAACTACCACCTTTCCATCCCTCACCTTTCAGCACTGGTGAATTACTCATCGCCTCTTACATACAAAGAGTGAGCTATTCACAGGACAGTAAAAACAAAGGGAAATAAACCACATCTGATTCAGGGGAACAAAAATCAGGAGAAAAATCTCTCAATTTCATATGGAGGAAAGGATCAGTTATGTTTGGAGCTGCCTCTTGGCAACAAGTCAACATTCTGGCCCACTATTTCTCCATGGTATGGGAAGATGGAAAAGGTGAAATAATCCATGGGACTTCAAACCATATTAAATTTCTATAAATACAATGGGATTTGGAGAGTTCAACCCAAACCTAAGGTGTCCAAATAATGTTTCATTTCTAGCCACATTTCCCTGATGTAAATGACACTCACAACCCCGTAAAAACTCTCTCAACTCTTCATCTTCTGATTTACAAATTTATTCCTAGGAAAACACTTCAGTCATCACTGAGCTGTGATTGCCTCTTGGGTGGCAGGCAGCACTTGTTTAACTGCTTAGTGCTTGAGGATGCAACAAGAAGAGACACAGCCAAAAGAATTATACCTGGGCAAACCAGCCCAAATCCTCAGGGGTACTTTGGCTCTAACTCTCCCTGACACCCATGGCAGCTCGGCCCTAAATAACTGCAGGGAGCTGTGACAATGCAGTTAATCCAGCCAGAGTTTGGTCAGCATATGGCAGTAAATGCTCTGTCTTCACCAAGAGTGACGGTCTGTAATGGCAAGTTGAGACACACTCAGTTTTACCCCTCCTGCCAGTGACAGCCTCCAGACAGAACTATCAAGACAACTATAACACAGTTACTAGTCTCATCGCTACTTTGCTGGGCGGATTATAATGCAGAAGGCTACCCAGTGTCCATAGCAAGTCTAAGCATTAGCATTTAGATGTCTGTATCAGCACACTCCAAATCTGAGTAATTCACAGCAAGCTACCAGCCCACAGAGTACTGAGCTTCTGCAAGACTGAAAAATTAAACTAACAGAAAAAAATGTATAGATAGATATTATGGGAAGCAAATTAACAGGATTACTATGGTAACAACACAGAGTGAATGATGGCTTCAAGGCCATGACAACATATGCATTTTATAGGAACAGCTTATTGTCTGACTCTGCTCACTGACACCACAACATATTTTTCACTAAATACCTCGATATTTGAATTTTGCTGCCTCCAGCTACTATTACCATATTTTACATTCATGCTTTGTATAAATCCCCAGTAATGTTTCGAGTTAAAGTTCCCAAACATACATTCAATTTATATTTAATGAGACAGTGTGAGTTAAGTAAATGAGTGCTAATTAATTAAAGCATATGTATAGTGGGCTGTGAGGATTAATTAGTTAATGTTTGCAGAGAGCTTTGAAAAATGTAAAGAACCATATAAACATGAATGGTGCTTTGGGAGAAAGAAGGAGAGTGAGGAGATGAAGAGATACAGTACATTATATCTAACCTTTAATGAACATCTGTTTAATATCACGCATGGTTTGTCATACAGTGTTAGCTGCACCAAGAAAGCAACTATACATTAGTTAAAATCTGGTTTATCAGCTGTTACTCCTCTGTTAAAAGTAAATGGGCCAAATCCCCCAGTTCTGTCTCTGTCAGGACACTGTCCCATAACACAACTAGCCAGTTATCCAGAGTTACTGGGTAAGCACCAAGAGGTGACAACAATGGACCAAGGGGAGGAACAGTGTTTGAAGAGTCCCCAGCGCTGGCTTGCTGAGTCACAGTGGTCTCCAGCCAGATGCAGAAGGCAAACTTTTCCAATGCTCCCACCCATTTCAAGCAGCTCTATCCCCATCTTCAGCACCCAGCACCTCAGAGCCAGAGCTGCTGAGTCCTCGAGGGCTGTGTGGACAAGGACAAGCCCATGATGGCACAGCCCAGCCAGGGCCAGTGGCATGTACAGCTTGACACAGGCTGAGTATTCGCCAGAGTGTCCCATGGGGTTTGTAGTCACCACAAAGGTCACTGCTGCCATAGCTGGGGGCTGGCAGTACCTGAACGTGGCCCAGAGGGTGACTGCATGGTTGGCCTGCCCTGGGAGAGGGATGTCTGTGTGCATGGGGACATCTAGCAAAGCAGCCACTGTATAAAGGGCCTTAGCAGCTCTGCACCTCTGCTCCTCCCTCCTATCCTTTCTGTAGGGGAAAGGGGCATTTCTCTCTGCTCAGCTCTGTGGTGGAGATTTACCAGTTTCCTTCAAACAGAAAAGTTTCATTAATTGATGTTCTAGCTTTGTTAGTGTAAAGAGGGGGAGGAGAAAAAAAAAAAAAAAAAATCAGACTGGAAGAAGCTACCTGGGATACCAAGTCCTGTATGCTCCACTCAGACAGCAACGCAGCAGATGTTTAACCCAGGGCACCTGGAGAGCACCCACTGCAGCCCAGGCCACTTCCCTCCTCCTGTGGGGAACTGCAGTTTGCCATGCAGCAGTTCTCTCAGGCAGCTGCACACCAGAAACATTCGAGTACTCATGAGACCTCACCTTGTGCTCACCTGACAAGGATACCCAACTGTCACATGCCCAGTCCCAGCACTCCTAGAGCAAATCAACTTTTTTCACCACTTATGTTCTCCGTTTGCTTTGAGCAAAGATCTGCATGGCCTGAAGAATAATTTCACACATGGACTTGAGGGCAAAGGCCAGCAGAGGAACAGCATAACTTCCAGCCTCCTCAGGACAGCAGCACTGGAGGAGGTGGGATGTCTCAGATGCTTTAAGGCACAGGTAGGTTTAGGCTGGGATTTGTCTTCTGAACACATCAAGGCATGAAAACAGCAAGGCACAATAAGCATCTGAGCCCTCTCTTGTGGCTCCTATTTCCCATGGCATCCAGCAAGTCCCTGAGCACAGCATGGGAACTGCCAGCTCCTCTCTGGCCTCAGGGTAGAAATCTCCGACACTCACATCTTGCTGCTGCAACCCATAAACACAGCTTCCCTCTCCTCCCTCCTTCTCTTAATTATTTCAATTCTTCTTGGGCCCTGTCTGGGTACTTGGAGACCTGCCTGGCAGCGTGAATGAAGAACAAGAGCACTAAGCTTTCTAGCACAGTCTGCCACTGGTGATGAGAAGCCAGCTTGGTTGGTGTTAACTCCATTGCTCCCTGGACTGCCTGCCGTGACTGCTCACTCCCTGCAGCCTGGGAAACCACCATCCACACAACCCCATGGTTGAGAGCACTCTTCTGCGGGCAGCATCTCAGGGGAGTGCTGGTCCCTTGAGCCAGACACAGCCAAAGCTACCCCACTTGCTTTTGCTAGCCCTCCTCAACACGCACGGGATAACTGGGGAGTATTTGTGGGCAGACAGCCAGGAAGATTTCAGTGTGTTTCTTTGACTTTTGCCAAGTTAGTTTGTTTTACACAGAGCTGGAGAGAAGAGGCAGAACAAAATAAGCCACCCAGGGAAGACTTCTTTAGACAGTATAATTGATGTAGGCTGCATATTAGCAGAGCTTTCCAGGACATCACACTGGTAAACCTTATGCTCCTGCAAAACAGCCCTAGAAATAAATTTGGCTATCTGCAAACATAGAGCCTGCCTGACCTCAGGGTGAGTCTTTCGGCCAAAAAGGGATAAGAAATGTGCTTCTACCTTCACATCCTGAAGACCTAATAAAATAGGCTGAAGCAACTGAGCCTATATGTGATAGGCTGCACACCACTTTGGATGCACTGTGGCCTCAGCAGAGCCAAGGATTGAGTGACCAAAGTTCTTCCCACCTCCACGTGAGGCACTGAATAAGGGGGAAAACCAGCACAGCATCTGTGAGGGCTCCTGCCATGGTGGGTGCTGCTGGGGCTTACGTGGCACTCCTGGTGCCAGCGGAGGTTTAGGGACATTCTAGGTTGACAAGCAAGGGCTTCTATCTGGACCCTACCCTACATCCTTAGGACACAGTACCAGCTGCTAGGCTGTTCCCATAATTATTATGTTCTGGTGAGAAATATGGCCAAGGAGTAACAACATGCCTTTGTGTCGTGATTTAACTCCAGCCAGCTGCCAAGCACCACACAGCCGCTCGCTCACTTCCCCCCCACCCAATAGGATGGGGGAGAGAATCTGGAAAAAAAAAAAAAGTAAAATTCATGCGTTGAGATAAAGACAGTTTAATAGGATAGAAAGGAAGAAACTAATAATAATAATAAAATAATTGGAATATACAAAATAAGTGATGCACAGTGCAATTGCTCACCACTTGCCGACCGATGTCCAATTAGTTCCCAAGCAGCGATCCGCCCTGCCCCTGACCCAGCCAACTCCTCCCAGTTTATATACACTAGGCATGACATCACATGGTATGGAATATCCCTCTGGCCACTTTGGGTCAGCTGCCCTGACTGTGTCCCCTCCCAACTTCTTGTGCCCCTCCAGCCTTCTTGCTGGCTGGGCATGAGAAGCTGAAAAATCCTTGACTTAGTATAAACACTATGTAGCAACAACTGAAAACATCAGTCTGTTATCAACATTCTTCTCATACTAAATCCAAAACATAACACTCTACCAGCTACTAGAAAGAAAATTAACTCTATCCCAGCCAAAACCAGGACACTTTGAAAAATGAGATATGAAGGGACTGTCAATAGGCAAGAGTCCGAGCAGAGAAGTGCTGGGATTTTGATCATGACAATAGAGTCTGCTGCCCTTGTCCCCAGGGCTGGATGAGAGGACACAGGCAACTGAGTGGATCCTAGTCTCATCTGAGCCCCAAAACTCTCCCAAGCCCCCTTCAAATAGCTCCTAAATTTGCAGCTGAATGCCAGGACTGGGGGGAGGCACCACATGAGTGAGAGGTATAAGGCTATATTCAGGGAGATTTCTTGTGGGTTTCCTAGAGCCTGATGGGGGGAGGATATCATGCTGGTGTCCCCAGTGTCCTCACACACTGGCTGTGCTGGGTGTTGTTGCAGTGTCACCACACAGCCCAGCATCCCGCCAGCTGCCAACCTCTGCTAACCCTCCCTCCCCTGCCTGATGCTCAGCCAGCCTGTGGCAGCCCCCAACAGAAAGTGACTGAAAACTCATCTGATAGCCTGTGCTCTGAGCCACCAGAGCAGTCATCACCCACTCCATTTTCAGCCAGTTTCCCCACAGATGAAGGTTTATCAGTGACAGGGCCAATGCCAGGTATGGATGGGTTTCCTGGACAGAGATACCTGTCCCAGCAGTCAGTGGCTGCAGCCTGCACATGTTTGCTGCAGGGTGAGCTCCATGACCATCACACAAAATGCTGAACGAAAGACAATCATGTACCTACTTAGCCCCAAAGTCTGTGGGAACCTCCCAGCTTTAACTGCCACAAGAGAGGACAGTCTATTAGAACAGGCTCTGGGCTGCTGGGATCCACCTTGAAAGCCCAGATACAAAGCAACACATCCCTGAAAGGATTTGGTTAGTTATAAACTCCAACTTATCACAGCCCCTGTGGCTGAAGATCACTTGCACTTGAATCCCATTTCCATAGCTGCTACATGGCTGTTGCAGAGAAAGGCAGCTTATTGCAGTCCTCTTAGAGAGACATCCTGGCTGCTGCCCCAGGCACAGCTCCCCGCAAGTTAGGAGATGCTTCTGCAGCTTGTCTGGATACTGTTCTGCAGCAGTGCCAAGAAAGAGGAAAGCCCTTGGGTGGCAGGGGCAGAGAAAACAGAAAGCCCAATAGCCAGATGCAAGGATGCATGGGGAGCAAACCAGCACAGGACAGCTTAGTTTCCAGAAGTATCTGCCACTGGGCTTCATTATCCCCCCAAAGGGGACAGTGACCTGCTTGCATGATGTTTTTGTTAGCCCATCAGCTACACTGCTAACTTGCAGGGCTATCTGGGCAGCGTTCCCTGAGAAAAACTCAGCTGCTCACATGACTCTGAGCAGCTGCTGCCAGCATGCCTGGTGTGGTGCTTGGAGGAGAAGCACTTCTTTCAGGAAAATAATCTTCATTTGTACAATATACTTAGCAGGGTCCCGTTGGTAAGGAATGCTTGATGATTTATTCGGCAGTGCTTTTCTCCTGGAAGGACATAAGCCATTCCCTTAGGAGACCTACAAAAATCACATTAACACTGACATGTTCTTTGATGATTAGAGACTTTCCCTGGCAACACTCCATGAGTGCAGGCTGGCAAAATGTATTGCCATAATTGGAGATAGACTTTTCCCCCTTTTGCATTACAAAGTAATCCAGCGCAAAGGGCTCCAAGTGGATTCCTTCTCATATGGTGCTATGGTATCTGTTAAAACTATCTCCTTTGAGATGAAGGAAGGACCACATTTTCAGGAATTTTCTCATACTGGCAATTGTGTGCTCATGTGGCTTCATTTAACACAAAGCAAGAACTGGATCCCCCATCTGTTGCTGACTAGCAGCTTATGCACCATTTAGCAGAGTGTTTTGTATTAATGGTGGTCACCATTAATAAAACAGTTTGTAGATTAGGAATTTATCCCACCTTTTACACTTAATAGACAGGTCTTGCTAATCTCCTCTATGGTACTTCCCGTCCTAAATTCTCAAAGCACTTTTCCTTCCTATCAAGATCTCACCACCAGGTGATAACCTACCATAGACAACTGCCTCAGTTCCTAACTGGGGAAAAATGGAGACATGGCAGGGCAACAGCTGGTTCAGCTATTGCAGGAAATCACAACTATCAGACTTACTAAGAGAGACCACAGCAACTACTAGAGTGGCTGTTCCATCAAACATCAGTCAAACTTCTTTATTCTAAGTAGGTAAGTGCAGTCAAGACCTCTAACATTTGCTAGAAGTACCGATCAAGTTTGCAAGTACCAGCACCCACTGGGGGAAGCCAAACTGGCCATACTTTTTTGTGTAACTAAGTCTCAACAGACATTTCCCTGGGAAAAGAAAAGAGGCTTTAGGAATTGATACCTGCCAAGACCTGTTCCATATTCCCAGTCTGGCTCCTGAGAAAATTCAAACAGCTTCTAGCCTCAAAGATAACTCTTGAAGCAATCACTGGTGAAAAGACAAAGCCTTGATCTCTCCTGAGAAGTTGGACTCAAAGTCTAATAAAGGGTCCTGAAGAAACACAAAGCATAAGTTATTTCTGTTAAAAGTGCAGAATGAAAGTTATGTTAATAGAAGTCATTTGGCCACGTGAGTAGTCTCCTAGCAATTGCATAAATTACTGACTGAACAAGGAGTTTCAATCAGAACATCATTTCATGGCCAGACCCTGACTGATTTCCAGGCAAGCAATAACAAGCACTCTGGAGGGAGCTGCTGTATCCTCAGATGAATGGAATTAAAAAGTCACAGAGAGCTGTTTAATAAACAATTTCCCCCTTTTTCTTTTGTGAACTGTACAGGAACAGAGTATGTGAACACAGAAGCCTTTGCTATTTCTGTGTATTTCCCAGATCATTTCCTCATCAAGTCCTTGCCCCTTACTTTAAGCCCATCACTTCTGAGCCCCAAGCTGCTTTGATCTGCAGCGCAGACCCCATGGCGCTGCTGCTATTTCCTGAGAGAGCTTGTTGTCACCTCTATAAATCCATATGCTCCACTGAAAGGCAGTTGGTTTTTTCCACTGGTCTCTGCCTCCAGAGGCAGAGTGGTAGAGTTTTGGTTCATATCTGTTATTCCCCCCTAAGACTCAGCCATTTGTAGCTCTTAAATTGCAGCTTAGCAGATAGATTGAGATGTTTCAAGTTTATCTTCCCACACAAGTCACAGCAAATTGTAGCATGAGCCTTGTGTGCAATTTTGCTCAAGTGCCCTGGGGCTGGGAAGATGCTTAGGGAAGCTCTTCTGCTGGAGATGCACACTTCCCCAGTCACCAGCTTCCCAGCACAAAGCTCTCCTCCCTCTGAAGTAGCTCTGGGAAAGGTGATGGATACACTGCAGGCAGAAGCTTTATAAAAGTCCAAACTGAAAACCCATGCAGTGAGCTAAACCTGCTTGTTTGAGACAAACCATAGCAGAACTTTTTATTAGGTTGGAAAAAAAGGTCATTCAGCTTCTTTTAATTGTACCTGATTTATATATGGCTCTGTACATTCCTAGGGAACAGCAACAGTCCTGCTGAATCACCATGAGAAAAAGCCTGTATCTAGGCAGATCTTGCAGAAGCAAGATTTCAAATTCTTTAGGACTAGAAGGATTGGAAAGAAAAATCTAAATGTGCGCATGCACAGCATTTAACACAGGAGAGGGGGATCCTCCAGCTACTATCGCAGTGAAATTTAGCACCACCAGCAGAACTGACTATGGAAAACTTCTTTTCCTGAGGCATTTCCATGTGCAACTCTAGCTGTAATCACATCCAGTTTTTCTATACTGTGCCCAAAGCAATCTATCTCAGCCCCAACCATCTCTCCACAACCTAAGGCACAGAGATATCACAGTCTGACTCCAGCAAAAGCTAATCTAGATTTTCATCATGTATAAACAAAAGACTTGTGGCAAATACTATCTTTAGGGCTGTGATGGTGCCAGGCTGGAAGGAGCGTCTCTGTCCCATCTGAATCCTCAGTCTTTGTCCGAGTGTCACAGGGTGATCAGCCTCAGAGGACAGCCTGGCACACCTGCAAAGCCATGGCAATACCCCAGATCTCCTTACGACCCACCCCCACACAGAGCTGGCTTTCATGGTTTTGGCAGCACATGGCAATTCCCCTGTCCAAGACCCCACCAGTCAATGGTGAGGATTTTGGTCTGACATTTGCTAAGACTCATCTTCCCCTGCGTGGAGACACTGCAACAGTCTGGCATCTTGGCCCCTTTCTGCCATTGGATTTTGCCTAGAGGGGAGGCAGACAGGGCTGTGGACTGGCCAGGACCCCTCATCTCACATTTCTGTGGCATGTTTTGTACCTGCAGCACTGATGGGTGCAGATCCCCGGCAGCTCCCTTTGGAAGCTGGTTACCCAAATCTTCCCGGCTTTCCAATTCGGTTGAAAATCTGAAGCTCATTAAAAGAAACAAGCAGGGAAGGGGAATTGCCATGCTGCTCTATCAAGCCTCATCTCTGTGGAGCAAGCCTATCGCCACTGCTGCTTCCACCCAGCTCCCGTTCCAGCTTGACCTCTATTTACCCACGGCTCTCCACAACCCACAGAGACATCAAGTGGCCACACAGTCTAATTGCAGATATACAGAGTGCAGATTTTGCTGAGGAAGGTTTGCGAGGACAGTGGGGCATCTCAGCTTAAGCAAAGTTGGGCCATTCACAGCCCAGCAAGAAGTTTTCTCTCTATGTCTTTACTGAATGTCATTTTATTCTTCCTTTCCCTCTTTGATGATAAGCCTAGTAAAAACAAGGCAAAAAATACAAACAGAAAAGGAACTAGATGATCCCTGAAGACCGAATGGTTTGTACATACCCCCCACTCCACATAGATACTGCTCCTGCAGAGGAGTGTGTGACAAAGCCCCTGAACACCACAATCTGCTAAAGGAGACCGAGGCACTGGAGCCTGTGTTCAGACAAGAGAGACCTCAAAGTAAATAAACAGGTTGTGCAACTTTTATTTCCTTTATTTTGCCCTTTCTCTCCTCCCCATATAAAGTAAATCAGCATTGTTTTGTTTTGTTGTTGTTTTTTTTTTTTTCCCCTGAATCCCTGCTGTAAGGTTATCAGCAACACAAAGGAGAATGGAAGAGAGCTGGGAAAGCTTAAAATCATTTGCTATTGTCAGTACCATGGGGACATGTCTTTCTCTCAGAGAGCTGAAAAAACATTTCAAAGCTAATCCTAGCCCAAAGCTCCCATCAGCTGCTCCTGCTTCCCACACCTTCCCCTCTGATAATGAGGGACTGTGGCTGGGGAGCTTGGCAGCAAGCCCAGGAGCCCCAGCGATGTTGGTAGCTACCATCCTCAGCTGATAATGCTGTCAGGAGCCTGGCAGTACCTTGTGGGAATCAACTTACTAAATCTTGTATTAAATAAGTTGATTTGGAGGAGGTTTCTCTCACACCAGAAGCTAAGAAGTTGAGGAATTATGAGACAAGTGTTGCGTGCAGGTGTAAGAGGTGAAGGACAGCTACAGCCTTTGTAAGCCAGGCTTACAGGTTTCCTGTGATTCAAATGTTAAACACTGCAGCAGGAAGCAGTCCCAAACCTCACTGCTCCCTGCAGTGCTATTCCAGAAAAGACCTTTGCTTTCCCACTCCCAAGCACTTCCCATCACAGTCTACGTAAGAGCTGAG
Source organism: Aquila chrysaetos chrysaetos (assembly GCF_900496995.4). NCBI lineage: Eukaryota > Metazoa > Chordata > Aves > Accipitriformes > Accipitridae > Aquila > Aquila chrysaetos. Next base: position 14,047,284 of record NC_044013.1, on the reverse strand, counting down.
AGCGTGCCCAGAGGTCGACAGGTAGATGTGAAGACAAGGCCCTGTGCCTCCAGGTCTGCAGCTTCCGCAGGGATCATCTTAATTAGACACATGATCAGCCCCTCCTGCTTGGATCAAATAACTCTCTTCAAGTTTTCCATTTCCTAGATGGAGCAAGAAGGAAGAGTCCTGGGACCAAGGCTACAGAGACCTGAATGGAGAGGCCAGGCTGAAGGCAAGAAGAAATCCTGCCCCAGCCACAGAGTAGAGGACAGGCTGGGCACCAGGAGACACCAAGCACATGGCGAATTCAGCTCCCAGTCACCCTGCTGTAAGTCTGCCACTACAAAAGGAAAGAACATGTGATGGGATGCAGACAGGGATTGTTACAGAAAAACCTGTATTAAACCCACCAAGAGACCAATGTTTCACATAGAGGTTCAGGCACCCACTTGAACCAGCAGCCCTTGCACTCTTGAACCATTGAATTGTGCCAAATTTAGCTCCTGACACCCAGCTTCTCCTCTTTTCCTTCTCCCAGCATCCCACTGCTGCCTGCAGAGGTTCAATATCTCACTCAAATTCAGCATGCTTCACAGAGCACCTTGGGAGATTGGCTGCCCGGCTCCTGGGGAGACTCAAATAGGAGTTGCTTCCTGAGCAGCGGAACATGCAAAGTCCATTTTCCTTCAGCAACCACCAGCGTGGATTCTCTAGTGGCTAATTAGTTGAGCACCCACTGCAATACCTAGGATGCCTCTGGCTAATTTCACCAAAACTCACCTGTAGGTTCAAAGGTTAGAGGAGCACTGACAGAGTTTTAGCTCAAACCACAGGAAGCCAGGCAAGGAAAAAGGTATATCCCAAAAGAATTTTGACCCAGAAGAGTTTCCCCAGCTCAAACCAACACCTCCTCAGCAGGTAGACAATAACTACGTGTTAAAGAGAGCAAAGCGTGTGTTACTACACTTCAAAAGTCTTCTGGGGAGAGCTGAGCTCCCCAGGGCTCTGAGCAATGCCCTTTCATACGCATTTGAAAATAACATCAAGATACTCTTCCAGCTAGCTTTGTCTTTCCAATGCAAGCTTAAAAGCTGTGCAGACTATACAGCACTGACACTGCTGCAGTTATAGCTGCATGAGGAAATTCCACTTTCTAAAACCAAAGTTTGTCTGCTGTTACTCTCGGTCCAGCACAGGAACCCGGAATGCAGCTAGGGTAGACATCAGCCATGGTTATTCCCTCTCCAACAGCAGCACCTCTCTGAAATGGCCTTCCCCGTATCAGCTTTAAGTCAGGACAAAAAAGCATAGAGCTGCTCTAGCTCTGTGAATATCAAAGAGACAGCTCTATTAAACCCAAAGGACAATTGTCCTCTCTGTATTTCAGATTGGTCTAAAACTGTGCTACAGGGGACAATTAATCTTCAAAATCAATTTTTGTCAGGAGGCTAAATTTCAATTGTCTCAGGAATGGTGGTGCTGGGCTGGTAATTACTGTCTGATGAGGCAACCTCTGAATTCACTGCCCAAGAGAACAATTTTTATTAATAAGTTTTGTCACAAACCCCAGGTCCTTTTTTGACTTTGAAAAACCATGTTGCCTTATTTACTGTGTTAAAAACCTCAAGCTGTCAGGAGTCAGATGATTTGCTTTGGGTTTTCATTGCATTGTGAGATAGGGAGTAGATATTCCCTTTTCCCCAGGAAGGCAAAGCAAAAACTCCAGTTTGTTCTAGAAGAAATAAAAATGCTAATTTGCTTTCCTTTGCATTTGTGTCCTTTTCCCCTATGCCCCACTCTACAATAATCCTGACTCCCCTGCGTCTCCCTCCAATTATTTTCCACACAGTTGCTTGTTGTCTGGCTGCTTTTTTGCCATTTGGCTCCCAGGCTCTCTGCTTGCCACCACCCAGATGGACAGAGTGCCCAGAAGAGCCTTGGAAGCCACAGAAACACCAACTCCATCCAGCTACTCAAGGTGAGGCTGCCCCAGGACTGTGCACCCTGCAAGTGCCAAGCTTGGCCCCCTACAGCAAGGATATTTCAGGATTTAATCCAACGGCAAATGCCTAAATCATTGCAGAAGCAGGTCTGATCCAAGGCTCCCCTCTTTCTGAGGGACACCTAAGGCTCCCCCCCTTGCACCGTTCACTTGGCCCTGGGAGCTCAGTTCATCACAGAGCAGCGGAGCTTGAGCACCAGGGCCTGGAGAGCACAGTCTTATCAGACTAAGCTTGTGTAGCCAGCACACTCTCCTGGCACAGTGGAGACATGGCTTTGTAGCTCAGCGAGCAGATGGAATAAACCCCAGATTTTCGATTTGCTAACCACCTACATTTCGAATACAGAAAACTGATACGCTAGTGCAGTGGGTGCTGCCTGGAGGGTGTCTAACTCTCCTCAAGCCACAAAAGCAGATGTCAGCATCAGCCAGCCCCCCCCCCCCCCCCCCCCCCCCCCCCCGTCGCATTTCCTGGTGAATAGCCCAAAGTGTGTCAATACACTGATCTTCTAAATCATACTTCCAAAAAAAACCCCAGATTTCCCCAGGAGAGGTCTGGTGCTGGCAAGGCGTTTCATATTCCTTGCCGGGCACCAGGCACCTCCCGCTGCAGAGCTCAAGTCCTTCGCCGGTACCCTCAACCCTCCTAACACTGCACTGGGAGTTTGCATTGAACGGGAAGATGGACCCAACACTCCTGACTCCCAGTCTTGCATTTTCTGCCACAATTGTCCCTCGCAGTGGAGAAATCCCCAGTGTTTCAGGAAATTGGGCTCTGCAGGAGCTACTTTTTACTAACAAAGGGATTCCACTGAATTGAACTGCCTTTAAGTCCCTGCATGCTCTTTCGATTTTAAAGATAATCCAATAAACATCAATTAAGAAAATTAATGTTGCAAGGATTGGATTTCCCCAGTGCATGAGACGGTGAGATTAAGGGACAGGCCAAAAGGGAACCAGAGCTGACATTTCTGTTATAAAAGGCATTTCTGTTAAATCCTGGACGTTTTCCTTTGTACAAATGTAGGTTCAAAGAACTCCTGCTCTGCAGAAGGCCAGGCCAACACTGTATGTAGGTGACTAGATCCCTCCCAGGCATTGAAATAGGCACTGCACAGGTCTTAGAAAACAAGCTTTGTCCAGGCTGGTCTTGCAGGCCATGAGAAGCAGGAGCGCTGCTGCAAGAGCATTACAAGCAGCACAGACATGCCAGGTCCCAGTTCACCATTGCAGGCTCTGCTGTCCCCAGGTTCACTCTGCGCCCTGTACAGTCTACACAGGCTAGAGCTTCTCCATCATGGAGGCACACAGGGGTTTTCCTGGGGAATGAAACAAATAGAAGGAAGGCTCCAGAAGAGAAAGGAATATGCACCACATGCTTGGAAGCGAGGACAGCAGTGTTTAAAAGACCTATTGCCATGTTCCTTTGCATCCTGTAACCTTTGTATTAATATTTGTATTAGCTGGTCACAGCTAGAGGAATTCATTCTCTGTTACTGAAGATCAAATTAAGCTTGCTAAAAGCCCAGAAAACTAAAAAGTTTGGTTAAAGCTCTCTGCTGTCTAAATATTCTGTTGAGTGGTTAGCACCAAAATAAGCTCTTTCAGTCTAAACCACAGAACCATTCTCTTACCACAGGCCAGTATGCTTGCGAGACAGCTTACGTATACATGGCTAAAGGCAAAACACATCACAAGGACTCTCCTGAGCTGCAGGTGTATTTTCTGAACAGGTTTCCTTCCTAGCACTGAAATGGGAGTGATCCATTTAGTGACCTCAATTACATTCTCAAGTACAAAACATACTCTGACACCTCGATTCATATATCATGAAAACACCATGTATGTCAAGGAAAAAAAAGGAATGATACTCTCTGTTACAAGGAAATGCCATTAACCAACAGGCTAGGGTTGCTGTAAGATACAGTTCAGCCCATGAAAAATTAAAGGCAACATAGACCTCTAATGCATCATGTATCAGGAGAACCATTAAGTAATCAGTCAGCATCCAGTTTTATAGGGCATTTTTGGCATAATTCAATCTCCATTCATTTTAGATCATTTCCTTAATGAAGTAATGCACTGGACATAAATATTTCAATGCAACTCTCTAATGCCCTTTAAGTAGCAAGCAGCCTTCAGTAACACAGAACCCAATTAAGCTGTAAAGGGTAAATACAGCAAAAAGGAAGAAGGACCAGACACAAGAATAGTGATGTAGTTAAGTCCATGGGATTCAGGCAAATAGATACAGCTGTGCTTCTGATGCCATAAAAAATGAAGAGGCAGGAACAGCAGAAAAAGCTGGTATTAGTAAGATGCTATTCCTGTAGCTAGACTGCCTCTCCCTTACATGTGCACCTCAAGCAGTTTGGGGTAAGGATTGTTTTTCTGTTTCAGGGTTGTACAGCAGCAACATAGTGGGACATGGGTAACTCCTGCAATGGAAATTCCTAATATTCTACACAGCAGTGATGCTGCTTCTGCCTTCATGCACAGCAAGAAGGGGAATGGTTTAGCAGGAGAAAGGTTTCCTTAAGTGCTTTTTCCCCTCTTTCACAGCACTAAGTGGTAGTGTTGCTACAGAACATCTCTCTTCCACAGGTTATGGTGGTTCAATATGAGGTTTAAAATAGTTGCTGGCAGTTTACTACAGCAGCTTGGCTGCAGGGCCTGAGGCAGTGCTTTGTACCAGCCCATACCACATCCAGACCCTCCAGCACCACAGAAGCCACCCGCACCAGTTCCCTTTGGAGGGGATGCTGCAAGGCCAAGTTTTCAGACAGCTTGCTTGACACATGGGTAGCTAGTATAGCTTCCTAAAATTGCTACACATCAAAAAAATCACTGCAAGCTTCTTTGCAAAGCAACAGCCACAGTTTCACTGGGATTGTGCTCACACCACAATAACAGATTCTCCAAAACACAACAAAGCACTGCAAGCCAGAGAAAACCATTTGCTCCCTTTGAACCACAGGCTGAAGTATTTCACACCAATAGCTAAAACAAACATGAATGGGAATAAGCTAGGGAATTAATTTCAGCATGCAAGAATCAATTTTTAATCCTCTAAGAAGAAAAAAGCAAACCAAGATACTCACAACAAAAGCAGAGGAAAGTTTAAATCCATCAGAAGGATGGGAAAAAACATTTCTCCCAGTGTAAAACGGCCTGTTCCCAGAAGAGCAAGCTGGGAAAGGCTGGCTATAAAAGGGAGGAGCCACTTGCTTCAGGGCATTAAGAGCTTATAAAAGAAGGTGGTGGAGACTTTGGTTCCTGGCTGGAGCTGTGGGTGGGTGGTTATGTTGTTTGTCAAGATGCAGAAGTCTGTGTTCTTTGGGGAGTTTTGGCTTTATTTAATGCTTCAAAAATTGTCTGGATTTTTTTTTTTTTAATGTCCTCGTAGGTGGTGTGTTGCATTGCTAGCAAACTCCTGTGGCTGCTACCTGAAGTTTGAGGTGATGGCAGTAAGCAGCACTAGTCACAGCTCATCACCCAGTGAGCTTGCCCTGGGGCTGAGGTAAGAGTCCAGGGAAAAATACTGACCCTGATCTTATCTGGCTTACACTGTGTACTGGCAAAGGGGCTAAATTAATATTATCTCTACTATTTCAATTCTGCTATTTCCTGAATTTTTGAGTGTTTGGCTTAGCCGCATAAATGACATTATTTAAATCCATGTTTTTGGCACACAATTTCTGTAATGAAATGAATACAAGATGTGCAATACTGTCAATAAGAAAATTTCCCAAATATTACCCTGCAAGTGATCAGTAGTTTATGTGCCAATGGTTATTACCAACCATGCTGCCAAATGATATTTAAAAAAAAAAAAAAAAGAGGCCTCCAAAGACCACTAGCCAACCTAGAGGAGGAATCCTCTCTGGTGTCAGTTCCCAGCTGCAGTGTGCTGAAAGGAGCAAGGCAAGATTACAGCTCTCAAACTGTGAGATCTGTCTGTAACCAATATGATCAGCTATATTATGAATAACTGACCCCATCTAATTGTGTAAAGTGATACTCAATCCATCAGGTGTTTTGACTTCTGGAGGGCTTCAAATGGCTTCATCCAATATAGCCCACTTGCACTTTTTCACCCTGAGGGCTTTGCAGGACTGAAGCACCGTCAATACACCCATCTCAGGTTTGATTCCTCCATTGGCACACCTTGCAAGTAGGATTATAGATTGCATTTGCCTGTCGCTTCGGTGGCCTCATCAGTCCGTGCAGGAGGCACATCTGAGAGGGGAGCGTACAGCTCTGCTGCTCTCTGCTGTGGGGTGCCAGCACCCCAAAACCCAGCTCCCCTGGGGCACTTACACGCGTCTGTCTGGAGGTGCAGCTGTAGCTCTGCCACTGAGCAGCTGTACAGTCGTCTTCTTTTCTGTGGTCTGGCCACTAGAGAGAGCCATGGTATAAAATGTGCTGCTCTGGAGCGTCCCGAGGCCCAGAACACACCATGCAAACTGTCATTGGGGGAAAAAAAAACAAACCTCACTTAAAAGGAAAATAAAGCATTTCTCCACCTTCATTGTTTCGGTTTTTTTTTTTTTTTTTTCAAGATTATTATAACTCATGTTTATTAATCCAAGTTTATTTTCAAGCCTTTGGTTTTAATTTGCTCTTCATTTCTCAAGGGAGAGCTGGGTTGGGAGGAAAAGGGGTAGGCAAACTGACAAGTATTTCTCCCATCCCTTGTTAAGGATATTTGGGGGAAAAGATTTCTCACCAGAGGGGACTGGATTGCACACCACGGCTGACACCAAAACTGAGTTAAGTTCACTTATGTGAGGAACATGAAGAAAGTTGATAAACACCCAGTAAGTGTGGGGTAGAGGTATCAAAACCCTTCTGTGGGAGCTGGGTGTCCTTTTTCATAGTGCAGAGGTATCAGTGTTAGCTGCAATGGAGTTTTATCTGAAAGTAAAAGCAGTTTAGCACAACACAATATTTGAATTCAAAATTTGAATTTGAATATTTGCTTTGCTGACAGGCTGGGTTACATTGCTCCAGCCCTGAGCCATGGTCATGCAGCTGAACTGCCTTGGGGACTGATTAAAATCTGCACAGAGCAATGTTTTGCACAGATTAAGGTCACAGGATGATCAGGGTTAACTTCAGCCTTTGTGCTGTGAGGTACCCAGGGAATAAGATTTAAGGAATAAGCCCTCTCTGATGCTTCCCTTCTTGCCCAGGTTCATACTGCCCTCACAAATATCCCAGTAACCAACTAAAAAGGTGGTCATTTGTATTTAAATGATTTGTTCTTTTATTTCTGCAAGAACTTCCAATCCTCTGTTAGGTTTAGGAGCCCATTTTGAGTGTTTTCTGTTCAAAATTCAGGTGGGTTGCTTTGGTAGCCCACATGGTGAAATCTTCCCTTGTTTCTGGGTATTTTATGTCATTCTCTCCCAGGGAATACATGCTCTATTTGTACACCTGCAATTCAGCAATTTGGAAAAATATTTAGAGAAAACAAAAAGTTTTCAGCTGAGCAGAAAGTGACTTCCAAATTACAGTGACTGGTTCTGGGCCTAAACCTGTCAAGCAGCACATCTTGATTTCAAGCAGACATCTTTCTAAGACCAGCTACCCATGTCTGTCCGACAGAGAAGAAAAGCCATCCCTTCTTGGCCTACCTGCTTCTGACGGAAGCCATCGCTGCCAGCCTGAACTCATGAGGGCACTGGTCTCTTACCAGCTAAAAGTGCAGAGACCAAGATCAGCAGGGCTAGGAGAGATCACCTTTAGTTGGCTGTTTCAGCTTCCTTAGGGATAAGGCAATCTGGCATTAACTTGCCCCTTCACACAGCTGAATTAACTCCTGGCATCAGGAGAGCTGGCTTAGGTTCCCAGAGGAGCAAGCACCAGGAGGACCTGGTCTGCTGCTGCTGTTGGGACATTACAGTTCTCCCTGACAGAGACCTGCCCATCCCACTTGCCTGTACTGGTCCCTCTTATCCCATGGGGCTGTCAATAGGACACAGCTGCTGTCAGATCTGCAGTCATGGCCATACTTAGAGCAGTTGTGAGTCCTCTCTGCCCCACGTGCTGCAACGATGCATCCCCTTCTCCTGTGGGATGCTCTGCACCAGCTCTCCCAGGCTGCTTGTGGCACCAGGGGCAGTCCTGTCTGTACACAGGACTTGTTTCCTACAGTTGAGGACTTTTCCAGCAGGATGAGCTGGCTGGGTTTGCTAGCCAACTAGAAAATTCATTGAGAAACCCTTGTTCTTGAAGCCTCCCTTTGCCTTTGGAGAGGAGACTGCAAGCAATCTCTGTCTCCAGACGTGCCTGCACACTTTATGGTAGGGATGTTCCTGGACATTAACATGCACCCTCAGGCTGGCCTTCAGTGGCTCATCAGTTGTGAGTAACTAACAAGTAAATAAAAATACACACGTGAAGTGCTTGAGTGGGGTTTGTGTGCCCCTTGACAGGCTGAGCACAACTTCTCGGGACCGTGTGTGGTGTGGCAGCTGGCAGCCAGTGCCGGTGGTGGGAATAAACCTTGTGTGGCCGGACTTCTCATCGTCTCCCCAAACACCACCTTCCCCTGGTAAACCTCCAACTGTGAAAACTACAAACCAGCTCTTTTCCAGCCTCACTGAGACAAAGTTCACGCTCCCCAAGTACCCTCTGGTGACATGCACATGCCTGGTCGTGTCATTGCTCTCTGGACACTGCTTGTACCTGGGGAGGATGACAAGGGGAGGAAGGCAGCAGCGTGGAGCACACTTTGGGTAAGTGCCCATCCCAGCTCCATGCTCAGCCCAGGGATGGGGATGCTGGTGCGCTTCTGCACCGCTCACCTGGGCATAAACCCTATTAGTGAGACATGCACATGTTCCTCTGGCTCATAATTAGGCACTGCACATGTCAATTGTGTTTTCATAAAAATGAGACACCATCCAAATCTAAAATAGCCAGGAAAAAAATTGTCCTATGACATGGCCTTACACTGTTTATACATAAATAGAAAACGTGGTGGTCTGGGAGCCCCTGCACCAGCTAGGGGCTAGTTGTGTCTGTGTTTGAAGGCTAGCCTTGAAAGGCCATGAGGTGAGTCACCGAGGTGGAGTTAGGATGTCCGTTTTGGGGGAAAAGGGCAGGACAGAGGAGCTATTACTAAGGCAAAAGCAGTGCCAGGGGAAAGGAGACTTTGTGAAAACTGAGGCGTCAGTGCTCAAAGGTGCTGCTCACCATCAACAACATGAAACAGGAGCAGGTTTTGGCACAGCCGCTTGGGTGCTTGTCTTGGGCTCTCCGGGGTCAGAGAAGCACAGACATTCAACAAATACCCAGCTGCCAGACTCAAGTTCTGTACTTGTTTTAAACTTGGTTTGCAGTCTGATCCTAGGTCTCATTTACTAAAATCTCTGTTTTGCCATTAACTGTGTCAGGAATTCTGACCAGGGTGAAGCAGGATAAAACTGATGGACTCAGGGTGCTGATCAAGGATCACTGCCTCTGAAAGAACAAATCACGGTGATGGACATGTGTACCTGACCTGAGAAAACTGACTGGTGCCAGGAGCTGTCACTTGTTTGCTAGCAGGATAGTGCAAAGAATTGGGATGTAGGGGCTGGTTTTGCTCAATATTGAGATCGAGAAGGAATAGTTTCCGACCTAAACCAGGGTTCCACCTCAAGTCATGCCATAACCCACCAGGTCTCCAGGAAACAAATTGGGAACGGTACATACATATCACGTGTACTACACCAAGTCGTTTGTATCTCAGATACCCCAGCTTGTTTAGGCTTTGGGTTGCTCCGCAGCCATGGTTTGCTGTACAAGAGGAGCATCAGTTCCAGGTAAGAGTCACCCACCAGCATCTGCTCCCAGTGCAAAGCGTGAGCAGCACACAACAGCTCAGTTTAGCCCAGGCTGTACTCGTGGACATGGAAAGCCATTGACCTGCTGTGTGTGAGCAACCCCAGCCCTACAGTTCCTTCCACAGGCAGCCTGTAAGCAGGGCTCAGCCCTTGCAAGGCATGAGCAGCATACGCTTAAGTCTTTGTGGGCAAGAGGACCCAGTTACACAGCATGGACGTGGGTGGAAGATGAGCATCTGGACATGTGCATGGGTGGGAGATGGCAGCTGCCACCTGCAACTTCTACCTTGCAGTGCAGGACAAAGCAGCCAAGGGGGCAGCTAGGCTGCTGGGCATTGAGCAATGTTGACTTCAAGCAGTCTCTGCCAGCTTACCTTCTCTCACAGGTGGAAGATCGATCCATCACCAATGGCACAATGGATCACCACCCACATCCATCGGGTTTGAGAGCTGTATGTGACTTGGAAACCCAGACATCAGCAATTCCTCTGATACAGCCAAAAAAGAAGGAAAAAAAAGTCCCCAGGGGCTCCTCAGTGCTCCTTTTGTGGTTCCCACATACAGTTCTCATGTGCACATCCTTGCCGCAGGTGAAAGATGCTACTCAGGGCTCCAGCTGGTCTCCCTCCCACAACAGCCTAATGCTTCAAAAAGCACCAAGGCTGACATGAAAGAGGGCTTTTAAAGAAAACAGACCTACCCCGTCCCTTCAGACAAGAGGCTGCAGTAAGTCATAAGCTGGAAGAGGTCTTGACACTTCCAAGTGCCCTGTTTTTACAACCAGGCTCTTCCACTGCTAACCATGTCCTAGTATTTTTAAGTTTCTGTTTTGCTGGCTCCACACACTGCTAATACCTACAGGACTCTGAGATGGAGCTGGGAGGAGGTAAAGACTATGTAAAGGCATTTGAAAGCACGGGAGTAGTGCTGTGACAGCCCCTAATCAAGCCCAAAACTGAACTCGGTTGGAGTCAAAGCACTCACTCCTGCACAGACCCAAGCCCCTGGCCCATGGAGAGACAGCCTGGTGCACCCTGCGGTGGGGTGTGAAAGGGCTCTTCTGCTCCCCTGTGCAATGGTTATACTTGGCAAGCAGAGGGAAATGAGTAAATAAACATGTAAGAACGGTTTACAGTTTGGGCTCAAGATCCAGAGTTTATATTTAGTAACCTCCCCTTTATTTTAGCATATTGTCACAAACTGAATTCGTGACATGGAAATGGCTTCATGTCTGCTCATGTTTGAGATGCATGTGGCTGCATCCTCAGCTGATGCTTTTGAAGACATCAGTCACAGGGCATCTGCCATGTTTCCTTCTTACCTTCCGTCCCACCACTGTAGGTGTGAGCTGTTCTTGGGAAGCTTCAAGGAGGCTTTTTGCAAACTAAAAAGCTATGATAAGAGAAAAAGAAGAAAAGTATCCTACCCTTGCAAATAATTACACTGCTTTATTTTTCAGTATCACAGTCCCAGGAAATGAAACAGTCCAGATTCTTTCCAAGATATTACACAGCCTTTTTTCCATCTCTCTGGCCACAAAATAATCAAATTAAATATAAATTTGTTGTTTTGCTACATTTATTACATTGGAAGAACATAATTACTGGTAGAAGCAGCTGAGCTCCAGGAACCAAGGGTGGAACGAAGTGTTGTTTTCTCCTGCTCTTGTGTAACTCACTTCAGTGTTTCCAGATAAGGACACAGAGGAACGGAAGGATGTAGTGGGTAACAAAATACAGCGGTTTATTGACGAAATGGGGCAAGGCAATGTTCCCTTTACATTCAATGAGAATTCAGGAGTATGAAGCAAAACATGCTATACACACACAGACACGATACTTTGGTTAAATGTCATTCAGAAGTTCTATGCCAAACCTGGTAAAATTATAGAGTGAACAGTCAAAAAACAAATAGGCTTGCATAGACAGATTATTGTCAGTGCGCAATTTAAGGATTAGCTGTTGCAACACAGGGTACGCTTGCAGCTCTGAGGAATTTAAGCCTTCCGATTAATCCATCTCATCGCATGGCTAGTATTTAGATTCAACAGGCTGAAAGTTTACCCTGAAGAGCTAAATGAGACAATTGCAGTTATTTCTGAGGCAATTAACTATATTGCAGTGCACAGATGCAGCCGGAGACACACCGTGGAGTCTACTTAGAGTGAACACTGATACAGTGGAACTTGTTTACCGTGAAGTAGAAAACACTCATTTGTGTGTGCCACTGTCCTCTCTGGGACTCTCCTGAAAGAGCCCAAACTGCACAGCTAAGCCTTGCCCTGTGCTACTCACAGGGAGGAGGTGACGGCTGTATCTCCAGCCCAGAACCTGAGAGCAGTACAGCTTCTCAGCACAAAACCTGTGTCCTGCAGCCTGTCCTGGGCATTGCAGTCCAAGTGGCACTTGTTTGCAGCACAGCCAGAGCCTCCACGGCAGTACTGCACAGCCAGAAATGTGCTACGGCATGCGTTTTAAAGAGTACAGTAAACTGGGATCTCTGTAGGTTTATGCCTGTCCCGCGCAACAAAAGAAAAAGAAAAAAAAAAAAAAAAAGACAAGCTGCCTATGGTATACTTCATGCGAGGGACACTGTTGTGCCTCAGCGCTATATCCCACACCCACCTCCCAAAGCAACTGCAAAACTAAGCACTGAGCATCTTGAGAGAGTGGGGCAAAACCAACTGTCCATCGGCTGGGGACGAATATAGGGCAGAGTAAACCTCAAAGTCACCCCCAGATGGGAATTCCTGCTGCAGTACCCTCCCTGGCATCACTGCCAGGAGCAAGACAGCAGAGAGCTCGGTCACGCATCGGCCCATGCTACGAGCTGTGCTTCGTTTCCTATTGGATCTAACATAGCCTTGCAGTGCCAGTACTGCCGGGACGAACAGCAGGAGCAATCTGCTCAGGGTGACAAAGGCCCAGAAGATCATTCTGTATAAGAAGCAATGGGTTTCATGGACTGGCTGTGCTAGATTACAAGAGTGTAAACTAAGTAGGGGAATCCTCACACCGTCTCCAAGTGCTCCCCTTTATATATAAATTAGCAATCCACAGTTAGTTTGCATACCGGTTAATATGAATTAAAATAAAAACCTTGATAATAAAAATATATATAATATACACATTGATCAATAGCAATAAACTGAATGAAAACACTAGAGTGTAACAGTGGCTGTAATTTGGCACAAAATAAAAACGCACAAAGGTCTAGCACTGTAAAAATAAAAATCCATTTTTTTTTCCCCCTAAGTAAGAGAAGGTTATTAATCCTGATTCAAATCCTGACAGGTGGGAATGCAGAGATATAAAAATACTGTACATACAAGATCCCTTTTACAGAGTGAAGCAGACTGCAGCATTTGTAACTTCTATCCTTCCTCCCCAAGAGGAGAAATTCAATGATGAGACTTCATCTATCCCCTAACAGCTGATATTTTCCCATCCCACTAAGTTCAAAACCATGAAGTTCTTTAAAAAAAGATGAGATTAACCTGTTGGATCTATCCACGTGACGACCACTGCTTCTCGCTGCAGGAAGCTGTACAGTCCACATTAAGACAGTGTTTCATAGCAAGGTGACTCAGATCAGCCTGCTGAAGACATTGAGTATTCCTGCATGTAAGGCACGATCACTCCGGTTCACCCGACCTCTCTTCTGCAGACCATTGTGCTTCGGACAGAGGTGAGGAGGTGGCGAGAGCTCTTGCTGGTGAGGTGTGCCTACTATGGAGATTAGGAAGTGCCAGGATTTCATGGTGATGAATTTTCCACATGGTGCCTCTTGCCTTGTTAATGCAGTCAGAAAGGGATGCAAGACCTGAATGACCTAGGCAGAGGTCCCAGTAAGGGCTCCGACATGCTATTAAATCCAGAGCAAAACCATAGGCAAAGCTACTAAAACTTGGCAAGAGAAGACAAGGAAAAAATAAAGTTACTTAAACATTTTTCTGTCATAGAAAGGAAATATTGCTCTGATTATTTCTTTTTAAAAGATCAACTTCATTGTGCCTCTTTCCAGGGGCACATGTGCAAGGTGCTGATTTTGCATCTCACCTACGCAAGCTGCATCTTCTTGACTCTCAGCAGAACCATGGCTGCTGAGCCCCAAGATGAGTTGGCTCCTTGTTCATCCATAATCTTAACTCAACTCTTGTTGACTTCAATGGGACCATGGAATCTCCTTCCAAACGTGGTTACTAAACACACAAGTCCAGTTGCAACCTTTGCCTCAGGAAGTCTCTAACCTGCACGACTGCATGAGGCCCACAAGGTATATTAGATGAACAATTGCTCTGTTTATACCCCATTTACTACATGCTTTCCTCAGCTGCCATTCCTAGCATTCCTCTCTCTTGATAGGTGTCAGCCCCTTCTAACAAAACCTCAGGGCCGCCCTTTTCACAACAGCTATGGAAGAATAAAACAGGAGAAACACTTACAAGGGACAGCAAATGAATAAAGACTAGGAGTAAGAATAAAAAGGACTAAGCGAGGATATAGAGCAAAGCAGTCCCTAAAGCATTCAACGCTCCCTGAAGGCATCCAAGGAAGCAGCAGACGCTCCTGGGATCCTTCCCTTGGGCTCTCCTCTCTTGGTGCCATGGCTGGACAGCTTGGCTGGCCCGAGGAGGCCATCAAGGAGATCCTGCACCTCCACTGCGTAGGCACCGAGGCGTTCCTCAGACTTTACCCAGCTTCCAAATAAAATCAACTGGAGTTTTCTCTCTCATCATTTCCACTCGTTCCCATTGAAGTCAACAACTTGGACACTCCCAAGCATCCCTCCTGAATTAATAGGTTCTTCAAATGTCAGCAGGCTCAGGGCCTTCACAACTTTTCTCATTAGAGTAAGACAGAAGTTACATCAGCCAACTGCAGTGCAAGAAAGCCCATCACAGCCAGCTACAGAGGCCCCGGGAGGGCTGAATTCCTAGTTGATTTACCCTTGCCCTTTGCAGAGGGTCACCATTTTTCCCCACACGCAGTGAGTACAAAGCACAACCACTTTCTGATTGGCAGGAGTTTTCCCCATCCAGTTTTCACAAGTGCACCAGATGATACAAGCAGCAGGGCCTGGACTGGGGTGTTTGTAGAACGTATTAGTTCATAAAACCCCACCAGGCATCCATTTCACAATAAATACTCTGATGGCAATGGAGGGGAAAAAAACCACATTAAAAAAAAAAAAAAAAGGTATTTTCAGCAGTAGGAATTTTGACTGGTACACGAAATACAAAAATAAATTTTTACAAAATAAAATCTTTGCAGATGAGGTTGCCACATTGGCCCAAGTTATCAAATAACAAAAGAAAAAAATAGGGCCTACGTTGTCCTTTTTCCAGATTCTTTAAAACAACGTTAACACTTCTGAATGGACAGAGATGGAACGAGAAGAGGGAACAAGGCGAGGACAGTAAAATCTAGCTGCTGGCTGGGATATTTCCTGAGAAGAAGCAGCAAGCAAGCAAGACCTTGCAAGTCACTTAAGGGTTCATGCAGGTGAGCAAGCTCACAGTCTGGAAGCAAGGGTACACAGCCAGCAGGATGCTGCTGATGCACAAAGTCCTATGTTACAAGATTTTTTGGGCTAGTGTATGCCTGGAGCAGAGGTCTGTCAGGGGTTATCTGGTTCTTCATAGGTAGTGAACTGCTGCCAACAGACCAGTGGGGGTAGGAGATGGAAGTTTGAGTTGTTAAGCAAGGCAAGGCATGGGCTTGTGCTGTCGTATTAAACTTGCCCCTGCAACTTATGTGAAAAAGGAGTTCCCTTATCTTCCTAGTGATCTTCCTCAGTAACTATCCTGACCAAGAACAACAGCCAAAGTGAAAGCCTTACAGCTGCCTTGGGGCTTGAATTGTGCATTAGTGAAAGAGCAGAGAGACACAATCTCCTCCGATTTCTTATCGGTGCTCCACACCAGCATGTGCTCTCCACAAAGCTCTACAGAGCTGTCAAGGCTCCTTTCCCAGGCAGATCGGTGGCGAGGGCAAGTACAGTCACGCCTCTGCCTCCCCTCCTCAGCAAAGCCAGCAGCAGAATTGCAGCTGCCAGCAGAAGACAAAGAGCCTGGTGGGACAGACCCAGTGCTGGGCATTAAGGAAGCCGGGCTGCAGGGGCAAGGCAGCCAGGCTTGCTGCCGTGAACTGGACTGGCAAATGAATAACTAACTACACTGTACTGGCTGAAGACACTCCAAGCCAGCATCCAGATGCTCAGCTTTGTAGTTTAAAAATAAAACTGAAAAAAAAAAAAAAGGCAAATAAAGTTATTAAAAAGACAAAAATTGAAATGAAAGGAGGCCAAGGGAAAAGGCTACTTGTTTTCCCTCTGCTCTCTGAAAATGATTCTTCTCTTGCACAAACAAGCCATTGAAAGGGAGGAAAAAAAAAAAAATCACTGCATAGGCAAATTTGTACAGACAATTTGAACTTGAAAACCCTGATATGCCCTAGAAAGCAACAGTTTTATTCTGACTGGAGTCTGCCTGGGGTGCTGGACGGAGGAGTGTAGAGGGGAAGCAGTCAGCACAGACATTGTGTGGACTGTTTAGGCACTCTCTGTCTAGCTCTAAGTTACCTATAACTGTAGATTTGGGATTCAATGCTCAATACCCATATGGCCCTTCTTCAGCCCCATGTTTCCAAGACGTATGCAGGTTCAGACACAAGTCACTGTACTCAAGTGCATCAGCAACTGAGCTAGGAGTTACAGTAGTTCCTACTTGGTTTTAGTGAAATTCCTTGGCTTCTACCACACTGAAGCTCAAAGCAGGTGACCACAGAGGTCCCTTCAGGCATTTAAATCTGTTTGTACGATTCTTCCCAATCCACAACTTGCAGCTTCATCAGCTCCCTGGCATGTCTTAAAAGTCATGCATACAAGGTCTAATTTCAATTGAAATTGTCTTTCCTTTTAACTGTTCTATCCTATATCCTGGAGCCAAATGCCTGGTTACACACTCTACCCAGATTGCTGGAAACCCTAGAAAGAAACACAGCAGTTAAGAAATTTTGTTCTATAGCAATTTCTTCCTCACCAGTCCCAGGTTCTGGCTTTTGCTGATGATTGTTATGAAGATGCTCTCTCCTTCCTGCAAGCTAGCATGACTGTCAGGTTGACTCAGCTGTCTTATCCAGCACGGGAAGAAACACATTTCCTCTTGTAACCCTCTTTGCTAAGTCATCCTAATACAGAAAGGACTTGTACTTCTGACATTCTGCTGCATTGCCATAATTCAACTCATTTCTTGGATTCTCCTCCCTGTTGTATGTGCATCTCTATTTGTCCTATTTGTCAAAGCTCCAGCCAAAGCCTAAAAATAAAAGGAAAGCCTCAAAAGAATGTAAGAGGGAGCTGTTAAGTCAGCTAGTTGATTCACACAGCTCAGTGGCAGCTAGATTATACTGCACTGCTTAAGTGATCACATATGAGTAAGAAATTGAAACGAACAATGTTCCTTATTAATATGATGACACTTAAAAAAGGAGATCCTGGGAGCGGAGGGTGGACATCCCATTGGGTAAGGAATCGAGAAAGTTGCCTGGCAATTCCAGTAATGTTTGCTACAGAAGAGTCAGTACCAAAGCAAAGGCTAGCACAGTTTACTGCTTCCTACGGGAACCTGGAAAGCCAAACAGAAAGAAAAAAAATAAGAAAAAAATAATTTTCTTCTGGTGAAGAAAATACTACCTGCAGTCATTTTTTACTTGTCCTGCCCTCTTGGATGCCTGTGTGACCTCCAGGGTAGTGGTAAAGTCCAATGCCAAAATGGGAACCGTATGTTACATTACTCGGGCAAAAGGAAGAATAGGTCCACAAGAAAGGTAGACATTTGCATTTTTTTCTGGGCTGTGAATGGCACTGCATCCACATTGCACAGTTTCACTAAAGAAAACAGAATGAACACTGGGCTTACAGACTCTAGAAAGTGCCATCAACTTTCCAGCTTGTTTGATGAAGACAGAATGCAAAAGTTTCCCAACTTTAAATTTTGGGAAGTAAACTGTCCACATTTAAGTCACAATCAGTGGAGCTGGAAGAAATCTGAGCAATTGAGTCAAACTCTGGCTTTCCCCTTCCTCCCCCAGAGACTACAGATAATATAGCCAATTGGCATTCAGATTTAAAAAACTGGGGGGGGCGACCCTAACCACACTGCTCTTGTGCCAAGTGAATTCAGGAAACAAGCCAACAAAGCAATGCTGAAATGCTATAGGAACAAAACAAGCCTGTTCTCAGGACAAGCTTCTGTCTGATCATCCCATTCACCCGCCAGACAGGTGATACTGCAAGGTTTTGTCTTGTATTGGATTGTTTGATATTAGTGAGTCACCTAAAAATCCATCATGTCATCGTCTTTATGTTATTCCTCCTTCATTTGCTGCCTGGATTTATAGTCATTCATCATTAAGAGATCACAGAGGACAAGCAGAGAGCAGTTTGACAAACTCAAGGCAAACAAATTCCGCTTTTTAGTCTCCCAGCCTGCAACGTGCTCAGCAAGTACAACTCGAACACTTGACCAGCATCACCTGCCTGCTGGGGCAATTAATATCCATTCCTTCTCTCTATTAGCATCCTCCTTTGAAACATCCTGTCCTTCAGGCTGGTTATTTGAGGAAAACAGCCCACAATAACCCGAGCGCTGGGGCAACCATAGGCTTGATCCTACCTTTAGGAGAGTGCTCAGGTCTGGGGACGTGACGCAAGGGGCTGGGCTGGCTTGTGTAATATCGAGCATGTTCAAAGTCATCAAGGAGAGGCTGTGACCTGCCAACACAGGGGGGCAGGAAAAAAAAAGCGTTGGGAGAAAACCTGAAAAGCAGAACAGCATGGCAAAAGCAGTATCTCAGCTGCCTGGTCTGTCCCTGTCAGTTTGATGCAAACCGTGTCCGGCCCAGACTTTCCACCAGCAGACAGCCCGCTACTGTTTCTGTGGTGAGAAATGTGCAATATTCGCTACACTTCTCATGGACCGCTTTCAATTAATAATGGTTTCAAGTTGTCAGGCAACAAAGAATTTCTGTTAGGCAGTTTGATGCAAACCTCTCTCAAAAGGAAAGCGCAACATTTCGAAGTGTTTAATGCTTGCCCAGTTTTAACCCCAGAGTATTTTAGCAAGATCTCTCTCAGTCTCCACCTGCACACCTTGTTTGTTGTTTCTTTTGCAATTCAACAAGAATTTCTAGGCTTGTATCAGGACTGGAAATCAAAGCCACCAGGGTCACTTCCAGGGTTCAGTCTCTCACGAGGAGCACCAGGCCAGGGTACCGAGTGATTCAGAAGGGCTACAGCATGTTCCCATCAGCCCTGGGATGAGGTACCCCAAAACACAACATACTTGCTTGCAGTGGGGTGTCCACACACAGCAGCGGGAACAGCGTAGAGGGCTTAACTGGGGAGCAGGGACCCAAGGCAGGAGCTGTGCAAATGCATCGTGATTACTTCTTCCTGCCCAGGGATGTCATTTGGTTTCACGTCCCCAGAAGCTCTTTAACCCTCTCAATGTTTCTCTGCCATTTAACAAATGTCACTGCACAAGCTCATCAATCTCTGTCAGTGCCAGGCAGGGAGACCAATATGGACAAATGACACAAGCACAGCAAGTGACGCGTGTCACTGAACACCTCATGAGCTCTGTGCCCTCCATCTCTTTTCAGTGCTAAAACCTCTGCTCTCTACCAAGCCCCTTGTGGGTGGGTGAGGCTGGTCGCCCCACAACTCCTCCCTAGAACTCAGCTCTTGAGCAGCTTCCCAACTGCATTTCCCCATTTTTACCAGCCAGTTCAAGCTCACCTTGAAGACCTATCGCCTTTGTGTCGCTGAGTTTCAGGCCCTTCTTTTGATCTTGAGCGCGTGGACTCGCTTGCATCTTGCTGATGGGAAGAAAGGAAAGCAGCTCATCTGCGTGCCTCGCAAGGCACCAGCCAGTGCATTGAGGCCGCCACAGCTCCATGCAGTCCTTTCGTGCTCAGTTTATACATACAACTAACTACAGCCAAACACGTGCAAACGGCAGTATCAGGACTAGTTTCCAGTAAAGGAAACTCAGCCTTGCTGAGCCAAACTCAATTTTTGCTCTAAATATGAGACACCGCTGAGGGACCCGTCCCAAAGCTGGGGTCAAATGCAGTCAGTGTGTAATGACTGTGCACATGGCTGGGCTAAGCACAAGGGATCAGCTGCACGCAGCTGTGCTCCTGCAACCACTCAAACACAGTGAGGAGGCTGAAAACATCAGAGCTACCTCCAACTGGCCCCAAGATTAACACAACACCCCCTTTAGCACCTTACCAGTGCAGACCATGAAATCTGTTTCCTATCACCTTCCACATCAGCTAGCCAAACCTCTGTAGTATTACTCGTACAAAAAACCTAGGCTTGAGACACTTAATACTTTCATTATAGAGCCAATTTTATTATGAAGTAGAGTGACAACTGGAGCAGCTGCCTTGTCCTTGTACCTGCGGTGCACAAACAGAACCAACTACTGCTTTTATTGCTACAGTCAGGATTTCAGCAGAGGCAAGGTCCTGCACCAGGAGGACTGACAGTGCTTGAGGGAGGCCACAAGGTACTGTGACATCCAGCGCCAACCTCCAAGGGCACAGCCCAAGGCTTACTTTGCCTGAGGCTGAAGCCAAAGAGCATCTAACTAAGGAGGTGGCTCCAAAAGGCTTGGGAAGCAGCTAAATAACAGGCAGCAAGACCCTTTGGATGCAAAAGTCCGCTTCATTCCTTTTGCTCCCACCACACACCATCACCACCCTCTGTAAATGGGAATAACATTAAAGCACTTCATTTGTGGCACCTCCCGAAGCTTGACATACCCTCCAGTCTTGATCATGCCTCCTCTTTTCAAAGGAAGACTTTTCTCTCTCCTTCTCTTTCTTGAAAGCCTTTTTCTCCTCAGCCATCAAGAGTCGAGCAATTTCCTAGAAGGGAAAATACCGAGAGTACATCAGATGGTTTTACTGCTCTTGTGGGTTTGAGTGTCTTTCCTATCAAGAGCTGCTGAATGGGAAGGGTGCAAAGCCAGGATTTCACCCATCTGTGATCAGAAATCAAGTGATGGAGAATTAAGACTGACTACATGCAGCATGCCCAGTGGATCCCTGATTTGCCAGAACTGTGTTTGCAGAGCCTTTCTGCCCTTTATTCCTTTTCCTTTGGGGTGGGGGGGGGGAGGGTGTGGTGTCATCTCACAGCATCTCTGGTATTCTCTCCCTTGGGGCTCAGTTACAAGAGATGCTTTTGCACAGCCACGAACTTCCTTCCTCTGCCATGGTCGCAACAGGCAGCGCAACGCCCTGCTTGGCCAGCGTGAGCATGCACATGAAAACCAGCTAGGAGCAAATGTCACTGGAGCCCTGAGCTTCCCCTCCAAGGAGGGAAACAAACTAGAGGGTCAGAGGGGACAAGCGGGGTTTAGCAGTTTCCACGAGTAAAGGAATGCCGCAAACATTTGACTTCTTGCTCACTTCATCTTGGGCTACTTGAGCTGCCTTCTGATCTGCCTCGTTAGCCTGGGGGGGGGAAAAAAAAAAAAGAAACGGTAGGAAAAAGCAGAGACAAAAGAGTAACACCTCTGAATTATTCAAATTATTCATACCCATTAACCTACTGGGCAGGGCAAGTAGGTGCCCATACAAATACACTACCACCCTCTCCAAATATACTTAGCTACCTCAATACTTGCCTCACAACCCAACACCAAACTGTCATTTCAGCTTTTCAGATGAGTTTTGTCCTCATCTATCTGCCAGGCCACACCACAACACATGGTCCACCCTGCTGTCCTCTCTCTCAAAGATGGGCACTGGCCTCTCTCACTTCTGGGCTGACCACACTGACTACAGGCCATCTTTACCTGTCTGGAAATGTTCATTTAATATCACACAGTCATTTAATTTTTAGGTGTTTACTTCAGAAAATAGGGCTCTACTGGCTGGATACCAGCTGTCACTCCATATGTGTGTGTATGGGAGACAAAGGTAATTACCAGAATACGCAGTAGCGAGATCTTAGGTCTTAAAGTCACTATCATATATAAAATGTTTACAAATTCAAGTTGTTATCACTGGCTCCCTTAGTTCCTTTGAGTTGACTAATGCATTCTCTCTACTTACCAGGAGCTCTTCCTCCTGCAGCTTCCGAGCAATCTCTGCATCAGACAACTCCTGTTCCCTTTGGGGTGTATCATACATGGCTTGCTGTGCCCCCCTCAACTTAGTGCCTACAGAATTGTAAGAGAAAACAATCAACTCAACCATTTTCCAAATGCTTTGGTAAGGAAATCCCCACCATCTCCTCACCCACCTGCAAAAGCCCCACTCAAGGGAACCAGAGACCATAACAGCATGCCTGCCGGACAGCTGGTTTGAGAGTATCTTTAGCTGAGGCACAGCACACACCTTAGGAAGGTTTCTCTATGCATACAGAAATATCTGATACACCACGACTTATATGACAAATGCAACCACATGGCAGAATAGACCATGTCCCTTGAAGCCGTCTTTGCTGACACAGCGATGCTAGCAAAGGAATCGTTATTTTTCCACACTCTGCATTGACACAGATACACTGGCAAAACTGGGCAGCAGAGAGCAGCCCAACATCTGTTATGAGCACAGCAGAGTCTGCGAACACACCGCTGGAGCAGCACGGGCTGCAAAAGTTGCCTGGGACAGGCTCACATGAGGTTTCAGACAATTTCTTCCTTGGGCTGACCCAAGAATTTTACAATTCACAGTGAGAAAACAGCCAAGTAAACATTTTCGAAGTTCATACAAGGTTCAGCTCTTGCTTTGACTACAGAGTTTTATTTGTTTGTTTATTTTAAAGTTAAACCATCTCCAAGTGATTTAAAATGCTGCATTTTGAGAGTCTCTCCAGACTATCTGCACCAGGCCATCAAAGGAGTCTCATTGTATCCCTATTACAAAATGCATGACTTCACTCACACACAACAAATGCCTTCTCCTTCCATCTGCAGTCTGAATTGTATTGTTCAGACATCTCAGACATGTAAATGCGCCTTCTGCTTTATGTCCAAAGTATACAAACACTCCAGATGTCTCTCTTCCACCTCAAACCCAGAAAGTTTCACTCAAAACTTTCATGCCTCCAGCTACACCATTTACACATTTATTATAAATACCTGTTACATCTTACTGGGCCACCTACCAGTTTCCTTCCCATCTCATAAGACCAAGGGAAAAACATGAAGTAAGCAACTGACCTTGAAAAACTTTCTGTGCATCTACCAACAAACTACCATCATACTCCACCAAGCATCCTGAAGACTTCAAACTGCAGAGGGCCAGACACCTCATGCATCAACCCAGAATAAAACCATGGAATAGGAAACCACCTCTTCTACAGGTATTAAAAGAGCCATGGAGGGTTTTCTGCTATTTGTTTTGTTTGAATCAACTGATCAATGATCTTAAGCAATTAACACCCCTCTTAAAAGCCATCTTAGCATAAGAAGAAAACTTCAGCTCTGGCAGGTTATGGTTAAGCATATGACCTGGCCTTTCCCAGCACACTTTGATCAATCCAAGCTGTGAAGAGCTGCAATCTCTGGCCACCACCGAAACTCCGGCAAAAAGCACCAGCTTGGTCAGAGTTAAATTATTCAGAATGCTTCCAAGGTCAAGGTAAACACAGTTTTACCATGCTGGAATGAACAACGGCATGCCTGACAGGGTCCTGTACAGCATTACCTCTACAAAGAATAAAAGTAAGTTTCCAGGAATTGTTTGCTGGCCAGCCCAAGACTGAGCTTTCTTCACACACTGATCGGTGCCAGGCTTCACTTGCTCAGAAGACAAGAATAAACACTACTTCCACATCACTTCTGCCCACACTCAGGGGAGCACAAAGCCCACCATGACCATGGCCCACAGGAAAAGGATGTGAGCTTCTGGCTATTTTGACTCAAGATGATGGGATACTGAGTCACTCGGATCCACATTGTATCAGGCCAAATCACGACCTACTAATTATATATAAAGACCTGATTAACACCTTCCACTTCCCCAAAGAAAATGTTTGCATGATGAAGACAAAGAATAATTCTCTCAGCATCTCCAGAGTCAGACACACATTATCATCCCCACCTTATCCATGTGAAGACCAGTTAGATGGCTTAAAGCACAAGTTTCCTACGCTGTGACAGACACAGATCCAAGTCTCTAAACTCCTGCTTTCACTAAGAGACAGGTCACCCCCACCCCCAGTGTGGTTTTAAAAGCAGAAAGATGGATCTGGATCTTTAAAGCCCACTGGTTCCCAAGTATTACTGAACAACAAAAACTACACAGATACGCATTTCCCAGAAAAATCCACTTGTACACAATTTGACAAGAACCCCATCTTACAAATACGGCCCAGTCGGACACATAGTGCCACTACTGAACTTTGCCCAAAGTGAATTGATTATGTTGCCAGGAGGGTTTTCAATAAGAAGTGAGTGAAATTGCTGGCTTGTTAGTACTTAAGCAAACTGTCCTCACTTACAGCCCTGCATCCCAAATCAACAGAATAAGAGTGTAATTGTAACATTTGGTTTTGGGTTTTTGGGGTTTTTTTGGTTTTTTTTCTCCTGTGCAAGGAGATCACAGCACAAAATATATCACAAAAACAAAAGCTGGTTGTTGGCTGGTTGTTTTGGGGTTGGTTTTTTTTTTTTTTTTTTCCTCAAACACAGGATACCAATGGCACCATTTCCAACAATACCTTCTTACTCATCCTCTCTGATGCCACGGAACATGTCAGGAAATAAACAGAGCAAGAACATCAATGGATAAGAAGAATCTCACTAAATAAGGGAGAAACCTGGGCAGGATTCACTGTGTACACACTGCAGGTAGATATTGGAGATAACCATCTTCAAAGGAAACAACATGTATTTTAGACATCAGGATGGGGTGTGCAAAGGTCCATCCCCACACGTATGTACACGTTCCCCATCACTTGGTTACCTGAGTCTCGCCGGCAGTCTCCAACCTTCCCCTGGGTCACAGTGTGGGGAGAGGGGGAATGTCTCCTGTGTCCTGCCCTTTTGCAGTCTCTCTCCTCACCCCTCCTATGATCATCTCTAGATTCAGCATCACGGAGCTGCTCGTCGTGCACCATCCTGTGCGACGAGTGGCCCTGATGACGAGATTTGTGTTTTTGAGGGCGCACCAGCTGGCTGCCACCCTGACGCCAGGTCTCCTGCTCAGCCTCCAGTTCCATCTGAAGAAGAGGAAGGTGCTTTTCTCGGTCTTGCCTCGTTGGCTTTCTGCTGTGCCATGCCTCGTCTGCGAGTCCATGCTCTGACTCCAGGTCAAGACTGAGAGGTCTCCAAGCCTTCTCCCTGCCAGCTGCTCTCCTCTCCCGCAGCTCCCAGCTATTGCTGTAGTCACAGGCACTGCGCTCAGCCGTTCTTTCCAGGTCTAGGCTGGGATGTCTCCTGGACCTTCCCTGGCTGGCTGATTTCCACTCCTGCCGATGGCCGTTGCCAGCCTCACTCGGCTGAGGAGAGCTCCGACGATCCTCCGAGGCGGAATGCCCGTGTTCGGAGGCACCGCGGGACAAAGGCAAGGGCGCTTCTCGGTGCTCCCTCCGCTGGCGCGCGTGCCTGTCACCACCGCGTGCCCTGCGAGGCTCAGAACCCTGCTCTCGGGGGTCACCCCAGGGGTGCTCTGAGCAACGGGGGGACAAACAACGAGCAGGTTAGTGGGGGGGGGGTAACGGTGGTTCAGCAAGGCCAGACTCGCAGCACGCAGGTGAGGGAGCTTGATGCAAGGAGAAGCTGGAAATGCCGGCAAAGCACAACAGGGTCAGAAAGAAGAATAAGAGGGATATAATGCTTGCAGGATATAATGGAGGGACAGAGTGAAAGGGCAGCCTGGCTAGCAGCAGGGCACCACGGGAGGCAACGGGGTTGGAGCGAAAAGCACGGGTCCAGCCCAAAAGCGCATCCAAGCACCTCCTAAGACAAGGACGAGCCACTATGGAGATGAAGGACTTTTAATGATGCCATTGCGGCTGAAAAAACAGCCAGCAGAGCAGCTCATCTCCTGGTGACACGTCACTGCAGCAGGATACTGAAACCACCAGAGAGAGGCTTGCAATGGAAAGCACAAGGTACAGGTGAGGCTGGGAGGCAACGTGGGGCCAGGGGGAGCGTAAAGCCAGGAGGGGCCAAGCAGAGGGTCAGGCTGGATCCTGGTTTAGGAGCACCAGTGCCTTGCCCTGGCTTCAGGCACAAAGTTTTTCATCAGAAAAAACAGCCTCACCTAACAGGGGGAAAACCCACATAAAGCAGAAGAGAAAGAGACAAGTGGGATGGCATATTTTTTTTTTTATTTTTTTTTTTTTAAAGCAAGAACAAGATGATTGATAGCTGCAGCATCCAAATATCTTCCACCACAGACTATCACATACCTCTTGCAGACCCAGAAGCTTCAGGGCCCACACTTATTTATTGCCTAAATAAAAGTTTAGGTTCTGACTGCAGAGAGGGCTACGGAAATTTAAGGGCAGGATAAAACTTCACAAAACCCAGGCTCCTGACCTCAGCAATGTAGCTGGAAAAGCCGCTTACTCGGCAGCTTGGCAGGGTTGTTTCCTCCGTGATTTCCAGAAAGCAGGTGGAAATTTTCTTTGCTTTTAGTTTCATTAATAAACCTGACACAGCTATGAGGCTGCAACAGTCCGCCTGTATACAATCTGCTGATCAATTTATTTTCCAATCAACCTATTTGCTAAGAAAAATCATTGCCCTGAGTGAACTATTATCTCTCTACAGCAGCTTTTTCAGAATGAAGGTGTATTTCTGAAGAAAAAAAGATTGCCTTGAAGCAGAGGTTGATTTGAAAGAGAACTACACACCACACGCCCCTCCCAAAAACAACCCAAAAACCAGCAGAGTAAGACTTTCCTTCTCCACTGCTGAGAGGGTTTTTTTATAGTATCCAAAAATATTTAAAATAGATTTCACTGCACATGAACTGCATTCGGTTTTAATAAATAGTTCTGCCTTCCTTACAATCACCTAGATTTCAGGGAGAAAAATAAAAAACCAGCAAACCACACACCAAAACTGAATGTTCCCTTCAAGTCATTCTATTCAGAAAAAACTTTTTCAGAGCCAGCAAAAATACAGCCTACAGAAAATTCACCTTGAAAACAAATCTGTGTGACTTTTATCCAGAAGAGGTATATTTTTAAAAATCCAAGAACTCAAAGAGTAACCACAGCAGTTCCTGTTAACTGGTTGGTTTTTCTGCTTAGTTTTAGATCATTCACATGATTTACAGAAAACAAATATCCAATAAAACAATCTAAGTGACTTACTGAACAATGCAGACCAGAGCCTGAAAGCAAGAATCAGTTTTTGAACAATACTAACAAGGGTCTAAGAATTAATTCAATTTTGTCATTAAGGAAAGCTCAATAAATACAGCAGCAGAGAGCAGGAGATCATGAAAGAGCAAAGCGTGGCCGCACTGGGAAAGGACTGCTGCAGGTAACGCAACCATGCCAGACAGCCCAAGGAGATTTGCTTTTGGGGTATCTCAGGGCGATTAACTCCTCAGCAGGCGCTGGTTCCTGCAGCACCTTCTGCAGGGGCCGTATAAACACTCTTTAGGTCCTGGTGATACTCGCTCAAGCAGCGAGTGACTGAGCGAATACAGAAATGTTTTTCATGGCACAGACACTTCTGGGAGAAACTCTGCCTTTTTTTCATGTTTATTTTTCCACTTTTTAAGAGCTCAGATTGCTTTGGAGCAATAGCCCTAATCCACATTCCTCCTGGATGTGTATAAATTTTTATTCAGTCTCAAGACAAACTAAAACCCAAACAAGGGCGCTTTTTTTTGTTGTTGCTGTTGAAGTTCACAAGTAATGAGGAGAAAACAAAGCGAGGATGCTGAAGCCTCCTAAAATGGTGCCCAGGTATTTAAGAGCTTCCAGATCAACGGACTACATGATCCAGGCATCAAAATCTGCTCCAGTCCTCTCTAGTTTTTAAGGAGTGTGAATCAAGAGCAGCACTACTATGAACAGTCAGGCAAAACACCTTCTACCTTACCTCCGAGACTACACATAATTGCAGGAAGAAAAATTAGACCCACAAGATATCCTGCTCTCCAAATCCACACCACAGTCTCGGTTCAGAGAGTCACAGGCTTTTGTCAGCTGATTTCTGTCATAAAAATCCATCCTGTCGTACAATCTCTGCATGGCAACACTATTACCTATTTTGTATTTTTTCAGGGACTTGTCCCATTTAATTCTGAAAAACTGAAGTGTGGGTTGGCCGTAACAGTCCAAGATCAAAGTCATTCCCAGCTCTGTACGCATAGCAAGACTTGTGGTCATGAAGTTTCCACTTGGTTACTGTTTTGTACTTTGTGCTTTGTGTTTTCTTGGCCATTCTTGAACTTCCTTCCCAATTGAAACTAAAATACTTTGTATAAGTTCAAATAAAAGACATTTAAGATCACCAATGTCATTGATGTTAAAATGAGAAATAAGAGGTTTGATTTTCATCTTCACAATCTGTTAAACAAAAGGAGCCTGTGTCTTCCCCACCACATTTTTTTTTGGAAGAACGAACACAAGAACCACCACCAGTGCACAGCAAAGCCATCCCCATATTGCTCCATAATTAAACACACCCTGATTCTCTCCTCCCAATTTAAAGAAAGTCTGTATTCAATCATAAAAGCCAACCAAGCAAAAGCAATACAGCGCTGTGGGTCGTATCTTTTCCACAACATACAGTCCCAGATGATAATCACAGCAGAGACATTCAGCGGAGATGACCTTGTTATTCAGTAAGTCATTCAAAGCGGTTGTGCTAATTTTAATGCTTAGATACATACCTGCAAGGAGTTATTTTTGAAAGGCTGTTCCACGCAGCATTTATTCCTTTATGCACGTAGCCGTACGAGCATTGCAGATGAACACACAAGAACTGTTTCTCTTCAAATGCAAGTGTGGAACTGCATTTGCATTTCTCCCCCGCACACTTGCGGTGTTACGCAGAAGTAACTGTCTTATCAGTACCATCAGCTACTGTCTTTTTCCACAAGCCCTTTTAAAACATGCATGGATGGGTGTGCTTGCACATACACACACCACACACCCTATTCCTGTCCTTTAGGCCATATTCTAAGATGTGAAAAGTTACAAAATTGTCTTCTCCACCTTTTTTTTTTTTTTTTTTAAATATTTCCTGATTCTAAAATGAAGTCTGATCCTGACCCTGGAAACTGATGCAATGCTACAGTGCCAAATGCAGGAATGTAGGATAAGGGAAATCTCCTAAATGGAGTTGCCAGATCACCTGGTTCACTTATACTGCCATGATCTTGATCCTTTATCTGGCAGAAACATACCTCCATTTTCTGCATAATAGCTATCTTCATAGACTGTGTGTCCCTGGGATTCTGGGTAGTGCTTCTTGCGCTTTTTTTCTTCCTGCAGTTCTTTCTGTTGTAGGAGACGGGCAATGTCCTGAAGAGATGGAAGAAAACAGACATTACCTCTCCCCCTTAAAAAAATATCTCCAGATTCTTTTATTTAAATTCTTTATTCGATTATAAAAATATGATAGTTTAATTTTTCAGACATGGCAACAACAGGGTTACTCTCAAATTCAACCCCTGGGCTGGACAGGGCTTCCAAACTAGTGGTTGATAGAAGGCACCACCTCAGCAACCCATATCCAACCTCACCCAGGCCCACAGCTAAGCTTCCAGCCCCATAGCAGACTCGCAGGTTCCTGTTCCACCTGCACACAAGCCTGCAAAGCCCTTACGGCCAAAGCATGGCAGAAGGGACTGCGCGTGCAACCTCAGGCTTCCAGCAAGGATTTGGAAGTCACACAAGCGCACACTCGCTCACACGAGTAGGCTGGACCTCCACCCTGGACTCCACCAGGGAAAGAAAAACAGGCAAAAAGACTTGTCTCCAGCTGAAGGCACTTCTGACTGGAAGGAGTTCCCAGAGCAACTCATGAACTCACTTCAAACTAGCTGTAATTTACAGGGACTGTAGGATGCCAGGCAGGGAAATGCATCAATTTGACAGACAGAGGCTGAAGGAAAAGAAAATCGAAAGGGATATTAGGAAAAGAGTACTAGGCACAAGGCAGGAGCGCTGCGAGGACTGCAGCTGTTTATCTTCTGTCGCGGTTTTGGTAGATATGCCATCAAAGAGAATAGCACTCCATTTTCCTAATTGGTTTTCCTTCGAGATGACTAATGGATCAACAAGGCCTAGCAACAGCAAACAGCTCCCTGGGGCTTGCTCATTTGGGGCCCAGAAGCTTGCGAGTCAGAGGAGCTAGTCTGAAGCTAGGAAGAGAAGCTGGAAGATACCAGCAGGGCATGCTAGCCCTTTGGATGCTAACCATTTAAGCCTCCCTAATCCTCAGGACCTTTACAGAGCCGCGCGTGTAAAGTGTATGTTGCAGGCAGGAAAGGCACCACTGAAATGCAAACTAAGAGCCAACACCCTCCAGAGCAAAGCCAGCACTGGAGGACCTTGGATAGGTGTTCAAGTACAAACTATTATTTCAGGATTCAGATCGGATCTGCTCAGTAACCAGCTCTGTGGAGGACCTAGGGATGCCACAGGCTCTTCACCAAAAAAAAAAAAAAAAAAATTAATTCCTTCCCCTGACAAGGTTAACCTCTTCTAGCAAGCACAGTAAGTCTATAAATATATGGGCTTAAGCACATTATCTCCAGGACTGAGACAGCTCAGGACTTGCAAATCCACACAAACCATTTCTTACAAACTGGACTTGTAAGCAGGTAGGCTTAGCGCTTCATTTAAAAACCCTGCACACCAGACTGGATCTGCCTCACGCAGAGCACTGGCATAAAACAGCTAGCCACTGCTGATACCAGAGAACTATCACATACGCTGGGCAGCTACCACACCCTCATGCGTGACAAATACAAGACTAGCTCGGCATGTGGCCAGTACCGGTGTAATACAGCATATCCTGCAGGGTATGTGCATAGATGCTGTGCCGAGGGCTACAGCAGGGGCTCTGATGTTTGTCCCTCCGCCAGCTGACAACCCTCTGGGGCACTGCGCAGCCTCACTCACATTGCTCAGGCTCTGCCTCAGCACAGGAGCCCACCCAAAAGAAATAATGCCGGGAGGCACCCTGGAAGGGAAGCAGGATCAATTCAAGCTCTCCAGAAGTCCTGTTGCAAGGATGGGCAGTAGTGCCACACCCTGGTACCCAGCTGCAGCCTAACTCCAGCTATTCAGCCACCCTTGGAAACTTCCCATGTACCAGCAGGAAGAGAAAGAATGTTTATGACATTCTCCTCATGGCTTTGAGTCACATTCATTTGAAGATTGCTCCCAACAGCACAAGATGGTCAGCACGCTGGTTTGACAGATTGCAGGGACCTGCTGTCAGACTGCTGACATCCCAGCAACTCTCTCCGTAGAACAGGAAGGAAAGGTGCAATTCCCACAGCCAACATGAGCAGTACTGCATCCCCTTCACCTTCCCAATAAAAATGAGACAGATGGTCACATTTATAGCACAAATCCTTTAGCCAGAGTGTTCCTCCTACCCTCCCACCTCGTTGCCACAAGCTCCTCTTGGAAGCCCTTCCACGCCTGCCTGGGCAGCCTTTCAGTACTTGCTCGGACTTAATGGTGTAAGAAGGAAATGAGGTCTTGCACAAGCAAACTGATGCATCTTCAGGTAGGGACAAATTCTTATTTCAGTCTGTTCCAGGAAACACAGCCTTGTGTTCAAGCTCTTCCTACAGAGAAAATGCCACCAGGTGCATCTTGAGCATCTTAACCTTACTCAGACTTCTCAGGAAACTATCTGTAATCAAAAAATGGGGCCACGCTCCAGGCTCTCACAGGTGTTCCTCCACTCTGTGGCTTTCTTGAATATCCAGTCTCACAGGCTGACACAATAAAGTGATCAACAAGTCAAACCCTTTGAATACCATGGGCAAACCACACTGCCCACTCTCAAGCAACAGCAGCAGAGCAATATTCTGAAATCGCAGAAGGAATCTGCTAGCAAGAACAGAGTGTTCAGGCTGTGAAAGACTAAATTGAAAATGAAGGAAGGTAATGGAGAAGCCAGACATGGATGGCTGGGCTGAGGGTCCTGCTGAAGTCTTTGCACCTAAGGCCAAGAAATCATGAGCCAGGACTCTCCCGAAAGTTGTACCTGTCTTCTTGCATTTGAGAAAGAAAGCAGATCTCAAACTGCGTAAGCAGTTAAACTTTCCTACACCAGGACAATGAACACCTCAACAAGACCCATCTATTACTTGCCCTCTTCGTTAGCAAAGCCACTGGCATCAACAACCCTTGTGACCCTTGAGCATGAGGACTATGACTGTATCTTATTCCTGTAACAGGACTCCCTGAAATCTCTCTGCATATCGAGATCTGCGAGCACCAGGACTGACACCATGCAAGCCAACTCCTGCGGCTAATGACAGAGAAATTCCTGCACAGAAAGGGCTGCTACAAATAGCCCTGCCGTGCCTGTAGCTTTAAAGGTTACCTCGTCTTTTTCCTCTTGCCTGCGGCGCTGCTCCGCTTCAAATACCAGCTTCACTTGGATTTCCTGAGCGATTTCACAGTCCTGTCGTTCTCTAGAAGGCAAGGAGACAAGGATTATAGGCAGCTAAAGTCACAGGCATCAATCAGCCTGGAGAAAGGGATAAAAGAGCTAAAGAACCATCTGATTTACACAGAACAACTATTACTCAGTATTAGTGCAGAGCCTATGAAATCTCACCAGGGACCAGGACTCCCTGTACTTACTGCTGGCCAAATTTAGAAAATAGGTCCCAAAACATTCACAATCAGAGCATAAAGCAAGAGAAAACAGATTTATAGGCAGTCTGCTAAGAAAGGAGGTAGGTACCATAGGATAGGGCAGGCCAAGGCAGCACATAAGAGTCTCTGCAAACACTCTAATCCTGCTGAGGAGTTTTTGTACACGTGGTGCCAAAGGAGGGGTTTAGGGGTCAGGTTAATGCAGACGTTTCTGGAAAGTGGTTTTCACCTGAAAGCCAAGAAGGAGAAAGTGCAGAAAAGCTGATAGCAAAATGCAGTACGTAGGCCAAGCAGAGGCTGGAGGTGGCAGTTCAGTAATGAATGAGAAATGCCACTGAGGTGGGACGAGACACAAAAGCAGAACCGGTGCCAAGAGGCAAGAGAGCGATGTGCGTCAAAACAATCGTCCATTGCGGATGCAGGAGCAACACAATATTGCAGTAACTGGGGACAGAAAAAGAGATACCAGAGTAATTCAGACATGGAATGAGAGTTTCATCTGTGCAGATAGACAGGGAAGGCCATATTGCAGGGATGTCATACAGAAAGCATCTGCAAGAATTGTGCCATACTCAGCCCCAGGCTCTGACGCCCAGCAAACAGGCTGGAATGATGGCCAGGGGTATCTTAGGGCAACCCAGAAAAGGGCTGGGGGATTTGAGAAGAAAGATTAAGAGCTCTCTCTTTCAGCACTGTTGAAATTGAGCCAAAGACTAGGTCTAAAGAGGTCAGAAAAATCAATCTAAGCTATCTCTGCAACTGAGACTACTGAAAGGCAAGGCATAGAAGGAGATAAGAATGGGAACAGCAACAGGCAGATCTTGCTTTATTAGAAAACAATCTTTTGAAGAATACGCTGGCAACGATCAGATGGGTGATGGGAGGACTACCAAGAATGCATTATGGAAGTCAAGCAAGTATTTCAAGAGAAGCAGGTTCAGCTATGTCAACATTGGGCCGTGTGGGCTGCAACAACTAGCTTTAGACTTGAGCAATGATCAGGGCACAAGCGACCTAGCAAACTTGGAGGCAAGGGACAGGAAGGAAGTCTAGGATGTGAGCAGAAGAAATTAAAATAGTAAGTGTAGACTTTCAGTAGCAGACAGAAGTGGCATGGCTGGAGCAGTCAGTGATACCACAGAGCCTGCTTTTATAGAAAGTGAAGAATGAGAGAAGCAGAAAGAGTGGATATGTGGCTTAGGGTGGGAGGAAGGACACTGCGACAAGAAGAGGGTTTAGAGGACAAACGCCACCAGAAACAACTAATCTGTCATAGGGAAGGAAAAGGAACATGCAGCAAGAGGGAAAAGAAGCTTCTTTATTTCTGGCAACTGCTCCTTGGAAGCAGACCTGCAATTGAGTACTGCATGTTATTTATATCCCCTTCCCCAGGCACATATGAACCCCAAGTCAATGTCACAACATGACGTTTCTTTCCCTTTCCCAGACCACCACACTCACAAACACTTGTGCATATCCATAAACTGACCCACATCTAAAGACACCCTGGAAGGCACTCACGAATTTCAGTGTTTGCAGGGCTGGAGTTATCAATAGGTCAAACATCTTCAGACATCAGTTTCTTTCATCCAGGTAATAAAACCTGGCATTCTGTGTGTGTGCCTGTGTGCGTTTCACTTGACTCCAGGGAGAGACCTGTTCAAAGGCACGCAAGCTCACACAGCAGCAAATCTAGTTCTTGAACCTGCCATGTAAAAAGGGACCTTGGCAAACCTGGCACCAGCAGGGAACCACAGTCCCCAGCAAAACAATAGCTGAATACGCAAATCCTGGGGAGCAGGCTGTCAGTGGGCCTAAGATAGTGGATCCCTTATGACCCCAGACTCAGAGGACATGAATCCAGGTAGAAAGCAAGTTAGAAAGGTCAGACATATCAAGGCATTGCACGTCTCCAGTTCCCCTGGCACCTGTGAACAGAGCTAAGGCGCCAAGTTCATCAGCACCAACTGACTTGCTAAATGCTTAAAATACATCTTAATGCAGACAAACAAGAGAGAAACAGCTAATCGTCTTTCAAAGTCAAGGCAACAAGGTCATTGCCTCTCCATTTGCAGCAAAGAACACTAGAAAGAATGCAAAACCAGAAGCATTTTCTTGTTCCTGATGACACGCATCTTGGAATACACCGTATCAATCTCTAAGAAGCACTGAACAGCAACAGAGGATTAGATTCAGGGTTTTATTGCTCAGTGGTAATTAAATACTGAGACTTGATTAGTTAATCAACATAAGGTAGTGTTTCAACTTGACTGAGCATAAGAAAATAGGTTGAAGAACTTTGACAGCTCTTTTGGTCCTTCAGTTTCATTAGCGTGAGTTCAAGTGCCCATCAGTCCCCAGAAATCAGCCAGAGCAACATAAACATCACCATCCCTGAACATCACACCTATGAGTCCTCCATTCCTGGGCAGACAGGAGTGTTAAGAGAGTCAGGGAATCTCTACATCAGTTTAGCAAAAAGAGGGGGGAAAAAAAGAAAAGTTAGTGTGATCTGAAAGCTCCCATTCATGTTGGCTGTAGCAACTAATTGTTGCCAGATGAGGAGGAGGGGAAAAAAAAAAAAGTTTAAGGGAACCATTCAAAGGAACTGTTCACATTAGCGTAACAGAACCATCACAGCACTGGGAGCAAAACGAGGAAAGAGCGTATTTTCACGGTATTTCCAACAGTTACTTTAGCAACCTTGCTACTATGCTTGGCAGTGTGCAGGCTGCTCAGCTAGATGTGAGAGATGCTTTTAAAGAAGCATGAAAATAAGGTTTGATGCTCCCCCGAATTCTTAAAAAGAGAAGAAAAGTTATTTCTATTCTCCCATTTATCTTCACAAAGTCTGTCTGAGAGAATCTAGGATTTGAAAGACAGAAGAAAGCCCATAAATGTGAAGAGCTTTTTTATGTTCCCTGTTTCTAAAGACCACTCAGTTCTGCCCCTTTACTCCTCCCATAACCCTGCAGTGTCAAACTGTCCTAGATGATACAGAATGCAATGGCAGCGAGGATCATTTTGTTGCCAGAACACGCTGATCTTGCACAAGGAGACAGTGGGAACGTACAAAGAATTAAGGAAGGAAAAGATCCAATTACAAAAGGATGCCTCCAACTTTTTTTACCATTCTTGCAGAAGAGCTCATGCTCTCAGGAGCAGAACTGCTGCTGACACAACACTTTGCATCAGTTCTCCCTGTAACTTGGCTCACAAACTTCGTAAATCCCATTTTACAGAGTCCTACAACAAGAAAATTGTTTGCAGTTCCCAGCAAGTAACAAAAAGGAATCCTCTCTGCCATACAAAATTAATTTTTATGTTGTCATTTACATGCTCACATCTCTAATTGGTAATGAAGACAAAACTATTGAAAGAAAGCACAGACTTGAGTGATAACACATGTATCCACCCAGTGCTGCCTGAGTACGCTGGGAACATTGAAAACAGTGGCTGATTTGTCACGCCCCAGCTTCAAATCTTTTACGAGCAGCTCCTTTGAAGCCAGTCCTGTATCTCACACATCTGCAATACAGAGCTCTCCTACTCCATGGCTGTCTCTGCCAGATGAGCCACCCAGGGTCTGTGATCCACCACCAACTGTACCTGGGGGGTGGCATCACAGAGCACGACACGGGCCGGGAGGCAGCACAGCCGCCAAGATGCATCCTGCCTTGCAGACCCTGCATTTGCAGGGAGCCCCGTCCTGCTGCCTCTCACCATCGGGATCGGAGCGAGCCCAGTCACACGACCCATTTGTTACATCTCACACATTGCAAGAGACTAAGTGGGGGGGGAAACAAAAACAAACAAACAAAAAACAACACACCACCAAAAAATGAAAGCATCAGTGTCAACTCTGCATTGGAAAGTACATTTTGTTTTATATATATGTTTTTGAAATATAACATGGCCCAGCACTGCCATGTTATATTTCTACACCAGCTCCACAGCCTAAGAGCTGTGGCACACAGAAAGCCAAATCATAGGCCACAGCGTTAGATCTGGAGTGTATCACTCAAATAGCCTCCCACAGCTGCTGCAGAAGTCAGTGACTGCAAGAAAAGGCCTGTCCCCCAACACCCATCTCCACCAATTGACCCTGGGGCAGCAGCTCCTCTTCCCAGGTTGCTTCACACTGGAGTACCTGCAAGCGCAAGCAGGGGCTTTGAGCTGTTCAGTGCAACAGTACACCAAAAAGCATTGTGCCCAGCTCCTCAAAAGCACTCCTCCGGCACAATACAAACACATGAATATCTGCAATTTCCACAGGAGAGAGAATTCACTGTAACACTGTGTATTTCCGTGGTGTGGTTTCTTCTTTCTCAGGCTTTAGCCAGGGACAAGGTCAATGCAAGTGGCCAAGTTACCCACTTTGTCAACAGGCAGCAGAACAGGAAGGCTCCTTCCCATGGTCAGGCAACAGAATCCAAGCCAGGATGGGCCCCAGGACCACCTACTCCAACCCTGTCCTCATTACTCTGCGTCAGAGCCTAGTATCAATACTTTTACTGCAATGGATAGCCAAAGGAAAAGGGAAACAAAAGCAAAAGGCTTATCAACCTGAATCCCATGTACTGTCAATCAACTCAAATCAAAGCAGCTGATTTCAGTGCTCTGACCCAAATGGGACTAGTATTTCAAGAGCTCCATCCCAAACTCACAAGTCTTTTCGGTGTTTCTGGATTTGAGCACGTGCTTTCAGATCCTCCTCTTCTTGCAGTTGCTTGGCCACCTGCAAATCATGTTGCACCAGACGATTACGCTGAACATTTGTTGCCAAGTGATGCTCAACTGGAAATAAACACAGACAAGAACCCCCAAATCAGCCTGCAGAACTTCAGGGTGTGAACAAGATAAAACAAGTGGGAGGGAGATTCCAGGCCAGAAATGAAGACAGTTCTTGGTAGGGAAACATCTCTAAAGGTGGGGAAGTCCTGAACTAAAATTACGCTAGCAGCTTGAGATTGTCTCGTTTCAGCACTGAAGAGGACTGTATATGTTTGTCTGTTACCAAAACAAGATCTGCATATCTTGATCACATCCAGGTTTATGGGGAATGCTTTTCAAGCTTTTAATTTCATTTTCTGGCCATGGGAAATTACCCTAGATGAATAAAGTGGGTCTGGAAGGGACCACCAGAGGCCAGTGAGGGTGAGCTGAACCTAAGCCACTTTGATGGATGCTTCCCTAATTTGTTCTCAAGAACCTCTAGAGAAGGAAACTCATCTCACTCTCAACATAATCAGTTCCAGAATCTCACTACCTTTATATTTAGCAACAGAGCAACTGCGTACTACAGTGAGTCCGTTACCATACATGGATACTGCCTGCAAGAAAAGATGGCTACATGAGCTGCAGCTGAGAGCCATCTTTAATTCAGTGGTCTCAGGTTCCAGCTGCGAGGGCACAACTTCAGCACAAGTTGCATGCTTGGCAGAGTAGCTGGAATGGTATTAGCACCTAGTACTGGTAGATACCAATGGTCTTGGCACCCAGCAAAGCAGATTAGAGAGGCCAACACACCTGAAACTGCAATGCAAAAATACCCAAAGTAAGCGACAAACATGTTAAAAAAAAAATTAAAAGGAAAAAAAAAAAAATCACCAGTCACTTTGAAGTTTCTGGCTGTACTTTTTTTTTTTCCTCTTTTTTAAACCCTTGTGGTGTACAGCTGCCCTCCCTCAAAATGTCTTAAAATGAAGCCTCCTTTCAAAAGGCAGGCACTAGCGATTCTGAAATAAGTAAACAGATAGACCTCTTCTGGTTGCACCTCAGGTCAGCCTATAAAACTTGAAGCTTCGAAAATTGCTAGTCATTTCTAAAAAACTTGCACAGCAACAAAACCTCAAATGCGCTCCTACATGCAATTTTATCATAAAAGGCATAAACTCAACTCTAAAGGAGAGCACAAAATTGAAACACGAAATGCAACTATCTTTAGGGTACAATGTGAGCTGGGGCAGAATGCAGAGTAGTGTTACAGGACAGTGAAGACAGTAATAATAATCTGTATTCCATTAAAAAGAATAAAAATGAAATAAAAGCAGGGAGGATTTTTCTTAGCAAAACCAAAGCCAGATATCTGTTGGGACAAATTTGCTTCAGTTTGTTCCAAAGATCATTGCTACTTACTCTCTTGCTCCTGCAAGTTATGGGCCAAGGTATGATCTTCCAGAACAGCAAAGTCTCGACACACTGGACAGGGAAACAAAGCCAAGAGAATCAGCATCAGGAGCAAAAAAAACCCCAAAAACCAAAAACAAAAAAAGCATCAAAAGAGCTATGGGGGGTCAGGGGAGCATACACACAGACTTCTGACACACTTTCTACCAGCCAAGGTCTGGACTTGTGTTTTTTTTCCCCCTCCTACACTTGTGGCTATTTTTGCACATGCTTGCTTCTTTGTCCCTGTTTGCATAAAAAGCCTTCTCCACTCTCCCTTCCGCTTCTTTAGTTTACAACCAGAATTGCCCACGCCACCACTGGATCAGACCTTGTGTACAAAACCCTGTATTCTACTCACATTTATACCAATGCCCACGCTGACTGTGTTCAGCTAAAACCAAGGGCAAGTGTTTGTGCTTACTATGACTTTCTTTGCCAGGTTAAAGGGTCTGAGAATAGTATTTTCTCCACACAAAGGCACACATGCATGCTGTCACCTCTGCGGAGCTCAGCAGACTGAGCTCCATGGCTGTCACTGCAAGGCATTTCTACCAGCTCAGGCATCATTTTACAATTGTATCTTGTAAGCTTCATTGACTTTTTCAAGTGCAGATGCTGGATTTGCACCTAGAACCCAGATATGGGATCAACCACAGCGTTACTGGCAGCGATAAGCACAGCCTCTTAAGAAGAGGCTTAAAATGACCCAGAGACAAGCTAAATGGGAAGGGCACAAGCTCCCTTTGGCACCAGTCTGAAAGCAGCATTTTTGCCAATGCCTATCACTTTCACACTTGAACTTTCAAAGGAATGCTCTACCCACACTGTAGAAAAACACCAGTGTTTATTTTTAACTTGCTATGATAGGCAGCGGCGCAGCAAAACACAAGTCACATACATATTGGGACAGAGACATACACACAGCATCTGCTTCAGCCTTTTGGTGGTAGGTACGCATCAGCTTCTTGGTGAACCAAGGACAAACTGTGACCTGTGCCCCCAAACTGCAGGATGGGGTCCTACTCTGCACATCTGCCATAAAGTTGGGTTCCTGTCTGCTTCAAGGGGAGTTTAAGGCAGGGGCACTGAAAAATTTACACTGGAGAGGTCTGTCGCTTGTTTTTCCCCCTCAATGTGACAAGCTAAGCAATTAACAGGACCTGAAAGGGGGATATCTCCCCTTTGAAACATACGGCACAAAGCAGAGAACTACAAAGTGCTTCCGAAGCTGCAGAAGGAGGTACGAACCGCTGCCGCTGTGCTCCACAGGCGAAACCTCTGGAAAAGACCAAGGTTTCTCTTTAGCAGAGCACAGCGACAGCCTAGAAGAGAAAGTGAAAGTAACCCCCAAACCCCCAGAACACACCAAAACTACAAGGGGAATTTATGAGGAACCTGTTTACGAAAGGGTTCAGAGTCAGATAAGATAAAACATTTCCATCACCGCAAAGGGTGGAAAATACAAGGAAACAAGCAGGCAGCCGCATCTTCCTGAGCCACAGTCTCACAAGCCTTCCCTCTTCTTGCATTGACTCACATGCTCTGCTAGAGAAGCATTCAGATGTTCGTCTGCACCCAGGTATCTTCACAAAATATCTAGAAGAGTTTCTAGTTGTGTGTACTAAGAGGTCAGATAAATGCTTTATCCTTTATCATATTCAACAGAATTTTTGGTTGAGCCTTTCTGCATTGGACAGTATTTTACAGATGACAAAAGCTCCTAACAGCTAGACCAGCACTTCAGGGAAGGAGAGTGACAAGCACCAGGGTGGAGATGAGGACAAAGATTATGGTTCTATGATCCCATAGTGACTTACTTTAAGCATGTACAATTCTGGATGGTGCAATTAAGGTTTTGTTGTTGCTTTTTTTTATTGCAACCTCTTTTAAAAAAGGAAAGAGGATAGAAAACACTAAATAGCACTGAAACACTTCCAGTGGGCATTTGTGTATAAATAAAGAAACACTGCCTTCAGCCACAGATCTGGAAAAGCCACAGCTGAGTTGCAGGCAGCAGTGCTATTCACAGGTGACATACCCAGGGTGCTTGGTGGTCATGAACACATTTTTTTTATGGGATCGGGCAAGGGGATATTGCCTATAGAGCCTTTATTTCTGTGGTCCCTAACTATGGACTACGGACTGTGGTCTAGCTCGGAGGTTTGAGCCCTACTATCAGTTCAGAGCTAAGCAAAGACACCTCAATACAGAACCACAAACAGTCTGCCCAAATCTAGGGCTGTGCCTTTACCACCACGCATTCAAGAAGCAGCACTTGCTCCTGACAGTTTAAAAAAGAAAAAAAAATGGGGGAGGGAAGTGTTATTTTTAACTGCAATAGGTCTCTGAGCAAGTCCACTGCACAGCTGCCTGAACAGCTGTACTAGGAAGACAAGGCGGGCACAGCACAGGAGCAAGGATGAACATTTCAGAGCTGCTTATTTTTTGCATAAAGATTGCTGCTGTAAGAAATGCTTATGAAACTGCATCCCAACCTTCCCAACTCCTTTCTGCACAGACTCATACACTGCTCTGATTGCTGTGGTCTTCTAGCTCTGCCTTGTTGGTCACAGTGCTCATGGTGTTGGCAGACCTTTGCTCCATCCTCCCCAGAGAGGCACACGAGCAGAAGAGGACTTTAGGAATTTTTTACTCCATTCTACCCACACCCAGACACACTTCTCTCAGAAAAAAAACGTGTTGACAGAAACATGCTCAGCGTACAGGCAATGAAGTGGGAGGGCCGTGGTAGAACACTGCTGCTCTTCTCTTGACAAGTCTTGCACCAACCCCAAAAAAGTCTAATTTCCTCCAGTGAGCTTCATTCCTACAATATAGCAATATTGTTTAACCCTTTTGGATTGATGGGCCAATAAAAACTTTCTAAAGAAACTATGGACTCAAAATAAAAAGGCCAAGTGCATATACTGTTGTGTTGTGTACGTGGGCCTGCTGCTTCTAGCTGCTCCTCCAGAGATCTGGTGGAAGTAGTCCATGGGTCTCCAAAGCTAAACAAACAAGAAAAAATAAAGAAAACAAACTCCTCAGGTCCTCACTTCCAACGGGCCACAGCTGAAAGCTGCTGGATGCCAGAGACATAAAGCAGGGACCAAGGCTCCCGTCTGGGTTGTTTTGGCTCTTCAGGACGGGTCTGTGCCACTTGGAGCTCAGTGCCGGGGCCAGGAAGCACCCACAGCCCAGCGTACCACCACACGCGCTTCCCAGCTCATGACCTGAAGCAGCCTAGCTCAGATCCAGTGCCACCACTAACAAGGCCACGCAGCACCCAGACCTGAGGCTGTGCCCAGCCACCGCCTGCCCTGTCTCTGTGCACAGGGACAGCAAGTGGGGACAATGCCCTGAGACGAGCCACCAAGTTGCAGGTGGCCTAGACATGAATACAGGGGCTGGCTCTTAAAATGGTGATGATTAATAACCATCCAGCTTCCCTCTCTCTGTACTCGATCTTGATGGGATAATGATAAGCATGCTGGAAGCTCCCAAGTGTCTGGGCTCCACGGTGCCCCCACCTCACAGCGGACACAGCAAGGAGCAGGCTGGTGGGGCAGCAGCAAGCCTTGGGGTTGCTCACACGTTGGGATTCATTCATGCACTGCTGAAGAAGCCACTTGGCCGCATATACAAACCCGTTAAGCTGCTCTTACAAACCCACGAATGGACGGCTCGAGCACACAGCCCTTGCTTTGTGCTGCTGAAGCTGCTGGCAGGGCAGGCGGCACAACACCTTTCGTCACTGTCAGAAACTTGGCTGGGCTGGCCGCCTCCAACTCATCTGACCACATTATTCCCAAGTCCCATCAGCCTGAGAATAACATGCAAAGGAAGATGAGAACATCCCATTACGAAAACAACGAAGCACTGTCAGCCAGCCAGGTGGCAAGAGACGGGGACACCTGCAACTCCCTAGCAAGTCTGGGGGCAATAGCAAGTGCAGAGCACTCCCTCAAGACTAGACCCAGCACCCACGGCACTGAGTCAAGCATGACCGCAGCTACAAGTGACACCAAGGAAACCAACCCTTGGTTCTCAAAGACAGGCATCCAACAACGAGGCAACTACAAAATAACTGGAGATGTGGACCAGCCAGGCATGGTCTGAAATAAAGCTTCATCAGAGCTAGTCCTCATCCCGTGCTCAGTCTCAGCATGGCCCCAGCATGCTCATTACTAAGTATTATGTGCACTGGGCTTGTGCTGAGAAATAGGATGGCCCCAATGACAATGCAGAGACTCACAATTCCTCCTCTCCAAGAGGCTTCGTATTTAAGGGGAAAGAAATCTATTTCCTTATTCCCTAACTGTATGCCTCAAAAATGAAAGGTAAGATTAACGTTACATTTACTGCTGCCAATGAACTTGACTTCCCATCCCCATGCCCTGGCTGAGGGCCATCAGACAGTCAAACAAGCAGCAGGGGTGCAATCAGAGCAGCTACAATTGGCAAGTCCAGTGAAGCGCGAAACATTAACACCAGGTTTACCATAGTCTGATTAAGTCAATCTGCCTTGGCACAGCAGGGAGCAGGTCTGAGATATGTGCTTCTGGCACAGCTGTCAATAAAAGAAATGCCAGCCCAGGAATCCCAGCCACTGTCACAGCCAACAGAGGTGCCAACACGGGGGGACAAGGGCAGAAGCATGGCTGGAAGCCTCATCCTCTGCAGCAGTGGCGGGCTCCAAAATCCATGCAGCGGCATGAAAGAGGGAGCTCACTTGCTTGACGGAACCTGAAGAGCCTCTCTGCAAGCTCCAAGCACAGGTCTTCTCCACTGGTATGAGTTCACCCCGAAAATACGCCTTTCTAAGCATCACTGAAGCAGTGCATCTGAGGCACGACTGCAAGCCTTGCCTTTATGGCCATAAGCCAACGGCAAGCCG
This sequence comes from Aquila chrysaetos chrysaetos, assembly GCF_900496995.4. NCBI lineage: Eukaryota > Metazoa > Chordata > Aves > Accipitriformes > Accipitridae > Aquila > Aquila chrysaetos. Next base: position 14,003,546 of record NC_044013.1, on the reverse strand, counting down.
TACAACGACTTGGCAAATTTTCATGAAATAACCTCTTCTTTTTGCCTCACTAGCTTTCTCCAGCATTACCTCAGCTCCGTAGCTCAGCACTTCTAACACCAAACTGCTTCAAAGAGAGCGGGGTAACCACAACAGAGGAGCAAAGGCAGCCTTAGATGTTGCTAGCGATATTTAGGTGTGCGACAAAGAGATAGGTAATGTCCAGGAATAGGCAGTGTGAGTGTGCACTGTCTCTACAAGACGTCAAACCCGACAGGCTTCTCAAGCATGGCTCAGAGCAAAAAACCCCACACACTTCTGCCTGAAGTCTTAGACCGTGTTTTGACATCACTGAAGAGCCCAAGGGCCCCTTTGGTTCACGTGGCCCATATGACATGCCCTGGGATACTAGCCAGTTCAATGACCCACGGACCACACAAGCACGCTCCAAGCATTTCCTTTTGGGCCTTAAAAATCATCTTTTGCTCCCCACCCCCTCCACTCCCAACATTTTCTCATCAGCATCATGTGCTGGATAATTCACAAAATAAACTAGAAGGTGTGAGTCATGCTTAGTTTAGAGCATCTGCAGTTTTTGAATCCTGAACTGGAGGACAGGAGGGAGGGGAAAGACAAAAGTGACACGGGAAAAAAGTTTCATCAGCTAAAAATCACTTTTCAGGGCCTACAGAGCTGGCAAGTTAAGTGCCAAGCAGCAAGTGCAGCCTATTACAAGCCAGCAGTCTGAGGAACGTGCTGAGTTATGAAGATCCCTGCAGACTGGAAAGCAAGCTGGGACCTCACAGACTCTTACCAGCAGGGACTGGCCAGGCCACTCCAAGGTAGGTAAGCCCTCCGAAATCCGCAGATCATTTCCTTGAAACAAAGCCAGCATGACCAAGCAGCCACCCAACTGGAAGTGAGAGGCTACCCAGAAGGCAGTTTCCAGAGGAAACATGCAACTGGGACCTTTCCTTCTCACCCCCAGCAAAGCTGCTCTGTGAGATACAGCCTGACCTCACCGTTTCTCATTTCCGTCCTGCGTCTCCCATCGCACCAGGAGATTCCTGAGCTCCTGCTACCACACGTGGGTGCCGACGGAGGCTGGCTGGGACACGTCTTGGCTGCTGCAGCTGCAGTTACACAGACGGCATTCCTAAGACCTTGTTCACCAGGCACTGCCAGTGCCAAGAACATCCAAAAACTCGCGCAGGGAGGTGGTGGCTCCCAGGCTAGAGGGCAGGGCTGGGCAGCCCGGGGAAGAGAACCATTTCTGCTCCGCAGCCACAGCACCAGAGCATCTCATGTAGCCAGGAGCTACGAGGCAGCACAAGGAGACCGGGCGGCCCCATGGGGAACCAAACTGAGGGGTCTTAGCCTAATCCTTAAAAGCGTAAATGTGCAAAGTGAAAAAAAAAGAATTGCCACAGAACCATGGTGGGGATCTTTGGCAGCCTTGGCCTGGAAGCTAAAAACAGCTTGGGATTTGGGAAAGAGGTTATCCTCTCTGCTCTAAGCTAACGCCTTGAGGTCAAGGCCATGAGAGGTTTGCTCTGTCTGCACTGCTCTCCAACAATAAACTCTCACCTGCCCAACAATGCTTTGAAAAGGAAGACTATATATATATTTTTGAGCCAAATCCTCAGAATGTGAGTCTGTTTTTTAAACTGCCTTGAAATAGAAATCAGCAGCATTCGCAAAATGCCTTCTCTGAGGCTACTAATTTGGCATTCTTACTTATGTGGACCTGCCTGCAAACTGTACTGTAGAGGAGTCCTCAAGCTGAGAGAGCATCTGCTGAACACCCCAAAGCAGAAGGTGATGTGCTTGCACAGTATAAACAGAAAGCTGGACATACCCAAGATCACAAAAAAACAGCACTACAAGGGAGCTCAAAAGGTCATTCTAGAGCATGCCCCAGTCACAAAATTTGATGAAATTTATCATTCTGCCTTCATTACAGAAGGCTGCCATCTTTTTCATCATTGGATAATTGCACTCTACATCACTTCATCTGCAATCTTTCTAAGTAAGAGCAACTACTCTTATCTCCCGAGCTTAAAACACAACCCATAGGTGAAGAATGTTAAAGACCACGTCTTTGACTTCCAGAAGAAAATGTTGAGTTGAAGCACTTCAAGCTCGGACAGACAGATGTACTTGAAAATGGCATTGAACCTTAAGGAGTACTGGCACCCATGCTTTGAAAATTCAGCCTGTTCAGCCAGGTCCAGCTGGGTCCCCAGATATGAAGTACCCTGAGTCACAAGCACTTTCTAAAACCCTCAGTCCTGTAGCCAACAATGCCGCTACAGTTGCTGCCTCCTATTCCAGAAGTGTCTGTGCATTGAGGGGCTGAATACATACAGTATTTTGCCACTTCAAAGCAGAGAGCAGATATATAAGCCACAATATGTTAATGTCTGCAATCCATTACCTGCCAGGCTCAGGACTCTATTATCTCTGTAGCTCTTTCTTGAATGCCCCAGTGTCCATTGGCCTGTACAGGACTGCCTAGACCCAAAAGGTCACCAGTGAGCTCAGCCATCACACTGTGGACCCAGTAGTAACATCCAGGTGGACAGGTATAAAAACCTCAAGGTTTTTATTGGTCAGGGATGGCTTGGCTAGTTTGACACCACAGCCAAGCAGTAGAGCCCAGGCAGCCAAACACACACTTCACTGACAATATATCTGAGGCATAACTGGGTCTGTGTATGGAAGAAGTTAATCTTAATTATCAATGAGAACAAAAGTTGCTTCTGTAGTCATCCTTTCCAGCATCTGACACAGCTTCAGTTGACTCAGCTAACACCACATGTGCAAAATGAACAATCAACAATAAAGACAGGGAGAAGTTTTCCTAGCAGTCAACTTTCACCACTGCCTCCCAACCATGGATCACAGCAAAACAACATTGCCTCCAACAGCTGTGTTCTACCCTCACCTTGCCCAAGGGCAAACCACCACACACATCAGTGGAGAGCAGGGCAGGAGTTACCTTCACCAGGAGAGGTCAAAATCCCTGGCTTACACAGCCATCCCCATGAGCACTACTGTACCTGTAAAACATGCCTTCAGCAGTGTCCCATGGATCATATGACACTGTCCTTTTCTGGAGTCTTTTTTTGTTTCTTTTGCAGACAGGATGTCACAGCAGTTTTGGTTTCAAGCCCAACACCACTCATTTAAACTTGTGTAAGGGAGGGGGAAAAGAAAAACAGTCTCCTCTCACGCACAACTCAAAACAGCCACCCACTCAGAAAACTGCTCAGGCATGGAGCTTGCATCTCAAGAGATTTGCACTATAGAAGCTCCCTTCCCCCAAACCCATCTCAGCAGTGATCACCGTATTTTGCTTTGATCTGTTTATTTCAGCATTTTAGGCAATTTTATACCACACACAACTCTTGGAGGGACACGCTGAATTTCCTAGATAGGCAAAACTTCTGTTGTCTGCTAAATGCAAGCCTAAATCCCTTGCTCAGTTCAGTAGTTTCTCTGCAGAGAGCTGGCAGGTTCGCCTTGTGGTTCAGGGTGCCCTTCAGGAACCATGGCACCCTGGGTGCTTCACTAGCATTTCTAAGCCCTCAGTTTCAGGCTGTGGTGAATAAGCTCACACAGCAGCTCCAGAGAGGCAGGCAGGCAGCTGGGAGCAGAGATAATTCAAAGTGCCAGCTCTCCCAGGCTTCTCCTCCAGCTTAATCCTAAAAGATAATGTAGCAAAATACAAGGGACACAGGATTCAGAATGGGAGCTCCCAATGCCCCTCTGGTCCAAGTTCATGCACTGACTCAGTTTGGTGACTGTTTACGCAAGGCTGACTTCTGAAGGCCTGACATCCACGCAGAAGGTGCCAAGTGCCAAAAAAAGGTTCCAGTTCCTCTCAAAACCCCACGGTGTGGTTTTACACCACAGGGACCTGCAGTCGTTCAGAGGAACGAGCATCTCTGCAGAGAACAAGCAGAAGAAAGACTCCCTCAGAGATGCCACTTTTCAGCCTTCAGGTGACTAGAGCCAAGCCTGAGACTGCTCCGAGGCTTGTAGCTAAACAAGAGCTGCAGCTGGAAGGATGGACCACAGCATCAGTGCACATGCAAACAAGCCAGGTTTTACTCATCCCGATCAGATACCTAGAGAAACTCCAGCAGGATGGGCCTCAGGGCAGCCTCCCAGGCTTGCTGGAAACCTGACCAGCTGCTGCATTCAAAGCTGTAGTTGTCAACTGATCCTGCAATCCACTCTGATTCTTACACAGAATCCTATCAGCTTCCTTTTTCCTAGAAAGGCGGCTGCTAGGCTGCGAGGACTCCTGTCTGCCACCCGTTCAGCTGCTGCCAGCACTGCAAATCTGCTCCACGAGAACAACCTTCCTCTACCTAACCAACCGAGGATGCTCTGCTTAGTTTCATAACCTCTTTCCTTTGCTCCACCAGCTCCTCATGGGTACTCTCTCCCCCCTCGCTTCCTGCATTTAAATTCTCCAGGTTTATTAGTCAGCTCTGGAGAATACAAGTACCAAAGCTGGCCCCAGATAAGTCAAACCTTCACATCCATGTACAAGAGTCACAAATCAGTAAAGCTGCAGCACTAACAATACACATCCCCCTTCCTGTCACAGCCTTGTGTTGGCATGCTGCTCTTAGAGCAACTACAGATTTAAAACAGTGGCATAAGAGGGTAAGAATAAGTCCCTGGCCTCTGGGGCCAGACAGGCAGGGAGGCAGAGCTCCCAGCATCAACCTGGAGCAAATCACTTTGTGGCATCTGTGCCCACAGCTCACATGCACAGCAGAGCATGAGGAAGAAGCAGGCTGGCAGCCTTTTAAATGCCTCCTCTCTGAGAGCACAGAATGAGCTCCAACACAGATGTACAATTTTTGTTTTGGGAGCTAAATCACCTTTAGGTGATACTGTATACTCGCAGCTTCTGAAAAAAAAAAAAAAAAAAGAAAGGACAATTAAAATCAGGACCTAACAAGTTCACCTGTTACGTGGCCAGAGATGATGCTCTGGGCAATGCCAGCCACCTGGAGTACCACGTAACTGAGCACAGTAATCAGAGCTGGAAGCAAACCTGCCTTTTCCACCTTGCATCAGGGATGTGAGGAATGCAGGCAGGGCTATGCAGCCCTAGCCAAGGACCCAGTCCCTCCAGCACTGCAAATAAGGTCAGGAGAGCCCAGCCTCTTCCCCACACCAACTTCCTTCGGAAACCTGGCGCCGACCGAATCGCCTGCAGTAGAGTGCAGCCCTGTGAACAGCAGTGCTCTCTGCACGCCACAAAAACAGCCAACACCCTGGCGGCTTGGAAAATTCCCAGGTCTTTCCCTGCTGTCCTCCACTGCTTCACCCCAGCCCCCAGCAGCACTGCCAAAGGCTCCAGGAGGCACTGGTTAATTTAGGACATAAATCCTCCCCATCCCACCAGCCAGCACCCCAATAATAAAACTAACTTCAGAACAGAGTGAGAAAAAACTTCTTCCTACCAGGATCCCACAAGTAATGTTTGCCATATCCGTAACAGACATATACGATAAGCTCAGGTGCTCTTGCAGTGCAAAGCCGTTCTGCCATGCAGAGGGGGAGAAGCTTTCCACCCACGCTGGGGAAGGCTGCCCGGAGCCAGGCCAGCACTTCCCCAGCCCGTGTGCCAGGTCAGTGGTGACAGTCCCTCTGGGAGGAACATTCCCTGCCGGGGCACGCTCCAGCCTCCTGTCCTGTCTGGCTGCAAAGGGCCAAAGCTATACGCACCGTGTCTTTTGGAGAGGTTTCTGCAGAAAGAAAAAAACAACCCACAAACAAAAACCCACCTCTCGCTGGCAGGAAATATTCCTGTTTGCATAAACTTCCTTCCTCCCTTTTGTCCCTTTACTTCTCAGGTCAGCCCCATCAGTGTCCTTAAGGTATGCCTGTCTCTCAGCGCCTTCAAATATTTGTTCATTTATGTCCTCTTCCCCTTTGTCATCACTTACTGAACACCAGATGCTGAGCCCACACAATATTTCCTCTTAAGCCGATTCCTCCAACCACCAAGTCCTGGTTCGGCAGAAGGGCTGGGAAGAGAACAAACCATACCCGTATGCACTCAGGAACTCAAAAGTTTTACTGCACAGAGCTTTTTACACCTCCTTTGAAAAGAGAAGTGGAGTGACTCAGTTGCAAACTCACTTCAACTTTCTGTCCTGAACAGCACTCGCCGCAGGCAGGGTTGTCAAGAGTGCACAGACCAAACTGCTACCAACTCAGGCCTGAGTCAGAAAGATCTCACTATTTTTATTTGGCTGACGGAGCATCGTGGCGGTGGCACCGTGGGTTGGTGTGCAATTAAAATAATCATCAGTTGAGCTTCTGGAGCCTGACACAAAATCCTTGGGCAGGGGCAGAAGGGCTGCGCCGGGCTTCTGAGCAGGCTTTCATCCACACCTTTCTCCCCAGGGAAAGTAACACTTCTGGCAAGGTTAATATACAAGGTGCCTGGGGTTACAGGGTAGATTTTATGAGCACCCAGGCCTACCTGGTCTCCTTTGCTCAATGCAATGTTCACAACAGCCCTGCCTTGCATCTCTTACACATACAGTGTGATGCTGCAGCCTCCTGCTCTCTTTCCAGCCCTGCTAAAGTCTCTCCCAGCTGCCGTACAGTGCCAAGGCCATATAGCACTCACTCAACGAGCCGTGGGGTATCTTTTCACGTACTGAGAAAGAAAACAGTGGGAAGGCTCCAATTTCTATTTTTAAAAAGGAAGTATAAATGAAGTGTCAAGGGACTTCCACAAGGTCCCATCATGTGTCCTGTGGAAAAGCCAGCACCATAAGGCAAACACAGAGCCTCCTTGACACACAGCAGCCTTCGTGGAGACGGCAGCCCTGCTGTCCCAGTGGAAATGCCCAGCAAATGCCCTTTTGTTCCTGCAGTGCAAGCCACCAGCAGCAGAACAGCAAATACCTTTATCACCTTTTTGAAGACAAAAGGACAAGCCAGCAGCAAGTACCACACCAGAAACCGGACCTAAGTTTCTCGAGTTTTAAGGCAGTTTTAGCAGCAGACGAACCTCCTTCCTCAGTCCTTCAGCCTCCAAACCAGCACTAGGCAGTGGAGCGGCAGTGAGCGAGTGGGAAGCCAGCCAGCTGGGAACACTCTGGGAAGGGGACGAGGAAGCAGGGAGGGAACATGTCACTTCGTCCTATAAATCACCACATTCATGTGAACTGGGTGTCTCTGAGCAAGGAAAAGAAAGCTTATTCCAGCAAAACACGGAAGTTTCACACAGCCCCAAGGCACATCCCATTGCTTCTCTAAGCAGGGTTTTCCCTGTGCCCAGAGAGAGCAGGACTGGCCTCTCCTGCTCCTTGCAGCAGCCATCTCCAACTCCCGCCTGGCAGGCGCACACCCTCTGACGTTGCTCATGGCCACAGGAAATTAAAGATTAAACAGAGGCCTGTGGTCACAGCAAACACAATGCTGTCTGCAACACACCGCTCAGCTGGGATCATTACTCAGACAGCAGCAATGGGTGATGGCCAATGTCCTAGTATCACAAATGGGGGAAGCCACCCCCCACACACCTCCCTGAATCCCCAGGAACCAGGGCAAAACAGACTGTGCCCCCTCTTATCCCAGTCCAAAAACTTGTCAGTAACTAAGGAAACATCTCTGCAGAAGGCATCAACGTGAGTCTGTAAGCTCCTCTCTGCCAAAGTCTGCTTTTTGAGCAATCTTTTTGCCTCGGTACAACCTCCACGGCAGCTCGCAGAGGACAAGTGCTAAGGATTTAAGGGATGGGAGGAGGCAGACCTGCCTGCTCAGTTGTGTTTTGGAGCCAAGAGCATGAAATATGCTAATCCTGCCCATCTCTTCTGCCAAGCGCTGCAGACCCAGAACAACTGAATGCATAATAAAACTTTCACCCAGCTTTAACCAGAAGTGAAATGAGTACCACAGCCTTAGCTACTGAATTCATGCATGCTGGAAAAAGAGACCTCCTATTACTCAGAAGAGCTGGACATGAACCAGTGACCTAGAAAAAAAAGCCTGTGTCTATGTCCCATCACTCTCCACCTCCTCATCGCCTTCGAGCCATCCAGCTTGTCGGAATTTTTCAGAGCCCTTCTCCAAGGAAGTCACAAAGCAGAAAACCATGAGACTGCACATCATGCTGCAAGGAAAAATCTCAGCTGGAGCCAAAGGGCATGGGACAGGTGGCTTCACAGTGACCTGGCTGACCCTCAGCTGCTCTCTAAATTGTTGCTCTGATTAAACTAATCCAGTTAAAGGCCAACCCTTCCTTCACATGACTACAGCTGATACCTCATCTCTCAACACCAGCCTCCTGAAAAATCCTGAAGGAGAATACCTCCTCACCAGACACCGGGCCAGCCATCAACACTTTCTGAACCCACTTCCACCTTTGACAGATATCAAGTTTCTCTTGTCCACTGTCATGTTGCTTAGCTCACACAGGCACCAAAAGCCCTGATACAAGCCAATAACATCAGTCTGTTCCATAGGAGCCCGAGACACCACACCTCAGAGCTGACTCCCTTCCCCGATCACTGAGAAAGTCAGCAGCCAGGAGGTTTTTATTGCAGGAGTCTCAGCGAAGGCCACATTAAGCTGCAGAGATCGGAGGGAAGGTGCTGTGGTTGGGAGGAAGACTGATGCTTACAGCAAACTTTTATTCAATCTATGTTAAGGCAAAAGAGAGCCAGCCAGGCTGCCTGCCCTTGAGAATGCCTTGCCAAGACGGAAAATAAAGGTTCGAGCCCTTCCTGTTTCCCCGAGGCTGCAGTCAGAGGTGTACCTTTTACTACCATGTTTGGGAAACTGGCCTCTCTGGCAGCAGACTACAACTAGCAGCATTTGAATGTACAGCTCAGGAGTTTCAGAAAGTCAAATCAGATGCTTAATGAAGAGTAGAAACCACAGTGCGAGCATTGTTGCCATGTCTCTCCAAGCACGAGTGGCACAATCAGCCTTTGTCAAGGCTGGAGCTCCAGAGACAGCAGTGTGGCAGGGTTAGTTCTAATGACTGGCACAGACATACTGCCCTTATGCTTCTTTATAGTATTACTAAAAATAAAATTAAAAACACTTAAGCCACTGCAATTTTCCACAGTTCCAAAGAGCTGTACACTGCTGGGGCAGAGTTCAGGGTCCCTCTCCCCCCCCCCCCCCGCCTTTTCTCTCCGCACAGAGGATTCAAACTGGCAGGAAAATCAGGAGCTCCTGGCGAGGAAGACCATACCTGGGTTTTGCCTGCCACCACTAACAACTGATGGCTCTTCAAGACTGCACTGGACGAGGGACTGAGCCTCAGTCTTAGCAGACAGGCATCCCCTTCGCAAAGCCATTGCCCTAGACCTCAGCTCTTTGGCAAAGGCAGCAACAGCGGATGGGACCACAGGTACATCCTCCAGAGAGAGGCAAGGTCTGCACAGCTCCAAAGTACCTCCCCAGAACAGCTCCCGTGCAGCCCTGCCCGCCCGCGTACAGGCTGGGATGCCTCCCAGGTCCAAGAGGCAACACGCAGTGCGTTGAGATGGCATGGGGAGCTGCACCGAAGAGCTCATTTAAAACAGGCAGCCAAGGACGGGGTGTAGCCCTTCCCCATTTTAGCTGCTAGTAATGCATCAGATCACGGGAGATGAGACAAATACAGACCAAGCACAGCCCAAGCCAGTTTCTTTTATCTGCTTTAGAAGTAACTAATTAAAATAATATTTCCAGGATGCTTTTGTCCCCAAAAGGCTCACAAACGAGACCTCTAGTAAAAAAGATCTACACACACAGAGCTGAGCAATCCCCTGGGGTGGGTCAAAAGAGCACACAGCAAAAGCTGCTTTGTGAAAAGAGAAAATGTCACAGACACTTGAGAGGCGAATAGAAATACAGGCAGAGAAACTCAGCCCACAGATTGCAACTAACACCAAAACCTTCAGCAAATAACTTACAAGAGCTTTACTGACCACAATGGTCAGAACATCCACTTTACTGCCCATGGAAAAATGGCCCTGTAACACCAGGCTGCAGCACCAAGGTCTAGTTTATACTAGAAAAAGAGTGTTTTGAGGGTGTATTTTACACCAGTAAACCCCTGCCCACAAAATAACCTGGACCGGCTGAAGCAGTTGCCACTGGCAAAATGCCATCTATATCAGACCTTCAGCTAATATAAATACTTTTAAAGATAAAAAAGAAAGCAAACACAAGAAGCAAGGCTTCCTGCGGCACGTAGCTACAGTTATCAGTTTTTCACTGCCATCACTGCACAGAAACGACCTCATTATTTTGAGACCACACCAGAAGAGGAGGGTGATGCTGTCTCACAGCAGTCCCAACCAACTACCTGCAGCCAGGGAGAACCTGGACACACCACCTCCCCTCCCAAAGTAGGTCTGGTGAAGAACAAACTACTCAAACCAAAACAATGTTCTTCATTGTTAATGAACGACTAAGCTGACCTTTACCCGAAATGAAGAAAGGGAATGTTTTTCCAGAAGGATCAACAGTGATTTCTCTATCAGGAAACAACAAATATTTCCCTAGGTATGGAAGGCAATGCATTTTTTTCCTTGGCTGGCATTAACACCAAGCATGAAAAGATCTAATCCAAAGCATAGCTCAGTTTCAACACTTTCCACAATAAAAACAAATGATGCTACTGAACTAAAAGCGTGAAACATGCCTGAGGCTTTGCAGAACATGGCTCAGGCCTCATCTACTTTGCACGCTGGAGCTGCTCTGCGACACTGCTTTAATCCAATTGCTATCAGGTAACAACAGATCGTTGTATCAGGACACTCTTGAAACCTAATCCACACTAACCATAGGTGTAAATTTACCAAGGGCTGGTTGAGCTACGTTGCAACCCTGTAAACATACTTTCATTCAGCACATAAGCGACTTTAACTCAGTCCAGTTAGTTCACTTCAAAGATGAATCAAGCTAAATCAAATCAAGGCTACTTCAATTCTGAATAGGAACATCTATACAGGGATTTAATTCACTTTAAACAATCCACTGGAAAGGTTAATTGGATTAATTTTCTTGAGTAACCCTGTACGGACAGGCTCTAAGGATGAGATCTTGGCCACACTAAAATGACCAATAACAATTTTGCTAATGACTTAGTAGGACCAACATTAACCCCTAAAACTTCAGCACATGGATATTACTTTTCTTCCAGTAGCAATAAGAAGTGAAGCATTAGAAGATGACAAGAGGTCAAAAGGGACCTCCAGCTCCCTGCACAGACATACACCTTCTACTCTTGACTAGCTGAACCATCAAATTCACACTTGCTATTTTGTAAAAATTGAAATTTAAAAAAAAGAAAAAGAAATGGCCGGTGGCAAGGAAAACAAGTTTAAGGAATTTTTGTTGTATTTAGACAGGCACACCGTGCTCTCCATTGCTACAGTATAAACCTCAAATAACTGGATTTTGACAGAGCTTATGCAGATTTATATCACTGTCAGAAAGCACAGACTCTACCTCGCACAAAGCTTTTTAAACCCAAAGCAGCTCCGCAGCACCTTTAATTAACCTTAAAGGCACACATGCGAAGCAGATACTCTGCTAACAGGGAAGCTGAGGCCAAGTCCGTGTACCGAGCACAGGCTAAACCGGCAGCCACACGCCGCCGCGGCAGCCAGGCCCCCAGAAAGCCAGCGGGGCCGCTTACAGCCCACCCTTCCCCTGCACTCCGGGGGGCACCGGGGTTTTGCAGGGCGGAGGAGAACGCTTGGTGCTCCAGAGCCAAAGTCCTCACAAAAACCCCGTAGGCTCCAATATTTTTAACCGGGACCTCAACGTCGCCAGTCCCCCTCAAATCACCGCATTTGTGGATAGTCACAGTTCTGCTCCCATTTTTAAAATGCCCCGAGCGGAGCCGCCAAGCCCAGCCGAGCCGTTAACTGCGAGGAACGCATTTGCATGTCAATACCCCCCGCAGGGTCTCCCCGCTATTCCACAGCAAAAGGCTGATCTCCCGCGGGAGCGGACCCCGGCCGGGCTCGCAGTCCTGCCCCGCCGACCCCCGCCCCGCCGGCCGGCCGGGCGCGGCGGGGGGGGGGGGGGGCGCGGAGCGGAGCAGAAGCGCCGCCGGCGGCCTCGGCCCCGGCCCCGGCGCAGACAAAGGGCTGGCCCCCTCCCCCAGCGCCGCTCCTCGCCTTCTCCCGGGGAGAAGCGGCGCGTCCCCGCCCCGCGGAGGGGAGCCGAGAGCCGGGCTGGGAGGGCGGCCGCGGCTCTCCCTCAAGCTAACGCCGCTTCTCGCCGGCCGGCCCCGCCGGCCCTCCGCCTTCCCTTCCCTCCCTCCCTCCCACCCGCACGACGGCTGAAGGCAACGCCGGGGGAAGCGGGACGGCTCCCGCCAACCCCGACGGGCCCCGCGCGTCCCTGTCGCGGCCGGAGCACGGAGCCCCCCTCCACGCTGACCCGGCTGCACGGCGAGCGCCGCGAACCGCCCCCGCGGCCGGAAAATTTAAAACAATAATTTTTTTTTTCGGAAAAAAAAAAAAAAAAAAAGCTTCTCTCCTTTCTTCCCCCAATTCCCCCCAAACCGCACCGTCCCGTCCAGCCCCCCCCCCCCCCCCCAAGGGTGACCCCTACCTTCTTTGACTCCGGGCAGCTTGGAGTGGTCGATGCCGATCCCGGCCATGGCGGGGTGGACTGGGCGGCCGGGGCCGGGAGGGTTCGGCCCTCGCCCCCCGGGTGAGGGCACAGCCGCGGCGGCGCCGCCCGCGCCCCGCGCTACAAAGTTGCCAGCGGATGGAGACGGTGCGCCCGGCCGTACGGCGCGGGAGAGGGGACAGAAAGCGCCGGGGCGGGGCGGGGCTGCCGCTCGCCGCCCCTCTCCCCCCCTCCCCCGGGGAGGTGGGCGGGGGGGGCCGGGGTTTTTTTCCCCCCTCCCCTCCTCCAGCGGCGCTCGGGCAGGAGCTGAGCGGGGCGGGCAGCCTCCGAGCGCGTTTATTTATAGTTAATTTTACTTTTTTTCCCTTCTTTTTTGTGGGCTTTATTTTCGGGGGGGGGGGCGGGGCTGGAGACCCCCAACTGCCGCCGGAGCGGCTTTTCAAACCGCTCGGACAGCCCGGGTCCCCCGGCGCTTTCCCGTGGCGGATCCGGGTGCCTCTGCCCCCGCTGCCCCTTCCCGAGCCGTCCGACCCCAGTGCCTCCCCGCGTCCCGCCGGCCGGGGAAACGACAGCACCCCCGGGGCGAGCCTCAAACGAGTCGACCGCTCGGCGGCTGCCACAGCCCCTGCCCGGTGCACCTTGTCCTTCAGGGAGGGGAAGTAAGGGGGATGAGATGAGCTTGGCTGTCGGGACGGGCACATCTCGAGGAGGGCAGTGCGGAGGAGAGATTTCTGGCCAAGGAGCACCCTGAGAGGCCTCTGAACCCCAGCAGCGCTCTGCCACGTACAGGTTAGAGCCAGCCTTCAGCAGAGGTGGGGGGGACCTACAGCTGCAGTCCACCTTTGTTTTCCAGCAGCAAAGCAGCAGCATGAGATGATGTCCCCTGGGCAAAGGGGAGGAGACAAGAGGAAGAGGATTTGGGGTTTAGGGATGTGTGAGCTGCTCTGGGCTGTGCTCGGCACAACCAAGCACTCGTGTCGCCTGTTTAGCGTTTTGATCCTAAAAAAGCGTGTATCTCAGGAGTATGCAAGCAGCAGATGAAGTCAATATTACCACATTTGAAACGAGCGGCCTCCAGCTTCTATTCCAGTGTCCCATGGCCCCTCCGCCATTGGCGAGTACGGGGATGCAAGGGTGAGAGGGGGCTGAGCCCATCCCCTGCTCCCCCTCTCCAACAGGCTCCGGGCAGCTCTGTGCCCTGGGCGACTGCGACTGCGGCGGGAGCTGAGAGGGAGACATAGTGCGATGTCAGATGTCAGAAAAAATGGCAGAGGGAGTAATACCTCAATTTTATTAAAAAGTAAAAACATTAAAGACACTGACTGCAAAAAAAGAATCGATTTCCAGAGGCTCAGCCTTGTGCTACTCCAGAATTTTCCAGTCCTGTTTTCTGAAACTCAGGAACTGCCTCTCCTTAATTCTGCTCCTTTTGAATGTCACTTCATCATCCCCAAAGCAGGCATGCATAGACTTTGTCTTTAGTCTGACTGCCTTTAGCTTTCCTTCAATCTCTCAGCCTTCTCCACAGAAAAGGTCAGGGAATTGTCTATATTTATGATCCCTTCTCACTTACGTGCACCTAGCACACCTCTCCTGTGTGCTGACACATGCTGAGAGCTGATGAGACTTCTGCCTAGAAGGCCGTCGTACCCATTTACCGAGAGGTGAGTGGTACACAGGATGACCCCTGCTACACAGCCACTCCATATGATCCTACAGATGGGGATTAGTCACAGGGTCTTGTCCCTCCAAGGGGCAGCTCACACAGATTATCTCCTGTCACAGTCCCAGCTCTGCCCAGCTCCTCCCTCTAATCCCCCTGCCATTCACACAAGCAATACAACTGGACTGCTTGCAAATAATCCCCGTGGTCACAGCCAGCTCCATACTAAGGAAGGGTCTAAAAGTCCCTTTCTAGTTTCTTCTAAATTTGAGTTTTTCTGAGCTCAGTATGTTCCTCTGGACATCCTTCACGTTTCCCTAATCAAGCTTTTTGATCGCTGAATAATCATTTCTTATTGGACAAAAGTGAGGATGAAAGAAGAGGCCAAGCAACCGGGAATATACAGGAGAAGCAGCACAGAACGTACTGATCTGACACAGGTCACAGCTTTCCAAAACTGGAATATGGTTTTCTCCTGCCCTTCTCTAGGTATAAGGTATTCAATACAAAGCAGCAGAAGCTGAAAGCCTGAAGCATTCACATTTACACAGCAGCTTTAATGCAACAGAGCTACCTTTATGACCCTACATTTATGAACACAGTTTTTATGCTGTCCAGCCCAGTGATCATGCGTTTTACTCCATGCACACAGCTCTTTGCTCTAGTCTTCAGTAATGAATTTGTATCATATTAAGTTGTCTGGCTAGGGCCAAAACCAGCAACATAAATTAGTCATAATCTGCACTGCCCTCAAGAGATACCACGTTGGACTGATGTGACTTTGGCTGCTGTTAAGACAGAGCTGTGTTCCTGGCTATGTGTAGCTTCACTAAAGCAAGATCTGGTAACCGATGCTCAGGATCACAGCAGAGTAGTTCCTGAGGATCCTGTGCTCAGGTTTCTACTACACAAATTATGTGGCTCCTCACACCTTCCTGGGGCTCCCTTAAACATGCAAATTTATTTGTTTTTGCAAGATCTGCGGAAGCTCAGTGATAGCAGTTGGAAGGTGAGCTCTGCTAGGACCCAAGGAAACTAAAGGGAGACAACATAAGTGACATTATTTTCTTTGGTGCTGGAAATAAGGGGAGCATCTCTAGTTGTCAGAGCACAGAAAGGCTGGAACAGGCTCCTGGGAGGGGTAACACAAGCAAAACCAGTGAACAGCATTTGTCAACACTGGTCCCTAAGGCAGAGTCCTACACACCAAAGTATTTTCTTTGCGTTCTTGACATTGGACTTCCCTCTCATCTTCGCTTGATTTTTAAGCGATGTATTCAGATGAGATCTCCAAGATGGGAAGATGGCATGAATCACTGGAAGATTATAGAAGGTTTCAAACACAGCTACAAAACCCCAAAATGACCACAGCGGGATGGAGGATGAGAGGGGATTAAACAGGATCCAGGGAACAAGTTACTGATATAATGCTAACACTGCAGCAGCATCACATCTTATGGTCCCAAAGGGCTCCTCATTGTGGTAGATCTCAGATCACCCTCCAAACTCTCACTTGTGTCTAAAAGCTGCTGCTTCTAGGCAAAAAGCGTGGAAGGTGTTTCTCTGTTCTGCTAGACTGACACCAGCTTTTCCCGTGCAAATTGTACAGCATCTAGCTTGACAAATGGTATATGTTGCAGTGGGTAGATGAATCCCAATAAAGCTAGGAAGACTAACCACTTTCTTTTATTTAAGATAATAAGACGATACTTCAATCTTTTATAAAAGCAGGTACTTAATCTCACAGGAGCTTCTGTTGGAAGACAAGCCCATCTCATTTCCCAGGACAAAAGCAGCTGGGAAGCTGATGCAGAATTTGAGCTGAAGTGCACAGCACACACCTTTAACTCTTCTCTCATGGAGTAACTTCACTCCGGAGGGAATTTGCAGGGCTCTAGTCCAACCCGCTGCTCAAAGCAAGACTGGCTTCAAAATCCGATGAGGTTGCTCAGTGCCTCGCCCAGTTGAGTTTTGAAAATCTCCAAGGCTCGAGATCACCTCTCTGAGCTCTTGTTCCATTCTTTGCTCATGGTGATCTTTCTCCTTATATACAGTTGGACTTCTCCTTGCTGCAACCTGCGACCCTGGACCCTTGGCCTTGCACTGTGCACCTTGTTCGTCTCCGTGCTTTCCAGCAGCTACTCGCCATGGCACACCCCACATACCCGGCACACCATGATCAGTGAGGAGTGTGCTCCAGCAGACAGCTGTGGGCAGGGGCTCAGAGATGGCACTACAGCTGGGACTGTGCCACCACACAAGTCCTAAACCCCAGGGAGCCCCAGGACTGGGCACTTTCCCTACCTGCCCCCAGGCATCTGATCCTGCCCCCAAACACATGTCACTCCTGCAGTGTACTCAGATTGTCATGCTAGTGCACCACACAACACTTTCCCAGCTCTCACAGCACTGAAAACACTCCTGAAGGGATGTGCAAAGTAGAGGCTGGAACTGTTAAAGACAGATAAAAGCAACACAATCTGGGCTGGCCCTTAGAAAAGCCGTAGTGAGCTTTTAGTGGCAGGAGCTGCCAGGCAGAGCATTGGGACCAGGTACTAGCAGTGCCTTACGCTGCTAAGCATTTCCTGCAGACAGGGAGAGACAATTTTGTGCTTGCTTCTTAAATAAACTGGGCACTTCTCCAAGTGTCCTGCTGTCATTTTAGGTCAACAGGATAACAACAACTGTGAAATAAATTAGGCCTCATCAAGATGTTCACTTTCAACAGAACAGGCTTTGTTAAAGTTTCCTTTATGATGGCAAGGCTAACTTCCAACTGATGAGGCTGCTGTGGGAATAGACACAGACCATAATGATCCTACTGGCTGGAATGTGTGCATCACTTAATGGTCAGTGCAAAGGGATGGAATAAAATGGTTCTAGGTGTCTCATGATATCAGGTGCTGCACAAACCCATGTCCAAAACCTGTGGGTCCAGTGGTGACTGATGCCAGGAGACTGACCTTCCTTCTCACCTGAGCTGGGGGACACGTGCTTTTGTTTTTCTCCTCTTTGACCCACTTCAGTCATTAACCTCCCTGCATTTCTAAGCTAAGACGCTTCAAGAGAGGTTTGAAGTCCTGTGCCAGAAGGGGCCGATGAGAGGAAGCAAACATTACAGCATTGGCAAGGAGCACCAAGAAGCAGGTGTGCAATTTCTGTAGGTAGCTGAATGGTGCCTGTAGGAATTCAGGCTCCCTGAAGAACAAGGAGAGCAGGAGCCTGCAAGGATTAAGGTATTATAAAGCACACCAGGGGTAATGAATGGGATGATTGCAAAGAATGAACAAAGAGGAAACTAAACTTGTGCTTACATGTAACATAATGAGGGGCACTAGGAAAATCATGAGCTGTGCATTTACAGAACAAGGGCTTTTGTTGACTTTCAGGTTGGAGAGAGAACCCGTGCAATCTGAAGTCAGGTATGATGCTGCTGCTGACAGCTCGGTTACTTGCACAGAGCAGATGTTTGTACAGGCTACCCTAGAAACTGCAAGGTGCAAATTAGCTCTGCATCTCTGCCCGCAATTTTACATATACGCTTGCAAGGGTTGTAGTTTTGGTGATTTTTTTTTTTTTTCCCCTCAAGTGAAACAGTGTTAAGTTTCACATCAGCAAAAGAGACCGAATGCCTTCCAAAAGATCTCCTTTACCAATGAAAGTGAGAAGTAATACTAAAAGTAGTACATTTGCTACTTTCTTCCCTCATCTGCTGTGCATCTTTCCTTAGACTTGTAAGTCAGAAGAGCAGAACCCACCAGAACAGTATGTTATTCACTTAGTGCTCTGCAGAGAGGTGCCTGCAAGCCCACACAACAGAGGCATAAGAAGCCTAATAAATATGGCAGGTAGTGGTGAAGCACATTGGCCGTTCTCAGCTATTCACAGTCACTACTGCCTGGATGAAACATCAGCACACTGATGTTGTTAGGAGTCTGGTGGGGGCTGAAGTCAGTGCAGTTCTTGCCTAGCAAGGAGTTTGCTATATTCCACCCTCAAAAATTTCTAGGTCTACCTAAAAATCACCTCTTTTGATTTCCACCTGCCCATCCTTTTATAGATTTAAAAAAAAAATTCCTGTGTTATCACTGCTGCCAGCCTTGTTTCCCAAGCTGCAGGGTGGCAAGCAGGCCAAAAGGTGAGGGATGGATGTGTTCTACAGTCTCAGTTGGATCCCTCATTTCAAGTCATGATTTTGTATATGCAAGTTTACATCCACAAAGCATTGTTGTTCACTCAACAAAACACTATTTTGCATGTGCAGAAGCTATCATGGAGTCTCAGCAGCCCTGGGTGCAAATGAAAAGCTAAGTAAAAAGACAGGCTCTCCAAAATGCAAGGATTATGGTTGCCTGTGCAAGTTTCCTCAAAACAAGACAGATCTGTGTACCCTCTAAGCCCTCCCTTGGGTGACCTGTAGTAAGAGTTTTCCAAAAAAATGGGTAACATTTCTCAATAAACCAAAAGGCCAGGTGATGAGAGCTGAGAGGAGGAAGAGCAAAAAAGGGGAACAGCAGTGTGAAAGTTGGCACTGTTAGCACACAAGGTTGACCTCCACAACTTTAAAAGTGCCCCAACCAGCATTTTTAGCAGGAAATCACCCAACCTTGTCTATGTGGCCATGTTACACAAAGTGGTACATGTACAAGTTACATTCAATTTAGACTTACTGAGGGTGGCTGACTGAAGTAGAAGGAAGTGTGCAAAATTCAGGGGAAACTTTCAGACAGGTGGATGCACACACTCATTCCCATATGATGGTTGCTGACCACACCAAAGGATCCTTGCAGAGGTCCTTGATGCAGGTAGCACTGAGCATCTTCAGCCCAACATCTGCAACAAGAAAAATCAGGAGGCAGCTCATTCCTGTGCGGTCACACTGGGAGCTGCCAAGTCCACATCAGCCTGTGCAGCAGCCAGTGAATTTTACCAGCAGTGGCTGCAGCGTGGTCTGGAGGACACAGTGCCTCCCCACCAGCAGCCTTGGAACTTCTGAGGGACTAGGACTTTCCAAATACATAACCCCCTCCAGGCAGGTAGCACCCTGTGTGCTAGCTCTGCAGAAGCTATCCCAGAACCAGTCCAGCAACCCTGGCAATTTCACCCAGAAGCCAGACCAATTAGCCCATCTCAAGTGCCACCCTAATATGCACATATGGCTTTTTGGTGGCCAAGCTAGGCTCTCCACCTCATTGGAGAGATGCATCAGCTCCCTGGGGACAAGCTCAGGCAGCCTAGCACAGCCTGATGCTAGTCAGTAGAGATAACACATCTCATGCTTGGTTCCCTTTACTTTTCCCCTCTTTCCAGATGGTGGCAAGCTCCATCGGAAGCAACGTGCCAGACCACCACTTTGGGTCCTCCTGGCTTTACATGCTCACAGGATAAGTGATAGTGACCACTGATACCGATCTTCTAGAAAGAATAAATGAGCTGAGGTCTGCCATTATTGGCAGGGTGATGGGCTTGTAACCATGTTTGGGGAGGGCAAGTCCCAGCTCTAGAAATTGCCTCTTGTTGGCCACGTACTGCTTTGTTACCTCAGTTGCCATTTCCACAAGTGGCTGTTCTCTCATGTCCTATGAATGATGGAGAGGGAAGAGGTTGTCCAGAAAACTAGGCAGGCTCCTGCTCCAAATCACTCTCAGCCTTCCTACTTCCACTGCCTTTACTGGGAGACTAGCTTCTGTAGGTGACACTGCTCTTGCAAATACACCTCACAGCACTCGGTGTCTCTGCCAGGTTCACGGGCACTGCTCAAACTCATCATCCAGGATGGACTCAGGACTTGCAGAAGATGAATCAGAACAGGGGGGGGATCAAGCTCAGGTAAATCTGATGGTATAACCAGGTCATTCCAGATCATGCCTCTTCAGGACATTGTCCTGGCACAGGGGTCAGATTAGTCCCTACACAGCCACACCAATATTTACCATTCATGAGCATCACTGGAAATTACTTTGAGATCAGCAGGTCACAGCACATTTCAAAGCAGAAAAGGTTTCTATATTGCCTTCATCACCTCAGCCAAGTAACCCCAGTCAGTAGGGATGGGAGACTGAGCCTGGAAGAGATACTCCAGCTCAGGATTAAGAGACAGAGCTGAGAATCATACCACAACTGCCTCTGCTCCCTGCTTTCTCTCCATGGGCTGCCTTCTCCCACATCCAATGCTTTCACATTCCTGCATTACTCTTTCAGCCCCTCACTCCAGGAGGATACTTTGGAGCTGGCTTGTTCTCTGAGAAGTTGAATGGTTTCCTGACAGCCCCCGGGGTGGATATGAAAGCCAGGCAGGCATCCTTACCCTCCATCACCTTAACCACGAGGAGCTGCTTCTTTTTAGTATGATGCCCATCTGATGGGAGCTGGTGATGCTTCCCTCTGCATGCTCCCTTGGTTGCTTGCAGTGAGGTGGCAACTTGAGCTGTTTTACACTCTGCCTTGGACCTTTCCCTTTTCTTTCTCTAAGCAAGGATAGTTAAACCGTAGCATCTAATTTTATGGCAGTAACAGGCCAAGCAACAGCTGAGTCCTGAAGACAATCACGTAGAAGGGGGAACAAAATGCATGAGTCAGACTAAAAGCTTCATAAATATTGACTGGTTTTAACAGTCCCCTAAGGAACAGAGAATCTCATTTTATAACTATATGTCCCTCCCCATTACGCACTCCCTCCTCTCAGGGAGATGCGAGGGTGGTTGCTCTCCTGGCTTATGTGCACAATATTTTAATTCCTTTCTGCAGTCAAGCTGCTCTGTCAGGGACTTTGCACCACACATCAGCAGAGTATCTGAGCGCCTTCCAGTGGTGCTTTAAATAACGGGACTAGAGTGGGTTTTGTTCTCTCAAATTTGCCCCAGGGTAGGAGTGACACAGTCAGAGGAGAAATCAGATAATAAACATGTAAGGGATGAAGGCTGAAGAGGACAAGGTGGTTTTCAGTACCTTCTACTCTGATTCCTCCAGGTAAAGCACAATTGGAGACAGAGGAGCAGATAGATGCAATAGGAACATAGAAGAGTCAAATGGTGTCAGGTCTACAATGGTGATACAGGCAAGAAAGGCAGACACTATGGAAGAGAGAGAAAGGACTTGGCTAAAGAAAGTGGAAACAGTTTGTTGGCCATGTGAATAGACAGCGGTGATAGAGGCTCATGGTGGGACAGGGTGGGTACACTAAGTCACTGCCCAGGATGGGGAGCAAGATGACTCCTGCCTATCTGACATTGTGTATGAAGCTCACCTCACCCCTGCTGTGAGGGCAGCTCCCCTTTCTCGCCTACTAAAAGCTCACCAATATCTCCCTGCTTTGTCAGGGCTGCCAAGCCCCTACCCTGCCTTTCCCTCTACAAGGCGTGTCCTCTCCTCATTTCCAAACTTTTTTGTCACCCCCCCCATCTTATTCTTAGAAATACTCTAGGCAAGAAAACAGTGATACATGAGTCTCCCCATACGCACAGCACAGTATAAAATCCTGCCTCTACCAGCTAAGACTACCTGGTTGCAGCCAAGTCCCATCCTTGGTGCAGAGGTTGCAGGACAGTTCATATGCCCTTTCTCCCAATCTTAAGTAAAGGCTGTTCCCTGACAAGGCCTCCCACAATGGGTTGTTTGCTTTGGAACCAAGCAAATTATGGTTAAGTGAAGACCATAAAACCATGGCAAAGCCCATGGATGCTGTTGAGGCTCACCTGAAATACCTGATGCATGTGATGTTTTCATGTGTTCTCAGGAAGCTCTGGAAAATAAGAGAATATCCTCTCTCACTCCAAACCCCAAATGTACAGCACACAAAGTGGTCTGCAAACCTTAGACTCCAACCTGGCTCTGGAAAGTAACCCTTTCATGTTCTCCTGCTTTCAGCAGCTCAGCACTGCCTCCTGCATCTTACAACTCACTCAAAACCCAAACTGTATTCCCCTTATCTAAGTCTTACTCTGAAACAGTAAGGGTTACTGCTTTGGGGTTAAACTAAATTAAGGTTGTTTGGGGATTGCATCTCTTCTAGAGGCAGTCCTAGCTTCATTTCAGCTAACAGCAAAGCCCAAAGCGACTTCAGAGAAACTGGGATTTTGCATAACATACATGAAAGCCTTCACCGCTCCAAGATCTACCAGTCTACCTGGCAGAGAAGAGGAGTCTACGCACAGAAAGAAGCTGAACATTTTGAGGAAGATGATGTCTGAGAGCAGCAAGGGCAGGCTGCTCCCTAGGGAACAGGAAGCCAAGCGCAGTGATGCTGGCAGCAGGACAGGGACCCATCCCAAGGTGTGCAAGCAGGGCAGGCCCCGAGACAGCAGCCAGACTCAGTCAAGAGTCCCAGTGATCAGGGAAGCCCTTGACAGCGAGGCAGATCCAGGGTCAAGCTGGAAGTCGATCCACTAGTCAGAATCAGGCCTGATGATAGCAGCCAGGGTCAAACACAGCCCAGTGAACACCAGACAGGTCCTCACTGTTGGAACATGTCCGAGGTCAAGCAGGGAAGTCAACCTGCAGGTCTGGCTCCAGATCAGTACAGGCCACAGGCAGGCTGAGCTGCAGCCCAGCATTCCTCCAACGCAGCTCAGGCAAAAACAGAAGGAGCCCAGGGCTGAGCTTAAATGGGGTTCCTCAGCCTGTGGGCAGAGATGGTGGTGGAGGCCCCAGCTGAGGCTGCTCAGGACTGTTAACACCCTCAGGGCCCTGACACATGTACTCATCTCTCTCACACTCAGAGCTGGTGCAGCTGAGTTTAGTGGCATCTGCTTGGGCCAAGTTTTCTCCATTACTGCCCTCTGGACTGGTTGGCTTTGTCCACCCTTGCCAATTTTCCAGTTTGATTGTGTTTGATTGCCTGAAGTCTGCATAGCTTTATGAAAATAGAAACTTCTACGTGAAGAGGCTTAGAGAGACTAGGACTATGGGAGGTAGAGATGGAGCTCGCATCTTCGTGTTCTCACTATCTTTGAGTTCTAGACACAAGTGCTCAGTGGATGATGTGGAAGACATTATCACTGAGTGAAGTAATAGGGAGAATATGGAGACTTACATTGTTTTCCTATTGAGAATAAAATAGGTAAGAACAATAAAATGTAATAGTATTTCCAGCACCTGGACAAATGGGCTAAAAGCAAAGGAATTTTCCAGGTAGGAGTCTTACAGAAGCCCAACAACTGCGAATCAACCATCTTGTAACTGCAACAAATGCAAAAAGTCCACTAGCATCTGGCAGCGGCTGTCAGGCATCTATCCACCCACCCACTCACCCACTCACTGAGAGCATCCAACCCTCGCAGCATCCAGTAATCTCCCTTCTAGTATGTAAATGGAGAATGGCAGTCCCTCACCTTCACCAGGGCCCTCATTTGAAAGGACTGGCACACTCTATATGTGAGTTGCTTTGGGGACTGAACCGTTGCAGTGATGCAGAACTGAAGTTTCTCCACAGTGAAAGAGGAAATCCCAGGGAATAGCTCATCTTCCTGAAAAAGCCTGCCAATAGCCCATGATGCCTTATAGCCAAGGGTAGGAAAAAATGGTCAGAGATCTGTGGATTCTGCATAAACTTATATGAGATGGGGAAATCCACCTTCTGTATCAAGGCAAAACAATTTCACAGCAGATCTCAAGTCAGACTGGTAGGGACCTGGAAAGCCATTTAATACCAAGTAAAAATGGACCTGACCTTCCCTTAAGAATATAGTTTTGAGTCAGAGCTACTCTTGTCCACCCAGGACTCCTGTGCAAGGTGGTGCTCATCAGGTTATGGCCTCTGCTTCATGGGGCTGCTCACCTCTGACCAGTTTGAAACAGGCAGCTTAGGGAGACAGAGGTGGCTGTAAAAGTGTTCCCAGTAGGACATAGGTGTCCTTCAGTCCAAACAGAACTTTGTGAAGACGGGGAGTACCTCAGCGGGTTGACCACTGGTTCACAAGACTGAGGGAAAAGATAAGTTTGGTTTATTTGTACATATTATTTCTGCAGGGAAAATTTTGGAATATTTCCTCAGTAGAGAAGTATTTCTTAATGGAAGCATCACATTCATTTTCATAGGCACTTCTTGCAAAAAATCTGAGCCTCTCCCCCCCACATTTTTTAGTAAAAAGTAAATATTAAAAGGGATATTAAAAGGCTAGTAATTCTATAGTTATCCAAGGTGCATAGCAAGTTGTAGGGAGAGCTGGGGACCAGAAGCCAAAAGCCCAAACATGGAAATTATATTGTCTTTTAGTTAAGATGAAGTGCAGGTACCATCAGATGAAGCTATGTTGGGTAATCTGGCATGATGTGGTGTCAAAGCAGCACACAAAGTGAGTCACTAGGAGTGTATGTACAAGTCAGAACTTGGCCAAAGTGTAGTAAGGATGATTCAGTTCTGCAGAAGAAGCAGAAGTGAAGAACGAAGTTTGGCGCTGTTACTATTACAATAATTTTCTTGGTAAGGTTGTAACAGAAGACTAGTAGCAGGTCCCTGATCAATAGTGATGGACAGGCAGCAAACAGAAGCCAAACCAAGCTGTAGTCATGACCTGAGAAGACATGGAATGTGTGCGATGTGCCTCAGTACTTCGCTCTCAACTAATAAAATATGGCTGTGCAGCCAGAACCAGCATCTGACCTTCCACTTCTTTTTTTCCCCAAGAAAAAACTGAAGACAGTTGCCCATCCTTGATGTATTCCATAGCTGCTGCCAAATCTGCACTCCCCCACTCAGACATAATCCCAAAATAGGGTGTGATGCCTTTCCCGTTGACAAAGGCATAAGTCACGGTGAGCAAGACACACTCAACATACTCCAATCAGTCAAATGAAAAGAGCTCTCCCCCTCTGTTTCCCACCACTTCAGCACTCATTATTTCTCACATTAATTAATATAGGCACTAGGAAGTGAGATGATAAATTACGAAAACCCATTAACCTGATTCTGTCCAAACTGATGACATACGGCAACTTGAACGTTAGACAAATCTTCCTTGCTAATGTGGGAGTCCTCATGTCTGAACATCATTAAAGCAGCAGCCCCGAAAAAATATTTTTAATGTATGTACGTATGGAATGTATATCAATGTGCGTGGACAGTGCATGCCTGTGGGAACATCAGAATTCATTAGATCAGTCTGATATGAGATGTATTGAACAGGTTCCATCTGACATCCGTTACTGGGTTGTTCTGTCCACTCCCAAAGGAGTGAATCATATTGACAGGTTGAATTATATCTCAAGAGATATTTTTCTCCCCTCCTCCAAAGGCCATTTGCAATCACAGCACATCCACTGCCTCTTAAAAGTGAGCTCATCTGGCACTGGGTTGCATTGAAGTCCTCCACCGTGCCTGAAGGAAGAATGCTTTTGGGTGGTGGGAACGTGGAGAAGATGTGGTCTGTCCAGCTGTTCCTTGGAGTGCTAACCATCTTGA
Organism: Aquila chrysaetos chrysaetos; assembly: GCF_900496995.4. Taxonomy (NCBI): domain Eukaryota; kingdom Metazoa; phylum Chordata; class Aves; order Accipitriformes; family Accipitridae; genus Aquila; species Aquila chrysaetos. Next base: position 13,977,873 of record NC_044013.1, on the reverse strand, counting down.
CCATCACTGTGTATGTCCCGTCTACACATGGAGAGCCTTTTTTACTACAAGGTAAGCTGCAAAACAGACTAGATGACACAGGTAGGTAGCTATCTTTTTGCTTTGCTTTGCTGCTTGTCATGGCCAATGCAACCCTCGCTTATCTGTGAAAGAAAATAAAATGAACCTTGAGCTATACTAAGCAATCAATTAACATGGGTGCTACCCAGAGACTTGTTCATATTGGCATGAGCTAAAGCTGTCCTGGTCTGCAGCTGGTCGTATGACACATTCTGCTAATCAGTAAAAATATCAGATCTGGTGAAATCTGGTAAGGGTAGCTCTTTCTCTCCCCAAAAGAAAATTTCCAAAGAAAAACATTAAAATATCAGAGAGTAGCAATTCCAGTATGTACCATATGAGATTTGACAGCTCATAAATGTCAGTAGTAGGGTGCTGCTGAACTTTTTTTATTCACAAAACTTCTTTTTATATGTTCTTCTCCCATAATTTAAATTAATCTTAGCTTGAATTTATTCTGCAGGGAAATGTCAATCATTAATCTTCTTTCTTAAAGACACTTAGCAGTGGAGGAAAAAAAAAGAGCAGCTAAATATAGGCTTGAAAATAACATTGCTTTTCAAATGATTTTTCCTCTTATATCACCTATTTATTTTTCTAATGACAACCAAAACATTCCTGAGGCCACTCTATCTAAATACTGCTTCTGTTTAGTTTTTACTCAAGTGTTTATAGTGGTTTTTTTCTGTAGCAAATCCCCCAAATGACTAAAAGTAGCTATTATAAAATCATAACTGTCTTTCAGACTTAGGAATGAGGTTTATAGCACTCCACGCTAACTGCAAGTTTTACACACTGTGTAGCTCTGCTAACTCCCTCGCGTTTATTTCTAGAGATCACAATCAGGACCAGCGGCTTCAGCCGCAGTGTGAGGCAGGGTTGAGTCTGGCCAAATACTTGGAGCATCGCTTTGGCCAGGGTCCCTCTGCTTCTGCAGATTTATGTGACTGGAGCTAATGGACCTGATTCCCACATACTCTTGAACGCCCTTAAGGCTCATCTGGTACAATGTTTTGTCTCACATGTATAAAAAATAATTGCATTCATCCCATCACAGCTATGTAGGGCTGATGGCTATATGAGACCATTTTCTCCTTTCTCACCTCCTTGAAAGGAGTGAGCAGAAGTCCTAAAGATCCTGGAAGAAGAGAAAATAAGACTTTCTGCATAATTTCTTAGTATTTTCCATGGATTCTGTAGGCATGTTATAGGGCTTTGTAGGGTGTGGGGCAGGGATGTTCAGACCAAAGATTTTGGGGAATGGCCATTCTTCCTGTCAAGTCCGGCATCCATTCTGTAATTCTCAAAAAAGAATGCAGCATTCAAGTTTCAGATGATTCTGGAAATCTGTTCAGCAGAGCTGGGAGGGTCTCAGAGCCTTCAGGGCTCTGATTAGCTCCATCCCACGTGTCCATTGGTTTCTGCTGAACCCTTGCCCTTCACAACCATTCATTTGAGGGCATAGCCACAACCACTAAAGCAAAACCACTGAGAAAGTTCCCTAAAGGGACCTCATCGAGAAGTCCAAATTGCTTTAGGACAGCAGCTTGGGGAGGTTTTTCCTGGAAGACAGAAAAATTCTGCATGGCCTACAGCTACTGTAAAAGGCTTCCTCAGGAATAAAGAGGCTTGCTTTAAACTCCCCCGCACTTTGGCTGTGTTCAGGAAGAATCCTTTAATACCACTGGCAAGCAGACAGAGCAGCCCCGAGGCTGAGTGAGTGCTAGAATAGACTGCGAGGCTGCAGGGCTTTTCAGCTGCGGTACCCACACGTCAGCCCTCACGAGGAGCGGGTTCCCACCTCTATCAGCCCTGGGAAAGTGGGTGGTGTGAGTGGGGGGAACACCTGCGGTTTTGAGAAGAGAATATCTCGTGGGTTGCTGTCTGGCTTTGCGGAGGCATCCGCTACATCTGCCTTGCAGAAGAGGTCGGGACTGTCTAAATCAAGGTGATGTCTCCAGCTCTCTGCAGCCAGCCATGCCGATGAGGCTGCAGTGAGACTGGCCAGCAGCCTGGAGCTAGCAGGGAGGGCTTTCCCATCCTGCACCTTTTCACTGCGCAGCCCTCACTGCCTGGACATTTTATTCTGTGCTCACACATCTTCCTCTTCCCTCAAGCTCCTTCCACCCTGCTGAAGTGCTGACAGGAGACGTTTTCCTTCCGCTTCTTAACCTTCTTAATTTTTCTTTTAATGTTGGGGGCTGGACAGTCCATCCTGTTTGTCATTAGAGATCGAGAAAGGTGTGTTTTATGTGCTGCAGAGAACCGGGTGCTTCCGGAGAGAGAAGACACAAATCACGAGGACACACTGCTGACTCTGCTTCTTAATAAGAAACTTGCATGGCGGAGACCGGAAAATATTGGTAAGTGAAGGGATGGGAGATCTCAGCTGCTTGAACCTGTGTTTGCATGAATGCAAGGAACCTGCTCCTCAGGTTCCTCAGAAATATCAACTGCTCAGAAAGTGGAAGCACCTGGTATGGTGCCTACATGTGATTAGTGTCAGATGTTCTCTGTCATGGGGCTCCTGGACCTGCTTTTCCAATGCGATGTAAAGCTGCCCCAAACCACGCACCCTAGATTCTCAGACACTCGACACGGAGCTGGTGAGGGAGCATGTACGTGTACGTAAGTTATAACAAGAAGAGATGATGCCGAGTCCCTGTGGCCCCGCTGTCCCTGAGACATTGTGTGCTATGCCTGGGGCATGGGCCAGCCTTGGGAGTCACCTCTCCACCCACACCCCATACAGCCCCATGTGCTTTTGAGAGACAGCTCAGTGTCTTGCTGGTACGCTAAAACCAGCGGCGTCTTGTGAGCACACGGGGCAGTGGGGCAGCATCAAGATTTTGCAGAGAGAATACGGCTGAGATCCCTTGGGGTCAGGTGTAGGTTGGGACGAGGGTAGTGGGACCTCCTCTCTGAGCCTAAGCCCCTGCTACTGCTGGAAGAGGTTGAGGCAACAGGGTTTTCCCACACAGCGGAGAGGCCAAAGACAGGCCACGGGGAGGCTTTTCCTGTCTGTGCTCTGTGAACAGACACCAAATTTCAAGCCACCCGCATGTGGCTAAACTCAGACCCGCTGAAGAGAAGCTTGGGCTTTCCATAACGCTGCACACAGCGATCACAAGGGCCATATAGATTACAGGGGTCAGCTATTCCCACGGCCACCGCAGCCGGGGGAGGGTTTGGGCTGTATGTGGTGGTCTCAGAGCAGGAAGCTGCCCTTCCCTGCGAAAACAGCCGAGAACGGGGCCCAGCAAAAATTCTGTTATGAAAATCCATTCGTCAAAATCACTCAGTGCTCTTCCCCAGCCCCTTGTTAATGCAGTGAGGCAGTGGTTAAACAATCCTGGGACAAACAAATAAACACAAATAAATCAAGTCCTTATACTAACAAAGGCATTCTTCTTGCAAAGGGGATGCATTCAAGAAATAACATTTTTATGATTGGTTTATGGATTATTGCACTTATTACTCCTAGAGGAAAGGCTGCATTTTATGCCAGACAATTGAATATAATGAATCTCCGAGCAGAGCACAGACAGAGGATTTACAGCAGGCAGTTTCTCAAGGCTTCATCCATAAATTAACTTACTTCCCCCTGCCTGAGATAATCTGTTCCAAATTTCGACCACTGTTCATTTTCTATTCATAGCAGTCATTGGCCAAGCTTACGGTTTGCAGAAAGTCAAGCCAAAATAGTCACTTGAAACTCTGAAAGAGGTAAAAATGTGAATAATAATAATAATAATAATAACAACAACAACAACAATAATAATAATAATATCGTAAGTGGCACTTTTGACTTGTAGATATGCAGGCCTGGCTGTCTCTACCTTGTGGATATGTAAAAACATGCTTAAGAGGAATCTGCCTGAGGTCATGGCTGGCAGTGCCAGCAAGAGAGCCCCCACGTCCTGACTCCCAGCCCATCCCCATCCACAGACCATCTCTCAAACCCAGCCCTAATGCAATGGATTTACTTAGGAACTGCTGCTTTTTCTGTTGGATGAATATCTGTCAGAAAATATTCAGGATTTTTCAACTGAATTGTTTCCTTATCGAAGGAGAAACTGAGAAGGCAGTCATCTCTTTCTTGGCACCCTCCTGCTTGGTTTCAAACATTTAAAAAAAAAGCCCAAGTCTGGCGATGTGTCTGTATGCTGAAGTCATATCTGAAATCAGGGGGAATTATGTCCTAAATCCCCTTGGAAATGCAGACCAATGCCTGTTGCCATGTTAGGAGCAGACAAAGGAGGCAGCTCCGGGGCTGGTTTTTGGCTTTCTTGTGGGGCCCAGCAGAGACATTCTTTAGCTCTTTCCTGGCTCTTCTACTTATTTTAGTGCATTTTTTCCCAAACTGGCACTTAAAACCAGCTGATCACTTTGCGTTCCCCTGCCAGGAGAACTGCTGTAGTCCAGTCACTCAGCTTTGACTGAGCTCATTCTGTCATGGTGTTTTCCATTGTTTCATCTATTTTATTAAAAAAAATTAACTGGTTTTGACATCAGTTTGAGTCTGGAATAAGACACCTCAGTCCTCAAGAGGAGTGAGATTGAAATCCCCCAATCACTTCCTTCAGCTTTCCCTACTGCTAGTCCAGGATCTTCCCAACTCAGCTGGAGGTTTTAGATCCCATTCATAGGCACCTAACTCTCCCCTTGTCCTGGATGGGATATCTCACGGCAGTTCATTCATCCATCTGCATTCATCCGACAGTCTAGTACAGTACTGCTCAGCCTTGAGATCTCTAATTCTGACCTATGAAGCTGGTCCCCAGGTCCCTGTGCTGCCCTAACATTTAGAATTGTGGAATCCATGCACTCACTGCTATGTTACTTTTCCTGTTGATCCACTCTGCCAACCCTGACGTTTGCTGACTTATAAAGCAGTTAGTTATGCTAGGCTAAATATGTGTCCTCTGACTTCTGCCTGCATGGGTGATGTGAGGATAAACAAGTCTTAAAGGAAGCAATGGGCGTTCATGTTAAAAGGCCAGTGACAGAAAAGCCAGCATTAGAGATTTACTGTTATCAGGATAAAAATTAAAAAATAGCAAAGAATTTCACCTGAGTTGGTGTCACACAGTATGTGACCTTGTTGGGCCAATTCCCCTAGAGCCTGGTGAACGATAAAGAAGCCTCCCTCATAATGGAGAATTAGGGTAAAGTCCCATAGAATTCAGCAGCAAAAGCCTGCTTTTCTGTCACTGATTCTGCTACCATAGATTTGGAGATCACTAACAGGAATTAAATGATAACTAGGTCTTTTCTTGTCAACCCGTGAAGAGGTTAAATTAAGAAACTGGTTTTGATTTGGGCTTTGGGAAGCAATGCAGATACTGATGTTACTCTCTCCCTTCTCACAGACTGGGAGCTGGCAAAGAAATTTGAAGAGCTTGAACAGGTGAGAGGAGCAAATGCACAGACACATATATGCATACTGTTGTATGAATAGCTAAACAATCGTGCATACTGTCTTTATGCCCTATTCTTCTATCTTTGCATGCTGCTACTCTTCATTCTGCTGCTATAATGTAAGCATGTATGACACAAAGAGAAAAGCAGAACCTGGGCTAAATGGCTGCACAAGCTGGAAAAGATAAAAAAAAAGAGCAAGGCTATAGACTAGTGCAATAAAAGCTGAGGCAGCTCTTGCCTCTGCCACAAGTGAAAGGCCAGCAAAGGCCAAGCCAGGAAAAAAATAAACGCCAAAGGAAATCTCCATGGAAGAAAAGGGAGGGAGAAGAGGCGGTCATGCTGCCTTCCTAGGCATTATATCAGCTGGCTGCACTAGCTAATGGGTTGAAGTTAGAGGGATAGCCACTGCACACTTAACCCAGAATGATTTTTGTCTGGGCTCTTTACTAGTAAAGGAGGCCCTACCCAGGGTCAGAGCCCTGCTGTGCTGAGCAGAGTGTGCACACACACAGATAGCAAGAGGAAGACCCATGCTACACCCAGTGCCCGGGAACAGGGAAAGGTGCAGCAACCTTGACATGCTCCCACTGTGCCCCAAACCCCTCAAGCAATGGAAGCCCTTTTTCCTCTTTCTCAGGCCAGGTCCAGTGGTACGCATGGATCCTGGAGATCCTGCTGGCTTCCACTTGGCACTTTTCACTTCAGACTGAAAAATCACAGTGTGGCATGCCAGATGGAAGGCTGCCAGCTCCTACCCTAGCCCCTCAGTCCAGTGCTGAGGGACATTAAGCTCTGGCTTCCTGGGAGCAGCGTTGCCAGAGCAGAAGTCTAGATGATGGCTGTAGATGTTCCCAGTCTACTAGAAAAGCGTAGCTACAGATGGAGGAGAAATACCATGGACTTTCCACATTATAACCAAGGGACGTTAGCAAGAACTGGGCGGGGAGGGAGGGAAGGGTCAACACAGAGCAATGGAGAAGTGATGCTCTCTGCTGCAGTGGGTGGATGCCTAGAGACCTCCTGCCCCAGCACTGACTTGACTCTCAGTGGTGCAATATCCTTCTACACAGCCTCCTCTCCACAGGGGTTTGCACCCTGGGGTGTGGGGGGGAAGAGCAGAGAGTGTCTTCACTGCTGCCACCAAACAAGCAGCTTAATGGAGGAGGACATGAAGAGGTGTGAGTGTTCCAAAGGCAGCTCCTCCTGGAACGGTCCCACTCCAGAGAAGACCCTGTCCTCCCCAGTGATGCTGTCAGCCAGGCTGCCTGTACCTCCTGCCTCTGAGCCGCCCTGCGCTTGCCAGCATGCTGTGGAGCTCCTCATGATGGGGCATTCCTTTACTGCTGTGTTTGTTTTTAAACAGCTGGAGAAGTTGAAGGATCAGCTCTCAACTGAGGAAGGGTCAGAGGTGGCCTATGCCTTGGAAAGTCTCTCAGCATCCCAGCCCAAAAAACGCGGTAGGTTTTGGGTTAGAGCCCTGCAGCCGTCCTGTCCAGCTCTCATCTCCATGGCTTCCTTTCTGCAACAAAGGCAGTGACAGTAAGCATGCCCCAAATACGCTGAAACACAGGTTGGCAGCTTTTCTAGCAGTCCTGGCCCTCTCTTGTTAATGGCTGGCTGGTTTAGCAGCTGTTGAGAAGGACTGTGTACCTAACCCTGCCTGCTGTCAGGGCAGATACCTGGGTCTGCACACCCAGGACCTCACTGGATGCAGTCAGTGTTGCAGCCCTCTTTTCACAGAGGAACATGGGGTTATATGAGCAATGAGTGCCTGTCCCAAAGGGGGTGAGTTCTGTATGAACATACCCCCACAGTGCACCCGTCGCTTTGCTCTGGGCACAAAGCTAGTGCTGAAGGCATAATGAGGCATGTGGGCTGCATGCGTTCCCCTCTGCCAAGGTCACTGCCTCCCTACAGAGAAAAAAAGAGCACTTGTTTGTGCTGCTGAAAAGCAGCTAAAATGGATGTGGAAATCAACCAAGAACGCAGGGAACTAAGATCTGATAGGCCCCCCAATTGGTCTCCAAGCTTTGTCCAGTCTGTATCCAGTGACTCAAGAGCATATTGCACCAGTGGTCCTGCAAGGCTGCCCCTGACAAGCACATGGACAATGCCCTTCACGCTGGCTTTCAGTGGATTCCTCCACAAAGCAGGGGCACCTGTAAACCAGAAGTCGCTGATGACAGATTTGGCCTCAAAACAAAAGAGCTAGTTCTGCCTTTATCCCACATGCTCTGTGCATGTGCAACCTGACAACCTGCCAGACAGCCAAGAGAAAATCCCTTTGTGCAAGGCTTGCTTAAGTACTTAGGTGATCCTTAGACAATCTGCAATTTATAAGCAACCCTGGAGGTTGTCATTAATTTGGCTAATCTAATTCATGCCCCCACCATTCTGGAAGGTTCAAATGTAGATAAAACTACTTGCCGCTGCCAGGTTTAAATCAGATTCTGCCAGAAATTAAAACAGAGAATCTTTGCCTTCATCTAAAGTCCTTCCAGTCTGGGAGGAGCTCGTGTTTCAGCATGAGCACTGCTGATTCAGTAAAAGCTTTCTCCCAAGATCCTGCTTTCAAAAACCAGGTAGAAATCTCTTCTCATACTTGAGAATAGGAGACCTACACAGGATTCAAAGAACAGGGCATGCTGGTGATACAGCTATTTTTTCCAACACCAAAATGTACATACTTCCCTAATCTAATCTCCTTAGAAGATCTCACAGAGATCAATCTTGTTTGCAGGACAGTTAGCAGCAGAGTGATAGAGTGACTGGGTTTTAAAAAAAATTGTAAGGACCAGATTCGGTGTCTCCAAGTCAGTATCCTGCTCTTCCAGTCAGCCACAGGTGAAAAACCCTGCACACGTCTCTTGAGGCAGCAAAACTGCTGGCCAGTAGACAAGAAAGAAAAAGCAGATTCCTGGTATTGCTGAAGTAGAGCAAAAGGAAAAGCGAACCCTTATAAATCAAGCAACATGGAAGCAACTTTTAGACCCCTAATTTACATTATATGCAGCTAAAAGAAACACCTTCTAGAGGTGTTATATGAAGTCAAAGCTGGTTATTGAGATGTGCCCAGAAACCACAATGCTGGCCTCACACCCTAACTCTCTTGAGACATGGGGCTTTTGAAACCCACTCCAGGGCTAGAGCAGGAAGCTGGAAAAAGTCCCTTGGATGCTAACATCCTTCTCTTGTATCTCTTCCCAGCCTGCTTTTGGAAATACTGCATCTGAAGGCTTGCCAGGACTGGAGGATGAAGATGAGCCCTTCCCCAAACTTACTTGCTGGGTATTGATGTGTTAAGAGTTTGTTCTGTTCTCTCATCGTGCTGCTAACTTGGATGCCATCCTCCATGACCGCACCACAACCAAGTCTAACAGGGACTGTGACAGGAGCTGGTAGCCCACTACCACTCTTCACTGTTCCTTCCTTCCAGGTTTAATCTACTGTCACCTTCTACTTGGAAGACGCTTCCCCACTTTCCTTGCTGTCCTGTGCGTGCCACTCACTCTGCTGCCGCTGTACACTCTTCCCCTTCTCACCAGATCCCCCGAGGCACCAAACACTCACTCAGTTCCCCTGAGCTTGGGCCTCTGCCCACATCTGCAGACGTTGCTCACGGTGGTGTCTGGGTTCCCCGTCGCCTCCTACGAGCAGGTCTGCGGTGACCGAACACCCGCTGTTGGGACAGGAAGGCAGACTGGGTGTAATGGGAAGGGCTCAGGGCTGCCTGCCTCGGCTTGCTGAGCCAGACCTGTTCCTCGCCGTGTCCTGTCAGCGTACACAGTAGGTTTGGGGGAGGAAGGGCACAGAAGTCTGGATCCTTTGGATGTCATTCCAATAAAGATTTTCTGTTGCACAGAAGCACGTGCTGTTTTCTTTCTCACCCCCTGAAGAGGCCCAAAGGGCAGCACATTTGCCTTGATGTAGGCTCTTGTTCCCTTAATGTTCATGTGAAGCTTACAATGGAAAAAAGGCTCCCATTAAACACCTAGTATAGCAACACTGGCCTGTTTTAATGTGCTTGAGGAAGAGGCCCTTCCTTTTGACCAGAATTAGGAATGAGAGTTGGGTCTTCCTCATGGGTATGTGTGAGCTGCTATCCTCATAGGACTGGACCAGACTCACTGATTTTTGCCTACTCACCCCAAAGAGATGTTTTGGCAGAGATTTTTGGCTCATCTGGCTGGTCAGTGCAGATGCTGGCTGGCTTTTTCTACTGCAGAATTATGTCTGCTCCTGTCTAAAAGGAAGAGATCACAATCCATCAGTGTTTCCTACATATATTCATCTTAGGTTGTGTTATCCACGCTTATTTGCAAAAACAAAGGACCATGTTCCCAAGGGTGCAGAATAAATCCTGATGTTACCTTTGAGGTTTCCAACAGTGTAAATAAGAGCAGAATCTGGTAGCCACTGTGAATGTGTGGACTGATTTTGACTAGAATTGAACTGTCTCTCCAGCCCAGTCGAGTCATGCTATTTAACTGTAGCTTGCATACTACATATTCTTCAAAACTTTACCTCTCCCAAAGCTGTAATTACCATGCTACATTCATTGCCTTGGGCTCTGGCAAGAGGCGAACGCTTACCACAGCAGTACCTTGTACGTACTTCATTAACAGGAGATCTATTCATCCTATTACAGGCCAAAGCCAGCATCTATGGAATAAAACCAGCTTGATTATATCAGTGAGGTCTAATGACACGCAAAATACCGTTTGCTGTTAACATTAATTCTTTGTTATTTCCTTGGTAGTGATTCAGAACACATTTCCCATTTTCTGTTGCTTTTGTGTAAGTCAAAAGCTATGTGGGAGCATACTTTCACATACCCTGACAACAGCACCAAATCCAGCAAAAAATTATAGCCTATTGCGAAGAGAAGGGTCCCTCTTTCCTTAAGAGTTTGGTGCTCCAGTTGAAAGGGAGGTGTATTACAAGAGCTGCACTGAGTGCCCCAAGCTGGTGTTCAGCTCAGATGCTTTCAGCTTGCAGGAAATCCCAGTGCAATGAAAGGCCAGAGCAGCAGGCTCCATCTGTTACCTGCTAGCTGTAGCCGTGCCTTGCCGACCCGGTCTGACAGCTCATAGGCAAGTCAGGAAAAGGAATACAGCGTCTGTGGCTATTTAACAGCTTGCTCTGATCCTACACACAGGAATTTCCTGGAGTGCAATGCACCATGCTGCTTAGCAGTGATCTGTAGCCCACATGGTGTGCTACATCCTATCAGCACAGTTACTCAAGTGCTCACGGTACCCAGACTACCCCACTATTTCCTCGCAGGCACTATATGTTGCTGTGTTAGCTGCTTCTCCTGGAGTGACGAATAAGTGTTGAATGCAATTCATTTGCTAATTCAAAGCAAAGGTGGTGATGCTCTCCCTCAACTCACCCTCAACACATCACTGGGGGGGTCCTGTCCTTTCTCCTAAACATGCAGAACAGAAACTCTTCTCTTCCTCAGGTGCCACCTCCACATCATGGCTGCTCACACCTTACCCATGCTTGGGCAGTCGCTCTTGCTAAAGTTAATGACCCACAGGCAATAATTAAAGGGATTTCCCTTAGACATTCTAGCAGACCATGTTGATTTATTAGCAGAAAATCCTCACAGGCATCTGAACGGATTTGCAAACAGGCAGCACAGGGCAAATCTAGCGTGCAACGGATGCTGCTGTATATCCTCATTTCACATTTGTTGACCTCCATGCTATGCACAATGACTGAAGCTATCCAATATTGTCTACAAAAACAAATTGTGGTGTTCAGCCCTTCAGACATCATCATATTTTAAACAGCCCCTGCCAACTTATGGATTTTAAAGAGTGCTTTTTGAGCCACAGAAGGTCTCAGTGTGCTCTGTGGTGGATGGGGAAGAGAAACAGAAAGGCTGTTGCTTTCTCCCAAGTAATCCACGCAGTGAGGTGGGAGCCAAGAGCAGGACTGAAGCTTCCAGTTCCTCGCAACACCACCACGGACACCTCTGTCCTGCTTTGCTTTCACCTCACCCTTCAGATGGAGGGCATTTCTGCACACAACTTACAGGCTTTAAAACCCCTCTTTATTTGCAAGCCCAGGCTAATACCTGCCAACTGTTAAATACTTTTATGATCCAGCAGTGATCCAGCAAAGCCTCTGTGTTAGCATTGGATTCCTCTGATCTGAGTCTCCCAAAATATATCATGCAATGACTCTGTCCATGCTGCTTTTGACAGACAGCTGTATGAGTGGTCAGGTCATCACTTCCATAATCTGCCCATGCCCCATACACATGGCTACCTTGCAAGCAGATTATCTGCAGACTGTCTGCATGAGCTCAGTGCAAGAAGATAACTGTTTACTAAACCGCAGGGTGGGCTCGGGGTAGGTGGTGGCAGTGGACTGCAGAGGACAGGGTCTGGGCTTGCCTGGGACTGCATTTGCAGACTTGCTTCTAGCACGGACAGAAAATCCCATCTCAAGTCAGCTAGTCTACATGCACCCACTCAATCCAGCTCTCAGAGCCTTCACCTGCGAGCTTAAAGGCAGAAAATGAGGAGTGGGATCAGGGTAAAAGCAGGGACCAAAAACCCACGATGACCACATATGGGCTTACAGCCCTTCTTTCTTTCTATGGCTTTCAAGAGCTTGGCCTGGAAAGCATCTGCGGTGCTTCACCTCACACACAAGTACTGACAACTCACCCACCGAAGGAGGAATGATCACCTAACTCAGCTAGAGAGTGCTCTGCTTGATGGGAAAGATGGGGGCACCTCTTGATGTGACTCACTGGTTTGTGCAGCTGCTCTCAGCAGCATTAGCCTATATTGGGGATGTCAAGAAAAGCAAAGTTTCTTGCAAACTTTCTGCAGCTGGGCCAGTCCTGGTCTCAAGGCAGGGCTGCAAGCGAGAAGGAAAATGGGAAAGGCCCCTGCTATGGCTGAGCACTGGCCCCTCTCAGATGTGAATTGGATGCTACCTGCCCTTCTGAGTGGGAGCCTCATCTCCCACCATGGCCTGATCCAGGGCAATTGCCCCAAAGTCCCCATCCTCACAATAGCTTTAACTTCGAAGACTCATTGACTTCCCAACTCCTCTCCTGTAGCTGACCCAGACGCCGACTGTATTTTTCCCCATTTTGCTAGCTAATGGCCAGGTGCTTGGTGCCTCATGTAACATTAGGAAATTAACGCTTAATTCCCATCTCCAGCCTTACTCTCTGCCTAACACAGGGGGTTTGGGAAGAATAATTTTTTTTTTCTTAGTCCTGCATAATCCCTTTCTCAATGGATCTTCCTTTGCAATGCTAAGGATGATTTATACCCAAGAAGAGCAATCCAAGGAATTTAGCTGACATGGACCAAAGCCCAAGAAGGAGCGTGTGAGGTTTGGAAAACATCAGCTAGGAATCTGAGCGTTGAGATGTCAGCAAACAGCTCTTTTCAGCTATATTTTGTAGTCTGGAAAGAAGTGAAAAGCAGGAAACAGGATTTAAGATAACCTGTTTTACTCTGAAATGAAGTGGAGAGGACATGTTTACATTTTACCAGAGTGAGAAATACTTGAACTTTTAGAGTTGGATGTCTGATTATGCCCCATGCACACATCAAGAGGCTAAAATAAGGCATATGATGCAGATGGCCTAGGAAGTAGATGACTTCATATTTGGACGCTATCCTACGTTATGCATAGGGAGGAGTGAAATGTATTCATCAGCTTAGAGGAGGAAACTAGAAGTCTTACCACATTTCAGGATCTGCCATATGATGAAAACATGTCTAAATATGGTGCAGAGATAAGAGGAAGACTACTAAAACCATCATGACAAACACTAAGGTATTGTCACAGTTCTTATTCACACTAACTCCTGGTGAAGTCAGTAGACATCTTCTCCTGAACAGCAGTTCAAATAAATTCTACGTTTGTCCCGTAACTGTTAAATCCTCCCTTCATCTACCAAACAAACACCCTCTTGAAAGAAATGTGCAAAGCAAACTGTCTGCTTTTCATGGACTGCTGTTGGCATCTCTGGAAGTTTATTTTCAATCAAAAAAAATCTAACAGTCCTTGCTAGGATAATGAACTTCTGCAAGTTTAAGAAATAAATGCCATGCAATTAAACTATATACATATTTTCTGTTCCCTCCTATCAGTGACACCGTGCACAACTGTGAGAGCATTCTGACCTGATGAATCGAATTTGTTATTATTTGTAAATGCAACATTTGTAAAATGCAATGTGAAACAGATTTTGCAGGAGGTCAATTCCTTGAGTGTTGTATCATTAGTCAATGACAAAACATGCTGTGATGCATCTTCCGTATTTCTGTAATATTTCCAATACAGCATCAATCATTCAGAACAGAAGCACCTGTAGGCAGAAAAGCAGTAAACATTACATTTTCCCATGTCAGAAATGCAAGGCTTGGACAAACACACTGTAAGGTGGTCTACAGGAGATGAAAATGTTAGGAATACTTGTTTTCTTGTAGGGGGGTACTAATTGACAGTCACAATCCACGTTATAAGAAGCCATCATCCCCCAAGCCACTCTTTCGAAGCCTACAGGCATGACTTGAGTACCTCCAAGTAACTGAGAACAGGTGGGGTTCTCCGAGCCTGCCCATGCCCAGAGTACTTTGGCTTACTTGCAGGAACTGCTAACCCTTGGTGTTGCCAAGACGGCTCACTCCAATCCGGTCAAGAGGAACTCCAAACCTTCTCTTAGGCAGCTCAACCACTTTCCTGCACAGGGAAAAAAAGCAAAGAAGGAGGGAAAGAATTGCGGAAAGACATCATAGGAATAATCAAAATGTTACTATATCTTTGATTCCTCCACACATCCCACTAACGACCTATTATTCAAACAGAACAGCTGGGCAGGAGCAGCCAAAGATGTGAGTATTTAAAAATAAGATGCTTCACTTGTCTTACAGAAGAATAGGCAGGAGTTGCATCTGTTTTACAGACTGGCTGATGCTGATCCACTATCCCTGTTTTCATTTGGCAGCAAACAAATAACTTCACAGGTTAACTGCTGTTCATAAAAGAAACAAGATACACTGCATGTATAAAGGGGAATTGTTTCATGCATAATATCACATACTTCAGGTGCCCCATTAGTCTGGATCTTTGAAATTTCCAGGGCCAACTGGGGCTAAGATAAGCAAGGAGGTAGAAAGTATTGCACAGTAACAGAGGGGACAAATCAAAGGAGCCCTAGCACTATTTTCCTATGGGGTCTCCTCCAATGCACTGTTCTCAAAATTGTATAGTAGTAACCCTTTGTTGAGATTGAAAATGGGAGGTTTTTGGTTTTGGGTTTTTTTTTCCTCCATATGGTACATTTCCTGATGATTTGATGAATGAGGCCATGAGGAAAGGGTGAAAGAAGTTCTATGCAGGAATATTTTATTACCTTTTTTCTAATATCAAAAAGTTTTCCCATCTTAATTCAGCATTTCTGAGCACTTTTTCCACCAGCAGAAGTTTTATTTTAGTTAATTGGGGAAATGGTAGAGATCTTCTGCAGCTGAGAATAACCTCAACTTTTGCCTTTGGAAATACTTGCCAGTGAAATGCAGGTCCAAGAGATGCCCTGGAAGATGAACTCTTTTCTCTATCTGTCCTTGTCAAGGAACATAAATAAAAAGAAATTTTGTTCTGTAAGTTGGCAAATGCAAAGTAACTGGCAGAAGAGCATGCTATGGTGCACTGGAGTCTAACTTCACGTGCTAGCACTGCCACACTCACTCAGTCTGGGGCTTTGGGGCTTTGCACACCCCTCCCAGGACTATCTGTCCAGTTCGTGGTCTCATCGGAGCAGTCTCCTTTCCTCACACCTCTCGGGCACGGGCTGAAGCCCAGAGGCATCATTCCAGCATCGGCAGTCCATTTCACACCACCTCTTTTCTAGCTACTTTTCAGACGAGGTCAAGAAATGGGAACTGACAGTGTACCACGTACGTAGGGAGCACCACAAATGTCACGCCGAGGCAGGCACAGAACACCACGAATGAAGGGGAGCCGTTTGTATAGCCCTCGCTGTCCCTTCCTCAAACACCCACGTATCTGCGTTGCACTAAGCCATAGGGAGAGCAAAGGGAAAGAAAGATCCTCAGTCTGTTGCCTCAAGGGCAGTGCTCTTCTCCCCCCAGGTGTGGGCACAAGCTGCTGGGGGGCAGGTGGGACACTTGGGCTGCTGGAGTCAGCCTGAGCCTGGCTGGATACAAGGAGGAATCCAGATGGGATTGGGGCGGCGGTGGTGGTGTTGCTCTGTAGTTAAACAGAGGAGGAAACGGTGAAGTCGTGCCCACGGGAGAGGCTGAGCAGGCAGCAGGCAGGCAGCAGGCATGCAGCAGGCAGGCAGGCAGCAGGCAGCGGAGCTTCCCCTCTTGTGGCCATGCCGAGCCACAACAGGACAGCCCCCGCTCCCTCCCCTGCCTCCCGCGCCGTCTCCATCTTCCAGACTGTGCATATTTCAGCACTTGCTAGGGACAAAGTGATGTTTTCTATTTAAAGCAGGCTTTTCTAAGATTCCCAGAGTCTCTTTCTCTCAATCTATCTATGGATCTTTCTACCTCTTTTGAAGACTCATGTCTTCTTGTATGCTTTTCCCATGCTTTCAGAGCTTTATAAATTGATGTCGATGAGCGAGATTAGGGTCTGGGCCCTCCTGTAACTGGTGGGTGCCAGAACAATCTGTTAAGTGGACTTATATGTGATCTGCTCTTTTCCAAAAGTTTCTGTTGTGTTGCCAGGCACTACGCACGCTGTATTAATTCAGGGGGGCTGAATCTATTTAACAGCTTTCACACTTCAAAAATCATTATCTGGTCTCTAAAGGTAACCATTTCAGCTGGTACAGGAATGAATGGGCTGCTCTCTACTGTGAGCACAACAGTGATGGGGTGCTCAGCCCTCTGTTTTACTCCTCTAAGTGCAGCAGCCTCGGCCTGTTTCCACCTAACGGCACAGCCTTACTACTGTTTCGTAGCACTCATCTGATCTGCGGTCCATGTTGATGGTAGTCTCTGACTATCAATGCAGTGATCAAGGCAGCTCAGATGGTTATAATAAATGAGTCAATCCCAAACTTAAAAGCTAATCAGCTCCCCCAAAGTGATAATCTCAACACAAAACTGCAAACTGTGCTGATGATGCTGGGAAAGGAGGAATTTTGTGCAGTGTATCACTCATTTGCATGAGCTCATTATTCAAGAGACAAGCTGTTAGAAAACTTGGACAATTTTCACCACAATTTCCTTTTTTTGTGGGTTTTTTTTTCCCTTGTACTGCACGTAGAATGAAACAAGATTTCTACCCAAAAAGCATGAGACAAATTGGGAATACCATGTACTTTTGCAAAAAAGGTATGGCAGCTTCAAAAATGACCTTGTATTTCTTCCCTTGGAAAGGCAAAACATGCTAAAAAGCAAACAAAGAATGAGCTGATTTTGATCGCTTGAAAAGATATACAGAACAGAATAGTTCTACTCAAGGTTTTAAGAATTTCGTGTTTTATCACTTTTGGCTGCAGTCAAAAAGTCCGAGTAGCAGACTGGATGGATAAATGGAAAAACAACAAGAAAATATTGCAAAACTCTGTTTGAAAAAAATACTTGTCATGTCGACTGGCTCTTGTGAATACTTTCCACTTCCAGATTAAGCTTTAAGCATGTTATTAAATACTTTGTGGCATTGGGAATTCCATCCAAAAGAAGACAGCTACCAGAAGAAGGAACAAGACAATTAAGCTCTTTCAGATATAGCTAACAGCCCCTTGAGCTTTGCCCCAAACTCACTGGCTCTCCCCAGCCATATCAAGCATCATTGCTTAGCCCTGTTATAAACATGCTTATCCTCAAATGTGTACGGTGAATGTGTTGTTGTACTGCTGTATTGATTAAGCCCTGGCTTACCATAAGTTGATTGAGGTCTTGAAGCTCATTGTACTACCTGTCTGCCCATTTTCACAATGTATTCTTCATCTTGCTATTTAAGATGTGCACACCACCATACCTTCTTTTCACCCCAGCCTCGGGAACACCTAGCCCTAGCCCTGCCCCTCTGCTTTTGAACCTCAGGCATATTTTTGCGTTAAATAATCTCATGATCAAAAAGTCAGTTTTAAACTGAATATTAGTTCACATCAGTGGAAAGAAGTGTACTAAAAAAATGCATACGCTTGAATGTTCTTTGTTAGCTGTATGGCACTGTAGGGGTAAATGCACTAGCGCACGTATTATTCATCACAGCTGAAGGATTACACACCATGCAACCAGAATGGTTTCTGAAGAGATTCTAGTACCCTGATCAGAGGCACCTCACAACTGACCAGTAAACCCACTGGTGGTTAAAGCTAACCCACCTGTATCCAGGGCACCTACCAACAGCCTTCTTCCAACTTTATCACTGGTAGGAGCACCTAAGAATTTACCTCTGTTTGCCTTTAGCATCCACAGAGGTTGAAGAAATTCTGTCAATTGGGGAGCCAAATCCTGGGAAACTTCTTTTCTTCTTGGTCTCAGTCACCTCGTTCTCCAAAGACACTAGCTCATCAAGAAGGAACAGTTTGGCTGCCAGGTTGGTAGGTGACTTCTCTTCACTGGCAATGGGATGTGCTCCCATGCCCAGAGCAGCAGAAGGCTCCAAAGGCTGCAAAAGAAAGCAGGGATATTTGCTTGCTGCTCAAGTTCCAGAAAAACCATTTCAACTAGCGTCACAGCAGCAGTCCTATAAATACATAATCACTAGGATACTGAACCTGGGACAATGTTTTAAAACAAAGTTCCTTCTGTGAAGTGTGGCCATTTTCCACCCACAGGAGTTTGCCATAAAAGGTTGGGATTTTTTTTTTTTAATAGAACTGAACTCACCTTCATTATTATCACAAGAATTATCAAAATTTTTTACTTCACAAAGCCTGTTTTTGTAGGCCAGCCCACTACCCCTATCTCAGCAGTGTGATCAGTATCACTTATAGCATGAGCTGAGTAATTTAATCCTTTTTAAAAATGCAATCACCATTACCAGACTCCAATATCCATCCTGATATTTTTCAGGAAACTGATTTTCATTTTTTAAATGAATGCTAATAAATAGTAATGAAAACTTATACAGAATTTTCCATCCAAAGCTAAAAAATTAATTAATTGTTATGCAAAAAAATATCCCAAGATAAACTTGCTCAGCACTGACATTCGAATAATTTATGCAATAACATTATGTGGGGAGGAGGAAAGGAAAGAACAGTATGTTGAATCGACACAGCATTTTGAACCTTAGTTATGACATTAGGCTTAAACAGCTTTTCAAAAATCAAACTCAACTTTGCTATCCAGAATAACTGGGAATATTGTGGTCTGTCAAGAAAGAAATGAAAGAGACCAAAGTGAAATAGCTGCTCTGCAAATAACAGAAAAATATAGGGCAGCAGCTAGTCTACGAAAGCAGGTGTTAAGCTCAAATCATTCTCTCTTCAGATGAAATGTTTGCCTTCTTGCTCCACTTGATCTTCACAGAATTAGATAAAAATATCTAACTAAAAATGTTATTATATGCCTTGAAGCAGGTTTCTGTCTATCTTTAGAAGCACACCACTATCTTTCTTATTCATACACAGTGGGTTTAGTACAAATGTAAAGGAAGCTATCACATGGATGATGTAATAAGCTTGTCTCTACTGTGGTCCACACCATAGTTGTGGCGGTGACGTTGCCCACTACTGATGGGTGGCATAACCCGTGATGGTGTGTATAAAACTGTGATCTCTACGTAAGGGAGGAGCACAACGGCCACAATGATCACACAAATGATGTAGCACTGTTAATACTTTTGTAAAGGATCTCGTACTGTCCTCTGACTTCACTTTTTATAAGCCTCAAGTGCACTGAGCAATCCTTTCTGTTCCCTTTCAGGGTTATAAAACTTTCATAGAGGTTTGCAACAAAATTATGCCTTTAAAAAAGACTGAACTCTCCCCTCTGGTTAATGGGGATAAATATCTACAATAATGCTTGAAACTAGAATGTCAAAAATAGCCTCTGCTCTTGAGTACTTTGTGCAGTCCCACTTACTTTGTCTTAAAAAGGATGTAATACAATTCTAAGAAGTAAAGAGACAGCTAAAATGATAATCAGAAGTAGACAAGAGTTTTCCTACGGTGAACCACTGAACAAAGTACAATTTCACAGCTAAGCAGAGGTAAGTGTGGGGTATAGGGGCACAGTGGAGGGTTTGTAAACTTATGAACAGCAAAGAGGTGAATAAAGACTAGTAATTTTTTCCTCAAGAAAAAAAAGCTCCTCAGTCCACCCAGTGAAGTCTCCAGATGGTAGATTTAAAGTAAATATAAGGAGCTACATTTTAAACACAGCACATAGATGAAGTGGAATGCATTACCGAAGGATGTCATGGATACCAAGATTTTAAACTGTTTCAAAGACAAATTCAGGCCCATCAGCAGCTAAAACACGCCCTGGTCCAGTGCAAATCTCTGGATCAGGAGGTCTCTGAAGATATTCTGCTCTTATATTCTTTTCACAAAAATCTATCACTGATAGAGACAGGGTACCAGGTCTCTGTGGCACCAGAACAGCAGCTGCTGCAGCACTGATGTGGGGAGTGGTTCCCCCAAGCCCTGTTTTCTATAACAAATATTATTTTGTATAATCAGGGCATGCTCATTTGAAGGCAGAGAGCAAGGTAGAAGTATCCATCAGTATTCTTCAGTATGCATCTAACTTCTAAGCTGATCTTAAAAACCTATGTAAAGACCCTACAGCCAAACAGTGCTACTTTGATTAAACTTTTAGATCCTTGACTTTTTATGGCATAAAACCATTACATAGATACCTTTCCTGACAAATATGTTTTATGTCAAGATGTCATAAAAAAAGAGAATGCGGTAGAAGTATTTTCAGGTGCAACCCCTGCATATTGTCCTGGATGAAACATAAGACAATTCTCCCATTTAATCCACTGCTTTCCTTTCCAAGCTTAGGCAAGTTACTTTGCTCCCTCCCTCTCCTAGTCTATTCTGTCTCCTTTAATTTGTAAATTTTGTGCAGGTGGTCTTCTCTCAGGGATCTCCTTATGGCCTCTGAAAGCTGCAGACTTCTCATGCTATTATTTGTCTTTAAGAAGAAGAATGAAACCTTCCCTTCAATGTTAGAGGAGTGTGCTTCACTCCCTGCCCCCCCCCTTCCCCTCTTCAGGAAGTTCTCTATCTAAAGCCACTGTACAGTGCTTTAACACACAGAAAATCCCATGGTGTTTCAGGAGAGGTTCCATGAAACTGGGTGAGTCTTCATTCTGTCTGTCCTCCCAGAGCCATGCAATTTGCATCACTCTTTTCACTAGGCTGCTCCTTTGCACTTCCAGAGTCAATATCAATTGTTCACCTTCCAACCCTGTTTGGATACTGTGGTGTCTTCCACATTCTGTGGCCAGGAACAACCTGAGGAAGAGCAGGGTTACATGACAGCCACCAGGAACATTCACCTACCTCCGGAGCTGCCTCTGCAAGGAGCACTGAGCTAGAGTGCCACTGCAGCAGGGTAATCACGAGGGCCAAATGCACCACAACAAGCTGGAACTGCAGCATCTGCAAAGGAGAACAATCTGTTAATGATTTCACAGCTGCGTTCCCAGAGAAACCTTGCTCTAAAGGTCTTAAAGGAGTGAAAGCAAAGGGAACTTCTGTTCCTGTGGCTGTTAATATGTTTTATCTTACAGTCACTGCATAAAACCCAGCGACCAGATAGTGCTAGCTGAATGCTCTTCACCTTTGGATGCAGAATCAGCTCCCTCCTCTTTGCTCCTTTACAGCCCCGCAAATCTTCTAATTTCTTTCTGCACAATAGCCCAGCAGTCCTTGCAGTGGAAGCAGTAATGAATGCAAACTTGTGTTAAAACCAGATGAACTAGACACTCACTCATAAGCAGGGACGCTTTGGCTCATAGCCACCCAGGCTGACCCTGACCTCCCCACATGCTGGATAGTGCTTAAAGCTGTTACAGGAATCACAGACCTCTCCAGCAGCATTTTGAAAGCAAGGCTGCATTTCACCGGTCCTCACCATGAGTTAATGGTAGCCACAACTTCCACCACCTTCTTGGGATCCTGGAATAAAATTATCCAGCTCCCACACTTGGGAAAAGCTTACATGGAAATACACGGCTCAGACTGGTGGTGTTCTGACCATGTGCCACAGCTGCAGAACTGCAGATGCCTGCAGAGCCTTTAAATAATGCAGGGAGGGTCAAGTTTTGGGAGGTTCAGGATCAGGAAGCTGCTTGCTGCAGGGGTTATCTTTGGCTGTGGGTTTAGGCTACATTGTTTAAGCCCTTGTTTGGATCTAGCCCTTAAAACCTTATGTGCCTCCAACTCACCCAGGTCAGAATATTTCAGCTGATGCTAATAAAAACTAGGCTAGGGCCTCTAGTGCCAAAGATATCTGCTAATTTGCTGATTACACTGTCTCCAGGTCCTGCCCCAGAGTATAATTCAAGCCTGATTCTGCCATTCTTTGCTGACTCTCCACTTGGCAAAAGTGGAGATAGAAAGGATGTATAAATACATTTCTATGATGTACAATGGGTGTTTTATCCTCTGTGTAGAAAATTTCCCATTAGATAAGGCAGAAAACACATGGTAAAAAACATTTGGCTTTGTATTTTTCCCCCATACTACAAAGGAGAAAAGCCACAGAAGTGTTTGGAGTCCAGTTCTAAAAAGTAAAGATATAACATTTGTAGTGTTGTTTCTTGAAACTCTGTTTATTGCTTGGCTTTTTCAATACATTTTACATGTGCTTCTGTTATTTGGTTACCCCACTGTGTATCTTCTTTTTTTATGTTGTCCATGAGGGATCAGTAGCGAGGAAGAAAGCTGCTGGTTATCGTGTAGGGGTGAAGCAGACTTAGTTCCATGGAATCAAAGGACAAAGTCAAAGCAGTAAGCCAGGTGGTACCACTGTCTCTCAGTCTGATGGCAACAGCCATTAAAGTCAGACAAGGGTCTGTCTGGGTGTTTTTAAAGCTGTAAACCTCTACAATGTATATTTTTGTATGTGGGTGTGCATTGAAATTTGAAGTAGTAGTCTACTACCTTCACAGGTAACCACATCCTGATTATTTGGATACAGAGACATAAAAATAAATGGCAAGGTTAAAAACACATGTTTATTATGGTTTAATGTCTGTGCTGGTATTCATTCAACCCAAAGACCAAAGAGCTAAAAATAGCAACTGGTACACTAATCAAAATAAACATTAAGGCACCTGCAACACAAAAGACATTTGATTAACTGGTCCGAACTCGACGCCAGTGAAATTAGAAGCTGAGGAAATTGTAAGGACTTAAAGCTTGGCTCTACTTCCCATGAAAATGAGTAGCTAAGAAGCAATGTTACTAATTTAAAAGGGAGCAAAACTTAAGTCCAGCAAGATCCTGTTGTGCTGATTTTCACGCAGCGATGGGACCAGGCAGGAGAAAGCAGCAGGGTTGTTCTAGGGGAGCAGTTTAGCTCTAGAAAAGCATTTGCAAAACTAAGGGTGCAAAGAGGGCTATGTAAACATAATTAAAATCACACTGTCTTCTGCCAGTCTGGGACTTAGCTTTCTACATTCAGCCATGTCATAGGGTCTTAGCTGTTAAAAGCAGTTGTTGCTTTTTCTCCTTAGCTCATCTGTTGCAATTGGATAAGCAGAGCCCTCCTACCAAAAGGGGCTTTCCCAGCCATGCACTGGTTATTGCTTCACCCCATCCACATTTTACCTTGACCCATTCCAAGAGGGACCTAAAGCGAGGCTTGACAGTATTTGTTATTGAAGGACGATAAGCAATGCTCTGACAACCACACGAACCTTTGCAAGACGCACCCTTACCACTTGTACTGTATTTCCATCCTTCCTCTGGAAAACTCTTCACCACCAGTTTCACAGAGGTAGGACAAGGGATTGGGGTATAATTACAGGTCTTTAGTATCTCAGGGTCTAGTCTGGTGTTATCTGACTTAAAATATGGTTTACCCTTCACTAAATGTAATTGCAAGTCTGAAATTGAGACATATAAATATGTTTTAGTGACATTTCACCTTGAAATGTGTCAAAACTAGAATTCCTCATATAATTAGGTATCTTTGTTGCAGGTCCAGTTAAAATAAAATTAAAGATAAAAGAGAGAACATTATTCTACCTTATCAAAGCAGGATAAACATTCAAAACTTTTTCTTAGGAGTCTGTGCAGAGCCATTTTCCAAGAAAAGATCACAAGAAAGCAAAATTCTTTACCAAACAGAAACTGTTAAGTCTCCAACATCAAACCAAAGGGCTTAAAAGATGTTTTTCTTTTAAAGAAAAAAAACAAAAAACAAAATGACATCCTGAAGATAAGTGGGCTGAACAAACCCCAGACAGCATGCAATTCATCACCAAGCTCCAAACCCATTGCCTGTCAAAAATGGTAACAGCTGTCATTGTTCTTACCCATTTGAACTATCATATTTCACATTACTGTGGAGATTACTCCGCAAGTATAAATCACAAGAGCTTTATTTTTCTTGCTGGCCTGTTAGCAAGAGAACCGAGGCAAGACATCACGCCTTGCACTGTAATCTTTCACTGCAGCTGCCACTATATATTGATGACTATGCTCTACTTGTTATTGCAACACCAACATGGGACATGCCCAAGCTCACCTGCAAATGAAATGAGGACCTTGATCTCACAACAAGCACGTTGTGTCTGAGCCCAGAAGCCCTTGAGGTTTTGTGCTGTGTGCTCCCAAGCTGACCTAATACAGAGCCAAGGCATGAGTGTCCCAGAGGCATCGGGAAGCTCCTGACAGTGCCCGTTAGGGCTCCAGTCCTTCTGCCACATGAGCACTGGGACGGCACTGGTGAGCCTCCATCACCTGTTAGCCATGAGGATCATTAGCCATGCAGATTACAACCAGGCGGGGGAAATGACAGCTGTGTCTGCAAGCCAGTTACTGAGGTATTTTGTTGCTGCTCCAGTGCCATAAAATAGAATATTAACTGCTGCTACCTATCTTAATAAACGTACCATTGAGTCCTAACATTGGCTTCATGAGTCTTGGATTGGACACCTGATGGGAATCTACCTTGGCCAAAAAAATTATGATGGATGAGTATCTTACCAAAAGAACAACTTATAAATTTCTTGTGTGCAGCTCTGAGAATAAGTCTGCTCCAGCTGAAACAAATTTGCCCTACTTTTAAAAGTTGTAGGATGGATCCTCTGAGCATATTCATTACCACAAAGCCAAAAATATGCCCATACCAACAGTCCTAGTGATTTCAGAAACTCCTAAGGGACTGTGTATATCTTAAGTGTAATTTTCTAGTCATGTAAATATCAAAGAAAAGGGAGAAAAATCAAAACAAATCCCACCCTCAGAAAAAAAAAGCAGAGTCCAAAAATAAGTTAAAGTGGTGTTTTTGTTCTCATCCCACAGATGAGATATGGAGCACTTCGTACATACTGCTTTCTAAAAAGATACTGAAGCAAGATATTGAAGCATGGGACTTTGTGGTAAAATGAAACGTAAGCAGTGTCAGGCACTTCATGTTATTAATAATGTGTTTCCTGGAGTAGGTGTAGATTTTTAAACAATGCCATATGTTTTATTAGATATACGATATACGGTACAGACACTGTCAACTTCTACAATGTAAATTTCCCTGTATTTTCAGTTTCCCAACTATGTAGATAAATAGATGCAGGTAGGTTTCATCCAATGTAACCAGAGAGAACAGAAAATTCATGAACTTATGCAAAAGGCATACGACTAGTGATATGAGATAAAGCCTAGGTATTTCTGTGTCCTAAATGAAACATTTTGTCAGACAGTACTTCAAGGCCAAGGATGTTCCACTTTCTGAAAATGAAGTTCCTTAAAGATTTCTCAAGAAGGCACTTCAGGTTAGTCATTGCTTTTCAAAGTCATCACTCCAATAACTGCATTCACTGTAACAATATGATTTCCAGTGTTTGGCCCTGACATGTTTTCATATCACCATGATAGTCATCTTTGCCTGTATTTTACTGAAGTATCTATTGTAAATGCTGACTCAGCTACTGATAGCTCCACTTTTGGTAGACGCAGATGCGGTCAGAGGATGCTCAGGTATACAACTGTTCCTACCATCTGTACTCAGATAAAACAGATTCAGCAATGGCTTAGTCCCTGCAGGGCTTGACTAGACTCTGCACTGACCCTGCCCACGGAAGATGCAACATTTGTGGAAGCAGCACACAAATTGCATGGCTCATATGAAGAAAGGCTGAAAACGTGGCCCTCGAGTTCCCATGCGGAGTTCAGAAAGTGTACAAATGAACACAGCCTTGCTGGAGTACATTTGCTTAATGGACACAAGCATGAATCAGGAAAAAATTAATGGGCAAAGGTGGAAAAAGACTTGTGGAAGACCAGTCAGTCACGGTCCTCATCTCTGCATTTGAATGAAGAGCATGAAGCCAAGTGGCCATGCAGAACAAATGAGGACACTTTTCCTTAGAATGGACAGGAAGGAGACAAGTTGGACATCTTGCAAAACTGGCTACACTGTGTAATAAATCCATTTTTAGCAATAGATTTTAGAAATTAAAAACCCCAAACTCACATCAATACCATAAAAGTAGGAGACCACGAAGCAGGAGACACAAACAGAAGTGATAAAACCCATCCAGAAGCCTAGGGACTATTAAATAAGAAGGATGCTATGAAGTGTAAGAAAATATCTCTTAAAGGGAAGAACCTATTTGCACCCTTCCTAAGTAAGATAATCGACGAAGCTGCAGTATTCCTGGTATGCACAATGGAAACCAAAACATTATTAGACTATTCTTCATTGCCAACAAACTCTCAGCCATACACTATTTATATATGTACTGACTGAATATGCCAACTTTTCTTAACGTTTCTAACAACTTTACATTTAGCTTGCTTTCTTCCTTCATCTTTAGCATGAGAAATAAAAACTATTCATTGTTAGAGTGCAATGTTCAGCATTTAACATAAGAATAAGAAACCTTTCTATCAAAAAGATCTAGAAATATATTGTGGTTTTCTATATTAGAAAAATTATCTCCTTTCCTAACAGTGTTGGAGTGATAAGTGGAAGTTCATACCTCATATGAAGAGTATATTAGCGGAATATGTTATCAATATAAAAACATAGGCCATTTAAAGTCTAGTAAAAATATCCTGCAAGATATGCCTTCAAGATAAGCTCTTAAGAGACAAGAATGGCATTGGAATTTCTTAATGAGAGTCAATGATGCTGATTTACTGGATAAATGCTTAAATGATCTGATCAAGGATATCACTTGAAGAAGAAAAGTCTTGGTGAAGATGCATTGCAAACGGAAATTAGAGAGTAATCTGCTTCTGTGGGTTGACTAAGAAGAAAAGGAAAGCTACAATCACTTGCAATCTTTGTCAGGGTCAATCAAGAGAGCTCTTACAACTGTTGTATGGTTCAAATTTTTTAATTTGCTTTTTAAGAAGCCCGCAGAGGTACACTTGTCATTCATTCAAAGAGTGAAAAAGAATTCCTAATCTGCTGAAATCAGCGTGGCAGTTATTTATAAATACTGAAGAACACCTGGTCCAGCCAGATACATTTTGTAGTTTTCCCATCATTTACAATTTACACCACAGATGCTCTTCGTTGGATTTTTGTTTGTTTTTTTTTTTTTTTTTCCCTGTTATTCCTCGTTAGATTCAAAGTATTTTACAAGAAAAGTAGGTTGAGCTGCATTTTGAATACAGGTGAGCAGAGACAGATAAATGTAATAATTTGCCCCAGGCTTCCTGAGTGAATCAGTGGGCAGGGGCACAAAATGTTCCTGCAGCTCCTCAGCTTTCAGCTCTGCACTCCCCATGAGAGGACAGTCATTCCAAATTGAAAAGCCAAGTAAGGAAAGCTAAAGGCACTGTGTGCTTGTGCTTCAAAAATTAGTGGATTCTGAACTTTGCTGTAGCCTCTAGACATCTAAACCAAAGGTTATTCACATGTATTTACTTGTACAACTCTAGTCTGGGAGGCAAAAAGAAAGAGTGAAATAGTTTTGAACTCAGAATGGAGAAATTGCAATGACTATCACTGAATCAGAGTCTGCCTTCATTTAGAGTGGTACAAAGCTGAAGTAGATTACTGGATAATGATAATTACTCTGTTAGTGTAGGAATGTTTTTGCAGGGTTATTCTATTATTACAGGAATGTGGCAGAATGGGGATCAACATTTATCTAATATGGGATTTAATAAAACCCTTTTGCAGATCCATAAATTAAAGACTTTCCCTAAATCATTTATCTTGTGTTTTACAATATATTACATGCCGCAAACTTGTCTACCACATATGGTATTTAGTAATGCAAAGGAATTATTCTGTCATAGCTCTTCAGCTTATTTTAAGAAGTAATATGTATTTGACAATAACATATACAGAGGAAAATCCATAACAATACAAACAGACAGCAGTTTACTGCAAAGCACTGCAAAAGCATGAAAGCAACTATTCACTGTTGTAAAATGCACTGACACATCTTGTTTAAATATTGGCTGATTAGCTGAAGGAAATAAGTTTCCACTGAATATTATTAGTTCAGTTTTAGTACCAAAAATACTAGGTGATAGGCATCTTATCTTAATCCCAAACTGGAACCTTTTCAGACATGGGCATATGTATACCTTGTGCATGCCTGTTAATACAAAAAACTTGAAAAAAAATTAAAAGGAAGAAAGCACAGAAGGGAAGAAAGCTTCTGTAAACAGAGCAGAAGACACACAAAACATCCCCAACCCATCCCTGTCCTCACTCCTCTTACCTTGCATTGGATACAAGCAATTCCAACCTTAATGGTCCTGCTATGTTCTTCCCCCTAACTTATCCCTAATGTTCAGCTTTCTTTCAGAGTTTTTATAGTCTCTGCTGTAGGCTACAAACTCCAATCCCTGCCTTTGCTTTCTCTTACATCATTTCTAAAGATTTTCCACTGATCCTTGCCCTAAACCTTTCTCTGTCCTGCACTCTCACACACATACTTGCCTCACATTTGTTTTATTTATTGCTCTGATCAAGATGATTAGGTTACAATTTAAGGTCTAGGGTTTTGTTGTTGTTTTTTTCTTTTTTTCTTTCAAGATTCAGACAGTCGTGGGAGTGGAAAGATTTTCAGTAGCATCACCATTCCTCTAATCTCTCACTTTTGCAAACTGCGATACATAAACCCAATGTCCTGAATTATTATTTTTTTAAATTTTATTTCTCAGGGACAACAGGAATAACCTTAGAAGGACTGCATTAACTTCAGGAGGAAATTAATTAGTGCATTTTTAGTAGACCAACACTACTGTAAGATAAGCATTAGAAAAGGAGGGTGTTTTGTAAAGCAAGTCACAAGAACTTAAGTCTTTCAGACACTTCATTTCAGTTACTGAAATGATAGTAAAGTGTGAGCTATGAAGCTCTTTATCTTCTCTAGGCAGTACCAGAGGACCTATTTCTTTCCCTGTTTGCCTCACTAGAATAAGTCTACCTGTTTTGTCCCTTTTTTAAAATCTCGGTTTTTAATTGTTTCATACAGCACTTGTAGACCTGGTTTTGGGACTCAAATTCCAACCTGTGCAGACTCCTTAACAGTTAATTCATAGTGACTTTATTCTCTAAACAGATAGGCACAGTACTTTAAAAATAGTTTTTACTCTGACTTGCCAAAAACTCTTCCTACAAGCAATAAACAGTAAAAGGAAATTTCAAATGCAGCTTTGCCATAGGTGGGAAAAATTTGCCAGCCAGGGAGCAAAAGCTTTGATTTCATCATCTGTCTTGATCTGAGCGATGAGAGAAAGACAAGAGTTTAATCATATTGTAACACAGCTCATTTCCCAGATGAAGATGGCCGCAGAATTCTGTAAAGCTGACATAAAGTGGCAAATCAGGGTAGCTCATTGCAAAGCATGTTTTTGCCACACTCCCTGAGGCGTCAGGGGGGAAAAAAAAGTCAATGGAGAATGAGAGGCTGGGTTTGATCATGAGCACAACACAAATGTACAGCCTCAGAGAACAAGGAAAGGCCAAGCAAGTATTTCTGTAGCATCCCTCAGTACAGGCAGATATGGCAATATGGCCTAGTGCAGTGCTGCAGAAATACGCATTCGCCACACGAGCACCCACAGCGACGTCAGGCTGGAGCAGGCAGGTTGGGGCTGTTTTCCGCTGCAGGGCGTGACGGAACAGTGATGGCAGCTGCAGAGGTCCAAACGGGTTCTGTGGATACTAGAGCAGCAGCAGAATCAAAACGGCAGAGCCAAACAATGCCAGACTGCTGAAACACAGCTCAAAATGCTGCCACTGGAAGAGAACTGGACTACGTTCTGTTTTACAGTGCTACCTGCATTTACATGGTGGCTTACTGCTGGAAGTCCAAGGACACAGCAGTACTTGACTGATGTCTATAAAACATGTGAGCAGGATCTCAGGAAAAAAGATAACAATGATCTAACCACAAGATATTATTAGATTTATGGGGTACCTTTGCTACATAGGACCATGAGGTGTTGCTGATCAGCTACTACTGTTCTAGGCACTGTTTTTTTCTCTTTTTTCTGTTATAAAGACACAAGGCATTTACTCCTCTCAGGAGTTTTTACAGGTCCTACCTCAAGCTCTTTAAGCAGGATCTCTGTAGGGCTCCATTCTGTCACCACGTTTGCTGTTGATGACGCTGGTAGGAGACATGGACTGTGCCACTGTGAGTAAGCTGACGACAGACAACTGAATGCTGGTAACGTAGGCATTTCAGCATTTCAGAACACAGGGTGAAGCCTGGAGGATGGCCAAGACTCAGCCATCTGAAGCTTAACACCTGACAAGAGTGAGTGGGACAGTGGGCTCCAGATAAAGCACGAGGAGAAATGCAGCCATATTGTCATCTCCTTTGACTCCAAGAGGATGTATAAGACCTGGTACTAAAATTTGCTTTTAGGCTCTCCACTGATTGGTGATCTTATAACAAAGCTCCAGCCACTTTTGTACCGCCTGGACCTGCTGTGAGGTTGTGGCTCTTCCTTTTAGATAAGTAATATGCACTTTTTCTATTTAAAAATAAATTTATCATTGTCCTCTTCCTACAAAAGCATACAATCTAAAAGATTGCAGAAATGGATGCTGGTACACACAACTATCATCATCTCCGACTGGGAGGTGTGAAAGACTCAGATCTGAGTAATTAGCCATCTTCCTGGGCTGCTACTGACCTTACGATAGGACATATGTTACCAGCACACAGTGGGTTTTTTCCGAAAGAAAAAAAAAAAAACAAAACCAAAAAAAGCAAACAAAAACAAAAAGAAGAAAGAAAAAAAGAGAATAGAGTGTTAAGAGTGCTAACATTTAATTTCCTGCTCTAAATTAACTTAGATTTAGCAACAACTTACAGATACCTTTTTGACACCTTCTGGAGAACGCTGATAAGGAAGCTTCCCAAATAATGAAAAAGGTATATGGTGGTTACTCAGCTGGAAGAGTGCCCAAGGAACAGACATCCTCAACACTACTGTGGTTTAATTATACTTACAGTATAATTAAGTTAGGGCAACCAAGAGTTTGGAAGGAATCTTTATTGCCTTAACCATAAATGAATAAACAAACATAATGTGATTTTCTGAACTATGCAGACAAAAAAAAAGGAAATCGGAGGAGGTAAGGACACAAGACATGAAGTTCTTTTTGTTACCATCCAAGAGAAAGACAAACTTGCCTCCCTGCTACCCTCATGCTCTAGCAAGTAATTTCTGTAATTCTTTCAACACTAGTTTGCAAATCAATTGAGCTGGCTCAGTGGTTTCCTTAATTCCTTTAGTAGAGAAGTTCTTATTCAGAGAGCAGGAGTTAGCAAGGGTTCACTTGTGTAAGAGTTGAGTAATCTTGCTCTTCATCAGCCTTGCCTGTAGAAACTATATTTGGGTTTGTCAGACCTCGTCTTTAAAATTTTAGGAATGACACATGAATACACATACTTGCTAGTTTTGCTGTATTGTACTTTCAGTCTTTTTCTTCTCCCACTAAAACATGTAGCAGTACTGTTACATCACTGTGGTCTAAGTCACAGAAGTCTCCCACTTCTGTCATTAAGTTGTCCCATGGGAACTCTACCTTCCAGTCTCTTCAAATAATGTCACCCTTTCCATTGACCACTGATTCCTCACACAAGATCACACATTTGTCACTTACAAATCAACATGACGTGTGTGGGGTCCAGAAGGAATTACAGCTAAAGCAGTAGACCTATCCTCAGGAATTTTTGATTCAGCTGGCATGGAGTAAAGGCACGTGACTTTATACATTCTGATTGCTGGGATTATTCACAGTTCCAGTAAACAGTGAGTGTGTCATTAGAAATAGTCTAGTTCTGGGTTTAGTATGGGAAATAAAGACAACATTGAGGTTAGAAAAAGTGGAATTTTTTTTCCAGTTTGAAAGCTTTGCCCCAAAATTCTAAGAAATAATCCAAGAACTTTTTTCTTTTCAAATGAAAACTATAGTTTTCTTTTATGAAGAGCTGATCTCCACAAGTCAGGTGCTCAGCTGATACTGATTCATATGGCTCTGAGATAAACAACTGAGAGATTCCAAATTATGGTCCCTTCAATGTATTTTTATATCTTGAGACAATAAACTCTTCTGATAAAATTGGCGCAGTTCTGAGGCCAGTCTGAAAGTGGATTAGCATTCCACCAGATTAACCAACACCCAGCATTTTATAGCTACATCACTGGTTCAGGGAGAACATCCAACATTACTTTTGTTGCACTATGTTCCTATCTTGTCTGGAGAAGGGGAAACATTTTAAAATAACCACCACAGATTTTCAGTCAATGTATAAGAGGGAATTTCAGAAACCAAGATGATTCCCACCTATTTTCATGTAGAGATACAGAGCCAGAGAGCAGATGACTCACTTTAAGACAAAACTATGGAAAAGAGACCCTGCATTAACAATGTGCACACATGTTTTCCAACTGAAGGTACATTCTACCTTGGAAGGAAAAACTATGTTAAGACAGCTATTTTTAAATCTGCAGGCTATCAAAGTAGCTTTCGCTGTGTCACTTCCATTTAAGATGACTCCTTGCAGCCAGATAGATTTTGAGAAGCAAAACCCACAAAGCGAAGGTAGCATGTAAAACTGGAGAGAGTAACATTCTTCAGGAACGTTGGGCTTCCTACTAGCAGTTTCTATAAATGTACTTTTTAAAAGTCCTTTGTACTAGAATTAAGTGCTTGTGATAGGTGCTGGGTCATGACATATAAGCATCCATAAAAATCACTTGCAAAACAAAGCAAAAATCCCAAACAAGGACAGTTTATTGAAATGCAAGCTTTTTCTGTAACAGTCATGCTACAATGCAGAAGTATGTGTTTGGAAATAAAAAAAGACAGTTTATCTTTTGTGCCCATGCCATTGGCTCCCAGCCCAAGATGGCCGTGAGGAGTGAAGATGGCCAAGAAGAGTGACAGGGCCTTTTGTGCTGTGGACACTGTGGTCCACAAGCTAATGGATGAGAGGCAACAAAACCATATAAAGAGGTGTCAAAGTACTAAGCAAAGAGTAATAACTGTGGGCCAATATCAGCCTGGTCCTAATTCAAACTGGCAACACAGAAATGAAAATGAGTAGATTGTGTTTCCATCCCCTCTAGCTCTCTACTTAGAGTAATGCTAAATATAAAGATAACAAACTGAGAACCAGCCCCATCTTTCTGTGCTAAGAGGGAAGAGAGGGAGTGGTGCTGACATTTTCACACTACTTCCCTTGTCAAAGACATGAGTCCTGATGTCACCTGTCCCTGAAATAAACTCTTTTTGACCATGAACACTTGTGGCATGGTACACAAAGCACAGAGCAGCAAAGTGTGCATCTTGGCTGCAGAGCACATATTTCAGCTTCAGAGCTAATTACAAATGTGGCAATATAGCACAGCACTGAATGCATAGCAGCAGCTTAAATTCAAAGATATGCTCACGAGAAGAAGGAATGCATCTGTCCTGACCTCACACTTCTTTTCACACAACTGATCACCATTTTCTGTGCAGAGCTGAGAAGTAGTTTGGTTTATTTGCAGCAGCAGAAAGAGTACAGAAGAATTAAAGAAAGCAGCTAAGCAGCAAAATGATGACAACGGTCTGGGGGAAAAGGGGAAGGTGAGTGATATTCTTCAGACAGAAACCAGTGGTGTGGAAGCTGGGCAGGGCCACATGTGGACAATCACAACTTCACAGGATGCTGCGGGAAACGTCACCACTAGTTTCTTACCTGACACACAGGTAGAGGAAGATGAAGTAATGTGAAAGGTGGGGCTGGGAAGCTGTTTCTCCCTAGAAGCAATTCTTGCACCAAATGTTGTTAATAAGGAAGGTACTGTCCCCCCCATTCCTCATAAGCCCATCCCTGGGATGGTGGCTTGCACAGCAGGACCATTCTGTGCTGGAAGCCAACCAGACCAAGCTGTTAGTGTAAACCTGGGAGTGTAGAGCAATTGATGCTGACTGATTTGATTTCCTTTCCTGTTTTGCTTTGGTTTAAATGTACTTACGGACTGGTTCCTGCAAGGGATGGCACAAACAAATGCTGTTCTAGAAATGAAGGTCTGTGGTTTATCTAAGAATTAAAGATCTCATGACAGTTTGTAAATTCATGCTAATGCTTGGGCCAAATTCTGGTACATTACTTGGCCACGTTTCCTCTATCACTTCAACTGGACAGAGACCTTTCCTTGTCAGACTGAACCTTTCTGCGGTGAAGCTGTAATTTGCTAAACAGCTGCAGCACTGCAACTGGATCAAACCAGGATAATCCAGTAATCATCTTCAATTACAGCACAAACATTAATCAGTCAATCACCGCCCTCTAGAGGTGGCCACATTGCGGGTAGAGCTGATTTTCAGGGTTTGCTGCAAATGAGTTATCTGACAGACAGAGCACTTCTGTATGCCGCAGGAGGAAGGTATTTGCTGATTAGAGTAGATCCGTGTACCGTTCCAGGAACAAATTACTGAGCGCTGATTGTCAGCTCCTCGCTTATTCTTTCCCTCTCTTGCCTGGGAGGTCACCCAATTTGCAGCATTTTGCATTCATGTATTTTGCAGTCATGGTACTTGCGGAGAGGAGTGAAACACGTAGACAGATAGATAGATAACTATATGACACAGCTATAATAAAAAGCAGTAAAAATAACCCCCAGACTAAACTCTCTTTTGTTACAGCTTATTTTTCTCAAGCAATGTGCATAAATTAAAGCAGTGGCACAACTGCACAAATTGATTGTGCCCACACAAGCCGGATGCACTGGTGTGACAAAAGCAGCAAGCCTTTATGTGTAAACACAACTATGCACTCTCATTTCTTTCCCTTGACTGGAATAGCTAAGAAGTTTTAAAGGGAAGAATATAAAGAGTGATGAATAGCAAGTAATCCACCATATAATCAAGTGATGAATATACTGTTTCTGCTGTGCAAAGACCTTGTTTGAATAGGTGAGTATTTATTTAAGGAGAAACTGTTCTGTGCAGAGACTTAGCGCAAGATCCTGGAGGCAGGAATAGCTCGTGGCCAGGTTTCCCCAGACACGTCCTCTTTTTTCCAGCTGGAAATTCTGTCTAGGTGGAATTCAGCAATTTTTCACATTTTCTTCTGGCAGGCTGGCCGGATGCTCTGGCTTGCCTGCACATGGAGGGATTCTCCAGGTATCCACACATATGCACAGACCATCTGGGCATGTGCAGCCTCATACCTGAACACATATTTCTGTTGGCAACATTTAAGCAAAAAAGAGCAGATGTCCAGGATCCCAGTAACCACTTCATTGCAAAGATTACTCTGGGGTTCAGGAGACCTGCGTTCTGTTACAGAATCACAGCATGGTGGAGGTTGGAAGGGACCTCTGGGAATTGCCTAGTCCAACACCCCTGCTCAAAGCAGGGTCAACTAAAGCAACTCGGTCAGGTCTGTGTCCAGTCGAGTTTTGAATACCTCCTGGTATGGCAAAAAAAAACCAAAAAACCAACAAAAAACAAACAAAAAAACCCACAAAAAACTGGTGTTTAAATGGAATTTCCTGTATTCAGTTTATGCCCATTGCCTCTTGTACTTTTGCTGGGCACCACTGAAAAGAGTCTGGCTCTGTCTTTCTTTACTCCCCCATCAGGTATCTGTATGCATTGATAAGATCGCCCTGCTATACAACCCCAGCTCTCTCCCCCTCTGCTCACGTATGCCAGATGCTT
This sequence comes from Aquila chrysaetos chrysaetos, assembly GCF_900496995.4. Classification (NCBI taxonomy): domain Eukaryota; kingdom Metazoa; phylum Chordata; class Aves; order Accipitriformes; family Accipitridae; genus Aquila; species Aquila chrysaetos. The sequence continues at coordinate 13,942,084 of NC_044013.1, read as the reverse complement.
CAAGATGTGGCCCTGCCAGTATGTCCCCGCCTCTCTTCTACTGGAAGCCCAGCACTCCAGATGCGTGCACACATTAACACAGCCTGGGATACTGTTGGCCACCTTTGCTGCAAGGGCACTACTGGCTCATGGTCAACTCATCCACCAAGACCCGCAGGTCCTTTCCAAAAGCTGCATTTCCAGACTGTACAGGTGCATGGAGTTAGTCTCAGCTTCACTTCTACCTTGATTAGATAACCTTGGATTGAGTTCTCTGGGCCTTACTGTCCACAGTGTTGATGCTACTGGCCTCCTCTGTAAAGAGATTTCAAGCTTTGGTTGTCCGAGGTAGGCGTCATTTTCATTTGTCCTATCTTACCATCCTCTGTCCAAGTGTGGCTGCTCATATTGACAACATTCACTTCCACGTGGGCTTTCATAGCAGTCACTGTCCTGCTGCCCAGGTGCCTCAGATTTTATTTAATTTACCTTTCCTGCTGCAGCATCCTTTCTTTAGGAGTTTACACACACATACACGCGCATTATTCTACTACCCTACAGGTCTAGAAACTGAGACAGAATACTGAGCACTGTATAGCATCCTATGGCCAGGGGCTATAAAGTCCTGTTCAGAACATGATGACGTGGAAAATGCCCTTTCATCTTACCAGCTTTTTTCCCTCTGTGGCTGCTGTGGCCTAGCCTAGCCAAGAAGCCAGGAAGAACCCCTGATTTTGTTCCCATAAGGAGAGCAAGGCAGTAAACATTATCCACTCCCTTCTGCATGGAACTGAACAATTTGTGCTTGATTAAAGCTGAGAGACTGCCAACTTCAGAAAACTCAGGGTCCTAACATTGCCTGCTTATTCTTGCTCCATGTTTCTCTGTCCTTCTCTGCATTGTGCCAGCCCCACAGCCAGATCCTTCCCCTCTGCAGGCCAAGGCTTGTCTTTCATGAGGATCTCTGCTCTGAAGCAAACTGGATTCCTTCGTGGGTTTTTCTGTCCCATTTGAAGTTATAGTGTCCAAGCACTTTGGAAATAAACAATGATTCATACATTTTCACAACACCTTCAGGGGCAAAGAAGTACAACTATCCCCTGCCAAATTTCAGAGCCTAGCTCTGAAAGTGCAGGTTTGTCACAGCTTCGCAACATAACTCTTTCCCTAGTCATACGCAGCAGAAAGCAGGCTTGTACCATGCACGGCATTAAGTCACTATAACTATAGGCATTGCTGCTGGCATACTAATGAAGCTGTATAAATCATTATTGATTCATGTGAGCAATGTAATCCTCTGGGCTTCAGTTACTCACACCAAGCTGGGCTATGTCCAAAAGCCACACACCGTCCTCCCAGAGACGTGGCTGCTCTCCGGAGCCTGTTCAGAGCCTCTCCCTACCTGTCCCTTTGTCTTCACCTCCACAGAGTGCCTCCACATCTTACACAAGGACCTTAGAAGAAGGGACAAAACCACCTTCCTTCCACTTGGTTGGCCCATTTATCCCAGGTGCGAATCAACTGGATCGCATGTGGGAGGAGGTTGGCCCTCTACCTCTGTAAGGGCAGACATACTGGATTTGTGCTTACTTTACAATTAGACTTGGAACCCAGGAGCAAGAACGTAATATAGTTTCTTATGTAACCATATATTTATTTTGGTTACGTGCGGCTTGAAGACAAATCTAAAATGGTGCTGGACTGTGCTGCTGCCCTCAAAAGAAGTTTGTCAGCAGAGTAACAATAATGTTCTGCTTCTGAAAATGATGTGCTGGGCTTTATGGTCAGCTTTTAGGTTTGAATGCTTTTTTTCCACTTTGATATTTGAGCCCTCCCCTCAAAGCAAATCCTTCGAGTGTGTACATGGCTCTCCAAGCAATGGTCACGGGAGGACATAGACAAGCGCAAAAAAAAGATGCTGACGGCATCTGAAAATGATTTGCAATCTCTTAGCCGCATGAGCTCAGTCGCATTAACATAGTGATTTAAATACTGTGGATGGCTTTTCTGATGTTCTTTTAGAAATTTCTTATTGGAATTATTAGGCATGCAAAATATATTTAAAACCAACCAACCAGTGGAATGACACAGAGCAGATAATACTGACTAAGCACTCCAAGCCCCATCTTGCAGCCCCAAATCAAGCACATTGCCACCAAGCACACAACTCCAGTGACCAGACAGGAGAGGATCTGGAACTGGGCTACTGAATTGCATCATGTCACAAAAGTTGGGATGTTGCGTCAGAAGAGGATCCTTCATGGGTCTGAAGCATCTACACTCCCCACAGCCCAGCCTTGCCATAGCAAAGCCTAGTTGTCTTTGGGAAAAAATCACGTGAGGTTTTCGGTGCCTCACACATCAGTTGTGCTTAAGGTAAACATAGAAGGAGTGGCTGACTTTTTTTTGTAAATACTGCAATAAAATTACAAATAATAACAGTACGTGATAAATAACACAAGGAGTGTTTTGAACACAAAAAATAGGTGGGCCACTAAGGCTGCTTCTAAAAAAGGAACAGACCCTGCACACTGCCACGGATACCTCAGCTCTGCTCACCCAGTGGGGCAGAAACCCTGTCCTCGGCGGTGCCATGCCATGGCTTCATACGGCTGGGGGATGCCAGGCCGCTGAGTAGTATGGGACTGGTTGCACATAGACACTACTGGGCACATAGCAATGCCACTGGTATAAGTCCTGCTCCTACAAAATGCTCAGAGACCTCCAATGCTGTCAGGAGTAGGGAGTGCCCATTTCATTGAAAGATTAATTTGGTTCTCACTAGACCAAATAAAGAGCCAACAACTGGAAAACACAGCCAGCTACCAGCTAGTCCTGGTCTTCCCATCCCAGATACAGGTCTGGCTTCTATTCAGCCAGGTTGTAAGTGGAATAACTGCTCTCAAGTCCACAGCCCTGATAGCGAAGAGTGCTATCATTGCACTCAAGTCAGTGGAGCTATCTGTGATTTACACCACTACAAACGAAACCAAAAGCTGGCTGCATAGACTGAATGGAGAGAAAAATCAGACCCTTCTTCTTCAAGGCATTTATCACACACAATCACTACCTGAAGCACCTCAATCCTGCCCTTCTTCCATCCCTTTTTTCCAACTGGTCCTGTAAGTTCCTCAGACCAAAGGCTGTCTTTTATTATTCAGTGATTTTTTTCCCCCTCCCCTCCATCTCAAGCAGGTCCCTCGCTCTACTGCCACACAAATAATGCAACGTAACCAGCATCGCCCTCGGGGAGCAGCCAGGGTTAATGAACAGCAATTTGATACTGAACTGCAAACCTCTCCCTTTGCCTGTTGTCTGCACAGGCTCTTGAGGCTTCAGGCAGCTGGGCACATCAACCAGAGACTCTCCACGTTGTTTTCTGGGGGCTCTGGGAAATACCTAGTGTCAGAAAAAGGAGTTTAAGCTAAGTGTACAGCCACATGGTTAGAAAGCAGAGAAACCTCAGCCCAGAGCTGACAGTGACTGATGACTGTAGGTGCTGCGAGTATTCGCTGCTCCTCACGTTACCCAAATGTCAGGGGTTTAAAGTGATGTTATTAAAGCACCACAGGAGTGCAAAGATCTGTGTAAACTGAGAGGATAATCACCATGCAAGTGGAGCACAAGCCGTTTGACTGCGTTGAAATTATGTTATTTGGTATCCCTCTAATTTGTCACATGACTTGATACACTAAAAAAAAACCCCATATCGTGTTTTTATGCTCTGGGTCCACGACAATTGCTTTTTCTGCAGCAGACAATGATTTGTAAAGTGACTTTTCTTATTCCCAAACCACCCAAAATTTTGCAAATTGGTTTCCACGAATTAGAAGTGGTTTAGAAATAACCTTGGCTCAGGGACTAGCTCTGTTATTGGGCTTTTGCTGCCATGACAGCTAGCTGGGGGAAGACAGTTATTTCTAAATGACTCTATTTTTACATTAATATTTCTTTTAGAGCAAAACGGCAGTAGAAGCAGTATTATTTCCATTGCTTGCTCTGAAATAGGACTGGTTCGTAGGAACCACAACTTTTTATCATCAGATCATAGGCATCCCTGATCATTTCACATGGAAGTATGTCCACTGCCTCCCCAGTCCAGAGCCCTGGGCTCACTGTGGGGGTGCAGGGAGCAACCCCTTTTCTCCTCTGTGCTAGGAACTGCCAGCAGAAACATAGCACACTTTATGACAGACAGACAGCCTTGCATGGCCAAACCCCTACAGCCCAATATCATAGAATGGTTTGGGTTGGAAGGGACCTTAAAGATCATCTAGTTTCAACCCCCCTGCCATGGGCAGAGGAAAGGGGAGAACCTGTCCCTGGGTGGGCTCAACCACCAAGCTTTCAGTTAAAGAGCCAAACGTGCACCACAGATACTCCCTCATTACAATTATCTTCGTAATAAAAATTAGTTTTCCTTCCTAAAGTGAAATTACCTTTCTAAAAACATTGATTCCAAGTAGCAGAGATATCACATAGACCAAGGTGACCTTTTTCACGACATTAACAATGGTTCAAAAAGATAAGGCTAGGAGTTCTCATTTCCCAGGAACCCATCAGCTGGCTATGAAATGGTCATCACTGCTGTTCACCATAGCTTGGGGCTAGATTTGACTCCGCAATGCAGAATTTCAAATTGCAATACTTGACTCACATACCTAAGTCAGGAGCACCAATACTCAAAACCGCAGGTGTTCAAGCTCAGAGGGGTTGAAAAGCATCTTTGTGTGAAGCTCCACAATACAGATCGATCCAGAGCTGTCCTGTCCCCGTCCAGTTCTGTTCAGCCACATTCTGTTTTGAAGGGTACAGAGAACCTGAACAGAAGCGACTGAAGGAAGGTCCTCTCAGCCACTGTCACAGTCCCTTTGCTCCTCTTTTTATCTTTTGACTGTTCATTGCCTCCTACAGTCAGGGCTTGATTTTGCAGCAACAGAGAAAGTAGGAAGGTGCTACCCGTCCTATACCGATACAGGGTGTGACATGGCACTACACGCTGAGCACTTCCCCATCTGCAAACAGACCAGTTTAGACTGACAGCTATGACACCTCTAGATTAAGGATTAGATACAACATTTTAAAAGCTCTTGTTCCAGTACCAAAGACACAAATTTGGTGTCGAGTGCTCTGAGGACCCAAGAACTAATATGTCTTGGTCTTTTCACACTTCAGGAGTTCAAACGTGCAATTCTAAGGTTTTTGGAGAAATTGCAAAAGTGATTTAATGGCTCACTTAAAAATTTTAAAATATTTATCATGAAAAGAGGAATCCAACAGCTTGCGGGGGGTGGGAAGGAAGATGGGAAGGGAAAAGGTAAACAAATCAGGAGAGGCACAAGACCAAACTGTATTCCAAGCACACACAGTGGAAAATGCAGGCCAGTGCCAGCAGCCCGATAATCCAAATTCTCTTTCTATGCACCGACCTCTTCTGAGAAAAGGAAAGAATTTAAAGGAGCATAAATGATAACTGTACATATTCTGGAAGCAAACCTAAAAGGGCTGCCAGGAAAAATCACCCTTCTTGTTACGGAGCCATTAACACATTCCCTTCCCCTTCCGCCTGGGGGGCAGAGCTCACACCTACAGAGGGAGGGGGAGAGAGGGAATGCTTCTTGCCTGCAATGCAGAGTCAGTCCTCGGCACAGCAGAAGGATGGACATTATATCTGAGTGGCAAACATGGATTACAGGGTTGGCAGGATAGACGTGCATTACTGGGAAAAGCCACTGTAACACACTGAATGTCAGCACACAGGTAGGCACAGCAGCTTTCGGGAGAGCACGTGAACAGAGCAAGTATTACACCCGTGGGAGTTCCCAGCAGACACGGTGCAGGTCGCTTGCTTCTTCCCCTCCCACAATGAATGACAAGCACTGCTTTAGGTACTGCCCTCCAAAAAGCTGGGAACTAAGGAGATTGTCCTAAATGCTTTTTTAAAAATCACAAACTTCACCCCTTTTGCATGCTCCAGGTGGCTGTAGTAGCAACAACAGATTCACAGAAATACCAGCAGCTAGATCCATAGATAATGTAAATCTGTGCAGGGTTTATTTTTCCTTGTTCTTCATACAGCTATGTCCCCACACACGTACCCTGCATTATACTTCTCCTTTCATGCAGTTCAATACCTCCCCTTGGCCCCAGTGAAATAGAAGTTATGCTCATTTTGCACACCCACTTTATACCAGTTTTCTTTAGACACTTTTTCTGGCCAGCTTACATGCTGATTAGGTCTGATTTGCACAGATAAACAGGATTGCAAAATCTGTACCCAAAATTTCCAATGGAGGATATTCTTGCCTACCTTGACTTTGTGTTTGGCCCATTTGCCATAGTCGTTGCAGGGTTGAGGTACTGTCAGTATTATGAGCAATGAACTAAATGTTCTTTAGTGCTGAAGAAAACTCCAAGAAATTCACTAAAATCAATGGAGATATTCCAGATGAGGGAGGTGTATGGCTCAACAAAAATAATGGAACAAAAACCACCCACAGATGCAGGAGAAGATGTTGTCCAGATGGTTAAGCTAGTCTGGTGTCTGTCATGAACACATCCCTTAACACCCATGCAAAAACCTTTTGTGCTGCAGCTTTAGCCCATGACACTTATCTCCCTGTCACTGGCCCAACACTTCTGACTTTGTTGGCTCACGCTGACTTTCACTGGGTGAAAGCTTAACCACTGATATTACCTAGAAAACACGTTTGGGGAGATGTTCAGCAGGGGTACCCGGAGTACCACTGCTAGTGAGCTGGCAGGGTCAGAGGGCTGACTGCAGAGGGGAGGCTCGGGGCAGGAAAACTGGGACTGATCCCACTGCACTGGGACAGGGTGAAGGACACACAAGCACAGGTTGAAGGATAAACTAGCAAAATAAGTAAAAGGTTTCTTTTATCTCACAGTATTATTTTGGCATTATAGCTTCTCTGTCCTCAGTAGCATTTACTTCGGTATAACTGAAATGAAGATGTGGTCCAGGAGAACTAGAGGACTCTGAGACCAGCTGAAATCAGAGGAAATGCCGCTTTACTCCACCAGCTTAAGCAAGTTTCCAGTGGGCCAAGTCAGTACAAATACTCTGAAAGTGGAAACAAATCACTGTACAGAGCTGCACAGATTTTCACAATGACTTTAAATCAACTAAACTTTCCAGCAGCTGAGAATTTGGCCAATAAACTTGGCTGGAGCTGAGCCGACCTATGTCAGGCTGGGATCCTGCTTTACAACAAGTCCTCTGCAAGTCCTGAACAGAGTGTTAGACCCGCCTGTGCTGAGTGTGACAGGTAAGCTGCTGATAGGATGGGGTCTGAAGTCAAGCCAATAGCTCCAAACAGAAAACAGAGATTTGGCTGCAGCTGCAAAAGAAAGGATACACCAAGTTGGGCATTTAACCATCAGCCCTCTTTGGACAAGTGCACCTGGACTAGAGAGGTTAGCTGGTAGGCTCTCACATTTCTTTGGGGATCAAACATCTGCATTTAACGTGCACACTTTGCTCAGATTTGTCTACCGGAACATCAATCAGCAGAACAAAAAAATGAAAAGCCCAAGTCACCAGCCGTGGGGCTGCTGAAACCAGGCCCTGTGGCTACTTCAGGGAGTTTACTAGGTGTGTAATAAACATGGAAGGCTCCAATGCTGCAGCAGTTTAACAAAGTGCTAGAGTCCCTTCTGAAACGTTTATGAGGTGAAAATAAGTAAGCAACCTCTGCAAAACCAACATTTTTCAATTTATGAGGCTTCCCATCTTGAAACGTCTATTATTTTGCAAAAGATTTTAATTTAAAAACTGCCTTTCTGAGCTATGCTGAGATGGGAAGGCTGCTGGGATTCTGGGCTGACATCCCAGGAACCGCAGTAGATTGCCTGGTATTCACAGTCGAGTTTTCTAATAAGGAGGTGGACATTTCCAAAATGTCACTGCACAAGTGGCCATTGGTGGAGTTATTTTAAGGCAGTGGTTCAGGAAGGCACTTAGACTTGTTGTGCCTGTTCCTGAATTGACAGACATGCATTCCTTGAACTTTCTTAAGACCCTGCTGTGAAGAGAGACTTTAATGGCAAAGACAGCTCCAGGATCACTTACTGGAAGAGATTTTTATCATTTGATTTTCTCCTCTTTGTACTGGTGTGAATTAGAAGAAAAATGATTGATATTCAAGGAGTTAGTCCTGGATAAAAGCAGACTGAAGCCTGAATTGAGCCATATAAAGCGACTTCTGCCTTACAGCAGTGGTATTTTCCACTGATAATCCACACTAGAATAGAGGGATACTAGGAGGAAACAACCAGGTGTACTGCTCCCATCTGTGAAAGCTCCTTCATCTCCGTTTCAAACATCATGTACTCGGGGACAGCTTTGAGGCAGATGCAACACAAGTGCAGCCAGCCAGGTTGGTGGGTGTCACGAACAGTATTTATACTGTCGGGCAGCGAGCTGAAAGGCATTTCCAAAGAATCTCTCATGATCCTTACTTTGAGGCTCTGAAAGGCACATACCTTCATTCCATCATCCCTCAGCTCCCCTCTCTGGGAATCTGACTAATTTCCTTGGGTTTTGCCTTCATTTCTCTTCCCTGAGCACTTTTAAAGTTAGACTTAACGCTCATGGAAGTTACTAGTGTGGGGGATTGATTTCCTTTTCCCTACCGGAGCTGTGCAAGATCCTTCACCTACTGCTGCTAAGTCTTTGACAAAGATGGTCACGAAGGTCAAAACGTTTCTGTTCCCTATGTGTGAGGCAGAAAATCCGAGGAACCTCCTTTTATCTCCACATCTCTGGCTAAATACATGGTCACACTGCTGCTGCCTGCACTTCTTTATGCCCAAAACAGCAATGCTGAGCAACTCAGGGCAGAAATGAGAATGGTATGTCCTTGGTCACACGTAGCTTTGTGATTTTGGGGGGTCAGCTAAAGCCCCAGGAGTAATGAAAGCATGACCCAGGTCCTGGAGTTTGCAGGCAGAAGTCACAAGCACCGAGGCATGGCAGAAAGCAAAATAACCAAGGGATGTTCAGAGTGTACTGCAGCACAAAGGCAAAAACCAACCAACCAAAAAATGTTTCTGAAGGGAACACGTCCACAGCCTTCACTGGCAGAAGGTAATTTCACTGCGGGCAGTTATGTGAGCATGCTCTGAACGTGGGCTGGTGGTGTGTCAACTGCTCTATCCCCTGAACATCCACCTGAGTTTCAGCAGTAACACCACAGCTCCTACACACGGGCTGGCTGCGCAAGGATGTGCACGGTGCCAGCACTGGCCTGGCTGTCAGGAACATTATAGTCCCTGCAAAAGGGATTTCTTGGGCTCCAGAGGGCTCTATGAAGAAAGAATAATCTTCTGAGCCTCATGTTACTAAGTGACTTAAGAGAATAGAGCTTAGAACAACATTGCCCAGCAAAGACCCTGTGCGTGTTGGTACGTCATGAGGAACTACCGACATGAGGCTGAGAAATTTCTTTTTTCTCACAACTAGATCTTCTCCAATTATTTCTACTGCCTATTTTTTTGCATTACCTTGGTACTTCAGCACCTTGTCCCTGAATTGAGACCTCATTGACTTAGACTCCTCTGAAATTAGACATAGTTTTCCCCAGCCATGAGTAACCCAAATAAAATAAAGTTAAATCTGCAAAAGTCTGCAAGCTTCCTACTTGTCCAAGCTTCCAAGAACTTAATATGTTAAATTTTAGTCCTGAACCTTGAGGCATCTGCTGTTGTCCCTTAAGACACACTGAAAATAATTTTATTTCTTTTTTTGTCCATTGCTCAGTATTTTATCATTCCTTCCTGACTACTCAACTTCCGTAAGAACATTTTGTGACTGACTTTGTCATAGGACTAAGGGTGCTTAAACAAATCAGATCAGCTAGGCCTCCTTTAATTATTGTTTTCCAACAAAGAAGAGGCAATTCATTGTCATTTATGGAAAAAAGTGCTTCAAAATTTGCTCTGGTGCTCTGTCCTCTACTACAGAACCCAAAAAGTCAGAAACAGTGAAACTGTAACTTGTTACATATTCTTCATACTCATGGAAATGACAACAGGAGACACATGCTTTGGAGTATGAAGACTTATGTTGAAGACTTATGTCCCAGCTACGCTCAAATACTATGTGTGCAGAGTCACAATTGGTACTAAAAGGACGCAACAGCAGCGGAGGAGCAGAACTCCTTCAGGACCTCCCTCACACCCCCTGCCTGTGCCTTGCCACCTGACACGTTTCTTCTTGGATAATTTATATTCTACTTTTTTTATCCCATGTAAAACAAGCTTCCTGTCTCCCCTCATCCCTGTTTCTACTACACTTCAGTGAAATTTGTCTTTCTTCTATTCTCCCAAGAAATGTAACAGAAAAAGACTGGAGAGTGGACAGCAGAAATGACACACTGAAAGGCAAAACAATAGCTGCGGGGACTGTGTAAAGGCAGACATTAGGACTATTTTCATTCCTTTTCTACTTACTGGAATCTCCTACTTCTGTTATTTATTTTTTTTTGCTTTTATGTTGGGGAAGAATTATCATCTGAAGGAACAATGCCTCCTGGCACACTTCAAAATTCCCTCTTACTGGCAGGCTAGGATTGAAATGTCCTAGTGAAAGCTGGGGAGAGCCGACAGCTGCCTCTTAGGAACTTCTGAGAATCCCATCTCTAACAAAGATATATCCACTACCTTTACAGCTGGAAAGGTTAAACTGACTCAGCAAAGGAGCTATTATTCTGGGACAGGTTTAATAACAGATTGGAGAAGAGGAGGCTCAGTTATCATTGCTGGGGCAGAGGGTGCTTCACCTTGTGGCAAGATGGTGGATGTGCTGCTGTACAGTCCCTCCTCCTCCATCCAGGTGTTGCTACCTTTGCCTGACAATCCTACACAGGCAAGGCAAGTGCCACAGAAGCCACTGGGTCCCTTTCATGTAGAACTAGCTGGAAAAAGGAATTTCTGACCTGTGAGAAATTCCAACATTTTGAAATCTGGTTTTCTTCCAAATATAAATGAGAAGCCAAAATTCCATGGGCTGCGTGGAACGGATCTCCTGGAGAGGAACAGGGGGAAGGAATGGACAAGATTAAGAAACTTTATTTTGAAAGAAAAAAATAAAAAAATTCCTGCTGATACTTTTTTGATAAACTTTGCCACTTACTGACTTCAGTGGGGACCAAACCAGACCCCAGAGAAGACCCACAAAGTCTGCAGCTCACTGGGAATCTGGGAGCAATGTATGAAAGAGAAGCAAACAACTAACGATCAGTCAAGTTTGATGGTCAGAAGCACACTGATAAAATACATTATTTTCAAATTGGTCATACATTTCAAACAATTCACGTATATTCAATATTACAGACAGCTATACAAGTCCTCAAGGGGTCCAGCAAAGCATTTAAGTATGGTTTTCAATTTCAGAATATGCATCCCCACTGAAAATATTTACTCAGGCATGTACAGTTAGACATTCACTTAATTGCTTTCCTGGACTAGTTCCTATTCATTCTTAACCCAGGAACATTATTTTTACATCTGATACAACACCCTACTGATTTCTAAGCAAGTCTCACTCTCAATTTCAGTCAGTGTTGGGTCTGCTGTTTAATTCTTTAGCCAAAATTAAACAAATAAAAAGTTACATAAATAGAAGTTACTTATCTTTTAGTGAAACTGAATGTTCCCAATGTCCTTAATCATTGCTGTCAAGCGTCGTCTTCACTCCCTTTTACTCGACCCATGAAATTTTGGGATGCTTATGGGCATAGCAATATGCATGTTTCTGACAATCCTGACTCCCACTTCCTCTTTTTTATCACATGAAGTGGCTAGAGCTGCTCAAAGAAAACTGTTAAAATTTTTAACTTGAGAAAAATAAGCTTTATGCAATGATGCTAGAAAGACATTGAGGTGCTGGAGCACGTCCAAAGAAGGGCAACAAAGCTGGTGAAAGGTCTAGAGAACAAGTCTTATGAAGAGCGGCTGAGGGAACTGGGGTTGTTTAGCCTGGAGAAAAGGAGGCTGAGGGGAGACCTTATCGCTCTCTACAACTACCTGAAAGGCGGTCGTAGCAAGGTGGGGGTTGGTCTCTTCTCCCAAGTAACAAGCGATGGGACAAGAGCAAATAGCATCAAGTTGTGCCAGGGGAGGTTTAGAGTGGATATTAGGAAAACTTTCTTCACTGAAAGGGTTGTCAAGCATTGGAACAGGCTGCCCAGGGAAGTGGTTGAGTCACCATCCCTGGCGGTATGTAAAAGATGTGTAGATGTGGCACTTAGGGACATGGTTTAGAGGTGGACTTGGCAGTGCTACGTTAACGGTTGGACTCGATCTTAAAGGTCTTTTCCAACCTAAATGATTCTATGATGCAGAAAAGACAGACAATAGTGAGAAGACAGTTTGCTACCAATAATCAGGTATTCAAGGTACTAAGGGATGATTATGGAAAATTTCAGATAAAGCTGACAAGGTGGAGTGTCTAGCCAGAAAAAAGGCAGATGACACTGAGTGTCAATAAACGTGAAGTGATGCACACGGGAAGAAACAATCTTGAATGCTTCTACTTTGCCTACATAGCAAAGGGCTCTGAGCTGACTGTTTTTCTATTCCAAAATGAGGACCAAGAGGGGGTTTGGCAGAAGCTGACCTTCAAAATGATCGCTTCCAATATAACAGCTTGGGATCTTCAATTGAAAATGACAGGAAATAGGCTCAAAAACCAGAAAGGACCTCTTTTCAACCAGTGTGTATTTAAACAGTGGAACTCCTCACCAGATTGTATTCTAGATGCTGAAAGCTTACACAGATTCAAAAACAAAGTCACCGAAGGAAAATCCCTCAAGGACTATTAAGTACAAAATATTGTGTCTGGTTCTAAAATCCCTCAGCCACAAATTGTTGGAGTCTGGGAGAATATTTGAAGGAAGTGTCAAATATGCTTGCAGTACTGGCCACTGTCAGAGTGAGTATCCTGAGCTAGACAGACGTCTGGTCTGACCTGGTATGACTGTTCTCGCACTTTTATATCACATTTTCCTGTTTCCTTGTTCTCAGAAAAGTCTAAAAAAATCCACTGAAATGACCGTAACATTTACATACAGATACCATATTGTGCCCGACAGACAGAGTTGGCATAAGAAATTTCAACCCAAAGACCTAAAGCTTAGTAAATTTATAAGCAACCAAAGGTAGTTAAATGCTAAATGTTTACAACTTTAATAAGAGACAGAGCTATCATCCGTACCTTTAATTCAAAATATATATTTGAAGTTTGAGTTGACAGTACATATCAGCAATTTAGGGTAATAAACAATACAGCAATTATATAACTATCCCTGAAGTGAGCTTTGTATACTCAAGAAATTCAGAGCTAATCTTAAAGTTCAAAAAAACCCAAATATGCTGAGATACAAAAACACATACATATTATGCATCCAGACATGGTGTGGTAACATTTTGCAATGTTTCCCACAGTCTAAAAGACTCTAGTGGTTTTAGAGATATTCTTTACAGTTAAAATACAGAATCCTAGTAAACCCGATACTGTTCATCAGTTTGGTTAGAATTTCTTGTGTGCACACATACATGCAACACCTTTGTTCGAGAGAGAGGTCGGCATCGATTAAATTTAACTGCTTCCCCTGTGGACTTAAATCAAGGCTGGATACGAAACTAATATATTACTATATATAGTCTGTTTATAAGTCATTCTTGTTTAGCAGTTGCACCTTTTCCATGTAGTTTAGAATAGCAGCTGCCCTTATTCTCTAGTGCAACCTCTACCATGAAAGCATCAGAAGAAAGCAATTACATTTAACAGGCGCCACCCTTGTTTGATGGTGTATAAATATCCTGATGCCAGTCCTATGCTTGGCATACAAAGAAAGGTTAAATACATTAAACATCTGCAGCTCAACTAAACACCAGTGAAATGCTGGGACACGATAACCATAGACAAGTACAGAAGAAATGGAAACACTAATGATGGAAGAGCATTGTTTAGGGTAATATCTAGTCATAGAATGATGCTTTAAAAGTAAGCACAGGGAAAATGATGTTGGAAACATTTCCTAATGGGGATACCTAATAGGCTGTGGAATAATCACCCAAGGGAGATGGAGGAAGTCCTTTTGACTGAGTCATTTCTTTCTGGACTGGACAAAGTGTTAAGCACACTACAGGGAAAAAATGTACTGGCAGACAGAGAGACTACCAGGTCTACTGCTCAGAAGCCTAAGACATTTCTGTTCTCAACAGTAGCAGTTTTGTTCAAAACAAAACCAAACTCATCAAAAACCTTTGCAATTGTGCATGAAGAGATGAGTGATTTCTGTAGTCTCTCCCACCTGTTTCTCAAATTTAAGTTATTTACATGTATTTATGACTTCTTCTTAAACTGCATTTCCAGAACAGAGTTTTCCCCTTGCATGTTCTCAGATCTGCAGTCACGTATTGCCTTTGTCCATCTGATGCTGTGTGGCAAGAACGGATACAGCTTTATCGGAAACTTGTCCTGATCAGGCTCTTGCCAAGCGTGACTAGTTTAATGTGACAGATTATAAAATGAAAGGAGAGTGAAAAGGGAGGAATAACAAGTGCCAGGGAAAGATTAGATTCTCCACACATTTCTGCATTTATTGACCTTTTCTTCTTCAATATACCATTAGTTACCCAGATTTACAGCTCGAGATGGCAGGCAAGCTGTCAGGTGCACTGTTTAGGTCATTGATGATGTTATGAACTCTACTGGAAACTGATTTCTTTAAATGAAAGTATGTGACTTGACATTTGATACAGCAAATATTTAACTGACATTTTTAACTGTTCCTTGTACAATTCCTTTGTAATTATTGAGATCTTTTTAATAACTTCTTAGGGACTTAAAAGTTAAAACATCTCTGAGAAAATTGCATATGGGGTACCAACAGCCAGTATATAGCATCCATGCTGAAAAGTCATTATATGTGAGTGCAGTTTGGCATCGGTGTACATAAATCTATAGATCAATCAATCTGCAGAGAAGCAATATTTTATCCTGAAGTTTCTTGAAGGCTCACTTGAATGGTTTTCTTTCAGCAACCTCTACATCAAGTTTTTAGTCATAAATTGGACTTAAGTTGCAATTTATTAATGAATAAAATACCACCTCTTGCACTTGATCCATAGAGAAAGTAAAGAACCTAACTACTGCTGGCCAGTAGAAACACAGTTCAACATGCAGGACATGGGTCTGAGCAAAGCTTTGCTTTGGATTCTGATCAGTTCATAAGCAGTGTGAACTGATGCAATTGTCTACAATAGTGCAGACAAGAATTGATAACCTTCAGACCTACATTTCTGAAGGCAAAAGCTATACTATACTTAAAGTAATGGAGCAATGGAGGTCTGTATCTTTGTTCTAAGGTCTGAACCCAGTCTCTCCCTGTGCATTCACTTTACTCATTACGTTAGTTGAAGCAATGCAATTCCAATGAAATACAAGATCCCCACTATTGGAACTAATGTAAGAGTTTGATCATAGTTCAACTGTAGCATGTTGGAGGCATCAAAACATTTATCTTGTTAAAACACTTTCAGGCTACAGCAGCTGTCTCCTAAGAAACTCCTCTTGCCACCTGGTAATGCTTTACAAACACAAGCACTTGGAGGAAAATAATTGTCATGCCTGTTCATGACACAAATCCAGCACTCAGTGTCCTGACCTCAGTGCAAACAGGGAATAACATCATGAGTATCAGTACGGCAAGTTTGACTGAGGTAAAGCTGATCTGAATGAGGTCAGGCTGGCCTGGTTTATCTCCCTTCTGTCAGCTAGATGCAAAGACTTTGGTAGGCATAAAATCCAGCCTGGTCCCTGATTCTGCAGTAACAGGGAGTCATTCCCAAGAGAAAGTGGGTTATGGAAGGCTGCCCCCCCTTGCACTGAGTTAGTAGCTCAGAGCAGTTACAGCTGCAGAGGAACCTCATCCATCAGGGTGGCAGACGGGACCCTCTGCACCAGCCACATCTGCCCCTGGAAGGGATTCCTTGTTGGTGTCTTCTAGACTCTAACAAGAAGGGTGCAAGTGTCATTTATGATCTTCAAAGAGTTAAATGCAATGACCAGCCACTAGTTCTGCACACAGGTCTCTCTGCAGCTGTGTAATGTGGCCTGTCATCTGTTTTAGCACAGTGAGAAGAGCTGAGTCTAAACTCTAGGACTCTTGTTGCTGATGACAGTTCCATGCAGCTCTTGTTTTCCTCATGCTGCAAGACCTGGCTGGCTTTGGCACATCCTGCCTAACTGCTGCTGAGTGATGAGGAAATATTTGCCTTGAGCCTGAGCACTAAACACCTCCTCTGTGGTTAGGAGAGCTGTAGCTTTCTCCACAGTGGGGTGGTGATTAGATTGAACCGTTACCTCCATTTTCCACCTTTGCCGCAGTAATTGCTTTCCCTTGTGCCCCTCACTGGACAAACGAGCTAAGGAAATATTCTGGGAACAGCGAGGACTTTTGAACACCGTGTAACGTGAGCACACTGGCTTTTGGAAAAGGGGTTGGCTCTGCATACGTGTGAGTGGAGGAAGTCTGCTATTCCACCCTGAGGCAAGAAATTAATTGCTATGACTGTGCACCCTCTTTGCAATGTATTCAGCTGGCAAGCCCTAGCCCATGGCCACCGCGTGGGGTCAACATCCGATTCTGGGCTTGTTTATGCCCTGTACTTTACACTAGTGCTCCTGTACTTCATAGGAATATTACTTGCAGGGCAGAATAGGTCCCTCTGCCTCTACTAAAGGACAAGGGCTTTAATGGGCAGTATAGATTTTACTTCTCTGTGCAAAAATCTGAAAGTGACAAGCCAATCTTGCTTGCATGACAGATGCAGAAGAACAACAAGGTCCTCATTAGAAGCTAAGCTCTGCTCCACCCCCACTGCAGAGGAATGAAGATGGTTTGTTGCACCTGTTTGTTGCTCTGCGTTTGCCCATGGCCATGTGCACCTTGGGAAAGCCTTAATACCTGAAGTGATGTACCAGCAAGTTAGGAAGCCCCATGTAATCAGGCTTGCAAGGACTCATGAAATCCAAGGAAGCTGGACCATGAGATATTTTATTATCCCCAGTTTCCAAGCCTCAGAGAAACACTGCACCAGTTTTAAGCAAAACACAGGATTAGATTATCACTCACTGTGGTCCCAAATGCAAGACACAGCCCTGCCATGTCAGAAGCTGTGTCAACAGAACAGAAAGACTCTCTCCTGTCCCCCAGCCTGACAGTCAAAGGATTTGGGCATAGTCAAGTCAACTTAACCATCTATTAACCTGACTACGGTATTTCTTGTTTGTGCACTCTTAGTGTACAATGGGATAACCTGATTCAGTTTAACCTTCCTCCATTGCAGACTAAGCTGAGCTGTGTTACATCCCCGCAGCCCCAGGCTTGGAGTGCACTGGGCAGACAGCATGTGGGAACGTGTTAAATTCTGGAAGGCAAATGCACGTCTGGGTACCTACGCGTACAGACAGACAATAATACATACAGGATGTGAGTGTTACATTAGAGACATTGCCCATGTGGCAGAAAGCAAGCAGAAAGCCAGGCAAGTGTCTGAAACTGGCATGCTGGCTGCCACCTTGTTCAGGAGCAGCGAAGGCATGACTTATGCTTCCTGGTTTACCAGAGCCTGAGCCTCACCAGTTCCAGGACTGGTTCCAGGCTGAAAAGCTGGTGACTTGCCTTTTCTGCCTGGCAAAGGGACGGTATTTCCTTGCTGATGATGAAGGAGACAAGGCCCTTGAAGAAAGGAAGGAAACGCTGCATTCCCTTTCTTTAGGGACAGAAGCAGCCAGTCTGTGTGACTCATCCGGTTCCAGAACACAATGGCATTTGAATTAGGAGTTCTGCTAACTACAGCACCCACAAGAGAGAGGAACTGAACTGCACTTATCTTTTGACAATACCATGTGTGCCTTCCAATGGATAACGCTCTTGCCATACCCACATGTTACAGATGAAAAAGACCTCTGATTTAAGTTTCCTGCTCCAACTCTGAATGTCTCACAACTTTGAATTTGCTCAAATCTGAATTTGATCTCAGAATCAGCATAGGTCTAGGGAAGCCTGCCTCATCAACACCGGGTCTGTTACCCTCACAGAAGAAAGTTGATACTTAGTCCATAATGATGCCAGCAGCAGAAAAAGACATACTCTTTTACGTTTTGAACAAAGTTAAATAAATTATTTTAAAGAGAGTTACTAGATATCTTAGTTGGCACAAATCCTTCAAGTACAGCACTCCCTCAGTGATGCACTCCAGAGTGTTTAACTGAAGCGATGTTATACAATGAAATGCTGCAATCTGGGTTTAAACTGGGGTTGATATAAAAGTAAAGTCTGAGAGAATGTGTCCAAGAATGAAGGAATGCTTAAAGCAACTAAAGGGAAAAAGTAAATTGGAAGTTAAAGTCAGAATCTCCTGTGGCAGGCAAATATCCCTATCATTGAAAAGGCTCACAGTATTTTTAAGAGCCTAATGATTTTGATAACTTCCTCAAAATGTGATTATTTTTGATGGAGAAGAAACGCAAGTTCCAAATTTTGGAAATAGTGCAAAGTTTTCTGCAATGATTTAAAATACTCTTTCCCTTCCTCTGTGAAAACAAACTTATTTTCACATTAATCAACTTTAAGATTTGAAAAATTTAACCCAGCTCTTACTGTACTTAATTTTCATGCACCACCCAAAGAAAGAACCAAACTAAACCAAATGCTTGCATTTCACTAAGTCAGCATCTGTTAACTTGTGTTAGGCTAAAGCAGAGGCATCCATTTTGAATATGTAAACATAGAGAGAATCCAGCATGTCTCTTGCTAGGAAACCAAGGAAATGATAAGAAATCTACTTTATGCAGCTGCAATATCAATCTCACGTGAGAGTTGATTATTCTGTGATTTACACAACTTGCACATTTGCCTTTTTATAACCAGCTGGCAAGAAAGAGCTCATTTTCCAGCAACCTGCAGTGCAAGACAGAAGTTTTAGTTTCTGGTTTTCAGTGTTCCTTCCTTCCCTGTGAGGAGGCTGACCCAAGGACCTAACCAAGAGAGGATTTGTACTGGACTCTCCGTGACTTCAGATGGCCCATGGATGGAAAAACCTTCATCTCAATTA
Source organism: Aquila chrysaetos chrysaetos (assembly GCF_900496995.4). Lineage (NCBI taxonomy): Eukaryota > Metazoa > Chordata > Aves > Accipitriformes > Accipitridae > Aquila > Aquila chrysaetos. The sequence goes on along the minus strand of NC_044013.1, from coordinate 13,922,956 downwards.
AGGTTGTTTCTCTAGTCTAAGCTTGTCCAGGTTCTGAGGGCAGCTCAGTCCAGGTGGACACTGGAGTGTACATTGCACATCACTGAGCTATGTATACAATGCCATGGGTGCCTTTGGAGGTCTTTGGAGTAGGAATATCTCCTTACTAAAACAGCCACAGCATGCTTCTTGAATGGAGGTGGAGGAATGTAACATCTCCTGCCACACACACACATTAAAAAACCCTTCAATCATCAAAACATTCTGTCAGAATTAGAGGTAAGAAGCTCCAAACATAGGTGACATCAAGATTGCTTTCTAGGCAGAGTTCAGGTTTGCTTAAGATTGTTTTTGTCTGGATATCACTGAACTTTCAAGAAATCTGCCAGAGCTGTAAAGGGAAAATATAACTTACAGTACCAGAGGAATATCATTCTCTGTGTAGTCTTCCAGAAGCTGGAGGGCTGTGATTTTATTAGAACACTGCTGTTGCAAGACCACAGAGTAATATGCTGACATTTTGAGCTGCATTTAAACCCAATATGTATTTTTAAAACTACATTTATGTTCCATCATAAACTGACACTGGACAGAACAAGTCACTATTGCCACCGTGACTGCACTTGAACTTAAAATGGAAAAGGCTCTACTATGCGGAGCGTTGCAAAAAGCCGTTTTTCTATGTCAGGGTCTATCTAGGGTTTTGCAACAGCGCCAGTCTCCCTAGTTTCTGACCACCTCCCTCTTAATTAGACTACAAAGCAGGTTGCCAGTAGGGCTTCTGGAAGCTTCAGCTTCTTTCCTGTCTCAAATTACAGGGACTAGCGAATTCTTTAGTTAGAGAGGATGCACAACATTAGGGACTGCAGTGCGGGGAGAAACCCAGCCTTTGTTCAGATGTCTTGTCAAAAAAGGAAGCTCCTGCTGCATTTCATAAGGATGATCAGACTTTCTATTAGCCTTGTATAGCAGTTCTCCTGCCCTGGGAGTACTTTAACTCTGTTTTCTCTGCTCTGTCTCATCTGCCCCGTCTGCAGTTACCAGGGCAGTCTGGTGGTGTGGTACCCAATGGGAGCTCACATAGACAGAATAGGAAGAAAGAACAGAAAAAAAAGTTTCTTAGGAATGAGATTTTGCAGAACTAAGATGACTTTGTATTTCTGGTATTGAACAGCCACAGAAAAACATCTTTTTTCTTTGCTGCGTATTTCAGGGTGCCCTCTACATGCTTCCTCACACATGGATTTCAAGGTGTATATTCTTAGACATATTACTTATTTATCCTGCATTAAAAGCATAAGAACTAAGCCAGGAATCACACTCACTCTCAAGTTCTCTACACATACATACCAAAAAAATTTGTTGATGGCTAAAGTGACTGGCACTATTGCACGCACTCAGTTTGGGGAACTACACAGTTCAGGCTAGTGTGAGTCCTCCCTCTCTCTTTGTGTAGAGCCAAGCAGGTACACGATCTCCTGGATCAGAAACCATCTTCTAGTTGTGCAACTATACAATGAGATCTTGACTGACAAGTAGGGTGCTGGGACAATACAGCAGTTTAAGTACAGCAATAAATATATACTAGATGATCAAGCCACTGCAACAATTATGTACACAATAAAAAAAAAATAAAGAGCTAATAATCTTGTAAGGCTTCCTATGCCTTATTGCTTAGTCATTCATCCTGAAATGATAAAGTAGATGTTCCTAATTGAGACATAAAAGTAATACAAAATGCAATATCATGGCCACTTTCATCTTACGCAGAAAGGAACACCACCACAAACTTAGAAGAGGGCTGAAAACCCGATCCAAGTACTGTTTCTAAAGAAATCGGAGATGTTCTCAGGATTGCTGTCATTCCTATTAATATTTTCTGACATTCGTATTTCAGTACTCCCAGCAATTTCAGCCAGGGAACAGGATTGCACTGAACAATGTGTACACACACCTATCAAAGCACAATAGTCCCTGGACATCAATCTTAACCTCCTGACAGAGTATTTATTGCTGCTAATTGCTTCCTCACTTTACCTGCCAAATGAGACAAATAATCATACTGTCCATTACAAAGCCAAAAAGATGACAAGAAAAATGCTTTTAAAAAAAAATGTCTTATAGCATAAGCCTGGAAAAGGAAGAAACTTCACAAGGGACAAAAGAACCATACAGCAGATACACGACCTAACAGAAGAACAGATTTGTCACATGAATAAATGTGGTGTGTTCCAAAAAAACCCCAATCTAAAACTTCAGAAAAGAGCAATATCCTCTTCATGGCTCACTGGTACTCCCTGAGGAATTTTGGAAAACATTCTAGTAAGACATGCTTTGGCTGATAATATCATCGGTTTGCTGGGATTTGATTTGATGTTTTCATTCTTTTTTCTTTTTGGTTTCTTGTTGTTTTGATTTGTGAGAATGAACACTTGTCTCAAAAACAGGATCTTGGTTACTGAGGAATCTGTTTATTTCAGGCCCTTTTTCCTAACTTGGTATCAGTTGGAACCACTCACTGCTCTTGGTATTTTAGGGGCCTAATTTTAGGCCCCAGTTTTTCAGATGTTGGCTGGAGGCCCCACTCAGTGTCTCTACGTCGAAAAAGTATATCGGGAGATTTGCTTTTATATCTGGTGAGGATCCAAAGCTTCTGAAGACATATGGATTTTTTTTCCATTTAGTTCAATAGCTCTAGGTCTGCCCTCCTGCTTGTGACAGCAGTTAGTCTGAGCATCTGTGAAGGACACAAAATGCACATTTGATCCTGGATTCACTTCACTTCAAGTACTTGTTAAGTGAAGAGCTGCCTCTGGTTAGCTGCAATAAATCTAGTATCTGTGACTGCACAAGCTGGTACAAGGCAATTCCACTGCCGTCAGGACCCAGCATCCTAGCACCTGCACAATGCAAAGAGCAGCCAACACAACACAAAGACAAGAGACTGAACCCAATTCTCTCCTGACAGACTTGGCGCGAAGTCCATGCAAGTTCGCTGCATCCTGATTTAGCTCCATTCCACCACTGGTACAAGCATAGCGAGAAACTTCTAAGGGATTAGCTTTGCATAAAAGGGTCTGCTTTTTGACAAGAAGAACAAAACTTTCCCATAACAAGCAGATGTCATCTTAGATATCAGCAGCAAGTCTTAATCTCAGGAAAAAGACATCAGGGCTGGCTTCTCATCCAAAAGCCAGATCTTTAAACAACAATACCTCCCCAAGGCACTGATACTCTGCTGGGACTTCTCTACTGCTTCATCCTCCACGCTGTCTCTCAAGCTACACAGCAGCACGGGTCAGCCCCCCCAGGACATGGCTATGCTTTCTCCTCTCACCAAACAACCCAGCATGTCACAAGATTGAAGATGTCAGGGGACAAGTCGTGAGTCTCTCAGGGCTTTCCCCATGCACTAACAGCACTCGCTGGGGAGGGTTGGGCTTGGTTTGTGTTTGCCACACGAAAGCTGAGAGCTGTTGACAAGCATAATAGCCTCCTCACTCAGGGGCATGTATATGGTAAATATGGGATTTACATCTAAAGGCAGAAAGACTAAGGCAGAAAGAAAAGATACCTTTGGAGCACAATTGTGTTTTAACTAATTTACCTGCTGCTATTTTCCTTTGTTATTGCAACCATCATGTCTCTGAGACATCATCCATGAGGTTGCTTATAGGCCACAACTACCTTTTTTCCCCTCAAATAAGAGGCATATGGACCACTGATAACTAACAAGTGCTGGGAAGCACAACACTGAAGGCCCCTCTTATAACCAGAGGAGAAGGGGTAGTAGAGAGGATTATTTGCACAGAATTCAGCTTGGGTTTTCAAACCAGTATTTATAGGTTTGGAAAGAGCCAAGAACAAAAACTTTAAAATAGTTATTAGGGGTTTTATGGAAACTGGGTGAATGGATGGTTTCAATGGGAAGCCAAACAAATATAAAAAAGATAATTTAAGTCTGGCAGGAGACCTTAGGATCTTGAAATAATAAAGCTAAAAAAAATAAGAAAATAAAGCTTTTGAAAAGTGACACAAAGCCTCTAGAGTCCAGAACAAACCCTTATATCTTAACAGGAGAGATGCTGTGCTTGAATCAAGGGACAACAATTGCTACTGTACTGCCCTCTTATTAATTATTATTGTTAACTCAAACTATGCTGTCCTATGCATTGCACTCTAACCACAGCAATACAGTCAGATAAACCATCCACTAAGCACAAAGATGGCATTTGAGAGAGAAGCTGAAGTCATCCAAAAATAACACCAAGTTATATCCACCGAGTGCCTTCTCCCACTTTGCTTTATCTAGTAAGCCATGCATATGCATTTAAATCCTTAGATGGTCACAACGGTGCCTGTACTAACCACAGTAATATCCCTGCAGTGGTGACCTTGTCTTATTTGGATCTGTGTCTGCAGAGCTTCTGTAGCTGGACACCTCTCAAAACCAACCTACAATCTATGGGGGAAATGGAAAGCTCCTTGCTCTCATCCCTTTTCTAGAAAATCAGACACTTATTCAAAGTAGTGACTGTGGCTTCTTTGTACCTGAACACCTATGGGATAAACGATGCCACGGTCATAGACACAACTGTCGGGAATGAGCAGAGTGTGCCAAACTTATGGACAGAGCTGATAATCCTTATGATACAAACAAGTTTTATGCCAGCAAAAGTGCATCTCTAGTGCACCTCCAGTGGAGTTTCAAAAGCCTCTTACAAAAACAGTAGTAGATGTAAGGTGAGTTTTATTAATTTAATTAACTTAGTAATTAGGTGAGACATCCTCAGTCTATTATGCACTGATAAATAAGGGAAACTGAGGCAGAGAGCAGTGAAGAAATCAGCCAAACGGTGGGAACAGCAGGAATCAACCCAGAATTTCTGACTCATGTGCTTGTGCTCATTTGGCTAATGCTCCTTTCACATAAGCCAAATCCTGGTTCTGGTCTCATTGAAGCCAATGGTAAAACTTCCATATATGTGAATGGAGCAAAGATTTGAGACTTCAGTCTGTCATCTGCACTTTATAGGTTTGTGCCTTTATAGATGGGGCAGATATTTCATTCTGCTCTGTGGTTCAGCCAGCTGGACAGTGCTATGTATATTTAGGGCACAAGGAGAAAAATAAATAGCAATTAAAAACAAACAAAAAAAAAACCCCCTTTCTTCCATATGGAAGATTTTAGTATTTTTAATAGTAAAATTACTCTTCTTCATTTATGGCAACTTCCACAGAGAGATCAGTTGCTTGTAACCGTTAGCAGCAGCAAAGGCTGAACTTGTTCTCCCAGAGGTCTGCTACAGCAGCCTGGCAGCTCCGACGGCCATTGGAGACAACAGCTCGTGCCCATGTGTACCACCCACAAGAGACACCGCTGTGCTCAGTTCCCTCTTCTGTCACCTTCCTGCTGACAGACGTACTGCCGGACCCGCAGCCGCTAAGCTGGGCTCAGCTCAGGAGGCAGAGGGAGTTTTTCAGCAGTAAGATGGCTGCCACGGGAGGCAGATTGAGAACCTGATCAGCTTGCCCTCATGCGATGCTGAAGCGAGCATCACAGGGGAAATGCTCTTTCTGCGAGACACAAAACTCTTATCCTGACCTTTTGGTACGATGCTGACTGTCTCCCAGTCTGTACGCCGGGGTTCCCAGTGTGCATCTTCGCTGCCTGTTCCACAATGTGCTCTGAAGTTGATCCAGATGCCATGTGCCAGTGCTATGTAATTTCTAAAGCAATGGTCTGCGAGCTATACCTCACTGGAGCAGAGAGCACAGTCTCTCTGCAGGGAGGGTTACGGCTACTCACTCTCCTCCCTGCTGCCCTTTGATGTCTGAGGATTGCTCCCAGAGAACGAGACTGCAGCTTTGGCCATCTCCCCTTCAGGGAGCAGAGAAACAGGGAACTTGGACTCAGGCTGTATTCCCTGAAAACTAGCCTTACTTAGGCTTTTGTCAGCAATTACATGCTGTAAGGCTTTCTTAAACTATCAGCAGGTGACTACCATTGCTGTTATCCTTGAAAAGAAAGCAGCAAGAGAGTTTTAAAGCTCATATAAGCAAAAGATGAAAGAATTGAAGATCTGGTCCCATCTATACATCTCCTGCAATGGAGGAAAGAAAGAGGAACCATGTATTTCATAAAAATTGCCTCCTCTCCAGTTCCCTCACTCCGTCAGTGCAGAAATGCTGATGCTTCTATCAGGGGTTAGCTGCAAAAGGCTCTACCTTCCCAATGAATGCTCAACTATTTTATTCCACCAGTGAACACCACCACCACTTGGCCATGGAACATGGAGAATAAAGAATTTATTGTGAGCAAACCCTGATAAGAGCAAAAAGCAATGTCTGCTGTAATAATCCTGCTTTGTGATGCTCATTTCTGAAACTTTCCTTTTTAGGGTAGAAATTTTCTATACCTTGTCCCTCCTCAAAGATGGTTTCTGTCTCTTTTCTTTTGAAAAGACTCCTTTGAAAATTCTCCATAGTCAGTTTGGGGAGGATGAGCAAGGCATGAGGCTCCATCCAGTGATAAGAAAGCAATTGTTACAAAATTGGCAGAAAACTATCATAAATGATACATTTTAAGGAAACTGAACTGTCTTAGCTCATACTTCTTAATCAGCTAGTTATAAACTGTCAGATACACTGAATCCACATCAGTCAGCATCTACATCAGTTGAATTAGTTCAAAAGAACTAGTTGTATCTGCGCTACTCTCAAGTACCTTTCCAAAGAAGCCAAAGAGGTAACTGCTGAACTAGACATATTCTTCCCGAATAAGGTATGCAGAGGAGAGTTGGCAGGCTGCTGCCAGGGAAGACCAGGTTTTGAATACTTTGAAATCGACGTTAGAGAAGTCTGTAACCACACAAAAGAGGGGAATTATCTCCCTGACATGGGAGGGAGGGGAAGTATGTTTTTGTCCTGTATCATCATTTTAATTTCTGCATACTTAACTTGCGCCATCCTAAACTCTAATCAGCTACGGTTATAATAAGCAGCCTTCAACTCAACCACTTCAGAGTCAAGCCTTCGTGAAATAAATACAACAATCACAACAGCACACAGAGCCAAAAGCATCACATTTTACTGTGTTGGGCAGTCCTGCACCTCCCAAAGAGAAGGAATGCATCTGCTACTTGCGTGGCACTCCATTCTAGGTATCTTCTGGAAACCCAAAAGTGAGGGCGAATCCAGTGTAACTGCTTTTCCCAACCAGTCTGGAAAGAAAAAGGTAGCAGGGTCAAGACTGCTTTCTCTGTAATGGATGCCAATAGAACTGAGAGGGGAACAGATCCCTACTGCCGCTGAGATTCAGCCACCGATAGATCAGATAAACGTGCTCTCTCCTGTTTTCATAGGTGAGGCTTCAGTAAGCATATTGCCTAGGTTTGGTCCAAAAATTAAGATAGATACAAACACAGCTCTCCCCATTACCTCTCTACTCATATACAGAACATCTGAGGCAACCACAAGCAACTTCACTTGGGTCAAACCAAATGTGTTACCACATGAAGCTGAATATAGCCCATGTTTTATTCACCCCTTCAAAGGAACCATGACCATGCAGGTCAGCAGGGTGGAGCTGGCACAAAGCAAGGGAGGGACTTGCCACCTTAAAGGTTCTTCCACAAATTCCCAGATTCTCAGAGTAAGGAGATATAGGGAATACCCTTCCTCTGCCTAGATGTTTTCAGTCATTGAACAGTTCAGACTTCAACAAAACAGGGTGCATATGTGCAAACACGCTCACACAACACTAACCTCCAAATACTCCCAAACCCAAATGACATCAGGATTTTCTTTAATTATTGTATTTTTAAACCCTTGATTTTCTTGTGGTGGGGGCCTCAGAACCATTGGAGACCTTGGGGGGTGGAGGGGTGCCAAAGACAATTGTGGTCTTGGAATATTTGCCAGCTGGACTACAAGATTTATTTTTGGTTCTCAATTCTTTTTTTTTCCCTGTTCTTCTTGCAGATCCTGCTTTCTGGCTCACTAGGATCTGCAAATGCCCAGCCTTACGAACTGCAAACCCCGACGGCGCTGGGGTGTCAGTCCCTGAAACTGAGAGGGCTAATGCAACAGTGAGCAGCAATTTGATATACTAGGAAGCCTGCCTTTTCACAAACTGCACTCACTAGACACAATTCCTATTGAACTTTGAAGGCACAGTTTTGCTCCTGTTTACACCCATTCAGCTTTAACAGCTACTGCTGATTTATATGAGGAATATGGTTTGGAATCTGGGATTCATTTCCTATTCTAAAGAAAGAGAAAAAGAAAAACACACTTTGAATCCAGCTATCTTGCAGGCTGAAATTCTGTTCTGCATTTTTTCCTTTCAATGCCACAGCCTCCTCTGCTCTTTCTGCCTACTTCCAATTTTCAGATGAACTGCTGAGATGCTGAAATTCAAACCACATGAATACACATCATATAAAACAATCACAAAGACTGTGTTGATTCAATATCTTCCTACCTACCCTTCCTACATCAAAGCAAAACCCTCTGATTGCCTAACACAGTGAAGACTACCTTGCAAGTATGACTGGAATTCTGCCCAGAAGTGGGTAAGTGCTGCAGGAGCCGGTCCTCAAGACTGCTGCCCACCACCAAGATGTGCAAGAGTGCCTTGAACTCAATTCCCAGCTGACGTGCCAGCACAAGGGACCAAGAACCATCCTTTGAAAACAGCTGAGAATACAGGGTGTGATGTGAAAGGTGTTGATCTGCTCCAGTTGGCGAAAAGGCAGCACTATCTACCAACTGCATATGGAAAGGGGAGCTGGGAGAGTATTTTGGATCACACAGGCCTCTACCATGGAGAAGGGTAGAGAACAACCACCTTTTACGTACTAATCACGAGGCACTGTCAGCAGCTGAGCTCTGAGAGAAAAGGCTAAAGCAGGAGGAGGACATTACAGATGCTACTAGATAGTAATCACACAAAGGTTCCGGAGAAACTGCAGCTGAAGGAGATGAGTTCCTACATGGAATCTCATTAACGTCAGCTACCTCACAAGGGACAGAAAGGAAACACGCTGCCCTCATTCTCTCAGCACAAGACGTGAGATAGCATAGGTGGACAGTCTGAAAATTCCCACATCCTGCAACTCTTGCAAAAGACTCTCATGGCCACTTTGTAATCAGTTACCTGCCACGTCCTTTCTTAACTTTTTCATCTTTTCCTCATGAGTCAGCTCCAGCAATACCCGAAGCAAAATAGATCCACCATTCAGATAAGACAAATCTTGTCCTATACACTGGTTTTATCTTTAGTAACCAGAGCTGACAAGATAGCTAAAAACCAGATGGGTTTTCACAATCCTGTTAGAGAGCAGGAAGGTAAAGACTTACTGGAAGGGAAAGTCTAGACGAGCATTGCATAGCACAGTATGTGCATCCTTCCCCACCCACCATTGTCCCCAGTGACTTTTCAGGGCTTGATCTATTAACAGGACACAGTATACAAAACACTTGGAACCCTTGGTCTTCTTTGGAGACTTTGTCTTATTCTTCACCCAAATTAGTGTGTTCTTCTGTAAGCCTTACTGACAGTGCCCCAGTTTCACAATGCTTCAGTCACTCCTTTCAGAAAGAAGGAAAATACTCTATCATCTGGATATGCCACAAACACCAAATGAGGAACAGCTTGCATGAACAAAAGCAGAAGCACGCTACATATGTGCTTGTCCAAATTATTTGGCAACCAACAAGTATACTAGGAAAGAACAGATAGATGAGGAAAAAAATAGAGAAGTTATTTCCTCACGAACATTATTCTTAATAAATAACTTTACTCACTTTGCTAAGAATAATTTGGCTGGAACGTGGTACTTAAACTGTCAAAAACTGTTATTTTTTAATTGCTCTTCATGCACAGCTTCTGTCAGAATTTAATTTGTTTTACTGGATTGGGGGACCAGAATTACACCCTAGCATTGCACTATCAAGCAGCAGACTTCCCATTTGCTCGCTGTTCCGCTTGCCTGCCTCCTCTTTGTTTTAGTCTTCTTTACTGGTATATAACGTATTTCTGTCCGCACCAAAATCCTAAACTGCAACTCTAGATACAAAATGCCCTACATGGATAATCAGGACAAACAACCATAGCAGAAGTTGTTTGCTGACCTCCTACCACTCAACATGAGAACTAAATTCAAAAGAAGGTACTTCCTTCCCTTCCTCTCATCCCCTCATTTTTCCTTTTCCTCCACTCTATACAGCTTCAATGTGTACACTTTGATTTGCAGAATTTTTTAGCTCGTCCCCCTGGGTCACATATCTGTGGATGATACCAGTACAGGATTAAATACCCTAGCAAGCATCAGGGGGTTTGTACTGTATGCCTTTTCAGAGCAAAGCACCTAATGGTAAGCCTAGGCTTAAAGCATATGAGCAGAATTTGGACATGCAGGCTCCATCGGCAGCCAGTACACCCAATGTACTGCCACTGCTTGGAAAGCAGACTTCCCTACCATCTTCTGGGTCTTTTCCTTTCCTCCCCCCAGACAAGATCTCATCAGAGGAAGGGAGTTCAGAGCTTCTTTCTCTCTACCAGCAGGTTGGTTTCACTCTGTTACATTAATGGGAATTGCAGGTGCACTTCAGCCCAAACTTTAATTTCTTCAAACAGCAGAGAAAAGGCTACATGCACTTGGGGAGGAAGAACATACATCCGTTTGTGCAATCTTAGCTTTCAAGGGGAAATGTGCAGTGGAGAAAGAAGGAATGATAGGGGAAATTAAATTAAAATGCAGGAAAAAGAATATTAGTAACAGAAGGGAACTTTTACCTGTGGTGGTGGCCAAAATGTTTTCAAGATGCTCAGTGAGAATACACGGGTGTACAGGAAGCCCAGCAGACTATCCAAATATGATGCTGAGTTGGAGGGTTCTGGGGAAATTGTCCTGTTTCTACAGTCTAAGAGAACTTAGCAGCTCAGTCCATCTCTGACCTCGGTGGGTCTCTTGTCCCCTGTTTCTCTGGGTTGGCAGGAGTTCATCACAGAGTCTGGCAGGACAGCCTCCCAGGCATTCCTGCAGTATCTCTTGGCTCTCCTGCCAAATGGTCTGGGGCATGTTCAAAGGCACCGCAAGTGAAGAGGGGAAGCAGGGAAGCACTCTGAACAACATGGCATGACTGTGTTCTGGTAAGATTTTCCTAGGTACTGTGTGACAAAGAACATGGGAGGGTGTTTCCACTTACAGACCTCCACCAGCCTCACAGAGGACAGTCACTCTGTACAGGCTGTCATCTCTAGAGCAGGGTGGCTGAGAAGTGCACATCTCCTATTTTCGTTCTCATCTTCTCATGTTTCTTGCCCCATCCAGGCTGACTTCCCACTTTGGTCAAGGCAATGGTATTTATCATAGCACCATAGAGAACACAGGATGGAGAGACCCAACCTGGCAAATGCCTTCCAGCACTAACGGAGTTATTAATCATTAATGATTTACACCACAGGGATCTCAAACATGCTTCCACTCCTCCTGCCCCTGTAATGACGCTCTTTTATGCCCTCTCAGAGTCTTACCTTTACCTTACCTTTACCTTGGCTCTGGCCCAACCCCTGTTCCTCAAGCTCTTCACCACAGGGTCAGTCTTCTCACCCAGCCTGCTCTGCCCTGCTCTCCACTCTGCCTAGTCAGTATCTCAAGAAGATTGATTAGATCACATGGAAGAAGCTAATCACTGTCATCCCAACTGGCTCTTCACCCCAGTGTACATGGCCAGCATCAGTTCTTGCTCTGCCCTGGGTTCCTTTTGAGATCTGTCTTCCTTTGTTACCCTTTCCTGTCCCACTGATTCCCCATCCCAAATGCTGCCAGCCTGCACTCGAATAATTTTCAGAGCCTTTCTACTGTGTGCTGCAGCTCCATCTCCAGATATCTTACCAGTACCTTGTAGAGTGGCATTAAAACATCTCTATCTCCATAGGTCACCTGTCTAATACACCTGGATTGTACTTACACTGGCAGAGTACAGCCACCCTATGACCACCAACCCTTGAACATCCAAGACTATACTGCTGATGTTTCCGTTCATTTAAAAAATGAGAATTTGCTAAAAACCCAACCACACATAAATTATTATATTAAAATTCTTTTCCTACTCTTTTTTCACTCTTTCCCATAAGTTCACTGGGGTGGCAAGGTTTCTGATATGGACACCAGCCCTTTGAATAAAACTTGGCAGGTTTCACACCACTCATTTCTCATAGGCCAGCACAGTGCTGCATGACATTAACAGCTTCCAGCCATACCATTGACAAGAGGAAAATAATTCCTTCTGTTAGCAATGACCTTCCAAAGTAGCACGCTTGCAAAGCATACTAAGTGCTAACAGCCTTTTTTTATTTCATTGATTTTCCCAAATCATTGTCAGAATTTCTGTTAATAGGTTCATTAGTCTCACAACAAAGAGATGATGAACATATCCACCAAGAAGAAACCACAAAGAACTGCAAAGTACGCACAGGACATGAAAATGGTGTGATGTAAATGTTACATCAGCTTGGGGCACAGGTGGTGCTGCACAACATTGCTCTCCCCTCCATGCTGTTATAAACTGGGACGCAGTCAGGTTCACTCTGATCTGACATAACTGACCAGACCCCAGTCTGGTCATGGACACTGCCCATTTCTGGGCTCTGTGCACACAGAGTTTTATCCCTTAGCTCTGTATAGTTCAGCTCACCACATGCTGTTGACTTTCACCCAAACAAGCTCAGTTACTTTTTTTGTCCACACTCATCTCTGCTGATCAGTACTATCTTTACCACCACTCATTCACGTATCAGAGAGAAAAATGCTTTAGCATGTTGAGGGCATGTCCACATGGGGCTAACACCATCCCACTGTAGATGCTCCTGAATCTGGAATAACACATCAGTCTATACCACTTGGCAAATTAGTACTACTGAAAGACATGGAGAAGCAGCCAACTGCAGAGCCAGGCTAACGTGGCAGAGCTACAGGCTCCACGTGATACTATGCTGCATAATACAGGTGCAATAGTTTGTTCAGAGCTATCTCAGGTGTCTCTAACTTGGCACTACTCCACATGGTACAGACTAGCCCATCCAGGTGTTTGGTAGTATCCTCCAATATTGGGGGTGTTTCAATAAGGAAGTTTTATGGGAGTGATCTATTTTGTCCCAAATTCACCAGATGGCTAAGTTCTCTCTCTCTTTTTCTTTCTCTTTCCAGGTAATCACCATGAAATGAACATAAAGGCAACCGAAAACTTGCCAGCCTTCACATTATCTGAAGTCACTATTTCACCATTTTTGTCAACTCCATGTCATTTCCCCCATCCTTAAGTGGCTATACTAGCAGAAGACAAATGTCTTTTGATCAAGATACTTGCTTATAATGCAAAATAGTAAAAGCATATGTTGATAGACATTATGTCTTGCATTATCAAGCAAAGAGAGGAACTTTGACTACAGCTTACTGTCAACAAAACCCAATAAAAATAGTACCATAACAATTGCTCATATCACTGTACTGTAACCTCTTTAAGACTTAGATTGTTTAATATGTGGAACTTGTATGGCACCAACCTTAACTAGCTATGCTTTATTTCTTGCATATTTCATGTTTCACTCCCCCATATCTACATTGTACTGGAAAGTTTCAAAAGTATTATTTATCTCTTATGTGATAGTAGCAAACACAAATCACAACAAACTCAGCTTTTTATCTCAAAATCCAGAAAAAGCAGGAGTACATCTAAAGTAAGAGGCTCCAGGTTTAGGGGATTCAGCAGTAGCTAGACCATCTATGCTACTTTCTTCCCATGGTCATGTTTTTGCTTTTCTGAAACTACACCTGCATGCCAAACTGGACAGATTCACATCCTCATGACCGGAGAGAAGCACAGTTTTAACGCTCTCGTGCAATCTTCTCTGGCTTGCCTTTGCTATTTGTAGTATCGCTAAGGAAACCAAATGTGAGACTGGTGATCTTTATTCAACATGTGCCTTCCCCAGACGTGATCTCAGCTAACTTATGTATCGCTTAACTCCAGCCCATTCTTTCCTATACAAATACCCATGAAATCAGGTTGAACTGGAAGGTAAGTGATAATAGCTGTGACTGAATAGATTTTTATGTCCAGTACATGAAGAGCTACAGTGACTTCTAATGGCAGGCTGCCAAGCCTTTGCAACTACAGGACCGGTGGTGCTAAGCAGAGTGTATTGTATATTTGCTATAAAGATAATGAATCACACCTAGCACTCACTGGAAGGTCTCACACCACTTTACAACAGTGGGATGAGATTACCTACTGGGGATGGAGACAGAGGGATATGATGTGACTCACCTAAGATCCTGCCCCTTCTCTGGAACTGCCACCAAGGATACAGTTTGGGGCTTCTGTGTGTGTCCCAATCCAATGCTTTCTCCAAGTGAATCTGACAATAAAACACACTGCACTAGATACAAATACAGCCAATTCTGTCTTAAAACCAGGTTCTGCTCTACCCTTCCATGGCAGCCGGCACTCTCTTCTCAAAACATTCACTTTCATTTCTGAATAGAATGATCACTATGTGCCAGTGCTTGGTGTTGGTTAGTGTCTGTCGAAAGACAGAGTTTTAGTTATGAAAAATCAAGGGAAAAAAACAAAACTTTTTTTTTTTTTTTTTTTTTTTTTTTAATCCAAATTCCTCCGGGAGTGACTGGCCTGCTCCTTAGCTTATGAGCCACCATGGGCAGCATGGGATGAATTTTTCATGGCAATATCAACAGAGTATGATTAGCAGTTCTCTGATATTGACTCTTTATGCATTTTTCCTCACAATTCAGTTGTTTGCTGGGGATATGTGACGTTCCCCAATTTAGAGGTGGAAAACTAAGGCAAGGATTCACACTGAATGCCAAGCTCCATGATCACGCACACAGCTATAACTCATGCTTTGAATGCAGTTTGAAGTTCAACTGATTCACATAGGCAGAGAAACACAAGGCATGCAGAGCAAAACCTTGGCTTATATTCAGGCTGGCCTTCCACTGCATCTGGCTCTAGCCATGTGGTGTAGCAAATGTGAACTTATGCTCAAAGTACATTACACACAGAGAGACCAGAGGCACCAGTAAGCTACCATGCAGCACCTGATTTGGGTGAGCCACCTCTGTGAATGCTCTCACCTCTCAGCAAATGCAAAGTAGTAAGACTTAGCTTAGCATGCAATAAAGGAAGTTTCACCAGGGCAGCATGACCTTACAGGAAGAGAGAGCTGAGCACCTGCATCGAGACAATGACCATGACTCAGATGACATGCAGTAATTTGTTGAGCCACAGCAATGTGAGCATTTATCCAAATCCAAGCGATTTTCCTGTAGTCACAAGAGAAGCCCAAAGCACAAGAGTACAGAACTTAACAGTTTCCCAGAACCTCAAATACTAAGCCCATGTTCCCCTCTCTCACTTGATAATGAAAAATAACATGCAGGTGTATCCTTTTATCAGAAAACTGGTATTTCTCCAATTGCTCCAACATGAAGTTTTTTAAAGTATCGTTCATTTAAACAGCTCCTGAAAGCATTGAATCTGTACTAATGCAGATTAATAGAAGATTTGCAATAACAAAGCTTGGAAAGGATAAAATTAACATCTTTAAAAAAAAAAAATTCAGCTGTGCATAGTTAATTCCATGGCTGTTCACTGCAGGGGTTTTTGGACTTCAGAAGTTAAACGTATTGCAGGCCATGGTGTACAGGGCTAGATGGGACCTCAGTCTGGCAATTCCTATGCAAGGCAAAATTTCGCTGTCATAGGATTTTCCATTGCATCAAACTACTTATGCAACCTCTTGAAAGGGAAAAACATAAGAGCTTCACACAACTGAGAATCATTATTCCACCTTGCAGCATAAAGCTGTTCTGCACAGGTAAGTAATCAATAGGAAGAAAGGTAAGTAAGCAATGGGAAGAAAGCAAGCCTGACATTTCTGATGACATTTGGGTTCATAATGCTCATTCTGTAGCATATGCACATCTAAGCAGGAGATTGAGAGTCTGAGCAATATGTCAAGCACTAAGAGAACTGTGATTTATATCAGTCAGAAGTCAGATGCTTTCATCACAACACAAAGTTATGTGAGGCCATGAATTGTCTGGTGCCATGAATTGTCTGGTGCCAGCATTTAGATCATACTCTAAATGGTATGCTACACCTCATTATCTACGTATATTCCTTAGTGTTTGCAGGAACTTAGCACCTAAGAACTCCCAGTGAAATCCAGCTCTACTGCACAGAGTGTGCCTGCCCTTCCTATGAGTCAATTCCCTGGTCAAAGGTGAATTTTAGACAATGTTTTTGCAACTAAAATACAGCCATCGCTGTTGAATCTTCCAGAAATCTGAACCTGTAATTTTTCTCAGACTTTGCAGAAAGTAAAAAGGGTGTTGGTAGCAATCCCAGCAGTCAGCAGTTCCAGCATCCATCCATACTGCTCTCCAGTTTGCTCTAGCCCAGCAAATGCATGTACAGTACAGTCTGGTTTGAGTCAGTCCTCAGCCTTTGCTAGAAAGGGGCAGCAATACTGACAAAACAACATTCTGCAGGCAACATCAGAACATACTTTAGTTAAAGACTCAGTCTTACTTTGACTATATGCAAAGCTGGTGGGTCTGGTAGCAAACTGTTACCCTGAGCAGTAGGTAGTGAGTGGCTGGCAGGACAGAGTGGAATTAACGTAAGTTTCTATAGAAAATGTCTCTGTTGATATAGTTTTCTGTGTGCCTAGGTATGGTATAATTTAATCCCCAGGAAGCTCTGCCACACAGTTTCAGGCAGTGAACCCTACATTGCTGAGAAAGGACCTGTGACAGTACAAGCGCAGGAACAGCAGCTTTACAGAGAGGGGATAAGCAACTCTAGTTCAACAGCAACACAAGGGAAGGGCGACTTGGACAAGTACCTATTCCACCTTACACTGCATGCCCAGAGAAGGTACTACATGTCATCATGTGGCCGCATACTGAAAGACAACACTCAGAAAGCCTACCTCTGGGTTTCAAGTGTGCTCTAACTGCAGAAATGCTACACAAAGCAACACCTTCTGGGTTGACATTTAGCCTTTCAGGTATTCTGCCCATGAAATCCAGGTACAAATTATGGTAGACAGCCTGGAAAAACAAAGAACCTCTAGATATTAAAGGTGAAAGCTGATTTCCCTCTGTTTCTCTTATTACAGAGGACAAGTCCACCTGATTTCTCCCACGTCTTGTTCTTTGTCTGGCTGACACTTGCATCACTTGGCAGGTACCTGCAGCCAAAGACGTGCATCAAATTTATATTCTTCCATGGCCATCAGTAGAAATACAACCATTTTCACAACAGTGAGGTTGACTAAATGCCCTTGGTAACTTCTGGTTTATGTGTGAGTTGATGGCACTCTGATGCTTTTAGGCAGTATTAAGTACCTCATAGAACTGGGCCAATAGCCAGGGCACAGATCTGGCACGTGGAAAATAATAAGTGGAATATCTCCTTGTTACCACAGCAACTTGAAAAACACAGTGAAAACAGTTCACATCCCTGCAGAATAACTGAGGATGAACAGACATACACTTTTGAAATATTGAAACAAATATTATAATGATGCTCCTGAATTGCAGAATAAATCCTACTTCATGCAGACGTGAATGTCAGAAAGCCAGATGTTGTCCATTGATACTGAAACTTCCTATAATCCCCTAAAATCTGTTGGATAACATACAAGGAACTGATTGTACCAAAGCTTAAAGGAACAAGAACAGCACTGACAGTTACACAACTAAACATGGGGAAATACTCGTTGTATTTCACAACTTATTCTTAATCAAGCTTTTGTGCTTTTTTAAATAGGCATATTTATTTACTTCTGTGGATTGTGCAGTAGAGACCTCATCCTACCATCTTAGCAGGCTTGATTCAAAGATCATTAAAGTCAAGAGAAAGAACTCCATTAACTTTGGTGAGCTCTGGCTCTAGGCTTCAGGCAAGACTACGGTTAAGCCAAGGGAGTCAATGAATCACTTCTAGCTGAAGTCAAAGGATGATCAAAGACAGTAGCTTGATAACCTCTTTGACTGCACTCTTCATGATCCAGACTTAAGGGACACCACTCTCGGTGGAAGACCAGACTCTCACAGCCTTTGCACTCATGTGAGATATTACACAAAGTTGCATAGGATCTAGTGGGTTTTCTGATGTTGACATCTGTCTTCTCTTTTACTATAAGATACTCCAGAGGTAATTTGTTTATATATAAAATTATTTTTCCCCCAAATAAAAATGTTTTTTATGCCTATTGAAACTTTATGGTAAAACAAACATTCCTGGCTAGTATTTTGGACCTTCCTCTGATACCTACTATGGGAAGCCAAGGATTCAGACTCCTAATTAAGAACACTTTCTATTTTTCCCTTTGGTCTGGCAGTACCAGCCCTAATCCCTGGATTTAGCAACAATCAGAAGAGGTTATTTAACAAGGAATCACATTCCTCAATTTAAAAGTAAAATAAGGATAATAACCTCTAGATAAAACCTTTAAAACTAGAGATGCATTTTATTAATATTGACACAGTATCAGATTAGATTTTCCTGCATTACAGAGGCACTACAAGAAAATATCTGGAGACTATAAACAAGAACAGGCTAAGTTCATACAGCTCCATATTATTAAGTATGAAACAAAAAGCTCCTAATTTCGTGGTGCGAAGATGTTATTATCCACCCTCCAAACATGTTATCCCCTTATCCCTCCTTATTCACATTACTAGAGTTTGCATCAAGATAGACATAACTTTGTAATGTAATACCAAGACAGAAACGTAGTTGAGTGTCTTGATATAGAAGCTCTGATGCAGAAAATCTGAAATTAATATGCACTCCAGCAAGTTCATCACAATGACTGCGAAGCAGAAACTATAAACTAACTCCTGGAGATAAAAAATATAATCATAGTAAAAAATACAGTAAGAACAACAGTGCCTATGGACAGAACCAAAGTGATGATGGACAGTGCAAGACCTTCTTGGGTCTTGCTGAGTTACAGCCTTCTTGTGTTGTCTCTACCCAGTGATGAGGCCAACTTTAAATATTTTCTGGATCAATCAAATACTACAGCAATAATGAACTTAGTCTACCAAAAATTCTCCACTGAGACTATCTGATTTTTATGTCATAATCAGGGTGAGGGCACATTCAATTAGAAAAACGATGGAGCTGAATTGTTATCCAAAACTTGAACCAAAGCTTTGGGAGTTCATGGACTGTTCAATTAATATTTTCTTCCCCAATGGCTAACATTGCTGTTTGCATTTCACTAACTTCAGGTATCGTTGTCATTAAAGGTAGATACTACCCAAAATCCAGGATATGAGTAATATCAAGGTGTGAAGAAGTTTGTAGCAGTACAGAGTTCTTAAATCTGTGGCTATCCCCAGGGATTGAAAGGAAGAGTCCAAATAAGCATAAAAAACTAATGGTGGTAAATAACCTATGACAGCTACAGCTTACAAGAAGAAAAGCCAGTATTTCAAGGCAATCTGTTTATGAATTGTTTGATGGTAATGGTAAGAGAACCTGAGGGCATGGCATCATTGTGCTTATCACTATTTGTCTCGGTTTCACAGAATCCAAGATTAAACTAGGGCCAGGAGGAGTCCTAGGAGGTCAACCCCATGCAGACAAACACCTCCAGTGCTGCAGATCCCAGTCCCTTCTTGGTTAATCCATACCTGGGCTTTGCTGCCTTTCTGTAGGAGATCTTTGCTGGGAATTGCAGTTAGACATGAGACAGATATTTGCACATAGTCTTTGCTGTTTCACACTGGTGTATCCACTCGAACCTCCCCAGAGGCTAATAAAAGAGGACGAAGATCCCTACTTTATGGGAAGCGGACCACTGAGAGATCAAGTGAGATACCCAAAAGCAAACGCACAGTCTGCAGCAGAGCTAGAAAGAGTCATTGAAACTAAGTGTTGTCAGGTGCATATGGAAAAACTGCAGTTGTGTTTCCTGCTGGAGAGCTTCTGGTCATAAACCAGTGATCTAAGAGGAACATAAATGCCACACACTGTTAACAAGGTCTGTTCCCATCATAAACATACATTTACCTAATCACCCTCACTCTCGGACCTGGATTTTTTTTGCTGTAAGTTACTAAAACGTCACAACAATTACCTGAATTGATGCCAAAGAAAGCGTTGCTTGTGATTGCTTTTAATAGCTCAAAGCTCTGCTTTGCTCTTTCTTTTCTTGTTGTTTTTTAAAAATATCCTTTACCTGGTAGCTTTTGCCTTAGACTTAGCAGTTCAGTAAGAAAATACACTCAAAAGAGTTTCTTCTAAGATATGAAATGAAAGTCCTTTTTACTTTAAATATAGTGATTTTTTAAGCAAAATAGCTGAGAAAAAAAAATCTTTCATCTCTTTTTGTGATAGATGGAAACTGTGGTGACAGTCACACATCTCAGGGGAGTAACTCTGAGACAGGTCTTGTTTTCTGCAGAAATGCCCGTGCTGGGAACGGGGAGTGCCTGGTACACAACATCTTTTTTCCACCTCCACGGAAAGAAAACCAGGACGGGGTTTCACTCTGGACCTCCAACAAGACTCTACTCTTCTTCTCATGGGTGTTGAAGAAAGTTCTGGGCCTCCAGAACACTGACCTTGCTGCTTCCAAGGATCTCGGGAGCACAACGTCACCCCTGCGTCAGATCATCAGAGCTTCCTCACCAGCAGGGATCTGCCAGTAAAGCTCACTGTCATGAGTTAACCTGAGAGTGTAACAGCACAGGAGATGCTCAACACATCAGTCTGTCTTACAGCAAAAGAAAATAAAGCCGATGGAGAACAAGGAGGAATTACTGTGACCAACAGAAAGAGTTCAAGCTGGCACAATATGCACAAATTGCAGCTTCATGTGATGGAGAGTTTTTCCCAAATCAGTGATAAGTGAGCAGCCCCTGGAGCTAGACCCAGCCAAGCCACAGTCTCAAAGTGAAGTCCCTGAACCCCTTGCTCAGAAAGAGGATGTATAACTTTGGGCTGTACATCTCGGGGAAAAGACCAGGTAACTGGTCATGGACCAGCTCAAGCCAGCACTAACTCCAGCTCCTGAGCTCCACCATATGGTGCAGAAACACGCAAACTGAATAGAGGGACTCGGTGAACACAGTAAAGGGAATCAGAGCCAAGGACTGAATCCCACAGAGCTGTAGCCAAATGGAGTTGGAGGAAATCATACAGCACTTTACATCCACAGATCTCACAGTGCTTTGCAAACATTCATTAACCTTCCATGCTGCTGGGCTATTCACTTGCAGGTATTCATTCCCTATGAAATTCAGGGGTAAGGAACCTGCTGTGGGTGGTGCAGAACGAATTGCTGGCAGAGCCCAGCAGTTCAGCTCTGTGCTGACCAGACACATTGACACATTTTACCTTTCATCACAATATCATGAGGCAGAACACAGCTTACTGTCAGCCTGGAAAAGAAGCAAGAAAGGTTTCCAGTGCCTCTGCTGTCTTGAGACAAGCGAATGCAAAGGGCTGGTAGATGCAACCTGCACCAGGCAGTGGGCAAGTGTAGTTAACAGCAAAAAACATCCCTCCATATGGAGATGGGCCTGAGTATACTTCTTCCTGAGAAAAGGCAAAGAATGCCTTCAAACATTTCAGGAACAGTTAACAGACTTTCTGTTTCTGTTTGCTCATTTTTAATTTTTTTTTCTGGCTTATCTTCTTTTAGACTGTAAACTTGTGATGCAAGAACCAAATTAAGTCCAGCTGAGGAATTCAATTTATAAGGGGGGGAAAAACCCAATGAATAAGATAGTCCCAAACAACAGCTCATTTATATTCTAGACAAAGTGATACTACCAACTAAGCAATGACTACCAGTAATTTAGAATAAAATACATCAGAGAGACATGGTAATGATCACCTAACCAGGTGCTAAAACAACAGAAAAAGAATATTGTAGTGATTTGGCTGAAAAAAACTCCTAACACGTGGAAAGCTGAAAACGTGCAGGTTAGGGGAAAATGCCCCCAAACATACCTCTGCTCCAACATTAGATTAAATGGCAACAGAATTGTCATTTTTTCTTTTACTGATGCTGTCATTAAAAAGTCTTGTGGACCAAAGGGGAACTGACTAGTCAAATTTTGGAAACAAAACTGCATTGAGACAAAGAGACCACAGAGATGGCAAAGACTCAGTGAGGCTTAAAGAAAAAAAACCAAGAAGGGTTTATTTTAGTCATACAGGTTAGGAACGTTAATATAGATATATATCTCCAAACTAATATATATAATGATTTTTAACGTTGACAGCATCTGTTTAAAGATGACTTCATGGCTGTTAGCCAGAGGTTTGGAGGAGTGTTATTTGGCCCTGTAAGTCACTATTATGGAAACAAACCACACTCTTTTGGGTTATTTGGTGTACATGACAGCACAGATGCGATTTTTGCAGTGCTGGCTCTGTCTTTCTAATTAACTCTACTCTCTCCAGTGCAAAGCTGACATCTGCCAGCGCCAGTCCTCCTTCATTTTGGTCAAAACCCTCTCAGAGCTGATGTTGGCAGGCAGCAAATTCTCATCTTGCTGCTCCCCACTTAAAGCATTTCTTTCCTCTGCCTTTCACCTATAAGCAAAAAGGGAAACCTAAACCTTTCGGCTGCCTTAATCTTGCTGATCTGGTGAAGTGCTCCATCACTCTCAAGCACTAGCAGATCTAATAAGCAAAGCAATGCGAACCCTCTGGTGCGATAGTAACCCTGTCCACATAAACATTTTCCAAGACCGATTTTTCCATTCAGTTCTTGATCCCTTTGGCATGAATTGTTTCGACTTATATGAAATGAAATCTGAAGCACACTGCCTCTTGAGGAAGAAAAAGATTTTGCATGCAACACAAAATGTTACTGTTGCGAAGTGGTGGTGTCCATACATGTGCGTACCTGTATGCATGCATGTGCACCATTTCCTTCTACAAGAGGGTAGCAGGAGCATCCAGCAAGGAGCTGTATGTCAGAGATCCCAAAGTAGCAAAGAGAAATATCCAAGCTATCTAGACGCTTTCTGCAGCTGAAGAACCTGTATTTTAGCCTCGCTATCCCTTTGAAGTTTTAGGTGTTATTTCTGCACGCACAGATGTGCAGAAGCAAAGGTACCTTTTGGAGCCTGAGTAGCAGCTTTGGGAGTGTCGTGGTTTAACCCCAGCCGGCAGCTAAGCCCCACACAGCCGCTTGCTCACTCCCCCCCGCGATGGGATGGGGGAGAGAATCAGAAGAGTAAAAGTGAGAAAACTCGTGGGTTGAGATAAAGACAGTTTCATAGGTAAAGCAAAAGCCATGCACACAAGCAAAGCAAACCAAGGAATTAATTCAGCACTTCCCATGGGCAGGCAGGTGTTCAGCCATCTCCAGGAAAGCAGGGCTCCATCACCCGGAACGGTTACTCGGGAAGACAAACGCCATCACTCCGAACGTCCTCCCCCTGCCTCCTTCTTCCCCCAGCTTTATATGCTGAACATGACGTCCTATGGTCTGGACTGTCCCTTGGGTCAGTCGGGGTCAGCTGTCCCGGCTGTGTCCCCTCCCAACTCCTTGTGCCCCCCCAGCCTGCTCGCTGGTGGGGTGGGGTGAGAAGCAGAAAAGGCCTCGGCTCTGTGTGAGCACTGCTCAGCAATAACGAAAACATCCCTGCGTTATCAATACTGTTTTCAGCACAAATCCAAAACATAACCCTGTACTAGCTACTGTGAAGAAAATTAACTCTATCCCAGCCAAAACCAGCAGAGGGAGGAAGATCGTGAAGGACTGTCCCAGCTTTCTGCAGGGTGGGACAGGGTGGTGATATGGGAACTCTGAAGTACATTCGTGTTATCTGGATATGGTAGGGAAGGAATTGCAACCAGGCCTGAGAGCACAAGGGCAAATAATTACTTTGTGTTGGCACCTTCTGGTAAGGAAAGCAGGAATTGCCAGATCCGATTAGTTCCATGGCTAATTTCAACCATGACTAGCAGGCTGGGTCAGGGGCCTACGTTGTGGACAGTGAATCACTAAACGGTCCAGAAATATTTCCTTCCATTAGTCAGAGGAAAGCCTGAAGAACAAGAGTTTATACCCCTTCTGTTTTTCATTTTTCTCTTTGTGGTTAGCCTTGAAAAACTAATAAACATTTAGTGTGTCTACTGCATAATTCTATGTTTGCCTGCATGTATAGTAGCTGTAGGGAGCAAACACTATCACTCACAACAACAGACCTTAAATCAAACAGACAGTCCTTTGTCTACACTAAAGAAATAATTTTTTTCTCCAGTGACAGTTTTCAACCCCTAATAAATTAGAAATCAACCACATAAACCTGAAAACAGAACAGAAAAGTATACATTTGCTAAAATATAAGTGTGTGCTTATATATGCAGATTCCATACAGGGTGAAAATCTTCCCACAATTAATTCATTCTACGTGTTTTCCAGTTTTTAAGAATGCCTCATACTCTCCTCCTGCAGCGAGTCCAGCCACGCAGCAGAAGGCTCCTAGAATTACACCAGCCTATTTCTGATCACTTCACAAGTATTGATACTGATACTCTCTTAAATTATTAAGATGTTGCTATTTTTAAGTAGCCTATAGGTCTAACGCCAGCCTAACAGCCTGCCATTCAAATGATCTATGCTTAAGCCCATTACAGGCCAAAAGCCCAGGACATGCTTTCCCTTGGCTTAATACCCTTTCTCATTTCCAGAACTTCTCTTCCTCCATCACTCATGACCCTAAATAATACACGACATTCACATTAAGCTGCCTTTGTGTGACAGTCCTGAGATGATTTGTCAAAGAACTGCAACTCCCTTTGTGCAGCAGGTTCTTAATGAGCTTTAGGAAGCACTTCATAACCTCTCAGAATCAATCTGAGCCCTTATAAACACTCCTCAGGGACCTGCTTTTCAAATAAATGCTTGTGCTTTTTTGGCTAGGAAGATACAGGGCCGCGTTGGTTATCTAAGCAGTTGTTGCAGACAGAGAGGACGGCATATAAACACTGCCCCAGCCTGAGCTGGCAGCTGTTCCTCCCAAAAGGAGCACCAGGCAAACCATGGAGCATGGTACAGAGGGCTCTGTAGGATACCGAGCCCGAACAAGGACAGAGCCAGTGCACGAGCTCATGAAGGGATGTCACTCGGCCAAGATGTTGCCGTTATCTCCAGTTTCTAGTGAAGATGTGCTGCGTACGCACGGGTTGCAGAATATCCCGAGGTTCTGCCATGTGCTGTGCGGGGAGAGGAGCTGGCACAGGAGGCGAGTAATGGGATACAGAACAGTTTGTTCTAGAGTCCCGGTTTGTGTCCATTGCATCTCGTTAGGGGCCTTGGGTGAAATTACTGCTTTGCTGACGTCAAAGGCAAAACTCCCTGGGCCAGGATTCCCCCACAAGTGTTGCTGGCACATGAGAAAAACTTAATAACCACACAGGTGGGTCTCCCATTCAATTTGCAGCAGACAGTTCACTGTCATACCCAGCATGACATTAACCCTTTGCTAACTGCTATATATGCGAGACGCTGAGTGTGAGGCTAAACTACACGATGGTGCATCAGAGGGGACAGGCCTTGGTAAAACACATACGCACAAAAAAATTGCACTTTTGCTGCTATTGTGGGGATGGCATTCTCTAGAGCTGGTTAGGGCAGAAATCTGAACAAAGTCCAGTGCCAGCTGAAAGAAAGATCACACCAAAAACAGTTTGGTTGAATAAACATTGAATGAGCATCAGAATTTCACTAAGCACATAAGAAAGATTTTGTTTAAAAAAAAAAAACAAAACACAAAAAAACCCCAGCAAAAAACCCAACCAAACAAAAAAACCAAACCCCCAAACCAGTGTTCTCTGTGTTTTATGCACTGCGAAGAGCTAGCATCCAAACATTTCCCCAATAAATGAGCTGCCTCCCACTTTGCTGAGCAATGCTAACCCTCTAAAGCACATATGTGCTTTCATCTGATTTTGGGCACTCCTGCAAACATCAAGGACACAGGTGCCAACAAATGACCCTGCATGGTCCTACGCTGTGGAGTGCTGCACGCTGTTCCTTGCTCTTGTGGAAGGCAAAGGCACCCAGTAGAAAACTGGCTGATTCCTGGCCAGATAATAAGTACTGAACCTAAACACCCTTGCTTTAATCTCCTCGGCCTTGGCTTGCTTAAAAAGCCCTATCAGAAAAAAAATACAAACTATTAGACCAAATTCCTCTTCTTTCTGTAGTGAGAGGCACAGGGATGCCACACGGAAACTGGGGCACGGAGCTGAGATGGTCAAGCTAAGAGTTTCCACCACCACCACAAGCAAAAGCAGAAATGTATCAGCAGAGGTGCACCAGCACTGTGACAGTGTGGCCGTTCTTTCAGACTTCAGCTGTATCTCCACATGTTGCTGGGCACATGTTGATTTGGGTGGCTGAAGACACTGATCTGGCTGTTTCTGTTGTGCAAGCCATGGTAGAGTGTAGACATCTTTTCGAAAGTGAGACCAACAAACCAAAACTACTCAAGCAATTTTGAAAACAAACTTCTTGTGCTTCAGTTTCCCCCACTGTAACATTAACAGCATTTGTCCACTACTATGTGTTTCAAAATCTAAGGTATCGATCAAAAAAGCAACATGAATGTTAACACCCATTTGCAATACTTGACCAGGCTTATAGTAAGTCACTGTAACAACCTGAATATAATTACAGTAATAAAAGACAATGGTTGCAAAGTGTTGCACGTTCATCAACTAAGCATGCAATAAAGCATCTGCACCCAGTCCCAGTGCTCATACCTCATTGTTCACTGGAGCTGGCTGGAGGCAAAGTCTTAATTATAGTGTTAGATTAGAAGGTCTGCAGGTACCTAACTTGCCAAGAAAGCATTATGCTTTGTGTTACTGAAACTGATACAAGTGACACACATTACAATAGACTATTGCCACGCAGAGAAAAGGCCAAGTTACTTGCAGCTGTAACTACTATTCCATTCTGGAGTAGGCTGTCTAGCAAGGCAGCAGGAAATAGGGCTGGATATTTAACCAGTCCCCAATTGGATGTATTTACAAGGTAAAACATCCAAAATGTTGCTTGCAGTGTTAAAGCCACAGCGTCCTTCCCACAGCTTTAATGCTGACTGTTGCTCTGCCTTAACGTACAATGGATGTACGCCCCGCCACAGTTTCCCTCATGTGAGATGACCAATAATAATAAAGCTTGTTATGGACAAAATAACAGTGCATGTATTAAGTTATTGCCTGATTTTTGTGCAGAATTTAACACTGAGTATATATAAAGGCTGCATCTGAAATCTGTCCCCAAAACAAACCTGTGTGTTTACGCTGCATGCGATTCCTCACTGCCTGGAATTTTGCTTTAGCAGTTACATGGATGCAAAATGAGGACAAGTCAAGCACATAGTTTAGGAAAGGTTGTAAAACTCTGATAAAGTTTGATCCGTATTTTACTTAACTACAAAACTAACTGATATTAAATGTAAAGAAAATGATCCCTGTTTTTCCTACAGAAGATCGTTACAGAACAACAGTTTAGGGTTGAGTACCAATCACATCTTACACAATTTAAACCTACATTTAGCCTAGGCAGCTCTCAGTGGACAGCTGAGCAGTGAAAGCCACATAGATTCTCTCTCCACTCCTTTCACGCACACATATTCTTTACCATTGAGCTGCACAGCAAATTTTACCCCCTGGATTTCCACTTTCAGAGTTATAATCTGAGATCACTTTAGAAAAATATACAGAGAAATTAAACTCTAGACTTGGTGGGCTGCTCCAGGAATATTTCTTTCCTGACAGCTTCCTGTGAAGTAATTGAAAACCCAGGATAACTGTGTCCTGTATTGTCACTCTAGGATGTGCCAGATTTAAGTGTTACTGCACATGGTCCCATCGGCTGGGGGATGGTGAATCCTGGGGCTCTCAGCCTGGATTATGATGGGCAAGTGCACCTGAACTTGTTTGCTAGCAGCAAAGTCTCTACAACCTCTTTGGCATTACACGGCTCCTGCACTCCTAATTCCCAAATGACATCAATTGGAAATACATGGACCTCAGTGAAGAGTAAGCATCAGAAGGAACACAGCAAGGGCAATTGGCAGGGGCTGAGCAGAGCAGGGGGGTCTTCCCCCTTCCATCAGACATTTCTCCCACTAAACAGATATCTTACTCCACTGCAGCTCTGCCACTCTCAGAGAGCCCTGGTGATGTGTTAAAAAGTAGTCAAAAGTAATTTAAAAGAAAAGGCAAAAATGAATTCAGTAAGCATGCTTGATAGCACACTGAGGAGAGAACAGCAGGAAACAAGGCCTAGATCTGTTAGACCTCCAGCTTCCAAATATATTTATTCTGCCCTACTAGATTAAACAATCCCATTTTGTAGCACTCGAGCAAGAAGGCTTCAGTTTTCCACAATTGTTACCATGTCCGCTAGCACCTGCATGTGGTATTTCAGTCATTTCTGTTGACACTTAATGATCCAGCATCACACAGACTGCTTCCAGGAACCATGTGTTTCTGCTTCTCTAACTGTCCACAAATTAAAATGGGGTCCCAGGACAAAAGAAAACCTATCTGTGAGGAAATTCAGATCTGGATTTGGGTCTAAACATCACATCTGTTTTTTTAAAAAAAAAAAAAAAAAAAAAAAAAAAAAAAAAAAAAAAAATCATGCACACATTACACACACAATCTGCATTCCCCTGGGGTTCCATGCCGGTAGCTCTATTTTACCTTTACCGGATAGTTTTTCTGGATAAGACATTTTCTATTCATATCTTTGTTTACTCACAATGTTTTCAAAGAAAACGTGATGTGCGTTACTGGGGGAGACGGGAAAAAGCCATGGGAGAGTTTACACGTTATAGAAAGGGCTTCCCCCCGCCATGTGCTGCTGCAGGGGTCCAAGCCTGTGCCTTCACAGCTCTTGAAGGGCTTGCTTTCCCCAGGCCTGCCGAGCTTGACCATTCCTCCCAAGGCCACGTAAGACAAGAACGTTGCCCCCTTGAAACCCACTCGCGGGGCGGTAACCCCGGGAGGGCAGCGGCTGCCCGGCTCCGTGCGGGGCGAGCCCAGGTCGTGCCGCAAGATGGGGCTCTCGGTGCACTGACAGGGAGGCCGCAGGGACAGCGAGAAGCCTTCCCAAGGGGGGAAACGCGTGCTGGGGACAAGACATAACAGCGCTGAGGCTCCCATCCCACCTACGCAGACAGGCTACCCTCAGCACCTTGAAAACGGCCTGAGGAAGCAAAGAGAAGGCGTTGCTTTCTGCATGCTAACCACGCGGTCTCGCTGCCCAAGAAGTAGGAATCCGGGGTCAGAGCTGCAGCTGGGAGACCGGCAAACACCAGTTTTCCTGCTGAAGTTGTAACCAGGAAAGCAAGATTCACCTAGGAGGGGAATAGTCTAGGAGGGGAGCTGGCTACTGATGCTGAGACCTTCCAGCTGAGTCCCTGGCGGGAGATGGGATGCCGAGCAGGCAGTGGTGTCCGAGGTAGGTGCTTTAGTCCGTGAGCCACAGCATAAAGCAGAGGATGAACCTTGCCTGGGCGTGTTTTGAAACTAAAGAGAGCGTCTCGCTTTAGAAACAGAAGAGCACGTTCACCAGCAGCAAACACTGGAGACAGAACCTCTGGCTGGGTCAGCCGCAGTGGGGAGGGATGGGACTCGAGACCCGCTCAGCAAAGGGGAAGAGCGCGCCTTGCCTGGCTGGGGTTCTACATCGATGCATGGCAGGGAAAGCAGTCCGATCTAAAAGCTGCTTTCTGCATAAAGGAGGGAGCAGGATATACGTAATGCTCCTTCTTATTTTAAAAGGACTTGGAATAGCTGGAAGGATACGCAAAGAGGAAAGATAAAACGCTGTTAAGCCCGGAAGGCTACAGATGCACTTTCTTTGGGTCTCCCTGGGGGCTTGTGTACAGGACACTCCTCAGCTGTCCTGCAGAAAAGGAATACAAGTAAAACATGGTAAATAACTCCACAAGAGAGGTAAGACCAGAGGAGATGTCTCCTGGCTCCTAAACAGGCTCCTGTGGCAGAGGCAAGGCCACGAGCAGCCCCCTCGTAAAGCAGCCACTTGAACTCCCTCCAAAGTCTGCTGTGGACAGCAATCTGCCTCCTCCTGGGTGCACCGCTGGCTCTTCTCTTGATGATTGCTCACACTGAAGGTA
Source organism: Aquila chrysaetos chrysaetos (assembly GCF_900496995.4). NCBI lineage: Eukaryota > Metazoa > Chordata > Aves > Accipitriformes > Accipitridae > Aquila > Aquila chrysaetos. The sequence continues at coordinate 13,892,735 of NC_044013.1, read as the reverse complement.
TTTGCAAAGGAAGGAAGAGCTGAGCGTAGATGATCTGCTACCAAACCAAGCCATGGTGCACCCAGCGCAGCACGTGCCCCTGCCCCGCTGGCCTGCTGGAACAAGCACGGGTCTTCCAGACAGTGCTCAGCCCAAGTATTTGCAGGTACACAATGCAGGCTTGTATTTTACTGACCATGTAGACATCCAAACAGCCCAGACATCCAGGGCTGCTCACAGAATGTGGAGTCCCACCGGGCTTTGGATCCTATGCATTGGTGATTTCACATGAGGGGTCTGGTCTACATGAAACAGCTTCGCATTGACAGCAATGGACAGGTGAGGCATTAGAAGGCATCCTCCTACACGCTGTGATTCTGCACTGCTAAGCAGACTGGAGAAGCTGTCCTTAGCAATCTCAGAGTTGCCTACAGATGTGTGCATCCACCTTCAAGAGTTAGTGAGGGTGCGGTTGGAGTAAAAGGAGATAGAGACCAAAAAGCCCTGCAAGAAACAGGAGCACAAAAGAAGCTTCAGCAGGGGAAGAGACAGTATTTTCTCTCGCACCGAGGTTGAGCCAGTAGGTGCCTCCCAAGGAGAGAGGGGAGGACTGTTCAGGGTGCTCCTTTTCCCTTGGCAGCAGAGCAAGTGCATCTGCTAATGAATAGGATGCTTAGAAAAGGCGAGGAATTTTTTTCCTCCCTACACATATTCAGAGAAGCAGAGAAGTGTTTTTGTTGTTTTTTCTTCTCCCCCCTCTTCAGGATTCTTTCATTTGTGATTTCTAATCATCATTCCGCTCTTCTTTCCCCGCCTTTTCTTCACTCCCCATTCGCGAGCCGCCCCCTGGGCTTGGCACTACTCCAGACCCAATGAACTCCAGGAAGGTTTTTTTTGTCTCCTTTCCCCACCACCACCACCTTCTCCTCCCTATTCAAACTGAACTTGTGGACAAAATAAACGCTGGCACTAGGTCATTGTCCTTCCCCTCCCCATCAGAGGATTCTGAGAGGGGATTAAACTAATCTCATACATTGACTCGCTCCCGGGTGCTGGCCTGGACTCCTGCCATGCAACGAGATGGCATAAAGTGCAATGTCCCGGCAACATGTTTCTGCAGTAACTTCCTATGCAAAGGCAGCAGAAGGACCCAATACAGGAGCGGGTGGTTCTATATTGTGCAATGTCAACACAGGCACCACATTTAACACATTGCCTTGATTTAAAAGGAAAAAGAAAAAAAAGACAGAAAAAAGGAAAGAAAGAAAGAAAAAAAAAATAGAGCCTAGAAGCCTCAAGGGAATGGACAGTCCACCAAAGCCAATCATTTAAGTGCTTCTGGATTAGCTCATTTGTTAATTAATACTTAAGCAAAGAGTACCAGAAGTTGTGCCGTGATGTGAGGGAGGCTACCGGGAGCAGGACTGCCTGGGATTTCCTGGACTCTCCTCCCATCTCTGATGCATGTAGATGATCGGTACCTGCAGTGACCTCCTGGGAGCTGGCAGCGCCTGCCTGCAGGGAGCCTAGCATCAGCGGTTTCCGAGTGCTTCACAAAGGAAGAAAACCATCGCTGCCGCCATTCGGCAAGTGGGGAAACTGAGGCACTGAAAGATACAGTGACTCCCGCGAGCCCACACTAGTAAACAAATGGGTTGGTGCTTTAGTTGCTGAAAATACCAGCTCACAGCCGACACCTCTGAAAAGATACTGCTAAGGCTCATCTGCTTGGATAGCTCTAATGAAATAAAGCTGCTAAGCTGTGTGTGCAACTCCATCGTCCTTCATTGACTTGCACCAAGCTACTCCTGTCCAGGGATGTCAAAACATTCAGCAGACATCAAGGCCCCAGCTCAGCAGAGTGCTGAAACATGCCTTTGAGCCCTGCAAGACAATATGACTTGACTTTGATGCAGCACATTTTTTAAGTGCCGGTGGTTTTTAATTGGTAAAATTAACTCAACCTCAAGACTTCCAAAGAGGCAGGTAAGAAATAAAGATGGAAATGCACAGATGATCAAGGATCATACTTTGGTGTCGACGGGGAGTATACATAATGTATTTCTGGCATGCAGTGACATTCATTCAAGGCTCGGAACACCAAGATGTGTGGACGTACATGACCTATCATCAAATAGCTACAGCGGATGTGGTAACAGCATAATCCATAGCGGCACAGACTAAAAGCAAGCTGTAGAGTTCTGGCAGGTAGGCTGTGCTGTGGCTGTGCTGCTGCAAAGCTAGCTAGCGTAAAGCTCATCTGCACGGCCAAGTCATCCTGGTGGCCCTGAGTCAGGAACTGTGACTGTTCCTCGTTCTGTCACACAATTATCTCTGCATCCTTCAGCAAGACATTTAACCTCTCCGTGCTACAGCTTCTTATTTCTAGGTGAAGCTAATACAGCCAAGTACATCTTCATATCCCATTCACCACCACCCTTTGTGAGCAAGCTGGCAGAAGGGGCAAGGTTGCTGGGAAGAAATAACTGGAGAAAAATGGAAGAGGCAAGACATGACCAGAGGGTAAAACCCTTCCTGACCCATCTCAGACAGCAAGTGCTAAGGGAACAAATTCTCATTCCTGTTTCAGACTCTCAGTTGACGACTGAACAGCTCTGAAACAATACAAAGATAGCAAACAATTCCAGTCACAAACACCCAGGCACAAACGTCTAGGTGGTTTGTCAGTGAGCAATTAAATCCTGTGCTGAATAAAAATGTTAAAAATGCATCACATTGTGGCTTTAAATAGCCTCTTGTTGGAGAGATTGGTCTCATTGCCAACTCGCGCTTGGGTAAACTCTGTTTTTGCCACTGCTGGGATTCTCTGAATGTCCATCAGGCAGTTGCATCACACGCTGAATAGTTTGGCATTACCTCATGCCTAAGGGAAAGGCAGAAGAAAATGAACTAGCAGCCTGTTTTCTCTGTCTACTTATTTATTTACTTTGGTGAGGGGCTTTCTTATTTGCTTTTGTTTGGGGGGGTATTTTTTTGTCCTTTTTCCTCCTGAGCTAAGGGTAACTTGAGTGCACAGTAATAAAAAAAGGTGGTGAGGAAAGTGCTTTAGGAAATGTAAGTGGGGATGTGGAAAGCAGGGGAGAGAAGGAAAAATGTGAGTCAAAGGATTAAATCCAAATTCCAGTCTGGGACTTTTTAACGAAGACGGAATACTGACTAGTTGAGCAAATTAAGCTTTTTCAAGGGGGTCTGGGGAAGCAATTGGTTTCTATCCAAGCAGAAAATGTCATTCTTCCCCATCGGTACCAGTGAAAATAAGAAAAGAGAGACAAAACTCCCCCAACCCCACTTGGAGAAATCTGAAAGGATGGGAGAGTAGACAAGGACAAACAAGCAATTAAAAGGAAATTGCTTCTCCCTCCCCCCCAACCTTTCCTTTCTTCCCAAATGAAAGTGGAAAAAATTGATTAGGGGGTCAAAAAGAGAAAGGATCAAGAACTGCATCACGTGCAGTGCCACGTGAAACAACCACTCTGCTCCACCAGGGTGTGGGCAAAAATACGCTGCAGCAATGGGGCCAATGACCTGCAGGAACGGACAAAAACTCACTTCTCGACCTGTTTTGGTTGAACCTTCTTCCTGCCTCTGAACCTTACTTTGATAGTTACAGTTTCTCCGCCTAAAATCAACCACGTGAAGTCACTGAAAACTTAAAATACTTTCGTATATGTCGTTACTGTCTCGCCAAGCCACAAGGCCAGCATTTTATTCTTCCTCCTCTACCATCTTTCTTGCTGTGGTTTCCCAGAGGACAGCTGCTGTCCCAGCAGAGCTAGCACACACTGACCAACAGTTACTCAGATCTTCTGCTGGAAACCACTGCCTGCATAGCAGGTCAGCAAAGGGGAAATGTGCCCTCATCTCTGTCACTGCAATAGGTAGTCAGGTATCCTACTCAAATCTGGCTTAATCAGTGGATTAATTAATATTAGGCTGGCAAAGTGTCTAAAAGAAATGCTCAACATTTGTTATCTGCTGCCCTTCTAGGGCACAGAGCTGTGGACAGTAGCTTTGTTAACTGTTGCTGTAAGATTCACACTGGGACTTCCCCTGGAGCCCAAAGCATAGCAGCCACACAGGAGAGGGGGCATAATCCATGGGACGCTAAGTACAAACATTATTTTTTTCACTACTACGGAACTTTCAAGGAATTAAAAGCTTTGCATCAAATCTAGATTCACTTGTATGCCCAACAGTCTGCAGCTTCAAAGGATTCATTCTGCTCTGGATGTGAATATCTCAAGCCATACCCAAATCATCTGAGAATTCTGTATTCACTAAAACTAGAATATAAGGGTATAAGAAAAATAGGTTAATAGAAAGAAGTTTTATATAAAAACATAATAACATTTGTTGCATTGGATTAGAGTAAATACCTACCTAAGCAAGCACCCCAGCCTCAACAGTGACCACAGCAGTTGCTAGACAGAGCACACAGATGTATGATACTTCTCCCTTAAATTCTTCCAGTCTCCAACTATTTTCAGCCCAGGAACTTCCCAAATCAGAAAGGCATTTTCTATGGCTAGTAACCCTGGCTAGATTTCTCTTTCCTGAACTTCGCCAGTCTTCCCTTGAACACATATAAAAGTTTAGCCTCTACAACATCTTTTGGCAAGCAGACCCTCAGTCTTTAATATGTAAGGTCTTTCAGGTGCTATTTATAATACCAGGTAGTGATGTACATAATCATTTGGCAGTTTGTAAGGCCAGCAAAATTCTCAGCTCATCTCTGTTGAAAACAGTCCTTAACACTTTACATGTGGGGAAATTGGAACCGTCTCTCCTGCATATCCAAGCTGTCTCATACAATAAACTGTGGCAACGCATATTAGGCAGCCCAGCTAAGCAAAACACAATACCAGAGCTCATAGAGAGTATTTTGCCAGAGGAGCTGGAAACCCTCTCCACACACCCACTAATTCCACCTTACGCTAAAACACATACCTATGCAGAGCTTGCACGATGGTATCCATACAACCAAGACAACTGTGAAACTTTCAGCAAAATGATACGATTTCTCATATCAAACCCACCAGACTTCTTGAGAAGCTTGAAGTCAGCACATTTGTAGGTGTTTGCTGGAGGTCGGCACATTTCCAAGGAAACCTAAGATAAAGTATCATTGATTTGAAATACAGCCACTCAGAATTTTGATGGAAGTGAGAAATTTAAGACATTTTGTCAAGCTCCTCTTCAATATTTCAAACTCATGTGTGAATCCAAAAATGAAGTGACAAATTCATTGTGAGAAACACATGGGTAACGCAAAGTGAAAAGCCAGATTAATTTCTACAAAGTGTGAAGGATGTTTCCAGCGTCTCTCCTGTTAGACATACATAACCAGAAAAACTTTCTATAGTAATTTAAACTGAGCCAGAAGACCTACGGCCAGCAGCAGGGCCCCATCCTTCTGACCCTTGTTTCACCACGCTCTCTCTACACACTCTGGTGCTGGGAGATTTATCCTGGGAAATTCCTCAGACATAAGACATTACTGACACCAAATGTTTAGAGGAGTTCTTGCACATAGTAAAATAAGAATGTATTTTTATATTAGACAAAACAAATACTTAAAAAGACCTAACTGCCTGCGTATCAGAGAACAGGCTGAGTACTCGTTACCTCCAACTGAAACTTCCCTTGAGAATGTTTGAGACCATATTATTTTTTCCTCACATTCTTAACTAAAGCATCTGTTATTGAACTTTGCTGGAGGTAATGCATTTATCCACCTGAGATATTCACCCTGTACATTACTGATTTATATAATTGAGTGATGTCATTATATACAAGTGGCTTCATAATCCATTTGCAACTGCCATGCAGACGTTCCTGGGCAGGTTTGAGGAGATGTAGGGCAGTCAGTCAGCACTTGGCTTTCATTTTGTCCTTCGAGCCTTCCACTCAGAAGGGCCAGTTTCAGTAACCCAGAGGTCCTGGGTAACCCAGAACAACGATGCCTCACTCGTATGTCCCAGGCTTTGGCTGGTACTACGGCAACAGCTAAGCCTGGCCGGGATATTTTCATTATACTCTCAGTGCTTGAAAACAAACAAATTTGTACAACGCGCACAAACAGCCTTTTCTAATCTCTTTTAATGGCACTCTGAAGACCAGACCGTCCATTGTCCACTGTGTTCTCAACAATTTGCTAATGATAATTAAAGATGCCCAAAGTTTGCCAACTATTTCAGCACTCTATTTAACCAAGAAGATAAGGGTTCAGGAGGAAAGCAAATGAAATGAACTTGATCCAAGAAGGAGGTGTTACCTATGGAGGAGCCCATAAGGGTATAAAGATAGCAAAGGCAGAGTAAAATGTTCTCTAAACTGCACAGCAGATACACAGAGAGATGATGCCAAAACCCTGGCATGAGATTACAAAAGCGGGAGAGTGAGTGGATTCTTTCTTCCTTTCTCTCTATAGGATTCCATCCCAAAGAAGTTGCTTAGACAACAGCAACCCCCTACCATGCAATCTGTGTACGAGGAAAAATGAATCCGTGCTGTAGTAAAACTGGAAGACCAAAACCTGGGTTTTTTCCCCACCAGCTGAGAGAAATGAAATACTCCTTGAGTGCCCATTTCTGCAGGAAAGGGCCATATTTCCTCCACAGGCTGCAAGATATTGGGCATGCAGCACCCAGGAAACAGAGAGGAAGAGAAAAGGAAGAGCAGGCAACTCTAACTGGAAGCAATTCTACTGCTCTGAAGTTCTGCTGAATTAAGAGTCCTGTATAAAGTCTTGGTTCCAGAGAATCATGCAAGATCATTCAGTTGACCACTAAAGCTATGATTTTGCATAGTTATTTTTAGTAAGTTCTACTGCGGCAATATAAAAAGTTGATGGACACCAATCTATGGTGCATCTTCCCTATGTCGACACACGTAGCAGGTAACCGAGTGCATACCTGCCCCATTGCAAGACTGAGCTCATTGTCTTACAGGAAAAACATCTTTCCTTTCTGAAGATCACCATCCCTTGCAGAAGTTCCTCTGCCATGATCCATCCAGTATGATCACAAGCCTGCTCCCAAAAGTTTCATGGAGTTTCATCAAATTCATACTTTCTACAATCTCCATACATGCAAAATTGTAGCTGTGACCTCTTGGTACCCTTCAGTATTAGGCTCTTTGTATTTCTATTGTTTTGTTGCCTTATTTTTTAAACCTGTTTGTTATCTGAGTGCACCTGAAGTTGTTTAGAGCAGCATGCCAACATCCCTAACAGAAAATGAATAATATGGAGAACCACCTTTGTACCAAAGGTGAGGAAGACTTTATTGGGAAGAATAGTCTTGCCTCATAGTTTAAAGGAGCTTTATCTGTCCATCCATTTTCTGAGCACATCACATTCAACTTCTGTTTATTTCAGTAAGTTCCAGTGACTTCAGCACCACCCACTTGGCAGGTTTAAGTCCCTTTTCTGTGAGCAAAATAGTAATTGGTCTTTCAGCAGATTGTCCTCCACATCATTCTCAACTAGAAACTCAGGGAAAACACTGTGTTGATTCACTGCCATTTTTCACCTAGTGAATGGTCAACATCGGCCAAACAAACAGCTGCATCTGAAAAGTTTCCCAAGTCTGTAACAAAATAACATGCAAGCAGAAAGACTTCTCCATACAGCAAGAACCAATAAAACAAAATTGTTCTCAGAAGTTACAAAACCTCTCCTATATAAATAGGTGCATTTTTTGCTTATATTATGTTTCAGTTGTGCTCAGAACTGTAAGATGAATTGCTCAGTAAGGAAAGAGGAGGCCAAATAAACCCACCTCTGAGTGTGCATCTATACACACTATCAGGGACACATTAGAAAACTGAAACAAACGTGCTGTTTGGCTGTGATTCTGCACAAAAAAAGTAGAAGAGGGGGGATGAGATTAAAAAAACCCCACAAACAAACGATCAAAACAACCCCCAAACCAAGCAACCAACCACAACAAGAAAAACCAAACCACCCCCCCCACACACAATCAAACATACAAAAAAAACCCCAAAAAAACCACAATCAAATGTACAAATAAAAAAAAGCCCAAACCCACAAAACTTTCCTGGCTGTCAAACAGACAGGTGAACGTCTGCAGCTGGCTCTCTGGGGCACCGGGATGGAAGAGGAAGGGTATGCCTACCCTCAATCCTAGTCATTGGTAAAGTCAGATCCAAAGCCTATTTGAGTTAGTTGGTGTTCCCTCCTCTTGGACAGGTATGGATGGAGCTATAGACCAATTTGGCACCCACACATCTCCAAACCCTTTTCACAGAGGCGAAAACACCACACCTTTAGAGAAATACTACAAAAGTGTATTCCAGTCTTAGAAGAGAGCAGCCACTAAGATCATATACTGACAGCATGTTTGTAACCCCAAGATTATATAGATATGTTTACCTAAATTACATTCATTTAGAATAAAGAAGTGATAACATTGTAAAGAAAAAGTCTAGTAAATGCAGAATATTTACTGATTTTCTTTAATGCTTCACTTCAGAGCCAATCAGATGAGTGGGCATCTGACCTGTGTTTAGAAAAAAGGGCTAACACTAACTGCCATGCGGGCAGAATAAAGTAATGAAATGTGATGTGCATGTAGAAGTGCACACACAAAAACTTGAATTTTATTCCTTAATTCTTAAATCACACTTTTTTCCCTCCAAATGATTGGGACTATAAACAAATAATTGGAGACCCTTTTTAAATGTTAATTTTAAATCTGGCCATATTAATGCCTAATTAGCTCCTACTACTTGAACTACTTCTATAAAATACGTTCCTACTAAATTTCAGATAACAACTATATTTTCTAAAAAATTCAAATTTTTGTAGAAAACCCGAAGCAAACAGCAGAAATACAAAGCAACAGTCAAAAGCAAAGGGAAGTCTACTGCCGATAAGTGTACATTTCCAATGCAGTTCCACTTTTAGGGTGATTTATTGTAAAAATCTTTTAAATCTGTTGTGCAAATTTTCAAATCAGCAACACTTGCCTAAGCTGTTTTGAATTTATAAACTTCATCTCATCTACTAATAAACCAGGAAGTGTTTCATGTAAATATTCACAGGTTTGAGGACTTGAAATACCACATTCACAGCGTTTGATGTTAGTGTTTTGGGGCTGAATTGTCCTTTTTTTTTTTTGCTTTGATGCTGCCAAATTCATTCGAAGTAGGAGCCAAATCTCTACCAACACCCTAAGCCTCTCACGTTCATCTGATATTCTTTCTGACCAAGTGGAAATAACTCCAGAAAGCAGGAGGAACTCAGTCCAGACAGCACTCCTTGCTCATAACGCAGCTGACTTGAACAAAATACCAGGCTCGGCAGTGACAAATCAGGACATAAGGTGGCATTATTTCCCTTCCTTAACTGTCTGCAGGGCCGGAGTCCAGATCTGCATGTCAGTGGTGCTACAACTTTGCTACAAACAAGCTGTTTGGTATTCCAGAAACAAACAAACACATACAACAAAAAAACAATACAAGAAGAAAATCAAGTCTGTACCAAGATGCATTCAGAATACTACACAAAGCCAAATCCTGACTCCTCCCCAACTTAAAATTTTCCCTGAATACTGTGTGTACAAAGTGGTCTGACTGAAAGCATCACTATTAGGCTTATAGTGCATTAATTGTAGAAGACTTCTAAAACAACATTTTGAAAATCTGGACTTCATTTGTATCCTTGACTCAGTGTTCAGCTGTGATTGCCCACTGCAGGAACTCCTACCAGATTTATACAGATGCTTGAAAAAAGAAATGAGAAAACAGTTGCAAAGGATGCAGAAACTTGGTTTGCATGTTCATCTACTTTTAGTTCACACAGATGATTTGAAACTTTTTTTTTTTTTTTTTTTAAGAGAGCATAGAGTTGTACATTTCAGGTACAGACTTGAAACTACAAAACAGGGAACCAACTTTTCCCTCCTCTTGCCCAACATTTGTGGTGTATTTGGATTGAGAACCATCTGTTTTTGTCTAACATTAGACTTGTAGTGTAACTTGACTTAGTTCAAACCTAGAAACTAGACAAATAAGCCTAGAAGAGATATAAGAAGGTAAAAGGCAGTTCAAGTGCTGACCGCTGGTTTTGCAGAGAATGCACTGTCCCAAGAGCTGGCAATGCACACTTACTTACTCGGGAATATCCTAGCATCCTGCAGAGCTCAATATTGGTCAAATAATTCTCAGCATTTTTATCAATAACCTGGTAATAAACATAAAAGCGCCGATAATAAAATGTAAAGATCTCTCTAAGTAACAAATGTTAGAAAGTGGTCATTCATTTTACTACCTGCATATGCAAAATTGAGGAATAGTACAATACTCTGGACAGCAGTGGTGCTTAGAAGGAATTGGAGAACACAGTGGGCACGAAACTCAACATAAATTCCTCCTACACTATTGGGACAAAAGGGAAAAAAGTTAATGTTAAGGATGTGTGGAGAGAAGGAGGGTGCTCTGTGTAAAAACAGAGGGGCTGTGGTTTGGGGAGACACTTATGGGTTAAGTATAAAAATAATACTGGTTAAAGACACAGGGGACCGCAACCTGGCAGAGATGGAGAGAGATCGGTCTGCTCAGTCTACCAGAAAAGACAACTGGGATGAGACCAACAGCCACATGTGAGCATGTTTTCAGTTCCAGGTACATACAGGATCTTTCATTCAACAGTTGGAAGCCACTGCTCACAATGGAAAGAAGGTGGAAACTTTAAATATTAACAGTGGTTAAACACTGGAACTGTCTTTCACACAGCGGCCCCCTCCTCTAGTAACTCAAAATCAGGGCAGGTGCCTTTTGGCAGAGGATGTTTTAATCACATACAAAACCTCAGTGTAGAGAGAACTAAGAAAACTGACAGAGCTATATGGTGTCAGAGGCAAGGTGGTCCCTTTGGGGTTTAAAGCTCTGGAAACATGTGAGACTACAAAACACAAAATTCACTGCAATATCCCCAAGTATCCAGATGTATTCATTCATTTCTTCTGATAAAATATTCTTGTGTTTAATTTTTTTATTATGCATTTGGCATGAAACTCACAAATGTAAGGTCCACGTCTGTATGAATACAGGTTTAATGAGGAAAAGCTTGCCAGGTGTAACACAAACAATCAGTGTTCTCATTTGCAAATCTTGTGCCACTTGAACGCTGAGCCATGGGGTCCAGAAATAAGCAAAAGTGGGAAGCACCTAGTGAAAAACCATCAGAAATTCAAGACAGCTCTGAAAAGGGTTTGTTTGTGTTTGGTTACCGTGGTGGTGGCAGTTGGGATAAGCTCTAATTGCATCTGGCCCATTTCACCACTTTACTGAAAAGGGGCTCATCACAGTCCAAGAGATGCCAAGCACAAAGGCAAATATAAACAAACACCCATCTCTGGTTCCATTAATCATGAACTCCTGACAACTTTTGGATCCCACTCCCCTCTTCCCCCATCTTGCTGCAACTCTGAAGGGTCTCTTTTATCAGGTCCATTCAGCCAGGACCACCACCTCCATGAAAGCACCCTGTGTGGCACTGGCTCACCGTTAGACGTGGCTCGATTTCATTTCATTCCATCACCAAGAGTCCCCTGACATGGTTATTAATCATGGCCTCACTGACAGGGCGCTGAACTGTCTGGAGATGAAACTTCACATTCCCGTCCAGGGCTCCCCAGGTAGGACATGGAATTTGTTTCATCTTTGTGTAATCAAGAAATGGAGCACATTAGGGGAGTGAATTAACCCCAACTTCAGGTTCATAAAGGTGTCCCTGCTCTGTTTAATTAAATCTGTCTTAAAACCTCCTAATCCCAAACTAAAGACTTAATAATGTTCAGGAACCTCTTTTTCCTTACAATATATTGCTATAATCTGCTGACGGCTTAATATTGAAATAAACATGCTGCTCCTCTACCTGACCTGGCCAGTACAAAGCCCCAAAACCACATGACCAAGACCAGCTTCTCCTAGAATGGCAAGCACACAGTGCACCACGGATGTATGCCGTTAGTCTAAAAACCTTTTAATTTAGTGCCACGAAGTAAGCATTAAAGATTGTCCAAAACACAAAAAATAAAAATCAAGAGTGGAAGCAAAAACAGGGTGTGAAGGTTTGATTCTTTCTCTGAGCATGCAGAGACCTGTCCTTTTAGACTGAAGATGGCAAACCCTTACCCATGGGTTTTGGGTATTACACATTCCTTTGAGAGAGTCTTGAGACACCAAATATCACCCCAGGTCTGTGGTTCATAGTGGCCAGATAGAAGCTCTGCTCAGGCTCTTCAAATTTGGTGGGAAATCCGATTTTGTAATTCCTTCTTAAAAAAAGTGAAGAAGATTTGTTTCAGATTATGATTAACAAAATTCAGACCTAAATCAGAGCTTCCTTCTCTCCACTAAAACACAGGTGGCTGGAGTCAGTATTTTGGTACCAGAACTGAAGTATCCTGGAATATTGATCTCAGCATCCATTTAGTCCCAAGAGGTACAAAACCATCATCAGAACTTTAGAAGACAGCTTGTGGAAAGCAGCATGACCCTACATGAGGTCTTTAAGGAGGCAACCATATCAAGAGAAAACCAGTGTGATCCAGCATTGGAGAAGAAAGACAGGAGGAATAAAGCACAGATGTACAGAGGCAGCAAGGAAGGCTGTAAGGACTGCCAGTCCATACTCAGAGTGATTTATGGGACACAGACCAATTCCCATTGCTCTCCTTCCCATACCCATGGTTACATCCAGGTCCAAATCAGGAAAGCTACAACTTTCAGTGCTTCGCCCTTCCTAAGGTCTCCTGCTATGCTTCAGAGACAGAAGACAGGGAGAAACGTAGAAGACTTGGACACAGCAAACACCGCATCCAAAGAGAACATGCAGCAGATGGAAACGCTTTCTACTCTTTCTTTCCCTAAGAGGATTATTTCAGCAGGGCCTGCCTGGCGTCTGCACCAGAGCTAAGCGCCGGTGACCACGCCAGCCAGCCTTACCCTCCTGTCAAAGGGTTTCATTAAGACTTTGGTTCCCTGTTGCTCTCATGGCGGCTTGCACGTGCTCACTAAATATCCTGCATCCACTTCCAAGGTATTTGCTGATACAGAAATCTCTTCCTCCCCCCTTGCCCCTCCTCCCAAGGACCTGGGGCCACAGCACGAGTCACCATCCTGCTGAGAAATTTTCATTACACAAGGATGGGACAGAGGACTCAAGCTGAACGTGAGGCATTATCAGAGGCAAAGACCTTACAACTGTACATCGTGTCTACTCCTCCGACCATGCCATCAGTCAGCTAAGAGTACATGTAAACCATGCAGAGAACAGCAAATAGCAACGAAACCCTTCTCATGCACTGCTAGTGTTGTGGAATAACCAGGTGAATCCCTGCTCTTGACCAGCTCTGGGTGCTACGGTATCGGCTGCAGAGCCACACCATGGGTTAGCACCTTGGGGCCAACGTCTGCGTTTCCCTCCTTGCTGAAGAGGTATTTCAAACCTTAGAACTAAATAAAAATTCCCATATTCCAAAGACTAAAGACATACAATTGTATTCCCTCTTTCCCAACTTATCTTGCCCTCAGGCCTGCCTCTGCCCTGCTTCCTCAGACAGCCAGAACAGCCATACAGACCCAAGGGGGTGAGATCCATTTGGCTGAAGACAGAGAAGTCAAAGGACAGTCCCACCCATTTTAAATAACACCACAAATGTTTAATCTGGTTTTGAGACGAAAGTGAGGGATATTCATCGTTAAGCTCAGAGGGAGAAAAGTCAGGATCCTTCTCTGCAGACACACAGGTAAATCCATCCAACTGCAGAGAAAGGCATACTGTGGTCACAGAGTCTGCAAGTGGGGAGGATGGATGTCCCTAGATATTTAGCTCCCCAGCATCCCAGGAACGAGGAATAGCTCTACCCATCTCTAGTCAGGTAAGACTTAAGCATCAATACTTCCAGCAGAATCATCCAATGAATCTACCTGGGAATGAGCTCATTCCTTTAATCTCATTTCTCTGTTACCAGCTTGCATAAAACCAGGCGAAAGACTTGTCTCTAACTGTACAGATAACTTAAAGGCACTTACATTGCAGAATGTAGCATATAAAAATGCATATACTCTCTCAGAACAATCATTGCTTCTCAAAAATCACTTATAAATCCCATTCAATTAAAAGCACGGATTTTGGCTTGGGTTATATGTTACTAGTTTCTGTAATAGCAACTACAGCTCGAGGCAGGAACCAAAGCATCAGACAAGTTGAATACACCACCTGATGGGAAACTCCCAATGTTTTTTTTCAGTATTTCTCACATATGATGCCTGCTTCTTCTACAGATGTTCAGTAGGAGAGCTCAAAAGGTAATCATAAGTTGTAATATTTTGAAAGAAATTTTTTTTCTAAAAAGAAATGCTAGAAATCTTATGATGAAAACCCCTCAAGCGTTTGGAAAATAAGAACTATCTATACTTTAGTGTCTTCCTTTTAGTCTATCCCAATTTGCACTCTGTCACTGGAGAAGCCATACTTCGTTGCTCTTTATTTTAAGGACTTTTTTTTTTCCTTCCCTCTTTCCAAAGATTGAAAAATTTGGAGAACCCAAAAAACTTTAGCAAAACTGTTAATTTCAGGGAGGGATGAGGAAAAATGGTAATCTGTAAAGTGCTGGATCAGGTCCAATAATACAGCTTTGAATTTTTATGGTGCAATACACATGGGAAAGTCAAAAAGACTGTAAAAATATTTATATTTCCTATTTAAAAGACAGAGAATATTGAAGAAAAAAATCTATTTCCATTTTAAACAGTTTATATTACATTGTATTTTTCACTTGATTCTTCCTAAAGCTTTAAATTTCTTATTTGCCAAAATGTTCAAAGAATAAACCCCTCCAAAAGCACTTCGGAAAGTACACATTCATAAACCCAGCACTGTTGGAACTGCCACAGCAGTTACACCAATTATATTGTTGCATATCAATGGGCTAACTTAAGTCCTCCTCGTTTCCATAACCATTTAGTCCTTTCCCAAAGAAACATAAAGACTATATAAGCTAACGCTTGCAAGCTAGGATGCAAAGTCTTAACTCTAGGGTTAAATTAAGGAACCAACTTTTAGCAAAAACAAATATCCAAGCAACAGTAATAAATATGATAATCTGACATATTTATATGCATCAGATTACCTGTACGTGAATGCACATACTGCAAACAAACATATGCTTCAAACTGCCGATATAAACCGTCATTCACAAGCGACTGGATGTGGCGTGCCTGTAATCTTAAGCCTTAAATACAAGAGTGCCTCAGTGACAGAAGGGTATTTTGCGACTAGTGATTGCCTGAGGTGGCTTAAGGCACGGTTCACTTGCATCTCAGACGGCACAGCACACGTTTTTGAGAGCACAGACTAATGCTACCATCTCTTTGGGGTATCCTCATCTGCCCCAGATGGCAGGAAGCCCAAGCAGAGTCAGTCAGGACTCAGTCTTGATGCGCGCTCAGTCTGGACAGGATCCATAAGCACAACAGGTCCAGCCACGGGGTAGGGGCACAGCACACCACTAACATTTGCTAATGCTGGCCCTGAGCACTTCTGAGACTCAGCCCAGTAATTCTTGAGCATCCTGGCTTCCCACCTCTAAAACACAGTAAACAATATTTAGAAAGGGCACCCTAAAGTCAGCGCTTGGCCCTAAAGAGTTCAGTTTTATCATAAAATCTTGAGATGCAACACCAGTAATGTAACACAGACCTTCTTCTAGCCCTCTCCTTATTTATGTCACAGCATCTTAACCTCCTGAAAAATTGCTGGTTTTCTGGCCTCACATCCACCCCTCCCTAAATACGTATCTTGTAAACTCACTGTGAAATCACCTTGAAACATGGTCTGCCAGTCTAACAATGTTTAAGAAACAACCACGAGAGTCGCTACTGATTAAAGCACACCCCCACAATGGGGATCTTTTTAAGAGTATAAAGGTATATACAGTTATGTATGTGCAATATATGTGTAATACCTCTGTCTAATTCCATTATATTGTAAACAACTACCTATGCCATAAGGAAAAGTCACCAGTATGAACCCGCTTTGCACACAGCGCCATATTCTGCTTTATATGCACAAATCCCAGTGTAAAGGCAGATGGAGGGGCCAGTTGTGTTAAGTCCAGGTGATTATGTCACAGGTTTAGGGTTTTGTTTTACGTTTTCTTTACCAGCAAACTGTCCATTAACTTTTCTGAGAGCAGAAAGCAAAAGGAGAGGAATTTGTGAAGTCGGTAGTCCATATGGCTGGTAGTGAGTTAATCTGCGTCTAAGCAGCAGGTAGCATGAGCCAGGCTGTCTGTTGGGGTTGTTAGTAACCTAGGGGCAGATCATGGAACAGCAGGGAAGAGGATAAACTCAGCCTACAAATACAGTCAGGAATGTGGCAGGAAATTATTTTTGAAAACATACTCTGAAGCATAATAGCAACAATCAGACGGTCAGACCATGTGTATGAAATCTATCTGGACTCAGGGCATACAACAGGAGTGCACACAAGTGTGTGATAAAGCAGATTGGGTATATACGCCTGTGTTCACATATATATATAAAAAACATACATTGTTCAAATAAAAAGTACATGCACATCAGAGTATATCTAGACAAAAACTGCTCTCCCCTACAATTCTAAGCAAAACAAGAATAGTTTATTTGCTTATGCTTTATGCAAACCATCTGCCAAATAGCTTTTTAAAATTATTAACTATGTCAACACCAAAGAACAAAAGGTAGAATTAGCAGAAACTGAGAGACTCCAGCAATGAGAGACATTTTTTACCAGGGAAAAAAATGAGGAAACAAGCCACAGGTCATAAGAACAGCACAGGAGAAATCCTTTGCAACTCCAGTACAGACTGTGACACTGGGCAGGGAGTAACATGTGACAGATAGCCAAGAACCAGGTGGCGCAGAGGGACACAGCCTAAGACAACCTGGAGCAGATTTGTAGGGTAGACCAAAATAAAAAGCAAATCTAATTACATTTTGTAATTTAATTCTGAAAATGTCACTCAATAAGAATTTTGATGTTTTCATTTTTTTTTCACCATTCAAGATGACAGTAAGACAGCAAATGATTATCTAGGTTGGACATTTTATTTTGGTCATCTCTTTTAACTCATCACTGGCAAAACCCCAGATAACATTAACCCTCCGGCTACCACCTTTAGGATGAGAAGTGGCAAACATTGGACAAATTAAGCAACACGACGCCACGCAGCTGGATAATCTGCCCTTATTTTGAGGAGAAGGGGTGAAAGTCAATTAATTAATCTTTATGAATATGTAGATACAACAGCACCAATGGACTATTTAGCTCTACAACCCGTCATCTTCTGTGGCCAGTAGAGGATGCCCAGGAAAGAATGCAAGAGCAGGGCGATACTTCAGCCATATACTTTTCTAATTATGAGGAATTCGCAGCTCAGGAACTTCTAGAAGCGTTGCCTTTGTATTTAGTGCTAGCAATTAGCGCATTAGTAGGACTTCTATTTTAGCCTCAGCAAAGAACAGCCCTCTTTACTGACCGTAACAAATTGCAACAGTTCAACACAGAGGGAGATACTTGAAACTTCCCATCGCAAGTGAGAGCTATTCTTCCCTGAACTTGAGCACCAGAACAAATCAAACATGACAGATGTCATTTGTATTACATATTAGTGCACTACAGGAAAGCCAGAGCCACTAGTAATGCATGCTTTATAAAAAGCTCCAGCACAGACCGCATAGTTAATAGAAAAGAAAGGAAGCAATAAGGAATTATTTTCATCCAATGATTCTGATCTTCTGTGCAGCCACTTGGAAATACAGAATTTTTCTGCAAGTGGCAAAGTTTTGAAACCCAGGTGCAAAAGAAGGCTGCTCTTCAATAGGAAAAGTAGTGTCACCTTACCTACGAGGTACCTGACCCCTGAAAACAGATGCTTCTGTCTCAGGTGAGCACTAAAACACTGTTCAGGTCCACCCACAAAGTAATGCAGCAGAGAATTTTTGACAGAAATAACATTCCTTGGGATTAATGCCTGTCCCCAAAATTGCAGGATGACAGCAAAAAAGGGACAGAGAAGGGCTTCCCTTGAGAATACAGATGGGCTTTGAAGGGACATTAGGCGTAAGCCAAATCTTAAGGGGAAAAAACAGGTCAACCTGAAACAATCTCTAAAGAGGTTCTCAAATGAGAGACCTGCAGTTAGGAATTGACTGTATTTTACATCCAGCAAATAGGAGGAATAAAGAGTCAGTGGCTGGGCAGAAGTACTGCGTGCTGCTCTCTGGATGATCTCTGTATCTGGCTACCAAGTTTCAGAGGCGCTTGTACTAGCACCGAAAGACGCTGTCAGGCATTTTACTGCATCTCAGTAACCTCTCCTCTCTTAAGAAGGCAAGTTCTGCTTAGTGGGCAAGAATCTCATTACAGGTATCCAAGTGAAATGCAAGAGGAGAAATCAGTCCTTAGTGGATGAAGGGAGTAGATCTGAGGTCTGTATACCTTAAACCCTAGGAACTATAGGGTATTGCCATGTCCTTCACTGCCACAGGTCTGCATGCACTGCCAGTCCTGTCCCAAAGATCAGCAGCACTAGTGACGCAAGTCTCATGAGTGGAGAACCTCAGTAGCTAATTAGCACAGCTACACACTGTCTGAGCTGAAGGTGAACACCAATCTTTTTCCTCATCCTTAACCGTTAGACTCCACCTTAGTCACATAGATAATGTGCCCCCAAAAGACTATGTGTTAAGTCTCATCTGAATTTTAAGCTGCATGTGGGACGCAAAGCAAGTAAACTGCTGTTGAACATTCTCTGCCTCCAACGGGCTTTCCATTAGTCCTCAAGTCCTGCTTTTCTCTCCTTCTTCAGGTTCAGATGTCCCACGCGGATCTGTTCCTTCACACAAACTCTGCAGCTTGTTGCCTTTAATTCGTACAATCTTTCTCCAGCTCTATCCTAGACCTGCAGAGTGATCTCAAAGATACCAGCTCTCACAGATGGCAAATACTGCCACATTGGTCTTAAATTCAATGCAAGATTTCTTCTAATACTTTAGCTCATGTATGAGAAAATTCCTTCCCTCCTTCTGCATTTGTTCCTCTCCCTTAACTCGCAGGTCCTGCAGCAGGTCAAAATACGACTTTGCACTGAGATCCACTTGTTTCAGGAGTAAGGAGGAGAAAAAGGAGAAGCAGCTCTTCAGAGGGGCTGGTTGCAACTCTGCGTGCTGGTCCTAGGATCACTCAGGCATGCACAGGCAGTGTGGGGGCAGGGTTTGACCCTGTAAGTAAATTATTTTGTCAGGTATCTCAGCTGACCAGCTGGCACTGCCCAAGCTGCCCAAAGGGAGACAACGTTGAGATCCCGGACACTTCCATACCGACTGCACAGCTCCCATCTTTGATGGGCCAAGAGTGCTTTGCACTGCTCGATTCTTTAAAGAACAAATGGAAAACTGGCAAGTTAATGGGGAGGTTTTGTGTGTGCTAATTATAGCACACAAAACCCCATTGTCTGTGTCCAAGGCTGGGTCACACTCTGTTGTTAGAAAGCTTTTGTAACTCTACTAATGCCTTTAATATAAGCTCCTATTAATTGTATATTCAACATAATTCCTAAGCTCAGTGCTACTGGATTGCACTAGCCAGGCAGCTGACTGTAATTACAGTGTGCTTATAGTGTGCTTAACCCGCATTTATAAAGCACATTAATTCTCATGATTCTGTTTTAATTTGGTGCAGGATTGACAGCCTTTTGATTTTGCTCCACAGATCAGATCTAGCATGAGCGGCAGCCAGGTAAATACACCATGCTATCCAGCTAATGTGACTCTCTTGCTCTGCAAGGAGGTGACATGGTGCTTCATCCTCCCTTGGGTAACTGGAACTACACTATCCCTCCAGCTCTCTGGAAGCTGTCTTTTTTCTTGTACATACTGGCTCATTAGAAGTCTTTATCTCCCAAACAGCCAACCTGTTAGAAGGCACAAACAGGAGTCCAGGGCAAACAGAAGTTCCTAGGATCGCCACAGCCTCTGAGGGATCTACAGCCTTCAAAACAGAGTTTCCCTGTCCATGAAGTCCCATAGTTCCAGGCCACTAAGAAATATTTCAACAATTCTAGAAAACAGATGAAGTATTTCCTCAACTGTTTCAGAACAGTTTTGGACTGTATCTACAGACAACTATAGATCAAGGGAAACACCACTTTGCCTATTTGCTTTTTTTGCCTATACTGAAAGCCTCAGAGGAGCACTGATAAAATCCAGCACATTGCATAAATCTGGAGAGAAGCCAATACCTCATTTACTCAGTTGGCTGTCAGCCCATATGAATTGCCATTTTTGAATGACTTAAGAGCACTGAGGCATACAGGTCTTCCTGGTGCTATTGCCATGAGTTATAATAGGATCAGGGTGCACACTACTTAAGTGCTATACAGGACAAGATGAGGGTGGGCCACACAGAACTGAGACGTGTTGAAACTTTAGGATGACGATCGTGGCTTGGCTGTATCCAGTACCATCTCCACTTCCCTGACACTCCAATTAGCAGGTAGCTCCTATCTACAAAAGTTCTCCTGGCTAACTAATTCTTCACAGCAGGTCCTGTTTTACCTTGCCACCTGCCCCCCACCGCTCCTCTTGGTTGTTCAGGAAATAATAAATAGCAAATAGAGAAAGTCCTGTGGGGAGACACTAGAAAGATCAGTGATCTGGATACCATGAAAGAAGAAGAAAATAATGCGGTGTTTGCTCTGAAGAAGATTTAAGGAAGGTATCAAATATGGAAAAGGTCGCTGAAAGAGGAAAGGGAATTAATTTTATGTTCAAGTAGCCCAGGACATGAAGCAATGGACTTAAATTGCAACAAGGATGGTTTAAATTAAACATCAAGAAAAATCTCGGCAGGTAAGAACAGAGGCATGCTGGAATTGGTTGGCAAGGGATCTTCCATTCTTCTCTTTTTTGAGATCTGTGTAGGCAAACACCCATCAGGCACAGTTTAGGTAAAGAGCAGCTCATTTTAGGGCATACAGACAGGCCTAATGACTTCCCAGGATTTCTTATAGCCATCTTTTCTATGATTCTTTTAATCTTTATATTACTTTTCTCTGTGTGTCTGACTATTTCTCTCTTATTAGCTTTTCCTTTGGCAAAAATAGTTTTAAATGGTAATATATGCTTTTATTCTACAACTTAATGCCAATACCCAATCCTTCTCTCATTCGTGTTTCCCCTCTTGAAAAAGATACAAATAAAAATCCCTCTATTTATTCATGTAACTACACTGATATTTTCAATCAAAATGTTCTTTGAAATAAAATTATGTACAAAATACTAACTTCCAAAAAACTTCACTTTTTTTTAAATGTTAGGTTCTCAATGAAAAAAAATCATCAGTTTAGAAGACAGTTTTCAACAAAAAGTACTTAATCTTTGACTTACCTTTACACAAGAAAAAAGTAACTTCCTAACTTGAAGTAGGGATTGCAGTGTTCCTTTTATTATTCCTTTTTGCCATTTCCTGCATTAAACTCTCCATTAACATATCATTTTGATTTCTTTACTTTTAAAAGATGAATATGTATTTTTCAGAAAACAAAGACAACCAAAATATACGGACTGAAAGTGTTTATATTGTATACTAGACCATTGCCCATGCATATGAGCACATGCTTAAACAACACGCGCACCAGCAATCATATCTCAACTTTACAAATTCAGAACCTGCTTAATCTCTGTTTAACGAAATCCAAACAGGGAAGCCCTCTGTCCCCAAATGCTGCTCTGCCTTTATCCCCACAGGCGGGCTCCAGGGTTCTCTGTAGATGTGATTATTGCTGTCCAATTCTTTGCCTTTCTTTCGGGGCTATTCTCTTTATGCAGGATGACTCATTAGCCTCCATCCCCGGCAGGGAGCTGACATCCAATTAACGAGCTGACAGTCCTCTAGTGGCTCCCACTACTCCTCTAAGGCTCTGTTTACAAACACAGGCTGTTGCGCCCATAAGGGAGGGAAAGTTGAAAGTCCCCCTGCCAGGCCAGTTTGTTCAAAATCTTCAGAGCCCTTTAAACAATACCTTTGTAGGGTAAAGACTGGACATATTGCTTGCAGCAGGATGCAAGTCATCCTAATGGCTACATCTGCGTTTGGCGGGAAAGGGAGCAGCAATTGGTATCGAAACAGGAGCATCGTAGTACGGATTCGGGTTTCAGCTGGGAAGCCAAAGGAAATTAGCAGATGGAGAAATACTGTTGAATTCTGTATGGGAACGCACCTACAGTTTGTCCATAGCGATGTAAAGTGCTCTCAGACAAAGAAATAGGCTTTTGAGTATAAAATTACAGGTGTAGCAACATTTATGCAACATCTGCACCAGGAGACAAGTCATTTTATTAACTCACATAGTAAAGTAACTCCAAGTTCCCCGCACACTTGAGCGGGAACATGGTGTTACTTGCAGAGAACACAGGTTTTCACTTCACAGGGACTCACTACAGAGCATCTCTGCCTTTGATCTGTAGGTGGTGGTCTCATTCATTGGCACTAGGAGTTCTGCTTAGATTTTTTCCCCTTTTGGCCAACTCAGAGAAAATAAAGTGCCCAGAAAACTATGATTGCTGCTACCCAATTTCCATTTGGCACCAGCTAAACCAAATAACTGTTCCTACTCAGATACAGGTCTGCCCTGGAGCAACAAGTTCAAACTAAAGTCTGAAAAGCTCCTCCTAACTTGGCAGCTAGGAGATCTCCCTGGCAGCAAGTCTGAAATTGGACTTCAAATTCACATGTTCCTAGGTATTTACAGGATTTTTGGATCATGAGCTAAATTCTAATCTTCACCCCCAGCTCCCTGAGTTAAGTACAAAACCACCGACATCCAGACACTTTCAAATCTGAGCCAAATTCCTTTGAATTTTCATGAACATGGTCTCATCTTTTGAAATAACCTGCACTTGCTACAAACTAAAGCCGTGGCTGGTTTTTGCAGTAAGGAATGATGACACTGCCTTGAGAAGGTCTCCACTGTCCCGCGCTGCTTCGCTGAGTGAAGAATGGAGCAGAGATGGATCCCCAGAGAAACAGGGAAGCACCAAATCTTGGTTCATATTTCCTCCAAAGCTGCTTTGCACCATGCAGACACGCTTATAAGGTGTTACGCTGGGCTTAAGGGCCGCTGCCTTCAGATCTCTCTCGCACTATTAGAGTGATACAAATGCGAATTTATTGAGAATTTAAGCCTGAACATTTAGTCTCAGTTCTTTGCCTAATGTATATGTCACAACAGAGATGCTGACATAGGGATCTCAATAAGAAGTAACTATTCCTATTTGGTTACATAGCAGGCTAAGCTTTCAGCCAGAGAAGGTCCCCACAGGCAAACACAAAGCAAGGCTTTGGTCAGAAATTCACTCCAAAAGCAGCATTAATAGCCTGAGAATTTATCCCTCCAGCTCCTCTAGATGACTGTTAACTAGAGATTAACATCTCAGTACCCTGAATCTGTAGTACAAGTTACATCAGTGCTTCCAACCTGCAGCAGTGCAGTCAGCCAGGTGAGCTCAAACCACCTTCAGCAGCAGCATGAGGTCTCATGGGGGCCTCTCACATTCTGGTCCCCAACCCACCTGCAGCTGCAGTATCCTCTCACAGGAGGTGATAAGAAACAGCCCAGGCACAGGCCCTTATTTAGCCTCAAAATTCATTTCCGCTCTAACCAGCTAACCACAGCTTAAAGCACTGCCTCTGCTAAGAAAAGCTATTGCTGTATCTGGGTGAATTATATTCCAAACTGTTGTGTACAGATTGACTTTACCCACTAATTAACTGTTCCAACTCATTACATTATAGGATCTACAATGATAATGGCCATGTGCATCACGATATGACACACTGGAGCCCCAAGCCAGCCAGCACAGGAGTACATGACAGAATGTGAGCCATGTCACTCTGCCCCAGGCCCTGGGCTGTGCTCCAGCTGCAGCCTGGTCATAGAAAAATTAAGAGTCCTTTTCAAATTTAGATCACGCTGCCCAGGACCTGGCCCAGGCAAGTTATGAAAACCTCCAGGAACAGTGATTCCATAGCCTCTCTAGCTTACCATGTTTGGTTTTGGCTTTTTTTTTTTGCCCTTTCTTTTCCTCCCCTCATATCTAGTTGGAATATAACTTGTGCCAGCTTTTGACCACTCCGAGTCCTTTCACTATGCATGTCTGAGAAGAGTTGGCCTCTGTCTTCTCTATACTCCCCCATGGCAGTGGAAGACTGCCATCAGACTTCCTTAGCCGCCTTCTCCAAGCTAAGCAAACCCAGCTCCCTCGCCCTCATGTGTTCCAGCCTCCTGACCAGCTTAGTGGCCCTCCTGCTAGATTCTCCAGCCTGTCAACAACTTTCTTGCACTGTGAAGATCAAAACTCGATGCAGTAGTTCAGATGCAGCTTCACCAGTACCTAATAGAGGTCCCTAACCATCTCCCTCAACCTGCTGACTGTGGCCTTGCTAATGCATCCCAGTCTACAGATAGCCTTCTCTACCCAGTTTCGCTTTGTCTAGATAGTCATAAAATAACCCGTTGTTGGCCGTGTCAAATCATTCATCCCTGGAGTTCTTTCTGCTGCCTATTTTTAAAATTGCTATCTTTCCATGCTCAGCATTTCCAGTTAAGCAAACTATAAGAACGGTAAAATTGTTTTAAAAGTTCAGACAGCAATAAGCCCACTCTTCCTGGAGACCACGTACGCCCATGAAAAAAAATAGCCTCTAACTACACTGTTTTGAATCCTGTGGCATAGCCCAATTCACTTGTGAAAGACCAACAGATGGACAGAAAGAGACACCCTCCTCCCCCCTTTAGCTGGTATCAATTCCCATTAAATACTCTCCTGTGTCCAGACTATGCATGCTGACCACTCAATGCAGACAAAATTGCAATCCACCTTGATGAACTTCCTAACAAGTTCTGTGTCTCTCCCTCCTTGTTCCTCTACCATTCACACTCTCTCTCTCTAAATTTCCCTCTAATTAATTCCATATTAAGCACTGAAAAACTGCAGGGACCTCTCAGACATCCCTTGTCCCTTTCTGTACGGACCCCTCCGGGTCCCCAGTGGTAAGCCCACTGGTAAAAAGCTGACATCTGTGCGGCAGCTCACAGGCTGCAATTTCAGGTATAGCATGTGTTGCACCTTGAACTACCGTCTCATTTCAGACCCCACCATTGAGACCAATTAAGTACAGAGCATGCAAGGAGCCGACCGAGTGTCGCGTGCTGACTATAACCACAAGGACTTAGAGGCCACAAATCTGTTATTACCAAGCTGTTCCTGACAGCAGCATGCTGCCTCCTAACAAAAAGAATAGATTAGGATCAAGCAAGTCTCCCTCTGGCTTGTCAGTGGGACTTTGGACCACACCTTCCACCCAAAACTTTCCTCTTCTCCTGCTTCTGAACACCTAGGCAGCTCCAGGCTAACAAGGTGGCTGCTGAGTCAAGCATGAGCTGAACCATATGTTCATAATTAGTTAACTTCTTGCTTTGTCGCTAGAGGCACTATCAATAAATCAGCGACAGCCCGTAGTGGCCTTAGGAGATGCAAGAAGCCACCCCCAGCCAGCACGGAGCCCTCACCTCTACACAGGCGACTGGCCGTATTTCATTCCAGCTGCGGCATTGTGCGGTGAATTAACTTTATCCTCAATTTAAAAAGCCAGCATGAAATCAAGAGACTTGAGAAAAAGAATAAAGAGAAAGAAAGAAAGAGAAGAGGAAGGGGTGGGAGGAGAGGGAAAAATCCTAGCAGGTCAACTAAAAAAAAAAAAGTCCAGTGAGTGACAGTCTACAGGGATGCCCCATTTAACCCATTGCTGCAAGGCTGGTTGTTGGGGCAGCACATTAACTTTCAAAGCCATTCTGCCTCTTATTCCCCAGTGCTGTGGTCAAAGGTTTCTTGTTACATGCTGAAGGGGGGACCCTGCGATACAATTGTTTTTAAACCAGTCAAACATATTGTTAACTAACAGCTCAGATAGTGGCTAAAGTGGAGCAAGAGCCAACAGTGCCAGGGTGAGATAGGCTGGCTAGAAACACCATCTCAAGGCGAGTGTGCTGCACAAAGCGCTGCGTTCAACTGTGTACTTGAGCAAATAGCATCGTGACTAGGGTATATCTTGCAAACAATCCAACCTCCAGCAGAGTACTGTCAGAGGCTGTCATCTGTGCTCACCGCTCCACTCTGAACCTCAGGAGATGCAGTTCTTAAAAAAACTAAAACAACACCAAAAACCCGTTTGGTTTTTTTGTTGTTGTTGCTGTTGCTGTGTGGTGTGTTGTTTTGGGTTTTTTTTCTTAAACATGAGTGAGAAGAGCAAGTTAGAATAGGTCCAGTGATGGTCCAGACCTAGGTATGTCACACTAAAAAAGTTCCTGTTTTCAGTTTGTTGATACCAGATTGAGATCAGATATTCCCCTTGATTTGGGAAAGTACATGGTAATTGTCACACTGTCTGGTGTAAGCCAGACTCCCTACAGTCAATGGAGAGTGCTGAAGACTTCTAGAAAAGTGATCCACAACACTTGAATCTGGAGCCTGCCTATCCTAAGGTCCTCGCACCTCCACCTACTACAGAGTTACTCAGGCAACCTGAATATCACCCACAACTAAATGCTTAAATGCTTGTAGTTAACTGCTAGTGCAATCGTCCTGCCTCCCTGGAGGTTTAACTGAAACAAAGCCTGCACTTGCAGTGCTCCCATTGGCAACTTTTATTTGGTTAGAGATGCACTTGAATAGTTTGTTGCTGTAAGGCAGAGGAAGTGCTACCACCTTCCTGGGGCTGATGGAGCCTGTGAAGACGTAGCCATTAAAGAATTCCTTTCCCCTGTTTCTGCTCTTTTTGCACCAGCCTCTCATTTCTTACTGCCCTGGCCCTTCAGCAGTCTTCCCAGGCTGCTTTGCTGCTGTGCTTATCCCACCTGCTTTCTTGCTGCCTCCTGGCCCCTCTTGTCTCCTTTGCAGGAGAAACTGGCTGCTCTTGCTAGCAGGCTTCTCTTCTCCTCTCAGCCTACTCTCCATCACTGAGGGAGGCACTTTGCCTCCTCCTCCGCAATGGAGCTGCTCGGATTTGTCAGTTCACTTCTCTACTGTGTATGTGCACACACAAATCCTATGAAATCAAAACATCCCTGAAGGGCAACTGAGGCTCAGGCAAACCCCTGAGAAGTCTGTATACAGGATAGGATAACATGTCCAGCCTGTAGTTCTGAGAAGTCTTGGAAGCTGCTGCCTAATCTTGGAAAGGCTCAACTCCACAACCACTTTTTTTTTTTTCCCCTTTTTCTTTCTTTCTTTAGAAATTCCCTGAAGTTCCCCAGGTGCCTGTGCATACCCAGAAACACCTCCCCTCCCCACACCCCAGCACGTCTGCACCATTCAGATCCAGGATCTAGCACTGCCTCTCAGGCAATCTCAGAGCAACCCTGACACCCCGCAGCTGGACAGGTCTCCTCATTGATATGTAATTCTGGTGTCATCTTCCCTTTGAATACCTGTGGGGAGCACTAACTGAATCCCTGAACCCAATCCTACTCCTAACACCTTCCTTTCAAAGATTGCAGCAGGATTAACTCTGGTCTTCTGAAATGCCAGATGAGAAATGGTTATAGCACTGCTACCTCCTGATCTTCCTGATTTATTCCGCTATAGAAGCTGCCTGGCTGGTTACCTAGGCTCATCCCTTCTAAACTGATGGATTCGGGAGAGCTCCTAGTCACAAACCCACAGGCATGCCTCAAATCTCTTGCAGAGGATGTGGAGAAAGAATTTAAGACTTTCCACAGCAAAAAGAAAACAAGAATAACTTCATAGTCCATTGGTTAGGATACAACTCCAAGAAAAACTACAACCACAAAATATTGTGTCCTGCTTCCAGCACTGTTTTGGATTTTACAGTAAATGTTTATTGGGTAAAACCCATGAACTGCTGCAAGTGCAGAAATGAGAGCCCAGTCCCGCTCTTCCACACAGTGCTTTAACTGATAGGCTGAAGCCCTGGTCTTGTTTGACCTCCTCCTTACCAGGAGATTCTTCTACTTCATTTTGATGCATTAAAAAAAAGCAAAAGAAACCCTCAAACCTATGGATGTTTCCTATATAATTTTAGCAGAACACTTCTAAATTTTAGATCATCTGTCAAACCTATTAACTGAAATTTCTGGTTCAGTCCAAGAAAGGGGAAAACAATTATTTTAGATTTTTTCTTCCTCGCTGCTTCCCATTGCCACACCACCAACGCAGATTCTCTCTCTAACACGACCTCTTCTGTCGCTGACACACCTGAATTCAAACCAAACAGAACAACATTGTTTTGAAAGAAGTTGAGTTTTAAAAATCTGGGCATAATTAAAAATCAGACTTCTAAAAACCACAAAAGATGAAGAGACACCATTGATTTTCACGGAGTTCCTTGATCTTTTTGTTTCACATTAAGTAGTTTTGTCACAGGCCCCTAACCCCTTCAGGGAAAACAAAACAAAACCAAACCCCAAACAAAACCAGCAACCAAGAAGGATGTTACACCTGATTATCACAGCCAAACTCCCACACTTAAGAAATTGCATACACACATGCATATTTCTAGCGCAAATGTTCTGCTTTCCTGTCTTGCAGTACGGTGTCTGGTTGCTTGTTGGTGATAAACACAACTTTATTCTTCCCCAGAGAAAAAGGAAATTCATCTAGCCTGCAGAGTTTGGAAAGCATGTGGAAATATAGATGCTGGTATCTCAGGAGTACTTGACCACAGATGAACTCCTTTCAGGAAGGGAGAGCTTGGCATCTCCATCCTGCTCAGTTTGAACGATAGCTCAGCAGTATATCAGGCGTAACATGGCCAAATAACCATATTAAGCTGTATATGGGCAATATTAACACCACACTCACAAAGAAAGTGTAATCACTAATTCCAGACCCTAAGAAAACAATTTTTAAATGGAAGCTGAGATCCTGATATAAAACTATAAAATCTAACTCTATCACTCTATTCCTTTATTTTTTCAATGGCATTTATAAATGAACTGTTAGATGAAGGCTTTAACAGTAACTGCTAGTAGCTTAGGAAGATGGTTCAGTGAAAAGCAGAAACAGACTTTCATGAAGTTTTTTTTCAGAACATGACTGAAAGGAAGCTCCTAAATCTTTAATTATTATCAAAATATACACTTCAGAAGCTAATTTTAGAAATCAAGTCTGCAGAATCTGAGTACACAGCTCTGTGCTACCTCCATGCTGTTGTTTTTCTATAGTGGAGATATTCTAGAATATTAGAGAGTTATCTTAAGGCTCAAGTTTCTGTGACTATATTTACACAATCACCTAATAATGTCACCTTAAAAGGTCTCAGAAATGCAAAAAAACCCCAACCCTTTAAAATTTGAACTTTGGTGAATTTAACAATAAGAGGCAAAAGTGTTAAAAAAAAAATCTATAGTTTGTCTCAAGACTCAAGGAATATGATTTATGCTATTTTAACTCTTTACACAGACAATACTGATTTCAGTATTGAAAAGGCTTTTTTCATTTCGATTAAAAAAACAGGTTGACAGCAACATTGCTCCAGTGAGGGCAAATACACAGATTTACATCATTAGGCAAAATTAATCAATTCTTTTGGATTTGGAAAGTGCTGGTGAAAGAATATAAGATTTGGGGAGGAAAAAAAAAAAGGAAAAGAAAAAAAAAGTACGGACCTGGACTTATTAAGGGAAGTAATGTGGTGAATGAATAACTGCGCTCAGTGAATAAGTGGAAGATAATTGCTTGCTGCTCCCAGGCTGTCCCAAAACCAAACTAGCCTTTCTCCCAGTTTTAGTATTTGGGAGTATCAGAATTTTCTCACACAGCGCCATCTGAGATGGAGGGCGAGCACAACCTCATGCCTCTATATTGATCAGTTTCCCCCCCCTCAAAACTTAAATCGAATTATAAGAACCTGAGTGAAGGCTCCCTGATTTACTCTGCTGAACAGCCTTCTTGATCTGCACGGGTGGGACCAGAGGGATGCTAGCAAGCCCTCTAGTGTCCACCTACTGCATGCTTCTATAAAACACACCGACATCCAGGAATACGTGAAAACCTAAACATTTTCAGCAGTAAGCTATCCCTCCAAATTCATGGTACCAAACCACATCTTTGAAAGAATAAAGTCTATAATCAGTGTTAGTCTTGAAAACAAAACCTCCAGCAATTACAGAGGGCTATTGCTCAGTAAGAACATCTAATGTAGTATCTTTCTCATCACACATGCAAGGTAAACAAAGAGATAAAAGTGAATTATTGAAGGCCACTTCAAAGGCCATCAGCCAACCCAGAAATGAGCACTGCAGAACCTTTCAGTTTCCCAGTGAAGTATTTTGTTCTGCGGGGCCACATCTCCTTTGTGCCTGAGACACCAGGTGTGCTTGCCCAGACTCTTCCTTATAGACTTGTGTCTCCTGGGCGCTGGAGATTATAGATAGGTCTAAGCCCTATCACTGAACACAAACTCCCTTGAAATTTGAGGAATCACAAAACAATATCCAACAGCTAATAGTAGCACCCCAGATTAAATTAGTTCACTTCTGATGAAGCTGCTGCTTTTCAAACAACAGTACACCTTTCCACCTTTAAGAAGGAAGTCAGTGAACATTGACCTGAGCCAACAAGGGTCCCAGCATGCATGTCAGGAGGCTGCTGGGCTTCAGTGCTAGCCATGGATGACAGACTAGTCATTAGGCGTTCTGTGGACGGCAAGAGGTCTCATTTCTATCTGACTAGAAAAAGAATGATGAAACAGAACCCACGGGAACTTCTGAGCAGCTGCCATTTAAGTCTCTGTTCCTTCCAGTCACATCAGGAGACTAGGACACAAGAACCTTGAGCCAAGAGAAAAAGCGTCCCCTCTGAAGCCAGCTCTGTTGCACGGTACTAACTTCTTTCTTTCTTTCCCTGCTGTACTATTACAGTTTGCAATGGAATTGTAAAATTACAGTAAGGCATCGATGAATCCTGCTCTCTCATCCAGGGGCAGTTAAACCCCAAAGATTTCTCTTGTTTCTTATTCACTCTGAGGCCTTTTTACACTGCTTTGGCACAGCACAAGGCTGCCAAGTGGATGCTAACATCCCCCCCACCCCTTTCACCTCCAGGATAGCATAAAGTATAACTGAACAACAAAAAAAATCCTGTTCGCAGTTATTCTCCACTGCACATCATTGCTGCAAGGGAACCCACACTGCCACTGAAGTGTGTAAACCTTTGCTTAAAATCAAATTTCAGCAAAAATTCAGGGGAGAAAACAGCTCTGATGTGTTTTGAATGGAATTCTTCTTTTAAAAGGCTTTGGGATTTGGAAGACATTTACTCCTTTAATCCATTATATCAAAATCATTGACAAAATCACAATGAAACATTTTGTTCCTTCCTAAAAACAAAAACCAAAGAGGGAAAAAAAATTCTCTCACAGAGAATTAAAAAGCATTCAGGTTTCATTCCAACGAGCTGGGCGTCAGGACCTCAGCATTCTTCAAGAAAAGAGATTATTGTCTCCAGCCAGCTCTGGTGTAAGCCTGTAAAATCCTCTGCCAATCTTTTAGATGAATTACCAGCCAACTAATTCCTTTTCATCACCAGTTCATCGAACACTACCTGCATGGACTAGGAGCTGGAAATTTTATGTATAGAGACAGAGCTGTTTTACTAGAATATCTCCCTAGTGACTTACTGTTTTAACTCAGCCTTTGAATAGCGTGCACAAAAACCCTGACATCTTTCTCAGCTCATGACAACAACATCCTTCACCTTCTGACCCCTGACACATTTCCACACATCCTAGGATCTTTCTTTCATTATTGATTAGGGGAGGCAATGCCATACAGCTCTGCAATGAAGAGATGCCCTCACATATATTTACTCAATCAGAGATCTCTGCCAAACCTCCCAACTGCCAGCCAAGAATGGAAAGTGCCCAGCTCTACACCCAACGAGAGATGGAGGGGAGCCAGACTGCCAACTCCTGAGCACCAGCCAAGAGGAAAAGCACTATTAAATAGGTGAAACCCAGTACATAGGTATTGGCAGTATGGTACACATTGGAGGAGCTCACAGGCCAGGTTACGAAGCAGGTAGATGCATGCATTGGTGGCTGGTTACACAGGGCCCCACTCAGCTCTGCATCTGGTCCCCTGAAAATCCATCCTAATTTGGATGAAACCCGTGAGCTAAGCTTTTCTGGCAGGTCTCCCTGCAAAATAGTTTGACTTCAATAGAAAACACCATGGAGAAAAACATGGCTTTTCAGCACACTGGTCTTTCTCTCGTAGACTCAGCAATTTCCCCCAAACCGTGATGCTCAACACTCATAACACAGTCAAGAGAAACTGTTTCTGTCATCTGTTATTTAACCATGGGACTAACTCAGTGCATTTGCTTGCTGAATCACTCTTCTGTGATGAAAAGGTTACTTAGCTGCAGCATGGCAAGTCTGTAAAGTGGTAAACTCTGGATGGAGAAACATCAACACAGTAGTGTGCTGCTGATGCCAGACGAGGAATAGGCTTTCGTTCTGAAACTACATCAAGGTTTATGTTAAAACTCCCAACCAATTAGCCCCCAAAACTCATGAAAAGTTTTCTGTTCACAATTAATATTGCTCTTGTGGAGCCCAGTGGTCACAGCCAAGAACAAAGGGACTCATTTGGCCAGGGGCTACGTGAGTACATTTCTGACTATAGAAATGTAAAACCTAAGCAGACACACCACTCTTGATTGATAGATGAGGAACTGAAATGTAAAGACGCAGAGACTGACTTGGGTCTATACAGTAAATGGGTGACATTCTGAGGTTTCAGACCTCACGTTCAAGTGCTACTATAAAACTGTGTAACATCAGACCCAGGAGCAGAACATATTTCTCTTCCATACACCAATCAAATTGGTAACAGTAACAGATTCCCACCTATAGTTTTCAGGTGAACCCATCAGCTTGTCAAAAGCCAGACCTGAGATCTGTATCTCTTTAGGATCTCATTTTTTACGATACAACTCCAGGTGTTCAAAAGGAAAGGGCAACACATGCAATACAGAGGGACTCAGATGTGTTCTGAGATAACATGCCCATAGGACACTAAACCAGTGCAACTAGTATCCTCTTCAGACAGAGGATCAATATACCCAGTAGAATTAATTAAAATATTCAAAAGAAAACTCCAGAATGATAAAAAGCATTGTTCTATTTACTTTAATATCACAATGCTCTCACTCTCAATGACATTCTGTAGTACTGAATTCCATAAACATACTCTGTGCTACATAAACCCAGCACTTTTTCCATTTGTCTTTCCATTTCAGGAGACAATTCCTCATTCCTGTACCTGGGGGTGTAATGAACTGCAATCTAGAGAGCTGTGAAAAAAATAAATGGTAACCCACACCAATGAAAGACGAGGTCTATCTACTAGAGTTGTGTTAAGCACTTCTCAGACGGTCAGGAAAATAGAAAAAAGATTACACAAAACCAGACAAAACCAGCATAGATTGTTGTTTATAAACACAACAAAATGGCAAGCACACGGAATGAAAGAGAAAAAGCTGAAGTCCAAAAATGGCACAAACCCACAAATCTCCATGAATACATTTAGATCAGAAATTAGAGTAACATTTTGAACATTCAAGAAGCAGTACCAGTGTCACAACAAAAGGCACTGAAGGGCTGGCATTGAAGTTTTATGAACTGACTGCCTAACTAAAGCTGGAGATGGGACAAGACAACCCAGAAGTCCCTTCTAGTCCTAGATCTTCATGAGTATTACCTAACAGACCTCTCTTTGAAGCAGGGATCTTCTGTCCCTTGTGAAACAACAGTTACATCCACAGGAGAGAACCAAGATTAACTGTTCACAGAACAGGGGTGATGACAGATGGTGTGAGCGCTTGTGCGCACAACACATGGCACACACACGCCACACACATTATTCAAACATACTCCTTACATATTTCATCTGCAAGGATATTCTATACATAAAAGGGTCATTACCTATGTATAAAAACTACAGCTTTTTCAGATAAATCTGAAGCATGGCTGCAAATCTATGGAACTCCATTTTTACAAGAAAGTGTAATTGTAATGTGATTTTCCAGTTCAAAATGAATCATGTCCAATAAAGAACATCCCTTCAAATTCTTAATGTCTGCATAGGGAGATAATGAGCTCCTTGCACAGCTGCTACCCAGAGGATAAACGTGGAAGATGACCACAAATCTCGAGGAATATAACTTCCCAGCACCTTAAAACACTTTCTAAAAGTCCACAAATAGTTTCAAAGCAATTCAAGATTAATTGAACGTGACAGATATTCCTTTGGATTTTCATTATTTAACTTGAGCTGACATAGTACCACACATACAAATCCATCAGATAATATCCATTACTCAAATTAAATTTCTAGATCACTATAAAATCCTTTTCCACACTGCTGCTAACACACATCTTCCTTGAAAAAACCAACTCCTTTCTGAACACAGGCAATTAAGCACTAGTAATACCAAATTCCCTTCTAGGGATCTATCAGGGATAAATCTCATCCAGTGTGTATGAGAAAACACAGAAACAAAATCACATATACCTAAATGCACAGCATGCCTTCATTTCAAACCAGAAGAAACCATTGAAACCACCATGAGAATTGTGCCTCGGTAGGAGAGCCTCCATCCATTGACTCACCACTGTTGCTGTGAGAAACTGCAGGTAAACCCAGAAAAGTCTATTACAGTTTTTCCATCTTCAAGTAATCTTTTTAATTTGTTGGCTCCTAAATACTTGTGAAACTCCACAGTATTAGACAGTATCAGCACAGGAGAGCTAGAGCCCAACAGCACTGAAGACTCAGTTTGACTAACAAATGAAGTCAGCAAATGAAGTCCACAGGTGTATTTACTGCCAGCTGACAATGATTCCAAAACTAGTAAGTGGTGTGAGAGCGCGATAGAAAAGATAAACGTTACCCTAAAACATACCAGGAAGAGATAAAAGACATAAAGATTTGCCAATGTTTTTCTCTAAAACATTGGTGCATTACACAGCAGACTGAGTGATTTCAGTCACCCATCTGAAAAACAGGTTAACATCAGCTGGAATATTCTCTGAAATGGGTTCTTGCAGTGTTTATGTTAGGGAAAATTGTAAAAGAACATGCTATCTTTGACCTAAAAAACAAAGGAAAAGACAGTATGTGACAGCACTCTGCAAAGACATCAAGGCTAAACACTACAGAGGGAGAAGAAGCATCTAAACTAAAGCAGGAGTTTGGCACAAGGACAAAAGGGATTATACCTGCTATGAATACATTCAGACTGGAAACTAGAAAGTGTCTAGCCATCAGAGCTCAGAGTATGGTGCAGCCTCACAGTGGGAATAACATAAGGAAAATAACCTAATTAGTTTTAAGAGGGAGATTGAAAAGTTTAAGAATGTCTCAAC
This sequence comes from Aquila chrysaetos chrysaetos, assembly GCF_900496995.4. Lineage (NCBI taxonomy): Eukaryota > Metazoa > Chordata > Aves > Accipitriformes > Accipitridae > Aquila > Aquila chrysaetos. The sequence goes on along the minus strand of NC_044013.1, from coordinate 13,857,208 downwards.
AGCAGGGGACTGGATTTGGGAAGTGCCTTTTAGTCCTGCGTTCGAGGAGGAAGACTGATCAGAGAACAACCAGAACCTGTATCTGCATAAATTGCTATTCAGAAACATTCTTTCAAATTAGTCTCATCAGGTTTAACTAATCACACCTTTAGCTCACAAACATGATCAGAGATTCATGCAAATTAGTCTCATCAGGTTTAACTAATCACACCTTTAGCTCACAAACATGATCAGAGATTCATGCAAGTGCCAGATACCTGTGTGTACCTAACTATCGGTTAATATCTGGACTTATTAAGTGAGCCTCTATTTTGCCACTGATATACTAACCATTCTTAAGAGGGATAAGAAGCACTGTAGCAGCAGTATGGCAGAGTAAGTGAAGAAGATTTGGGTTGAGTCTGGTCACCTGTGCAGGTGTTAGCATGAAAAGTAACACACACTGTAGTAAATCCGGTATAAAAGTTGAATTAAACTATTTGTAATATTATTATTTTTCTTCTGCGTACCATCTCTTCTGAGAGCCAGCTCACAATGGTCCAAATGCAATTTTAGACCCATTTATACATAAAAATGAGTTAAACCAGAAAAATCCAAGTTTGTTGTTTGGTTGGTTTTTTTTAATCTGAAGGATTAGCTTCATCACTGTTATTTGAACAAGAAAAATCATAGAAATTACAGAAGAAATTAGAGGTACAAAAACCACATGGGAATTAACACGCTGCAATACATGCTAGTGTGTTCTCGAAACTTCAGAAAAGAGCTGCTATGACACTCAAAGTGAAATCCTATCTCCACTGCAGCAATACTGTACTCTTGATAAACATTTCATCCCTGAACTTTATTTCCAGTTAAAGAAGTGTATCATTAACTACAACAAGCAGTAAGAGCTCTGACAGGAGCTGCCTCAGATGAACACGGAAAGAATTAGCAGATGATTGTTACTTGGTTTTGTTTTACACTACACGTCGATGTGTAATTGCTACCATGACTTGAAGCTCTTCTATCATCGTGTGTGACATCCGTGCATGATTTTGCAAAATTAGCTCTTTCTCTCTTACACCAACAGCATTTGTCTTTCCTTGACAGTCACCCACAAGTTATTTCCCCAGACCCATGAAGCTCTTGAGCTCTGATTTGGCAGTCTTTTACCCACGAACCATCTTTCACTCCCCAACATAGAAACCATGGTACTATCAATTGACACGAACTCCTTGAGCTCAGAAAGCAAAGCACGGTCAAAACCCAAACCAACAGGATACCAGCTGTGCAGAAGCACAATGGAGTGACCACAGATTTTCTTCGTACCTGCTTTTCACTCCCAAGAGTGTGCCCGTACTCCTCCCACCACTTCTCAGAGGCAAATGCCATGCCTGAGCATACAGAGCTTTGCCAAGAGGAAGCAGAGACAGGGCCACCAGCATCGTGCCAGGCAAAGGGCCCCGTCTAGGAGCAGCTGCGAGCCAGCAACGCTTCTCCCCACACCCACACAAAGCGGGAAGGAAACTTCGCCCGCTCATTGTCCTTCCCTAGCTGTGCTGTTTAGACGCCCAACTCTCCTCTCTCCGCAGCTGCCCTCTGTCCCGAGTGACGACCTGTGAGGTGACCCACGGGCGTTACAAGGGGCAGCCTGGCACCCCCTGCACAGGGGATCCCTTCCCTCCACCCGCCAGGCCTCCCCACCGCAGGCTCCTCTGCACCTGCCTCCGCCCCCGCCACGGCCAGGCAGGCACCTCCCCAGGCAGCCTGGAGACGCCAGGAGAGGGGCCGTTTGGCCAGGAACGAAGCCGCAAGGCAGCCCCGGCCCCCGCAGCAAGGAGGGACGACGCTACCGCCCCGCAGCCACCATTGCCCCCCTACGGCGGCTGCGGGCGCGGGGTGATGACGTCGCTGGGGCCGCTCGCCTCCCCCAATGGCCGGGCCCGGCGCTCCCGCGCCTCTGAGGCAGCCCCAAGATGGCCGCTGCCTCGGGAGACCGGAGGCCGAGGCCGCGGCGTCCGGAGGGGTTGCCGGGGCTGGGCGGGTTCCGTGGGGTCCTTGCACCTCGCAGGGGGTTGCTCCGGGCCCTGAGGGCTCCTCTGGTCCGTCCCGGGGTTGTCTGCCTTGCCGCTCGGCTCTGCGGAGGCCGCCTGCCCGCCTGCCGGGCCCAGAGCCTCTCCTGCCAGGTGCCGGTGGCCTCGGGGCTGCGGCCTGTCCCGGCTTTACCGGCCTCCCCCGAGCCCTTCTCCGGCGTGTTGCTGACGCGCCGGCCCCCACCCTAGCAGTGCTTGGCTGGGGTGAGGGAGCCACAGCTGCCACAGCACTCTGGGAAGCATCCAGAGGCAGCCCAGTAAAGGGCAAAGGGACTAAACCAAAGCAAGGAGGGCTGCGCTGAGCCTTGGCGCTTGTTGGAAAGTGTTCCACAGAGCTTGTGTTTCTCGTTAGTCAACAGATGCCACAGAGCCACACAGGAGAGGGGTTGGCACCCAAAGAGTGTGGGTTATCAGAGCACTTATCAAGCGTACTGTGCAGAGCCGGGGTTTAGGAAAGCTAAAGGGTGACCCAAGGCAGGGTGTGGTATGGATTTGGAGCAGGAGCTCTCTTTAAAATATCTCTGTTGGAAAAAACATCATCAAGGCGGGAAATGGCAGTGATTTAATTTGGCATAACTGCTAGTTTACCTTGAGCAGCAACCTAGGAAAACGTGCCAGTCATAAAGGAATGGAAGGCAAATGGCCTGCTTGGTTTGTATTGTCCCCGAGTCTTGCTAATGGGGTAACAGCACTAAGCATCCTCCAGGGGAGAAACGAAAGACCGTCCCATATGCCAGCCTGGCCTGCCTTCGGCCCAGCCTCACCCTCAGCTGGCTGCAGATTGTGTCCGCAGGCGGGTCCGGTTACCTCCTTGAATAGCCCTTGCCATGGCAGGAGGCAGGATCCTGACTGAAGAACTGCTTTGCTGTCAGCTTTATTCCCACCATCCCCTACACTATTCAAAGACAGACCCTCAGTGAAGAGTTGTTTGGTTTGCTGGGGGCTTTTTTGTTTTTTTGTTTTTTGGGGTTTTTTTTTCCCCTGGAAGAAACTCAAGCCTTTCTATGGATTTGAATTGCTGTGGAAATCTGGTGTGAATTAGAGGTGACTATATGCAGACAATCTCTGTCTTTCACACACCTGCATATGGCTTTTGCAACATAGCCCTTTATGACAGTGAATCTTATACCACTGTCACAGCATTTATATCCTGAGATCTTCTTCTGGAAGCCCGGGGCTTGACAGAAAACAAATACCCAATATAGTGAGACATTTGCAGGGGCTTGTCATTGCAGACCACATTGTTCTGAAACCTGCACTTTCTTCCTCAGAACTGTCCGCAGAAGTGCTCTGAATCATATTTGCTTCTACACACCCCTGGGAAGCCATGGAAAACCCACTCCCTCAGCCAGGCATGTTGGACAAACTTGCCTCTTCCTGCTGGATTTTGCAACTGCAAACAAGGCTGGAAAACAAAACAAAACAAAAGAAAAAACTCACCAGCAACACCAGCAGCCCTGCTCTGAACATGTGGGATGCTTCCCTGGATCCCTGCTCATTTCCTGGAGTGAGACTCAGACACACCAGTTCAGTGCTGTCCTGAAGCATGTAGAGGCTTTTTTTTTTTTCCTGTCTCTCCTTCTTTTCTTTTCCCTCCTTCCTTGTGTTGATTTGTGGGGCCAGAATGACTTTGATTTCAGCAAGTTTGCTGTTTATTCACGTCACAAGTTTGACAGCTTTACACCAAATCAGATTGCTGGGTTTCAGGAGAGCTCTGAGGCGTCACTGGGAGCTCCTTTAGATTAAACTCGCCTCCCCGGTCTCCCCCCTCTCCCCCTCCTTCAGAGCCATTTAAACCTCTCTGGGGCTTTAACAGAAACGTGCTCCCAAGACCTGCATTTCATTCTGCCACTAACATGGTAAGTGCTCTTTGCATTTCTCTCGACCTGGAGGCAGAAAAGGAGAAGCTGGTCTCTTCGCCTTGGGGGCTTGCAGCAGGTTTCGTGCCCTCTTTAAGATGGGGAAGGAAGAGGGCTCTCCTCTACCTGCAAGAGCACTCTCTGCTGCTGTGCCTTCCCATGGGTAAGCAGATTCCCTGCTCGAGGCTCCAAGCTCTGCCGTTGCCTTGCAGAGATTTAGAGCTGCTGCAGATGGGGCTTATTTGGAGGAGGGAAAAGGGATGAATCCAGAGACAACCCCAGGCTTTGCTACTGTGCGGTCTGGGAGTCCTGCAGAACTGCAGGGGCAGAAGAGAGTGCGAGCAGCCTGGAGGTGACTCTGCTGGTTTTGTGCTGCTTTAGAGCTGAATCGAGCCCCCGAGGTGGGAGGAACGGACTGGCCAAGGACAGCCTGGGTCGTCCCTTCACCTTAAACCCGTAAAACTCAGGACGGTAGTATTTTCCAAGGGACTGCCGGAAACACAGCCACCTTCCTGGCATAGCTCTGCTCGGAGCCCCTCTGCTGCGGGGGGCTGCGGCGGGGGCGGCACTGCTCAGGGCTCAGCGGAGGTAGCGGGGCGGTACGGTGCCACCGGGCGGCGGGGGGGCGGGGAGCCGGGAGCGGGCACCCGGGTCAAGGCTGGGAGCTCCCACGGGGGCAGGCGGCGCGCCAGGTACCCGAGCAAACCCCGGCTGGGACAGGAGCGGGAGGGGAACGCTTCCCCGCGGAGCGGGCACCAGCCCGCAGCGCTGGGATGCTTCTCGCCGGGATGCGGCGGGGCCGGAGCAGGGCCGACACCGCCTCCCCTCGGGGCCCGCCGCAGCCCGGCGGCTGGGGGGAACTATCCGCCGAGCACCGCATCGCCACGGCCCCTTGCCTCCGCAGAGCACCGGCCGGCCGTGCCCGGAGCCGGACTTCGCCGGGGGCCCGGGCTGCGCCTGCCCCTGGTCCGCCCCCGCCGGGGTTTCCAAGGAGACTTGGGCCGCCGCCTGCGCCGCGGAGCCGCCGCCGCAGCACGGCCAGGGCCGGCGGGAGGCTCGGCCGCCGGGTAAGTGCGCTCCCACCGCCACCGCGGGAGGGGGCCCGGCCGCCGTGCCGCAGCTGGGCTGGGCGAGGAAGCGGGAGCGGGCTAACCCCTCGGGTCTGCTCCCCCCCAGGCCAGTTCTGCAGCCCGCAGCTCGGTGCCCAGGACGCGGCGTGGCGGGGAGACCAGCTGTCCTCCCAGCTTTACAGAAACAAGCAGGTAAAGGCTCCGCGCCCCCCGCAACCTCGGTTTCTTCCCCCGAGGTTCCCGAACTTTGTATCGGGTATCGCACCTTCTGGGTTGGCTTGTGGCGTGTCTCCTGCTCACCGGCACGGGTGCGAGAAACAGCGGCCAACCGCTTTGTGTGGGTGGGTTTTGTTCCTTGCTTGAAGTATTTGTCTCCCCCGTGTTGTCCCGTGAAGCTGGAACAACTGTTGTGGGGTTCCCTATTCATGTCTCCCCTCTTACAGCATATTGGACCAGCTGCCTTGCCGCTAGAGAAGACCAGGGGCGTGACCGGGGAGTCCCTCAGGCTCTGATGACATGCTTTTGACTAAAAATACATAGTGTGTGTCCTCCAGAATCCACCAGGATTAACTTCATGAGAAATGGTTCCACCACAATTACGTACTTATAGGGAGGATCAACTATTTTGACCAACATGCATTTTCTGGTTACTTTGTTTTCTTTCTTCTTTCCCTTTTTTGCAAATCTCATCAAGGGGCAGGAGAAACTCTGAACAGTCCTAGGTGAAGGAACCCCAGACAGATCACTCTGATCAAATACTTGGAGTAGTATTTTGACACAGTGAAGTCAATGGAAATTCATTTACTAACTTCAAGGTCCCTGGAATCAATCCCTAATTCCAGACATCAGCGTACTTCTTTCTTTGGCTCTACCTCAATCATTTAAATCTGTGCTTTTCAGCCTGTGGTCAGCAGATGCCCAGGGTTCTTGGCAGAAGATGCTTTGTCCTCCTACAGGAGTCTCCAGAGCTATGGCCAGGAGGCAAAAATCTCTCTGCAAATACAGACTTCCCATAAAAAGTGTTAGGCGTCTGCAAATCAAAACACACCTGTTCAGCTCTTGGGACCAGGGATTATCTCAGCTCTGTATATGTACTGGGACTGGCAGAGTCAGGTCCAGGATTGAAGGGATCACTGAGTACTACTGTATCATAAAGAATGGCAGCTGCATCTTCCTTCTGCACTCTACCCCCATAAATTGTTAGTCTGCAGGTCCTCATCCTCCTTTTCCCCACCAGCCAACTATAAATGGGAATGAGAGGGGTGCAAAGGGATACTTACTGCCACTCAGGAGGAGATCTGACAGCTACTGTCATGCCCATGATGGTTTCTGGCTGTTCACAGGGCTACCTGTAGTTCTTTTCTGTTATTATTCCGCGGTTACAGTTTTTTTTCCCCAGTAATCTTCTCAAACACTCACTTAAAAATAAAGGAAGTCAAAAGTGAAAACTAAACAGTCATGCCACTTAGATTTACAGACACAAGAGGCTGGAGGGGGTGGGTTGCGTTCACAAAGCAAACACCCAGATCATCAAATCCAAGCAGCCTGTACCATAGGGCAATTGCTATTAAGTTACAGAGTCAACATCTATTCATCAATATCTCTGTTCCACAGCTTCAGGATACTTTGCTTCAGAAGGAAGAGGAACTTGCTAGGTTACATGAAGAAAATAATAACCTCCGACAATACCTGAATTCTGCCCTGATTAAGTGTTTAGAAGAAAAAGCCAAGGTATTGTGTTCAAACCTGTTGTATAGATGTGTTGCGGAAGAAATGGGTTGAATAGGTACATGCCATTAAACTATTTGGAAAGTCTAAGAGTGTAGACAACCTGCAGTGTGAGATCTATTTAGCTTCACAGAGCTGCCAAATTGCTGGTCATGGATCTAAGGTGGCAGTTTGCCCCAGGAATGACATCCTATCAGGTTCTGACTGTGGAGACAGTATAGCGCATGGCATAATTAAGTTTAGTTCATAAGTTAGCTATAAGTAAGTTAGGTTTATAAGCAAGGTAAACGCTTTTTTCAGTGAAAAGTTCAAATCTGAACATATATTTCTTGAAAGCATCTGTTTTGTCAACTATCCCCTTTGATAAGGATTAATTTTTCCTCTTTTTATGTTTTGAGTGCTTTCTGTTTTATGTTTTGTTTTGTCATCTTCCAAGGATATGTTTTATTCATTTACATTAGAATACTGGTCTTCCAATTTTTTTTCAGATTTATTAAGTCAAAAGTTGTGTGGTTTTTTTAAAGGTGAAATACAAAATTAAACACTTCAGGTTGGATGAAATATTCTGTTAAACTAAGTGTGAAGGGCTTTTTTTCATTAAATATTTTGATTCTCTGTGTCTTGTCAAAAGAAAGTAAAGACAATTGTTACTTGTCAGCTTAAAGACTTATTTTACTGCTCCATCCTTCCCCATGAAACTGAACTACTAGTTATTTGCTCAGCTCTGTGGATTGGGCACAAGGTAAAAAAGCCTGCAAAAAATAGCAGACTTTTCTTTTACATCCTATTCTGAGTTGACAGTGTGGCATGTCCTCTCTCCCATGCCAAGACCTGGCTCCTGCCAGTAGAAAAGGTCTCCTTCATTGGGCACAGCAGGGAGACATGGCCACCCCTCTATGTCATGTGGAGGAGGGTCCAGCGTGAAACCATCACAGCAGGTGTCTGAGCAGTAAATTCACAATGTGGTGGGGAGCTTCCTTGTCATTCCTGCCTGCCTTTTACCATCCATGGACGGCTGAAGGGCCCTTGTCCTGGGACAATGACAACTGAGGTGGATTAATGAGCTCAAAGCCACTGAGTCTGCTGCTCTGAGCACTCCCTGGCCAGGATCACACCTGCCCCAGTATGACTTACCTTCGCATCCTCCCTCTTTGTTAGGCTGCCACATGCCCCCCCATACCCTGCTTACCTGCCAAATGCTGCTGGCAGCAACAGCACAGAGGAGTGCCGTACAGCCAGGCGGGAGCTCTCATTTCACGCCGTACTGAGTGAGAATACGATCAAAGCACAGGCCTTATTGACATTGTCAAATTCTTCTCTTTCAGGGACTGGGTTGTTGCAGAGACTGTAAAGACACAAAATAGTTAGTCAGATCCATATGTTTAAGCACAGGGTGGAAGACAAAGTATCTTTTACAAGGACAGTAGTAACCATCTTGCCCATCTAAAATCTGAGATCAGAAACATGTTCCTTCCAGGTAACTAGAAATTCAGATTTTAATCTTCTCTCTCCACCTCTTTTTTTTTTTTTTTTTTTTTTTTTTAAATAGAAGCTGCTATCCTGCCATGGCCAAAAAAACTGTGCTATTCTCAAAAGCACCAAGAGGAGATTAAAAGAGGACCACTGCTTTGTTCCTCAAGAAACTCCTCATGCTTCCAAAGCTAGAAGGAACCTCTTTAATGAATTGACTGCCTGTGAAGAGCAAGCCAGCCCTGCTGTGGACAGCTGGGTCTTGCAGACTTTAGGATTAAAAGATGTCAACACCATTGATGAAAATTCAGCTAACTACAGTGCCCTGTCTTCAGACCTTGGAAAAGACTCATACTGCCTGAGCCCTGGGGAAGCAATAGACTATGACCACAGTGAAGGAGCAGCAGCAGCCTATAGCTGCAGCCATGTGCCTCCAGCTAACAGCAGTAACCATCCATGCAGTGAGGACTCTCCCTTCCTTCCTCAGTTTTCCTCAGCACCATGCGTCTCGTCATCAGTGCCAAGCGTTTCCTCCCTCCCAGCCTATGGGTTGCCTTATTTGACTGGTGATTTGTCACCCAACAAAACAGAAGTGGCCTTCACAACATCTCTAAGTCCTCACCGCAATGTGAGAACACACACCTTCCACCAGGGACAAGCCTTTGTGCGCAGGGATGATGATGGAGGATGGAGATTCACCTGGGTGCCCAAGCAGGCTGAATAATGCACCTGCATTGAGGGTCAGCCATAGGGGATGTAGCCGACAGACACTCCATCCTGTGCTTGAGACAGGTTCAGGCATCAAAAACGAGCCCTTCTGGACTCTGTTAAATGCTACCCTGTCACCTATCCACTCCTCCTTCCCTCCCAGATTTTCACAGGTGCAGCTTCAGATTGCACTTGGACAATTATCTGCCCCAGGCCAGATGTACAAATTGGATCCACTTCTCTTGTGCCTGTGTTGAGATACCTGCTTTTACTTGCTTCATGGTTTTTCTGTCATCAGCTATTCCTTGTTAACTAGTAGTTTCCAGGCTGGAGTGCTTTCAGCTTTGATGATCACTCCCACATGCACCAAACTGGAAAGCCTTTTGGGAATACAGTTTGGAAATAGCACCTCCTTCTCAGATATCCACAGATGGCAAAGGAGGCATAGGTTGGAGGCTGAGGATCAGCAGTTTCTAAGTGATTTTTGTCTCTCTTGGCTACACAGATTGCCTTGGATTAAGGCAACCATGGGTATTTGTTAATGTGCTACACTGGGCTGACCTACGTGCAGTCACATGGTGCTGTCATATTCTTTGATGATGCCTCAAAATAAACAGGATTTGCTTCTATTGCCTGGAGGCTACTTAATTACAAGCGATTCAGCAAGTTCAGGGGATTTTCTTAAAGTGTGATTAAGAGACTAATGTGTTTACTGCATTGTGTTTTAAAGGTATTTTATCTGTCAGATAAAAGGAGTTTAAAAAGTTTGAGCCCTGGAACAGGAACTAGAATTGGAAATGCTGTAGAGTAATGACACTGCCATCACCAGCCAAGGCCGTGCCCCAGTATATTAGTGGCAGAAATTTTCTCATCTGTGGCTAATGTACACTCAGAGCACTTCTTTCTTCTGCAAAGGATGCATTCTCCTTGCCTGTAGCATCCCACTATTCTCTTGATGGATTTTATTCCATGTTTACCTGCCTTATTTTGGAAGCCCTCATAATAGGAAGCCACTCCTGGCTTCATAAGCAATTTCCGTGGCTCCAGTGGGGCTTTTCTGCAACATCAAGAGCTGCACTTGTGAAACTGGAGATTTTCTTTCTAGGGAACAACTTCTTGACCTCTTTGTCCTGATCTCTAAGATCACACAGAGATTTATCTGCAATCAACATCAGCCCAGAGTTAGGGCTGCTTCCTCCTCCTCCCATAACCCCATGCTTCCTATGGGAAATGTTTCTCCTGGTTTGGGGAGCCAGTATCACTTAGTGGTTAGAGTGAGTCTTGGGGAACCACAGCTGTCAACACCAGCTCTTGCCTCTCCATTACTCCGTCAGGCAGTGGTGGGCTGAAGCTAAGACTATCACTACCTTGAGAATGCTTTAAAAATCTCTGGAGAGAAGGTGCTCTAGCATTGCACAGGACTTGATTTTTAGTAACACTACTAATGATATGAAGTCAACTGACATGAAGTAAGCTCACCAGTAACACTTTGTGTTACCTTTGTTTTCTGCTTTATAGTAGTTTGATGCCTAAGTATTGGAAATAAGAGTGATTTGGTTACTCTTGCTTTCAGAATGGTCCCAGTGACATTGAGGAAGTACTTAAGTAAAAATAACCATAACTGAGGATTTCCTTCCAGTGGCTTATTTCCTTGTAGAAAACCAGACATTCCTTTATTTTTGGAGGATACAAATATCTCCTAAATAGCCTCTTGTGCCTTAGAATTGCAATATTTGGGATTCTCCATCAGGAGCAGTAGTGATTTCCCCAAAGACTTTTAAATAAACAAACTCTGTATTTACTTTAGTAAAGTAGTTACTTTAAAGTCAGTCATGGGGCATTCTTCCAGAACAGGCAATTTGAAAGCATTGATTGTAGGCATTATTGCATTGGATTTAAAAAACAAATCAACCAAGCGACCACCAAACAAACAACAACAACAGAAAAAAACCCAAACAGACAATGCACATGGAATAAATACAAGTATTTGTTTGGGGGAGTTGTTACAGTCAGTAAAAATGTGGCCAGCAGATGAAGACTAGTCAGACAAGACCACTGTTTCTATAGCACTTTTCTGCTTTTCAGTGAAAGCAGGAGAAAAATCCTGTCCTACAAACAACTCATTTCTTTGTCAAGGCATTTCTTTTCTATGAATCTCCTCGTGCCCTACTACATAAGGTAGCATTGAAGAAAATACTCCTGTCACTGTAGTTTTTATTGGTGCATGTGGCAGCATAGAAAATGCCTGACCTTAACATGAATATGTGATGGGAGACTCTGGTATGTGTGGTGTGGGGGTTGAACAGCATGCCAGGAGTAGACAGTGTGGCCAGAGGATTACACCCAATGCAGCTGTGGATGCCACATCTTTCAAAGCAGCTCTAAAACAGAAGTAGAGCAAGATCTATCTAAGTTTTCTGACACTATTGAATGCTATTACTTACATATTTCAATGCTATAGAGTCAGCAGCAGTATTAAGTACATTTGTCCTGTCAGCAAATATTAAATCAGGGTTTTTTCTCTAAAGAGAGAAAAAAAGCTTTCCACCTGTTTGACATTTCCTTTCCATGTTTTTATATCACTGCATGTGTGAACTTCTCTTGCAGAGAGCCAGAACAAAAGTGTCAGATCTTTGGTACAATCTCAAAGTAGGGTTTCAATAGGAATGAACTGATGCTTGAACCTTTGCCAGCCTTTTGTAAAGGGGTGACTGGCCCCTTGCCTGATAACAAATAAATTATAGATGTAAGTGAAGAGCTCAATGAATAATTTACCTGAATGAATCCTCTTCTTTTCCTCTGGGTTCCTGAATTTTGCTCAGCATGAAGGTGTTGAGTCCTCTGTCAGGGATTTCTGTATGAGCCTGGCTTATTGGAGTTCATTTGGGTAGAGGGCCCAATGGTGCTGCTCCTGTCAGCTGATGGGTGCTCCTGACCTGCACATGCAAACTTAAAATTCTGGTTTAGACCACTGCTTAGGCAAAGGTCTCTGCTTTAATAATGCTGATCACTGTAGCAGAGGGAACACACTGGAAAGGAAACAGAAAAATCTCCAAAGCATTTTCGCAAATAACTGAGGGTGATTTATTTTTCCCCGACAGCATCATTTGAACTAGTATTTCCTGAGTTACGAAGAACAATAGAAATAAGCTACTCTGTTTCTAACACCAACCCACAGCAAGCAAGTGAGCCCCAAGGTGAGGAATGAGACTCTTCTGCTTTTTTGTTTGTCTATAATACTCCCACTGAGTACAGTGGTGCAATTATCATTGAGGAAAAGTCCCAGTGACTGAACCGTTCCTTTAGATAAATGTTGCTCCTATTGCCAAAAGAAAGCCTTTACTCAGCATACCTCGCTCTAAACTGCCTGGTTCCTCTGAAAATCCTGCATTCATGCAGGTATAATAGATGTGGAAAATGAGTAAGAGATTGAAGACATCTTAGGGCAGATTACTGTCAAATGATGGGATATGGAGGACAGTTACTGACTGGGCTGGTGCTGCTTTGACATGTTGATTTGACCTGCTGTGTCCCCATGACTTCCTTGGGCCTGAAAGCAGTAAAGCTGCATTAATGCGGTGCTGCATCCAGCTTGTTTGCTTTTACCTCTTGGTAGGGCTCATGACCTTAGGTGCAGCCTGGGGCTGCAGCAGCAACACTGCTACTAACTTGATACTAGTGAGTCTGAAACTAGCTCCTCAGTGTGTAGGCGCACAGTGTAGATGCACCTTAGATTGAACTTGTAAAGATCAGTCACAGAAATGGAGCCTAACACATCATCTTTTTCTTCATGAGATAAAATTCTGGAAATGCTTATTTGCTTTTAATTACTGTCCAGTTTGCATCACAGTTCTTTGGCCTGCAAAGACATGGGAAAGAAGGTCTTGCCTGTACAAAGCCTAGAGCTGGGCTTTGAGGTGGGGGTTCACTCCTGGTTTGTGCCTGATGCTGCCTGTTTGTCCTTTTGTATCTCTTCCCAGTGGGTTAAACGGAGCCAAAGCCACCCTGCTACTCATGGGAAGTGCAAGATAAAGCCCAGGGAAGCCTGTGACACATTCCCATGCCACAGATGTAGCTAGAAATCAATAGGAATGAAAGCAAAAAGCGGAAGCAAAATCCAGTTCTTCACACAGCCATCACAACTAGGTAACCAGGAGGTAGCAGAGATGAAGAATTTCAGCTTGGTATAACATCAAAAACAAATCAGGCAGCTGGAATAGACGAGCAGCAGGCAGAAGTTCTGGGTTCTGATATTGCCTCTGGTATTACACTTTGTTTCTGTGCTTTGGTTTCTATGGAATCCACCACTGGACCAGCTCATAGCAATTTAACAAGAAAACACGATTCTTGCTGCTGCAAACTGCGTGAGAGGTTCCCTCTTGCCAAGAATCAGTATCAGGCCCATGCACCACCAGGATGGGGAAATATGACTTGAATGGCCCAGAGACCCTGGGAGGTTCTTTAAACAGTGAACTTCATTGTCTGTAAATATCCATCTTGTATTAACATTTGTTTTATTTTTTTTATTTGAAGTTTGTTTGCTTTATTATGTGAATGTAACACATGCAGCTGCACACTTTAAAACAATCCATGTTTTTAGAAAGGTATGCTAATAGAAATGGAAGTTAATTTAACACTTAATATGTTCATGTTCATGATTTTTGTGATTGAAAAAGGCCATGATTATATGTAAATGTAAATTTTACCACCGTCATTAAGTTATGTCTAATAAAACTTAACATCTAATTGATGCAGTTCTTTCTGCCCACTTCAGCATCTATTAAACAATGCAGCTGTTGCTCACACCACACAGCACCATACCTGGCACCTACATACCTCTCCAGAGGACTGAAAGGGACCTTTATTTCCTGCAAGCACAAGTGCCCACAGAAGGAGGTGCAATTTTGGATTATAATAGAACAAAGTTAGAGATGTAACAGCCACAGGCATACTCATTTCAGTCTGGGCTTGCAATGCATATTGCAGGGATCCATTATTGTTTTGACTCAGAAATAAATTCTATGCTACAAAATGACTAGGACAAAGGGAAGTATTGTGCTTTTCTGTTATTTTTGCAGCATTAGGCTCTCTCATTTCATAGACTTATACCTTCTTTCTTAGGCAGCTGAGCATCCTGATCCAGGACAACCTGATTCATCATAGTACTCTGAGTACTCCTGATTTTGACTCCGAAATGATGAACTGTAAAATGGCACTGAGGCGTCATGTAAAGAAAGTGGTGAGAGAAAAGCGTGAGTAAAGAATTCAAACCTCTGTTTAGTCAGCTATACTTGACAACAGAAGTAAAGCTGGTTTACTTATTAACTTTCCTTTCTGATCATGGGCAGGTTTATTAGTAACCACGCACCAGCTGGGACCAGAGAGATCTATTTTTCATTGGAATGTGTGTTTGTTTATTGCTTATGAAAAGATACAAAGTGAGCCTTCCTTAATCTCTTTTGCTCTCCTCTAGAAGCCACAATAAGTCTATTAGATGATTCATAAACACTCTGGCTTGTTGCCAGGTAGCTGACATCCCATCATAAAGAGAGAGCAGTCTATAAATAATTTGTGGAATGAGCTGTGATTCACCTAAAATGCCATCTCTCCAGCCATTCCTCTGCTTCATTAGTTGTGCATCATTGAATTATTTCAAGGCTAAATATTTACATGCGGTGCAGCCCAAGGAAATCAGTTATAATGGTGCATAAGTTACAGATTATAAAAATCAGTAGGGGCATGAAGATCTGGGAGGTCTGAGGTGCCTATTTTCCCTTATTAAAAAAATCCCACTCCCAAACTGTAGCTGTAATACTGGTGTGGTTAGCTGAAACTTCCAACAACTGCCTCAAAGTGTTATTAGTCAAAGAACACTCTCTAAATATTCATTTACTAAACAATGTTTGCATGTATAACATCTTCCATCGCCACATTATTCCCTGTTAACGACCCCCAGGAACTGGGAGTGTGGGAGCTCTCCAACACTTCCAGGGGCATGAAAATACCATTAGATGAGCTGGCATGCAGGCCAGGAGTCCTAGCCTCCAGCTGTGCAGACTGAAGGCCTAACAGCACGTTAGAGAGCCCACACGTGCAGTCAATGTCCCAGATGTGCCACCAAAGCCCCAGCTGTGCACAGAACAGTGGCCAGGCAGCTGAGGCCCCAGTGGTGCAGCCACACAGCCAGATGCGCAACCAAGGGCTGTCGATTCCTGCTTGTGGGGCTGAGGCCCCAAGCTTCCACGGTTGTGGGCATCAGGGTGTAAGAGACTGAATTGTTATCTTGAACCATTTGCCTCAAAGACTGTTAGGCGTGAGGGACTGGACTGTCATCTCAGGGAACTGTGAACTGCTTATCTCGAGCCCTTTGTCTCTAAGATGGCCTGTTTAAGCAGGACACTCCTCTGTCCATAAGGACGATTACCAGGCCATTGAGGCATCCAGGGGAGGAAACAGGCTGGAGCTGATCTGGTGTCGATCACGCGAAGGTCGTGTGATAGATGAAACCTGCAGTGCATGACATCATCGAAATATGCCCTATAAAAACCCGTAGAGACAAACTGTGGCGCCCTTTTTTCACCACCAAAGAAGAGAAGATCGAGGACCAATGGGACGCCGCTGGATCCGTGGTGGTGACCGTCCTTGCAACTCCCACCACCGACTGCTTGCCTGAGGACCAACGGGACGCCGCTGGATCCGTGGTGGTGACTATCCTAGCAATCCTATCCCGACTGCTTGCTTAATTTCTACCTTTTCTTCCATTCTATCCTATCGCCACCATTTTCCACTTTTGATACTTTTGATAGTAAAAGCTCTTTTGACTATACGGTATTTGACCTCGTTGGTGTCTTAATCTCGCTCTTGGGATCATATCGAAACCTTCCCCGACGTTGGATCGGGACACAGGGGAGGGTGTTTCAGTCCCCAGCTGTGCAGCTCAGGTGCCAGCCGAGCACACGACAGCCCAGCCCTGCGCCCCGAGCCCCCGGCCCGCAGCCCCCTCCCCGGGCGCCCGCGCTGCGGCGGCTCTGGCCAGGGTGCTGAAACGGCCGCGCCGCGCCCGCTGCGCCCTGGCTCCTCGGCGCCTTCGGGCTGCGGAGGTGCGAGCGAGCGAGCAAGCGACCCCCACCGGAGAGAGATCCCGCAATATCAGACCCAAACGCGGTGCCATCCAGACGAGCCAAGGTGGGAGGAACACCCCTGTCCAGTTACCAGCAGCTACTGGTGCTCGAAGGACCCTGTCACAGGTGATGGCCTTTGGTTAGAAGAATGAGCTTTCCTTAGCCTCTTGAGGTAATCTCAACAACAAAATGGGTGGGGCTACAGAATCGGTGAGAAATACTGCACACACAGGGATGCGTCCTTGGTAAACGACTAGCACAGTTTACAGGTACAAGCATTGCTGGGCTCCTCTGCCCAGGCTGTGAGTTGGCTGGGTAACAGGCAGGCTCATTTCAGGGACCGCATGCATGGCCAAGTATCCTACTACATATCACTACACGTAGAGAAGCGTCAACTGGAAAGTTCCCCTTACCAGTGTTGTGAACTGAAGTTTATTCCAGATACAGAAGGAAGAGATTATCAACAGCCTCCCAGCTAGGACAGAGCAACCAAGAAATCCCTGCAACCTTTGAGAAGTAGCATCCTTTGTAACCTCTGAAGCACTGCATGTTTTACTGAGTATCAAGCTCCAGGTATTAAGCTTGATAGTACAGAAACTTTTGTTACTAGAGAATTAAAATAATCATTACTGTCATTGTGTTATAGGACTATGTAGACTATCCAGCTAGGAATATGGGCTCCATTATATTGGAAATTGCATTCAAAATCTTAACCACTCTGTAGTGAATTCTGTTCTCATTTCCACTGACTAGGATTCCAAATAGCCTCCCCTCTTTTCTGAAAGGTTTTTCCAAGTTACACTATTATAAGTGGGACCTGAAAGATATAAAGTGTTTCTCCACTCTTTTCCCAACATTTACTCTGGAATTACATGATGACAGCTGCTAACATGATTTTCAGTAATCAAGAGACAGAAAATAATAAGAACTACCTTGCTGCTGCTCTCTTATTCTTTGCCTATTTAGTCCCATTTGAAATCCAGCAGCACAAAATTATCTGACAATGTCAAACAATGGTAAAAAGAAAAGGGAAAAAAGGAAAATATATGTAAATAGAAAGCTTCTATGCAGATTTGGGCTTTAAGAAAAGTTGACATCTCTTTTGGTTATAAAACCACACAGTTCCAAGACACAAGTAACTCCTCTTTCTAAGAAATACACCTGCCTAGCCAGCTCTAGACAAAATCCTAATCTGACAATAGTGTAACCCAGGTCAGCTCAGCTACAAGCTCTGAATATTACTGTAAAACAAGTAAGAATTCAGCTCAGCGTTAGCCACTCAGTTATAACTGTTGCACCTGCTTTGAGTTCCAATTACCTCACTTGGACATAGAATTAAAGAGAATAAGTAGGAATGACAGGATCCCTTCTTACTTCAGGAAACAGGGCTAATTTTGATTACCTATGGGTCATGAAATATTTAATGATACCTTTCTGCAAGTGAATTGCAAAGTCCTGATTTAATGCTGGTAGGTATTGTTTAAACCTGCCAGCTTCAGTTTCCTTCAAAGATTGATATTAGCCTGGTATTTTTTCTTGCCTTCTTACCTGAAGCAATCAACAATACTGCTGTGTGAAAGATGCTGTGTTCCTCCACAACAATTGCTTCACTTCAACAAAAGGATTTTTCTGAAATAAATGGGTCATTTTTACAATCTGTAAAAATTGAACTAACCCACTGAAATCAGCATGAGTTAGTACTACCTTGGGAACCAGATGGAGCTGAAAGAGCTTTAAGTTTCTTCTTACTAAAAGACCTTTTATCAGAATGAAATATCATTACCTCAATGGCCCTGTGGCCATTTCAGAGGTATATAAACATTTGCTACCTATCTGTTAGCCATTCAATTACTAAGATCTTGATACTGTGTAAATATTTAACTACAATAGAGGATATAAATCAGAGAAAGTGATTCTGTTTCATTCCACTAGTGGCAGTAAATCACAGGCTATTCAGACTACTGGGCTACACCCAAAGAACTGACTGAGCTGTGAACACAGGCAGACATTATCTAAAGTTTCCTGTAAAGCAAGTCCTAATTTAATTCAGAATTCACAGGGGGGAAACTAGCAGTATACCACAACTCCAGAAACCAGGAGCACTTCCAGACATTTTTATTGTATCAGCCAGGAAGACAGAAGCTACCAGTACCCAACTTTTGGTCTAGTTCTCCAGAAGATGCGACCAGAACACATGAAAGAGCTGGGAGAGTAGAAGCAATTGAGTGAGGCCTCATTTTCTGCAATAGGCAATCAGATAGGTTTGAGTATAGTTAGAGGCAGCAGCATGATGGGACACAAGTCCAGTCAGGCCTTGTGATCCAGGTTTGAGTGTTCCGTGCTGTAACAAAGGTCCAGGAGCTGCCACAGGAGCAGCCATTCTGTGTGCTGTTACTCCAGAGGTGCAATGCTGTCCTCCCCGTCATGACAGGAACATGAGTTTTGTTGCATCTCATTCTCTAAACACACTGCAAATTGAAAACCAAAGTCTCCAAGGACATGGCTTTTTCTATGAGAATAACAACTGCAAATGCATGGGCTTACACTCAGCCTTAGCATCAGTCACCAGGGACTGAGTCACTGTCACCATTCTGCAGTGAACTGCCCCTGCAATACCCTCTCTTTGGCTGATGTACAAGTCTTGGTGCCAGCCCCAGGGTGAGGATGATGAGTCACACTTCCCAATTTCTAAGAGATAGCTAATACTACTGCTGGTTGGTGTTCTCTGTCAGGACTTGTTTATTCTAACATCCTTGTTTCTGCCTGTGCCATCCTCTGCCATCAAAACACTTCAGCCAGAAAAGCCATTAGTGTCACCCCGGTAGCTTACAGAGCCCTACTACAGTCTTGAAAGGAACACAAAGGAGCCAATGGACCAGCCATCTTCAGAAAACAGAGTAGGAGTGGGATGCTCCTACCAGAAAAGTATGTCCAGCCCTACCAGCAACATATCATGGCCTCTGGGCACCTCGCTCAGGGCCTCTGCTTACCCTTTGCTTTGCTCTGGAATGGGCATTTTAGCAGAAAGGAAAGCAAGGCTTGCTCACGAAAAAATGAGAGATGGGTTTATTCCTATCCTTTCACGGCTTGGGGTTTACCCTGCCTGCTTGCAGCATACTTCATCTCGCCAGTGCCACCTGGTGGGCCCCAGGTCTACAGGCCCGCCCCCATGGGGAGGAAGAGGAGGGTGCAGCCAGAAGGCCTCCTGGAACAGTCAAAATCTTTTGCAAGAGAGCATGACTGCAGAGGAGGCCGGCATAACCCCCCACGCACACACACATTTTTCTCAAAAACTTTTCCAAGCTGCATGGCCCCACTTCGGGCTGCTGACAGTGGGCATTAATCTGCCACTGCAAGGGCCGATGAGAAAGAAAATTCCCTTTGCCTGCCCTCCTTTTCCACTTGGCCCATGTGCAGGTACAAGTTTAGCAAGTGCCTGCAAGCCCCAGTGCATACAAACAAGCCTTGTGCAGCATTATATTTAGGTTTTTTCTACCCCCCTTGTGGCCTCCCCTGGCTAAAGTCAAAGAAACACTGAAGCATCCAAGTAAATCAGCCTATTACATTTTCTCATCAGCTTAAAATGCTCTTCTTGGTGCCAAAAAAATGACAATTCTTTGCAGAACCAGGCTTGCAGGATAGTTGTATTGAAGCTATTTCTTTCTGCGTTGCCTTCTTGAAAGGCATGTTGGCAGGGGAACATGTTTCCAGACTCTCAAGTCCAGTGCACCGTACTGAGCACAAAAAATATATGCATGGCTCTGAGTGCAGAGGGTGTCCCAGCATGAATCTGCTCCATGAGCACTTGCATCCTACCATGGTCATCCTACAACAGGTCAAATTGCACCATAACTGACAGCTGCTAAATAAAACCCTGTCAGAAGACAGGAACCCAAATGTGCTTGTGTGTTAGCCACCGTGAGGGTCGGGGCTAAACATCATTAACCACCCTGAGCTGAAGAACTTTAGGGCTGACTGAGTCACAGCAGCGACTCAGCCCTCTTGCGTGGCTTGAGCAGAGGGGAGAGATGAACAGAGGGGCTGGGGTTGGCTGCAGGATGGCTGAGGCAGGGGGAGTTCCTAAGATGGCACAGCTGCTCCTTAGCACAATGCAGGTGATTTGTGAAAGAAGCAAACTCGGTATCCCCAACAGTCATGCTCTGCAACACTACACAGTCCTCTGTCCTGCATCTGAGCAGTTACAACCTTCGCAACTACTTCTGTCACTAGAAAGCCTCAGGCTGCCTGTGACTAACTGCAGCACTTCACCCTGCTCTCCCTTTCCACAGCAACATGCACACATGCAGCAACAGGGAGGAGAGGCACAAATGAAAAAGGAGGGCAAGAAAAGTGGTTTATCTGGTGATGGAAACAACCAACATTTACCATATTGATTATTTGTAATATATTATTGGAACAGGTCAAACCCTCCTGTAAAAAAACAAAAAGCAGAGGATGAACATCAGCTCAGAGGAAGGAATTAATTGGTAAGTTGCTTGGGAATAGTTCAGAAACACCTGTTTTACAGCAGTTTGGGGAAGTCTTAGAAGGATAGAACAGAAATAAAAATATAACCTTGTTCTGGCTGTTGCCACAGTCCAAGTCAGGAGAGATAACACGTGCAAAGGGAAGCAGCAAAGCCAGAGTAAAGGGGAACAATATTTGTATGTATTTCTTATTGATTTAATTTTCAGCCCACTCTGGAATTGGCTGTTCATTTCAGCATGGATGCACTCAGCAGTTTGTGACACACTGTGCTGTTTTGCTCTCCCGGCTGTGTTGTGCCTGCCAACATTTGTTGAGAAATAACAGGAGGTCACACATGGTGTCAAAAAAAATACCCCTGGCACAGGACATAGAAAAAGCCATTGTATTAGCAGCAATGAATTCAGACCTACTCATGGTGGAATTAATGAAATCTGTGGCTGGCACTCTCTTCACATCCCAACAGAGGCTACAACAAACAAAGCAAATGTACTGGCCACTAGCCCATAGGATCAGCAAACCATGCTTGTCCAAGGCAGCTGGAAGCCCATTGCCTTCCCTGGCAGGCCCTGAAGTGGAGAAGAGAATTGCAGTGCTTACCCAAGAGTTCCCTAACTCTAAGGCAACAGGAAACCAAGAGACAGGGAAGCAAGGAGGTAAGTAATGATCATGGAGGAAAAAGGGCAATGAATGGTGAGGAGCATTTGATGATCATCTTACTTCAGCTGTCTTGGTTTCTTAATCTCTTTTTGATATAGCTACAAGGGAGGAACATCTTTCCCTTTGGTTCTTATTTGCCCTGAAGCTAAAGGCTATCTCCTGAGCACCAGCATTCACTCATCAGTCTTCTTTCCTGAGTGGTTTCCAGCCACTTTTAGGAAACCCTCAGATATATTTATGTTGGCCTTTGTCTCTCCATTGTCTTTATGTTAAGCAGAGACAACTAAGGATACGTATATTTCTAGATAAGGACAAAATTCCTCACAATAAAAGCAAACACTGCAGCAAGGACTCAGGTAGGTGATGTCCATCCTTGGAGATAGTCAGAAGGTGGCTGGACAAGGCCCTGAGGAAGCCAATTCAACTTCAAAGTTACCCCTGCTCTGAGCTGGAAGTTGAACCAGAAAACCTCTGTAGATCTCTCTCTACCCTAGATTTTCAATATTTCAGTGATTCTAAATCCACACTTGATCAGCCATCTCTTCATGTACTACCTACCTGCAGGTAAGAAATCAGTCAGCACTTACCTGCCTTGGACTAGCCACCATTAGCTAGAGCATAATCCATCACTTTCCTTTTTGCCCTATAATATAGGGCTGTGGATTTTTCCTTATAACCTCACACTTTTTTCCTTCTGTCCAAATGCATCTGGGAGCAGAAGCCAGAGACTGCATCTCAAAGCGCAGCCATTTGTGGCAGTTTCTGTATTAACCCCAGCTGCATGTTCATTCCCTCTCAAAAGGATAATTCAACCCCTATTGCTGTTTAAAATACAACTGGGTGCACCAAGTCAGACACATGCCAGGGTCAAATCTTCTAGAAGAAATACCCACAGATCAAAAAGACTCAATTCCTTTCTCCTAGGACATTTTAATGCAATTCTTTCAGGTTTAATGTTTAATATGAAGGGAATAATTGTTTGTCTCTTGCTATCCCCCATTAACAGAGATCAGAGGCACCAGGTGCTTAAATTCCACTTAATACTTCCCAGTTGGTCACCCAACCAATAATCCAACACTGGAAAAAGCCTGTGCAAGTGGAAGCCTCTCCTCTCACACTGTTTCTAACAGGCCACTAGATAAGCATGGATGTAAGCCCCTCTTAAGATTGCATCATGGTTCAGAGTCCCAGGACAGGAGCTCGCTCTCTTCTGGGCAGTGGTCATCCCTGTGTAAAAAGTTTGTATAAAGACTCCATATTGCAGCAACTTTTACAACAATATGGGATGTCATTTGGCCCAGACCACGTGCTGGGTTTTTGCTCTGGAGCAGAATGTTATGCCCATGCTTGCCTTCTGCAAAGTAGGCTTCATGAATTTACACCATTGCATTTCAGAGGAGAAATTCCAAGTGAAAACCTAAGGAGAGAAACAGCTCAGCACTGGGGCTCAGCTGCATGGTCACAAGCACCGCTTTGGACACAAGCATTCCCAGAGCTGCAGACTCGAGGAGATGGTGCTCAGATTGCTGCTGCAAAAGAGGTGGTAAGTTTTCCTTAGCAGGGGATGAAGTGAGAGAGACAGGTCACAACCAGCATTTCTCACACCACCCTTCCTTCATTACACTTATTAATAGAATCAAGCTGTTATTATTGGCAAATAACTATTCCAACAATATTCCCATTAGTCACTCCCACCCTTACACTCCTTCATAGTTACATGACCAGAGCAAGAGCTGGAAGACCAACTCCAGTTCTTTACTCAGAAGTGGAGAGTTGTGTTCAGGCTAAAAGCAATTTTACATCCTAACTCAAAACCTGATTTTAAAAAAATCAGCTCTAAGATTACTGTGCAATTCCACTGTAATTCATCCCTTATATCAGCCTGAGAAGTCTGATAATAACAATCTTTACAACTACAGTTTGACTGATTCTCCCTAAAGCTAAGCTGAAAACTGGTAATCCCTTTTTTTTTTTTTGAGTACTGACATTATAGCCTGTTTTCATTTTGAAAAAACACTGGACAAGGAAAATTAAGAAGTTTTATGTCAAAGACTTTGAGGTAGAACATATTTGGTATGCATTATCTGCCTGAAGTGGAAATCTCCGCAAAATCAGTAGTATTTCTTAAAGTATTTTAATCTGAGAACTGCATTTTCTGATGGAAAACAGTTCTGCTGAAATTTTTCTAGAAAGCTTTCCTCAGCTTTGAAATCCAAGATGGAACAGGGAAAACAGAACCATTAATTGCAAACTCTCTCATATGGGAGCATCAAGCTGCCCAGAGAGGCCCTGGAAGAATCAGTTTTGCACCAAAACTATGCTTAAGCTGAACAAGGAGGTAGACAGGGTGACAATAATTAGTGATTCATTGATGTTCAGCTGTTCCTCCATGCTCTTAACCAGCTTGCAGCAGGGAAGCATTACTCACCTGCTCTAAGTAAACCAGTTGTCTATGATTGGCAAGTGAAGAGGGATTTGCCAGATAGCACCAATGATCCGGTTTTGGGGTTGCAACAGCTTTGTGAAGACAGAGGAGGCAACCATAATGTGTGCTGATAAAGCCAACAAACTTGGGACCAAGGTCTTTTATTTTCTTTCCTCTGATGCCAAGGAGAGGAGCATGCCTGGGTCTGCACAGAGTGTTCCCACTGAACAATGTCAGGCACACGCCAATTTGGAAGTCTGCCAGTCCAGGGCCACCTCAGTGAACTCATACTGCAAGGCAAAAGGAACACACAGAGACCAGACCTAGGTTATCACAGTCTTCCCAGAGAAGGCCAAAGCAACCATTTGTCATCATTATGTTCATTCTCTATTCTTATTTCTGCACTCCCTAGAAGATAAAGTAATGCTTACTAAGAAATAAAAGAAGGGAAAAGAACAACTTGAATACCTGAGACTGGCTAAACAGATGGAGATGATGATGAATAACCAGCATGGCTAGCATAACTCCTATTCTTTTTATGAATGTTGTACAATTTATGCTTAAAATATCAGAGCCTTGATTTATTACTTGCCACAGTGTAAAAAGGTTTTGATTGCTTGGCACCTCTCCTGCCTAAAAAAAAAAAATTGACAAGAGCATCCACCTGTGATGCTTCTCTGTGCATGCCTTGTACAGCTGAATCTTCAGACATTCACTTTTGCAGACTCAACT
Source organism: Aquila chrysaetos chrysaetos (assembly GCF_900496995.4). Taxonomy (NCBI): domain Eukaryota; kingdom Metazoa; phylum Chordata; class Aves; order Accipitriformes; family Accipitridae; genus Aquila; species Aquila chrysaetos. Next base: position 13,832,878 of record NC_044013.1, on the reverse strand, counting down.
TTAAGCAGCCCAGCAGTCCCAGCAAGTACCTTGTCAAATTGAAGTCTCAGCGGCTACTGCCAAAACACATTTCGCATGTGAAAGGCTAGAATGAAGGATATAAGCAGAAACTAGATAAAAAGAAAAACAGTGAAAAATGAGAAGGTAGAATCAATATTGTTTTACTTTTCTATGGTATTTTCCTATCAAAGAACCTTTGGATGCTGCATTCTGCACCTGTCTCTGGTTTTGCTCACTTCTCTTTAGCAAAGAAATTCCATGATCAGTTTTGCCTCCTCACTGTAGCCTAAAATACACTAGGAAAGTAACAGCCCACTGGCACACAGCCTACAGCTAAAGAATGCCAACAAGGTCAAAGATCAGGGACAATCCTTGTCTGCGCAGAAGGACACAGGATCTTCAGAAGGATACAGGATCTTGAATGCACACATAAAAACACACAAGCCCCTGATTTTACATTCTCATCCAACTGTTACCCCATTCCCACCACAGAGCTCTGTGGGGCCTGAGGCCAGACAGGGATGATGTCAACCTTTCCTCTGACACAGAGGGCCCAGGTATTGCAGCAAATGTTCAGCTTCTGCCCCACATCCATCAACCTGCTGGCTGAGCCCTCATCACAATCAATGGTTACCAGTTCTGGTCCTGTAATCCTAGCACACATTGAACAATCACCGAGTGACAGAATAATTCCAAAAAATCAGGATTCAATCTGGAGTGACAGAGGAGAATGAACCCATTCATGCTGCATCCTGCCATATGCCACTGCAGTCAAACCCACCTGAGCATGAATCAGGATGTCAGAATATGTCCCATGAAAGAAACAAATCAACTTAGGCTATTTAACCAAAAGTTTTCCCACTGGGAATATAGCCTCTGCGGACTGTCCCTAACAAAAGCTGATTCGCAGCTCTGGCAAATGACAAGAGCAAGTAGAGAAAATGATGCACCCAGATACTTCCATGTATGCAGTCCAATAAAATGGTAGAGTTATGATCATCAGCCCATAGAGAAGGTGGATGGCAGTATCAGGTTAATGCAAAACCAAGGAAAGACAAACAGAGTGGGCAACGGGCACTTGTGGAGGCATGTGCATTAGTTGTGTTATCTTGGATCTGATCATTTACACTAGCAGCCTTTGATTAGCTGCTTCCTTGTTGACACTAGGTCTGGATAAAGAACAGCAGAGTGTACTGGAGATTCTTCGTTATAACAGCTGAAATGAGTACAAACAAGGAAGCTAAAACAAATCACTGGCACACAAATTGCCATCACTATGCACAACATACACCACAGACTTGCCCCCTTAGCCTACAAGTAGATTCTCAAATGCTCCCCCCCAAAAGGAGATCCAGAATAGCAGGTCCAGGAGCTACAGTCAGCTTGTGTAGGTAAGGAAGAACCAAAGAACAACCTCAGCAGAACTGTGAAATGGTGGAGTATGAGCTCCCTATCTCCAGAGACAACACCTGAAGGAATCAGCATGGGTTAAGGCAATAAGGCAAGCTCTCAGCCTGGCCTTTGATGCTAACTTCTGACCAGCTGCCCGTGGCAACATTACTTCTCTTCCACTGTCTGATCTCTTCAGTGTTCAGGCTTTCTCCTGCTGTCTGTTCTGCTGCTGGAAACAGATCTTGCTTTGGGGGGATTGGCAAAGATGACTTTACAAAGACTCCAAACACTTTCTTTTTTTATCATTTTTGTTTCCTGTTTGAGGGGAAGTTTGAAAGAACTGATAATTCACTGTTGTGGTTTAACCCCAGCCAGCAACCAAGCACCACGCAGCCGCTCACTCACTTGCCCACCCAGGGGAAAAAAAAATAGTAAAACTCATGGGCTGAGATAAGAACAGTTTAATAGAACAGAAAGGAAGAAAATAATAATGATAACAATAATAGAATGACAATAATAATAAAAAGATAGGAATATACAAAACAAGTGATGCACAATGCAATTGCTCACCACTTGCTGACTGATGCCCAGTTAGTTCCCAAGCAGCAGTCCCCCCAGGCCAGCTCCCCCCAGTTTATATACACTAGGCATGACATCACATGGTATGGAATATCCCTTTGGCCACTTTGGGTCAGCTGCCCTGGCTGTGTCCCCTCCCAACTTCTTGTGCCCCTCCAGCCTTCTTGCTGGCTGGGCATGAGAAGCTGAAAAAACCTTGACTTAGTATAAACACTACTCAGCAGCAACTGAACACAGTGTGTTATCAACATTTTTCTCATACTGAATCCAAAACATAACACTATACCAGCTACTACAGAGAAAATTAACTCTATTCCAGCCAAAACCAGGACATTCACTTAGGTCAGAGGAACTGCTCAGTTTTAAGTTACTCCCCACTAGTAAAACCCATACAGCATATGTATAGGTTATGCACTGTGTTTGCAGTCAAGCATAGAAATACTAAAGGAGGAGGTTCCTCGTCTACCACTGTGTGAGCATGCCTCCACCAACTCCACTGTGCTACTCCCGATACATATTAGGAGTCAGCGTGATAAAAGCAACAGCAAGAGCTTAGTGGGAAACAGTTTTGAAGATTCCCAGAAGTTTCCCATCCTGTGCCACAAATCAAGGGCTTTCCAGGGGTGAGAGCAAAAACAAAAGAAATGCAGCACAAAGTGATCTGGGGGTTACATCTAGTGGTGGAGTCAGAGCTGCCATGCCAGGTTCAGAGCCACAGAGGGACCACCACCCTCATGTCCCTGGGGCAGGTGAGCACTAGTTCTCCCATGCATACAGCTCCTGAAGGGTGACCACACAGCTTTGTTTTCAGCTGTGCTGAGGAACCTTTGACAATGAACCTTGTGTTAAAACTGCTACATTCCTACTGAATGTGAGAAACTTAATAAAAAATTTCTAACAAATCCCCCCTGCACTATTAAAAACTCCCAGTAAAAAACTGGGAAACCAGTCAGCTGAAGCCCCAGGGGGGTAGGTACACTGGGACCTCAGTGCTCAGGTGAAGCTTCACCTGTAAGGTCTTCCTGAGGTCCTTAAAACTCAGTTGCTGAACATTTCTGGGCTTTTCAACCACTGTGCAGTCCATTGAAACCAACTATGAAAAAGCGTTTATAGGAAAATTTATTTTAAACTGCCACCTACATTCCCTACTGGTGGATGTCCTCAGTCACAGCTGTGTAGAGATGAAGCTGATTTTTTTTTAATTATCCAGAAAATCTGTCTGGAAGGCTTTGACATATAAACTGTGATAAGCTTGAAGCATCACTGTACAATGCTTGATAATAAAAAAGTTAAGTGTATAGTTTAAAACCTCATTTCTCATTGCCATCTTCTGGTCAGAATGGTGTAGTGTATTTTCTTGCTAAAACAAGCTGCATTATAGGGCACTGAGATGCAAGATAGGTCACAAGTGCAACTCTGGTTTGGTAGCTGTGATGTGCTAGTATGCAGGAAGGATATGAAAGCAGCTACCTGGTATTCACCATCTGTAACAGCTGCTCAAAAAGTGATTCTGTGAAAAATTATAAGTTTGAAGATCTTTGAAAACAAAGCTTACTGAAACCTTTCTCTTAAAGCCTTTATACGCTGAGTTCTTTCCCATACTTCAGTTATATTAAAAAGGTTATCAATCATTTCAGCACCTTCATCATGCTTAATAAAGGAAAAAAACCTCTAAGTTACAGTCTGATCTCTTCCAGACCAGTATCCTCAAGCAAACTTTAAACTTTGGGGCCAGTTTAATCTGCTTGCTGATGGGAAGTGGTGAATGAATTCCTTGTTTTGCTTTGCTTGCATGCACAGCTTTTGCTTTACCTATTAAACTGCCTTTATCTCAACCCACAAGTTTTCTCACTTTTACCCTTCTGATTCTCTCCCTCATCCCACAGTGAGGGAGGTGAGTGAGCAGCTTTGTGGGGCTTAGTTACCAGCTGGGGTGAAACCACAACACCCTGACACCTGGATGGGAAGAGACTCTCCATTTCCTCGGTCCTTTCTGCTTTTGGAGTCATCTGCAAAAAGTAAGGCTCCTTTGTCTAAGCTGAGAAGTTTTCTCTGCATCATTGTGGAAGAGCATTGCTCAAACCCAGCTTTCCCAGTATTTTCCCATCTTGAATACAGCATCCCAAGCAGCTTCACCTGCAGCTTATTTAAACACACAAAAATTCCTCCAGATTTCTAAAAAATTAGTCAGTCCACAGAGCTTTTGTCCAGCTCTCCCTGCAGACTGGAGGACAAAGGAGAAATCTGGATGCCCTATACTTGCCTACATCTTCATTGGGGAGCACCTGCCCTGTGGCCATGAGTCACACCACAATGGGGAAGCAGTTGAATATTTACACACATCACACCTCTTGAATCTATAATAATTTTGACAATTTACAGCCAATCCCCAAGCTCTGCTCTCTTTAGCCTTTAGTTAAACAAGCTGGAGGGTTTAACTGTGAGTTTAAAAGAGAACAACAAGAAAACCCCAATGAGCATAAATAAGTTTAAGCAGAGAGAATAAATATAGTAGGATAGAGGAGGAAAACCACAAACATCATAGCAGTAGGTATTTGCAATAACCAAGTTCCCTGCTCCTCTTGCAGAAATACACCTGAGTCAAGGAGTGGGACAGTGCCAGAGAGCTGCTCCAGGTGCACTGGGATGGTTTGTAATTCTTCCTCAGAGCAGCACAACACAGGCATTTTGCTTATGCTTTCCCAGACACTCTTCACACTGCCCCATTTTCCCTGTGCTCTCTGGAGATGGTTCAAGAGAGTCCTATCTCTGAAGCACCATCACATGCAGGCAATGAGGGGGCTGCTCATGCAGGTTTTCTCCAACCCCTGGGTTATTCATCGTGTGTTACTGTGACAGCGCTGATAGTCTTTGGTAGTCTCAGCCTGGCTGCTCTTCTCCCAGTTCTGTTGGTAATCTGAACTGCAGACCATCTCTCTTCACCTCTTGTTCGTAATAGCTTCAGCATGTAACTTGGTTAAAACCAGGATTACAAGGTCTTTTACCATGACATATTTTTTCAAAGACTCATTTATTTCCTGAGCATTGGATTTGAGTGGTATCTAATTGTATATTCCTGTTTTACAAGCAAGCAGCTAGATAAATCCCTCCTCTCTTTGGATTCTCTCTTAATTGTTCAAACTGTTTAGTGGATAAAGAGGTGGATTATACAAATATATAGAATCTATAAACAAATATAACTATTTTACTCAATAACTATTTTAGAATACCATTAGGGTGTTGAAACGACGTTGCATCCACAATCAGATTAGGCCTGTCTCTGTATATATTTATACAGACATCAGTCTTCAGTTAAACTTTTTTACCCAGTAGCGGCCCTGCTTTTCTGGGTAAGCATTGGTATCAAAGTCCCATAAAACAAATACTTGTGATGACATCCACACTCTTAAATCTCACTTATTCAGAGGGTGGAAACATGCAGCAGTTCCTTCATGAGTATCTCAAGAAAAGGCTGTGTCCAGATTTGATTGGAAGCAACTCCATGTTCCAAGTGGGTCAGATCTGTTATGATGGATGCCATTGTTTAAGTCTCAGAGCCACTGTTACTGCTTAAAGCATTCAAACCACACCTTAGCCAGTGTAATATGCTTTTACATCTAGCAAAAGCTGGTTGTTTTTGGTTTTGGTTTTTTTTTTTTAAAAAAAAAAAAGCCTTGGACATTGACTCACTTGCACTAGAGAAAAGGAACAGATCATATCACCTGCATGCTCCTTTTACAAGCTGTACAGCCCACTGAGCCTGAAAGCTAATAAACAGTGATAAGAAACATCTGGAAAGACCAAGTAGCAGAAATCCAGACAAGAGTTATTCTGGCTTTTTTCTACTTATTCCCTGAGCAAGTGAAATTTTTTCTTGTTCAACTCTGCCATGGTAAGCTAGTTAATAGATCATTCACAATGAAAACATAATTAGCAACAATTAATAAAGGGGAAATGGCTTGCATAACAGCATACACACGAGGACATCTTGCCAGGAGACTGCTTACAAAACACCACTTATTGGCACTATAATTACAACTATCTGCTACTTCCATTGTATTTGCAGGTTTATGTTCCACTGCATAAGTTGTGCACAAAATTGCTCTAAGACCAAATTCCGAACACTTAATAAGTCTAAAATTTTTGGATCTGTCCCACTAGTAACATTTTGCACCCTTGGGTGCTACTGCATGTGCTAGGTGAAGAACAACATATGAAACCAAAGAGCTGTGCCCAACAGACAGCAGTGGGTGCTGGCAAAACTGCAGCACAAAACAGAACAAGTTGAGGTGGTTGAGATTAATCCAGTGGAACAGCTGCAGCTTTGAGGAAGTCCAGGAGGCTCCTCTGAAGTTATTCAAATAAAGAACATTTACAGGAAGGAATCACACATAACAATTTAGGGGTTTCACCATCTCTTAGCAGCAGCCAGACTCTCATATCTGCAGTTTGTGGTTGCAGAGCATTTTACACTGAGGTTGTCAAGCTTACAATTCATGGACTGTGTGGAGGCCACTGGCTGTGTGCAGGTGGCCTGCATTAAGTACCCATATGCTGTACAATTTCAGCTTTCAGGTAGTAAAGAAAGTTCAAGGAAAAAATAAGGATTAGGCAGGGAGAGTAGAGGGGAAGAAAAACAGAAGTCAGAGGAAGAGGAAATGGGAGGAAATCAGGAAAGGAAGAGAGAGGCAAGGCAGCAGCTCGTAAGAAGTGGCTTCCCTTACAAAGCAGCTTGGTCAGACACTACAGATTTAGATACTAGGCTGTTTGATGATGAATCAAAGGCTGGAATCCCCTGGGATGTCTGTGCAAGCACTGCCTGAACGAGTACACTGAAGAGTGCTATAATCCCCACATGTGAACTGTTACCAAAGCCAACAGGACACACTGAAACCCAGCATTCATCCTGCAGTCCTCAGCCTTGTTCTCTGATCTTGGACCATTTTAACCAGTTTATTCTGAACACTCAGACATGAGGGTTCAGGTTCCAGTCAAGCAGCATAAGAAATGCATGGACTATTGCAGCTGAGGCAAGGGAGACGCTGGCACTGCAGCCTTTATTGTTTGCACAGCAAAGGCTCTGGTTTTGCCTCAAAACACAATAGGTTGATTCAAAAGAATTTTCCCTTGAAATAACTCATCTAAATCATATGACAAAATAGATTTTTAAACAAAAACTAGTTTCTTCAAACCCCACAGCTCTTCTAAGAACTAGAAACTTGGCCAACATGTCCTGCAATCACTGGGTTCTGTTCCTACTCCACCACTTTATCTTTCCCACTGGAATGAACGCAAATGCTAACAACAACTTCAAATAAGACATGGAGTCCAATTCTGCTGGGGTTTCTGGAGGAAGGCTTGCTTGGGCTGTTTTAGAAGCATCATATGTAGGTTTTGGAGTCAAAATTCCTTACAGTATTCATTGCTCAAGCACAGTTCCTAATACTGTGGGGCTGTGATCAAGACCATGACAGCTCCACTTCTCTTCCTGATACCTTATGAGTTGCTCTTTTTCAGAGGAAATTCTTGGTCCCTATATTTCTGATCGAGACTGACAGCAAAAACTTAGACATACATGTACTTTTGTACATAGATACACACACGTAGTATTTAATCTTGCAAACATTTATTCATCCAAACAATGCCATTTACATCAACAAAAAAGCATCCGTAATCAAGAGTAAGCACATTTGCAGGGCCATATCTATGTTTATATTGTGGTGAGTATATATAGAATAGATGATTTTTATTCTATTAAGTAGTGAAAGATATTTGAGCTGGAAGTCCTTTCTGCATTATAACTTATTGTATTGAGCACTATTTAAACAGCACAGGTACTTGTGCTACTACAAAATACCTGTTACTTTATCTGCTCACACATCAAATTGATCTGAGGCTTTTCCTCAGGAGGAGTAGTAGTCAAGGAACAGATTTCCACTTCAAAACCCAAATGCCAGAGCTGTCCATTTTCAGCTGCACCAGTGATACATTGCTAATGATGAATAGCCTCAAAAGACTGTCTGCCATGTTGAAGAGCTGGAGAGAAATTGTACTAGAAAGAGGTAGGAAGCAAAGGACACTGCTTTCTCTCCAAACCAGGTAAGTTTCTAGGTCTGAGATGAAAATTGGAAGTTGCAAAGAAAAACAAAGTCATCTGGGGAGCACATCATTTCTTGTCTCAGAGCTTGCTGTTAGAAAAGCTTGCAACACAGATGTGATGACATTTTAGTTCTGGATACAGGCAGCTCCTGAAAGACTGTGCTAATACATCAAGGATTGTAGCTATCATGGTCCCTACTGGCAGCCTTGCCCAGCATTAATTCACTGAATTTGATAATCCTGAAATTATTTGGGGGGGGGGGGGGGTGGTTGTGGTTTGCTTCAAATTCACCAGCTCCCTTCACCCTCCCAGCACTATTCATTAAAACAGATTCCCAAAACCCACCAAATAGTTTAACCTGTCACCAACATTAGTTAGCTCAACCTAGGCAGATAAAAGCTAGGTTTGAAAAATATTAATAATAACAGCAAAGAGAGCAAGTTCCTCCTGAACTAATGAATAGTTCTAAGTATTTTCAACAAGCAGAATAGGTTCTGTGGGTTAAACAATTCTCAAGGCATTCACAGAAGCAATCCTAGCTATTTATTCCCAAGAGCAACCATGTCTGCTGTCTGCCAACATACCTCACCCACCTTTACATAGTGCCAGTGACAACAGCATCACCTTTAGAATAGGGTCTATTATTGGTAACTCCTGAATTCCAGCCCTTTCTGGTATGTGAGCTTATGAAAAGCAAAACAAAGGCATCTGGAGCTTGGATATTACTCTAGTATTTACATTACAGCAGCACCTGAAAATGTGACCAAGACCACACAAAGGTAGGTGCTCCATACACACTAAAAAGATAGTACTTGCCAAAAAGGAGTTTACAATCTTGGCATACTATGGGGTCTTGGTCAAGCCTATTCATGTAGTACTAACATCTCCAGGGGTCACAGTCCTGAACCTCCCTCTGCAAGGCTGGCTTCAGTGACCACTGAGTCAAGGGCCAGATTCCTGCACTACACCCAGCTAAGGAGCATATGGAGAGGTAGTAGCAGCAGGCTACTGCAACTATTCATTCTCAAAGCAAGGTCTGCATGGGGTGCAAGAGTGGTATATGCCTTAACCCACTTTTGTCACAATAGAACAGAAACTTTGAAAGTAAAGGCACCTCTTTAAAACACTTACCCACTTTGAAGACTGCCTGGACAATTCCATGACTAAAACAGTAGATGTAAGAACTTCAGCTACTGCATAGATATCTTCTGCATCCAAGGTATCAAGCATATTTGCAAGGACTGACTGGCAGCACAGCAGCTCACCAGCCAGGACCCCATCCACAACACCCAAGCAAGGCAGGCTACAGAAAGCAGCCAGGTTCAGCTGAGAATCCAGATCATCAGAGAAATCCATGGTGATAAGGCAGGTTTGAAGTTGAACCAGGGAGCCAATCCACAGGTCAGATCCAGTGATGGCCAGGCAGGTCCACAGTGGCAAGGCATATCCAGAGTCAGGCCAGGAAGTCAGTCTATGCACTGGGATCTGGATCTATGGGGTTCATCACCAAAAAATAGCATAGACCAAGCTGCAGACCAGCACCTCTTCCACCCAGCATCATTCAAACCAGAGCTCAAAGGCCCAGCCTGAGCTTAAATAGGATCCCTGGGCCAATGAGCAAGGGTAGTGGGCTGTTGTCCCAGGTGAGGTTAGTCAGGGCAATTAAGAGCTATTAGTGCCTTCAGGGCCCCAACCCATGTGTAGAAGCACCATCTTAAAGGTTGTGATTGCACATTTGTCAGCAGTGCCATTAGCCACTAGAAGAAAGGGATGAAATTACTCTAGGTTCCTTGAGAGTTTCTGCAGCCTCCTGCTTGCTTGTTGCCCATCCCTTAGCATATTAATCCATCCTAGAGAGAGGTTTATGCAGCTGTGGCTTGAACAAGTAAGCAGTTGCCCGTGTAAGACAAGTAGAAAGCTCAAAGCAATTAATAGAAAGCTCCTTTCCTGTGATTTGAGTGGACTTTGAATAATCGTGCAAAAGCACATCAGCACCTATTGTGCTGGGAGCCACAGGGACACTGTGTGCTGAAGAAATCATTCACACCACTCATCTGGCTGCTGCGTTAAAGGTTTATTTTGCTACTGCTTTCCTCTCCGGAGCCCCCATTTCAGTAGTTATACCCATGTTGCCCGTTAGCCCCGTCACTAGCACTGCTCCATCTGTCTTTCAGTTGGTGACATATGGGAAAACAGCTCTGATCAATTTTATTTCCAAATCGTTTACCCAAAATGGTATATATTGTTCTGGCTGATTTCAACTGGAATTTGTTCATACTTTTCAATGCAAAATGAGATTAGAGGTCAATATTCTGACTTGCTGATGAAGTGCCACATGGAGATGCACTGGGTACAAAGGTCACTCTGTCTACACTCCAGTTACATACTGTTTGAGCAGTGAAATGTGAGTTCAGGTAAAGGCAAGACAAGTTTGTTTTGAAACAAAACTGTGCTCTTGATTCTAGAAATTAAAAGAAATGTTGGAACTTGAGGGAAGAATCTTCATGATGGCACTGCCAGAGCAAAGCAAAACTGACTCTGCAAGCCAAGAAGAAATGTTTAGCAACAGCCTCAGCTTTTGGGGAATCTACTCCACAGGTCACCTTTCAAGTGGGACAGGATCCATACCTCCACCAGCTTGATACATATAGAGACAGCAATGACACATTGCTAGTGTGCTGTCATGGATGTCTTAGTGCGTGTATGTATGTGTACACAACAGTTCAGATTTCCATGATATTCTGATTGTGCTCCCTTTTCCTCTGGTGAAACATCTCTCTGACATATCCCAAAAGAACTTAAAAAGTGGAAAAGGAGGAAGAAATGCCTTGCAAAGCAACCAAAAGCCATTTCACCTCAAAGATGCAGGGCAGAATATGGACCTGGCTTGCAGAAGATGATTTCCATTGTTTCATTTTTATTTTCTTATTAAAAGAATCACTGAGAACTTTTAGTCTCACATTTCTTGTTTCCCCTTGGTAAAAGAGTTTCTCTGCTCCTTCAGTACACTCATATCACTAATTTTTTTAATGCTCTAAAGCCTGGGATGATGACTTTCACTTGACCTCCTCTTTTACCAGCCAAAAAGCCAAGTCAGAAACCTGTTGTATTTGATGCAATATAAACAGTGAACACACTCCAAGAGCTGTAAAAGCTAAAAGAGGTGAACTACATAAAGAAATAGCTTATAAAAGAAGTCAGAGAGAAGATGCTGTACAGTGTATTTCCTATTGGTAAATGTGAGTGTGGTATCCAGCAGCCTGAGAGCTGACAGCTGGACTTCTGGGACCATTGGATCTCAGAGAGACTGATCCTATTTAATTATATTCCTTTTGCTTGTTGTTTTGTCTTCCCAGGACTTCTCCAGCATGTGTCTTTTTGTTATGTGTACAGAGAGCTCTTAACAGAGTGGGACTGAGTTTCTCAGAGAGGATCCAGACTGCTTGACTAACCACATCACTGCACTCATACCAGTAGTCTCCACTCTTGATCATTAGCAAGAGAAAATGTGTGGGAGAAGTGCCATGGAGGGCCTAGGTCAGAGAAGGAAAGGAATACTAGAAGCATTTGGAGAATGAGGATATGGAAAATAGCCGTGAACAATTTCCAGAAATGTCCCAGGAGATCATTGCCTTATTCAATGCCTCTCATTCCTGCCAGCCTATTTTTGTCTCAGCCCTGAATGTGTCCATCTCAGTATATGCAGCTAACTTGGTAATTTTTAACTCATGGCACTAATTGAAATGTTATTGAATGTGATTAATTAGAACTGGAACAAGCCTTTAACAAAGAATTTATCAGATCCTTTTCTGCTCCCTCCACTGACTCACTGCCTCCCAATGGCTTTGAAACTTGCAACTTGGACATGCTCATACAATCCTTGGCAGGTCCCAGGTACCTGAACTCCACTGGAACCTGCTGCCTTATGGGCATGATGCCAGCGTAGGCAGCCTGGACCTCCTCCACCCAAATATGAGCCACAGGGTGGGCCAGGTTTTTTTTCTTACACATTTTCATCTCCAAAAGCACTGAGACTGGCTCAGCAAAGCACTGCTTGGAGCTGCAGCACTCAGGTCAGATTAATTGAGCTGGAATAATGCACACACCATAGCAGGACAACAGAAGGATTTGGAAACCAGCCTATCTAGGCTCCTAGATTTCAATGGGAACTTAGATCTGAAGTACAGATTAGGTTCGAAATTTGTTTGTGGCACAAACAGAGTGGCAGAAGGTTTAATATTACATGCAAATATATTAGAATGACTTAAGATAACTCTGGACATATGTATGGATGTACACACAGAGATACATATACATTCCTCTCAAGTCCAAGACTTTTTATGCATCTTGTAATATTCTTGACCACAAAGATGTCAAGTAACACTGAATTCCCATCCTGACTGTACCTGGATTGGAAAACATAGTTTTAATTGTTTTTCTACTTGGCATTTTTTACTTCATTGGCCATCTCTTCCTCTATTTATTCCCCATGGAAGCAAGCAATTAATACCTTACCTCAGAGGTCTCTGAGCAGGAAAACTGCTATCCTTGTATCAACTGGCAGCTCTTGGTAATGGGTGCCAAAGAAAGGAATGATTTGATGCCAGGAGCTGCTCATCGTTCGGAATATGGACCCAGAATACAGGTTCTGCCTGCCCAGATGAGGATGATGGTTTTGATCTTATTCCTGTAACTTCTGCTGAGCATGTCTTATACAGGAGAGGAGCATGAAGACAGCTAGAAGGGAGATTTTAACTTAATTACTTGTCAACCAAAACATTGTTTTCTTCTAAATGAAAAAGCAGTGTAGTAAAGCCAAAAATAGAATGATGTTTTTCTAAACCATTAAAACGTTTTTTAAATTCAATGCTTCCATTTTTTATTTCCAAGTGATCTTTCAAAATGAAATAATAATTGGGATTTTTACTTGTTTCAAGGGAAGTTACATTTCTTTTTATTCTGGAATTCAAAATATGCTGAAATTATGACTTCTCCTCAAATGTTCAGTTCTGCTATGTGACAGGTTCAGGCCAAAATCACTCAAAAACTGGAGAACTTTCAGACTGTTCTACACTGAAAGTCACACAAATCGTGAGAAATAGCATCTCCCAGAAATTATTTCAAGCACTAACTGAGGTACCCCTTCTGCATGTACAAAATTGAGCTTCTTTTAGGTGGTTGCATGAAACTGAGCCTTCAAATAAACTTAGTTGGGGAAAGTCTTCTATCTTATCTGAATGTAGATGGAAGAATTCAAGTCCTGGCTCAAGAAAAACCAAATTTATTAAACTAACTCCAAAATATGCCCAGGCAATTGCTTACTCACAGAAAATTATGGCAGTTTGGAAATTAAAAAAAAACCAACAAAACCACATACGAAAGCATGGCAAAGCTTTCCTCTTGATTTGTTTAGTGCCCAAGCAAGACACTAAATCCAGATGTGTTTCACCCCTGGCCCAGCCATGAAGCGGCAGAGTGATGGGTGAGTGGCGCATCAAAGCTTTGGACAACACCAGACTCAAGGGCCTGTCCTGTTCTCCTTAGCTAAGTACATGCTGCTTAGGTATCTTGAGAGAAGAGAGATGCAGCCTGGCATCAGCTCAGCTCAAGTATTATTTTAAAACATGAGGCACAGCACGTTTACACAATTGGACTGAAAAACAAACAGAAGTAGGTTGATAGTTATTTGCACTAGACTTAGAGTTCCCTTTTATATGATGTCTCAACTTACAAAAAATACACATATTTAATTCTAATTTTCCAAGACCTTCGTATATTCATCATCATGGTAATGTGCTTTGGCACCTGAGACCAAATGAAAAGAAATGAGGACAGAACAAATATATACGAAGAAAGTTCAGTCCTACCCACTTATTTGAGCTAATCATCTGTACACTGCTCAGAAAACAAAAGGCAATCCAAATAGGCTGTTTTTCCTGATTTGCCTGGAGAATGTAGAGCAGGTAGAGTATGTCACCTGGAGGGTGAGTTCATCGTTATTTCTCCTGCTGGCTTGCCAGAAGTCCTATTTTGGAAGCATTGGGCTCAAGTGTGGAACCAAAAAAAAAAAAAAAAGTGACTTAATAACAAGTTGCCAAATTTGGAATGAAAAAACGCCTCTCATTCTTTCATCAGTGGTAACTTCAGTGGATGTTGTGGGGCAACTTGTAACAGAAACCAGCAGCAATATTTCAGCAGTCTCCAGTTCTCTCTCTCTCTAGGTCCCCATCTGTATGCATGGGATACTAACATTTTTCTGACGCACTGAGATTTTGAGAGGATAAAGAGGTCAAAACAGGGGGGAACAGGAAGGGGTTGTTATCAGATAACATAAGGTATTTTCGCTTCTGCTCCATGTGTGTAGATACAGCACACTTCAAACCAGCTAGTAACGGCCCATCCAGTGGTACAGCTGTGCCACAGGGAGCTCAGGACCCTGCCCAGGACCGGGGACAGATGCTGAGGCAACCAGTCCTCACTGTCATCCCCGTGACATTGTCACACTCGCAAGTGTGAACTTACCCATCTCTGGATGTGTGTCTGACACATTTTGGGGGTATTTCATTTTGCAATGCCCTGTCAAGAGCTCCATCTCTCTTCTAAAGTCGCAAGATCCAACTCCTGTCCAGCATGATCAAGACCTGTCCTTACTTTCAACGTGTTTTGACCAGGCAGTGGTGGGACATTTGCTTGCTACCAGATACTTAAATTCCTTTTCCTTTCCACCTAACAAATATTTCTCCAAGCCAAACACAGAGTTATATTGTACACAGTCTTTGAAATGTACGTTTAATTTTCAAGGAGGCTGCTTCAAGGAGGGCAGCATACTTGTAGGTATTTTGAACTAGCAAAAGAAAAGGAAAAAGATAATGCCACAGTGGAGAATTGAAGCATGACTTTCCTGATGTTTGTTTTTTTTTCTGTGCCAGCAAAGATTCAATAGTGTGGAGGATTTGTCTGCGAAGTCATTCTTTGCCCTCCCTCCCTTTCTTTCCATTTCACCACCCCCCGCCTCAGCTGTAGTAGTTCTTTATTCACATGATAGTTCATGAAATGCCTCATTTGCAAAATAAAATATCACCAGCACCTGTTAGGTAAAGGAAATCATGGCCAGCATGGTGCTACCTCTCCACAGGATAAAAACAGATCAGTGACACGCTCAGGTGGGAAAACCCATTAGGAAACTACCCACACTGCAGAAGCTGGTGGGTGTTGCAAGATGTATTTCTCTTTTCAGTCAATTATAAACCACTGTGTTTGCAGAAGTGGTACGTAAGCTGCAAAACTGAGGCCATGACTATTCATATTCACTGAGTCGCTTATTTTTGCTAAGTTCAAATATGCCCTTAAATCCCGAGGCTGTACATTGAGTTTCAAGGCCTGTGTTTGTAAGGAATTTCCACGTGCAGATCTCATATCTGTAAGGAAGGTCGGCTGATTAATTCTCTCTGTATCAGTTTTCCTTCCATGAAATCTGTGTCCACAAAGGCCTGGGAAAACAATGGGCAAGAAGAGGGCAAGGCTTCTACCGAGATTGTCTGGAAAAGGATAGATCCCTAAAGTCAGATTCTGTCAAAAAGCAACTGCAGTTACATGGATCGACCTCTACAGATTACACCAGATCACGGGTTTCTTGGGTGCTGATGGTACAGCACTTCAGCATTATCAGGCCTCACAGATTTAAAAATTAAATAGAACATGGTAGATCCAGTAGGTTATTATTTTGTCAGAGTTGTTAACAATCCTTTACCCTTTAATTGCCCGTAATTTCCTTAAAAGTCCTGCAAAAAGAACATTTAAAACTTTTGGTTATTGAAGAAGTAACATATCTTAATTGAAAGCAAACTTTCAGCCAAAGAGGTTTTTAGCAAAAGATCAGAACTATTGACCTTTTCTAGAACTTACTTAATTTTTTTCATTATAAAATATTTTAACAAAAAATGCATAGGAGAGCTAGACATCGAATTTTGTTCTGATTTTCAGCACCATCATGAACCTTCTTCTAAGTTTTCATGGTGACTGTTACTTATGGGTAAACAATTGAGGATAAAGTGAGTCTCTCTTATTACTGAAATGGTGGTTGACATCAGGTGGGGTGTTGGCACCTACGTGCATGTGTCTGAGAGAAAGAAGTTTGCATTCAGTAGTTTTATGGAAAGTCCCAAGGAATAAATCAAGAAACCTTTCACAATCTGCCACTGTAAACTCGGAGATCTTGCCAACACTTGAACAAAATGATCCCCCAGCTCACTTCTGGAAGATATTTAATCCTTGGGGGTAGCAAGGTGGCAGAAGTAGTGTCTGCTTTTTACCTCCACATCCTCTGACTCAGCTCGGAGCAGGACATGCTGCTTGGCAGTTGCTACCTGTCCACCAGCCTGTACAGTGGCTTTGTGAGGATCAGATGCGTGTCAGCCCATCTCGCTCTCTTTCTCTTCTCTACCTCTCAAAAGAATCAGTCTCAGCTGATTTGACTTGATTTCTTTGTCAGCAGAAAAAAGCAAAGTGTGTACACTCAGGTCAGAGCGTGGGGCTGGTGCACAGACATCCAGGTGCAATGGCGAGGAACACTTAATCCCACTCCCAACAGCACAGCCTCCCTCACGCTGCACCCTCTGCCCTCGTAGTGCTACAGTTACTGTACCTTAGGCAGCTCTGGTGAAAGAAGGATTTGATTACAGTCATCTGAAGGGGCGGTGGAGGTGAAGGGCGTGGCAGAGGAGGAGACGTGGAGATTTGCACTCCTGTGATGGTCAGTGGGTTGTTGGCCCCAAGGCTGAAGGACAAGCCATCGGCAGTGCTGGGACGCTGCAGGTGGGCAGCATCATACCCCAAAGGATAAATGCCTTCATGATAAACGATTTTCTGGATGTGTGGAAAATGCTTTGGCATGAAATTTCTTCCTAGTGGAAAATGTTTTGGCATGAAATTTCATACAATGTAAAGCTGCTCTTGAAGTCCTGTGGCACATACAGGTCCATCAGAGGAAACCCAGGGTTGCTCCCTTTCTAAGGAGGGTTTCCCAGCCCCAACAATTTGGCATATTGTACAAATAAGAATTTTATTTACATGGAAATAATAAAAGACCACTCATATTTTAAACAATTCCTATCTGTCACAACAAAAAAAGTTGCATTTCACATGGCATGCAGGCAGACAGGTGACACAACACAGTCAGCCTCTGACTCATTTAATTTCTTACTGTTACTTTGTGGTTTATGCTGGAATTTCCTAGCCATGAAGCCTTCAAATTCACCGAGGATCATCTGTGGATTTTGTAAGACTATGCCCATATTTGCAAGTACGATGGACTCAGAGGAGCAGAGCCATGGACCAGGAAAATTTTTGCTGAGGACTTGACATCCACAGTAAATGTATTTCATGGATGGATTGTTTTGGGGTTTGGTTTTTTTAATTTCTCTTTTTAATTCATGCCATCCAGAGTCTGGTCCTAGGGATTGATTTCCCAGTAGTGACTGGAATGGATTAGGAGAGCATGTACTCCGGATAAGTTTTCTCCAAAGGGACACTAATTCAAGCATCCTTAAGATGGCACCAAAATGCAAACCCATCTACTTCCAAAGCGAGCTCCTGATCTGAACTGAAATACTCATGCAGACACACACTCAGGTCTTCGCAATGGTTTTAATTAATGGATCTGTAATCTCAATCCATATTTAGGAAGAAAATCACAGTTAGCAGTGCTAAGAGAAAAAAATAAGGACTCTATTCCTCGAGTATTTGTATGCTCTGGGATCACACCAGGTAAGGTATTATGGTTACTAAGGATACGAGATGAATATGGTTTGCTCTGCCTTGATCTCAAAGATTGTTGATCTGTGAGTTTTAACAACCCTCCAGCTGCACATAAAGCTAATGTAAGAAACTTCTCATCTTGTTAAGTAAGGGATGGGCCTATTTTTCTTTCTGTAAATCTCACCTGACCTTGGGGTAGTGGAAAAAAAAAAAGGGGGGGGGGGGAGTAAGACTGAGAAAAGAAAAAAAATAAACAAGAAATTAAGCATGGGATAAGATCAACACTACTATTCATTTGTCCTAAGTGTGTGAGATAAATTAAAGAATAGAGATCTCTATCTGGGCAAAATGTGCATCCAGTACCCTTCTTCCCCTCCAGTGAAGTAGGAAATATGTAGTTTATGACCAGCTGGGACAATCTCTACTGAATGGCTTTGAGGCAATAAATCACAGAAGCTGGTTTGTCCACATTTCTTTCTTTTCTTCAGACTGTTTGGCTAAATCTCCCACAGAGAAAGTTACACCATGCAGGGGATTCAGCAAAATGCATGAAAAATGTACTCAGGTCACCTACAAATTCTTCAGCTCTGGCCAAGGTCCAGTTGTGGCTTTGATACAAGACAATGCCTTACTGCTCTCCTTCCCTGAATCCTATGAGGGCAGCTGTTTAAACATTTATCATTAAATGTTTCAAAAAAGAGAGCTCACTCTAGTACAATGATGCTATTTGAGCCCTCAGTTTTGTTTCCGGGACCTATAGAACACATGTGGGTTTGGGTGGGGTCATCCCATAGTCAGATTATTTTGCTCACGTTCATGCTAAATACCTCACTAATATTTTTTTTCCCTGTGTTCCTGATTCTTCACAAGCTGGTTCAGGAAATCCAAAGCTGTGACAAAGACTCAGCATGTTGGGAAAAGGCCTCCTTACAGCTGCATCAAGGAGAAATTGAGCCAGAAGAAAGCTGGCTTGCTTTCTCATGCTGCTTCCACCTGTTTCTCATATCCATCCTCTCCAATTCACTTCTCAGATTCATTCAGCCTATCCCCTTCTAAGGATTCTGTGGGTGCTACAAGTCTATGTAAGACCAAGAAGGACAGAAGAACTTCCTGAAAGAGAAATGCATTGAGTTACTAAAGACAGAGAAACTCCTTCTGGCTCTGACAGTTCCTCAGCAACAAATAGTTGCATTTGGGAGAATCATATGTCCTTGCCAAGTTCTTAAATGTTTTCCTGTGGATTGCTTTTGTCACTGCTGGAGACAGCACATCAGGATAGATGGACCTTTGGACTGAGGCAGTACAGCCATTCTCCTGTTCACAGGAGACCGCTTACGTGGGGAACCAGCATCCTTCTCCTGTGGACAGGCAGGCTCCAAAAGGGACAGCAGCCAACTCATTTCACAGTAGGATACCAAGAACCACTGTCTGAACGACCTTCCAACCTGAACCAGGCATGAGTCAATCATCTAAAAATGTAAAACCGATTGCCACTTTCAGAGGTCCTGTGTGGCTGTGGATCTACTCTGTGTTCTGGAAACATGGTTTCAGGAAAGGTTTGATTACCCCTGAGAATGTGGATTATTAAACATCAGTGTGGACTTCATGGCATGTGTTCGAAGGCTGCCAGGTTGCCTGTGCTGTTGCGGTGCAGCAGGAAGCAACAGCATAGCCAGCCAGTCTGCACCCAGTGCTAATCTGAGCCTCTGTTTGCCTTTCAACAGCCAACTTTCTTCAGCCTGGGTGGCTGAAATGAGGCAGCTAATGTTATACTTAATGACCTATTTAATGGCCCATTTTCCAGAAGTGATGAGAACTTACAATTATCCCTGTGCTCAGTGTGAGCTGTGGCTGCTTAGCGATCAAAAAGTCCAGACTAGGCATTCAGATGCCTCATTTTAAATGGGTAGAAGTAAAGAAAATGTAGCCTTAGATCCTTGTCCTTCCTGCAGTAAGGTCAAATATAGAAACATCAAAATAAAATACACCCTCTCATTGACTTTCATGGGACTCTCAGTGTGAGCTGGGAGAGTTCGTCTTTCCCAAAAGCAAAGTAGCTCCAGCCAGTGGCTCAACAACTGCTGCATGCTCTGGCCTCACTCTGCATCATGTGGGCCACGTGTGCTGCCCACAGATAGTTCAGCAGTCTCTGCTGAGAGTGCCAATTGGAGCTGGATGCCCGCTGGTGCAAATCTGTGATCCCATTGACTGGAAACTGGCCTTTCCAACCTCTTTTGTGTCGTCATAGACCTCCCTGACCATTACAGGCACCCTGCTCATTTCAGGGATTTCAAGGTAATAAAAGATTTCAGCTAAATGGCTCTATGTAGGACATGTGCACAACTCAAAAAGCAATTATTTCTCAGCAGCAAGGCCTGAGCACAGGCTTTGTTGATTTTGGCTCAGGGTTGGATGTACTGACTCACTTGAGGAGCTATTTATGAGCTGACTCGCCATGTCAGGGTAAAGCCCTATGGACAGAAAAACCTTTCCTGTGCAGGAAAAAAATATGCTGGCACTCTGGAAAGGGAAATCTTGCTCCTCATATGAAATCCCTTGTCAGCCCACTGCAGGCTCTTTCCATCTGGAGGTCGACCCACCTCCATGGCACCAGGTACACCTGCCAACAGCCAAACTGTTTCTGCCATGTGAGCTGGCCCAGTGACTTCCACTCTCCACATGAGCGGGACTTAGAGGCAGAGTAAGGAATGATAGAGACTGACTGCAGACATTGATTTGAATCTTGGTACTCAAAAACTTCTAGCCAAGTTGGTTGAAAAATAGGTTTTCAGGTCTGTGAAGACTAGTGGAAGGTTTTTTGTTTGGTTTGGGGTGGGGGTGGGGGGGGGGATAAGCGTTTCACCCAAAGCTGGAACATTTTGGATTGAAGTCTTTTGGTCAGCAGATCTTGAAGTCCACCACTTATTTTAGAAACACCAAAATATTTCTGCTCCTAATTTCAGGAGACTTAATATTCATCAAGATGCTGAGAATCAGCAAGTTCAGCAGCACAAATTGCAGGTTTAAAGAGCCAGGGCTTCTTGATGCATAAGCACTCTCCAAAGGCACTTTAGTGCACACCAACATGAAAATAGCTTACTTTTGGGACAGCATCAACAGATTTTACACCTACACATGAGATACTTCAGGTTTCATTGGCACCTTTTATTATCCTGGCTTAGGTGGGTTTTCTCAATATGTTGAGGATTCAGCCACGCCAAGAAAAATGTTCTGTTGCCCTGGAGTTGTCATCTCTAGTCATTCTCCCAGTGTCCTTCTCTGCCTTCTCAGTCAACTTTTTCCTGGTTAGCTTCACACTGACTTCAAGGGGTGATTCCTGATCAGCCATGCAGGATGAATGACATAGTGACTGTCAAAATCACTGCATACACTAGGGATTTTCACCCCAGAAAAGAAAAAATAGGCAAGAACATGGCAGAGCTACTTTAACTCACCATGGGCTTGCTGAAGATGGCAAGGTGGCTTCAGCTTGCTGCCTCTAAAATCAGCACTGGGGGACATGGTATGAAGCACCCAGGCAGCATGTTCAAGAGAAACAAAAGGAGGTATTTTTTTCACACAGTGCCCAAGTAAACTCTGGGCCTTCTGTGCAAGAGTGCTGTAGATCCCTAACGGCTACTGGGATGCAAAAAGCAATCTGAAATTCAAGAAGAAAACTGCATGTTATCTACAATGGTCCAAGTTCTGCATCCTGAATTATCTGAGCCACAGCTGGCTGGGAGTCGATTCCAGGGAAAACAGCTCAATGTGTTTGTCCTTTGGCATCTCCTAGTAGCGAGAGGCATGACTGGGTGGACGCTGGGCTTCAAGAACCCTTGCCCTGACCTTATAAGATGCTCCTATACAAGCAAAACAAGATCAAAGGTGCCAACACTGCGTTCCAAAACCAGAAACACACGAGAATTGCTGTCTCTGGGCAAACTTGATTATGTCCCAAACCAGGTAAATCAGCAGTCAGGCTGGGACTGTCCAGCTCTATCCCTGCAGACAGGACCCCACACCAGAGCCTCATGAGCCAAAGGCAAGAGCCAGGTAACCTCCCTTTGGGCTGCAGGATTGCCTTACGGAGACCTGCTTTGCCCTCTAGTGACTATTAAGCATAAAACAGGGAATTTTGCACCATCTATTCCAATTAATAAAAATCAAGTCCTGCTACATCTGCTGGCTGGCAGACAAGCAGTGGGGTTGTTCCAACTTTCTTTGGCCTAATTGAGAATATCCCTCACCCGAAGCAGCCTGGTCACCTCTGTCTGGGGAGGCGTGTGGGATGGAGCAAAGGAAGGAGATGCTATTCTGAAAAGTTGAGAACAGACACCCTAAATTGGGGAATGAATGTCCAAGTGAATTGTAAAGGAAAATCCTCCAGGGCTGATGCTATTTCTAGTCTGCACATGCCTTGGAACTGAAAAGAAGCTATTTGGGGGGGAAAAGGAATGGATGAATAATGGAAGCAAAAATAGTTGCTCCACATTCCTTTCCAAATCCATGTTGCCTACCAACTCTTTGGAAACAATCGACAATTCATCAGAACATGAGCTCATATTTTGTGATCTATGGGGCCATAGACTTTGTGATCTATGGTCTGCATAAGTGACTATTAAAAGAGCTCTTAGTTGGAAAAATAATAACACTGATCTTTGTTTAAACAGTAGCAAGGGAAGAGATGGATTAGAGTAGATATCTAGATATTTGCAATTGCTGAGCTCTATGGAAAGCAAACTCTTTGAAAACACTGTATAGAAAATCCTTTTCCTTTAAACTTAAGAATAAATACTAATATTTTAGATTTTGAAAATGCTAGTTTGTCTTTGCTAGATTAGAGAGACTTTTGCTACAATCCAAGATAATCCAAGAAAGCAAATGGAGTTAGATTCCTTAGTATCACAGAAATGAAAAGAAATCAAATTTCCATTTAGAAATGCTTATACAGTCAACTCATGCAGTCAGAAATTAGGGTTATGATCATGTGATGGAAAAATACTTTGATTTTACATATAAACTATCTATTTTACAGAAACTCAAACTCAATCTAGAGGTTTTGATGAGTAAATACTAATATTTTCTCAAATACTCAGACAAAAGAGTTAAGAAAGGCAGTTTGAGTACTAATGTTCACTGAACAAAAAAAATTGGGGACCATAAATGAATTTTAATGGAAAACTTAAGCCCAGAAATAGTCTTGAACTTTTGTGCAAAGATTAACAGGAATATTCCAGGCAGGCTGGAAGCCATTCTTTCACACCACTGACTAGAGTGAGTGAAAAAAAACCCAACACGCAAAACACAACATCAAAAAAACCAAACACAAAACAAAACAAAAAAACTCCAGAGTCCATCCCAACTAATTTGTGAATGAAAGAGAAGAGGCTGCATTAGATGACTTGCTCAGTTGCTGATTTCAAAACATATTTCATTTGGGCATTACGATACCTAATTACACCTAAGAACTCAGCCTTAATTAGGATTTTCTGCAAATCAGTGTCATCAGCTGGGATACTGTTAGTAAGAGAGAAATGTTTGGCTCTGGTTGTTAAATCACTTAGACCTACTGCAGAAGGATTTGGAAAAAACTGGGAAAGACTCACCTGAAGTCTGTAATGATGTTTGAAACCGCTGTCGGCTCCATATCCATGCTGGATACCCAGCGCTTCACATTAGCATCTGGGTTTTTTTAAGGATGTTCCTTTTCTGTGTTTTTCTACACAGAACTCACTTCCACAAATTGTTTCCTGCTGGGCTTTTCTAAGCTACAGCTGGCCGAACTCTGCTGAGCCATTTCTGTGCTGGGCTCTGCCATGGATTCGGTGACTTCATTAATGCCAGCAGATTATTAGGAGTGGACTCATCAGATTTTTAAACTTTATGACTCCAAGAATAATTGTTAATTGCAGTGCTCACTTCCCCAGAAATGGGTTATTGTTGTAGTTCTGCGCTCTTGGCTAAGAGCTCCTGGCCCCCGGTAGCCACTAGATGGCATCAGGCAAGGCGAGTCGAGGAGGCTCGGTGTGAGCACCGCCCTGCTCTGGCTAAATGAGTTTTAAAACCGGGTAGATGATGCACCCGGAAAGTGTCTGTAAGACACGGGCTGCTCTTATACGGGTAAACTCCGTTTACCTGCATTCACAGTGCATGCAGATGCCTATCCACTCTTAGCCTTACCATCCCCGAGGACTATAAACTAATGCAGACGGTCCTTTCAAAATCAGATCAGCCTGAAAATCCTGATTGGCTAAAACAATGATTTTGAGGCTTTTAAAACTTTCTTCCTGTTTTTTGACCCTTTAGGAACATAGGAGTGACTGTTCCATAACCAAGTGTTCAAGATCTTGCTTCTGATAATAACCAAGTGCTTCACAGGAAGGAAAACCACAGCAGCAGATGTTTGATAGCCTCTTGCACATTAGTTTGTTATTGCACATTAGTTTGCTACTGATCTTAATAGCTCATAACTGATTCAGACCTGGAAAACTAGAACTGAATCACTTGATTTTCATGGAT
Organism: Aquila chrysaetos chrysaetos; assembly: GCF_900496995.4. NCBI lineage: Eukaryota > Metazoa > Chordata > Aves > Accipitriformes > Accipitridae > Aquila > Aquila chrysaetos. The sequence goes on along the minus strand of NC_044013.1, from coordinate 13,808,532 downwards.
CATGTTCCTTAGTTCTCCTTGAGAGCTGCAAGAGGTAGAAAAGCATCAGGAAGAGAAATTTCTAGTTCTTTTCTGAACAGTGGCAGCTGATAGCCATCCCACAGAACAACTCAGGAATGCCAGGAAGCAATTGAAAGCATTAATCAAAAGCAGTTCTCCTCTGACTTCCAATATATGTATCTAAATGAGCCGGTTTCATGCCTATTTCATGTAGATATGGGTCTTCAGTGGCAAAAATATGGGTATTGCTGGGCAGTTCCAGCTCTGCCAAGCTGCAGGGTAGGCTTGGACACAGCTGAGGCAGGATGAAGCTCCTATGGCTCCTTGATGGGAGCTCCGAGGATGCCATTCTCCTCAATCTGGGCAACCCAGATAACACAGAGACAGGTTCGGTGAACACTGCTGAAATCTACCCAAGGCAGATTTAGCAGCACTAAAATTAGCAAACGCATAGGAGGGCACAAACTCCTTTCAGAGTTGTCCACCTGCAACCAAGTGCTGTTGACAAAATCCTGCAGTCCCATTCAGGTTTTCCCAAGAGCAGACAGTTGTTATCCGCACCTACATCCCACCTGATTCTCCATCACTGAACGTTTATTTGTGTCCCTTTTTCTGTGAAGAGTCCTGAGAAGGCAGTGCTTTGGCCTGGCCATCCACAAGAAGTGAGGTGGAGGTGCAAGAGAAAGCTTTTTCTATTTTTCACAAACAAGTAAATTCTAACCAAGCAATTAAGATAGTTAATTGTATTAAGGGAATAGGTTACTCTAACGGAGCATAGTGGAAGAATGTTTTAAAGAAATATCCAGACTTAAAGAAAACCCCATGTATTCAAGCTGGCAAGGGCTGCTGAAATTCTCCCTAGAGTGCTTAAAGAATTAGCTGAACTAAACCTCTGAACCATTAGTGACTGCATTTGAGGAGGCAAAGATGACAGCAGAGGTCCCAAAGGAGTAGAAAAGGGAAAGTGTAATACTTATCTTAAAAAGAAGGCAGAGAGGGGCTCTGGGCATTAGCCTTTCCAGGAGCCAGGATATGTAAGTGGTTACTGAGCATCCCATCATTAGTACCAAATGGATAATGAAGCGATAAGGACCTGCCACCAGGGATTTGATGAAAACAAGTGTGTCAAACCAATCTGAATTCCTTGAGAAGGTGAGTGAGCTGATGGAGAAGGGCGAAGCTGATGTGTGTGATCCTAGCTTGACAGCAGTAAGGCTTTCAATGCTTTTTCCCCTCTGCCATCTTCTAAGTAAACAGGAATTATGCTGTAACCACTGCCGACTCACAGGCTCTGGTACTGAACGGCTGGGTAGGGAAGTACTAATATTCCTCTCATTCCTCTAGTACATTTGCATCCCACTAGTGTCATTATATCAAGAGTATCTTCTGCTTTCTTACCTGAATAAGCTCACTTCTCATGTCCTCACCATAATAGGTGAGGCTGGAAGTTTTAGTACAGACCTTTAAAGATCAGCACCCATGAGGCCACTGCAGACCATAAACGTAATCAAAAAAGCTATATGAAGGTGGAGATAGTCCAGAACAAAAGGCTGGATCTTCCTTGCATTGAATTTTGAGTAATTTCTTTAAAAAATAGGGCTTTTATAAACTCTCCATACCTTTATTAGAGTTTGAGCCAAAAGCCACCTAGACTAGATATGCAGTCTAGCAGTGAAGTGTGTTTGTGAACCAGATCTGATCTCTGTGCCCAGCCCTGTGGGTATGTGCCCAGTGTCAGCCAAGGGGTGAGTGTCCTTCCCCATCCACAGGCTATTCCAATGCTTTCTACAGCATGTAGAGTGAGAAGATAATTCTAATCTTGAACTAAATTCCAGGTAGGGAGACATGCTTTGCCTACCCCCAGCTTTTTGGGAGAAAGGTACCGTGCCTTGGAGTGGTACAGCATTTTCTGATCCTCTCTACCAGAGCCCCCTTCAAATCAGGAGGCATGAGAAAGCAGCTTGGCAGAGCCTGCTTGACAAGATTTGACATCTAAATTGAATGTCCAGGCCTCAAATTCCTAGGGTTTGATTGAAAAGTCAGTAGGATCGCCTCTTGGTAACTTGTGGGCTGCAAAACTGGCTGTATGCTCCTTCAGATAAGGGCTTCTTTGTGCAGCGTTGTGTAACGGCTGCCACAGGGTTGATGTGGGCTAGGCCATAAATAACTTCTGCATAAATATTTTTAGCAAATACTTTCTGCTCTCTTGAGATACACTGGACAGCTTGAAGTGTGTGTATCTGCGTGTGAAGTAGGTGGGGGAAGCTAGAAGAGCTCCCATCCTGAGCATAGAGCAAATATCACAGCACTCCTGATACGCGCGTTAACGCAATAGGAGCTGACGCATCCATGGAAGAGTGTCCAGAGCAAGCAAGACATCTCAAAAGAGCTGCCTTATTGGAGTGGCAAGGTGTGTTGTCCTGTGGTAGAAATGTGAATGAACCCAGCGCCCATGAGAGGTGGACGCCAGCAGAAGTGCTCTTAGCAGGACAAACCATGGCCAAGCCCCGTGCTGCCATCCTATCCGAAGGGCCCCCTGCCAGCCACCTACTGACCTTTCTGGTGGGTGCTTAATGCAGAGAGAAGGGCCAACTGCTGGTTGCATTTGCTATGAGGATAACTTGCCTTTCAGGCTGCACCTGAAGGGCGCTGTCTGACTCCATCTATAGAAAACGCCACTAATCTCTGTAGATTATTGTCCAGCCCTAGGAACATAGCAAGGGTTAACAGGGAAGCACAGGCTAGAAGGCTCCAGCTACAAGGAAAAAAATGAACCCTTCACCCTCATGTATGAAGCCATATATTGGGAGCCCAAACATCTCTGAAAATGCAAAGCAGGCCAAAATAACCTACTCACACTTCCACCCTACCCCCAAACCACAGGCACTTCAGAAAGGTGTGATATACTCCCAGTGTGTTAATCAGCCTGTACTAGCTACAGCTGATGGCACAGTGGGAAAGGGACAAACTGGTTATGGATTTCACATGTAGTTATCATTACTGATTATCTGACTACTTCTGTGCAGAGCAAGTCATGAACACAGTGTCAGGCTTTTGCAAGATTCTACATGCATCTCTTCAAACTCAAATGGGCCAGCAGAGAAGGAGCAGTAAGTAGTAAAAAAAAAAAAAAAAAAATTCAAGAGAAAAAAAAGTGTGGCTTGAGTTGATCCAGACTGGGATTGTCCAGAATAGCCTGTGCATTGCAACAGCTAGTCTAGTGGAGCTTCACAAAAACATGGGGAGAGAACACTAAAGACTATTAAGCTCACTAGTTAAAACATGTATTTGGCATGTAACAGGATGTGAGAATACACAGAGGAGAGCAATCTTGTCTAGTCAGCTCTGCAAGTACTGGGAATCTGGACCCCCAAAACTCAAAGGAGCTCATTTTGAAAGCGGCAGGGAAGTACCCGCACATTTGCCTTCAGTTTTTCCATAGGGACCATGCAGAAGCTGTATTTAAACTGAACAAACTAAGCTAATGGATGCAAAATTTCTCTCTCCGCTCTGCAATGAAGTCTCTATGTAACCAGCAGCAATTATCTAGAGGAAGGTATCTGGAAGTACTCAGATATCCACCTCTCAGTATTTTTTCTTAAAGGAGATAATAAGTCATACTTTACCACAGTGATCCATAGGAAAAATGATTTCTGGTAACCTTCACTTCCTCCACCTGCTTCCAAAGCAGGCATATGGTGATACACCTCAACCCAGCCCTGCTTCTCAGTCATTTCTGTGAGGGGTTGCTTGCCTAGCTATATTCTTTAGATACAGCTGATGTAATTAATAAGCATTGGCTGATTAGTTAACAGGGTGACACTTAAAGGAGTTGCTTGAGGCAGTAAAGGAGTAGCTGCAGGTGGGCTTGTTGCAAGGATTCTCCCTGCCACCTGCTAACAATGTTACTTAATTATTTGGTGCTTTCTGTCTTTCAAAATGAAGGAAAATATTGATGTAACTAGTCTAGTATTAATCCTGTCTGCTCTGCTTTTAGCAGCCAGGGATGAGAGATAGCAAGAGCTTCTGACTATTCCTAGTTATAAGAGGAGGGAGGTTACAGCATATGTTTTTTAAAAAGAAAGGCCAAATGCCAACCCGAGAAGAAATCAATGAAAATCAAATAATGCAGTAGTTATTCCAATTGAGTGATAAAGATGACAGCAGCTAATGGGGAATGCTGCTAAGGTGTCAGCCAGGCAGCTTACTCAACAATAGCCCTAGAGCTTTCTTTTGGGCAAGTTGCTCTTCTTCTAGTGTTTCTGTAAAAGCATTGGCTAAACAGAAAATAATAAGGGTTACCTTTGGTCTGTGAAATGAGTGGGCACAGTTTCACTTTGTAGTACTATAATGGAGAGCTGCTATTTGCCTGCCGAGTGCTGTATTTCCTTCCCCCCCAAAATTAGCTCTATCATAAATAAAAGTACAACTGAAAATGCCAGGATGAATACATTTTTTAATTGGAACAGTGTGATCTATTTTCTCTGCCACATCTATCCTTGTTCCATCTCCTTTCATAACGTGACCTACTAGAGACTAAATATAAGCTACCTACCAAACTGAAGCAGCCGGTGACAGGAGGTGACACCCTGCAGGCTGCTCGGATCTGGATGCTCCGGCATTACGCTGGTAACTGGCAGACAGGGGTCTGCACACAGATTTGGACCACGCTTGCTGATGAAGTCACTGCTCAAAAGCATCTGTTGTGTTGACCTCTTCACTGTATGCAGGGCCAGACTGGGGACGCTTCGTGTTCCTTCAGGAAGTTTACTGTCAGGCTATGTATGGCAGCGGGGATCACACAAAATAAGACTAGAGCTTCTTTAGAGCAGAAGGTGTCTCCTGACATCTGTGTAGCACCTGGCACACACTTCCTTACCCATGGAGGATGGGGAGAAAGAATGTGCTAGAGACTGAATTGTCCAGATACTGTTATAGCGGAGGGGTATAAGGGCAGGAGGCAAGCTGCTATATTTCAGTGAGGAATAAGTGAGAGAAAGCAAGCAAGCAGGTAGGCTGGAGAACAGCCAGATGGTGAGTCCCAACCGCCTGCTAAGTCTGTCTCCCTCTAATAGTCAGGCTGGTGTGCAGAGCACCTGGAAATATTTGGATGTTGCTTGTGTGCATGACAATGGTTATCAGGAAGCTTCAGATACAGACAGGCAAGAAAGAAGGGTAGCTAAATTAGAAATGAGGATGGGAAGCTAAATCATCTTGATCTAGTTTACAAGGCGGTGACCTTGGGTGCTCCCTTGGCCTAAAATTCATGTAAGAGTAGCTGCAAGCAGTTGAACTGGACTGAGCAAAGCCTTAGGTTTGGAGTGAGCTCTGGGCATCTTCCCAACAATGTCTGTGTGTAGGAGCTTGGCAGGAGCGAGAGGGGGTGTGTGGGAGAGATCTGGCTCACTGAAAAGAACAAAGCAAAACAGAGGTGCAAGGTGTCCCCAGGGAAAAGGGTAACTCAGCCCTGTTACTTGGGTCTATTTCCATACACACCAAAAGAAGCAATAATTAGTACTTAAAATTAGAGTGATATGAGTGGATTCTGCTGACACTATTGGCATTCATTAAACTGTATCCTTGAAGACCTCAAGGGAGAAGGGAGCACAAAGCCAAGCAAGCAGAAAACTAGCACCCAGCCCTAACAGAGCAGCCTTATATGGGGTCTGATTGTTATTTAAGGAGCTGGGTAGTAACTAGGTGTTGATATAGACCAAATGTCATCACTTTTCTCCATTCAAGTCCAGCTTTGTGCCAAATGCTGGGCAAAAGTAGACAACCTGAGCATTTACTCTTGTTTGGGTGAACCAGGACTCTGGCAGGATTATGCAGCTGGAGTGGATGAAACCAGCTAAAATAGATGTGGATATTATAGCCAGATATTTGTTGTTTGGGTCTTTTTTCATGTGTGCAAATCTGAAGGGTATAGTGAGTGAGTTTGAAATGCTGTCTGACTCCATGAGGATGTTAAATGCAGGTAAATGAACATGTGCCAGTGAGGATGATACTGAATGGGAGCAAGCAGCTGCTCTCTCGTGCGTCACCACAAGTGGAGCAGATGCTTTTGAGGCAGAGATGTGAAACAAAATGATAGATGTTACTCTTGCCTGCCTCCAGAAAGGAGCATGAAATTAAAATGTAAGCATGAATGGAGCAGAATTTTCTTTCACTGGCAACAGTGTGCATTGAAAGAGTGTGAGCAAAGCAGAAGGCACAGATTACTGTCTTCAGAGACATCTCCATTTGTGTTGGCAATATATAGGAGGAAAGAGGTAGTAAGGCATTATCAACAGCCAAGTTCTTGGACCTAATACACAAACATGAGTGAGATTTGAGGAGCTGATACAATCTGATATGCAAATGTTGATTTTTTCCAGCTAGCTGTAAGAATACAGTTGGAGGCATTTCACCTGCTAGAGGGTTGGTTGAGGAACTCATGGCATCACTGACCTAATTCTTTATTAAATCTTAGAAGACTGGGGAACTGCAAATACTGAAAACTGATAATGCTGGGCCAATATGCAGAAAAGGGAAAGTTTGATAACCAATGCAGATCTGATGGTGTGTTTATAATGGAAGCTGTTTTTCAAAGGAAAATGCTGTTTTCATTTAAGTTGAAAGTCTTAACAAAGCATGCTGTAAGCAAAACAGAAAAGAAATACCAACATGTTTTTGACACTCTTGGTATAAGACATTTTGAGCTTTGTTTAAAAAACTTTTCAAAACATGTTTATGTTAAAGACAATAGGACTTAAAATGGGAATCAAATATTTTCCATGTGCTGTGGATATGGATTGCTAAGAAAATTTCATGGAAAATTTTGATATCATCTTGTGCTATTTGTGTTCTGTTTGATGACAGGAGAGGAAAAAAAACCCCACAACAAAACAATGGGATTTCCTGTGAACAGGAAACTCAAGTTCTTTGTGAATCTGTATGGGTCACTGCAGGCTCATTCCCAGACTGGTCAATATGGAATTGCCTAAATATGGAATTTCAAGGTGTCAGTGTAATTAACTAGTAGCCAGTGAACATGGATCAATGGGAGCAGATATTCCCAAATGACCTTTTTCCATCAATAGTATTTCCAGCTTGGCTGGTAACTGTGGGTACATAGATGTGGGTAGTGTTTTGTAAGCAACGCCCTGTGCACATTAACAGCAGGTTTTTGCTTCTTCATCCATTAACCTATAGATCTCAAAAGATGAAAACTTGTCATTGAACATGTTTCTAATGGGAGTCAGTGTCTTCATGGCTGATCTGGAGATAAATAAAACATCATTTGCTAATAACCATGGCAGATGGCACAAAGATTGTCTGTCATCGCTATTTCCCGCTTCACCGAGCATGCGATGTGATCTGGCTTGCCTGATGAACTGGCCCCAAGCAGATACAGTGCAGTGTAACAAAAAATTCATCTAAGATCATGCCGGTGGAGTGGCGGGGGGAACCTCAGCCATAACACCTCCTTGGAAAAGGTGTTGGAGCAGACAAGCAATGAAGTCTGGTTTCCCACTGAGATGTGGTGGCATAAAGGAAAGAGTCAGTGGGAAGCAGTGAATAACCATGGGTCAGGGACTTCACCTCCTTGTGCAGCCCAGGCAACAGGAGAGATGTCTCTGCCTCCTGCGGTCTGAAAATGATTAAACAGCAAAGAAAAGGAAGAAAACCTTTTGGAAAACTTGAGAACAAACCTTTCAGGGGCAATGGATTGCCAGATGATTTGGCAACAGTGTGCAAATACCCCCACGGACAGAAAAATCCCTGAGAAGTCTCTTTGCTGCAGCAGAGGAAGGTAGAACAAGAACCCTGTCTGGAAGCAAAGACCAGGCAAAAAACCCAATCAGGCATGATGTTAAGGGTGAGGGTGATTATTCACTTGAACAAATACTGATGAGTTGGAAAACTCTTTGATGTTTTCAAGCCAAATGACTTTGTGGCAGATATGTTTTAGTAAAGTACAAATCATTATCCTGATTACAGGCATATCAGTGTAAATGTTGTGTCCCCTGATGTCTGGTCGTTACCGTGTCTGGTATTATGAAGAATTAAAGTCATATTCTTCTACAAACCATTCTGCAATGTTTATGTGTCTCATTAACATATTTGCAAAAGGGGCCTAGTGGTGCATTTATTATGTCTTTTTAGAGCTGCAGCCTCTCCCCAGCTTGACCAGGAATGATACGTAGCATGAACACCCACGTGAAAAAGAGTCAAACCTTGCCTCTTCCACACAGATTTGGGCAGGCAGCTATGGGTTCATTCATTAGTGTTTCTCCCTACTCCTGCCACAGTGTTTTAACTCATGCATTTCCACAACAGCACCGCATTTTCCTGGGTGCCGGGTGAAGCCAAGTGCCTGGGCGGTGAACAGCAAGCACCTATGTCACCCAGGCTGCAGCTCCGTACTATGGGTGCACCCTCTTGCGTACCCTCATATGGTCTCCCCTCGCCTGCATGATGTGCCTCTGGGCTATACTCTTACGCTGGGTATGTCACACTGGGCAGACACCATCCTGGATGTGGTGCCGCCCTTCACAGATATTTGTGGTGAATCAAACATGGGAGAAAAAATTATAAATGTGGAGCAAAGATTAAAGGTTTGAAGCATTTTTTCCCTATTTCTGGCATCTGTTGATTCTTCACAATCTTCTCATTGTTTGGGAAAATGTCTGCTATAAATACACTTAGATCAGATGCTCTGAGATCAGTGTCTAGTGTAATAGATGAGAATAAAAATCTTGTTCATGTTAGGAAGAGAATTTGTTTAAGTTCTTGCAGGTTAGTGATTCATCCAACATTTCAGATGTGAGGGGCAGCCCATTATTGGCATGTCCAGTGGAACTTGCTAGGGAGAGACGTCCTGGGTACCAGAGCTTTGCAGTCACTAAAGTGAAGACAGGTTGATGTTGAGATGGATTAAGCGGCTTGCCTGTGTTCCCTAACTGCCTAGCTAGCTCTGTTCAGCATCTTCATGACACCACCAGCCTTCCACAGATTAAAAACATCTAGGTAACAGTGGAAATACTGTACAAATGGCTCTGCACGTTATGACCTGGTAGCCTTGTACCGTTGCACACCATAGGTAGGATATACAATGTTGTATGAATGTTTTTGTATTAGGATATGGTAGAAATTCTCCATATATACTAACTATGCTCCCTTCTGAACAGTTCTTTTGAAATGACTGGGTGGGGTGAAGGGGATTATAGTATTGCGCTGTTAACTTTGGAGATGATTGCATTTTTGTATACAACTGACAAATATATGTGTACCAGAGAAGAGAGCAGTGACTACAGTGCATCTGTACCAGTCATGTCAGATGGGACATGAACAGATTTTAACTAATTTTCAGAGAGCAGAATTCAACTCTGTGAAGAGTTTGTTCTGGTCATAAAGCAGGACCTTATGCTGGCACTTGAGGGTATTTCTAAGCAACATGTTTAGGATGAGAGACAAATACAATGGAAATTAGTTCTAGGGTTTGGTCCCTGTGTCCTTGCTGAGACATCCTATCCAGCACGGTGTGCCTTTGGGCTCTGGGACCTTGGCCCTGGGGGTGAAGTCTCCATGCACCCTGAAATCCACCATGTCTCAGTATTTGTTATGAGAGCAATCAGAACGTTGGGTCCGTTTGGTGGGTAGGAAAAGGGGTGGTAAAATTGCACTAGCTCTGTTGAAGCAACAGGAGAAGCAATGGTCCTTACCAGTTTGCATTTGTTGTTTCATGAAAAGATGACAGTTTGCCCCAAAAGGCTGGATTTGGCCATTTTGATCATCTCTTAGAAGTTCCAGCTGTTGTTTCCTATGTCTTTGGATTGCTGTAGTTGACTGAGACAACACCACAGTCAAATAAGGGCAAAGTCTGTAAATAAAAGCTGTTTAAATGCCAACAAATAACAAATATGCTGACTCTGGAGGTTGATTGATTGCAAATTATTCGTATTTTGTAGCTTGTGCTTTCAGCTCTACCAGACTCATTGACAGTACCATCCCCCATCTAGTTGTAAGCAACTAGAACCATTTAACCATTTAATGGTATTTTGATTACTTCTCACAAAGCATTCTGCAATTTATCAGCTTTCTTTCCAAATATCTCATTCCTGCTCCTCGTCTTTGATGACCAAGAATGGTCACGTATGGACAGAACATTTCTGAGCTATTTACAATGTGTCTGCTTAAAATTACAGAGAAATCCACGCCTGGAAACTTCTCTAGAGTCTGAATTTCTAATTCCTATGAGCTAGGAGGGTTTTTTTGCCCTTATTTTATTTAGATTGACTCAGCACCAGTTTTTTTGGTTTCTATTTTCTCGGTCTGTTGCAGCAGGGCTGTTAGGATTCAGCTCACAGAGACTTGTAACAGGAGAGCCATCAGCTGTGCTCGATCTCGGAAGGAAAGGATAGAAAAAGTCGAGGCAATACTGGGGAAGAGTGGCTGCTGAGGGAAGGAAAGCAATGTGTGACTTATAACTGGGCTTCAGCACTATTAAAATGGGTGAGACGTGTACCCTTCCTTCCTCACAGCTCCAGCAATTTCACTAGGGCTGTACCTGAGGACATCAGACAAGGTTCTGTCCTGGGGGCCACAGACCCCGTACCCCAAGGGCTCAGTTCATATTTCCAAGGCAGAAGAAAAATAATTGCTTGCCAACCTGAGGCAACAACTAGACTGACCAGAGTGGTGAAGGCGGCCTTTTTTTTTGTCACAGGGAAAGAAAACAAATGCAGTGTATTACCCAGTCTGGCATGTCTGAGCATCAGCTGAAGGTGAGCGGCCAGCTCCCAGGACTAGCACCCTTCCTCGGTGGGGAGAGAAGTCATTATACAAAGCGGAATGAGGCAAATGAAGTTTTCATCGCGGGTGAAGAGTGGGAAGCGCTGCTGACAGCCAGCTCAACGGGCTGCTGAAACAGCAGCCCCAGGAGACTGTTCAAAGGCTCTTTCAGTTATTTAATGAAGTGTGGTTGAGTTTTGACCCCTCAGCTTCAGCGCCTGAGGTTTTCTGTGAGTGTTTTAGGTCTTGCTCCTATCCCTGAGCTCATTGACTACTCAGAGAATTTTTAAAATCATATTTCCCTAGATTTGTAATGGTTTTCTTTCTTGCTGCACGAAAGGCCAGGCAACTGACAGAACAAATTCATCATATGAATGATGAATCTCATCTCCCTCATTCCCGGGAGAGGGACCGAGCCCAGGAGCCCACTGGAAGCACTGGGAACAGGAGGGGACCTCAGACAGCTTGTGCAAACCACCTCCCCAGGCACCGCCTGGTGAACAAGGCTCCACCGTTTACCAGTTCCCACGGCACTCGTAACAGCAGCAGGTTAAAGAAATCAGTTTTATTTAGAGAGAAGGGACTTATCTTAAAACTTTTGACCAAGTTCTTTTAAACCACAGTGGATAACGCACCGTACTGCACGGTGCATTCCTGCGCTGGCGGGAACTCCCATTGCCCTCATTAGCAAAGTTTTACCCTTTGCAAAGAGGTTACTGCCAGGAGCACAGCTTCTCCCCCCTCCCTCCCTCCCGACCCCTGGCTGGGGACCTGCCCTCCCGCACCCAACCCCAGCAGCAGCCCTGCAGCAACAATGGCCACAGCTGGGGAAAAGCAATGCTAGAGAAACACATTTTCAGCTCCACTTCGCAGTTTAACTTAAGGAGAAGGACCCAGGCAGGCAGCCCCGAGCCGAGCCGCTGCTCTGTGTGTGGCTGCAGGTCCCTGGCTCAGATCACCAGCACTGGTGATATTGCTGCAGTCCTCCGTGCTGGCGTGGGACTGACAGTGAACGACACCGCGTCGGCCTGCGATATCATAAAAATATCTTAGCTGAGGCTGCGGTGAGTTTCTTTTGCCGGGGCAGCACCTGCGGTGCTGTCAGCCTCTTGGCTAGAGTACGTAGAAGTCGTTGTTGTTCGACAGGTCGCTGTAATGGCAGAGGGCGAGAGCGGGAGCCTGTGCCGGCGGGGGCTCGGGTCGACTTCTGCCCTGAACCCCCTGTACCGCAGGCCTGCCCGAGCCCGGCTTGCAGAGATGAGTGTCCCACCTGGGCTCAGCCACAGCCCGATGCTTGCGCTTGAGTCTGCTGCCGCCATTGCAATAGGTCCCACAACACTGGCACGTCAAGAAGTGCTTGGCTCGGTGTTTGGCCTTTGACTCGGGGGCTGGGGCTGTCCCTCCGGGAACGAGAGTCCCTGCTGCGGTGCCCCGCGGGCCGAGCTGCCCTTTCAGCTGGCTCCTTCTCCTCTGGACAGGGTCCAGGCTGATGTCCGACTGGGAGGAGCAGCTCTCGTTCCAGCCAGTGCCGGCGCTCAGGCTGCGCAGTGGCAGGGCGAGCCGCAACGCCTTCCAGAACTGGGAGCCGGAGCGCTTGGACTTCTCCCCCTTCCAGGTGACGAAGGAGACGGATTCCTTCAGCTGGAGGATGCTGGGGTGGGTGCACTGCAGTGGCCTGTACTCTACCACGATAAGCTTGGTGGCGATGGCGTTCTGGCACATGATGCCCAGCTTGAACTCCAGGAGGCTGATACTCTTCTCTGTCAAGTAATCGGGACTCAGGACCACGATCATCCTGCGGCTCCTCTGGATGAAGTCGAACACAGCTTCGGTGGTATCTAAGAGTGCAAGGGCAGAGGAATTGGGGTGCACAAGGGGGAGGGAGCAGGGAGAGAAAAGCTGAAGGAAGCTGTTAGGTGGCATACCTGCACAGATCTCCCCTTCCCACAAAGGGAAACCTGGCACAAGCCCAGTGACTTTCGACTTGCCCATGCTCCTGCTGGCAAGGACTGCATGAGCAACAGCAGCATTTTTGCTTTGCAGTGGGTTTTTGAGAAGGCTGAAGTGGTAAATGAGAAGCCAGGATGGCAGGATAAGCCAGGACCGTACTCTGACTTCTGCCCTGCATGGCATCACTCCTGCCCAGGGAAGGGCAGGCATTTGATAAAGGGCAGGTCTTGTTTGGGAACCACGTGCCCACAGCTCTGGCAGCCCTTTGCATGGGGGGAACAAAGTGAAGCAATGACGTCATCATGCCACAGCTCGCAGTGACAAGGCTAAGACCCACCTCCCTCCCTCTCATGCTCTCTCATCTAGAAATGGAAGCTCCAAACTTAGAAAGCAAAAATGTCAGCCTTAAACCTCTCCATCAGATCCCCTAGCTTGATGGGGGGGTGAAAATACTGTCCTTCAAAGCATTTCTTGGGATTAACTGCAGTTTGTAAAGCTCAGCAAGATGCTTAGCTGGAATGGTGCCAGGCAAGGGCAGCATCTCTTTTGTTATGAATGCTGAAAAGCAGCAAACCTGAAGGATGTCCTTGGACTTCTATCTATGGCTTGGGATGCAGTAAGCATATTGAAGGTATCTTGGCTAATGGGTGAGCAGTGGAAAGGGTGGGAATTAATAGGGCTGTGGCACTTAGCAAATTAACCCAAGCTGATTAACAGAACTGAAAAAAATTAAAACCCCCCCACCCACTTACTGAGTGCTGGTGCCTGAGATGGGTGAGGACCTGAGGACAAAGTGGTGTTCAAGCAGGACAGGGATCATTGGAGTAAGAGCTCTTGCACCCTGAGACACAAAAACCTCCCTATAGGAATGTCTTCCAAAGAGCTGTTCAGGGGAGAAGAGCTACCTGCTGCTTCCACTGCCTTTCACACTGCTAAAGCCTTGATTCCTCAGTCTGGAGACTCCCCTCTCTCCCTGCCAGTGGAACACTGGTCTTTTATATACATAAAAATACTGCTCCTTCCCTGCAATGGCAATGCCTCTTATTCTTCCAGCACTTGGCTCTCTCTTTCCTTATCTCACAGCAGAAGGTGCACCGTGTTGCACCTGGATGCATCTTATTTTAATATTGTACAGAGCAATATTTTTTTTATTTTTTCAAAGATACATGACTAGCTGTAAAACTCATTGTCGCCAGATTATTTGGGGACCAAGAACTTGGGATAGGAGAAAGGATTGAACAATAATATCCTAATGGAGAAAGTAAGGCACTGTTTGTTTCTTTAACATAATACTGGAATATAAATCAAACTATTTGAAGTATTTTTTTCTTGTATACAAGGTTGGGGGGGGATTTCCCTCCCCTGACACACACAGGAAAACACTGATTCATTGAAACTGGGATGTTCAGTTTACAATGTAGATTATAAAGTCAGTTCTGTCAGAATTTTCACTTAATGCCATGAAATGTTCTTACCATCCTATTTCAAAGGCACAAAGAATTGGCAGCAATCTCCCAATTTACTGAGTCCAGACCTCATTCAAACCTTTCTATAACTGATTGAGATCCATTTTGAAATCATTCAAGCTTCGACATTTTGTGAAAGAAAAAGCTCCTCTGCTGGTTTGAAAGGTCTTTCTTTTTGAAACTGGAATCATAGAATCACAGCAAAACGTAGGCAGGAGCAGCCCCTGGGAGGTCACCTATTCTACCTGCCTGCTCAAAAAGCACAGGTTCAATTAATGTGAATGATTCCAACACTGCTGAAATGAAATGTTTTGATTGAGCCAACAGTGACGGTTTTCTTTTATCAATTTTGAATTTGCAACACTTGTTGAGACTTGGGATTTTTTTGGCAGGGAAAATGCTCAAATTCCTAAAGATAGATTTTATTTCTGAGAATGGGATGCATTTAGACTTGGCTGACCAGGATACCTTGGGATGTTCAGTTTACAATGTAATCCCAGCTCACAAAAAATTCTGAGTGGCCACTTCACGGTGTGCAGGCAGAATGGTCCCTCCCAGTGACACCAACAGCACAGGATGGGGCAGGCAGCAATAACGCTGTGGGGGCTTCGGTACCGACAGAGCTGGGAATTTGATACTCTTGGATATATCTGCTTTATACTAAAAAAATCTATCTTTACTACATGATTATGAAGCACACTGCATATTTTTGTTGGTTTACTTGCGTCTCCCCTAACGCAACCCAGAGATATAACAGAGGATTATAAGAGCCATACATTTGCCCCAGCCCAATAAAAGCTGGGGGGTCATAGATCCCATACCCCATAGACCGCAAATCCCTAGATTGTCACAAAATGTCTTCATTTTGCTAGTGGTCTGGAAGTACTAAGCTCTTTCTCAACTTACCTGCCAGCATGCAAACAAGGGAAAAAGCCAAGAAAGTGTCTTCAATGGGAAAATAGGAAGCTAAATGAACCTTTTCTACCCAACTACCTGGAAGGTGATGGTCAAAGCAGTCTAAGAGTGAGTTTGATTTCTGTGGTTAGGGCAGATTTCCAAGATTTCTGTTCAACATTCTGGCTTGGTCTCTCAAGCAAAAGGAGGGCATTTCCTTCCCATTTTTCTATCTTGTGATTGCTGACTGAGCACTCTTTGGGTCAGAGACTTTCTGTGTGTGCGTGCCCACTGCTGGGTGACGTTTGAGTGCTGCGTGTCATTGTGTTTCTGCTTGCATGGCCCTGGTAGCAGTGGTGGTGCCTCAGGATCTCTGCAGGCACACCATGAAACAGCCAGGAAAATGCCCCCCTCTAAGGAGGTGTCCCCAAACGATCTCGATGCTTAGACTACACACAGTCATCTTTCTTTAAGAGCCTTTCACAGACGTAATGGGGAGGAAAATGATACTTATGAGAAATGCACAAGGACTGAAATGCAAAAGTGAAAATGTTTTATTGAAAAGCAAAATAAAATACTGACACTTCACAGACCAAATAACATAAAGGCAAAAACATACAGAAAAGAGAAGGGAAAACTCTGGAACAGCTGTACAACATCAAATGGCATGGGGGAGGGAAGATATTTTTTCCAATTTGTGCCACGCTATTTCCCCATGAAATAACAACGAGGAACTTTGTATGAGCTGCATATTGATAAACATTAGGTTAGAGCACAGAAACTCAAATGAATCAACTGAACTAGACAGATGCTGTGACAGAATCCCACAATGGAAACCACACGTGGCATAGGATGAAATGGCAGGCGTATGTGAGGTGCTTTGCAGATCTGCATTACGGCTGGGACTGGGCTTTGCCCCTCACCTGACAGCTCCCAGCAATGCCAGTGGTAAAGCTCCCACGGAAGGGGAGCTGGTCCAGTGCTATTCCTTCCACACTGCTCCCTCTGGACTTCTCGGGCCCCTTTCAGACCATCGCATCTTTTGCCTTGGGGGTGCTCTGCTGATGTCTCTCAGTAATCCTGTTCTGAGGTTGCAATGGCACCAAGGGCTGCTGCGATGTATGCCAGAGAAAGTCCTGGTCTATTATTTATTTGGAAAACTCTTTGAATAAAATCAGCAAGATAAATGAGGTGAATTTAACTTCCTAAAATAATCAGTCTTACTAAAACATCAGCAGAAGTTCTCTTGGTACCTCAGCCAAAAGTGAGATGTGATGTGGTGAGGTCTGGGTTGTTAATTGAATTTATGTGTATTTTTGAGACTATTTTTTAAAAATCAAATTGGAATCTAACACAGTTCTGATTTGGCCTCGGGGCCTTTCCTCTGCCTGCAGATCTGGCAGCTGATTACAGAGATGCTGAAAACACAAACAAAAAGGTGAAGCTGGGCAAAATGATGTGGTTGCAATGGCTTCACAAAGCTGAGCATGGTTTTGGGTGCTATTTCATATAAATGAAGCTTTCCGGAGTGTGGGAAGAAGCAGCTCTGTCCCTCCACTGACAGCCACGGTAGAAAAGCTTGTAACAGCAAAGCTGTTAAGCACCTCTGAGCAGATGAGGAGCTCCACTGCCCTCAGTGAAGCTGACTGCAATTTTACCTGCTTAAAGCAAAGCTTACTTGGGGCAGGGGGGGTGAAGAGGACGGTGAGAAAGAAGCTCTATTTGTTCCACATTTGTACAGTACCTGCCCAACAGTATGGGTGGCTGTGGCTCCCCGCTGCCCTGGAATAACATCATTAATCATATGATGCTAAGAGCAAGGGGCTTCACTGATGCCAGGATTCAGCCCCACACCTTTAAGACTGGGCTGTTTACTGGGAGGCCCTCAAACCTCCCTGCTCAGCTGGATGAATAGTGCATAGACTCCAAATTGTAGTGCTTTTTTAATGCCATTAGGAATAGATATGCTTCACCTGCTGGACACCAACAGAGCAAAAGCATGAGTCAGAGGTGACTCAGGAGCAACCATTATCAACAAAAAAATAAGCATGCACTTAGTGTGCGTAATACTGAATTCCACAATTAAGTGGGCAGGCCCTTGCATTGGAAGCTACAGGAGTATGGAGACACCCCCAGAGCTTGTAGTTTCATGTGAAAACGTTGTGAACAACAGTACCAGTCAATGCCAGAGTCCCACTGTGCTTTGGTCTGTCCTACAAGGGAAGGGACACTCCCCTCCTTGGTCTGAAAAGCCTGTCTGCTGGGGGTTAACTCACCAGGTCCTCTCCTATGCCTGCTGCCTCCCACTGAAGCAAGGACTGGTACTCAATGGTTTTTTATATTTCCATTTGTGCAAAGCTTGCAGAAGCTGAGATACATCCTCTGTTCTGCAGCTCTGGGCTGGAAACAAGATGGGTGGAGACTTGCTTTGTAACACCAAGGCTACTTTAAACCTGAGCCCTGAATTATGAATGGTGATGTTGTTCATAGCCAGGCAGAGAACACTGAGTCTTCATAGAATAGTTTGGGTTGAAAGGGACCTTTAAAGGTCATCTAGTCCAACCCCCTGCAATGAGCAGGGACATCTTCAACTAGATCAGGTTGCTCAGAGTCCCGTCCAACCTGACCTTGAATATGTCCAGGGATGGGGCATCTACCACCTCTCTGGGCAACCTGTTCCAGTGTTTCACCACCCTCGTCATAAAAAATTTCTTCCTTAAATCTAGTCTGAATCTACCCTCTTTTAGTTTAAAACCATTATCCCTTGTCCTATCACAATAAGCCCTACTAAAAAGTCTGTCCCCATCTTTCTTATAAGCCCCCTTTAAGTATTGAAGGGCCACAATAAGGTCTTCTCAGAGCCTTCTCTTCTCCAGGCTGAACAACCCCAACTTTCTCAGCTTTTCGTCATAGTCTTACCCAGCTGGACAGAGCTAGTGGTTTTTAATAAGTTCAAATAAGTTTGTAGGGTCTCCTGGGGAGTTGGATATATATCCAGTGTCATCCCAGAGGCCTCAGCAGCACCTTGCGTGATGCTTTCCCCCAGCCAGCAGCACAGAGACAGTAGGCGGGTTCAGTAGTAAATTGGCGTTCCTTGCAGTGCTTGTGAAGTCCCCGAGTTTACAAAAAGGCATCTCTCAGACATGCTCCATGGCCTGTACTAATGAGAGGTTTCCCGTGGATTACAAGCATTACAGCCCTGAAGGATCTGGGGTACTCAAGAGACAGCAGAGTCCCACAGACTGACCACTTATTAGTAGAAATGCTACAATACAAATACCACCTAGCGGAGCTTTTTTTAAAATGTTTTCGTAACAGCCATTTCACATTGCCAAACTGTCTGAATGCCCCTGCTCCTACAGAAACATGGGGAGCAAAGATGAGGAGCCTCAAGAGTTTATGCTCCCCCCACAATGATCAGCACAATATAGCTGGGACACGCATGAAAGGCTCTATACTGGAGCCACCTTTCAAGCTGTTCCCCAGCCTCTGCAACAAGGACCAACGACCAGGAAGGAGTGAAGCTGCTTAGGAGAGGAAAGGAGCTCTGTCCTAGATGCTAACAAAAGTCCCATAGGAACTGGAGCTAGGAGTACTGGCCTACGCAAATACCATGCTATCACAAGGTGTTGGCTGCATCACACCTGGATAGCCCAAATTTAGATGCTGAGCCCAGGGATTGTGTGGTTGATGACAAGGACATGCATTTGCAGAGAGGAGGTGTATGCATCTTTGGTCTCTCTACTGCCAGGGCAGTAGAAAAGCTACAGGGAGACATGACTGTCCTCTAAAATGCTTGGGACACAGTCCTTCATGGCAAAAACCCTGAGTTCCTTCCCACTCCCTGGCCTAACTTGTGGATTTTGGGGGTTTGTTTTGTTTTGTTTTCCGATGGTGTCAAACACTTTTCAGGGATACGCATGAGCCCTTCAAGGCTCAAACTCCTGCTAATTTTTTTCACTGGCATTTCCACCTGCAGCTGCTTCCAGAACCTGCCCTTTGGGAACTTGGATTTCTCTCCTTTCCATTTAATGAGAGTCAAGGCCGCCTTGGCCTGCTTCAGCTCCTTCACTTTGCTCTTCTTGATGGCTTTGTACTGCACTAGAATGACTTTGATGTTGCCCTTGGAGGCCATATTCTCTAGACCAGCCTTGAGCTCCAGCAGGGCTTGTGTCCCCTGCAAGACGTAGTTGGGGCTCAGGACAACAACCAGACGTCGGCTTTTCTGGATGAAGCTGAGGGTTTCGTCTGTGACAACTGGGAGAAAGAAACATTGAGGTGGTTAGTGATGGCGGAGAACATGCTGTTGAGCTGCTAGTGTGACACCAGGTGTCTCTTGAAGGGGACAATAAAATCCCTTGGAGGCCCTTTTTAGAGACTATACTGGTGCTTCCCAACCCTGCAAGCGATTCCAGGTAGGGCCTCCTACACCATGGCTGGTACCCACTACCCCATACAGTGACATCTTCTACTCCCAGCCCTAGGCTGCCTACAGATTTGTTTCCTCCTCCACATGCTACGCGGAGATGCCTGCCATAGCTACATCTGAAAGGCACTGTACTACGTGGCAGTGACGCCGCCCAATGCTATAAGGATGCCGTATGGCCATGAGGGCTGCTCTGGTAGGCTCAGATTTAGCTTCCTTCTAGTGAGAGTGGAAAAAGGGGCTCTCTGGAGCAAAGCAGGAAAATTGGAGCTGGACAACATATGACCTCAAGGAAAAGACTCAGCCTGAAGAGGCGTCAGGAAGCCCGAATGCCTATGCTTACGTCCTCCTCTGGCAGATGTCCAGAGTGACTCTGGGTAATCCCTTCACTCCTCTTGCCTCAGTTTCCCCACACCAAATACACACAGTAAGTATCTACACCCTCCCTGAATGTCCTCATGGGTTAATTTGCTTTGGAACTACTACCACCCTAACTCCTGTTACTCATCCAGCTGTTTCTGTTGCTGTCATCGATGAAAGCAGATTTGAGTGTTTCTAGAAGTGACAAGTAAACTGCTCTGAGGACTTTTAATGAAGTGTCCCAAAAGTGATACCCTTTATGCTGGAGACAAGTCATGGTAACTGTGGATCCTCTCTGATTTTCTAACATCTGCAGGTAGACTGTCCTTAGGCACCTTTCTGTAATTAATGTGAAAACTCCTTGTAAGTGTGAATCCTGGTGCTTGCACTGTCTGCTGCAGGATCTCCCACACTTCATTGACAAGGGAACGCTCTTGACTGGTCAGAAAATACAATGGAGAATAAAATAACTCTGACAAGCAACTTCATTTAGCTGTCAAGCACATTTGATTAGTCCCCGTCAGCAAACTCACAGGATAATCCATCTCCCACTGTTTCTTCATCAAGGACAACATAACTCTCTACCTGTGACACAGATGAACACTCTGGAGGCATGACACCAGCTGCCAAAAGCTATTTCCTGGCTCACCGTGCTTCCCCAAGAAGGAGATTAGTCAAATCCTAGCTAAGAGGCAACGGGGAAGCCCCAGCAGTGTGGCAAACAGCAGTGCGATGATGAGCCACCGCAGCAGTGCTCCGGAGGGCTGGCGCTGGGCTGAGGCTGGTAGTGACTGCCACAGTGAGCAGGGATGGCAGCGCTCTGGGGGTGAGAGTGAAGGGCAGGGAACCCAGGAGAGTTGTGCTGGGAGGAAAATGAGACCCTCCAAAGGGAAAGGGGAAGGATGGCAAAAAGTGGTAGAGGGAACAGGAAGGAGATGTACATCTTGAGGAACAACTGGTGAGAACAGCTCAGAGCAAACCTGGTCTGAGCCTGGCACTGGCGTCAAGGAAACAGAGCCTGGAAGGTGCCCTGCCACATCATCCAGGCTCTCTCTGGAAGGAACAGCACCAGGATTGCAGCTGTCTCCCTGTACCCTGAGGCACAAGTATTTATTTGCCCTCAAACTTAGAGGTGCTGTGTCCTGGCAACGATCTAGGAGATAAAGATAACAGATCCCAGACTGATTCTGCTCCCTCTGTCAGACAGCTGGGCTGGGACCGCAGTAGTCCCTCCTGTCCTACCCTAAAGGGACCCTAATGGACTTTATCAGCACAGGTTCTGTCATCAGTGGGGTCCTGACCCAAAGCCCAAGAATTCAAAGTGGGGCAGTCTGCACTGGTGAAAGTTCAGGCTTTGAACTTTTAGTAGGCATCAGGGATCATACAGCCAACTCAGTCCCCAGGACACTAGAAATTTAAAGCGTTGGCTAGATTTGTACCCTTGCTGTGGCACCTGTGTGACTGTACACATATCTGGAGAGTTTCACAACCTTCCATTCTTGGTGATTCCCTGCAACCCTCCAGCAGACACTGTGTCCAGAACCTTGCACAATTTAGCTTGAAACAGTGAAAAACAAATCTACATCTTAGTGAAGAGGTGAGTCTCACTACCTGCAACAAAGTACTCATAATCATAGCAACTTAATTGTATGCCATGTTAGACACAGACTCTCTAATTAATGAGGGTGAGCGGGAGGCCTTCTGGGAGGGCACATTATCTTCTCACTGATGTTGGCATGGTGCTCTCCACACCTCCCTGAAGCAGACACTCCTGGTTTTTACAGGCACTCACCATTACCCTCTGTGAGCTACCAGTCTGGTCCAGTATCACACCCCCCCTGCCTCTTTTCTTTCTAGCCTTGACTTTATCCCCTTTTTTTAAGGCAGCTTAGAGGGTTTGCATGAAGGTCAGTGGTCTGATTCCCTCATGTTGATAGATCAATCACTCCTGTACATCACTCCTGGGGAGAGCAACAACCACCACTTGCCCACTGCAGCCTTTTTGGTGGCCTGGAGCATCTGCAACATTGTCACGTGAAGCAAAAACATTAGAAAATACCAACAAGAGATCGTTAATGGAGATGGGGAAAAAAACCCAAAGGATAAAGTTAATCTGGATAAGCCAGTTCCTATCAATTATCAATACCTCAAAGAACAATAAAGAGAGGATGCACATGGAGCACAGCCCCCTGTGAAATACTCACTTCCTCCAGGAAGGCTGTCTCTGTCAAAGATACACAGCTTGTACCCAAACTCATTCTCCAAGACTCCCCGCAGCGTCAGCAGCACAAATTCCTCCTCCTCCGCGTTGCGCGCGTAGGACACGTACACGTCATACTCCTTCCCGTCTGAGCATTGGAAGCGCAGAGAAACACAAACAGCAGAAGAGACACTTGTGATACTGCACATGCTGAGCCTTTGACTTACTTCATGGGAAAAGCAGATATGAAGGTTCACTTTGAGCCCAGGCACCACAGGTTAAGATACATTGATTTCCACAGTTACAAGACAGCAGCCCTGCCTCTTTGACTACCCAGCCTGAACGTGCAGGGTACTTGGAGACTGCTGGGTCACTGAAGGCATGAGACTACAGCAAGATGACCAACCCATTCTGCCCACGGTCCTTTTGTCTTTTGACACCTCTGACATTGCTTCCTCTCATTGCTGTCTATCCACATGAGCAGTCCCACCAGACAGAGACTTGCACCCTGCCTACACCCTCCGAGAGCCGCCGCACCCCCTTGGCAGGTTCACACCACAAGCTGCGAGGGCTCGAACACCCTCCTCATCCTACGGAGGAAGAAATCTCAGCTCAGAGTCCCAAGAAATGAACTCCCAGCAACACAGGGAAGCTGTGGAAGAACTGAGGACAGAAGGGTGATTTCCAGACCCATCCTTTTGGATGCCTTCCCACATTTTAAAGCAAATCACCCTGGATTGTGAATCCTTACATAAAGTCACCAGAGACACTATGGACTTACTGAAACTTGATGACTTATCTTGACCATCTAGATCGGATGAAACAGCTAGGCATCAGCAGGGCAGTGCCCCAGGGATTCTGACATGTCCATGCTTCACCTCTGCAGACAATACAGAGGACTTCTCTCTCCTTTCCCCTGACCCAAACCTGACTCCTCTTGCTCTAAAATGACCCACACAGCTGAATGCAGGTATAGAAATGGAAGGTCAAAATGTCATTATGCTGTGAAGAAGGTTAAAAATAGCTTATATGAAGATTCCTCTATGAAAATGAAGGGTCCAGCCTGTAGCAGGATAAAATAAATGTAAGCCCTTTAGCTCCTTACCTAGAATGGTTTCATCTGTTCCAAAATGAGCCCGATAGAAGAGGACCATTTCAAACCAATAAACGTGATAGATGACTACCAGCACCACAATGAGCAGGATGGTTGCCCCCAGTCCACAGGCCAGCTCCACGGTGTACTTCGGTGCTACAACTGGGTTCAAAAATAAATAGGGGTTATGGTTTACAGAACAGGTTGGGCCTTCAGCTGAGCAGCAACAAGTCTGTGTCACATGCAGCCAAATACCACAAAGGAACAGCCAAGAGCCAAGCTGGCCCTTCAGAGTAAGGTGGCCAAGCCAAGGTTTTTCTGGCAGGACACATGATGGCTGGCCACCCTGGAGTCCCCATTCTGGACTACTAGGTCTGGTTGGGCTGGCAGAGCAAGTCAAAGCACAGGCTGGACTTCTGGCTCTGAGCAAGACCCTGGGAGCAGGCAGATGGTAGAATGACCTGTTGATGGAAAGCACCTGCACAGTCCAAAGCCAGCTTGTGAACATGACCTTCTCAGCACTATATGCAAACTCTTGGGGCAACACAACAGCACTCTACTTCTAGGAGAGCCAGCCAAAGCTCACCTGCAGTAAATAAAGGCAATGGCCACCACTTTCCCTCCCCATCAAACACGCACAGTTCTTGTGGCTTGTCCCAAGACTGACAGCAAGTATATAACTAGCCATGGCCTGATTGTTTTCTACCAAGAAAGAAGAATCAGAGTTCATTACAGAAAAGTTGAAATGCCTGCAAACAAATAGGACAACCTGTGGACATCAAGCCAGAATATCACAGGCCCCCCTCCAACTCATACGGTGTCTGTCACACCACTGACGCTTCTTTGTATTAAGGACAGAAAATAACTCCACTAACTGTATCCCTGGGCAACTCCATTTTTATGGCAATTCAGGTGGCAGCTGACATGCACACTGGCAAACTGCACAATAAAAGAACAGCAGTGAGTGGAGAACTGACAAAATTTCAAGATTTAATAAGTTTTCTTAGAAACTGAATTACAAAAAAAGAAAATGGAAGGAATTTAACAATTTTCATTAGGTGATGAGCAACAGAAGTACATGAGAAGGAGAGGGAAATCATCCAGCAAAAGCAGGAAACATATATAACCTAATGTAATGAAAGAGCTGGAGCCAACATATATAGCTACTTGCTAAAAAATGGAAGACAAGTGCTGAGGGGCTAGGTTCTGGCATGCTTGATGTTCTTATGTGCAGTGGGATGGTCTGCAGTGAGCTTAGCTTAAGGTTTCTCTGCCAGCAGCAGTCGGGGACAGTTCTTGGATTTTTCTGTGGAACAGAGCAAAAAGGAGGGGTGGCGAGTAACCAGGTCTGCTCAGAGCAAACCCACTCAACTGCTCAGGAGCAGACGGGGGAGGAAGAGAGAGGGTAGTGTGGATGAGTCCACTAGAAAACGGCATTTAGGCACTGCTGTATAGAGAAAGAATCCAAAGATTTTAGATTCACTTCTGCTACATGTACAAACATTATCATCCCAGCAGAATTATGTATGTAGGATAAACACACTGGCAAATGGTTTTAGCCTCAGTTGTGTGTTTGGTCTATTGTTCCTTCCAACCTACAGTAAGCAGGTATTAAAGCTCTAGATGAGGTTAATACAGAGGGGGAAATATCCACCTTAATCAGGAAACCTCACATACCTATAGTGAGGGCTCAGTTCGTATTACTGACAGGTGGGTCTGGGAAACAGAAACAAAGTCTTTGATGAAAGAAAGACATAGGAAAAAAACCACGTTGAACAGAGGTGGATCAGTCCATACCATCCATGCTGAGACGGCTGTATCTAGACTGAAGCATCATCACAGCGAGGAGTAAAACCACAGAGTGTCGTGGTTAGACTGTCTCACTCCCTGAGCAATGTCAACGAGTGCAGTCTGCCTTCTGGAGGATGCCAAGTGGTAGCCGTTGCATCATGCAAAACCCTCACACAAGCAAGTAACACAAAATCATTCCAAGCAGCCTGTCCCCTCAGGTCTGCTTCAATTGTGGTACATAGATGGGATGAGAACAACAGGTCTGTCTATCCCTCTCTCTCCCAGGCACTTGACCACGGTAGGGTATATGTGGCATCTGTCCTTTGCTCCCTGCCTCCGAGAAGTGGTGCAGTATGACAGCAATAATACAGCAGTGCATACACAACAGCATGTGTCGGGGAAAAAGGCCTGATGGAATTATTTGTTCCCCTACTGTTTTGCAGGGCAAGGCTCCAGGAAGAACCAACAGCCCTCTCTGAGCATGCCTCATTTCACACCCATGCTCTGCAAGTACTTTACCTTTCATGCGCACTATGGCCTGGCGATGGTCCTTGCCTTTGGCGTTTCTGGCATAGCAAGTATAATTCCGTTTCAAGTCCTCTGGTGTGGCTTTTGCAACTGTTAGAGTCCTTATGATAGTTTTGTCTTCAAAATCTCTAGTAATTTCACTGTAAGAAAAAAACTAGAGCATTACATATGTGAAACTGCAGCAAGTTCTTAGTGGCAAATACTCTTTTCCCTGATATAACCCAACTCTTTCTTTAAAAAAGCCAAACCACCTAAACTGATATTTATAAATCGATACACACTTCAGATTTTAATACAGCTGCAGCTGTTTCTTTATCTGATTTTCCTTAATATTTATTTTGCCACTCATAATTTTCTAGTTGCAGCTGTGTCACATTGCATTTTAGAGATAAAGGAAGTTCTTGCCTACAAAGCAACAAGACCTCATGAAGTCAGGATTCAGAGCCCACATCGCATTGTCTGTGCAATCCTGGATGAGTCACTTTTGTCTCTCTCTACCTGAATTGATCATCTGCAAAATGAGGATAATGGTATTTCCTTTTGCCTTTCCTTTTTCTACATACGTTTGTGAACCAGTTGGGGCAGCAACTGCTTTCCACATGTAATTCAGCACCCAGCAAACGGAACTTTGAACCTCATTTGGGTTCTTCATGTAACTGAATCTCTATTCCTCCTAATCAATACTAAGTATAATACTACATTTTTGTTTTCATCCTCTGTTTTTTGAAACATTTTTATCACTTATGCTATTTGGGAACATTCCTGTAAAGAAAATTCTGTCTGCCCCTGTTTTAGGAGTCCCACAATAGCACCAGCTGTTGGCACCACTACCAGGACCTGAACAAGTGATGATGTGAACTGGTAAACAAAGCTCCTTCAAATCCTTCTGTAAGACAGGATACTGTCCAGGTCTGGAGGCATCCTCACTGGAGGTCCTGGTGCTCATCATGGCACGGTGCAGACACAGGGGTTTCCGATTAACAGGGAAGCGGGGGACTTCACACTCCCTTGCAAGGGAAAATGGGACTATTGCACGTCTGTACCCACACCTCTCTGCAGGACCCAAGAGAGGGTTAGATACAAATGAAAGTTCACATTACTATGTTACCTTTGTGTGACTTTTATCTTGGGGTCTGTGATGTCATCTGTGTTTTTCCCATCTATGGTCCACCACACC
Organism: Aquila chrysaetos chrysaetos; assembly: GCF_900496995.4. Lineage (NCBI taxonomy): Eukaryota > Metazoa > Chordata > Aves > Accipitriformes > Accipitridae > Aquila > Aquila chrysaetos. Next base: position 13,781,871 of record NC_044013.1, on the reverse strand, counting down.
TCAGTCCGGGAGTCCTTCAGGAAAGTGAAGAAGACTTCACAGGACAGAACAAGGTCATCTCCTGGGAAAAAAGGACCATGGTGAGGTATTGCAAAGCAGGAACAGCATCACCTTGACTTTTGTGCTTTCCAGCGATCCTACCAGCCTAAGCTCTGCCTCCTTTCAGGAGGGAATGAGGCCAGCATCCACCTTCAGACACCTGGTAACAGTTTAACACCCTGAAAATGTTGATTTATGACAGACAAATAAATAGGAAGAAGTATCCTGCCTTCTCAAATGTGTTACAAATTCCTTGACTGCACCAAGTGACCCACCCAAAGGGAGATGCTCCATGCCAACCACTTCCTTGGAAAGCCAGGCAGTGTTAATCATCCCCAAGGCACAAGGGACAGATGCCATAAAGCGAAGGATCCAGCTCCACAAAAGTATTTTGGTGTGGGAACACTTGTTCAGGCATTTAACTTCCCCTCAAGATCAGGCTTGGGAGTGTGAATATCTTTGTGATCAGCTCATAAGTGATTTTATCTTAGAGTGACTATGGAAGAAGTCTGACCTTCTGAGCCAAAAATGCTGTGCTTTAAAGTGAAGACTCTCCTGCTAATCATCATCATTAGCACCACATTTATTACAGCAATATAATGGGACACAATCCATTCAAGATAGGGAATTGCTCCAAAGAGCTACCAGCCTAAACAGATGGGGTGGGGGAAGGGGTATGGTACCCCTTTACACAATGCTGTGAGGCCAGCAAAAGGAGAGCTGTCATTCATTAGAAAGTAATCAGCCAAGAAGGGAGAGATGAGCAAGAAGTGGCCAGAAGGCTGAAGCCACTGAGGGGCTGAATGAGGGAGGGTTGGAACAAACGACAGGGACAGGGCTGAGACCAGATCCTACAGGAATTTCTCTAAGCAGCTGAGGGTCCCCATTTCATCTGTTTCTGCAGCTGCAGTCCTGCATCTCCATGCCTGAATATCTACCTTTACTTGTGCTTGGAAAAATAAACTTTTAAAGCCATGCTCTCCTATTCTGGCATCAAGAACTGGCAGTCCACACTCTCCGCCAGGCAACTTGTGGCAGCTCGTGTGCTCTGCCGGGGAAAGCACCAGGGATGCAGTGGAAGGGGAGAGCTTCCATGCCTGGCTGGGTCTCCCCATCCTGGCAGGCAGGCTGCCAGGGCAGTGACAGCAGGCAGCGAGCGTTGCAATTTACCTGCTTCCACTTCGTAGACAACTTTCTCGTTTGGAGAGGTGAATTGTGGTGGCAAGGCCTTGTTCGGAGATCCTGCAGGAGAGAACAGAGAGCCCCCCACAGGGACTTCATGAGAACCTGGGGTCCTTACAGCCTCACTCATGATGCCCCCACACCCCACTGCGCGTGCCCCTATCTAACGTGTGATACAATCCTGCTGCAGAGTTCCATGCAAAGAGAAATCTAATCCTAGTCCCCAAACTCGGGGCCAGACCCAGATTTTGAGGCTTCTCCAAAGTTCAGGTCAGTCTAGATACAAGTTTTTGGGCTTCTCACATCAGAAGAGCTCCATACCCCTCTCATCTCCCACAAGGCACAACCTCTACCAGTTTCTTTTTATCGCTGCTTCTAAAAAACAAAATACAAACATCATTTCCTTTCGCAAGTATTTAATTCAGCTCTTAAAGCAGCAGTTGCCATGGAACTCAGCATGTGCTCTACTGTTCGCTAGGTTTTTAAGCTCTGTCTGGCAGGCAGACTAAGCCCTTGTGCCTGGGACGACCTGTCTAAGCACTGGGCTGGGTAACTGGAGCCCTGCCTGGCTGATTAACAGTCTCAAGGCTTTGAGATTGCAAGAAGACCAAGGTAAACTGGCTATAATGGGACAATCCCACAAATAATGATGAGCAAAGGGCACTGGAGACAAAAATGAGCAAGAGTGCCAGGGTTATGCATTCACATGCCAGCAGAGGGTACCCCTGGCCATCTCATGGGCTGTACCTCACCAGCCTAAGCCCGGTCACCCTCTGTGTTGTTTGGGGCATTTGACATGGTGGTGGGTAGGTCTTCCAGTGCCTGGGCAGTCACACGAGGCCGACCCCAGCAAGCAAAAATATACCAGGTCAGTTGGGTAATGCAGTTTGAGCACAACCACAAATGGATCCTGTGACAGACTCTTCCAGCTGTTTTCACCACTTATGCAGTCATCCACCTGCATTTTACACATTTTAAAGTCATTCTTACCCACCACCTTCATCTTTATGGTTCTGGTGAGATTATAGGTTCTTCCGTGGTCCTTGAATGTCACTATACAAGTGTAATTCCCTTTGTACGCGCTACGGACAATGCCAATGACAAGCCTGGACCCTTGGGGGTGTCGCTCATAGAAGCCATCCACCAAGTTGCAGTTCTGGAGTTAGGCAGAAAAACACTTGAGTTTGGGGATTCAAAAGTAAAGATACTGGTTTAAATGCTACTACAAAGATCTGGTTTTTATACTATGAATATGATACTTGGGATTGTGATGTACGTTGGACCTAAATACCATGAACTTTGAGCATGTTGGAATACAAACTGGTATGTTCACCTTGAAAATGAGGTGATGAAGCAGATGACTCTCATAGTTTTATCCCACTTTAAATACAGACAAGTTTATAAGAGAGACATCTCTGATCGAGAACTACATTTGCAATCAAGGTGAGCACCTCAGCAGAGTGAAGAGTGAAAGTAAAGAGACAGGAAGAAAATGCTGATGTATTCACAAATGGATACTAAGACTAAAGGACATGTCCCCCTTGATGTCAGCGTGTCTAACTCTTTCGGGACTAATTAAGCTACCCTGACTGACTTCAGCTGAGGATGAGGTCCCAAAATTGGCAACTGGCAAACGAGAATCTGTAGTACAGAAACCTTAATAGCTCTTCTCTTTCTGTCAGGAAAGGCAAGAAACCTCTGCCAAGTACCAAGCTAGAGATCCCTTTTCAGAAAAGGGTTATGCAGATGACATCTTGATTGTCATAAAACCCAAAGATGTGCACATTTTCTCAGAGATTATTTCTGAATGGTACATTTCCAAATCAGATACATCCTAATGGGGCAGTTTAAGACAGGGGTCATATACCATTTTTAATGATTTTTATTAGGCATGGAATGACTTGCTGCCTGAAAAATTACTTCCATGGGGCTTTTTGTTTCATTCTGCTAATTGATTGTTGAGATGTGAATTTCAATGAATGGTACAAGTAAAGCATTTCAGCTACTCAAGTGAAACTGCTCCTCTTGGATACAAAAGTAAGTTTTTCCTGAAGGGTTTTAGAGTTGGGTTTTTTTCTTTTGGGGTGGTGGTGGGGTTTTTTTGTTTGGGATTGGGTTTTTGGTTTGTTTTTTTTTTTTTTTAATCAGCAGATGTATTTGTTGCCAACTTTCTTTATTATTAAATTCACTCGTACAGAACCTTCTATCTAGAAATCCAAAAGCGCTTTATAAGCGGTTAGAGAATTCAGTGCCATAACCCTCTGGCTGCACATCCCCTGAGAATTCTTATTCTCTCTTGACTAAAGGCATCCACCTAAAGAAAAACACTGAGGTCAAAATTTAATAAAATTGAGCAGTAATTCTGTAGGCAAGAGCCTGAGGATGGCTGCAGACAGCCTAATTATCAGAGCAATATTCAGGGTGGAGTAGGGATGTCTCCATCTTCAGACAAGAGGTTTGCTGAATTGTGTCAAACAGGGCACCCATGGTCCTTGCAAAGGCCTGATGTACAACTTCATCTCCTGACCTCAAAGGATTTTGGAAAAATGCTGTTTTCATTAGCAGGTTTGGGGGGTTGTTTGTTTGTTTGTTTTGTTTGTTGTTTGGTTGGGGGGGGGGGTGTGTTTTTTTGGTTTTGTTTGGGTTTTTTTTTTTTTACAGAAGAGGGAATATGAATCACAGTTTCCTTTACAGGAATAGTGACTGGTTTACATAGCAGGTCAGGTACACTGCCTGCAGCTGAACTGAGGTTCCTAAATCCCTGCTAGAGTATTCTGCACTTGTGCACACTGGTCAAAAAAGTTTCAGTGTTACCTCTCAATTCCCTTCCAAGAGCAGTTTTACCCTTGAATTCAATGGAAACAAAGCTCTTAAAATTAGTAAAGCTTCATTAACAGCTTCATCACGGGTGAGACTCTGAAATATAGCTCCATGATTCTCATGCCAACCATTGCTTTTTCAGATACAACACTGCATTCCCCCTACTGCCCAAATAAGTCCTTCTTACCAAGTACCACTTGACAGTTGGTGTTACACTAGCAGGGTAAAACCCATCAATATCTGGACATACGATCTTCTCATGGTAATGCTCCAAGTAGAACATCTCCTCAGTGGGTTTTATTGAATGGCTTACACAAGAGTGTTGGTCTTTCGGAACAACCTCCAGGGGAAATGCAACTTTGCTGCAGTAGGTTGTATTTCTAAAGACAGAGGAGGATAGGGGTGATTAGTTGAAACTTATTTACTCCCATAGCAGTGGAATGAAATAAAAATCACATCTGTAATAACAAGCATCATAGCACTGATGAGGCACATACAGCCTTAGCTGACTCATTTATAAATGGGAAAGAAAACACCATCAGAGATGGCCACACTAGCTCAGAAAAGCCTATAAAGATGACTAACAAGCAACATCCACTCCCCTGCTGGTAAAGCAGATAATAGGGTCAAAGACGAGATGAACAAGAGACAATGTGAGGAAGATCAAAAAGAGTTCTTGTGCTCAGTGCATAGCAGATGCTATGTTCATTTTGTAGCACACTTAGAGACACTTTTAATTTCCTAGAAGTCTGAGTCTCATGAATCTTTGCCAAATTAGCATGTAGTCAAAACATTACCCCTGCATCCGAAGCTATTTTTACTTTAGACATACAGATCACTTCTTAATGGTGAGTGCCTGTGGATTTTGCCATGGGCTCAGCAATAATATTTTCACGGACACTTGCAGCCAGCAAGGAGAGGCACACTCATTAATGTTTGCAAGGCTCCAAGAATTATTACGATGTAAATTGGCTCAGCACTGAGCGGTCTTATAATTGTAACATTCTTTTCCCATTAATGCTTATGTAAATGGTCTTCTCCCTACAGAAAGATCTGGTGCTAACAGCATAATTTTCTCACTTCCATGAGAGTCCTTTGATTATACTGAAGACATACAGAAGCTGCACTGCACAACCTACCTGAGCATGCACGTATAATTCCCAGTGTCATTGAGAAGAGCAGGCCAAAACCAAAGGGTGTCTTTCTCCTTACTGATGTGACTGTCTGGGAGACGAAAATTAATGGGCTCCTCCAGATCCCGGTCCTGCCCGATCCTGTACCAGATCAGGGTCAAGCCAGCAGAATGGGCTGTGCTGTAGTTGTACTTTAAGAAGGTCTCGAAAAGTGGGCATTTGATCTTGGCAGGTTCCCCATCATAAATCTGGATCTGCTTCATGGTGTCCACACCCCAGTCATCGCAGCGTTCTGCAGCCAGGAAGAACAAGGTACCTTAGTTTGCAAGTCTGCATGAGAAAAACAGCTCTCCCCAGGTTCCCCACAGCCCTTGGTCCTGTCCCCATTAAAATCAGAGGCAAAAGGGTAGTGTTTTCAGAGGAAGCGAACTGGGCTTTTATAAAGCAGAACAAGAATACTGTGTTCGTTTCTAGAGAACCTGCAAACCTCTACTTTCATTTGTACATCTCCTACATTTCTTCGAAGTTATTTATCCCCCATCAGGACAGTAGGGTAGGATAGGATATTCCTGCATAACACCAGGCTTCCTAGAGAGCTCCAAGAAAATTCAATCCTAAAATCTTGTGTGGGAAGATAAAATTTGGATGAAAACAACACTAGAGGTGTGTGTGCATCCAGGCACAGTGACAGGGAAGATTGAAATAGAGGTGTTGAAATAAGAGGGGAAAAAAAATAACAACGCAAATATCAACCCTCCCTTAGAGCTATGGGCCATTGCCCCTGCCAGAAGAAGCTGAACTGTGGGTTCTGGGAGCGAGGACCGTCTTTCCTGTGATGCATTCACACAACACCTGTGCACGCTATGATAACACAGAGAGTACAAGCACTAATAAGCGACATGTAGCGACTGGCAGCAGGTTCTCTTGGGGATCCCCAGGCAGCCTCCAGGTGCAATCCCCAAGCACAGTTCAACAGGCTCAGCGTGGCTCACAGCAGACTCAGGCTGACATAGAAACTGGGCAGCATGAGAAAAAGCTGTGCAGTGCCCTTTTTCTTTTCTTTTTTTTTTTTTTTTGGTTTTTTTTTGTTTTTTTTTAATTTATCCTTGTCATTAGTGACTAGTTTCAGGACAAACAGCACAGTCAAAACCCATTTCTCTTCCGAGTGTTCCTCTCCACCCCATTCCTCCTACCCATCAGGACGCCCAGTCACAAAAGGACTCTGTGCAAGCAAAGCACGGTACGAGGGTGTCGGCAAACCTGAGAGCAACCCGCGCTGCCGGCGCCAGCCGAGACACACAGAGAAGCTGCTGTCACTGCATCTCCCGTCTCCCCGCACCGACAAGGCAGAGCATGGCACGGCACACTTCCCAGCGCATCTCTTGTAGGTGCTGGGAGGCATTAGCTAGGGCAGCCTGATGTTTGAGAGCCCCAAATGAGTCGAACAGGAGAGGGGGGTGCTGCCTGCAGCAGTCCCTGGGAGCAGTGTCTCAGCATATCACAGGCACACCAGAGACGACACTGCAAAGCCTCTCTGGTTTGCAGATATTAGAAGACCTCGGACCGAGAGGAAAAACAGAATACAATATGCTCTTTGAGACCAATTCTTCTGAACTGACTTCACAGGCCCAAAGCAGGATTTCTGGCATTTTATCTTCCTTAAATAGACAGTGGGATGTAGCTTGGCCCCAAATTCATACTTAATTAAAAAAAGCAAAGAGATAAACCTTTGAGAAGATGGCCCACAGCGCTTAAAGGCAGCAACACTAACTCCTGTAGCTCAGCAATGGTTAGTCACAGTGAGGAGGAATCTGGGCCAGTAAGAATAGAAATGTCTTCTGGCAGGTTTACACACAAATGTAAATGCAAACTGCACTGCTCCTCCTGTGGTATGCCAAACACCCATATGACAGAGTGCTTCTTCTGGAGGAAGAGAGGGAGTTGGGCTAGGATGAGGCAGTGAAGCTACCCAGGGTACAAGTATTTGCTAGTAGGAACCCCAAATCCAAATGGCTGGAGAGTGCCATCGCTCGTCATCTAAGAAACATGTAGCTATTTATTTCAAAACTGCACAGCATCATCCACTACACCTGCTACCACAGCCATCACCAAGGCTCATTTTAAAAGACCAAAACACTATTGGAAGCCTTATACCATGGGAAAGTGCATAGTCACCAGTCACCACCATGGTCAAGGCCAACTGGAACCAGTATGCTGCTTTACGCTGGTGGGGTTAAGCTACTGGATTAGGCATGGGCAAGTTTCCATAGTGTGGTAAATGAGACAAATGAGCCTGCCAGAGACTGCCTGCTAATTGCATGATACAGCACGGATTGTGGGGCATTTGTTTTTATAAAGAAAAGCTTTCCCTCTGAAAGGAGCAGACCTGGGTCTGTAAATCAGGACACCCAGGTTTTCTTCCTGGCACCTGACTTTGCTGTCTCCTCTGGGACTGCATAAAGGCAAATTGTCCTCATTACTTCAAATGGCAGGACTGAAGAGGAAGAAAACTACATAAAACATTACAGTACTGAAATTCCTGGAGTCAAGATCAATGAAATTTGCTACCGTGAATAGCTCTTGCATTTTGCAACAGCTCATAAATCAGCATTGTAAAACTACTTACCTGTTCTACCTGAATGAGTTATTGAAAACAAATACAACTTTTTTTTTTTTTTCTTCCTAGATTACTCAAAAGCAATGCATGGGCCTTGTCGTCTTGGCTGGGGAAGAGGCGACTGTTACTGTTCTTTACTATAAGAGCTGTACCTGGAGATTTTGTCTCAGAGCTGGCTAATTCGCCTGACTTCAAGAACACTGTCACACCAAACAGCTAGTCCTAAGGCTCCCCACATGCGTCCTACCTTTGGGTGCTGCGTGCTCCGAGCTGAACCCCAAACACAGCACATAACCATGCTGCTAACGAGCAGCTACACCAAAGACCACAGGAGCAGCCATGCAGCTTGAGATCACAGGCTGCGCTTGCCACCCTCCTGGCAAGGGCTCCTTCTGGCTGCCAGGGCAAAGCCAGCCCGGCACGGCTCCAAGGGCTCAGGGAGCAAAGCCACGACCCATCGCTCACAACAGAGATGGCAGAAACACCATGGGCTGGAGTGAGACCTCCTTCATGCATAAAACACCAAGGACAGAAGTTGTGGTGCTTTGCACAACTTCCCTCCTCCCTGTGCCATGCTGACGGTAGTACTGCTATTTTGATTTTTTGGGGTGTTTTATGCCTGAGATAGCTGGACTCTGCCTGACATGGCACGTGAGGGGACTGCAGGCATCCCTCACACACACACCTTTGTGAGCTTCTCCCTCCTCGGGTGCGATGTGGCTCTTCTCCCTGTGCCAGCAACACCCTTTGCCACAGTGGCTGGGTCAAGCCCAGACAGCCGGCTGCACTCCCTACACGCGTGTAAAGCAGAGGGATTGCTCGCATTATTATTGCTATAATTTTATTTGCATCCAACAGCTCCCTGCAACATTTTGTGCCACTTCCACTATTTTAACCTTTATTGGACATTCAGAGCCTATTTGCTGCTAACATCAGCATGCAGCTACTTGGATGTCAGTCTAAACCGGAGACAGCCTGAAAAAAATGGCATGACTTCACACTGAACCTCACTGGCATGAAGCAGCTCCCACTATGGAAAAACAATAATAAAAAAATATACACACACACACACACACACACATTGATATATCCTGACTCCAGTAACAATATTTGAGGGGACATTGCAGAAAGACACAAAGACCCAGTTCTAACTGTGAGAAACAGCACTAACTTCTACAGTGCTATGCCCATTTGCAGCAACTCACACTCGTTTTCACTGGCTAAGCCTAGGAAGTGAGTTTCTTCTCTCTTGAAATATTTCCTGCACAAAACAGCCGTTGGGGTTAAGAGCAGCTCCTGATTAAATTGAGTGGGCTCAGCTTTCATGCTGTGACTTCAGAGTTCACTAACAAATAGAAACCAATGAAGAGATGGGGGAGCTATATGCAACTCCATGGTCCCTTCCATGCTGCAGCAAATGGAGCACTATGCACATGACTGAGGGATACAATAAAATCTCTAAAAATCCACCATCCCACAAATGCATCCTCCTAGAAACGCCTCTGCAAAACACTCTGAAAAAAAGCCATCTTTTTCTTATTACTGATGAGGTGTACTGCAGATGCCTCAGCTGACCCCTCTTTTCTGCTGGGTGCTCTGTAATCACACAGCAAGGCAGTCTATGACCCATAATACATACCTGTGACAGACAACACACAAAAAAAGCAAGAAATGGTCCTGTTTCCACAGCCCTGCTCGGGAAAAGGATTACACAGGCTGGAGGGAGGGTGCATGGTGGAAGGAAACACCCACCTCTAGCACTGGAAGAGAAAGTGCAGACAGAAAGGTCAGGGTAAGGATGTCCATCTTGATTTCATGTGCCTTGAGATAAAGATACGGGTGGGCTGCTGGGCTACTGCTCCTCCCTGATGCACACTGGGATCTAGGTGAACTGGCAAAGTTAACTCCAAATGTACTCCTTGCTTGGACTGTATGTTGCAATCCATGTTCATAGGGATATCTACTACTGCTACAAGGGACAGAAACCTCTTCTGTTACAGAAATAGTCAGATCTGTACTGTTTCTGAATCTGGTGTTACAACACCCTTAAACAGCAGGTATCCCAAAACAGACTCCTCCTCAAAAGCCAAACAAAAGCTGAAGAAGTGCCTTCTCCAGATGCAAAGTAGAAAATGAAAGGAGAGAAAAAAAAAAGAATTATGTTGCTCAGCTGCATAAAGGTGAAAACAGACATTTCTGGAAACCTTTCCCAACCTTTCTCTTATTACACTGATTTACCCCCTTTGGAACAGAGCTCTGCATACACACACCTGAAATGCTCCTGAGATGCATCTGCAGCACCCATTATAAGCACCCACACAGTCAAAACAGAGATGAAATTGGTGCAATTATTTGGATTTTTCAAGAAAACACAAACTGCTTAACCATGGATCAAAAAAGAAAAACAGAGTAAGGCCACATCAAGAAATGCCGTCCCATTTTGTCCACAGTTTGGCATTTCTATGCAGTCATTTTAAGTACCTCCATTTGAAAAAAAAATTCTCAACCACCAAAACTCTACCGGCTCCACACCACTTCCACACCTTCCCTCCCCTGGGGCTACAAACAAGGGCTTTCCCCAGTTAAAATTTCTGTGAAGAAATAATAAAAAGCCATCCTTATGAGAAGCCATCTATCATGCCGACACAAAATTACCCTGCCATTTGCCAAATTGATGCTCCCTTTTTAATCGTCTCTAATTTTGGGAGGGGACCTGCCTTGCATGCAGACTGGGGCCGTGCGGCAGCAGCAGGACATGAAGCCACCAGTGCTGCTGGTTGAATGACACGGCAGACCCCTCTTCCCTATGCCACTTCAGCAGCAGCAGCAGATGGGGCTGCACTATCTCAACAGCTTCCTACTTTCTTCGGCCGTCCCTGCTGCATTATCTTAAAGCAAAGTTGACATGAGTCAGCCTCCACCTGGGGAGCGCAGCCAGGCCAGCGGTTAGCTTGATGAAAGAATCGGGATCAATAAGGCAGAAAAAGCTGGTCACGCAAAGCGATTAAGTGAGAATTAATCATTACTACCTTAAAAAAAATTTTACCCCCACCCTCTTTCAAGCTCACAGCAGTCAGTGAGAAGGAAGCAGAGGAAGCCAGGCTGAATGGAGGAGTTGCGCTGTGAGCACAGGAGGTACCAGCTGTGGCCAGCAGCCACGCGTGGGTGCGCTTTCCGTTCGCACCGGTGCCAGGAGCACTCACTTTTCCACTGCATTTGCGTTTTTCCTTTCACACACGCATCCTGCACACCAGCACCCCGTGCTCCCTGGCTGCATACTTCACGCAGCAGCTGAGCAATTAGGCAGCGTGGCAGGGCAGTGTTTCCTGTGCAGTCTGTATCCCATCTGACCGCACAACACGGCGGAGGGAGGGTAACATGGAACAAAACAAATGAGAACATCTTTCCTGAACTGGGAGTAGAGGCACAGACCTAAGCACACTGAAATTGGTGGGAATGACAGAGAACTTGGGTTAGCCCTAGCCAAGATCAGCTAGCTCTCACCATTTGCTCCCACTATCTCCGCAGCAGCAATAGTGGTCAGAGAATGCCTAAAAAGTGGTTGTAGCTCAACGCTGTCGTGGAGGCTCAGCCTGGAAGCTTCGTGAACTCTGCAGGAATTTATAATCTGACTTCCAGTGGAAACACATCAAAAAGGGCCTGTCATAACCTCATTGCCTTCCTCCCACAGCCTCTCCAACAGAGGAAGTAACTGGAAGTGGTCCTGGCACAAACCCCCCTGTGACCGGCTCCGACGCACTGCACGCAGCCCAGCCCCATCCACGCAGATCTGCTGCAATGGCACTGGCAACGTGGTTTTATACTTCTCCCAAGTCTCACCATATTCATCCTGCATTGACAGTGAGCTGTGATTCACCCCATGGAAGCAGCTCCACTGGATGCTGCGCATGAGGACGGAGTCTCTCTCTCTCTCTCTCTCTCTCTCCCCCCCCAACCGCTTTTATAATTTAAATAGATAGGACAGCTAAGAAAGGAAGAAGGAAAAGGACTTTCTGTTGCAGAATAGCTCATAATTTTCAAAAGCACTTACACATTGTGGTTGTTTAACTTTAGATCCTGAAAGTCTACTTTAAACGCTAGTGACGGTCTGCCTCTCTGCCAAATTCACGAAAAACAAGCTGACTGCCTAAACTTCTGTTGACTTCAGAGGAAGCAGCCAAGGCATGACATCCAAAAAATGATGATTCTGTAATGGAGCCCATAGCTCCTGACTCCGAGTTTCCTTATCTAATCAAGCACAGCCTGTAACGTGGGGAGGGGTAGTTGTTGTTTGTGTCTTTTAAAACTCCTCCACAGTGAGCTCTATGCCTTCACTCTCTATCTGTGCGTAAAGCTGTGTTTACTGTATGTGGCACAGAGTGTTTTGGTTACCTCCAGCAACTGGGCCAAAAAAAAAAAAAAAAAAAAAGTATTCCGTTTTCTCTAGCAAGCTTGACATGTTTTCCTGGAGGCTTTTTTTAAAATTGAGATCAAAACGATAAAGGTAGGGGTATGAACTGCTTCAAAGCCTGAAGGAGAAAAGGAGCAAATAGCTACTTTCCATCCCACTTCATTGAGGAAATTGCTGCATGAAGCAAAGCAGAGCAGCACAGGAGGAAGAGAGATAGAGAGAGGAAACAGAAGGGCCCATTGCAAAATCATCTGTAGGAGAGGCAGCATGAAAAGGAGGTTTACCTGAGTAGCACCACCACAGAGCTGTGCTCAAGCTGGCAGGGGCTCTTCTGTGTGCCTGGGACATCAGACTGGGACTTGACAAGGTCCAAGCTCAACTCTTGGCTCTGCCACAGGCTTGCTTAGTTAAACCCATGCAGCCTAGTTATTGCACTTAGCCATGGTCTCTGTTGCCTGCTTTAAAATACAGTCAACAATTCTGCACTGCCCACCATAAATATCCACAGGGATGCCTGCATTAAAAAAACGTTGCAGCACTTGTCCTCAGATGAGGACGGGAACTGAAAAAATGCAGCAGGCAATAAAATGCACCATAAGGGTCTACGAGCCTGGCAGAAGTCACCTGTGTGCAATAAAACATATGAGACTGAGAACAAAACTGTGCAGCTGCAGCAGGGGGACATGATGGATAAGGAGGGTAGGAGACAGGTCCCCGATGTCCCCTGACACCCTATTTGATACACACCGAGGAGCAAAAGCAACCCTCCAATATCACATCAGCAACACACCCAAAATGGGCTGCTTTCCTCCACACGTTTCTGCATTTCAATACAGATGGGTCACGTCATGTTGATGCCTGCGCAAAACTCACCCCTCACGACCTATTTCCTCAGCTGACAAGAAGCAGACGTGAGGTCTTATCTCCTCAGCGGGCACGACTCTGGCTGGTGCGGAGGGAGGCTGGCGGCTGTGGTTACACATCTGCACCCAGGCCAGCTCTGCTCTGCAGGTTTTATCTCCATTCACTTCAGGGCTGTGCACCTTTCAACACCCTCAGTGTTGAATAACTTCATGCCCCCAAGCGCCATAAACTTCTACAACCGCAGTAACTCACAGATGGGTACGGATGGTTAGAAAATCATGTCCTAAATTAGGACAGCAAGAAGCTGAGATTGGAAGAATAGGAGGAAGTCAGGAAATCCCAGGAGAAGATGATGGGGGAGGGATTTAGTCTCTTTAGAAAACAATAATGCAGTTTAATCTATTTTTCTTTTGACTTTACACACTAAAATAAGCTTCTCAGCTTCTGGGGCTGTCACAAATCATAAGGAAAATAAGGCCACTGGAACCCCGTCAGTAGAATAAGAGCTATATAGTAATAATCCTGAGGAGCTGCTCAGGGCTTTCTATCTTCAAAGTGTTTTACAGACAGTAATTTATTAATCTGCAAATTTCTCCTGGCCATAAGTAACTGCTCTGCCTCCCTGCTAAGCGCGAGAGAGACGCACGGCGCAGACCGGCATTCTGGAGAGATGGTGCAGGCGGCAGCTCTGACCTCCGGAGCCAGACCTCATTCTGCCTCACTGTGCTCAGAACTTCACTGCTCCAGCCAACACCTGAATCCAGAAGCACTGGTGACATCTGGCCCTTTGGCGACTTCAGAGAGGACAAAACCAGTGCCTGAGAGCCTCTGGTATGGGGGAGCGTAAGAGACACGCTCACAATCCAGTAAATAACAGCAAAGCCTGAAATAAAACTCCCGCGACAGAGGCTCCTGGCTGCCTTACAGCCACTGCCTGCTGTGCTGGGGTGTCACTCTGGGCAGAAGCTGGCCCCAGCCCTGGGCTCATCCTACCACACAGCCTGTCTGATAGCCCCCAAGGGAGCTGTCAGAGGAGTTTCCTATGCAAACACAACGTTTCCTTCCACTGAAGGACTATTTATGCACAGCAGTTACCTGTTCACACTAGGTGGGTTCTTTAGGTAATCAGTATGATGCTGCTCCTCCTCTCCTGGCAGCAATATTCTTCTGCTTTTCTAGTTCCCCAGGACAATACTCCTAACCGTGATCCTCTCCCAAGCCTTCACCCTGTGAAAGCTGAGAGCTCTTGGAGAATGAGAGCGCAGCCTGGTTAGCAGAGAGAAAAACAGAACAAGGAGCACAACTACAGCTACATCTTCTAAATAAGTCAGTATCTAACATTGGCCAGCTTTGTTTAGAAACAAGATAACAATATTCTGTATTCATACTCACTGTTATGTTCTTTGTCTGACTGGTTTTTCATCTCTTTTAAGCCAGTGTATATTTATATGACTTCAGTAGTGCCAAAGAAATCATCGTAAGACCAAAACTGGGTTCATTGGTTTTTGCTACCCTTCTCTGGATATCAGAACATCCGTGTTCATTAAGCATCCTACAACACAAGCACAGAGATCTAAGCCTTATTTCCATCTTAAGGATGGCTTAGCTGAGGCAAGGAAAGCAGAAGACGCCGAGTACCATTGCAAACAATGTCCCAAAGGTCATGAGTAAGGAATTCAAACCCAGGCACTGCAGATCACGTATATTCTCAAGACCAGAAGAGATTTGCCCACGCATACGGCATGAGTGAGTAGCAGACTCAGGCACAAATTCAGTTGCAGACTCCAAGTCTTTTACTCTACACTACTCAGATCACATTTCTTTCCTCTTTCAGCTTGCGGCTCCCTTTCAGCAAATGATTTTATTGCAGCACCAGCCTTCATACACAGCAGAAACAGCAGAGCCCGAAGAACAGATGTTTAGAGCCACAGTGCTGTTGGCAAAATTTGGGGGGGGAAATAGTTTGCAGATTTGTCTCTCCAGTAAGAGTTAGGGTGAAGTACAATGCTGAAGCTTTCTGACACACTGCCAGGGAGACTGTCAGCCGTACTGGCTGAACTGGATAGAAAGGCTGTCTGCATTATAGCCGAAGCAGTGCTGGGGTTTTATAGCTGAAATTTAGTAAGTGTTGGCTCCTCATCCCCTCTGTAAGCTCAGAGAGCTCGGGACTCAGCAGAGCCGGTACCCCTGGCTTGGGCAGTCCCCAGTCAATGTTGCTGACCACACTGCTTCCCTGGGAAGGACTGCAGAGGCAGGCAGGAAAAGTGGCAGCAAACCACAACAGGACTCCTGCCCCTGCCTCCAGTCTTCCCCAGCCCCCTGCCAGCCTGGGCTGGAGAGAGAGCTGGTCCTGACAATACAGCGTTACATGACTATTATAGCAAAGCACAGAAAAAGATCCAGCTGAAATGATAAATCCCTACCAAGTTACACATCTTCAATATCCCACGAGCCAGGTTGCCTAGTGAGAGCTACCCATCCCCATGGCCTCGCCTGGTGTTAGGAGACCACTGGGGCAGCTGCAGACTGTGCACAGCCCTTCTGCGTTCGCTCCGGATAACCTCTGCTCTGCTCCCCCCACCTACGCTCCCCGCTCCAAGAAGAAAAAGCAAGCCCAAATGCTGTAACATTATCAGAGCATGTCCGGTCTCCCACACTGCTCTGTATTTATGACTTTGCAAGGGTGAAATGAGCTCCAGTTCCCTTTTGGTGCCAGTCCCAGGAAACCCCGCAGTGTAACAGAGGGCTGCACAGACGGCTGCCCCTCCATCCAATTACAAACAGCCATCCAAGCCCATCATGAATAACAAAAGACGTTTTGACAGCCCAAAGTGGTTTATGATGTCCATGGAACAAAAAGGGAGCTCTGAACTGAAAAGTGGGTCCGTCACCCATGGACCTGCAGAAAATTAATTGCATACACTACGGTGGATTTGCAGAAGAAATCTATTTTAACCGATCACGTGTCCCATGTATCACCCTTTGACACTTATGTTCTTGCAGCACTTTACAAGGGCTCTAACCATCCTGTACAGAAAACCTCTGCTAAAGGAGGAATATTTAAAGAGCACTAAATACCTCACAGAAATGCACAGAGGGTTCTGCCAGATCAATTGGCACAAGCCTGTGTGACCCAAACGCCAGGGTGCTCATTTGACTGCTCCCAGCTGACAGTCCCAGCTTCTAGAGTTGCTCTAACATTTCCTGGGCAATCCTGATTCAACTGCACCTACCTCCCATTTCTGAAAAAGCCCAGGATGACTGCACGTGGGGTGTTGTAATGCTGCCTCAGCAGGAGGAGGATATTGCGTTGGTGGAGAGCAGAACAGCACGTCCAGAAGAACACGCAAAGCGGGGATTTTCCCAGCAAGCAGCGGCGGTCTGCATTGCTGGGTCCCTCCTTCCCCAGGCACTTCTACTACCTAGGTCTTAGCCAAGGGGACCTGGGCCGTATATTCTTTCTCCTTTGTTGTTTCCCCATTGCTCACCACTTCCACCAGACCCCTGTTAGCCAGGCTGAGACATCCCCTACTGAAGACTACAGCCTACTGTGAATGCCTGCAGCCCTCGGGCAACCCGAGGAGAAAAGCCCCCAGCCTTCAGCCTCCGCGATGAGCCCTGCACCGAGATGAACCTTGCTGAAGCGCGTATTGCGAATCTGGCCCCGATAATTCAGCATGGTCCAAAAGATAATGATACAAGAGCTGTTTATCTCCTCACGGTATTATAACTGCTCGTCTGCCATCGCTGCAGAGGGGCAAGGGCTCATTGGGGTACTAGTCAATCCCCTGCACAGCCCTTATTTCTGAACATTTCCCCCTATAAAGCCAGCGCCTGTTCTTTCCTTCCTCCCCCTTTCCACTCGCCTCCTGCAAATCATGCTGTCTCCTTCCACCCCCAAATAGGAAGTCCGGAGCCGAGACGCACACAATCTGCCTCTTCACAAGAGCTGGGCTGAACGTGTGCCAGAGGAGCTGTGAGCATGACAACATATTTCCTGCCAGGAAAGTGACTCAGTGAGACGGGTATGAGAGAGAGCTCCTCTTACTCAAGAAGTTCCCCTCTCCCCTTGCATCGCTGAGGCATGAGTCAGAATCTGAGAGTCGGAATCTAAATCCCCTCTGGATCCAGCCGGGAACAGCAGAGCTCAGGTTCAAGCCCAGGTCCTGCTTACAACTCCGTGACAAGTCAGCACTGTGTGCCGAGCCCTGGTTTTGCCTCTCACAGAAGGGGAATAACAAAACTGACCAAGTGGGCAGCCTGAATTTGCAAAGCACTTTTAGGTTGAGGTGGTGCTTATTGCTATTTGCTAACGCACCCATTTACACCGTGCTTGTAGCCTCTATACGTGAGCATTACACAATACCCACACAGAACTAACATAGTGTTCATGCGTTTTGCTAAAGTATTTTGCACACGACCATTTCATCCAGGAATACTCTAAATGCTTAAAAATCACTGCGGCCAGTTTTCTTTCTCCAGCCCCAGATCAGCTCTTCCCGCGGTAAGTGGGCAGACCCATCACAGGCCACATCCTTACCCGAGCCACTGCCAAGGGTGACCATGCACAGCCAGAGCGTAACCAGCAGCGCACCGACCATCTTCATCCTGCTGAGACAAAGCACACACAGAGGTTCTGGTTACTTTACGCTATTTTCATCACTGCAGACAATTTTTTAACTCTGAGTGTATGTGTTTATTCCTCCACCCACCAGTGATCCTTTAATTCTCGTTTGTTCTTTTTTTATTTCATTAAGATTCCTTAAGAACAGCATCTGTATGGCAGCGTTGTTCTGCCTGCGGGCAGCTGTGTGAGCTCTCCAAGCCTGGGAGGTGATGGCTCAGAAAAGGACAGCCCAGCTCATTGACTTAAGTCACTGGAATAGTCTATATCCGTGAGCACAAGGAGTGAGGTAGATGCTTGCAGGCTAGAAATCCCAAGCTTTGACTCCCAAAACACCAAGGTCCTTTGCCAGTGCCTCATTCGCTCATTTCTAAGGACGAGCGCAGAGAGCATTCGTGATGGCAAGCAGCAACTGAAGCACATTTGCACTGAACGTGCATCTGACAGTTCGGCATGACAACCACGCCGGTGCAGTCCGAATTTGCAAGGTGTGCTGCTGGTGACCTGCAAAGAGGCCGGCTGCCAGAGTCCTGTGCTTCACCCCATTCCTGCAGGCAGGTCAAGGCTCCACCAGCTCTTTCCAGTCAAACCCTCCTTGGAATGGCCACCTTACAAGAGTAAACAAGTGCCAGGTTTGTACTCTTTTCAGAAATTACCTGAACAAAGTTTTATACTTTCAAAGCAGCACTGATAGGCAAAAACCAACCCCAGACTTCCCCGTTCCTGCTACAGAGCACAATTTCCTGTAATTTGAGATAAATGTACACGGCCAGACTTTCACTTGCCGCCTGCTCCAGTACCTGGCATTCAGCTCTCGGAGCTGTTCCCTCACTGGAATTAAATTTCCCTGTGTTTCTAGGTTTTCCAGGATGCAATTTATAAGCTGGTAGTCACAAAAGCTGACATATACTGGGTGCTCTCATTAATGGGGCGAAGGTTGCATTCGATATTCCTGGGTGCTGTCAGATCACAAAGGGAGAAGAGATGGTTAAAAGGCTGAACTTCATCAAAGCATCTCAGCTCCACTGGGCAGATGCGGTAATGAGCATGGTGATACTGTCAGGAGCGCGGTCATGAGATGACAGGAAATCTGCTCCATCAGGGTGGGCTAAAAGGGCAGGGAGAGAAGCCACAGAGCTCCCTTAAACATGTCCCTCATACTCCTGTCCATAATATATGCATTACACAGAAGGGCTTCAAGCATAAGCAGAGAGCACCTGAGATTGCACAGACTGCAGAGTAACAAGAATGGGATGCACGAACTGTACTACTCAAAATCCAGCAGCGGATATTGAATCCTTCCTTTTCAATGCGTGCATCTGAAAAGCCTTTGTACAATGCTTTCCCTCTGCCGGGCTCATCTCGAAGAGACAAAGGAAATCCGGAGCCAGCCTGCTCTTCCCTGCACAGTCCATGCAAAGGGCTACAGACTGCCTCGGAAGCCATAAGACCTTCAGAAATGGGCAAGAAGCCGGGAAGAAAGTGAGTTTTCTTCCCTGGGGTCCAGCTGAGAGGGCTGGTCATCCCCTACCTCCTTCATTCAAACTGAAATGCCAGCTGCTACTCAAACCCTTCTCTATTGCCATCTACAACCAGCTCCCAGTGTCACTTAATAAGACTCTGTAGAGAGGGAACAAAATTAAGTACTTCTGCCCTCTGGAAATGCTGAAGAAAGATAAAACATCTTTATGCCATCAGATAGGACAGAGAGAACCAACATGCTGCACTTTTGGCAGTGTGCTTGTTTTGGCTGGGATAGAGTTAATTTTCTTCATAGTAGCTAGTACGAGGCTATATTTTGGATCTGTGCTGAAAGCAGTGTTGATAACGCAGGGATGTTTTCGTTATTGCTGAGCAGTGCTCACACAGAGCCGAGGCCTTTTCTGCTTCTCACCCCACCCCACCAGCGAGCAGGCTGGGGGGGCACAAGGAGTTGGGAGGGGACACAGCCGGGACAGCTGACCCCGACTGACCCAAGGGACAGTCCAGACCATAGGACGTCATGTTCAGCATATAAAGCTGGGGGAAGAAGGAGGCAGGGGGAGGACGTTCAGAGTGATGGCGTTTGTCTTCCCGAGTAACCATTCCGGGTGATGGAGCCCTGCTTTCCTGGAGATGGCTGAACACCTGCCTGCCCATGGGAAGTGCTGAATTAATTCCTTGGTTTGCTTTGCTTGCGTGTGCGGCTTTTGCTTTACCTATGAAACTGTCTTTATCTCAACCCACGAGTTTTCTCACTTTTACTCTTCCAATTTTCTCCCCCATCCCATCGGGGCGGAGTGAGCGAGCAGCTGTGTGGGGCTTAGCTGCCGGCTGGGGTTAAACCACGATAGGTAGGAATTTAGGAACTTTTGGGAATTCAGATGGTGGAAGAGAGAAAGTGTAAACAGTGGGGGGGGATCATTCTCATAATAAAGATCCCTCATGGTTCCCTCTCCATTTGTCACTAGATAAATGCACAGCGTGTCCTAACACACCCTTATTTTCCAGTGATTCTCTCCTGCATTTTGCACAAATCAGACTGAATTCAGCCCTGAAGCAAGCAGGAACAACTACTGACTTTGGATGAGTTTCTCTCGTTTAGAGCAAGGCCATTTACGTGGCCCCAGGCCAAAATAAACTACTACATTTCACTCAGTGATACATGAACTCTGCAGCAAGCTAATATTTACATCCATTAACTATGCTCATAGGAACATGCTCCTTTCAACTGTCTCAAAGAGCCACCAGGTCTCTGTTCCCACGAGCAAGGTATCTAAGATTTCCAATGCTCTGCCTGCTAGTAGGAAAATTCTTGTTCCTTGCTCCACCCAGCTCTAAAATCAGAAGCCCTACACAGTGTGATTTACTTCTGGTTCATTCCAGGCTCTCCAGAGATCTTATCAGTGGAGACAGATGGACACGGAGCCTGTCAGATTACAGCAATTTCTCCATTATGGGAATGGGACTCAGTTGACCACAGCCCTGGCTGCTCTCACACTATACAAAATACAAGTGGCCGTGGAAGGCACAGGCACAGAGTCAAGGGCTGGTCAAGGGGAGCTGTCGCAAACTCCTGGATGCCCCGACTATGCCAGCATTTGCTAGCTGAGATGAAACAAGAGGATTCTCCCCCTTTGGTAAAGAAACGGAAAGCTCGCGCACACAATGAAGACGACACAGGGGACTGTAGGGCAGGATGGCTTCTGCAGTCCAGGTCCATTCCTGTGGCACGTAATTATTAAAAAAAAAAAAAAAACCAAACCAATTAATGCCACAGGATCTGATGGTTTGTACTACTAACACAGTGCAGGGGCCAATTCTTGTATACTAGTGCTGCTAGCATTGTGATGCTTTGCTTTAAAAGGCCTGAAATCTGCGATATACCCCAAAGAGAAAGGTCTTCCCTCAGCAGTCCTGTGGTCACACAGTGTCATCATTTGTCCCCAGGGAGGATAACATGATTCTGCAGTGACACCAGGAAAAAAGCATTGCATCCATTCAGTTGCAGAGAGAGGGTGGGTTTTGCAATGCCGTAAGAATCTGACACCACAGGACTACAACCCACTCCGGTCTTGCCAGGAACCAAGAGTTTTCTCAGCCTTTTCCAGCAACCTGCTTCTTTGCTTCCTGACATCAGAAAGTATGTTGCCATTTTGCCTACATATGATGCAATTCGAGTGGTGTCTGATTAACTTGTTGCACAATTCGGTATCACTGCAGTGAAACACCAGCATCTCTGGCTGCAACCAAAGGAGCCAGAGGTCAGAGAGTGCAAACACCAGCCTGCAGCGGAGGGGTTCACCTAACTGTGTCCACCCAAAAAGGACACAGACCTCGCCTCTAGTACACAAGCAAATAAAATAAAGGGAGCCAGGAATAAAATCAGCAAGCAGAAGAGCATACCAGTTCAGAAATCACACCACAGCTAGAAAGCAGGCAATCAGAGCAGCCAGAAGAAGGCTGTAGAGTTCTGATACATCCTCAGCGCTCCAGGAACTTCTCACGAGACCAATATACGCTGAGGTGTTCTTAATGTCTCCATAAATTAACATTCTAATAATAATAACTCATAGAGCAGCTGGGGAAAACGATCCATCAATGCTGTTGCTGGAATTTTTTTTAAGGAACTTGAAACGTTCATTTTGTTTCAAATCAGAAATTGTTTCCTTTTCATTCCTGAGTATTTTCTTCCTCAAACTTTCACATTCTGTCTACTGGGGAGCAAAGAAAAGCAGGGTGGGGGGAAACACAGTCGTGGAAGCGTCTCCGGTCCTTAAAAGCGGAGGTGGTGGAAAGGTTTTTTTCATTTGATACTGGCAAGAAGTGGCCTTTATGTCAGAAAAAACACGAGTATTTTCATATAAAATACCTTTTGATAAAACACCCTTCCCAAACAAACCTAGGGAAGGAATCATTCCCTCCTGCCTTCAGCAGAATGGACCCCGCAAAGGCTACGCGCTTTCCAAATGATTATAAAACCCAAGACAGACGTCAAATAATTAACGAAGAAAGCTGCACTCAAAGTAACTACTGTACACCTATTCTCAAAGACACTGTACCAATTCTATAGAACAATGCTGCATTTTCCAAGAAAATGCCTTTGTCCCTCCTAACCACAGTCACCTAGGGAGAGCTGACAGGTTTTCTGCTTTTCGCTGAGAAGTCACACTACGGCACACAGAACAAAAGCGCCCTTCAAAACCTTGCCACTAAGTGCTCTGGCTGAAAGAGCATTTAAAATAAGGCAGTTTCAGAAAGAGGAAAAAAAATAACACCGGCCAGAGCAGGTTTTACATATTATTTTCTTTCTGTAATTCTGTCCCAAGCCCCTTTGAGTCAAAAGCATTCAAAAGTGCAGGACTGGCCCCAGGAAAAGAGATGCAAACACAGGAAGGCTCGCAAAAACCAGGGTGGGCTAGCTTAGGAAATGCTTTGCTTCTAATGCCATGTGGACTTGGGGTTGAAGGCTGACGGGCTGCAGAACGAGGCTGGCACTCAGGAGAGGGGCACAGGTCCTCTGCTCCCACATCACTGTGGGCCCATGAGCCCTGCATCATCATGCAGCAGCACTGGAGAAGGCTGCTTGATGAGTTTGCTGGGTTTTCTTATGTAGAAAATAGATGTACAGTCCAAGTAAATTCAAAGAATCCAAAAGGCAGACAAAGGGCAGCCTGCAAAAGCAGCTGCAGAAAAGCAATAGCAAAAACACTAATGGAAAGTGGGAAAAGGCCCTTCAGCGCTCCAGGAAACACTTTCACTTTTCAGTATGTGCAGGAGTAAATCAGACAAAGGGGGGAATTACTGTAGCATAAACCATCTTGGTGCCACTTAGCCGGGCTTTGCGCAGCATCTCTCTGACCCTGCCTGTCCTCCGGGGGCCATTTGGGCACCGCACGGCACCACCCTTTGCTACGGCATCAGCATTTCTACTCGTACCCGTGCCCAAACCAGAGCCACTCCTGCAGCGAGCTGCCCAGTCCTGCAGAAAGCCCTGCCGAGCAACGTAATGTCACGCTGAAATCTCTGGAGTCATGGGTAGAAAGACAGGCGACGGGTTTCGGATGTCCAGCCTTTTCTCCCCAGGAGGAATTAGCATGTTCATTAAAATTTTCCTTCCCAGACAGCTTCCAGGAACAGAATGGGGAGAAAACCAGCAGCAGTTTGATGATGAACTCCATAAGCAGCTCAGAACGCTTCTCCTGCTCTCACGCACGCTACACCACGCTCACCACTTCAAACCCAGGCACTCTGACCAACAAAGGGCCCCCAGCGCTATCCTCGGAAAAACATTCGCATCTCTCCTAAGGGCAGGGAGCCCAATTTGCCTTGGCAGCAGCTCCCTAACAGCCAGGCATATTTCAGCAGGAAACAGCCAGGGCTGAAGCCTGGCCCGCAATCAGGGATATCGCGGGAGCCGTAAGCGTGACCCAATCAGCACATCTAATGGTGACACGTCCAAGGCAGGGGCCTACGAGATCGATGCTGAAGTTCCACTTTTGCCAGGGTAGCTGCACTTACCAGGCTATCGCATGCCTGACCACAGAGCGGGCTGAAAGGATTTTTGTTCTGAAATGTTTCTATTATAAAAGCAATTTATATCATCAGAACCAAAGGAAACATTTAGATTTGAGCAGACAAACTTTGTCACTAGCCAGAATCACAGCAAATATTAAACACTTGCTCTTGCGGGGGGAGCGGGGGGGGGAATGATGGGAGTCATACAGAAAGCTGCCTTGGTGAGAGGTCTCCCCTGTTGCTAGCACAAAGCATCTTCTGTCTTCCTTGGCTAGAGCTGGCCACCATCACACAGGACCTGGGAGCACTGGTTCCTGGCACTGGGGAGCTACAGTGCTCACACACAGCTTTACACCCAGTCTACGAGAACCCAGAAGAAAGAGGGAAAAACAAACAAGCCACTCCCCTAAACAAACAAAAAAACCCCAAGAAAATCTGGAAACAGTCTTCTCGGTCAGTGGCTCAGCCAGCTCTTTGCCAGCTGAGGACATGACACCAGGCATCTGAGGTGGCTCCATTTGCCTGTCACCCACTGCTGCCCTTCCCTGGCCTCCCGCGCTGCACATCCAGGCCAAGGGCTGCAGTCTGCTGGCTTTTTAGTAATTACTTTTTACTGAATCCCCAACATGGGGATGAACAAATTCCACACCGTGTCACTCTGGGATCACCCCAGGAGGTGATCCCAAGCTACTTCTCCTTCAAGACAGCAGCACAAACTGCCGGAGCAAGGCTGACCTTCAAAGAGCACCAAGAGCTCCCGCGGGCAGAGCAGGCAGCAGCCCCACCTCGGGCTCAGAGGCTCGGGGAAAAGCAGGGAGGCGTTCATTAACAGCCAGTCATTTCTGGGAGCTTCCTTGGTAGTGCAAGATTTGCCTCTGCCGGTGCCAATGTTTGGGACATCGAAGCGATTGCCAGGCAGGGAATTTGTGATCTGCTATTGGCATTTAGATACCATCTCCTGGCGTCCTTTTGGCTCGACAGATTTAACGCTAATAATGAGAATTCAGAGGAAGAAGCTGTTTTTCCCCCTCTCAAGAGAAAAGGAAAAAAGTGCAATCTAGACATGTGGAGAGAAGTGTGAGGGGCTTGAAAATACATCTGAAGAAAGTCAGTATCCCCTCCTTTCCTTTTCAGTTCTCCTGGGGTCCTCTCAGGGCTTGGCAAAGCAGAAATGCTACAGATCTTGCACACTGCTCTGCTGGAGCCCAGGGTGCCGCTGATTATACACTGGCAGCTGTTTAGCAGGCAGAGCACACTGTATTTCATACATTTAAAATAAACTAGCTCAATATCCGTCACCTCTCCAAAATATATGCACACCTGGACAATACAAATAAACAGCTGGGACTATCACCGAGAGATCTGTGGAGTGGGCTGAAGAGGGGCAGGTTGAGCCACAGCTATGAAATCAAACAGCACGGATTACCAATGCGCACACTCTGGCCACCGAGCAGTTCAAACACCAATCTACAAGAGCACTTCTGTGCTCAAGCAAAAGGTATCCAGCCAAGATAGTCTATTTTTTAAGTCTGAATAGCCAGGGAATGAAAAGCTTCCAACAGAGCTTCAAAGAGAGCTGAGACCTTCCATGAAGCCAGACACAATGCTTCTATTTTGGACAACGATGTTACAGTGAAAGGAGAGCTCTGAGAAATACCCACGTATTGCGCTACTGGAAAATAAACTGACAAACTAATCTCTGCACAGAAAAAAAGAAATCCGCAACCAACATGGCTCAGAGACCTGAGGACACTTAAGGAATCCAGGGTGAGATTCCTCCCTTGCTGGAATAGTTCTGATTAGCTGTCATGGAGCACCTGGAGACATCTGAGAACAAGCATTTAATTTACACATTCTGCCTCCTGACCTTTTTAATGGCTTTTAGATGTAAGCAACTCCACTGCCCTCTCTAAGAGGTTATTCCAACGTCCTTGTGGATATAGCAGCACATCCACATTGTGCAACAGATTGCACAGCAGCAACTCCAAGCTAGCTCAGCCCAAGTCTCTAAGGCCAGAGAATACGATGCAGACTCGAGCAGGCTTATCAGCTGGGTTTAGTCCCTTCCACAGGACTGGCCTGGCACTCTTGAACCCCAGAGCAGCTTTCCCAGGAGAGGTGTTTTCCTCGCAAGCCCAGCCTGGCACAGCCAGTGCTCTGCAGCCCCACTGCACGCCCCCACTGCCACAACAGGAGCTGCACCCAGCCCTGCTGAGCACTGGCTGTAATAGGCTCTCAGTCTCAAAAAATTCTCCAAGAGTTTCTTAAGTTCAAGTCCTTGCTGCCAGCTACATACCTGCTCTTTCACTTCACCTCCTCCCCTTACAGCCCTCAGTGCTTGCAGACCAGATTCCCAGGACGGCTGCTCCATATTCAGCCAACATCTTCCCCTTCTTGTTCCCCCAGAGAGGGACACAGCAAGCAAAAAGCCTCCAAGCACCACCGTGCTCGAGCACAACATCACTGCATTTCACTCCCCTTTCCAAGCGTCTCTTTTACTGTACCATTGCCACAAAATCCCCAGGCAGACTGCAATGTCTCCAGCACCGCTGGCAGGTTTACCCATGCTGCTGCCAGTGGCGAAGACCTGATCTCCAACTCGCCCTGCGGTGACATAAGAGAAGGATTCCCTCAAGTGACTCCAGGTATCCTGGGATGAGCAACATATTCAAGGGTAAAAGCAAGCCAGCTGAGTTTTTCTTTTTCAAGTTTGGGCCACACAGTGTTTCCACACTTGGCACTTCTATTAATCACGTTAATTTAATCGCATTTAGCCTTATAAGAAAAAGCAAACAAGAATAAGACACGAAGATGCTTCATTCCCCCTCCTTCAGCTCAAACAAGCTGCTCTGTAAGTGTGCTTTACACATCAATCCACAGCAAAATTTAAAGCAATAGAAAAAGGAACAGCAAAGGCACTGAAAGCCCGGGAGTCACCTACCTCCCCCAGGACAACACCCCACTTACAAGCAGTTCTCCAGAGGTCCTTCCAGCCCTCCCATGGGCCTCCATGTTCCCAACCCATCCACTCGGTCCTCCTGGTGACTATCATCAGAGCAACTTTCTTCCACGTGCCTGCCCCTTCCTGGTCAGCACAGTACAGTTGCGCTCTGCAAAGGGGACTAGAAAAAGCTGGGTACGGACAGAAAAAAGGAGGAAAAGAGAAACTGAACAAGACAATCCTTCCCATGTCACATGCATCGCATTTGCTCCCCATGTCTCTAACATTTCCTTCTGTAAATATTAGGTTGCACCCTCACAGGGAACTTGCTCAGGCTCTGCCTGCACTGACCCCATCAGTGCAGCTCTAAATTCAATCTTCTAACAATGGCACCCTGAATTTTCAAGTCCAGGAGCCTCCTACGAGAAGGTCTGCTCTGTGACCCACAGCACCTACACAGTGGGAAGGCTGGGAAGGAGCCGCAGGCAGCAAGCAGTGTGCTGTGATTGTCATCAATATTAATTATTTGGGGAGAATATGATTGATCTCATGAGGGCAATGAATTCATTTCTCCAGCTGAATGACAAACAAAAGGCAATATATGCACTGCTGACATTTCCAAAGGCTACAAGGAGCAGTGACAGGAGGAAATACCGCTATGTGTTAAAACCCTGCTGCAAAGGGCCAAAAATCTGAAAAGTCTCCAAAATTTTCTGTTCCGAGCACTTTCAATGCCAGGAAGCGGATGCCTTCATATTCTCAAATCTGCACTGACCCTAGCCCTGGGCTGCCTCACCTCTTTGCATTGAGAGGAAGCAATCACTGAGCATCTTTGGAAAGTTGGGTTGTTTCCCCTCTTGCTCTTTGAAACTTCTTGTCAACAATTACAGAGTCATTGCACCTGGCAGACAAGGTGGGGGGAAGCTTAGAAAGGGGAAAACATTGCCTTCCTGGGTAGCCACAACCCAGGGCTATTCAGCAGGGCTGAAATGCGAAAATGCAGCTTCCCTGTGCAGTGGGAGAAGAGGAGGACACAGTAAGCCTGGAGAAAAGCATTCCCACCTCTCCGTGGCCTTGGTTCAGGGGTGTCTGTGTGTGTGCAGCCTCCCAAGGAGCCAGAATTAAAGTCTACCTAAAGCCCACATAGCAACGTGAGACAGAACAGGGAAGGTGGAGAAAGGTAAATGCACTGGGGCTGTGGCTATTTTTACAGGAGAATGGATGAGGGGGGAAAGACAACCCAGTCCATGGGGATGTTAATCCAGTGGAGCCTGAGTTTTGCTACGTCCTTCAGTCACCCCAACACGAGCCCTGTCTGGCTCAACTGCAACCAGCACAATTAGCTAGAGCAACACATTTTAGGATCCAGCAGCACATCTGTGCTCATTCAAAGAGGTTGGGTGCCCTACAAGCCCTTCACAGCCTGCCAACGTTACCACGCTGGGCAGCAACACATACATCCCCCTCACATTATCCAGATTCCTCCTTATAAACAAGGGCTGGGAGGTGTCTGTGCTTGAAGGAAGAAGGGGGAGGTAGCTATTTCTCAACGGAACAAATCCAATTATTTGTATTAGAGTGAATTTGTACGGCTCTTACTGTCAGAATAAGTATTTTCTACAGATCCTGGAGCTTTGAATCAACAGATGGCTGATGTTACTATGGTGGCCCTAGATGTTACTATGGTGGTGTAGAGGTGAGGTGGTTTTACTTTTGGTTCCTTGTGAGATTTGCTTTTTGCTCTAGGGCTAACCTCAGAAAATAATAACTAGAAATTTGGGCTCCTGCCACTGCCATTTACTATGCTCCCGTAAGTCTCTAAGGTGGAAGATTTTAAAACAGTTTACTAGTTTAGGGTAGCAATATGAGTTTCTGCTTAATCTACATGAAACCTACAGAGGCATCAATCACCAACTGTAGTGCATGAAAAATTGTAGTGCCTCCCTGATAATCAGGCATCAGAGAGCTTATAGATGGCTGTCCCCTGAACTGAGTGCATTAGTAGGGGCTTCTGAAATCTGTGCCTCTGTTTCCCCAGCCACACTTACAACAGCCTCTCCCCACCTCACACCACAGCTGTGCATCTTAATGTCTCTAAAGTGCTTAGAGATGCCGAGATGAAAGATAACATATGAGTGCAAAGTATAGATTAATTCCCTGAGCTCAGCAGTCACTGGAGCTGATGGGGCTAAATGTACCACATACCCACCACGCAAAACTTGGGTTCTGAGCCTGTCTTAAATAGTAACTACTTAAGCAGCAGTTCCCTTGGAACAAGTCATTTTGGGGCTGGTTGGCTGGGCACATGGAGTCCCAGAAGGCAGGAAACACATAAATGCAATACACTACTATGAAAAATAGATGCTTTTCCAGAATAAGGTTTCAAACCTGTTCCTATAGAATCTGGTAGTGGGATTTCAACTCATTTCAGTAGGAACATGACAGAGCTGTTCACATTTTAGCAACCAGCATGTTAAGAGCATGGCCAAACATAATTCGAAAAGCTATTTCCATTTCTGTTTGGTTTTTAAATGATTAAAAATCCAGTTTAAATATTGCAAGGAAAACTTTAAATTGAGCAAGATAAGTTTTGGCTTCCTTCCGAGTAGAAGGCAAACCCCAAAACGCTACTGCAAATCTAACAGATGGGAGTTATTTTTCACTCTTTAAAAATTTCATTCCCTTGCACTGAGATTAACTGTAATTAGCTCTTTATTTACATCTAGGACAAAAGGTAAGATGATAAAGAAAGGCAACTATAACCACAAATCACAGGCAGCAAAAGGCAAAAAAAAGCAAATAATCCCTCTGAGAAGAAAACATCATGTCTTTCTCGCCAAGAAGCATAATTGTTATAAATATATCGTTAAACAGCTCCACAGCATCCTGTCAGCACTAAGGATAAACATTTAGGTCACAGTTTTGCAAGCTTTTACACACAAGTTGGTCGAATATATAAGAATCATCCTCTGAACATCTGAAAATATCACATGCCTACGAGTGGACAGGATCAGGCCTAAGACAGTCAAGATATTTCATTACACTTTCTTTCAGTCACGCAAGGGATTAAGCAACACCAGGAGAGAAAAAAAAAAAATCAAAACAACAAACCCAAAAACACCACAACACACAGCAGCTTTTCTAGTTAAAGAGACAGAGAGGTATTAAAACTTACTTTCTCTTTTTGTTTTTTTCCTTTTTTTAAAGTCCTCTTCTAATTCTGATAACACCTCAGCTTAGCAAAACTGAAGAGGCTTCTTAAGTATTTGTGTGAGCGCACGATTCATGTTGTACCTTTGCCCTCCAGTCGCACATCAAACCCGTCCGAGGAGCTCCCTGTGAAGCCAAGAACCAGCCTTCTGCCGTGGTACTTCCAGGCTGCAACGCAGAGCTCCCAGCTTGCGCCCAGACAACCCACTGACCACGGCCACGCTGGCTGAAGCGGAAGGCCAGATCCAAAGCTGTAAGGATTAAATAGTAAAGCTTGCCCAGCCATGCCTAAGAGAGCTGTTAGCAATAAAGAAGACTAAACCGCCTTGATGGCAGTCTCAAATGCTTCTGAATCAACTGGGCACTCCCCTATGCCAGCTCAGGGATCCCAATACCCATGATGGACATGGGATGGGAGCGCATGACCATCCAGTTCTCCTTCCAGGCATGATAATACGGTCTTCTTCTGTGGTCACCTAGAGAGAGCTGGGAAGAGCTGGTAGCTCTTGATGACCCTGCTCTGGGTGGGATTGCCGAGGTAATGGCTCTCTGGCACCTCCCTGGTGTTCCCAGGAGAAGGAGCCACCTACCAATCCCCTGATTCAGCCCAGGATTCATGGCAATCTCTTATTCTCTGCCCCAAACAGAGCTTTTAAATTAACGGTCCCTTTTTGTTAACACATGTAAATCTAAAAAGACTCCGTAAGAATCAGCATAACTTTTTCATATAAATATGGAGTCGGCACATAACAAAAGAGAGAGAAGTAGAAGGAGAGTAAGAAGGAAAGCAAGAAGGTCCAAACCCAACACCAGGGACCTTGACTCCAGTCACTGAAAAAGTTAAGGACCGGTATAATTCTCCTCATTTTTACTCAAACGACAAAATGAAGCTCCTGCTCTCTCACACTCTTTCCTTCTCTTTCCCTAACACTCTCAGAGACTTCTATCTTTAGCCAGTTATCCTTGCTGTAATTTTCTTTAAATTGTAATTGGATAATCATGCCAACTCAGGGGAAACCTGTGTCAGAGGAATTCCTGGGGATATAGCCCCCACTTGATGAAACTGAGAGTAGCTAAATTAACAAAGGACTGACTAAAGATACGATTCTTTGCTCATAGTAGAAATCCTCTTTTACCAGAAACTATTTTTAAGGAACCCTATAACAAAATATGTATGCTTGTACATTCATGCTCCTGTATTCTATTTTCTGTCAAATAAGACTCTGAAATTATGAATATCATGATCTGTGCATGTGTCTCACTGAGACCTCTGAGGCTGAAGGTAGCAAGTGTGCGGGCTAAGATCTAAATTCCCAAAAGCACAAGCACCATTTGAACTAATTTCCCCAAATCAGTTTCCTTTTTGCAGTCTCTCCGAGCATACATGTGGCTCAGTTGCATGCCAAAGCCCTACACGTAAAAACACTGCGGCTGAGAAACGCGAGATTAGCCTTCTGCTCTGCAAAAACATTGGGGTGGGGAGAAATCCTAAAATACCTCCCAAAAGAAGCAGCTGTTTTGTTCCAGTTTAGCAGTGACCAAATCTCAGCCATACATTTTGCTGATGGCAGAGCAGAACAAAGCAGTTACAAACCTTGGAGGGAAAGAAACCCACCTGCACGTGAGCCCCTGAGCTGCACCCAGGCTGCAGAGCTGGTGCGAGAGAGGGGGTCAGCTCAAGCGTGGCAAACACGACAGCCAGCTTTGCCTTCCTTCTGCCCCTGCATCTGGCCCACCTTGCGCAGCCGAAGGAGCACCAGCTCTCACCCACCGGGTACAGAGATGCTACCGGCTGGGCTGCATCAGCCTGGCAGCACAGAGGAGATGGCTCTTGGCTCTGCTTATGGGAGCTGAGAAATCCATGAGCTGTGTCAAGAGAAAGGCAGGGGAGGAAGGAGGAGAGCAGGCAAGGTCTGAACTGTGAGCTCCACTGTAGAAAGTGTTTCAGTTCCCAGATAACGTGGAGCTGTTCACAGATTTCAGCTTATATAGGCTTTTCCATATATCTATTTTTACTCCCAAAGCATTCCCCATTACAGTATGATGAAAAGAAAGACCGGACAGCATGGATGCTCACAGATACCTGAACGCATTCACATGCTGATTATAATCTTCCAAACTGTCCACCTTGCTAAGGCAACCCATGCTCTGAGAACCAAGCTGGGACACCTCCTCTCCCACACCGCCAGCTGCAAGGGTTACGTTTGTGGCAATTTTTTGCAAGTCAGAGTCTTGCTGAAATGGGAGGACATTTGACAACACTGGAAGACCCAGGACAGATGGGGAAAGGAATATGAATCATATGCCTGTCAAAATAGCCAACATAAAAATCCTGACATAAGTGAGAAGGAATAAAAGAACAGATCTGGCCTCTTGTTCTGAAGGAATGAAATGCTTCTTCCCTGGTGCTGGCATCTGGCACATGCAGGTATTGAAGGAATAAAGCTGGAACAAGCTCTCTCTGCCTCCTCCTTCCTATATGCATATTTCAGAGCATAAAATTATAGCACCAAGGCTGGCAAGGAGGCATTCCCCATCCCTCCACGTATCCAGGCACTATCCAACCTCCTGCCACACTGCTCTCCCAACCCTCCGAAGTCTCTCTTACCCATGTGTTCCTGCGAGGCACTTTGGGGTAGCACTACCTGACCCAGGGTATGAACCTGCTCAAGCCCGGACCGGTGCAGTACTCATCCCCACTGCACACTAGCTAATGCTCAGATGCAGGATACCTGAGCAGACCCCCTTCCAGAGGTCTGGAAGGAGAGAGCCCCGAGGTGTTCAGACACAAGCTTTCCTTCACAGACTCTGGAGGGACCATGCGTGGGCAGACTTGAGCAAGCACAGCTCTTTCTATGTAATACGTAGACACTTTGAACTCAAGCTACATCCAGAGACATGGAAAGAAAGTCACAGGGCTGCGTGCGTGTAAACCTGTCCTCTGCCTTGCACAGAGGTACTGTGTTAGAAACTTAACCCCTCACCCCACAGCTCTCTGCTTCACCTCCATGCAGCATCTCCCACCTTCCCAGCTTAATGTTTCCTGATTATTTCAGCGCCCTGCACACTTTCACCGCCCCACGCCCTCACAGCCTTACTCTCCACATTCCATGTTATTCTACATCCTTAACCGCTCCTACAGAGAAGGTGTTCCCAGTGACAAGAACAACCCTGCACCTACTTCAAGAGCTTAATCTTCTCCACTTGTCCTTCCCTGCTCACCACAGCCAGGCAGGCAATGGGAGCAGAAAGCAGGACCCTTCCCAGCACTGAGCCCTCCCACCAGAAAGCCCTCGGGCTGGAGTGATGCTCTCCATGCAAAGAGGAGAGGCTTTTCCTGCAAGGAACATAAGAAAGCAAGTAAATCTCCCAGAGCTGCCAAACGCAACCCGTTATAAATGACCCTCTAAGTTATGAGATAGGGACTCTCCACAGCACAGTTAATAAATAACACCCCACAATCCTTCTGTGTATGGAAGTATAAGTTCAGTGACAGTTCTGCTTACCCACGAGGGGCCACAGTTAAAAATGGAGTGTCAGGAAAATAGTACTTTTTAATTATATAGCAAATAATTTTTTAAAAAAACATAAGGAGCTTGCTGCAATCTCCCAAATCCAGAAGTAAAAAGCCTTTCCTAGGATAACAAAACTAATTGCACGGAACAAAAGCCATCACTTTATAAGAAAATAAGATCTGTACAGAAAAACAGAATTTTATCCAAGCGTTACAACCAGCTATTCACAAAGCAGAGGCTAGGATGGAAAGAAGGAGTGTGTGTGTGTGACAGTGTATTTATAATCCAGTTTACAGTAACATCCTAAGGCCCTGAGATCAGGATCCCGTTGTGCCAAGCACCGTACAGACACACTCCGAGAAGCCAGCCCAGGCTCAGGAACAAGCACTGCCACTGTAATGAAGGGAAGTGACACTGTCACAGAAAAGGGCCACCTGAAGCACTGGAGCCTCGATGGCTTCCTTTTCAGGAAAGCATTCCCACCGTCTAGTTTCCATCCAGGTACCCCCCCAAAATGCTTCACATAAGGGGCAGCTGTCCTCAACAAACACACAGCAAAAGGCATCTTGCTGCTAGCATCTAATCACTTTCAGGCTGTTTTCTTGGACACGTCTCTTCCACTTCATTTTTCTGCTGCAGCTTAAGTCTGACCCCTTCCTCTCCCCCCTTCCATTTCAAAGATCTGTTTGACAGCAGAAGGGAACAGGTATCAGAGGCTCACGCATTTGCAATGCGGATGAAAATTAAAGTTGCATTTGTCAGTGCATGTAGCGCTCTACCTAGGAATATCCAAATTTCCCCGGCCCAAAGGAGGGAATTTAAGCAAACCACTCTGCATTTCGGGTACCGGCGGCACGGCCAGCGCGGCGGCAGAAGCGGCGGAGACACGCGTCTGCGGTCCTGCAGCTCGCCTCGGGCTTGCCTTCCCACCGGCTGCGTCCTTTGCCGAGGGACAGCGGCGGGGTCCCCCCGGCCCCGGCAGCAGCACAGGGGCCCCGGCAGCAGCACAGGCGCCCCAGCGCCCGCTCGCCTCCTCCGTCCCTCGCTCCCGTTAACCCCGGCCCGGCGGCGCTGGACGCGGCCGCGCACGTTCGCTCTCACCGGGCAGAGGCGTCTCCGGGCCGGGGGCCGCGAAGGCTCCTCGGGCTCTCCCGAGCGGTTCTTCTTTCTTTCCTTCTTTCTTTCCTTTTTCCCCACCGGCCGACGAGCGGAGGCTGCTGCTGCTGCTGCTGCCGCCGCCGCCCGCCTCACCCCGCGCACCGCCGCGGCTGGAAACCGCCGCCTCCGCCAGAAACTTTCCCTCCGAGTGCGGGGAAGTTCAGGACCGGGGCGGGCCGGACCCCCCCCCGCCCCGGGGCCGCGCCTACAGAAACACGCGTGTACCCCTCCCACCCCCGCGCGCCGTGGCTCACCTGAGAACGCGGGGGGCGCGCGCAGCCGTGTCCCGCGCGCCGCTCTCTCCTCCTCCACCACCTCTTCTTCTTCCTCTTCCTCCTCCTCCTCCTCTTCGTCCCCGCTCCGCGCCCCCCCCCCGGCTCCGCTCCGCCCCTTTCCCCGCCGGCCGCGCTCCTAACGCGCACGGGGAGGGTTCACCCGCCCCCGCCCGCGCCGCGGGGGTGCCCCCGGTTGCAGCGCGGCCCCGAGCTCCGCGCACGGGTGGGTGGTGGTGGTGGTGTCACACCGGGGAACCGGCAGCAGCCGGGGTGGGAGGAATCGCGGTGAGCGAGCGAGCGCAGGGCGGGTTCGTAAGGCGGAAGGCTGCCGCCGTGTCCCTCTCGCAGTTTGCGGGGTCCTGCTGCGAGGAGGCGGGTTACGCGGCCGTCCGCGGGCCACGGCTCCCTCTCCTGGCCCGAGCTGCCCTGCCGGCTTGAAGCTGCCGGCGGCGGAGGGGCAGGCAGGCAGCTGCCTGGAGTCAGGGCCCCGTCCGCCGGGCGGCCGAGAGACATCTGGAGCCTTCGGAGCCAGCCCGCTGCCTGTTTCGGTAAAAGCCCTAACGCCGCTGCAGCCCCCTGCGCTCTCTGCGGGTCGCTTGCCCCCCAGGGAGGCAAAGTTTGCCCTCCTCCCCTCCGTGGTGCGCTGGGAGGGAAGGAAGGGCTCGTTGGCGAGAGCCGTGGCACCGCACAGCACCCTGGGCGCCGCGATGCCACCTCGTCCCTGAGAAGTGGCACCTTTTTGCTGTATCGCTGCCAGGGACGCAGCCCGGATGAGGCTGAATTTGTTGATGGATGAGGAGCGGACGCCTGAAACGGACTCCAAGGGAAATGGTAGGGAGGCTGAGGAGTGGAAGAAAAATCTGCAGAAATTTGGGCTGGCGCCTTCACCTGGAGAACGTGGCCGGTGATGATCAGTGCAGCCCCTAGTGCAGGACTGCCCTTGCCCCGCTCAGGGAGGAAAGCGCTCTCTCCTCACAGGTTGGCCAGGAGGCTCTTCCATCCTGGCAGTGAGTGACCTGGCCTTATTCGTGCTTTTGTCACCACTTGGCAGCCTGACAGCAAAGCGATACGTCTGCACACAAAGCCTTTAGTGCTAAGGAAAGTCCTGTCGGTCGAAAGTGCTGCAGCACTTCTTCGCACTATTGGCTACAACACTTGGACTGAGTTCAAGATTCCAGTCGTTATCCCCAGGAGGTGGCTCTAGGATATCTAGGAGACCAAATTTCACCCCACCCTGTGAAGCTCCTCTGCAACAAACTGTCCTAGAGAGCAGGGCCGGTTGCATCTGGTGCAACCTCTCACAGCCACCACTAGCACATATCTCCCCAGTCTTCTCCACGAGGCTGTGTGAGGTACCACTGCACGTACACCTGCTGCTGCAAAAGGAGGTCCTTGTCCTGGCAGCCCACCCCAGCTCATCAAGGGCACACCTGAAGTTCCCCCCATCCCAAGGAGGAGCGGCTGTGGCCTGGCTGTGCCACAGGGTGTGAAGGAGCTGCTATGGGAGGCCAGCGCTGCTCCTGCTGCTCCGGCAGGAATAGCTCTTCCTCCTGCACCTCTGTCCCCTTCCCTTCCCAGTGCTCTGGCACAGCAAAATTAGGCAGAAAGTTTCTTATCTCAGCAGCTTTCTTCTCCTGGCAGTGAATGCCCTTGAAAATCTGCCTACTTGGCTTGTGCTTAGAGTCAGCTCTACTCAAGCCATCTCTAACCCAAATCCATCCAAGTATTAAAGTAACTTGTTAAGGCAGAGCTCTGTGTAGACTAATTTACCCCACTCTTAGGGCAGATTAGTCCGTGTTTCGCTCCATGCTACC
This sequence comes from Aquila chrysaetos chrysaetos, assembly GCF_900496995.4. Lineage (NCBI taxonomy): Eukaryota > Metazoa > Chordata > Aves > Accipitriformes > Accipitridae > Aquila > Aquila chrysaetos. The sequence continues at coordinate 13,745,271 of NC_044013.1, read as the reverse complement.
TGCACAGCTCCACGATCCAAGATAGCTTGTCTGCAGCTACTTTAGGTATCCGTACACTCGGCTGCATTACTGAATATAGGCAAAACTGGAATGGCAAGGAACATTTTGTGAGCTGTATTTTCCAACATACTTACAGAGAAATATGTGCTTAAAATCTTCTGTTGAAACACGACAGTCCACTTGTCTCATAGAAGATGAAATAACAAAAGGATTGCATATTTTAGTTGTGATATTTAATGCAGCTGTGGGAGTAGCTTAGCTGCTCCGGCGATTGTTACAAGAATTAAATAATAATAATAATAATAATAATAATAATGATGATGATGATGATGATGATACCTTGTTCTACGTAATATCTGCCATCCATAGATACAGATCTGGGATAGGACGTGTCATTATTCTTGTTTGGGAGGATCCAGGCACTGTTGCAACACTGGTAATGCAAGTTAACAGTCATCGACATGTACACCCTGGCATATTCATACCGTTCCAAAATCCTAGCCTGCCAGTGCAAATTAGGGTCTTTAGGCCACTGTCATTAATTTTCTCTGATTTTGACAGAAAGCCAGAATTCGACTTTAGATTTCATTGAAAGGCTCATGAATTAAGGTTCAAGACCACGTTTCCAGAGATTGTTTTAAAGCTACAGCTGATAGCAAAGCCCCAAACCACACCTGCTTATTGTGTTTTCATGGGAAAGGTTTCAAACTCTTTTTGCTTATAGATGAAAAGAATCAGTAATTCCCTACTGTAAAATAAGGGTAATATTGCTCACTTGGGCTCAGTGCTGTCATAAGGATTATTTTTGTATTGCTATTTTTTCTCCCATCCTCTCTCCACACTTGCACATGCTATTTCTGTGCAGGTTAAAATGCAACACAGTTACACCCTAGAGTGAATTATACTACAGTTTGAAGAGCAATTCAGTAAATAGAAAACATTTTTTAAGCACAAAAAAGCAGCATTGTGCCACAATTTTGGGGCAGGGAGCAAAGAGCAGCATTACTAAGTGAAACCACGGAGGGAAATTAAATAGCAGAGGAATGTGTTGGTGTTTAGCCAGGACACTGGAGCTGCTGGCATTGCGACTGCTGCAAAAATATTCCACAGATCTCCAGTAACAAGTGGCCAAAGGCCTTGATTTGCTGCTGTTCTATTCCAGTTAGGCAATTTAGAACTAAAAGCACAGGAGGAGCCTGGATCATACAGCCCAGTTCTCTGCCATGCCAGGCACAATGTTGTTTATGCTCCAACTTAAAACAAGTTTGTGTTTTCTGCCCGTTAATGCTGCTGGGAGATTCTCCCAGACTGTCCATGTCCCTGATGGTCAGGAACCTTCATGTCATTTCCATCACCAGTTTATTCCCACATATTCTGGCACCAGCATTGGCTCTCATTTCAGTAGCTGCTCATCACTCCTTACTTAAGTATTTTATGGAGATGGTTCTTGCCTCCTTTCCTCCCCCGAGCTACACAGGACTGGCTTTTCAATCTTCTTTCCTAAATGACTCTCAATTCACCTCAGACCTCTTCCTTCCATCTGCTCTGATTTCAATTAATCTTAAAGTGCATATGGATGACCAAAAGTAGTTATAGTATTAAATGGGAGGAGGTCTCACTGATGCTTCATACAATGACATTAAAGTCCCCATTTCTCACTGAAATACCTCACCCGGTAATCCCAAGATTGCATTTATCTTTCCGCAAATAAGCTGTAGTGCTGACCTCATATTTCCCCTCCATTTTTGCTTGCAATGCTAAGTTCCCAGGCTGGATCAGAAACTTGTTACTATTCCCTTGTCAGTTCCCAATTCTCTTGTATTTGTCCCAACTCTCAGCCTGCACACAGTTTTCTGATTTGTTTGTTCTTAGCCAGCATTTCTGATACTGGGAGATCAAGGTAGTTTCATAACCTCTAAAAGACATGTTCCTGCTTGTTACTTTACTCACACCCACCTAACCCATTTTTCCTCTTTCCTAGTTCAGGAAACAAGCCCTAGACTACATATAATTATAGTCTGTGTAGTTATAAATGAACGTGCCTTCTGTGTTTTACACCTACGTTTTAACTGGCATTGAGAAGAGCACGCCTGATAACCTAAGATAAAGGACATCATAGAAGAAACGGGAGAATGACAGACATTTCTAACATAGCAGCACATGAACCTCCCATCTGCTTCTGTCAAGAAGCTGAGGTTACCCACACACGGGGGCAAAGGCTGAATATTTTCTGCTGAGACCATTTTCCAGCGAGGAACCTGTGCCTGGCTGTGCAGGCACACATGGCTTTCAGACAGGTATGCACTGCTCATTCACTAAAATGCATGAGGAGCTGCAATTCTATCTGTGTCAGGTGAACTTGACTAACACAGATCATGTATTCTTTGACATATTGACTATATCCAAACTAGATCTCAAATCATCTCACTCCCCGGTGAGGCATGTTGTGTGAACCTCTATAAAAACCCTGCACAAGGAGGAGGGATTGGAAGCACAGCTTCGTTATGAGTTCATCGTTTATTCCTGAGGATGTAGCAAATAGCTGTTGTCCATGTTCATGTGCTAAATATTGTTAGTGTCTCTTCCTCTGTATTACCATGGCGGTAGGACTGCTAATGCAAATGGTTCTCAAATGGGAACTTGACCTTACATGACTTGCACCTAAGTCCATTCAAATCTCTGTCACAAATGTTTTGATACAGCCTAAGGCCGGAGATATTTTCCAGTCCTATGATTCTGTGTTTCATACAAGCTAAAACTATTTCAGATCAGTGATGGAGAGGAATATCTTCTCATCCTGCTAAAGGCTTCAACTTTTGGCAGGTATCTGACCCACAAGTACACACACGTTGGACACAGTTTGTGGTTAGGATGCCTGGACATCCTTCTGCACAACACATTCAAATGTACCAAATTTGTATAAACTGCTGGGTATTTCTACATGGAGCAGCCTTTGGAGTTGTTTTCAGACACCTTGCTTCTCTGGCTGATGGTTCTGACACCATTGCAAAAGGGAAAAGGCACTGAAGTAACACGCTGTCTTTCCTGGTTAAATGGAGCCAATTAAAAGATCATAAGAAGGCAGGAAAAGCCTTCATATGTCGTGTTTTTATCCTACCTAATTGTAAAAGCTCTTCCTATCTTGACATAAGTTTATACAGATGTTTTGATGCTTTAATAGTTTTTCAATAGTCTTTTTTTCTGAACAAAACCCAGCATTTCTGAGTAACTGTCCGATGATGAATTGCAACGGTTATGGAAAAAAAGAGAGCATCGTGTCTGGTGAATGAAAAAAATTCCATTAACACATTCCAAAAGCTTATTATTATAATCAATAACAGTTTACTTTTTCCCCTAAAAATGCAAGATCATTCTGCAGAATGGCCTTTTAAATCTTTGATTTCACTTCAGCAGTGATGAAGCAACATTAACCTTCAGACTCTCAGTTTATCTGTGCATAAGTTAAGGATTTCTTAAGGAAAACAATCCTTTTGTGTAACTCTTAGAAAGGTTACACAAGCAACAGAAGATTTTAGGAGCAAACTCAAGAAACTGCAGAAAACCTTACACAATCCCTGGTGAGGGCAGCTGCAGGTTAGCAAGGCCTTGATGTGGGGAGATGCTGTTACATGCCAAAATCGGGAATTCCTCCATAAAAGGCTGTCGTGTTTTAACCAAAGGGCAGGGCCCTCTGCTCCTGTTAATCAGCGCTGCGCTGATGGAGCTGTAGCAGTTCACGCTGGTGGAGGTTTTTGGCAATGTTGAGGGCTGTGGTTAGGCAGAATACCCGTCTGCACAAAGAGTGATTCCTGGCATCCTTGCGGCTCATTTCCCAGGTTAGTGTATTTCCAGGCGTTTGAAAGTTCCTTTCTCTTGATAGCTGCTATCCATCATTATAAAAATGAGCATAACAGACAAAGCAGAATGGCCAGTTTTGCTCTAACTCCATTGACCTCACTGGATTTACATTAGAGAAGACTTTGGAGTAATACATTTGCATTTGCACAATTACTAGCAACTGCTGTAATTCCTCCCACCCCGACTGCTATTGATTTCCCAGGTGCCAGATCAGCGCAATGCAGCCCCGTGCAGCTGCAGTGGACCAGCTCCGGTGGCAGGAGCAGGGGGATGAGCTGGCCTTGCTGTCACTGTGTCACAACGATGGTGCTGCTTGGACGTGGGTGGCTTCTGCTAAAGGCCCACCCCACCCTTTATCATTACCTCCTGAAGCACCAGGGAGGAAAGTTTCTGGAGCAGCCTCCTGGCAGATGCAGGAAGGGTAAAATAGCCTAACAGATCGATCGATTTTTAAATGGAAATCAGTATGATTGTAAATGTCATCATGAGCTCTGTGAAAGCAGAGGACAGGACTCAGGGATGCTCCTGGTAACTTCTAGTCCTGGGTTTCCACATCTATCTTCAAGGGAAAATCAGAAGCCCTTAAGACTATTGTCTTTCCTGTAGCAGGAAGAGGGATTGAGCCAAAATTTGCCAAGGTGCAATAAATGTCATTAGCCTCCTAAGGCATAACAAGCTTGGACAAAGGTTTTTGAAGGAATGGATGAGCCACAGGAATATTTCATTAATTGCAGATGGTATTCGGAGAACAGCTGTAAAGATCAACAGAGGAAGTATTCAATTTGTATAAAGAACGATGAAAGGATGCTGCCTGCATGTGTGGGTACAACAACCTACAGCTCTCACAGGAATGTGGGCACCTTGAGGAAAACGCTTCAGTTAGGGCAGTTAATTACTGCTATGTAATTTGACAAAAAAAGACTGAGTTAAGTCAATGGAAATTGGATAGATGTATAGGCAGCCTTAAGACACAAGCCACACTTATGGAAACTCTTTTTTTTTGGAAGCAGATCACCCACCTGCCTCTTCCTTATGAAATGAGAGATCTTAAAGATCACTGAAGAGGAGGGAATCAAGAGCAACGCATTTGTTAGCAAGTCATAAATTTGCAGGGAGAAAGTGAGGGGAGCAGAAAAAGAATGAACTCGAATTTCACAAGGGCAAGAGGCACCCTCGAACCCCAGCAGTTGCTCGGCTCATGGCAGAGAGCCATCAACTGGGAGATGCAAAGTCGCAAAGCAGCATCTGACAATGAAGTTCACAAGTCCTTAACCAGCAATGTAAAGATGTGCTCGACAGGCTGCAAGTTAAACGACCTCCCAGGTTTAACACTTAGTCTTCATAATATGCCAGAGAAACTTCTGAAGAGAGTAATTGGCCAAAAGGAAATGAACGATGAACCCTATGATGGAAGTCAATGCTCCTGGGAATTTTTTTTTGTTGTTGTTGTTAAATTTCTCTGTATTATTATTTCTTTCTGTATAGCATGGATGAAAGATCCTGGCTGAACTGAAGTCCTCTGCCCATTCTCAGAAGGCTGAAGTTAGAGGATGTTTCAAAGCAAGGTTGCTCATTCTGGTAAACATCAAATCTTCATCTGACCTGAAACGAAAGGTGTCCTTTCATGTTTGAGCTGCTCAACTTTTTTTAAAACCATTTAAAATACTTTAAATTTGCATTTTTTTTTTAAGATTTCACTTCTATTTCAAGCACATTAAAATTCTCCCCTCCACTCCTTTTTAGTCAAAACTCTTCACTGAATTCTTCTTCAGTTTATAAATAGTTTTGGTCCCTCTAAACTATCATTTTTATGACTTTCATATTTCTGGAAAAAAGGCACTGCTATTATTAGTCACCTACAGTCTTCAAGATATTACCCAAAGCATTGTCAAACAACTTCTGTTCCACTAGTACTGGGAGGGCACCCTATTAAATGGATGTTTTTAATTTGACCAGTCACTTCAGACAGGTTTCTCAACCCACAGTTGTGCAATCAGTTAGCAAATTATTTTGAGGTTGAAAATACCCTCAGAGGAAATTTCTAGTTTGTTCTCACATGGTTGTGTGCTCCCAGCCACCTTTATCTCAGCTGAGCCGAAATCACCACATTCAGGTTCGCCAAGAATGACACCTGTCCATAGGATGGGGGATACGTGTGAGATCCCACCTTGATGGACAAGTGCATTGTGTTGGGCCATATTAAGTCAGGAAAAAGCCGTGTACCTGGTGCTACAGTATAACATGGGGAATTTCATGTTTCTGATGCAAATGTGGGTTTATGGGGAGGGAGCCCTTTGGACAAGAGCTGTGGTTCCCCATCACTTTCCAGATGAATCTGTGTGTAACATCTGGCTGGTGCCTCCCCTTAGCTCCGCTTTCCTGCTCCTGCCCCACCTGAGATATAACTACAAGCTATGTCATCTGTACCTAAGTCAGGTTTAGAGTATAATTTTTACCACATTCAAGATCTAAATAAAAGTTATCCCTTGCAATGGGTGATAGTAGAAAAGGTAACAGAAAACAAATGTCTGCTAGCAAGCCAGTTAAACAACTTGTAATCTGGACTTCCTCGTGAGGATAAATATGGGGCTGCAACTCTTTCCTTCCCAGTGAACACTCTTCTCTGCTGGTGAAAAGAGATTTCCTCAAGCTTTTTATCCAGTGAAATCACCTAACCCATCATTTTCAGGCATGGAATTTTTCTGCTCACACATGCTGTCAGTTGTTCTGTGGGGTTATTTCTCATGCAAACCAAAATAGTTCCTGATTTAAAATGTTCCTCAACCTGACTGTTCACATGATAAATGACATAATGGAGTCGCATTTGTTAGCACCAGAAGCAAACTCCAAAATAGAACCAGACAATTGCTAAACAAACATTCTGTAATTATCTTTTCTTTCCTGACCAGCTGAACGATGAAGAAAGCGGCAATGTGTGGAGCTCGTGATTAAAGCTGGTCATTTAGGCAAGAAAAAATATCGGATCCAAGAGTATTTCATCAATCAGAGTGTGGAGGGAGTTGGTTTCAGCCGATGGGACCAATATTGTGGCAGATGTTGATTGTTTTCCCAGCGTTGACTCCCACTGACTTCCCTTTTTATACTTTTAATCTGTCTCGTACATCACTTCATGCAGCCTTCTCTGGCTTATTTTCTTCTACCTTGCATTAATAATTAATTCCATTGCTTTTGGCATGCCTTTGACCTTCAGCCATTACCAACACCTTGATATACATCTTTGGACATGTCACACTATATATTACATTATACATGTTTGAATCTACTACATGGAGGTGTTTGCAAGTAGGCATGTCCTCGTAAGAACTGCAAGAGTCTTTTACAGACCTTTGTTAGTGCTTCTTTGGAGCTTATTAGTCCATTATCTGGCAACATAATAGCCTTATTCTGAGGCACACCATTATTTCAATTACAGAATGATCATAATTAGACTCTCTGCTCATTAGGATTTCATCACTTAGTCTACAGATGGGAACCTGTATAAATCTTAATTAAAAGAAAAAAAATTGCTTGTTGTTTAAACATGAGTTTAACCTTAAATACCATCCTACAAATTAAGGACAGGCTTAAGTGTTCTTTTACATAGAGCGAGGGTAACAACTATTTGATTACTTGCCTGAGAAAAATAAATGTTCCAAATGTTCGAGGCAAAACAGCTCAGAGATATTGCATCTGCTTGTGAAAGGATTTGCGTGGTTTGGACTCTAAGTGACTCTGAGCAGACACCTCTGCTCTGTGTATCTCAGGTCCAGTCCCTAAGGGCCATGGCTACCTCAGAAATGTTGGCGGTGGAGGTATTTGTTGGCGATGCAGGGGAGGAGCGCACAGCAAGGAGGGCTCAGGGGAGTTTCTGCATGATGCGCTGGTGGCTGAGCAGTGGCAGGGTCCCTTCCGCAGGCTGGTAAAGCCGGGTCCTGCCTGGTGGTAGAGGGGCAGAGAGTCTGGTTTCTTAATATGCCATTCTGGCAAACATTTCGTTTGTTGAAGGAAGAATCAGTTGCTTTCAATGTAAAGCACAAATCGTCACTGGAGAATGTCCTGAAGGGAAGAGTTGGAATTTTAAGAATTATTTGTTCAAAATATGCAGCATGTATTTGCAAACAGCAAGGCACAGCCAACAACTCCACAACTGCAATGCAGGGTGAAGTTTTGTTATTCCTGAAAGTATTTATGACAGATATTATTGTTAGTTTAACTCCTGATGAGCCCTAACAAGGCAGTGTTTGGCACTGTGAAGTTTCGCAGCTCCGTGGTATGGGGTCTCTGGAACAACCATCATGCAAGTCCTTGCTGGGGCTTGTTCTAGATAGTGAAAAACCAAGCAAGGCGGATTGCTAGAGACTTGCCTAAAGCAGCAGCGTGTGCACCCAGCGTAGCAGAGCTGGTGAATCCCGCAGGCCTCCTCATGTGCCTGCCTGTAGAGGAAAGGAGCTCTTGCAAATCCCCAGGGAGCAGCTCTCCATTTTTCTCTCCTGCTGTAGCCAGGTGTGCTTGTACTTCTGGGAGTAGCTAGATGAGTCCTTTGCATTTCAGTTATATATCCAAAGGGCATGTGATTTTGTTATTGCTGGTAGCATCTCTCATCTCTTGCTGAAACAACCCTCCAGGTGTGAGGTAGATAAAATTTCGTGGCACTATGGACGAAATCAACTACTGCTAGTTTCTGTAACAAAATAAGGAACACCCCAGCCTTGCATTCAACCCAAGAAAGAAGGTTTAATATGCAAAGCAATAATTCACAAGGCATCTGTTGTCTTCTTTCCATTAACCTTTAAGATTAGCCTTGAGAAATGTGGAAGATCAGTCCTTTCCTTCTCCCACCATTGTGCTTTAGTACAGTGTCCGGGGCTTTACTTGGTAAAGTGCTGCTGGGCAAAGACAGCTCTATCTTATGTTGCTTTGTAATAAGGTGCGGATTAAGGATACGAGCACAGCTACTTCATCACTATGACCTAATGACATTCAGTAAATACAGGTACTTTGAACTACTTTGATTCCAAGAGCAGGGGGAGCAATGATTGATTAAATCTTCAGTGTTTAAGATCAGAAATAAAGTCAGGGGGATGTTGCAAAAGGCCAGGAAAACTGCAGGAAATATTGATTGAAAGTCATTTCAAGTTTTAGGGAGTATCTCATCCTCCCAATGCCCAGGGAAAACATTTAATTTTTTAATAACTTTTTTTTTTTAAATCAGCATCATCAAACTCATTCTGCTAGTAGGCATTATTCTGGTCTTCCCAATTTTTATATGCTCAGCAGATTATGCAATATCAGATCAAATATTATTGCTCAAGGGTTCGCTGCTTGTGATTTGAAGATGCAACACACAAGTGGAAATGCTGGGACAGAAGTGGAACTGCCTGTGTCCACCACTGCTGGTGATAAGAGTAGGGAATGGCAGGAGCAAGAAGAGCTGCTGGCTGATGGCCCACCTGCCCAGTTGTCAGACACACAAGTATGCCTGGGAGAACTGGGAATTTTTTGGCTTTGAAGATGAATCAAAAAAGTGGAAGCACTGGTCTAAGCCTACTTAAAATCGAATTGGGGGAGTTTTGCCATTTTTCTGGTGAGTACTCCCCACCCCTGTTTCATGCTGAACCACTCCCAGTGCAACAGAGAGTCAGTTTTTCAGAAGCTTTATGCAAGGGTTGAATTGGTCAGTCTTGAGAATAGTGTTATAAAATTAAAACTTAAGAAATTGCAAATATAAGAATCAATCAGCTTTTTATTTCCTTTACTTTTTGAAAATATCTCTTTCGCTTTTTTTTTAGACAAAATTATTGAGTATGGCCCACATTAATTTGTTTGGGTTGTTTTGTCAAAAATTATTGTCTTAGTAAAAACCAGAAAATTCTGTCTATCTCTGCATACAAATGATTGTTTTCAGCTGTGATTTTCTAACTCCCGAGGGAATTAATGAGTAAAGAAGAGCTCTTTGTAATGCATGTGTATATGTGTGTATGTCTGTATATAGATACTATATTGCTTATTTATTATTTATGTCGCAGGAGCTTATGCAAATATCACTCTATCTTTTCCTTTGAAAATATTCATCTAGAAAAATTACTGACCTGTCTCTCCATCTTGTCCCTTTCAGTGACAGCTCAGGTCCCTTTTTGTGACCCCACGGTGGGCTTCAGGGCAATGCCTGTGCCATGCATGGGTTGGGAGCTGGAGGGCCCGATTCGTTTTTGTGGTTCCAGTTGCTGGTACATCTGGGACCTGCTGTACGACACCACATGAGTCATTTCATTCCGTGTGTCTGCTCTAGGCCTCCCCTGCAGCGATGGCAGTGAGGAGAGGCACTCGGACACACGTGGGATGCAGTCCACGGCCCCCGTGGAGGCAGACCCGCCTGTGTGCTGCCCCGAGGAAAGACTGCATCACTCCCCAGTGAGCCGGGACCTGAGATTTCAGCATCCTGCTGGCAATGCCAGTCTTCTGAGGTAGCAAGATACAGCAGGCTCTTTTGATTAAAAATAGGTCAAGATTTAATTGAAATGAAGATACATTTTCAGATGTGCAGAAATTTGAACCAGCACTGAACCTTCTTTTTTCCCCCATTTGATGCTCGTTATTTGAAGGATGTGCCAAATCTCTGGATTTCTGGGGTCGATGGTGACCCAATAATGTAATAAAGCTCTCCCCTTACTGCCCTCTCCCCCCAAAATTTCCTGAAGCTTTATTCATCATTTCACACATCACTAAGTAAACAGCCCCCTTCCCGTCACTGGCCTGATGGAGAGTTACTGCATTACGGTGTAAAGCAGAAGGATCATGATATGAAATGCAATACAGAGGCACAGGCAATTTCGGCATCCTTGAGGTACCTCTGCCAGGAGCATGGAAAGCAGTTCAATTTCAAGTATAATGAGATTAATTTGCGAGTCACTTTTATTGAACCTTTTGTGATTTTGCTGTTCTCTCCAACAATTACAAGTCTTGACTAATAAACAGTGCTATTATATATAATAGGGAACATTTCCATGTCTCTGTGTGCAGTGTGGCTGGAGAGGGTAGACTTCAGCTTGATTTTTTTAATATTTTCCAATTAGATGACCAGGCATTAGTGTTCGAACCTGCTTGGTGGAGGTTTCCAATCATGGTTCCTTAGCAACTGAAGTAATGTTAAATTAAATTGATAAATGATGCTCTAAAAAAAATTAGGAACTCCAGCAGAGAGATTAATTTGTGATGCCCTTTTAGGAAAGATTTACGGGATGCGATGTGCGTTTGTTATCTGCCAAGTGCAATTCTTCATCACCTCAGTACACAAGCTTTGCGAAACTGTTTTCTGATTAAGTGTAAAGTTAGATCTACTCACCCAGCCCAGCTGGCGAGGAAAGATCTACCCCTTTCTTAAAGCTCTTCTTCTCACCCTGGCTGCAGCCCTGGGGACTCCTGGCCAGCCTGGGAGATGGCAAAGCTGTCACTGGACATCATCTCCTAACACCCCTGGCCCTGATGCTAGGGACCAATGCTCTCCAGCACCGGTTTCTGCCATGCTGTTCCACTTCTCTTTGTTCACAAGATACTGAACTTATAAACGAAACAAAACCACAACCTCCACACCCCAAACCCTGTTTTATCATTCCTCCTCTGTCCTTTTCTTCTCAGTTTAGTTAAAACCACACTTTGAATCCAGCAGGTGGAAGACATTGAGACCAAGCCTATTCATTTTTTGGTGATGAGAGAGACCCCGCTCCCTCCACTCAGAGGGCGAGGCACCGTGTCCCTGCCTCCTACGAGCTGGTCCTCCACGTAGGCTGTCATGTCGGGCAATGCTGAGACAGACCTGGGAGGGGTGGGGGTGGTAGGAATGAGGTTTGGGGTGGACCTCGTGCACGGTGAGGTGATGCTGTGCCTGCCTTTCTGAGCCCACCCTGGGAGCCTGCCTTTATATACCTGGAGAAGGGGATCAACGCTCAGGCCAACGCAAAGCTGCAGGTGCATTTTCTGGGCTGAACTCCCCAACCATTTCCATGGCTTTCCTCTGGACTATCCTGACATGTGCTGCTGTGCTGCCGTGACTTCCAGCTCCTTCACAGTGAAGTTACTAGCAAAAAGCTACTTGTTTTATACCCTTCCTTTTTCTTTTCACCGATTGCTTTATATTGCAGGCAGTCCTTCTGACATGTGCACTTAATCAGTTTGTGGCAGGAAGATGGGTCAATGGGCGAGCTCTGAATAAACAGCAAGAGCTCAAAATTGGAAATAGGAATTGCTCTGCTGAGCACAGTTCTGGTGTCCTGGCTCCCACTATGGCCAGAGGAAAGTAAGAGAGTAATTATGAGTTATGTTTCCTCTGCACCTCTGTTAGTGTGAATCTAGATTATGCATCAAAATGGAAAGGCTTTCCAAAAAGTACTTCATTGTTCTACAAATTCTCCTTTTCCATGGTGATGTCCAATTTCTTTCTGAATTGTGCTTGGCTCTTGTCCTCAATAATTTCCAGCAGCCTTGTATTTCACGGGGCATTTATATACTGGCTGTAAAATCTTTTGATGGGCTTTAAAAGGTTGGATTAAAGGATTTGATACCCATGAACTACCTGCCAGTTGGCTGCCAGTGCCTTCTAGCTTCATTCCCTTCTGTTGTTGCTATCAAGCAAATTCTTGCCCAGAGAATATTTCCAATTTGCCTTGATGGTGGCAGTGATTCTCAAAGTATCTTCAGGCTCTTCATCTTTGATAAAGACTGAAACAACAATCCCAGGCTGGCCTCCATCAGATCAACACATCTACTCCCATGGGATTGCACAGGCTTGAGCTGTGCACGAATCCTTTCCCCTGAAGCCAAAGACAGAGAGGGAAGCAGCCACCTCCGGGTTAGTTATCCCATCTGCAGGTGAACTAGTCCATCCGTAGGTTAAGTGGTCCACCTGCTTTCCCAGACAACACAGAGCTGAACTTTACATGTTCTCCACTCCCCTTCGTAAGAGGTTTTATAGCAGGACTTATCCCTGCTTCTTATTCTGCAAGCGTAACCCATAGACTAATGAACAGGTCATTTGCTCTGATAGTCACCTCTTGCCCCTCGTGACAGCCCTCTTTGATCTTTCCCTGCTGTGAACGATGACTTACATTTTCCAGTATCTGTGCAGAGTAATAGATGCCCATGCAGACTATGCAGCCAAAACCTTCCTTCTGATTTGAAAACACAATCTTTCTAGCATTATTTGCCCAACAGCCTGCAAAACGCCAGACTATGGGTCATCAAAGAAGTACAGGAAGCCCAGCTGACCCATTGATTTTAGTGAAGTGGATCTGTTTCAGTGCAATGTTCCTACCGTTCTGCTGATTTTTAGAAAATTAAATAAAAATGTTTCTAGACTTCTTGTGAGCCCCAGGCATTTTGTCATGGAGCAGAGAAGAGTTTGTGGCTCCCTCTCGCTTTTAATGTCACCACCCATGATTCTGTTTGTAACATTTTGGATATAGCATTGCGTTTCCCTCGCTCCATGCTGTCCTCAAGCTCTTCAGGCAGACAGCAGCTCTGTCACAACTGGGTGTGATGCTGGAACTTACCTTCCTTCAAGGAAGACAGCTTCCATGTAAAAGTACACTTGGAGTAATTCTAGATTTATTGAATCAAGTCTTTAACCTCAAGAGGTAACGTGTGCTGTATTTTATATAGAAAACAATTTTCCCTGCCAGATGAAATCTTAGAACAGAGTGTCTCTTATTTTATATAGCTGCTTGGGCATTTCTCTGTCTTGGGATTAATGGTGATGGTGTAATTTAGATTCTGTAACAACTTGAGATGGATGGATTTACAGAGTTATCAGTCTAGCCACATACAGGCAGCTTTGCTTTAATTGAATTTAGTGCCAAGGAAAGGAAGAACTTGGTAAAAGAAAGTCCTTCTCCACCTGCCTTGAGAATAAAGGTCCAACTGAGGCAGGACCAGGACACTTTGCCTTTATTGCCAGTGCAGGCAGAGTAACCGCAGGTGGGATGCCAGAGGAATGATGTCTGGGCATGCTGTCACAGCCTGCACAGAGCAGGAGGGAGGTTTCCTGCCTTGTGGTGCCCATCCCAGGGCTTGAGCTGAACGGCAAAGACTTATGAAGCAGCCCAAGGGGAGCTTATTGCCCACCTGGCAAGTCCATACTGGAAGTGTATTTGTTTGCATCACCTAATCTCCTAAAGAAACAGGGTAGCGTGATCATATGACTGATGGACCAATGTCCATCCATCTCATTCCTGCGGCTCCACAAACTGCTGCCCATTTTAGTCTGATTTGAATCATCTCAAATCAACCCGAACATAACAGTGACTTCCTACAAATTTAGGAAAAAATAGCTGATCAGTAGAAAAGAGAGAAGTGTTAATGCTCCCTTGAGGATGAGGACACATCAAATACAACGATGTTGGGACAATGTGAGTCTGGGGCTGTCAAGCTGAGACCTTGAGTGGGAAATGACCATCTCCCTAACCAGGACCGGCTTCTCAGCTTTACCCAGTGCAGCAGAAATGCCAGCCTCCTTGCTGCCTCACTCAAAGCCTGGCCACCCTCTCTTTTTTCTCACTGTGTTGGCAGGAGATTTGTGAGTACATCACCATGTGCCATTTCAAGCTTCATTTGAATAAGCGTCCCATATAATAGACTTTTATAGCTCTCTTTTTGTGAATTCTAAATTAACGCAGCTAATTAAAATGTTCCAAAGTTTTATGTAAATAACTAATTAGCATTTGAGAAGGAATAGTAAATTCACAGATGGTTGTGCTCCATTCAGGGCCCACTATGCTCTCACTGGCCGTAGCCAGCGCAGTGTTGGGCCCCTGGTGCAACATCCTTCCCGGCAGGAACGGAGTGCCCGGGTTTCACCCCGAGGATACCCCAGCACCATCCGCCCTGCCTGCAGGCAGTGGGAACTCTGCGTCTTGCAGGATTAGGCTCATTCTTTCTGTCCCTGACACGAGGGCTTGCAAGAGTAAGGAAAGCATGAAAGCATGGATGAGAACCTCAAGGAAGATGAGGTCTGTGCACAGGAGATGACGTGGGTGTCTGAACTGTGATTTTCAGTGTTTGTACTGGTGTTGCTCTGTTGCTCCAAGGACATTCCTCTAGAAAGCCTTCCTCAGGGATACCTTTTAGGTGTGCAAGCTACGATACTTAACACAGTTGAACCTCAGCACTCCTGGGTTCCAGCCCCAGCACTGCCACCGAGACCCTGGAAGACTCTGTTATGTCACTCAAACACTGTGCCCAAGCATCACAAGAGGCAATGTAAGCTAAATATTTTCTTCAACTCTCATAGGATTGGGGCTAATTGATGTCTGTAGCACACTGGGGAGACTCAGAGAGAGCTGGTACAGGAGTAATACCTTGTAAGAATGGGGAGGTTTAAAAAATAGATCCATATCTAATGCTGATTGCCACCCAAGTGGAAGTGAGAAGAGTGTCACTTCTCTGACATCCAGACTTTCATGCATATCAGTAGCCTTACATTTATACAGCCCTTAGCACTCTGCACACCTAAGTGTTGTTACAGCACAAAAAAATCCCCTGCAAATACAAGGAAAGAGTTTACAGAAGTGGCCAGTTGGAGTTTGTTTGCTTTAGAAGAGGGAGATTATCATCAGAGTAAATGGGGGGAAAGATCATTTTCCTCTCCTGTTGAATAAATCTTACATAACCACCCTCATCTGTTTTAAGGGCAGTTCTGAGTGTTTGCACCTTTTGCTTCCAGAGCTGCAAAGGCCTGTGGGAGATGGAGGGATTATAAAAACCCGCTTCAGGGTAAGGTAAAATTTTCTGGTGAATTTGAGCTGGACCTCTAGGGAAGGGAGATGAGCTTGGGAAGATTCAGGTTGCTAGGACAATGGTGCTTAGCCAGAGAGAAATTGAGGGAGCAGAAGCAGGAGTCAGTGGGGAAATCAAAGGGTGAGTTTTAAGGGACAGGTTAAAAGAAAGAAATGTGCAGAGCCTGGCTGTTTGAATGTGTTGAATTTAAAAACAGGAGTGCGTTCTTCAGACATATTACCAGGCAAAGATATAAAACTGGGAGATTAAGTGAAACAGTAAAGCTGGTGGGAGATTTGCAAAAGGGAGAAAGGGCTATGCCAAGCATGCCTCTTGCGTGGCCTTATTTGCAATCCCTGTCTGCCCTGGAAGAATCCCCCCTCTCTCTCTCTGTCTGTTTATACATGCAGCAAACTTCTGCAGAGCAGGGAGGTAGATGCAAGCTCTCCATCTGGTCTTCCAGCCAGCGTTTCTCACCCTGGCACCAGCCTGGAGAGGAGGTGAGCTGAGCTGGGTGGCCAGAGGGCATCCTGGCTGTGCTGCAGGGCTCTGGAGGCTGATGTGGAGGGGGAGTAAACCCAGGGGAGCCTCCTTGTCTTTTCCCTACCCTGATCCCACCTATGCTGCTGCAGCATGCTTGGGGAGCACAAGGCAGGTGGGTACGCAGCATCTCACCCCAAGCAGCAGCTCGCCATGTTCCCAGGCAGAGCATTTGACTTTTTACCTGTCACAAGAGGAAAGTTAGAGAGCAGCCTGCTGATGCTGTGTTTCTTGAATCCATAAACACTGATACGAGCACTCCCTAATTCTGGGTGTGTGGGCATTTGGCTGCAGCCTGTCCCGAGCTGACTGCCTGCAAGGAATGAGGGTCTGAAATCACTGCTCTTCCCTGCCTGGAGCCCACGTGGGCTGGGGGTGCTTGGCAGAGGACAGGCTGCACCTGAGGCTCTCAACAATTCAAAATAAACCCATAAAGGGCAACTGGCAAGAACTCAACATGCAAGGTAAGGCTACAAGCAATCAACTGTGGCAACGGTCAATAGGTATTTGGAAAATCTGAGGAGGCCTTAGGCTGAAATGTTAGCAGGTGCCTTCACTTAAGGGCACAGCACATCAAGCCTTTGGTACCTGGGGTCTGGGTGTTGCAGGAGGCACCGAGAGGCACGTGTGTGTCCGTGTACCCGTGTGGCCCCTCTTGCAGAGGTAACCCCCAGACCACGGGGTTTCTTGGCGAAGTAGCGCATGTGCCAGCTGATAATGACCGGCAGTGTGATGTATTTCAGCGTTCATTGCTAAGTGGTTCTGCCTGGAAAATTGACTTGAAAATGTGTTTCAGGATGTGCCAGATATTCTCATGCTAATTTCTCAGCCAAAACCTCCCATGTGGTGTCCAATGTGATATCAGTAACTCAAAGGCAGGGGAAAATGAAGCCTCTGTCTGCTTTCAAGCAATTTATTCTCCTTTTGTCTTTTTACATCCAGCAGCTAAGTAAATTACAGGGATTAAAATACAAAAGACATTTAATTTTTTAACTGTAATTTCTTAGCTCCTGGCAACAGAGTAATGAAAAAAGAAGTGAAATTAAGAAAAAGAATTAAAACCCAAATATAATTTCTAATGATTAAAATACAAATACAATTTTAACTGATTAAAAGTAAGAGGACTTGTTTGAGCACAAAGAAACAGCAGCAGGCTTCAGGATTCAAGTAGCCGTAATCAGCTTCAATTTCACATTAAAAAACCAAAGGGGAAAATTTCTGCTGGTGATTACTTTGACTGTATTTCTGGTATACTTCATCTTTCTCTTTATTCAAGCTGCTTTTAATTTTATCAGCTTTATCCTTAATTCTGCCTTTCTGTTCCTCATGTCTTGAGGGTTATCCAGCCCTTTGAACTGATTTCTGACATGCTCTGTGGGAGGTACAGTGCCTATCTGGAGAGCTTGTGAGATGAAAGGTCTCTTACACTCTTTTTCCAGGTGGGCTGTAATACACAGAGTTTCGTGGCTATGTGGGAAGTCAAGTCAATGACAGAGCTGAGAATTATCTCAAGTCCTAATGTCCAAGCCAGAAATCAGGGAAGCCAAACTACCATTTATTCCTCAGGTGCAGCACATCTTAAAATGTAATTTTGAGCTCTGAATTCTCCCATAGAACCAAACAACTGCTAGGCTTAGCCCAAATACTGTTAATTTGGCACTTTTTTTTTTAGGATCCAACTTAAGTTTTCAAAACAAAATGCAACTTAGAGGGAGGGGAAAAAACCCAAACCACTTCTCTGAATTCTTTCAGCTTCCCATTGCCCCACCACAACACAGCTCTCCATAAAAGACTGCACGCTGTTTTCTGTTTTTAATGCTGACAGTGGAGTCGGTACCAGAGTCATCAGCATGCACAAGACACTTGCTTGAAAGGTGCGCTTCTCAAAGTTGCTTATCCCTGTGAATTCCAGAGCAACGAAGCTCCTGCCTAAATCCTTTCATGTATGCTCAATATTTCAGTTGTTGCAGTATCTATTTCAGGTGTTCATTATAGGGTTGGAACAGGGGTATTTGGACAATTCATAGCAATTTCTCAACAGTTCGGTGGACTTTATACTGTGGATAGTTTAAAGTTTTGACTTCCCATGAATGTGTGATTTAAGGATTTGAGGACTCCATGAACACCTATGTATTGATGCAGTTTTCTGTAGTTCTCAGTCTGGGATATACACATACATATAGAAAACCCTTTCACAAATAACTAACCTAAAATAAGATTCCTTTTCCTTTGGCTTTCTGCCAGACATAAGGCTTCACTGACCCCATTCTCTACTGGATTTTCCCTACTGATATGCCAAGGCAAACAAAAGGGCTCTCTGGACCATCCAAAGCAGCGGAGGTAGCTGCAGTTGCCTCAGACCCGAGGGTGACCTGCAAAGCCTTGCTCCTGGGGAGGATGCAGCGGAACAATGTCATCCTTGTTTGCACTCATTTAAATCAGTGCCCGGAGTCTTTCCTTCCCCCTGTGCAGCACGTCCCTGCACAGGCTCACAAAGGGCTGTATTCATCAGTGAGCAGCAAGTAGTTATAATCCTTTTGAAAGACAACAGGCTGTGCCAGCTCTACCGAGGCTTGTTTTAAAGAGTTCATCCTTCCTTGCTCACACAAGCCCGGGACTGCCTCGGCTGACTCCTGCACATGTAGATGGGTTTGAGGGTCCAAGGACCAAGTGGAGCGGTTTCCAAGGGGTGGGAAAGGACTCTCTGGGTCAGCAAGTCCTGCTGAAGTGGTTACATCCCCTGTGGGAGCTGGATGACTTCCATCCCAGGAACTGTTTGGTTTCATGCCCACACTCCTCCCACAGACAAGCTGCTGCACAACCTCAGTGCTCTGGATGGGGTGAACCTTCTTTGCATTTCCAGTCTCAATTTATTCGTGGCCAGTTTGCTCCCATTTGTTCCCATGCCAGAACTGTCCATTAGCTTAAATAGCTCTCCCCAGCATTGCATTTATTCATCTCGGTGTGTTTGTAGGGAGCAAGCAGCTCCTTGCAGCTTTCATTTTGTGAGGATGAGACCGAAGCTGCTTTAGTTCTCCTGTTGCAGAGGGGCAACATTCGATCCTCAGTCCTTCCTGTTACTGTTCTCTTTGGCTAAACTCAATTTACCTGCCGTGAGTCTTCCCAGGACAGGCCAGGAGGGATGATCGCAGCCTGGCTGAGCCCAGACACCCCAAGGATGCAGCTGCAAAAGTAGACTGAGCCAGCCACAGTGGTGAAGTTGAGTAGGGAGGGGAGAGCTCCCAGTGGACTTAGGCTGGAGGAAAAATTGATTGTTGTAGTGTTGTGAAAACACTGCGACATAAAAAAGCCAACACATGCTTAATTAACTCTTGTCAGTCAACCTTAACGTAGAGAGCAGGGCTGCCCTGCCTTTCCTTGTCTCCCTTCCACATCACATCTCTGTGTTCTCCATCCTGTCCTATGTCCTTCCCTGTGTCTGTCCCACCTCTCCTCCTGCCACTCTCCTTTCTTGCTTGCTTTCTGGAAAAGTCTTCCACAGTCCCATTGTGGACTGTACTGGGAGGCTGGTCAGAGCTTAGCAAGGTGATTGCTTTCCCAAAAGTCATCCTCAGCAGCCACCAAATGCTCTGAAGGCAGCTAAGGAAGAGCTTGAAACATCTAGCTGTGCTTATGAGCTGCCAGGGGCTCTGTGTGGGCTCCTGTTTGCCAGTAAATTCCCTCCCACTCTTACCAGAATCCAGAGGTCCCCAGGGTGTTCCCTGAAACTTTGGCTCAAACCAAAAGCATGACTGAAAATTATTGTATGACACTCAAGACAGCAAAGGCCATCCCTTCTAGTGCACATACACACAAGAATGAGATCAGTTCCTGAAATTCAGACCCCTAATCCAACCTCGGCCCCATTGGACTTGGCAATTTAAATCAGCTTCTCCCAAATTCCTCCTGTCGCCTAGTCTTGCATCCCCTCTCATGAAGCCCAGCAAGAGCCAGCCCCCAGCAGAAGTGGTTTCTGTGACAACTCTAAAAGTCACCCTTTGGGTGATCCTAGAACTGCACATCTTCCTCCCAAGACTAGGCACTTTAAACAAAGAGATAATGGACAATCATAAATTGCTGTATGTTGCAGTAGTTCCTGTTGCTGCCTGGGAGATGCATTTGTCACCTAGCAACGACATAAGATGACGAGGAAATAACAGATTTTTAATCTAATGTCCGTGAGTTAACATCTATCAGAAAGCAGCTTCCCAAGTCCACTGACGAGGTGGATATAATTGATTGAGGGGGCAAGAGATACGAAACTTTTCATCAGTAAGTGGACAAGGAGGAGGGAGCAGGTGTTACCTTTCATGTATGTATACACATATGTGTGTGTGCGTATATCTCCTTGTGGGAGGAATGACAAAAAGCCTAGAAAAATCCCTCAGACTGGAGATAACTGTCGGACACAGAGCTACCCAGAAGACGAGTCTCTCGGTGTTGCCAAACCCCGAAGGCAGCAGCGTTGCAGTAGGCAGAAAGCGGGCAGGAGGGGTCGCAGCCCACCGTGGGTTTTGGTGCAGAGCTCCTCTGGGCTTTTGGTGTGGGGTCCTGGCTGCCTTAGACCAAGTGCTGGGGCCTTCTATGACATTCATGTATTCAAGCTGCTCAGCAGATCACGGACAGGGAGAGTTTTCCTGCTGAAGCAGCAGCTCTTTTCAGTATTGGGATCGTGCCTGAAGCAAAAGACAGGGCTGTTCGTGAACTCCCTCTTAGTCAACTCTCTCTCCTCTTGAATTGTTACCGAGAATACAGGGACAGACTCCACAAATTGCCACCACAACTTGAAACCTCTGTATGGGAGCAACCAGCAGAAAACTTCAAAGTTTACCTCGAGGTCAGGAAGCCGAGCAGTGGCAGAATACAATTCTTCCCCTTTTCTTCTAGAAATAGACCCAGAACAAAAGCCATGTGTTATTTTTCAATACCAGGAACTCATTGTGGTACCTGCCCCCTGAAATACTGGGGATGATCCATTTGGTAGCTCTAAATTGGAAGTACCCTGCGTGCTGGTGTGAGGGAAGTAATTGTGAAAGGAAGAAATCTGAAATTACTTCATTGATGGATGATGTCTTTGAAGCCTGAAATTGTAAAAGTCACAAGGTTCCCAGCTAGGCTGTGCACATTTTTATACTGCAGGAGCTTTTTTTTTTTAAGAAAACAGCTAAGAAATTGGTTTGGCAATTTACTGTCGAACAAAATTGAAAAGGATTGGTCTGAACCAGGACACCAATACATTCAGACCATTTATATTGTGTAGCATGTACACGTAGCACCATTATGAGAGATGCTTTCTCAGAGGGAATCATTTCAGAGGCTTGCCTTTAATTAGTAGTGAGCTGAAAGTAAACATTTGACAACATCAGGGTTTGGACTGGGTTTATGCAAAACTTTAACAGTAAATAACAAACTTGTGTTGAGTATGTGTACCAGAGTTGCTTAGGCTTCCTGACCTTTAAGTTGAAGCAAAGCCACAGAGGTGTACCTCAAAAGCAGCTTAGTTTTGTCAATCATTACTGAAGTAATGGCATCACAACATAATGCTTAACTTCTGGAGTCACGGCTAAACATATTCACAGCAACACCCTTTGTGTTAAATCTGGAAGAACCATAGTTAATAGTGCATTTCAGCCACGGGCTGTAAACTTCAGTGACAATCTATTACTGACTGCCGAACAAACCGGGATCGTCCGTTCTGCGCTGATCAGAGCTATGGTGCAAACCATCTTCCGCCCCTGTTTAACTACATCATCTGGATGTATCCATTAGGATCAAATCAGTGCTCATATTGTGCAATGAAATTTTGTATCCCTTATGAGAACCATTGGGGATATATGTTTTTCTGGATGCATTTTCCTAGCAAACCAACCCCTGGCAGCTGCGTAACAGCAGTAGAGGTGCCGGTGGTGGTTGTCTCAGGCTGGGAAGGCTTTCCTTCATCCTTGGTGCACATGTTTGAGGTGGTAGGCACAGTGCGTAGGAGATGGTTGGAAGTAGCTCCGCTTTCTCTGTAATGCCAGAATTGCAGCTGGAGGCAACACGTAATGAAAGCATGGCCTCACAATACTGTCTCCAGTGATTCTTTATTTGTAGCAGGTCCTGTTAAATACAGCCGTGGGTTAATATGGAACTAAGTTTCAGCAACAGGAATTTGTGAACAGCTATGAAAATACTGAAACAACTGCAAGGTGCTGACCTTAAACTAGTGTTCCTTTAACTTCTAGCAGCTGTTTGAATGTGTCCATGCAAACCCAAATTCGTTCCCTGGCTAGGGGTAATTTCTGAAGTGTGGGAAGCCATTGGGTAATGTGTTTTCTGGCTGAAGGCACAATGTGCAAAGAAATTTTAAAAGCTCCAAATTACGGAGGGTAAAACACTGCTGCAAACAAAGCTCTTCCCACGTTTCTCCTGTTAGTGATGCAGAGACCTGGAGCTTTGTGTTTTGCTTCATGGACCACAGGAACTGGAGTTTTGTGTTTAACCTTCTTCCAGGTAACGAAACTCTTCACTGGGACCAGGCTGATTTTAGGGATTTTGTGGTGGGAAATGTCAACTTTTACAGAATTTAGTCATCAGCTCTTTTTATTTTGGGGGGAAGAATTTTTTGAGGACCTGATAAATTTGGGGAGGATTTAATGTTCACAACAATTCCAGTTAATGCAGAGAAAACGTGACTGCCTTAATCCTTTATTCTGTCTATGGCTACTGAAATGGAAGAGCCTGGGTTGTCAGCAGCACAGGTGGATGTTTGGCTGCATTGATAGATTATTGCCTCAGAGCAGATGCACTTTGCTGCAGTTTAACTATGCTAAGGTAGCTCTGCTGAGGTAGTTTGAAGGATGATAAGAGAGTCCAGAGGTTGTCATTCAGCCATGAAGAATACTCACGGTACACGTAATCACAGCAATCAGCTGTCTGGTTTTTATATATTCTAATAATTAGTTGAAGTGCAAGAAAAAAAATTAAAATGTTCTGCACCAGGGTGCATGTGTGACATGGCAAATTAGCTCAATTTTAAAAGGACACATCTGGAAGAGCTGAAGCTTCTGTCTTTTTCTCTACTCCTCATTTGGGTTTCAACTGCTCATGAAATTTCATAGGTAATGTTTTATATGAAAGACTTATTACACCTAAAGACCTCGGGTGAAACTAGGGACCAAAAGGCAGTGTGTGCACAGGATCAGACGTGTTAGAGATTTGTGGGGTGACTTCTTGCTGTTTACAGTGACACAAGCTTTGCACAACAAAATCCTTACAAAGAAGTCCTGTTTATTAGAGATGTAATATGAGATCTCTCAATTATATATGTTTGATACAAATTTGTGTTACAGAACGGAGCTTTCCAGTTTGGCTCAAAAAAAGTCAGAAATCTCTACGTGTTTTGGATATATGCAGAACAAAATCCAAAGTAAAGTAATGATTTACAAATTACGTTATAGTAGTTTTCTCCAAGAAATAAATCTAAATTCTTCCATCTTGCTCATTCTGCATCCCAGTGTTACTGCAATTATATACCTGATCTGAAGCTTTTTGTAGCAAAGTTGGGCAAGTGTTATAACACACCTAACGTGAATCAGCCAAAAATTGTATTGAATTTGATTCAATCATACTGATGAACCACTTCAACTACTTTTTGCCCAGATAATCTGAAACTGAGGCTAAGATCAAGAAGGCTTGCAACAATAAACTTGCTTGAGTGGAGAGTACAAAATATACCTGAAAAACAAGTTTCAGGTTCACATACTTGCAATACCTGAAACCTGACTCTGGGAATGATGCACCACACTATCCAAAAACAGGAAAATGCTGGGCAGGGCACACATTTGGTCAAAATAGCTCCAATTTACAGCTACATTCACAATTAGCTACTGGAAAATGAGCTACAGACCAAGAATTTCGTCATGGGACATTTTCAGCAGACATTTCTGAATAGCAAAGCCCCGTTCTGTAAACAGGTCTCTGACACCTGCTTGTGTCTCCCTGCTCTTGTCCTTCCCTCTTTCACATCAAAAGAAATACTTTTCCCTCGGCCTAGCTTTTATCTGCAAACTGTTGAATTTATCAAGCTCTCTGTGAGGTTATCCGCTGGTTTCGATACAGGTTTCCTCAGACCAGAGACATGCAGAGGCGAGAGCTCAGCCCTGTGGTCTCTAGGGAGAGGTCGGGTTTTCATCCCTGCAGGGGCTGGCACCTGTACGGCTCTTCCTCTCCCACTTCCCGCTCTAAGATCAGTAATTATACTGGTAAACTATAAAAAAACCAACACATATCTGCCCTTTCTGACTTACACGTGTGTTTTCAGTTAGCAGACTCTGAGTCGGACTGTGAGCTTGGCGAAAGGTGAGTGTGGCTCTCCATTTTCTTACCCGCGGCTGCTCCCACCCCGGGCTCTGTCGGGGATGCTGTGCTCCTGCCTGGCGCACTGGCACGGAAGAGGAATGAGGGCTTCCAGAAAAGAGCCATTTAGTTTTTCTTCCAAAAGAGGAAAGGGAGGCTGGCAACTCTTTGGGTTTTCAGCAAAAACGCTGGTGGTGGGTGCCAGTGTTGAAAGGCAAACCAGTTGCACGTACATTATCTCCATCTGCTCCCATCTACCCAGAGAAACTTTTAATAGGGTTCCCTTGATGAAGGAAAACTTCTCAATCCTCTACTTACTGATGATGCTTTTCTTTGTGTTGGTTGACGTGTGTTGGAGCCGGTATAGTCCCCTCACGCTGGACTGCAAGTTCCTTTTATTTTTCCCTTGCTAGGTGCATTGGGCAGAGCGATGAAAACTTTAGCAGCTGGTATGTGTGGTAAGTTTCAGATCTGTTTTAGAGGGAAAAACTGGCAAATAATATTCTTTGATGGATATATAGAGAGAAAGGCATTAAGAGAGACTGATAGCTAGAGAGCATTGCTCCTGGGCTGTCCCTGTGTTCTGTCTTTACTGACTAATGGGAATCATTTATCCATATCCTCCTCACTGTATGCTGACAACTGAGCCGGGCAAAACCGATGAACGATTTCAGGGAGAAACGTTTGAATTTCCAGCCAGCATTTGGCGCTGAGCACTCAGCACTGAGACATTGGTTTCCAGGGACTTTGATCATGTCCAGTACGCTGATGGGGAAACCGCAACATTTAACGGCTATTTGCAAAAGATGTTAACGAATATGTTAATTTGAAGACATGCAGCCATCTGTTGGTGCTGCCCGCAGATGGTGATGGTACTGTTCCTTCCCTGCTGCCTCTGCCTCAGGTTCCTGATGTTGTTTTTCCTGGCCTTGCTCCTGTCCTGCGGGATCTGCTGCTGCCTGCAGTGCTGGCTGAAACGGCGGAGCTGCCTCCCCCACCGACGCACCCTGGCCGTCTTTGCGCTCAGCAGCAGCTCGGATGCCTTTTGCGGTTAGTCCTCTCCCTACCTGCTGCAAGGTCCTGCTGGCCCCGGCGGGCTTCCCGTAGCCCACCCGTAGCCCAGTGAGAGGTGGCCAGGCTTGAGTGGGAGCCAGGCTGCAGCTGGGTGCTGTGTGTCTGGTGAACAGTGAGGTGCCCAGCTCGGGCATCTTGGGGGGATGTTCGGACCACGGACCGGAGGGCTTAAGCAGGCCACATCCACTTTTCCCCAGCGGTACCTTCAGCTGAACTCAGTGCTGTGTCCGTGTGTCCCAAAGGTGCCTAGTCGGGGCTTGGCCACTCTAACACTGGAGGTGTGGGGGACCTTCTCCTCGGTGCTGGGGCACTCAACAGCCCTACATATGCAGCACAGGCGCTGCCTGGGGTCAGGCAGCCCTTTCCAACATGTGACCTGTATTTCTTACTCAGGCAAGACCGCACTGGCCTACTTGAGCCACCTCAGCAGGCGGCTCAACTGGCTGATGCACCTTGGGGTCTGTCAAAAAAGTTGTCTTGGTGGGTGCTGTTCACTGCAGTAGCCACCCTCAGCATTCCCCCAGGAGCACCCAGGCTTTTGAGGACTGGGCTCTAATGACTATGTGTAGCACCCAGTACTGATCTGGTGTATTACCAGCAGCATCAGCAGGCTGGGCCAGATGTCAGTCCCTCCAAGAAGAAAGAAGTTAATTCTGTCATTAGACTAAGCCCTTCCCAGAGGAGGTATTGCCTGCTTTCTGGGTAGTCATGAACAGTGTCTCCACAGGGAGGACCCACCCCAAACCCACCCAAATTCCTCTGTTCTCACTTATTGTATCTGGAGTTTGTGGTGAGAAGCTTTGTGATGCCATGTTTCAAAAATTACATCCATGCCTTTCTTGTTTCCAAGCGGTTTGGCAGCTCCTCCCAGGCTCACCCCTCTCACCCCCAAGCTCTTTCTTCACTCCTGTCTGCTGTACAGCTATAGCTTTGCTTTTTTTCCAGCAAGTGAAGTGCCTCAGTGCCCATTCGCTGGATCTCCAAGCCCCTGCATGACTGTGGAGATGTCTTCCCCTGCCCCACAGTTCAGCCTTGGGGGAACTGATTTGCCTCCATCCTATGAGGATATTATGAAGGAAAACAAGCTCTAGACACCACGTGTTGGCTTTCTGCGATTCCACTTGGTTCATCAGAGATCTTCCGTTATGCTACAGTAGTGTGAGATCAAATCAGCCCTTTCCACAGGTTGGCCAAGAGACTGAAAAGCAGCACATATTTCATCTGAACCTAAAAGGGGAGACAAAATGCAACAGAATAAATGCCAAAAGCATGTGTTGAATCTGTCACAGGAGCTCAGCTTGACATTTTGATAGGGCTCTGGATTTTGAGAAGCTCCCTCAAAGGTCTGCCTGTATTCAGGGTTTCTGGCTCAGCCTCCAGATTTATCCCTCAAATGCTGCTCGAGCTGGTGCAACCCCATGTGTTTTAGGACCGAATGTTGATAAATGACTTGATAGTTACTTCTTAAACTTGGGCTGCCTTCTTCACTCGGCACGGTGCCAACAAACACCCTCTGGCAAAGTCATGTTGTTCTAATACATTGTAATGCAATCATGCTACTCTGCGATGAAGGATCATTTGCCACATTTAAAATATTTAGCACAGCATATCAGATTTGTCTAGTGCAAAAGGCAGAAAATTTATGGCAATGGGAGGGAAAGTAAGAGATGGGGATTAGGGGGGGAGTAGCAGTGGCAGGAGCTGGTTACAGAGCACAAAAAAAGGGAGTTTGCTCATTTGAGCTGTTCTTAATTTCATGGTGACTGTCCTCAGCTACTCTTGCCCTAGCATTGCAGACCTATGGGCTTTGAATGGCCCAGGACCCACATGGCAGTTCCCACAGACGTGAATTATGGGGTTAAGTATTTGGTGCTTAGCTACAGAAATTTATTAGGATAAAGAATGCCATTTTCTTTGAGGTGACCACTGCAGACAGGATGGGAAGAGACTTCAAGAAGACTGCCTTATACCCAAGCAGGATCAGCTCTACCTAAGCCATTCCTAGGAGGTATTAGCCTGCCTAGTTCTCAAATTACAGAGGAAAGATGCCGAATTTCCCCCTTAGCTGGATTCCAGATGAAAGCAAAGATTTCCTTTGTTTGTCATGGGCAGGTCACTGAAGACTGGATTTGGCCTGCCTGACCTCTCTACCTCTGCTCTCTCAATGGTGCGGGCTGGGGTCTGCAATCAGACCCCCGCTTGGTGCAGAAGGTAAATGTCACACCTAGTGCTGTGCATCGTGTGCCCTGGGAGCCACGAGCTCACAGTGCGAGTGGGCAGCTGTGTCCATCCTAGGTACCCCAAAAGATTAATGGAAGCCCACAGCCTGCCTCATGGAACAGCTCCCCACCTGTAGAGTGGGGTTAATACCAGTTCCCCTGCTCAGGAAGGAAACTGGGAAGATAAATCCACTAAAGGTTATGAAGTGCTCACATATTCTCATAATGAGGCTATATAAGTACCTTCGCTAGATAAAGAATTATAGCATATTTCGAGAGACAAATTCTCTGCCAGCACCACCACAAATTATCTCCATAAAATCTTATTTTAGAAGCAGCTTTAATGTTTGACTCTTGTGTGAAAGGAAATAAATGTTACTGTAGCAAAATGAATGTTTGTGCCAACAGGCTAAAATATTACAGGGTTTATTAATAAGGAAAATTAGCAAGTACAGACTCAGCCAGCAGAGAAGTCGAGCAATTCCTGAGTGTCCTTTTGCTGGCTGAACTTAGTAAGAATTGCAGGTAATCAGCACCTCAGGATCAGACCTTTTATATACATAACTGCTTCCACTACTCAAGCCCTTCAATTTATGCCCTGAAGCATGAGATTTGATTATGTTTGTCACTTCAGCTTGCGTAGCGTGCTAGTGGGCATTAAATCAGCCATCACTTCTTTACCACCTACACACTGCATTTGCTTCAGTGACCCCTTCATGGAAGTGAACTCCACAGGTTGTGTGCATTATATGCTGCATAAAACATTACCGTCTCTCGCTTATTAATTGCTTGGCTCTAAATAAATTGCTGCCTTTAATTTCATTGAATGTCACCTTCTAATCAGGTGGCTGGAGAGGCTAACAAGCAAGGACTGCTCTGGTTTCAATGCCTCCATCACCCTGCATCCCTCTTTCACAAGGTCCGGTGAGCAGCACTCATGACAGAGGTGGTAAATCCTTCCCCAGCCACCCAACAGAGGGCAAGCGAGGCTTTCAGCAGCGCACCCAGGAGGCTGCTGCTCTTGCAGAAACATTCGTGGGAGCACGTTTGTCTTTCTGTGCGACTAGTGTGCATTCAAGTGCATTCAGTTTCATGTTTGGGGTGCTTTAATTATTCACAAAAGGAATTCCAAATTATTCCATCAAAATTGCGTTGAGTGGCTTAGAGTAAAGCAAGCTACTGGCTGTCACAAAATTAGGCTCCAGCTGGAGTCACCAACGTGGGAGAATCTGTGTGCTGTGGTAGTTGTGCAACATGGCAGGAGCCTTAGGCACTTCCCAAAACTGCAGAAGATCAGGACCCATCTGCAAAAAGAGTTCGTGTAGGGTTGCTTGAGAGGGGGTATAAACTGACTTAGCTGCTGGCTTGGGGTGGGGAAGGGGAGTATACCCTGAGAGGGGGCTCAGTGGGGCTCCGTGGGCTCTGCCCTGGTCCTTGGCTTCCTGATCCTTAAAATGGAGAAAGGGATGGGTTCCTTCCTTCTGCAAATGTATTTGGAATGGCCCCACTGACCTACCGTTGCCTACGAAAGCTGCTTCTCCCAGCCTGCCCCCTTACTCCCAGGTGCTCCAGCAGAATGGGCAACGTTTCTGCAGACCTGTGTTCCCATTCTTACAAAAGCAGAGATTTTGCTTACTATCTTATGCTTTTGTAAGCACTCAGCACTTAATGAGGGTAGTTAATGCAGTTTGGCTGACGTTTCCAGAGTTATAAGGAAAGATGAGCCATTTCTCTATAATTCATCACCTTAGGAAGAGGGTCCACTTTGGAAAAGCACTTTTTCTGCTGTGACCCTCTGGCTGCCACTCATCCTCTGACTTATACTTCCTGCTGACTTTGAGAAGAAATGGCAAACTTCTCTAGAAAAACCCAGGAAACACTTCAAGACAGATGTATTTGTGGGGGAACTTGCTGTCAGTAAGCCTTGAGAGGGGGAAATGGGAACAGCGCAGAGGAGCTAATTGCTTGGTGACCATATGGAAGCAAAAGACAATGGGAACATGGAGAGGCACATGGCTAGACTTTCACCTCCACCTGTCAAGAGCTGAATAATAAAGTCATAAACTGGCTCTCAGGCAAAATAGAGCAAAACCAAAGGCAGCTGACTCATAACAGGGAGTGGGTGAGGGCTGCCAGGAGGGTTGCACATGAAAGATGTGAAAATAATATAAATGCTCATTAATCTGTTTTTTTTTATTGTCATCTGAAGACTGGATTATGGGCTAAAGGCTTTTGTGTAGGGAGGAAGAGGATGGGGCCGGGGACAGATGCTCGCTCTCTTCGGGTCACTAGATGGCACAAGTCTGGCTCTTTTCTTTCTCGCTCAAAGGCATCTTACAGCAGGGACCCAAGAGCTACCGGGAGAAAATTGTTCTCTGCTTCCTGTAACAGTGCTTGGACAGAGTATTTCGGTCATTAATCGCTTGTCACAATATTTAACAGATGCAGAAGAGCAAACTGTGGGAGTCCAGCCCCAGCTGAGAGAGAAAACCTTGCTTTCTTGGTGGAATTTTACTTTTCTCTCTTGGAAAGTTTATAAAATGACTATAAGTAGATACGTCTAAACTGGGGATAATGTCTACAGCTGTCGAAGGGCTGTTGCTGTAGGCATGCACTGGGGTCTGAGGTCTGTAGCTATCAGCAAAAGTCTGGGCAGCTTCTGAAATCACATCCCCCTTTCCAAGGGCTGGTCCTGTTTGTGCTGCTGCCTTTTGTGTGTCCTTGCAGGAGAGCAGTGATTTCCCTCACAGGAGTCAGAGCAGGTCACCTGGCAAAGCACCTTTCTGGGCGAAACTTGGATGTGGGTTAGAGAAACACGACACTCAAAGGCAACTGCATTTATTATATCTCACTAATGTTACAATATGTAAGGAAAACAGAATTCTGAAGTCACACTCTTATCTACTGAAAATAGTTGTTCAGATCTACTGAATTCATACCAAAATCATTACAATGTGTGTGAAAAGGCAGGAAATCCATATTTTGGGAAATATTCATGCAGCTGCCATAGGAGATAGTCTAGTTGACAAGGTCACTGTAAGAGTGGGTCCTAATTACAGCCGGAGTTATTAAGAGTCCTTATGAACATGGCTGATTGAGGTAGTGAGAGGACAAAATATTGCATGCAGAAAAGGACAGCCATTGCAGATGTCATTGTTTTATTCTCTCTCTCACTTGTGTGTATCAAAATGGGAAATCAATACCTATCTGTAAGGCATGAAATCAACTTAGCAAAGAGCTTACTTACAAGATTTTGCAATTTTCCATAACCTGCAACCAGCCAGAGGCCTGGCAGACTGCACTGAGCTGTATGCTGTCAGTGGAGAGGGCAATGGGGAGCCCCAGGTTCAAGGAGACACGACAGGGTGGGTACAGCAGGGAGGAAACCCAAGAATCTCAGCTCTCAGCTAAGTCCCTGACTCTGCCTAAACCCCTGGAAAAGAAGCAACAGGACTGAGATGCCCAAACATACAAAAATACTCCTTGGAAGTTAGTGAAAATCTGGAGAAACCTAAAAGGCTGTTGGCACTGAAGGATTACATGTTGGGCCTCAGCTGGAAATTGCAATTGAGCAAAGAGCCTTGGTAACTCATCAATGGCCATCAGGAAGGCAAATTCAGTCTATTGTCATTCCTAGCAGGCTGCTGCTGAATGGGATGTAGGTAGGTATTAAGGAAATACCTTAATATCTGAGCTCACCTGCAACGTCTTTAGCCTTAGGGACTGGTTGCGATATTGAAAGAAAAAAAAAAATCCTGTGTGCTTTCTGGGAGGTTTCTTGCTAATGAATAAACAACCAAACTAAAATAGATCTGCATTGTGGCATGGTAATGAGCTAATGAGTGAATATTGCAGTCATGAAATCAGAGTCAGAATTAAATCAAACAGTGAATTAACAATTAAATATTAACAAGTGATCAAAACATCAGATAGACTGTCAGCAGGATTTGAATAATGAAGCAATGCAGCATTGGACTGACTGTTACACAACATTAACCCAGCAAACCTAAGGGTTGCTGTGACCTTTTCCTAGTCCTCTTGCACAGGAGATAGATCCTCAGAAGGTATCATAGCGTGTGACTAGAACAGAAGCATGGTTAAAGAATTAACCCTTATTCTACATAGATACTGAAGAAGAGAAAGACTCACAAATGTTTATGCAACATTCTTTGTATACATGTATATTTAAGGATGGTGCACCCTGAGTTAAGGTAGTATTTGGGGTATGTATGTGCCTTATTTGTGTACTCCCGGGAGGAGCACAGGGCTGGAGGGACTAATGAGCCCAGTCTTTTATATTCACCCCTGACCAAGGCATACATGTTTAATCCCAAAGTGTCTGGTGAGTTGCTGCTTGGTGTGACCCACGTGTTACAAGTCACAAAACACCTGCCAGCACCTTAAAACAAGCTGAAGACCATTAGGACAAAGGCCCAGAAGTGTCCTCAACTACAGTTTACAGGAGAAAAAGAACAGGAGAAATCAGTGGTCTGAGATCTGCAATTACACCTGGCTAGCAGGCAATCCCAGACTATTCCTCCTCTGCTAAACAAGAAATAAATCTTCCAGCAAGAGACAATCTTCATGCCTTGGAAAAAGCTACAGAAAACAGCAACAAGAGGCTGGTGGTTGCCCCTGAGTGTTAGTGGTGAGGGCTAACATGCTGGCTGCATTGTCCGGGAAGGATTTGATTCAGGATCTTGGTCCAAGTGATGATGTCTGCTCAGGACCTCCTCCCGAGGAGCGTCTCTGCGCTGGGTGAGTCAGGCTGGGGCAGCCCGCGGCGTCGGGGCATCTCTCCTCCCGTGGGGAGGCTGAGGCAGCGTTGGCCTCCCTGGGGAGGAGCAGGGACGCACAGATCTGCCTCTGCAGCGGGTTTGCCCTTCCTCTCCTTCAGGGCGTATCCCTGAAGGAGCAGGGGAGCAGAGGCACAGCCCAGAAACCAGACCCACAAACATCCCCCGAGCTTCCTTCCCCCAGCATGGCATACCAGCTCCAGGTCTTCTGCCTCAAAAGCCCCACAGCAAATACATGTTTCTGATGTGACTGTGAAAAAGTTAAAAAAAAAATTTAAAAAAGCTCTGGATGCAGCTTCCTGCAATAACAGGCAGAAATTCCTATCACCTCCAGATCTCTTTGTGCATTCTTGGTGTAATCCGTGAATTCATCATGTCGCTTATAACTCTTGTACTCCTCATGTCCCAGGACTTTGTAAAAAAGCCTCCATCACTTCTCCTACTGTGTTTACATCTGTTCAATACAGCTCATCTGTTGGCAATAAGTTGCTTTCAGTTTGGCTAATATAAATGTCTGCCAAGCAAAGCAGCATGAACTCTGCAGGCACAAAGCCTCCCTTGCCTGGGCAGCAGTGCTGCCGCGAGGGCTCTAGCTGAGATGGTTGTGTTATGGTCTGAGCCTTGTGGAGGTGCTTGAGCCCGTAGCAAAGCCATATGGACCTGCTGTTGTCCCGTCTGTCCCAGGGCCTGAGTGTTACTTGATTAGGAGCCATGTCAGGACTGGGTTATGTTTTTACCACTGCTGGTCAGTTCTGTGCTGCAGCCCAAGATGCTGCTTCTAGGACAATCCATGAGAGGACTCGGCCCCTCATCCTCCATTGCGGGGGCTATCAGAGGTACCCTCTGGGATGCAGTCCACTCCATCCACAGCCATCCCGTCTCCCTCTGGTCCTCATAACATAAGGCTTCATTTCATATTGCCTGGGGATAGGAAGGGAGTTTCTCCATCCAGTCCCCCCACCAAGCGGTCACTGGAGGAAGCCTACCTCTGGTGGGGCGTCAGTACCGATGGGTGTGCACACCCTCCTGAGACTCCGCTGTTGTTTCTCCGCTCCTCCTGAGCAGGTATATCTCTGTGCTGAGAACATTTTCTCACTCCCTGGTGCCCATGACAGTATGATGTGGTGCCCATGGTAGAAAGGACTGGATTTGGGCAGTTCCTACCAACCCTAAGAAAACTATGTCTCAGCTTTTCTTTCCTTGAAAGTCATGGAAGAAGTTTCGCATCCATTCTTAGGGTACATGTTAAACCACACTGTTTTTTTTTTCACCCACCCTAGTGAAGACATGGCTGGTGCTCTAGCCTCACCCAGCCTATGGCAGCTTGGATTGCAGCAGGGTATAGCAGTCCTGAACTGGATTTAAATATCTTTTGATAGAAAGGAACAATAGATTTTACTATCATTTATCCTAGTTTCTAGCTGGTATAGATGTATTGTCATGCACAGGGTCAGATCTTGGATCTTCACTCACTTTGTCTTTGACCAGGCAAAATTTTTACTAAGCAGAAAGAAGCTCACAATTTCCATATCTCAGTGAGTCTAGAGCATCTGTAACGTACATTTTAACACTTACTGAGAAGGACTGTATTTTGCAGGGAAGAATGCACCTGAATTTGCAGTGTTTCCTCAGTGCAGAGGTTCACAGGCCAAAGAGAGGGCTAGGCATTTAACACAGCTCTTTATCTTCTGCTGAACTCTCCAGCTGCCTTTAAGAGGAGCAGACCCCCATGCTGGGTGCACAGGGTCCAGGTGTTGCCCAGAAGATCAGTCCCTCTCTTCTCCTGTATTTTCTGCTTTGTATGTTCTGTCAACACATTGCCAGACAGGGCATCTTACAGTTTGGGGGTCTTCATGTTGAACACTGGGGTCTGATCCAGGAGTGGCTGATTTAACTCACTTGTGCCGATAGTGTTGAGCCAAATGCTGAAAGAGTTTGTGTTGGGTATTTCAGTTGGTGCTTCAGCAAGGGGCCTCAGCATTCAAGACAACAGGAATCCCTAAAGCAAGATCTCCTCGGAGATTACTTTCTTGTAGGAAGGGCGGGGGGTTAAGCTCTCATAGTGCAAACATTGTAGCGTACAGTACATCCTTGAAATTTAACTTTGCATCTGTATCACAA
This sequence comes from Aquila chrysaetos chrysaetos, assembly GCF_900496995.4. Taxonomy (NCBI): domain Eukaryota; kingdom Metazoa; phylum Chordata; class Aves; order Accipitriformes; family Accipitridae; genus Aquila; species Aquila chrysaetos. The sequence goes on along the minus strand of NC_044013.1, from coordinate 13,710,560 downwards.
CCACAGGAACTTGGGTCTCTGTGCGATCCACTACGAACAGAAGTAGCGCTCTTTCTGGAGCACTCACCTCCTCCTCACACTCTTGTGTCCACTGCATACATTTTGGCAGTAGCTGTTTGAGAGGATGGCAAATGCACATTTGTTACGATTGTCCCAGCTGAGGAATAGCCTTTCCTCAAGGAGTAAGCAGAGTGGAGTCTTCCAGAGCTGGTCTCTGTGAGGCACAGGAAGAGAAATAGGATCTGCTAATGAATGCTTGGTGACATGCAGCTGCAAAGCCTCGAAATGCAGCGAAAGCAGCACTCCGAGATATGACATAATAACACATCTTATGTCATACTTACAACTCAGCTCCCACCTGAACACCTTGATGTGCTTTCTAGAGCTGCTGAAATAACACTATTCCCATTTTACAGCTGAAGATATTGCTACTGTGGATAAGCAACCATCCTGAAGAATGTCCCTGAAGGAATTTCCCCACCCTGTGTGCCTGTAGCAGGCCCTGAGCGATGGCTCTATCTCTGAACTGTGTTTCAGCCCTGCCACGGTTCCTCACCTCTGAAGAGATACATGCAGCAGGTGAGCAGGGCCCCGGATAAGAAACAGCCGAGTGACCCCGCCATGCCAAGCCAGCATGACCAGCCAAACTTGTACTGGATGCCGAGAAACACGTTGTGGAAGACCAGAGAGGACCGCTCCACGTAGACATCAACGGCGTACCACACCGAGCCGGTAATGCCTGGGAGACCTGCAGGACAGGAGGGAGGTGCCACACAGAGCTCCCAGATGGACCATGAGGAGATCACCAATATAAAATCTGGAGTTATAGCCTTTTGTCTGCTGGGTCAGACTTTAGGATGGACAGGTTTTGACCCCTGTTTTGTCTCAGCCCAGTAACTTTGGCAGATTCACCCTGGTTCCTACTGATATCATGTGGAGCGCTGTCAGGCAGAGGCTGTACCTCGCAGCTTGGCCCTCACGGACACCATCAGCACTGGTTGGCAGCACTCAGGTTTCTGCAGTAAAAGGCAGAAAGCTCCTCCCTTCTCAGCTTGTTTATCAACTTGTAAAGTTGCTTCAAGAATTTAATTTTCTAATCTGTTTTGACTTTCAGAACTTTGTTTTTCAGACAAACTTTGGGAGGTGAATGGAGGATGTGTAAAAGAACCTCTCAAAGTATTTTGCATGTGCTCCCAGTGGCTGGGGTGAGTTCTGTGTTAAATCTTCTTACACTGAAGTAGAGGTAGATGTTTGATATTGGCATAAAGTCAAATGAAATTACTTGATACCTAGCTGGCTGTCTACCTGGTTTTGGCATTTAAAATTCTCCCACTGGCTGTAACAGCAAAGTACCTCAGTCAGTTGGGTATTTATCACCTAGGAGGGACAGATGTGTTATTATCCTTTTATTAGAGATCGGCTGCAGAGATTTCGGGCTAAGTGACTTGCCCAAGGTCACACAATCTGTGGCAGAGCCAGGAACCAAACCAGGATGCCAGGACTTTCTAGTGCTTCAGCAATTCGGTTTCTTTGCCTTATCAACAACACTGACTTCTTCACAGTGAAACAGCAGTAAATGGAAGTCAGTCAACTCAGAGTCAAGTCACCTGGTCAATATATGAAATGAAAGCAGATAAACTCAACTATGTGCTGTTAGGGGCAGGCAGTGAACAGAGGAAGCTATATTGCACAAATAAAGCAAATAAAGATCCTTCCCCCATGTTTACCCTCTAGGAAATCACTAACTCCTCTCCTCAAAATAAGAGAAGGCTTTAAAGCTTCCCCCCCTTTGCTAATGGGTGTCCTGCAGGATGGGGACGCAGCAGGGGAATACCTGCAATGAGCAACGTAATTCCAGACACCAGGCAGATGCGGAGCTTGATGAGCGGCTCATCGGGAAGGAATTTCACGCAGTCCAGTCCCAGGACAAGGAAGAGAAATCCAAATCCTGCCAGGATGTCTGCTGTGATCATCATGGCTCGGGTCAGCACCAGCTTCACTGCAGGACAAAAGCAGATCATTCTAGTGCACAAGGAATGGAAGTGTGGGTGGGTAATGGGGTCAAATCCCATAGGAACTTTTTTTTCTGGGGTGAAGCTTTCTCCAGCTTCCCCTGGGAGCAATACCTACTGAGAAAAGAAACATGGCTCTAATAGGTATGTGCACCAAATTATCTGTCACTGAGTAGAACAGATGCTCTTTTTGTCTGCACTCAGGTGTCCCCACCACTTGTAGAAACACTTTTGACTCTTACATACCAGGGTGTTCAGCGAAGATGGAGTCATACTCATCGCAAGTTTGGATCCCGTCAAAAACGTTTGTCACACATTCCCACCACAGGCCACGGCATTTTGTACTCACCTGTGGGTTGAGAAGAGAAAGAAGACTGTAAGTTTATATATCCACCAACACATCGGATGGTCAGCTAGGCCCTTCAACAGAAATCCTGGTCCAGTTATGTCGATGGCAAACTGGAGTTGTTTAACTTGAAGAAGAAAAAAAGCAGCAGGATACAGAAAAAGGACAATGTTTTCTGTGTCCCTACTAATGGTTTTAAATTAGAGCAGAAGAAATTCAGACTGGACATTAGGAAAAAAAAAAAACCTTCCTATTGGTAGAGATAAAAATTCTGAAGAAAATTTCTGGAGGAGCTGGGGGGTGGCTGACAGGAGAGATCTAAGAGCAGGTTTGATCACTCCTTGCCAAACGCTTGTCTAGGCTGAGCTGGGCAGGGCTACGGACCAGACGACCTAAGACTTGGCTGTCCATGCTCCCCTTACACCATCCTCCTGCCAAGAAGCAGCAGCTCAGAGGGGAGTGTTACTGGTGGGGCAGGCGTTGCACCAGGAGCCGGACGCCCACAAGGGGAGGTGGCCACAGCGTGGTAGAGGAGTGCTTTGCTGCAGAGCAGAGGTGTGGATGTGAGCCCCTCTGCAGACGCGTGTAGAGGGCTGCCCCAAACTGACTCAGCCATGAACACTGGCTGGAAAATGAGAGACAGCCGGCGCTGATCCTGGCCCTGGGGCTCCCAGTACGCTGCCGGCTTTGGGACCATGCGTACCGGAGCCACACTCATCGCTGAGACATCCAGACTCGGCCAGACGTTGCAGTAGCATCGTGGCTAATGTCTCCACTGTCCTGAAGCTGTGGATACCATTCCCAGCCCAGCCTTCCATAAATCACTTTAATATGGGAGGTATTTTCATTACCAATGCAAATATGGCAACAAGCACCTCTAAAACATTCCTGGAATTGCTCATACAAGGAGCAGAGTTAATGTTAGTGCAGCTTTAGACTCCAGCCTGTCCCGCTGCTGCCAGCGACACCCGCTGCAGTTAATGGAAGGAGAAACTCTCCCAGAGAATGGGTTTCATGCAGGGGAAGGGGACCGGGCTTGCTTGGATGATGCAATTCATTTTTCTTGCACCGTGTAAATCACAAAGCAGATAATAACACAGCTCAGCCACTTAATAAAGTCTCATTCAGGATGTATTGAAGTCCATAGCCAACTGCAATATTTTCTCCACAATACAGTGTCTGAGCCAAACTGCACACCTTCTCTGAAAATTGACTCACTACTTCAGACTGGCAAAAAAAGATACGATTTATGTTTGAATGAAAACAATCTACATGTTTTGTTTCATGAAGATGAAAACTACTTACAATTTCTGAGAATTTCAGGGCAGGTTTAATGAAAAATATCCCCCCAAAAATGAGAAGCAGTGCTGGAAAAACCTGATTTCATTGCTTCTGTGTTTTTCAAGAGAACAATTTTATGTAAAACAATTTGCCGTGTTTATATTGGAAGTAAGTTTTTACCATGGCCCTCTTAATCCAGCTGCAGCTCCTCTTCTATCTTAACTCACCACCGTTCAGGCTGTGCTTGAAATTAGCATATTGTTATTAAATTACATTGTGTTCCACTTGTATTTATATCACCTCATGTTCCTCCCAAACCACCGTAGGCTTATTCATACTATTCTGTATTCAGCTAATACTCTCAGTTACTTCCTTGCTTGCTCGCATTAGTATTGTTTTTTAAATCTTACAAGCAGCTTCTTCATCTAAATTATTTATAAAGAGACTAACAGGATTCCAGGCTTTGTCAGCCTCCAATGAAAACAGAGGTCTTAAGCTGCAACAGTTGTGATCATGGTCTAGCTCATGAAACAACCCCCTTCCCAGATTAGAAAAAACTTAATAAATGTTTTGTGTTTCTTGGGGTGTTTCAGTTGTCACCTGCTCCTGCTAGCGCTGAACATGGGCAGAAGCAGGGATCAGCCCATCTCTGTGCAGCACATGCACAGCCAGGGATACATGTCTCATTGCCTGGTGCAGGAGGGATGGGGACAGACGTCGGAGGGGGGACCTGTGGCTGGCTTGAGCCACTGCTGAGCTATTCTGGTTTCTGTTATCTGCTTCTTAACCTCCTTGGCCATCCCTTGCTCCCCTCTGCTTTGTGCACCGTTTGTCCTTCTGGTTGTTAATCTGCTCCCAAACCACCCTTGGGCGTCTGCCCTTGCCCAGACAGCACAGACCCTCAGGCACACAGGAACTCGCTGCTGTAAATGGAAGAGGGGTCAGGGCTGGCTGGGGCATCATGTGGGGGCATGGATTTCTCCATTCCATGGCTGGGCCCATGCACCATGTTGGTAGCACTAATTCCCTGTCCCCTGTTTCCCCCCATAGCAAATCTGCTCCAGGTTCCCTGGGCACCCAGCCAAGGAGTCCCCGAGAAGCTAAGCATCACGGCCAAACTCCTCATCTCCCACTTTGATTACGAAACACATTGCCACGACCTGCTTTCCCTAACACAAGTATGCATGTGAAACGTAAACTGCATAATGACTGTAATATATATATAATTATATCCTATGCATAATGTATAATTAATATTAAAATGATTCTAATACAAAAAAATGACAGAAGCACTTCCCCTTCTGGGGAAAGCACAGAAAACAAACAGGTGAGCTATGTTAGTCACAGTGTTTTACCGCACTGTAAAAAGATGCCAACATACAATGATTACAAGCCCAGCACGAGAGTAAAACAGGCAGCGTTTAACAGTAGTGGTAATATTTTTAATCCGCCTGCAACAGGGAGGGACTGTGTACACAATACAGTGCTTGTTGGGAAGCAGATTATGTTTTTTTTTCCAGCACAAACTACTGCAAAAATTGACCCAGGCTTGTCTTGACGCTCACACGGAATACACCAGCTTAAACCACTTTCTGTGTTGCCATAACTTGGCTGTTTCTGAAGGGGAGGCGAGGGGCTGTGAGAGCTGAGCGCTGGCTGGGGTCCCCGCGGCTGCTCCCACGCTCCCTGGCCTCTTTCTCCTGGGCTGCTCCTCTCCAGTGGGACCACAGTGAGGGCTTCCTCCTCCCCACATGCTGAGGGCCAGGGTCAAAGCCAGGCGACTTTCTACGCTGGAGGATTGGAGTTCCTTTCTCCCGAAGTCAAAGTTGCCTGAATTACCCTTTTTCTAGCTGAAAACAGGAGTCACTGCAGACTCCATGCCTTTCTGGCCGTGGATGGTTTACCTGCATTCTCCTATTTAGAGAGGCAGTGAGTCATTTGGGCCATTAAGGAGATCAGTCGGTCAGGTATTAAGGCTGGGGGCATTTTTCTCCATTATTTAGTATTCACACTCAGAGCAGGAATGTGAGAGTAGTGGCTGCTAATAACCAAACTGGGTGTTAATGGAGCACTTTGTGACAGCCCAGCGCAGGTGCCTTTGTGCCAAGAAGACAAGGTTACACAGCCTCAGGGTAAAGGACTGGATCTTTCCTGGACTCACTTTGCTCAGGAGTTGGGTTTCCCTCTTCTGTTTTTCTTTGAAATGATGGCACAATCTGGGATCCATTTGGCTTTTCTGAGTATACTGATATCTTCAGCTGACTCCAGGTGATGTGCAGCTTCCTAAAATGAATCTAAAATATCTCCTAAATTAAGATGATAAACAAAGAGTGATATCCCAGCCAGCGTCAGTGGGTGCACACTGTTTTCCCTGAGAAGTGGCTCACTGAACAGACACACTGACCATCAGCAACCTCACTGCATTGGATCTATGACCACCTCAGCATCTACAACCACCTTCCAGGGTGGGACTGGCAGTCAGATCGATGGGATTTCTTGTGGCATAGAGAAAAAAGGTATTTTTATTGTAATCACTTTCAGCCTTTTCTCAGATAATTCATCACTTGATGACGCAGCTAAACATTGCCTTGCAATCACTGAGTGCAGAGGAGCTCTTCTGGTTTCCCATGCTGGATAGCAGATAGAAAGTTTACTCCTGGTATATTCAGCCAAACTCTCTGTTTTGGAAGGTGTTTTACCTTCACTGCATAAAGTATCCAGTTTATCAGAGAGCAGATTCCCACACTATGGACCTGCAGCCCTTAAATGTACAGAAAGTGCTGGCTGCTCTGGGAAAAAAAATATAAACTTGCAGTACTGAGTGCTGGAGAAATAGCAACGGTTTGGGGTCTGGAATCTCTGGGGCACAGCTTGCATGTGTGCGGCATTCTCCTACTTTGTTGTTTGCAGTTTACTTTTGCCAGTACCTTTCTCTAACATGAGAGTGCTAATGTCTGCACAAGTTCAAGAAGATATTTTTGAGTGCTGGATCTGACTCTAGTCCCCATACTCCCCATAAATTTCTGCTAGCCCTATAGCTCAACGGCTGTTAAGAAAAAGACTGGCAGAGCACAGGTGAGCACACTGGACTTTTTCACCAAGAAGTCTGACCTACAGAATTAGAAATATTTCCAAAATATCCATGCAGGCTGGAGACACAGGATAACAGTACTTAAGTTCATGCACATTTAAACCTAGAGCCTGTAGACCTTTCCTGAACTTACTAAGTGAGAGAAGAGTCTGGATAATAAAGTCTGGCAGAGAGAATTGCAGAAAATACCACTTTTTCCCTGCTCTTGCAAGAGTCATTCATTTCATTTTCATCCACCTTCATCCAGCACAACAGGGAAAAAGTACATGATAGTGGAGCAATGATACTGGGAACCAACCTCTCTCCAGGACATGGTTGCTTTGGAGATCAGGCTCTCCTCACCCTGATCTTACCTCCAGAGAATCATCAGCATTCACCATCCAGCAGTCTGTCCAGGTAGATGCTATCAAAAACCCAGTCGAGAAAAAAGCAAAGAAACAGCCCACATACTGGAGGAAAAACCTCATGCCAGCAGGTGATCAGCAAGTCCAGGGCAGTGAGAAAAACAGTGCCCAGCCCTTGATCTTAAAGCTGGGGTAGAGGCAGAGCATCAGTGTCCCAGGTCACCACTACCCTCTTCCAGTGGCCATGAACAGCAGAAACTTTTCCCTTCTGCAAATGCCATCTGTTAGTGATGGCCACAGGAGCAATGTTCACCTGCAACGGAGGTGGGAGGTGGGAGGAGGGTGAGAGTGCCCACAGAAGCTGCTGCAGCCAATCCGCCCTGCACAGTTAAAACTCTTGTCATGCCTAGCTGAAGACAAATGGGGTTGTGCACAAGTGGCATGCAGGTAACTGGAGTCCTGGACTTGCAAGGAAAACAGGTACTGTTGCAGGTTTTGGCAAAGTAGAGATTAAAAAAAAAAAGAATCGAAACTTGTTCTTCAGGGCAGAAGTTTTGAGCACTGCTAAGGGACACACAGAACAGCTTTCATGCACACACATGTTTATTCATGCACATTGGTTCATGCCTTAGCACTAAACATCTATAAAATGAACTGATGTAGATCCCAGGCCCTTTGGTTACCCTGTTGGTCTCTGATGCTCTGATGACCTAGTTCAGTGCAGGAATGTCACTGGGAAGGGAAGGGAAAAAGGTAGCAATCATGGGCCTTCAGAGCCAACACCAACAACCATCCCAGCTCAGATATGGAGCTCTGTAACAGTGGAAGAGTTGCCCAGAGAGGTTGTAGATGCCCCATCCCTGCAAATATTCAAGGTGATGTTGGACCAATCTAGTTGAAGATGCCCTTGCTCATTGTAGGGGGGTTGGACTAGTCGACCTTTAAAGGTCCCTTCCAACCCAAACTATTCTATGATTCTATGATTCTACTCTCCATTTAAGCCAAATCTAGATAATTCTCATGCCCTGGACTCGTGTGGGAATCTTGAACTTTTCAAGCCAGTGCCAGTTTGGGAGATTCTGTTTGGTTGGATTTTGCCTGTGCACTTACTGCCATGGGAACCTTTCTGCTTTCCTGCAGGACTCCCTGGGTAGGCAGAAGTGATGCAGGCTGCTGGGGACAGAAGGACGGGGCCTCTCTAAGGTGGCTTCTCATTCAGTGCCTCCTCTCAGTGCCACGAAACCCAGAAGGGCTCCAGGGCACCTTCCAGGAGCAGGACTAGACATTCCTCCTATCCCAAAGGCACAAATGCACAGAAACCATCACATCCTCGATGTTTATTTTTGAAAAGAGAAGCCATAAAAGACTGGAGATCTGCGTTTAGTGGCCAAGTCTTCAAGACAGGGCTGAGGAGCAGATTCTCGCTCTGCTTTCAGCTCTGTTTACAATCTGCTTGCCCAAACTGATGGTGTCTGTCATCTCAGCTGTCACCTCCAGATGGAGCCAATCGGTACTTTTACAGAATTGTTCAAAGCTTGCTTTCTCTTCTCCGAGATTTCCCTCCAAATACAATAGCAATAAGAAGTTTATTATTCTTACAATATATAACCCGCATAATTCCTATCATAACCTCATAAGGCAGTTTTACCGTCAGAGTTAACAATCTTTTGCCTTGATCTCAGATCACTCTGCTCCTCAGAGGTCACATTGCAGAAGATGTCCTCAGCACATGCTTTAGCAGACACTAGGTAGAGAACAAAAGTCCCAGGTCAAAAAGCCAGTGTCTGCAGGACTCTCTGCTGCTTTAGCTTTTCTGCTCTTTGTTTGCTAATTCCATTCATAGAAGCTGACAAGCGAGGAACTTTTCTTCTTCCTTCTCTGCCAGATGCATGTCTTGATACAGTTACATGGGAAGGATGCTTTCTGCTGTTTTCTGGCATCCAAGTGCCTATATAAGGCAAAAACACCCATGATCTTCACTTCATGGCTCTCTGTGACAAGGGCAGAGTTGTGTTTCCAACAGTTCTGACCCACGGAGACAGGGCATTGGCCATGCAGGTCCCATAAAGGGTAATGACTTTCATTAGCCACATAGATATAGATTGCATTGATATGGGACAGGTACTGATAATATGCATCATCTTCCCATGCTTGTCTTGCACTGTGTTAATTAATCTGTGGCTGCGCCAGTTTTCAAAACAAGGTATCCTAGCCAATTGTTATTAGAAGTAACTCAGAAAAAGTGGTGTGGTGAGCTCAGAAAAGGCCTGGAAAATCTGAGAGCACCTTCCACAAACAGAAATAAGTCATTAGAGGCGGCAAGAGCAGAGTTTTACAGTAGCAGAGGATTAGCCAGGAAACGTATTATAGCCATTTGGATCTCCCTGCTTTCTCATTCTGTCCTGCACCCAAATACAAGCCTCTTTCAGAGAAGATAAGCCCAGCTGGGGAGAATGTGGCCATTTTTCCTCATTTGGTACATGGTGAAAGTGTGCCAAATACAAGTATGATCAAGGTGGAAAGTGAAGAGCTCCCAGAGTAATAGCAGGCCTACAGTAATAGCCAGAGTGTTGTTTCTAAGCTTCTGTAATGGGTATATCATACTCTGTTCTTCCAGATTAGCACATTAGATGTCCACGCATGTCAGCCCAGGGAGCAAACTCCACTAACGGGTGAAGGCAGCATGTCCAGGTGCCAGTACTGCCTGTGCTTCACTTCATCTCTCCATAGCTGTCGTGGCAGTCCTGGCACGGTCTTGTTTATTTTTTGCATGCCCAGCAATTCTTGTTGCTGTCCCAGCTCCAGTCACTTCTCTGTGTTCACCCTCCCTGCAGGGCAGGGCAAGCTAGTGACCCTTCCTAGAGCAGGATGCCAGCGCTTCCCTGGCCATGAGTCACTGGGGGACGGGAAGTGGCTTCACACCATCCATTTGCGCCTAGCTCAGGGCTCAGGAGCATCCTGGCCTCAGCAGCAGAGCAGGTCAGGATCCTCCAGTTTTCCCTGGTGTAAGACTGCCCCAGAGCATGCAGCGCAATGGTTTGTGTTTTTCACCTGACAGGCCAATCAAATATCTGGTCCTTCTTTAGGTCCATGCCTCCAAACAGTCCCATGGAACCTGCTGGAGTTACTGGAAAGAATACAATATTCTTATTCAGTAGAAACTGGCAAGGTACATATTTAATACTCTTTGTTTAAAACAAGTCAGGAATTTCATGAAGCAGTCTGTAGCAGTTTCTCATCATACTCTGCTTTCCTAGCTTAGCACAACAGATGTCCCCTCAGCTTCGGAAAACAGCTCTCCCAATATAACCTCCCAAGATGTCTTTGTATAGCCTAAAACCTGGCTGACGTGACTCAGTGTAGCTTTCAAATGGATTTGTAGGCTGTACTATATATGCTGACTGTATCTTATTCTCTTGGCTAACTTAACATTTACAGTATTTTGACACTAACAAAAGCATTAGGGTATCCTAATACTTAATTATCAGAGCCTGGCCTTGTAGGGCTCTTAAACTGCGTGGTATCAATGCAGCATAACTTCACTAATGTAACAGCCTTATCACCTCGTCTACACACACTCCCAGCGAAGAGACAAATGCACTACGGGTCAATTGCTTTTATTACTCATTAACACAAGGTGCTCTGTGCTCTCCATTAAAACCAGGCCATTATGTTAGAAAGCGATAGAAACTACTGCCAGTCTTGGGAGGATCATAGCTGGTTTTCATCCATCTACCTATGAAAACATTCTTGCAGCAACACCCCAATGAGGTCGCAGTACAGTGAGCAGGGAAGGGTTGTGTCCTCCCTTTACTTCCACAGTGTCTAATATATAGTGTAGCAGAGAGCCTTGAGCAAGAGGGAAGCTGTGATGCTGCGCATTAATGTATGAAATAAGGACCTAACTGCAAGCAAGCAAGCAGTCAGTGGTGCGACTGTTGCGTTCGGGGCCAGGGGCTTGTCCAACGGGCACGGCTCAGGAGCCAGAGGTGATGGAAAGCTTCGGGAGGGGGTTCCCTAAGAGCTCTTCTGCTGCTGTGGAAGACTCCATGGGCTTGTCTGCCCAACCCTTCCCACTCCTCGCTCCTGGTTGTACCGCCTCCATTTTCCTGCTTCATACACCACCATCCATGGCCTCTAAGTGTCTTTATCTCCAGAGCAGTGCTGCTTGGACGTGAAATGCATACACACATGAATTACGGAGCAGTGTGTCAGCTGTAATGTACCGCTTCAGCCATGCTCATATGGTCACAAAACCCTGGGATTTAGCCTGGAGTTAGCTTGGTAACCCCAAGGAAAACAGTTGGTCTTCTGAGCAACCTGTGACTTTTCAAGCAGGCAATATATAGCATTAAAAGAAAATAGGAAAGCAAAGGCATTTTCTAGTAGATATGAGCTTAAATGATCAGGAAGTAAAAACTCTGTGTGTGTGTGTGTGTGTGTGTATGGATACTATACACACAGGTATGATGCTTTCATACACTCCTTTAAAACAGTTTTTTTCAATCACTCCAGTTCAATAAATAATAAAATAAGCATTTCAATACAGTCTTTTCGGGCTCTCAAAGTACCATGCAACTTCTCTTCAGAACAATAAATTCTGTTTTATAGCTGCCTATGAAATCCCACACCTGAGAAACACATAATCTCAACGATGTATTACTAACCCCATTGTAGACCTGGGGAAACGGAGGCACTGACTAAGTGCCTTAGATCGAGAGCGAGGAGTCACAGCCCTGCTCCTCTTTAACACCTGGGCAGCACTCTCTGCATGGGTGTGGTAAGATCCTTATCGGTGAAAACATGCGTGACCACTCGGGTTTCCTGAAAGCAGCCACCGAGAACACACAGTGCCGTCGCTGCATACCAGCTTCACGCAGGCGTGTATAGGCAGAGGAGCTGGGCAGTGAATTAGACACACCTTTTCTCGGCATGTCAGTAGTTCCAGTGAATAGCCCTCGTCCCCAAGCACCCCTGGGGCTGTTGATGCACTGCCACGTCCCAACGGCGTCATCCTCATCCGAGCGTGTGTTTCCCAGCACGAGCCTGAACTTTCCCGTGCCCTGATGGAAAGGCGATAAAATGCGAGTGAAGCACAAGGTCTGTGTCACTAATAGCAATCGTGAAGGAAGGGTGAATATTTAGCTCTTTCCACAGTACCAGAGAAAAGCAAAGGAAGCAAGGTCCGTGGTGGAAGGGGTTTGCATTGTGTCTGTGCTCCGGCAGCTGTTTCTCAGAAACTTGGCTCACCTTAGCCTAAGTGAGAGGGGCTGTCGTACGTGCGCTTCATCCTGCAGGCTCACCTGGCTGAAATCCAGCCCCTCTTGTGACTCACTTCACAAGAAACATCCGCTTCAGACCTCTGTGCCCCTCGCTCCCATTCACCAACCTTCTTATCGGAGAGTGATGAAAGACCCTCTAGGAGACTCATTGAGGGGGGATAAAAGTAACTACTGGGTTAGAAATGCACAGTTTGGTAACAGGGTATTTGATCTGCTATAAAAAGGCGAGGAGGGCAAGAGCTGAGGCTCAGAGAAAACAGTTGCTGCTGTGATTCACAGCCCATGAGCGTGGGACAGTTTCGGGACCTGGTTAGGTGAGCGTGGGTCAGGTTTGGATATGGGATCTGCGAGGAGTTTCCCTGCAGAGCTCTGGGGCTGCGACTCTCTTAAAATTAGTGTCTGCCTACCTGCCCATCACCAGTCCCTCACCACACACCCACTGTCCCCTTCTGTTTAATACCTAGCATCCAAGCTGCCCAGAGCTGATGCAGAGTGACCCCCAGGTCTGTCCCCCCACCAGACGCTGTGCCCATGGGCAGGGCTCTGCGCACAGCTGGGCTCCGGCAAGGGCGAGAAGCCAACTGCAAACACCCCGAAGACTCCCACGAGGCCACCCTCTCGCTCCAGCCCTCTCTCTGCACGGGGAGGGGACGGGGCAGGGATGCCTCTGACCCTGCCATGGAGAAAACTAGTGTGAGCAGAGCCCCTCATGGCTCACATACACCCCATCACCTTCTGCCTTCACCTTGCAGCCAAGCTGTGCTATAGGCTGGAGTACTAAACCATAGAGGAAGAGGAGGGAGCAAGGGGAAGGACAGCCTCCTTGACGGAAGCTCCCTGAGGAATAGGGAGACATGGGCAGAGCTGCAGTCCCAGCCCTGGGACAGGGGAAAACAGTGGGTGATTCCAGCCTCTGGTGCTCATCTCACCCAAGGCATTTATATAGGGAGTATCTTCAGAGCCCTCCTCTCCTCTCTCCTGCCCTGTCCTTTCCCACACATCGGAGTCTCTCTGGGCACTAGGAGAGGAGAGCACGGCATGTCCTTTCCTTCTTTCTCCAATTCTGTCCCTATTCTGCCCTGTGGTCGTGGTTCACATAGGGCTTGGGTTTCCTTTCTGTTTTTTATGGAGATGTGCTGTTCCTCATCTGAGCTCTCCCAAAGGAGACCATCCCTCCGCCTGCTTCTGGTTTAGGCTTCATTTGTGCCTTCTTTGGCAACAGCACAGGGTGTGGGCTCACCCGAGGGCTCCCAAATCACCCATCAGCCAAACCTCTGTGTGCATCGGGCTTAAGGAAGAATTTTCATGAGCAAAGAGAGACACAGATGTGAGAGCAACACCTCCAGCCTCTGGCCTCCGGCCAGATAACTGGGGTTTTAACTCCCTCTAGGCTTTGAAATAATGACCTTGGGTTGCCAATGTGCCCTCCCAGTCCTAACGATAAACGGTGTGTTAGAAAGTCCAGGGGAAAAGCTCCTTTTCTCCTCCTCTGCCTTGTACACATGTGCATGCACAAGCTCTGCTTCCAGTGTAGATGGGTCTTGCACTTAGCAAGGGATTTTCAAGAGTTTCATTCCCACATAGGCGCTAGAGTAACTGGCCACATTTAAAGACTTCTTTAAATGTTTGACCCTGCTCCCCACTGGAAAATCCAGCCATGTGTGCAGCTACTGAGTGCTTCAGAAATACCTGGCTCTGATTTCAGTGTCTTAAAGGGGACTGAAGCATATTGAATATCAGTACTTACAAATCCTATCCTACTGCTCCTCTCAGTTTCCAGAGACAACTACTTGTTGGAGGATGGCTGTACAGTGTCAGCATATCCATAAGGATGCTGAGCAATTGTCCACTGGGTCTGGCCTGTCATAAGTTTTTCTACAGCACAGTAATCTGTGTATCTTCAATTGTTCCAATATCCAAGTACATCCCAAAAAGGTTAGGTCAAATAGATCCCCAGAGGAATTCCTAGCAATATGTGCAAGAGACTGAGTTCAGCAACCCCAAGAGAGACCTGAAACCTCATCTCTTAGCCTTTGTGTTGCCCCTGAACAGTCTGATCTACAAATCTTGCAGCAGTTTATGGCAGAGCCTTTCTAGGAAGGACCCTGGATCTTATCTTCCCAGCACTGATTACCTAACATGTCATAAGGGCTGAGGAAATGGATAGAGGTTGTGGTCCAGGCACAAAAAAGTGAGACATAGCCATATCCTGGGGTGGGAATCTTTGAGCAATCTCTAAAATGCTGACTATGGCTTGGGCTTTTCCTTGACATGAAGGTTGCCCCAAAACCAGACTCACAGGCACTTGATCTTGATGGCTTAGTTGCTCACTGTGTGAGCAACATGAATGGTGGTAACTCTGTCTTCATGGCAGTAACTCTGTCTTCAGTATTTGCTTAACAGCAGTTCCTGTGGAGGACTTCATATCTAGTCATCAGGCATCTTCTCTTCTTCCTCCTTCTATCTCTTTGTCATTCAATGCCCCCTCCTTCCTTCATCTGATTTCAGGAAGAACAACCTGAGGTTATTCCAAAGAAGAAAATTTTTCAGTGGTGATCCTGAAGGTGATCAGATTCTTCACTTACCAGTCTCAGGAAATTCATTCCATAACTAGGCCATCAAGCTTATACATGAGCACACATACCACCCATCACTGAGTCCCTGGTGGAGACTTGGTGAGATGTGGGTAGAAATGTGATCCCTGCTATAACTGGTCCCTGGAGGATCAGGACGAAGACGTTGCAGGCATCAGGAACACAGTGAGAGCAAACAGGATGGCTGGATGCCAAGGGTTAGATCTCCACAGAACCCATTCCCTGAAGGAGCTGAGAGATGTTTTTTGTAATTGCACTTAGAGAAGTCTTCCATGGATGGCACCAGGCATGAATTTTTATCTTGTCAGGACCTTGGTATACATCTCTCGTGGCTCATGCACTAAATATGACACTCACACACACATCTGCCTCCCTCTCCCTCTCAGTCAGGCCTGGGCCTCACTTATTCTCACTGCTCCCCCTCTCCTGCCCTGGGACTCCAACACCAGAATCTGCTGCGCTCCACCTGGCCCTAGCGGCACATGGTGGGAAAAGTGGCCACACTTTGTGGTTGACCCTCCCAACTAGGCACACTCTCCACCTGCCACTTCACTGTTGAGCCTCTTCCCTAGATGCCCCACCACACCTGTCCCATCATCTGACAACATCATTAGTTTCATACATTTTCATAAAGACATTTGTTGATGATATGACATAGAGCTACCTTCTACTGACAGCATGCAGAAGCAAATTTAATAACTCCCTGCTTTTCCCACCATTACCTCTCTAGTACTGTGAAACTCATTGTTTCCATTAATTTAATTGTGTCTGACTTTTGTTTTCTATCTGGCCTCTGGTACAGAATGTCCAGTGAAAGAACAATCCTAAAATAGAAAAGTCGAAAGCAAAATAAATCCTACTGTATGGGTCAAATCTCTTGGCCTCCATGGGATGGGTTTCATGCCGTGGAATCTCAATTAGAGCTTCCAGTATCGCTTTGGTAAACAGCACGTGAACGGCTGAATGCAGGACCACCTTTATTTCTCAGCAGCTTGCTGCCTTGCACAGACAAGCCCGACGATCTGTGAGCTGTGGGTAATGACACACACGGTGCAGCTTTATACATGCCAAAACCACTTGTTTACAGACGGCAATGACTTCAGTGTTTTGGGGCATTCTGAGGAACAGCCTCCGACCGTGTGGTTATTTGTGGGTTGCTGATTCAGGAGAGGAGAAAAAACAAAGGCAACAGGTGAAAACCAAGAAGCCAAGGAGGAGACACGATCTCTTCCAGAGCCCGCACTGGAGGGTGGTTTGGAGAAGCCAGGAGTTCAGCCAGCCTTCAGCCTCATACAACTTCAGTGTGTTACATATAAGCACATTTTAACTAGAGCCAGATGAAATCCATCATCTGAAGAGTAGAGTGAAACTACTCCCAAAACTGTAGCTTTATTACAGCCGGTGAGGAAACATGAATGTTTGAATGACTGCAAGAAGAGGGTTGATTATTAGCTCGGTTTATCTCCAGCAGATTAGGAATTCCTGGTCATGTCTGCTGACCAAACACAGAGAGGTTTATAGTGTTTCTGACCCCCAACATTTGAGAAGGAATAATTCATACAGCCCATTTTAAATCCAATTTTCACAATATATTCCCCGTGCATAGTCAGTGTCAAATAAGTCCAGTCAGTCCCTCTAACTGATGCTGCCCCCATCAACCACAAATTTCAATTCCGAAGAGGAAATCTGAGCTTTCCTCCTGGAAATGGAAACTTCAATTCAGGTGTGCAGGGAAAAGCTCTGGTTTTGGTGCTATTCACTATCCTGTTACCTTTTAGGCAATAAGAGTCATTTGGAGGAGGTCCTCTCCAACAACTTTTTTTAAAACTTTGTACTGAATGGCAGTCCTGCAATAGTGAGCAGGTGATGAAGGGTTAAGCTTTCTTTGTGCTGCTGTGCTCTGCAGCCCTGCAAGCTGTGATCTTTGGCTGCTTCAGCTGCTACCATGGTCAAACACAACATCTGCCCCTCACTGCAGACTGAGTTGGACACAATCCTGACTAATCCCAGGGAAGATTTGCAGCTGTCTTAGATCCTCCTGACATCTGGGAAAAGACATCTGGGCGCTGCCTGCAAAACAGTGCTTGGAGCTAAGGTTCAGCAGGGGTGTTTCTCCTGGATGGATGGGGGAGTAAGTGGGAGAGACAAAAGAAAAAGCAGCCTGCAGATAAACAACAAAGTCATTTTAAGGTTTTTCTAGACACTATAAACCAGAGCTAAATGCATGTGGTCCCACCAGTCTGCCCTTTTTCCCCAGAACCTTGCGGACATCAAATGAAACAGCAAGTCATAGGTTTCAAAAGAAACAAGATGATGTACTTTCCTGTGAAACACAGAGTAAACCTGCAAAACTCCTTGCTGCAGGATGCTGCCAGTGCCAGAAGTTTCAAAAAAACAAACAGCCAAATTTATGGAGGAAAAATCAAGTGAGCAAAATTAAAGTTAAAAGTACTGGCACTGGCTCAGTGCCACACGGATCAGGGTGGGCTGTAACACATTTTGGGGTAGTGTCACTATGTGCTTGTGTTATTCCCTGGCTCTACAACTGTCTGCCACCAGAAACAGCGGGCTGGGTTGGTGTTGTCTGGCCATTCCCTTTTTCTGGTCCAGATGCGGAGATTGTGTCTTTGCTCTGAAACCAGGATCACGCAGCTGTGCCTGCTCTGCACACCTGCCCATACTTACAATAACTTATAATCAGAATGAGATGTTTCCCCCTAATACATCAGTTTTAGCTCAAGGATAAATTCAGGGCAGCCTGGGGGCCAGCTTTAGGGGATGCCAGGGCAGAGGATCACACGCAACCCTGTGCTCGCCAAACACAGGCATTGCACAGTGAGATCTTCCCTGAGAAACGTCTGAGAGAAGAGGAAACCAGGCTGCTGGTTTGCAAGGCTTGCAAGTCCTGGCAAGCGTTAACGTTTGTTTTTGCCAGAAAGGGAAACAGGTATCATTTACTACCCACAGAGCACAAATCTCTGCTGAGTACGGAGGGGAGGTTGCTTGTCTGACTAACAACACCCAAAGGAGCAATATGACCAAGGTGTTAAGCATTTGCTCAGTACAGCAAGGACTGTTGCATGTGAGGACAATCTCTATGAACAATTAGAGGAGGCTGTCTACCTGCAGATTAAAACATCCCAGTTTGATTTCAGTAACTGTCTATATACATGCCTCTTCTCACTTGATCCTGCTTTTGTAAAGGGCAAAAAATGAAGACTCACATGTTTACTTAAGAACAGGCCAGTCACTAAGGACTGTCAGTACTGGAGTACCTTTAGCCTAGAGGAGATTGCAACATCTTGGATAAACCCAGGTCTTTCAGCTGAGATTAATGATCTGAAGAAATGGTATTTCCCCAAAAGTCAGGTAGAAAAAAATAGGTGAAAATAGAGTGAAAACTCTTTGGGACTTCCAGTGAAAAAAAGAATCTTAGGCAAAGGAGGAAAGGCAGTGATTATTGATTGAGTAAAAGGAGGGTTTATTTTGCCCATTGAACCAGTGCAGCAGATCATCTAAAGAAAAGAAATAAGATATTTCATGTCTCAAAGAAAGGAAGGAAATCCAGAAAAGGAGATTCGATGCTCTTAGGGATGCTGTAAAATTCTTCGCAAATTCCAGAGCACTGAGAACACTGATGAGTGATGAAGGGGAAAAGCGGAGTTTCAGTGTTTATCTTGCTCTGTAAATTCCTCATGATGTCCACAGAAAGAGTTGCTGAGTTTTGAAATCTGTCACGAAATGTGAGTATTAAGTATCAACCTCAAACTGTCCCTGGAAAGCAAAATATAAATTGGGTGTTCATGAAGCTGGGACTTTGTGCAGAAGGTGTTTATATGGGTTGTCAGGGGTGTTCAATGGTCAAAGAGACACGAGCAACTTGTCTTCAAGCTCTCACTTCCACAAAGCAAGATGCAGGCACAGAACTTGTGCCTAGAAAGTGTGCACAAAGGCACAGGAAAGAGCCTGTGCTGCAGCCTGTGTGGACTATGGGAGGTCCAAGAGCACATGGGTGTATCTCAGTATTGCCTTTCATCGGCTTTGTTTGACCCAAGGCCACTCTGTCATGCATTCACCCAGTCTCGGTGCCCAGTGAAGCACCCATTAGGAACAGAGGAGCAATGGGATGGCTGTACAGCCCCTGAGGAACACATCACCCACTTCCAGGCAGCTGTAGACTGTAATCTCACAGCACCCCTCACAGAATAAGTCTACCTTCAGTCTAAGCTCCGTGGCCTTCTGGAAGGGAAAGAAACTGAGGATGTGTGGTATCCTACTGTATGTCCAAGCAGTCAGACTCACACCATGGACAGATTTGGCACAAACTGGCCCAAAGGTGCCACCAGGACACAATCTAAGCCCAGCTTTTCCCAAGTACAGGGTGGGCATGGATTGCAGTCCTTCCAAGAGCCGGCAGCGTGGTCGGAGTTCTACATCATACAGCGCATGCTTGCATGCCTGCTACATGCATCTCCTCAAGACCACTCTTGCTGTCCGTCCCAGTGCAAGTGCAATGGGATTGTTGCCACCCAGGACTCCTCCCTGTACTTTCCTAGAAGGTTCAGTAGAAAGCCCAAGTTCTTCCCACACGAAATGGCTCTGTTCCCCCTCCTGGCTGCTCGGAGCCTGTAGCCAATGGATCTAAACCTAAAAGTGTCTTTGGAACTTGTACCCCTGTCCAGAGCTGACGTTGCACTGCAGGAGTCAGTAAGGAGCTGCCTGATCTGTCTAGGGGGGTGGCAGGAGGGTCAGTAGAGGGCTGAGTCAGTTCAGCATTCTGAAGCACCTGGGAACACTGCACATTCCTTTGCTGATGGACATTATCAGACTGATATGACTACCCAGACATCAGTGATCAAATCCAGACACTCCTAACCCTGCTCTCAGGTTCGCATGGGTTTCTGCCCTGCCTTTTCATCAGGCAAGGAGTTGTTCCTCCCAGGGACCAGCTCCAACAGCCAGTAGCATGCTCATTTCTCTACTCTCTGTAGCAGAGTTCTTGATGAATATGCAGAGAGATGCATTTACTTTGTTATCTCTGCATTGCCAAAGAAAACTTTGCTGCTTTCCTCTTCTTCACTCCCAAAGCTGTAAAACTGGAGTCCACAGAGACCCAGTAAAACACCATTTCTTCAGCTGCAGATTCACAGCTCCCTAATTCCTTCAAAAGTGAAAAAGGACATGACTGGAAAAGTTTGCTACCAGGTAACTAGGATGGATTTCATCACACCAGCGCTGCTGCCGGGACGTTGGGGACCGGCAGCCACAAGTGTTTTCAGAGCAAACCAGCCTTGCTTTGTCTCTGCCCGGTGTGGGGAGATTGCAGTTGCTTTTCTCCCCTTTGACCCCCCAACCCCCCCCCCCCCCCCCCCCCCCCCCCCCCCCCCCCCCCCCCCCCCCCCCCCGGCATTGCGCAGGACTGGTCAGGTAATCACGGGTCTGTTTGTTTGTCTGTTTGCAAATCTCAGGAAGCAGCTCCAGCAAAATCTCCTAAGTCATCAGAATGCAGCAAACCACGGTGTCAAAACAATACAATCCCATCTCTACCTCCAGCAGGACCTTTATCAGTAATTATCACCTGTTTATCTCACAGCCTGGGATTACAGCAGGTCCAGGCTGAACGTCCCCTCCATCCAGCCCGTGGTGAAGGCAGGCAGCACCACCCAGACCATGCTGTGTGCTCCCAGGGCCCTCTGAAGGAGACAGTATTTCCTCACTCTGCCTATTCTGAGTCCAGATCTGTCAATATTCAAATATTCACGTAGGAGAAAGGGACACTATAGTAACTGGACAAATACACGCCCGAGAAAGAGGACACTCCTTCCTGGTCTGTAATCCCCTTGTTCAATAACCTTCACTGGGCTCACTGAAGCATTCAAAAATCAAAACTTCTCTTTTAAGAGAGACCCAGTAATGCAAAGATGTACAGCTTATCATCCTTTTTAAAATGGTATATTCAAAAGTTTGGATTTATGGTCCTGGCAGCGTTTGTACATGGTTGATGAGTGTTTGCTCAGCTGCCTCTTTGAAAGCCCTTTAAAATCATAGTACTGATAATTTCTGTGACTTCTCTATTGCTTCCTCTGCAGCAGTGTATCCCCACGTGTGCTGCGTGCCCAGGGAGCCCGGCAGTGAGTCTGACAGGCGGGCACTGCCCCCGCCGCCCTTGCCTTGCACTGGGGGCACTGGGGTGGGCTGGGGAAGGTGGGTCACGCAGACACCAGCAGGACGGGTGGGACTGGCACAGCCCGATCTTCACCTTTCCCGTCCGATGTGCTGGCTCAGGGAGGGTGTCTTCGCCGAAAAGGGAAGTTTATAGCTCCGGCTGGTAAAGGACGGCAAGAGGCAGCAAGACCCAAGGAAGGTGAGTGTGGGTTCATGCTCTCAGGGCCCCCACCTCTACAAGGAGGGAGACCCACGAGCACAACCAGGGCACCCTTTGGAGGTGCCAAAACCTGCAAGAGTGCCAAAGCATCCCCTGGCACGCCCCGTGGGGGACAGAAAGGACAGTCCCGCCAGCCGCTTCTCCAGAGGGACCGAGGGGGAGGGTGGGCCCCAGGGGCTGCGAGTCGGGGCGAAACCCTGAAGGAGGGGGGTCACTCCCCGGGGGCGGGGGGGGCATTCTGGTGGCCCCCTCCCCGCGGCGATATCGACATCACCCCCGACGCTGCGGCCCGAGGGGAAGGAAGGAAGGAAGGAAGGAAGGAAGGAAGGAAGGAAGGAAGGAAGGAAGGGGGGGGACGGACGGACGGGACAGCATCGGCCAGGGCGGGCCCCCCCGCTTCCCCGCGGAGGAAGGCGGGTGGGTGCGAGGGGCCGCGTCCCACCGCGGAAAAGCCCGCGGGGGCGGGGCGGGGCCGCGGCCGCCAGGGGGCGCCCTTTGCGCGGCTTTAAAAGCTGCGCGGGGCGGCGCGCGGGCGGCAGTGCGGTGCGCGGAGCTGGTCGTGCTCTCCCGCTCCCCTCGCAGCGACCCGCCGCCGGCCCGGCTCCGCGCAGACATGGCCAGCGGGGGCCTGCAGCTCCTGGGCTTCGTGCTGGCCTTCCTGGGCTGGATCGGCATCATCATCAGCACCGCCATGCCCCAGTGGAAGATGGCATCCTACGCGGGGGACAACATCGTCACGGCCCAGGCGCTCTACGAGGGGCTGTGGATGTCGTGCGCCATGCAGAGCACGGGGCAGATCCAGTGCAAGGTGTTCGACTCGCTGCTCAAACTGGAGAGTAAGTTGGGGCTGGGGGATGCGGGCGTTGGCATGCCCGTCCTGTTGGGGCTGGGGGTGGCCGTCCCGTCGGGGTCATCCCCTGCGCCCCAGTGCCCGTCCCGGCGGGGCTGAGGGTGCCGGTCCCGCGGGGTCATATACCAGCACGCTGGTGCCGGTCGTGTCGGGGGTCGGGCTGAAGTGCTGGGACCGGGGGTGTTGGTCCTGTCGCCCCCGCCCCGCCTCGCCCAGCGCCTGTCCCGCTGGGGGTGCCGGTGCCGTCGGGTCTCAAGGTCTCTGTCCCGTTGGAGCTACGCCGCCTGTCCCTTCGGGGTTGAAGGTGCAGGGCTCGAGGTCACCCATCGTCCCGTCGGGGCTCAGGTGCGTGTCCTCTTGGGGCTCCCGCGGTGGCGTTCCCCGCCGGGGCTGAGGGTCACTCCCCCGGTGACCGTCCTTCGGGCCAGCCGGGGCTCTGCGGCGCCCGCTGAAGCGCATCCCGCGGCGGTACCGCCTCTCCGGGCGGGGGGGCTCGGCGGGGCAGTACCCGGGGGGGAGATGGAGGCGTCCCGCAGCCCTTGCCCGCACGGCGGCTGCCCGTACCCCCAAAAAACGTCCCGGGAGGGGAAGGGTCAGATGCTCCACTTGTGTTCAGGAAAGCGCGGTGTTCGCGAACAAGAGTTTTTGGCTGTAGAAGTTCAGAGGGGGACTGCCTTCGTTGGGCATGGCTCAGCAGGAAGCGAAGTTCATCAGCGGTGCTGAAGTGGTCTTTTCGAGCACGGATCCTTTTTGCCTTTGAGTGTTTTGGTCTTTTGTTCTCTGGGAAAGTCGCTTCTACTCCCGCGGGGCTTTTAAGCAAAGGGCTGGCAGGTGAGCTGGACTGTAGCCCAGGTACCGCTGCCCGTAGTTTTTAGGCAGACCAGTACCTCACGGTAATCTCTAGGTCTCTTATCTTGTCCTGGGATGGCAAAACCATGTCATGCATGCAGGATCTGCAGCCTGGCTTGCTGGGGCGTCACTCGGGGCCGTCACGCGGAGCTGGAGCCCCAGTGAGGGCTGTTTCTAGAGCGCTGGAGCATATAACTTATGCTGACACCTAAAGGGTTAAAAAAATCATCCCTTCTCAAGATCCCTCCCTTCATCCCGAGTTCAGTAGTGTCCTCGAACACCTTCATCCCTCTCCCTCCCTAATTAATAAAATAATAATTGCCACCTTGGTCACCTTCTCTTTCCCAACGGAACGAGCAGGCAATTCCACACAAACCGGGGGCCATTGGGAGTATCCCCGCCTTAGATTGCCACCAACCCTTCCTGTGTGTCACGTAGTGAAGCCGGACACCCCAGGCCCCACCTTCATTGCTAGCCCACATCAATCACTCTTGCTCCCTTGCCCCGAACGTCCGTGGACCCTAGAGCCGGCAGAGGCGCAAACTCCTCCCTGCAGGAGTGCGGTGCACCCACTAGCACTAACAGGGTGCAAGGTTGTGGATAATCAGGGCTGGGCTAAGCACACAGTCTGGGGTGGTTTGAGTAGTAATTATGTATAAGCTCAGCTTCAAGCCTCTTATCTCGCACTGGGGGTGGGGGGTGAAGACGCCAGCAGTGTTGAGGAATCTCCAGCCACCCCCTGGGTGGGTTGCGAAAGGTAAACTTGCCTCGGGGGCTGTGTGGCTGCAGCCCATTGTGCTGTAAATGAGACCTGCCCTCAGAATCAGATGCGGAGCCTGGCTTGAACAGACTCCTAAAAACCTGCCTCGGGACCTCCAGACCTGGCCCATTCATGGCTGAGCAGCTGAAAACCAGCTGCTCCCCTCACCTTTGTCCTGCAAACAATAAGGGCTCTTCTCTTCCAGGGCTACGGGGGAGGGAGGTGTGAGGTGCCAGGGACAGAGGCTGAGCTGTTAGTGGCCTTTTGTGCTCTTACAGAGCCCCTGGCCTTGCAGGGCACGCTTGCCTGAAAATTCCCAGGAAGCCCAAGAAATACAGAAATCGCAGGGGATGTTTTCCTCGTTGGGAAAGTCGGTGAGGGCTGGCTAAAGGAATCCTTGCTCTTTCAGTACCCAAGCTCGCTTACGTTGCCCCTTTCCCGCTTCAAAGTGGATCATGCCTAGGGACATACACGTTCTCTGCTGTTTTCCCTGCCTGGTCTCCCTTCAGGATCTTATAACCAAGTAGGCTTGGGCAGGGACCGGCAGTGCTGCTGTGGGTGGAGGTGTGAAAAAAAAAGCCATTTATACCCCATTCAGCAGCCGCACCCTGGGACAGGTGCAGCTGTGCGGTAAGAGTTCCCTTACTGCATTCATTTATGTCAGGGTGAAGGTGGTACAGCTATGTGGGCAGAAAAACTTCTGCCTGGCCACGCTTTCCTGCCAGAGTTTCATATGCCCTGAATGCTCTGAGCCACATGTCAGAGCCTCATGCACAGATGGGAGAGGCTCAGATCTGTAATTACCTTGTCTCTATAGAAAGGACTGAGCCTCCTCGCACCTGTAGTAATTCATGGTTGTGGGAATGCCGGAAAGCTTTGCCAGCAAGCTTTTGCACATCTGTAGCTATTGCCATTCTTCTAGATGTGTCAGTGTTTGGCTGCTTGGACTGATGCTGCATGTCGAAGATGGGATTGGTACAAGCTGATAAGCACTGCTAGCCAACTGAGGGGCCTCCAGTTTCCCGTGTGGCCACACTGCTGGAGTGCACCCATGCTGGCACTTCTCCCGCAGCTGCGTTCAGCTGAGGGCTTATGTCAGTGCTCCTATTCAAGCAATAGAAAGGCTGCGTTTTGCGTTTTGCTGGCTTACGTGAAAAGCAGTGCGTGGCCACATGCAGACATAGAGGCAACAAAAGCCACCCTTGCAACAAGGCTTTGTTGAACAGCCTCAGCATTGTTCTTGTAGCCCTCCAGCATCGTCCATGGAGCTTAGCTGAGCTTTGTCCTCCTCCGGGGTCTCAGGGGGATGGCCTCAGACAGGAGGGAGAAGGGCTCCTGGTACCTGTCTCTGGAAGCTTTCAGGCCCACCTAACCATACTCATGTTCAGAACAGAGGTTGTTCTGGGTCCTGTCTAGGCTGTTTTAGCTGAAGATACTCATCACCCTGTTTGGTTTTGCTGGGAGAGGTTCTGTGCTTGAGACAAGCTGAGACTCATCTATCACCAAACCTAGTACATCCACAATGAGCCTTTGTGCCTGAGCCCAGAAAATAAACAAGGGTTTGGATGCCCTCTGGGTCAAACAGCACCACTGAAATGTGAAATCTTCCCTCCTACATCTTTAGAACCTCGGCTGAGCCTGTTCCAGGAGCTGGGGAAGGAGATGGGTGGGGGAAGGAAGGGTTCATGCTTAGGTTACTCCTGTTCTGACATGATGGTGGGGTAGTTGGGAGGGTGGGCCAGGGAGGGACAAAGCTATAGTACAAGGGACAAATGTGTCCAAATAGTTCGTCACCTCTCCATCTTTGGATCTGGAGTAAGCTGGTAGAACCTGCTGGTATCCGTGTTTTTCATGTGGGTGAAGGGTTAATTTTCTCCCATATTTCTCAATCCCTGTTCCTTCCTCATGAAAATCATGATCGAGTGATAAAACAGTCTCACTTGTGCCATGCTTTGAGAAGGTAGAGAGTTACTTGGAATGCCACCGAGGCTGTTCCTGTGCTGTGCCGTGTTGTGTCTGCAAGAGGGGATGGGAGTCTGTTGCAATACACTGGCTTTATTGCTCTACAAGCAGCTTCTAAGCAGCTTTAGTAGCTAGTGTTACTATGTGTTACTAAATCTCTTGGTGAGGGAATTTCCAGGCCTCGTGGGAAAACAGGCTGCCCAGGTCTCCTCTGACCAGGAATCTGGAAATGGTGGTACTGTGTGTTGCCTGTCTTACCAGCAAGCTTTCTCTGCTGTTTGGGTGACTGCAGGAGGGCATTAAACATTATTTGCTTTGTGGTAGGCAGAGTACAAGGCCACCTACTGAACTTGCCTCTTTTGCACTGGACATGCAGTGAGGACTTCCCAGCCTTCCCATTTTAGCAAGAAACATGACCCTGTCTGAGTCTGCGTTCTGCCCAGATTCCTCTGTACAGTCTTCTAGACTGTGGGGAGGTGCTTTGAAGGAGTCCAGACTATCTGATGGTGATGGGTGTGCAGGGTCTTTTCAGGGGCTGGTAAGGGGGTTGAAAGCCTCCAAGCCATTAGCAGGCTCTCCAGTCCAGCCAGAATGACTGCAAAGTGGGAGATGTTTGCTGGCTACCTCTGAAGCTGGTTTTGCTTGCTCGGATCTTCATTCCCTTGCCTGCTGCACAAAAGTAACTTTCTCATGCTGGCAGGGCAGGACAGCAGGATCTTGGATCCCACTGCTTTCAGGAGATTCAGCATTCATGAAACTCCAGTGGCAAGGCTTTGAAGGCTGCTGATTTCTCTTGGAGGTGGGCAGTGTAGCACGCTTCCTACACTACAGGGGTACTTGTAACTCCTGGGCAGCTTCCCGGGTAGAGATTAGAGGGAGCAGTGCAGCATCTGTTTCACCTGTATTCCGTCATCACTTGATTGCATGGAGGCCCATGGGAAGGGAAGGAAAAGTCCATAATTTAAATACAAACAAGGCAGTCAATGAGCATCTTTATCAGACAATAATCTGCACACAGAGCCATTACAGCACTTTGGCATTACAAACAGGCATTACAAAAATCCTATGGCACTTTCTCAACAGCTTTTCTATAATGTAGATGACATAAATGGAATAAATAAGGAATTGTGATGACAGAAAAACATCAAACATATGCTGGTGAAGTCCTATGTTTTTATAACTAAGTGATTGCCAGCAATTACTTCTGTGTTGGGTAACGATAGTGGTGGGAAGAAGAAAGTCTTATGTAGGCTTCTGATAAACTGCATCATGTAGTCTGTGTCCAAACCCACTAACAATAAGTCAGAATTGTTTGTTAGCATGTTTTTTAAAAAGTGGCTTTCATTATGCAAAACGCATGTGAGCTGCTGTGCCATTTTTGTGGATTTACACAGGATTTTATGGCTTGCAGAATTCACTTTTGTTATTAACAATTTTCAGTAGTTTTTAAGTCTCTGTTCTTCAGTACTTGCTGCTTTCTTGCTATATAAGCTTTTCAGGCCGGGTCTCTCATTACTAATCAGCAATAAAAGGGCTTGGCTTCCAAGTCAATAGGGGTTTATATTGACAAAACACTGTTGCCATCTGACAGCTGTTGTTTGGTGCCAGGCCAGTTTGTTTTTCCTTGTACAGGACTGTTTTTCCCCAAGGTCTCCTGAGACTGGCCAGGCTTTCTGATAGCCTGGTGTATCTTGTGGAAGGCTACAAGCATGAGGCTACAAGCATTGGGCTACCTGTTCCTGTTGGCGAGACAGTTGCAGCAGCAAGGAGAGTGGGGGAAATCCTGTTTATAATATGATAAAAGTTGTAAAGTTAAATGGCTGTAGAGTACTTCTACTTTTTATTGATAGCCAGTCCTGTTTAGCAGGTTAAGACAATATTATACTTATATCACTTGGGATTTTTAAAGCACCTGAAAAGGCCCATGTGAACAACAGAACTATTATTAAACTGGATTTCTCAGCCTCTGGATGTGTAGCTTTCATTGACAACATGGTTGTTAATGTGTACATAATAACTAATAGCTTGTATGATGATTAACCGCAGTCAATGTACTGCACACATTGCAAAAGTGGTAGGAAGACAAAAGCGCTGTCTCCCAGTGTGTACTATGAGCACAGGGCAGCCAGGCTGCGTAGAGGGGAGGATGGTTGGCTAACAGAGTCATGTCACACTAAAACTTCTTGGGATAAACAAATGGACAGTCTGTTCTGCAAATGCTCCAACCTGTTTTTCTGTCCTACTGCAAGCTTCCTACATGCTTAGAGCCATGTGTAAGGGAGGGGGTGAGGACACCAGGAGATGTCCCTCCAGGGTCTGCTGCTGAAAGCAGGCAGCCCTGGGAAATACAATGCTGCTTTTTGTTCAGCTGCTTCTGCAAAGCTGTCATGGCGTGCATCCAGTTAATACTTGTACATCTTGAGATTTTAGCAGGTTTCATAGCTAGGTTTTATAAGGTCATAGAAACTTTTTTCAAGCGTCTTCCTGTGTTTGTCCTTTAGTACCGCATCTGAAGGTGAGAGGTCTCTTCCCACCCTTATAACTAGTTTTCTAGTTGAGATAACATTTCCTATTTTCAGGTTCATGAAAGAACTCTTTCAAAACCTTCTCCTGTAAAGTAATTTCTTCTGCAGCAAGACTAAGACCAACTTAGCGTAGACTCGATGAAACAGATTTGGTACCTCTGCAGAAAATGTCCTTTCCCATGCAAAGTATGAACTAGTGTTCAGCCATCGGCCTCTCCAGAGCTGCTGCTGTAATGCGCAATTTGGTCTTAAATGTATGGCAGTTGAATTGTTTGCCTGGGTGGTAACCTGTCACCTGAAGTCTTTCTGAAATCTGCCATAACTTTTGTAAACTAGAAATTGTATTTTGTATGCAGTCTCTGACATTGGAGATAAATCTCTTAAAAATGTGTTTGGATAATGCAGTTGTGATTTATGCTAAACTGATAAATGGCTTTGCAAATAGGTTTCTGCAATTGATGCAGCAGATGGGTTTTCATTAACACCTGGGTGGTGCAGAGGTGTGTCACTTTTCCCCTTTGAAGGAAGTGAGATGACATTTAGCCAAGCTGATTGTGGGATTTTTCCCAAGAAAGCCAAGACTCTTCTTAAGAAAGTGTGTCACTTCCTATTGCTCTGAATATTACCTTTTTATTGCATTGTTTTTAAGTGGTTTCATAGTTATTTACAGAACAATGAGGTGGTGTGTGTAGAAGCAGATATGGATCTGTTTTAAAGCAGTACTAGAGCCTGGTAGCCTGTTGTTGGTGTGGGTCACAAGAATTTTAAGAAGCTGTAGAGGATAGGTGTGTGGCTGTGCTACCCTCCTGGCCGGCATCAGATTTGAACTCCTGTCTGTGTTTCAGGTTGAGCCAAAGAGCCTGTTATTGTAGCATAGACTCTGCTGGGTTCTCCATACCAGTGCTGACTGATGAGTTTGCAGGTGCTCTGTTGTAGGCTTTAATCTTGCAGCTGCAGTTGTCCAAGCTTGAAGTGCTTTGCAGAGCTCTAGCAGAATGCAGCCAGTGTGCTTTCTGAGGGGTGAGCTCCAGACTTGGGAACAGATTCTGGTGATACTTTGCTAAAACTGTACATGTGTCACTGCTAGATAACTTTCTGTGTCAGGGGACACTTTTGCCTTGGTTACAGCATGCTCCTGGGAGCTTGTTCCCTTGATTAACCAGCCCTGTTTGTTCCCAGATCTTAACAGGACTGTATATTAAAATCCATGCTGTTCAAACAAACCTGACTTGCCAGGCAATAAAGCTCAGGCTCTTATTTCACTGCTATTCAGGTGTTTTGTCACCTGATTTTTTTCAGTAATGACTTTATTTATATAATTTTCTTTCTCCATTGGTATCAAGAAAATCTGAATTCAGTAGCCCATGTACTTAGGGTTAGTGTGTCTATGCTTTCAGATGAATCAACAGAAAACCAAATCTTGGATAAAGTACGTTGAGGCTGTCTGCTGACAACCCAGGCGAATACAACCCTTTGCTGCAGGAAGCATTACTCCCTGCTCCAATTCTTCAAAAGTGCAAGAGGCTCTTAAAACATTTGAATATCTTTTGAGTCTAATAAGCTAAATATTTTTGGTAGAACAACAACCCCTATTTTTCACTTGGCTGGGAAAATCCTGTTTCTGTTGCAATTGTATTTTTGTACCCTCAGGGACTCTCAAACTGAGGATCTAACACAAAAATATTTAAATCAGCACTGAAGTATTTGTATAAAAGACAGGTTTTGGAAGTGTTGAGCAATAACGGGGCCTTGCTGTCTGCTGTGGGACTATTCATATGTATGGCACTATTCATATTAAAACATGTGCCTAAACGCTTTGTCAAGGTAGAGCCTAAATCTGAATACTTCTTTTGATAAACAGATAAGTCCTTCTAACTGGGATTCAAATGATCAAGGAACAAAAGATGTCTGAGGGCAATTCCCAGGTCATTTCCTGCAAAAAGCTGCATGCCCTTGTTTTGCCATGCATTTTAGAAGAGGCTGAGAGTCCTCTGATCCTGATGCATCACAGTCTCGGGGAGCTTAAAGCTAAAAAAGAATGTCTTGCTTGGTTGTATCCTGTGTAAGAGGGGGCAGAGTATTTTGACACATGATTACTAAGCCCAGTAATTTGAATTTGTATCTTGAGTTTTCTTTGTGGTAACTCAAATCCTAATGTCTTTTAGGCAGTCTGCAGGCCACTCGGGCTTTGATGGTGGCTGCAATACTCCTGGGCCTTGTTGCTGTATTTGTTGCTGTGACTGGCATGAAATGCATGAAGTGCATGGAAGATGACCAGGTGAAGAAAATGCGGATGGCTGTCTTCGGTGGGGTCATCTTCATCATTGCAGGTTGGTAACATACAGATGTGTTTAGTGTTAAATGTGCCATTTCCTAAACGGCATTTATCCCGCATAGCGTGCCAGAGGACAGGGGAGGGCTTGCTGTCATTGCTGCAAGAGCATTTTGGGCTGGGAATTCCCTAGCAGACTTTGGCACAGTAGCTGCTGACTATCCGAGGCATCATATGGGTCTCTTGGCACTAGCGTTATATTTTCTATATGGACTGCATGCCTTTTGTCTCTATTAGCAGAGCTGAGTTTGACCCGTACATCCTGCTTCAGTGAAAGGCTGTCAGCAGTCCTGCTTTTGGTGCAATGTAACTGTGGGTGACCTCAAATCCTTTCTTAATTTTTCTCCCAACCAGCACTAACAGCTCAGAACTTCCCAGGGTAGCAGCAGCTCAGCATTGTTCCAGATGCTGCTTCTGTTACACTTATTTTTGCAGTGATTTTACTGATTGTTTCTTAAGTCATGACATTGTGTTCCCTTCGTGTGCAGGTTTGGCAGCGCTGGTGGCCACATCGTGGTTTGGCAACAGAGTGGCTCGGGCCTTTTATGACCCTTTCACCCCCGTCAATGCCAGGTACTCACCCATTTGATATAACACTATAGTATAGCATGACAAATGCTCACAGGGCTTAGTTTTGAGTAGCAGTGGCTCAAAACAAAGAAGGGAATTTCCTGAGCTAGCTGGGTTGGCTTCAAACTGTGCAGAAAGAGCATTAGGACCAGATCTCATCATCCATGTGGCTTTGTTTTAAGGCAGCATCACTGCCAGAGCCCTAACTGCTGTGACTTCTGCAATTTTCCTCCACTAGATGCTTAAGTCCTGGTTTGCACAGAGCTTGGCTCTGCTGCAGCTGCGCAGGGTGGGCTAACAGACTGGACTAACCCAGTGTACAAAGCGCTGGGTTTTGAGGGTCACCCTGGTCTCAGGCTGCTCCAAACTGCTGCCTTGCAGGAAGCCACTTCCACCCCTAATAACCCAATTTCAGCTCCCTTCTGCTTTGCGTGAACATGCTAACACTGTCATCCAGAGGCACTACTTGTAGTATTCACCTTCTTCCTTCTTTCTCCCCCAGATACGAGTTTGGATCAGCTCTATTCATAGGCTGGGCAGCTGCTTCTCTGGCCATGCTGGGGGGAGCCTTCCTCTGCTGCTCCTGTCCACGGAGAGAAACTTCGTATCCACCCACCCGAGGCTATCCAAAAAATGCCCCCTCCACAGGGAAGGATTATGTATAATGAAACAAAGAAGAGGAGCCACCAGCACTGGTAGTGAAAGCATTTTGGAGAGGACACTACAATGCCACTGTCCTGAGCAGAGTTCAGACTCTAGGTTCTGCCTTCCTCTTCTCCCAAAAATGTGTATATTTTTGTAATCCTCTTTGCTACTGGACATCTCCTTTCTCTCCCAGCCCATGGAGGAAGGCTAGCCTCGGTTCATAGGTATTGCCACTGGAAAGATGAAACCTCCAAGCTTGGGTTAAGTTTAGTATTTGGGAGTAAAAGGGAAAAAGATACTGTTTTTTAGATGGATGTTGGTGCTTTTTTTTTAGTTGTTTTTTAAAAAAAATAGATGGTAACAATTCAGTCCCATATCCCATTAAGTTAGAGCCCAGTGTGGTGTGTGTAGAAATTAAAGGAACATATATTATATACAAAGTGATGAAAGCAATATCTTAAGGGGAAACAT
This sequence comes from Aquila chrysaetos chrysaetos, assembly GCF_900496995.4. Lineage (NCBI taxonomy): Eukaryota > Metazoa > Chordata > Aves > Accipitriformes > Accipitridae > Aquila > Aquila chrysaetos. Next base: position 13,678,261 of record NC_044013.1, on the reverse strand, counting down.
AATTTTAGGGAAAAGATTTTACATGTAGGAATGTTTTGAGGAGATCTAAAATGCTCTTGTACTGTCTTATTGGCATCTTCATCACCCTCCTTTCTGTGTAGATTGGCATGGCAAATGGTCAGACACAATTAAATTGCTGTGACTTAAATTGAAATCCGTAACTGTCCATGCATGTGCTGTTGGCCAAGAGAAGATGCAGCGTAAGGTGGCTCGGCTTAACTGTGTGTCATCACTCTTTTGACAAGATCTTGTAAGTTGATTGTGTCTGAGCAAAAGGCTGCAAAATTGTGACTACAGAGATTAGCAGACTCCCAAAGCAGCTGCAGGTTTCCCTGGTGCTGGGGAAGAGCTAAAGAAAAACGACTGCCTTCTGTTTTCACTGGGTGTCTCTGGTGGGGCTGTTGCTGCTGTTCCTTAGACACCAAGTGCTGCCAGTGCTTGTTTCTCTGTGTTCCCACCCTAGTACCTAACTGAGCTTGAAGCTTTATCCCCTTGTGTGTGTTACAGGCCAGCTTTTAACAAACACTCTCTTCTTCCCTTAAGTCTTTCTCATTTGGCCTTAGCTACTGATCTTAGTTTGCCTTATGCAGCTAAATGTGTTAAACCAAACTGAATGCACTGCTGCTCCCTGATGTTTCCCCAAGGATACCTCACATGCTGCCATTTGATCCTGTCTCTTTTTTTCTTGTAAACAATTTCAGTGATGATATGAAGGCAAATTCCAAGGAAACTGACCCAAAGGTTATGGCATTTTCTTTTAATTCAAGTTCACCAAAGAGGAAGAAACTAGCATTTTAAAGATAAAGCCATCCTTGCATATTAAGTCATACCTTTTTTAAAAAAAAAAATGCAGCTTATGAAAGGTTCCCACCCCTTCCTCTGAAACACCCAGTGAGCCACTTGGTGTTTAGTCAAACACTGGCTGAGGTTGACTGGAGTGAAGTCTCGTAATTCCTAGAAGAATGGTACCAGTTCTCCAAAGCTCAACCTTGCTTTTTCTACAGAAGGAAACTGGTTGCTTCTGACCTGGCTTTATAATCATGTATGTGTTCACAGGCATCAGATTTCTTGATTTCCTTCTGTAGATGGGGAGAGCCTCTGGGGCTGAGCTATGTACAACCATGGCATTGGTGGTTTGTATAAGCCTTGCACCTCTGTTTGACCTGACTCTGCAACATAAAGTTACTAAAAGAAACCAAGAGAGCATTTGCTTCAGGCTTGAGTTGATGTTGGCCTGTACTTGGAGCTGGGTCATGTGGCTTCCACTTCTCCATGGGGAATTGCCTGTGCACAGCAGCTGCCTCATGAGACCTCGTCTTAGGAGGTGGCGGCTCAGGTCACATTAAAGAGCTGCTGAAGTCTATGCTTTTGTATTTGCATTAACCCTGAGCCAGGGAGCAGACGCTTGTATTGGGAACTTGTATAAAGTGTTTAAACAATTTCAATAAATGGACTTTTTTAAGGAAAATCAGACTGCATTACTTCATTTCTTGGTTTTGAGCAGAACTTGGACAGTGTGCGTGGAAGAGAAGAGGGGGCTTGGTCTTTTGGGAGCCTGCCTGCTAGCATGGAGCCTGTTTAGCTGTGTGTATCTGTAGCAGACATAGGTGGGGACAGATCTTCTGCGGTGAGTCAGGCGGTTGTGGCCTCTGGCAGAAACTCACCCAGTAATCTGCTACGATTGCAGCCCAGGAACCAGAAGGTCTGCTCCTCGGCAAGGCAGGCTGCACCCTGGGTGGAGCAGGAAGGGGCAGCGGGAGGGCGGATGGCTCCCTTGCAGGGGAGTGGGAGCTGCAGGAATGGGGAAGGGATGGGGTGTGGAGCCAGGGTGCTCCCGGGAGAGATGCTCTGTGTTTCAGCCGTGCTTTGCTCTCTGTAGCTTTATCCGGGGCAGGGTATGTGCAGGCTGTGGCTATCTGCGTGAGATGCTCTGCCTCTGGAGCAGGAAGAGACCTGCTGATCTATATGTGTCTCTTAAAAACTCTTATGTACAGTTCCTTGATGTTCCTGGGTTAACAGGATCATGAAGAGATGGGCCCTGGGAGGATCCATCTCACTCTAAAGCCTCTGCGGGAGGTTATTGTGCTTCTCCCGGCTGTAACAATGAGCACAACTGGTCAGGTGTACTTTTTTTGCAGGCCAGGTAGAGAATGGTTCCAGCTGGGGATGGTATCTTTGAACCTGCACTGATACCTCCCCAGGGTAGCAAGGCTCTATCCCCCATGTCCCTGCCTGGCCTAGAAAACTTTTTCCATTCACCAGGGCTCTTGTGTTCATCCCTTTCATATTTTCAAGTACCTCTGATGAGAGGCAAACTTTTATTTATAATATTAAGGTCAGTCAAGGAGCTGCCTCCTCTACTCCCTCTCTCTCCAAGGGCTGTTTGCTTTTGTAATTACAAACAAAAGGAATAGAGCTAATTAGGCCTTGTAAAGCTGGCAGAGCAAAACAGCCAGGCATGTGGCTGGCTGAGTGAGCTTGCAGTGCCTGGAGCAGACTGGTTGCCTGGCATAGTTTGGGGTCTATGGTCATTCTTATTCCAACCTGTCAATTAGTCAAGGATTTCCATTGAGATTAATTTTTTCCCATGTTTTTGTGCTCACTCCCTCTCCAAGGACTTTTGCAAGTTCCACGCTGAAGTTTCCTGAGAAGTAAGGTCCTGGACAGGAAAACAGGGAAGGATAGCAATCCCACCTGTAAAACAGTCAGTAGGACTTATCAGCTGCTGGCAAATATAGGCCACTGTAGGAGACACAGATCTGTGTGTGAGACTGGCACAGAAGAAACAGCCAGAGGCTACCTTGTTTGTTTCCTGTACGCTTAGTTTGACAAAATTCACAGCTGAACTTTCATTTGGATAGGGCTTGTGGATTGCCAGCAGGCTGGCTGGAAAGCCAAGGGTGAAGTTTGGGGGTAAACAATCTCATGGTTTACAATCCTAATTCCAGTGCAGTAGTGACAAGGGGCAGCATCTCCTCTCTTACTATCCAGAGATGGGGACTGAAACTTGGAGGGCTGATATCCCAAGAAATGACCCTGGCCAGTTAAGACAACTCTCCCTTCACCCTGCTTGGGAGGGAGCTTTCCAATGCTTTTTTCCTGCCCTTCATGTACGATCATGCAATTCCTCTTGGCCATGTTTTCCACATCTCTTTGGCCATCTCTGCTGTAGGTTTCATAGGAAAGGAGTAACATGGGTTGAAAGTTGGGGGAGAGGTTCCCACTGGATTTCAATCCTTGCATGTGACTGACATTTCTGCTGCTAAAGCCATCTTGCAATGAAATGATGGCATTTGTCTGTACAGACAATGGGAACTTTGACTGCTTCTTGGCATCTTCTTCTACACCATATTTATTATTCACATGGTGCCAGAGCTGTGTATACTATGCAGGGAACTTCACTGTCAGTGGGAATTATATGCTCATTTATATTGCTTAGATATTTCAAAGAAGTAAGAGAGCTCAAGATGTTTTTGGAATAGCATCAGCCTGTTGGATTTCTTGGCTTCTCCAACTCAATAATTTTTAAGAAACCCTCTGTGCTAATGCCTTTATTAGATTCAGCTTCTGATTTACGCTTGAGCTTCTTATAATAAATCTGCCTTTGTTTTCTGTACTGCTCTGAGCATATATATATATAGTGTATTACAGCACTGAAAACTCTTGACAATGGAGATCCCAGAAATAACCAATAGAGCTGGTGACAGCCAGTGATAAGAAATGTTTATGAAATATTCATACAAGTTCAGAATCTTTTTAATATAAGGCAGAAGCAGAAATAGTGGCATTACTGAGGGAAAGAAGTTAATGCAGCACTTCTGCTTTAAAAGCAAACCCCAGAAATGCCAGTAGCTTCCTGAAGATGCTCAAATGTAGCAGATTTACAAATCTAGAGGAGTAACCAGACTGAAAGAGCTCGAGCCTTTGACCTGAGCATGAAGACATATGGAATAACTCCAGGGCAGCTAGTGAATTGACAGTGATGTAAAATTGTCTCAGTGTTTTCACAAAGGACATCTAAAAGATGCAACAGTAGCAGCATCTTCTTCCAGGGTCTTATGCCTGTGTCTACCTGAAGAGGGATTCCACAGAGTTAGCTCTTTGCACAGTGGCAGGGCTGCAGTCAAATCTTGCAACGTAAGACCTCTCACGTGGCCAAACCGTCCTGCCAGCAAGGAGCACCCAAGGGCACGTGTATGCCATCAGGATTTCTCCCCTGCAACATCGTTTGCCCACCACCTTAGCACCCACCAACTGGCAGAGGAGACGGCTTGTGTCACACAGAGCAGAGATATGATTGCTCATCACAGACCTGGTCCAGGTGCACAGATTTTTCAGAGGGTGCTGCAGTTTTACCCCACCAACCACAGACTCACAACAGCCACGTGTTTCAGCTGAGGCTTTACATGGGCAACTGGGCAACTGACCTGGACTTTCCAAACTGGCCCTTTAATTGCAACACAAACAGCGTTGCAAGGATTTCCTCATTATCCCCATTTATTAGACTCTTCATTCCTCCAATCCCACTGGCTCCTTAATTTGCCTGGTTGCTATTTCCCTTCTTCTAGAAGCCCAGCCTGTGACAAGGAGCTTGCTCTTCTATGGCACGTTGCTTTTGACCCTGTCTGCAGTTTCCGCAGAAGTCCTGCACGCTATGGCATCTGCATCACTGAGCAGAAAGGGAAAAACACTCCTTTGTTGAGCCTCATGTGCTCTATTGGAAAACATCCCAACTCCTACAGCTTTTCCAGAAAAGCCCTGCCTGGATTCCTAGCATACTGCGTCAGGGACTTGGTGTTTCTAGGGTCTGCATTTCCTACAGAGACCTGCCGGAGACACCAGGAGCCCCTGGCTGTGGGAACCTGTGGGTGCTTCTGCTTTGCTGCCACAGGCCCTGCAAGCAGCTGCCAGCCGATGGGTCCTGCTTGGGCTGGGAACCGAGCACTTGGCAACCCATCTGGGCAACCCATCTGCCAGGTTTGCCTCCAAGGCACATAAACTGCCCTCCGTCGGTTCATCAGCCAGTCCAGGAGCAGGTTTCATGTCAGGAACCTGAATTTTGATGTTAAGTTTCCCATATTTAGGTATTTTTGTGTGTTTGGTTTTTGCCTTGCTCTGAAACCGGGCTCTGCTCCCCTCTTGCCCTTCTTCTCTACTGTTGTCCAGGTCTTCCTCCTTGAGGAAGGGCTATTCCAAAGTTCTTGCATCACCAGGTCCATCTGACCACACAAGGCTGTTCCTGACTGGCACAGCCGGGCTGGGTTAGATGAGCTGGTGGCACATTCTGTCTGGGACATTGCACAAGTCCCATTCTTACCATTATATTTTTGTACTTCACCTACCACATCACAAAATACCGTACCTGTGAAAGGTACATCACTGGCTCTTGTCCAGAAAGGTGAAGGATGTGACAGGCATAAGAAAAGAAGTGCATTTTCACATCAGGGCTGAGAACAAACCATCTCATCACAGTTAAGGACCTCCATCTGCATTCCCAGCAAGGATCCCCAGGACCGAGGGGCACAAAGACAGCCTTTGACAGTGCCCTATAGTTTACAGGTGGCTTTTAATGAAGAAAAAAAAAAAAACAACAAAAAAAAAGGTGAGAAAGACTGTAGCCTGCAGGAGGCAGGGAGGGAAGAACAGCATGGACTAGCTAGCGCCAAGCTTTCCTACTTCTCTGGCTCCTAGGAAAGACCCAGCTATATGAGAGCTGCTCAGTTCTAGTACTAGTGCTCTCTCCTGCTACGGATTCACCTCCTGCTGCAAGCAAGGGCTTTGATTTTTAATTTGGGAACCACACAGCAACGTTCAGCAGGTGGGAGGGGTGGGATGCTGGTACTCCCAGCCCTGCACTCCTGGCTGCCTTCAGAGCCAGCTCCCCCAGCAGGAGAGCAGCAGGGGAGCCGTGAAAACAAACTCAGCCAAGGGAAAAAAAGCAAGAAATAGCATTCTTATTACAAGGTAAACAGCATTAACTCCATCTTGGGGGAGTAGAAACGCCATGGCAGTGATAGGCTTTTCTGCCCACAAGCCGTGGAAGGGCGGTGGAACGCACTCCACCCTCCCCTTGTGTAACGCTCCCCACACAGCAGCTGTAAATAATCATTTACCTCTGTGTGCTCCTCTTTTGCTGCTTTTTTAAGGGCCTTTCTTCTCAAGTGCAGCTCCTGGAGGGGTGGCTGCACTGAGGTGTGCATGGCATAGCCTCGGTGCTGGAGCTGGCAGAGCTCTGCCAAACACGGCCAGAGCCGGTGGCCCCAGTTTACTCCTGTGAACAAAGCTGCCAGCTGCGGTAAGGGGGATGGGAGAGTGTGGGATGCATTTGTTGTTTTTTCCAGTGAAAAGAGCTCAACGGTTCATTTTAATTATTGTTTTTCCCAGACCTGCAATTGCATTTCTCCACACTTTGCAGTTCTCTAGAAAAGGTCTGGTAAAAACACATTGGCCGAAACACATCTGTCAGCGAGCCAGGTCTGCTTGTTTACCTGATTCCAGGATTTCAAAGCAGGTGCTCTGGGGAGTTGTTTGACCCTTTCCTGATTTCAGGGCCTCAGAAACTGGGGACAGAAAGGGGAAGCCAGTCCCTTCCTATATCTTTTTTTTTTTTAATGGGTAAGAATGCCCTACCACTGACCTGGACCTATGGTTTTTCTCTTTTGTGGAGGTTTACTGGTCAGTGGCATAGTGTAACATGACAAAAGCATCCTTTGGGGAGTATGCATGTGACCATGCCCATGGCCAAGCACGCAGCCCTGTGGAAGGAGCAGGGGAGACCGAGGAGTAACGAAACCCTCTGCCGCTGCCTTCCTTAAGGGAGGGATGTGGCCTTGGCCCAGCAAGCAGAGTCCGCACAAGAGGGAGTCTAATTTACAGTGCCCTGTAATTTGCTGATGCTGTAATATGTTTAGCTTGGGGAAAAGGCTCTGTTGATGTTAATGTGTTTGCTCACATTGGAGCTGCGGTATGTTCCATCGACATGAAAAACAACACCGCACTGGGCTGTGGCTGGACCATCCTTGTGAAAATAACGGGGCAGTAGCTCAGCTGGGGCTGAGCTGTTAGGGCTTCCATGAAGAGGGAGCAGCCCCCTGAACCTTCCAGAGCCAGGTAGGATGTGACAGCCTGGCATCTGCTGCAGTAATGCTTGCTCTTCGTTAGGAACTATGGCCCAGGTTAATTAGACTCAAAGTGTCAGCACTGGATCAAGCAATATTTCCCTAAAGCTTTGGAACTGGCCCCAAATCACTGATGACAGTGTCAAAAAACAAAGCTCCATCCCCCATCTACGACCTTTCCCCTAACTGCTGCTTTTTGAGTCCAGACAACGATGGTGAGGATGTTGTTGTTAGTACCAACAATGACAGCAGAAATAACATGAATGATCTCAAGGCACAGACTGGGGTGCCAGGGTGATACACCCTGCACGGACACTGGACAGACAGACTTGCACTGAGAGTGAATAATTACTGCTCTGTGATCTAGTCCTGCTTTGGGATACAACAGTGTCATGGGTCAAACATGCCTCCCTGTTTGCCTAGTAGACTTGTTACTAATAATTGCTTGCACCTATGCAGCACTTGAGCTCATGGGACTGCTCCAGGGTGTCTGCTTCATGTTTCAGGGTAAGTCTGCAGGACTGAGCCCTGCAGATAGAGACAATACTTGTTTGAACCTCAGGCTAACTTCAGAGCAAGTATTTATCTCCAGGGGACCTACATGGCTCTTTACAGTTTTATCTGCACGCCTAAATTCTTCATCATCCTCAGAGCAGCCTGTAGGTTAGGACAGTGTGTTCACTCTGCTTACAGATGGGCAGCAGGCAAACTATAGCCCTGAACCTTAAATCCCTGAAATCAAGGGATATGCCTACAGATCCATGAGGCTTTGAACTTGAGTCTCCTGTCATCTGTGCTGGTGCTCTAACCTTCCTTCGCCTCCTCCACAAATCCACCACGCACTCGGAGAGCTCTGTGTGGGTTGGTTTGGGACTGACCAGCTGTGATGAGTTATTTGGCTCTGGGTGCAGGCATAGGATAAAGATGGACCATTTTGTCCTCAAGCTGCCCTGGAAAGGGAGAGGTCTCCCTCGCTTCATCCTTGCTGGCCATGTGCTCTTGCCTCCTCCTTTTTGCCATCTCTGGAGCATGCTGAGCTGAGCAAATAGTTCTCTGCCAGGTTTGTCATGTGGGTGGTGAGATCAGCAGAAGGCTGATCTGGGAGCAGGGCTGAGACCCTTCAGCTCAGAGGTGGAGAAGAAAAGTGGAGCAGTGGGGTAGAACCATGCTTTTGGCACCAGCGAGCCCTGGGACATGGCAAGCCAGCAAAGCTCCCAGGCTTTCTGCAGAATTTCTCAGAAACTGGAACATGAACTAAGTAAGACTGTCTGGTGTTTTATGCTGCAGAGAAAAGACCAAGCTTTCCTTGCACACACCTAATTCTGCTGAGGGCATAGATTAGTCCTGACGCAGAGCAGCTCTTATCACCACAAGACCATGCTTTAACAGGAATTTCCTTACAATTTTTCCCCAGAATCAGGCTCAGGCAAGCTTTGAAAGGTGGTGACATCATGACCCAAGTTAGGAGCAGATGAAAATTGCTCTTAGAGAATCACACTTTGCATGAACCTTTTTCCAAAGACGACAGATCAGGTGTTTCAGATGGAGTTAAAAACACTAATTAGAGCAATAGCAGTAGTTCAAAATGTGACAGGCCTTTTATAGCTTGTTTGTTGCCATAGATTACAATGTCAATATTGCAAAAGTATATTTTGTTTCCATCATAATCAAGTTGTCTAGCACTGAATAATGGACTAGTGGAGGCTGCCTCTTCTTATCTTGGCATGCACAGAGCTCAGCACTGTGTGTGTCAACACTGAGAACACTTGAAGGATTGCATTGCTTTGTCTGCTTGGACCCAAAACCACAAGGGCTTTGGAGGGGATTCAAGCTGATTTGTAAAGTACCTGCTCTAAGCCAGCTTACCCCCTCCTAATATTGGCAAACTTGCTTATCTATGTCCTGGCTTTCAGAAGTTAGCCCTCCCTTTCCTCCTATTATTCACCTGGATAATGAAATCCGTGCTGTGTGGAAGGGGCAGTGATACACTCTGCATGCGAACTGGCAGAGGTTTCCATCAGTGCGTTGCTAACCCCAATTCTTTCAGTATTATATAAATGATATATTTCCCCAGCCCCTCTGAGCAGGGGCTTCAGTTTAGCTGTGCCAGGTGCTGTACAAACAGCTCAGAGCTTGAAGAAATAATGTATTAAGTGTGGGACAGAACCAAATACATACACTTAGATCAACTTGCTCCTGCATGAGCAAAGCGCAGTAATAGCTCTGGTGAAGCAGGCAGTATTGCGTTAGTGTCCCTGAGCCTGCACTGGGAATTTTTGCAGCACCTGGACTCCCCTTTGGGACACAACTTGGCTGTTCCTACTGATTTTAAAGAAGGGATACCTATGGAAATGATAGGACAAATAAAGCACATAGAGTCCCAGGACTGACCACAGTCCCACCCCCGTTTTAGTCAGTTAAGCATTTCTTACAGAATAGCTGCAGATGACACATGAAGTGCAGGGCATGCCCTGCTCCCTCCCTGCCAGAGGGGAGATGTGCAAGTAAAGCAGTGCAAGTATTTCCATGAAGAGATTTAGAGAAAGGCTTGTTCGGGGCTCCCCTCTGACATGGGTGATTTTGATTCACTTCTCCTGGACATCTCCTGGGAGCTAAAAGCAGTGATTACAACATCCATGACTTCCCATGGGAGATTCTTGCAGGACATTTGAGTTTTCACTTTTTTGCAGAACTGAAAGAAGTTCAGAAGAAATACTGATAAAAGCTAAACAAACACTTTTCCTTCTCCCCCTGGAATTCATCTGCAAAACAACTCACAATGCAGCTGATCGAGGCCAGAAAGGCTCCTCTCAGAGTCGTGCCTTTTCCTCTTGAGAGCAATTGAGGTGATTTCCTACGAAAGGCTGTTTCTGCCAGTGTCTGTAGGGGTGTTTTTCTTCTCAGAATAGGTGACCACACACATTTGTGGAGACCACTGGTGCACTTGCTGATGGATGTGCCTTAACGCCCAGCCTGGGATGGGACAAGGTGTCCCTGTCCACATGGATGGCACGCTGATCTGCTCCTAACACTGCTAACTCAGCACCAGTTCCCTGCATTCCCTTGCTCCTTGGAGCGTCCTCAGCTGTGTAGTCTTTTCCATGTCAGAGATTTCTCCTGCTGGATGTTTCTCATGTGGATTTAATTCTGGCAAAAGACAGTGAACTCAGGCTCGTGGAGGCTGCTGTATGCTCAGACCAGAGGAACAGGGTGGCGGGGGGGGGGGGGGGGGTGTCAGCTTCCCACACATTATCTCTGGTTGACCAGGGCAGGTGGGGAAGGGAGGCTCTGGGCTCCATCCAGCCCAAAACCTGTGGGATGGCTAAGGATGGTTACTATAATGATGATAATCTACTTCCAGAGAAGACCAGAAGAATGTGGTGGGTGCAATCTGGGACACATTCCCACACCCGCCTCTGTACACTTACACTCATTCAGCTTCAACATCCAATTAAGCTTGATGGTAGCAATTAAAAAAAGCAGCCCTATCTGTTCTTACTCATCTGTGAAAACCAGTTAGTGAGATTTTGTTACAGATGATCAGTCAAATTTTAAGCTGACTGGTGAAGTTAGACTCTCAGGATAATTCTGCATTTTGGAAATGCTGCGTGTGTGTGTGTCTGTGTAACATAGCACAGCCCAACACAGGCAGCCTTCCAGCAGGGTGAAGTTTAACTACTCGGTACAGAAGAGCACGGGTATCCGTTCTAGGAGTAAAAGTGTGCTTGTGTGAGTGTGCACGTGTGTAGGTGACATACACACACTGGACTAACTTTGCAAGGGTGAATGCCAGAACATTAGAGAAGATCACAGCATTTGCTTGAAAAAGGCTTCTAGTGGTATCATAAGAATAATGAAAGCTTGGGACTGCTGCCATTTGTGGGGCAATTTCTGTTATTTTTATATGGGATTCCCACTGGGAAAAAGGCTAAGTCCATTTGTTTGTTGTAACAACACAGGAAGGGAAGAGGTTTTCCTTTTATCCTGCTATTACAGCTACCTTTGTCATCATATCCCTTTTCTCATCTGGTTGAGGTCTGTATTTGAACTAGCAAAGATCTTGCCCATAGCTACCGTGCAGTAAACAGTAACAAGCTACAGCCAGCTTTTATCTAGATTGAATTAAACAAGCAGCAGATCAAGGCTGTAACATGCTTACCTTTCCTTATGCTAGTGCAGGAAAGGGTGTATTGGACCCCATTAGGAAAGGGTTCTGATGATAGAAACTCATGGCTGCAGCTGATCAAATAGAAAGCTCTTGAGTTCTGAGCTAAAATGTCCTAAAATGTGGTTGACGAGCTTCTGATGACACTAGTGGTGAGCCCCTGCTTCATTTGGGCACTAGCATCAGTTCAAATCCAGAAATGATCCCAATCTCTCCAGACTGTCACTATTTGAAAATGTCATCAGATTTTCAGATCTGGAAGTGCCCCGAGGCAGTTCTCGGCTACGGACTCTGGACTCTCATGAGCCACCAAAACTTCCACTAAGCCCTTTCTCCTTTTGGATAAACGAACCACCCTTTGCCTCCCTGATCCTCATGTAGCAGAACAGTCACTCCCGAAAACGAAAGCAAGCTAATTTACTGATCTAAACTGCTCATTTCCCAACATAATATTCAATGCCATGAGTCATCCAGAAAGACTCTCCCCTTTTCCGTTAAGGTCAGAAGCAGTTTCAGCGGGGAGCAGGCAGGGCACGCTGCCTGGTCACAGTGCCAGGCTGAGCTGGCAGCACCGGTGACGGAGTCCAGGTGGAGGAAGGCTTCCTGCGCCTGCCTCTGCCACAGGTCCTTGCTGGCACCGCTCGGGGAAGTGTATTCTTTGCATCGGTAAATTTGATTATCAGCTCAGTTACACTGTGGCAAGGCAAGAATAACTCCACTGGAATCAAATGCCAGAGGAGCATAAATAAAATCCAAAGGCAAAGGCGACCGTAATCTTAAAGGAGGTCAGGTGAACAAGATCAGTAGCATTGCCTGAACCTTCTTTTTTAATGACTCTTTTCGGATGCAAATAACTCAGTTTAATAAAGGTAGGTGCTGCCCCGGGACACAACGTAATTTGGGTGACAAATGAGGGATGGCTGGGAGGCGGGGAGCTTCGGGTAACTTTAGAAACAGTTTCGTCTCTCTCAGAGCTGCAACAACAAGGAGGACTTTTCTTTGTCTTTCTGTCCTCAGACAAACTTCCTTTGTTCTGGTGCAGTTTCTCCTCCCCTGGAATTTGCTGTCCCAACTGCCTCGGTCAGTCATGCTCAGGCTTGCTCCAAAGCCAGCATCTCAGAAGTCTGATGAAACCTTAATGATCCCCGCTCCCCTCATACGCCTGTACCCAGCCACCCAAAGAGAAGCTGCGGAGCCTTTTCCTGCAGCACCGTTGGCCCAGCAGCACCGTGCGGGGAGCAGGAACGGAGGGATCACACCTGCTGGAGCCGGGCCTTTGGGTACAGATATTGGGTGACTCAGATGTCCAGAGTGGTGGTTGACTCACCAGGAGCACAGGAGTCTTGTCCGAGTCCCGTCTTCCCTGATGAGTGTTTTCATACCCAGGCACACCTTGCCCGGAGTGGAGGACAGGGAGCCACCCAGAAGAGCCACCAGCCCAAGGTTACAGCACTCCCTTGGGAGGGCGTTTGCAGCCTCCAAACTGACGAGAGCAGGAACGTGAATTAAATCTTCCACTCTCACGTGGACACCCCAACCACCAGCACCTGCACAGGCTGCCTTTGCTCAAGCTGGCCCTATTTTTGGCTTTGAGCAGGGCCGGGGCAGAGGCTGGGGACGTGGCTGTGAGTTCTCCTTTAGGGTGTCCAGCTTGAGCTGCTCCTTTGCAGGAAGTCAGCGCTTAGGTACCTTGGCACAGCCTGGTGAAAGCTTGGGATTCTGCTGGGTACATGGACACCCTTGAGCGAGGAACCATGGCCTAGGAGCCCAGCCCTTTCCCACCAGCTGAGACCAGTCGATCAGCAGTCTCAGTGGCTGACTCAGCCCAACTCTCCCATTTGACTTTACTGAGGAGCACCTCTTAAATCATAGTGTGACTTCAGACTCGGGTGAATCAGACACTCAACGAAGGAGTCGCTCTAGGATTTATGGATTTGAGTGCAAGCTTAACTAACTGCTGCCTTAGTCTGGGGTCATTGCCTAAAGGGCAACACCAAAATGCAAAGTCTAAGGCAGAAAGATGCCTGCTGCAAGAACCCTCCTCCATTTCATTGCTCCTCGTGGAGCTGCGCAGCCATTTCTTCACGCAGAATCAGAGCAGTCTGGAAATCTCCTGCATCATTCTTAACCCTTAGCATGTGCCTCTACACATAGAAAGTCCTTTTGCAACAGGTAGGATCAAGCCTAGAGTCAAAAAGCAGCCCTGTGTTCAGCAAGGGAATTCTCACTGCTAGTGTCAGAGCCGTGTTGCTCAAAGGGCCAGTGTGAGGCCAAGTTTTCCACATTAGATAGGACCTGGCATCATTGGAGAGACCCAAGTCTCACCCGGAGACGTTGTTTCCATCAATGCTGCCTGCACCTGCCTGTGCGATACCCACTTTGAAGTTACAAGGAGTGGGAGCAGGAAGGGACCGGGCTCTGTCTCCGATCGATTCTGTATCTATGCCCTTGCTTTAGCTTCTTGCTTTATTCTGGTTTGCATTTGCTCCTGTGCTTTGTGGGAGCAAAACTCAAGTTTCAGGAAGCGTCTCATTAAATTTTCCGTATTTTGAAATGGAGTGACTCACTCTTACCTAGCCAGCTGCTGTTTTGTCCTTGCTCTGTGTGCTGAACCGAGCACACGACTCGCCCCTGCCCCACGACTGGCCCCAGGAGTCCAGGGAGCCGCTGGTCCGGTCAGCAGCCAATGCTCATCACCTTCCCCCTCAAAAAATGTCCCTTTGTGGCTTTTAGACACAAACATGAATGTACATGAAAGGGCAGTGGGTGGGGGTTTGTGCTGAATAATAAGCAGCAGCCGAACAAGTTGAGCAGGTCTGTGGAAGCAATTCAAGGCAGGCAAGCCAAAAAGATCGGTAAGGTGAGATGTAATTATAATCCCTCTAAGCTGGGACATGAGAAGCCAAAGGATCCACGACACAAACATCAGCCTTGCAGCCCTGTTACACCAAAGGGAATTAGGCCCCAAGTACCAACATGTTTACAACTTCACGTTTATCCTGGCCGAGCCAGCCCCGTGATGACGTAACTGTGAGCACGTCGTACCTTGGCCAGGCCAAAATCTTTTTGGGTGTAAAAGGAGATGGGGAAGAGGGACACAGGGACATAGGGCAATTTTTTTCTTCCATTCTTATGTCTTATCCTAAAAATACTTAATTGGAGAGCAATTTATTCAGTATTTTCTCCCTGTTTTCCATTGTGTGTCATGTGCTTTGCTGGTGTATCGACGATGAAGGCACTGCAGAGCAACAGCTCACATCCAGCAAAAGTAAAATGAAGGTTCAGAGCCCAACTGAATGGTGCCCAAACCTCTACTACCCTGTAGATAACAAAGAGGCCAAAAGGTACCTTGGTTTTCACCAGAAAATAGCCTATGGAAGCATCCTGCTCATTAAGCTATCCCTCACTCGTTTTCTTTCTTTAGCTGTATGAAGTTTACAGTCTTTGCTGCCCAGTGGCACAACATGAAAGGACAAAGGGGTGGCCGTCGTGAGCCAAGTGCCCAACCAAAAGCTAAAAGAAAACCTTACGCTATAGTCAAAGACAAAGCTTAACCTAAATGAGCATCATCATCAGAGTAAAATAGCAAAAGCGGGAGAGTTTCAAACTTTCCAGTCACTTCAGATAAGATCTGACTTTCTACAGCTAAAAAAGGAAATAAAATCAAAGAAAAAAAAAAGAAAGAAAGAAGCTGGGGAAATGCTGAAAGCTTTCAGGCTTTGTTCTGTCATCACAAGAAGGAAAAAAAGAGGGGCACGTTTGCCCCCTTATAAGTTGTATTTAAGAGCTAGACCTTTCTTCATTTTGAGCCAAGGGAATTTTTGCTTTTGAGTTTGAAAAAAGCAGAATCAGGGTCATGATTTTAAAAAAGCTTAAATCCCAGGCATGTTTTAGAAACAAATTCAAAAGCACGTGCTCACTGCAATTATCTACGCCTGCGGTGTTTTCGGACATGTGGACTTCAGGAAAACAATAGCCAGCCCTGTTATCAGCACAAAGGAGGATCAGTTTGGAATTACTGTACCTGTAATGTCGGCAGCCCTCAGCTCTGAGGGTTTCCATTCCCACTGTTGTTCAGCTGTGAATTTACTTACAACATTCCTGGAATTAAAAAAAAAAAAAAAAAAAAAGGGCATTCCTGACTGAAGTGTGGAGCAACTGGGAGAGCTGGCACCCTCTAAACAAGAATTCTTAGCACAGGTCTTGCCTAAAACCGGGGGGATATTCTGCCAGTGGAAACTGATGGCTTTTGAAGCAGGAAAAAAAATCAGATGGAGGGGCAGTATCTGAGCATTGGCGTGCTCCAGTTCAAATGCAGGCACTGCACAAGGGTAAAGAGGTGATGGATATGTCCCTGGCTGCGATATTCCCCTGTACAGGAGCCAAGACTGTTTCCATCCATTTAAAACACAGGACCATGATGAACCATTGCAGCCCCAGAAAATGGTTTAATAGAAAGGTTTGGAGATGGTGGCAAATATCCTGATGCTACCCAGTGTGATCACTCAGAGGCACACATGTCTTGGGCAGCTGGGTTGGGCTGGTGAGGAAGTATCTCTTGGAAGCCCTCAGCTTGTTATTTAGGTTAACTACATGTGACTCTCGTATGATTTGAGTTTAACACTCCCAAGGATAATATTGTTGAATCTCAGAGAGCTGGGTGGGATGCAGCTAGGCATGGGCAGTCAAGCCTTAAGGACTAAGCTGGGAAAGAAAAGAGGTGATGGTGGAAGTTTGGTAAGTTTTAGCAGGTTCTGGCTTCCCGGAGCAGGAGCTCCAGAGGAAGCGGTCCCTCTGTGCTGTTTGCACTGCAAACTGTGCCGTGCAGGTAGCGACGTTGCTTAACAAAAGTGGCAGAAACCTCTTAAAAACATCTTTGAGATCCTGGGTCTCTATCCCGAGGGCTGCAAATCCTCAGTGGCCTGGGCCTCTATGGTGTGTCACCGTAGGGTGATGGGTGACCCTGTGGGTGGCTGCTGTGGGGAGCTGAGCCCGTGGCACCCGGCGGGGGCAGGGGGGGACAGACACCGGTATCTGTGACAGCCATCTCGGCTCCTTTCGTAATCGATGGGGAGAAACCGGGAGGAAGGCATGATTCACCCGACGTGCCTGACGCTCCGCCCGAGCGCCGCATGGGTCGCAGCCCTTCTGCCTGGAAACTGCCCTGCCAGACTCTGCCGGTACTCCCCTGCCTGCACGGCGTGTCACCCCCACCCCGCAGTGCCATGTGCGTCCTCTGCTCACGGCCCCCCGAAACGCAGACCTGGGGCAGGAGGCTGCAGCCTCCCTGCTGGCACCTTGTGCTGTGAGTGCCGGGCCAGGGCAGAAGCCACAAGGCAGGGCAGGACCCTGCCTCCTGCATGGGTGATCCCTTGGCACCTTGAAGGAGGAACAAGGCTGTGTCACTCTTATCCCCGTGATCTCAGCTGTGTGTTCTGTTTCTCCATCTGCTAGAGGAGGAGCTGAGATCGGCACCCGCTGTGATTCATGGGGACTGCAGCCTATTTGTGCCATTACTATGGGTAAGCCCCGTGGTGACCATTAGCAATCACTTATATAAAACACCAGGTTTCCAGGGTACTGAGTATGCATAAGCTACAATAAACTGCAGGCAGAGTGCTTGGGAGCTCCTGGACCCTTCTGGCAGAGGCACCCGTGGGCTCCCCCGGCCCCAGGCTAACCAAAACTGTGACGTTGTGTGGCAGGGAGCCAAGGTAACAGCCCTGCCAGAGGGCTTTCCCCCTTGTGGGGAGTGGATACTCAGACATCCTTGGCAGGCTTATCTTGAGAGAGAACCAAGCCAGCAAGAAAAGACTTGGGATGGGGAGGAGGTAGAGGGGGGGTGATCCTGGAAGGGAGGAGGTAGGACAGGTTGCAATGAAGGGGGCATTTGGAGAGGGGGGAGTGCTTGGAGGCTTGGCTGGGGAGGAGAGGCTGGTGAAGGTGTAGGGTGAGAAGGTGACAGTGGAATGTGGGGACTCTGAGAGCAGCCTCGCTGGGGTGATGGGATGGAGCTGGGGGAAGAACCAGTGGAGCAAGGCTAACGTAGCAGATTGTTTCCCAGCTTTCTGCAGCAAACGAATAGAGGTGGGAGAGGCTCCGAGGATAGATATGGAGATTCAGCTAATCTCTATCAAGTTAACCCTTCTCTAGAGACTTGCTGAGCAGGCAGCCCATCCATGGGGCATGCAGGAGCCAGCCCTGATGCCTCATCCTCTGCGTTTGGTGGAAACGCACCGCTCGCCGCTAACTCAGCACGTGCAGAGACCGAGTGAGTCCAGGCTGATGGCAGTGGGATGAGAGTGCCTGGTGCCAGGCTCACCCCCCCCCGGGGCTCCTGGCAGGGACCACACTGAGCCTTGATGAAGCACGATAACAGGGTCTGGGTGAACTGGTCCTGCAGGGAGCCCGGCAAAGCCCAACAGCCGGCTTGTACTGGGCTCTGCTATGCACTGCTTAAAGTCAGCTCCGTTCTCGGCCAGAAAAACCCTCTGATAAATAAGTCAGCCAGCTGTGTATTTACCTACCAATGCCGGCCAGCACTGACATGCTTTGCAGAGCCAGGCCCAGCTCCAGGGAGAGGGGGAGCGCCCGGGAATGCCGTGGCAGGGAAGCGGGAGGATTTATAGCTGTTTGCAATGGGGGTCGGGTCGGCCACCTGAGCTGAGGGGGCCTCCCAGGTCCTTTTTACTCCCTTGCCAAGAAAGGCTTTCCTTGTTTGGCCTCCCGGATAGTTGGATCCTGCAGGCCGCTCCCGGGGAGCGGGGTCACTTCAGAGCAGCTCAGCCTGGGAAATGAACCCACGGGTAGGGCTCACATCTCACGGGGAGCAGGATCCTGCCACTGCCGGCGAGGAAACGGGCTTGGGGAGCTGCGGGGAGCTCGGCAGAGAAATGAGCTGGTCTGGGGTTATGTTCTGTATGGCTGAGCGTTCCTCTCTCGCCAGCTGACCACATCTTTGTACACTCCCACCCTTCCTGGCTGCTTCGCACTAAACAGCAAGAAAAAAAAGACATTTTTCAGGTGAAATGAGGCTGATGCCTGACCTGGGAGGGGTGTGTGGGGAGAGGCTGTTTTCTAGGTGCAATGGCTTTGAGAGATTAAGTGTCTTACCAGCCAGCAGAGCACTCTGCAGGGACTGTAGCACCCTGATGTTATCCCCCCTGGACTGACACGCATGTAGCTAAAGCTGAACATCCCCCACCTCTGCTCACACCACCATCGTCTCTGCTTGCTTGCTGGTTTTTTTTTTTTTTAAATTTTATTTTTTTTTCCCCTTTGCCAAGAATGCAGGAACCTGCTGTTCCTGGATGGCTCTGAGATGAGTTTCCGCTTCAAGCGCTCCTGCTTCCAAAGCAGAGCTGAGAGTGCAACCAGCCGAGCTGCTGGAGACCCGTGCTCTCACAGGGAAGCGCTTGGCAGAGGCTGCTGGAGCACCCCAAAGCACCTGGAGCAGCCGAGCTTGCATGGGGAAGGGACGTGGGGCTGGAAGGGGAGATGTGCGGGGAACCCCTGGG
This sequence comes from Aquila chrysaetos chrysaetos, assembly GCF_900496995.4. Lineage (NCBI taxonomy): Eukaryota > Metazoa > Chordata > Aves > Accipitriformes > Accipitridae > Aquila > Aquila chrysaetos. The sequence continues at coordinate 13,659,461 of NC_044013.1, read as the reverse complement.
GTGTGGTACGAATGTAGAGGACCAGGGGGGCATTGCCCCCGCCACTGCTCTAGGAGAAACTGTGTGGGAGGAGGGATCATGATAACAATTTTCCATAAAACTGGAAAACTTTGCAGAGCGTTTCATGGCAATAGGTGGCATTTAGGTTTTTCAGTTGAGAAAATTTCTACACTTTGGGAAGGAGTTTTTGCAGGAAAAGAAAGAAATCTGAGGAGGGTCTAGCAGGATCTCCCGTAGCCAGACCCTGGGGACAGGGTCAGTCTTTCTGGGTCAGTGAATATTGAATATTTATGCTAATTGAAAAGCCTGGCAAGGTGAAGGCTGCCTCTACAGCTCTGGGTCATAGCAGTCCCACTCCCTGTCTTAAACTGCTCAGAACACGAATTTCAGCCTGTTTTGCAAGCAAATGCCCTGACATTCGGGTTAGTGGCTGTTGGTTTGGGTACTTCTGCTGTTGGCAGGGCTTTTTTTTCCCCATCTCTGCGATTTCTCGCCCTAGTTAGGAAACCGGTTGCAAAGCCTCACCGGATTCCTCCAAACAAACACAACTGTTTCCCCGCCTGCTGAGCCCCGACCTTCCCGTGCCAAAGTCTGTGGCCGGGTGAGGGTCAATGCTCTCCCCTCCACCCCTGCCTTGCCGCCTGCCTTACCCACCACCCACCCGGGCTTTGCAGGCAGCAGGGTGCTGCCTGCAGGCAGGAGGGTGCTGCCTGCAGCCCGCTGGCCGCTGCTCTGCCAGAGCCGCTCTCACAGCTCCATCTGCAGGTGCTCAGCCCGGGCTGTGCCTGCACAGAGCTCACTCAGCTCCCCGGAGCGTGGATTTCCAAGCGGGCCACGTTGATTATGCTGGGCTTGCTCAGCCCCTTGCCGTCTGGCCCTTTCCGTCGGGTTCCTGCCCTTGGTTGCGACACCGGGGTGCCGCTCCACCCGGCTGTCCCACTGTCTGCCCCGCCACGCGGGGCGTTCTCATGCTTCGCCCTCCAAACTCTTTGAACCGGTCTAGAAGATCCTTCTTATCCTCCTTCAGATCTTCCCTCGAGACGGGATTTCACTAGGACACTGAGGAGAAATTCATCGTCTAGCTATGAGGAGAGGAAGGGTGTGTGGTGGTATCTTTAGCTTCCATCCCTGCTGGGACATGAGCTCCTGGTGTGATGTGAACCATTTGCCGACGTCCATGTTTTTAAACTCTCCAGCACTTGTTCTGCTCACTGCTGGGTTTCTCTAGAGAACAGGACCACAAAGCCATGGACAGCAAGTCCTGAGAAGGTGGTCTAAGGAGCATGCAGAGTGTCCTGTCCCCATCTGCTCACATTGCCCCCCGGCACATGCAGCTGTCCCTGGAGAAGGCAGGAGGGTGTATTTGGCATCAGTGCAAAGTCCAGCAACAGTTAAGCCAGAGTCTGTAACGGTGTTTTATCATCCCTGTGTCCCTTTTCACTCAGTGCTCCTCAGGACATGCACAGGACAGTGGCAGCCTGCTCCCAGCTTCGTGCAGGGCTGTGGCCGGTCCCTCTGCACACTGGCAGTCTCTCCCCTGGAGAACCCACACCATCCACAGACCAGAGCAGCTCTCGCTGCTCCTTTGGTGGCTGCAACAGTTGTGATGGTGGCTTTTGTATACCTTTGAAACCACAGCCATAGGATTACTGTATTGACCCAGATGGTGGTTACTGTATTGACCCAGATGGTGGATGCTAGGCTTAGTACTCTGCAAGGAGAGGATATGAGGATTGGAAAGACCTTAAACACCTTCATCTGCAACTAAAACTGATACCGCAGGAGCAGCCGTGACTGAGGAGGGGCCTTCTGGCCTTGCATTGTTAATAACAGCAATGCAAAGCTCATTAACAGCAATCCTACAAAACCTAGTGTGGGGCTTACATATGCAATTCATGTCCTGTTTGCTGTGCTTTGTGAAAGGGACCTGCTCTGAGATGTCTGTGGGCAGAGCTCAGCAAACTCTCCACAGGTGGGAACACTGAGATACTAGAGCAGACTCTTGAAAAACTGCCCAGGAAGAAAGAAGGTCCTCAGCCCAGGGCTGACTCACTGTCGCATAATATTTCATGGTGGCTGTTGCTGTTGTATGAGATTACAAGATAAACAGAACACTGGCCTACAAGGATTTTAACTCGACAGTTTTCCTTGGTACATGAAAACAAAGCTGACAAAATGAGCCAGAGGTGCTCACTCCATTGGGCTTCCAGCTCTGTTTGAAGAAAAGCATTCAGGCTGGGCTGGTCCTGGGATGTGTGTTGATCCCATTAACTTAAGAAAACATGAGCATGGTCCCTCCTGTCAGCCAGATGAGCACTTTGCACCCTGTCTCTTGTGCCTATGTGCACAGCAGCCCTTGCTCACCCATCCATCTGGAGAAGACAGCAGCAGGGACAGTTAGACTGACCACCAGCCCAGAGCCTGAGAACTGCTAGCTCTGAAGTTTAGGCTTGGAGAAATCCCACCACCTGTGATATATAAAATGGGGGTTAATGATGCCTCAGCAAAAGTTGCTTAGAGCTGTTATGGGGATTAACTAGTTAATCCCTGCAAAGTGCTGTGGGTATCTGAAATGCGATGTTAATATTACTGCCTTCCATGCAGGCAAACAACACTCACTTAATTTGAGAACTTAAAGCAGACTACTCTCATTAAGACTCCCAGAAGAGTTTTTGCAACCTTTTGTGTATATGACCTTGTCAGGGCTGATGTGACCGGTCTGTGCGAAATAAACTGCAGTGATCCTGTTCACTTTTTTTAGCAGTCAAGCATGGTTCTTTCATCAGCTCATTTGTCTGGTCCAGAGACCGACGTGTGGGATTTCAGGCCCCTGGACCAAGCCTGGTGCCTTTCTTGGCACAGCTGGCCTGCTGTTGGCCCTGCTTCACCTGCAGGTTTGCAAGTTCTCCATACTGAGTAAGCTGGCAAGAAGCACGTAAGTAGCATCAATCCACTTACACTTTCACACGTGGTAAATCCAAGCAGTACAGTCTGGAGCAGAGCACGCCTTGCTCGCTTCAAAACTAGAAGAGGGCAATTAGAAAGATACCACGCGATGGGAAAACGGCTGCTGCGCACAGCCGAGAAAGCCAGCCGAGCAAAGAGGATGTCTGTCCCTGAGAAACCCCAGGGATGTGGAGCTGCTTACCAGCCTCGGGACAGCTTTGCAGAGCAGGCAGGGCGGCTTTCTTGGCATTGCCAAGGAGCCAGGAGGGTGCCTAGGGAGAAGCAGCTCGGGGGGCTGCAGAGGGACCCGCCAGCCCCGCTGCAGCGGCCGGGCGCGGAGGTGAGGTGAGGAACGGCCGGTAGGTGGCGGTATGGTACCGGCACCTCTCCGTGCCGCTGGGGCGCCGAGCACGGATCGCTGCGAGCGGAGCAGGAGCAGGAGCAGGAGCAGGAGCAGGAGCAGGAGCAGGAGCCATCGCCCGGGTTACCGGGCTCTCAGCCCAAAATCCTGCCACGCAGAGCCCTGCGCCCTCAGCTACAAAAAGCCCAGAGTCCCAGAAGTCCACCGTATCCCAAACAACCCTGAGTGCGCGGCTTACAGCCGGTCTTTGTTCTGCCGGGTCCCCGGCGTTTGTTACCCAGCCTCTAGCAGAGTGACGGTGCGGAGGAAGGAGGGAGGAATTCGCCTACGAGCCAGCTGGTTCTGACCTTCCTACCATTGCCCCTTTCTTCCCCGCTTCAATGCAGGGGTGGCTGCTCACCCGCCTTGCAGGGAATGAAAGGCCGGCCGGCATCAGTGAATCAGAAGGGAGGCATTGTACCCTGCTAATCCCCTTGAGCTGACACTTGTCAATAAAAGGCGTGACTTTGTTCTCAGAGCGTGTTTTCTGCCTCCTCGGTACAGCCAGGCAGCTTTGTCCCCAGAATGCTGACCGGCCTTTTCGAGAGGCTGCCAGCTAGAACTTCAGATTTCAAAACAGGACAGCTCAACCCCTCTCTGCCTCGCCTGTGCTGGCGCTCCTCTTTTTCCTTGGGTTTTGTTTGCCTTATACCACATCTAGCTCTGTTACACAAGAATTACGCAAACTTAATCCTTATCCTTCCACCAAATTAATTTTCCTTTTTATATTTCCCTATTACAGCGAGACACTTCCCAGGCGGCAAGGAGTCGTCTTACTCCTCCAAGAAGGGATGAATTCAGTGCCGAGGCACTGCTGCGTTTCTGTGGGAGCGGATGAGATACCCAAGAGCAGGGGGATGCGAGGAGCAGCAGCGTGTCTCCTGGACACATTGTTAGCACTCTGGCAGGATGGAGCAGTGCTGGGTGGGACAAGGGCATGGGAAGGGAAAGGGAGGGACTTCCTACCATGGGCTGGTATTTTTTGATCTTTTATTTTAGAGCCTTAAATTCTCCCAGGATGGTAACTTGGGCAAGCACCCCCACACCTAGGAGTGGGGAGGTCTGCCTTGTGGTCACCTCCTGCGTGTGATGCCCCAGGTTTTCTGTGTCCCCTCAGGTTTGCCTGCACCCAGCACAACCCTCACACTTTCCTCTTGGCCATCCTTATCCCTCCTCTGCTCTGGCGTCAGTTTTCAGCAACCTTCCCTTGCACTCCAGCCCCAGAGGAAGAGCTGCGAGGAGGGCAGCAGGGCGGGCAGACAAGGAGCTGGGGCAGGAGTTAGGGAAGAGAAAGATCAAGGAGACCATAACTTCTCTCCAGTGGTTCATTCTCCTGCCATGCTCCCACAATTACTGCATCCCAAATTTCTTCTGCAATACAGACCCCTTGCTTGCTTGCTACCCTCCATGTCCTCCAGCAACTCCCCAAATACTCCCTATATACTCCTATACCCTCTCTATAACCGTCCTATACTCTCCTTCTTGCCCTACCTCCCGTTCCAAGGAGAGAAGGGAAGACACTCTCACTGCTCCAGTTTACAGGGTGCTGTATCCTCCTTGTCTGCCCTGCACCCATCCTAGCCAAGCAGCTGAGGACAAGGTGGGTGGGAAGCATTCAAACTTCCTGGGCAGCTATAGAAATTGTAACATTGAATAATATCCTCCCATGCACCCCAAGCCAAAGGCTGCTCCTTGCACATGCAGCACGCTGAAGAACCTGGCCTTAGTTTTCAGCACACTTGAGGCCAAATCCTTATTTATTTACGGCAGTTTTCCAATCAACTGGAGTAGATCAGGACTTAGACCAAGACACACAATCTTGGTAACGTTTCACATAGCTGTACTTATTCTTGCAACATGATGGTCTTGTTAGTAGTTGGAAGGCTTCAGAATGTGCAGAACAGATGCAGGTAATTTGGGGTTTCCAGTCCTGGGAATATTTTGTGCCCATTGAAGTCAGTGGGAAAGCTACCACTACTTCCAGCGGGTGCTGGAATGCCTCTGAGCTATTTGGCAGAATAAATTTGACTGTCTTAATGAGTAGAGGAGGACTTAGGTTTTCCACCGGATAAAATAATCAGCAGCAGTGAGCTCTGAAAATGGTTGTGCTATCACTTAGGTGTCTTTCATGCAAAAAAAAAAAAAAAGTCCTGAATGCAGGAAAAAGAGAAAAAAAGGAAAATTTTTTCTTAAAAGCTCTTGGCATTCAGAGCACCGTGAGCTACCTTAGAGCACTGACCAGTTTGGAAATCAGGGTGTTTCTTAACCCCAGTTTGTTACGGGAACATGGATCCTGGGTCAGACAAGCTGGTACTTCTGTTCTGAGCAAAGAGCTTATCTGGCAAATGAGCCAAACTACCCAAAAGGCCCGTGTTTATCTCACTCCTATGGCGCAACAAGGTCCAAGTCCCACTCTGCAGACTTACGCAGCTGTGTATGCTGCAGAGCTTGTTTCAGGAGGACTTTCGAGATGCAGATTTCCAGCAGCTCCGTTCTACCCCTGGGGTGCTTCTTTCCCCCATCACGGATGTTTCCATGCCCCCAGCTCACACGTTGGACTGCTGGAGGCTGTATCTCCTCCTCAACTACCCAGGGAAAGCTGCAACCTCAAAGGCTGACATAATCAAACCTTTGCTGCATCTTTTCTTCTTCTGGTTTGTTATGCCATGCTTTCCCTTCCTCCAATAAGGAGATTACTTTTTTCCCTCTGAAAATGAGTTGAGAAGAGGGAAGAAGAGCCCTCCATGCAAAAGCCAAACCTCTTGCATGGTGTGAGGCCAATTCGCTGCCTCTTGTTACACTGATAAGAAACAAGGGTGTCACCTGTGTGTTGGGGGGATATTCCCAGGAGAGCTTAGGAATCTTGGACTAGATACAGAAATATCTCAGTATGGAAATTTTGTTCATTCATGAGACATCAGGGGCTCTTTAAAGAAGTCATGAAAGAAACAGCCCTTTGAGCTTGTTGCTCTGGGAACTGCACGTTTTCCTAATGCGGGAATAAGTGATGGAAAAGCCCCCTTTCATTATCAAATCCTTCTAACTGCCCCCAGCTAGGGGTGTGTTTTCCCTGTAGCATATTTTCCCTTTATATTGTGTTATTTAATCACTTTAATATCCCTTGCTTGTATTTCTTCAGTTCATAGCTACAGAAAGTAACTTCAGCTGTAGCTATCCTGCAGCCAAACTGATGTGCTCCACATAGGAGGCAGTATCCTGTGGGTGACCCTATGGTGACTTTGCTTGGTGCCTCACAGTAAGCTATAGATACTGATGCTGTAAAAATGGTTTTGTGAGAGGTATAAATACAAACACCATGAGATCACATATTCCAAGCTATAACTGAATGCAGACTTTTGGAAGAGAACCGACTCAAAGCCCTCCTGGAAAAAGCTGTCAAGCACAGCACACTTCATAAATTTTTCCACAACCCCAAATGTACCATGCATCAAACAGGCTTCTTTTAGAAAGTGGTGCCCTGAACCCCACGATGCCTGGACATTAGTTAGATTACCTGTAATCCATCCAGGATGGGCAAGGGCTATCTCAAGTCCTCTGTGCTCATGGTGTCCTGAGATGTCCTCCGGGACCTCCATGGGAACCATTGTGCAAGACCATCAGGAAGGAGTCAAGTGCTTGCTCTGCAAAATGAGCCTGATGGCTTCAATCTTGTGCCATGTGGCAGCTCCCCTTGCCCAAGGAATAATAACCAACCTGGCTACTTGAGGACAGTCCCAGCAGTAAAGCCGGTGACTGAGCGGATGATGAGATGGGCCCACCCAACCCAGCGTTGACCCTGGGTAACGAAGACGCATACTGTGCAGGAAACTGTGCTGAACCTCTGTCTTTCTGGACTCAAGTGCCATCAATGAATTTGAGATTCATACATATACCTACCCACCAGTTTAATTTTTGCTGTCTTTTCTCTATACTTCTAGCCAAGCCAGAGCAAGGACAGTCCAAGCAGGACTCCTAACAGCTTATTACCCTTTCTCTGGAGCCATCATCCTTCAGATTTCATTGGAGAAGATTAACCATCGTGGCAGATGCCCCTGCTTGCAGCCAGAATAGCCAACATCTGCTGTGCACATGATTTAGTGACAGTTAACCTGGCTGTAAAAGGTACCATAGCAATGACAATTACAGCATGGCCACACGGATCTCAGAGCTCTTTACATCCCATCTGACACTTGTCTATTAGTGTCTGGTGATGTTGCACAAAAGCCTAGAGCGGGCAATCAAAAAGAATTATGCATTTAATTAAAAACCACCATGACCGTTTAACGAGGCGTAATGATGCTATCCGACCTGGAATTTGCCCAGCACTCAAACACTTGCTATTTCAAACGAGTAAAAATGGCCAGAAGTTGTTTTACATTTTGGGGGAAATGACATGTCCAGTCCTACCGTCCCTCTAAATCCATGCCAAGGCCTTGGTCCAGCACAATCTTTTGTGCATCTCCCATTGTACCGTAGCTGGGCACCGAGCCACCCTAGCACAGCCGCTGCCAGGAGCGGTGGCCCTGGCTCAGCATGCTGCACACCAGCCTCTGTTACACTGCATTTTTTTCAGCATTTTTTCTTTCCGGCTGTTGCTCTTTCATTATTCACTGGAGCAGGGACTGGATGCTGTGACAACAAAGTTTGTGCCACAATCCTGCAGAGTCCCTCCCAAACCAGTAAATAGTTGTTGATATTGAAAATAATCCATCTGGGCTTCTGTTCAGCATCAGAGGAGGAGAATACAGATTCTGTACAGGACCGCCACTGCCACCTCCTACTCATGCTGCTTTTAATGAGGTTTAGCCACGCTTATCAAGGGTCTGTCTCAGCAAGGGGCAGCGGTGCAGGAACATCTGGCTTGGGAGGGATACCAGAGCTTAGCCATGACGCAGGACCCCATCCCTCAGCGGGGTCGGCCCCGGTGACTGCTGCAGCGTTGAGCCTGTAGGCACCACAGGCACCGAGCACAGACTGGGTGCCCACCTGCACTTATAGGCAGCACCTCCCAGCAGAAGACCTTCCTCTGCAACTCTGTCAAACACTCTGAGCTAAAGATTTCCATGTGGTCTGTTCGCCTCAGGCATTTCCGTGTTTTTGGAAAGTTTCAGCTATAATTGTCCTATTCTTTGTGGCTAAGATTTGGGACACTGATGTAGTTTTGAGCATTCTTGTCTCTGGTTTATTGAGAAAACAAAGTGCTGCTAACGTCTGGAGGTTTGGCAGGAGGTGCACACCTTGAGTGGGAGGTTTTCTGCTTTCCCCAAATTGGCTCAGTTACAGGTATCTGAAAACCTTCTGGTAGCACTTGCTTAGGGTGATGGTGCTTGTGGATGCTCACTCATGCGGCTGATGTTAATAGAAATTGTGTCCTAGATATATTAGATATGCCGTACCCTGAAAAATCAGCATGTTGATGCCTTGGAAGGCACACCAAAATTTGTTGCTATATTTCGTCTTCATTTTGTGTGGATTAATTTTATACAGCTATCATGGAGCTAATGGTATTTCCTTCTTGTGCAAAGAAATTAGCGAATGGCAGAGCAGCATTTAGGGACAGCATAAAATAATCAGAGAAAAGCTTAAAGTGAATTTGTGTCCTCAGAGCAATATTTAAATGCTTGCACTGAATAAGACCTGAAGCTGCATGCTGAAGAATGAGGAGAATACAAAACAAGAAATTATTTCATATGACATGAATATCTGCTCTGTGGTCTGAGCAAACCATAACGTTGAGGGGTAAGGAGGCAGAAAGAGTAAATAATGAACAATATGCCCTGGAGGCCTCCTGTAGTGCATTTATCTCATGGGTACAGCAGGAAGCAAAATAAAGCAGCCTAAGCTCTTATACCCCCTAATTTCAGAGTGTTTGTCAGTACAACAGTCACATTCTCATAATATTTTCCTTTTTTTTATTCAGTGAATATACACAGTCAAAACTTTTTGCCTATGCCTCCCAAAAATATTTGTTTGCTTGTCTGGAGATGTATAAAACCCATTATTCTTCCATTACTACATTCACCCTAAAAATCCACTCTAGGTGTGTGTCTGCAAAGTAGGGTCTCCACTCTGTTTCTCCTCTCCTCGTGAGAGCCCTGACCAGCTCTCTCCCACAAAGAAGCCACCTTTGCACAACAATAAGCTTATTTTAATAAATTACTCCCAGGCTTTTGGATTAGTGTGGGATGGGGAACGGGATGGGCCAATGTAGGAACAGAGAACTTCCTTGCATGACATGATAAAGCCATTTATTTGTGGCTTGCCTTCAGTATCCCCAGCTCTTTAACGTCCCTCGGGCTTGCATTAATCCTGTCTATCTCAGAGGTCCTATACCTCTTTCAGAAACCTGGCCAAGCTCTACCTTGACGTCTTTTCAGCTTTCTGGTATACTAGATGAATGTTGAAAACACCTAATCTATAACTCACTGTGGGGTTGATTTCCCTGCCCCTCCCAACATGGCAGGGGAGGGAAGGCAGCCGGAGGCTGGGACCCTTCTCCATAATTCAGGACTGGGTGGGGTGATGGGAAGAGGGAGGCTTCCCTTGGTTTGTTTTTCATCATGAACCCATGACTCTGGATTGCAAACCTTTCACCCCCCTTCTGCAAAGGCAGGCCAACTTTTGAGCAAGTTCACATTAAGCTCCTGAAGAGCCTGGGTTGATTTACAGGTTAGTGTGGAAGTCATGCAAACCCCTATGCTTTTTGGCACAAATGCAGGCAATATCACACCTATTGGCTTCCAATTAGAAACAGCATTTAGCACATATGTAGCACCTGCAGCCTTCAAAGTGTTGCTCAAACATTACCAGAGTCTTGGGAATGTGGTTCTAGAGAGGTAAGAGGCTCATGCAGAGACCTGGCCCTGAGTCTGTGCTCTCTGTCTGCTGGCTCAGATGCACATAGCAGACTTTCCCATATAACCATGATCTTCCTCTTTCCAACTCACGCCAGACTGCCTATTCACAGCAGGTGTGGCACAGAGAGCAGCAGTCTTCAGGTAGCAGCTACTAATCTAGTCAGCCCCATTGCAGCAGCTTTATTTGTCCTTTGAGAGTCTGGAAGACCTTTGTTTTCTTTTGTGTTAAAACCCTATGGAAAATTGCTTCTTTAAGACTTGACATCTGATGGCTATACTAATAAGTTAGGTCGCATCCTAAAAGTATTCCTAAAAAGATTTTGCTCTCCACCTTTCAGTGTCCTAGTCTGTACATTTAAATAACACCCCAAGGCCAGTCCCTACACAATGCTCTCAACTAAAATACCTGCTCTCACCAGCTAGCAGTCCTCCTGTGAAACCAGACCTGACTGCAGACACAAGGAAATGGGTGCCAATCAACGTGGTGAGTAAATCAGATGTATGCTGGTGGGATTTTTTTAGGCATCGCAACTTTCTTTTTTATCTGCTTTTCTCTGTGTCTAGCTGCTTTCTGGTTTTATGTTGTGAGATCCTGAGAGAGGGGACTGTTTTTTTTAATTATTATTCTGCATTTGTACAGCACTTTGCACAAGTCCTGAGTGCTGCTGTAACACATATATGTTCTAAAAACTCCTGTGTATGTAATAGGTTATGTTGCTTCCTGGTCTCATGATGAGGTCCATGATTAACCTATACATCTAACGCTTGGACCAGCTCCATAGCTGATGTAAACCAACATAGCTACCTGGTTCTTGTCCTGTGGTAGCAGGATTACTATATTTAACCTGACAGTCACTGAAATATTACATGTGGCTAGAGATTTCTGTCTGAATTTTCACACATGTACATGTCACTGTGAGAGATCACTTGGTACTGGGCAATGCTGGCTATCTCTTACCAACTCTCAGCCCTTCAGGGAGAAGTGGCTGCTTCAGGGACCCGATCTCAGCTCTGATTCACCGACCTTGCAGACTGTGCCGGAAATCAGCAGAAACCTCTTTGAAATAAATAGGTAGCACTGATACATGATAAAAATCTGGCTTAAAAGATGTTTAAACCAAGGGACACCTTGACCTTTTCTCTCCTAGCTGTTTGGATAAAGGAGGAGGAAAAAAATAGCTAAGACACATATAAGACAAACAGGATGGTTGGAGGCATGGGGATAGAAGAGGGCGGTCTGTATTCACGGGTGCCCAGGCAATTCCCCTTTGATATGAGGAGAGGCAGCATCTTAGTTCCTGAATGCAAGGATTTATTGTCTTAGTGTCAGATTGCTGAATGTCACTGAAATGTCTCAGTCTCATTTCTCTTGTATTTGGGGCTAACTCTGCCCACTTCTGCATTGACCCTGCTCTGTGTTCAGGGCAGAAGGAGCTCAGCCTTGACATAGCGTTTAGGCTGGACACACGCAAATCTCAAGTAATGCATTCTTGAGCACAGAAGCTCGCTCTATTCACACAGAAATGTTTGTGTGTGTGTTGGGGGTACAGCGTAGGGAAGAATGAGTTGCTGTGATGTTTTGTGCTGAAAAAGCGGACACACGGTTAAAGAAAAAAGGTCCTGTTTTCTCCTGGCCAAGGATCATTGGGGAAACTCCAACAAAATCATTGATGTTTGGCCCAGAAAGTGAGCATGTTGGCATAAGCATAAAATGAAGCATCCAAACGCTCACAGATGATTTATGAGAATTCCTAATGCTTTTACTGCCATTTCCTCCAGCTGCCCAAACTCCTTCCACACCATCTTCCCATCTGAGAGCAAGAATTAGCCTCCTTTTTCCTAAATGCTAAGTTTGGGGAAGACGTCTGACTGAGCAGGCCCTCTCTGCAGATGCCCATGGGGATGGGTTCAAATATCGAAGGGCTTCTCTTAAAATAAACATGCTAGCCCAAGCCCCCCTGGAAAGGCAAACACCCCCTTTGGGCTCCTTTGGCAGGTGGTGTTTCCCCTCATGGAAGCACAAAGTCTGTGTGTAATGGATACAGCATCAATTAGGGAAAATCTAGCACCAGCAGATGGGCTGCGTGATTTGATATCTCCCCCACTGCGACATGGGCAGTGTTATTTTGCCTCGGGTTCTCTACTTGCTTGTTCATCTCTTCCTGTCAATTTGATGCTCTCTTTGCCCCACAGCTGAAGTGTGCTTTTACATAGGTCCTTCTTCAGCCTCCATCTACATCTCCTGTTCTCAGGGCAGGCAGCCTCTGGGGCCTCTGCAAAGCCATGGTTAATGCCCTGCAGAGACCTGCCGCTATTTATAAGGGAGGAAGATGGTCACAGACCTTTGCTGTTCCTGTCAACCTGACAGACCATCATGACCTTGAAAAATCAGTGCAGCCTCTCATTTCAGCTGGGGCACTGGGCTCCTGGTAGATCTTACTGACTCCTCATTTCTGGGGAGCGGCGCTCAAAACAAGCATCTTTGCTCCCATGTAACCTCCAGCTGGACGTGTGCCGTGCTGAGGACAGGAGCTAAAGGTGGTGTCAGTTTTTAAGTGGCTGGGGAGTTGATGGTGGCTTACTGAGACCACAGGCCTGGAGAGATGCCCTTATTCGCTGCTAGCTGGCACTGACCCTGATGTCAATGGCAACCCTCAGCACTGTCATCGCAGCTGGATTTGCTGCCTTCTCTCCTCAGGCTCTGTCTCTAGTTGCTGTGCTGTCCATGAGCCATCCCACCTGGCCTAGGGACTGACCCTTGCATCTCTACCAGGATGCTGCTCTTTGGGGAGAGAGGGATTGAAGAAACAGCTGTGCGCACAGCCTCTCCATGTGCCACTGATATGCAGGATCCCGATCAGCAAGCTGCTTTCATGGCAAGTGAGAGAAAATCCCCTGAAGCCCCACCTGGCAGCCAAGCTCTGGCCAATGCAGTGTGAGCTGTTCTGGTCAGATGGTTAGTTGAGAGGCGGAAAAGTTTCCCAGGGATGACTCACAAATTCCTAGTGATGAATGTGCTGAGGTTTGTCTGAGATGAGGTCAGCCTTCATAAAGCACAAATGCTGCAGAAGGGGGTTAGCTGTTGACTTGGTCTCCGTCCCACATGCGTACAAGGAGGCACCGGCAGCAGCCCCAGTGAAGAGTCCAGCACCGGCACTCACCCCTCTCCAAGGGCTGAGCAAACACAAGAAACTCTGCCAGCCTCTCCTTTGCCATCTCTCCCTACTGGATTAATATCTGCAAACTTGTCTGGAAGCAGAATATGAGCAGTTCCTTGGGATTTGGTCAGTGCTAATAACCAGCAATGTAGCATGCTTATAGGCAGAGAAGGAAGCAGAAAGAAAAACAAGGAAACACTGCAGGCAGTGCTAACATCAGACTTGCTTTTATTTTAGCTTTCAAGGTGGTTTTCCAGATTTAATTGTGTTCAGTAGTTAAAAAGCACATTCATTTCTTCGTTACCTGCAGCATATTGGACGTCCCTGTTCTTCAGTTGTTTTGATTTCTAGGTATTTGAGAGTTTAATAAGGTTTTGTGTTTGTTTAAGGAATTATTGCCCACCCAATTGAAAGATAATGGGACGTTGTAGCCTTGCCAAGTGTTTTTATGCTTCAGTAAAGCAACAAGCAATTTACACAAGGCAATAAAACCGTACCCTGCGTCCCCAATGAAGAAACACAAAGCGATGTTTGAAATTATGCCTAGCTCAGAAACTAAATCCACCTTTACTCAATGCACTCCATAAAATTAACTAGGTACAAAATCCCCCATACGGTCTCCTTTTCCCAGAAGTTTGGAAAATTAGCACAAGATGTGCTTAAAAATCCTGTAACATATCAGCATAATTTGTCCCAAGGTACGTTGCTGTCTGCAAAACAGGGGCATAGGTTTGATCATATATTCCATCATCCCTGATTTCTTATTTCTTTGGGCTCTGTCATTTTTAAAGCCTTGCCTGGTTGCATGAAATGCTCAAGGACCCCATCCAATGTAATGTTGTGCCTCTTTACCCACTCTGCTGCAGGGCTTAGGTATTTGGTGGCATTTTCTACACTGGCATTCAGAAAATTTTGGAGGTTGTGCTGTCCTTCTGCCCTCTTGAGCGGCTCTTCTGCCACCTCTATCCAAGGGCTGAAAGCATCCCTGAGCCCTCAGAGTGGCCTCTTGCCTTGCCTGCTTCTTCCATGGTGGCAAAGGAGGATTTTGGAGTCTACCCATGTCACGGTGAGCACTTGCATCCCATGGAGACTGATGCTAGCAGGGAAGTAAGAGCCCTGTTCCCTCAGAAGTGTGCTGTCATGCGTCTTGCCTCAATTTGAGTCTTGAGCTACAAAACCTTGCCTGGAGCTCCATCCAAAAGACCTCCTGGCCATAAGGATGCTCTGCTCTGCCCCTTCAGGGACTGCCATAGAGAAGAGATTTCAAGTTCTGTCTTGACTAAAGTGGCAAGAAGAGGTCTGAGGCCAAAACTGGGTACAAATCCCTTCTTGTTCTCACATCCTGCTTACTCTTGGCAGAAAAGGGTTTCTGCTGGCTGTTCCAGTGGGAGACGCCACAATGAAGCCTGAGCTTTGTATTTTGCCTATATGCAGGGAGTTGCTGTTGGTAGTGCAGCAGGGGCACCACTGATGAATAAAGGCTCAATTTTGTCTTTGCAGGTGCCAACTGAGCTGAGGTCCTGAAGCACAGGATGGCAAAAAGCATGGTAGAAAGTCATAGCAAAACTGCCCTTGATTACAGCTGTGAGCCCGAGGGGAAACTCACTTTCCAGGGCTGTTTGTGAAGCCCCTTTCAAAAACCATCAAACCCAGCATTTCCAGTCATGCATCATTTCAAAAGCTTGTAGTCATTCATAACAGCACTAGCTCTATTGGCACAAGGCACCCCCCAGATCAGCATCCAGCTGTGGCCAAGGACCTCCTGAGATGCTTTTTAGGACTGCATCTCCACCCAACCAGCTGCTAATCCCTTGGAAATACCCTACACCCTGCTTGGAAATGCTCTGCTGACCTTTGCTTCGGGGCGCCCGCCAGCCTCTTTAGCAGCTGCTGCTCAGAGTGACCCTCCTGGCTTATAACAACGGAGGCTGTTTAAAGAAAGAAATATACAGTCCAGCTAGTTGCAAAGCCAGGTTCAGAGCAATCTCTCCTGACAAATAAGGTCAGAATCTTCTTAAACAGAAACACACCCTGGCACAAAGATTAAAGCTTTCACATATCTCTTTTGCTGTTAAAATCCCACTTCTCATGAGAAACCTCCCTCCTCCTTCTGTAAAGGATCCAGCCTGTTCGAGCCATCCGCTTGTCAGAGTATGATGGATTAGGGCAGCAAAAGGTTGCTGAAGATTTTAGCTCTCCTTCTCTCGTCATATACTTCAAAAAGAACCCTTGGCCTGGCATACTAAGCAAATTTCACTCCTAGTCCTGAAGGCTTGGCCAGAGGGATGCTTGTGAGACCAGATCACTGTTCTCTGCAGAAATTACAGGGGTCAAAGAAGTAACCACACTCTAATTTCTAACAGCTGAGATCTTTGATGCAAGGAGCAGATACAAAAGCAGCACTGTCTGTGGCTTACTTATTTTTCACTAGAAGCCATATTACAGAAATGAGAAAATTAAGGAAAACAGAGTCCTTGCTACTGTATTCAGAGATCTCCTCTTGGCTACCCTCCTAAATCTTTTTTTGGACAAGTCCCAAAGGTAATGCAATCTAGGAGAGAGGGAGCAAATGCACATTAGTGTCTATTTTTAGTGATTACAGTAAGACTGAGATCTGTTCCCTGCCCCAATCCGTCCTCAGCCAAAAAAGGCCCTGGAGAAACTGCTGAAGCTCTAATGAACAGCCTGTGCCAGTGACACCCTCTCTGCTGGGGCACTCTCCTTCAGTGCCCGACCTAGCAAAGGGTGTTCCCATGTGAGGTCTCAGGGAGGAAAGTCAGGAAAGCTGGTTCTGCCCGGAGTGATTTCAGGCCACCCACTTCCCTGCCTGGGTGTGCAGCACCTTGCGTGCTGGGGATCTGCTCCCCTTGGGGAAACAGCCACTAATCACAGCTACATCAGCTTTCACAGAGCACTACACTACAGGGAACGTAGAGGCAATTTCCCTTCCCATTCTTCAGCAGTGTTTCTCTTCTGCAATTTCTCTAATTATAGGGAACGCTTCAATGAGACAGGATATTTGCTCCTCTCCAATTCATTATCACCATCTGGATTTGCTGCTCTTGCCATATGTTCCCCAGCTGATGTTACAGTCACCCTCTGCAGTGCCACCGCCGGCTGGCGTGCAGCTGGCATCCCTGGCGCTTGGCATCCCTAAGAAGGGAAGGAGAGGGTGGCACAGGGGAGCTCAAGGCAGATTCTGATCTCACAGGTTGATCTTGAGCAAACTGGAGTCACGCTGCATCCTTATGCCACTGCTCCACCATATCCTATCCTACGGTTTCAATACCCAACTGTTTTGTAATTTATACCGCTGTGAAACCAGAGCAAATATGCTGCTTCAGGGGAATTTGTCCAGCTTTACTTCAGCTTTAACAAAGCCTAAAAATTAGCCATAGGGGAAGAGAAGGAAAGAGAAAAGGGAATGAGGGAACATGCCATTGCTTGGATTGGCAGAATTGTTCCCAAACTGAATGTTTTCCACTGGCTTGCAGCAGCTCTGCAAATAACGGTGTTATTCAGCCACCCGTTCTAGCCTCCTTCTTCCACTCACCCCTTCCAGCCCTCCCAGCCCTTCCTCCAGCAGGAAGGGCCCTGCAAAGTACCTGTGCAGCGTCCAGCTTTCCCCAGTTATTGATACAGGTACAAAGGAGGAGGAATGATCGTGCATTCTCCTGCACACCTCAGCTGGCCACAGCCCCTCAGTCTCCTGATTCCTTTTGGTTGGGCTTCTCAGTTGGGGCTGATCAAGTGTTAGGAAGTTTCTAATGGGTTGGGGTCCAGGAGGTACCCCCGCTGCTGTGTGTTATCAAGCTGGTGCCAAGCAATGCAGAGTAGCTGCTACAGACCCACCCCCAGGTGAATCCAGGCTTGGTCCGTTGCACGCTTACAGCCCAACTCTGAAATCTTGGTGTTTCCTCTCGTTTGCCCCAGGGCCACGCAGTTGGCTTCAGCACTCTGCCTCCAGAATTACATCTATGAGGAGAGACCAGGGCCCCAGAGGTCTGTGTATTACACAAAATGTTGAGAATTCAAGTTCTGCTTCCTTTCCCAGGGGTAATTTCCCTTAAGACAGGATTTTGCTGAGATGTCCTGGGTTGGTTATTCCCTTCCCACATCTGGGTGGGAAGCAGTGTGCCAGCAACCTGTCTGCCTAGCAGCTGTAGTGAAGTGAGTTTTATGTGTATAGCATTAGCAGAGCATTTTAGGATTCTCTAGGATGAAAACTACTGCCTTATAAACCTAGCACCTTGCAGTAAAAATGATTCTGCCAAATGCGCTTTGGAGTATATTTAGTTTTAAGCACTTCTGGGCCTCTCTGCATGCACAGTATGTCCATGATCTGCCCCAAAATCACTTCACCCTCATGAAGAGTTTTGACTTTTAATCAGGGCAGGTCTTTGAGGAGATCAGGGAGCAGGTACAGAGATACACCGACTTATACTTAACTGCACACCATTTTTTCCAGTTTCCCTCGTGCTGTAGATGATCGGCTTGTGGATGTTGATTTATGCCTTTTGGTTGGATTAGTCAGAACTGCATTAATGTACAAGAAAGATGGACTGTGAAAGGGGAGCCACAGGGAACCTGATACGTGTGAAAGAAGTGAGCTCAATGTCTTTTATAGTCTCTCAACCCCCTGCTTTTTCACTGAACCATAAAAACTAAAACTGGGGAAGACTGGCAACACAAGAGCCCCCGCTCTGCCTCTGTCATGCCGCTGGCAGCGAGAGCCGCTGGTGTTTGCCATGGTCCTGCCGGGGGATGGCAGCGCTCCCGGTTATCACCGCTGGCGCTCAGCCGTGGCTCTTCCAGGGAGCTCCTTTCTGCGGCGTGTGTCCTAACATTGCCCAATTTGTTTCCTCAGTGGACTTTCTCTGCCTCTTGGCCTTCCCCTGCAGCTCTCTCCCCTCCTCCAATTTCACAGGCAGGACGTTGGGTTTCCCCCTGCGGCAACTCTCCTTTCTCTCCCGTTGGGTTGCCCTCCTAGTGGGCCTCTTCCCCCTGCCTGACGTTTCCTTCTTTCTTCCCACAATAAGTCGGGGTCTGGCTCACGTGGAGAGCTCTCTGGCGAAAGGAAATATTTACTCTTGGAGACCCAGTCTCTCACTGCTGGGCAACGCGGGGAGAAAGGTGTGTGGATAAAACCTTGCTGTTGCAAGTTATGCTTTGGGGTGGGGTGCAGCATCTACCTGAGCTGGCTCAGCAGCCCTGTGGCTTTCACATAATCTTATTTTTCAATGTTTTCTAAGTGCTGAATGATATTTTGAGACCAGACAAGAACTGATAAAGGGAATGACAAAAATAACAAATGCAGTAAGGTGCCCAAATTATGAGTTAATGCGTAGGGAAAACAAGCATGAGGTCATGCAGAGGAAAATATGGCCACACTGGATTTGAGGGTAGTTATACTGATTTTAAAGCAGGTTCCTTTGACATTTCCACTAAAAGATACAAACTGTTTCAGACAGCTCTTGAGGGGCCCTTGAGTATTTTCCCTATTGTCCCACTCTTATGCCCACATCTCGCTTTCACGAACTGTGATTCTCCCATGGCACACAACAGCAGCTCAGTCCTCACACTTTCAGCATGAACAGCCCCGTTGCAGGCAGCAGAGCTGCCAGCACAAGGAAACCTGGGAATCAAATCGACCAGACGTTTACCCCAAAGGTTTTCATGGTCATGGTTTTCACGGGGAGCTCTTCCTTGGAGAGATGGTGAGTCCGCAAACATCCATGCCAGCTGCACCGGAGCCTGGGCCACTCCATCCACACACTCTCATCTCCGCCAACAACCTGATTTTGGGCAGGACGTCTGCTCTGTGTGGCACGTCTCCGCCATCCCCTGTCTTTCTTCTCCCTTCACACACCACCACAGGGTACTGTAGTCATGTCGGAGAGCAGCATCACCTGTGGCTATACACTTCCTAGATGAATTTCACGTCCTTCAAACCTTACTCAAACAGGCCACTTCAACTAGCCTGTCCCACCCCCATCCATCCACCATGTGTGAGACCTCCTACAGCTATAGCCAGACTCCGGCTGCGCGTGCACATGCTCTACGCTTGACCCATCATTTTGGCAATGTCACTGACTTTGGTCCAATTACAGCAGTCATGAATTGGACCCTGTTCACCCTCTGAAACTGCCACAGCTTACAGCTAAAGTTCAGACTGTTACACAATGAAACCATTCACACGTCTCATTAACTCTGGACTATGCATTGAGAATAACTGTGTCATATGAGTCTATGATTAAATTTTCTCAGTTTATATCATTTATAGGTACCTTCCTGTTCATAACAGCAACTCTTTCTAAACACGTAAAACTTTTTGTGCTGTCACTGTAGGAACAGTGCTATGTAGAGCACACTATAGTAAATCCTTAGTGTTATTAATTGCTGTCATCCTAAATAATATAGGCCATGGAGGTATTTTAAATCCAAGCTCAAAGATACAGGCATGTGGCCAACCCCTCCAAGACACCAGTGTGCCTGTGGTTGTGTATTTTGTATTTTTTGAACTTTATTTTTATTGGTTTTTTAATTTATAACAGCAGTAGAGTCCAAGTTTCCGAGTAAGCAGAGTGTACAGGCACTTGGAATTTAATAAGGTTATACTGTTGCCTACACATGGGAAGACACAAGGATCTTCGGCTTATGTGATTTATATGATTGCATTTCTGCTGAGTGCCAACAGCAAGCTTTGTGTTGTATTTGTCTGGGCTCTTGTATTACGGTTTTTGTAACAGATCCAGCACAGGGGTTTCTGTGTATCACAAAGCGCTTGCAAACTAAAGCACATGTCCAAAGCCTTGAGAGGCACAATGGAGGGATCATTGCAGAGATGGCTTTGGGGAGTTAGTTTTGATTTGTGTTGCAGTAGAGAAGCGATGGCAAATTCTAGAGCACAAAACCTTATCCAAAACCGACAGAGATACAATAACTCCCATGAAACGAAGCAGAGAGATAGGCCAGACCAAGAAAAGAATGAGCTGTCGAGGCTGGTATTAATAATGAAATGTAGCAGAGAGATGTGAACAAGCCTGGGCACGTTACTGGATGCTGCAAAGGAGGATGAGATGACCTTGACAGGGTGTGTGAGGAAGGATACAGAAGTGGGTTACATACTTAGAGCAACATTGTAAGCAAAGCTTTGCTGGTAATAATTTTTTCCATCTGCAGAGGTCAAGAGGAAGTCATAAAAAAAAGAGGCTGTCATCAGCAAGATATGAGATGGACATGCTTTGGAGAAATGTCAGGATAGAGGCCTGCTAGGACAGAGGACATCCCGGGTTCTTGTGATTGTAGTTTATGGAAGAAGAACATACAGCATTTGATCACAGGTCAGATGTCTGTTTGGGAGAAAACAATAGAGTCAGCTGCTCCAAGGTCCTGAGCCTACAGAAATATTGCTAGAAGGAAGTGAAAAGGTTTAGGAAGAAAAATTAAAGACCTACTGTTCACCTGTGCTGACCTCAAGTCATCAGCGACCCATCCGGAACAGAGGCTCAAACATACAGTGGAACAGCTGTGGGGAAGCAGATTTGTAAGTCAGCAGCAAAGAAACAACAGGTACAACCTGGAGTGGGTGGGGTGGCATCCCCAGCGTGCGCTTTGTATTCTCTCCATCCATATCCTGCTCTGTTGCAATGTGCTACATCTTGCTATAACAAGAATAATAATTTACAGAGAAAATTCCTGCTTGGTCACTCATTTTTCACCCCTCCCAAACATAGACTAGTTTTATGTGACTCTGATGATGGATTTTTCCTAGAAGGAGAGTCCCAAAATGTGGCGCATGATTATTATTGCAGCACATCTATTTATTTGGTATGAATTTCCTGACATCTACTGACATTCACAATCACTCCCCTACACCTTCTTGCATAAAAAAGGTGTTGGGTAGATGGAGGCATTCTACAGAATTCAGGTCTGGATTCGGGTCTAAATCATGAAGCACTTCAGTAATGGTTTTGATATATTCGATAAACTTGGACTTTTGTACATGAGGCAAGGACCAAAGCCCTTCAGTGAGGGTATGTTGTACTTTTCCATCTGATTCAAAGCTCACTCTCTCACGAAGGTACAGGTTGAAGAGGTCACCTGTGTTTGATTTGGGAATTATAAAGTTTGTCCATGAATTAAATACGAAGGCAAGTCTACAAATGAAACAGAGAGGGCTTGAAACTTAGGTCTGCTTGTAAAGTGCATGTTGAAAAGCCATTTTGAAAGGCATTCTAAAATTTGCTCTTATCTTGTTGCCAAATCATCAGTGGTTTGACCCACATATCAGAGTTTTCCTCAAGAAAAAAAAAAAGCTTCAGATGAATCTATTTACGTAGGAAAAGGTCTTTCAAAACAACTGCACAGGGGCCAGGATCAACATCTGAACACGAGCTGAGTTGTTACATTTTTAGAATTATTCCTTTCATTAGAGGCATGAGGGATATCTCAGGCATCTTGGGGCCTGATTCAGAGTTGTAACATCCGAAACTAGTAATTGCTCCGTTGGGTGAAATCCTGCCTTTACATGTGCAAGGCTTCTAAACCCAGCTCCTTTCCAACTCTAAGGAGGCAAGCCCACCTTGCCTACCACACTGCCTGTAGCAGCTGCATTGCTGAATTGTTGTAGTTCAGATCTTCTGCAAGAACAAGACCCCCAATCAGGGGACCGGCAAACTTCTTTCCATCTGGTTGCTGCCTTTTCATTTAGGCAGTGAGCAGGGGTATAAAAATAAGGGTGATTGCTCAAGCAACTGCACTGAATGCCCTAGAGATACCCTGTGTTGAGTGCCTTGTATGTGCCAACTATTTTCTGAGCTCTTTGCTGCAATTAGGTAGCGGTGAAGCATCAAGGTAAGGGAAAGCACAAACTTTTGTGAACAAAGCAAGCACAACACTAGGCAGGAGGACTGCAAAGCGGGGGTAGTGGTAGTCTGGACCTAGAGCAAGTGGGTGCCTACAGAGAAAACCCTGGAGGAAGTACAGCAGAATTGGGCTGCAGGGTGTCAGTACTAAGAATCTTTTCTTTACTGTTTCAAAAAGGTCTTTTAATGAAAGAAACCTCTGGATCAGAAAATGCAGCAGTCTGAAATAAAACATTTTGTTTGACTTCATTCTCTTTCCAGTCATTCATGTGCTTTCTGCATTCCTTCCTATGCAGGGCCTCAGTGTTATCACTGCATGTGCAGTGATGTTGCTGACTTGGAAACAATATGGAATTACATATAGCACTTCTGCAAGTAGATCATCTGAGGTGCGTCCTTCAGCAAGCGCACCCAAGGAGCCGGGTGCTTTATCTCTGTGATTTGGGGCAGAGCTGACTCCCACTCTAACTTGTGCAGTCACCACTGGCACCTCTGTGACCCTTGAGAAGGTTGAAGTAGCCCTCTCATAATGTCACCTCTGTTCCCAAGGAGTGGTGATAACCCTTCCCTTGCTAAAGGCTTTATCTGGACCTGAGAAATCCTATCGCACGGGCAAGTGGTTACAGCATGTACCTCTCCCGCTGGAGATCTCCATTCAGGGTGTTTGGTTCCCCCATTGTGAGTACCCTCCCCAGCACACCAGTCTGGCAGGGCAGAAGGATGGCGGGCCACCCAAACCTTTAAAACATTTTGTGCCTATTTGTAAGAAAGCAACAAGGAGGATCGTTAGGAAATCTTTGCCAGACGGGAAAACTCTTCACCAAGAACTCTAGTAAATCTCTAGCCATGCGGAAAAAAACTTCCCTTATGTGAAACTGTTGTCAACCAGACTCCATAATCTGATCGCTTGCTCAAAGAGAAGGTGTTGAGCCCTGTTTCTGGTCCTCGACAGAGCGGTATAAACAAGGCACAATTTAATTAAAGCCACTAGAGCAGCAGAGGGGAAAGCCCAGCATGACCGTGAGGAACATCTGGCTTGATGCAGTAACAAAATCTGGACCAAATGGGTTTCAAGCATCTCCCATTTGCAGCTATTTCAGTCTGTGAAAAGATAGCCAGCATCTATAGAGCTATTCCTGAAATGTCTGAAAACTAAGGCCACAATCCCTTGTGAGAGATCCTACCGAGCACAGTGCTGTACGCACAGACTTTGGAGTACTTGAGCCCAGTAAAGCATCTAATGGGATCCAGGATTTGCCCTTTCCCTGTCACTCAGGAACAGCTGATTTCATCCAAATTAACTGTATTAATATGAAAAACTTCTTGCTGACAAGTGTTCAACACTGAGATTATTTAAAATGCCAGCTAAGATTTTTTTTTTGTGTGTCACTAGGCTGCATTGCCAAACGTCTCATCACAAGAATGCCTCAAAATTAATGTAAAAAAAAAGAGTAACATTTTTGGCACGGCAGGGCTTTGCAGCATCAGAAGAGAGAAACCTTGGAGGAAGCGAGACAAACACACAGCTGGGAGCTGAAAAGGCTTCACCGGCCACTGACCGTGCCCATCCCAGACGATTTATTTGCAGAATTCCCAGCGGCGGGAGGCTGTCGGGGCAAGAGGGGCTCGGGGGTGGAGAACCCAGCGAAAAATGGCTCCAAGCAACAGCCTCGCAGAGGGACAAAAAAAGCATCCTCCGAGTAACGACGCCAGACGTGGGGAAGCGGGAGGAGGCGTGTGGTGCGGCGGGGAGAAGAGGGAGGAAAGGCCGCTGCTGCTGCTGCTGCCATGTAAACCACCCCGGGGCGCTTTAACTTTCACGACGTCATTTAAACCCCCCCTGGAGCCGCGGAGAGAGGGGAGCGGGATGCGCCGAGAGCGCCGGCCGCCGGGGCGCGCGCGGGGGGGGCCGGGGACGGGGCGGGGCGGGGCGGAGGGAGGGCGGGCCGGGGGGGGGAGGAAGGGGGAAGGTGAGGGGGACGGGACGGGAGGCGGAAAAGCGAGAGGCGTGCATGGAGCCGCGCCGCGGCCCCGCTACCGCCTAGGGCAGAGCCGCAGCGGAGCCCCTCGCACGGCCCCCGGGCCCTGCTGCACCGAGAGCCGTTGCACGGCCCCCCGGGCTCTGCCGCACCGCGCTCCACTGCACGGACCCCCCGGCTCTGCCGCACCGCGCTCCACTGCACGGACCCCCCCGGATCCCACTGCCCCGAGATCCGTTGCAGGGTGCCCGGCTCCCGTTACACGGACCCCCGGACCCTATCGCACCGAGATCCGCGGCGCCGTGCCCGGCTCTCGCCGCACGGACCCCACCGCCGCGGACTCCGCCGCGCGGACCCCCGGACCCCGCCGCACCGTCCCCCCATTGCAGCCCGCCGCCGGAACCCCATCGCACCGAGCCCCCCCCCCCCCCCCCCCGCTGCACCGGACCCCCGCGCCCCATCGCACGGACCGCCGGTGCGGCGGGCATGGCATCCGGGAGCCGGCCCTGGGGGGCCCTGCTGCTGCTGCTGCTGCTGCTGCCGCCGGTGCCGGCGGCGTGCCGGGCGGGCGGCGGGTGCGCGGGGGAAGGCGGCCCGCTGGAGCCCTTCGACGCGCTGTACGCCAGCGGCGTGGAGGCGTACTACGGCGGCGACTTCGCGGGCGCGGCGCGGTGCCTGGAGCGGGCGCTGCGCAGCCGGCGGGAGCTGCGGGCCGCGCGGTTGCGTTGCCGGCGGCGCTGCCGCGGGCAGGTGCGGTTGGCGGCGCCGGGTCCGGGCGCCGGCGGCGACCTGCCCTTCTTCGGCTCGGTGCTGCGGCGCGCCGGCTGCGTGCGGCGCTGCGAGGAACCGCGCCTGGGAGCCGCCTCCCGCCACCGCGCCGCCGAGGAGGTGCGCGCCGACTTCCAGCGCAGGGTGCCCTACAGCTACCTGCAGCGCGCCTACATCCAGGTAGGCACCTCCCGCCCCCCCTTCCCCCTCCGAAAGGTTATCCGCTCTTCCGTCCTCCCGAAACCTCCCAGGTGTGGTGTGTGTGTGTCCTCCCCCGCTTCCATCTCTCTCAAGCCGCCCGGGCGTGGTCCCCCCCTCCATTCTCACCGACGCGTGCGGTCAGCGGTCGTGGCCTATTCCCGACACAGAGCATCCTGGATGACAACTCGGACTCTGTCCAGCCTTGGCTTACCTGTGCTTCTCCTGGGTTGCTTTTTGGTTTGGGGGAGCGATGGTTTTGTTTGTCTTTTGGTGCAACCTAGTATAATGCCGAAAATGATCTGCCTCAGTTTGCAGAGAAAAGCCCCCTGAAACCCCCCAGTAACACCCCGGTGCCCTCTGCCAGAGGTGTTTCCCTTTCAGACAAACTGAACCGATGCTGTGTTCCAGGAGCTAGGAGTGTGTGCAAAGCTGGGAGGTATATAACCTCTGCTGCTGGGATCTGATGGTCTTTATCCTGTTGTGTGATATGAAATACTTTGCATAACACTGTGCAGTCAGTATTTAGCAGCCGCTGACCTCTTCAGCATCATCCTCTTATCCCAGTAACTTCTGCCTTGTAGCTGCTACCTTCCCTGAGGAAAACGGTGTTATTCTTTGAATTTCCTTGCTAAAAAGAAGAAAAAAAACCAACAAAAACCCCCAAACACCCCACGCCAGGATAGTTACTGGTATTTTTCTTTTAGTTCAAGACTTGTGCTCTGTCAAGCTAGGTACCTGTAGTAAGTCTTCCTGTTCATGACTAGTAAGGACAGAAACTGTGGGAATTTTATTTCATGCCAAGCTGAATGTTTAAAACAGTTCTGGAACATTTCCCTCTGGATTTCTGCTTTATTTGAGCACACTTCTAACCTTTTAGTTGCTGTAGGCAGCTTAATAGGTGAAGACCTGCACAGCGGAGCACGGGGAGGGTGATCCTGCTGAAATCCATTTCTAGTTGGAGAAGCAAACATCTGTCCCAGGCAGTGCCAGTGCCTGTGTGCAGTGCCTACACAGCAGCAGATCAAGGAGGCAAATCATCAGCTACTGCATTTTAAAACCTTTTGGAAAATTGTAGCTATGTTACTTCTTCTGTACTTCCTTTTCTGCCATTGCCTTAATGTCATTTTTACAAGTCAGGGACTAGAACTGCATTGGCTTAAACTCTGGTGTCCGTGTGCTGCATAGAGTTCCTGAAAGAAGTCCTGGGAGTGAACTGGGACTATAATTTGGCTCATATGCGATCCCAGTGAAGGTAGCAGAATTTTCCTGTGGTCCTGACCCTGAAGGATGCTCTGTGTAACGTCACCACCTGTGGGAAGTGACACTAAATTTGTCATGCTAAAAAATTAAGTGATTTCTTCTCCTGAATTCAAAGCCTTTCCCAGAGTCACAAAGGTTTGCTCATGTCCAGCTCATCAAAAAACTTTCCTCTAAATTAGGGAATGGGGTTTTTGTCTCCCATTTCAGTAAAATGGATACACAAAAATCCAGATGATTTTGGGGGTATGGTCTGTTCTTCCATTTCTGCGTCTACTGGGTCTGAGGTTTTTATTTTCCTCATTTTAAAATGCATTGTAAACTTATCAAAGTAATGTGTTGAAAACAGTCTTTTTTCTTATGTGTGACTCAACTTAATTTGCTTTTGTAATGTCTGATGATTTTATATTCATGCTAGCACTTTGATTTTTCTACTCTCTGACGGAGTAGCGGATGTTCTTGCTATCTGCATGGATGCCCGGGTTTTGGGCACTGTAGCCAAGGGAAGGTATTCTTTGAATAGAGCTGTTTATGTTTTAATACCTTGTTCTTTAACCCTTTCTGATGCTCTTGGGTTTTGTAAGCAGCACTCTGATCAGCTTTGTCCCACAGAGCAACCCGTAGTGGTTTGTCCACATCCTCACCTTGCTGCCGCCTGAGCATGAGCTCTGTTCCCAGGATTGCTCAACAAGTCTGTGCTCAGAAGAAAATGCCCCACATCAGATTTGCCTGCACTTGCGCAAAATATGAGGTCTAATTTCTAGCACTTACACACACTCGGATGTGGACCGTTCCCTCGTGCCAAGGCCGCGTGCCAAGGCTTTGGCATGTTCCCGGAGGGTTGTGATGCATCGGCACACGCACCCTCCAGGGACACCTCGGCTGCAGCATCTGCTCAGCCTTGTGCCTGAGAAGGGGAGCTGCAAAGTGGGGCTTGTGCAGAGCCCCCCTACCTTGCCGTGGGTGCGTGGGCAGCCTGCACGGCTCCAGCGGCGGCTGTTTGACCCCCCTGTTTTGCTCCTTGAAACCGAAAAGGAAATGAGACGAGGTTAAACATCCTGCTGCGTATCCTGTCCGGCCCCAGCCCGGACTGCGTGGGGAGGCCTGGATGCTGGGCACTTGCGCGAGGTGCCGGCCGGGCTGGACAGACGGCAGGGGTTGGTGGTATTTGTGGTTTGAGAGAGGAGGAACAGCCTGGAATGTGCTTCCCACCTCCCACTCCCGCTGACTTCGTGCTTGTTTGTTTCTCAGGAGGGGAGAAACACATCCCTCCGGGAGGGAGTGACAAAGCAAGGAACAGATAGAAAAAATCGACGGGTTTGGCTCTTGTGCAGTGCTTTGAAAAATGGTGCTGAATAAACATGAGCTAATAGTTGCAACACTCCTGTGGGGTATGAAAAGCAAAGGCTTTTAGTCCTGCTGGACAGATGCACAGGCCAAACGTTGGCCAGGACCGTGTGTGCCTCTGCCGCTTTTGGGGCAGCAGAGCCACCCCGTGTGCTCTGGGAGCAGGCTGGGGTCTTCTGAAGACCACTGTTCCATTTCATAGATGTGATCTGGGTGGTTTTGGTGACTCTAGCATGATGTGAGGGGAGACCGTGGTGCACTGCAAGACTGGCACAGCTTGTGGACTCAGCTGAAGGTTTGTGTGGACTTTGGGCTCTGGATCAGGCCTCTGAGGTTGACTGCAGTCTCTGCAGAGACTGGAGACAAATTGCGTTGAACAAGCAGACCAAGTCCAAATGTGCTTGCAAGTCTTTGCAGATTCCAAAAATGTATTGCAAGTACGAAGACTCCTCCTTTTCCTAGGAGAGCTGATGTTTTCAGGTAATTTAGAAATATACTGGGTACAGCTAGCTGAGGCAGTTAGAGTGGGATGGGCTTTGAGAAGATGTGGAAACAGAGAAGGTGATGAGAACATGGGATTTAACTCTTGTAGTGCATGTAGTGGGCTCTCCAGCCCACAGATAAAAGGTGCTTCAGTGGGTTTCTGATGTCACGTCCCATGGGCAGAAGGGCAGTTTGCCTTATGCTGGTGGCTGTCTGCTGTGCGCTGGCTGCTTCGTCTTTGTCAATGAAATACCCTCTAGGCTTGGCAGGTGGGTGTAGGGGGGATCTCTTTGCCCTCTTAAGTATTTTATTAAT
The DNA here is from genome assembly GCF_900496995.4 of Aquila chrysaetos chrysaetos. NCBI lineage: Eukaryota > Metazoa > Chordata > Aves > Accipitriformes > Accipitridae > Aquila > Aquila chrysaetos. Next base: position 13,630,883 of record NC_044013.1, on the reverse strand, counting down.
CACATCCTCCTTGCTTTGCTGCCTTAGTCATCTTGTTTCTGTTAAAACCTAGCCTGCAGGCCATGATGTTTCTAACCCCTCTTTTGGGGGAGTTTTCTAGCTCTGAGAGTGAGTGGAGAAGGAGGAAACAATGTATACCGTGGGAACGTTTGCTGGCCACGAGCTGCTGACTCAGTAGCCGTGTTGGAACTTGCTGCGGACGGTCTGCCATGAACCCTGTGACAGAGCATCAATTCCAGTCCCCATGCTGACTCCTGCAAGTCAGCTTGGTCCAAAAGTAACAAGAAACCTGGAAAAGTTGATCGCTGTATCCATTGTGAAACCAGGTCTTGCTTCTCTTCTACCCTACTAACCCCTCCCTCGAGGTCTCTTTCCCTTGTCTCATCTTTGTTCACAACCACAGCATCCCCTGGCCTGTTTGCTGGTCTGATCGCTATAGCCCATTTTCATTTTCTCTGTATATTGGTGTGCTGCTACTGAGCACTTGCTCCCATTTTGTAAATGCTGACTCGCAATGGTCTCATCTTCCCACTTGCCTGCAGGCCCTGTTGCACATCAGTGAATTGTACGTATGTAGTCTGTAACCACCAGCCTTGGATCTAGATCAGGAAAAGCCTTTTGGTCTGTGCTTGGGGTTTAAAACAATAAATGAAACAAGTCTCCAGCATGTAGGGTATTGCTTCTCTCTTAGTAATGTCAGATCATAGGTGGAGCAAAAGGGGCAAGAGTCTGACTATATCTGGCTTATTCTTTGTCTTGAGTTCCCCCTTGCTGTGTCTGAGATGTGCTTCAGTTCTGTTATCATGATTTCATGTGTTGCAAGCATAAAACAATAATGTTTAGGTTTTCTGTGTTGTAGGAGAGGCTGTTTATTTGTTCTTTAAAGCTGTTTCTTTAAAAAAAAAATCTTTTTCTGGTCACATAAGCTTTATACAAGCAGCTTAATCTTTTTAGTGGCCTTGTTTGGGGAGAACTTTGACTTTGTACCGTTATCTTCTCTGCCGGGTCTTCCACGCTGCAGCTGATGGGGGGCAGTGCTAGAGGCACCGCTGGGCACGTGTCCTTGGGTCGCACTATGCTTTCCTGCCCACCCATGCCACCAAGATTTCTGAAATGCAACACAGACACAATAATGACTTGATAAAAGACCATAGGAGGAAAAAAAAAGAAACCAGAGTGGGAGTCCAAACTTCAGAAACATTTGTGATACAGTTTATTGCCCTACTCCAGTTCTGCCTTTGAAAACTCCCTATTTATGAGAATCCAACTCAAGGGAGGAGACTTGGTACGTAAAACCAGGCCTCTGACCACTCCAGACTGATCATTCTGTCTTCTGCCAGTGCTTACATGAGCTTACCACCAGCCATGCTTGGGCATCTGTCTCGCAGCGCCTGTAGCAAGCCTCGGGATGGTTGTTAAGACCTCTCCACCAAATTCTTTCCACCTTGAGTAACTACTCACTGCTGCCCATCTCTGTGCTGTTGCACTGGGCCAGAGTCTTTTGTCTCCTTGACAGACATCTGGATTACCTACCTAGGGATCACAGTGATTTCACTTACGGTGTCTCGTGGGTAGTGACACAGAATAACATGCAAAACCCTGCTACTTAAAAGTCTTTGTGGGAGCAGCCTACTGAGGCTATTTCTCACCACGGTCACCACCTGTCCTGTGGGGTCGGTCTGGTTGGTTGGTCTTGTTTTTATAGGATTTATATGACACATCCTAGACAAAGACCTATAGTAGGACTGTCAGATAATCATTATTATTTGGATTATTACTATTAGCGGTGTTTATTTATCTTTAATCTTAAGAATTGGTATTACTGAGATACTGGATAAATAAATAGATCCCAGAATTAATCTCTTGGAACGTCTCTTTATTTAGATTTTCTGAGAGAGCATTCCTAGTCCTCACCAGAGGGTAAATGTTAGTGCTCAGAAAGTTAACATTATGTAGACAAAAATAAACTCAGTTTATGGGATGGAAAACTCTGAGTCTTGATGGTTGGGTCAGTGTCCCGGGTTTTGGGCAGGACTAAATATCCTGCCCTAAATCCGGGACACTGACCCAACTGCCCCTGCCCCTGTTCTTGCCAACCACTTCAAATGAAAAGTTTCTGAAATTTTGGGTTGAAAGTATTATCAGAGGGGGAAAGAGGTGACCCAGTGATTTGATACTGACACTAGCAAATGCAGCCTAGGCACATGTTTTTGTGGTGAAGGTGAGCTAGCAGTTGAAACCAATGTACCAAGAATTACACTGGACTCCCTCGCCGTCTTCACTGGAGACTCAGTCTTGACTTTTTGGGCTTGACTCCAGGCTGGTGCTGTACTCAAAGTTAGACTAGACAGTTGTAGTGACTTTCTGCTGGTTTGGGGTTTTTTTGTTGTTTTTGTTTTGTTTTTTTAATAAAGCAAATCCAAAAGCAAAACTGTGGTGTTTGCAGATTTCCACATCATTTCAACTGATAGTAAATTAGCACAGCCCTGCTCAGCACCGCTGCAAATCAGGACACAACCAGTTAGCACAAACTGGTCTTAGACCCACCAAGCTCATTTCATACAGGCTAGTAATCAGCGATTTGATGGCCAGGGCTACTTTTTTGTCTTGCCAAATTCCTCTTTCTCACCTTATATCTATGCAGTCACACCAGGGCTCCAAAATATACTGGTGGCAGGTCCCAGCCTGTGAAATTTCTCAGTCTTTTGGAGAAAAAAAGGTAAGCCTGGATTCCTCCTTATTTCTTGGCAACCCCTGGTGCTGTGGCTTGGATGATGGAGAAGACAGTGGTGTGACTCACACAGTTTCACTGGATCTTTTGAGGTCTTGATCTAAAGTCATCCCAGTGCATGAGCTAGGTTAACATCCCAACTTGGGCAAAACTGGGCACCAACAGCGAGGGAGAGTCCATTGGCTTTGGAGAACAGACTCCTGCTGCTGTGCTGTAACCTGGGAACCTGCCCCTTCCCTGTTCTTTTATCTCCTTAGTTCCCCATGTTTTTTTGCACCTTGCTCTTCACTTGTCTCAGGATGGCTTCCTCCGCTGGCTGCTCCTCGGCAGAGCCTTGCTGCTGAACTGCCCTGTCCATGTGCCGCGTTGCGCTGGGATTTGTTAAATGGCTTTTTGCGCTGCCTGTTAAATCTCATCCATACGTGCTAGCAAGCTCTGCTCTGGCTTCTGCCGAGTCCTTTGTTGTCCTTGGCCACAGAAATAACTAATGGCAGCTGATAATGAACTGCATGTGAATGAGCAATGCAATTTAGCCCTGCTAAGCAAACTTATGCCCAGTACTCACTAGCTGTGCCTGAGGTTTCAGCAAGGATTATTCCCATTTCCTCGTACAACTGGTGATTTCATCGTGGATAGCGTGGGCAGTAATGAGAAACCATCGTGTCAGTAACTAAGCCATTTGCTGCCAATCTCGTGAGTGTTGCAGGAGCCTTGCTAGCAGGACTCTGGGCTCGAAGCAGTGCTTGACATCTGGAGCAAGGGATTCGGGGGTTATTTATCTTAGTTTTTTCCTTTGGAGGTGGTATGAATTAGTCATTGTGATTGGGTTTGTTCCCGAGGAGTAGGGACCCCTGTATTCTGCACATGGCATATTTCCATGTGTGTAGTCTGGACCAAGGCCAGGCTGAGTTTGGATAAATCGATGTGAACCCAGAGTGACCCAGCTGAGGGCTGTGGCGTTTCTCTGCCTTTACACTGGGGAAACTGAGATCAGGATTTGGCCTGTGCTTTTTAACAGTAACTGATGGCAGGAAGGAGGGCGCAAAGTTCCATGGATGCTTTTGTTTCCAGCCAATGTATCGGCAATAAGGTATTGACATTTTTATTTCTTGGCCATGAGCTAGTGATGAATAATGAAGGCAGGGGGTCTGGCTGTGGGTGGGTTCAGGCAGCAAAGAGCTGTTCCTTGTCAGCCTGTACCTCCCAACCAGTCCTCCTTTCCATGACAACTGGTCAGTTAAACAGACCCTCCAGAGCTGACGTCAAGGGTCAGGGATTTGGTCACCAAATAATTATAGCAACAAAAATAGCATCCCCTCCCCACCCCTTCCTTCCCACATGCTCCTGCTGAATCCCGGCTCATAAATGTCCTTTTTTTCCTTTCTTGGATGGGAAGCAAAGCCCGCATGTATTAGCTGGAACATATGGCAGAGTTTGGCTGCAACCCATCGGTTGTGAAGGCCAAATACTCACTTGTAGGTTCTTGTTCACTTAAAAAAAAAAAAAAAAAAAAAAAAAAAAGATGAGAAAAACACGTTCTTTCAGGATAAGATGAAGGGCTGAGTCTGTGCTCAGGCTGAGATGGGAAGCAGATAGGGTGCGGGACAGCACGCTGACCATGCTGTCTTGCTGAGGAATGTGTCCCCTTGCAGTGCGGAGGTGACAGGCTGGCCATTGAGAGGTGGTCTAGTGGCAGCTGCCACCACCCTCTGCCCCCTGCCCTGATGCTGGTTCTCAGGTCAGGAGGAGTTTGCAGACGGGCTACTTGGGAGAATGTCATTAGCACCAGGGCACAGGGCAGCTGGGAGGTTTTAAATGTGGTGTAGCCATGGACAGGAGAAATTTCTGGCTTCGTAGCACTAAAGGTTTTATTAAGGATGGGAGGAACATCTGGGAGATGGCAGAAAACCCTTGAAGGAGAAGCAAATGAAGTGACGTTGTCAGAAATGGACTGCCTGCACCACCAAAATGTACCTCTGTCCCAAAAGTTTCACATCAAGGCACTAACATCAGATTTGTGCGGTGAATGGCTTCCCTGGATGTGCTGAATGACAGGGGCTTCTACGGGAGATGCATTCAGTGCTTGAAAACTGGGATTTAGGTCCAAAGCCAAACTCATGTTTGCACCTTTAAAAAAATCTTGTTTCCACTATAGAAAATTGCATCCTTAGGGTATGGAGTTATAATTTGGTAGCAGATCAGAAGCATGTTTTGGGGATGCTGTTGGCTCCAGGGAGCAGTGCGAGGTGCTTTGCTGCCTCTTTCCCATCACCGGGTTTGCTCAGGGTGAGACCATGCTGTGTGCAGTTGCCCTCCAGCACACACGTGCCCGAGCTATCCATAGCATTGTGAGTGTGGGTACCACAGCGTGTAGCTGGTATAAGTGGTGTTGGACACGACATGGCCGTCGGGAATCACTGTGGCTGCAATAAATGGCAATTGATGGTAACATGGCTGCTCGCTGACCCTCACGAAGCTGGTGGGTTTCTGCCCTGGCAGAGCCAAACCTTTGCTTGCCACCTCGCCAAGTGGCATTGCTTCTTCCTTTGCATGGAGATACTTTGCCAGGTCCTCTGCTCCTCTTTGGTGGAAAGCCACCCTGGGCCTTGCACATGCTCCTCTCCCTCCCAGCACACAGGGGTTTTGCAATGGAATTTCAACAAAAAAAAAAAAAATTGGAAAAATCACAAAAATGGTTGTTGGACACCAACATGCTGCTTTTCACCATGATTTTTCCAAACCAGCTGCAGTGGTGGCCTTGATCTCACATCGTGTCCTTGCAGAAAGACGAGCCTGAGACCGTGCTGTGTCCTGTCAAGGTCAGAGGCAGGAGCACTTGAATCCGGAGAGCCTTCTGCCTGCAGCTTTGCTGCAAAACCAAAGAAGGGTGGGCAAATCCTGGGTGGGAGTATTGCAGGTGGGGCACTGCCTAAACCCACAGCTCTTTGAGGTCCCGGCTGGACGCCCGAGGGTGTGATGGGGAGATGTGCTGAAGTTCATAGCCCAGGGCTGTGGGTGCAACTTCTTTTGAAAATGGAGCCAGCGGTATCCCTTCCCAGAAAAGATCAGTGTGGTACAGAGAGAAAGAGCTTGGAAAATATCCTTCAAAATATTTGCTGAAGGTGTTGCTGTGACTGCCCAGGGACTGAAGCAGAGTCTGTTGGTTCCCTTGCTTAGAAAGCGCTGTTTTTAAAGTGGTTTTTGCCAAGGCACTGCCTGTTCTAAGGGTTATATATATTCTGGGGCATCCGTGTCCTGAGTTACTCTGTCTCTTTGGAAGCAGATGAGGAACTGCAAAGTTTCATTGAAATAGTCTGAAAGGAAGAACATTGACTTGCGGTATGTTGTACTGTGCTGCTGCTGGAAAACACTTACCTATCCACAGCTGCCAGCCTCATCCAAAGATCTGTGATTGAGCAAAATATTTCAGTGATGGGAAAATGCGTCATGTCTTATCCCCATTTTCCTTACTTATAGAGCTGTGTAATAAGTGCATTGGTATTCCTGAGATGCTTCATTGAACAAAACTTTTCATTTTGTTCTTGAGAGTCTTTGTAGGGGTAATCTTGGAGATGTGTGGGTACATGATAAGGGATTACTTTTTTTTTATGGACCCTATTAAACCTTATTCTATTTTAAGGAAGCTAGAATTAGTTAAAAAACATTATTTTCAGAGAATTCACCTTACCCATGTCCCTTTCAGGTGCGCTGCAAAGCATCCTACCTGCCAGGACTGCTAGTCTCTGTATCACAGGGGCTGAGAACAGACAGGAGTTGTCTCACATGTGGACAGCACTGATCACTGGGAAGTGTTTGCAGGCTGTTAAACAAGAGTTGTGAGATGCACTGATCTCCAGAGGTGGGTGACGGAAGGCTGTTTGTTTAGAGGGGAATCACATCGCTGTTGGGAAAGGCTTTTATGGCTTGGTTGTGTTCCCGAGTCCGGCTGATGTCTCCTGCTGAGAGCAGGATGTTGGGGCAGGGTTTGCTGCAGCCTGAGCGAGTGGTGCTGGTGCATCTTGTGCTACGAATGACCGTGGTGTGGAGTCAGCACACTGTGTGTGTGTAGGCACTTCAGGATGCTGCAGTGACTGCAAATCCCCGTTGTGGGCTGCTGGGGAAGCTGCTCTGCAGCCTGGAACTGCTCCAGCACTCCCACTCCTGGGGCAGGCAGGGGGTACCCATTTCACACAGCTCCGTGGTCAGCATGGTGCAGAAGGTGTTAAGCTCCCCCAGGTTGTCTCCAAATGGGCTCAGCTGGGGGATGAGTGGGCCAGAATGCAGCCCCCAGCACCAGCATTGCTGGTGTCAGTGCGGACTGGGGTGCCTAACAGCCAACACAGCCTCCTCAAGCAAACAGCATGGCAAGAGTTGATATTGCTCTTGCGTTTGGTCACTTCTATTCCCTTTGCTATAAATACTAATGTCTTTTGGCAGCTGGTAGTTCCCCTTATCCCTTGGTTGGCAGTCTCACTGTTTCCTTTAACATAAGCATTGCATCCTGGTGTCCAGATGCTGGTGGCTCTGCTGCTTCTCCAGAGTTGCTGCTCCGGGGTCAGTCTCAGACTCGCTGGCTGTGACTGCCCGTTCGAGTTTGTCTCTTCCTCCAGCCAGCTGCCTTGGCTCACTAGGGTACTGCTAATAAAACTTGATTTCAGACTGGATCCTTTTATAAGGCAGGCAAATAACAAATAAAACAGCAGTGCACTGCTTTAGGAAGCAGTTTGTCCACTCAGCAGCTGTCAGCTGCGTGTCCCTTCTGTACAGCTCAGGCTGTGCTGCAAGCTTCTGGTAGCTCTCCGCCACCACGTTCTGCGTGTTGTGAGGATGCAAAGGACATCCTCAGGCTCCCAGCCCTCTTTACATCGGGCAGTCAGCCCCAGCAGTGCCCATACAGCTTTGCCTCTCTGATTTGCCTGCCTGCTCTGACTGAGCTGCCCATGCATCCTTCAGTCCCCTCTGCCCGGCTGCTGTGGCAGACCAGCAGTGCCCTGTTTTATCCGCCTGTGCATCCACTGGGCAGTTACTGAGCTCTAGGCAGCTAACCCTGTTTGCCACAGAGTTCCTTCCCCAGGTAATGTCTGTGCCTGGCCTGTAGCCTTCAGTTGGGTTACAGCTGAAGCCCGGCTCGGGCAGGCTTCATTGCAGCGCTTTCGCCTGCATGGGGGAGCTGAAAATGTTGCACCCCTGGCTCCCATCAGCACAATCCTCGCACTCTCCTGCCGCTTCTGTTTCTGTGTGTTGTGCTTTCCCGGCCATCCTTCCTGCTGCTCAGGTTTGCTCTCCGCCACCCAAACTGACTGAATCTTTCTCTCGTCTGAGCATCCCCAGATCTGACTGACCACTGTATAAAGGGGCAGATCCTATACATACTCAGTGCTTTAATGTTGGATTAAGGTCTCATTCCAGTAGCCTCAATGACTTGGATGTAACTAAGGCACAACGTGCGACATCACTGCCTGGTTGTTCCCCGGTGCCCGAGTGGGTAGTTCAAGCCTGGATCATGGGAAGGCTGCAGTGAGCAGAGTGAGAGGAGGTGCCTGGGGGAGGCAGCTCTGCAAGACAGCAGTTTGTCTGTCTCTGTAGCTTGTACAAGGCTTGTAGCTCCCCGGCTGCCTGGGATGTGCAGGAGAGTTTTAGTTTTGGCAGCTGGACTCTCCAGTATGACAGCTGAAGCTCAGGGATTTGAACTATTCTATGATTCATTGAATGTTCCCAAGCTCAGGTCTGAGCTTGACAAAAGAGATTTCCCCATCTTGGGGGACTCATTCCAGCCTGATTGCTGTTTGGGTTTTAGATGTTCAGCAAAACAGTCCCTCGAAAATTACTTTTGCACTGTAGCACAAGGCTTCCCACAGTGGTGTTTTTAACTCCAAATCACTGTTATTTTATTCAGCATACTTCTGTTTTCCAAATCTATTTTTGGATCCTTGCTGTTAAATCTAGTTAGATTATAGACTCCTAAATAAACAATTTTTAGCCTCTGATGTTTTTTGAATCAAATCAAACCAGGTAGAGGGACCTGAATAATCATTTGCCTGGACTTTTTCTTTGAAAGTTACAGCACTTAAAGCTGTCAATGAATTGCCAGCAATCAGTGTGCTCAGTTATCTTGGAAAATGCAGTGTAGAAACCATACTGTCCTTCATGATGCTTTTGAGAAGTATTAGATACGAAAGGTTTGCATGCTTCAGGCTTATTGTTTACATTCCTGTTCCTTTGCTGTTATTTTACGCAGTGGAAGTTACAGTTCAGCTCCCAAGTGGAACCGTCAGTGGAGTCAGGCGGTGGAGTCAGTGCTCAGAAAGGGCTCCAGGTCCTTAGGGATCTTCTGTGCCGCTCTTTGGGGTTGCTTTGGTATTGCAGCCAGCCTGTGCTGAATAGCAGTCCTGCTAAGTAGGATTGACGGTTGTGCTCTTGCATGCTCTAGGTGTGCATCATAGGCCTTCTCACACGCACAGATATGCGTGGAGCTGGGGTGATGAAAAGGAAAACCCTACCTGTGCTGCACACCTGAGGTGGGAGGGACTGCTCAGGTGTAAGGGCCAGTAACGCTTGGCCCTGTGAGTAAGGGATTATTTCACTGGGCTCAGAATGTACTCAAGCCTAGAAAGAAGTGTTTTTGGGAATTGATCAGGATTACTGTGCCAAGTGAAGTAGTACATTGGTGTAGCTATCAGTGCTTCTTGGTGCCATGGTATAGCTGGGTCAAAAGTGCATTATATGAACCACTTCACTGTCCATCTTATTTAAGCTACTTAATGCCAGGTTTGGAGGTTACCCTCTACTATTGAAGGAGGAGAGCCAAGCGCAGACAGCTGAACTCTCAACCATATTTCATTTTGCTCTGTTTGCTCTTGGGGGTAGGAAAGATACAGTTTGGAGAAAAATAAGGAAGGGAGTAGCTGCTTCTCTTTTCATAGCGTTTCCTATGTGCCAGGAGGACCATCAGGCTTTTTGGAGTTTATCCTTGTAGATTCTCCTGTTGCAAAACTGCAGTAGATGTAGGCTGTGCTATACTCTCCCTTTTGTGTGCCAGCAAGCTTCACCCTCTGCTCTTATATACACTTAGTGCTTTAGCAGTCCTGAGCATGGAGAACTAGATCTGTTTTTACTTAGCATTAGGAGTTGTAAGGCAGTGCTCAGCTATCTCTTGTTTCAGAGCCAGGATGCTGCTCAGTGCAAGCAGAGACTTTGTCCCACCAGTGACCGGTGACAACAGAAGGATGTCAGTGCTGGGGAATTTCAGGCAGAGGTATGTATCACATGCTGCTGAAAATAGCATGATTTGGAGCCTTCTGAGTTGCACACTTTGGTTTTGGTCCACCCTGAGGACAACTGCTCTGGCTGCCAGACTGCACTGTAAGTTGGTGATGGATTTAGCAGAGTGTCCTCACACGTGTCTGGATTAGAAATCTGGTCATATTAGCAATAAAACTTGCTGGTTTATACTGTGTAATGGCATAGGTGTATCTGTCCTTTAATCTGAAAGTGCTGAGCTGGAGGTTGTTAGTATAAATGGAAGGGAGTGTGACCTAGCTTACGCAGAAAGAAAAAGAGTTAGCCAAGTTGGTACTTATACTTTCTGTGGACTTATTTCAGTTCTAATGGCTCAGGTTGATGCCCGATGACTTACTAAAGCACAACAACTGCATTGTGTGTTGAACCATGTATTCTGAATACAGTGTGTTGGGTTTCCATTCTGCACAGCGCTCAGGTGCGATCTGGCAGACCTCATGCTTATATGTAGCAACTGCCTGATGGTCCCAACTGTGTTTTATTTGGGAGTGTGTGTCCCAGACAAGGGCTGCTGTGGCCATCAGCAATAGTTTGTGAGGCAGAACAGAAATGGCTGGGTTTGGTCCTGCCCAGCACTCCATGCCCTGATTTGCCCATCTGCGGAATGAGTTTGATGTGCAGTAATTATACACCAGGCACTTGGCATTGTAAGACATAACTGACATCACATGTTTGGAGAGTGTCAGATGCGCTGCATGACATCTGTGCACTGCGAGTGAGCTCCGACGGGAATAGCATGCATAAACAGCACATTAATTAAAGATGTCCTGTACTGCAAGAGAAAAGCCCACTTATGGAAGCGGTTTGCTCAGAGTTAGTAGTGCTGCCTGGCTTATTAGCAGCACATGAGCTAACTGTCGTCTCAGTGGAAACTGATCATGCAGCAGTATGAACAGTCACAACTGTCCTACTTAGGAAAGAGGAGACATACGTGACAGCCGTGCGGGTCCAGGATGGGTCAGCTTCAGACATGACCCTTTGTTAAAGTTCCTTCGCAGGGAGCAGTACAGTGTCTGTGTTTCAGCAGCCCAGCACTCCATGCAGCAAACATTTGTGGTTAGGTATTCCTCATTACCTTTGCTGAGATCTTTTTGACTTTGGGACCTTCAGTATATTTTATTCCAGATGTTTTTCCCTAAGCTGCTGCTGCTGTTTAAAGGGCCCTCAAAACCTGATGACATCCCTGGGATCTGGGGGAAATTGAGCATCTCGTATGAGTGTGAGCCCTAAATTATTACCAGGCTGCAGAATAATGGTTCTCCTTGTTCTGGGCCTTTACAGCCTGATAGGATCACTGTAGGAAACATGATCCAAGGGGTTTTTTTGGAGTGGTTCTTGAGTTACAAACACTTTCTGGTTGGGACCTGGACTGAATCTGGAAAGCCAGCTGCCTTGTCCAGGGGCAACAGCTTTCATTTCACAGAGCAGGACGCATCTGGCCAAGGATGAAAGGTGAAGTGGGGCTCTTCAATGTCCTGAACCCAATCCCATCCCTCTGCAACATCACCACACCATGCCATAAATCCCATCCCATCCTCACACCACAAATGCCCCTGGGAATCTGCTTTGCACCTCTATTTCTTTCTGCTGAACCTCATCAGCAAAACCCCTACAATCAGCATGAGCTAGTACAAGGAGAGTCAGACCCATCTTCATAGCCCAGCCAGCCATGGGGCTGAGCAGGGCTGACAGCTCATCCTGTCTGCAGCTGTGCTGCTCGAGGAAAGTTGCTGAGAGTGACTCTCCCTTTGCAGCAAGACTTCATCTATTTTTTGTATTGCCTTGCTTTAAAATAAAAAAAAAAAATCACTGCTGGAAAAATAATTATTTCAACATCCATTGAGAGATTTTTGGAAAGTCGATTATTCTGCTTAATTTCAAATCCATGGAGTGAACTGTAATCTCAGCTCTGGAGCATGTTTCAGTTTGTCTTCCTCCCATGGGAGAGTCAAAAGAGAAATGCGAGAAAAGTGGGGCAGGGAACAGAAATGGCAGAGGAATCAGGGGAAATGAGTCACAGTGTCAAATGTGCTTCGCATACTCCAGTGCCAAACCAGAGGAGGATGTCATGAGGATGCTGTCATGTTGTGGGGCACTCACCTGTAGCAAGTTTTGAGGAGGATGAGTAGTGGTGGGATCGGTTTGTTTTGAAAGGAGGAATGTGCAAAGGTTGGATTTGAACTTCTTTGTGTGGAAAACTGGAGCAAGAGTTCATGCTGGGACTGTAGCAGCCAGGCAGGCTCTGCTGCAGCTGGGAAAGAGGGAGCTGATGGTAATATCTTGCAGGGTCTCAACCCTGCACAAAGCAAACGGCTGTCATTCATATCTTTTAACTTGTCAGGTATCTTGTCTGTGTCACAGTTTTGAAGGCTGTGTGGCTTTGCTTCCACCCCCGTAAAGCCCGTGTGCCAGGTGTCTGGCAAAGCCAGCACTATCACGTGGGGGATTTGGTCCTTCCCCCAGGAGGGACAGGTCTTCAAGGCCAGGTAGCTGGAGAGGTTTAACGAGGGGTTGCTCTCAGGTAGCATGCGTCAGGTTTTCCTGTCACTGAAGCATGTCCAAAATTTAATAATTTATTTTTTTATGTCTAGATCCCAGGAGAAGATTTCATATTTATAATCGTTCTTTTGTAGGGCATTGGTCTTCAGCAGCAAGCGTAGACACATTTCTTTTCTGAACTACAGTTACATGTATTGTTACAGAGGAAAATTCACAACAGAGCTGATTGGTCTTTTGATGGCTCCCAGGTTAGCAATTGGGAGCATCTTAGCCTGTTCATAAACACCCTTTCTACTACAAAGTGAGGATTTCCAGGAGCTTTTGGCTTTTGCTTTAGCAAAAGGGATATGCTTACCTGGCATGTGATGCAGTACCCCAAATTCTGCTTTGCTTGAGACATACATCTTTGTATCCAGTTACACAAGTGTTAGTATCTTAAACTGCTCTGTGATGTCTTCTGCAGAGCTGTGCGGGGCATCTTGTGGATTTGGGAGATCTCAGAGCTTGCTTGTGCATAGACACTCATGTGCACTCATGGGTGCAGAGCTTTAGGAAAGAAGATAGCGGATGTATTCCTTAAATCCTTCAGAGTTCCCCACTGGAAGAAAACTTGGCAAAAATACGGCATCCTGAATTTGTAAATGTTTGCTTCTTTGTTCACATTTGCTCATATCCCCAGAGGAATGAAGTCATTTATTTGATTTGCCCTGCTGCTTCACACTCCTACTTATGAATGGTAGGGAGCAAGACTGCGTGTATGAATAGCCTGGCCGCATGTGGTTTTGAAAGACGTGTTCACTTGCACATTAGTGTCCGAGTAGAGTAGCTGGCTCTGAAATCCTATCAGTAAGGCTTTTGAGTAACTTAAAACCTTTCTAGTAGATGCTTAGAATTTCTTCCACTCTGACATTGTGTAAGCCCCTGTTGAAGTTTCATTGCCTCAGTAACCACAGAAAAGCAGCCAGCCTTTTCACTGAAACCTTCTCCACAAAGGTCTGGATTCATTTTCTTTTTTTTTTTCCTTTTTCCTTGAATGCAGAGCACAGCTTATTGTAGATTAAATACAGGGTAGAAGGCCAAGATCCCATATGGATCTGGGTGGCAGTTGTGCTAAAGGTGGAGTACGAACGTGTCTTGTCCCCGGCTACGTCTGTGCAACTTTGCACTAAATATGGAAGATGACCCATATAATTTTCAGCATAAGTAGGATATTCAGTGCTTTCTTTAGAGTAGCTTATAAAAGACCAGTCCCAAACAGCTGCCGTTTCATGGGCCATTCTTGGTATTTTCCATGCTTTAAATAACTCCAGAGCTTCGTGTCGTGCTCTGGTGGGAGCTTTCCCCACCTTTTCTCTAGAAGTTGTTCCAGAAGCTTCTGTGTTGCTTCAGTGATTTGCCACTGGGTTAGCAGGGCATCGTGGCGTGGGCAGTCACCAGATTTCTCTATCACTCCTTCTCCTGGGTGCAGGTTTCTCGGCAGAGGGACTTCAGCCCTCCCCAGAACGGCACATGTCCTCCTCGGTGCAAGCATCCCCTTCCTGCGTTCACCACCAAGCCCTATCAAGGTTGCTTCCAACCTGACTCCTCCTCCTACTGGTAACATAAATCAGAAGAATTACCCAGGAACAAAAAATGTGGTTTTTTGCCCAGCTTTTTGTTCTGGCTGGTTTCACACCAGCAGACAGTGACAGTGTATGCCACTGCTATGTAGAAAGTTTAAAATCTCGTCTTAAAAATTTTAGGCAAACCTCTGCCAGCTGCCAATCCATGGAGCTGCTGAGGACTTTTTCATGCTGTGGGATACTGCTAGGACTTGGGAAAGATTTTAACTTTTGCCTTTTTTTCACTTTTTTTTAAGTGGCCTGACCCCAAACAGCTGAAATCAGTGGCAAACTGAACATCAAGTGAAAAAGGATTCTTTATCTGAACCCTCTGAACTCTCAGTTTAAATCTGGCCAAGTTCCACTTGCTGACGCTTGGAGAGAGGCAAAGGAAAAGACCTTTTTAGACACCAGGCAATGCATTATATGTGCCTTCCCAGACACTCTCATTTTCAGTTCTTTTTTTTATTCAAACACCTATAAAATTAAGGGTTTGTTTTCTTTGGCACAAGATCATGCCTATTTTCGGAAGCATCCAGAGCTGCTCCGAATGCTGCAGTTACTGCTGCTAGGGGAATCGGTGCCAGGCAGCTGCTCTTCATTTTTAGGGAATTTAAGAAAAGTTCATAGTGCTTAGCTGGTGTTTTATGTTTAGTAAAGCCTCTGTTTTCTCCCCCAGAGGTTCATTAATCACACCATTTGTTGCTTAAGCAGCAAGGTAGCAATCAGACAGAAATGACTGATGTTATTTGCTCATATCTGATACAAAGTTGTTGGGGTATGAAAAAAAGATGAGAAGATTTCTCAGTCCTGAGAAAGAAAAGCTGTTACTTCTGTCTGTGCTGTGGGGGGTCCAAGGCAAGAAGCTTACCTTAGCTGAGCAAATGAGCACACAAAGCTCATCTAACAGCTTTCCTCTTTCACGGTGGGGATGGCTTTTTTTTTTCTCCAGCTAATGATTTTTTCGTGTGTAATCTGCACAGAGCCAGTGTGTGATTCTGCTCCATGCTAGCGGATGGGATGCTCAGAGCCGGTAACAAGCATACAAACTTCTGGAGTTCATGGACATTCACCTCAAAGAGCCTGCAGTGCTTGCAGTGATGTGGTAGATAAGTTACTGAGAGTGTACAAGTTCAGCAAGGTGAAAGGAGGAACAAGAGTTCCCTGCTCTTGGTTTGTGACTGTGGGCAGAATCTGCTGCACATCAGACATTCACCACCCCAATAAAATGAAAAGATATGAAGAGGCTAGAAGTTTGATCATGTGCTTTGCCACAGATCACACCATGACTTGTTAGAATTATTCAGTTTAGAAGACTAAAAGGCCCCAGTAAATTGCCTTCCATAGAAAATTAAAAAAAAAAAAAAAAAAAGCAATGTATGACAGAAAGGTAGCAATGGCAAATGGACTGGCAGGGCTGCTCTGTGCCCTACTCCAGACAGCATGGGTCTCTCCAATGACCTGAAGTCCATCCCTCATTCTTAATTTTTAAATTAATTTCAGTCATGTAGGTACAGCTGTTCAAATTTCCGTGCAGGAGGGAAGTTTTGCTCTACATGTTTTCATTGCAGATAACTGCAGAAGGAAGAGGCTTCACCGCACCGTGGGGCTCAGGCAGAACTGTGTGTGTTGGCAGGCGGACAAGAATTATCTCTTCATTAGTGTGGCAGTACATTTGCATCCGTAACAATTAGCAAGCTCTGAATGTTTGATCTAAACTTGTTGTGGGGCAGCAGGTGTGAATTGCCACCTGCAATTCGTGTTGTGTTTCTTCTGTATCTCCTTCCCATGCCAGATGCTACCTGGTTCATCAGCACAGCCACTTGTTTCCACCCTGTGCTTCTGGTTAGGCCTAACCAAATCCACAAGTGGGGTGTAAGGGGGGAACAACTCTTGGTCTTTCTTTAATATTCCCAAGACAGAGGTTTGCCAAGTCTTTCGGTGGATGCCAGCATTGCCACCGGGTCCCTCTCTGCGTGATATGCAGAAGACAGGGCAATGAAACCATTTTACCATAAAAGCTGTGGTGCTAGAGCTGCTTCCCTGAGACAGCTGACATTTCACACTCCCTGCTGAGAAAGTCTTGCTGTAATCTGCTAGATAAGGAAAGTATTTTTATTTCACCTCCCTTTCACCTCTGAATACACTGTTTGCTAAGAATCTGGCTGTGCCACAATGGCACATTTTTGCAAGGGGAGGAGGAGGCTCTCCATTACCACAGATGTTTGTCTTATCCCCTTACAGCTTGCTGAGTCAAGCAGATGCAGCCCAGAGATGACATAGGTTGTATCTCGATCTTTCCAGGTTTTTCCACCCTTGCAGACCTCCCAGCTGGTCATTGTGGTTTCAGCTAAAAATAGAATTAAGGGAGTTGATTCATCTTTCAGGGAAAGAGCAGAGGAAGGACCTGGATTTTCATGTCTTTTCCATGCAGGAAGCATGGTTGATCCTATGGCTTCAGGAGCTCATCACCTGAAGGCTTGCAATGTATGGAATCTGGGAACTGCTTCCAACTCTTAGCCCCTCACTGGGATATGGGGATTGCTGTACTGGCACTGTGTCAACAGAAGTGACACTGAATAGGTCAGAGTAGAAAAACCAACATGGCTTTGTCTGGAAAGTCACAGAATGGATGAAACTCTCACCGAGAGCCATTTGGTCACAACATTTTGAAACCAGGAGCCTGCGGTTTAGCGTCTTGTCCTGTAGGAGAGCAACTAAGTAAGTTTTCAGAAGCTCTGAGTACTGACAGCTGCCATGAACCTCACGCTGAAGTTCCAGAGGCAAACATTGGCGTTGGCCTCTTGGAGAGCTGATCGCCTTCCTGCTTCAACCTTGGGGAGTCAGGACACTTTCTGGCTGTGGTGTTTCGGGCTGTGATGCTGGGTGCTGCCAGCACCTGGAGCTGGGAAACCTGGCTGGGCTGGGAAGTTACTGTGGTGCTGATTCAGAAAGGCAGGTGGGGAGGATGCTAGAAGATGCCTGTATTGTGACATTTGTCCAAAAGAGCTTGTTTCTGGGAAGAGAGTTGCCATACTTCTTTCACAACTTCAGTTATAAGCAACCAGCCTGGAATGGAGCCTGAAAATGTAGACAATCATGGGCTTTTTCATTCTTGGTTGTACACAGCTTCTTCATCTTGGCCCTTGAGAAAGGGCAGAGCTCTGGTTTATTTTCCAGCTCACAGCCAAGGCAGACTAGTCTCCTGGAAACTGGATCTTTGCAGAAGAAAAATGTGGAGGGTGTTGGTTTGTTTTCTTTGCCATTTATCTTGCTGGAGAAGAGGAAGTGAAGGACTGGAAATGAGACAGGTATATCAGCCCCTGATTAATGTGAATTGTCTAGTGTGTTTTGGGATGAATCCCAGTTTCCTTTGGTTATTTTTATCCTAAAAGGTGTGAAGTGCTAATCTGAATTTCATCAAGCGACTTGTTGATGCTTCTCACGCAACAGATGCTTCAGCTGAAATGTCTCAGCACGAGCAAACAATGAGAGGGTCTACGGGTGCTCTGGGGGAGAGCAGTAAATTAGGTTGAAGCTTGAGGTACCAGCCGACGAGAAGGCTGATGAAGGCAGTGGTGCATGAGTGGCTGCCTGCCTGTGCCTGATGCACTGATCTTGCACTACAGATTGATTTTCTGCTCCTGTGTTTTCAAAGATACCCATGACATCAGTCAAGCAACTTTTTTTCATCTTTCTCTTTCCCGGGTCTATACAATAGGGTGCCAAGGAGCAGCATGAAATCAGAGGTGACACTGCCTGGCTGACGCAGGGCTCCTTTGACTTCTGGTTTCAGGAGGAGGCAGAGTTGGAAGAGAAGCAGTTTCCCACCTGGAATTTCCTGTTTGGGTGCTGGGAAAGTTGTTAGGGATTCCAATCTTAATTAGGAATTTTTTGTTTCAATTATAGATCCTTTCCAGATAAACTCGAGCCTCATACCAGATGTGTCATAAACTCTTCCCTGCAATTCTGCTCCTTTGAAGCTCCTTGCAATAACACACTATGGACGTGCAGTGCAGAAACCACATTTGGATTTTTCTAATGAGAAAACCTATTTGTCTCAGGCTTTTTGTTATTGCTGTTGTTACTCTTAGTAACATTATGTGCACTAGAAAACAGATGATTAATGGTATGGTGGGAGGGGGAGGTTTGTTTTTGTTTTTTGTTTTTAGGCAACTGACACAAAAGCAGCTGTATCCAGTTAGAATAAAGGTCCCTAAGAGTGGCCAGCACTGGACAGTCAAGGAAGGACAGAAGAACAGCAAAAACGTTGTGACACTTGCTGCAAATGCTCACCCAGCCTCCAGAACTGGTGGCTGTGGGGCAGCCTAGATCTGAGGTTGGTGTCTGTGCCTGTGAGAGCCTCCACTGAATTTTTCCTCTATGAATTTGTCTGCTTGCTTTTGAACTTTCATAAGGGTTTTGCATGCACTGCCCCTTCGAAGTGTAATGATGCTCTGTGTGAAGACTTGCCACCTTGCCTTTGGTCTGAAATTGTCACCTCCATCCTCTTGCTGCCCTTCATTGTAATGTATTTGTTTATTGGTGACTCAGTCAACTCCTTCAGCAGTCTAAAAGTTCTTGAAAAAACAGTAAAAAAAGAAGGAGGAGGTGTCACAGTGTAGGTGATGCTAGTTAAATTGTCCTTTCATGCAGATGATTGACATACAGATTTCTGTGTTGTATTAATAATGTGCATGTGTATTTGTGTGGGGGAAGGAGGCAGGATGGGGAGGTTTGTCGGGTGGAGGGGTCACAGGGCAGTGTGGGAAAACCAAAATGCCAGGAGAAGGCTCTGTGATCCACCCGACAAACCTGCAACAGCGTCTGCTGGGAGCTGGAACCGGGCAAGTTCAGAGCACAAATAGGATGCTTATTTTCAATATTAAGGGCAGTTAGCAATTGCAATGTTTCATTAAGAACTAGGGCAAATCGTATGTCCTGGGAAATTTTCTGAACTAAAAGTGCTCAAGATCTTTCAGAAATTGAAATTAATTCTGAAAAGTCATAGATTCGTGTGAAGGTTGGGTTGGGAGGCACTTTAAAAACTTACCAAGTCCAACCACCTGCTATGAGATAGGTACACGCTAGATATTTGTCAGATGTGTTTTTAAAATCCTCCTGAGAAGGAGAATCCTGAGTTCCCAAAGGAAAATGTCCTTGAAGTTGGGAACTTTTTTTCTGATACCTAGATAAACATTTTTGCATGCTACAAAGTAAGCCAGTGGATAGACCCTAGCTTCTCATCACCTTTCTTTTTATATATCAGCCTTTTATACATTTGAAGGTTGTTTTCAGCTCCCCTCTCAGTTTTTTCAAATCTAGCTTGAGAAAACCCACTACTTTCAATCCTACCTCCTGGACCAGACCTTCTAGAGCCATTTTATCTCTCTCTTCCTTCCAGCCCCTGCCTCAACTCTGCTGGATTCTGTTTAGCTTGTGTTCACTTTTCCCAACGCATAGACCTTGCATTTCTTGCTGCTCATGTCCTGCAGTAGGACTGCTAAAATTGATGTTATTGTGAGATACACTGTATGCAAGAGCAGCCCACATTCTTCTTCTTATTCTAGCACTTCTTACATTTCTGCAGAAATCAGATTATTTGCCATGCAGGTGTATCCTCCATATTTGTAAGTCCAAGGCTGGGTTAAAACTATGCAAGGCTGAAGAGGGATTTTTTCCTGGAGACGAGTGCTTGTGGAAAGGGCTCTTCCTACTGAGGGACCTGTCACAGATACAGACCAAGGGGGGGTGACGCCTACTCAAGAATGCTGACAGCAAGTGCAAATGAGCAGATGTTTCAGAGGTGATAGGACGGACAAAGGCAGCATTTCCTGTTAGAGATGGTTGATTTGCTGAGGAAGTTGGATTCGGGGCCAAAAGAGCAAGAGCAGAAGAACCTTGTGGGTGGTTTCTTGTGGTATTTTTCCAGAGGAGATGCTGATTTAATACTTCCTGTTGTTCAATGTTGCAGTGGGATTCTCCAGTTCCCAGGGCAAGAGAGTTCACAGTGCTGAGCCCTTGCTTAATGGTATGCAGTGCAATGGCTGCATGTGCTCTGCCATGCCAGCAGAGGTGGGAGATGCTGGGTGCTGCTGCCTGTCAATCAGGTTGGAAAACACTGCTGAATTCATAAGGAAGGGTCTAGAGAGCAGGGGCAGAGCTGCAGGGTATTGCTCTGGAAGCAGATGGCATTCAGGGAGCCTCCTGCCTTGCTGGGAGCTGGTTAACGGGATAAAGTCATAGCACGGGGTCTGAGCCAGCTACGCAGCACCATGAAGCTGCAACTAGTGTTGAAGACACTTAGTTCCTTAGTGTCTTACTGAGTTGCCTGTGGTCACCCTTACAAGCAAATTCCCCTCCACTGGGTAATGAATTATCAGATCCAGACAGAGGAAGTCTCTCATCATTCTTCTCCTCTGAGGTAACTCAGATTCTCTGTAAATTAATTTGTTTTACAAACTGGAAGCACAGGATACAAGAACAGTGGGTAAGAATCTCCTCCAAGTAGTACTTAAGTGGATAGAAACTTAATATAGGTCAGATTGCTATGCCAAATTCCAACTATCCAAATTGGCGAGTGGACTTTCTGCTTTCCTATATCCCTCCTCAGATGTAAACATCAATAAGCAGCTCAACCCATGCGTCTCTATTACAATCATGTCTATGGATAAAGCCCCACAGCGTATGTGCTCCTTCCCTTCCCTTCCCTTCCCTTCCCTTCCCTTCCCTTCCCTTCCCTTCCCTTCCCTTCCCTTCCCTTCCCTTCCCCTCCCCCATCCTTGTCCTGTCCTACAGTGGAGTTAAAGTTCATTTGTTCATGGCTGATCACATTTTGTCAGCCTTCCAAGCAGCAAGTAGTGCTTGGCAGGGTGATGCTGAGACTGTGTGAGCCAAAAATTATAAATACATTGAAATTAAGCTTGTATGCTCCCAATTTCAGTTTTTATAGGGGGAAAAAGTATTGCTTCATGTTACAGAAGGAAAGTGGAAGAAGTGGAGAAAATCCAGTGCTTCAAGCAAGGTTTAATCCAAGAAAGGAATCCAAACAAGTGCTGTCAGCTTGTGGCCTCTACAAACAGAGGCAATTCCGTAAGAGGACGTGAGCTCTGCAATGTACTCCTGTGTCCGGGGACTTGGCTCTGCTCCTGCTGGAGTATGGGCAGAAGGGGCTGGTGATAACTTGAAGATGCTGTTTCCAAAATGAGGAAGCCTCCTCAGGAAGATGGATTAGATGACAAGGCCCCTTCACACTGATTAGGTAAAGATTTGGGGAGGAGATGGACAGGAATGGGTGTCCTCCATAGATGACCTCTGAGAGTGGTGACAAGTCACAGAGAGGAGGGTGCATGCAGGAGATCCAATCTGGAAAGTTCTTCCTATAAATTCTGGATTGCAATGAAACCTAAGTGGGAGGAGGGCACATGTGTGTGTGACATTCAGCCTGCAGAGTTTTGGGACACTCCAAGGTCATTCTGGAGTGTTGACTACCTGGATTTATGCCTTGGATGTAAACCACCAAAGTTCTCACCAACGCATGCCCGTGCTCCATGGTGTCTCAGTGCCTCACTTGTAAAATGAGGCTTGTAGCTGTAGATAAATTCATTGTATTTGGAAAGTCTCATAATGCATACATATTAAAAAAGGACAGATACAAACCTGCATAAAATTCTGAGTGAGAACTGTTGGAAAGAAATTTTAGTAGGAGACAAGCAGTGATTTAAGAGAGAGACGATAGTAGGGATTATGGGAGAGTTGAACTGATATGTTCCTAATTTGTTAATTGAAAAAAGATCCTGTGGAGAAAAAACCCACAGTAAATTTGTGTCAGGAGCTGGACACTGACATTTAAATACCCGCTTTGGTTTTGCCCTATGGTGTGAGATAGCAACCCCATTCAGCAATATGTTCTAATTAATGTGTCAGTACCCTCCTCTGGAACACAGAGATCAAAGGCTTTTAGAAAATGCTTCCTTCCCACATGGAGGGCTATTCCTAGCATTATTTTTGGAACTGGGGTTACCAGAAGTTTTCCAGGAAGAAAATTGCAAATCTCAGTGCTCCGCGGGCCATCTGCTTAATTTCTTCTTTTTTATACATGAGACATTTTGGAGCCTGTACCTAATCAGACAGTCGTGTTGACTGATTCTGGCGTGTCACAGAACAAACACGTTGTAGCCTGGACCAGATGTGGGGAGGCTAATGAGGTGTCTGTAACCAGAGTGTGAAAACCTGAAGCTGCAGCAAAGGTTTGGAATTTGATACCTCTTGAGGTAATGGAAATTAGTGCTTTAGGCAGAAGAGAGAGTGCAGATTTGGGGAAAAGTGCTATTAAAGGCAATGAAGCAGTACATGAATTAGAAATGAGGGATGTTACTTTGAGACTTGACTGGCTAGAAAGTGAGGTCCCTGGAGAAGCTTTCATGATGCTTCTTTGTATTTGATTATTTTCAACTGCTGAGAAAACACAGCTTGCAAACATGTAATTTAAATCCATAGTCCGCTTTCACCTGGAGCATGTTTTTGTGTCTTGCACCGAGAGGCTGAGCAATGCTTGTGGGGATTGTGATCTGAGTCTCTGTGCAGGGTCTGGAGCACAGGAGTGGGTGCTGGTTATGGCTGGTTATGAGCTGTGAGAGGTGATACACAGCCACTTCTCTACGTTGGTCACATGTAGATGGAAATGGGGACGGTTAGAAAAAGAGACTCTTTTGGAAGCTACCAAGGGATGCTGGATGTTCTTCTGCCTTGGCAGGAGCAAGAAAACTCAACTTTGCAGCTGTGTGCAGTCCCCTCAGACCACTATTGCTCATTTTGATGTGTTTTGTCCTCCAGCCCTGTAACTCAGAACTGTTGGTGACCATATTTTTCTCTTCACTTGATCTTTTGACATCTCCCTTGGAGTGTGACAGCCTGTTGGGCAGCACAAGTGGCAAGGGCAGAACTAGCCAGTCTCATAGCTACAGATGTGGCTTTGCCTTCACCTCACTGGTACTGGATCCTTGAAATGCACATGGTGGGGCACGTCCCACACATCCCTGGATAGCGGGGAGTCTGCATGCCATCATCTCAGAGCTAAGGCAGGTCCTCCATGCTCCCAGTACCCATTACATCCTTGGGAACTGAACCCAGGGAGTGGTACCAGATGGAGCAACCTGCGGAGTGCAGGACATGCAGTGCATGCTGTTGCTCACGTTGGCAGAACCAGGGCTGTCCAGTGAGGTGACTTTTAATCTGGAACTTGCTATTTGGTGTTTCCAGTGATTTCAGGCTCTAAAGCCCTCCCCGTTCCCTGAGGTGGGATTCCTGCCCTGCCAGGTGTGCTCTCAGCATAACACGGGTGTTGTTGGCTGGACTGGGGAGAAGCCGCTTGGGGCTGTCCTGGGGCTGCCAAACTCCCCTCAGATCTGTAAAACTGCATTTAATTTTGAATGCAAAATTTTTATGGTGGCATTCTCCTAAAATAGCAGGGAATGTTTTACCACCCCTTGGAAATAAAGGGAAAGCCCACATAGCTTGAGGTATCTTGCTAGCACCCAGGCGTTGCATGTGTTACCACTATCTAGACAGATAGGAATAACTATTTTAAATCATCCTTCTTAGTTTAGGGCTTTTGCTTTCCTTTGGGACAGGGCTTTTCATTTATCTTCCTTTGGGAAACTCCATATGTTTGTTTTCCTCTGGCCTGTTTGGCATGTTGAAGCAAAATGATGTGATTGACCTTTAAGGTTGCAGATGAAGCCTAGTTTCTGATCCTCGTTAATTTAGGATAGCTGCAGGAAAATCTCAGAAGCACTATAGATATTATAGATGAAAGCAGAAGCTGAGTGTCTTGAAGAAGTTCAGCACTTTGGAAATTTGTAAATATTCAGCTGAGAGAGAAGTGGAGCATGTGTGTGTGATTTACTGGGTGTCCTTGGCAACCTTCGCCCTTATTGAAGCAGAGGAGGAACAGCCATTACTTTTTTTTTAAAAAAAAACAAAACAAAACAGGAAATCTTTTTAAATTTTGCTTGCGGCTTCCCATAACACATAGGTTAGATGGCCTTGCTCTTATATCCCAGCAAAAGTCAAAGGCATGGAGAGGAGGCAAAGGAGGCAGAGCGGCAGTGCTGCCTGAGGACCCGTGCCGGCGCGGCTGTTCCATGCGGCTGCTTCCCAGTGGATTACAGCCGGAGCCGAGACGCCTCGAACGTCGTCCTCCAGGCATCGCTTACTTTGCAGCTGGTGAACGCTGTCTGTGGGAGAGTCACTCAGCATTTTTCTCAGGGATTTTGGAACATGTTTTCAGCACCACGTGGATCACGTGGAGTCCCTGGTTCCCGGTGGAGTGAGGAGGAAAGCTGGGTGCAATTCCCTGCCAGTGTGACCGAGTCCTCCCCTTCCCCCTGATCTGCTAGGTCCCTCCCAAGGAGTTTCTGAGGAGGGGGCAGCAATCTCTGAATTCACCTCCAAAGGACTAGGGAAAAACAGCCTCTCTCCTATGCAATCTGCTGTAATAATGTCAGCCCAGAGTCTGTGGGACAGACAGGTAAATCCTCCAAGCCCGTGCCGAGAGGGACCACTCCATGTAACTGGCTTTTGCTGGCTGGGTTTGTACAACATTAAATATTCAGCGAGGCTGTTCCTGTTACATCTCCTGGGCTCTGGTTTAACCATCAGACAAACCCCTGCTTCTTGCAGCATCCCTGCCTGCTCTCCCTGCCCCTAAGGAAGTTGAGGCTCTAATGGAGCAAAGCCACAGCAATTCACTCGAAGGCATGGGGTAATTAGTGACAAGGCTGTTTACATATCAAGCTTCCTCTTTCTGACCCAGTGATTTGGCACTTTGAACACAGCTGCTGGTTTAATGCTGAAGCCAGACTTTTCCCAAGGAACAACAAGCTCGGCTGTGAGAGAACCGCTTGAAAATGTGTTGCCTAATTGCTGTTGCTTAATTAAAGGAAAGAGCATGCCAACTCTGCATTCTGGCTATGCTAGGGAAGGGAGGCAAGCAAAGCTGGGGGGGGGGGGGGGGGGGCGAAAGCTCAGAGGAAGCCTGGAGCAAAGTGGTTTTGTGCAGGTCTAAATGATCTGTCAAATGCTGCTGAACTTTTTCACTGGGCTGCAAAAGCTGTTACAAATTTTTCTTTGTCCTGTCCCTTCTTTTCTTCCCCATACAGGTCCAACTCTGAAAGCCAGCAGCTTGCTACGGTATAGATTGGAAGGGAAGGTGTTGGGCTTAACAAGTCCTGGAGGTTTGTTTCTATCCCCCAGGGTGCTTTGAGCATGTGGAAAGCGGTTGTCCTGTGGTAGCTAGCATTTGGGCCAGCAAGTCAGCATGGAGCAGTACAGCACCATGCAGTTACCTGCATGGATCTGCAAACACTAGGGTTGTGTTTGCATACTGCTGTGCCCTCAGCTGAGAAACACTCCAGGCAGAACTTGTTTCAGCACAGCATCCTGGAAATGTGCTTATTTTGTCCCAGCTGCATTGCCCTGGTGTCTGGACTGAGCAGTCCCACTACTTCCAGGTCTGTGGTTAGTGTGTCTTACATACGGTCATGTGTCTCTGCACCCGTGGGATGGACATACCTGGTGCTTCACCATTCTGATTCTTTGGCTCTTAATTTCATAGGATTTTTTTTTTTTTTTTTTTTGGTAGCCTTTTACTACCTTGTGCTACTGGACTGGACTTTGAGGTCTAGAGGTAGGAGAGGCTTGTATAGTCTTGGTCTCTTCACCGCCTGTGGAGGGGTCCTCTCCTGGGAAGCTGGAGGCTGAGCATCATTGGCCTGGCTACGCTCTCCGGTGGGAAGTGCAAACAGGAAGGTGTGGATGTTCAAATTCAGTAGCCAGCTCCCAGCCAGCTCGTTTGTAGCATTAACCATCTGCTGCAATGGAAAGGCCGTGTTCAAGCAGAATATCCATATGTGGGTCTTGGATGACAGTGAAATGAGTCAGGGTATGAATGAATGGGTGTACTCTTTTGCTGCCTGGAGGTGAATATGTGCAGCTCCTACCCTTGCGAGTTCAGAGAGCAGTTTAGATCCATCTGCAGAAATGTACTGAGCCTCTGCAGTGGTTAAATGGCTGTTTAGACTTGGAAGAAAGGATCGGAACATAAGATCAAAGGTAGATGGATGAGGCTGTGGGTCTCTGCCATCTGCTAAATGCATCGCAGGTAGCAGGGCTGGCTGTGCTGCAACATTAAATTCCCAATGCCTCTTGCAGAGGAGAATTCCCATTGCCTGCATTACATCGCAGCCCAAGTACACAGGCTGCGCTGTGCCGCAACAGGGTTTAATTCTTTTTCCAGACCAGCTTTTAATCCACTTATTTTTCAGTAGGCCTGTTTGAACATAAATGAATGTAATTAAATGTGTGTTTCCCAGTTGGACAAAGGCAAAGTAGAAGGTGGCAGCTGGCCTGGAAGGAGGCACAACAGCTTTGAAACAAGCTGCTGTGAGGTGCTCTGATGCTCTTTTTGGAGTTAGTGAGTATCCAGTGAGGAAGATGCTGGGGAAAATGTGGCTTATACCTATATGAATTGCCTTGATCAGAATCTTCCTGTTTGTTGCGGAAGTGTGTGGGACTCGGCAGGGGAAGTGGTGAGAAAATGAATGTCTTTGAGATCTCAGCTATTGCTATTGCATATTCGTGGGGGCGTGTACATGTCGTGCTATTGCTGTAGATCTGTTGCAGTTGTATCATCTGATGAGGTGCTGAGCAAAGATCTCTTAAGGTCAAGGGGTATTGGCGTCATTCAGTGTTTTGCAGGATTTGACCCACATCAGTAAGCTAATGAGATACCTCAGCGTGTGTGTGTTATCACTCCAGGACACCAATTGCTTATGAAACATGGCCACCAAACTCCTAAAGGACACTGCCAGGTGACAGAGACAAAATGAGGTGAAAAAGACCAAGTCAGAAGTCTTAAGTTTCTTCTCAATTATTTCCTCACCCCATTTTTTTTCAATTCCAGTTAAACAACATCTGAGCTTTCAAATTAGAGGGTTATTGTAGTCGTGTTCCTTGGTGCATGCAAGAATGGGTCTGCACCTGCGTCTGAGCACAAGGAAGAGGCGTAGTCCTACCCTGTTCTTTTCCAAGAACCCAGCAGTTAGCAGATTTACAGGACAGAGGAAAATCTGCTATGGCCAAAAATAATTCCTCCTCTGTGACCAACTGGGAGTGGCTGTCTGGCTGGCCATCACATCACCACTCACACCATTGTTTGGCTTGAAACCTGGAAGGTGGATACGCTGTCAGGTGTCACCCTTTTTGAAACATGAGGGTACTTTCTGTATCCTACCAGCGGGTTCAGCCTAAGCTGAACATCCCTTTACCTGCCATCTCCTTGAGGATGTGCTGGGAAGTGTGTCTTTTGGTAATGCAGAAGTTGCACACCATGCAAGGTCCTCCTCTACATTTACACAGAAGTTTTCAGGGGTGTAAGAAGGAAGGAGCTGTGGTTATGCCTTCCCAGGCAATGTTGTTTGGGTCTGTTCTTAGCTGCTAGTTATTACAAAATATTCAAATCTGCTTGCTTCCACCAAGAAAAGGAAACTTCTTGGAAGTGCTGCTTCCCAACTGCTGCTTGCCTTCATGTGGGGGGTATTGAAAAAATTGTGGGTAGGTTGCAAGTTTGTTATTGATGTAGGATGCAGGAGGACCCAATCAAGATGTGAAAGGGAGCATCTAGGTGTGAATGCAGGTAAATTTTAATTCTCACGCTGCTACGAAGGCAATTCTTCATTTCATGCTGAAGTGTGTGGTAGATTGAACTGGACCAGCGGGAATTCCCTCAAGTCCTTTGACTGATGTGATAGTGGATCTCAGTGCCTGCCTGTGATCAGATACAAACCTGAAGCCTGCTATGTGGACCTAGGAAAAGGAGTCCCACAACATCTGTCCATGCAGCTGGAGTTGCTTGAAAGTACCTCCTAGAACTGAATTTTTGGTTTACTTGCCCATCATTTTGGGAGGTGAAGTGGGATGTAGTTTCAGTACCTGAGTTTAGTACTTTCAGAAGAAGACTGTGAAGATTTTTTGATGAAAATCCTCTGGAAACTTTAAAGGAAAAAAGCCAAAATTTACTATCAAATCCTCTCCCGTCCTCCCTGCAGTGTTCTCCAGCACGCTCCCACTCAGGTTGGCACCAGATCAGTTTGATGCTGGAGGAGGCTCAGGGTACTGCTGGGAACAGGTCAGTGGCCAGCCTGCGCATGGAGAACGTGGCATGGACGCAGGTTCAGCTACTAGAAGGGAAGGTAGCCTGAAGGTTAAGGGATAAATAAACTGTTGATACCCCTAGAGTCCACTGCTGGCTGGTGGAAGATGATGCGTGTGTCTTAAGCTCTGGATTTCTTTCTCTTTTCATGGATCCGATGCTAAAACATTCATGCACACTGAAGAAGCAGTGTTAGGGTCATTTCTCAGGCTGCAGAGGACCAATTTTGTTTCAGCTGGTGGCCGGCAGCTCCTACCCATCAGTGGAGCTGGGAGAAGGAGCAGGAGCAATGTTTTTGAGTTTTTGGCGATGTGGAGTGTAGCTGGCTTGCTCCTTCCCTCCCCACAGCAGCTCAGTGGGGACAGAAGCTGTGCTCAAAGCAGTTTGCTCACCCCCATGGTGACAGCAGCAACATCAGTCCTGCGTGAGGAGATGGAGCACAGCTGCTCCGAGCAGGTGAAAGATGAGAAAGCTCCTATCACGGCCTCCCCAGGCCTCTCCGCACGAATCCCGGAGCTGCTGCCTCAAAGCAGTAAGGGGGGATGAGGGCAGGGGATGGGGGGTGCGGAGAAGCCATGGGTCCACGAGCTGGGGCAGGGTGAGCTCAGAGCCGTCCTGTCCCCTCAGTGGGAGCAGCAGGGCAGAGAGGGGGAGTCAGTATTTCCAGTCTTGGCTTTTATGCTTTATTACTGCTGCTTTCAGCAGACTTGTTTGGTGGGAGGAGCTGTAGGGGGGCTGCAAACAATGGCTGCTCACATTTTCCAGCTGTCAGATACTTAATGACATTAACTCCCCAGCCCCCTATTTTTTTTTATTTATTTAATTTATTTTTTTCTCTCAGGCACAGCCAGCTGAAGTGCTGCCAGCAGCCAGCTTGACCTGAATGCTGGCTCTGATTGCTGCCCTTCACGTCCCAGGGGACCCCACTCTGCAGGGCTGTCTTCCAGCAGCAAAGGGGCTGCTTGCTCGTAGGGAGCAAAGTGCCAAGGAGCCGAGGTGCAGTGGGGGTCCCTGGTCTTTCCCTCCCCTTGAGGAGCTGTAAATGTGCATTAACTAGATGGATGTGTGGGAGGGAAGTGTCTCCTCCTTCAGAGCAAGGAAATAATTTGTTTTGTGTATGGAAAAGGCATCTGTTCTCTGCACAGACTACTGAAAGCACCAGAAGCCATCCGGTCTTAGCATCCCAGAGAAGGGGAGGGCTCAGGGGAGAACTCAGGGGTTTGCTAACTTCGTCATCCTGCTCGCTCACAGCCACCAGTGTCCCTACCTTTAACCCTTTGTATCCCCCTTCCCGCAAAGGGTGGCAGATTCACATTGCTCATGCGCCGAGACTTCTCCCACTGTCCCAGGCCCTGCATCAATCACTGGGCTGCAGGTTCAATAGAGCTCTAAGCATGCTGAGGTTTGAGCCTCACAACCTGGGTGTTTCCAGTCACTTTCTTGAGCTCTGCTGGTGCTAGTTTTGGGTTGAAGGGCAGCTGAGCTCAGGAGTGTGCTAAGCCTTGCTGCAGACCAGTTTGTTCAGTTATTCTTGTGAATTAGCAGACAATTTACATTCAGCCTTTCCTGGGAGTAAGGGTGATGGGGGAGGAGACACTCGGGACAGAAGAAAAGGAAAAATACCTTTGGACTCTATCCAGCCCTCTGAATTCTGGAGCTGAGGTGCATTACACCACCTCTAAACCGATCCTTTCTGCCTAGCTTTGACTCCAGGCATACCGTTTGCCCTTGTTATGATGTATGCATTATATATAAGTGCATGTACGTCTGTAAAAATTTTGTACACAGTTTGCATGCTGTCACAACATGCCTGCTGCTGTGTATGAGCATGCTTGCATGTTTAGATGATAAGAGCTCTAATGCTTTCAGGAAGCTGCAGCCTGGGAACATCCTGAAGATTTACAGTGCCTTTATCCCCTACTGCAGCATACCTGCTAGGTATGTGCTCTCATATACATGCTGCTTCCCTCCCATCCTGTGCTCTGGGTTTTGCACAGGATCTGCAGGGGGGAAAAAAAAGCTAATTTAGGAACACTCTACAGAGTTCCAATAAGTTGCTTCAATTAATTCTTTGGTATTCTTGCTTTTATTTATTTTTGCTGCCATAGCAGTAGGGATTTACGAAAGGTCAGTGCTTTAGTTTGTTAATCAGTGTACTGGCATGTTACCAAACCCTCCCTGCCCCAGAGAGCCCAGGCTCTGTCTGGGCTATGGGGCAGGTGGAGTGTGATGGACCCAGCACGGGAGAGCCAAGGCATCGAAGTCTGGCAAAGTCTAAGCTGTCATTCCGTGTAGCAGCAAGAAGATGTTGCCTGCAGGTTTTGATTTAAGAGCTGAGAGCCTACAGGTCAGACTCTTGAGCCACAATTCATTATTGGGGTTAAATGCCAGCCAAAAGCATTTTTGCTCCCCTTTGCACTGAGGAAAGTGCACTTTAAGGGCTCTCGGAGGCAGAAAGTGAGGATGTCCTTCCTCCAGCGCATCAGAGTGGGCGAGAGGACCACCCGGCTTGTGTTTCCCAGGGGCTTGCTGTACCTTGGAGGAGACACTTGCCAATTTACCAGCAATGCAAAGGCAGGAGCGTGGGAGGATTCCCATGGGGTGGTGAGTAGGAGTCGACAGCTTGTACCTCATAGACCTCCTGATGTGCAAGAGAAAAACTCGAGTATTAAGGGCACTTGAAGGCTGTCGTTCCTGCAGACACCACATTATTCCAGTCCACTTCACCTGCGGCTTCTCCTTTTTGCACCGTTTCATTTTCTGCTTGACTGCCAATGAAAGCAATATGCTATTTTGATATTATTAGTGATAGAAAGGCCTAATCAGACCTTTTCTTTCCTTGACAATATCTGCTCTGCCTGCCTGGGAGCTGATCCAGCCTGCCTGGCCGGTCATGCAGCGGGATTTCCCAAGGGCTGTGGCACGGCATCATCTTCCCTTTCCTGATGCTTGTCCCACTTACCAGGCACGGAGGGCTGTGGGAAAAAGTGAGCCTGACTTTGTCATCCTTCTTGCTCTGAACTCACGCTTCCCCAAGTTATTAACTTGGCTATCAAATCTCAGCCGTGGGCTGAAACTTGGCAAAGAAGGTTTTTGGGCAAAGTGTGTGTGTGGGACAGGATATAATGGTTTTTCCTGTAGGAAGCATCCTGAATCGGGGACATAAGCACAGGCGGAGGGGTCAGGTTTGACTTGGTTGTAACTGCTCCAGGATGCGTATCCTGTAATGACTGTGAACCCTAAAAGCGAGGGTCTGCTTACTCCATCAGCTCAGAACTGGTCGAGGCCCATTCCCATGGCCAAGCCCACTTTCTCCTCAGCTTGCAGACTCAACCCAAGTGACTCGTCTCAGTTTCCCAGCAGTCCCAATGACAGCTTTTTACCCTAAAAGTGGGCTGAGAGAGTTAATAGGAGAGGTTCCGTGCTGGAAGCTCTGGCTGCTGATGCTTAGAGGTGCAATTAATTGTTGTGGTTTATTTTGCATGTTAAACTCGAAGTTATACTGGCAAATGCTGGAGTTGTAACATCTGCGTTTATGTTGGGAGCTAGGACAGGTGAAGAGATGCGGCACTTCCCTGACCAGAGCTGAGCTTACTCTGCGCACTGTCCTCGCTGGTGTTGAGCTGATGTGACCAAGTCCTGCTGGAAGAGCTCCTAGGCCTTACCAGCATGTGTCCTGGCATCGTGCGTGCCGCAGCTACACTGCTGGGGGCTGGCGTCATGCTTGGTGCTGACCGCAGCCATGGGCACCGCTCTCAGCTCCATCCTCACTGAGTCTGTGGACGTGGCTCAGTGAGTCCTAGCACAGTGGTTTCTTGAGTCAGTATGGTGGTTGAAAGACCAAATCACTGGCACTCATTTTTTTCCCTAATCTTTATTAGTAGCACATTATAGGTTTAATCTGCCTAAGCAGATTTGGTACGCCTAAGATGAACTTGGCGTACCAAAAAAACCCAACACAAAGCATGAAATTATCTTACAAGTCTAATGCCAGCCTGAACCATCATCACCACCCCTCCAGCTTTCTTCATGGCAATGTGATTTATGGGCAGGGCACTCATCCTAGTTTCAGATTTCTTCTGCCATTATTTGTGGGCTGTGCTTCACGCTGATCTGCTGTACCTCCGACCCCTTCTTGCCAGCTAAATGCATGGTTGAGTCTTGTTGGGATCATTCATTACAGTGGTCAAAGTACAGTAAAAGAAATATGGATTTCTCCCTGGGAAACTTAAAAAGTTTCCCTCTCCCCATCTGCAGATTTGATATAACTGTCTAAGCAAGCTGTGGAGTTAACCCTTGGCCACAGAGGGCAGAAGGTGTGTAGGGACCGCTGTGACCCAGCCTGTCCATGGTGATGCTCAGAGGTGGTGGTGTCTTTCTTGGGAGGGTCCCCGCAGCGAAGAAGGGAGAAGCGTGAGCTGGAGGGGAGCAGAGCCATCGGCTGAGCACCACCCAGCCTGCTTCTACGCGCCTGTGTCCGTGCTGCAGCAGGAGTGCCAGCCTGGCTAGCACAGCAGCGAGCTGTGTAGCCAGTATGTAAGAAACAGCTGCATTTGATCTGCCAAATTGAGAGAGGGCTTGGGGAGCAGCTTTGAAGGGATAGGCAAACCTGGAGCATCTGGGGTTTGGGCCACTTTACCTGTGGTTGTATTTTGAGCTCCCCTTAGTGTTAGGAGATTTGCCATTGACTGTAGTGGTTCTAAGTCTTGATGCTTTCCTGCACCTGTATGTGGACTCAAAACCATTCAGCCTTATATGTAGTGGTGGGGGAAATATCTGGGGCATGTTTTACTTCTTCTAGTGTTCTACAGCAGAGGGTAGTGAGGGAAACCCACCCAGCACCAGCGTGGTTGGCAGCACCCTACAGAGCATGTTCATACGCCCATACAGTGCATTGGCTCGCATGCTGTGTGCCAAATGGCAGCGTGGCCACAGTCATCGCTCCACTAGAGCAGGTGGTAAAATGCTGAAAAGGGTGTTTTACTCGGATAGAAGAAAAGGTCACTTGGCCAGAGCCCGTCTCTGTGTCGGTGCAGCACCACGCCGTGCTCTGACACCTCTCACGCTTTGCATACCCTTTCCTCTTTTTCCCTGCTGGACCCAAGCAAGGAGAGCTGAGGAGGATTTTCTTTCGTTTTGTTTCACCAGCTTTCTAATTTAAGTCTCCCTGTCTCTCCAAAACTACTTCTTTGGCAGGGCCAGGAGAGTGAGTCACGGCCATGGCCCAGGATCCTGCCTCCTGCTTTGGCCAGCAGCGCTGCGGCTGGTTTAGAGCAGATCTGCTGGTGATGCTCGTGTGTGCCGGCTTGCTGCAGGGGATGGAAGCGCTAACCTGGAGCAGGGGGGTCGCTTTGCTGGTGTTGAGTAAATGAATAGGTTAATGAGCAAAAATGCTTACCCTGATGTATAAGCCTAGACCGTTTCCTAACATGGTGGTTTCCAGGGAGAGGATTGTGTGTGCTCACTTGGTAACTCCAGCAAACTTCTCCCAAAGGCAGGATCACTCTGAAAGGCAAAACCAGTGGGAGATGCATCTACGCAGAGGCTGTCTCTAACGTTGTGGGCTGGGAAATGAAACCAGGCTGTAAATGAAGAT
Source organism: Aquila chrysaetos chrysaetos (assembly GCF_900496995.4). NCBI lineage: Eukaryota > Metazoa > Chordata > Aves > Accipitriformes > Accipitridae > Aquila > Aquila chrysaetos. The sequence goes on along the minus strand of NC_044013.1, from coordinate 13,596,945 downwards.
ATTCCTTCGCAATTGAATGGGTTTTGCAGAATTTGAATAGGGGTAGCCTTTCCATGAAGCTCGTAGGAAACATAGGTTTTGTTCTTTCTGCTGATATCTGAGTATATGCTTTGTGCCAAATCCGCTGCTGGAAGCAGAAACGCAGTTCCAGTTGGCAGCACTATGAAATCCAAGGTTTCCTGGAGATATCCCTCCTGGTTTCCAGCATGGCAGGACCCTGTGGGCCAGTCCTCAAGGATTTGGCTCCTGCATCCCACTGCTGAAAAAAAGCAGAGAAAGTAAATATGCAGACCCTTAGAAAAACAGCCCAGCGATTTTGTCGGTGAAAATGCCAGTGGCTGCTTCTGATAAAAAAGAGAGGGAGAGCAGCAGGAGAGGGAGGAATGTTTTGTTTCTGGTGCACAATGTTAAAAGCAAACAAAAAGCCTCTCTTAAGGATAAAGGAGACTCTCAGAAGTGCTGTAGCCTGCTTGAGACATGCAGAACTTTGTCCACAACCTTGAGGACTTCCAGGCTAGCTTCAAGCATTGTGTGTGCCGGCCAGACAACAATGAAGCCTTTGAACGCATTTTGGGTCAGAGTACTGTTTTCTTGGAGGTGGAAAGGAAAGGGAGGCTGGTGCTTTGGTCTTGTATCAGCAGCCATCTGTGGTGAGCCCCAGATGCCTTCTGTGGATGGCAGGCTGGCTGTGGCTCCTCTATGCAGGCTGGTTCCTGAGGGACTGAGGTCTCCCACAGCAGCAGGACTTCTGGGGAGCCATTGCTCTGCAAGACTTGAAGCTCCTCTGCCCTAGCTCTGCAATTTCGAAGAGGGCTTTTAAAATAACGTGGGAGTCCGTGAAGTTATCCTGCTGCGATGTGTCAGCTGTTGACACAGCAGCATGACAGTATGTCATCACTTATTTCCTGCTTGAAGGATCGTGAAGCCTTTTTGCATGATTTGGGCCCATCTGCTTTCCAAAAGCTCGGCTTTATGGTATCCTTCCCATCCTCACTGTTCTCTTCCAGACTTGGTGTCTGGCACCTTCCCTTAACCTTGTTCGTGAGCCCTCCGGGGTGAGGGCGTCTGAAAGCCTTCAGTTGACTTGGGCATGGGAGAAGGAGTTACCCACCTTCTTGTACATGTATGGGGCTGCCCTGGCCAGCTGCCACAGAGGGCCCTGCTCTGAGATGGCTCTTTGGACCACTGTCATCAGACACATAAGTAACAACTTTTCAGTGGTGGTAGGGCTGATGAAGAGGACTATTCTCCTGTGCAGTTAATGCGCATGTAAATCTGACCTCTTTCCCTGCATAGCCTGGGACCAGAAGTGCTTGCAAGCCAGCTAACCTGTTGGGCACATGAGAAAAGTGTGTGATATGGCATGTGAGTGAGACACGGCAATTGCTTTGCAGCCCTGGTTTAAGGCATCCAGGGATGGTGGGCAGCCCTCAGCCCATGCCTGAAGGAGAGTTTGAATCTCGAGCTGCAGTGAGAAGTCCACCCTGTCCTGCCCACACACCTGGGCAAACCAAGGTGCGCAGCTATTAAGAAGCTCAGCTGGGGCTCTGGCCTTTCCTGGTGCTTCACTCAAAGCAACTCTGTTTTTTCCAGAGGAGTTGAAAGCTGCTACTGCTGTTGTTGGTCTGGTGTAAAATCCAGCCTGGAGTTGCCGGAAAACTGGAGGTTGGTGTCGTCCCTCCTGACCCATCACAAGACAGTGCTTTTTCTGCCACCAGTGCCCGATAAATCAGAGCCTTTTCACCTTGCTAGTACAAGGACAGGTCTATGTGCAATCGGGAATCAGATATATGGATGGTCTCATGGTAAACCCTTTGGAGAGCTCTGAAGATGGAGCTTGGCCCAGGTCTTGTGTCAAGCAGGATGAGGGAGGGAAATGTCTCCAGCTTGTTTGTGGTCTGACAGCCAGAGATCTTTCTGCTGCTGTCACTGGAAACTAGTAGGGTTTTTTTTTTTCATCATTCCTGGGATGTTTCTGCTGCACGCACCTGTGCCGCAGCCCATCAGCGTGAGCTGAGCACCCTCTGCCAGACCTCGAGGGCTTGCAGGTACAGCCCAGGGCCCCGAAACAGGCTCCGGGCTGAGCCCTGCCATGCCACACTTTGCTGGGCTTTGCAATGCAACCAAGAGACCTGTGCCCTGTTCCCTGTTTCATGGGCTTGCAGAGCGGCTTCAGCTGGGTGAGCCGTGCTTCCCCACGCAGGGAGAGGCTCAGGAGCATCCTGCGCCGGGGAAGCGCTCCCAAAGAGCGGGAGGGGAGGGATGCTGTTGTCATAGGAAGCATCTGTAAATAATAACCCAGAGGGCTGAATGCACTGCTGGTGCTAGCTATGCAAGTCTGTCCATGCCTTTGTTTGCCAACCAAGTCACCATTTAGGTTGTGCAGATTTTATTATGTGGCCCAGATTTATTTTTGGATGGAAAGCCACATGTTTCCAGTGAAGTTACACCTGCAGTGATTTATGTTTTGAATTAGCCTCAGCAATGACCAAAACACGTTTGTCAAAAGTTCTTCATATCTGTACTTTTTAAAGCATCTTTTACTTTACTTAAGTTTAGAAGTATGCTCTGCTTTTTTAACAGTAGTCTGGTCTGGGAGCAGATGAATGTTTTTCCAACAGCTTCTTGAAGTGAACAGCTGTTGTGCACTAAATCAAACAGAAGGACTTTGTGGAAAGTAAGTCCAAAGTGATTCTTTTTAAAAACAAAACCAAAATTAAATGCAATATTATGGTTAGGTGCATGTGCCAGGAGGCTAAGTGAGTAAATGAGACAATAGACTTGTGACTTGGTCTCCCCGCTCATATTTAATCAATCAGTAGCTGGCTGTAAATTTATATTTAGAACAGAAATGTTGGAAAGTGGTGCAGCTCCTGCACTCTGCAGCATGGGATGCTCCGAGGTGTTGTTAGTGGTGCATGGTGGTGTGCAGGGCCCGGGAAACATACCATTCACGGCATGGTTGGTGGTGTACCATTGCCTGCTGCAACCAGGATATGGGTTTAGTTTTTTGGGGAAGCCATACCTCCTGGTTAGGCTCTACGTTTTGCGGATTACTCAGGCTGAGCAACTGTTCTTTGGATCTTATGAGAGATGAGATATGAAGTTATAGATTATTTCCTAAGTGGTGTCTTAAAGTTAATACTGGAATAACCCCTGAGCTGTTTCTAAGGGGCTGCTGTACTGGAGATGCTGTCTTTGGACTGAGATGCAAAATGCAGATCCTTCTCACTGGTTGTGATGGGATTTCTCAGGGCTCATGTTTTCCACTCAGGTGTTTGGGACAAGCCCCATAGGATGTCATTCTATCCTGGCTACCTCGCTGCCTTCTGTGGCTTCTATTTCAGTCTCTGCCCCTCTTAGTTGTGGCCCTGGATCATCTTTAACCAAGTTAAAGGACCTTTGTGAACCAGATGATGATTAGGATCTTACCAATAAGGTTTATTAACATAGATAGCCATATTTTCTTCAGAAAATCTCTGCATTGACATATCCGTTTCTTTAAGCATTCTCTTCCCCATGCCAGGGAAAACCCAGACTTGGAACCAGACAGAGAGAGAGCAACCGGTTCGGTTCTGCTGCTTCAGGACAGGGAAAAGTTAGCAGCATGAAGTCTCCTAGATGGCAGAGTTTCTCTGCCTTCATCCACGTCATGTGCTGTCATTGGAGCTGCTTGCAGGTTTTATTTTCTAAAAATAAATAAATAAATTCTTTTTTGAGGGTTCCTGAGTTTCCAAATTGGGTTTTCAACAAAATGGAAACATTTGCAGAAAGCAAGGGTGAATCAACATCTGGCAATTTCCTCAGCCACCAGATATTTTTCTTTCTAGTGGATAAATGCAGAAAAGAATTTAAGTGAAGTCTTTGTGCACATAAAACCCTCACTGTCCAAGTGTGATTGATTAGGGACGCTTGCTATTTTCCTAATTCTCTTTCTTAATCTTGGCATCATCCGCCTTTTCCATCTTAGCTATTTCCACTGGAGATGAAACATTTCTTTGCAAAGGGGCAGGAGTCACCCACCCACGTCGGAGGCTCCTCGGACAGACGGGCTGCTGTTCCTCGTGGATTGTGGAGGGAGTGGGAAGCCACCTCTCCCTGGCTGCAGCTCAGGGCAGCAAAGCCATAGTGAGCCTGACCCTATTTGACTTTTCCTTTCTAGATCTCCGTCTCAATAAACAGCCTTTTATGGTATTTGCCTTTGAAAGAGGAACCAGGGTGTGGATGGGAACAGTGACAAAGAGCCACTTATAAGGATTGAGTGAGCTCTTACAGGAGACTGGTGCATAATTTTAAGATCAACAGAAAAATCTTGCAATGTCTTAAGCCCTGAAACGTCATCCAAGGTATTTAAATGCTGTCATTCAACCTCCCCAGCAGCCTGGGCCAGAAGGTTCATACTCCTCTTTAACATGGAAACTGAGTCATGGAGATGCTTAGTGACTGGTAGAAGAATTCCCAGTAAGTCAGAACCAGAGCCAGGAATTAAAAGCAGAAACCCAGACTCCCCTCGGAAGTGTTCGGAAGACACTGGTTTCTGGCAGGAGCATGACTTCAGCCGTGTCCTCAGCGAGGGCAGACAGCTTCTCATTTTTTGCATACTAGAAAACAGTTTTGCCCCAGACAGCGGGTAACGTCTCTCAGACTGCCAGGGTGACATCAGTGGTGGGGCTGCAGCTGGCAGCTGGGTTGCAGAACGTGTCGGTGCTGTGAGTAATAACAGCTTGTGCTCGGGGGGGATCCCTGCCAGCATCCCTGTGAGAGACACCACCGCCCGTGTACACCACTGCACGATATCTCTGTCCGGCTCCCCGCAGGCTCCAGGCTGCTGTTCATCCCGCAGTTGCTGGCGGGGGTCCCTCTCCGGAGGGCTGCCATCCTTTGCTGGAGCCGCACCAAGCAGCTGCTTTCCCTGTCTCAGGCAGGCAGAGCAAAGCAAGCAGTAATGGAAGAAACACCTGTGTTCTGCCTACAAATGACACACGCATCCTTTAGGATGTTTCTTCTTGGTGCTGGTGAGAGCTGAGAAACTGAGGAGCCCGTGCTTGGATAGGAGACCACCACCGCGGATGCTTTTAAGCCCCTGATGTGAAGAAGGTTGTGGAGGAGTGTGTCTCCACAGGGTTTCCAGTGAGTAGGGCCATGGGAGTGTCAGAAGTTGGAGCTGAACATTGTATGTGTTTAAGTTTGTCCAGGTTGTGGCTGGCATCCAGCTTGGCTCTATCCATCTGTCCCCAGTCCAGGAATCTGTGCAGACCAAGCATTTATCTATCTGCTCAGAGGTAGATCTCGGTGTATTTTGTCTCTGTGTTTGTTCCAGTGGTGAACACAAGTCTCTCTGAAGTCCTGTTCTGCAAGCAAGTGTTGTAGATGTCCCTGTGCCTGAGCAGCAGCGCATGTGGGATGCAGTGTCAGGGCTCAGCAGCCTCCCTGCCCAAGGACTGAGCTCTTCCCCCACCGCAAAGCACTGCGCTCCCAAAAGTGTCGTCTGCCGGCCTGAAATGGGAAGACCCGCATTGCTGAAAGGCCACAGAAGTTGCTACACGCGTGGTAGAGCTGCAGGGTCAGGACTTAATATGTCAGGGGTAAGAGGTGCTTTGCCAAAGCACCCAGAGTGCTGGATCTGCAGGGAAAGTCCAGGCAGGCACGCCAAGGAAATACAGGCACAGGCTTGCAATCTCCAAGCCATGTGAATTATGTACTGTGGGTTCTAAATAAACTGCATCACTGGCAACGTGTTTGTGAGAGAGGCCAGGGAGGATGGTGGTACAAAAAACCTCAGCTCTTTTTCATTCAGGCTGTTCAATGCTTCCAGTTTGGTGCTTGGTCACCAATGCTGGAGCGATCAATGGGAAGTGCTGGCTCTGATGCTCTGGCCTCCCTTCTGGATTATACTAGTCCCCAGGAGTCCAGTCTGTGGACTGCTCTTGCTCAGGGTAATAGGTCTGTGTCTTATTTCCAGCTTTTGGCTGGGAGGAGGAAGAAAGGTGAAGGTACATAATTGTAGGAGAGCAACCCAGAATCAGAAATGTGGGATGTGCTGCCGATCATCCCTTTGCAGAGGGCACATCTCTTGGTTGCTTTCAAGGAGACACACCTGCCCACTTCCTCCTGGGCCACCCCTTTGGCCACACATGCACCGGCCAAACTGGGAGCTGACACATCCAACCCATGCCATTCCACCAACTCTTGCAAAGAGAAAACTGCAGCACTGGGAGGGCCACCAGCTCTGCTCTGCCTTTCTGTAGGCTCTTTCCTGAGCCAGGATAATGGGATTAGTGAGACTCCCTGGAAAACTCAGCCAGAGGAAGCACAACACCTTAGCACAAGTCTTCCTTGCCTTTCTTCCCCAAGCAGGTTTGCTCTAGGTCACTCCTATCAGATGCGGCACACGCAGCCACTGCTTGGCTGCCCGCCGGGATGGGCGGCAGCTCCTGGGCACCTCACAGGGTAAAACCAATGCTGCTGCTGCAGCAGATCTTGCGATATGGTGCTACTGTGCATTTGTAGGGGTTTTTTTTTTTGTACACTAATTAACCAACAGTTTGATCTGATGGTGATATTCTGAGCTCTATTACAAGCGAGCGATTGTAACTCAACATCCCAGCCGGCCCCGTGGCACAAAGGAGGAATTTGAAAGTGCTGCTCTGTGTGCAGCACATTTGGCAAAGGCTCCTTCATCCCATTGCTGGATCGAATGTCCTGATAAAGAAATGGAGCTGAGGGGGCTTGTTTTACTCCTTCAAGGAATGGCGTTAGGAGCCGGTGACCCTGAGATCTGGTTCTGATTTGCCATGAGACATTGGACTCCTTACCTGCAAGCCGGGGAAAATGATACCTCTTTGCAGGGGCCTCGCAGGGCTCAGCTAAGATTAATAGGGGATGGAGGGGAGATGAAATAGCTGTGACATTTTATTGTTGTTATTAATGATGTAGAGTGAAGCCAGGGCATCTCTGTGAATAATCACTGCAATTTGCCTTTTGAGATTTGGCTGCATTTTTCCCTCCTCTACCCTCTACTAACCAGAGCAAAGTTTGACTTTGTAGGAGGAGGGCTCAGAAACCAACATTTCTCAGTGTCTGAAGAAAAAGCGGAGCGTTTCCTGATGTAATTAGGTCCAGGCTCTCAGGAAATGAAGGCCGTCTAGTTGATAAGTGTTTAGTAATGATTACCAAGCTACGGCTGGGGAAAGCGAGCAAAGTGTTTTCATTTCAGAAGCAGCAAATCCAGCTGAGACCTGTGGTGTGTGTCATGTATGGAGGCAATTGTCCAAGTGGTATGTGGCTTTGCTCGCTGAAGCACGAGCCAAATTCGCCCTGGTGTAACTCCACAGGAGATGCTGGAGCTGCACCAAGAGCCTGAGCAGCAGTGTGCACTTGTCCGTAACGTGCCCCTGGGCTGTCGGAGGTGTCATTCTGGACACTGGTGTTACTCTTCTCTCAAAGCCAGCCATTCCTTTCTCAAATTAGTAACAATGCTCATCAAAGCTTGGGGAGCTGGAGTAGGGTAAGAGTCACATTTGCAAGGGTAGAATTACATCCTCTCCAAATGAAAGACATGTTTCTTCAGTAGTGCTGGATAAACTGAAGGTGGAAGTGCATGAAAGTGGGTTCTTCAGCTTGCTTTGATTCCCTGTGTCAACCTCAGCTGCGGCAGTCACAAGTTCTTAAGAAAGAGGACCTCTCCTCCAGAAATTGCAGGGTCAGATTTTGCTGAGAACAGGCCTGGCAGTTGCTACACTGTGAAATCAACAGAGTCCATCTCATGTCAGCCTACTCATCCTGCCCACCAAGAGAGGACCCTTGAGACCTGTTGTGCTCTTAGTGTCCTGCATGAGAGGGTGGGTTGCGGGTCCCCTTCCCTGCCCTGTTTCATCTGCCTTCATTTCAGAAGATACATTTTTGTGGGAAAACCCATCCCTGTTTTACTCAGATTGGTTTGTGTTTTAGTGTAACGAGTATTGCAGGAAACCGAGGAAGTTTGCAGTGCCGATGCAATGGCTCTTGCTTTCCAGGTGTGTAAACCTGTGTGCAGATGTATTTTGCAGCAACCCCCCACGTCTTCTGGAAACTCTAACCTAGCCTAGTAGTAGGTCTTTCTCAGCCACATGTCTCCTCCGGTGAAAATAATATACTGATATCTTAAAATCTCCCAAATCCCTTATTTATTGCAGCTTGTATAAATGTGCCCCAGAAAGGATTACACAGCTCCCCAGAGGACAGGTCCATCAGTGGCTTTTAAGCACAGTGGTCCAGAGACAAATCCTGATTCAGGAAGCCTGTAAGCTGCTGCTTTTGCTGATGATGCCCTGTGTGTGAGGGTCACTGCGTACCTGCCATCTCCTTATGCTCTGGCCATAAGCGTCCACCCCTAGCCACTGCTGGGGGAAGGTTCCTGGGATACACGAACCTTTGGCCTGGACTAGCTTGGCAGCCCGTACCAGTAGTGCTGCTTGCAAGAGCTTTCCTTTGCTTTCCAGACCAACTGAGATTATGTTGCAGAACTATAGATATATTTTCACTTCCCTCCTTGTACTTTCTCCCTTTCTCTGCAAGCTTTGCTTCCAATGCAGTGCCTTGATGCTGGCCCAGTAGTGGTGAATCTATCAGAGCAGCACAGAAGTTTCTTTTCGAAGATGGGAGCAGTTTTCTCCAAAGTCACCTAAGGCATAAGCTCAGTTTGCTTCGCCTTGGTATCAGTCAGTTCCCCTCATGGTGAGCAAAGCCCACCCCTGATTTGTAGATCTTTAGTCTTTGCAAAATGCTTGTTGAATTGGAATGGTGATCTAATGATTTATTTAATCAGGTCTGTAGTGCCCTAATGTCCATCACAACTGTTTCCAAGCATTCAGCAGTTGCGAGTCGTGATCCATTGGTTTATGACTTGAGCCCTGGAAAAGGTATTCCAGAAACATTGTGTCTGGAAAAAACATGGTAATTAAAACCATCTCCTTGAAGACTGGCAAGGGTTTTGGGTGAGGGGACAATGCAGAGATATGCTCTGAGTCTGTTTTCTCCCTGGGATTTCTGGTTTGTTTGCTCATCCCTTTGCTGTCCCATCATAGCTCAGGGCAGACGGAGATAACAACCTCTTTCTCAGATAGCACAGTCCTGTTTGCAGCCCGCCCTCAGGGCTATGCACTCTGCTTTTCAAACAAACGCTCTGGCGTTCATAAAATAAACTGACTATAATCACTGTCAGAGTCAGTCAGTACCTTCTTCAGGAGATGACCTTCCTGTTGCTGAAGGGAAAGGTAGGGAGAGGCAGTCTTCAGGCTTGGGACAGGGCTTAGATAAGTCATTTGACAAAACTCTATTTACATCAGAAAAGGGCTGCAAAAAAGGAAGATAATTTTATCACCAGTTCAGTGTGGCTTCCTGGCTCCAGGATGGTCATGAGTAATCCATGCATCCTCTCAGAAGGGCGTTTTCTAGGGGCACACGGAGCTGTTTGGATAATGTTGAGTAACAGCAGACCAGCAAATGCATTTTCACAGGAACCTTTGGCTCCCAAAGGGCATTCAACAGCTCGTAATGTCTGCCTCTTTTAAAAGGTGCTGAGCCATTGCTAAACCCTGGAAAGGGAGGAAAGTTTATTCTGTAAGAATTTTTCTGTTTATGTCAGATTTTTCTGTTGTGTTTTTCTTAGATGTTTTAGTAATTATTTCTATAGAGATACCAACATGGAGACAGCTTGGTTAGGAGTCCGCCCCAGTGCCTATGTTATCAACCAGTGCAGCTCAACTAGTTGCAATGTCCAGGGAGGCAGGATGCTAGCGAAAATTCACATCTAAACTGTAAAGCTGCTGCTTTATGGGTCTCAGAGAGGGAAGATACATAAAAGCAGGAAAAATGCAGAATCTGGAAAACAGAGAATATGTGACAGTTCTGCTAATTTTGGATCCAGTCTCTGACTTCCATTGCTGCATTCTTGCAAACATACTGGAGAAATGCCATTGATCCTTTCCAGGCAGAAGTACTGGTATCCAGAAGTTTGCCAGAATAAGGTGTTGCTTTATTCTTGTAGGCACATGGATGGCATCAGCCTGTCATGAACAGCCCCCAGGTTATTCACCATCGCTTCTGTAGTATTTGTTAATCAATTCAGTCACAAGCGTATAACTTGCATCCACTCATTGGGAGAGGAGGTTGTGTGTCGCCGTTGTTTTAATGAACTCCTGTACTGATGGGAAGTCTTTTGGTAGAGATGTGATGCAGCGTGCTTTGGCCTTCATCCTCCTTGGAATAAATACTGTTAAGTTTATTTCTGTGCTGATGACTGTTGTGGATTATACTTGTGTTGGGATCTTAGACACCGTGAGACTGTCTGCAAAAGCACCGTGTGGTGATCCTCTCCTAAGCGTTCCTCATTCCACCTCCATGTCATCACTTTGTTTCAGTTCTTTCATCACAGATGAGTTTGCTTTGTTTCTGGCCAAAATCAAATGCCTTCAGGTTCCTAAGGCTGGAAGACTTTGTGGAAACATAGAGTATCACTATGTTCCCGTTGCATCTCTGCTGCTGGAGAGAGTGGCCTGTCTGCTTCCTCCTGTGACTCACGCTTACATGATGCACCCCCCAGCCCTTTTAACTGCCTGCCAAGTTTGTTTTGTTCTGTTTTTCCCCTAAAAGCATGCGATCAGTTTTAGCCTTAATCAGATTGAAGTATTCCAGCCTTGACCTTCCTCCCTTCACGGGCAAAGGGCTCCATTGCTCCTTGCCAGTGGGTTTAGCAAGGTTCACCTCTCTCCTCCCAGGTTATTTCCAAGACTCTCTGCAGAGGACCACCTGCCTCTCTGTCTATTATCAGTCAATATATCAGATGAAAGCTCATTATTTGTCTAACAGGCTGTGGCCCACAGGATAGTCACATACTGCTTGTTCCCAGCTGCTTGATTTCATTAGCTTAAAACGCACAGGCTAATCTTTGACTGATACTTTCCAAGGTGTACAACGATTGGGGCTGCCACAGGGATGCTATAACAACAGGAGGAAAGACATGCATGAGAAAACCTCCACTCTGGAAAGCCTGGCTGGCTTTACACCCCCCACCTTTTGGTATCTAGCACTGCTTGTTGCCATTAGTCTGTAAGTGTATTGGCTTCTCCCATGCTACTCATCTCCAAGGCCCACTGGCTCATCTCTAATTACCTCACCGAGGAAAACTCTGGGGTATAGGAGCCTCGTGGGTAACCATCTGCACAGATTCCTGAGGCCTGAATCCATCCCACCTCTTCCAGTGAAAATTATAAGAGAAGCTCTTACTTAGCTTTCAGATTATGCTGGCATCCTTAAAAATAGAGAAAGAGCCCATTTCTAGCCAGACACAGCTTTTGGAGGAGCTGCTCAGAGCCCGTGGTCCAGGGCGCAGGGTGTTTTGCACCACTGACTGTGGCGTGGCCATTGTGTGTTGGTAGCGTGGGTTTATGTTTGCAGCTGGAGGGAAGGGGACAACTGGCCAGCTGTCAGCTGATAGAAATGACTTTTTTTGCACAGAGTAGTGTGCTGAAATCCGGGTACTGCCAGCTCCTCTCTGTGATCTCGGCTGTCGTCTACTGGCATGGAGGGAAGAATCCCATCTACAAGGGGTTTCTTGCCCAAGCTTTGAAAACGCAGTTCTAGGGGTTTTGTTTTTTTCCAGGAGAGCCTACACTGCATATTCTAGGAATTTTGCCTTGTCGAAAATACTGTTTCGCGGACAACTTAGCTGTCATCAGAATATGTTAGACAGAACCGAGTGTTTACACAGGACAAAATCTGGCTCAGATTGTTTTTCACCATCAGTCAGATCGAAGGTTCAGTAAACACAAACACATTTCCCACTGCTTGCTCTGTGGATGAATCCTGCGATGCCTCAGTGTGTTTGAGATTTATGGGGAAAGGGTCCTTCCTGCTGGGAAGTGGTTTTGCAAATCACTTGCTGTGAGTAATGCCCTGCTCCTTGTGCAGTATCTGTTACACCACGTGTGCACTGAAGCATACAATGCACAGCCAGTAATGTGTGAAAATCTTCATTCTCACCTGCCTGGGAACAGTTTAAGAGGAGCATGTCAGAGAGGGAAGGAAGGAAGTGTCCCAGTCTAATTTGCTTTCTCAATGCAAAATGGCCTTTTCAGGTGGGGGGATGCATTCAGTCTGCTCGGCGCATACACACGTACACTTACATAAAATGCTGCCAGCATGGCTCAAATGGGAGATTCGTTAGGAAATCTGATTTCTGTCTTGGTTAATTGAAAGAATTTGTTCTATGAAGAATATTGAAGTGGTTTGTTCAGTTTGGTTTTAAATTTCCAAGTATCTGCCACTTTCTGGAGACTAATTCAACGTCTAGTCAGCTCTTTTGACCATGTAGCTACCAATCCGCATATGTTTGTGTACTGAAAAATTGCTTGTTGGAATAACAAAAAACACCCAAGCCTTCCTAATTTTCCTTTCTCAGGAGAAGTTTCCCTGTGCCAATTCTCTTTGGGTCTACCAGAGCGACTGGTGAGCAGCAGCACACAGCGAGGCACTCAGGGGTGGTCTGAGAGGAACCGTCCAAAGCAGATTGGAGATTGTCAGCTTTTTGAAAATGGAGAAGACCTCTGAAAAGATGCATGTGGAGCCTCCAGGAAGGCATCACTTCTGCCCCTTGTCACAGTAGTAGCAAGGATGGGGACCAACCCTATTTATCTTGAGTTGGAAGACAAGAAACTTGTAAACTCTTTGGAGAGCAGAGGATGGTGTATTAAAGAACTCAAAGGCTGCTTCACATCTTTGTCACTTGGTACCTATTCCCTACACTTGACTAAGGCCCTTTTCTGCTATACGCTTGCCTTGCTCTCTGATTTTAGTGCTTCTGTGGGGTCAGCGGGTGCCGTTGTGGGCTACAGACAGCTCAAGCATCTTTCTGCGAATGTGTGATCCCATCAGCAGAGGGAAAATTTCCTAACTTCTCTGGAGAATTTCTTCCTTCTCTATTTGCAATAATAAAATAGTTGAGGCAAGGTCACGTGCTATTTATAGCCATCTCACTGCTACTTGCTTCTACTCACCCAGGCAGTAATCTCTGCATAGACACAATGAGATTAATCCTTCATGACACTGAACCTTTTATTTCCCTTGCTATCTGTGCTTACCGACTCCAGAGCCTCCCTCCTCTGCAGAGCCCAGTGCACTAAGCCTTTGATACAACACAGCAGCGGTGGAGCTATGGAAAAGTTTAAAAAAACAATATCTGTTCAGCAAACCAGGAGTTGTCTGGGAGGTTTGAGACTTTGGTTTCTAGGTCAGCTGAATGGTTTGAAATTTTTTCTCACAAGCTCCATGCCAAGCTCATGCACTCAGCAATTAACTGAGGTTATGTGCAGGTAGGTCCAGTCTTGGCATGGCAAGAAACGCTGGGGTTTTGAGGGATCTGACATATTTTCCAGTGTTTAAGGCTTACTTCTCTTCCCCTACCAAAAAAGAATTTTCAATTCAAACTGTATCTTATATGCTGAAGATACTTTAATATAGAAACAGGTTGGATTACAACAGTCACAGAATGCATGACAGTTGCCAGTATCTGATAATATGTTCAATGAAATGGGAACTCAATGTGAAAAATGGTCTGAGGTCTTGGTTATATCATGCCCTGTGACCACTTGTCTCAGGCAGTCAGAATCAATATTGCTTTGGCTACATTCTCTCTAAAATCGTCTGACTTTTGCACTTCTTTTATCCTTGTTTTTGCCTTGAAAACTTCAGGGTGAGCTGGGAGCACCTGAGTACCTGTAGATGTTCTGGCTACAGCTGCTCCCCCCCATAAACGGCACTATGTCAGTGTTCAACAACAGCAAAGTGGTGGTGGTACGGCACACCGTGCCCCCCGGCTGCACGAGCAGACTGTGAAGCTGTGTGATGTTCATCTCACAGACCTGGTACAGTACCTGTTCCACTTTGTTGTCCCCACTGCCAAGCACCAGAGAGCAAACTTTAAGGACTGCAAGTTTAGGGTCATTGTAGCTAAAACCACAGTGCTGTTTTGTGGCGTATCTCCTAGGGAAGGGGCTAGGGGTTTAGGCAAGCTTGCTGAGCATCTGGCACGAGAGGGGCTTTGGTCAGAATTCAGTCATCTGCAAATAGTGAGGGCAAATGTGAATTCAGAGCACATGCCTGCATGTGGAGCTGAGCCAGTCGGAGCTGGTTTTGGGTGGGCATTAATGACGAGGTGAAGCCGCTGTGTTTCTCTTTGAGGGATGCAGCAGCCGAAGTGATGATAAAATCAAACACCAAGTTAGACATGTTCCAGTGAGACAGTTTATTTCCTAAGCATGGCAGGTTGGTGACAGCGGTATTACAGGTACAAATTAGATTGCTCAGCATGGAGTTTACTGGCTGATACATGGCTTGACAGGTGCCAGAATGACAATGAACTATTAAGGGACTGTTAACATTATATTACGTGTTTCATCATGCAGCCCATGAAAGCTCCATAAAGGATTTTCTCAATGGCTATCAATGAGAATTGGCATCAGTTGTATAGTGATGCTCAAGATGTTCACTCAAGGTCCTTTCTCCAGCCTGTGTTTGGTCCTGTCTCATGCTCCAGTTAAAACAGCCTTCCTAATCCAAGCCACTACAGCAAGTTGAAAGTCACAGTCCCATTGAAGTCCAGGCCAGCACCGTCCCAGATGGGAATAAAACTGAGCATTTGCAACTTGCTGAAATTCTTTAATCCGAGGTTTTGCTGCTTGAAATAATTTTCCTGTTTTTCTGTGAAATGAAACGCTCCTTACATTTGAATGAGGAAAAAAAATATTTTTCAGCATCAAAACACAGAAGCACTTAAGTGTTGTGTTTTCCCCTTCTTGGCTCTAGCCATTGGCATGGTAAGATCAAAATGGACAGGGTGTTCCCAGGGCTCTCTCAGTGCTGCTGTTTTGATTTTGTGTGTCCTCTCTGGCCAAAACACACAGGGTTTGGTGCAAAGCTGCAGTGATAGTCCAGCAATCTCGTTCCAGTGGGGTGAACAAGCAGACCTTAGACCACAAACTCAGTTTGTGATTCTACAGTTGTCATTTTTTCCTTGCTGATTTTCATTCAGTGACAGTTGTATGAAGATCAAAATCGCCTTGTGTTACGTGCTTGCATATGCTTATGGTCCCGGAGTTGCTTGCCATCTAAATAAACAAAATTATTACCCTGTGGGAGAAATGCTATTATTTTTATTGTTACTCATTTAACACAATGGAAAATCAGGCACAAAGAAAACAATTTTTTTTTTCCAATGGCTGCACAGTGAGATTGTGACAGGGCCAAGAACTAAGTCCAGGTGTCCTGAGTCCCAGCCCAGACCTTTAAACACCAAAATATCCTACTCCTTGTGAATTCAGAGTATTTTGGCAAAAGTTTCCCCGGAGTGTTTCATAATGAACGTCAGTGCTAGACTCTGAATGTGTCTTACCAGTTAGGAATTTGCTTTTATATACATGCATCCACTTAAAAACTCCCCAAAACTTAGCAGCTGTTGGCTTCTTTGTGTTACTGGAATGTTTCTAAGGCAAATACGGGACATGATAAATTGAAAAGTGTTGAGTTGAAATGTTCTGCTTTGAGTCCACTTAGCAAAATCCAAAGGTCATCTCTGCTGTGAAGAGCCAGCAGGATTAGACACAGTGTAAGCCTTGTTTCAAGGGTGGGAAAGGGATTTTCTGTTGTGTCTAGAAATCATACTCTTCCTATCTCACAGGTGTGGGTTTTTTCCAGGGAGAACTAAGCCCATCCTAGGATCTGTGACAGTTTTTGACAGCTTTCTGAAAAGGCGCTAGAACCAAAGGAAGAAGGAACATCCCACAACAGACTATTGCAGCTTGCCTCTCGAGGGACCAGTTCCCTTGCTGAGATGCATTTGGTCCCTTTTAAGTCTGCACAGACAGGATGCTGTCTGTGAATAGAAATCTGTGGTGTGGCATGGGAGAATGCAATTCTCCCAGGCAGCTCAAATAGCGGCTTAATAGCAGTCTTCTGGATCAGGTCAGCAGCTCATGTGTCTCCAAGAAACCTCTTGCCCCATCTCGACCTCTTTAATTACCGGCTGCAGTGGCAGTCCCACCTACACTCAGCATGACCTGAAAATTCCCATCGTGAGATGCTCTGGTCAGACCTTTATCCTGTATCAGACGCTGTCCAGCTGCAATGAGCTTTTCCAGGATGGGATTAGCTTGAGATGAGCTTTCTCAGGATGGGATGTATGTTTCTGAATAGGAACGTCTCTTTTTAAAAAAAAAATTATTTCTAGGGGTTTGGGGTTTTTTTGTGCTGTCCTGGGTAAAAATTTCTTACAGTCATTTTGCTCGCCTGCTTGGAAGGCAAGGCGTTATTCTGGAGAGTGATGTCCTTAGGAAAACTCCAGGCGAAGGACTGGAATAGATCTTGTTTTTGCAGTAAAAGCTGGCTTCCCTACATATGTTGTCAGCACAGAGCTAATCCTGAAAAACTTCTGAAGTTTACACAAGGCAAATTTTTTGCGTTTCTGTGGGCATTGCAGCACAGTGGTGCTTTAGTGTTCAAAGGGCAGGTCTGGGCAGTGGGCTGAGATGCCGTCTGGCCAGAGCTTTCATCTTCCTTTTGGAGGTATTCACGCGTGCTTCTTTGGCCAGCTCTGCCCTAGCCTTTCTGGGAACCACACAAGCAATTTTGGTGTGCTTGAGCAGCGGAGCAGCAGAGGGGGTTTAGGAGAGCACCCGCCTGGCGTGGGTCTGGCCCCGTGGCAATGGCTGGGCTTTTCCTCCAAAAGATCTTCATGTATCGGGGCACCTGCTTTCAAAACGTCTCCATGCCCCAATGAGCAATGTGAGAGCATGTCCGGAATGGCTCGTCTGATATGAAAGTGCCAATTTCACAAATCCCCTGGTAGATTTGGGTGTCTGCTCCCATTCGGTGTCTCCCTATCAGAATCGCCCAGGCATCCCCGACAAGCTCAACCAGTGATTTCCAACAGCCGTGATGTCTCCAGTTGCCACCACTTTGACTGATGGGAGCCCCCTTGTTTGCTCTGCAGACTGGGTTTGCACTCATCCTAATCTGAACAGCCCAGATAAAAGTGCTGGGCGCTCCTCTGGGGGATTCGCTGCATGCCAGGAGGCTTGGTGCGTGTCCTACTGTGCTCCACATCTTCCCCACTTCCCTCGCCTTTAAGTTGGGCACCCCATCACCATCATCTATCTATCTCCTTTTTTTAATGCAAAAATTGTTTTCAGCAGCTTGTTGCACTTTCTAATTCCATCTTGTTTTGAGGAAAAGCCAAAGGAAACCTGTTACAGTAATTTTTTAATATTTGCCACTTGGAAATTGTGTTTGAGACTAGAGATTCAAAGGGCATCGGCTGCTTCCTTCACAGCCAAAACATGCTCCCTCCACGGCGCCCTTAGAGAAGGTTACCTCACAAAAATAATGCATGTCTTCACCCTGTATTTTCATGAGCCTTGCCAAGCTTTACATGCAGTAGGAAAGGAGGCAACATTCTGCCAGTTAAACAACTAGGGTATTTTATTAATGCTGGCAGACAGCTCCACTTTCCAAATAGGAGCAGGTTTGCCGAGTGATTTGGTGTGGACTCGGTGCTTCCACAGGGACTCTCCTTGTCCAGCCAAATTGAACCTGTCACTTTTGCTGCACTCCAGCTAGTCCTGCCTAGAGCACCTTTTGGCATAAAAAAGGGCTTTTGCCATGCTGTTGCTCCAGCCAAGCGCCCTGAGCAAATCCTTTGCATTTTTTCCTTTAGTATTTCACCACAAAGCTTTCACAAGCCGCGCATGCAGAATTGCCATAGGATATACATACATAGGGGCATCCTTCAAGGAGAAGGCCCCATGATTTCACCCAGTTGTCAATCCCACTTGGTTCAACAGGAGTTCATGTGTTATCAGATGTGTATTTTAATTTTAAAAATGGTTGCAAACACTTCTGCAGAGGTAACAAGCAACATGCTGATGAGGTGGCTGCTCAGACAATTGACAGTTCAGCCACATCTCTGAAGATAATCGTATATCAGAGATGAAACTAGTTATTATACGCCTGGCTGGTGATGAATGTTTGTATGCCCTCTCTGAGCCCCCAAGAAATGCAGGTTACTATGTAGTTCAGAGGGACTCACTGAAAGAGGTTTTGGGTGTTTCTCATGGCTTGGCCGAAAGGCAAGCTATAGTTGATACTTATTAAGTGCATGCAAGTATTAATCTAGTGTTAAGGAGCCCCAAGGAAGCCGCCGTTGTCTCCTGGGGATGAGCAGGGTCTCGAGGGCAGCCACGGCCTCACCTCACCTCACATGGCCTCTCTGCCTCGCTCCAGACGTAGGATAACAGGGTGCAAAGCTCATGCTTCTCTGCAGGTCTCTTTTTCAGTTCTTGTCGTTTTGCCGGTCAGGTTGTCCAGTGGGTATGCATGCAGGTTTTCGCAGGTGAGCTGCTGTACCGTGACAGCAGCATAGCATAAACGTGCCTGAGCTTGCAGGCTCCGATGCCTCAGGAGGAGCCTGGCAGCAGTGGCACAGGGTTCATTGTGGGTTTCGCTATCAAGGAGAACACTTGGACACAGCCTTGCCAGGGCTAGCATTAGCCTGGTCCTGGCTAACAAGTTTGGGTGAGCCTGCTCAGACTGCAGATGTATCCCAGGTGCCTTACTCTGCACCTTGCTGGTACTCAGTGGTGTTGGCTTTCTTTCAGGAGCAAGTGCATTAGCTATGGAAGCGGCCTCTGTCCTGCTAGGTCATGCAGATATTTCACCTGAACATCTGTCCTGCTCCCTGAGCTCCCGGCAGCTGCTGTGGGTGTGTTTAGCACTAGTATTTCTGTTTGTTTATGAGGCTTTCTCCAGGGTGAAACTAATGTCTGGTCTCAGTTCTGAATCTCTAAATCCAAAGTAACTTGATATACCAAGATAAACTCCTCCTTATATCTCTGCCACTATCAGCAGTCTGGCCTTTTTCAGCTATACACAGCTGAGCTTAATAAATGGTCCCAAGACCCCATTTACAAGCAGAAGCCCTTAGCCTGGACATAGCTCAGCCTCCAAGGCTTGTAGAGAGAGCAGTCTCAGCAGCTGCTTTCCCCTCCTCTCTCCGTCTCATATCTCATGAGAGCATCTCTCCACGTGGGACTGTGCAGGGGGTTGGAGTAGCTGAGTTCAGAGGATGTGCAGCTGGAAAATAGGCTGGACCCCATCATCAGCCGACCATGTTGCAGACAGATAAGTGACCTGTCTGATTCTTGGGAACTCCACCTCTTCTGATTTCCCTTGCACTGGGCTTTCCTCTCATTTCAGCTGTTTTCTTTAGCTTCTGTGTTCAGGTTTTCCTTGTTTATCCCCTCATTGCCCAGCACAGTGGTGTCAAAAGGGTGTCAAAGGTATAGTTGTCAGAGGGCGCAGCATAAACTGATGTGTTCACTGTCCTACATCACCAACTCGCTTGGTCTTTCTTATCTCGTTACAGCTGAACAAGTTGGACGAGGCAGCAAATGCAGCTCACACCTTCTTCATGGCAAACCCTGAGCACATGGAGATACAGCAGGACATTGAGAACTACAAAACCACGGCAGGGAAGGTCAGCTTGATCGACCGGGAGGCCAAGCAGCACATGGTGAGTCTGAGTTAAAGAGGTGCCTGGGTTAAGTGTCAGGCAGTCTGGAGAGAAGAGATTTAGGAGGCCAAGAGATCATCATCTATGAATGGGGAGATTCCTGCCAAGGTGGGCATTGCAATACAGCTAAACAAACTCTCCCTTTCAGCACTCTCCTTTAAGGCAAGCCAGCTCCTGCTTTTTCAAGGCACTCTCCGCTCTTTGTTTGATGGCTATGTCCCCAGCCTGGTCCCTCTCTTCAGGGGACTCTGGGGTCATCCATGGCTGTGAACAGACACCAGCAGGCAGCTTTGATGGATGCCTCCATGGGCACTGACAGTCACATCTTGGCTTCTGTGTGTTTCATTTGAGCCGGGTTCTCCCCAGGGTGGCAGGCCGGAGAGTGACAGCTTTTTCCACCTCCCCAAGGCGAAAGCTGAACACAAATGCCAGGGCCACCCCCAACTTTCTGATTGCTCAAGACACAAGGAAGCGAGAGTGGCTGTTTGGTGTAATTAATGGAGGTGCTCACTAGGGCACCCAGACAGATCTGCCTGGGTCAAGAGCAGTCTTTTCCATTGGCATTGAGCATAGTTGTTGGGTAGGAGGGTAAAAACAAAGAAAAGGAATGTTTTTTCACATAATGTGTAATCCAGGATTCCCTAAGTATAGAGGAGTTCAGAAGAGCATTTAGGCAGTTTTACGAGGTTCCAGTGGCCCAAAAGTCCATTGGTAGCTTAAACATGGTTTGGTACGACTGGTTACATCTGGTAGGTACCCAGGGAGATCGTTCTGTCCCTGCCTTCTTTTGAGAGGCACCTGCAGTTGGCAAGGGCAGGATGCTGTGGTCTGAGCAGCACGCTCACGGTCTTGTCTTCTGCTGACCTACTCTGCAGGAGGACTACAGTGCTGGAGTAAGGCACTACGATAAGGAGGAGTATGAGCTGGCCATTGACTTCTTGGAGCGTGCATTGAAAGGGTACTACTCCGAAGATGAAGATTGCCAGATCATGTGCGAGGGCCCGCAGAGATTTGAGGAGCATGAGTACTTGGAATATAAGGCTGGCCTCTATGAAGCTATTGCAGGTGAGATCTTTTTGCATCTTTAGGGTTCTCACCCTTGGCCCTGCAATGTTTTTAATTATTGTGTATGGGCCTTTGGCTGGATTTGGTGCAGTGTCTTCCCGTCTATCACTGCTGCTGGTGAGTAACTCTGCAGGAGGCACTTGGGAGGCTAGAAAATGCAAACCCAGAGGACAGGGAACTAGAACATCTCATTTTGGTCCTGAATAGAAGCTGGGCTAGAAGAATTGCATTTCCAGATGTGTGGAGCATTTGCAGCTTTCCGTAAGAGCTGGAAGTATAGGTGCTTTAACATAAACTACCTCGGTTTCCCCCTGTACACAGTCTCACATACCTCACTGGAATCTTAGACATTGCTGGCCTCTGTTTATATTGTCTCTGTTTTTCAGTGCATATGAAGAGAGCAGCAGAGTCCTCTTGGCCACACTCCAGATGGCCAGGAAAGTTGCCAAAAAGGCTCAAAACATAGATTACCTCCCCATCCAAAAGGATGGATTTGTCATTAGTGGAGGCCCACCTAATTATGATCTTCACTGAAATCTCTGGAGAGAATTGAACATTGCTACGTAATCTTCAGATTTGCACGTGTGGCTCTGAGCCAGAGGGGATTAAAATGGTTCATTCTGAGTATAAATGAGATCACATTTAATTAGTTGTAAGGGAAAGAAGAGCAATAAATTAAGGTTTGTTTGGTGACAGAAATCTTATTTATCTGTTCATGGTCTTGGAGTTGCATCAAGCTTTGCAGTTTTGCTTCTTGTGTAGAAAATACTTCACTTAGACGCAGATTGGTTTTTGGGGTTACATAATTCTGTTTGTGTCGTGGCAGGAAATCTAACTGAAACAACCAAGATGAGAAACCACCAACATAGTGGATGGGAAGCTGCCTTTGTTGGGTTTATTTACCCATGCAAAAAATATGAGAAGTGTTGTAAGGGCTGACTTGGTACCAGTGTAACTGTCAGCTGATCATGCCTGCTTTTAAAGCCATGACCAGAACACCAAGGGTCGTATCAAGCTCTCCAAGAGAGCAGCCTTCAGTGGCAAAGAAAACCCACCTTCCTTCTCACTGAAAGCTGCTGCTCATCAAACAGGTTTTGGTCTCTGTTAAATTGTTTCTGTGCTGTGCAAGTCGAGTGCAGCCCCAGTGAGCAGAGATGTTTCTGTGCTGGACCATGCAGAGCGCAGACATGGTCATGATGTGGTGGTCCTCAACCTAGCACATCACCTGGGAGTGAGAACAAGCCAGATGGTCTCTGCAAGTGCTGTGACTTGGCTTGGCCAGATATGCCTGGGAATAACAGCTCCAAACCCTAGGGCTGGTCAGGCATCCAAAGAAACAGGGAAGCGAGGGCACACGGAGGGAAATAATACACATAATGCAACTGCTTTGCTATAGGGAACTAAGTGGTTCCTTACAGGACAGCATAATCCAGAGTTTACCCCTGGGTCCAGGGCGCTGAGCCCCAGATGTTTCAGCAGGGAGTGGGAACACTAATACACCGAGAAAAGAGTTTAAGTTTCTTCAAAACTCGTTTCTCTTTTCAATCCCAAGCTGATTTGCTGTGCTGCTGCATGGGGTTGAAACACTCTCACCTCTCCACCCTGGGGACAGATGCATTTCAGTGAACTGATTTCAGTCTATATTGCCTGTTTCTAGGGTACCTTGACAGTACCAAGAAAAAGCAGTGCTTCTCAGTGATGGATTATTCCAGGTCTAGGATGATTAAATATGTTTAAATTACAACAAAATTATTTATGTCCTTTTCCTTCTTGCTTTCCTTAATGTAATACCCTGGATGTATATGGTAAATCAGATAACTACTCAGACTACCTGCCCAGAGTAAATGGGGACTGTTTTGAGTTTCCACTTGATTTCATTGCAAATTCCTCAGGCTGTTTTTTTGGCAGCTCTGAGAAATGCTTTGGTAGCAGAGCGCATGTTTTTTTTTCAAGCCTGTGTTTGTTTCTTAAGGTTTTTAATGATGTACAGAGACAGAGCAAGCAAAGTAGATTTGTAAGTACATTACAGCAAAGGCTCCAAACTGGAATCAGATGTCAGTGTTGGCTTCGAAATTGTACAGCTGATACAACGCCTGTATTGTGGACTCCTACCAATTAAGAAACCTTGCTAATGACAGATGTTTACCACGTGCTTGGGTTTCCCTGGGAGATATCTCATCTTCAAGAAGCAGCAAACACGGGGATTTTGCTGCCAATATTTACACCTTAGACCTTTCGGACTTGCAGTGCAGGTGCCTTGCTTGGCCATGCTTGAGAAGCTGCACAGACCCCTCTTACCTAAACCTCCCCGTGCCCTCAGGAGCTTTCTTGCTGCAGAAAGGAGAGGATTAAAGACGAGCTGAAGGAAGGGAGTGTGGAGATGGCTTTCGTGTGGCAGCACGTGGCCACCCTGTCTTCACATCTCCACTTGCTTTGTGGGTGTCCTCACCTTTGGTTTGGCTCTTGGGATTGAAGAGCTACCTGCCACCTGCACGTCCCTGCACCCATCTGGCTTTCCTGAGCAGAAGCAGCAGTTCCCACCACACAAAAGAGATGCTCAAGCTCCCTCTACAGTTGACAGAAGGAGAAAGGCATTTCTCAAGGGGGGCAAAAATGTGACTGCAGCTCTGCATTGGCTTTGGGAAGGAGCCTGAGTTCTTTCTCTAGGTGCGCACTTGCCTGCTGGGCCAGAGCAGCATGAGTTGCATGTCCTTCAGCTGGGGAGACTTAACGCCTGTCTGTCCTCGTCTCAACACCATCACCATATCCTTCTCAGTTCTGACTGTCTTCTCCCTCTTTTCTTGGCAGATCACTACATGCAAGTCCTGGCCTGCAAACATGACTGTGTCCGAGAACTTGCCACACGTTCGGGCCGGATCTCGCCCATCGAAAATTTCCTTCCCCTCCATTACGACTACTTGCAGTTTGCTTATTACAGAGGTAAAGGCCGTCTTTCTGTTCCTCATGGTGCTTGCTGAGTTTTGTTACATTTTGTACAAGTTTGAACTGTTTCACGTGGAAATCAGGATATTTCCCCATGATGTCTGTGCTACAGTGATGCAGCGGCATGGTCTGAAAGAGTCAGGAAGCAAAGGACATCATTGGCAATTGTCTCTTCAAAAGTCATGTTGACTGAAATGAAATTAAGTATTTTTGTAAAAGTGTTTTAAATCATCAGTGAGGTTTTAAAAGACCAACCTTTAGCTTAAACATTATTATTCTTTAAATAAATCATGCTTTTTTAGGGTCCTTTCATTTGCCTTTTGATCTTAAAGTTCTGGGGATTTATATGTTTCACATTTTCTGAAACCAATTGATACATTTTCTAAGATAATATATAACAGATACACAAGTTAGCCCAAGCTTATCTCAAGGTGCCAATTTTTGCTAATTACCAAATATTTTAAGATTCACAGTAAAGCTGCAGGAGTTGGCAACATTGCAAAATATCAGGAGTTGGCAGTGCTATAAAATACTGCCAGTTGTGTGGATCTGTATGGTATTTTATTACGTTCTGTTACGTAAAAGAAAATCTAGGCAGAATTCTGCTATCTCAGGCTTGTGCTAAGAGCTTTTTCCTGAAAAGGGCAGAATGTGTGAGGGTCAAAATTGCTACTGAAACCTAAAGCTTCTTCATTCATCAATGCAATGGGAAGAAAGCTGGAGGAGTCAGCAGCATTTCGTGCATGGTGTACAGGCTTTTTTATTCCTCTGCCCAATTAGAGGTTTAACGTGGTGGGTAAAACCCTCCAGAGCCCTGAGAGATGCTGCACAGAAGAGAGGCAGTTTGCTGCTGGACAGCATCCACATCCAGCCCATCCAGTTGGATCCAATTTGGATACCATCTGACCTGTGCATGACCACAGAGAAGTTGTGTCTCTGCCTCAATTTCCGTGCTGGTGAAATGGAAGGGTTAAGACAAAGTTGCATCAGAAGAGCCTTGTAAAGTGCTGGGCTCACCCTTCAGCTGATGGAGAGCTCAGGCTGTGCCGTCCCTCTCTGCAGGCTCCCCTCCTCGGCTCTGCCCCGCCGTGCTCTGCGTGAGCCCCCAGCACCGCCGGCGGGGCTGTGCCCTCCTCTGCCCCCCCTGACAACTGTTGTGTTGCCTCCCAGTCGGTGACTATGTAAAAGCCCTGGAGTGTGCCAAGTCCTACCTCCTCTTCCACCCGGACGATGAAGATGTCTTGGAGAATGCAGGTTATTACGAGGGCCTCTTGGAAGGTACAATGGATCCAGACACCATCAAACCCAGGAAGGTGAGGGTGAATGTCACCTAAGAGCCCTCGGTGGGAGGCTTTAACAAAGGCATCGGCTGGAAATAAAAGCAGCTTGGCAGCTTTCCCACAGTGGGACCGCTTTAGAAACAGATGTGGAGATGCTGGACTAGCTGGTGATGCTAATTGTCAGGGTGCAAGTCCAGAGTCACTGGTGTGGGGGAGAAGCTGGAGGGCAGGATCTTCTTTAACTGGGGACTTCAGTTTAGCAAAGCCCAGGCAAGGGCAGGGAGGGTGATGACCAAGTGCCTCAACAACATAAACCCTCCTCTCATTCAGTGCTCCAGAGGACATGTGGAGGAGGAATGCAATGAAGCACTGAGGAGAGGGCAACCTCCGTTAAGAGGGGGCTGAGAAATATTTTCCCAAGCGGAGGTTGGGATGTCAGCATTACTCTCAAGTCACTGAGCTTGGAATTCAGTGCTCAGCCTGTTCTGCGGGGGTAGCTTTGCTATCACAGGGTTAGGATGGGGTCAAACAACCAATGCAGAAGAGAAGAAGTTCCTCCTATCCCATCACAGCCCTGCTGTGGCTCATTCCCTATTCCCTTCCCTTGGGAATTCCTTGATTTCTGGGAAAATCAAGGTGAATCTGGTAAAATGCTAAAAAAGGAAAGGGAAATGATAAAACAGAAAACAAGAACAATTATCGTTTCTCCTTGCAAAGTGAATGTAGCTACAAAACTGAAGTTGACAAAAAACATTTCATTGTTTCGAGTGTTTTGAAGTTTTCTGTAAAAAAAATATTTGATTTTTGCTTTGCAAAGTCATTTTCTAGGAGAAAACCCGGTATTCTGTTCACAAATTTTTCATTCAAAAAAAGTCCTCTGATGGACGATTTCCAGCTGGCTGGGCTTTGTGGTCCCCGTCCGAGCACCCTGAGTGCATCCCAGGCTGTGATGCTGCAGCCCACCCACTGCCAGGCTATGGGCTCCGCGTTGCAGATGGGGAACCAAGGCACAGCCCAGCCAGGGCCCCTGCTCCGCCAGCCTGAACCTGCCTCCCATTCTGCAGCTGGGGCTTCTCTGGCCAACCTCTTGCCCAGATGTTTAGAGGCTTTCCAAGGTGCTCAACACTGCCAGCTATGAACATCTCTTTTGGGGATTCAGGCTTCCTGAATGAGTTGCTGACCACCTCCCCTTCTGTAATGTAGTGAGCGGCTCAGCCCTGAGTCCAGGGTTGCTCTAAGGCATGACCCAAGCATCCCTCGCCCCATAGGAGTCTGCGGTGTTGCGTGAAAAGCAAACCCCTCTTGAAGCAGAGATGTATTGTCTGTGTCTTGTGAAAGCTACATGTGCAACTCCTCCCCCTTTCCTCTTCTTTTCAGGAAGCAAAAATGCTGCTGCGGCGCCATAAGCTGGAGTCTCACCTCCTGCAGGTGGCTGCGGCCGGCCTCGGGTACACCTACACAGAGCCGGTAATGCCTGGGTCCGCTATGGCGAGGACCGTTAGGAATTCACAGCTATAGGACCAGCTTCCCCCCTCCCCTCTCCTATAAAGCGAGTCCTGTATAGGTGACTCAGGAGCCGGGTCTTGGCCTCTTCCCTATGGCATAATGGTGATGGCAAAGCAAGGAAGGCAGCCGTTCCCAGGGTGAAGGAGAAGCAGACACAGCCTAGTCCAGCTCCCTTGCCGTGGTGTCTGGCTGTGTCTCAGCCACTGCCATGGTGGTCGGGTGGGACAGAGAAGGCTGGGCAAGCCGGGCTCCCTCTGTACTTGTCATACGATGCCAGTTTGGGTCGGGGTTACATTTTCAATTTGGTGACCCCAGGCAATTGCCCAAAGTTGTGTGGGATGGATCCATACCAGAGAGGCTGGCTGATGTCCCGGGGTGCGAGGCAGAGTAGGTAGATCCCTGGCTTTGGCTGGAGCATTAAGTTAAGAAGCATGACCTCTCTCTTTTCCCACAGAACTACTGGAACAGGTACGGCGCCCGCCAGGATGAGCACAGGTGAGCCACCACCCACCTCAGCTGAGCCTGCAGCTTCACCAGTCCCCTCAGTGGGGTGAAGGGGATGTGTCCATGATGGGGTACCAGCATGCCACTTGGGGGGTTGCTGCCCATGCACCCCAGAACACCATCATGGTTGAATTAGGGCCCTTTGCCCCTTACCATTAGAAACATTCCCACAAGCACCTTATTTTAGCTGAGTGCCTCAAAACCAACGATGGTCTAGAGGGAACTTGGTCGGTGAGGCAAGTGGTGCTGTTCAGGTTTGTTGGTGTCTGTGCTTTGCAGGTGGAAACTGTTGTTTCCATTACCACAAAAACAGTTTGCTACAGGACGGGGTGAGGCTTCTTCTACCTGTATGATTGTGACATTTGTACAAAGTACCAATTTGCCCGTTTTTTAAATTTTTTGAATTTTTTTCATTGCGCCAGTTTCCAAAGGGTGCAAAACAGTACAACTGCCAGAACTGGAGACCTGTGGCCAAAGTCACAATGTTCCGCTTCTCTCTTTCTCCTCAGTGTCCCATCAAGTATTAGCAGTGAACCAGAGGATGGGCCCCGGCTGTCCCTGGCAAAGAAACCCATGCCAAAACCGGATCGAGAGTTGAAAGAGGGTAAGTCTGATAAAGATGTTTCAAAAAAATCAGAAGGTTTTTTCCTATTGCCAGAGACCGCAGACTGCAAAGGCTGGCTGCTGAGCAATGAGGGCCAATCCTACCTGAAGGGGTTGAAGTTTTGTTTAAGAGACAGAGAAGTCTTCGATGCTGCCACAGCATTTCTGGGCCGGTTGGGTCTGTGGATCCCACCAGCACTGCTCTGCTCTTGGAGTTGCTTTTCCCACCTGCTGAGCTGCTCAGCACAGAGCCCTAAGATGTGGAGCTGGGAGGCTGGGTCCTCCTCACCGCGGGGAAGGTGGCACCAGCAAACAGTAGTCTTTCCCCAGAGATGCTTTTAAGATAAAAATGTTCCCTGTTGTCCAGGCTGCAGAAGGACAGATGCTGGAGGTACTAGGTTTGGGGAACTCTGGTTCTGATGCTTTGCTAAATGTGTTGGAGCACACCATATTAACAGCCATTTCTCTTTGCAGACTGGCTTGCAATTTCATCTCTTGGCTTACATCAAATCACTTGGTTTTAAGGACTGTCGGCAGACATTTCAACTGATTTCAGCACATTTTTGTCAACCACAGAAAATACCATAACTTCTTCTACTAAAGACAAGATTTCCCCCATAACAATTTTGAAAAATTATATTGTAGCCAAACACCAAAGCATGATCCTCACTGCAAAACAACAGGATCTCAAGCCAGGAGGTGTCTTGTGTCTCTAGTAGGCCAGCTCCGCAGCAGCAGGCAATTAAACCTCCCTGTAATGCAATGGATGATTGCACTTTTGGGGGAATTTCACAGCTTTCCACAGCCCAGGTTCTCTCCAGCTGCTCAGTGTCCTGTTCAGAGTATTGTTATCCCTTCTCTAGCCATACATGAAATAGGCAAATAGCACAGGAAGATCCTGAAGAGCTTGCTTAAGGCAAGAGCTGGTTGATTTATATTTGTTGGCCTGTTTGCCTCCTATAACCAAATAATTTCAGAGCGTGTCTTTCTCTGTTTTTAATTCTCTCTATGTTTTTATTCTGGTTTAGTTGCAGAATGTTTTCACGTTTACAAAGAAAACTGAAACCATTCAAAAAGAAAACGGGATTTTTTGTCCAACCAGCTGCTTCCTTTCTCTGTTGTCTTTTTTTCTTTCTCTGTTTTCACTTGGAAAAAGAAGTGAAAAGGCCAAAAGAAAGAAGAAAAGTCTATTTTAATTTTGTACTTCTCTTCTGTACTTCTCTCGTCCCCCCTTTCTCCTTTCTGCCAATTCCTTCACTCGCAAAAGTCCAAAGAATTCCCCAATTTCTTTGGGGTGTTTTTCACAGTGCGTACACACAGGAAACAGGTCTCTCTCTCTCTCTGCTGGTGCTTAGAGGTGGTGGGGGCAAGAAAGGCAGCCAGGAGCGCGCTGCTGGTCTGGGACAAGGGTTCAGTGTTCACAGCACAGGCCAGCCCCCCCAGTTCCTTGGGAGAAACAGAAGGAACAGAGGCAGTGGTGAGTGATGCCTTCCAGGTTCATCCCTCATGTGCCTACGGCTGGGGAAGAGCAACATCTGAGCTGGAAAACTCAGCCCTGAGTTGGTGTATGCATTTCAGAGTCCCGTTTCTGATCCAGCTGCATTTATAATAAATGCTATTATCGAGCAACAAGAACAGCAAAGTGAACATGAGGAACGTCCCATCCTTTCCATTTCCAAGAAACCTAAGTCTTGAGAAATAAAGTCGAGGGGCTAGTGGCAGGGCTTTTCCTTCAGGGTTACTTGTCCTCCATAGGCCAAGGAGACCTTCCAAAAACACACAGTGCACCTCAACAGACAGGAAAAGTAGTAATTATAAAAGCAGTGTAACAGAGAAGTTTCCTCGTGCCACATGGTGAGAGGAGCTCTGTGGCTCTGTTTCCTCTGTTTTATTGTGGCTGTGTGACAACAGATAATTTTTCCCACAATTTAGATGCATTTCACCGTCCTCCTGGAGAAACATTTGGTTTAGGTTTTTATTGTTGCCATTTCTTTCATTCTCTCTCTTTGAGGAGATGGGGGGAAGAGGCTTCAGAAGATGGTGATTTAGTGGCCTTGCCATGTTTTTCTGCTCAGGCAAATTTGATGGGGATGGATCCAAATTTCTTGTAAAGAGCTAATCTCTCTCTTCTTGTCCGTTCGCTCAGCACGTAGCAAGGCTCAGTTGCCCCATACCAGGCAGGAGCCCAGCAGTGTGCAAGCCCAGCCACGGTTGTATTCCCACCCCAGGGATGCTACCTGGGACCTCCAAAATGCATCCAAGCCATTGGCTTCTGGCAGGCAGAGAGAGGCAGCTCAGAGGAAAGGAGCAAGGAATGGCAAGGATGGCCACGGCAGCTCCTTTGCCTCTGTGGAGGAGGATTGTCCTCAGGGTCCCCCAGCTCGCCCACTCCCAGCCCCCCTTCTTGGTGTAGAACAAGTGATGCTTGCTGCAAGCTCAGCACCACATTAGGTTTTCTATGTGTGTAAAAGACAAAAAAACCCACTGATGACAATTGGAGAGAGTGGCTTTGCATGTCAAGCCAGCAACATCCACACAGCGCAAATGCAATGGAAACTTACGGCCTCCATTGATGTTGGCTGCTGGGCAGGACAGCCACATTAGCTGGTGTCTCTCATTGTGTCCCATCGGGTTTTGACATTTTCAGTCTGTGTTCCCTGCATTTGCAAGGCAGCTAATGAGAAGGTGGAAAATGCTGATGCTCTTGCAGCAAATTGATTTCATCTCTGGGTGTTTCCTTTGCTTCTGTTTCTTTTGTTGCTGATGTGAGGCCAAACTTTGCTCTCTGCTGTGAAGCTCTTTCCCTGGCAGTGCACCCGGGTGACTTCAGCTGGCCCTCAGCCATGGTACAAGACGTCAATGAGGCCATTGCATGTTCAGCAGGGTTGTTTTCTGTCTCTCTTTCCATCAGGAGGTCCGCTTCTCTACAGCGATGTGAAGTTTGTCTACAACTCGCAGCAGCTGAATGGCACCCAGCGAGTACTACTGGATAACGTCATCTCAGAGGAGCAGTGTCGAGAGCTTCACAGGGTGGCCAGTGTGAGTAGGCAACATCCCTGGGGGGGACGTGACTGTCACCTGGGCTGAGTGCCTGATGCTTTCCCCAGCATCTGACTGGTGAGAGCTGAATGTGTGATCAGCCCCCGGAGAGGCTCTGGGTTCATGTCTCACTCTTGAGTGTTGCATCTGATGCCAGGATCCCTGTGGAGAGCAGTCAGACACTTATCTCCATAACACACCCATAATTGCAGCACAGGAGCTGCTGCTCCATCTTGGCCTTTCTTAGAAACATGCTGCAAGACAGAGCCCCTGCAGAAATAGCTCTTTGCCACACGTTATACACAATCCCAAAGGATGCTCATCCACAAGCCTGGTTGAGCCTTCTCATTCATCGTCAACTGAGCCTGGGAGGGGACTGAGGGTGCCTGAACATGCCCAGTAGGGAGGTTGGTGGCTGTTTTCCAGCATCTCAGAATGGACTGTGTTCATGGAAAGCTGGAGTGCCTTCCCACCCAACTCACCTGTCCCGGTGAATGCAGCCCTGGGAGATTTGGGGAAGAGGGTTCCAGGTGCTTCTATTGCAGCTCCCCCTCTCCTGGGGAACCAGTTCACGCCTCGCCCGTGTTGGTGTCTTTCAGGGGATCATGTTGGCTGGAGACGGTTACAGGGGCAAAACCTCCCCCCACACCCCAAACGAGAGATTTGAAGGAGCCACCGTCCTCAAAGCCCTCAAGGTACATCTCCTTTCCTCCTGTCCCATGCCCTCCCTCCCAGCTGGCGTGTGGCACTGACCCTCTCGCCCCTTCTCTTTGCCCAGTACGGCTATGAGGGCCGCGTCCCGCTGAAGAGCGCCCGGCTCTTCTACGACATCAGCGAGAAGGCTCGCAGGATCGTCGAGTCCTACTTCATGCTGAACTCCACGCTCTACTTCTCCTACACCCACCTCGTGTGCCGCACCGCCCTCTCCGGTGAGGGCTCGGGGGCCCAGCGGTGGGGAGGGCTGGGAGGGCAGGAGGGGTTCAGCCCTCCACGGAGAGTTTACGAGTGGGGGACCCAAGCCTGAGAGTAGCTCTGTTTTGCCTGATGCTTAAACTGGTGGCTGAGGGCTGGGCCAAGTCACCATCCCCACAGCAGTAAAGGGTCGGCACTGCTGTCCCAAAGAAGCTAATTTCTGGGGTATCTCTTGTTTTTCATGTCTCCAACTCTTCCTCTTTTCTCCTCCCTCTTTTCTTGCCTCCTCTCACTGTCCCTTCTCCTTTCCACCCCCCCAGCTCTCCATCTCGCTTCCCTGCAGTAAGGAACAAGCAGGGCTGTGCAGATCTGAGTCCTCAGATGTTGCCTTTTCTCCCCAGCCTTTCCTTTCCTCCTTTCGTCTGTAAACACCACCCGGAGTGGGATCGGGGCAGGCTCCCCACCATGACGGACCCCACAGAGCATGGCATTTCCATCTCATCCACCCCTTCTCCCCCTCCCTTCCTCCACATGGTCCTGCCTAGGCCAGCAGGAGAGGAGGAATGACCTGAGCCACCCCATCCATGCTGACAATTGCCTCTTGGACCCTGAGGCCAACGAGTGCTGGAAGGAGCCTCCTGCCTATACCTTTCGAGATTACAGGTAGGAGGGAAGCGGGGGGCTGCCGCTGGGGACCCTCCAGGCATCCTGCTCCACAGGCTGTAAGCCCTAAAGCTGGTACATCCCAGCCATGGCAGAAGTGAGATCCAGCAGGTAGTTTCTGGTGGCAGCAAGCATCGTGGCTAAGCTTCAAGCCAGGGTTTAACTGTAATGGCTCTGGGATATTTTAGGGTCAGGAGAGTCCAGCAGTGGCCCACAGGGCTGTGTCTCCGTCAGGTGTTTTTGGTGCAAAACGGGAGGGTGAGAGCTCGTGGCAGCCAGGGGATATTTTGAGAATTGTATCCTAGCCAAGAAGACATCTGCTGGTTCTCAGCTGTGGATCCAAAATGAGGGCAGTTTGGGTGGCCCTGACAGGCCCCACAGCAGGACCTCCCCTGCCCAGCAGCCCCCCCTGCCCCGTCTCAGTGGAGCGATGCAGATCCTGCCCCAGAGGTGGGGGTCAGCCCCGAACCCCCCTGCTGCTTCCCTCACAGGGGTCTCCTGCTTCCTCCTCCAGTGCCCTCCTGTACATGAACGCAGATTTTGAAGGAGGCGAGTTCATTTTCACCGAGATGGATGCCAAAACTGTGACGGTAAGTTGGTGCTGTCAACCAAATTCCCTTCCTCAGCAGCCTGTGCTGGGGCTCTGGGCTTCCCCAGGCAGCCTATGGCTCCTGCCTTACAAAGAGCCCATACAAAATCCTGCTGGCAGAGGCGCACAGACCTTCTGTGCCCTGCCCAGAGGCTGCGCAGAGCAGGAAGCCTGCAGATCAGAGGGATGGCTGAGAGTTGTCCCTGCCTGGAGGACCACTGAGCTCCCACCCCATCTTGTGGCCAAACATGAAGCAATGCCTCTGTACCTATGCAGCGTCTGGCCCAGAGCAGGTCACGGTGGTGGACATCGGTCCCTGAGAGGGATGGGGCTCAGGTACAAGCTCCCACCTCTGCAGAGGGCCTTTTGGGAGGGTGGGCACCCCCTCTGTGGTTGGACAGAGCAGCTGGGCACCATGCTGGGGCTCTGAAGTCCAGTAGATGCTGGAGGGTAGATTGCATCTACCTAAGACCAGTGCCAGAGGGTTGATTTGGTTCTGCCCCTGAGGTCCTGCAGGATACCAGAAGAAAGGCATTTCACAGCCCGTGCCAGGGTTAGCCTGAACCTCCCTGGAGCTATGCTGTGGCAGTTTTGCTGTAGGTGGTCACCTACAGGCTTTGCAAGGAGTCCTTGCAGCCTTTCTGCATGATGTCTGCACAGCTGGACCAAGCCTCACACCTCCCTATTTACCCCACACAGTTTTACAGCCATGCCCAGAGCTCTGCATGGCCTCCAGAGCATCTCACTGAGTCCTGGGGTGATGCAGAGAGATGCCCAGTAAGATTCCAGGCCCTGGGCCATGACAAGCCCAGACACGGCCAGTGCACGCAGCCATGCTGCTCCTTGCCACCCTAGTGTCGCCTCTTTTCCCACAGGCCTCCATCAAGCCCAAGTGTGGGCGAATGATCAGCTTCTCATCAGGCGGTGAGAACCCCCATGGAGTAAAGGCAGTTACCAAAGGCCAACGGTGTGCTGTGGCTCTCTGGTTCACCTTGGACCCGCTTTACAGAGAGCTGGTGAGTCCCTCCACCATGATGTGAGGGGAGCTAGGGGGTACCCAGCATCCTGGATGAACCTGGACCATCTTCAGCCTCCAGTCCCGGCTCATCTATTCTCCCCCCCATCACACCCCATACAGCAGCGTTCCCATCTGCTGCACCACAGGGACATGAGCTGGTGGCCCCGGGACCAAACAGTTTTCCCTGCTACCCATGCTCCTGGGCATCCATCACCCTGGGCCCATGGGGTGCAGGGCCGGGCTGGGGTGCTGAGCGGGGTGCGGGAGGGCTCTGCACAGGGCTGGGCTGGCCATTTCTGACACCTAGTGGCAATAACCTGATGAACGGGGAAGTCCTCCACAGCCACCCACAGCTCAGAGGCCAGTGATGTGCAGCTGCTGCCAGGTCCTCGAAAGCAGTTTGGCAGCCTGAAGTCCATGGGTCTGGGCAGCTGGATGCCTTGGGAGATCTGGGCTACGGTGCCTTTCAACAGGCAACCTCCAAGCAAAATTAGATGCAGGGAGAGCGCAAAACCCTTGTCCCTTTGCCTTGTGAAGCAGGTGGGCTGCGAGGTTTTGGGAGAAGCTTATTTTCAGAGAGCTTTACTGTCTCTCTGCTTTTTGGCACTAGCTGAAATTCCTCTGTGTTTGGTGCTTCTATGGTAGGAGATCAGCCCTGACCAGGGAGCTGGAAATCCACGTCAAGCGGAGGGGACAGGAGGAGGGTATGCTGTGGCAGTGGCTGCTAGTGAAGTGTGATAAGGGAACAGCAATACATCAGCTCTGCCCCAACCATTGCAGCCCCTGGAGGGAGGAGGGAATAAAGGATTGAGGTGCAAAGTGATTTGATTAATTTTGCCCAGCAAATCCCCAGCTCAAGTCTCAGGCTGTCCCTTGTCCTCTCAACTACACTGCTGGTCCTTGGATGAACTGCTTGTTGTGGGTCCTCCCAGGAGGCTGAGCCGTGCTGAATAAGCTGAGAGCAGGCACTGAAGCTTTGCTGTTACAGGTCCTTCCCTTCCCCTCTTGCAGGAGCGAATCCAGGCAGATGAAGTGATCGCGATGTTGGACCAGGAGCATCTAGGACCCAGCGAAATGAACATCAACCCAAAGGATGAGCTATGAACTAGGCCAAAGACTTTTTCTATCAAATATTTATTTAATATTGTTAATCTTATTAGAACCCTTCTATTTTTGTACAGAGCCGTTGTATAAATTAACAAGTTAATATGATTGTGGAGTGTCTCTTCTGTGTTTAGCCCAGCTCTTGCTGGGACCCCTTATCTCTGTGCCAGCATCTCCTGCTGCGACTGACTCTGCCTCTGGGATTCCCTGTCCTTCCCTAGCACTTCTCAGGACTTATTCAGGCCCACTGTACCCCCTTGGAGAACCCCTTTTTTTTCTTCCTCAGCCAGAAATAGCTGCTTCTCTTCAGACTCTGCTAGAGAAATGTCTCAGGTGTGATAACAGACCAGTCTTCCTGCCCCTGCTAAGCGCTGGCTGAAGGCCCGGGCAGTGCTGCCCTGGGGGAACCTCGAGCACAAGTAGCACAAGTCAGTTATTTCCATCTTAGAGCCCTTCACCATTTGAAATATGCTTTTTAGGGAAAAAAAAAAAAAAGCAAAACGCAGGTCCTAGAAAAATGCATCTCTCTGTAGCCGCACAAAGCTGGCGTTTGGGCATTAATTCTTAGCAGAGCTTCCAGAAATCACCTGCTGGGCAGGGGCTTGAGCTGTGCACGGGCAAGAAGGGGTTTGATTTGCAGCTGACTCTGGTGAAATAGGGTCTGTCACTCATGTTCAGTCCCTGCTTTTGCTAATGGCTTGGGATGCATGAAAGAAACTACTTCACAGTGCATCCTTTGAGCTTCCAGCCCAGTGCTGCTCTTGGAAAAAAACAAGGTTAGAATTCATCATTTCCAGGTCCATGTTGGAAAGCAGCTGAAAGGCTCAGGGATGTTACAGTGCCACGGTGTTGGGTGATCATGGGTGCAGCTTTGTACTCTGGAAGTCCTGGCTGTATCCTCCCACCCTGACAGTGCAGGAGCCCATGTTCATGGTGTGGTAGTATCTATTTCCTCAGTATTTCTGACCCAGTCTGAGGGTGTTGCAGTGAAAGCACATGCTGCTTATCGTAAGAGATTTACTATGCCAGTAACTGCTGCTAAGCTAGTACATCATCCCTCTCCCACCATTGAATTAACTCTGGCACCTTAGACCTTCAGACTTGCTGTGCCAGTGTCTTGCTTGGCTGTGCTTGAGAAGCTGCACCTACCCCTCTGTGTGTGGGATCAGAGCAGCCCCTACCTCAGTCAGAACTAACAGTGAAGTCACAGAACCGCCCACATCCCACAGCCCAGACACAGGGACAGCTTTTATCTTGACCCAACAGCTGCTTCTGCTACTAGAAAGCAGTTCCTAAAAGGCAGGTTGCAGCAATCTTTGCTGGTGAATTTATTGCAAGGCTGCTGTCTCTCCAGAAAGCACTGCAGGGAGCTTGGCTGGCATTTGCATCCCTGAGCGGCTTTTCTCAGCTCGCTGCTGCACTGGAACTTTCTCAGTCTTTTTCTGCTCCCCTCTGCCAGCTTTGGCATTTCCAGGACTTAAAATCTGCAATAGGGAATTGTCTTTTCTCTTTGTTCATGCAGCTTGTGCCTACCCAAATCTTCCAGGCTCATAAGCACTCTCTTCTTATCCAGTCACTGGCTGCAAAGGCCGCAGACGAGGATGGTCCTTCTGTAGAGATCTCCTCAAAAGCTGATCCTGGGTGAGATAAAGGGGATCTCGGTGCATCTGGAAAAACAAATGCCCAGACTGTGAAGGGGGCACCATTACTGCCTAGAAAATGATGGAAGGGTCATTTGCTGCACCTCCTCCAATGTGGAATCTGCAGGGAAGAAAGCTCTGGGTGTTTCTAAGCCACCAGTGTAGCTTGTTTCTTGGAGGTTGTATCTCCCTTCCTCATAGACTGTTGAAAAGATTCATTGTGTTGGCTCCCCAAAGAACTGCCCACAGGTCTCTGCTTTCAGAGATCCTTCCCTGCTTAAGTACTTAACACACCTTTTTTTAAATAGCCGGAGGAAAAGCTGGAGGGAAGAAGTGGAGGGCAGCAGGAGACCTGAAATGCCAGTTGCGTTGTCCCCCGTCTGCACCACGCTGTTGCATCCAAGGCTTGACTCCTACATGCCGCACCTTCAGCATGAGTTTGTGCTGCCATCCCCCTGACAACCACATCTGCCTGAGCACATCCTGCAGAGCTGCCCCCTCCCCAAGCAGCTCGGTGCAGACCCTGCCCTCCCAGGGGCTGTGGGCATCCCACCAGCGGGTCCTCCTGCGGGAAAGTGGGAGGGGGCATGGCGGGTAGTGGTTTGTTTGCTGCTGTGGTGGTTAGCCAGAGCTGTGTCTAAATCTAGGGGAAATAAACTAAACACAACATCTGGGCCTCTCTTTGTCTTTCTTTAGCCAAATACTAGAAGGGGGAGACTGGGGGGGGGGGCATGCGGTTTGTCTCATGATGGTGCCTCTCCCTTTGGGGTTTCCTGCCCCAGTCTCTAGAGCACACGCACACATCCCCCGTGCTGGAGGAGCATCAGAGACACTGATGTGGACAGGATTAAGCAAAAAGTCATGTGTGTGCATTTGCCTGCCTGTCCATCTCCTTTGCTCTGCATCCAGCCGCCTAATAACTTACACACCATTGGCACACTTCAGGCAATTTGGAGAGCAGGAGGAGGGTGTCACAGCCCCTGTGCGCTGCTGGGGTGTGCAGCAGGCTGGGGAGCGAAGTGGGGTGCTGGCCGACTTCTGGTGAAACAGCAGCTTTGGTGGAGAACGGTGGAGAAGCCTCAGAAGGATGCAACGTTTTGGGACTCAGTTGCAAACACAACCCCCAAATCCCCAGTAAGGGGAAAGACTCTGGACTGCCTGGGCTGTGCTGCTCACCGCACTGCTCTGTTGCTGAGACCTGCCTGCGGTCCGTGCCAGGCTGAAGCCAGGAAACAGGAATGCAGTGAGTCAAAGGCGCTTTTCCTGTTTGTTTGTTTTTCCAGCTCTCTGCTCTGGCAAAGTCTAGCTCAGACGTGGATTTGTATTTCTGCTGCAACAGCAGAGGTGGTTGCCAAATTTATTGGCACACTGTAGACTCACAGGAGCAAGTTATAGAGCTTTTTGGGATGTGCACCAAAATACAATGTAGGCTTTTGGGTCTCTTTTGTATCTGAGTGGGATGGGTTGCCACCAAGATGGCTTGGCCTCTGAGAAATGAATTTTAACTCACATTTGATGGAGGGGCCTGGCATCTGCCAGAGCTGTCAGGGTCACATCCAGACTGCCCAGAGGGCACCCGCATCACTGGAAAAAGGAAGCTAACAACAATACCGAACATACGCACTCCTCTTTTTGGTCAAATATGCCCCAGGAACAACCTCGCACACTAACATTTTTGCTTCCTGCTACATTGGCTCATGTTGGTTATTCCTCTCGTGCCCCGCAAGTCTGGTAATTGCTGCTTCCCAAAGCCCCTACATGAAGGAGCTCCCCAAGGAGGCAGTGCCTGAAGTCACACCACTGTGAGTAAAGCTGATGTGTATTTCAGAGCAAGCCTCATGGTTCCCAGGCCAGCTCTGAGCTCCTCTAGCCAAGGCTTGGCCACTGAAGGGAGCCACAATCTACTTAATGTGTTGGCCATTTGTTATATGTGTCCCAGCTCTATCACTGGCAATAGGAGAGGTTTGCACATGGAGATGCTTGAACTGTGTCTTAGTTCCTTGTGAACTCTGCTGTGCCCCTCCTAATACTAATAATATATGCAGGGTGGGATTAGCAGGATTGATTTATGACAGTCAACAAGAAAAAAAAAGAAAACAACTAATAAAGGAAACATAATAGAATTAAAAAGTATTTAAAACACCAACTGAAGTGACTGTGTGTGTGTGTGTGTGCACATGCGTACATGCTTGGGTGCGGCAATTGCTGTGAAAGCGAAGCCGTACACAGTGTTACACAATGCCAGCGGATCTTTACTAGCAAGGAGCTTTGCTTTTGTTTTGACATTCAAATGGGCCCAAGCCAAGTTTTGTTGCCCCTTGCACAAGGCTGCTGTTAGGAGTTGTGCGGGGGCTGGAGGAGCCCAGTCTGTGCCATAGGCACAAGGAGTCATTAATGTTTCCGGAAAAAGTACAGATGAAATGGATGCCTTGGTTAAGGAGAAGATGAATCATTGCATTTCACAGTCAGGGATGCAGCAGCAGAGTGTGCAGAGCCGGCGGCAGCGAGGGCACTGGGCCATGGGGAGCAGCACCCAGCAGGGGCCATGGTAGCCCAACAAGGCACCCGACACCTCGTGCAAAGGGTAGGAGCGAGGAAAACACCTTGTACAAGCAAAGAACCACCAACAGGGGCCAGCAGAAAGTCTGAGGCTGAGCCCCTTTGGGGTGTAAATGACTTACTGCAAGTGGCTGATGAAAGTTTCCCTCCAGCCAAAAGCTCACCCCTGAAACCTCACCTGAAAATAAGACTTGTGGGTGTTTACAAATCCTTGAATCCACAGTCAACGCTAAAATACCTAAAGCCCTTTATGTCCAGTGGCTACAGAGTCTAATAAAACCTGGGCATGCCCATAAGCATTAGCCTGCGAGACTTTTTGCAGCATTAATTTTAAGCAACTGAACCTCACCAACTTTGCTGTGGAGGCTTAAGGCCATGTGGACAAGTCAGCCTCCAGCAGCTCCACTGGATGATGACTAATCCCCATTGATTCCAAGCTGGGGCATGGTAAGTTTATAAAATATGGTGTATTTGGACCTTTTGTATGTCCCCTTTATTTCCCAGGAGCTAGACTGACAGCCCAAAATACAGCAGCTTTGACGACTTTTGGTGACCCAGTGACAAGCCCTGCAAGCAGCCAGCCTAGCTGAAGAGCCTCTTCTGCCACTCCATCCCACCCTGCAGCTGTGTCCCTCTTGCTGCCTCCTCACCCTGCTGCTTGGTCTCTGCCCCAGTGATGGACAATTTGGGTGGCACCGTCCCTGCCAGCTGCTGCACCTAAGGTCGGCCTGTCCCCGTGCAAGGGTCTCCCCACCTCAGAGGCACTGTGGTCATGGGTGGGAGCAGACCCTGGACTAGTTTGTCACCTTTGCATTACAGCTGCTGGCTGCCAGTGAACTGCAGTGACTTGGCCAGAGGAAAGGTATGAGCGGAGGAAGGAGATGGAGTTTACACTGGGCACTGCTCATCCCTCCTGGTTAAACCTGGGCAGAGCCAACCTGAGCACTCACAGACAGCTGAACAACTTCCCGTGAAAAACTGTCATTATAAAAAAAAAGGTTGTTTCCTCCTGTCCACACCCTTGCCCAGCCTGGGGAAAAAAAAAAAACAAAACAAGACAGCTGGCTCTGATAGCGCTGGCAGTGAGATAAAAATGGGCTAGTCCTGCTTTGGGGAAGAACTATATTAAAAAAGGAAAGAAGCATGCATGTCTTTTGTTTCTGCAAGTGCTCCTACATCCACACCCCACCAGAAGAGCCACCTTTTCCTGCGGGAAATGTTGCTGCTTGTCTATACATCGGGGTATGACCGTGGCTGGATCTCACAACGTTGTGCTCTTTCCCAGGTGTAGATGGGCACATGTATATGTGTGCTTTTCTCTTGCCATCCCATTTCCAAAGCGGGCACCCAGGCCCAGAGTATAAGGTGCCTTGGTGCCGGCGACAGCACCAGAAACAACAGAGTGCAGCCCGGCGTGAGGCCAGAACCTGCACCATTGTTCACCACAGGCACACCCCTGCCTTCACTTTGGGCCTGGGTGGTCCACATGGACAGGTGAAATAGATGCCACTGAGAACAACAGGGGCCCCCCCCATATCCTCCCAGAGCTCAGCATAGTCTTTCATCTGTCCTCAGGGCACACACCGCACCAGCAAACTGCTGTCTCCACAGGTCTAGTGGATGCCATGACCAGCCCAGCATTACTTTTATCTTGTTTTAAACACACAGTGAAAGCTGGCACCGAGTTTGTTTCCTTCTCATTTAGCAAAACATCGTTATGCAAAAAAAAAAAAAAAATCATAAATGTCAACATGTCCCAACCCCCTGGCCACCATCCAACCCTGCCAAAAATAAGTCCAGCACGCTACAGGAACTTGAGAAAGCAAAACAGGCAACTCGGAG
Organism: Aquila chrysaetos chrysaetos; assembly: GCF_900496995.4. Taxonomy (NCBI): domain Eukaryota; kingdom Metazoa; phylum Chordata; class Aves; order Accipitriformes; family Accipitridae; genus Aquila; species Aquila chrysaetos. Next base: position 13,556,078 of record NC_044013.1, on the reverse strand, counting down.
AGCTGCCTGGCCACCCTCACCTTGTTTCTGGGACAAGGAGGAGCGCCGGTGAGCTCCAGGGGAGCGGGGTTCACCCTCGGTCCGGCTGCGCGGCAGCGGGCAGCATGCGAGGCCGCAGCAGGAGAGTGCGGGTGCAGGCAACCGCAGTGCGTGCCGTAGCAGGAGCAGGCAACAGGAGGGCCCCGTGGGCAAACGGAGCCGGGCTGGCGAGTGGACACACTTGGCAAAGGAGCAAGTCAGCTAATAATCATTTCCAGGGGTGGTTTGGATAACGAGAATGGCAGTTCTAGTAGGTATTTCCTGAGGTTGAGCAGGGCAGGGCAAGGGGAATTAATATGAGCTCAGCTTAGCTTCTACCCCTCCTTTATTTGTAATGAGATTAACAGCAGAGATGGTAGCGGCACCATCAGTCTGCTGCCACGATGGGGTGAGCCGATAAGCAGCTCCCGCGCTGCCTCGCATGAGAGCCCAACGGCTCCGGCACACAGGGAAAAACACCAGAAAAAAATACCCCTTTTATCACACATGGTTTTTTTTACAATGGCCTTAGGGTGGCTTCGCTCCCAAGTTTGGGGCAATCACGTTGCATCGGACTGGCCCGGCTGCTCCCGGCAGTGCCAGGAGCGTGGCTGACCTCTCAGCGCGGCCCAGCATCATCATCCCCTCCTTGCAGTGCTTCTGCGCCTGGTGCCGGCTGAAAGCGCTGGTCTAAAGGCTGGTCCCTGCTTTGTCAGTGAGAAACGAGGCCACCGCTTGCCACCAATGTGCTTTGGACAGCTCCAGTGCGAGAAATAAAACCAGTTGATTTGACTGCAATGAGGCAGAAGCTGGAAAGAAGTGTGAATGCCCTGCAAGGCACCTCCCAACTGCTCACGGGGCTTTAACTGGACTGTAGCAAAGGTGGAGAAGAAACTCTCTTATGATCTCCCTCATGAGAGGAGAATGCGGACCCCTGGCAAGTTTTGCAAAGATTTTTGTTGCACCTGTGACAAGGTTTGTTCACGGCAAACGTAGACCCACCTCTGAGTGTACATAGCTCTAGTAGGGGAGTATTGGCTGGAAAACCACTGAAACAAACACCCTGTATTTTAAAAGTCTCATATTAGTTGCAGTAACCAGACACACATGGGCCAAGTGTGCCCATTCAGGGCAGGGGTGCTCTGGGGCACCTTGGCACCAGGCTCATCCCTGCAGGGCTCTCTGAAGCGGCTGGGCACAACCAAGGTGATGCCTGAGCCTGACATCCCCTTCACCACGTTGTTAATCCCTGGCCGCATTGCCCCACGCCAGGATGCCCACGAAAACCATCCGTGGTGATGTGTATTTCTGCATGAAGCCCTTCTTGTAGAGCCCCATCAACACGTGCCCATGGCCCAGGGGTGGCCAAGTGCCATGGGGGGCAGCTGCCCAGTGCCAGGGGGATTGTGAGCGGCTGTTCCCACCACCAAACAGGAAAAAAACAACCCACCAGCATCTTAAAACCAGTTTGCTGCCCCCAGGCACCTGGGGGTTGTTTGTTCATCTCCTTTCGTTTCGACACCTCGTGTGAGAGGCTGGGAGCTGGCATTTACTGCTCCTGTGGTGCCAGCTCCGAGATCGTTTTATTTGATTTGCCGGCCAAATTGGGTGGATGGGTGGAGACTGAATTTTCCCCTTTATTTTTGTTTTCAAAAAACCCTTCTGGCCCTGGGTGAGGCAGGAGGAGCTGAGTAGTTTCACGTCCATCTTCTCTGTGACAGTTACCTGCCTACAGCAGTGGGGCCACAGCCCAGCTCCTCCGAGCAGAGGAGCTGGGTGTGGGGGGACAGACTTGCTGGCGGGGTGGGGAAAGCCCTCAGCCACATCACATAGCAGTTTTTTATTCCCGCCCCTCCCCAAGCACAGTGGAAAAAGCTCTACCGTAAGCCCATCCTTCCTTGCTGTGCCCAACGGGTCAAAGGAAAAATGAAGCCTTTAATATGGGCAGCCCGTGGCACCGGGAGAGGATGGGGCAGGCAGTGAGGTCCTCAGCAGCAGCGGAATGAACACTGAAAATCCCAGCCTTGTAGCCTGGCCTTATTTCACACAGCTGTAAGGAAGGGGTTTGTCACCGCTGGTCCCCAGGGAAAGCCCTGAGCCATGTGCGGTTGACACCCGGAGGTGCTCTGAGCAAACACTTTCAGAATAACCGTCCCCACATCGAAACATGGCCCCGGCAGCGACTCTTACGGATGGGACGAAGTATATACAGACTTTCTCCGGAGCCTGGCTGTGCCCTGTGCTTTCCCAGGTGACTCACCCAGCCCTCGCAGCACCTCCGCAAGCAAAGCAGCCCAGGAGGGTTTTTCCCATCTCACTCACGGCTATGAAGAGAATGATGTTCACATGCATCTTCCAAAAGCTCAGCCACGAGCAACCGATGTGCTGTGCCCTTCTGTGCCCAGCAAATGGCCAGGTCCACCCTGCCAGTCACAAGCCCACGGTGCTTCCACCAGGCTTTCCTGGCAGTTTGGGCTTGCCCACATCTCTGGAGCCACCTGAGAGGCTGCAGGGAAAGTAAACGTACTCGCACTAAACCCAGGCATTGCATGGAGTGAGAAAGCCTGGCTGATGAGCACATACCCTGCCCCACTCAGCTGGCACCTTGCACGTTCCTCCCTGTTTGCTTGAACATCTGCACCGGGAGCTGCGGCAGCTATGACCCGCACTCTGCCCTGAAAGCAGCCTGACTGCGGGATTTGCATGGCTGAAAACTGCCAGCACACCTCGGCTGCTGGGACCGATCACGCTGGCTGGAGTTGCTAGCATCGCTGCTTGGGGGGAATCAGGCCAAATCTACAACTTGCATTTGCTCCGGGAGCATAACGAATCTTTAGCAGTTCCCCTTGAGGTGGAAGATGCTACATCCTTTCTCCCCTTTCAGACTAATTACACTGAAACAAAAGGTGAGATACAGCATAACAGGAACGTTACCAAGCCTGCGAGTCCTCCACCCAGCGGGATTAGGTGCTCCAGATGGCATGAATACAGATGCCGCCAGCCGGCCTCCTGCTCCTCTTGCTCAATTGCTGGCGCCACCAGACAAAAGACAAAAAACATCTCTCCTGCTCTCGTGACAGGCCTAGCAGCAAAAGAAAATTTCCAGGTCAGAAGCTCCTGCTGGATAGCCCATGCTCCAGGCTATGCGGAAGAGCTGCCATCCCTCGGCACCTCTTTGCCCATGCTGCGAACACTGTGTGGTACTGGCACTTAGGGCAGACCTCAGTGCTGCACACCCCAGGCACTGCCCTGGGTTCTTCCCTGCTGCCTTCAGACTGCATCTCACTTCCACCACTTCCACTCTTCCCAGGGGATGACATGGCTGCTGCGGATTCCTCCTAAATACCTTCCAGTTTTCAGGAAAACCCAACAGGATTCTTTGCTTTCCCCTCCCTTGGCAGCTCTACAAGTCATCAGTCGCCATGCTGCCAGGGCATGGTAGTCTGAAAGCAGCTCTGCCTTGCAGGCAAGCTTGGTAAAGCAGGTATTAAGGCAGCAGAGGGATCCTTCTGTTCTAACCTAGGAGGTGGAAAAGGGCAGAGTGCTGCCTGGAAACACAGGCCAGCTCTGGGAGCACCACCCAGTCTTTCTCCCTCCCTGTCATGCCTGGCCACGCTGGTCAGCATTGCTCTTCTCTCGCTTGCAATGCGGATGCTCACAACCAGCTAAAGCAGCATGAATGGGAAGAAAATCAGGCTTAGGAAATTTGCCTGTATTAGTATAGATGTCTGTCTTGCGCAACCTTTTCTGCAGCCTCACTGGGTTTGATTTGGCTGTCTCAACTGGCTGAGAGCCTTCTCAAAGGTATTCCAGATGCCCTGGCCAAACCAGGCATGCAAGGGTTAACCAGCATGCTCCTTGTGCCCAGCATCACTTCAAATGAAGCAGAAGGAAGGCTCTACTCGTTCCTCCTGAAGATGCGAAAAAGAGTCAAGTGCTGCAGTTTGTGCACCATGTCTTCCCAGCCAGACTCTCTTGCTGGGCTTCATCTCCAGTGAAATGCTGCAGTAACTCTGTGCTGCTTCCTGGCCACGGGGACACCACTACAAAAACAACAGAAAAAATTTAAAAATCAAATTTCAGTCAGCTCTCTCTGCTCCTGAGATCCCTCTCAGGAGCTGCCAGTCACAGCCTGTGTGGGACCCAGAGTGCCTTTGCCTTCACCTCCTCACCTGCCCATCTTCACTGGGCTGCTGGCATCCCTGGCAGGGCTTTCGGTCATGTCCAATTTCCTCACCTCCAAGGCAAGGCTGAAATAATCTGAGATAGCTGCTGCCCATGGCCTGACTGTAACGTACTTGCCTTAATGGTTACTTGCTAATATTTTACCCTTGGGCGAAATGATAAGGTTCAGGTCCAGGTGGAACACGTTCAGCCATCTCTTCTTTGGGGCAAGATGAGTCACTGCAGTCAAGTTGTGCAAACTGAGTTTGTGTGTGGTTTTAGTGCATGTGTTTTTACCATGAGCCCTTAACCTTCAATGCACAGCACAATCCTGCCTGCTGATAGCTCCTAAACACTGGCTTCCTTCTGTTCAAGTCACTCATTAAGCAGGAATAAAGGCTAGAATATAAACTACAATAGAATTAACTGTCTTGCTACCCGTAGCACTTAAAGCTGGAAGAAAACCTTTCTATAGGAAGAGCAAAGAGTGAGGTCTGTGTCCTCCAGCTGTCACCCTCAGTAGCAGGCAGGCACCACCGCAGGCTGCTCCTCTAGAAAATGGAAGTCCTGCTCAGGACTTTCAAAGGATGTTGTGGGTTTGAGGCTCAGGCCAGAGCCCAAGTGCCAGAAGGGAGGGGGACTGGCTCACACGGGCCGATGCTTAGGGCTGGGTATTTGCTCAGCGTGCAGGAGCTCGGCATCAGCCTTCAGAGGGCCAAATGCTGCCCTGGGGGAAGGGTGCTGGGCACTGCTCTGGGGCTGGACTTCATACACATGGGTATTGCAGCACCTTCTAGGCACATTGTGCTGGAGGTGACCCGTTACCTCCTGTTTCTGTGAAAAACATCTCCATGAAAATACTCATGTTCACCTTCAGGTTGGCAACTCTCTCCAGGTTCAGTATGGGCTGCTTGACTGTGTCCTTGGAATAAGAAATCAGTGCATTTATCTCATATTTCACCATGGTGAGTGGACAATTTGATGCAATTGTGTAGCCACCCACACCTTTAATTAATCAAAGAGTTTTTGACGCAGCACTGTGCAATATTTTGTTTCCTAACTTCCCTGCTACAGAGTACTAGGATCTCTTGTAACATTTCTTACCCAATTCCAGCACTGAGGGCTACGCAGCCAAGAAGATGGATCACATGTAGAAGTCTTCAGCATTGCCTCCACAGGCAATTTCCAAGGAATCAGAAGCTGAATTAATCAGAGGCTCACAGAGGGATTTGGGAAAATAAAACTGAAAAAGAACCAGCCAACAAACAAAAACAACCTCAGGAAGAAAATAGAAAGAAGTCAGCAGATTCCCCGGTGTGCCATTTAGGAAGCTCAGGAAAAACTGGAGGAAATCAGGGGGTCTCCTAGAAAACACCTTGCCAGAGTTCACTGTTCTAGGACAGAGCTGAAGATTCCTTCCAAGGGACCAAGGGGCCACCCCAACATCTTCCCCTTCAGACCTGCTCCTGCCCAGCTTCATGTTGCAGCTGCTGACGGGGGAACAGAAAGTGCAGGTAAAGACTGGAGATGGCCAAGTAGGAGAGTGCCTGGAAATGCTTGGACTGAATGCTAAATAACTGAAAAGAAATGCCTCTCCACACCAAACGCTTGTCCACACCTGAGAGCCGAGGACTCAGCTCACACCTTTGTGTGCAAATGAGTGGTTTGGGCACGCTTCCCTCTGGACTCCCTGCAGACCGTGGTGACCCCAGCCAGGAAAGCTGGGCTGGGACCCGGAGGCCAGGGCAGGGGTGAGCAATGGGGGCATCTCGCTGCCGAGCAGAGAGCCTGCGTAGGCAGAACATGGCCCTGGAGCCCAAATCCCACGCAAGCGCTGCCCGTGGCTCCACCGTGGCACTCCCCTCCCCCCCTGCCAGCCAAGGTGGGTGCCGTCCTCTCCAGCTCTCCAGCTTCTCCTTGGGAGCTGCAAACTGTCTCCATGGCACAGCCCTGAACCGTGGCGGGTGCCTGCCCAGCGCTGGGGGCTGCTCTCACGTTTGGCCTCCCGTTGGGCAGAACCGCATGCGGGCCAAATGAGCGGGGCGAGCTTTTAAAGCACGCACCAGCAAACTGAGCCGGAGCCAGCTCACGGCCTCCGAGCCAACAACCCGCGGGGAGCCCCAGGGGAGAGCCCCCCTCCGTGCGCAACACCCCGCGGAGCCGCGCAGGTGCACATCGGGGTGCCGGGTGCCGCAGGCGGGTCGGCCCTGGCAGGGTGCCGGGCTCCCCACCCAGACTGGCTGAGCTGGCTGCCGTGGCAGCGTGGGAGCCCAGAGCCGGCCGCCGGTGCTCCAGCCAGGTGCTGCTGTGGGAGTTCCCGGCTGCGGTGTGTGCTGCCTGCAAAATACCTGGTGGTATTTTCTCAGCTGGAAGAAGAGATGTGTATCGCTTTAGCAGGGAAGACTTTTGCAGCCAAGGCTCTGTGTGTGTGCGTAGAGGGAAGGTGGAGCACCTCTAATGCCCTCGGGCAGGGCACGCATGGTGCTGGGAGCCCGGGGTGCTGCTGCACGCTGGCCGTGGCTGCAGGGTGTTGCAGCACAGGACAACCGTGCAGGGCTGCTTGCCTCCAACGCGCCTCCAACCATCCTCCTGGGGTGGGTAGGCTCTGGCTCTGGAGACATCTCTGGGCAGAGGTTCACCAACCGAGGGTGCAGCTTCAGGTTTTTTGCACCCAAGAGGTGCCTGGGGTAAGAGCAGTCGTCTCTCCCAGTTTGGCAGGTGATGGGTTTTGGTCTTCGTCTTCTGAATTTCTCATTTGTGCTGGTGTTGGTTGGCATGGGCACAACACTGGGGATTCCCTGGGTGCACAGCAAAGGGCAGGAGAGCAGTCGCTTTCCCAAGAGGCAGCTACAGTAAAAGTTGCTCTGAAACACCAATAAGTCACTTGCTTATCCAACCCATGCAAAATAAACAAAGGAGAGCTGCTGCTGCAGCTCTTGCATGTGGGATGCAAGTGCAAAGGTGTTGAAAAAGGCAGTTTTATAAAATTCATGCCCACGCTGTGAGCACAGGAGCCGTTTGGGGGGCTGAGGGGGTCACACAGGCTCAGTGATTCGGCTTGCGCTCCCCTGTGCTGGGGAACATGGAACCACAACGGCAGCAGGAGGAGGGCTAGCACCACGAGCCTTCATCCGCCCCGGCCCCGCCAGGCCAGCCACAGCCACAGCCACCCGGAGCTCCAGCAAGTCCCTGCACCCCTATTTGACGCTGCCGGCGGCAGAGCAGCCCCCGGTGCTCGGAGCAGGGCCGGGCCCGGAGCGGGTCCCGCTAGAGGGCAGTGGCTCCCCGGGCAGCGCGGCCGCCCCCCGCCCGGCGCGGCGCGGCTCGGCTCGGCGGGGCTGCGCATCACCGCTGCCCTCCTTATTTTTATACTTTTTTTTCTTTTTTTTATGAAGCCAGCATTACAAATCCCCTTGACAGAGGAACCAGCGCGGGTGGGAGGTGATGTATACGGACGCTCCTTGGCTTCAGTGCAGCCATTTCTCCCGCTGTCTCAATTTTAAAGTTTTGGGGTTTTTTAAGGCCAGATTAGATTTATAGTCTTTTTTCCCTTCCTTTCTCTCTCTCTCTTTTTTTTTTTTAATCTGCTGCTAGACACTCATTTCGAGAGTGCTGGCAGGTAAAACAGAAGAGGAAAAGCACCATCTCTTCCCCAGGTCTGCCGATTTATTTTGTTTCAGTTTTTGCCCTTTTTCTCTTCAGACCCTGTACCAGTTTCTTTGCTGCACACAGAGTGCTGCAGCTGGTTATTTGCCCCTGGAATGCACATGGCTGTGCCATGAGAGTGTCTCTCGCAGTGCAGCCACAAGCCTTAGGAACACGGCAAAGCTGATTGCACGGAGAGAGCCATCCTGCTTAATATTAACAAACAAGCTTAGTCTTCCCTTGGCCTTGATGCAGGCAATAATGAGACCACATCTTCCAGGGCATGATTCAGAGTGGGAGGCTAATATGCTCTGAATGGATCCCCAGGGACTTTCTTGCCACTCATGGTGCAGGAAGCCTAATCTCCTACCCTAGGCAGTTGGGAGAGACAATGTAAGCATCTCCCTTGCATTCTGTAATGGTTGGTATCAGCCCAGCTGCCTATGAGTAATTGCTGAGCACGCCAGAAGGCACCCACCTCCTGTAGGAGCATGTATCCCCATCGTCTGGGGAAGTGGCACAGCCAAAAAAGCCACTGGCTGCCGTGCTCACATTTACCACTGCATCCAAAGGGCAGTGCACTGCAACGGCAGTGAGACAATCAGCTGAATGGTGCATGGGGACCCTCACCAAACACTTAATCTTAGAGCTATCAAGTTGAAATTCAGTTGCCCACAGGCCTATGTCTGATGTTGCTGTGGGAGTGGAGTGAGGCATGATACTACTGTGACTGCAGCCACCAAGGCAGAAACACGCTGGGTACAAGCAACATCCTCAGGTGCGTTTAGGACCGTTCAGCCCTTGGCTTCAATGCTGCAGGCACACAGTCACTGTACACCGTCCCTGGAGATGCCCCTCGGTGCTTGCCCATACCCTGGGGCTGCAGCTGCCGCCCCCTCGTCCCACCCTAAATCCCGCGTGTCTTGCCCCCCCCCCAGTCCCACATAGCTTCTCCTTCACTCACCAGTGGCCCCAGGCATCTGGCTCCCTTCATGAAAGCAGAGCTGACGTTTCCTGAGAACAAAACATACGACATTGTACGAGAGTTACAAGGAAGTTAAAGCATTTTAACAAAACCAACTGATCCCCCCATTTCCCCCAAAAAAGGACTTTGACTAGTTTGAGCCGAGGAAGCACACAGCCACAGGACCTAGCAGCAGGGCATGGCAGCGATGGGCAGCCCTGCAACATCCACAGGCAGACGGAGGGGGCTCCAACTCCACACTGAATGAAAGGCACCTACTAACAGAAACACACAAAACTAAAAACACCTGGTTCCACAGCACCGATGTTAAGGCCTTGTGCTGAAGGGGTAGTATATATGGTTGGGAGAGGCTGGGCATATAAGGAAAAGGGATCGGTCCATGGGTCCCAAATCAGGAGAGCAAAGCTGTAGCAAAGGGCGACCGCCACGTAACTCTGAGTAAAATTTTGGCTCCTTAATCTTAGGGAAGCAAGCTAGGAGAAAGCTGCAGCCAGACCTTGCCAACAGAGCATAAAGATTAGCTTCCTTACAGTTTATTTGACCCTCGTGGCCAGGTATCCAAATATTAATAACAAGGCTCCAAAACTCCAGCCTCCACCCTTTGCTATGTGCTCAGGAAGACAATTCACTGCTGTCATGGGTCACAGAGAGCCAAAACATCTCAGGACCTAGAAACCACCAGCTCGAGCCTCGCAGCCAGGTGAGGCTGTTTGCCAAACCTGCCTGGCAAAGGCTCAGCACAGGCACAGCCCATACCCAGGTGGCCACACTCCACATCTGGGTAGCAGTTGTGTGCTGTCACCCCACAGAGCAGACCATGCAGGGGAGCTCTGCGGGGCCTGGCTTAGCTCCTCACTAACCTTCACACAACAGTTGATAGAAGCTACACATTTTATAGCTCAGTAAATCAGAAGGCCAAACAGCCCAAGCTCCTACTTGGTGCTAGGGTTGGGCTGCCCACGTGGTTTTCCTGCTGAGAAACAAATTGCAAAGAGGCAGCGCAATGCCAGGTCCTGCAATCCTCCCACCACAGCACAGGCAGCCACTTTGCCATCAGGAAGGAAGGGGTTTCTGCTAAGCCATACAGGACTGGAAGAACGTGATGAGCAAGACACCCTTCACAGGCTCCACTCGGCCGTTTGCCAAGTTTTGTTGTGTCCGGATAAGTTTCATTCCAGGGGACTGCTAGCTTCAGCACACTTAGAACTAACAGCATAGAAGGGCACGCACGTCTTCAGAGGTCCACCCAGGCTTGCAAAATACAGCTGGAAGCTTGTGATGGATCCCTGCCCTGAAAACTTCGTGCCTGCATATGAAGCATCCCAATATCCAAAGACAAAATTCCAACGGGTACGGGTGGAGGGCAAAAGGGAGAGCGCCAGCTTGGGATTCCTCAGCACTGAAACCCTTGCTGTAACATAAGCAATGCAGAAGTTCCCTACTCCGGCAGTGGATCACAGCAGACAGCAATTGCAACCATCAGCAAACATTTCAAGCCTACCTGGTTAATGGAAACTGAAATCCTATTTTACCTGATCCAATTTGCTCATCTAGAGGCAAAGAGACCATCAGCTGAAACAGCAAGTTCTTACAGCCACTGCAGTAGCACTTCTCTCTTTGAGGGCAACGTACTAGTTTTTAAGATCACATTCAAGCAATCCCTGACTGCCAGAGTGGAACCAGGGGACTGATGCTTCTGGATATTGATATCCAGAGACAACTGCTTCCCTAATTCTTCAGCAAAAGGGAAAAGAAACAGTTATCAGAACCAAAGAAATCAGGCAGGCATTCCCTCCCGTAAAGGTAAATGTGAAACTAACTCCCAAGGGAAGCCATGGCCTTTTCTTCTTCTGAGATCTTTCTGGGTTTTGTTTGGACTCTCCCCATTCCCAAGCATCCTCCCCCAGCCATAACCCAGGAAAACTGTAAGAGGCAGACATGGGCCCCATACAGAAACCACTGATGAAGCTGGGCTGTTAATGTGGTGGTCCATGGACAGACTGAAGCCCCCCGCTGATGGAGGTGACTCCATCAGTTTCAGGACAGCCACCCTACTGGCTCCGAGCAGCTCTTTCAAATCCTTGGAAGAAGAATTGAGATGCAAAGGAAAAGGAAATGGTTTTGGTAGGAGAGAGGATGTATGGGGTGATGCACAAAGCCTTTGGTATAAGTTAAATAAGGATGACAAACCTCCCAAAGCTCCAAGGGGGATGGGGAGATGGCTGTGCAAGGCTATTTCACAAGTGTGGAGGTAGGAAAGGGCAGCACTGACCCTGCCTGCTCAAAGCACACGTTCCCTCCCCCCAAGCCAGGGCACACAGCAGGCACAGCTCCATCATGTTTGAGCAGGACATTGAACACGGGGCACTTCCCTGTGCCCCGCTCGGAAACAGAATAAAGAAACCTGATGAAAGGGCAGAAGAGAGCCATGCAAACAATCCAAAAGCCAGAAGACTTCACAGTTCAGCAAGAGGCTTACAGGTGCTGAGCCATTTGATCTGCCAGAAAGAAGGCAGATGGGGCTGCGATGGCAGCTTATAACACACCCTCGTGACACGGACGGTGCGAGGATGAGAAAACTGCACACGTGGGCAAAAGCGACACTGAGCCCCAGCTGCTCAGAGGAGGAAGCAGCGGCAAAGACTCCTGCTCATTTCCAAGAAGGCGCACAGACAAGAAAAGAAGTTGTTTGGGTATTCAGTGTCATTTTCAGTTTGGCTTTTATTTTCATTGACTTCAACAACAAGGTGTTCCAAAACACACACAGGTCTTGGTGCAGGCAACACTGTCATTGCTACAAGCATTGGCAGATTCTCAGCTCAATTAACCCATACGCTTTGATGTATCAAAACAAAACAAAAAACAAAAATCACAGCTCTACAGGGGAGGGTAAAAGCTACAGCAGTTCAAACTCACTTGAAGATTCCGGTATTACAGAAGTGGGCTCCATAGTGGTACACAGTAGAAAGAAGGTTTTCACAGCATATATTTTAATCATTAGTGATGCAGCAGAAAAGCTCCATCTTACTGGTGAGTTGAAAAGCAGATACTGAAGTTCTTGCACCCAGACTCTGGGCACAGCATTAACTGCATTAACCTTTTTAGTCAGAAGCTTCCTAGTTCCTAAAATGACGGTATTTTTGCATCAATATTTGTACAATACTGAAGCAGCTCAGAAAGATTACACAATGGAGATGCAAAACCTTGGAGGTGAGAAGGGCACAGCCTAATTTACCTCCAGGAATTTGCAAAGTACCCGCACTAACACTTTCCCCACACTAACACTGCCCCGCTGAATTAATTCTTGCATTGAGTCAAGAGCAGGATGACTCGCTTCTTTTGTAGCATATAGAAAAAAAAAATAGACATAGTAAGTTTTCACACTGAGCATGTTAAATACTTTGAAATCTAGGACACTGCTCTTTGAAGTGTTACAAAATAAAATGATAAAACAGGCTTTCAGTACCTTCCCCCTCCCCCCTCAACTGCAAAGTAACACAGGAATCTCAGTATGAAAAATACAAATATATTTGTCCAGTGACTAGTCGTTTGTTACATGGTATACTGTAAGCGTTCTGCATAAAAATAATAATTAAAAAAAAAACAGAAAAACAAACAACATTTCATTGTGGTTCTGTCAGACCCGGTAGCCCAAGAAGAAATAAAAATTGGCATGTTATGCTGTAGGAAACAAAAATTACACATACAAAAAAATATTTATATACACACACTTTACAGGGTAACCATCTTGCATTACCATTTAGAGCTGTCCAAAATAGGCTTGCACAGTTACCAAAAGGCAGTCTTTGAATGCAACACAGACCTGGCACAACAGACAGATGGAGGAGGATGCTAACAATATTGAATCTAGAATGAAATACATGGCACACAGCAGGGCCCAGAAAACAGCCACTGCATTGAAACGAGATTAATCGGTTGTAGCAAGGTAGGATGACAAGTCATTTAAGCTGCTTTTTTCATCTTTCCCCAGACAAGAGGAAAAAAAAAAAAAGTTAGGCTTACTGTTAAAAAGAGCAAGCCAACCTGAAAGCAGCTGTGCTGAGCCGAGCTCCTCAGTTTAGGTTTGTATATGTTAGAGTCTCACTACCTTGGCCAATATAAATGTGAAAACATGCGCTCTGTTCAGTTACTTGTCCACAGGATACTGGCAGTCAGAGGAAATGCCTCAGAGCACAGCTGCTGTAGAACCAATAAAGAAAAAAATGGAGAAAAATCAATTTCTCATGTAAACATGACTTTTTTCAGTAGCAACACTCATATTACCAGGAACTAGTCCTTGTTCCAAGGCAGCTGGAAATTTCTTTCTTTTTTTACTCTCTTTTTTACTAGTTGCTCATCACTTAGTCTATAGTCACCAACAACAAACCACAACAGGCTCCAGCCTATTACAGAAATATCTAAAGACAGTTCTACTTGACTTGGCAGGAAACCAATCTAGCATGGTCTAGATAAAAGATTGTCTGGGTTCAGGATAGCTGAAGCCCTACAAATCAGTGTGCAGCTCTCAGCTGATCCTCTGTTCAGCTGGAGGCTAGGCAGGCAAATCCTTATGCTAAACTAACCAGGCTGCATATGTGGCAAAGCCTAATTCTCTAGCTTAAATGTCAGTAGTAGTACAGAATGGCTAAAGGTTGGGTGGGGGGCAGAATTCAAGAGTGACCAATGGCTATATTTGCATTTATGAAACAAGCAAACCAGGACATACACATGAATGTAAATTCAAAACAAGAAGAGACAGCAGTTTTGGTTTTTCCCAGAGAAGGCGAGGGAAAAGGAAAAAGTGGGTTGCAGGTGGCCCTAAGTGCTGGCCTGCCCAGCAAAGTGCATGTGCTGTCTCCGCTGGAGAATATTACACATGAACAGAGCACTCAGCTCCGTGGGAAGAGGCTGTTTAAGTGCAACGTTCAGCAGACCAATTCCCATTTATTTTTCGGATGAACTGCCAGTTCAAGGTTTGGTGGCTTTGGGTTTTTTGCATTTGGTTTGGGATTTTGGGGGATTTTTTTGGCTTTTTAAAAATTTATTTTAACCTTCCCGCTTTCAAAAGCGGGATCACTGGATGAGAGAGACAAGTTTGCAGGTCAGGATGCCCACAAGGTGTGTGAGGATTCAAAAGTCAAGAAAAGAAGCCCTCTCCCCAAAGGAAAACATGAAACAAGAACAACGCCTGCTTGAGAAGGTCAACGGCTTTCAAGGAAATACCACCCGCCTTCCCCCTTTGCTCAGCTCTTCCCCTTGAAAGAGCTGGGGTGGAGGTCGCAGTCCAGGAGTATGGCCTAGACAGCATCAAGGGCATAACCTAGCATGAGTGAGCAAGAAGGTTCCCTCCGCCCTTCGTCCAAGGGTGCAGTACCAAGCTGAAGGAAGACAAATGAAGGGCTGAGCAGTTTGTGGCCGAGGCGGGGTGAAGCGGGGTCCGCGGAGCTCACTCCCCTTCCTCCTTGATGCGTTGCTGTTTGTTGCGCCGGGCATCCATGTCAAAGTTGAAGTCGTTCCACTCGTCGCGGGGCGGGAAGGAAATGGTCTGCCGGAGCGTGAAGCGGACCGCGTCAATGACCCGCTCCCCCCGGGTTTCGCTGGAGCCCACGCTGACGGTGGAGGCGCCGCTGGGGGTGCGCAGGAGGTGGGGAGGGGAGGAGAAGTCATGGAGCTGCCGGTGGTCCAGGATGCCCTTCCAGATGGCGTGGCGGAACTGCTCCGGGATCTTGAGGCTCACCAGATCCTGCAAGGCAAGGTGGAGGGCTTAACAGGGCAATCCCTTGGCAAGATGGGCTCCGGGAGTAGAAGCAGCCCTCTGGGCCACCCTGCAAACACCCGTTAACCAACGAAGCTGCTAAAATCCAGGTAGCCATGATGCACTGTAGAAGACAAACCACTGATCCTGAACGCGGTGGTTCGCTTCTGAACAAGCATGTGTAGCCAACGAGGCAGCAAGGACTAATCACACAAGGTCTGTTTTGAAGTTACACAAAACACATATTCATGCATAAGATATGGTGACCTAAAACTAGATGTTTAACTTGACTGCAAGGCCTCCAAGACAACCTCAGGGAGATCTGCTGGTTGCCTATGGTGGGGGATGCTGGGCTGCAGAAGTTCAACAGCTTTGAAAACTTCTGTGTTTATTTCAAAACCTGCAAAAGGATTTTAGAAACCAAGTCTGAGCTCCAGTATTTGAAGCTCTGGGTCTGACTCTGTAGGAACTGCCTTAATTACTTGAACATAACCAAAATCTGAGAACAGACACAACCTTAGAAAACTCGGACTTTGAGGCCCCATCATCTCTGGTGCAGTACCTGAGGGTAGCATTGCCTAAACTCTGGGAAATGTGATACCAGCTTCTGAAAAAATTAGCAATCAGCTTTGGTTAATTTGGATCAGCTTTTCTAATCAGAGCAACAGCAGAAGGAAGGCAGCCCACACTAGGAAGCAAAAGCGCCACAGCCTTGCAAAGTCTCGGGGCAAAAAACCAGGACAGCCAGCTCTGTCTGAGGAGAGCAATGGCGCAGGAGAGGAAGCAGCAACCCTGCAGCAAAAGCCATGCAAGAGGAAAAAACCAGCTGGGCTGAGATGCCAGCAGCAAGGGAAGATCGTTAAGGTAAGGCCAGAAAACAGAAGCAGGGAGGGAAAAATACAGACCACTTCTGGACAGCCCACTTGTCTGCAGGCGAGTGTGTGTTTCAGAGGGGTGTAAACTGAAACCAAGCCTTGCAGAATTAACAGGCGTGTGGGCTGGGGCCACTTCGGGGGCTAAAATGCACAGTGCTGGGGACGGGGAGACACTCTTTCTCTGTGCCACGCAAGGCAGTTACAATGCTGGCCCCAAGTCCAGCCTCTCTTCACCTCACAATAAGTCTTCTCTGCGTGCAGTAGCCTTAAATCAAACTAATCATATAAAAATAAAAATATACTGAGACTGGATTTCTGACCCATTCCTACAGCAGGGCCAAGAGTGCAAACAAAGGAAATGGTGAGGAGTTACTTACATCCATGGAGTAATGCTCAATCTGATAGATGGTGGTCAGCCCCTGGGTCGTGAAATAATCCACACAGGATGAGCAGCCCAACCTCGCTAAGAAGCTGCAGAGGAGGAAGGAAGGAAGGAGAGAGAAAAAAGGATCACCCTGGCTGCAACAGCCCAAACCACAGAAAAACCAAACACTCAGCCAACCTGCAGCAACAGGAAACAAAGCTTTCACCCTTGGCTTGACCTTCTCCAAGACATCCCAGGCCAGCAAGCCACATCGCTGCCACATCAAACAAATGAGGGAGTCCTTCAGCTTGGCTGCTAGCAGACAACCCTCATGGCAGCACCTTGCCTTAGTCAAGAGCCGGTGCTACACAGCCTGGATCTTGGGGCAGGAAGGCTCACATGGACCCTCCTGCCAGGTCACTTCACCCAGAAGGTGGCTGAGCCCATGGCAGCCTGCTGCATGGATAGAGGGCTTCAGCAAGGCGGTGGGTCTGGGGCTCAGACTCATCATGCACACAAAGTACTTCAAATCAGCACATTCCTCCCTAAGCGTAAAGGATTCCTCCTTTATGGGCAGCATCTTTCAACCTGTTTGACCTCACAGAGGGCAGAGGGACTTCTGACCCCAGCCATGGCTTGTCGAGTAGCCAAAGGGGGGGGAAGAAAAAAAAAAAAAGAAAAAAAGAAAAAAGAAATGTTTGCAAGACTGCCTGGTGCCCTTAGCTCCACCAGTCCGACAGATGCTGTATCCCTCGGCTTTCTTGCAGTCCTAACGTCCCTGTTTCTCTCAGGTGCTCAGAGATGGGGGTTTGAGGCTCGGTGCCCAGAGGGTACCAGCCCCGGGACTACCAAGACCCATTGGGATCCAGTGCTCCAAGAGAACGGGGCAAGGGACCTGACAGGACCCTTCAAGGCTCCCGACACGAGGCCTCCGCTCCCTGCGGGTGGGAAACGTGTGCTGGGCAGCCTGCTCCCGCTCACCTGACGATGCTGCAGTCTGTGGGGGTACGGAGGAGGGGGGGTGCAGTGGGATGTTGAAGGCATGGAGAGGGGAGGAGGCAGCGCCTGTGTGGGGCTGAGGCCATTCATGTCGCCGGTCATGGCCATGTGGGTGCCCATCATGGGAACTGGAGGAGAGAAGAAGGAGGAGCACATTGTTACCCAGGCATCCCCAGACCCCAACTTTGCCCCCACCACAGCACCGAAGGACAGCACCCGCAGCTGAAGCGGCCTTAAATCCCCTGCAAAGCCCCTCAAGGAGCAAGCTCACAGGGAATTTCAGGCAGGGCCACAATGACTGCATGAGGACCAGATGACAGACAGTCCTTCAGGAGCTCTCCCCTCACTGGACCAACTGTCGGCAGCACCGCCGAGTCACCTTCCCTTACAAACAGGCTCAGTAGAAACTTAAGCAAGCCGCAGGCGTCTCGGCTTTCCCTGCCGCAGGAGAGGAGCGGGACAGAGCCAGCAGCGTAACCCAATACAGAAGCCAAACAGCTTTGTTTTCAGAGACACTGAGAGCACCCGAAAGGGATCAGCAACAGGTGTGGGCAAGAGTCCAGCACTTTTGAAATTAAAAAAAAAAAAAAAAAAAAAAGACACACACACAAAACTCAGCCCCCAGAACCATGTCTGTCATCCCGGATTTACAAGGCTGCTGGGCACTCTTCAGCAGCCAGAAGGAAGCAGGTTACCAAGCTGCGAGATGCAGCTATTTCCTTTGAAACTAAGAAGTGTCTTAACTGAACCGAGGGGAAAAAGTTTGCCAACATTTGCTTCTCCTCTGCTGGGAAAGGAAGAAGAAACAAGTCCTGAAAGACAGATGACAGTGCAGCCAGCCAGATCTGCAGCAAGAAGTAGCTCTGCTCACCCCTGTGAGGCTCAGAGCAGGATGCTGAAGCCTTGCCCTGTGGCACAGCAGCGAGCAATATTTGGCTCCAGGTTCCCAGCGAATTACTCTAGGCTCCCCAGCCTAACACTAGCCACTTGGAGATGCCAAATCTCCTTGCCCAGACTAGTGGGGAGCACACATGGAACAGCAGGAGTGAGGGTTTCTTACTGTTGGTTCCCATGCCGTCAGGGATGGTGGTTGGGGTCAAGGCATTGCGCTGCTGGGGGTTAATTAGCTGGCTGACCGAAGGCAACTTGTTCATGCTGTTCATTTTGCTGAGCGGTGGAGAGTTGGAGCCGTAGGATGACTGTGACTGCATGGAGGTCCTGCAAAGCAAGGAGGTGTTAGGACAGGAATCACAGCAATTGGTTGGTAGGAGTGCACATCCAAGGGCCTACATTTTCTGTTTGTGGCAGTGGTGAGCTACTGTTAGTGAAATCACTGACACCACGGGAACATCGCAGATAAAGATCATTGGAGAGATAGTCAACAGGAAATAAGTTTCCCAGATATTCTGGGCATTTAAAAAACAAATGGTGAAATACCAACAAAGGGAAGCTTCACTTTCGGTTCAAATTTTTTATTTAAGGAAAAGTTTCTACGTAAGTTTTTCGGTTGAAAAGAACATAGGCAAAGCCAGCAAACAGCTGCCAAAACATGAAAAGAGTATTTTTAAGCTAAGCTCTCCTTGTGGTCAAAGACTTTTTTTCTTAAGAACAAGAACTGAGGAAACCATCTCAAAACCATCCTAACTACCCCTAAAACCTGACTATAGAAACAATTTTCAGATCGGGTCACAGTTATCAACCTTGGTGCCTCCAAAATTCCTAGTTACGCGTATGATCAGGTTGTTATCAGGTATATATATAACAGCCAGAGGCTCTTTGCTCAAGACAGACTCCATACACCTTAGGGACTACTGAGATGGTCAGAGCTGCCTGGACGCTGACATGCAGCTTTTGCTGGTGTTAAGGAGAACCTGGTATCCAAACCCCGCAGGCTGCTTGCAAAGAGTATCAGATTCCTACTACCACTCGACAACAGCACTAACCTCCCTCAAGTCCAGACAGCCCCAAACTCCATCCAGCATATCCATGAACCGGGCCAGAGACGCTTGCTGGCGAGCTCCCCCCTGCCCAGCCCTGAGGGTCCCAGCTGCAATCCCGCCTCGTAAGCGATCCAGAGCGCAAAGACCAGACCGCTTCTGAATGGCAGCCCAGTTCCCAGATCGAGTTACAGTTGTGGCATCCCATCTGGAGTGGGGTCTTATTTGGGATATGCAGAAAATGATCATTAAAGCGGGTCCAGCAGCACAATTGGCAGAGCACCACCATGCTGCAGGAGAGCAGGTTTTTCTCTCTCCGACACCAGGAGCACTTGCAAGACTGGGCAAAGGCAATGGGGAAGCTGGCACGCTACCCAAACACGACGTACCCTCGCAAGCCATGCTCGCCCAGCAGAATGGAGGTCGCCCGGCTCGCTGCAGAGCCCAGCGCTCGTTCGGCAATATCACGGTGACCCCGCGGTGAATGTGCAAGGGCACATTCCCATCTTATTTCCCATTGGGAAACTTGTTCGTCTGGGTATAACTGGTTACACCAATTCCTGCGAACTGGCTTTCCTTCTATGCAAAGACAATAGTTATTACTTCAAATAAGTGAAGTGTAAAGGAAAGAAAGGGCTTATTCCTAGATAATTTATTAAAACCTTCAGCACTCAAGGTCAAGTTTCATACAATTACATTGTCTCCAGCTTCCTGCACTTTTAAGACTTGCAGTGTTGGGTGGAGAAAGCATCTATGCTAACAGGCTAGAGTATCTAAAGCCCTGAAGAACTGTTACCTAATTACACAATTACAGGAGGTACAGAAGGGTGTGAACTGTCCTTTGGCAGTGAAGATGCAGGACAAGATCCAGCAAACTTCATAGACTCAAGGAAGTGGAAAGCACAAGAAGCTTCACAAATTAATATTAACGATGGCAGCAACTCCCAAGGGGAAGTGAAACCAAGCCATGAAGTTCAGACCCAAATTTTCAGGGTGAAGGGAATGATTCAGATCTGAGGTTTCAATTCACCAATTATAAAAGTTGAGGCCAGCCATGAAATTCAAGTCAGGTTGACACCACCCTTAACCTAAGAGGCTTCTGGATTTAGGACCAAAATGAAATTTTTCTACTTTACAGGTTCAGGCACCTATCCTAACTATGCTTCTGCTGAAATTAATACACACCTGAGTAGCCTCTTAGAACAAAATCTGCATGATATGCAAATGAGGAGGTCACCACATACACAGTGAAATTCCAGATCAAATTAACAAGGACTTCCCAAAAAAGATTTAGTTGCATTGTTTAAGCTCAGGACAGATTTTATTCAGAGAGCTCATGACTAGAAACTCTTCTTTTTTTTTTTTTTAAAGGATACCTGTTGCTATGAAACAAGATTATTCAAGGAGGTCTATAGTGGGCCTAACTTTGCCATCTCCACCACCAACAGTGATCTCAGAAAAGCTAGTTAGGAGACTACAAAATACATTGGGGATTAAAAAAAAATAAAAAGCAAGCAAGCAAACACAATGCAATCCAAAGCACACTATAATAGAAAAAACAAATGCATACTTTAACATATAGCTTAAGGACTCCATTCTTATCTCATTCATACTCATAAGAATCAAGATTAAGACAATCAAGCTCAAGTCAATAAAACAGGAAACAGCAGCATTTTTCTTTGTACCCATACATGTTTCAACTGAACTATTCCATAATATGAGCAGATGTGTAAAATGTCTAGAGAAAGCCATCTAGCCAAAGAAAAGTAGCAAGATAAACCAAGATGCAAAATTTTATTGAAAATTAATGTCACACATTAATATAGCAACAGCCTCAGAAACACAAGAAAATGCTTTTGGTATTAAACACACGGACTACATGGTGTTTGAGGATTCATTTAAAATATATTGCTTTTTTCTCAGTTCTTTTTTTTAAACAGGTATTATAAGAATGTCATGCACAGTGATTTTCATTAAAATTATACTTACTATGTCTCAAGAAAGATTAGAAGTAGAAGCATTAACATTTCTTTGATATCAATGCCAATGAAATGCATTTTAATATCAAGGTATAAGGACTTCAATTAAGAGACTATTATACTTCTTGGAACAGTCTGATACGAAAGGCACTGAGTCACGTTCTGCAACTGATTTTTCTCTCAAGAGACTATGTAATTATTTAGCCAATAACATTTGCAGTTATGCAAGCTCATATGAGGGCAATCGCCTCTCATGCTTCAAGGCATATACAGATCATCTCAAGAGGTCAGGAAGGAACTTCCTTCTCCCACATATGAAGCACAGTTCAGTTCACAGGTTACGTTGTATAATTCTGCGCTTTCCCAGCTCACTGGATATCAGCCCTTCACCAGAGGTGGGAAACTGCTTGAAGAGACCAATTACCTGATTCAGTAGACAAGTCCCAGAGTTGTCATTCACATTAGATGGGCACACCATCATGTAAGCAGCCTTAATGCAAATGACATCAAAGGTTCATTAAGTGCAAGAATAGGGCAGCTCAGGCTCAGGGAGTTTAAGATTTCACCCAAGCCCCTATGCCTACAGTTTGCTATCCCTGAAGACCTAGAGCTAGTCACAATGCAGAGAGACCCAAGTGGAATCAAAGCTGTCCAGTTCTGGGCCTACCTTTCCTCACAATAGCCACAGCAAGTGCAGCAAGGATTACATCCCAAGTTCACACATGGTCAATGTGCCCATCGGCAACGTTTTTTTCAAGTAAGATTGCCCACTGGGCTACATAACGCTGGGATGTCACTGATGTAGTCTATTATTGGCACACAAGTGACAGAGATGATGCTCAGTTGCACTCATCCACTTTTAAGGCACGTGAAGCAGGACACTAAAAAACAGAGAGATGCCCTTGCTCTCCACATCTCAAACAGCTGCTATTCTAGAGCAAGCAATAGTGCATGTTTTCAAGAACGCAAGTGGTTTGTATGCTTGGTAAATAACTGGGAGCATGGAAAGGAGGAGCCCTGATTGTCACTAGGAAGACAGCAACTACAGCACAGGGACAAGGGTGGCGATAATGACTCCCCTTAGATTTCAGGTATGGGAATTTCCCAAGGCAGGCAGTGGATGCAATCTGCTTTCCAGGGAATGGAGCTATAATAAAGGGAGTGGATATACATCAACTAGTTGACATAGACTGATATGACCTGACTGACTGATAAGGCCCAATTAGTCCACTTGGTTATTCCTTGAAAGGAAAAGGCTTACTTTTCTGAAGCCCCAGAGCTGACAAAGAAGCAATCAAAAGACAGTTGGGAAAAAGTTTTCTTCTTTTATCTGCAGAGGATGGACTATGTAGCAACTCCAATTGCTTCCAGCTCCAGGTTATTTGATTAAAAAAAAAAAAAAATTAAAAAATGCACCTTCTAAGATAACCACCTTGTAGCTGGAGAGCAAATCAAGTCACCATTAAGACGAGTTTCACAATCGTCATCCTCTTATAGGTAAGGAGGACAAGTCGCAAAGCCTTTCCAGAGGATAGTGGGATACAAATTATTTACATTCTTGTTTGGTGGAAGTCCCAGGTGCTGTATTGCCCATCATGGTCCAAGAGATTTCCTAGATGTCAGACCAGATGATGATGAACTGGAGCATGAGCTGAAAACTCCCAGTGCGGGCTTTGGATGCCTTGTATCTTCTGGTGGGCTACCTCCTCTAACTTGCTGGTGGACAGGACCTGGAGCAGAGCTCTAGATACAGATTAGTGTGTCCCTGTTGCAGTATTTCTGAATTGCCATCCACAAGCAGACAAGACCAAGATCCAGAGCAAACCTTCATTGGAAGGACAGACTGATAGCGCCAAGCATAATCCTGCGTCTGGGCTGCATTTGCAGTTCAGATTCCCACCTCTCCCAGGGAAAGGAATAGCATTGTCTGTCTTCTCCCAAATAAAAAGGCACAGAGCAATAGTTATCTGCTTTGTGATCTCGAAGTACTTCCTGGAGTTTTCAGGCAAAGAGGCACTTGATTTGGTTAAATTTACACAAGGAATGATGGTAGAGCTGCAACTGTATGAAATAATCACTGCTAGTGTTTAATTAGTTATTCTTTATACTTAATCACAATTTTGGGGGCTCTTCTCCATCAGCCCTCCCCCACACTGCTATGGTACAACAAGTCTTGCTAAGACAATGAAGGAGATATCCAGAGATGGGATATGGCTCTCAAAGGAGATGTTAGTATGAGTCATCACCTGCTCAGATCACAGCTCTGCTGCCTGGAAGCGCATGATGTGATGTTCAGAGATAAGAGTCTGCTCCCACTGCATCAGGCTTTTTTCCTTGGTGGGTGGCCAGGAGGCCCGCTCTGCATTTGGGAGGCACCTTCTCTTCAGGCTACGCCTAACCACAAGTGTGTCAGAGCTGCGTACACACCTGCCCCAAATAAATTCAGCATGGACTGCACTGCAGGCACAGAGGTCCCCATCAGTATTGATCCAGCCCCCTGTGTTTCTCAGGGGCTGCTGATCACTGGCATTTGCAACCGAGTTCTGCTCCCCAACCACCGCTGATCCGGGCAGACACCAGCCTGCAGGGAGCACCATTCCGGGTGTACCTTCAGTAACTTCTTCACACTTCTATTTCCTGCAGCCGTGAACATCAGAGGGTTCCTCAGGAGAGATGCCGCTGCCTGAGAGCATGGGTTGAAGGACACTTCTCTACCAGCATTAGGGGCTGTTCGTTACGTAAGGATGTTTGAGCACCTCTCGGTGGGGACAGCCACAGCAGGCATCAACTAGGCTCCTCCCTCGTCGCCAGTATCCACACCTAGTGCCATGCTCAGCAATGCCAGGTTAATTCTACAGCATGTTACTTGCCAGTTGATCGCTCCTCCTTTGTGCTGGTCTGGGCTTGACACTTGGAGATGGAGTTTCCAAATGACTCAAATCCTCCCTGTCAAGCCCCATACGAATGGCTTTCAGAGGTGGAGTTTGAGACAAGCAGCGTGAGGAGGATTTACAAGTCCTTGCCGAGAAACAACCTTCTGTGCAAGAATTGCTAAGCCAGGATGCACTTCATGGACACAATAAGCAAAAGCCACTGGTTCCAGGATTAATGCACAAGGTGGGCATGGCCTGAGGCCACTTGGCTGAGTCAACTGCAACATATGCTGGCACCACTTTCCTTTGAACTATGAGGTTTGTAGTGATGGGGTAAAATTAGTAGGGCTGATGAAAACTCTAAGGCAACATCTAATAACTGCTGAACATCGGCAAGGAAAGGGGCAAGCTCCAACCCCATTTCACAGGTAGGGCAATGAGCAGTTTTGGACACTCTGCCCTTTACACCCTCAGCTGCAAAGGGACAGGGACACTGGGCACACATGGATGTCGTTACACAGAAAGACTCAACCTCACATTCAACTTGTGCAGCTCAGCCCACCAACTTGGACCGAGCCCACAGAGTCAGAAGGGACCTTCCTAAATTCAGTAAATCTGGATTAATGCCAGCAGTGCTGGTGCAAAGTCAAAGCCACCCAGTCTTCCCTACAATTTTGATGTATTTTAGATCAGAGCCTTTAAGATTAGAAATAAGGGGAAACAATTCGTGATACCAACTTAGCAGACATTTCTACAGGAAAGAAAAAAAAATTCTTACTACTGTCAATTCATGTAATTATTACCTCCCTCTGTCCAGCAGTACAAATACTTCAGCTACTTGCACTATTACTGCATGACCAGCATTAAAACAGGCCAAATTGACTATCACAGACTGTTTAAACACACACCCCCTTTCACCCCCCCCCCAGCCCATGAACACATTTTTTAATTTAAACAAGACAAGAGGCATTTTTAAAATTGAGACCCGCTCAGAGAAATCCCGCTGAGTTTCACAAATACAGAAGTAAGAGGAAAGAGTATCAACACGTTACAAAAACAGGAAGAAAACGTTACACCAAGACAGACGACATTGTGGTTCCTGACCTCCCAATGCTACAGGCTACAGCTAAGAGGTCTGTAGAAGTGTCTGTTGTTTTTGCAAAGTTTGAGTCCCTTCAGAAGATTACTCTCGCTATTTACTCTGTTGCTATCAGGCTGTGTATTTGCCACTGTTCCTAGTCCTGCCAGCTGGGCAAAAAATGACCCCAGCAGCTTGGTTTATGGATATACTGATGGGTTTGGGGGGCTGGAATGTTTTAGGATGGCATCGGTCTGTTTGGGAGGGTCCCTCCTTGAGTCCGTGAGTTCACTCCTGAAGCAGGCCGAAAGGAGACTGTAGAGAAGGAACCAGAGAAAAGAAAAAGATGAATGTACAGGATCCTTCACCAGCCACCAAGAGAGAAACAGTCACTTTCCACCTTCATGATCACAGTATGGGCTTTGAAGGAGGGGAAAAGCAGATGTCTTAGCACCTACAGTAAGGGTATGTGACAGGGAGATTTAGAAAGCTGGAAAGCCCCAGGTACAAGCGAGTGCTTAGCAAGGAAGAGAAAACAACTAGTTGATAGGGTAACCCGATTTCTGCATCCCAGTCTTATGGGTACAAATGGTGCCCCGATACTGTTCCCAGTGACAAATACAAGAGGAAAAAAGCACTCAGCCAAAGGGGAAAGGAGAGAAGCAGCTTCCATTGAGCCCACTTCAAACTTCAATTACTTAAGAACCAGAAGCTGGTGCTAGGGAGAGAGGATGGTGCCTACTGTGAAAGGGCCATATTGATGACATCTCAACTACTCCCCTTTTCAAAGCCGGGGGACCCTCTGCACTAAAGCCAAGGAGTCCCTGGGGCTGCCAGCCAATGCAGAAGACACTGCTCACTCGGAGCCAGCAAAGCAAACACAGCATGTCTTCATATACCTAATCACACACTTTTTCTTGCTTACTTTCATCTTGGCAATTCTCTAGTGGGAACACTAGCTGAGTGCCTGGAGTTCACAACACATGCAAGCACAGCACTACAAAACCAAACCAAACCATGCAAAAATCCAGTATTATCTTCCACACCAAAAATGAGAATAACTAGGTGGAGGTATGAAGAATACTTTTCCCACCAGCCCCCTCCCTGCGACAGCAAGTGCCAGGATCGTTGCAGCTCCCATCTCAGCTGGAGCACTCCAGCCACTGGGTAGCTCGGCTTTGTCATACCTCACTTAGGAGGTTAATTCCTTCTCGTTTAGGTGATGAACTGTGCTATTCACTAAATTGAAAGGCAGCCAGTGGGCTGGTGGGCTGGTAGCTGTTGATATGAGACAAACACTTGCTGGGATATAAGATCCCACTTGGACATAAGAGCCCTCTTCTTGGTAGCCATTGGAAGACTTTGTGAAAACCCTTCAATCACAGGAGTTGGACTTGATGATCCTTATGGGTCTCTTCCAGCTTGAGATATTCTATGATTCTATGCTACAGCCAATTGAAATAAAGACTGTTCTGAAAACAGTGCTCAGCAAGGTGAAACCCACCACAGGCAATTTTGCTGAATCTGAAAAAGTGTTTTCCAGTGAAACCCTATAGAGATACTCCCTGGGAATTTTGATGGTAAATGTATTTCACAGCAGAGTATCAAAGAAACCTTCCCTCCTCAACAAAGCACAGGCCACCTCTGGTATCCCTGGCAGCAGGGATCTTCTGGCAAATCCATGTTTTGAACAAATGGTGGCAGACCATGAAAAGGAAGTCTTCTAAATAAATGTGTGTGCTGCTGTTCAAATATGGGCCCCAGGATTTGGCAGTGAAAAAGGAAGAATAGAAACTGCAGCAAAAAAACCCTTCCCACCTGTGATCATGAAGGTATTTGGCATAACAGTAAATAAGAGAAAACCATGCACAAAGGAGCAAACAGAGAGAGGAGATGAGACAGAGAAAGATTGTAGTCTGGCACAATGTGGAGCATTGCAGTATTTTGGTCATCCTGTGGGACACAAGGCTTTCTGATTGTCACCAGATTTGTCCTTTTTATTCCAGAACAGTAAGACAGTTGCATCTGCTGGCCTGCCAAATGCAATGCTGGTCAGTATGTGCATGAGAACAATTATGTAGTTGTTTTCCAATAAGACAGATTTATATTTTTAAAACTACCTTTCACCATGATAATCTCATCCTTGCTTTTCCCACTCTTCAAAAAAGATGAAGCTTTCCATGCTGTACGAATGAAAGGGAAACTTCTTCCCACACACCTAGATAGCTTTTCTACATTAACCATTGCTCAGAAAAGTGAACTGAAAAAATCAATCAATTTCTCCATCAAGCCTTGACTGAGGAACACATGTGGATGCAGCTCCATTTTCAGAAGAAAGAGCAAAGAGCAGCTCACAAACATCCCGGCCCCACAGAGCCTTGCTAGGACCTACAGCCTCCTACACATTCGAACTTGGTCACTGCGTATGCACTTTCCTAGCTCCCAGTTCTAACATACATTTTGAACAAAAGCAAACTAAGACCGAGTTTTGAAAGTACATCCCTACTTAGAAAGTGAAATGCATTTTCTTCTAAAGCCAGAACAGACTTGCAAAGGAGTCACCATGCTGCTGAGTTTGGCCAGCCTGACAAGGAAGCAGTAGCAGGGCATCTCCCAGCAACCTGCTTGCATGCAATGTTGTTCTTACCCAAACCAGTTCCTAACAACGCGTCTTCTCTCCCCATTCTTACATCGAGACCTGAAGCCCGTTTACAATTCTTTTCTGGGGTGCAGTTGCGTCTATGAGTCTTTTCAGCCTAAATGCCCCTTTGCCCTGAACATGTTCCTTCAGAAAATAAGTCATACCCTGGATTATTGAGGAAAAAGCACCAGAACCCAACTGCACCTAAGAAGAATTGCCTGGACATGCATTTCAGCACATAGGACCCTGCTTGATGTCAGGCTGTCGGCAGAAACAACTGCAGCAGCTCTGGACAAACACTGAAAGTTATTTTTCTTCCCACTCCTGGCATCCTTAAAAGCTCTTAATCTTTCTCCC
Source organism: Aquila chrysaetos chrysaetos (assembly GCF_900496995.4). Classification (NCBI taxonomy): domain Eukaryota; kingdom Metazoa; phylum Chordata; class Aves; order Accipitriformes; family Accipitridae; genus Aquila; species Aquila chrysaetos. Next base: position 13,528,408 of record NC_044013.1, on the reverse strand, counting down.
CAGTATCTGAGCACACTCAGCAGCTGAGAAAAATGAGTATATAACTGGACAAGTGCCAGGAGACATGCCGAAAGAAGTTTCGTAAAATTAAATGGCTGGACATATACATGCTGGTCTTAAAGGTAACACAAATACCAACCTCAGTTGCCAGGAACCCATCCTATTGATATAGGAAGAATGAAAACAGTAATTATGGCAAAGCAACTGTCAGCACCAAGTGAAAGCTGTCATCTGCTGCCGTCCATTTCTGCTTACAAAACCATTTCTCAACTGAAATGGCTGTAGTTCAGGTGGAGCTTTGAAGACACGCAGCTGACCGCACAAAGGCCGCAATGCCTAGGAGCTAGTAAATACAAGCTATAGGATATACAAACAGTGCAGATGACTGATAAAAATAAACAATAATAATGAGAATTTTAAGTGCCCCAAAAAAGAGTTCAGAGCCCCTGGATGCTCCAGCCATTCTGGCACAAGGCTTTTTTCACACCTCCACAAGACTCCAGCTGACACTAAAAACACACAGGTCGAAATGTGAACACATGCAGAGATCTGGCAGAAAGCCGTGGTATTGCAGAAGTCCTGAGACAAGGCCAAGGCACCGAAATAAATCCCTACAGGCTCAAGTGGGACTTATGTGGTGCCTTGGCCTCGTGCTAACCTCTGCAGAGGAATGAGTTATACCCACAGCCTCTTGACGCGTGAGCTTACCAGCAGGAACGCATGAGATCCTAAGCACTACCGCTGGCGGCTACCTACAGCCTGGGTGGCTATTTTCTGTCACCCAATACAGCAGGTGAAGCAATGTCCATGAATGATACTGCTTACTGTCTGTCTGGAAAGTCATTCACTGACCCAGTCTCTGTAATTGCAAAGCTTTGGGAACAGAGGGGAAAATGGAAACCAGACACTTATTTGGCCCTTCTTCACCCCATCCTCCTGGCACTTACACCACCCAAAGTAATTCTGGTGCAGCCCTGCCAGCTAAGTTCAGATAGGGACTACGTCTGCCCAGATGGCAAGTTTCTCATGCGCAATGTGGAGAGTCAGTGACAAAGTACAGTTTTTAAAAACACTTTAAAAGGGCACACGTAGAGTCTTTCTTTGAAGTGCCCACTGGTCACAAAGGAATATTCTTAGGTGTTTCACCCTGACTCCTAACTTTCAGCTTCCCATTTTATAGCTGAGGAACCTACAGTGTTTATATCCCACCGAGACACCAGCCCTCCAACAGCACCAGAGATGTGTAGCAGTGGGGTCCAAGCCCTCGGCTAAGCCAGTGCTCACAGTCCCAGCTTCACATGCTCTTAGCAAGGTGCTCAGACGGATGCCCTGGAGAAGGCATGGAGATGGCTCTGCATTTGTTGCCATTCCCGTGGAGCAGACGAGAGAAGAGCACACCCACCCTGTGCTCCCCAGCTCAGGCACGCACATGAAGCGGGTTTTTGTCTGCAGGCTGTTCAATGGCACTGCCTTGCTGCACTGCGCCTTGGGCTCTGGCTAGAAGTCAGAAACGAGGCACTGACCTTGTCCTCATTCACCCTCCGAGGCCAAAAGGTGAATTGTGTGGGATCAGAGACTAGAGAGGGACCTTGCAAGCAGTCAAGACATGCACTTGGGGAAGGAAGACTGCTTTGTCCCATCACACGGGTCGTGAAATCTGGATCTCAAACTTGGAGTCTCTCAAGTTCTGTATAGAAGCTTGGCTTTGGCCAAACTCCTGGTGTCGATTTCTACCAGTTCTGACTACAGGCTTAACAAGCAGCTATGCTGTTGGAAAGGATTTTGCCAATGCAGTACTCTACAAGTGCTTGGCTCTTGGTTGAGCACCATGTCCCTACAAACAACTGTGCAGAAGCCTTCTGTGTCTCTCTCCTCTCTCCCCCTTCCCCACCACCCTCACTGCGCAGGTCACTGCAAGCACACTCATACTCACTGCTTCTGGAGCAAGTGCTGGTGCTGCTGCTGTTGCTGCTGCCGGTAGGTCTCAATTGTGTGCTGGGGAAGGTACTGCATTAGTTCCAGGGACTCTTTGATCTTTAGTAGCATTTCATATGTCTCCCGTCCCCTCACCTGGATCATGGGAAAAGGAAAGGGGGGAAAAGAAAAGCCTTAAAGGACTGCATCTATAGTCCTTAGTGACAGCCACCTTAGCGAGTTTTAGATAAAGTCAAGTAAACAACCATAGCAGGATGCAAATACTCTGTTTATATACTATGCATACGCAATAAAACCGCTAAGCCTTGTGCTAAAGGTACAGCAGATAATGTTGAAGAGCGATAATCTGACACTACAGGCTAATGAACATTTTGGGGTTGTAATCTGGCTCAATGTAAATCTGTGCCCACCAAAAGCAATATTCTGATCCAATCTGTTAGACAGAAAATGTCTTTACCTGCCTCAGATGTAAGCAGATCTGGTGCTGAATCTTACATGCCCTGAGGAAAAAGTGTACTTGAATTTGGGTGTTGGGTTCGGATCTCCCTTCTCCTCCAAGCACACCATGGTTTGTGATTTATCCAACTAAATGTGTCTCTCAGGGAAGCAGCTGAATGGCCAATTACAGATACTTCTTGCCCTTTCTGATTCTACATTTAATACAGTGTGTATTTCACTTCTATCACTACATTACAATGATAACACATATAAAAGCCACGGAAGCATCCATCTTTGTAAGATAACACCCATTACCTCTAGAGAAAGCTCAAGTGCCACAGACCCAGAAATGATAGAGGAGAAAACCCTGTTAGGTCTCTAAGACAATATTTCCACCAGGACAGACAGATATCTTGGGATATTCTCATATGCCTTGCACAAGCTACCATCAGTCAGCAGCTAATGGGATTTTTCTTTTTTTTTTTTTTTTGAATATGTATTTAAAATAGGTAGCTCTGGGGATTAAAAAAAAAATTAAAAATTTCCACATCCCATCCCCATCCTCAGTTCTCTCTGACGTCTAGGTGAGCAGCTGACTTGCCTGAAGTCACTGAGGAAGATACTAAACACAGGGTAAACGCAAAGATAGAGAGAACTCACGGGCAAGTATAAGAGCTCATCATCTGGGGAACGTCTTTTTTTGATAGATGTCATCTGTATGCCATGAGTTCCTTGTCGAAAAGCTGGAAGTGAAACCCCAAAAGCATCCCATTAAAAAAAAAAAAAAGGGGGGGGGGGGGAGAAAAAGAAAAAGGAAAAAAAGAGAGGTACAAGAGAGACACAAAATGCCTGGCCAGCTCAGATCTTCAGATCTGCAGTGCTCTGAAAGGGTCTCTGCCTGAGCCACGCCAGAACTGTGCTTGCAGCTCCTGGCTCCATAAGGCAGACACAACTTTGCAGACGCTGGGTGGCCATACTGCTTGGGGAAACACATCAGCCAAGGAGCGCTGGATATATGGCAAAGCCCCAGCAAGCCATACCTAGAACAAGCACTGGCTCTTTGCAGGAAAGACTGCGAGCTTTGGTATTACAGCGCTCTTGAGCTGTTGGTGGATCAGTGATCCATGAAGGCGAGACAACAGGCAGGGAGCATGCAGAATTCACTGTGAAAACAAAGCCCCCCTCCAATCTGCCTCCTGTTAAAACCTGCTGCCTTGCTGTCAAGCCTAGTGCCATCATCGAGCGTACGCAAGAAACTAAAGCTGGGTTCCCACATCCTGCATGTCTGATGAGTACGTTGCACTCCTTAGAGCACAGAGAGAGGCCGCTAGCCAGAGCACCTCTGTGCACAGCAGGGTTTACATGCAGTCTTAATCTAGATCCCTGTGGCTGGAGGACGCATGCCACAGCACAAGACGCAGCTAGAAGGAGCAGAGAATGACAGCACAGTCCCAAACAAGCAGCAAAGGTTCAAAAAGTGGTTACGGAGTCCCAGCCATGTACCTTGAGGGTGGCAAATAAACACCCCCTCCAGCCACTGCTAGCAGGGCTAATCTAACACAGACAGCGCTGCAAGGGAGCCCGCAAAAGCAGATTCTCAAATGCTGTTTTGTGAACACCAGCTCATTTTTCAGGCTGATTCACCCTGGGAGAACCGACATGTAATGCGCTCCTGCCTCCAAGCCCATGCACGGCACTGCTCCGTCCCCGCGGCACAAGCGCCGGGGTCACACCTGCAACCGGTGACAGCACGATCTGCAATCTGCCCAGCTCTGCCAGCTACTTACGGCGCTTCGTACCATCACCATTCTTTGTGCTGTCGGAGACTTGCTGCTTGCGGATGCTGTCCTCGTCTGCTTTGCGATCTCTGCCTGGGCAAGCGCAAATGCGGGCTTCGAAACATCGGCGGCCCAAGACTTGCCCACTGGGAAGAGGGGTGAGAGGAAACGTCAGCTGGCAGCTCAGATGCGGGCCAGCAGCATCCCTCAACTTCACACCAGACTATGCACAGACAGACCCAAGCCTCCCTTTTCCCGATCAGGATGCCCCAGGTGTTGTGCAACTCCCACCTGCAAAGATTTGAAAAATATCCCATGGCCCCTTACATCAAACGGTCCCTATGGATATGCAATGCTGCACTGAGCAGAAGAGGAGCCAGAAGGCCACCTCTCAAGCAAAGGGCTACACGCGTGATGCGCTACTTACTCTCTGGTTTCCAGCGTGACAATGATGAGGATCGGGCGACGGTTCATCCCTCCCACGCAGCTACTGTTACACATGAAGTTGTACAAGACTGTCGTGAACTCCGTACCAACCTGGATGAGACAAAGAGGATGAACAGAAGAAATGGTGGATGAAAAGCTCTGCTTTTTCCAGGCTCACCTCTTGTACTTCCACAGCTGTGCTGCAATCAGACTAGCATGAAATAGGCCCCACCACAAGGCTTCCTTAAAAGAAATTAAGAACTCTTGCTCCCAAGGGATAAAGAGGGCGTTTAAAAGCTCATTTCTGACAAAGAGGAAGAAGGGCTTCATTGTGATGTGGATGGGGAAAGCACAAGGTCCCGACTCCCTCAACTAGGGTTACAACCCCCACCCCTTTGTGTGCCGGAATGCCACCACCCTGAGCTCACAACGTACCTGGGGCGGCTCGTAGGGGACCAGCACACTCTGCCTCCCGGTGATGGGGTCTTCTACGTACTGAGCATGGCTGTTCCCTTCCACCCTGATCAGGTGGCTGGGAGGCGCAATCTGCCCTGCAAGGGCAAGGAGGCAAAAAAACAAGAGACACCGTTCAGTGAAGCAAGATCACGCACAGGGCAGCAAGATCTTCCACCAAGGGAAACGCCCGCACCTGGCCCCAAAGGTCTATCAGAGCACACGCGTGCCTCCCAGCCCTTAAAGCATCCCTTCCCCAGGTTCCCGCTGCCAGACATCAAAGGCAACACAGGCTTCCTCAACCTTACACTGGACACCTGCGAGTAAACCTGAACGTGGGCTTCCCGAGATCCCAGAGTTAAGCTAGCCCGAATGTCAACTGAATGGCAGCTCACAGCAACTCTTCCACCGGATAACTCCTTGTGGATTTTCACACCAGCTGAAAGCCTTTCTTTTCCTCCCCCTAATGCATACACAAAGCAAATTCCTCCAAGTCTCAATTCCTACTCTTTTCCCCATCAATTGCTAGCCCTCTTCTGTTCCCTCCCATCAGTCTTGATCCTAAGGAGCTAAAGAAGATTCAAGCAGCAAGAGAAATATGCATTTAATTAACAGTCAACTTGAAAAATCACGCTTGCTTACAGCAGCAGCAGAAAGGAACATTGTCTTCTTTGTTTCTAGGCCCCTTTCCAATAATTTAAAAAAAAAAAAAAAAATAGTTTCCTTCCTGCAAATTTTCTTCAGTGTTTCTACAACACACAACTAAATTCTGATGAGAGAAGCCTTTTATGGGTTCATCTTGAGAATTTGTTTTGTGTATGAACTGTTCATTTCTTATTCGAAATACAGCATATTTCTAGAGAAATAATTATTTCAGAATAAGAATTTATAGTTTTAGGTTTTTTCTTTCTTAAAACTCCATTTCTGAACCAGGTATCAACCCTCAAAAAATGCAGTTCTGTCAGAAAAGCAATTTCTAATATGAAAAACTATTTCAAAGAACTGTGTCACTCCACTCTGATTTTACACACCCAAGTCCTTGCTTATTTCGGGGCTTGTCTAGCTGGCTGCACTGTAACCAGCAAAGGTATCCAGGCTTCTAAGACATTCTGCTAACTGACACCAACTGGGTTTTTTTTACAGTAGGAGATAAATAATGCCTGCAGAATAAAACAGATGCTCATCTAAACTTATGTGAACTGAAGTGGCCAAGGCAAAAACAGAGCCCAGCCCATGAGTTTGCAGAAAACCCCAGGACGTTTTTAAAACAGCCGCTACTTCACTAACACGAGAAGAAGCAAGGAAAAGATTAAAACATTAATACTGAACAAATAGCGTTAAATGTACAGGAAGGTTGCCTACAGTTGATGCTGGCACTTAGCGTTATCCTGCTAGAGATAAACAGCCCCTCCGTCTTTGAGGCGTGGATTAAGGACTGGAGATGATATTGCATCCTGTTACTAGATCCCTGTCCCAGCGACGTGGAAGCTCATTCCTGAGCACAAGAACAGCTGCTTCTCATTGCAGGAGCAAAAGCAGAGCAGGGACAGGCTGCCAGAAGGGCATGGCCTGCCACGGGGACAGACGTCCATCCAACCTGGGCAGGCGTGAGGTTTATTTCGGTATTTTCTTCCCAAGGACACGCTTGCACAGGGACAGCTAAAGTATAGTATGAAGCTTCCTGCTAAGCACAGGAGATAAAAAGCTGCACAAGATGTTGCAGGGAGGTCTGCTTCCAGCGGGTTTACTGCGAAGCTGCCATCAAATCCCCACGCTGGCCCCTCATCAGCCAGGCAGCTTTGGAGAGGGACTGACAACAAAGCGCTGCCCTCCTTACCCTCGTTGAACTCCCGGCTCAGCTCGTGGTTCGGGCAGCGTTTGACCACTTCAGTGACATGTTCGGCTTTCTTGTAGACTGGCATAGCCCTGATGACAGCTCCCTGAGGTGGCGGGGTCATCACTTTGATCTGGATGGGACATGTCTTGGCGATCTGGCAGTACAGCTTTTTCAGTTCGGTGGAATACTGGATGGGGGAAAAGAGCAAGAGAGAGTCAGGATGTTCAACTAGAGACGGAGGCATGCCAGAAGGATGGAAATGGGTTTGCAGACGTAACTGAATGCACCAGCTACTGCATGTGCATTGCATTTGTTCACACAACAGGCACACTTCCAGACAAGCAGCAAAAACCCTGGACCTTTACCTGTTATTAGAATAGCAAAATATAAATCTACGTCTTAGCTTTCCCAAAGGCAAAAAATCTTCAGATAAAGAGCACTGCTTTTACATGAACAAAGACAGTCTTTATTTCTCTTGGGCACACACCCCCTCTTCCAAGGGACACACATTACCCACCTAACAAAAAGGACACTATTCTTCTCACAGCACCCTGTAATCCTGGAAACACTGGAAACCACACATGTAAAGTGTTTCATCCTGTTTTCTAAGAAGCCCTCCTACTTTTGCAGAGGGTTGAAATAAAAACATGAACCTTGGAATTGAACAGTACTTGAAAGCAAGACCCTGACCAATTTGGGAGTTGTACCAAATCTGACATTTCAGTCAACTTTTAAAAGCATCTCACACCTCTGCTGACCACCTCTGTAGCAATCTCCACACTTCTAAACTCAAAGCATTATGTCCATGAAAGAGGTAAAAAATAAAGTAATAAAGGATTTCTTTTTTTTTAAATAATCAAAGGTCAGAAGAGTTGAACAGCCCAAAGACCAGGTCCATGGTGAGATCTAGAGCACAACCCAGTAGCTGGCTCCAAAAGGGATGTTGTGACCATGCAATGAACACCTGGAGCAGAACAATATTTTCTTATTCACTGTGCTGATTTGGAGCGTATTAGATTCCCTCTTTTAAGATGTTCCCCACTAAAGCAGTAAGACTGGTGTAGTATTTTCCTGAAGTGTGTTCACATCTGGAAACCTTTACTCAGCAAAACATCGAGACATGGGCTGAAGTCATTGGTTTCTGTTCAAAAACCCTTACAGAAACAAGGGCATGTGCTTAGCAGGAATAGTTGCAAGGAAACTCTTATGCAGTTTAGTACCGTGTAACCTGAACCCATTTTTCTGGATGTCCCCCATGAAGGAGACTCTCCAGTCTCCTCTGCTGTACAAGGTAGTTCCAAAATATAGCAGTTTTCATCAGTACCCGGACTCCAGAGGCATTCAGTTTTCTCCTGGTGCTCAGACATTTGTGAGCGCAGAGATCTCCCAGTAACTCTAACCATGTAGCCCACAGGAATTGCTGGCATTTCCCCACTTCCATCTCTTCGGTTCTTGGAGAGAAAGAAAAGTGAAAGCCCCAAGGTGGTGGTTTTCTCAAAAAAACATTTCTAGCAGCCATGGACGATATGGCCCTGGTCCCAACTGTTCAAACAGAGCACTGACAGGTTTGTACTGGTCAAGAGCACAACTTGGCCATCCACTCCGATGGGATGGGAAGAGCTGGTGCATGCATGGGTGGGTGGCGGGTGATGTGGCAGCATAAGGATTAGCTAGCAAAATTCAGGGATTATTTGCATTTCAAAGCGTAAACATTACCAACATAGGAAAAAACAAAGTTGGGGAGAGACACTAGGGAGGAGAGAGGGATTAAAAATAAGGCAAGCTGGTCCTTTCCCTCCTCACTCAACACAACCCTGCCATATGGCAGAAAAGATGCTACAGGTATTTAAGCTAAGGAAAAAAAAAAAAATCTTTAAAATGCAAAGGCCAAATTGTGCAATGTATTTTATGTGCCTGCAGGCTAGAGATTAAACCCACAAAGGATTTACCCAGCCCGCGGAAATGGGGAACATGCCAAACAATTAAAAAAAAAAAAGTTGCGAAACAGATCTAGATGGTGATTTATATCGTACATCTTTGTAACCTGAAATTCCTTATTGTTTTTTAATTAAAAAGCAATTCCTTACTGAAGGTAAGAGTGAGATCACTATATTGTCTCTTCATCTCAAGAGGTAGGAAAAGAATCACTTACATTTGAAAGAGGAAGAAAATTTAGAAAGCATTGTTTCCCTCAACACATCAGTTTGTGCATAGCATTATGAAGGTTTCAAGGACAGAAAGCCTCAAAAATCTCAAAGAGCCAACTAATTGCTTGGATGCCTTAACATCATTGGACTGTAAAGAAATTGGGCACCCAAAGGCAATGGGCCGAAATGAAAGCATAAATATGGAAGCGCGATGGCGCAGGGAGGGCACAGCACACACCAGGAGCCAACGTGTCCGGTGTCTGCAGGCATTTGGAGAATTGAACAAATGGAAGGAGATACACGCCCCTCAGTCACGGATCAGGAGTCTTGGTGTTGACTGTAGTTTTATGTATAATATCTTCAAAGACAGAAAGCTGGGGTTACAAGAAGGAAAGAAAAAAAAAAAAATCACTGCTTTCAGAAGGACAGAAGAGGTGCCCAACACCAGCATGAATACCGAGGCCCCAGATCAAACAGTGTGGCCCCTCTTCCAGCAAAGAAAGGGATCTGCTCCTCGTCCACCCTTCAGCACCCCAACTGTCAGATCCCTTTGGCTACAACCAACAAGGAAGGCATCGGATCTGCAGCTTAAATTCACAGAAAGCAAATGGCCAAGGGCTAATGGGTTATGATGAACAAGCCTGTCCACCAAAGAAATACATATATGTCCCCAAAACACAGGGCAGACTCAAGAGCTCCAGGCTCTGGCCAACACCTTGAACTTGGCATGTCAGAAAAGGAGGGTGACCAGGAGTCCACCTCTGCTTCAGGGCACGGTCAGGGCACAGGGAGGCAAGCTGCAGTTCCCAGCAGAGGCAGACGAGACAGCACGAGGGCTGTGCCGCCTTTTTGTCACCCGATTGCAAAAGAAGTTCAAGCCTCACGGGCACTACACAGGGCTCAGGGACATGGCATACAGCCACAATTTCACATCTACTCCAGGCACAGCCACCCGCAAGCGTGTAATCACTGAGCGGCTGGTCATTTAACACCGGTGTAAATCTGTCCACGGGGTACCTGCTGTCAGACAGTAAGGGGCTTGAGTTTCCCACCCTGCCAACTTTGCTGCAACCGTGGGTAACCTGATGCCCAGCCATCTATTGGCATAAATAGATGCGAACAACTAGGTCATGGTGACTTCGTACTGAATCAGTGATAATCACTATATCCACAGAGCAAGACAGGATATTGTATATAGATTTCAAAGCAAGTAAGGTTCAGAAAAAAAAACTGAGGCAGGAGCTGTCTGTGCATTCAGAGAGTGCCCACAAGCAAGGTTCACCCCTCGTGGCACAGGTGCCTCCCTCCGGTGGTCCCCAAACTGCCCCACCTTGCAGGAGGTGACAGTCCCCCTTGCCCACCATTTTCCTATGGGAACTGGCAGATGCTCACTGTATGAAGGGTAAGATCACGAGACAAGCAGTTCCCAGAAATCCAGAGCACGACTATTAATCAATGCACTTGTTACTTGTTTCAGTAGGAAAACTAAATTAATTTGGAACAAAAATACCAAAAGGAGCTTGACCCAATCAACAAGGCTATCATTTCACAAGACGACAATAGTCATTATCTAGCAGCAGGAACAAAAGTTATGCCAACAGCCTGAGGAGCGCGAACATTGCTTCTACCAGATGTACGGACCACAAAGTTATTTAAAACAAAAGAGCAGAGCCTGGTGATGTGTTATGCATTTGAGAGGGAGAGGAAAGAGCTTTGGCTTGGACTTTTCTTTGGGGTTGAAGTGCTGCATGTCGTGCCCAAATAAGCAGACTTCAAGAGATTGCTAAGAACAACAGTGAATTTAGCTTTTTGCTTAATTATATGTTTTAAAAGGAAAGAAGAAAACATTCCAGTGCCTGCAGCTCTGCCCTCCCCACCTGCCTGTGCAGACATACTGTATTACCCACTCTTGGCACCCTGGCTAGTAATTCAGTATCACAATATACACATGCCAGCTACCATCAGGCAACACCTGTCTGATTTCTCAGCAAGCCCCTTCTCCAGAAGGTGTGTCAACAAAGAGTTTAAAGGAGAAAACAAAACACTTTTCACCTCTCAAAATGGAGAATTTTTGCTAGAAAGGACAGAAGTCTCCCAGAAGTAAGCGCTCAGTGCAATACAAGCTGCAACGGCTTTTCACTGAGCATTCAACTGCCCTGCAAAACTCTGATGCAGCAAAATCCTCCAAACACTCCTTTGGAAATCTACCTCTAATATCTGTTTTACCATCTGATCTAGCTGAGGGATTACGGTCCCTAAGTCTTTAAAAGGAGCGGGGTTCAGTCAGCTCTACAAATGCTGATGGATGTCAACTTGAAGGTGATCCCAGAGGTTGGCTTATGGCGTGACAGCTCCCTGAGCCCCTTCTGCTCAGATCAACAAGTCTTTCAAATGTTTTGCAAACTTCTTTCAAGTAGTCACGTTTTAGCTCAACTCGGTTAAACACTAGATTCATTTTGCTTGACATTTTCAAAGCCGTCAGTCAGCTATACTTTCTCCCCTATCAAGCTAACTCCAAGAAGGAGAAAAAAAGAACAGGTTAGAAGAGTGGGAAAGCAACATTTACTTACGCCAAAGTGTTCACAGATGAGAACAAGGAGACTCACAAAGAAATAGAAAATCACCTGCATAAGGTTTATTCATTTAGGAGAAAAAAGGCAGCGGGAAGAAAGGAAGCTACCTACTAAGAATAAAAAAATTGAGATTTACGCATGCACCTTAAAAGTTTTTCCTTTGATGAACAGTGATTTAACTTTTCATTCACGAAAAACTGTTGGGGCCATGGGGGCGGGGGACATACCAGACACACACGTGTGCACATGCACACACACTCTTAGGAACTGACTATTACCCAGAGGACACTCAGCAGAGGAGCCCAAGAAGACCTCTACCAGGAGCGCTGCGGACATGGATGTCTCCTCCCAGGTTTAACCTTCAGCTCAGCATAACCTTAACCCCACCACTTACTAGCTGACTTGTTGCAGCTCCAGTTTGAGGTCCTCTATCTCATCAGGCTCCAGAGAAAAGCAGACCGCTTGCTGCTAGCGGCCGTAGCAGACATTGAAACCACGGACACGACCGGTAGGTCCAGCGATCATCAGTCCCAACGTGCCTACAGATCCACCACGCGTGACAACCACCCTCAGACTCGCAGCCCACCGCACCAGGGAGACGCACCTGTGAGCATCCCCCACCTGCAGGGGAAACCACCACGCGACACTGGGGAGAACGGGTGCGGGAGGAGATGCTGATGCGTCCCCACCAGTGCTTTGCAGACATTTACCAAACTTCTCCGCTCCGGGGCGAAGGAGAAACCACGTCTCCCTCTTGAGGAAGGGCAGCGATTCACCCAAGGGCATCCGCCTTTGCAGAGACTTAAACTTCATTTTCCCCTTGAGCTGCTCTGCCCCCTCCCCGTCCCTGCCAGGCGCGCACGACCGGTGCTGATGAGCTATTAAAATCCTTCCTCCGAGCGCTTTTCCCCAGGAGCCGCAGCCAAAGGCCGCCTGTTGCCACCTGTCAGTCGCAGGGATTAATTACCTGCGCCGGGCTGGGAGCGGCACATTCCTCCCCGGCCTCACCCTCCGAGATGTTGACATCAGGCAGGTGGGCCCCGCGTCCCCCCGGCCGGCAGCGCGGAGGGGACGGCGGAGGGGGGGGGGGACGCGACCCACGAGCTGCGTGGGGACAGGCAGCGCCGCGAAAACCGCAAGAGAAACGGGAGAAGCGGGGAGGAGCGTGTCGGTGCAGCTCCGGGCTGCCCCGGGGCAGGCGGCACTCCCAACGCCGGACCGGACGCCGACGGCAGCTGGTGCTGCGCCTTGGAAACCTTAGTGGAAAAAAAAAAAAATTAAATAAAAATATATATGTGTGTGTTGACCTGCTTAGGTAAACGGGGAAGGGGAGGGGTGGCAGGGAGGAGAGCGGAGAACCGTAGCCTGCGGACAAGGTTTCAGCGGAACGGTGCCTCGTGTGCTGGATCCCCTCCTTGGGTGCAGCCCCGCGGCGGAGCCGGCTCGCCCTCTCCCCGCCGGCCGTGGCTAACCGTGGGTCTCAGCCCACGGGCAGGGGTTTGGGAGAAGCGGTGCTGCCCACCAAGCCGCTGAAAAGGGACGCTTGCACTCGGCTGAGCTGGCACGGCTCCTGCGTCGCGCTATCACGCCACACGAAAGGAGGGAAAAGCAGTTTTTTCCCTTCTGGCAGATGCGGAGCTGTGTGCACAACCACCTACTCGCTTTGGTGGAAGAAGCCAGCTCCGTGTTCCCCCCTCCACGTACAAATCCCCACGATTTCCTCTGCACTGCACTCCCGTCCAGTTCCCTACCACCACCCTGCAAATACCCATCCCCAGCCACGCACCCCATCTCAGAGGACAGGGCTGAAGCAGGCTGAGAAGAGCGTGCACAGGGACACGCACAAGTAGTCATGCCGTAGGAGAGCCCCCGAAATTCCCCAAAATATCGCATTCGGAGCATCCCCTAGATTCTCCCATCTTTAGGAAAACGAGATCGTTCATTCATGCGACAATACTTCAGCATCTCGCTTAAGGCTCCCCAGAGATTTTAATTCAAAACTACCTGGTTCAGGATGTATTATCTGCTTTAGGAGTGCTTCTACCTAGCATTGAGAGCAAAGCCACAATGATAACAGAAATAACACTGATATTTTCCCACACTGCTTTTGCACTGTGAAACAGTTGTAAATTTGAAAACTTTATATTCGAGGGCTTTTACATTTCAGTTTCATATCTAGAGACTTATTTCATCAACAAATGAAGACCTCTTGAGGTTTGGCTTGAAAACACTTTTTTTAAATGGACAACAACAAAAAAGAATTAACTGAAAAGAGCCTTGTTTCAAGAGAAAAAAAAACTCTGCTGGAAAACATCAGAGGCAAGCTGGGAATTATTTTACACATGTTTTTTGATACGAAGTGGTGGCTGTAAAGGAAGGCTTTACTATTGGATTTTCTTAGTTAACCTCTCTTCCTTTGCTACCCCCTTTTTTTTTTTTTTTAACGTTTTTGAAACTAGTTTCTTTAAAAACCAAAACCGTAAGACCACTACAGTCAAATGACCTTACCTTGCGTACCCAGCTCACACTCTGCTCATGTATCGCATCCAGTTTCTCTACCAGTTTCTAAACTGAAACTGTAGCAGTACACCAAATAAGTTTCAGATGCTAACAATACCTAGTAATTTGCATTTCCGATAGACTACTTTGCACTAGAAATTTTGCAAGTGAGGTGAAGGTATGAAACAAGAGCAAATGTGCTGAAAGGCAAAGCTGAGAAATGCTGAACAACATCTTCCCCTGCGGGTCACAGTAAGTGCCCACTGACAGCGGGATCCCATGTTACAAAATAACATGGGAATTTTCACTGAATGAAGTAGCTTCCACAGGGACCATTTATTTTATGTTATTATCCCAAGTCAGAGGTACATTCTCAGATGCCTTCTTGCAAACACAAATTTACACACATACACAAAACACCTGAAAATTATCCCGACTGTGGCACAGTTCCCTCTGATGCAATGTAACTGGCCAAAGCACACGTGCTTTGCAAGCATACCAGGCTCCGGACGCCACATTGATTCCCATAGGATCAGAGTGACTCCCAGCTTGTGACTCTGCATATCCCTGTGATGTTAGTTTCATAGGCTCTGCTGATTAACTGACATTAACCCAGCCAATTCAGAGGCCATCAATAAAACACTAACTGTGTGGTATCTCCTTCCTTGAAGGACTTTTCTTTAGGATGATTTTGCAAATAAAGCCTCCCATGCACGGGATCTCATGCTGCGCTGTTATACTTTGAGCATTGGGGGGGGGGGGGGGGGGGGGGGGTTGGTGTTTTTTTTGGTGTGGGCTTTTTGGGGGTGTTTTTTTTGTTTTGTTTTGGGGTTTTTTTGTGGGGGTGTGAGGAAGGGCTGGGCACAGGCTCTTTTTATCCTGTTCAACTCTCAGCCTCTCAAGCTGATATCTAGGCCTCCCAGTGACTTCTGTATTACAAATGCACAACAACATAAGCAGCCTGTTTGACTACCCAAGAAGATACAACACTAAGAAACATACACTGTAGGAAGTCCACTCTCATGCTACCCAAGCTCACCTAAAGGCTATGAAGTGTTAAAATTTTGCAGAATAGTGAGGAGTGAGCAAAGTTAGGCTGAAACTTTAGTTAATAATTGATTTGAAAAACATCCACTTCAATTATTGAACATTAATTAGTGAGCCAATAAAATTTGACAGCAAATTTTTTAATCATTACAGTGAGTGCAGAAGAAGCTCCGTGAATAACTCCATTGCATTTCTTCCCTCCTTTCACAGATCCACTATCCTTGGCTGCTTCACATCCTCCTATCAGGAGGGGAACCCACTGCAAACTAAGTGCTACACTGAAGTTACAAGTATTTGCATCTGTATAAAATACATGCATCTACTTGCAGGTAATGCAAGTGAGTGTACAGTACATATATGACCACATGTGTTTGCTTACATGAAACTGAGTTGATTAGTATGACAGCAAGTGTCACACCAGCTAGACACTGTGACAGTGACTTAACTAGCAATAGTCCTTCCAGGAAATTCTACTCATTACACCAGAACACATACACCAAGGCTGCAGGTAAAACTGCAGGTAAAAACCTCCGAGACTTGATTTAGCAAAAAACCCCTTCAGCATATGCTTAACTTTTGGCAGCACTATTAACCACCACCTGCTCAAGTCGGTATGCCTCTGTGTAAGGCCATTTGTGAAGCTGAACCTGAACTTAAGAAAGGTCTGATTCAACTTGTATTTTAAAGGAAACCAGAATTTTATTTTAAAGGACTCCACAAATAAACTGGAAAGAACGTATTCAGGCTCCCGACAGCAAACCCACCCCAACATATACTGCTCCCGACTCAGGTGCCTCAGCTTCAGATATTGAGCACCAGAACCTGTTCTGTTCATGGACTGCTTTAAGTAAAGTCCAGGTTGGCCATTTCAAACCTCCTCCTAGCTTGGCATGGGGGATTAAACCTTACAATCATCTGTCTCAGGTTCAGCCAAAGAGGAAGGCTGCTGTTTGTTTCCTATTAGCCTCCCAGATCTCACTCGTTTCAAGTCCGCATGTTCCAGCATGCTCCATCCTACCAGCCAAACTCCAAAAACTAACCAGCCAGAGGAAACATTGTCTGGAGTAATCAGACACCAGCTTTCAGTGCATCTCCAAGTCACTTTTGTCCCCTGCTGAAAGTCAAAGGGTGATGAACTCAACCATAAGGAGGGAAGAACCACAGCAGCACATAGAGGTTGTCCCTACTGATTGTTTCTGTGCATGCTCAATTAAGATAAGCAAATGGCAAAGCAAAAATCCTAAAGCTCTCCAAAATAAGCCTGCTCCCACCAAATCTAACCTGGTTTCATCAACATGAGTCAGCTGTATGAGTCCCAGACGAGCAGGTCAAGCCTTGCAGCCCCCACCCCCTCCGAGTAGACACAGGCTTTGGGTCCTCAGCAATTTGGGATATAGTCACAGGTTCAGATAGCTCCACACCAGCTGAAGATCAAGGGGAGGAAGCAGGGTACAAGGAAATGCCAGATGTAAGACGTAACTCCAAAACTCTTGTTAGTTCCCTCATCTACAAGTAAGGGGATTTCAAGAATATCTCGGAGGAAAGTAAATGAGTCCTTAGTACAGTATCTGTTACAGCAGAGGGAAGCCAAGCTGGACAAGAGAATAAAAAAAAAAAAACCAACCAAACAAACCCCAACAACACAATCAAGTTGTTCTGGCAACGTAGTCTTTTCAATCAGCAACATCCCAAGCCTGCAATTTAGGGGCAGAGTCAGACCCGGAGGTATCAGGCACTCTGCCACAGACTGCACCAGCCATTCAACACCGTGGAAAGCAGGACACTTTGCTAGATGGTGACAGGTTTCCACCCAAATTCTGGCTCATGCCAAAGGACTGACCTACTTGCAAAATGCCACAGGGTCGGCATATTACAAGACTAAGAGTATGTGTGCAAATATGGGCCCATTTTCCTAGTTGGGTCACTGGCAGGCTCAGAGGAGATGCAAGCTGGTCGTCTTTGCACACTCATTCTGATAGGTGGCTACAGGAGAGAAAATCCAAGCGATTCAAAGCTAAAACCAGGTTTAATGTCTTCTGACCTCTCATACTTAACACCTTTGCCTAGATATATTTTCTTTCATGTTCACTCTTTCTCAACTTAGGGTTTAGGTTCAATGGACTCTACTTAAAAGACAAATAACCCCAGAAGAATTTCAGACAGACATGGCTTGTATTTTTTCCTTGCCTTCCCAAAGCGCTACTGAAGACATCATTGAACTTGTGTTACCTATTAAGCCTTGTGCACATGGCCATAAGAGATCCCTTTTTCATTCCCCCATAACCCATGTGGGGGATCAGCTTCCCTACTCATTTCAGATGGCCCAGCAACAACCCTCCTGCTGGGGAACGCATTACCAACACAAACTGCAGGACACCTCCAGACAGCGTAGTTCAGCGCAAGCAAGGGATGCCAGATTTATTTCAAAGGGAGCAGTTTTCAGCAACATTCACCCAGAGGGAAAGCTGGCAGGTCTGTCTGAGCACTCCTGTCTCCTCAGATGGTGGAACACACACCTTCAGATCCTGAATTTGTGCACATGACAGCTCAGATCTCTCCCACAGTAGCTCTCTGTAGCTCTTCATCCAAAGTTTCCATCCAAAGACACAGGTCGGTCAGAGCCAGCGTGAGAGCTTTGGGATACCACAGCCCAGCCCAGCTTAGAAAACGTGAAAACATCTGAGACCACCCCCTGTGAAACATGGGGTTTATTACCTATACTAAAATCCACAGCCAAAACACATTAGGTCTTTCCTGAGCAAAGAGCAAGACACTCTGCCTCTACAATGGACTAAGCAGTTTGAGCAGGTTAATGACTGCGTGGGTAATTTCTTGGCTGGGCATGCCTACTTCAGTGTCGTGCTGTGACCAAGTGCAGGACTGCTGAAGTGGGGAACCAGCCACTGCACCCCACAGAGCAGGGCTGGTAGCTAACCAGGAGGCCAGTGGTCTCGGCTGTGAACTTGAACGCTCCGATAGAATAAGGGGCCACCAACCAAGTCAGTCAACGAGTGCTCTTCTGTATGTGCGCTCTTGACAAAGACTGAATGGCTCCGATGGAAAAAGGTGATCCCCTTTCTCTCCTGCTCACCTGCCTTTTCCCCCATTTATTCCACCTGAAGGAAAGTACAGATACCTCTCCACTTCATCCTTCTAATAATAAAGTATTAATCACACCTATGGGAGGCGATGGAAGGAAAGACAGAAAGTATTAAATCTGACAGGCTCTCAAAGCGGCAGTGCCAGTGAAATGCATCATTAAGGTGAGTAATTTTCCTGTTTACTTCATAGGCTCTGAGCCCCCCCGCCCCTTCCTCCCCGCCTAAGATGTGGGCAGGACCCATCAAGGCAAAGCTTTGGAAGCGAGCAGCAGCGTCCCCAATTTCTACATAAATGCTGCAGGCCAAAGAGCAAAGGCAAGTTCCAACTGAGCCCTTGACAGTAATCAAGCACTGCGGCGCCTCTGGTCTTGTCTTGTGCATACCTTGCAAGTAGCATCATGTCTTCCCGCTGAGATTTCACTGGCAGCGCACACAAGCACCTTGTTCCTTGGCTTCTATCTCAGAAAAAGAAAGTCCTGAACACACACACACACACACACATGCCCCTGCCTTTCTGCTCCAAGGGAGACCATTTCCCTCTAAATCTTCAGCATACTGTGAGCAGCCCTTTCAGAACAGATTTATGAATTTGCAAGAAATCTCTTTTGTTCCCGTGCAGAAAGGTTAGCACCAGTCCCTTGCCAAAAGGGCATTGAGTTTTCTCTATTAATGTTCAGGAAACTTTCCTGAGTCAGATCTTATTACATTTGAAACAAAGTGCAGGTACCAGCAAGTCTCTTCCATGATAACAGCCAGGGCCTGTCCCATTTCCTGATCACATTACGCTCAATTTCCAGCATTACATCTATGCAAATACTGTTCTCCTGCTTGCAGAGCATTTCATTGATAATTAAAGTGAAAAGCCAGCAAAGCTTTTCTGGCCAGGGTGGTGAGTGAGGCAACAAACTAACACACAAACACTGAGCAGGGGCAAATTTTCTTGCTCTGTGTGAGGACCATCTAAGGGCCCTCTCCTCCTAGAAGACAGAATCCAAACTGAACCAAACCATCTCTGCAAACATCCCTCTGTTTTCCAGATTTATCAACCCAATGAGGTCATACTCTAGTTCTGGGTCACAGGGAAAACAAGGATTAGGAAAGACAAAAATGACACCTAACTAAGCAAGTCATAGTTTTACTGAGAACATAAAGATGTAGTAACTCAGATCTAAGCCAGATCAATAAAGCATGACAGCAGCTCCAGCATACTTAGGATGAATGGTGACTACGTCAAACGTTTAAGCCTTTTATTCATACAATTAAGCTTTGGGGATGAATGGCAAGAAAGTCAGACAAGAACACAGTCACTAGCTATTACCAGCATTTGCAAGGTTCTGGGATCTGTATTTCACCCAGATCCTCCTCTTTCTCTCAGCCCTTTCCTTCCATCCTCAATGACCTAAGCACAGTCCTTGAGTCAACTCATGTGGTTTCTCCTGAGCCTACTTTCAAAGTCAAGACATGATTCAGCAAGGTGTTTAAGCAGATGCCTACCTTTAAGGATGGGAGCAGCCTTGCTGACTCCAACAGAACCCAATAGATTTCACAGGGAATATTCACGTGCTAGAGGTTATGCACTCGCTTGAGTGCCTTACTGAACTGAGACCTTGATTTTCCTACATACCGTGGGAAACAGCTTGTCAGGAACCACGCTGAGGAACGTAGTGGTGTTGCTGCTGCAGCCATCAGGCCATTGAGACGTCCCCAGCTCCAGAACACAGCACCTCAAGCCCCAGGCAGCTAGTGAGGTCAATGCTGTGGCATCTTCTCTGCTAGGAAGAGCAACAAGCCCATCCCAGGCTTGGGGTATTCCTCCAGTTTTTCTCATGCTCTCCAGCAGCCCTGAAGCAACTGCAGTGGCTAAGGGAAGACAGCCATTCTGCAGAGCAACATTTAGAAAAGGAGGAAGGCTTGCAATGAGTTTGGGAAATGTTAGCAGCAGTCCTTCCTATCCCTCTTGTAAAAATCAAATTCTTCAGTTTTGCATCTTATACACCCCAAGAAAAGAATGGAAAACCACGTCCTAGTTGACCTGCAAGCCAAAGAAAGATGAGCGATATCATGTCACATGAGAAACGGAAGGCTTGAACACAGCATAGTCCACACCTGTTTTAGCCGATTCTTAGGTTGCTTTATAATTTCAGCAACAATACACAAGTGCATAAAGCAAGCTTGCATGGACCTGGATGCACTTTACAGGCAAATCTACAAGCCTGCTAAGTAAACTCATCAGGAATAATTGCCCAAACACTCCATGACATAGTTACAGAACTATAAATTACTGGAAACATATTACAGCGAGTCTCTCAATACCTAGCAATTGATTTATTTCACTTGGTAACTGAAAGATCATGTCATCTGCATGACCTAACTGGAAATATGGCAAGAATAAATGTGGATTTAGATGCAAATCCTCACAACCACAATCTGAACATGGCTTTCCAAGAAAAACGCCAAACAGCTCTTTGTCCCTGCAGACCTCACTACCTCTGCACTGCTCCATTTGCAAACTGCAAGTTCTGAAGCCCCCAACCACGGATGCTTTGCAAGAAGACCTATCCCATTCAAAGCAAGACTGCTTTCCCAAACAAAAAGCAGTCTTTGTTACTGGATAACAATGAGAAGAGGAATAGTTCCCTGGGAAACATATTTTTAAAGTCAGATTTCCCAACTAACCACACCCAATTAGTAAGTAATGCCATGTTTTTGAGTGATTATGGAATCCCAGCAGATTTTTCACCAGTTTCAATTCTGTGATCTCCTCCATCTTCCCAACAAAAAAAGCAAGCAAAACCCCCTCACTATCTCACATGGGTTGAAGGTAACTAAAGCAAGGCCCTTCCTCCCTAAAAAGAAATAAAACAAAATGAAGCAAAACAAGACAGAGTTGCAACATCAGAAGAAGTTATTGGCTCACATTGTCCGGCACTCCCGTTTTCCTTACAGCTCATACATGATGCATCAGAGAAAGGTGCAAAGCCTCCATGGACAGAACGTGCTGTTGCCCTGCACGATGCTGCGTAGATGAATTCCTGCCCTTGCAGAAAGCAAGCTTTGTCCTGAGATAGCTACCATGAATCTCATGAGCTAGCACTGCTGCAAGTGCTATCGAGGGTAAGACTTAAAAACATCCCCTTAGCAGCTCGGAATTTAATGCTATCCAAACAAGAAGGTGGGAGGAGGGTTGGGACAAACACTGACAAGCCATTTGCAAGTGTAGCCTATTGAAGACAATCAACTGGCACTGAAGAAAGCAAGGACTTTGAACCTGCAGAAGCTAACTACCCCTCCAGAATTTTATCAGCCACCACTATGTAGAGTAAGACACCATTAAACTATCAGCATAACCCAAAAGACTCTTTCCATCCACCAGCTTCACAACTGCACAACAGGAAAGAGTCCACAGGGAAACAAGTATTTAGCTCTCCAGTTGCAGACATCAAAGTGCCAGGATGCAACCCCTCTTCACCCCCCACCCCTAAATAGGGTCGGAGATGACAAAACACACCACAAGGATGTGGCCGTGCTACTGCTACGATGGGCAGTAGGGTCATTATCATGTAAAGTAGCGTGCAAGGCTCCTCTGCACAAAGCAGCAAGTGAGGAGAAATAAGCCCAGTTTTACAAAGTGCAGAGGCAACAGATTGAAACAATCCAGAGGGAGACACTTGGGAAGAAGCAAGCTTGTGAAGGAGGAGAAGCTGTGGTCACAGCACACCAGCTACCTGACCCTGGAGGACAGCAAATGATAGAGGCCCAGCTAGACTGTAACTGTTGCCACATATTTCTTATTTAAATGCAATTTGTTTAATCTCAGGTCAGATTCAACCATCAAAGGCTCTCTTCTGTAGCACACTGACAGTTCACTCTAAATCTCTACACCTTTAATCCTTTAATTAGCCAAGAAAAATGCGATCTCAACTCTTCCACCAACCTAAGCTAATTTTCTGCATGGAGCTTCCACCTCCTGTAGGTTACAGGTTTTAGCTGCTCAGGTAGTCAAGGGGGAAAAAAAACAAAACACACACCACCACCCCCCTCATTCCCACACAGGCTGATGTGCTGCCTCTCCAAAGAGCAAGCTCCTTGAAAAGTCCTTGCAAAAGCAAGAGGGGCCCATTTTCACACTGCAGTAGTGGGCTGGGGGGCATAATTACATCACGCAATTCACAGAGCGCTAACAGCGGTTTCGATATGTTGTACAGGGGTGGCTGGAAGAATCTAGGGACAAGGCAATGTTTGCACAGGAGAGGGATAAAACCAGAGAGTTAAGTCAGTGTAGTCAAGTCATTGACTTAGTACTTAGTCAAGTACTCAAGTCATTCTCTTGAGTAAGAGAATGTCATTCCCACCATGTGGCTTTGGCTACTTTCCTCAGTGATTTTGGTATAGGAGCTCTGAAGCAAGCAAACAAAACCCTGGATAGCTAACCGGTTTGGAAACTCTCTCTAAAAGAAGATTTCTCCAGAGAGGAGCTCTGCTATTACTCAAGAGTGTCACGGCAACACAGCTCTGAAGGCAGAAAAGGAAGATCGCATGAGTCACCAGCACATCAGGACAGAGACCCATTCAAGCAACTTGAATTACACATCAGGCTTTTCAAGCAGTCCAGCAGAGCTAACTCAAGGAAGGACAAGAGAGCCACCTAAAGCCCTCATCCAAAGCCCTCAGCATGGGGACTGAGGTACAATCTGCACCTGAGCACAGCCCCGACGGCCTCTCTAAGTCAGGATGCTCCTTTCAGGGCCAGGCAAAAGCAACAGGTGCTCTTGCACGAGGCCTGCTGAAGGCATGCCCACAGCGCAGCTGCAGGGACTGCTGGCTTCCCACATGTTAACCCAGCGTGCGACACGCAGGAGAAAGGAGTTCAGACGTGGCCGAGCCGTCTCTGCATAGTCCCCAGACTGTCACACTCGATTTGCAACAATGAGCCCGACCCATCGCTGCAGCACCACACAGACACAGCAGTTCTCTTTCTCGGTGCAGCCTGACAGGTCCATGACGTGTGGCATGGAGCCTAAGGCTACCCCTAGCATGGGTGTCTACCTGCTGAGCATGGACAAGCCACAGGAGGCCTTCCTGGTAGCCAGCCAGGGAACACAGGTGAACAACAGCACTGAGAGGCACTAGGGACTTGACAAATGCACGAAAACACAGGAGAAAGGGTAACCTCACTCTGATGAGCAAATGCACAATGGAAGAGCCCTGTCTACATCAAAGGCAGAGGACAGGCAATTCTGCATCTTGCAGTTCCTTAATTCGTTTGTGTGTTGGAGCCTTGAAGAACATTAGCACATGACCAGGATTGCCTTGCTTAAGCAAGCACTTTTGGCAAAGTCGCAGCAGGATTTGGTGCGAGGCAAGGGGAGGGAAATTAAAAAAAAATTTTTAAAAATTGTAGCCTGCTGGTTTTAAGCACTGGCAAAATACTACCCAGGTAGTATTACAACCCCATCTATGTAGAACGGCACTTTGAACGCACGCCCCTTTCCTCTGGTAGGATTTTAGAGGTACTGTGTTCACATTCTCTACCTTATTCAGCCCAAATCAGTTCCCCCCAGCTCCCCAGCAAGGAATCCAGCCCATAAGACAAGGAAAAAGATCTGAGCAACAGTTGCTACACTCCATTGACAACAGATTCTAGTCACACGCAGTCTGCACATTCGAAACTCACATTAGTTATATATGCAAACCTGAAATACAGCTGCATGTGCATCTCGGGGGTCGGCTTAAAAAAAAAAATAAAACCACAGAGCTCAGTATGATGATGAGAACCATCTGTATGACGATATGAGAACCTCAATATGAGAACCTCTATTACCAACCTCACCTCTTCAGCGGCTCCTGAGTCATGTAACTGTTCTATGCTGCCACAGGCCTTGAGAAAGAGACATTTCAAGTGCACAATTAAAGGCAGGCAAACGAGCTCTGCAAACTGCAGTTGCTAGATGTTCATTCTACATTCAGTTCTTACAGAACAAAGAGGATGGGAGTAGCTGGCAAGGAGCATTTGACTGGGAAGCTGCATTCTGGTGTCCAGGCAGTCAGCCTGGTAATTGAATGTCTGCACATTGTTTGATCAATGTATTACAGAACATCCTTCCACTGACAGTCCTCGGGCTGGGTACGCAAAGGTAGCAACGGTTACCAGATTTGCTCCAGGCCAGAAAGCAAGCTCATTTTCCAGCACCAAGATGAGGTTTTTTTTTTTTTTTTCCTCTTTTCTTTTAAGAAAGAAAGAAGGGGGGGAAGGATTCAGCAGTGCTCTGAAAGCAGCTAATCAAATTATTAAAGTGCCTAAAAGTTTAATGAAGAAATCAAAGCTATTAAGCAAACATTCAGCTTGATGTCTCTCTCCCTTCTTACCCACCCTTCCTCAATGCATTCAAAACCTCTTTTTGCTGTGCTACAACATGTTTGAACAGGTACTGAGATACAAACAAGTCTTGGCCCCATCTCATACAGAATGGATTGGTTGCAGATGTTCTCCTGCAAGCTACATCTTGCCTCCTGCAAGAGCATTCATCTCCAAAACACATCATTTCACCTACTTTGCCTGAAGCCAAAACTCAAAGGTTATTTAATTTTTATTTTTTTTTTTTTATTAACTCTAACATACCTACAGCTGTGCAAGCAAAACCCCATCTGGTTTTTCAAGGCGCAGAGGCAAGCGACTAAGTTTAGATAAATGTAACCAAGTTGGGGCAGTCATCTTTCTGTTCACCTCTGCAGCAGCCAACAGCAATGTCAGGGGTGCAATAAAACAAAAACCTGCTATATTTCAGAGAAGCCTGACATATTTCACTATCTTCCTAGGACAAGTCAGACATGAGCTCATACAGTGGCAGGTGAGTCAGTGACGAGTCAGACAAGAGCGCCTTAATTAAGCTTTAGGGGCAGATGATCCCTCGAAGGTGTAATCAGATTGGTATGGCCAGTGGAAAAAGAAAAAAAAAAAATTAAAAAAAAAAGCTGAGTGAACTGTTAACACCCTTGCTGAGCCATGCCAGGCAGGCTGAAGGCAGCATGCTGCACAGAGCTGGAGAGCCCCCAGCACGCAGGAATACCTGGCCATCCTGCATCGCTCCCTGGGAGTCAGCACCTGCCTGCATGCTCAGCCCTGCTTCTCCCAGGAGCAGAGAAATGCTGACTTCCCCAGCGAGCAGGTTACGCTGGGGTCACGCTGTGGATGAGGCATGATCCTGGGGGTCCAGGGTAAGGTGCGCCCCAGGAGTATGACTTTCAGAGGCAAGGGGGTGGTTGGCAACAGCTCAGACCTGTGTGGCAGAGAGGGAAGTGGTCACAAGTTAGTCATTCCCAACCACTAACCAACAGAGTCAATCTTGGCTACGTGCTTTATCAACCCTTAAAATCCTTCCAAGCTACCCCACTTAAGAGAAAGACCCCACAAGTTCTGTGTTTAGGAAGCTTCCCCAAAATAAGTTGCACAACATGAATCAGAATATCAGCGTTTGAAACAAAATAGCCCCATTAAACTGATTGTGATCAGCAGGGTGGCTAACAGCATCAGAGCGTTTTTGCACTCGTGGTGTCAGACATTCAGCATGGAAATGGTTTTCTTCCAGCGTGTCCCTGCAAATTCAACCTGGAACCCAGCTGCCCTACGAAGCTGCTCTTCCTGTTAGCCAGGGACCATGCTGCAGCGCTCCCTCTGAACGCCAGCAGCACCAGTGCAACCCAGTTCTCCCTATGTTTATCTTGCACCGATCAGTTTGCTGGAAAACAAACCCAGAAAGAAAGTCTCGAACCTCGGTAGCCCTCTTGAGGGGCAGGGTAAAGGAAATTGGCAAAAATGACTCAGAGAAGTCAGCACAGAAAGAGGATGCCAAATAAAGGTCAAATTTATTAATGCCTTATAGAATCTGTATTGCAAAGCCATTGTTCCACACGCTTTGTCTTTGTCAAACCTTACAGAACTAACAATGACTCTTCTGAAGCTTTTCCTAGGGGCCTCACCGCTTCCTTTATGAGTGTCAGTACCGTAAGAGATTTTACTAGGATATCTGGAAATGCACGGACTAGTTTTTGTTGGAGTCCCCTTTGCTCATATGCCTACAAGAACTCACCAAGTATGGGTCAAAAAAAAATGACTAAGAATGAGTAATATGAGCAGTTTGCAGCCGAAGAGACAGGAGACAAGGAACTTATCGCAAAGCCAGCCACCACCTTGCTGATTAATGAACAGGTGTCATCCAGTGCTCAGCCACCCAGCAAACATGTCACAGGAAGACTTTTTCTCTCCCACCCATGGCGATGCTGACGCTCAAACGCAAACAGAATGGGTGTGCTGCCTGCCCCGCTGCCGGCTCCACGAATACCCTCCAGGCTGGGCACCAAGCCCAGCAGCCCTGCTCCTGTCCCCTTCCAAGGGAATCCCTTCCAGGCCTGCATTTTAAGGGGGGTCCAAGGAGCTCTAGGTGCAGGTTTGATAGTAAACTGGGGCTCAGTCTGCTCCCATTGCAAGGAGGTCAGGAGCAAGTCAGCTCCCAGTCACAGCTCATGTGGTTGAGCTAATAAGCCCTTACAAGTGGTGGGGTGAGTTTGCTGAGGCTCAGCACCGCAGCTAACATAGCAGTGCTGGTACTGCGTTGTGCTCCAGCTACATAACAGGAAGAGGCTTTCCTTCGTGCCGTAAGCCCTCAAACAGCCTCTGCATCAGTAATTTTCACACCTGGTGGGCCTGACACTGGTAAAGCTCGAGATCTCAAGCAGGGGAAGCAATAACCCAACTGGCACTCGCACAGGTTCAAGCTTTAGCCTGGAGATACGTTTTGGTTCCTTCAAAAGTTAGTTTGTAAAAAGACTTTAACATCCTGTAAATAAGTCAAAATAAGAAGCCTGAAAGCTAAGGCTAGTGATACAGGATGCACAGCAAGCAGCAGTCCCCAGCTGTCCCCCCCAGGCATTTCACATCAGGGGTCTAAGTGCTTTACAACACAGGATCATGGTGACAGTCCCAAATCTGAGGGTGGGTGTGTGGAAAGGGGGAAGAGGGAGAATGGAGGCAGAGGGAATGACTTGCACAACATTACCTAGATTACATCTAAATCACAAGGCAGGAGGAGCTCTGAGGCTGGGCTCAGGGCCAAATCCACTGCTCATCCATGCTGCTCCCTAGCAGGGCATCTCCGGGCAGCATGGCTTCTCTCCCCAGGAGGAAAGCATGGTGCACCCCAGGGCACACAACAGGCAGGGAGGAGAGCCCCAGGGCAGCACGGCCATCATGGCTAATGGGGAAAATATCAGAGCCAGAAAATTTAGACCCAAGTCCCATCTTATTCGTTCAGGAAAGACAGGTCAGCCTTTGACTGCTGCTTTCCCGCGTTTCCTCCAGCACATTTTTCGGCTTTCTGTAAAGCTGAATTTCAGCAGCTAACATGTATCAGCTGATCATAAAGCACTCCTTTTTATCAGAGAAGTAATATTTTGCTCTTAAAAAAAAAAAAAAAAAACACAACAAAAAAACCAACAACACAAAACACCAAAACACACCTCTTAAAGAATACGTCTGAAAAAGTGAGAAAGTAGAAGCACTCTCCTCCTGTGGCTCCACCAAGTTTTGCTCCAATGTTTAAGTGTTATCTTTAACAACTGGAAATGATAAAGTTTGTATCAATACTCAGGTCTATTTGCAAGAGGATCTAAGCTCTTATTCGGGTAGCTATCCTAGTGTGTTTACAATAACAAATCGGACACACCTGCACATAGCAAAACCTCATGAAAAGATTTCCACTGAATAATAAAGTTCATGCTCTTTCTAGACAGAAGCCATCCCTACCCGGGATGCTTTTTTAAACAAAGTAGGAATTTCTTCATAGTGTATGGTCTGCCAAGCGCTGGAGCTAGACCCTCAGCATACAGAGCACCACCAATGCAGCACACACAAAATTATGCTTGCTTCAGCACACCACCAAACTGCTGCTTGTTCTGTATCAAGTTGGCAGGGAAATAATATCTATGACAACTGCAATATTTCAGCTGATCTAAGGAAAGGAGCGATCATCTCCAAGGGCAGTCTTTGTCTGCAAGGTGAGCAACACCTTTTGTACCAGCCTACCTGAAAACCTTCATCCAAAAGTAACTTATTAAACAGTCACTCAAATATTTTTTGCACAACCTTTTTTTGTAGGGTTGAAATATCTTCTAACAGTGCTCAGTTGATGCCGTTTAAGTTATACAGCTCAACGGTATGGGGGAAACTGGCAACTTTTTAGGAAACCCTCCTTGCCCTGGAGCAGGCTGCCTCCCTTCTGGCCCAGCTTGCCATGACCTTTGGAAAGGTAAGGAGGCGACTCTGCCGATGCCTCGTTTGAGCTCTGACGGGCTGCTTGGCATGCTTAGCGCTTATGAAATCCAGGAGAGCTCAGCAGCTTTTACAAGCCAGCCTAGAGGCAGTCCCCATGCTGAACACTACAAAAAACCCAAAGCATACAAAAAAAAAAAAAGAGGGGGGTGGGGTGCAAAAACCTCACTCCAAAAAAACTACTAGTTCGGAAATTTTGGCACTTCTGGCACTTTGGTTTCCCTTCTCTAAAATGGTGACTACACTCCTGATTTGCTTACCAAGCAAAGGTGTTTGCTGATTAGGGAAGTAATGTTTGTGCAGCACTTTGAAGATTTAAAGTACTACATTAATCCTACATGTTGTTCTTAGCAGAAGCCAATTTTTAACTAGGAGGAGGGAGGAAAAAAAAAAAAAAAAAGAAAAGGTAATTTAAATAGTGACCCTCCCCTACTTCAAGATGTTCACTCATCTCCCAACATCAGCTATTCTTATCTGTAAATGTTTTTTTAACCCTTCCTCCTCATAGTTCTCAGAAACCACAAGTCTCATTCAGCTTTTATTTGAAAAATGGCTTCTTTCCAGGCTGTGGCTGTTTCTTGTAAAGTTAATTCCTTTGGTAATACTGCTGGAGGCGCATTGGTATGTTTGGTGTGTGTGTGTATACATATATATTCTCCCCCTTTTCACACGGTGTTGTTTTTATATATGTGTAGTGAAAGATACCTAATCCAGGATTATGATTGTCTTTATTCCTTTCTCATGAAAGTAGGTGGGGCTTTTTTGTGCAAGTTGCATTGATGAAGATTATGTTTAATTAACATTTTTTCCTTTCCATGTACAAAAAAAAAATTCTCATTAGGAACCAAAAAAAAAGTTTCTTGCATTTAATTCTCTCCCTCTGAATTTTTCTTCAAAAGTAACTAAAACCTTTAAACAAATTTTCTGAACGGGAAAAAAAAAAAAAGGTAAGTAAAAAAGTGTGATGCCAGTACAACTAGAAAGTGCTTGTACAAAACAGCTGAGGGATCTTCTGCCCCTGTGGAGGACACAACCCCTCCCCATGACTACTTTCTCCATCCTCCTATGTCTGACCCTAATGTCTCAGTGTTTTTCACTTGCAGATCCTGGGAGACCTGTAGCGAGCTCTAACTCATCTCCTGTTACACTGGGAGAGAATCAGTCACAAACATAGCAACTAAGAGGCTAAATCTTCATTGAAAGAGAAGGACATTCACACCATCTGAAGCCTGCTTTCTCTTAGCAGGTCGGGCATGCTGGGTGCCCAACACTAACTGGGCTGTTTGAAGAGCAGAGCACACACCATTGCAAGGCCGGAGACCCAAATTTTCTGTTCCCAGTGCTGGCAAATACCAGTTCATATAATAAGTAACTTCCCTTCTCATCCTTCCTGGGCATCGCTAGCTGTGTGGGGTACAGACTGCTCCTTACGGTGTGCTCTTACACCACAGCACAGCTCTGTCATCACAGAGTGTGCTGGTCTAATAGAGAGCATATAGCAAAACTCCAGTTCATATAGGGAGGCTATATTGCCTCGGTAGGATTTACAAAACAATAAGGGATACAAAAAGGAAAAGAAAAAAATAAGACAGCTCATATCATAAGACATTTTCTGGAAACTATTACACAGATCTGTACAGCTGCTTGTAAGGAGTAACAGAAGAGGATAAGTGCTAATAAAAACAAAATACACATGACAAAGAGATTAGGGGGAAAAAAGCACAATCACATTCTAGTGGGAACCTAATGCACTCAGATCTCCTTTTACTCAAGCATAAAAACCCAAACAGAAGCCAGCAGGCCCCTCCTGGCCGGTTCTCACAGGTGAGCTGGTTCTTCCCAGCTTCGCTAGCTTGAAAACACCTCCCTGCCGTGAGAAAGGCACCTCCTTCAAAGACAACAAACCCAGCTCCTCTCTTTCCAAGTCGATGACCTAGGACAAGTTACATATGCCTCAACAGCCTCAGTGTTAGGCCCTGTAATATCACACAGAGGGAAACACACTCCACAAGCTCTTCAAGCAGGAAAGCACAATCACAGCCTCTCTGTGCACGAGAACGATGGCGGCAATCAACACCCGCCCTGCCTGCTCCGTGCCAAGAGGCAGCGTGTGCTGGAAAGAGCCTCTTCAGGCAGGCACGGCTGCAGAGAGCTTGAGGAAGCCAAATCTTAACCACTTCTCACCTGAGACAAATGCCCAAATATGGAAGCGCTCCTGCTTTGCTGAGATCAGTGAAGAGCCAAGCCCTTAGCTCACACCATTGCATCAGCTCTCCTTACAGCATGTGCATCCAAAGGCTGCAACCCCATCTCCTCCTCCACTGCCTTCTCCTTCCAGACAGCTTCTCTCCCGTTCGATTACAGGCATCATTTCCCTTCCTCACTCCTGCTGTAACAAGGCAGGTTATCACCAGCAAAGCCTACACTTCGAAGCATGAATCGATTAGCAGAGTGGCCAGCAGGTGACCAATTTTGGTGCTCGACAAGGTCTGCAGGCCCTCTGCACAAATGACCCTCTTAGAATGACCCTTCTCAGCTGCCCCGTGCAAACAGCTAAGGCCTACATCATTGCTGACTAGGAACCTCTGAGGACAGAAAAATTCAAAAGCCAGTAACAAGACCACTTCACTCCCTTTCTCCTGATAGCTTTAAAAATAATGTTAAAAGGGTAAAACTGGAAAGTTCAAATTGCATGGACCAACACACCACCAGGGAATAACAAACCTAAGATTTCACATGAACACTTAGCACAGCTCCACACGTATGTTCATTGGGAAAGTCACCAGACGTTAAAAAAAAAGTTTTCATGTATGATGCAGAGAGACAATCAGCAGCTGTGACAATACTAGACGTTAGCAGTGTTATTGAAACAATTATTTAAGAGAACACTGAACACATAATTAAGGACTGTTGAGTCAAGGTGATGTGCACATCTAATTGCTCTCTCACTGCTTCACTATGCACATCTAATTGCTCTCTCACTGCTTCACTATGCTTGTGCATGGTCCTCTAATTCATTTTATAGAGATTGGGAAAAAAATTCCCAATTTTACCAGGTGGTTCAGGACACAGAATATATTTAAAACAAAAATGGAATTAATCAAATCTGAAATAAAAAGACTGAGATAGCCCAGCCAAGGAATCTGTACTCTCAACCACAGAAACCTGTTATTGCTCGCGTGGACTAATTTAAGTGCATTCCTTTCACCTTCCTTCAAATGCAGCTTTTCCAAATCCACTAACCCCAGCCAGCACAATCCATTTACTTGCTTTCATGCATGTTGCACAGGCTGTTATCCAGCTTTACTAGCAAAGACACTGAAATCTGAGCATTTTCTGATAGCTGTGGGTACAGCTGAGTTTATTGAGAACAGGAGAACCAGTGAGCCTGACTGGAACACAGATTGCAGCTTTGCAGAGCTCCACGTTTCATAACAGAGCCCTGCAAGGACCAACCCAGCTCAGCTCCAACCTACTGCAGGGCATGAGAATAAACTGCTAAACTCAGGTATTGCCAACACCTGAATTATGCAAGTCTTGCAGGGCTGGGTGTCTGTCTTCAGAAGAATCAAAAATTTGCAAATAAATTTCAGGTTTTATTTAAAAACTTAAAGGAATTTCTGCCTTCTTTTTCCTTAACCCTCGTGAGTACCAAGAAAAGCTTTAAAAGATTTAGTAGATGCACCCTAAAGGCTCAAAAACCTGGGGGATAATAAGAAGAACCTGTTTGTCTTTTAAAAAGAGTCTCATGACTTATAAGGTGGTATCTTGCTTATGGGGATGGGTGGATCCGATTCATTTTTTGATAGCTCGCATTTGGCAGTAATGTTAACTTTTACTTACCTTGACATACAATTTTAATTTTTACTTTCCTACTGCAATCATGTTCTTCCCCATGTAACAGGTTCTGCTAGTGACAGGTGATTGCCAAATCTTTTTTTTGGGGGAAAAGCCAGTGCAGTTGTTTATTTATTTATTTGCACTCAGAGTGGGTGGGGAAGATCGGCACACAACTTCCACAAAGAAAAAAATCTGAGGTGGCACGCTTTTGAAATGCCTTGTTTTCTTCTGCTGCAGAAATGGGAGGAGATATTGCAAGGCATGGGAATATGGGAATTCTCGCAGAGGAAATATCCCGCAATAAGGGAGACACAGTTCTGCATAAGTTCTTACTTCACCCAATTCATAGGGCTTCTCGTTCTACCTCAACAACCTACTCTCTATCTCAGCTTTACAAATGATAACTGCTTGTTCCTTCACAGCGTGGTTTTCAAGAAGGTTTTCTAGTATTATGAGTATGCAGGTGAGAAACTTTGTTCAATTTAGACTGTTAAGGCTTTTGTTTTTAAATGCTTCAGTACAGTTTCAATTGTTAAAGATTTTCCTTCTGAAAAGACTGATTAACCTGCTTATATTCTTACTTGCGTTCTCAGATCATTAAAAAAAAAAATAATCAAGGATGCTTATAAAGTCCTCTGCAATCCAATCTCAATTTGTCATCATTAATTAGTTCAACATTGCATACAAATGAAGACCTAACCTGATTAGACAGCATGTTTTACTGGAATTCCTACTTAAGGTCATGAAAGACTTCAGAGGGAAAATTTGTAATATTTTCGAAGTGAACTGCTTGTAGATATGAAGTCACCTTCTCACCTAGCAGCACCGAGTGTTTCTCTCTGCAAGTTTTGGCCATTTTTTTTTTTTCTTTTTTTCCCCCTTTAACTAGGAGACCATCAGAAACCTGAGCAGAGAAGTAATCCTGATGTTACACTTATCTCCCTTCCAGCCTGTCCTGTACAAACACTGCTGATTTGGCAAAGGGTGCCCACTGTCCTAGGACAATAAACCTGCCCCATAGAAAGAGTCTGCAGAGCTTAGGGGGGTGGAGGGCGTAGGAAAAAATATGATTCCAGGGCTGTTTTCAGAGACATAGCATTTAGGTACTCAGCAAGTACCCTCTCTCCTTTCCCCCACATCCAACAGAAGTAACCTCGGGATCTACACGTGATTCCAGATTGTTGCCTCTAAAGCACACAGATTGGGAGCTAAACGCACAAAGTGGCTGAGAAATCTGAAGCATCTTCAGAGGTCTCTAATCCTCCCATGAAAGAAGCTCTTGCTTTTCAGAGAAATAACCCAGTCCTTTTACCAAGCCCACAACCTTCGCTCCCATGACCTAATCTGACATGACTCAGCCCAGAAGCTCAGAGGAGCTCCAGTGAAGCGCACTGTCAGCCAGGACAGCAGATCCCCTGCCAGTCACCACCGAGCCTTCCCAGCAGGGCAAGGTGGGACAGTCTGGCTCATCCTCTCCCAAACAGGGGAAAGTGAGATACAATGGATTTCCTTACTTAATACTGTTACCCTGGGGAACTGCAAGAGGGGAAAAAAAGAACTAAGAAACAAGGCTTTCAAGTTTTGGACTCTTAATAAGGGTGGGGCCATCAAGTAATTAAACTTTTAATAGGTCACTGAAGTGGAAGAAACTCTTCCAGTTGGGTAAGTTCCTAATCCATCATTAAAAAAAAGACGACAGGCATTAATCAAAGCATATGAAGTCACATGGGGGGGGGATGAGCAACTCCGAGAACTTGCTCTTGCTGAGAGGATGGGGCAATCACTCCTCCTTTCATCAACATTTCATGCATGTTTCCACATTTCTCAGGACGGCAGCGGGAAAGAGAGCCTTCACGTCCTTCCCCACCCACCCCACTGATAAAGCTGTCGAACACATATTACCAACCGCTCAAGAGCCCATGTGAAACGAGTTGGTGGATTAATTAGCAGAAGGGCAGAGCTCCGAAGATGGAAAGATGCTCTACTGTGAAAGGCATATTGATTGAAGGTCCCCAGCCACCACCGCAAGGCTGTCATCATCCACTGTGAACATATAGCACGCTGCCAGCTCCGGCACAAACAGCTAAATCTAGGTCACTTGTCTCAGCGTAGGGACACCTGGACCACGCTCACTCCTCCCTGATCAGAGAGCCATTGGGGACCCCGTTCCTTTAGTAAAATACATGGACTTATACCTAGACAGAATGAAACAGGTACAGGGAGCACACCTTCATCTGTTGGTAGCGCAGTCCACATCAGGGCAAAAGAAAAGGAGGGGAGCCTAAACATGCCTTCCCTCAGGCTGCACACGTTTGGTGGCTGTAGTCACCAAGGAGTAATTTTATTTATTTTTTTAAAGCCAGCATGCAATCTGATCTTTGACTACTACCCAGAACCACATTAAAACTCAGCCTCCACTTCTACCCCAGAAAGCCACTACCACTACAGTGAAACATTTCAAGTGCTTCCTTAACTTTAAGCTCACGAGTAGTTCACTCGTCTTCAGCTCTGCTGGAACAGCCTACTACATACGTTCAAACCTCATTTCAAAAGACCACTTTTCATAGTTGAAAGGACACCATCAAACGCTCTCGTTCCCTGCAGCTGCGGTAGATAATTCTTTGTACCATACGTATCAAAAGAGAACACCTTTTCATATCTCCTTCAAAGGACCCTCTCCAGAACAGCCTGCAAAAATCCAAGGGCAGCATTTTCTTGCTCTGAGAAATGGAAAGTAGAGCTGACCGACGATTTCCTTACCTAAAGGGAAGTGAAAATAAATACTGCGTGTAGCGTAAGGGGAGAAACCTGGACATGAAAACAAGCGTGAACTACAGCAGGGCATCACTCCCAATGCAGATAAGGAAAAGGTGCAATTTCAACCTCACTTAAAAATCCTTCACCCTTTTATATGTAAGTAAATGAAAGATTTGGTCTTGAGCAGACCTATCACATTTTAACCCCATTTAACACTATTTTCTGAACAAAGTTATTGTTGCCAGCTTTAGACAAGTTTTACTGGAAAAGACTTTTAAAATATAAAGGATGCAAACTTACAGTGGTTTATTCTTATGTTGTATCTTTTTCCAGAGTGGAGCACACAAGCTCTGCTGCTTTGCTGGCAGCAGTGGCTGGGAGTTTGTTAGTTGCAACTCCAGCTAGATTATATTTAAATTTGAGATTGAAGTCGTTCCTCAGATTAAAAAAAAGAAAAAAAGACCACACTATTTTAAAGCTCCTAGCTTTTTTGTAAAAAGTGTATCTTTTTTGCTTTTAAAAAATAAATAATAATAATAAAAAAAAAATCGAGTCCCTGCTTTTATTCAGGTAGCATGGGGTAGACCATTATTCACTGCACCTACTCCAAGTGCCTGAAGGAGAGGAAGGCAAATACTGGACATCTTTAAGACAGCAGTATTCTCCACTGCAAACATCTGTACTCTAGAGCCCTAAACCACAACAGGACATACAGCTCCAGCAGTACTGTGTCCTGGGCTACAAAGTTTCTAGAGCTTGAACAATGAAGCCCTGCTCTTGATTTTTGGTGGAGCTGGCTTGAATGTTTCAAGATCCATACATTATTTTTTTTTCATAAGAAAGGTACTATTTTGAGAGCAAGAGCAAAGCGTTAAGTAAAAAAAAAAATATATATATATATATACACACATACACACAAATAATCCAAGTACCGCAGGGCGGACCCAAGCTGGTGACACTGGGGTTCCCACACCAGCTGCAAGAGGGGAAGAACATGGAGAACGAGAAAGCCCCACACTCCATGGTTCAGAGCAAGGAGCACCACCTCTGTCCTGCTGGCACAGCCCCACATGCCAAACCTCACACAAACCCATGGATGCTGAAGAAAGCCAAGGGAAGCACTGAAGCCATGCTTATGCCCACCCCATGTTTTACTCCAGCATACCTGCTAGACCCAAATGGAGAGCCAGTTTCATCACGCATGGTCTTTAGGCAACTGTCATTTTGCAAGGCATTTTATGCACCTGGGATTTAGTGATATTAGTGAGGGTTAAATTCCCACCACACCCTCCCAGAGCAGCCAAGATAGATCTCTCCCTTCTATGTGACATGTCACGCACTGAGGAGGACACGGGTCACTCCATTCTTGCGCAAGCCTGGATATGCATCATATGAATAATGTCACTACTGGCATTGGGACCAAAGCCAGAGAAGGAGCAAAGTGATGCTGCATCCTTACCGTCCACGTTGCTGACTTTGCTGTGCTAGACTGCTGAAATGATACATCGAAGCTGTGAGGTCCTGGGTAGTCTGTGTTGGAAGGGATGGCTGGGGAGGGGCGAGAGGGCGTCAAAAGTCGAGCTGGGCTGGGCATAAGGCGAGGGGGCTGTGACGCTGTTCTGCGCGTGCTCCGTGTTGTAGGGACTGGTGGAGGAAGAGCCATTCTGGATCTGCTGGTCCATGCTGTTCAGGAGCCCCAGGTTCGTGTACTGTGGCTAGAGGCAAAGAGATGCACAGGAGCGTTACAGAAGCAACACTAGCACAGGCCGGCTAACCGTGGCACGGCCTTCACGATGGAGGATGCACAGCATAATCTCAGGACCACCGTACATGTGGCACACCAGGAGGAAGGAGATTTGCAAAGAACATACCCCTCTTTACATTGGTGACTGAAAGAGAAAAGTAAAGCTTCTCACAGTCACACAGTGAGTCAGTAGCCCAGTTGGGAAAAGAGCTTGCATGTAACAAGGAGGCAATTCACAGGGCAGCAAGCCATCATGAGAACACAGGCTCCCTATGCCTAGCAACACCCAGACAGAGTCTTTTTGGAGTCCCCCCCTTTTTGGAGGGACTGCTATAACCTGGTAAGAATCACCATGTTCATTGCAGTGCAACTGGCTCTAACTTGTACAAGGAAACATTGTCCCTGACGGCCTTGCGCTCTACATGACTGCTCCTCTTCTTGTGGATCCAATCCTGATGTGCATGGTGATATGTGGGACCTCTAGCTCAGGTAGTAACTGCACTAAAGTGTGACTTACTGGAGAAAAGGTTCATAGCATTTAACCATGTTGCACCATGCACTCAATTCCCAGGGACTGGTCACAGACAGTAGTAGAGAGGAATTAAAGGTCTCAACAAGTAGCATGAAAACTCACAACAAGGAAGGCTTCCTCACATACTTAAGAAGCAGCAGTGCACGGTGTGGAGCACTTAAATGATCAGACATGGTTGTGCCCCAAAAGTAGCCTCCAGGTACAAACAACTGTCCTAGTGTTGGTTGGGATAGTTAATTTTCTTTCTAGTAGCTGCTATAGTGTTATGTTTTGGATTTAGTATGAGAACAATGTTGATAGCAACAACTGAAAACATCAGAGCATTAAGTAGTGTTTATACTGAGAAGTCAAGGATTTTTCAGCTTCTCATGCCCAGCCAGCAAGAAGGCTGGAGGGGCACAAGAAGTTGGGAGGGGACACAGCCAGGACAGCTGACCCAAACCGGCCAAAGGGATATTCCATACCGTGTGATGTCATGTCTAGCATATAAACTGGGGGGAGTTGGCCGAGGTGGGGCGGATCGCTGCTTGGGAACTAACTGGGCATCGGTCAGCAAGTGGTGAGCAATTGCATTGTGCATCACTTGTTTTGTATATTCCAATCCTTTTATTATTATTATTGTAATTTTATTATTATCATTAATAATCATAATATCATTATTGTCATTTTATTATTATCATTATCATTATTATTTTCTTTCTTTCTGTTCTATTAAACTGTTCTTATTTAAATCCACGAGTTTTAGGGTTCCCCCCCCCCCCCCAGTTCTCTCCCCCATCCCACTGGGTGGGTGGGGGGGAAGTGAGTGAGTGGCTGCGTGGTGCTTAGTTGGTGGCTGGGGTTAAACGGTGACATATGAAACAATTGAAAACATCAAAACCAAAGGCTAGAGAACAGAGTACAGAACGGCAAAGGTTAGATTAGGGAGAGGTTATCAGAGAAGTGACATGCCTAATGCCCTAAGTTGCATGTGTAGCCCTGGTCCCCCACCTCAAAAAGACAAGAGGGGAACAAAGTTCAGAGAAAGGTGACAAGAATTAGCAAACCCTTTCAATGCCTTCCTGTAATACAGCAGTAGATGACAACTTTTCAGCCTAGAAAAAAGAGACAATGAGGAGAGAGGTGGAACTCAGTATGACAGTGGTGGATAAATTCCTAAACGATGTGGAAAAAAGCAAATAGGAAATTAATTTTCATGCTCTCTTAATAGAGGAGTTGGGGAAAAAGAAAACATCTTGAGCAGGATTTTGGTTTAAACACACACAGAGTGGTTCTTCACAAAGCCCACAAATAAACATGGATTTTCTGCCACAAAATGCTGCGGATACTAAAAGCCTACGTATGTTCAAAAAGGCATCAGACAAGTTCTGCTGGAGAAAAATCCATCAAGGCAAGCGTATTTGATTTTAAAATTCTGAACCACAAACAGTTGGAAGCTGCGAAAGTACTCCAGGGAAAGAGTTACACAACTACCCTGCTCTTTTAATCCTCCAGAGGACTCAGCATTGGCCACAGACACAAGGCAGCAGGCAAGCGGTAGAGGGGGTTCAGCCAGGTACCCATAGTCTCATCCTTGTATGGCATTGTTTGTGCCCAGCTTAGGGAGAGCAGCATCCAAAAGGTTTGTGGTACCCATCCCCAACAGCTCTGGGATCAGCCAGGAACACACAGCAATAAATGCACTTGGTTCTGCTGTTAGCTGCTGACATGGGAGAAGGGACTCAGGCTCTTCCCTTTATCCAAGGGTCCAAGCACCTCACGTCCCTCTGCATCCTATAGCTTCAATCCCACCCAGAGCCATCAAGCTCATTTATCTCTCAGTATTTCAGCCAGTCTGCTCCTGACTTCCCTCTTCTTTCCAACAGTTGCTCCTTTTCCAGAGACAACTTGGTATTATGAGCCAAGAAGCGAAGGCTCCCTGAGTCAGAGCACCAACTGCAAGACCCATAACAAAA
Organism: Aquila chrysaetos chrysaetos; assembly: GCF_900496995.4. Taxonomy (NCBI): domain Eukaryota; kingdom Metazoa; phylum Chordata; class Aves; order Accipitriformes; family Accipitridae; genus Aquila; species Aquila chrysaetos. The sequence goes on along the minus strand of NC_044013.1, from coordinate 13,489,022 downwards.
AGCTTTCCCAATACTGGGAATCCCACCAGCCCTACTGAAGCTTCGAGCAACACATCATCGCTCCTCCAAGAACCCAAAAGGGAATGGCACAAGCTATCTGCTGAGCTCCCCAGGGACTTTGGACAACCCATTTAATACCCAGCTTTGCCAGTCATTTCAGCCATGGAGGAAAACAGGCTGGTCCCTTTGCGAGGACAAAGTGCCCTCCCTACACCCAAACGCTTTACGCTCTCAGCTGTCCTTCCACAAGAGGTCCAAGTAGAGAAATTTAAACCACCAATTAGAGCTCTTCCTTAGGTTTCTGTCTGTTTCACTGGAAGAGGCTGATATTTTATGGGGTTTTAACTTAAAAACTCAAGGTAAGGCTGGTGCTCTGGGGTCTTCAGTGAGGCACATGGGACCTCCCAGAGGTGGATCAGCTTGCTACTATAAACTGTGCTGGGAAGGAGGAGGTCTGGCGGGGAACAGCACAGGGAACTTCATTTTGGGAGCTGGGATGGTCTGCGGGGAGAAGGGAGAGCTGTTTCCCTCCCTTGCTCTGTCAGTGACACACTGTGTCCTTGGGCAAGCACCTCGCCTCCCCCTCCACCCTCAGCCTACTTCAGGCAGCAAGGTCTGCAGGGCAAGGATTGCTCCTCACTGTGTAAAAAGCACTCTGCTTAATGGGCCTCTGTTTTGTCTGAGGCCTTCAGGCAGCAGAGTAATAAAAGCAATTACACATTGAGTCCTAATCCTGGGTGAACCAGTGACTCTCTGTGTTGCCTCAGGTTAGTAATTTGCCCTCCCTGCCTCAGTTTCCCCATCTATAGCAGCAGGGATGTTATAGATTCCCAGGAGCCCTGTTAGATGGGCAAGCAAGTATCTGCGATTGGACTCAAAGCATGCTAAATAGTTGACGCAGGAGAAAGCGATCCAGACTGGTTCTTCTTCTCCAAAAGGAGATCAGAGCTTTGGCAATGCAGATGACAGTTATGTCTCATCTCCTGCAGGCTATTCAGCCAACCAAGACCTATTTAACGGACTTTTGGTACATGTTTTCCCTCGAGGCTAATTCTGTATGGAAAGAGCCAGGATGCTGACATACTGCACCAGGAACAGTCTTTTTCCTGCTCAATAATTTTGTATTTAATCAAAAAACAAACCTCCCTTCCCTCCTTCCCCAGAATACCCTAATAAGACCTTAAGACTTCTCAAAAATGTAGAAGTATCACTCAGTTGTTTAATTTCTCATGGAGATTAGCATCAGACACACTCCCTAACCAGCAAATGATGAAAAGACGGCTGTGATGAAAACAGTCTCCTAAACCAGCTCAGACATACAGACAGCAAAACAAGAGTGTTTCAGCTTTCACTTAAAAACTTTTCCCTCTAATCCCAGGCTACTTAAAATGATGGAGAAAGATGGCCAAATGGGCAGTCGGCGTTAATAAGAAAGCGCAGTCTGGAAATGTTGAAAGTGCTGCCTGGAAGTCAATTAAAAAAAAAAAAAAAGGAAAAAGAAAAAAAAAAAAGTTCTTCATTAAAATTTAAGTTATACTTAAGAGAATCAAAGATCCTTTTCATTCCTTTCAGTCCAGGGACCATCTGTCTAAATGTTACCAGCGGAGCAGCCATTCCACCACATTTATACACTCACATGCCACAGCCGAATGCCATGTCCCCATTTGCTCTTTAAATAACTATTAATCTCCTTGCACTTATCCTCGTGCTGACACAAGCAGCTGTTGGACAAACCTTCTCCCCCTCCGAGTCCCACCAGCCTTTCACCTTCCCTGGCCCCTTGCTCTCCTCCCCAGGCAGGTGCTCCATCCCCGATGACAAAGCCAGCCGCCCGGGTTTGTGCACACACACATATATATATATACGAGCACTAAATCTCTCGCAGCTATGCCCCAAGGCAGGCAGAGAGTTGTTTGTGCTCAAGGGGTCAACATCTGAATTGCTTGCAAGGCTTTTGGAGGAATCAGATAAGGCTTTCGGAGGCACACGCCTTCTGACAACACAACAATTAGAGGGGCAGCAGGCCCGGGGAAGGCGCACGCAGGAATTCACCCACCGCCACAATAAAACCCCTTCGCCCCAGCCATGCTGCGGATGGCGAGAACAAAGAGAGCAAGGGGCTGCGGACACAGCCGCAAGGCATCGTCCTGCAGGAGGGGTCTGCAGGGTGTGTGTTTGCACACACACAGCCTCCTTTCACCATTTACAGAGAGGAACACAACAGCATTTAATTCAGAAATTAATTCTCGCCAGGTTGGTAGCCCAGAATTTAGCACATGCTCATGTTTTGCTGCTGGGCTGGTTTAAACAACTGCAGGATGTTGTACCACCGCCGATTCCTGGCAGGAGAATGCTATTTGGTGGAAAGAAGAGAAATGCATGCAAAGCTGAAAGAAGGGATTATCTAATTTTCAGTGCCTTTGTTCTCCATTTTGTTCCCTCCATCAAGTTTCTGAAACTATTAATATCGCTAGGGCACTGCAAAAACCTTCAGGCGAGTTTAACTGCAAATAATTAGGAGAGCTACAATTAGATCTTAGACTATGTATTTTGGAACATCGTTTCAATAACTATCTTGAACTATCAGTTTTGCTGCCTACGTCCCATCAGCTTCACTTTCAGGTTTTCACGCTAACTCACGCTTCTAGATTAGGAAAGCCATGGTTTCACTGGAGAGGCTGCCAAATTAAAAGCCAGACTGAAAACTGCAGAATTGTTTAATCATGGTTCTGCTGCCAGGAGGACAGATCTCCCCAACGAATGCCACAGACAAGGTAAGGCAGAGAGCCTCCTGACTCCAGAGGCTCCGGGGCCCTTGCCACAAGAGGGCAATGCAAATGCTCCTCCACACACGGCAGAGCTGATGTGCTGGGGAAGATTCCCCAATCCACTCAAACTGGGGCCAATCTCACCCTGCCTTGCAGCAAGAACCCACCCCCAGTTCTTTGGCCACAGCCTGCTTTTAAGCCCATCGTGTTAATTGATAAGGTTATGAGATAGATCTGCAGAGAGACCCCCACTATGAAGGCATGAAGTAATGCAAGTGAATAAAAGTTCTCAAGGGGACTTCCACGCAAAAAATCCCCTAAAATACACAGCTCCAGCTATTAACTACCCAGTTAAAAACCTTTCAGAGAAAGTTTTGCGAGTTGCTCCACTTGAGAAAATAAAGCAAAAGTCACCATCTTCAGGTGTAGAACACCTAGATGCCTCCACCCCTATCAAAACCCTTCTCTATCTCCAAAAGAACGTGCATTTATGTCATGCACACGTACCAACAAAATTTTAATTTTCACCGCTGGATCCATGCTGCTCAAGAGCATTGCCCAGCTACTCAAAAAGCCTTGCAAAATACCACCACTGGTGCTTATTCTCTGAAGATATGAGAGGACGAAACTAACAACTGTGGTGTTTTATTAGCAACAAGAAGATTTTGCAAGGCACTTTGCTAATTCTGTGCTTTGCCCTTAATTGCACCACAACTAATGCACCAGGGCTAACAGTTGCAGGACTAGTAGGAAGCAGCGTACAGCAATATTTCAGTGCTGGATCAGGTAAGGATTCAGATTCCTGTTGGAGAACGGCTCTCAAGAGCATCAAGATAAATGTTTTCCAGAGTGCTCGATGCCTATCCAAATCGGCAGACAGACACCTCAAATGTATCAAGAGAGATTTAAATCAACCTAGTTTTTCAAACCTTCCTAGCAAAGTATTTTAGTAGGTGGAAATAAAGCACTTAAGCTCAACAGAAGTGCTTCTATCATAATTATTAATCAAGATATTGCTGACTGCAAGGAGGCGCAGCTTCACCAATTGCTCAGAAGGCGGCCGATACAATACCCCATGTAGGCGCACTGCTTGTGCCATTACAAAGAAGTGCCAAGAAATAAAGGGCTCCACCCATGCCCCTCAGCTAAGATCAGGGCTGAAGCCGAAAGAAATATCTAACTCACTCATCGCATTGAAAGGTGTGATTTGGTTTGCATCTCTAGCCTCTTTTCTCATAAAAAAAAAAAAGACCGAAAAACTTCTTTATGCGTCAGACTTTCCACTCGGCTCACGTACATCTGGACTGCACTCCTTTCAGAAGGAAGAAGCTCAGCTTGGACATCACTCTGGTCCCCTCCAAGCCATGGGGGGAAGACGTGTACAGTCATTTCAACACCAGCTCAGGCCCAGGTCTCCACAGAGAGCTGGGGTGCTGGCAGCAGGTCTCACAGCCTCTGCACTCCCCCCAGCTCCATTTCTAAAATGGAAACAAATCCCATGGCTCTATTTTGAAGAGGTTTTCCCCCAGAGCTACTATGCAGCTAAATACATCAAACACTCGGAAGCCCACAGATAAAATGATAGTGTGCACTATATGCTCAATGTGAAGAGTGAGGGAGCAAATAACTTTGGTTGAACAAAAGATATCAACAATCACCAAGATAGGTTCCCAGGCAGTACAGCTCCTAAACTCTAATTACGATGCGTCATGGCTTTTAGTACTATAACAAATCAATCTGATTTGAGTAATCTTACTGTTGGGTCATTGCTTTTTCCAGGAAAAGAGAAGACTATTTCACATCCCAGTAGCATTGCAGGTTCCCAGCGTGATGGAGTGCGTTGGACTAGAAGAGGCCCTGGAGTCAGTAATCCTGTCCTGGTTATTAGACCTGCTACAGCATAACCAAACAGGTAATGTCGTCTCAGCTCAATCCCACCTGTAAGCAGGGAGCACAAATATTTCTGCATACTGTCTCCTGTATTGTTTAGAAGGGGAACTATCTGAGATCTACACAGCTATGCAATAAGCACGACCACAGTAATTTTTAAAAACTAAATTCAAGAACAATAAAGAAAAAAATATTCTTCTTCCAAAGGGGGTGAGCATCCTGTTTAAAAAAAAAAAAAAAAAAAAAAAAAAAAAAGCATGTATCTTTCTCTCTCTCTCTCCACAATTATCCTGCACAGGTATTTCATGTTAAGTAGTAAGATAACCCCAGCAGGTTGCTTTCACCCAGCTGGGGAAGGGAGGGGAAAAAAAAGAAAGAAAAAAAGAAAAAAAAGGAGAGAGAAACAAAACAACAACTTCCCCCCCCCCCCCCAAAAAAACCCCCAACAACCAAAGACCAACGTAAGTGACAAACTGAAATCATGCCACCATGTTTAAAGTTGAGATATGCAAGCTTAAAAAATTGCCTGCTCTGCCTACTTAACACAGCATCCCTTCCCTTCCAGCAGTTGCCAATCAGCCCTTTGGCCACAGCCAGCTTGGTAGACAGCACACTAAGTATGCTAAACAGGAGAAATCAGGGCACAGCAGTAATTTGCAAACACACGCCATTACACTTGAAAAATGCTATGGTTTGTATAGGGGGGGGGGGGGGGGGGGCAGAAGTCTCGGTGATTTTCACTGGGATTAGCTAGTCCAGTCTGCACTTCATGCCACATCTACACCCTTTAGGTTTACACAAGCAACAGAATTTTAAGAGCCATACCCAGTAAGGCTGCAGCCCATGTGTTTTCACTGTTGAACTCAGCAGAACTTTAAAGTCCACATATGCAGGTAGGCTTGAAGAATAAGACAAATTCATGAAAAGCAATGTGAGGGCAAATTTCTGTTCACCCATAAAGACTGTAAGCTTTGCAGGCATCTTGTTCCCCCTAGCTGTAATTGTTTTCCATTTTAGCTAAACTGAGTTTTGCCCCTTGGTTAATTCATTTAACTCAGCAAGAAGTATTTTTCAGCCAGAAGCAGGCTGCCTTTTAAAACAAGCACAGCCCAAAGCAGGAATGCCTGTAATTCCTGACTCCTACCACCTGCCACAGGTTCACCTAAAAGAGCTTGTCTAATTCGAGGATTATCAGAATGACAGTGCATCCCACTTCACACAGATATTAAGTCTGGACATCCTACATTGTGCAAGTATTTCTAAGTATTTTCCAATGCATATAAAAATAATATCACTGACTTCCCTAGAGCTGTATTTTAGGCTTCAAAAAAAAAAAAAAAGAAAAAAATATTCTGAATTGGGCTCTTGAAAAAAGTTCTCCTTGCATAGAACACAACTTCATTTCTGAAAGTCAGACCATTTTATGCAGGCTTTCATTAGAGTATCTAGGCTACGCTTAGTTATTTTGAAAATTCAGACAGTTTAAACCAGGAAAAGTCCAAGATCCACGCCCCTGCACACAGTCATTTCTTTACTCTGAGCTTGTGCACAGCAATTATTTGACATGCAATTGGAAAACATATAAACAAAAAGAGAGGAGGGGGAAAAAAAAAAAAAGAAAATCATACAACATCACCTATATGAGATGCAAAAAACCACGAGACATCAGAACTCCATGATCTTAAAGCAAATTGATTAATAACCCAAACACTCAGCTTCCTGAAACTAAAACGGAGGCCAAGATTTTCCTATGTTCTCCTATTACCAGCTGGACAACACAATGTCAACAAAGATCCAAAGAGCCATAAAGTACAGACAATTTGGAAAGGCACCCCCTCATGCTCCCAGGAGATGTAAACATAACTGAAGACAAAGACCTACATCAGGAAAACCAGAAAAAGACTGCAAGATTTCAGTCAGGCATTTTTGCCTGATTTCAGTGTTTGAGAAGAACTGTGGGATCACAGCTCAGCTGGGTGCCCAGAAATCCTATGTGCCGAGTTTGTACAGCAATGTTGAAAAGTTGGATTAAAAAAAATAAAAATAAATCTTTAAGTACAAGAGGAAACAATTAAAATACAAAGGGGGATGCGGGGAGAAGCAGGAACTGGAAAGGAAAACTCCAGTAGTTGATTAAAGCTGCCTTGTTTCTTGAACTCTTTACTGGACGGTAACCATCGATGGTTATCAGCCATTTCAGACATGCAGCATTTTATTGTGTTGAGAGGGCAGCATTAGGCTGGACAGGATATCTGTGTCATCCACAGTGAAAGGCTGCAGACACTGTAACCACCAAAGTATGGCCATAGGGCACAAGGACAATGAATAATCAAGGTCAGAATAGCACCAGGAGTTGAAGTTAGCTCCCAAATTCATCATTATGCTCAATAAAATCAGAATACACCAGCTTTCAGACACCGAGGTAAAATACTCTAGTTAGGTGGCATCTTAGTCAGAACAAGAAATTCAGATCATCTGCAAGTTAAATAAGTCAAGCAGTTACACACCAGAAAAAAAAAAAAAAAAAGAAAAAGAAAAAAGAAGCCACACACATAAACCCCCCACACCTACTCTTTGAAGCATGGTGCAACTACGGAATATAAGAATTCATAAGAAGAGTTATAGGAGGGCAAAGGGCAAATTAAAACACGTTAGAGCAAGCAAAGGAAAAGGGTTACACTGCAGCACGAGAGTCCCTATACATTTAAAGGAAGATCTCCCGGATTTTCTATTGTATTTGGCCATTTCGTCTGTCCAAATTAGGCAAGAAAATTCCTGGATGATGTTCTCAAAAGCCTGAGACACCAAACAGCAGACTGAGAAGCTTTCAAGATTGAGTAGGGAGTCAAGAGGACTGGCAGCCAAATTCTGATTATGCCCCAACTGCAGAGAACAAAAGGAGGCAGGGCTTTGCCTTCCAACACTTTATTTCGTATATTAAAGCAGCTCCTGACCTGCACCAAGCTGATGATGTTGCCTGCACCCAGCGATCTGTTGGGGTTCAGTACAGCAGCACGCACAAAGCTGGGAAGACCACCCTAACCACCCTCCCGCTGTGGCACACGTCAGAAACACAGCTTCACATCACTGCTGCAACGTACTCCTAAGAGGTGAGCAGGAGTTTTATATGGTGTTTTCCAAAGATGCCAGGCTGTGCATACATCAGACCCAGAAGCTGGTCTTTGAGAGAGGAGGGGGGGTGTGCGTATATGGACACAATGTGCACGCAAAGGCAGGGCTTCTTCTACAGTGACTTCACTCCATCAGCCTTACAACCATCAAGAATATTTTCCCCAACCATTTAAATCATGTTATCACATATTCTGCACACCCAGGATTTCCACAGAGCTTTCTGGTATGGGCCCTCCAATGTCTAACAGCACAACCAAAACCACTTTTCAGTACTTCCCTCCCTCTCCAATACTGCTGGCTTCAGCAAACACTAAAACACAGTGCCATCCATGGTCACTTATACCAGGCACAGCTTCAGATCGACATTTGAGGTACTCAGCTGGTCAGACCTTTCACTATCCAAATTGAGACGCTGATAGATTCATTGTTTGATATGGAATCGCTCACATTAACAGAAAGACAGGAATACTTTCTGCTCAGACCTTCCATAATTTTAGTGGTTGCTTCTTGCAATAAGCAAGTTAGCTAAGCTGACTGTAAGGAATTTCTAGTCATTTGCCCTTACAGTTACCCTGACTGCATGTGATTTTAATAACCAACGACAGAAAGGGGTTCCTTCCAGATTTTGGGGGTAACAACATACCTCCCAATACCACATTAAACTCCCTACCCCTACCAACTTGAACATTCACAGTTCCTTTCAGACACGCAGCACAGTGGACTGAAAGGTTCATCTCAACAGCTTTCCCACCTTAATATTCAAGAAGTAATTTCCCATTTGCAAAATACTAGATCACACCTAGCCAGTGTATGTTCTAGTTTCCTTTTTAAGAACTTTTTGCACACTTATCTGCTGCGGAAAGAAGGTGAAGGGTAATTCACTCATCTATTTAGTTCGAGTCAACCACACCAGCACTCCTGACGGAGTCAATTCTTATGCTATGGATAAAATGCAGAATAAAACTGCAGGAGTGAGAAATCACAATAAAGTCTTGCAGAGGCTACTAAGGATCTCAGAAACACAACTTAAATCTGCAGAATCCAAATTTTACAGAGCAGTCAGTCAGAATTTTATTCTTTTCTTTGAGCAATCACACACCCAAAAAAGCATTTTGGGACGCACGAAGATGTCACAACATTACCTTAAAAAAAAACAAACCCAAAAACAAAACCAAAAAACCACCCCCAAAACCAAACCACCAAGCCAAATGATTAAATACTTTAAGTCATTTCCCATGCAGCAGAGAGATCCACTTGCTGACTTGACACTTTTGTTGGCAGCATGCTTAAGTCCTATAAAGCTACTGGCTCAGAGAGCGCATCCACCTATTCCTATTGTTCTGTTCACCTCCGCTGCTGAGGCATCGCACACCAGCCCTGTGCATCAGATCCCTTACGCAGCTGGACTGCAGCTCTGCAACACAGAGATTTCTGCCTCAGCAGCCGAAAAGCTCAGCGCTGCACCTCCTCCTCTCTCCCCATTCCCAGAAGTCGGCAAGATTCTTTGTATTTACTTCCTAGATGTGGATTAAAACTGAAAGATTCATATCTGCCGAGACACAATCCATCCCTTTCATTCCCAGACACTACCCCACCATAAAATATTTCCCCTTCCCTCCCTAAACTGGGCGTTTCCTCCCACTCTCTTGCCCTTGGTAAAAACATTCATCATCTTGCCATCTTGAGGAAGTTGGACTCATCTCAAATTTCACCAGGTCCCCTTGTATACCACTTCCCAAAGTCCTTGGGGGGAAGTTTAATCCGGATCCAAGCTCTGGAATCAATCCCAAGAGGCTGCTGGGCTCCAATCAATGCATTAATTTTCAAGCATGTTCAGCCTTGCCATTTGGGTCCACTTCCAAACAGAGCGGACGACTGAGCACAGGCCCAGAAATACATCACACCTCGAGCCATCTATTCTGGATACTAACACGCACACCCTGGTTAAAACACCGCTCCTTTAGTTGTACCATTAAGACTCCAGGTGAAACAGAAGAGGCAGGGGATTTTCAAAAATACAAGATATCATTGAGTGTTCTTGGATCAACTCCCAAATCACTCAAACTAAGTACAAATTAAAAAACAAAACAAAACCCCAAAAAACACCCCCCCCCAAAACAAAAAAAAACCCGACAACCACACACATCCCATGTTTTTGTTGCTTGCTTGTGCATGGAGCTCATAACAATGGTCAGTAATTTCAAACAAAATCATCAAGTTTAGATTCAAGTTCCCAAAGAGGACTCAAGTTTACCTTGCCAATGCCAAAGAACTAAAGCTTTCATGTGTCTCATCTGAGACTTCCTCAAGAGTCATTTCTTAATGATTTTGCTCCTTATATTAGAAGCCTTATACAAATAAAACCCTAAACATCTGAAATCTCATCCTGCTCTATCTGCTCTTGGCTCAAGGTAACTGCAAGCGGCTAAGCTAAACCTGGAAAACCTCTCATAGGCTCTACTTTAGAAGACAGTTGGGACTCTCCCCCAGGAGCCAGTCTGTTTATAATATGTTCACCCCTACATTTCACTGCACTTCCTTCTCAGTAGCTCGCGGTCAAATCGCAACCTGCAAACTCTTGTTTGTCCTGGGCTGCTCTACTAAGGCTTTATCCCATGGTTTGCCCTTGCTGGAAAGCAGCTCTTTAATCCCTCTGACAGTTACAGCATCTTCTCCCCGCACAGCAAAGCTCTGATGGGAAGCCCCATTTGGAAAACTAAAGACTGGAAGATTTCTCAGAAATCATTTCACATTATAACTGAAGAAACAAAACCAAAACAGGAAGTTTTTGAAGAACAGCAAGTTTATTCACTTAGAGAGACGCACCCACATGCCTAACCATGGCTGAGCTCACACATCACTCTAAAGATCATGGCCTTGGTTAGTTGTCAAGGGACGGTAAGGCAATCATGGCACCGAGACAGCAGAGAATCTAGAAAACACGTGTGAGTGAAAAAAAAAATTGAACTTCAACACCCTTGGAGAGAAATTATTTTCCTCTTAATTCCACTTGATACCAAAAGTGACTTGACACTAATCCAGGCCAAGTGGCACAAACAAAGAGCTTGAGCTCACTTCTCTGCTGGAGAGGATGGAGTGTTGCTGTTGGTATACGAGAAGCTCCTCTCCTTTCTGATGATTTATGCAACCTTGCTTTAAAAGAGTTGCATTCATTTTATTGCCTACTCTGCACATTCTCAAGAGGCGTTGGAGGCAGTGCCAGAAAAATAACAGGGCTTAACAGTGTCTAGCGCAAATCCATCAGTGCAAGAGCTCCTTTCTGAAGCGTTTCCAGATTTTTTTTTTTTCCAGTGGGAACATTTTGTAAATAGATTTTAAAATTTGCCTTGAGCCAGGCAACACCCGCTTTTATTCAGCCCTTCACGATAATGAAATAAGTAGTTTCTCCACTAGTTATAGCCAATGACTTCCAGAGGAAAGAAAGCACAGAGCACGCGGTTTACACCCTCTCACATCCCACATCCACAGCTTTCCTGTTGCAGATGCCATGTCTTCCTCATGGAACTAGTGAAGCTTCTGTCTCACAGAAAACAGAGCCACGATTGGAAATAAACCCTTCCACTAGGCATAACTTGGCAGACACAACCCAAAAGGTAGCCACCAGATGAGTTGAAACACACAAGGCAGACAAAGCTTCCTTCTGTTGTTTCTCTATGCTCAGGAACAGGGAAAAAAGGAAAGCAAAGCAATTTCACTTGACTTAAAACCATTACTTTGTTATTAAAAAAGACAAAATAAGAAGAAAGAAAAACAGCTCCTGAGGGAGTTAGGCAATAACATAACTGGGCTTGTGTCAGAAGAAATCAGAGAATTCAGGTGTTGGTGACATTGTGGAAGACTCAAACCATCAGACTGGTAAAAATAACCAGTCAAATAACAGTTCTTGCATTCCCCAAGGAATAATCCTGAACAGAAAGTATATGGATAATTTCATCCTGTCTCAACTAAGGCTAACTTAGAGCAAACAAAAATGCATCATCAGTTACAACCATCGTTACAGTTCAAGATGTAAAACGTCCTCACTGCACTGCAATGGCAGCTCTTCTCCATCTCTCACAGTGAAAACCTCTTCATTCTAGAAAATATCTAGTATCAGTTTCTTGCCAAATGAAGCAAGCTAGCAATTTTCCAGCAACTGAGAGGATCCCCTGTCCCTAGTTTCATATTGCTTATTAACCCTCCTCTTGAGCACAAAAAATTGTAAAATGGCAATGCGGGTTCCAGTCTGATGTCTAGTGTAATTGCATTACTGTGCAAACCGCACAAACGTGTTACTGAGCAGCAATGACACTTTACACACAGCCAAACTATCCTGATTTCTGCAGAAGCATTGCATGCCACACACTGAGAAGTTAAAGCTGTGCAGATGGACAGAACATTATCAGATTTCATTTTTGTCTATTAAAGGACACACTCATTCATTCTTTCCACCCGCATACAGGTTACAATCACTTATTTCTGGGCTACACCCGCAGCCATAGACTGCTGAGGTCCAGTCCCTCTATCTAAAGCAAGGAGAGGATTTCTCCAGGTAACATCCCCAATTCACTGCTCAACATGGGGGTCACATTACCTCTACTATCAAGACTGATATCACCAAAATTTTTCAGTACCTGATTATGGCTTGACAAACCTGCTCCAATAAGTGGTTGGACCCTTGTTGGAAACACACTCAACTCTTGCCTTTCCCTGTCTTTCTCCCCCAGAGTGCTCCTCTTGTTCCAGCTGGGAGAGAGGTGGGAGCACACAGCAAGAGGCAGGTCTCAGCTCCCCGCTGCCCAGCTCTCTAGGCTACTTCTGTCTCTTCATTGGCAGACACAAACAGGGTGGTAGTGTCCACTTAGTCTCTCCAAACAAAAGATACAGGCATATCTAACCTTAAGCTTTTCTATTTCAGGTTAAACCTTTGCAACTGGACTACAGATTTAAAACCTCTGAGGAAAAGGTACCTGGTTGTACAGGGCCTCTACATCCTTGCAGAAGACCTTTGCAGTGCAAGGATAAGACATGTGCCTCACAAGCCTGCACAGATGATGTCACATGACAAAAAACTTTAGTCCCTTAAGTGCAATTACAGCAAAAACAAAGCTGGAACTGCAGCTGGATACTGTCAAGGAACACAACCCCCAATGCATCTCCCTATTTCTTGCTCCTAACGAGAGACTGCGCCCAAACATGTGGCGTGTTGATAACATTTCAATAAAGAGAGGCCACTGAAAGGCACAGCGCTCATACCTGAGCCCTGCACAGCTCAGGGAGAAGTTTCCTCCTAGGGATTGGGAGTTGTTCGTCTACTTGGAGCCAGCAGAACCCCAAGACATCATTACAAATAGGAGGAGGAAGGACCAGGAGAGAGGGTCAGGTTTAGCCAAAACCTTCCTTGAGACACTCATTAGGCTTCATATAGCATCTATCCAAGTGCTTTCACCTTGGGGTGGGACAAGATTGTGGGGGTGCTGCACAGATGAGCCTTTCTCCCTGGTGTCTCCAGACTGAAGGAAGGGAGCAGATGAGCTGCTGTCCGGGGCAGTGACCAGGCAGCGTCCCCCAGAGACTGCTTCCTTCACCCCAGGTTTGGCCAAGGGCCACAGAGAAGGGGCTGCAGGAGGGGAAGAGCCTTTGCCGAATGCAGTCGGGGCGACCACTGCCATGTGGCAAAACCAGCTAAGGAAAGCAGCACCAGAGGGGCCGTGGCTTTGTCCTCTTTGGTGGTTCACAACCAAATCCAGGCTGACAGCAAAGATAATAAATCCCAGTCACACTTTTGCTACACACCAATGAAGCTGATGCTCAAAAATGAGCTACAGCTCAATTCCCAGATTCCTTAACCTTAAACTGTTTGCTGAACCAATGTCCCAGGTAGGTGCAAGAAATATTCCTCTCACTGAGGAGGTCCAGCTCCCTCAGGACATCCTTCCAGGCCACCCCAGAGACCCACATGTCTGCTCCTGCAAAGAGGAAGGACTCACATCCAGGGCACCGCAGCTCAAACAGATACATCCGAATTATTATTTAAAAAGCTATGAGGGAAGAGAAAAGCAAAGCCAAAAATGCACCCTTCTGAACAGGCTATCCTAACCCCAAAGATATTTGGGGCAATCTGTACACAGTTTTTCTTAATTTCCAGTATGAAGGGGTGCTGCCAAAAAGCAGAGCACAAGAAGTTGTAGTATAAAACTAGTTCCCCCCCCCCCCCCCCCCCCCAAACTATGATAAAAATCTTAACAGAAAGAGATTCTTTAATTTGTGTCTCTCCCACAAAGAGCAGGAAGATCTTTGGGAAGGCTGAAGGATATAATCAAAAGTCACAGCACATATTTCTTATCACTGTTTGAACAAGATGTGTTTATTCTTTTGGCAATGCTTTAATTTGATTTTAGCAAACACTCCAAACTCTGCATCATCATCTCAGCCAAACGGCAGAAGAATCCAGAGTCCCCAAAGGGAATCTCTATCGCTCTCATCCTCCCCTCCCAGCACCCAGGAAACTTGGACAAGACTGGACAAACTTGCAGATACTCTCTTCACACCCAATTTTGTGCATGCTCCCCCGCAAACATTTGTGCATAACACCTAAAATTCCAGATGTGGAGATGAGGTAGGAAGACACAATGAGATCCAAAGGGTTCCTGTTCAACAGCACCTCATCACCCCATTATAACCGCCCCGACGTCTCTCTTCTTTTTACATCTCCTACTCATAAACACACAGGAATGGATCTCCAGGGTCATCAAGTCCAGTGCTCTGCCAACAAAGAGCTTAATCGTTCTTATAGTCAACCCAGATCAAATGCTGGTTAAGATTAAGCTGGAAAAGTGGTTGAGGCAGGTTCCACCTCCAGCCTTTCAGGGCTGTGATTCACTTCAACACCCTTCTCCCCTTTCCCAGCTTTTCTCAGCCAGATTATGCTCATTTGGGAGGAACTCCTCATCTCACTGCGGCATTTGGCACGGCGCTTGCGGGCATGGGCGCCACAGGGCCATGGGCGACGGTGTGAGCTCACCGCCCTGGCCATGCAGTCTGCGCCGGGGCTTGCCCAAGGGCCGGTTCCCAGGCTGCGGGGTGGAATGTGCCGCACCACCGGCGGGTGCGGAGGACAGAGCTCGGCATCTGCAAGCAGGCAGCGAGCATCCTGGGGCAGCTGGGCAAAGCATGCTAAGAAATGGGCTTCAGGTGGGAGGGGACTCCCTGCTCTCCATTTTAAGATTTCTCTGTGTGTGTGTGAATTGACTTCCCCCCGTTAAGTAAGTTCTTTTGTCTGTTTTTAAACCCAAACTATAGTCTATACCAAGTTTTCCATGAGTTGGTATGGCTACCTTCTGCGCAATCCATCAACAGCTCTAAAATCTAAACTTCAGCAAGCACCAGTTGCAACAAATTGCTACTTCTATTTCCACAAAAAGTTGTTGGTTTTTTTTTTTAATTATTTTTTCTTTTTTAAGGAAACCATGCCAAAGCCTACATCTTCTTTTCAATCTTAGGACAGGCGAGGTTCATCATTACCAGTATATTTTAACTGAGCATTAACAAGTCTGCCTCTCTTTTGAGACAAGTCATTAGAAAGGCTGCTCTTCCTCAGAAATAAAGCCAAGTCAACACTAATCGGGTTTTCCTTCTCCAGTGTACAATGCTTTGCTGGATGAACAAAGTCAGTGCACCATGTTCAAATCCAAGAGGGAAAGGAGGGGGTGAGGTGGAAAAAAAAAAAAATTAAAAAAATTAGAGCTAAAGCCTTTTAAAAAAACGACTCCCCTGACAGCAACAGTGATGAGTGGCATTTAAGCGGAGCAAGAACGCTCCTGAGCGCATCGCTTCTGACAGATGAGCCCAGCAAGTCAACCATAGGGACTCCACAGCCCCGCCGCTGCTATTCAGCGAAAGTTGATCAGATAGCAGCAGACAAATAACGCCAAGCAAACACTCCAAGAAGTGCTCTCTCCACATTTAAGAGTTTATAATTAACCTAGGGAAAAAAAAATAGTCACACAATTCAGGTCTTCTGCGCGGCAGCAGCAGCTAGGAACCACGCACACGCTGGGTGTTTGCACTCCCTGCAGAAGGGGGGACAGAGAAAACACGCCGGTTTCAGTTTACCCCTCGCTCTCCCTGAGTTGCAAACCTGCCATCCCAGGCGTGCAAACCCCAAGCGTACTTTTAACAGGCTTTTCCTCACCAGCTATCACATCTTGTAGCTGCCCTCTTGCTCTTGCAATTCCTATTTTGTTTTCTTTTCCAAGTGGCTGAGCTTCTGTCTGCTTCAGGTCTCATACCCCGTGCCCTGCACTTGAAGCATTTTCACCAGGAATACACACACGCGTGCACGCTCACACATACAGACAGAGGAGATCCTGCTGCATTGCCATTCTGACGAATGTCAACACAGCTGCTGTCTCCGCTGGAATGTAAACCAATATTGTCGTTAGATCTCCCTCAACCCCAGGTAACTTCCTTAAAGACTTGCACAGCGTGTGGCAATTCTCTCCACTGCCACCTTACAAAGCATCAACCCAGTTGGTTAAAAGCAATTAAAGTAAAAAAAAAAAAAAAGAAAAAAAAAAAATCAAAGCTGCATCTGAAGTTTGCATTCCACTTGTGCCCATGCGGTACAAAGGGCTGTAGAAAGCAAAATGCATCCATTGTACTCACGTTCATCCTCATATAATATGTTTAGACAACCACCTTGTATAAAATATCTTGTTGCTGCTGCAAGTCACGAGGCAAGGTATTAACAGCACTAAGTAAAAGAGTTATTGGTGTGGACGCTAATGCAACATTTGCAGCAGAGAACCTTTATTTGCATATAGTTTTACTCAAAAACGTAACCTAAGAAGGGGTTTATAATGCATTTTTGGTTATTTCCTAGATACCGTCCACTTTTAACAATGAGCAGCAATTTTGGCAATAAAAGACTAGTACGTGTGTTATAATGCAGTCAACACAGATACGGTTCGGACTGCTCCAGGAACACAATCTGTATGCATTGCCCACAGTAAGCGATGGCTTTGCCTTCTTTCTCCGATGAAAGAAAATTATGTTTGGCTGATCAAGGTTCCCAAAAGAAATTCACTGTCCAAAATGTAAAGACTCAAAGTTCACTCTCATTCAGATATTTAGCCCAGCAAACTCCACTTCCCATTATAAAGTGCAAAAGTTTCAAAAAACAAGTGCATATTCCACACCTAACTACAGGGGTGAAGAAATCACACGCATTCACTAAAAATAAAAATATATTAAAGATATCATAGCTCAAACCTAGAATCCTTACCTCGCTATACTGGGACTGGGCATTGTTTTCCAGGTACAACATGTTAGCAGTCAAATTGATCAATGCTGCTGTTCTTTCTTCTGGCTCCAGGATTTTGACAAACACCTCCCACCCCCTAGAAGACCCTAAAAATATGTGATGCTACTTGGAAGATAACAGGACTCGGAGTGTGCCTTTCTGCATAATTGAAGTTTCCCTTATATACCTAACTATAGGCAAGGAGGAGGAGGTGGGGCTCTCCTGCCTTACCTGTCCAATCTGTCAAAGTGCCACCTGGAGTCCTCCACTCCAATGGAGAGAGGCCTCTCCCAGCTCATTAAGTAGTTAGAATTCCTTATCACCAATCTCTAAAAAGCAAAGGGAAGGCAAGGGGGGGAAATGACCAAAAAAAAAAAAAAAAAAAAAAAAGGAGAGAGAAAGAAAGGAAACTATAACTTTCCCCTGTCACTTTCCTACAACTTTGGGAACTCAAAAGACAGCCATGGAGTTACTCTAAAGGAGCTGCTCCAAGAAACTTCTCCTATTTATTTATTTTCTGAGAAGACTCCAGGGTTTTTTCCAGGCACGGGCTTTGCTGCTACAAAAGCCCAAAACGTTCGGGAAGGGACTGAGATGCAACGCTCTAGACTGGCCGTGCAGTAACAGAGCCGAGCCTCTGGCTGCTGCAGCATGCAGGTTTGGGACAAAACCCGCAAGGAGCTTTCTGAGCGGCAATCACTGTTCATGCACCGTAATCCAGCTACATTCTCTGTCATCTGTGTGCTCTTATCCACGCTCACGGCCAACAGGTCCTGCGTTCGCAGGACATTACTCCAGCTACATTTTTTTTTTCGCCCTCCTTTGCAATTGCTTCTAATTCACGCCACAGTAATAAGCCTTAAAATAATCTCGCTTAAAACAGAAAATGTTAAAAAAAAATAATAAAAAAAAGCAACTCCTCCAAAGGGACTCGTGATTTTGAAGTAATGTATGGGAGAAGTTGTTGGGTGCTGCTCAGTAAAAACCACCTGGACGCTGTGCCCGCAGCAAACCGAAGCTTTTGAAGAGATAGGAAAGTGCTTCGCGGAGACTCGGTCTGTGGGAGAGCAGAGCAAGCAGACAGGCCCATCAGAACGGCCGCACCGTGATTTTGCTCCGAAGGCACAGAGAACCCCCCCTCCTGTCGCGGTGTCCCCAGCGGAGCCCCCCGGAGCGTTGCCGGCGGCCCTGAGGCCTGGGCTGCACCGGCACCGGCCGCCCCCCCCCGGAGCGGAGCTGGCTCACCCCCGGCCCCTCTGCAAGGCCCCGCTGGAGCGGGTCGGCCGCCGGCCCGCCGAGCAAGCGGGATGCACAGCGAGAACAAAAGCCGGCTGGTTTCGCCTGCTCCCGAAGAGCAGAATAAGCGCCATCGAGCAAGGGGAAACAAAACACCTTTTTAAAGGGGGGGGGGGGGGGGGGGGGGGGGGAGAGAGGAAACCGAACATCCAGATCAGAGCGCGGCCGCCTGCCCTCCCAGCCTAATGACAGCGCTTCAGACTTTTATTTGCGGACCTGTCGTCGCGCAGACCGGTGCCTAATTGCCGAGAACCCGCGCAAACTGCGAGCGCTCGTGGCCAACGCCAAACCTCCCGCCGCGGGTGGCGAGCGACCCACCCGCAGGTGCTTTGCCGTGGGGGGGAGGGAGAGGGGTCCCCGGCAGGGCTGAAACCCACCCGTGGCCTCGACACCTCCGTGCAGCTGAGCCGCTTGCCCAGGAGCCGCTGCTGCTCCCCGCCACGTCAACTCCCTCGCCTTTGGGTATCATTTAACCCCAACTTCTCTGGGCACGCAGGGAGGGGACTCCAGGTTCACAGGGAGATGAAAGTAAGCAGGCTGTGCTGCTCAAGGTGCTAACAGCTCTCTAGGCTGCCTTCTCCAGCATACAGCAGCAGCAGGAGCCACCACCGACCTCCTGCCAATCTGCGAATTAAAGGACTTTGCAAGCTCGCGCCAGCTACTCTCCAGGCTAGAGACAGGCAGCACATTCATAAGACTGTCACTAATAAAACGGAGCAAAACCATCTTCAGGCAGGAACCAACACAAGAGCAAACACAGAGCAGGGGATCGCAGTGCTCTCCCTACCCTGCAACAGCTCCTTGCCACAAGAAGCAGGATAAGTGTCTCATTTAGCTCTGACCCTAGGAGAACAGCTAAAAGGAGGACTGCTGGGCACAAGAGGGAAAGGTTGGAAACATTTCCAGTGCACCTTCCCCGTTCCTCCTCCCTGAGCACAATGCGAGGAGGTGCTTCCAAGAACAGGCTGCAGAGAAAAGCGCTGAACCCTCCCCAGCCAAGTGAGAGCCCTACCTACCACCTACAGCAACATCCCAGCTCAGACTGGGGCCACACGCACCTTCAGCGCTCCTGAACTACCAGCAAGAGCCTCCTGAGCACACAGCAGGTTTCCTACATTACTGGAGCAACTTATAGACCACTGCTGCAGCCCCTTTCCCTCCTCTCCATCTTCTCCGGCACCACCTAACAACAGGGGCTACGCCTGGTGCGCTTTCTTGATCTCATCAAAGATGGGTACAAGCCAAAAAGCCACACAAGCGCTAATCTGGAGATACCGGCAAGGTTTGCGAGGAGCAGCCACAGCACCGTTAGCCAAATGGGTCACTTCACAGCACCACTGCAAAACTTGCGTGGAGCTGGACATCAAGCTAGAAGTCACCTGTGGATTTTCTGTTGTCTAATAGTGAGGAAAAGGTATGCTGTGCTCAGAGGATCGTTTTGGCCCCTGAATACTGTCAAGCTTTTGATACTGGCCCATGAGCTCAAAAGCTATGGAGGGGAAGGAAAGAAGGGGAGAAGGTACATACATAGATCTCCCAACCTCAGCAAGTCATTGCAAAAACCTCTTTTACTGGCTGTGCTATGAAACTCAGAAGGTCCTCCTTTTCCAAATCATTAATGAAACACTGTTGTGTTAAGTATCTTCTATCTTCTGTCCCACAGGTGGCTGGAGGTGGTTGTGGGTGAAGCAACACCCAGATGCACTACAGAGAGATATGTGGAAGTTTATCCAAAGAGATCTGCATGTCAAACATGAGGAGAAGTGTATATAGCATGAATAAATTGACATGTCAGCACAAATCCCTGCCCTCTGTACACACAGACCCGACCTGGCTCAGTGTTTCAGAGGCATTAGCCTGTGTGGTCGCCTTGAAGTGGATGCTGGACAAGTGGCTTTTTGCAAATCAGTCATCCACAAGTGACACAAAGGAGGCCACCACTACCCTGGACAGGGGTGGTAAGAGGTAACAGAGGATGCACCAGACACTGCACCCACCAATGCTGCTACAGCCCAGGCACAAGTGTACCCCTCTCATCGCCCCAGGGCTCCAAACTTTGTTTGCCTGACTTCAGACCTAAATGCACCCCCCTCGTAAGATGCTTTCCCCTGCCCCACAGGTTGGTGTCATGCCTTGAATATTCATACTGGCACCAATGGCGCAAGGGAAGAGGTAAAGGCTTGATCACTACTTTACCATGAGAAAGAAAAGCTCCTGGAGTCTCATTTGATTGTCCCCTTTTGCAGATGCAAAAACTTCACATAGATGAGTCTCTAACAACAAATAGCAGCAAGGCAGCATCTCTCAGAGGGAAACTTGACTCCCTGAAATAGCGTATGTTTAAATGGCTGAGTCACAAAACCAAAGGGACACCCCCCACCTCCTCAAACATTTATCTGGGCCTTCTGGACAGGTCTCCAAGGGAAACACCAACATCAGTCCTGCTGCAACTGTGATGGTCAAAAGGCATGGCAAGACAATCTTTGTAGACTGAGATTATACCTTATTATACCAATTAGCCTAGTCAGAAAAAGCAAACGGATTCAGGCAAAGGCCCTCCTTTCACATGTTATAAAGAATTACTTCATACTGAGGCCAGATAAACAAGGTTTAACTCTAGTCTTCTAGTCCAACAAGCTTGCCCCCACCCCAAACAGGAAAAGAACAAACTAGAAAATAAAGGAATCAACCCAAAGCATCAGGAGCTGTACAAAGCCTGGCACTTCACTCTTTGGATGCTCAGTTGGATTGAGCTAAAAAAAAAAAAAAAAAAAAAAAAGCACAAAGCAAAGCATCTCAGCCTCAGGAAAGGAAATCTCTTTAAAGCAATTTAGGTCCAATACTGTAGGAAACTAAAAATAATAATTGCTAGTTAGATTTGAGAGTTTCAGCTGCAACCCTCCCAGATCTGACTCAGATATTCTAGAAAGCTTCTGGTAACACTTTGTGGCTCCTGCTGGTATGTTGAAGAACAAAGTAATACGCAAGCAAGACCCCTAAGTTTCCAAAATGAGGCATCGGCCAAGTCAAACTGCTGATTCAGGTTCTTTGTTTGAATGCACTTTTCCCTGTGCTGTTACATGGTTTGTCCCAGCCTCTTTCAGCGGTACCACTCACAAGTTCTCAATAACCTTTCCTGGATACAAGATAAGTGCACTAAATCATGATGATTAAAAAAGTCATTGCCACAATTGTAGTGTTAATTGGAGATTGTGTAATTTCTTGTAGAAGGGGCGTGAGCGTGTGCGCGCACACACCTGCCTGTGCATTAGGTGGTTCATGCAGAATTTCCTGCAGATCAAAGAAAAAAAAAAAGCTGCTCAGACCTCTCCAGTCTTATAAAAATAGCATCTGGATCAACCGCGTCACCACGGACTGTGACGTTCACTCAGCTCAGAAACGTTTACAAATGAGGACTGAGATAACAGAAGGAGGAGGAAAAAAAATAGAACTTGGGGTTTGTTTTGGTGTTTTGTTTGTTTGTTTGTTGCATCTGAATAACTGCTGAATGCTCAAAAAACAAGCCTCTGCCAATTGGCTTTGGGAGTCTTTCCAGTGAGGACTTTACAGGGACAGACATGATAGACTGCAATAGCAGGCAGCTGGGTTAAAGAGCAAAAAGAAAATACTTTCAAAAATGTAAAAGTCACCCTCTTTTCTTGACAATTCATGCAGAGCTGGTCTTCATTGTTCAAACCACAAGGAAGAGGGGAAAAAGAACCCAGCACATACCGAAAGAGGGACTTTCCCCTTTTATTAAAAAAAAAAAAAAAAACAAACAAAAAACCAACACCCCCCCCCCCCAAACCCCCAAAAACATCTATGGCAAGACAAAACAAATTAAAAAAGAGAGGTGCTGCTGAAAAGCAGCATCCTGCCCGCTGCTGACTGGATACAACCTTGTGTGCATCCTGGGGAGGCTGCTCCAGAGCACTGCACGGGACGTAGGGCTTGAAGGACAGGCACCCCCGGTTCTCACAGCGTTAACTGCTCTACTGCACCCAGGAGCAAAAATTCGATGCCTTCCTGGCTTCCCCACTACTGACCCAGGGACAGGTCTTGATGCCCAGGACTTCCTTTGGAAAGCGCTCACGTGTATGTACCTTCAAACTAGAAACATGCCCTGGCTGCAAGTGCTTAGTACTGAGGATCAATCCCGTCTTCCAAGGACTTCAAATTGCACTTTTTCCCCCCCCATTTTAGAAGTGCAGGGTAAAGAGATGGACTCGTGGAAGGCAGGAGAGCCCAGCTCCCGGCTCTGCTCACACTCCCCCAAGGAGCATGCCCCCCCCAAGGCAATCGCCTGTCACAACAGCCCTGCCCTCCGACCCTGGGTAAACATCTGCGCACGCTGCTTATTTGAGCTCCTGAAGCCTCCTTATCTCCCCCAGAACACCCCTAGGGCTAATTAGAGAGTTAATGGCATCATGTCAGGAGATAACACTACAGTGGGGGGAGCAGGGAGAGGGAAGGTGGAAAGGAGTTGTGAAACAAAACCAGTTCCCTTCACAAGCGCTGTGCAATATTGGTTTAGGAAGGGTGCACGCAGTCCCCGGGGACTCTGCCCTCCAGCTGCCGAGCTCCATTTAAGGAGAGAGCAAGACGCTCCTCTGGAGAGATTCAGCTCTCCAGCCAAGATGATGCAAGGTCCCCACGCCTTCCCTACCCTCTACACAACCAAAATCCCTCCAACCCCATCAAGGAAGGTCATTCCCCCCAACGTGCCAGCAGGGAGGGACTTGCCTCCCACAGCTGGTGTACAATGCAGGACGGGCACTGAGCATACAGATGATTTATCAAAAAGCGTTATTCCTGGTGCTCCTTTTATCTAATTTTTCCCCCTTTTTTTTTGTGTCATGGTGACTCTCTTTAAAGAACAGTTGCTTTCACCGAAAATGCTGAGAGACAAAAGGAAACAACCGTCTTGAGGCAGAGACCTTTGCAAAGCAGAGATCTTTTGCAAAGCTGCAAAACCACTGGCCAGCAGACACTTGAGCAGACACTTTTGCACTGAGTGCAAAACCACAGGTCAGCAGACACTCACTCATGGAGACTTGACCAGGGGACTTTGGGGGTTCAAGCCTCTGCTATCAGCACCTCTTTTGTCAGAGTAACAACCCTCAGCATTCGAACTGCATATTTGCCTGATGAGGGTCTTTGGATGCTCAGCACAGCATGCTTGACCTGCCCCCCCCCCAACATATTCGTAAAATATTTTGTAAGGGAGTAAGTAAGAGAGAGGAAGTTACAGAAGAGAACCCATGAGAATTGCTTCTGAGCAGCGTGAACAGCCCCATCCCTCCAGCTGGAGGTGAGACAAGGTCATGGCACAAACCTGCATCCCAGCACGAGACTGAGCACTCTGGCCAGGGAAAGGGAAAAACAGGAGATAGCAACAGATTAGAGAGTCTTTGTTTTTAATTAGGAGAGAGGAGCAACTGTTGACAGACCAGGGTTGTTCTTGCACAAGCAGCTGAGGGGAAAGTGTTGTTCTTCCCTTATCTTGTATAAACTACAGATTGCTCTCGGGACATGCACAACTGTTCATAAATGCACAATCACAGCAGCTCTTTCCAGCCAGCCTCTGCTATACTACCAACACCCTCCCACCCAAGCCCTTGTACAATAATCCAATATTAAAGAAGTTATCAGTTTGCAGTAACTCAAGAACAGTCTCCCAAAACTCTGGTTAAACCCTGACCGTGCAACCGACAGCCATTCACTCTTCTCATGTAAGCACATTGCTGTTATCCTATATTGCCCTGGTAAGTTGGGCCACAACATACACCCCAAGGCAGCCAAGGAGCCTGTTTGTTCCTTGTTTCCTATGCAGAAATGTTGTATTTTGCAGTGCTGGTCTTTGTCCAGGTGCCCTCTGCCTGCTCTCACAGGCCACGTCCACCACCAGTATGGCAACAGCCATAGGGTTCAGTTATATGGCCAGAGACCTTCCCCAGAAGATTGACCACTTTAGCTTCTGAATTGTTTAATTTTAATCTGGTCTGGACATCACCATGAGGTCCACTGTACCCATCCATGCCCTCAAAGGGAAAGAAGGGTGCTTCAGGATACATTTTCCTTCTGTTTAAGCAGGCTGCAGATAAAAATCCATGCTCTTAGAGTGACAGTTACATTCGTTACTGAAAACTCCTTTGATCTTTCATTAATCTCTGCAAATTCAGATGCTGATTAGCAGAGAGTTCATTCAGCAGTGAGCAAACTAACCCAGGCCACAAACCACTCCTTAATCTACGCTTCACAGAGATTGATTTAATTTTCTGTGACTGCCTGACAATTCACTCCCTCATTAATTTCAATGCTATCAAATCAGCAACAGTGAGGTGGAAAGCAGATGGTAGAGACATTCAGAGGAAAACATTACCTAGTCCAAAAGTCTCCTCGTGAAATATTGTAGAGAAAAATAATAGTCATTAACAGGACTGTGGGCAGGATCTGCAGAACCACAAAGCAACATATGTAGTGAGACTTCGGATGCATAAGACTTTCTTCAAAGCAAGAATCCCAATTAATGCAAGAGAGGACTTTAAAAACAAAAGCTACACCCCACAGCTTGCTGCAGCACAGACACTTTGGCTGTGTTAGACAAGGAAGAAGAGTGGGACGCTCCCAGGGCTGTGCTCCAGGTTTGTCTTAGCCTGAAAGAAGCATCCCATGAGCCTGGCCACCCCTCCCAGGTACGTCAGCACTGCAGCTTGCAACAGCACTGTGAGGTGCTCTCCATCCATCTCACTCCACAAAGGGGGGTACCATAAAGCTCAGCAAAGTTTTCATTTAGCTGGATATGGACAGCTCAATTCATCACCCTACTTCCAACTAACAAGAGAAGAGGGCTTCATTTCCCTTCTTCCAGCAATTTGGTCAAAAAAAAAAAAAAAACAACCCACAAACAAACAAAAACAACCAACCAAAAGAAGTCCAGAGGAAGGTAAACTTTGGGTATGGCCACGCCACTCTACTTCTGTTGGTGTCCAAGTTGTGCTTTGTGGCTTGCTGAAATGCCAGCTGCCCAAGGGGTTTACCACTTATGGGCTCTAACCCAATCAAAGTGTTCCCAATAAATATGGGAATTATGTTTATAGGTTAAGAATGAAAAAAAAAAAAAAGGGGATCCTATCAACTTGATAGGAACATACAGTGAAATCTCATCAAGATAGCATAAACCTTCAACTTGCTCTAGAGGCAAAAGTGCCTATGATCTGTTGCTCCAAGATCAAGATGCCTTCTAATTAAGTGTTTGTAGAGACCTTTTAAAGATGTAAAATAAGCACTAACGCATTATTGCTCCATACTTAAGCAAGAAGCACGTGCAGCACCATGGAAACCTTTGGAGGCAGGCCTAGCTGCTTGGGGAAGATGTTTTCTGAAGTGACTGCTTCTTTTGTTTGGAGGTATTTGCATGTAGGCAGATGACAAGACTCACAATTGCAACACTCTTCCGCCTCAAGCGCTCGTAGCAATACCAGCTAAAGCCAGCCCTCCAGAGGAGCCAGGCCAGAATGAACACAAAACACCCCATCTCACACATGGCGCTCTTCCAGTAGGTTTGTGCTTTTTGGCTTAAAATTAGTTTATTCCTTCCCAAGATGAATGTAAAGCAAGGTACTGAAAGGGCAGAAATATTTAAAGGAATTTTAAATATGTTTCCAAAATGATCAATAGCACAGCAGACAGATCACCCATTGGTTTTCTTCAATACCATTGAGAATTCAGGGAATTGGCATTAAAAATAAAACATTTGGTGTAATGATACTCATCAGCTGGCTGCATTCCTACAAAAAGAAATGCAGCCAGCCCTGGTGTGCAGCCAGAACCAGGACAAAACAGCACAGGAAAGGTAGCTAGTGAAAAACTATTTTAAAGAAGCATAAATATGTCTTCAGAGCCCTACTACACACAGAGTGAGAGAAGTCTTCAGGCTTTGGCCAAACTGAATGTACAAATGCATTCTCTATGTGCATCCTTTACCTGAAGGAATTGACCATTTCTGGATTTGGATCTGCAGCCCCAAATTTGATAATTAGATCATTTGGAAGGACCTACACTGCAGAAGATTAAACATTCAGCAGGATTACAAAGCCAAGCCTAAATTAGGAGAGCCTACAAGTTCAACTGCAAACAAGAGAGGTGCTGGAGGGAAACTTCCAACAGAATAATGCATTTGCTCATTATGGAAATGCCTTTGCATAATCTCAACTTTCTTTGCACAGCTATGGAACCAACAAATACCCACAAAGAAGAGAAACTTGGCAAGCCTCAAACTCTCTCAAGCACAAACCAGACAGTAATAAAAGCTTTGATCACATCCCTGTGCTGTACAAAGTCCTTCCTTCCTTTCTATGGTCAATCTGGGAATACTTAGGCATGGAAACAGACAGCCACACAACCCACTTCGCTGCATCTACTTATCAAATCGGCCTTATCCTCCAGGTGCAAAACCATTTCCCAACAAAATGCAGGGCTGCGGCTCCCGCCAGAGCCCTTAGTCAGCCCCTGCACTGGGACTCTCTTTCTGCACCGCTCAGCCGCACCACGCATACCACGCCAGCTCCCTGCCCTGCTGTCAGTACACAGGGATGTCCTCCCTGTCCTACAGTCCCACCACCCCTTAACCAGCTTTCACCTGCTTCCTCAGCAATTACCTTGCAGCAAGTCGAATTCTCTTCTCCTGACCCAGAAAAATACTTTTAAGCAAGCAATTAAAATTTAACAGAGATCAGAGCCTGTGCTTTAATATTACAGTGTTGGATAGGATACAACAGGCTTCCTGCAGGACAGTGGCTTGTTTTTTTTTTTTTATAACAGTCCATCATATTGCTGCACACCTGATCCTGACCACAGTCCCCAAGTGATGGGCTCCCAGGGACCCAGGAATTCAGTGCATGGCCACCAAATACAAATTACTGAACTGATTTACACAGTGCTAAGTCTGAGAGCATGCAGAAGAGAGCCAGCAGCCACCTTGGGCCAGGATAGCTCTGCAGGGGCCTCAGCCTTGCTCCTCTCCAGCTCGCTGGGCTGCAGCATGGGAAGGTATCCTGTGCAAGGTGGCTGGGGTGGCTCCTCCACAAGCCTACAGCAGGTTAAACCTGGGAAAGGTTTCTTGTTTTCATTGGGAAGCATCAAATACCAACTCCGAGATGCACCATTGGTGTGAGGGCTGAGGTCGAGAGCCTCGACACCTCCATATGCCACATGGGCCACATCCAGTCTCTCCTACGGCCTAGTTTTATCTCCACCTCTGTGTATAAGGGAGAACAGCAAAGTTACAGAGCTGAACCTCTCACTTTTAAAACTATGAAACACACGTTGCACCTCCAAAATTTCTGTAGCTGCCAGGCTTGGGACACCCACAGCCCATGAAGCTGAGGATCCAAACCCAAAAGGATGCAGCCTTGTCTGAAGCACTCACACCGCCATCCCCAGGGCAGAAACCCACCCCACAGGGAGCTCAGCAGTGCCAAACCAAGCCACACACAGCAAATCCCCACGATGATTTGCAGAAGATGAGGAAGGACAAATTTAAAGAGAAAAAAAAAAGGCAAGGAATTCTCTCTCCCTTTTGTGGGGAGGGACAGATCCAGGTTAAGAAAACTCTGACCACGGCGACTGTCTGGGGAAAGGCATTCCACTGAACTGGTTAGGCAAGGGGCTGCGGAGGACAGCTCGCTCAGGGGCATGAAATAAGGTATGTACAGGGGGAGGGGGATGAGCTGCTCCATCACTGGGGACAGCACTCCTGCTCCCGCCTGCAAGGTTCCCGGAGCCCTGGGCAGACTGCTGGGATGGTGGTAGAAGACTTCCAGACTCTGCAAGCCCCTCAAATAACACTTTTATCAGGATGCTGCCCGCTGAAGTCCTTAGCCCAAAGCAGCTTTGTTTGGGTCCAGACTAGCATATCTTAGCATCAGTGAGCAGTTTAAAGGACTTCTGAGGGCTGGTGAAGGAAAGCAATTTTGCACCTGGTATGGCAGGCTGACAACACGCTGTGAAGGCTCCAGGGCAATGCAAGGGTTATTGCACCGCCACATGCTCGTTCCTAGAGACAGGTCTCCAGACCCCTCCTCCCTGTAGCTCCAAGGTATTTAGTCAGTCAGAAAAAAAACCAAGAAGATACCTATAGCATTTCTAGCACTGCAGGATACAGCCTTGGAGACCAGCTGAATGCAGGGAGCTGGCCACCACCCCACCACAGACCCCACGGTTGCTGGCTACATTTTTGGTCAGGAAAGAGGCTGGGGACCACCTTTTTTGGTGAGCCTAACGAATGGCAGGTGGCCCACAAGGACACACATTCGACTTACCTTCCTGGCCATCTGCAGCTCCTTCCCACACCAGGGCCATGGCAGAGACTAAACGTTCTCCACACCCACAGGGACCACCAGCCCCTCTCTCCGGCTATGCAAAAAGGCAGATCTCTGCTGGGATTTCCCAGCGTGACTGTGGTTAATGCCATGGGAGAGGAAGAGGCACAGCCGGCAGCATCACAGATGGGCCACCTAGGACATTGTGAAAGAGCCGGTCACAAGGCACACAGCCAGGGAACGCTGCTGACTGTCTAATGTTACACCAGACCCACAAACCCTCTTCCTGTCCCCTCCAGCTCTTTTCATCCCAAGGTAGTGTCGATCACCAGTTTCTCTTACCCCTTTCTTATATGGGACACGGGGAGAATATTTCTTCCTTAAAAACAAGAGTGTGAGAACTGCAAGGTTTTGGCTCAGCAAGAGACAGAGCTGTAGCTCAAACAAGAGGGGTTTCTTTGTCAGCCAACATTCTTCTCCATCTCTCTCCTCAAATACTTGCATTTTCAAGGCAATGAACACAACTGATGGGTGTTCAGCAGGGCAGAACTCATGCTCATTTTCCAGCCCACCAGTGGGACAGCTTCTTCAGGCACTGCTCTGAACACTGTAGCTCCTTCCCCACTGCCAGCTTTGTTGTGAACTGGCAGCTGTACCCCCCCAAAATTAAATAATAATATTAAAAAAAAAAAAAAAATAAAAATCACAGCTCTCAGTGACACAACTCCTGGGATCAAGGATGGACATCTTTCAGGGCTGAAAGCTTCATTTTTCAGCCATAAGTTGCAAGAAGGTGCAGAGCTTATTTTAAAGGCTGGTTGGGATTGCCTTGAAGTCCACATAAGGACAATTTCTTTAAATAAACCAGTCTTAATTGCTTTGCACCTATTTAAATCTCACATGGTGGTACATTTTGGAGAAAAACTGGCCTTGCTCTTTTCCTAAGACAGATCTAATAATAAAAAAGCACTCTGCCTTGATCTCACTGTTCATCTCCCAGGGCCCCTCTGTTTCTGCTGCATTCCTTTGTGTTTATCTGCCCTCTTCAACTCTTTGCTGCAATCAGCTGCGTGCAGCACCTAGTGTCTAGAAGTGACATGGCTGAGGTTACAGTAGAGACAGGTGCAAGGGGAGCTTTTGCCCCGAAGCTATCCAAAGGAAAAGAGAAGCTGGAGGGGAAAAGGGTTGTAAGGTATTTCAGATTAAAGCCGACAAACAGCAAACACCTTGCCCCAGGCTACACATTCTCTGCCAGTGCAAGCTGCAGCGGCTGCGAGCCCCAGAAACAGCAAAGCAAACACAGACTTCTCTGCAAGGGGGAGTTGTCACCTGTCAGGGATGTTTGCAAATTTATAGGGAGGTGGTGGTGCTGGTAAGGGGAGTAAAAAGAGCTTTCCTCATTTTAAAAGACGGGCTGTTTGCACAGGTTTGCGATGCATATTTTGCTCTGTAAAGGCTTTTGTCCAGCATTCAACTGAGCGAAGGTGCTGTCTTCCACTGAAGACAAACTGGAACATTTATTAATGTACATACATTAATGTACTCTGAGCTGCTGCCTTACAATGAGGGCGAGGATGGGATGGAATTTCCCTGCTCCCCCTTCGGCTTGTCATGTCAGTGAAAAACACTTTTTAAAGAAGTCACCATGCAGCTCAGCCTCTCCAGAAATGCCTCTTGCAAGGCTTGGATCAAACCCATCATAAGCAAAAGGTAACTGCATAGCAAAAGCTGCCTGTCTTCCTCTCCTAGCCCCAGTGCTCACTTCAGCAGTACTCAGAGAGGACAAGAAGGGATTTTCTATTCATATTTCACTGTACCACAGACTGGAGAGGGAGACTCTGAACAAGGGCTTCAAGGGAGCCAGTCAGCTACCGCAGTGCTCTGCAGACAGCTCAGAGGAACCGGAGATGGGGAGGCTTTGCTAGCACTCAATGCAGCAAGTCCAGGTTTGAGCATGGAAGGAGCAAAGTTTCTGCTGATGACCTTTAAACTGTTGTGGATTGTTTTTTAATAGGACAGAGTTAGTTCAAACAGAACACTACCACCCACTTTGAAAATTAGGAGCCCTGCTAAACATGAAGAATGTTTTGGACTAGCTGTTGATTACTGGAGCTGTGCTATGGTGTTGGAAAAAGCCAAGATCCAGATGCTGATTGAAGGCTTGCACACCACCTCTCTGTTCCCAACCCAACCACAGAATCAAGCAAAAGATAACCAGACTTGATGTCAATCACCTCTCCTTGTGCACTTGGATTAGCTTCACCACTTCAGCCAAGCACATACCCCACGTTAGCCAAGCATATACCCAACCTCAGAGTGCCCTTTTTACCCTTTGCAATCTTGCAAGGAAAGAGAAGAGCACCACAGTCTCCCCAGCGGTCACACCAGAGCAATAGTAACAGGTCAAACCTTCTGTCACTGGGGACTGCAACCAGTGTGACCTGGGAGCTCTTTCCTTGCAGATGTGATCCTCCAGGTTACAAACACTGCCAGGATGCAGACCACCAATACACCATTGTTGGGCACATTAAAAATGGTGGTTGATTAACCAAGGAATTAATTGACATAGTTTCTCAGGATGGAAACACAGAGGAACAAGAAAATTTACCGATGCCAACACAAATTTCAAACCATGCATGATTTCTACCCCAAAGTATACAAAAAACAGGAAGAACAGAAACAGGACACGAAAAGCTCGAACTCCTGAAATACCTCCTGCTCCAGCCTGCAAGAATAGCACCTGGCTTCTTCACCAGAGTTATTGCTAAGAAAGAGCTGGTCAGTTTGTGCCAAAGGCAATGAACCAGCAACCACCAATGCCTCACCTGCATTCCAGTCTTGAGCCACTGGTGAGACACCCACGGCAAAAACTTGTTACGAACACTCTCTAGCTTTGCCTAACTGGAGACACAGTAGGAAAAAAACCCAAACATGGTCTGAAACCAAGTTTTCATTCATATCTGACCTTCAAGAGAAGAAAAACCAGTGAAGAACTCCTGCCCTTGGTCAGCAAAATTGCAACTGCACCCAGAATACCAACTATTTTAACCCTGAGGCCACATACACTAGCTCTAAGCAGAGAGTGAGCAGGGACGGTTGAGCAGCCAGGCAAGTGCAAGAGACTCCTCAGCTCTTCTGCCTGTTTAGATGCCTCCTCCCTCTCTCCTGCCACCGCTGCAGCAGGAAAGGAAGAGCAGGTAAAGGAGCCAGCCTGCTTCTCCTCACAGCCCCAGGGAGGCACAGAGGAGCGATGCCTTTCCACAGGTCACATGCCATCCAGTTCAGCCACGTGTACAGAAACACTGTTCACTACCACCAGTCATTTGGCAGAGCCATGCTCCCAACCAGCTTCTGTGGGTGGGACACAACAGGCAAAGCGAGAGGGAACTTCCCTGGTCAGAGGCAGTGGCCACAACTCCTCCACCAAGAGAGGGAAGATGGCCCTGGGGCAACGCAGCAAGTTTAGCTCCTGCAAAAACTCCCCGTCTGTCCCCAAAGGTTAAGGAAGTTCTTCTCACTACTCACCCACATTGGGTCATTCAGCTCCGTGTCCTGCACCCGGACGCAGTCCATGCTAATCTCTATTTTGTTTGTAGGGCCATTTTCAGATGGGCCATCGATGAAGTTTAAATCGATCGGCTGAACCGAGCATATTGGCCTGAAAGAACAGAGCGATGCAATTAAAGTTGGCCAAATTCTGTTTTCCACCCCACCTCGCCCCATGCTAGGGTGTCACCCAGGACTTAGGCATGACCACGAACCAGTCTCAGGACAAAGTAAGTAATTACTAATGAACAACTACCTCATCACCCACTATGCTAACAGCAGCCCCTGAACAGGACAGGGCCTGGAGGGACATTTCACTTGCCTGACCATAAAAATGAGGTAAGAGCACAGGAGTTAAATCACTGAAAGACAGAACTCATGGAGGATTTATGGCAGTAACTGTTTCAGCATCAGTCACGGCAAGTCAGGAATGGGAACAGAGTCAGTTTTATTTCCTTCAGTGGACCTGACAGGATGAACTCTGCACCATCTCCACCTCCTCCCTCTCCCTGGCATCAGCAAAAGAGGAAAACATGCAGCCTGGACACAGAGTAATGACCCCATTTCCTTAGGGGAAAATACCAACCATCCACCTGCTGGAAAGCAGTCAGCTCAGCAACAAAAGGTCTTAAAAAGAGTCAGTGTCACTGCTGATCTCTGCATCTGTTCCCCATAGCCTGGATGTAGAACCTCTTGAAAGCTCAAGAGCTGTCAGTCGTCACAGACTCCCACCCACATCTTCTAATCAACAGGTACAGAAGACTCCAAAACCCCCAGCATCAGTCCCCTGAGCAGCCTAATTAGAGACATCCTGTCCCAAAACACCTTCTTCCACAGGTTCCATGTAAGGGATACTTACTGTTCCAGGAAGTCCCAGATATGCTGGAGCACCTCTGGGCTGAGGAATTCCCTGGGCTGTGAGCTCTGGGACATGGCTGATCGGTAGTAACTCTCCTTCCAGGAGAAGTGGCTCGGAGTTTCTACAAACCTTAAAAAACAAAAGCAAAAAAAAAAAAAAAAAAAAAAAAAAAAAAAGAAAGAAAGAAAAGAAAAAAAAAGAAAAACACACACACACAAAGATATGTTGAATGCATGAGCCCAACTTGATGAAAACCCATAAATAGAAGCTATTGTGTGAAAAAGGAGACACGCTGAATGCCTGGAACATTCACAGCTGTACAACACACATTCCACACTGCTGCAGATGCTGTATTTAGACGGGAGAGAATTTGGTCACCCTGCCCAATAAGTTAAATATCCCTCAGAGTCCACTGGGATGCTGTGTCATAAGAATCCCAAAGGAAAAAAAAAAAAAAGCAGCCACCTTCCATTTTACGCCCAAATAATCAACTTTCCATATAAAGCAGGTAGTCTTTCCAGCAGGTGAAGCATCTAAGCAGTGTGAGATTCCACTGTCTCTGGCTGGTTGCCTCTCTAGATGTCATGCCCTTGGATGATTTAGATGACTTCTCCTACACTCAGCCACTGCAGCTGAGGTCTTTGACTAAAATACGTATTTTTTTTTAAAAATTTGAATAATAATAATAATAATAATATCATCATCTTCTTTTTCCTTTATTTGCTATGGAGATAAGTTCCATCACATCAGATTATATCTGCTTGTCTACTGCCTTCTCACCTCCAGTAATTTCTGAGCCCAACTGGCTGATTTACACCAGATCTGCTAATTACCTTGGCCATTTTTATCCCCTTAAGCTCCCAGAAGCCTCACAGAAATAGGTGGGCCCAAGAGGAGCAGTGACGAAGCCGGAACACTCGCGCCTTCCACAGCTGCACATTCTCATCCCACTGGCCAATTTCTAAATTCAAACGCAGCAGCTTTTACACCCATGTCAAAATGCTCAACGGCTGCAGGGATGTAAGGGGGGGGGGCAGAGAATTTCTCGAGTATATTTGCAGTTGACAAAACCCCTCGGTTCAACTTAATCAGAGTACGAGGCAGGTGACTGCCTTTCCTGCTACAAGGGCAGGGGCACCCTGCAAAATTTTCATGTAAAAGAGTTGTTTTGACACAATAGAACTGAACCACCATGCTCCCTGCCAGGGGAACGGCTGTGGCAGGAGCCAGGGCTATAAATGGATTCCAAAGAGAATTGGACTAACATTTGGTTTGGCACATTTTGATGCTGTTTAACACAATGGCCTAAACAAATTGCATGGAAGACCCTAATTTATTAAGCTGCCAAAATTAAGAAAGAGTGTTTCAGAGGAAGTATCACACTACAGTTGTTCTTTTTGTTTACTTTTACCTGAAGCATCAGTTTCTGGCTGCTGTCAGAGAGGGATCTAGCTCTTTTTAGTGAATTTGTATGGCTTCTTATGTTTTGAGGATGACTCTGGTCTGCAAAAAGCAGGGCTTTCCTCACCTCTGTTGCCCACAGAACTGCATGCTCTTTGGAAAGTTCAGTTTTCCTAAGCTAACAGAAATCAAAGTGGTTTCAACCCCCAGAGCCGTAGCTGAGCATGCCTCAAAATAGGTGAAAGTATCACTTCAGTTACTCATCCTTTTTGTGATTAACAAAAAAAACCCCAACATCCTTTAAAAGTTCATGAACAGCCAGAGACAAAAATAAAATTCAGAAGTGTCATAGCTAATAGGTCTGTCTCACAGATGCGAGCACATACCCACACTACATGTGAATAAATAATCACAAATCCTCTGAGAACAGCAGTTATCCCACAAAGTGCCAGAAATTACTCCTTTCAGGCTTTCAGTCTGGTAAGGCACTTTCAAGAGTGCCGTACTGAAACCCAGAAAAACAGATCTGGCCTAAAGCCTGCTATATAAGCTGCAAACCAACACTATCACAACCTTTGTAGGAGAGCAATGGGGAGTGCATGCTCCCCAACCCACTCTGCCACTAAACCCGCGGACGCCAGGCACTGCTCGATACTGGTCTTGACCTCCGAGGAACAGGCAGAGAACACCCACAATGGGTTCTCCAAAGCCATCACAGTGCTCGCTTTTAACAATTTTTTACCACTTAGGACAACTGCCCTTGACTTGAACACTAAAAATCATTTCTTAGGAATTCATTACCAAGGTAGCAACAGCAGCTGTCCACACCAGCTCATTACTATGTACACAGGAACCAACTTCACCAAAAAGAGTTACTACAAAACAGACCTTCCTCAGAGACCTTCTTTCCTCAGTGCAATGAGGTTCCTGCATGCCATGACATGCCCAGCTTTGGTTCACAACCGCACAAAGTCCTAGGTTTCAGGAAGGCAAAGCAACCCAGTTCAGCCCTGCTTCTTCTGGCCCTTGTAGTCCCACTCAGCAGCAAAGCAGAAGTTGCTTATCATAAACCTACCCCAACCAAGCACTCTTCACAGTGCCCGCAGCCTGCAGCGCAGGAAAGGAAGGAGATATTAGCTTCACAGACTGATAAAGGCAGGTTGGTTATTGTACACCTCTGAAGCTAACAGAGCTGTTGGAAAGAGTCACACCAGTTAAGGACACAGCCGGTGTATTCCTGTACTAAACACAACTCCAAATTTCTCCAGAGAGAGGTATTTTCCAGCTGTGTCATCTTTATCCCTGTACCCAACCAAACTCCTGGCTTACTGTTTCTAAGAAAAGCATTATCAGATTTTACCTGATGGCCAAAAAGGCATGTTTCCCCATACCGAGCAAAAGAAGTTCCCTGGTTAATGCTGTCACAGAAGCGAAATTTGAGAGACTCCTTCAACACTCTCTGCAACACCTTTACTACCCATACAGCACTATTTCCAAGGAGGCTGCAGGATTAGGTGTCCAACCTTAGCAAGGCATCTGTGAGAAGGCTAGAGCATTACAGAGGTAGTGAGCATTGCTTTTTACTCAGTTTGGTGCACCCTGCTCTCAGGGAAAGAGCTGTCAAGCCCCAAGAAAACCAACTTCAGTTCAGCACAAAGCTACACGCAAGCTAAACTGCCTCCTTCCCTGTGATCTTAAAACCTAAACCTAGTGCCATTTTCCTTAACAAACAGCCTTCAGCATAGAGGAGCAGCCTCTGTCTACTAAACAGCATAACTAAGTGCCCAAATTTGCTCTTTCACGAGAAAATAGCTGCCCAAGCCTAAGCAAGATCTAAGCACAAATTTCACTACTCTAGTTAATTACCTTTTCCCACATCAGCAAACGTTCTAGCTTCAGTAAAATAATTCCCGAGTGCCTAAAGTTAATCACAAGATAGCAGGAGTTCACATTGTTCAAATTGCTCCTACCAGCAGCTTTTTTTATCAACAGATTTAAACAACATCCCTTTTACCCACAACCACTCATGCCAAAGCACATCATAGCAGATAACACTACTGAACACAGCCTATTATACCAAACTACTGACTATGATGGGACAAAGCATGGTAGTAAGTCTTGTCTAGCTTGCCCTCTGCTTTAACTCTACAAGCTAATTCCCTGCGTTAACTGCTGAAATAGTTGGTAGGCAGCTTGCCACAAGCAGAGAGCACTAACTGCATCAGGTTAGAGCTAAAGAGGGATTCACAGCCCCCATCAAACTGCAAGCTGAATAAGACGTTGAACCTACAAACCCCTCCTTTAAAAACCACCAGGGGATTATTAATTAACAGAAATAGCAGGTTAAATCTTTTCTGAAAGACAGCACCTCACCAAAAGCACAGATTTTCCTGGCCCAGTGCTGGGACACTGCTCCTGAATCACTGAATCCCAGAACAGGTTTCAGCCAGCAAAGCACTCCCACTAAGGTCTAGCTCAGCTCCATCCTATTTATTTTGCTGAAGCGAGAGCAGTCCAGACTCCAGGTGAAAGCACTTTTCCAGATTCACTTGGTAGGCTGAAGCCTTGGGCACACTGATTGTTTTGCTGCCTCCTGATCATTTCCCCAGAAGTGCTGTGTTACAGCCCATCGAGTGGGACTGGATCCCAGCTGATTCAGTTTGCCATCACACCAATGAGTGAGATCTCTGCAAAATATGGCAATGAGAGCAACATGACCCTGGAGATGTGCTCACACAGCACCCAATTTCAGAGTATCCCAGAAGGCTGGGAATGTTAAACGTCACACAAAAAAACCCCCAACAAAACCAAACCCACCCCACCAAAACCCAACAATCAGAAACCCCCCCCACCCCTGTCAAGCACAGCATTTGCCTTTCATAAGCCTTAGCCCATCTGCATTGCTGTTACCTTTCCCTGGAGCCAAGGGTCCCAACACAGGTGGAAAAAATGCCCTGACTGCTTGGCCCAACATTACATAAACTGGTGGCAAACAGGAGAGAAAACAAGGCATTTCTGCTTCCACTACCTCACTCTAAGCACATGCTTGCACTCTTCACCACGTTTTCCCCCTTCCAACCTTCACATCAAAGACATTAAAGAAAAGCAACAAAACAAAACAACCCAAACCACTTTCCACACCAGAAAACAATGACAGAAAACTATTAAACTCAACTATTGCAATGCTTCTTACCCAAAAAGCCACCTTTCACTGCAAACAACCTTGCTTAGAAAGGACTAAACCCAAAACACCAAGGCTTGACTTACTGCTGGGGAAAAGACACGAGCTCCTGAGGAAAGCAAGACCTGGGTCTGATACAGAGCATGCACAGCCCCTCCTCTGTAGCTTTAACCTTAAAGGCAGATGCCACCTGCTTTCACTGATATAGAGTCAGATCTTATGCAGGGTGCAGCTCCACTGGGGTGCATGTGTGAGTCCAGCAACCTCCTTCCAAAAATAAGACAGACTATTACAGCCAAGAGGTAGCATGGTTTTCTTTGGGTTTTCATCCAAAACGGGCTTGGAGCTTCAACACTCTGAACTGCCCCTGGGTTAGTAGCAGAGTTTATGCAGAAACCAGAAATGAATAAGGTACCTCAGTGAAGCTGCTGTGTTGGGTTTCAAGAAACCCAAGCACCTCCAGTTCTCCTTAGCTTCCCTAGGAAGCTGGAGCTCTGGGGTGATTTGTGTTTCTCCCGCACAGTGTGCAAACTCTTAGAAACTATCAGTGTGGTTTATAGATGCTGAACTTCATGGTTTGATGTTGGTGTAACACCATGGTGTAAAATCTTGTGAGAAGAAATCTTTCACACTAAGGATGAGCAAAAACATTTAGAGCTTTTTCTTTTGCTTGTTGCCAAAGTTACAGGATGTTGTTTTCTGTTTCTCCCCACCAAATGTCTACCAACAGCATACAATTCTCTATCACTGGCTCCGTAGTCCTCAGTCAGTGGACAAGCAGATGGGGCCAGAGAAGTCTTTCTTAGTAAGCTACAGATCTGCTGTTGTTTCACAAGATATATTCCTCTAAAGGACCTGCTAATGGAGTACTTAGGAGACCTTGAGGTAAAGAGAACACCTACTCTTACGAAGAAAGCACTTCCACATTATACAAATGAACCCGAAGAATAATTAATAATGTCTAAATAATGATATCTAATATGGCTCATTTTATTCATAGCTCTCAAAGTGCTCTACAAAGGAAGACAGTGTAATTACTCCCATTTTACCTGTGGGAAAACTAAGGCACCAGGAGGTCAGAGGATTACTCATTGTTACTCAGCAAGCCAGTTGCGCAGCCAGAAATACAGCCTTGGTCACCTGAGTCCTAGTCTGGTGCTGCTCAGAAAGGAACTAGTGGTTTTGGGTGTCAAAGTAGAGAAATCTAAAAAGACCTTGATTTCTTCAGGTAGAATTGCACTGCACTTTCTAGAGAAAGAAACCCCCCAAACTTCATTTATATTTAGGCACCAAAATGCTGATGCCCAGGAATGAAAACCAAAGCTGCAGAAATGCTGTGACTGGCTTTAAGCCACACTCAGAGTTCAGGGTGGAAGTAGAATTCAAACCCAGATGCCCAGACTAAAAACTAATCTTTCTTCCTAAATGCTTACAGCAGTTAACGACTTAACAGCCCTTAATTCCTTCATAGATTAATATATTAGCCCTCAACTGTCACAGGGTGTGGGCCAGATAGAGATGTAAGTCAGAGAGCAGAGAAGTCAGCATCTCCATCAATCCCAATGCATGTGCTGGTCCCTGCCTTCTCCAGTCACATCTTGAAGTAAATCAAAAGCAATGGTAAACAAATGATTTAAAGTTCATGAGTATTACACTTAATTGCCTGAATCTTGGTGTTAGTTGTATTTTTAGTTCTTGAGTGGGGAGGGGGCTCCTTTTCAGACTGTACCGTTAAAACTCGAGGAACTTGGCAGACCTCATCCTGCTGGAATTCCCCCTGCTCTGCATTTTAAGACTGCAGTGATTTGCAGACATCGCTACCTTATGAAGCTCACAGCTGTGCAAGAGGAGAAGGAAGCAGGGTCTAGCAGCACGGGACAAGCGTGCGCCTGGCAGGCAGTGTCATCTGGAATTCCCCGAAGCGTGGAGCAGGCTTGTCCCCCACGGCCACATCAGTCACCCTCAGCCTGCAGAGCACACCCTGGAAGCACCCGTTAGAGACCGTTGGTCATCAGACAGGTTCATTGTTGTAAACAGGGGGGCCAAAATAAAAGCCAAATGGTAGATATGCAGGCTCTCATTCCCTTCAGAGAGGAGATTGCTGTTGAATTTCAGCACTCTGTATTGCACCTCTATCTATGCCTCTTTCTGTGTCTACTTCATCAACAAGCAAACCCCCTTCCCAGCATGAACTGCACTGTACTACATATTTTCCTGTTTCTTTCTCTCCTAATGCCATATTCCAAGGTCTTGGCTCTTGTGAGCCCAAAAGAGATTGACTCCCATCCTGGCAGAGGCAGGTCCTGCTGAACTGCCCTCACAAGTATTTATTCTCGTTTAGATTTCCAGCACAGCTTTCAGATTCAGCTTTTTAAAATCTAGACTTCCAGCAACTTCTTTAAATCCTTCCGATTTTCCTTCCATATAAATCAAATCAAATCATTAAGTTTGGAAAAGACCTCTAAGACCATCAAGTCCAAATATAACACTGCTCCTATGTGTTAGTCCTAGAAAACATCTCTGGAAGAAGACTGATGGATGCATGGCTTTTGAAGGGCGAACGTAAGGAATAACAAACACTGACACATAGGATTTTTTTGAGACGGAATATAACTTTCACCTATGGTTCAAATGTCCATCCTTTTTTCCCAGATCCCACATTTTTCAGATGTTTCCCAGATCGGATATCTCACTAAAAAACATGTGGACAGCAGCATGGGTTAGGGGGAGGGGCAGCGAGAGAAAAGTGGGCCAGCGTCACAGAGATGTCCATTAGAAAATGAAAGAAGCTAACAGCCCAAAGGGTGAACACTGATCTCAGAAGTAGCCAAGGAGATACGGGGAACACAAGAAGGAACTGGGAGTGACAGCGGTGATGGGCTCTGTAACACTGCCGGTGTCCTATGTTGAGGACAGCCTAGGCAGGACTGCTAGCTTCTTCCTATTCTCTAGGCAAACGACGCTTGCGTTGCACATGCCCTGTTTCAACTGTGACATATATATAATTCAGAGGAATTAAAGCAATTCTGTCTCAGAGGAATGCTGACTGTGTTGCTTATAAAAACTCTGTGTTCTGCTAGAGTCTACTGTAACAGTGCATCCTGATCTCCTTGTAACTTAGATTTCTCTTTTGGAAGCGTATGCGTGAGCTGAATGGAAAGGGCAGGAATGGATGGTTCGGCTTTCTGGTTGCTCTTTACTTGAGCCTTCAGTGCACGGGCAAGACTGACCTGTATCAAAGAAAGTGAAACTGGCTGCACAGAATGATCCTCCTAATTCACTGCGCTGCAAAACACAAGGGGGATTTTTTCCCATTCATCATCTTCTTTCAGTTACAGTCATCTTGAGTAAGACTATGCCTACAGTGGATGCAACATTTGCAGCTTAGCGGTGGCCCCTCAAAGCACATTATATCACTGTAGCCCTGGGCCCCATGCCAGCACCCTGCTCCAGTGCTAGCAGCAGAGCTCCCCTGGGAGAAAAAGGCTCCCTCTGCGTTCCCATTGCTATCCTGCCGAGGGCTTCCCAGCTTGGGCACTGCATGGCCTGCTCCCTGCAAACAGCCAGGAACAGCTTCTGGAAGAAGAAGTTCAGAGTCCTCTCAGTAACCCCTGCAGCCAGGAACCTGCTGCATCTCCTATCTACATCTCATCACATCTGCTATCTACATGTCATCACTATCAGCCGGACAACAGTGACCGCTTCTACACAATAGAAGCATT
Organism: Aquila chrysaetos chrysaetos; assembly: GCF_900496995.4. Classification (NCBI taxonomy): domain Eukaryota; kingdom Metazoa; phylum Chordata; class Aves; order Accipitriformes; family Accipitridae; genus Aquila; species Aquila chrysaetos. Next base: position 13,447,601 of record NC_044013.1, on the reverse strand, counting down.
TCTTTGTCCCCAGGGCTTCAGGCAGCTAATCACTCCACCCTCACTAGAGGCACCATCCCCTAATTGTTCGAGCAAGTCACCCCTAATGTTTTTTTTTTTCCTCCGAGGATTCCTTCAGCACCTTGTGAACTTTCCCGGACCTCTCTTATCTCCCACTCAACCTTGGACACCCCCTTCTCCACCCACCCCTTCTCACCCATCCTTGGAAACTACCTCCTCACCCAGCTGCGGACATCCCCTCCCCTTCTGCTCAGCCCATACACCCACTCCCTTTCTCAGCAGGAGCCAAGAGAGATGGAGCTCTGGCCGAGGTGAAAGCACCGCCACAGCAACTCCTCCATCTGCCTGCTGCAATTGGTGCTTTCTAGTCTGGGGTACAGAGCCCTTGTAGCCTCCAGAAGACTTCCCAGGAGCCTGAGCAACCTGTGTTGGGAAGCCCAGAATAAGAACGCAAACTTGGAGCTCAGGACACCCAGCTCAACCCCTGGCCCCTGGGTCCATCTTTGCGCTTCCATTCCTGAGGTACAGCAGTGCCACCAACTTTGTAAAGCACACAGAGACCTGTTCACCGTCAGTATATCTCCAGGGAAACATGGTCCCGAGACTTTCCAAATTTAAATAATAAAAGAAAATTTAAATCTCCATCCATTTTTAAAAAACATTAAAACAAAAAAAAAAAGCCAATTAAAAAGCAGTTGCAATTGTATTATTTTGTAACTCATTTTTCTGATCAATCCCTTCCCCAAACCTATTTGCAGCGATGGTTAAAAGCAGTGCCCATCTGGAGAGGGAGGAGTCAGAGCTGCTGGGCAGAGGTGAGAGCTTTTACTGCAGTAAGTGAGAAAGTCTTCTCAAAAGCAACATGAGTGGAAAATCCAGGCCCAGCCCTCAAAATTCTCAGGTATTTTTGAGCCAAGTCCTAAAATAAGTATTGTAAGATAAACTTTACAGGCAAACGGTTCAGAAGCCACAAAGCATTTTCAAGTCCATCTAAAAAAAAAAAAAAAAAAGCCTTTGGTCTAAATAATAGACATCATTTGCTCAGTTTTAGATACCCAGCTGAAAACACACATTTGGGTCTACCTTTCAAAGTTTACACAAGACTTTTTGCAGCCAGCCAGCCAGCTCTCATAGTTTTACAGCAGGACAAATGGAATGATGCCTCCTCCCCTCGGTACAGGAGAGGATGAGCACAGATCTCTGCTGAGAGGTCTGCTGCTGGATCAGTGCTGCCTCCAGCCTTGCTGCCACATGCCAACCTCTGCTGCCCAGCTGCAGCTACAATTAAAGACAACAGAGACCATCTTTTGTGCCTCCCGGGGGACCGCCTCACCCCAAATCATCCCATGACCCACTCATGCACCATCTGTAATGGTTTGCAGCAGGTACCTGGGGGCACATCCACAAGTTACCAGGGAAGGAGACTCGGAGATGTCTGCTGTTGCATTCTGTTGCACAGTATGGGGAGACCCCTCATCTTTTCTGGAGGAGAAGGCGGGAAAAGGCAGGTGTTAAATGCCCAAAGCAGCCTCAAACAGCTAACTGCATCCTTTCCAGTTATCCAGATCTCTGCAGCATCAGGGAATATTAAAAGAAAACAAAACAACAGTCCCAGAAATGAAAGCAGGTGAGGTCATTTTCAAAACATGACAGTCATGACAAAATACAGCTCTTACAACTCTTCTGTAGTGATTTTAGGTATGTAATAGGAAAATCGAAAAGTTCTGAAGAGGCAATGGCCAGAAATCTGACCTTCCTGAGGCTTGCTGAATCGAATTCCCCCTTTTGAGATTTGCTCGTCAGTATTTTTCTTGTGAGCACAGCATTTACCGAATAACAATATCTACAGCAGTCCATTGCTGTCTGTTTTTCACAAGGAGCTTGCTTTCAGTATTTCCCACAGGAAATAGGAATCTTGTAACTATTGTCTGCTGAAACTCTGCAGTGTGGAGTGCAACCAGCATCTCTCAAGTTTCACTAGTCTACCTCCATCACACCAATACAGGGACCACAACACAGAATGAGAAATTACTTTATTTATTGCAGATGGTAAAATAATTCAGCCAAGCACATCGGAGCTTCAGAAAGGCAGTCAGAGTGTCAGGAACTGGCTCTTATTGGATACTACAAAGCTCTGAAAGAGGCCAGAACTAAGGGAAGGAAAAAAAAAAAAACAAACCCAGCAGAAAAGTTCCACTTCTAGACAGGCTATAGCAGCAAGGAAAGACCTCAGCTACATCCACGCTGCTGGTCTGGCCCAGGTTCAAGGTCTGGTTTGTGTATTATCCCTTATCTACATGCAAGCACGTTTTTCAGACGTGGCCCTGGCCTCAGCTCTGTGCTGTCTGGAGAGGAAACAACTGTGAGCACTGTTGAGCCTAACCTCTCATTTTACGTAGTGTGGACAAGCTAGGCATGGTCTAGGTTGAGCTTCCTACAGTTCAGTCCACCATCAAATGTCCTCAGCTCATCTCTTTCTAAAGGCTGTGCACCATCAGAACAAGCACCAGCCGCAGGCAGCACATCACCAAGCAAATCTGAGAGAAACCCCCAGACCAAAGGTTAGCCATTGAGCACAGCCAGTCCTCCAAGCCAGGGACAAGCACTGTGCTGGGTAGCTGCCAGGGAGATCTCTTTGGGCTCCTGACTGGCTTGCTTGTTAACACAATAAAAATGAGATTAAGTGGTGCAAAAAGTAACTGTTACAGTCTAGGGAGCAAAACCAGAGCAGTATTTCTCCCAAAGAATAACAGGGTTAAACCAGGGGAAAAAAAAAAAAAAAATCAAACCCAACACGTTAGTTTGTACGTCTTTTAAAAGACACAGTCAGAACCCAACACGACCTCATATGCAGTGCTCATGCCTGCAGACATGAAATCTGGTTCAGTGCTTCTGCCAGGGAGTGCAGGGATGAAGCATCATCTGAGGAACTCACACTGCTGATTTACATGCTCCAGACCATGGTATACAGATAGCACCCAGTCGAGTAGATAATAGGTCATTTCAAGCACAGTATTCTCTATCTAGTGGCAGATATACATAGAAGTATAGTGTATGGGAACTGACAGAGTGACTCTACTATTAGATATGGTGCATTTACATGGAATCCTTCCAAGGCAGCTCCGCAGAAGCTGTGAACACTCAGGGCATCATGCAGCTGCACCCGACCGTGAGATATGCCTCATTCAGCCTGCTGCTGCGAGGCTTAGTGGAAAAAGAGGAGACTTTTGCAGCGGGTGACCATGGGCTTTGGAAAACCAGGTAAGCCCAGCTCAAATCTCCAGGTGTCCTACTGCCCTCCAAGTCCCTGGGATGAAGATGCTGGCTGTAGATTTGTGGGTCAGGACCGAGGTGCTCAGGGAGCTGTGCTTTCAGATCTGGTCTTGGCAGTGGGCTAAACTGAGCGCCTGTCCTCACACTTCTGCACCAAACACCATTTCTGGGGTGTTTCCAGCCAGCAGGAGAGAGACTGAGGGGCTTCTGCCTCTCTTCTCCCTGGCATGGAAGTTTCAATCCCCTCCAAACCTCTCCTGAGCACTGACACCACCCAAAACCCTTCACAGACAAACAAAATGAGAGATGTGGGATTTAGCTCCCTCCCACCTCTGCTACAACTGTATCCACTGAACTGAGTGCACTTTTCCGGACCAAACCAACGGGAATACCCAGACGCTGTGGCATGGCTGAGGCACACATAGCATTTCTGGCTTTTCTGGCTGTGCTTGCAGCCCCGATTGCTCGTGCTGGGCTTGCAGCCCTGCCACATGCTCTGAGCTCTGTTTAAAGCCTGGCATAGGTTTCCTGCAAGGAGCCTCTTCCCTGCTTGCATCATATGTCCTTAATGCTACTGATGGTGATAAGGTCCCCAGGACACTAACACACTCTGCCAAGAATGAAGTTTCTTTCAAACTTGCTGAGATTTGAACCTTTTTGATGTGTGAAGGAATCAAATACTCTCTCTGCCAGGGTCACCCGAACAGCTGCTGGGGTTTGTTTGCCCAAGTGCTTGGTGTGCTGCAGCTACAACACCAGGTAAGGCACTGGGCATCCCTGCGTGCCAAGCAGCAGGCGCCAAGTTGCTACTGTCCCAGTTCATTCAGGACAGGCATTCCCCAAATTTGGCCACTGTGAGGAGGCGACAGGGAGAGGCTGGTGAGGGGACATCCCACATGGGTCTTAACATGGCCCCCCACCAGAAGGAAGCAAAGAAAGAGAAATGCAGCCCACGCTGATTTTCAGCTCTGGGATACTTTGCATGGCAGGGCATTTAGTCATATAAATATAGTCAGAGAGGAGAGGGACAGCTTCCCCAGACAAAGAACATGAAATACATGATTCTTTTTTAGGACAGAAGGGTCTCGGACTGTCTGCTGCAAAAGACTTGTGACATTTTGAGTTGAGCCAGGTAAGACTCTTGGTTCCCTAAGGCCACTTTTTTTACGAAAGCTGCTCCAGTCTTTAGTTACACAAGTTGTTTTCTCTATGAACTGCTCAGGGGACTTACAAAGTCCCTCTCTCAAACTCTCTCGAGAAGGTTGAATTTTACAAAAATATAAAATAAATCATCATGATAATACAGAAAGTCCCCAGAACTCTTCAGAAGCAGGAAACTGTAAACAGCAACATCCTGTGTTTCAGTAAATAATTAAAATGCAGAACAGAAACGCCAGCAAAGCAGATGTTAGGTGCAGATTCCTGTAATATGAATTTGGTTGAAGCTCCCACTTGTTACCCACACAGCCATTCCCCACCCCTGCCACCAGTGATACTCCTATGGGAAAAATGAAGTCTTTGCTAAATACTGTGCTGGCTGCATTTTTCAGCACATAGGTACTCTGTGGCAGGCCAGCTACTGCTAAAACCAAGGGCAGAGAATCCTTCTCTCAGAAATAAAAGCACTTGCAAAAACCTTTCCCTGTGTCACAAAATAGCTGCAAGACGTGGCAGATGAAGGACAAAGAATTAAGAGCAGGTTGTAGTCCTGGAAGACAGGAACAAGTGAACTGGTTATCAGAAACACTGCTGGCATGTAAGGGAACACTGCCTGGAGTGCTCACAGGATATTCATTTTTGCAACTATGCCTGGTGCTAAGAAATTACAGGGTTGGTTCCCTATAATTTTATCAATACATTGCCACACCTAATGTGATTTATGATTTTTGCTTGTGATTATCTTAAAGCAGTAGCTCCTGGAGTGCTATGAATACATCGGTCTCCCATTCCATTAAACACGAGAATGATGTTTCCAGCCTGTACATTTTAAGAGGAAAATTCACAAATATGCACAACCAAACTTGGAAGACAGTGTAAAGGAATTGTGGTGTTTAACATTTTTAATCCTGTAATTTTTGTACACCTGATGCCCATGTTAACTCTCAGAGCCAGCTGAACTACAATTTCACAGCTGTCACAGCCACCTCATAGACTCCATTGACAGCAGGCACAGCAGTCCTATCATTTTGCCCCACCAGCTCTGGCTCCTACTTCTGACTTTAATGGCAGACACTGCTGGCAATACACAGCTGAACAGCTGCTGCTTGCGGTGTCCAGCTCACCAGCACACTGCAAGCTTCTTTCCGTGCATTTTTTCAGCATGCATTGACTTAGGTGCATATCAACAGTGCTAAACCAGACAGGCATTGAACCTCTCCAGGCAGGGTTTTGTAGGCAGACTTATTTTTATGTTGCAAAGAGCCTACTGAACCCCCGACCACTTACTGCAGGGTTTCCCCCTTCTCACTCTTGGACATGGCTGTCCTCTTTATAGCTCTACGCACTAACCGAATTCCCCTTGCTTACCTGCCTCAGTATTTATCATATCAGACCCCCTGTGGCATTCAAACACCTGACTGGAGATGCCTCAGCAGCAAAATTCTGTGGGGAGATGATCTGCTACACAGTAGTAAGTGATTACAAACAGGCACCAAAAACTCCCAGGTAAGCCGCAGGAGCAGATAGAGATGTTTTCATGAAGCTAGCTAAGCAGAAGGAAGGATATTATCTATCTATTATCAGCAGACCTAGTCAAACAGACCTCAGAAATCTATTATAGTGAAACATTTTCCTTCTGATTATTTCACTTTTGATCATGGGATACAAAATTTTAAACTAAACAGAAGTCAAAATTTGTATGGCAGTGTAACCATTGGCTCCCACCACAATGCCCACATTCCCATGAAGGTTTTCACAGAAGTGCAAAACCAGCTTAGAGCTAGACACCAAATTAAAAGCTAAGTTTCCTTGATTTCTTCCTCACCCAAGACCCTCCTCCCTCCCCCATGCCCTGTAACACCTATGGTCTTTTTTTTTTTATAAGGGTTGAATACTCCTTTGGCCACTTGTTGGATGTCAGAGGGGTTTATTTTTCCCAAAATCAAAGCTGACCCCTTCTGCTCTGTATCAGGCGAGAAGTCCTTGTGTTTGTTGAGAGGAGCTGTTACAAGTTAGCTTGTAGCAGAAGGTACCACACAAATCAGCAGGGGAGTATAACTTATAACATGTACCATGAACACCCCAAACATCTCTGAACAGATGAGCTATTGAGAAGTTGCTTCTTTAATTTCGTCAGTGTTTTTGGAAGTTGAGCAAGATCCTGTGAATCAGGTATTCTCTCCTCATAGTAAAAAGGACCACATGAAAGACTTTACATATTCTCTTTGCAGTCCTTTGAGATCTGGGAAGAAAAACAGAAAATGATCGATTTGGTTCCACTTTAATCCTTTAAGCAGCACTAAAGGGACCTCCAAGCAGACAAATATTTTCTTGTAACACTCCTGAAGGGCCTACACCATTTTGAAGAGGAAAAAGAGAAAAGTGCTGTCTTTGGCAATGACTGTGAAGGGGTTGTGACATCCTCAGCACGTCTCTCTGACATAGAGCCAAGAGGTTTAGCGGGGACAAAATGGAGGAGGGCAGCGGGGACAAGCAGAGTGCAGGGGCTCTGCCAGGAAGAAAGAACTGAAGAGGCTTTAACATGCTGCTCTCGAGCAGTGTTTTGCAAAGGTCCTATCTTCTAATCCCATCTTCTGATGAGACTGCGGTATAAGAACGGGAGAACAACCAAAGAACAGACCTCAAAGACGAGATAAATACCCTCCCCTCCCCACCACCAGCAGCACACATCCTTGACAAAGTGCAGGGGGGCAGCTGAGAGGTCCCATACTGGCAGCATGTCCTCCCTGCAGAGCTGCTCTGCAAAGCCCTCCTGCCCACAAGGCCACCCTGCAATAGCTGTCTCGGCACACTGCATGCTGTCCCCTTGTGCACATCTGGCTCCAGCTGGGGACCCCTCCCCATGGGATTTCTACCAGGGGTGACAGCACATCCATGAAGGTGACCACCACCTTCCAGGAGAGCTCACCGAGGCCAATAAAAAGCACCTCGCTGGCTCCTCTCCACCTTTCCTTCCTCCGTGGAGCCAATTCTGCTCCTCCAGAAGTCACCGGCTGCTCTGAGCACACCACGAGCTGCTCAGAACAATTTCTGGCCCCTCTCTGAGTCTTTGGAAAGTACCTGCTGTATCACTGGCTGTTTCTGCAAATAGATCTATACCAAGTCACGTGGCTTTCCTTACTTGGCTTCAGGTCTTTCTGCCAACACGACAAATTTGGGCTCCCATCTCAAAGGTGAAGGCAGATGAGATTTGTCCACCCTGTCATAGCAGGAGTTCAGTTATTCCTCAGCAGACATAGTACAAGGAAAGAGAAAGAGCGTGCAGTTGTCCAAACGCAAGGATTCTGCAGACCCTGCACACAGGATGAAACACTCCTGCAAGACATTACCCTGTGACAGCTTGGGCAAAGCTCTGTCACAATATCACCCAGCTAATACCAGAGTGAAAGGAAAGCTGCTTACGCCAGCATTGATCCACGACCATGAAGGGGCACAGCACGCTGCTGCCTGTGATCAGGAGGGTAGCCAGCACATTTTGCCCGAATGTGCCCCCTTCCAACCCAAAGGAAAGAAACCTGCTGTTTCATTACTGCCTATTAGTAATGACGAGCGTTGGGCACAGTGAGTTTTTCACCTTTGTGCTACATTGCAAGCATTAACATTGGTGAGACTCCTATCTGATAACTGCAGTCCGTTTACCAGCTGTTTGATACATGTGGAACCAACGAAGAAAAGTAAAGCAACATGTGCAATGCTCCTGATGAACGATCTCTTTGAACCCAGGAGCTCTGGCTGGCTGGAACTTAGACCCTGCTCACCAAAATCCATCCAGATATAGCACTCAATAGATGTTGCTGCCATGGCCCATGCCCTCCCCTCCCTTCCATGCCTCAACTCATTTCAGACAGTTTCCCTCATCCCCATCTAAAAATAGAATTTTTTCTACATACCTGGTTGCAGGACATTTGTTTGATTTTTTTTTTTTTCTTTTGGCACCCCCCCCAAAACCCAGGACCGTGCCTGAGAAACCAGGTTTCCAGCATGGTGCTGCAGAGACCAGAGGATTTCAGGGTTGTTCCTCAAGCCTCTGTTATTAGTGAGATTTGGGAGGTGGGGCCGTATCACTTTGGGCTGAGAATACAAAGCCAGAAATGAAAGAGCAAAGAGCAGCTTGTGCGAGAGGCCTTTCATTCAAAAGGGAGGAGTAAGCCCCAGTGAATGCCTTCAGCATATCATCGATGCAAAATCCTGAGGCCACCAATTAGCCTGGGCATGGGGAGAGGGGCAAGCAGAGCAGGCAGGACCGTAGTCCTGTGCACCAGCAGGTGCATTCCAAACAGCCCCAAAAGAGGAGAGCTCCTGGGTAAAACACAGCCTAATGACCATTATTTCCAAGAACACAAGTAACATATCTGTAAACATCACTCCCCCAACCAGGCATTAGCTGAAGAAAAAGCAGCTTTGGAGAGAGACTCTAATTACATAGCTCTCAACAGCTGGACTTTGATCATAATTACAGTGCCTTCTTCATCTTACATTAGTGACTTTCAACAGCAGCTAGGTGGGCACTTCTTGGAAGGTGGAAATCCCACTCATTTCAGATAGCTCATTTTATGACTCAGAGCTAGCCTCGGTTTTCTGCAGCACAGGATGAGCTGCCACGGTACCATCCAAACAAGTAATTCATGGGGGTTAGCGACTTGGCACTTCAATGCAGGTGCTTCTGTCCTTACAGCAGCACCTTCCCTTGCCCAGGAGCCAGAGCACTGAGACTGCTTTATCACTGATTTCAAGCGTTTCATGCAAATCCCTTCCATAAAGAAAGCAGAAGTAGAAAAACTTTGAGGTTTTCGCTCAACTCTGTTATTGCTGAATTTTAACATCTCTTAGCTCTTTCTGTTTAAGAAGAAGAAAGATGAGCACACGCAGGATATACCTTTCCAACCTCACTTCAGACATTCACATGCTACATTTGCATCCCTGACTTCTGCACAGGGATGTACGTCCCTGTCAGTGCCCCGTGCCCCTCTGCCCCTCTCTCAGCTGGGCTGCAGCTCCAGCACTGAACTCCAGTGTCCACAGCAAAAAGTGGGGCTGTGAAGGAGGACACTGCTGTCCTGTGCCCCAGCTGAGTCGTCTGTACTTTTGTGTGATGCAGGGGGTGCTTTGCTTTGATATCCACAAGAAATAAGTAGCCTAAACAAGAAAGGTGGCCTGTTGAGACAGAGGCTGGAGTGACCTAAACAAAACCAGACAGCACTGGGAGTCTGGGCACCCGGCTATTTTTCCTCATCTGTGGCACTGAATTACTGCATGGGTTTGAATATACCATAGCAGCAGCACATAGTTTCACTGCCGTGAAATGACAGGCAGTAGTATACAAGCATTATAATGGCATATTAGTTAACACTCCCAAGTGTGATCTGTGTTCACCTCTTGACAGAGGAAATGTTTTAGCTGGCTCCCGCATTGTCTGCCTGCTGGACACCCCCAAAGTGAAGAGATTAATAGATGAAGCAACGGCAGAGGGTAAATCCAAGCCACAAATCTTAGAGCTAACTGGGATTTATAATTGCTTCCCCCTCCACGCTGACCTACAGGGAAATCTGTGTCACACACACACACCCACTCACCCCCACTCCATTTTAACAGGGCTTCAAACACTTTTCACTATTGTTATTTTGCCAGCATGCCTCAGCTCAACGTTATCACTTTGTTGTTTAGATTGTTACTAGATATAATTTTAAAGTTGCAGAGAAGAACACTGGTTTATGCTAAAGAAAACACTTTGACCACATCAAAGCAAAAGTGTTTCAAACTGTGTAAAATAAATGTAATTATGAAACTATTCAATTTTGTTAAATCAGTCACACAAATGTCACCCAGCACATCATGAATATCCAATCAATGGAGCTTAAAGCTGAAGACCACCTATGTCTTCAGACTGAGAAAAGTATCTCTGGGACCAGCTTTTAGCTGATTTTGAGCTGTAGCAGAGCACAGCCACTAGTAACTGGACAAATGCCACTCTCAGCTCATGTAAACAGACGTGCATAGCAGCTGAGACACATTATTACTCTAAGCTACATCTCGACCAGGTTTTGACTGAGGGGTGTCACAAACTCTATCTGCCCCAAGCTGTCCCGAGGCTTCCCACACTGCCATGGTCACTTAAAAACTGAGCACACTGCTAAGGCATGTGGCAAGGAACAGCATTTCTAGTGAAAGGCCTGACTTGCTGGAGGATGCAGATTTGAAGGCAGAAAGGCCCATTTAAAAAGCTCTACAGAATACAGCCAAGGGAATTTTTTTTCTTTAATTCCTGCTCCAGCTGGGGTTTTTTGCCTGAGCCACAGCACCAATTTTATGAACCTGTTCTTTGACATGGGATGGGGTGTGACTGGCAAGAGTTCACAGGGGCTGGAGAGCTGTCCCAGAGCTTAGGTACGCTTCCCAGCGCATCTTTACGCTTTCCAGTTTGATTATTTTTTTTAATTTTCTATTTGGGAATTTGCCTGGCTGTGGCTTCCAGCCACTGAAACTTATTTGTCTGCTAAAGACCCTACCGCTGTCAGCCCGAATCCACCTTCCCGGGCGGGCACCGCTCTTGTACTGCTCTTCTCCTGGACACACGTACATCCCTGCCAGGGTCGGCGGGGCTGGGTGGATTTGCAGGAGATCAGAGTATGGCTGCGTGTGCCCAGCCAGCCCTGGGGCTCATGTTGTGGAAGGTCTCGCTGGGGAAACCAATACCCCCAGCTTCATTCCATATTCCTCTGCCACGGCAGCGCAGCCAAGGACCGTGCGCTATTTCCCAGCTCCCCTTCTCTCCTTCCCCTCCGCTGGCCCCAAACGCAGCCCCTCGTCGCTGCCAGGTCTCCACAGTCCTCCCCAGGATCTTCGCACAGTGGTGGCACGGAGCACCCAGCAGATTAAGGGGGGATAACCCCCCCCCCCCAAACATTGCAACAAATCATGGTAGTGGGGAAAAAAAAAAAAAAAGAAGAGATCACAAAGCTGCCTGTAATGCCGTGGGCTGGGTGACAGCGGCCAAGCCCTTTCTTCAACACGCAGCTATGCAACACAAGCAGCCTTCCCCAGCACCCTGCAGAGGATGCAGGGTTAATAGTTAACCCTTCCGGGGACCGAATGCCTTTGTGAGACAACAGCCAGGGCTTTTTCAAAACACAGCCAGAAACTAGCCTTAAAGTAGCTCGACAAGTGACTGTGCTCGGAGGATTTCACCTCTCCGAACTTTACGACTGGAAAAATACCATCTACATGTCATTTACATGCTTAAATATAGTATCTTCTATTGGGAGAAACAAACAAACTGACAATGTGATACTGTGATACCTCGTGCGGACATGCTCTTTTATCTGCTGGAAAGTTATAAAACTCAGTGTAACAACAAAGCTAAAATAAGAGTGGTTGTCAGGCTCTGAGGTTGGCTGTTAGACAGAATGAAAAAAATATTCTTGGAAAAGTGCTCTCTCTTAGAAGGCAGTTTTTTTTCTTCTCTGAATCTTTTAAATTATTTATTTGTCCTTTAAATTCCAAGATCTCAGAGCTTAATAGTTAAGCTCATATTCTTTCCAGGAGCTTTTTCATTTAAAGGAACAAATAAACACACTATAGAAAGTTAAAGCAATTCCTGCACTACCCAAAGCACAGAGTAACCTTCTGCTCAAAAACACAGGGAAAAGATACTATCAGTTTTCATGTTATTTATCAATTTTTTTTTTCTCTAATGCCAGAGAGGAAAAGGGAGATATCTTAAACGGATGCCTATAATTAAACAGTAACCTGTTAGAAAGCCAAAAATAATAATAAGCTCCACTGAGCATGAAGAGAGCGGCACATTTTTTCCGCGTGCAGCCCAGTTGCCACCGGACAATAGCAGAAAAGTTAACAATTACACAAGACACTCAGATCAAACCTGCGATAGGACAGAGTTACGTCACGCTCAGAGACTCACCGCTGGATGCAGGGATCAGGGTAGTACTGCAAGGTGGTGAAAGGTGCTGGTTCAAAATTCATTTCCTTCGAGCCCCTCTTTGGGTACAAACCAAAATAAAATAAATAAATAGATATAAAGCCAGCAGGCTAAAAGCAATAATGTCAAGTGGTACACGAGGTACAACTTTAGAGATTTATTTTACACTTGCGAATGGGTGGGATCTCCCAGGGACTTGGCCAATGGGATTCATCAAGTGACCTGAGCATCACCACCAGTCCCTCCTCGCCAGCTGGGCATCTTCTGCATGGATATTTTCCCCTCCTCTCAACATCCTTAATAAACTTTGGTGTACGCCAGCCACACTTGTTGTTGGGAGCTCATCTGGGGCATCTCTGAACTTCTGATCTCGCCCGTCATTGGTTGCCTTCCTGCCTGACTTCACAGTTTAATTTTGGCAGCTCTTGCAATTTTGCAAACTGCTGTGGCCGCTGGTCATCCTCGTCTCCAGATGGCCAGAGTTTCCTCTGCTGGGTGCAGCGTCCGTGCTGAATTTTGTCATGCTTTAAAAGCCTTCCTTGTCAACTCTGTGGCTAGTACCTGTGTAAAGTTGCCTGGGGAAATTTTCAGTCTCTCTCGCGCCACAGTTCAAACAGTCTGTTGTGGTCACAGTTTCAAAAGCTGAATGACAAAATATGGGGAAATTCCTCAATTAAAATTAACTCTGAACTTTTGCTCCTCTGCCTCCCCTTCCTGCCCCCCCCCCCCCCAAAGAAAACTATCAGATGTAATTGTTAATGTTTTCCTCTATATCTTTTGGTCTTTTTTTTTTTTTCCAAAAGAATTGAGATTATATAGAAATCTTTCATTGTTTTGGTGTTCTGTAAATAATATATACATTTTCCACATGAAAAACTCCAATATTTTCAAATATCTTGAGGAGAAAATAAAAGTGAGAAAAGAAAATACAAATCATATCTTAATCGTATCTTTTTCAGGCCACTAAAGCTTAAAAAAACAAGAGTGAAGTCCACCAAAACAAACTACCGAAGATGAAAAGCAGATTTGATTTTCCTGAAGGAAAATAAAAGCCAGGAAGGAAGGCATCCTCCCCTCCCCCTTCTTTTTTTTTTTTTTTTTTTTTTTTTTTTTTTTTGAGTCACACAGAAAATCATTCAGGAAAGCAACCTGTTTTGTCCCCCTGTTTTCCCCCACCCCACAGCTCATCCAAATAGTACAGGCTGTAAACCTATCCTGGTTTTGTGGTTTTGGAGAATGAATGAAATATGAATCAGGAGCTAAATTAAAATGGATTCCAGCAGGAAAAAATAGCGTCCATGTATCTATGCACCAGTGGGATTGCATCTTCAAGTGGACGTATATGTTTGCGTGTATGAAGAGAGGGGAAGAGGCTGCCCTATAGCTCACTTATAGTGCATCTTTTGTGCTGATGTCAGCACAAATGTCAACCTCCCTAGCAAAAGCCGGGAGCCCTCTGAGACAGCAGTGACTGCCTCTTATTTTTCCCCTCTGTGTTTTCCTTGTAGGAAATTTTGGTTCGAAGAATGTCATGTGGAAACATTTTCTTTGCTGCCTGTGCCAGGGTGGCAGGGGAGCTATTTCAGACTTGACATTCTCCACCCACACTCAGCCTGATAGTTCCTAACATCTGTGAATTGTGAATCCTGTAAACTCGCAGGGCTGATCCCTGGCCAAGTCCAAGCAGCTTTAGATACGATAAGTGGCATTTGCCAAGGAAGAGAGGCTGGAAGTGAAGGATGTGTTTATTAACTGAAGTTAAGGGCTCCCTCCCTGCTGGACACTGCTTCCCCTGCCTGGCCTGCGGAGGAGCAGTAATGCAAAACACCTTTCTTCTCTTAGGCTGAGCCCTGGAGTAAACACCAAGCCTCGTAGCCTGCATCATTGGCAAAGAAGCGTGGAAACATCCCAGCCAGGCTCTGCTGGGGAGGGGAGAGGGGAAATCACACCAGGGCTTGTGTACACACGATGCAGCCCAGGGAGCATGGCTGCAGAAAGGCTGCATCCCCTTCTGCAGCTGAGATCAGGGCTGTGCAGCCACCTCTCCCGAGGCGGCAAATACCTCCAGGGAATGGGCAAGGAGGGCCAGGGGCCAGCACAAAATTGTGGTCCACACTGCTAGCCTGGCTAGGGTCCAGGCTTTGAGCATCCACCCTTTACCAAAGACACAGAGGGCAAGTCCTCTCCCTGCGCAAACCATTTGAGCAAGAGCTTGGGTTCATGCTCTCTCGCTCCAGGACTCAGTTTCAATCTGCACCTGTGGGTGTGAGTATGGATAACCAGCCTGGCTGGGGAGGTATACGCAGGCACCAGGCTGCTGGGCTGTGGGTGCACTGCTGAGACCTCATGCTTGCTCCTAGAGGCACACCAGAAGCTTGTTGGATTTCCTCTACCATGCCTGTGGTGGGACTAGTTGTTACCTCTGTAGGCCTGGCTTCATGAAAGAGCAGCCATACGTTGTGTTCTCTCCCAACAGCCTGGAAGAGTTTGTCTTTCCTGATAGATTTCAGCCTAAAAGGCATAAACCTCATGCAAAAGAAATGCTGTGTGAAAACAGCTGTTCTTGTGAATCCTGCTCTACCTAGTTCTCCATGGGAGCTGGAGAAGAGTCTTTCCCAGCATGGCCTGGGTGCCAGGGCCAACTCATTGGGAGCAGGGGAATGCTGGACAATTCCCACCCGGAGACTCACGCTCACTCTCCTGGTTTTGGCCAGTCTCCTCACCTGGCATATGCCCAGATAATGCTGTATGGCCAGACCACGCATCCCAAGAGCTTTGTGAAGTGCAATAGGCAGCTCCTGGAATTGATGCTGCTGGGCTGGCCTCTGCCTCCAAGGGTGAACCCAACCTCTGGTTTTAGGCTACCTTAACTCTGCACAGCAGAGTACCCCTTGGTACCTCAGACACATTAAATATAAGTCTGTTACAGCCCAAACTACCAATCCTGTGATAGCTGCTTTTAGTGCTGAACACATCTAAACAGCACTGCAGTCAAGAAGAGGTAGTTAGTCTCCAGCTCGCAACTCACACCAAAAGAATAACTTCTCCTGAAAAACCATAATTAAATTAAAAAAGAAGCACCACATAATTATAATAAGAAGTAGTTGCTTGGAGCAGGGCTCTCTTCTCACTCACAAGGCACCAATGGGAGGGGGTGTCTAGCAAGGACATTTCCATAAAAACTTCAAAAGGGGCCACCAACTGCCCAAGGTCCTTACCAGCCCTCGTGCCTGGGGCTGGGCAAGTGCAAATCACTCATGGTTTGGCTGGTTTTAGCAGCGCGTACAGCACCTGGCTGCTTTTCCCAGAGCGCTGGACATTTTCAGCCTCCCACAGAGATCTGGACATGTTCTGAAGAAGCTCAGAAGTTCTATCTTTTGCTTTTCCCAGCTGGAAAACGAAGCCGTGGAAACCCACTGATGATAGTGCACAAAAACCACCTGCAAAAGCCAGCAAGTCTCCTGATTTCTCTCCCCCAGCCCCAGCTTCCTTCCTCTCCCCTGCTCACAGCCAACATGTAGCTGTGGGTTGATTCACCATGAATTTAGGTAGAGATATCTACCATTGCAGTTAGACTGCGTCAAAATCCTCTCAGCTGCAAGGCGCTCCTTTGCATAGCACAGTCTGCAGTGGAAACACAAGCCACAGGGTGTGTGCATGTGTGAATTGCCAGTACCCCATGCATAGCTGGGAGGCTCTCAAGGCTCAATGGTATTTGGCCAACCTCATTTGCACTGCCTTAAAGAAAAGCTACTAGGAGATTGAGCCGGAGACACCCAAGAGCTGAAGATTTCAGAGGGGGTCTGAGCGGGTACGGTACATGAGAGCTAGCAAACTTCATCACAGCAGCCTGGGAGCACAGGCAAGGGCGAGCTTCTCGCAGTAGCAGACCTCAAAGGTAGTCAGCTCAAGAGGAAAAGGGGCTTGTGATATCCTCAGTGTTCACAACCCTTCCTAGGAGGTTTCGTTGCTGGTAGCGAGGGTGATGCTAATCTAACGGCAGCAGGCACGTGTCCTGCAGAAGCAGGGCGGAAGCCGGGGTGTCAGGGATCTGTCTGGCTAGCGGATTTACAGCCGAGCCTCTAGTGCTTGTGGTAAGCAGGCAGCACGGGGCTATGCGGAGGAAGCATGTGTGTAGGTGGGCAAGAATGCAGGGCATCGCTCCGCCACTGCTGCTTTCGCGTCTGGGAGAGAAAAACAGCCAGAGAAACAGCTGTGGACTATTCTCCCATTACCCCTCCATGCACCCTCTCTCTACGGCTTCGATTTAAGCTGTCATTGAAACAACCACAAGATTATGTTTTAGTGGAGGCAAACATTTATATCCTCAGGAGGAGGCTACTGGGGATTTATAATGGTCTCACCACCACCACGCAAACTCAGTGTCAGGATGCCTGTGTGCCGGCCCCAGTCCTGTACAAGGATGAAAGGGAGAGACACAGTTTCTGGACATCTCTGTGGCTCCAGTCCTGATCTATGGGTCTGGGACCTCTGAACGGCTTGGAGCTAAGGAAGACAGGGAAGGGGAGATGCCAGCTTTGCTCTGAGCTACCTTTGCAACTGCTGGCTTCAGGATTTGCCTGCAATCAGCCCCACCCTTTACAGCAGGGGATGAAACACTTCATTCACAGCTTGGGGTTTCCAGGGGAGTGGTTGTGGTCGTTTTGTTTTTTTGTTTTGGTTTGGTTTTTTAAAGTTAAAATGAATTTCTTTCAAGAGCAAGAAGTCTGTGGGATATTTGGGGATTTTTTGTTAGAAAAGTTGAAGAGAGGGAAATAATTCCCTCCCACCAGCGATAAAATGTCTTTAGCTTGGCTATCCAAGAGAACAGAAATACACAATGTCAGTGTCCCTTTTGAGCACATTTTCCAATTTCAGCTAAATATTACAGATACTACTTTAAAGGTCTAAGATACTAAGATCTTAGGAATTTCGTGAACAGAAGCAAGCAGAGGAAAGACAACTTTTCAGTAACTCCAGTGAAGGGAAAGAGACAACAGGAGCATGACCCTCACAGACTTTGGAGGATCTGCCCAAATGCTGCGATGGTGAGAAAAGCTTCCCTAACAATTCATGTTTTTCCTCCAGCCAATCTCTGATCCTACTGCTCCAGAAGCGTCACATTTCTGGCTTTTGGCTCATACAAGCCTTCCCCCCAACCCTCCATACTGAGAAACAAGGGACAGGGAGAACAGCAAACATAAAATAAATAAGTAAAAATACTGCAATTCTACACACAAGACTTCCCCATGCTCCCAGCACCTTTTGTGCCTAGTGCAAACATAAACCAGTAAAAAAAGGGTACTCATGCCCCAGACCTTCCATGCTGGCACTGCTCTGCACGAGGAGCCCGGAGCTGCTGGTGGGGACATGAGGGGCTGAGCCCTGACAGCAGCTCCAGGACTGTGTTGTGTGGATGCAGCTGAAGCGTCTGCAGTCCAGGGCATGCTTGGTCACCAATGGCCAAGTCTGGGCCCAGGACTGGTGACAACTCAGTAAGTGAGCACTCCAGCACAACCCTAGGCACATCTGAAAAGAAGCTGACAAAGGTGTCTTAATGTCCCGCTCCCCACATGCTCCTCCTCCAGCTAAATCTGAACGTATCAATGCTAACAACCGTGGATTTTAAAATACATGCCAGCTTCAAGCTGCTTTCTGCGTGTGATACCACACACCTGGAGCTCTGCGCTCTCCTCATGGTGGCCATCAACTGTTATGTAGAGCTAGAAAGAAACAAAGGAGATGGCACTGTTCCGGCCCTGCTCAACAGGACAATGTGAACTACTTTCAGAGCTGTCTGGTTGCCTTTGGCGTCTCCTCTGTCACATCTGTAGTGTCAGACCATCATCCACCTGCAGTGAAGGACAGTATAGCTTGGTGTTTTCCTTTGCAGGGACAACAAATGGTTTCACGAGGCAAAAACCGCTTCTTGAGCATTTGTCCCCAGGATCTTGTCTCAGCAGGGACTCAGATGACAGGGACTGTAAGACTGACTACCCCACAGTGGAAAAGCTGAAGTCTTCCATTTTTTCCCCCCTCACCATCACCTACTTTGTAGTCATTGTCTGTCAGGACATGCCATAGTCATCTGCTTGAGCAACCCTGAAACTATTAATACTTCCAAGTCACCCAAACCAGCTACAACAGGAGCTTCCCACTGCTTCCCTTTCCACTCCAACCCCACAGCTTCCAGCAAAGCCATTTTTAGTCTTCTCCAGTTGTCCCAAATGTTTATGGAAACTTCCAGCTCCCACAGGACAGTTAGTGGCTTCCCTTGTTTGCTCCAGGCTTTCCCATCTCCCAGGTCCCAGGGCAGAGACTGGTGCTAGGTGCAAGCCCAGAGCACCCGTCTCAGCAGGCTAATTGGGACTGTGCTCTGGGCCTCCCACAAGTGCCATCTCTGCATGTTTCCTTGAGATCACTCTGAGCCAAAGAACCTGCCTGAGGCTGGCTTCAGCCTTTATATCTCACTGACCACCCATGAAGATCCTCAGAGATGTAGTTTACTACATGACAGTCTGGCGGTAAAACCTCAGTGCAGCTATGGATGTTCCCTCTTCCTGAGACATTCCCACCACTGAGGGCCACATCGGGTCTTTTTTTTTGTAGAAGTGTGGGCAGTGGGAAGGTTTGCCCCTTGTTTTCACATAGCCAGGAGGAGATGGTATGAAAGCAGGCTTGAAGCTCAACATGCATTTTGGAAGTTGCAGTCTCCATTTTCTTGCCACTGAGGAGTCAAACAAAACTAACTGTAAGGGTAATACCATTAGTGAAGAGCAAATATGAACACTGAAGGGATTTCTCTTAGCTGTTACTAAACACCAGCGCTCTTCTCTCTATGAAGAGAGAGCAAAAGGGACCAGGTCTGAGACCAACACCAGGACACCAACATCCCAAGCTGGAATTTTACTCTGTCTCCCTGGCATGCCACAGAAAGGAAAAACCCAAGCCTTACAGTATTCATGCACATGTGAAAAAAGATAAGACACAGAGAGCAATGACTATAGTGAGAAACCAGAAACAAGGCCAAAAGGAGGCTCCCCTCCCACAGTCAGCTCCCGAGCAGTGCTCCAGTCCCAAGAGAGCCTGCCCTGTCCTCGAGAGTTGGCAGGACACCATGCAACTCCCACAGGAAACTCCCGCCACCCGAGGCAGGGAGGGAGAGACGGACCTGCCGGGCAGAGGGAATTCCCCTCCCTGACATCAGTGCAGCTGTGCCACTGTCTCCGGGCGTTCCCGAGACATAGCGGGGCCACAGCCTGGGCTAAAGCTGGGCTGGAGGCTGGAGCACCCCAGGACAGGTGGCAACACCCTGCCGTGGGGTCAGGATTGCATATCAAAGGGGTGGCAGGAGCTGTGTAGGTGGAAGGCTTGGCCTCCCCGTACAGCTGCCATGAGACATGTCTGGCATTCTGGCAAGAACCACGCCACAAATACACATGGTGTCATCACACCCTGCGGGGTCAAGCCCAGGTTGGGGACAGAAACCCCAGTGACCACATCCTTATGGGTGAAAGCCTGCTCCAGCTCTGCTGTGCGGTGGGGTGGGTGGCAGAAGAGGGCAGGACCAGGAACTCCCTGCATTTTCCCTTCAGTTTTCTAGCACACGCTAACACTTATCCACTCACCCCAGAACCATCACAGAGTTTTCACACGTTCTGCTCCCATCTCCCAGGCTTTCACATCAGAAGCCCCAGAGGTTGGTGCATGGTCATCGAAGATATCAGCTTCTGAAGTGCTGGTGACAGCCAGCAGCACCAGACAAGAAGCAAACGAAAGAAGAGGTTTGCTCTACATGAAGCAAGATGACAGCTTTCAGCAAGTTGTCTGCATGGAGAGATTCACTCGGAGAGAAAGTCACTAGCAAGGATGGTATTCACTGTCAGTCTCCATGGAGGACACAGAAATGCAGTAGACTGAATACTGCTGCATGGCTCGTCTTTCACTCCTTCTAACTTTTCCTTGTGAGTCAGAGATAAGCTGAATTGTAGCAACGTCTTGTTGCTGCTGTCATCCCCTGCTGTTTTCCACCTCTTGCATACTCCACACAAGCAGAAACCTCTCTGTCCTTTTGGCAGCTTCAGAAAATAAATCCTCCATGCAAAAGCATTGGTCTTGAAAGAATTTCGCATTTCCAAACAGGATACAACAAAAACTCACTGCTTGGCTGGCACGGCTCTAGTTCCCAGCATTAAGGCTATGTCTCTCCTGCAGTCCAAGGTGCAAGCACAGCTCCTGCAGGCATACCCAAGCTAATGGGATTAAAGCCAGTTCAAGAACCAGTAGCAATTAAAACAAAAATCCCCAAAGTATTAACCACTAGTGATGGAAGCCCTGGTTGCAAACCTGCACATCCTCTGCTGAAGCCTGCACTTCCACACCTCCCCAGCCAGCAGTACCCAGTTCACCCAGATTACCATTAACATGGGTGTGTTCACACAGGTAATAATTGTCCTCCTGACTGTGCTGGAGATACAGCCTGAGAACACCTGCATTTAGGGGCACCAGCCTCCTTTTCCAGGCTTACGGCTTGAAAAACAGTAAGAACAGGACATGCTCAGCTCTGCTAGTCAGTCCATCCTCCTCAGGATGGAGCACAAAATCCACTTAGTCAGTGACAGCAAAGTATGTGGGCATAAAGCAAGGGTTTGGTGCCACTTAAGTAACATGTGAAAGTTAATAAAGCCTTTCCCCCCTCTCCCAGAGCAAAGCTCAGGAAAGCTGAAGAGCCAGTGTTTCATGTCTTTATGGAGAAGATAATGAATTAAGGAGAGTCTCTTGCATTACCCCCATACTCGCACTTTGATGTTAATAGCCCATATAGGCACCCTTGAAAAAACCCAAACCCTCATACGCGACGATCAAAACTTCGCACCTCACTTTTTCCAAAGTGAAACAATTTATGCTGTGACTCAACCTAAGCACGTCATAGGTTGTAACCTTGAAGCAGGCAAAAGATTAACCCTCTGTCCCAAGCTCTCAACTCAGCCTTCAGCTTTTCAAGCCAGGGTAATTTCCCTATTGCTATGGGACAGCAGAAGCCAGCATTGCTCTTCACTAGGAAGCGGACCTGCCAGAAGCGACACGCCAGCTAAACGAGAGGTACCTAACACGCAGGTGACCCTAGGTTTTTAGAAACCCAGTCCCTCCTTTGGGGGATCAAACCTCCCCCGAGCAGCAGTGCTGGTACCGAGCTGCCGCACACAGCGGGCGGACTGACAACCAAGAGCTGATTTCCAAGAATCAACCTCTAGCGATGTAACATGTGTCGAGGCAGCGCGCATCTGCCGCACAGAAAAGCGAGTTATTGGGAGCGCGTAACAGTGCCACCTGGTGACACTGGTGACAGCCCTGCGCTCACGGGCAGCCGCCCAGACCGCCGGGCGCTCCTGGGAGCGGCTCCCGGGGGGTCTCAACGGACGCTTCGTCGCAAAGTCGCGCTGCTGGGCGCTGCTGCTGTCGTCTCCTGGGGTGGCAGGTCAGGAACACTCGCTTTGGGAGTAAGGATAAGGGTGAGAGGAGTTGGGTTTGGGTTTTGGGGTTTTTTTTTGTTTGTTTGGGGTTTTTTTCCTGCCTACCAACTTTCCTGAAAAGTCTTGCAAGCATGAGTTTTAGTGGAGCTGAGCTAGGTCCCTCCATTCCCCATCCTACTACCATCCCTCAAAAGGCTGAGTGAGCCAAATCCTGCCTTTCACGGTGTCTCTGCAGCCCCCTGACTTTCCATACCCTTTTGCAGGGACTGTTCCAGATTCACTTAGAGACCGTGGTCTCTGTGGGTGTGAAAGCAGAGGTCAGCTCTGTCTTGCAGAGGTGCACTAGCCCTAGACAATAAGGGTATTTTAGCCCCTAGGCCCATATTTGAGACAAATGCAGAGCTGGGAAGCGTTCCTGCATTTTTTTTTTTTTTTTTTTTTTTTTTTAAAGTCAACCTTCTTAAAGGTAGGGCTCCAAAGCATGGTACAAGTTGCTCAAACAGCATCAATTCAGAAACCTTAACACTGCCTGCCTCCTGCTCAAGGATTCCCGGGTAGCATCCACAGTCTGCATCAACTCTGCTAAAAGTAGCAACTTCTGCAAATCCTGTGGACCCCACCTACCATACACACAACTCCTGCACCCCAATCTTCTGCAGCTTAAGACAGCACCAGAGGGACAAGCAAAACGTGTGGGATGCTGTCACACATTAGCCATGGAGCAGTTATGGGCTGCCTGCATGCCTATAATCCACAATAAGTATCAGGTAATTGGCGTTCCTTTCATGCTCACTATGCAAGAGGTGCCACCCAAGTCGTTCTGGGACAGGTCCTGGATGAGCAGGGGCCACCCAAGGCTGATCTCAGCTTTGAGAAAAAACCTGTCACTTAACACAGCTCTTTCCAGCCTGCTGGAAGGGAAGGAGGGAACACCTCCAAAACCTCTCAGGCACCTGTAGCCCTGGCAACTGCATCACTAATCTACTAATGGATGTCCCAATATCCTAAGTAAATACATGTGGATCGTTTCAGTAAGTCATCTGAGAAGACAGGGAAGGGGAATGCTCATAATAGCATTTTCTCTTGTGTCTTCTCAGTCTCCAGGAATGGTCTAGAGCTGTGCTTGTTCTCCTTCTGGGAGAGCTGGCATCTGATACCTTTGGCAGGTTGTATTACAGGCATCCCTCTGCTCTAAATACAAGTAGAAAAAAACCCAAACCAAAACATAAAAAACATTTCCACAGTCTGCAAAGCTCACAGTAAGAGCTCTCCATGTTTCTTTGCCTGATGCTAACTCCTAGCCCTATCTCCTGTCTCCCAGGAAATGAGAAGCTTATTCAATTGCTTCCAGTTCTAATGTCGCGAGGTCTCTAATGATCCATACTTAAAAGTGGTGTTGAATATGCATTGAATGATATTACTGATAACACCATTTAGAACAGCTTTATAAATAAAATGTGTTCCTGTCTAAGAGCACCTAATAAATGCCTCTTTCCAAATAACTTATCCTAAAGCATTAGCAATCAATTACTAGGCAGACAGGCTTTAAGAGTCTCTTCTAAAACAGATTGCAACATGTAGCTTTTGTGTTGTTAAAACAATTCACATGCCTTTTTCACACATGATTTCAAGTTACTAAGGTAAGCAAGACCACACAATATAACTTAATACATAGCAATCAAAAATTTCCACACAATCCTTTAATATAGAGCCATGTCCCTATGTAATAAGTGATGCAACAGACTTTCCCTGAAGTCTCAATTCCTGCAATTGAAGTTTAAGCCCAGCAAAGAAAGAATTAAAATTCTTTGGTTGCCACTGAATCACTGGCTGCATTGGGTTATTTTACTGTGCATTAGACTTTAATTATAACTAAGCTCTAGCCATCTGTTCTACTCCCTAATTATAGATGCAACAAATATTTCACAACTCCAACCGTTACAGAGATCTAAGAGAGCTCAGTCTATGGTGTGCAAGGTTGGCTTCGTTAGGACCCTTTGCACTCTTTTTTAAAGCACTGGGGAAGGGGAAATAATACTCTGTACGTTAAGCTCACTGTTGTTATTAATCCTAGGAGGCCTTTGCTGCATCAGCTTTCACACCTCTTGGAAGGACTGCAAACTTCCCTCTATGAGAGGGCCGTGCTAGTGCTACCTGCTGGTGGCCTCTAACCCAGATATTGCTGGTGCCATAAGAGCTTGAGAGAGGGATGAGCAATTCAGAACACCTGCTAAAGGCTCATACCCTGAAGCATCAGCAGTTACAGCATTTGGAAAGGACTCTGGTAGATAATTTCTGGGCTTTTTTACTGCGGATGCTGAAGGTGCTTCCACCCCTAGCCGTCCACCTGGCTCCTCTTGCTGTGGTTGTTATCACGCCACACACATCCTACTAGGATGAGTCACTGCAAGTGCTTCGGCTGTATCACTTCATGGACCAGCGTCTCATCAACATGAAGAAAGGTGGGACTGTCTTTAGACATCATATTGTGAACAGCAGCAGCTGAAGACAAAGCCCCCATCCTGTCCCCTTCATGCCTGCTGCAGCAATAATTATCTCGGCATGATGGCCAAGCAGGGAGAAGGATTGGATGAAGGTGTGACAGCACCCTAACCAGCCAGAGCTATCACGCAGCACAGCTTGCTTAGTGTGAACATTGTTAACAACTCTCCCTGCAGAGCTGGGCCTGGCTGCCCTTGCCCATAGGCTGGTTGATAGCCCGAGAGGAGAAACTTGCTGCAGACTGTGGAGCCCCTCTGTCACCTTCCCAACAGCTCTGCCCGCTGTCATGAGACACAGCCGCAGCTGCCTGACTGTGCCACCACCTCCTCCCTCCCCTGTCCACAGCACTGCCCAGTCCAGAACTCCAAGCACACTTATAGCTAGCTATAGGGTGTGCTTGTGCCTACACAAACCACCTGGACAACTGCCCAGTGCTTTGTAATTACGCACACCACCACTGACCTAGGCAATCCCTTGACCGATAATAAATAGTCAGATGCCCAGTGAGCTCCAGACTGGTTATTCATCACAAAAAGCTTTTGTTTCACAGCAGCTGTCTGCAACTGCATTCATACCCAGGTGTGGAAAGGAAGGTACCTCCTTTTCAGGTACATGCCATGGGCTACTTTTTGTTTGTGTGTGTCTGGGGAAAGCATGAAGAAAGTGGGCAGGAGAAGAAAATGTTGAATTCACAGAACTGAAGTTTGAATGTTTATATTTGTTAGTGTCCCAGGAAAAATAGAGCTTTGTAGACAAAAAAGAAAGCTAAGAAAGGGTAGAGTAACCCAGAAGCACAGAGTTTTCATGGTGGGATTTCACATAGTTATATTTTAAATTATCTCATCTCCTGCATCCACAGTACATTTTCAGATGAAATCCAGTGGTTTCTCACCACAATCATATGTAAGACCCTCTTTACATTTCAGTCCATTTAGGTATATGCCCAGACTTTCACTCTGAATGTAATGTTAAAATGAATTTAAAAAAAAAAAAAAGTAATCAACCAACGCTCTTCTGCTGTGCTTTGACAAGGACCCAAAACCACCACGTTTCTTGTGGTTTTCTTCTAAAATCATTATGACAGGGTTGAGTGGAATCACGAGGCAGGTTTGCTAAGTGGTTTGGTTCTGAGAATATAATAGAGTCCAGAGTCAAAGCATTTATCTCTGACATCAGGGCGAGTGATCACAGTGTTTCTGTGGGTATTCATAACCATGTGCTTGCATGTCCTAGCCTCTGGGTGATTATATATCACACAAGGTGATAACATGCACATTAAGAATAACTCTGCAGGAGGCACCATGCATGGAAAGAAGCAACTCTCCATGATTTTCTTGAAGTTTGTCCCAGAGCTAAAGCCAGAAAGTCCTGCTCTGTCATTCTAGTTCAGCTTTAACCCATAAGGAAAGCAACAGCAGAATAATGTTAGTTGCTTCCACCTCAAGGAAGAAGCAGACTGAAGTCTAGCATTTTTCAAAGACCTCCTAAAGCTTTCCAGAGCCATATGCAGAGTTCCCTTGGTCCTCAAGCAAGTCACAGTCTTAACTTATCTCTGCAAAGGTCCTGGAAACTGGTGGCTTCCCTTTCCATCACAGACGCCTGCTTGGTTTAGACTTTGATTTTGCATTCAGTAACCATCTGAAGTGACTAGAGCCAACTCCCACAAGGGCAGCCCATGGATGAGAGTGCAACCTGAAGTTCAAAACCCAAATACAAGCAGAGGTTCAAATGGCATAAAACCAATATTAACAGGACACATGGGATCCACATCTGGGCTGAAAGTCTGTCCTTATTCAAGTCACAACAGAATTCTCACTGACTTCAGTAAGGTTTTTGCCACTGGGATATTATTTTCAGTTTAATTAACACGCTACAGCTATATCTTTCCCCTTTTGGTACTTTCCCACTTTTTGTGCCCTGGGGAGTACTCAGCAAGCAAGCAGCCTGGGGAACAGGTATGCAGAAATCCCTCTTAGCACAGGAGTCAGCATTGTGAGCAACCTTCCCTGGGCTAAGAGGCTGACATAGATATTGTGAGCAAATGCCTGTGAGGAAGCTAGATTAGGGGATCTGCCTAAGGACAATAAATAATTCAGTGGCATTTTTCAAGAGCTAAGTTAAAAGGGAAACAATCTCTTTATTGGAATGGTTCCCCCTGCCTTATGTAAAAGGATAAAAACCCGCTTACTTTTCTTCCCACCAATGATCAATTTTATTCAATATGTTTTGTTTCTGATCTCCCTTTTTGCCACCCAGTCGGTTTCTGCATCCATCCAGAACAAGCCAGATCAATACTGTAAGCACAGAGAAAGGAGGAAAGCAACACAGGGAAAGACTGCAGTCCAAATGTGAGCCATTTGCTTTGAGTCAGCGCATCAAATGTGTGTTTTTACTCACAGATGTTGTACAAATTCTGAATCAAAAGCCAGTATTTTCCCCACCCACCACTCTATATTCAGTGAACATCGCCAAGCAATAAATTCAACACGTCGCACGGGGAGATTAAATTATGCTCCCTGCATAGCAAGGACAGCTGCAGTGTACCGAGGATGCACTAACAATGTAGAATTTTATTGATTTTGGCTGATCTTAACACTGTTGACCTCAAGACATGTGATGCTAGATGAAGATTAATGGCAAGGAATCTGGATGGGTTCGACTACTAGTTTCTGTAGACACATGTGGCATATCTGTGGGATAAGTATGTTGAATTGCTCTGCCCTGCTCTTCTGAGCAGACACACAGCAAGCTCTGCCCTAACCAGATAAGATTCAGCTCAGGATCAAAAGCCATGCAGTTATGAGAGCCTGTCTGAAAGCCCAGGCCAATATACCCAGCACCAACATAGCCACAGCCACATGGCTCAGACCAGCACTGGCTTTTGTCCAGTCCAAGCAGGGGTTCACATCTGCCTCCAAACACTTCATTGCCATCCTCTCCATCCAAAAAAGTCTGATCCTGCAAGGCTCTGTGCTCACGGTGTGCCTCATCCCTCATGATGCGTCCAGCATCATCTCAGGTCAGACCATCCATAAACTGCAGGAGAACCTCTCCCGTTTCACAGCAGCCAAGAACTGTACAAACCAGGCTGGGGAAGGCATTCAGCAGATTCAGGCTGTCCTTAGAAGATGCAGCTGACTGACCTAAAGCAAGTGATTTGCAGGTGATTGGATAGTAGTAAACAAGTCATCCTGCCTGCAGGGGCAGAAAGCATCACAAATATGCAAGTTACAGTAACTTTCCAGAAAAGGAGAAGGAGGAATAAGTGGAGACCTGCTCGGAGATGAGTAACTGGAGAGAGTCATCTGCCCTAACCGCGGTGCACCTGCTCTCAGGCTCTCTTGCTCCAGCCCTCAGCACCCTCACCTCACCTTCCCCGCGCTGCCACATCAAGGCAAGCACGAAGCACCTCTCCATGCCCGAGGCAGCTCAAGAATTCCCAGCAGTGCAGGAGCATGAGCAGGGAAAGGGGCAGAGCCGGGGCAGGGAGTTGGGAAGGGTAAGAGAAAGGGCAAAGAGCACTGCAGACGCTGCTTCTGTTGCCACATGGAAAGGATCAAATGGAGCAATAGCCCCTTTCTGAAAACATCCCCTGCCCAGCAAGAGCCATATGGGCCAAGGTTTCCCCCCAGCAGGCATACAACTGGTACAGCCACCAGCATGGCTTTCCAGGGCTCCAGTCACCATGAAATGGAGAACAAATCTTGCCGGGACTGCCTTGCCATTTTGGCAGCCAGCTAACATAGGCAACTGCCTGTGGTTAGAGAGCCCTAGAGGTAAGAACACCACAATGCCTCTTCCTAGGAGTTTCTGAAGAAAATCAAAGGGGTTTGGACCATCTAAATGGTGTAGAAAGAGATGTGTAAGAGTAGGAAAAAATTAATGACTCTGTCAGGGAATAGGAAAGCAGCCCTGAAGCAATGAAAGATAGAAAAGCATGATTATAGCAGAGATTGCATCCAGCACAGGCCGACCCCAGAAAAGAGGATAGGCTGGAGTCCCAGACTTAAGGCTGTAGGGACCTTCTGAAGACATGTTTCAGCACAGGTGTCCTCCAAAGCTGAGTATGTAGGTGTAGAAATGGGCTGGCAGAAATGGATCAACAGTACATTCCCTGTTTGTGCAACCTCTGAAAGAGATTTTTGCTATTAACCTAGAAAGACACTGGAATGTGAGAATGGACCTCCAAAGACATGGATGGGAGGGAAAAAAAAAAAATAAATTTCAATCTAGGGATGTGGCAGGGAAGTGTCCTGACAGGGCCATGCTATCATTGCCCTAGCTTCTATCTATTGTCAGTATAAACTATTAGTTTTCTTTCCAATAAGGGTTGGGTCGTACAAGAAGTTACAATTTTAATTCTTTTGGATTAATGGGCCGAGGTGAGGTAGGGCAAATGCTGTAGTGTTGGAAGTTTCATGCTAGACCAATGGCTTAAACTGGTCATACAACCATGATCTCGTATCAACCCACAACCTTCAAAGGATGAGCTTTTGCAACAGGCTTCACCACAGAAAGCACATGCACGTAGATGAAAAGTCTTGTAAATGTCACATGGTTTTCTTACAGACTCAGACGGATGCACCCACAGGTATACATGATGTACATAAGTGTTCAGTGAGGGAGCAAAAAGAACTCACAAAATGTGCAAAATGAGGAAGGTCCTGAGAAAAATCATGAAGAAAGTTCTTCTCAGCTGTGTGCTAACTCAGATGCCAGGAATCATGAAGCTCTCTGTATTGAACTTCACAAATGAATGGGATTTATCAAGAACATCCTAAGAAATGCTGGGCTCAAACACCAAGTTTGCTTTCTAATGGAAATGACCTGCTAGATATTGAACATTGTGGGTTAATTGCTGGTGCCAATGAGGAATGAGTCATACTAGACTACTCCAGAAACATCAGAACTCAAAATATTAATCCATGGCTTGCAAATGAATGTCACTTCAATTAATGAGGTGCTGACTTGTGTTTGTAAACGTTGGAGCCCCTGCGGCTTTTTTATGGGAGTGAGAAAAAAAAAATAGCCAAGCTGTTCTGATCCAGTGCAGAGCAGTGGTGCACACAGGGCCACTACAAATGAAATAAGAACAGACAAAACCTCCTCCTGCCAGAGACAGCGGCTAAACATTGTGGTAACACCGTACTGCTCTGGCAGAACAAGGTGAGGATAAGCCACGTGAAAGCCAGCTTGTCTACACTGGAACACCAACTTGAGCTGGTATTGGGAAATGCTGTCACCTGCCACTCTGCAGTGGCTCCCACTCAGCCACTCTGTTCCTGAGCAGAACAGCTTTAGCTCAGAGCAGTTCAAAGACAACTCACCATTCCTGGGCAGCTCGTCTTCTGTTTTGTACCTGTGACCACATCGCAGAGTAATTCTGGTCTGGTCAGTGTCCTCTGGTAGACCAAGCCCTGGTACTTGGAAGAAATCTGCCATTCTAAAGCAAGATAATTATACCCAACATCGTTAGCAACAAAACAATTAATTCCTAATTCCAAAGTGCTTATACAAATAAGATAGAGATAAGAAAGAGAACAAACCCTTTGCAAATGCAGCAGAGCATAGGGTGTCTGCGTACGCCTCACTTAATTACTTATTCAAAAGGAACAAAGCATCTTTTGTACTGTGACTCCAAAAATTAATTAGTCTCAGTTCTCATTAAATAATGATCCAGTTCAGCTCTAATTAAATTAGGCTGCCTTTGACAATCAGCTGCAGTCTAGCTATTGAAGGTAACCAGCTCCTTTTCCCTGCATCTCTCCCAGGTGTCAGCAGAGGCAGGGATGCTGCCAGCGTCCTGCAGCCCCAGCCCTGCCACTGAGCATGGAGCATAACCAGGATGCCCGCAGGCCCTTGGAGCAGCTGACATGCAGGAAACCTCCTGGACTTCACATCTTCTGTCACAAGAACTAACGCTTCAGGGAGAACTAAATTCTCTGCAGCAAGACTACATGCATTCAGCATTGTATTTCAGCATGATCTACTTTTTGTCACTGCTGAGTTCAGCCCCAGGTGTTCCACATACCCCTGCAAACTCCCTTTCTCTGGCTGCTGGAGGAGACTCAACCTGGCTCAGCATTTGTCCTCTTCAAGGTTTCCCAAGGGCAAGCAAAAAACCCCACACTCTGGGCTTCAGCTAGAGGATGAAGGACATTGAGCCCAGTCAGATACAGCTTCTTTTAAAAAACAGGAGGGAGGAAGAAGTTTATTACATCACCTTATCATCACTGTTGCTGGCCCAAAAAATCTGCCCTCTGAGGGCTCAACCCAGCCTTCAACATGGGTTCCCCTCCATATGGCTGCTCGAGGATGGTGGGATCTCAATCACAAAAATATCTTTCTTGCTGAGCTGGTGCCTTGCAAGTCTCATTATCCTGTAGCTGGAACAGGACAATTCACCTCCCACATTTTCTGCTCTTCCATCTGACCCTGAACAGAAGCTTAAGGGAGAGGGACCAAGCACACCCCTGGGTTAAGGGAGTGGGTTACAGCATACCAGTCTCACCAGGTCCCTGCCTGCACCACTTCACAAGGCTTCAATGTTTTCCAGCTCTGGGTGATCCCAAGCCGGAGATGTTCATGTTGCATGTAGTAGCCCAGTCATGTATCTTTCCCTAGTTATCTAATTTTAAACGGGAAGATGATTTTTGTACCCACAGCTTCCTCTGGTAACAAGTTGCAGTGTAACTGCTTAGTGTGCCAAGAAGAGCAGCTCAGATAAGGGGAAAGAACATGTACATTTGCGAGTTTCATACACTGTCTCCTTTGGGTTGCTTTGCACTTGGCAGCCACCAATCTACTTTTATACTCCAGCTCCTGAGAGTAAGCGAGCATGAAAGATCTAGATAACCTTCTCCATGCCACCCACTAGTTAGTTGACTCCTAATATACTTCCCCTCTCCCTGGAGGCTGGAGTCCTCACCTGCTTAGCTGTTTCTTTTATGGAAACTACTTCACGTCTTTGTTCATTTGTTGATTCTTTTGAAGTTTGACTGGATTACTAGAGACCCAAACACTTCCCCCCAAAACCACTGGGAAATACAGTGCGCAAGGAACTCAGGGTGGTGAACCACCACACCAAAATAGCTTTCTCTCCTGTAACATTGTACAAATCCAAAGAGAAGGAAAAGATGTAGAGGCAGGGAGATTATAACTGTTTATAGATCAGCAGTGTCAAACCACAGATAAGCATTTCAGAGAGTTTGCATAATAATCTGTGTCAATGTGCTGCCAATAAAACATGACTGAATAGCAACCTTGTAAAATGAAGTCCAACTGTGCAGCAGATAACTATATCAACCTTCACAGACATCATCACTCTTGAGTCCAGACTGAAGTGTCACCTTTGCAAATGAGCTCATGCCCATCTCCCTGGCACACTTGCACCTTCATTTCTCCAAGGTGGCTATTAGGTGCCAACCAATGTCCTTATTCATTCAATAAATGCCTGCTCTAGGAGAAAGGCAAATGGACCTGCTGCCTGCCCCACCAGTCATTTCCCAGGCAAGTACTGCAGCTCCAAACCCCACCAAACCTCCACGCTCAGATCTGTGGAAACTTGTAGTGTTCCAACAAGTTAAAATTACCCTGAACTCCCTGCAATCTGAGAGCTCCCAAAGTGCCCCCACATTAAGGAGATTACACAAAAATGTGAAATGCTCAAGTCATTTGAAATTGCCATGTGATCAGCACAGCATAAAGGGACATTACTGGACTGCTTTGGATGGTTCTGTAAAGCCTTGTAGCTTGGGATTCAAGCAGCACTAGGAGATGTATACACATCCCTTAAGAGTTATCAGACAGAGATGGAAAGGGGCAAAGAATAGCTGTAGTAGGGAGAGACCCCTCAGCGCAGGTAAGGTCTGTATGCCAACTGTATCCAGATGCTGCAGCTCTTCATACTTCATAAGACCTTCTGGGAATCAGTGAATGGAAACCATTCTGCATAAGACACATACGTGGTGGTGCTAGTGAGGAATGTAAGAACATGGGGAATGGGACAGGAAATGTAAGCCACTAAAAGAGACAGACCTGCAATAACTGAGCCATTTTCTCAAGCATAAGTAAAAAGAAGTATGTGTTCCCACAGGCATCCCTATAGCACACGTACAGAAACCTCCAGGGAGCTGTTAAGATGCCTTTCTTCAGGGTCTGGTTCACTGTAACAGTGTCTAAATGCTGTGTTCCCATCTCTCCTCACAAAGGTTTCAGCAGAAGGTGGTACTGTCTTTGCAGGAAAGCTTTTAAGAAGATTTTGATAGCATGCTTTCTTTTCCTCCTCTCCTTCTACAACATCCATATTCTCCTTGCTTTTGGAACTGGCCAGTTCCCACCACTGCTGACAAATGCTCGGAAAAATACTCAATTCCTACAAATTTTGTGCTACCTGGTGGCTGGGTAGATAGAAAACACAAGTGCCCTGTGCTCTTTGAAGGGAAGGCTACAAGAATTGGTCCAGCTTTTACCAGATTTAAGAGAATTTTAATGAGAACACTTAGAAAACTAGGGTGTAGGAGAAATACCAATGGGGGACACTACTTTATTAAACAGCAGGGAATCCATTCCTCCATCATGGGATCGCTCTGCTGTGGATTTATAATGCTTATTATTGCATCGCAGCCTCAATATAATGCAGTAGGAGAATGAAAATTCTGGCAAAACAAACAAAAAAACCCCCATACCCTGCATTAACCACCAGACAAAGCCCTAGGAAATCTGACTTCACTGTCTGCCAATCACGGAACCCATTTGCCTGTTGTTAAAATTGAAAAATTTCATTATTTCCAGCATGGAAGGAAGAGAGCCTGGGAATGCACTCATTTTACAAGCTTTTTTTCCCCACTTTTGCATGAGAGGGAAATGGTGCTGGTGGTTTTGCTGCAGAAGGAAGCAACTCTGGGCTTATACCACAGAGCCCATGCTGCAAGGAAAGAGCTGGCCTGGCGACGCACAAGGCAGATGTGCATATGCAGGCGAAGCCCTGCAAAACCCAAGTGACACACGGTGCGTTTTAGCTGCTCTGCAGCTCTGATTGCAACCACTTCCACATTACTGCAATGAAACTACCTACCAGAGCTGGGCTTTTGGAGGGACACATATCTGAATAGGAGCTGAACATTCCACTGTGCTCCAGGGAATGGCCACAAAGATGTACACCAGGGCCCCAGGGGCACACACCCTGTCACTGAAAAAAGTCATCAGTGGGCTGTAGGATTAGTTGCTTTGGAGATGTAAATTTGGATGAGCTACAGTATGGGTGTGTTATTTTGGATGCCAGGTACCTTTTTAAGTTAGTATCATTTCTTAATGTTGCATTAAGGGAAGACAAGGCAGGAGAAGGAGGAGACTGAATCCGGCAGCTGAAGTAGAAACACAGCTTTTCAAGCTGCAAAATGAAGGAGCGTGCAGCAAGCAGATCCCAAATCCAGAGTGGGCTGGGGGGAGCACTGCTCCACACTGAAGGCTCCTATTTGAGTGGGGTGGGAGATGCACAGTGGACTTCTGTCTTGGCCCATGAAAGGCCATGTTGTCAAGGAAACCAGCACACAGCAGAAACCTTTTTCCCCAAAAGCAGCTCTTGGATCCAAAGCCTTTTCAAAGCCAGTGGAAGAGGTACCTAGAGGTCACATTTATGCAGTGATGACAAGTTGCAAGAGAAGGATTCCACTTCTTACATTGTACATATGAGGATTTCAAGGGCTTTTGACTTCGTCTAATCAAAAGCCATTTTCACCACAACACTCAAAAACTTTGTGTGAAATCAAGATAGTTTCTTTGCCAAATTTTCTCTGGGTAAACTATTGCTCCTCATGTGCCAAGTTGAGTAAAAAGAAAGAGTAACAAGTTTTAACATTTTTCTCTGCTATTAGTCAGAGAGGAGAGTTAAACCGCTGAGGCTTAAGTTTTCCACAAAGTCAGTCTAATTAAAAAGAGAAAAATGCATAGGAAATTTTACCAGGGTGCCTGAAAACAGGGACAGAGGATAGAAAAGCTAAGACAACTCAAGCCAAGTCAGGGTCCTCTCATCTCCCAGAGTAAGTTACGTCTCTGCAATTGAGGTGTGGATTTTGTAGAAGTTCAGTCTGAGCTGCAGACTTCACAGAGTTCCCACACAGTAGAAACAAAAGCAATAATCTCTCACACTGCTTGTGAACATTTCTGCAAGGCAGTGCCTCACCCAGTTCTTAACAGGAAGCTTCCCATTAACAATAAGAGAAGGATGACGAATGAATGCTTAAACACTCTCCAAACACATTCACTTCTAATTGTTTTGTGATATAGACCATGCTAGTCACACAAGTGTTTCAGGGAACTTGTATTCTATGTGTTCAAAATGAACCAAAATGGTTCTGTGACATATCTTGTCCCTGCACTGTACTGCATGCTGCACAATCTTATTTGCAGACAATGTTGAGATTGCGCTCCAGCTGGCTATTACAAACAGCCTACACATGCACTGTGAAAACTCAAGAACAGATCTGCATCCCATAGCCCCCCTTTTCACACAGCTTGTGTCAGGTATTGATAGAAAGGGGTGGGGGGAAAGTAATCAGTCTTCTGTTTTGCAGAGATGAATGCAAAGTCACATCTGATATGCCATGACTAGCCCCCAAGAGCAACCCTACACTGAGGAGCTTGTAGGAATTTCCCACTGACCACCTGCTCTTGAAACTGCAGGGGGAAATCCCACATGCTCTGGGATGAAGGGAGTTCAGTTAAAAACAGCCCTGAACAATTACAGCTGCAGGTTATTTTTAATTGAATTCAGACGATGAATGTGAAATAGATGATTTCAAGTGAGATAAGCAGGGAGATTCTTACTCTTGTCAAGAAGGTATGGAGCACACACTCTCCCCAGCCAGCCTAGAGAGGAACTTTTTAATCACTGAAAGAGAAATTATGGGTCCAAACTATCAAGGTCTTCAGTGCTCAAAATAGCCCTAGGGTGAGTCAACAGGAGGTGGTGGTTCTTGTCTCTGGACAGACCTAGAGGGCCCCGATAAGCTTCGCCCTTCAAGGACTGACCACAGAGTTGGTACACAGCTCTCCCTGTCACATCAACAGCATGGCTGTCCTCAGCCCTGGAGAAGAGAGAGGGGGTATGTTCTCAACACTCACTGCTCTGCAGTTCAGAGTTGGCTACAGACACCTCACACAACCTCAGATGCATTGCTGAAACTGTCTGGGCAACAGTTTCCCCACCAGAAGAAAAAAAAAAAAAAAAAAAAAAAAAGGCAAGATTTCCTTTCTCCCACTCTTTGTCTTGTCCATCTAGATGATAAGTCCTTTTATACGTAAACAGTGCTGTGAAACAACAAGGCAGACAGTTTCTGATAATGTACAGGTACCAGTAACTAAACCATGGCTTTGGTCCTGCAGTACTGCCAGCTACTTTCACTTATCACTGTGCATTTGGATGGGTAATTGGATGCTGAAACAGAAGCTTTGTAGGCACAATGGATGCCCCTCAGCATTGACAGAGAATAAGTTTGAGGTATTTTCCATGGAAGCTGACAAAAACATTCATTAAACTAGAGACACGGTATGTCAGGCTGAATACCAACAAAGCAATGTGGACATGTGCATGAACTACCAAGATGGACATTTCCACATGCTACAACAACTTTTATTTAGATTCTGAGCTCATTTTATCCATGCATGTGGTAGAACTGTAAAAAGTCTTTTCTAGGCTATTGTTACATGGAAATACAAGCAAATTCACTCCAGCAGAACTTGATTAACACTCATTTCTAATGTAATGAAGAGAGCACACATGCAGCTCCTCCCTTTCCCTCAAACCCAGATCTTTGCAGGACATTATTTCCTTTAGAAAAAATGAACTGTAAATGCATGTGTGTGAAAGAAAGGGGTGAGCAGAGCTGGGGGCGGGGGGCGGAAATTATGCCTAAAAGCTTACACAGTGTTTCACAAGATAATTGCAGAACAAATAGAAAGCAGAGCAGAGCCAGATAAATACAGACAACCTGTACTACATTCTCCTGACCATCTCAAGAGCATTTTAAGGCAAAGGGAAATGGAGTAGATAGACTTTTACTGAGCCATTTCCTGGTATCTCAAAGATGACTAAAATAAAAATTAAAGTAGAAGCACTACTGAGTAGGTACATTTCTTGCATACACTGTGCACATTCAGTGTCAATTCCTGTATGCTTGGAGCAAGGCATAGCTCAGCACAAGATGGAACCAACCTATTTCTTAAATGCACTCCACAGCTGCCACATGGCAAAAAAAACCCAAAACCCCAAACAAACAAACCCAAACCCCAACAGTTATGACGCAGGTGGGATTTGGGCTGGCAAGACCCCTGCAACACTTTCACAAACCTTCACTACAGTCTGCCCTACCATTCGCTCTGTGTAAAGAGATCCAAGTTAGCTGGATAAGTTTTATAAAATCATGCAAAGAGGAAGAAAGGAAATCCAGCAGTTACCTGCCACAATTTAAATGCAAAGTAAATTTTAGGAAGCTACCGTCCAAAAGAACCAGAGGAAGAGACAACCTGAAATAGTGCATCCCATGGAGCGTCCCCCCCCCAGCCCAGCTTATCTATTGGGCAGGTGAACAAAGGGAGCATCATTGCACTCCACCCTGGCTTAGCCCTAGGCTCCAAGCAGCTGATCACTGTCACCTTCCCAGGACCCTTTCAGAAGGAGTAGGCACTGTACTTCTATCTGCAGTGCAGGCCGATTTGTTAACCAGCTATTGAAATTAGTAATCCTCAGTTGAGTCAACAGTTAGGCAGCTGCTTATATCACCTTACAAGGAAAAAAATATTGACACTTTTACACTGTCAACAGATCTAGAAGTAGGCAAATATAGACAGAGATAGAGTATTCAGATAACCTGCCAACCCCTGCCAATCGCAAGCAAAAATATAAACAGAAGACTCACTGCTTTATGAAGATTTGCAACAGGGCAGCAGCTACACGAGGAGCCCTGGAAGCATCTTCTGAGCTGAGCTTAAGGCCAGAGAAGCATTATTTTGCTGTCTCAAGAATTTTTCTGCTCAGGAGAGCTGCTGATGTTATGGGCTTGAGCAACTGGAAAGCGGTGCCTCTATCCCCTTTGACAGAGGCAACAAGGGTTTACAGATTCAGTTGCAGTTGCCAGATAACCCAATAGAACTGGAGCAGTCTGGATTTTGAGACACTTTAAACCAAAATCCCTAATTTGATTTAAAACAAGTCTTGATGTTGTCCTGCTCATTGTGACTTACTGACAAAATGGACACAGGTATCCTCAGTCTAGAGCCCATCCCAGATTTCAGGAATATAGTACATAACCCTGCTCTTCATTACTCACCATTTTTACCCAAGGGAGATAAATGTCAGAAGATGCTGGTCCTGCAAACACCTCAGATTAGCCTGCCTGAACCTTCTTCTCTCTTCTATGCCCCATTGCTCTGTGTCCTGTAGCTCTTCCTCCCACATGTATCTTAGAGGTCCTCCTTCAGCTACTTCCCCAGAAGGTCCTTTCCTTGCGCATAGCTCTTTATATATTGCTGGGCCATCCTATGCTCCCCTTACCATAGGACCTGGGAGGGACTGATGCTTTAACAAGTTACTCCTGTGGAAGTACCCCTCAGAAGATCTTTCCCTGAAAGTCCAAACGTCCTTTTACAAAATCAGGCTAATTGTTCTTCCTTCTAGAGCAGATGGGACAAGGGCTGGGTGAGCAGTCTGTAAGCCTTTCAGCAATGAGTTATGGCTAATACAACTGAAAATGGTAGAGCTTCTTTGTCATGCAAAGACCTATTCTTTACAGAGGTATAATTGCCAAGATAGCTTTAAGGGCAAAAAGAAACCCCTCCATCTCTACACTCAGCCCCTCGCTCTATTTTTCCTGAGTCAACTCAGAGGAAGACTATTCAATCCCTTTCCTCATAAAAACCACACAGACTCTCCAACAATGACAAGTGGCTGCTTAGGCTAACCACATGCATCCCCACAGCCCCTACTTTCTAAAACATTCTTGGCAAAGCCAAAGGGACACATTGGTTTGTGGTCCTGTGGGGAGTAAATCTCTAATGGAGGCCTGAAGCCCACACCAGTCTGGGATTAGGACGCGTGGAGTAAATACTGGCTGATGTTCAAACAATTAACCTCAAGGGAGAGCAGAGGTGCAGACGTGCAGGAGAAAGATTTTAAGATATCAGCCATACTTTTTACGATGTCTATGACGGTTCAGCTCTGAGGACAGGCATGTTCCAGGTTTAGGTTTGTGAGGTAGAAGAAGACAAAATTTAGGCTCATCCCATAAAGAAATGGGCAAAGGTTCAGTCTGAGCTGCAATTTCTTCTACCTGAACCAGTTTGCCCAACCCTGGAGATGCTACTCAAGATATTAGCTTTGGTGAGGTTCCCACCTGACATCTTTCAAGGAGGGCAGAAGGGCTCAGAGAACTCCAACTCCACCTTGGCTTATAAACCTGCCAAACATGTTTCTTGGCAAGGTAGCAGAGTCATTTCCCCAAAGGCATGGTGGTTTTGCTTTGTCTTTTACCAGGTTCTAGCCCTGTGGTGCTAGCAGTTGTCACTGGGAGACAATCCTAAACCAAGAAAGCGAAGCAGAAAAAAAAGTAAATAAATAAAAAAACAACAAAAATGTTAAGACCACAGCTACACACAAAAAGGACATGCTGTTGAGCAGACAAAAGCCAAGATGGATGAAAAAAAATGACTCACTTCTTTTCAAAAGTTTTTTTGTGTGTTCCAAAGTAAAAACAAATGGTGGAATAAGTCATTTCCATTGTGTTTAGCTGCGCTCTGTGGTTTTTACCAGTAGCCGCAATTGTCTGTGTTGACTTAAGTATTATTTATAAGGTACAGGGAATGAGTTGTGGAAAAGTCAACCAGGGATTTGACAAACTGTAAGAAAGAGCTTGGAAGTTTTCCTGGTCTTCATTATGACTGACACTCACCACCACTGGCCTCTTTCTGTCTCTTTCCCCTTTTTTGCCCTTGATAAGAGAGTTTTGCCATTTCTCCCTCTTCTGTATTACAGGTTGACAGCACCTCTACAGGAATACCCCCAACACCAGCAGTGACAAGCACTCTTTCAGCAACAAAAAGGAAAACTCTGGCACCTCATTTGAGAAAACATTGGAAATGGAAGAGGAAAGAAGATTAATTGATTGTTTTGGAAGAGACCTACAACCATCCAGGCTGCAATGAGAGTGTTATCTCCACAAAACACAAAAGATACAGAGATGTGTGAGTGCAATAGGTGCAGAGATGTCCAAGCAGGCTCTGCACATGGCAGCCTTGGATTGCCAGGATTGATGAGGGCAGCACAGCTGCATCTGTGCTAATGTCACGCAAACCAGCTTGAGTCTGCAAACGACCTGGCCACATTTCCAGGTACCGTTGTGCAAACCCAGTCACTTTGTTTCTGGATGAGAGTAACATGCTGAAATGGCACTTTTCTAGCCTGCACTTACTTAGTGGCTCATATCTCCACTTGACAGATCCCTATTTTATGCTCTGTCATTGGCAAAGTGATCTGGTTCCTCCCATGACAAAAATACCTGGTCCCCCTCTCCTCACTCTTTCTCTTGCCTGTCTTGGCTTAAATGTAGTTTGAATTGAAATTTCTAAGCAAACAAAAAATATTTCATTTTAAACCAACTTTTGAGAACTGCTTCAGAATACTCAATACCTGCAGATACAGAAAAATGTTTTGTTTCAATCAAATGTATTACAGAAGTTTTATTCAATATTTCCAGGCAAACGTACTGTGTTTGGTTGCAAAATAACCCCCTCATTGTTTCCTGAATATCTTGACACTATTTCTCCCTCTTAGGTTGAATGCAAACACATCTTAGAGTTTCCCAAGGGACAGAAATGTTCTTTCCTCTCCAGTTCTGCTCTGTTAGCCACCAGAATACGTTGGCTGCATATTGGGGCCTGGAGTTGACTATTTACTGGGAAAGTGCACACCTTTGTTAAAAGGTGCTTCTCATTAAAAATGGAAACAAGGCAACGTGGGATGAGAACAGAGGAATCCAGTCAAAGTCCCATATAAACAAATGCTCTGAACATGACTATTAGAACATCACAGGCTTGCAGAGTTTGTAGGAACCTTTTCTGGTTTTGGTTAGCACAAGATGCACCAGCTGCTTCCCTTGACTCACCTCCCAACATATCGATTTTAGTCTCAAATCAGGGCAGAAGTCAAATACAGGCAGCATGATTCATGTGCCTCTTACTTCAATCCACCCTCTTGGAAAATGAATTGTCATTGGCTTTGAAGTTATATTTCTCTCAAGTTAACTTCTATAGGAATTGCAACCTGCTCACTGAGTTGTTTTGGCATAAATTTTTCTATTACTGCAGTGATCTCACTGCAGAATGCAGCAAGGTGGTGACAAGAAGAGCTTTCCTGTGGCAGGGCTGTGCGGTCCTTGCGCAT
Source organism: Aquila chrysaetos chrysaetos (assembly GCF_900496995.4). NCBI lineage: Eukaryota > Metazoa > Chordata > Aves > Accipitriformes > Accipitridae > Aquila > Aquila chrysaetos. Next base: position 13,406,803 of record NC_044013.1, on the reverse strand, counting down.
TCAACTCACTTAGGTTTGTTTTATACACACCACAGGAACTCTACTGGCACATGAGCAGAATCAGAATAGGGCCCCAGACTGTGGAAAGCTTTTGGCCTATGCAGCCTTGTCTGCTGTAGAAGGGTTGACTCTGGACGTCTTAAGTCAAGGCTAAAGGCACTGCAAACTTGAATAACCTCAGAGTAATTCTTATCCTGTGTAAGAACTGTAGCTAATCTCACCTCTTGTAGATTAAAACAAATGAGAGAAAAAGAGATCCAGCTCCGAAGCCAAGGAAATCCGGACTAGTTAAACACAACAACTTAATTTTCTTTGCATCTTGCTGTGTCCATACTGATCCTCTGCTAAGTTGTCTTGGCAAGACTTCTCCAAGCCCAATTTTAAGTATATTCTTCACTATTCTGTCTTACTAAAGCAAGATAACCTGCCCTAGGCTACCAGCCTCTTTGATTTGTACTGGTCCCTCATCAGAATCTAGTGAACTGTCATCAAATTCCCTGGCTCCCTCAAGCCAGTCCTTGATATTATAAATCTTGGACTTCTTGAAATTGCATATGAAATCTTCATTGGCCCAGCCATTCTTAAGCCATGATTAATAATCAAAATAATAAAATGTAAAAAGAAAAGTTAATTACACCCATGCTGGTAACTAAAGTGAATAGATCTCTTGCACACAAAACAAATCCCTGCACATTGACTTCCTCTGAGTCACGCCCCAATACACCCACGCCTCGCCTCACTAAGGTATTTCTCATGTCATCGTAGCCTAAAGCAAACACCTACACTCTCTCAGAGCCTACAGAAGAGAGAACCCAACCTTGCAGCATTGGGATCAAAGGTGCAAACGCCACCATCTTCCCCAGGATGTCCTGCAATTAGCAGGCGATAACATGGAGAGGGTGGCTTGGCCTGAGGTCATTTTTCTCAAGGGAGAGGGTGTGTGATGACTTCTGATGTAGCAATAAGCTCCAGACATTGGTCCAGGTGCAACAAAGGAGGACCCAGCTCCTCTGGCCTCATTCAGTGTGGCCCCTCTGAGGGCCATAGTTTGGATGGAGTGAAATGAGGCTCTTACACAATGTGCCTAATTTCAGACTGGGGCTTGCAGAGATGCTTGGAAAAATGTGGATGGCTCTGCATTCAAAAAGCAGGGAAAGAGAGAGAGAGATTGAGAAAGGGAAGAGAAGACAGATGCAGTGATGAGAGGAACAAGGGAGAAGAAAAAAAGAACAAAAAAAGATGAAGACTGAAGTGTTGGAAATACTTTCAAGAAAACACAGTCTTTTGCTCCTCTCTAGTCTGTTTTGTTGGGTTTGCATTTGTGAGCACATCCCCATCTGACAGATTGCTGCTACAGAGCAACGTTGGGCTAACAGTTTTATGGGGTTCCATTGCATGGGCAGGGTGTTTTACAGATGAATGCTCTTCATACAATGACCCTCCACAAAGCATCCTTGCATCAGCTCTAGCTTCTGAAGAGTGGTGTTTCCCACCAGACATAGAAAATTTAATAACTATTCACGCTCTTGGGTTAAGAAGAAGGGCAGGTCATGTTACGGTCATGCAGTGCCCTTAGCTTGCTGTGAACCAGCCTAGTTTGAAAGCCTCAGTAAATCTCAGCTGCCACAGAGTGACCTCAGGTGCCTCTGGGCTGCAGCTGGTTCTCCTCACCACCATGTCATGCAGCCTCAGCTCCCTGGCAAGCCTCCTGCCTGTTGTGGTTGGCCTCCTGCCAACGCTGCAACATGGCTGGACATCGGTTCCCAAAGCTGACAGCAGAAGCCGTGGCCTGGCCTGCCACCATTACACTGTTATCACGCAACACACTCTGTGCTTGCCCTGTGCCGGCTGCAGCTTCACCAGGAAGGTCTATACATCCCAATAGCAAGTCCCCACACCGGTCATATCTTCCAAATACCTGCTGGAGACAGAGCAGAGGACACTGACTGTGTTCTCCCTGGGGCCACCAGGAGGAGGACTTCACTGGGTCAAGTGCCCACCACCACCTTTGAGCGGCTGCAAACCCCTCAGCCAGGCCTGCAGCTGACCCTCAGTTCTGACTTTTATCATACAGGTGCTGTGGGTTGGATGGTGCTTGTCCTGGGCTATCTTGGGCAGCTCAATCATTATTTATTCAGGGCAAGACTCTTGTAACATCCAAGCCTGAAGCAACACCTTTCATGCCAGCAGGGTTAGCAGTAAAACCAGCTCCAAAACCAGGGGCATTAGATACAGAAAGGACAGTAAGTGATCAGTCTTCATGGCCATTGTATTATCTGCAAGGCTTTCCAATGTCAGAAGTTAGAAACAAAAGTTAAAACTGGGGTCCAACAGAATGAATGAAGCAGCATTTTCTTGCCCCACACTGTTTTCTCACAGCTGTGACCATCAAAGCAAAGGCTGGGGCCACTGAACTGGATTTTCAGCAATTGTGCCCTTGAGACAGATGAGGAGTTGGGAGGACCCTCAACTCCTTTGCAGCTTACAAGAACATCTACTGCATCCCTGAATTTACAATGGCTGAAAATCCCAGGAGACTGAGAGTGGTGATGTGGGGAGCAATTACACTGATGTCAGTAACTGCGGGCTGAAGTACTTCTGTACCTGTCTGTGCCAGCAGCGTCCCTACCTTTCCTAATGGTATAGAAAAGGAACATAATTAGCAGCATGCAGCATGCTGATGTGTTTCAAAATCTTTGCTGGAATACCAACACCCAGCCAAACAAACAGAGCAGAGCATGCTGCAACGAATATCTGCCCCATCTACAAACAAGAGCTTTCCCGATTTCAGTATTAGTAACCTGCAGTGAAGAATTCAGCTTATGGAGCGCCAGGTCTATGCCAGGCAGACACACATCAGGGCTTCTTTGCAGCAACCAAACAGACAGAGACCCATGAAAAGCTGATAGTAGTAGCACAGTTGGATAGTCCCGAAATACCAGTTTCCCCATAAATACGCAAATCAATTAAAGGTTACGAAATGCAGTAATTTTCTATGGGTGTAGCTACATGCTTTTGAATTTAATGAGCAAGTAAATGAAGTTGGAAGAGAGAAAGCAAAAACACACTTTGGGCTTCTACTGTTTTGTTCCTCAAAACCTGCAAAACTTCACAAGCCTTAGATCACACCTGGTGACCCTTACAGGACCTTCCAGTTCTTGTCATCCTGCAAACAGTCACTCCTGCCTGCCATCCCCTTGGGCCTGATGACTCTTGGTAGGAGGGAGAAGTAGAATTGCCTGTCAGGCACAGAAAGTCAGGTACTTAGATGGGATATAGTCCAACCAATTTTACAGATGGTGTGGGGAAAAGAAAAGGGCTAGAAAAAATGTCAAAAAGCAAAGACCTGCAGAGAGCATTAGGACTGGAAATGGACTAAGTCTAATATTGCCCCATTTTCTGTCCTTTGAAAAAAGTTTTAGCACCTTCCCTTTTCCAAAGCCATATAAGGCACCTTAAGCATCCAGAGAGGTTTTATATCTCCTACAGGAGGATGACCATATCCCTACAAAAGACATACAAAGACATCTGTGTATGCTCCTCTCTCTCAAAAAGCAGAACAGTTTCCCAGATGAACTTCAGGTGAACCTTTCATAATGCCCCAACTTTGCCTCTTAGCTTATGACCTGGTCTCCCTGGTATCCTACCTTTAAAACTAAACAATTCTTTGGTGCTTTAGGGCCAAGCGTTCACATATACTTATGAGCCTCTTGGCTTGTTTGCCTTGCTTCCTTTACACAGTGAAAATTTCTGCTAATTCAGAGCCATGACTGAGAACTTTGCCCTCATTTCATTCTCTGCTGTATTTTTGGGGGGTCATCCTTTGCAGCAGCGCATTTTTTATGAAGAGGTAATATGGTGAGTCATTCCACTGGCTTCCCAAGGCTGGGGGAACAATGAGGACTAGCCCATGCACCGGCAATAATAGGCTTTCTGAATCATTCTGCAACAATTTCTTGGCATTGCACTTGGGAGATGAGATACACCTCCAGATTTCTCCACTCCCCAAAATAGAAGATACTGCCACTTGGGCACATTTAGTAATAGAAAAAGTAGGAATAGAGCTGCTGTGCCATTAGAGCTGGTCACAGGATTTCCTTATCTTAGTTTTTGGTGCACAGTCTTGTATTTCGTTGCAATTTGCTGCTTGCAAACCCACTTCTGGGACTGCATGTGTCATGCCGCAGGCCTCAGTCCTAAATGCTCCAGCCATGGTCGAGGGCTTGGTCCCAAACTCAGGAACTGATGCTCTTAGGCGTGACCAGAGATCTGGGATTCCTTCCAGGAGAGGGCAGCAGCCCTTGTTCAGCCCAAGGTCCAGAACTGCTAAAACCACTGCTTTCTGGTCACTGGCAATTTTAATAGTCAAAATAAGAGATTTCTGCTGTGCTGGGATGCAGACAGAAGCACGCTGCTTTCATTGAACAGCAGGTATGGAAAGCAAACATTTTGCTTCTGATAGAAATGTTCTGGTTGACCAGCAAGAGGTTGCTTAAAAGAATACAAAAGTTCATACTCTACAGTGTAAACTAAAGTGAGAAGAAAATTGTTAGATGAAATATTCTTTTAGCCAACCCCCCCCAACTTTAAAACCCTTATTTAGATCTCCTCCAAGCTTATTCATTTTACAGAATTAAAAATAAACAAATGAAAGAATTCAGTAGAATTGAATATCACAAACCAAAGAATCTACAATTTTTCATTAAAAAACAGGGGCAAACATGTTACCTGGCTTCTTAATCATTAAAAAAAAATCTGACTTCCAGCACTTCTGTATCTGAACAGGGTATTTAGCTAACAGATGCATCAGTAGGATCAACATGACAGTATTCATGTCCTGGAATAATTTCTGTTTCACTTCAATTACAGAAGGGAGATCATGAGTGTAATTGTTAACCCAAGACTAGTCCTCGCTAACGTTGTGCTCTCCCAAACCAGATCTCAGCTTTGCACATTGCACTCCTCCTGAGGTCAATTTACTGCTGCACAACCATCCCGTTCTCCATGTAATGGAGCAAGGGGAATTCATTTTACTTCTAATAAAGAATCACTCTACAACCCTTATTTTAAATTTGCATTACATAGAAACCTTTAAAAAGAAGGTGTCGTTAGGCCAGAGGAGCTGGCTCTGCAACATGCTTCTTAGGTAATAATATCTTTCACATTCTGTAACTTCTGAAATATAGGTATGACATAAACCCTATGGAGGCTCATATCACCGAGATACTGCTAACTCGAGCCCTGCAGCCCTTCTTATTGGGTGCAGAGGGAAAACACTGCAGCCAATCACGCTCCCATAGTAAGCAAAGATGCTTGGATACTGTGCTCTGGAGTCACGTCCTGCCTTCAGTGGTAACCCTAGAAAGAGTATCTTTCCAGTTTGGTCATTAGATAATTTACAAAAATATCCCATGCTGTGATCCCAGCACAAAGGGCACACAAGAGCACAGGTGGAGCTCTGCCTCGCCTTGGGAGGATGCTAAGTTAAAACCAAAGTGCAGGTTGGTGCCGCAAAGAGCAGTACGACAGCATTTGGCTTTCTGGATAAGGGTCCTGGTGTTTGGAGAACATTTATTGTCACTTTGGGAGACCTGAGCTCAGCTCCCTGCTTTGAGACAGGCTTCTTTCCAAATCAGTGGCATGTACGTTGGTTTTGTGCTAGAGCGAAAAGTTTTGAGGAAAAATAACTTCAAGAGAGATTTTCAGCTACTGTGGTGATGCACTCACACAAGGATGCCAGGAAATTAGATGGTCTACTTCCCGTCCTCCTCCCACACTGGTCAGGATGCAAGGCTCCAGTGTGTGATGAATTTGCTATTGCCTAATGAGCTATTGCACATCATCTGACATGGTGCAAGCAATTATGTCCTGGTCTTTGTCTGCAGCAAATGAAGCTTGGCTTTCTTTCCTCGCATGTTAAACGTAATTTGCTGCAAAGTAGGTGTCCGTGTGCGTGCTGTTATCATACAGCAATGGATATTGTTGAGCTGCAGTAATGTGAACAGTGCCTATGCCCTTCCTGGCATAAAGAAAGGCAGGCTTGACTTCACAGAACACGTAAACACATGCTGGCTGACATACAAGCTGGCCAACTGAAGTCAATAAAACTGCTTTTGTGGCCAAATGCTTTGCTGGAGCTGGGTCCCTGTGTCAAGGGCATGAACATGAAAGGTGCTAGCACCTGCATTTCACTGGGCTAGGTAAGCTTTATGAGAAATACCACCTGGCGATCAATTCACTGTGAGGCACAAGACTTACGTACTGTGCAGTTGTAAACAACTTCAAATTCTGGAGATAGCACAGCTTATTCTTATGCTTCTTTTTCCTTTCTCTTCTCCCTATTTATATTAGGTAAAGAGCTGAACTGGCTGAAAAATATTTCTTGCTTTCCTAGAGAGCTGCATTTGACACAGTAAGCGAGAAACAGATCTCTTGAACAAAAACTCTGTAAAATGGTGTGGCTTGTAAGACAGGATGGAGTTGAACAAAAAAACAGTCAACGCTATGGAAAAATAAAGCTTGAAAAGAGCAAAGATCACTTGCACAACTTGGGGAAGGAAAAGTCCTGAAAATCCAAAAAGCACTCACCTAGAGATCAGAAAACTGCTTGTGTATTGAGAATCTTTTTAAGTTAGACACCTCAGTCTCTGCAACTCAGTCACGGGGTTGTGTGCCTAATGTCTAAAACTCAGCACTTGGAGCCAGGCTCATGGGTCATTGTTGACCCCAGCTGAGCCAATCTTTCCTGATTTTGCTCAAAGAAATGCAATCCTGCAAATCATAGGCAAGACTACACGGAAGACTGGATGCATAAAGCAGAACAGAAGATCAAGCTGCAATTCCTCAGAGGCATTAAACTCGCAAACACTTAGCTTTTCGTTTGTTAAATACTTTAGCTACAGAGAACAATATGGACTAAATAGTATCTCAGAAATGGGCTGTCTTCCAAACTCCATCTCACCTCTCCTGAGAGTCTGACTGACAAACCCCTGATACTGCAGAACAAGAAATGTTTGAAGGTTGGCGCCTCTGGGTGATCCTATGAAGCCTTAGGTGCTTAAATACCTGCATCTGTGGTCTTGAATAAATACTAAATTTCATCGAACAATTTTGCTTCAAGAGCATTTACTTGGATAAATACTAAATTTCACGGAACAATTTTGCTTCAAGTGCATTCACTTCATGTACCATGGAGAACATTTTTCCTTAAAAAAAAGCGGGGGGGGGGCATTTCTTTTAATTTGGGAAGGTCCTTGGAGAAAGACAAGGAAGGTCACAAACACTCTTCAGTGAGGCACATTCACCCTGAAAGTGTTTGTGTGGGCATCATGAAAACGTTGTGGGCTTCAGCTAGCTGGGGAGCGGAAGCTGCGCTCTTCAGACAGGTGACTGATGAGACATACCTCACAGCAGCTGATGACTAGTGCATAGTCAGAACAATCGTTGCGGTGAAGAGCATCTGAATAACCAGCAGGGTGGGTACATGGCCAACAAACTCAGGGTGAATAATTTCACGCAAACAGATTTGTAAAACTGGGTTTGCACAACATGAGCTCATACTTAAGGACAAAATTTGGTGATAAATTTTGTCTGTTGAGGTGAGAAGTGATGGTTCCACTGAATTTCAGAGACAAAAGGAAATGTTTTGTAAGAGTCCCTTTTCTCTTCAAGGGGCCCCCTTTTCCTCTGCTGAGTCCTGACCTGACAAACCTTGACCTCAGCACAGCTCTCACTGCCGTTGGGATGGAAAGGGCCACGGTCTGCCAGGTAAGAGACATGTTCCAGGGGTACACTGCCTGCAGCAGGTCCTGAGCATACCGACTGCCGCGGGGGGACTACCTGAGTGTCACAGCAGGACAAAGAACACTTTAAATAGCCTAAGCAATACATGGAGAATTCCTCCCAACTGGACCCAGACAGCTGTGAGCTTCATAGAAATTTTGGACCTTCATCCAAAGATCACAGCTCATTCTCGTCTCAGAAAGGACCAAATCAAAAACCACATACACAATGCAAACTTGGTAGCCAGATTTAGGTGATGAGCTGTTATAGAAACTTGTACTATACCAGGCAGTAAATAAGTAGAGGAAAAAAAGTAACTGCTTATGAACTCAGCTAAGGTGCAAGAGAAGCAATGGGTAGCCGCAGGCAGCCAGCAGGAAGAGGCAGCCAGCAAAGACTTCTGCATGAAGAAGTGAAAGTCTTCATGCCAGATTCAATGCTTTTAAAGCAAAATGCGTAAGCAGGAAGGAGGATCTCCTCCCTCCCCTCTTTTGTCCTCTTTATCAGATTAAAAAAGAGCACATGCACGTGCAAGAGAGAGACTTCCTTAATCTCCGCTCCAGAAGAGCAGGTAGGTAGCGGCAGCTTTGAATTCTGTGCTTGGGGCAACTGCTGCTCTGATCTCCAATGATGCCTATTCTCTGCCTGTCTGACTGTGGGACTACAGAAGACCATACCATTTTTTCCCTCCTTGTCACGTACTTTGAGAACTCCTGAGAGGCATATGTTACTCCTTTCCTGTGACCAGATACTAGTTGCAAATTTCTTAAAAACTGCCTGCCAAGCAGTTATTAGCTTGATTTCTTCCCCAGTATGAAAAGAACTCACCATCACCTTAGGAAAAATAACCTTCATCTTGTCAAAAATAAAGAAAAAGATAGCCTTTGAGAAAGGAAAAAAAAAAAAAAAAAAAAAAAAGAGGTACAGAAGCATAAGAAAGCTCATTAAAAACTCCTCTAATGTGTGTCAAAGGAGATACAAATGGAAGTTATCTCTTGCTCAAAAGCACAAGCAGCAAGGAGGGAAAGCACATAGTGTCTCCAGTGTGAGTATGTGAACACATTTCCATTTGTCAGCCATAGCAGCAGGTTTTCTGCCTTCCAGAAAAACTGGCCGCTATGTGAGAGGAAAGGAGATCTGTGGACTCTATGTATCCACATCGAAACCTGAAGAGCAATGGTAGTGGCATGCATTAGGGACATCATGGCTGGCTTTCTGCCATGGTGAAGGCTCCCAGAGTTACAAACCGTGGTACTTTTGACCAGGTAACTTGGAAGCCTTGCAGATGAGCTCTCTTTGCGTATTCATGGAAGCACAGAGGATGACAAGCTGCAAATTCACAGGCAGGGAAAACTTGTTAATCCTACCGCCCACCGACAGGAAAACACATTGCCACTGAGGGGCAGCTGGAAGAGCAATGCAGCAGGAGACACGAATGACATGCTTTTCTGGCAGCTCTGCACCAAGCGCATCAGTGCACTTTCCTGCTGATCAGTTTCCCAGACCCTTTATTGAGCTTGTAAAAAAAAACCCAAACCCACAAACAAGCATGAATTGTGAGGGTGGCAGGCCTCTGAGGGCCAGCAAGCCTGTTAACACCCTGAGGGACTGTGAGTGCCTTCATTAGCTTTTTTGCCAAGGCTGCTTCTGCAGAGGGTCATCCAAGGAGCAAGGGGAATGACAGCATGGTGTGAAAGATGAGAGGGAAGGAGAGGAGGGTACGCAGAGGTGCCTGGGCAACGCTGCCATCCATCAGTCAAGGCAAGCAGCTGCTGGACCCCTGAGTGTAAAGGGAAAGAGCCTTGGGTAGCCCATTTGTTTTGCTTTCACCACATTCCCTGTGCAGGCTGTCATGGTCCTGTATTGCCATGTCCCCTCATCTGTGATGAGCTTATCTAGCACCCATTCCTGACAGATGCAGCCATCCCCCTCTGTGCTCCTCAGGGTGACTGATTTAGGGCACTTACCATGGCAATGCAGCTACAAAAGAGAGCCTCTGAGCCTGAAGCGGCACGGCCTGAGGGCACAGCATTTGGCATGCCCAGGAGGAGAAAATCCTTTCACCCCGCAGAGGCCCTGACCTGTGCTAAGAGCTGGCCAGTTCCCACGGGTCTCCAAGGCTCCCAATTCACCCTCAAAACATGGGTCTGTTCCTGACATCCCTAAAGTGTAGGTAAGTTCAGTGCAGAAAACAGCACATATCCGTCCCTTACACCCAAACCTGTTAGAGTGAAGCTCACAGCCAGCCTGGACAGGTTTAGAGTTCACCAAAAACTTATTTGTGCAGAAAGCCCACACAGATGTGCTTTATAATCCCACATCATATATGAAGACCTCCTCTGTCACACAGACACATATGTAAACCCTTCACATAGATACTGGCCTGAATTTACCCCATCTCATTCACATAAAAGCACTGGGTTCCCCATTTTCATGCTTTAAGTGGTGATGAGTCCACAGCATTGGGCACAGCTCTGATCAACCATCTCTGGCTTCTGCCATGGAAGAGCAACCAGAAGCTCCATGGGGCACTGGGGCACCCTGCTGGGGCCAGAACAGAGCTGGATTTTTCTGTGAAATTTTCTATTTTTTCAGAATATTAGCATTCTTCACCAAATGTAACACACAATTAAAATCTAACTTTTATGAAACTTTCATTGGGTTGGTCAAGTTTCTAACATCCAGAGTGGGATTTCTGGTAACTAAAGGAGGGACAATATTAAGAAAGCAAGCAAGCTCCTGCTGCGCAATGGCAGCATGATCATGTGCAACACTGAAACCCAGGGCCGGGGTCAGCTCAAGGAAAGACCAGTTAGGTCACTAAAAGCTTACATGAGTGGAAAAGGTGACTGAATACATTCATGGAATTTGCAGCTATTAAGTATCAAGAAAGTATCGGGATGGTCTGGGAAAGCACCTGGGGCAAGCACCACTACTTGTCCTGTTTTCAGACTTATTCCAAGCCATAAATGGGTACCGCCAGAGACAGGGTTTGGGCTGCACAAATCCTTAGCCAGTATAGACATTTCTTCATGGCTCTGTGGACTCCTTCTGGAGTTCTCCTCTTGGAACTGCTTCGCTCCCATATAAGTGCCTAAATGTTCATTGGATTAAAGTACACACATTGGATGTTATAGTTCACTGGTCAGGGCTGGCAGATGGTATGGAAAGCTTAAACACAAGTTCCCTGATTCTCTCTTGGGTTTCAGCATGTGAAAGCTTCAGCTGTCATTGCAGTGAGAGACCAAATGACACAATCTTGAGAGCTCCTCCAAAATTTGATTCCCCTCCAGCAGCTCCAATTCTATGAAAAGCTGAATTTGCAAAAGGTGCTACAATACTATAAGCTGATGATATCACTCAAGACACCGGCAAATGGCTCAAAGGTCCCAAGCTCTGCTTGCTGGTAACCATGGCACTGCAAATTCTGTTTGCTAAATACTGGCCCTGAAAGGGAAGGCAAAGGTGAGAAGCTCGCAGAAGGCAGGCCACGGTGCATGTTGCTAAGCCACTGAGCAATAATATGTTGTGTGTCTCATGGGTGTGATGGCATCAGTCAGAACAGGCATGTGACTCAGCCCTACCAACATTGAATCGAACCTTGTAAAGCACATGGCTAGATTTCCTTTCTACCTCTTCTCATCTGTACGGGATACCAGAAGAAGAAAATAAAAACCCAGCAAGAAGACCCTTTCAATTTAATTCTGTTCATAAAAACAGCAAAAGACCAAACTGCCAAGCAGGCTAATTTTGCAAACACTGGATACTTCCTTGATACCTAGCTAGGCTTTTTTGAGCTCACCCGTCACTACTCAGTCAGTAGGAGTACAATTAAGTTCTCAGTCACCAGGTACCACCACTCTTAGCCATCCCAAGCTTTGGAGATGAGGCTGGTGTTGGAATAGGAAAGCCAGGAATGAGCTGGGCCCTGCAGCCTTGGGGCCTTAGGAGCCCAATTTCCGTTGATATCCCACTGAGAAGCAAAGAGCTTTGACGTGCTTAATAAAACTTAGCACAGAGAACTCAGTGCTCATGAAATAACCAACTGGAAGTGGCCTGGCCAGACTATGCCAATACCGGAACCTGAGCCCAACAGTACGGTAGCTGGTTCAGCCTCCCTAAGACTCTGCACTGCTCCATGAAGGTTGTCCTTTGGCCAAAAAAACCCTTATGTCCCCATTAGGACCACGTGCCTTTGAAAACGTTACCCATCTGTCCCGCAGCCTAAACATCAGCCAGGGAAAGAGGGGGAAGGAAAGCAAACAGTCACCAAGTGTTGCAGAGTAGGTGCAGTCAGCAGCCGCTCTGCTGAGTCACTCCAGTTCTCTCCAGCACGTTGGTGTTTTAGGGCAGGATAAGGCACTCTGCATTCACCTCTCCTGGCCACCCTATGCAGGTGTTTCTTGCAAGTATGAGTGTTGAAGAGCCTCAAGTGCTTCTGTAGACACTAAACTGAATGTGGTTAGTCCAAGTCATAATTTACCAATACCAGCTGGCTCCTGGGATGAGCAGAAACATGCTGGGGTCAGGATGTGTAAAGTAACCCTATTAAATTATTTTTCACTGGCTGCCTGTGCTCGTGCTCACGAATGCAGTTTGCGTATAACTCATGAAAGGAGCTGTGGTGAGAATGGGTGAAGGAGAGGATGATGTTCATGCTCCCCATGATTGCAGTGTGGCTAGTCTAGGAGGCACCATGGCAAGTCCTTTGTTGGGGAGCAACTCCTGCACTGATGCTCAGAGTGGAGAACACTCACATCAGGAATCCCACTTCTTCTGGGAGGTTCCCTACCTTACAGCTGGCTACCTCTCAAAAGAGACAAGGTCAAGGTTCAGTGAGTGGATTGGGATGGAATAAAAGCAACCGCTATTGCTCCCTTCCCCCAGCTCCCTGCAGCACATGAAACTGTGCTTTGGAAAAGTCTAAATTCGCACTCTCTAATTCTCTTGATTCCTACACGCATCAGCCCTGTCCTTCTTCAGCACTGTAGCATAACCTCCAGAGACCTAGTTGTGTTTTTTTTTCAGAAACTCTGCTCTCACAGCATTTTCAACTCAATTTAGGGCACCAACACAACCGGCTCCTCTTCTTGCACCCAAAACTATTAACCAGCAAGCTTTCTACCCCACATCTGTGACAGTTTCAAGGGATAGGTCAGCACCAAACCTCTGGTTTGGAAACTGGCTTTTTTCATAACATATGGCTCAGACTCAAAGGCCTGCATAGAGGATCAAAGCAAAGTTTGGCCCCATTATGTCAGTGGCAGTATTCTCATGCTTCATATAGGTTCCCCAAGCCCTGAGCCTTCAAATGCAAGTGTGCTACCCACTGCATAAAACCTCTGTCTCAGAGGTTCAATACCCCTGTTACACACCAAATGTCTGAGGGGCACTTACTGCATCTTCCATTGGCGAATGCTAGCTATGTGGGAGTGTACTGCTGCACATACGGGTGCTATTCACAGCTTTCTAACTCCCCTTTTTCATTTTGTTCTCCACCTCAGAAGAGAAGTGGCCCTTACCATCAATAAGTGATGCCCACAGTTCTCTGTAGCTTACAGATAATGCAGGTACTGAGCAGATTCTGGATGCCATGAAGTTACTATGCTTTTTCAGAAGATGCTGTACTGAAGTTTAGATATAGCAAGAAAGCGCCATGGACATTAAAAAGATGGCAGATAGCTCTTCTCAGTGTCTGAGAGAGAGACCATTAGGTCCTTCAACTCCCCACCCTGCTGGCAGCATTTTCTGTGGCCACTGCTTGGTCACCTTCTTCACAGATCCACCTGGTGAATTGAGTGTTTGCAGAGGGAAGGGTAGTGCAAAGGACAGCCCACAGTCTTCCCTCCCAATTTATTTTCATGACCAAGTTCAACCATTATGCTTGTTACTTTGGACTTTAGGGAGAGAAGCGTACTTGGCACAAATTCTGCGTATTTTCCAGTTTCTGGATGTTCTCCACCCTCCATCAGATTGCACCCAACATCTGGATTTGTGCACTTTGGAGCAGGGACTCATTGCTCACATACATATAGCAACTAGCATTCACCATCCCTGTTGTACTGCACTCTCAGTAACAGAATACAGCAGCAATTTTAAATGAAAACTAATTACAAACCCGCTTAGTTTTCCACTGAGAGTTTCACCAAATTAGGACTGCAGGATTCCCTCCAAATACAGTGTATCTTTTGCTAACCACACTAAGCTCTTTTAGAAAATAGTTTCTATATGATGAAAAGCCCTAATTAAGCACACAGCAGCCGAGGCAAGTTTGTTGTATTACCTTGTTGAAGGCACACTCAGTTAATCCTTGCGGAAAGTCCCCTCCAGTCCCCTGAAGTCATTGTAACATACACACAAGTGTGCGTGCATGGGTATAAATAAAAAAATGCATCACGGACCTCGGTCACCAAATCTGGCCTTATTTGTAAGTGTTCCCCTTGCCACAGCCTTTTCTAGCCTTGACGCGATGGGGAGGAGGAAGGTGTCACCTGTTGGTGTCCTTGACAGATGTAAGTGTGGGCATGCGGGGGGAAGCACTTTAGAAACAGGGAAGGAGGGAAAACCACTCTCGGCAGCAACGAAGGGTCCAGCAGAGCCCCCTGATGAAAGGTTCAACACTGAACAAAAATGAAAGCTACTTAGAGTAAAAGGGAATTAGGGGCTGGAGAAAATGCAGAGCAGTGCATCTCTGCTCTGGGATCAATGGAGAGTGGTACTAATGGCAAAGCATATCAGCACGCAAAAGCAGCCTCCACGTAACCTGCTCAGTCTAGGAATGATCAGAGCTTGCTAAAAAGTTTCTAAGAAAACATAAGAGAAATTTGTTTTTTGGACCACGCTTATGACAAAGCTGTCACACAATCACCCCTGTCCTCCATGGAATGTATTTCTCATGTAAGCTGCAAAAATCTGAGCTACTTTCTGGTGAAATTTTAAGATTTTATGGTCGTTTTTGTTTATAATTGTTTGTGCTTTCCAAGAAAAAAACCTGGTTATAGCGATTTTCCCTGAAAATTTGAAACAGGCAGGAGAATTTGTTTCTTGTTATGCTTCCTCGTGTGCCTGAAATTACTGAGAGGAAGAACATTTTCATATCATTTTACAGATACTGCTCTCCTCCTTCACCTATTTCATCATCTTATGTTCTCAGGCTTGCATACATGTGTAAACTTCACTATACACAGCAGTGAGCACGGTCAGACCGTCCCGGGTTCTGGGCACTACTGTAATGCAGCCACTAACAGGACGGCGCACAGTTCAGCATCTGGTGTATCCTCTGTTCAGGACATCAGAGCAAAGGAATGGCTCTGTGAGCTAAGATATTAGTTATTTACCTTTGGCTTTGGCTTCTTTAACCAGAAGCAATTGTATCCTTGAAGCATGGTGAAAGAATATTGATTTAAAGTGTGTCTTTATGCACTCACGTACACACACGCGTGCATGTGTGTAGAGCCTCAAACAGAACTGCAGCGAGGATGCACACAAACCCCGTTCTCCCATGTGTTAGCAGTGCCAGAAGGCCACAGGGAAAGAAAAGCATTCTCTACTTAACTGAGCACCGGGAACCTGTATTTCAAGTCATTTCTGTTTGCAGAACTAAGCCGAACTCCCCTGCAACCCGGGTGGGAGGCCGAGCAGCCCTCGCTCCCGGCAGGGACGCCGGCTGCAGAGCTCCCGGTAGCCCCCGCGCAGGCAGAGGGCAGCTTGCAGCACCGCCAGCCCCGAGAGGAGGAAACCTCCGCGGCAGGCAAGGGCAGAGCGTGTGCCAGTTCCCCAAAGGCCTGACCTGCGAAACACCAGAGAGAGCAGCTCTGCTAACCCTCGATGAGCTGAAGGTCAGGGAAACAGGAGTTTGGGAAGCTGCTGCTTAGGAACCGGGGAACAGGGATGGGTCCTTCAACCTCTGATGCCCAGGGGCATAAAAAGTGCCCGATACCTCATCGTTATTTCAGCAGCGTTTGGGCGGCCAAGGATGTTCCATCTTGGAGCAAGTTTGGACAGGAGATTGCAAGTGTTCCCAACACGAGGGATGTCCCATTTTCTACACAATCACACAGCTGCCATACCAGAACTGGGCAGAACTGGAAAATTATACCATATATTAATGCGGCATGTGAGAGGGTTACGGTTTACCTTTTGTTCTTATTTAATGAGAGGGCGGGAGAGGAGGGGGTTAAGGGAGGGGTGAGATCATGATAGATGAAGAGAACTTGCTTGGCTAACTCTCCATAGCCTGTAGCTACTGCAATATTTATGAAAGGGAAGGTGCACCTTGGCAAGCTAACCTGCCTGAAATTGGAAGGTTTCAGATGAAAGGGAAACCCTGTAAAGTAAAGCTGAGCTGTGCTTGAGAGGAGCACAATGGCAGGGAAAGAAAGCTATCTCCTCACCAAGAGTTTCCATTTCTGAATGTTTCGCTTTGCCCCCCCAAAAAACACAAAATAAAGCAGCCTGGCCAGGCCTACCCGCTCCCAGAGCACAGGAACCACAGTGCCTACAAACATCAGACTCCCTCTTCTCCATTCAGCAGAAGTCCTCTGGCATGTGCTAACACTGCACAATTGCACTGCCTGAGAAGGTGGAAGGGCCCCATCCTGACACTGGCTGATTTCTACTGCATTTTGCTGAATTTTGAGGTTATTTGCACAGACAGGGCAGAGCCCTTAGGTGTCCATTACAGGTCTGCTTTTTCAAGAGGAAAACCTTGAAGGTGCTATCATTAATGGCAATTCCTGCTTCTCGTACAATTCTTATTGACTTTAAAAAAAAAAAAAGAAAAAAGAAAAATAATTTTCTGTCAATGTTACCAAGATTTCTTATTTACCAAACACTGCATCAGCATAGGGCTTGGACTTTTCTAGACCAAAAAAATATCATTTAGATGAAAAAAGTATGAATGTCAAGATCCTGCAAAATATTCCCTTGATTTCTTTTTAGCACAAGACATGGCAACAACTTTGAAAAATTTCAGAAAAATATTTGATATAATACAGATAAATTTTAATTAAGATCTTGCCTGTGGGCAGACCCACAGCCCTGGCATCTCGACTCTTATCTACCAGCACAAGGCACTCCCAGTATCCTGTGCTCCCATGGAAGGAGCAAGCTCTGTGCATGCAGGGGTGGGTTTCTTTAGTTGCTTAACTGTTTCCTCCAGAGAGATGGCTCCAAAGTAAGGTGACAAGCCACTGTTGGAATTGGAGGGGGATTTATTTTTCAATTTGGATGAAAAGTCTAGATCTTTCTCCTTCTCTCCTCCCACTAAAAAGAAGGGTTTCAACCAAACTGGATGAGTGGCTGTCTTTCTATTGCTTTAATTTCTTAATTATAATTTCCCTAATTTTGATCTCAGCCTATCAGTAAAACCAAAAGAGCGGTCTGAAAGCTTCAAACGAGAATGGTGCGATTTTTCCTGCAGTTTTTCTTATTGTCCCTCCCTTCCCACGCCAGCCCTGGCACACGGGGGCAGGGGAGGGGAGCGCTTGGCACTCTGGAGGTTCTCACACCCCTCTCCTGTCTAGACCAGGGCTACGTCTGATTTTCTGTCACCCCAAGGCTACAATTTCCAGTGAAGAAATTATTAAATTCAAAACCATCTGCACACCTCGGCTCCTTCTGAAAAGTCAAAACCCATCAGAGGCCAAATTCCCACGTCTGGCATCAGAAACCCTCCTGTCCATTTCGCAGCTTTAATGTTGTTGTTGCTCAACCCGTGACGTCAAACGCTCACACAATGTATTTGGGGCAGGGATAGACATTCACGTAAAGCAAGGATTTCACGGGGGCACTGAGAAAAGAGTGGATATAGCATGGGGCAATGGTGCTGGGAGCTGGGGAGGATTTAACCAATTTATGTTTACTCCTCGTCTGGCTCTTACTGCTGCCCTCTGACCTTTCCCGCTGGAGACCTGTGGCTCAAGCTTGCCTGCTGCCGACCGGGCCAGCGTTTCATTTGCAGCATTAATCACAGCCAGCCCTCCCTGACATCTTGGTGGCAAGCCGGGGTCAGCACTGGTGTGCTGGGAGGGGAGGAGGAACAAGGCTAGTCAGTCAATCTGCTGCCTGGTGTCACGAGTGATTTATGGCCCACTTCAAACACAGCCATTGATCTGTCCTGCTTTCCCCAGCATGCTTGTCAGTGTGTAATAAAGCCAATGGGAATTCCTGTGTGTTGAGTCAAAGAACTAAAGTATGCTCAGGTTTGCTTATTTAGAAAAGCACACCTGAAGTCTCCCCATTTGGGAAGCAGCTCAAGATTTACAATCCTGCAGAAATTTGCAAGGGTAAGAACAAGAAATACAACCCCAACCAGCCCTTCAGGCAGCCGGCCAATTAATCTTCCCTTTGCTGTCTGCTGCTTGTTCACCTTTCTGCCTTCAGCAGTTTTGGAAGATCTAAGCCAGGCAGCGGCGGTGACTTCCTCCCGCCTGGCCTGCAGTGAACCCCCGAGAGCCGGCCCAGAGGTGAACCCAGCGATTCCCCGGGCTGCGTCTCCCGTAAAGGGCCGCTCTGGAAATCACCTGCCGCTCTCGGCGCGGGCGGCCCTCGAGGCCAGGCCAAACGCCGTGCGCTCCCCGGCGAGGCGAGGGGCTGCGTAGCCACCCGCAGCTTGCAAGCAAACGTCCACGGAGCTCGTGGGTGGCTTGAACTCAGAGGACCACCAACCTCATCGGCTCTGGGACCTGGGGACCTTTCTAAGAACAGTTCTCTCATCACCTGGGATTGCTGCGAGGAGAGAGGAGGTACAGAGGCGAGACGGGTCAGACAAAACACGTCTGTGCCATTGGCACCGCAGGATGGTGCATGGTAAGGGACAGCATGGAGCACTGATTTCTCTCCCCACTGCTCCCAGAAGGTTGCCTGCAGCCCCAGCCCACATATGGGTTTGCATCCATGCAATGTAGGTTGAAGGAGAACATGGGCTGAAGGGCAGGCGAGGCCCCTTGCCCAAAAGACGGCACACATGATGTCACCGGCCATGAGGGGGTTAATACTGAAAGGGTAACACTTTTCTCCAGTACAGTGAGGGAAGGCATCTTATTCTCCTCCTTTGCTCTTGATTAAAAAACCCCACCCAAAACAAATAATAAAAAATCCCCAACAAAACAAATCCATATTTTCTCATGCAACATTTTAAAATGAAAAAATTTGCATCTCAGATCAGAAATATGATGTCAGCAAACTCCCAAAATTCCACTTGTCAAGAGTAGTTTTCCTAAATGTAGCATTTCTAATATATATTTTTTTATCAGAAAACGTTGACTGATGAAGCTAATCAGAAAGGGGTTGATAAGCCCCAGCAATTTTTATTCTGACAAAATATTCACTTTCTCTTCAAAGAAATTTCCCATTAACAGTTACTAGGCAGTAGAATAAATGAGACTGCAGAGCAGAGCTGTTTCACAGATCTCATTAAAACTGCTAACCTAGAAGCACAGCATGCTCCATTTCAGAGCACTCATGAATGCTCTGCTCCTCTGGAAAGGCAGGGGTGAACCATTCGCATCAGATATCTCAAAAGTCACAGAATTCCCAATCAGTGGCCATTTAGAAGATGTTGGCCCCAGTTCAACAGATTTTAAATTTCAGCTACTGTACATGTCGTAACAATCAAACTGCACGAAAAGAGACACAGAAAGCAGCAGGTTCCTAAGAAATATTAGTGCCGGGTCTTGTTGAGTAATGAAGGAAAATGCTCACCTATGGGACTTTCCACAAGTCTTATCAGTTGTCAAAAACCCCCAAGAGACACACATTCTCTGGTCTCACTTTTTTTCTGGGATGAACTTCCCAGCACTCTGGGGAGGGGGGAGAGGAGCGGGAGAAATAGAAAATCCTTCTTGAACAAAACACTGAAGTAAATGCCATTAAAACATTGATATTTAAAACACCCGCTCACATTTGGACAGCCTGGGAAGGTCAGCCTGCAGTGATGCTGGATTCCCAGGCCCGGTGCATAGAACAGCTTCTGGTTTTGTCCAGCTGAGCACTATTTCCAATAAAGCCTGTCCTCATTATTGCATCTTCCCATCCTGACACACAAAGGGACAGGGAGAGTGGGGAGGACATGATGTCATAGGAAAAGAGGCCATTTTATGGCCAAAATTGTAATTGCTAGAGCAGAAAGAGGGATTTCTTGCTTTCTGTACTTCAGTTTTTACTTGCCCTCCCCAGTCACAACACAGCTGTCACTTCAAGGAGGGCAGAGACATTGAATACCCCAACACCGGGAGTGCCAGCATCTCCTGTGTAGGTTAACACCACTAACTCCTTCTCCTTTCTGGGGCAGCTTTTGTGGCTTTTCTTGTCCAGAAGGCAAGTCTCAGGGCAATAAAAGCAGCCAGCTTGCCCTACTAGCAACACAGACGCTGCCTCATCTCTGTAGCAGAGGGAAGCTTTTCCCCAACAGACCCTGCCTGGCTAAATCCTACTGTAGCAACGACCTGGAGTCTGCCTGTAAACAGCACACACATCCGAAAGCAGCTGGGCAGCTTGTGTAAATGCTGGCATTCACAGTCAAGCACTCGGAGCCCTGCTCAAGTGGAAAAATTGTCTGCAGTGCAATCCTTGCAGTAGGGAGCTCTTAGCTTCGTGATCAAGCCCAGAAGTCGTTTCCCTGAAAAATCCATAGGCCGGCACAGATTAAAGTGGCTGCAAGGGAAAGGCTTTGCTGGTACATTTTGGCCCCTGACTTCAGTGTTAACATCCTCCCAGCTGAGCAGGAATAGGTCAGGAGATATATGGCATGCACTCAGTGGGAAAAGAAGAGGACAGATATATGGGGATCTGGGGACATTGGTTTATACTGGTTGAAAATCTAGCCCTAAATATCTTACAAAATTTGGTAGAAAAGGGCGCAGACCACTGTCAAGAGGGATGCTCCATCCCAGGGCTTCAGAGAAAAGACAGAGGCAAATTTGAACCTGTGATTTCCCCCAGAATCACCCAGCAGAGGCCCAGCAAGAGAAGTGCTGCATTTGAAACAGGCTCATATAGTGCCAAACACTCCCTCCGACTCTTGCAGATGAAGGGAGAGGAGTTGTTCTTCCACACCCCAGATCAAGCCTCGAACAAGGCAATTAATTTGAAGAGGGCAACTTGATTAGACTTAAATTTGCCTGGGGTAAAAAACATCCATTAACAAACACCAACTAATGGGAAGGTGCTCAAGTTTCCCCTGGGCTTTCTGGCTATGTCAGTTGGGAGCATGTACTGTGGTGGATTCATCAGCACTAAAGGTGACAAATTGGGGTTTAACATGAGATACGGTAAACAGTCTTTTTCAGACTTCACATAGGAAATAACCCCAAGATGCTCAGCTCTTCACAACACTGACAACCAGAAGGGGTGCATGGGCAAATAACACACGGACACCTGCCTGTGTCCCTACCACCCCAGACGTTGTCCCAGGGCAGGAGCTGCCACACCAAAAAACCCAGTGGTAAAGTCGCCTCCAACAAACAGCAGCATAAAGCCATCAGTGGCAGGTGGGAGCTACTGCCATGGTGGGAGATGGTCCCACGATCAGCCCACAGCTAGCTTGGCTCACTGGCTCAAATACCCATAAATCCCACATCTCTACACTAAAGGTTGACCTTACAGCCACAACTTCATTTTACCAGTTTGAATGTGGTTCATTAAACCTATCTAAATGCCAGATGACAACCCTTCCTGGAGGACCACACAGGCAGAGTTACAGAAACACTAGGTGCAGATGCAGAGCCATTGCTGTTTTGGTGCTGTGGTTGCTCTCAGTCGAGGACGCTGGAAAGTGGTCTGCACAGCTATACATAACTTCCTCGCTCAGTGACTGTGTGTGCATATCCACCCACTCATGTGGGCTCATTCACGGCTCTGCAGTATAGTCTGGGCACAACCTGATGACAACGTTGTCACGGCCTGAGGTCCTGTGGTACACTGCCACCAAGCATATGCATACACATTTAATCTCACAGCAGAAGCAGCGATGTCTCCTGGGACACTCAATACAGACAGAGTCGCTAAGGGGAAAACCAGCTACGCCAATCACACGGATGCCTTTGAGAGCATTTGTCAGTACTGTCATAACACGGTATCTGCTGGTTCATGCACCGGCAGATTAATTTAGTGCTAAATGGGTAACTTTTTGACTAACTCCAGTTGTTTGAGCCAAGCTTGCAGAGGACACCTATGTAACCATGGTACACCTCACTACTGCACTCCCCTATTGGGCTTGAGTTCATGGCAGATCCCTTGGAAAACCCTGGAATATCTGCTTATTGCACAAATTTTAACAATAGCCTTTGTGCCCTGCCTGTGTGGTAACGGAGTGTGTTTAAGCCATTGACAACGCTGAGTTCCTTGAAGTTGCTAATGGGTTAAAGCTGGGACATCTGGTGAAACACTAGCCTCAGCTGTTCCTCAAATGACATCTTCTTGGGTCAAATTTATCTCTTCTTGCCAGTCCATCTGCTCTCAGCCTGTCAATGGTAAACACTTGAGAGCCACAGAGCAAGCAAGGCGGCAGACAGCAGTGAAGGACAGCATCTTGGAGTCTAACTAGATAGTGATACAGGAGCAAAAATAGCCCCCATGCTCTCCCCCTCCCAGTCATCTTCCTCCCGCTGCGCTCCAGGGTCAGGGTCAGGCCAGGGAAGCAGTGTGCCACCCTGAGTACAGAGCCCAGACCAGGCCACCCGAGAGCTAACGAGAGACTTGTTTGTTCCCTAAGGCAACAAGGAAAAAAGCCACCACGCACAACTCAACACACTACGGTACTTGCTCATTCTTCAGATGCCCCAGGGGAGCAGTTCACACCCATGCTGCCAGCTGGTGAATGGTCATTTCTTTCAGCAAGGCACTCCAGAGCCTCCTGGTCTTTGCTTGCCACCCCTGGGCAGTCCTGCCCACGTAGCACCAGCCCAGAGAAACGCAGGAGGAGGCACAGGGGACCTGGAGGCTACCAGGGAAGGCACAAGATGAATGTGCTTCTCACTTCCCGAGGAGTTGGTACATTCAAGGGCAATTGCCTCCTTGCCCATGTCTCTAGGAAGGACACCTTTCTTCCAGAAGGCAATGACCCTCACTGTAGACATGACTATAACCCTGCACAGACACACACACTCCTCTCCAAAGCACAAACTCAAGAGCCCCAGATCACCTGGCAGCCTGTAAAAACAACAAGGTGGGAAACGTACATGGCTTCCCCTGCTGCTCTTAGGATATTATGTATCTGGGGGGGGGGGGGATCGTATAAAACCCATCCAAAAGATGAAATATTGCAAGGATTCCTAGAGGTCAACTGGTGTGCAAGAGTGGACAGGGAGTCACCTCACAATTAGGGTAATCTATGAAAAACAGATTAAGCTGTCCTTGGTGTCACCTGACCAGCAACAAGCTCTGAAGATGCATTAACCTGATGGGTCACAATCTGGTGAATAAATCTTCTGGTTTAAAAAGGTCAGACACAGCACAAAGGCCATAGTTTGTCCCATGGGTTACAAGGGGATATTCACAGTTAACAAGCGCTCTGTGCTGTTGTGTCTTGCTACCACAGTGGTGATGTCCTGCAACTAGTGAGGATCAGTTTCAAGTTGGCCCTTTTCTACGCAATGAGAAATTTCTACATTGAGTCACTCGGATTCTTTCACAACAGTGTCATAACACTGCACTGTGCTATTGCAGGGCACCTGCTCGTGGCCTGATGCTGCCCAAAACACGGCGAGGAAACATCATCGTGACACCCATGAAGCAATGAGGCTTCTTAGCATGCTACAAATACCCTCGAAGAGAAAAAGCTCTTTCACGCTGCCAGTGCTATGCAATTGCTCTAATGAGCCACACGACTATAAGAAAAGCATTCGCCTTCTCCTTCACAGACTTCTCCATATCCCCAATTAACTACCTTAACATCATAACTAACCCTCTGTCCCTGGCGCGTGCTGGCAACTGGCAAAGCCCACGTTTCAAGACGTGCTTGATGCATTACTGCACAGTGGATCAGGAGACAGACATTTTAGTGTGCGTCAGACACCGCATTTCTCCATCCTTGAAACTGATCCTGCCGGAGTGTGCTCTCTGCAGAGCCAGGACTTTAACCCGAGAGCGCAGCTGCATTTTTAAGTATCA
The DNA here is from genome assembly GCF_900496995.4 of Aquila chrysaetos chrysaetos. Classification (NCBI taxonomy): domain Eukaryota; kingdom Metazoa; phylum Chordata; class Aves; order Accipitriformes; family Accipitridae; genus Aquila; species Aquila chrysaetos. The sequence goes on along the minus strand of NC_044013.1, from coordinate 13,382,911 downwards.
TGTTAATACAGTGTCGTGGTGGGGATTTTGTTCAAGGGAGGATGGCTCCACTCTGACCTTTGGCTCCAGAGGCACGCTTTAAAATTAAAACCTTGCTTATTGTGTGACCCAGCACTCATTTCTCTCCATTCATACAATAGTATGATTTTAAGAACTGGTCACATTCTCATCTGATAGTGTGCACGGCACTCTGTATGTGCCAGCAGAGGCCAAGAGAAGAGCAGTACGTACTCTAGTGTTTTTAACCCAAGAAGTCTTTTATAGATGTGTTAACTCGGAAAACAGAGAAAGACCTTGGTATTGTCCATCTGGCCTGGTGGTATCCCAGCTCTGAATTTGGGTTCAGAGCCACAGCTCAAGAAATTACATTAAGCCAACAGTAGAGGCAAGCCAAAGGGCTTCTTTCGGACCCTGGACTCTGGTGAGGAGGGAGCAAGGAGGATGGTGGCCAGGAAGAGCAGGAGCAGCACTGGGAGCCCTGCTCGACTTTTGCTGCCACGCGCTCCTGCTTCACCGTGGCAAGTCCTCTCCTCACCATGAACTTGCTTCTGCTCCTGCACTGCCCCATCCATCGGGCAGCAGGTAGCCTGGAGGCACTGCCTGTCCACAGGGTCTGCGGAGGTCTGACCATCCCTGCTGTGCATCCCCCAGCACAGCCAGTCCGACTTCAAGAAATGAGACCTCCTTATGCTTTTAATTGTGCTACCCTCTAGTGGCCAATCCCATCCCCTTGAAGCTCAGATCATTGCTCCTGGCAGAGGAGAGGCGTTGGACTGCAAACCTTCAAGAGCAGAAACCAGCTCGGTGCTGTGCAAGAATGACTTGCACATTTCAAAGGAGGCAGAGACCTGGCAAGGTCAAGTGCCAGCGCAGGCAGAGTGCGCTCCACAACCCTGTCTCTGCTTTAGCCTTAGGAAGGGAAAGATCCCCCTGCTCGGGCTGAGAGGTCTTGGCCAGAGCAGGGTGCCAGTTCGATATCAGGTGCTTGCAACACAAAAACCACCACCAAATTTGGGCTCTTGGCAGGCTTTCCAAGAGAACGTGCTTCCTTCCTCCTCCCTGCTTCTTCCCCCACTGTCTCACACAAGGCACTCCAGCAGCTTAGATGCAGAGCAGAAACACTCAACACGTCAATAAAAATGGGTTAGAATTCAAGGAACGTCCTTGCAATTACTGAGATAATTGCTACATTTCAGAACCAAACATTACTTAATGGTGCTCAATTATCTTGTGGCAGGGCCTGCAATGGCAGCAACTAATTGCTTAACTAAAGACTTTCTTCTTTCCACCCTGTGTCAACATGCACGCATGCAATTAGGCCATTGGTGCAGGGAGGAGAGGAGATACCTGTTGTGAAAAGAGTCGTTAAGTAGCAGCCACAGCCATGTTTCGAAGCTCAGAGGACAGGTGTCTTGCCTCAAACATTATAAGGATATGAAACAGAACTGGAAAAGCCCAGGAGGGAGCAACAATACAGATTTTTGCTTCCTGTCTCTGAACAGGGAACTCAAATGACTGCACAACGTGACTAGTGCCACTCTTAAAAGTCTATACGCCCCCCCAGGCTCAGCTGTACGTCAGTAACCTTTTCATAGTTTATCAGTCTGGAGAGTTCATGGATACTAGCAAAAAAAAAACCCACAAAAAATTCAACTGCCTAACGAGCTAATAGAAGACTTTTTCTTGGTTACTTTCAAGCTTGTTGAAAACCTGCTTGTTGTTCACCTCTTCACTGAACAGCGCTCTCATATGAAAGCAAACCAAAGGGAAAACAGGTGTACTTTCCTTGTTATTTGCCATTTCATCATTTCTTCACAATCCTGTTTACTATCTCAATAACTCTCATAAGCAGAGTCTTTCACTCTGCTTTGACACAGAACTACTCCCCGTCCTCCAAGCCCCCATCCCTTCTCCATAGCTTTTTCAGCCTCTCCTCTATCTGAAGGTGAAGCGCAAGGCCCCCAGATCAGGCCATTACCCTTGTGAAAACATCAGGTCTTGGTTTCTATCCCTCCCTGCTCATGTTTGGTCTGTTCCTCTGACCAGACAGAGCTCACCACAGAGCCACCCCGAGGCCTTGTCTCCTGAACATTGGGTACCCTGGATCCAAGGGCTGTGCCTGTTCAGCTCTGCTCATCCTTTGCAGACTCACATTTCTCAGGCATGAATTCCCAAGGCTGTTTTGTTGTTCAATTACCAGCTCAACTCCCGCCCTTTGAAGCCCCTCTTTGCTACTCTTAATGCCATTTTTTTCTACAGTTCATCATAGTTTCCACAGTGCTAGTAAACAAACTAGCGTTGACTGTCCAGCTCAGAGACCTCCTTGGGGGCCTTCAGCTTTATGGAAAACTGTCTGTTCTCATCCTGGTTTTGTACGTTTGACAGTTTCAAATCATAGTAATGGTTTGCTCTCGCCCTTCAAGTTACTGAATGGCCCTGTAAGGATTTGAGACAAAGGCTTCAAGACCCCCAAATTATATCTTTCAAATCTCCTTTTTCCTTTTTGCTACATTAACAGCTTCCGTGGACTAAAGAACAGTTTCCTCTCCAGAACACCATGCAGGTTTGTCCTCATTTCTCCCCATCATTTAAGTCCTGTGCATGCTCTTTGGACTCATTTTTTCACTTACAAGCCTAGGATGGGAACAAGAGCCAGTGGGTTACTAAGGTTTTGTGGACTCAAACTGGTCACTTAGAAGAATCATAACTCAGCAAGGAAATAGTTAACATCCCCTAAAATTGAGGACAGTTTTATAGCAGACACTTCAGTTTGCTAGCAACGCACCCTCTCCATTTTCACATGTGCACGCATGGGCTAATTGTTTCACAGTAGTAACCTCACCTGCAATTAGCCACTGTTTTAAGTCTTTGATCTTTATAACTCTCCAGAGGACAGCAAGATTCCCACATAAAAGCCTTTTATTATTTTATTTCACATGTGGGAGTGACCCTATGCTCCTGTATTTATTAAAAAAAAAAAAAAAAAATTCCTTACCTGATCTCAGAGATTCCCATTGAGCTGAGTGAAGCTGTGGCAAGGGGGAAATCTCACTCTGGGGGATTGCTCTCCCAGGTGCTAAGGATAAGCGATTACAGCCCCAACCTGATGGCCTTCACCTGCTCCCCGAGCAGACTGATTCTCTGCTGGCATCACAAGCATCGAGCCCATCCTGGAGATGGACTTCTTGGGGATGTGTCTTGTCTTGCTGATTCTTTTCCTAGGGTTATTTTTATTTGTTTGAGCTATTGTCTAATTCACAGTTAAGGATCAGCACACATTGTCCCTTTCTAGGGAGCTTACAGTAGCCAATGGAGCTCAGCTACATGCTGCGGAGGAGAAAACATCTACATCTGCTCCCCTAGCACACGCTAAGGCAGGAGGGTGCACGCGGCTCCTTAAGAGCCAGTTGCTGGGTTTTGCCTGGCTGTTTTTTCAGGGAAAGCGTTGGGGCAGAGCGGGTAGCTCAGAGGCCCAAGCCATAGGTCTGGTCCCAAAGAAAACAAAACGTCAGGGCCTCAAGGCTCTTAATTAACTCTATTAGAGTGATAATCGTGGCCTGCCCAACCCCAGGGGAATGGAAAAAACCCTCCAGTATGAGACATGCATAAAGGTACTGGACTGAAACATGAATATTTTTACCCACTGTCAGTGGTTAGAAGGCAGTGGAGGGGGAGGGGAGAAGGAAAGATCCTCAGCTCAAGGAGATTCTGGTTTAGCACCAACACGTAGGAAGCAACCTAGAAATCAAAGAGATTTCTGTGAAGTGCTTTTGCTTTTCGCAGGACTGCTTTCGAAACATCTGAAAAATTTAGACTCTATATCCTTTACAGTTCATTAGTGCACAGTAAAGTATGCCCTTAACTACTTCCTTTTTGTCTTTTTTTTTTTTTTAATTAGAGTTGGCTTAAAAATAAATCTCTTCCACATTTCCTTGCAAAGGAGCTATTGGGACAGTGCTGTAGGAGAGCCAGAATTGCTTCCATGCCTCTGTAAAGAGTTGGGCTCCAGCGAGGAGGCTCTTTTCATCTCACAGGGATGTGCTTCCAGAGACTGGTCTGAGGGAGCGGGAGAGGCTCCTGGTTCCCACAGCTACCAGAGTCAGACCAGTCGCTGGTACAGCAGCTTCAAACACCTTCCAGAAAATTCCTCTAGATACAGCCAGCTGGTGGAACTGATTTAGCACTGGGGAAGTAAAGCCATGCTGTCCTACATTGCTTCCTGCTGAAGGAATGAGCAGAGGGGGTTTGTGTGGTTCTGCATAGCAGAGAGTCCCATGGGTCTAATAAGCCCTTCTCCCAGTGGCAGATGCAGTTCTGTCCCTGGGGTGCCTCCTTCTCACTCTCTGGATGTGAAGAGACCTTACGGCAGCCAGGGCAAAGCCACCCCACGTGAGGAGCACCCTTGGGCTGATGTGAAAGTACACAACATCTGGCAGGCGGTAGGAGGCAGGAAATACTCATATCACTCAAACTGTGTGGGTTTGGGGTTTCAGAGGTAGCGCCGATGAAGATGCATAATTAGAGCACCCCCAGAAGCTGCTTTAAATTATGAAATCATCTTAATTTGTCTGCTGCTTTTGGAAGGAAGAGAAAACTTCACACCACCTTTCTCCATCTGAGTTTACAGGCAGGAGATGCTGACCTGTGCCTTTCAGTCAGCTCAGCACAGTGTTTTCCCCTGCCATTTGCAGTTGTGTATCTCCAGCACATGCTGATAGAAGACGTTTTAGAAGACAGCCTGAAATGCAGTGTTGTCAGGGTGCAGTCCTGGCAGGCTCCCCTGGCTCTGCATCTGGTAGCAGCTTCTCCCAGCTGTCCACCAGTGCAGCGCTCTTGTGTTTAAGCACATGGCACATGACTGTCACCAAATTAAAAAAATCCCTCACTCACTAAGCACCCAGCTCAACCCAGGGTCTCAGCCCTGAGATGTCTCTTTCATCTTCTTTGGCTGTAAAACCTACAGCATTAGCTCATCATTTATAAAATGCCTCATATCACAAAATCACTCTGAAGTATGGTTTGCCCCAGTTATAAAAAAAATAAATCAAACAATCACAAATAATGTATACTGAAAATCATCAATTGAAGGTTTCCTTTGCTTTCTGGTTTCTTCACTTTCAGGCAACACATGCTTCACCTTTTCGAATTTGCCTTTGCTAATCTGGGAACTAGAAATTCCCTTTGATCTTAATGCACACTGAGATGGGGGCAGAGAAGTGCAAGTGACTGGCCCCAGCTTAATGCATAACCGTTCCCCAGCTGAACCACAGGCTCACCACTCTCCCACCCTGACCATGAGAGCTTGATTCAGCTGATGGTGCAGCTATTCTGCACCAGAGGAAGCATGTTACTCCAAGAGCCTGAACTCTCTGCCATGCTTCTGGAGCTGGCATGCTATGGGGGAAAAAAAGAAAGGGCAAGTAACATGAATTTCCGCATTAAAAATCCTGAATGGTGACACTGGAACTCAAAGTCAGACTTTATTTTCAGTTTTAACCCCAAAAAGTCACTTGGATGCCAGCCCTTCTGTGTTGTTGCTGGTGTTACTGCATCTCATGGAGGGCAGACCTCATCAGTCGTTTCATCGGCTCTCTCCTTTCATCTCGCAGGCCCCTTACCTTCACACACGACTGGAAAAAGACTGTATCAGCCAGAACACGTGGTCTGTACTGCCCTGGTACCTGCGGGTAGCATTCAAAAACAGGTGCTGCAAGCGCAGGGCTGCTCCTGCCCTGAAACTCGTGCCAGATGCCTGTCAAGCAGCTGCTCAGTCTAAACTGTACCCTGCTTAACAGAGCACAGTGCCTGCCTTTTTTTCCTTCTCCTCCTCTTGGAGCTCATATTTCTCACCTCCCACTGTAACACTTATCAGAAAGTATATCCTTCACCTCTAGCCTCAGCGTCCCCTTCCCCAGGCTGGAAAGTCACTGATGATGGGGGTGGAGGGTGGCAGCTTGTTCTCAGCTCATCAATCTATCACAAACCTCTGCAGCAGGCTAGCTGGCTCCAACCCTTATTTATTTTCAAGCACAGAGGATGTTTGTGTTTGATCGGATATGCTGGATAAATTATTTCAAGCTGTGGATTTCATTTCATCACTAATCACAGACATGGGTTGAAATCCTGTTCATGAAGTTGGCGGCTAAACTTCCATTGACCTCCCCGGCAAGGTGGGACGCTGGTCACCCTGAAATAAATAATAATGTAAATTAAATCAAAGGAGGCCACAGGAAGGGGATATGCAAGAAGGCACCATTCATATCATCGTTAACTTTACTCCTAGTCTGTGGATTCACATATGAAAGGGATATTTGCTTTCCTGTGTTACTAGTAGCTGTGAAACAGAAACATGTCATTAAGGACTCTCACAGTCCCAGCTGAGATAAACCCCAGAAGCTTCTAAACAAGCCCCAGGATGCTCTTATAACATCAGTCAGACCTTTCAGCTTAGTTAATAGCTTTGATAACCCTATGGATACAGGATGCCTCTTCTCTGGGAACAGAGAAATCTTATAGAAGGCCTTCCCATGAGGCTTCCACCATCCTGCTGGAAGTGGCACTGCAGGGGTCAGGGCTGGTGACACGGCTTTCTACCTTCGGCATCATTCTCTTCCCTTTTCACTCCATGCCAGCAGAGAAGATGACCCGGACTCCTTTCCAAGGATATGAAAGTTTCCTGCCTCCAAACTGGTAAATCGTGCAAGTGCTCAATGTGGAGCTCCTCCCAGGAATGAGGAGAGCCATTTCATTTCTTACTCTTTTTTCTTAAATGGTATTGGCTGATTGTGCAGTAGGAGCTATATATGAATGCTTGGCTCTTTTTTCACAAAGACCCCAAACCCAGAAGTCAGACCAGGGAAATCAGATATTAAAGCATCTCTCTGCACCTCTACTCTGCCCAAGCAGGCTACACTGACAGTTGTTCAGTGTTCTGCATGAAATGAGCTGGTGAGTTCTCAGCCCAGCCCTGCAGTATAGCATCCTCTTTGAACAAAGACCCTATATCATGTATAACATCACAAAGGAGAGACAGAGAAGAAGAAAATGGAGGTAACTGGATGACAGAAGGAATAGAGAAGACAGCACAACAAAGAAAGATCATGACCTGTGCATGTTACTAGTGCAGCAATACACATCTGCATTTCACAGCTTGTAGTCTGTGCCCTGGAGCTGCTCTAAAGGCCCTCTCCTGCTTCTGTCCTATGATGTGCCATGTCCTTCCCTGTGCACAACAGGGCCAGGGGGGAGCTTTTGGGGAAAAGCTGCTCTGCATTAACTATAACGCCTGTGCTTAGCAGGGCAACGTGGGCATCGCCTCCCTGTCTTAATAAGGAATGGCCTCAGCATTGCGACCGCCACAAAAATGCACTTGCCCGCATGTCTCCATGGCACCTCACTGGCCTCCAGAGCCTAATTCCTGAAATTAGGTACTAGGGCAGAGGTTTTTGGTTTCCAAAACAGACGATGTGCTGGAGAGTGGCCAGAGGCTGTGGGTACACCGAGAGAGGGTGGGGTAATTTGGGGGGGAGCTTTCTGCCTACAGGGAGAGCAGGATGCGTGAGAGCAGGTCTACAGCACTCAGCTGGAGCAAAATTACAGCAGATGATCAGCTCGATAGCAGGATTTAGTGCAGGGAGGGCCAGGCCAGGTGAGTCACCGTGCTGCTGCTGCCAGTCACTGGGGCTGCTGACAGCTGATATCCCAATGAGCGTGGAGCGGGGACCAGCAGGGAGATTGCCAGGTTAGTTGTGGAGCCAGGCACTCTCAAAGGTTGGCAGCTGCTGCCTGTGTCTGTGCCCCTTCACAGCACCAGATACTGGGGAGGACAGAGCACCAGCACCCGATACCTGCTGGCTTTTGCCACTCGTTACTGGCTTGGGCTGCACTCTGTGCTCGGCACAGCCATTCCTCCCCCAGGAATTGGGTGAGGAACCAGGTTTTGCTCCACCAGGAGCTCCTCCTCTGGGGTGCACATGAGGAGCCAAACTGTGCCCAACCCCAGTATGGCAACAGCTGAACTTTGCTCACCGAGCTGTGGTTAAGCACTGGGGACCCAAGCCCATGGCCAAGTTTCTGGGCAAGCCCAGACCAAGGATCTAAAAGAACAAAAGCAGAGGGGAAGACAGGGAAAAAAAACAAAAAAACCAAAAACAAACCAAAAACTACCCCAAAACAAGAAACAGTCATTCTGGTCATCTTCAAGATCACCAGGCCCTGGTGGGACAGGCAGGTCTGGGCTCCGCTGCCTTCAGCTCAATCACTTGCCCCAGCAGACGAATGAGCTCAGATGCTTGCTTGTTACTTCAGACGTTGCATACCCAGCGCCCCACTGACCCCAGCAGGTACTGTCACATCAGCTGTCATTTTGACACAGTGGTATCTTACTGTTTCTCTGTGCAGGTCTAAATAGCACTGGGATGGGCTCCCAAAAAGTCAAGCTCAGTCTGTTAACCAGGGATCATGTCACACCAAAGGGTGTGGAGAGGCCCTTGACACCAAAATATTTTGACAATCAAACAAACATCCCCAAGTGACTCTAGGCATCGAGCACAACTGATGCACAGGTAGCCAAAGCAGCTTTGAACTGTCTAGCCAAGCAGCCACATAACAGAGAGCTCAGCAAATCCTTTCTGAGAAGCTGGGTGAACTCTTGGGTTACTGCTACAAATGAAGCCAGCTGTCCTGTCTGCACATCCAGTGCTATCTATGCTAGCTAGTCTGATGGTAGCTCCAGTCTGTGCAAGCTGATAACCTGGTGCAGGCCAGTGCTGCTACCTGCGTGGTTTTAAGGAATCACATCCACTGTATAGAGTACAGTAAAGTCATCACCTTCTGCATGCCCTTCCACATGGCCAGCACTGCACCCACCAGGCCTTCCCCACAGCAAAAAGAAACACAGATTGCAGATACAAGCTGCTGAACAGTATTTGCAAGTATGAGGCTCCACAGATTCACTGCTGTAAGCAGTAAGGGATGGAGAGTTCAGGTTCTCTGGCTAACACTCCTGCAACTCCTCTTTAAGAGCAGAGATAGTTACTTCCCCTGCTTTGCAATTAGGGTCTCTGCCCCACGGATGCAAACTAAGCCCAAACACACCATCTACCCATTGCTGGGGCTCCCCCATTCCCTTTGCTCCAGGTGGAGGTGGTGACTGGAGGTGAGGAGGTGCTACTTGGCCTGAAAAATCTTTAGATGTTGCAATTCGGTGCTCAGGGGCTGCAGCTGGACTAGATTAGGTTAGACCGGGCTAACCAGAGGGATTTTTGCTGGGTTTCTCCAGCACCATGTTAACCACAAATCATGAAGCAGCAAGAAGACCTAAGAAAACGTTCACATCTGAAATGCTTTCTCACAGAGAAGGTCCAAAAAATAAAAAGTCCCATGAGGTCAAAAGAGAAATGAAAATCAATCGTCGGGGTCTGAGGTTCTACAACGCATAGAGTATTGAAATGACTCATCCTGCCATAGTTGAGCTACCAGATTTCCTGTTTGCTCTGCCCCAATCTTTGGGTGTTTTTCAGCGACTGGAACTATGAATTAAACTCCTACACTAGAAAACAGCTGGTGGCAATGGAGGTGGGGTAATTTCATGAAGTAACTGTGACACACCAATGTGAGAAGGCTTGTGATCCAGTTTTGGTTTAAATTTGGAAACTAAAGTTCACCTCAGTCCTTATTTTGTCCAAATGGCTTATTCAGCTCAAGAACATATTTTGCATCCCTATTTCCCCTGCTGCACAATGCAATATGATGCCATGCGCTCTGCTTGTCATAGCTCAGATCCTGTCTTACATTTCCCTAATGCCTTGCATGCTGGAGAGTCTTGGCGTGTTTCACAAGCTGCTGTATACATAGCCAGAACCAGACATGCGGCCACTTCTCGGGTGGAAGACAGCAATAACTGCATGTGCTGCACTAGGAGGAATAAGATTCTGTCCCGGAAGAGATACTTTTGCATAATATGTCATTAATGTCAATCTCTGAACACCCAGCAAGCTGCTCGCTACAAGTTTGGCTGCATCTGAAGGACTGGAAATATTACTGCTGGGATGTGAACCCATAGTTCCAGACAATCTATTTCTGCTTAACCTGCTAGGTTGTTGGTAGCTGTTTTCATCACTTAGATACACTGTAGCCCAGTAATAGGTATATATCAATGTAGATGACAACCTTCTGTGCCTTCTGGGAGGGGTAATGCCCTCTCAAAGGATGCCTTTGAGGAAGGATCCAACACTAGGTGGGAAAGGAGTCAAATTGCCAGAAAAAAAATCATCTTCCCTCTCCCACCTCTCATCACCTGCAGGTCTCTCTTCTCCTCACTGCCCCAAAATGTGGAACTGCAGCTGGCAGAAGAGGCAATGCAAGAAGGAGGCGAGTCCTGCAAGTTGGGAGGGCAAAGGCAGAGCTGCAAGGAGGGAGGTCGTGGTCTGGGCTGTGATTCTCTCAACGAGTTGCATTAGCTGCAGAGATTGAGGAGTGTGCGGCAGTAAGGGTGTGACACAGGCTGTGTCCTCCCAGTGCCTTCAGCAGCCCTCAGGGTCCTGCACATCCCTCCCCTGGTTGAAGAGGTAGCAGTGTGACAACTCGACTATCACAATGCAAGTTTGGTGCCCAGAGCTAGCATGTCCACATTGAACATGCTCTTTAATTCAGGCTCCCAATCCTACTTCCGCATCAGGTGCCAAACTCCAGGCATCCTGCAGCTTCTGTAACACCTACCTGGAGCCCTTTGCCACAGCCTGCCCACTCATATCCATCCCCTCTCCCAAAAGCCAAAAGCATGTCCTTTTGGTCCGAGGGAAAGGTTCCAGCAAGGTTCTTGTTGAGGTACCTACTAGTTGCCTTGCAGCACTTGGGATGGTGCCAGTGAAAAGGCAGGTGATGCTTAGCAGATAGGACATTGACCAAGAGCACCTGTGACCTGGTCACAACACTGCTGCCAGCTCCTTCCTCAACTGGGTTTTAGTTTCCTTGCTATTATGATTTTTGACAGACATACAAACTGGCTATTCTTAGAGAAGGAGAAAGAGAGGGGAAAAAAAAATCCCTTTCTCCATGCCAGCCTTTCTTAATGTCATCCTGGAGCTAAAGAGGGGAGAGTGATGCCCCTTTCTTCCACACCGTGAGAAGGTACAGAGGAAATAGCAGTTCTTGTGGCCCTGAGCACTGCCTGGGGCAGTGGCTGGCAGCTGAAGAAGACCTGGTTTCCAGCCGCACACCCAGCTGCTGCGGTGTGCATCCTACCTCAGCCTGAATCACAGCTGCTGGCGGGAGTGAACACCCGGGTTTGCAGGGGAACGCTGCCTTCAGCTGCACCCAGTTCTTTGTGTTCAGGAAACCACAGCCCTGGTTTAGTGGTGTAGCTGTAATGTGGGTGAGTGTCTTTAAGTACACTCACAGTGGGCAGACTACAGCTATTTTTTAGAAGGCATTTGCATTTTGGTGGGGTAGAGGATACAAAGTGATTGCCTAAAAAACAGGGTCTAGCATACTGAAAAAAATGATTGTTGCTGACACACAGTAGCCCTGAGCCAGTCAATCCAACCCTTGCTCTCAATGGCCATGTGGCCACAACAGCCTCCCAAAGCAATCAACTAAATGCTCTGCGAGCAGTGCAGCAGGGTACTGGGTACCACACAACGTTTGGAGTTTGCTGGAACGTTAACTTAGCTTCCTTGAGCAACCGTGCAGAAACAAAAGGCTGCTTAAAGAGAGCATAGCCTCTGAATAACCTCCTTACAGTTAAGATGGACATTTTGAACTCATTGCCCTGTATGCAGAACAACTCCATATCACACACGGAGAGCACGGGGGACTGGGCTTCCTGCACGTCCACCAGCATCTGGTCCTGCACGACTGTTCCGTGACGCAGCACAAGCGCCTGCACAATGTGGGCTCACTTGTGGCTGCTGGGCCCAGCACGGGGTAGGCAACATGAAGAGGAGCCACTGCGGTTCTGTGCCAGCACAGCAGGGAATTTTGAGCAAGTCTATTCATCCAGCCACTGTGCAAGCCCTCCTGAAAACACTGAATGTGTGTTATATCAGTCAATGTTGATCAGCAGCAAGCACTTATTTTACTAGGCACTGGCTACTTAAAAGCTCTTCCTATTTCCCTCCAACCCTAAATCATAGTCATACTCATTGTTTTACACAGGTAAAGACTTTTGGCTTTACACCAGGGCAAGATTTGCACTCATGTAGGAATGAGAGGTCCACTGGTGAGCCCACGTACCAGCCTGTCTTTATAGGATGCTGTGGCTGAACAGGGCTGAGGCCGCACCTCCACCAAAGTTGGTGTCTGGATACTGAGCTTGAAATCAGCAGAGAAACGGAAGAAAATCAGACTCATTCCTGGCTCTGCCTTTCTTTGCCACCATGTGCCATCCCAGATGCTTCCTGCTTCTCAACAGCATCTTCCATTTTACAACACTTACAGTGTTTCCCTTCATCTTAAAAAGCAGCGTGTGGGGCAGGGAGACAGCAAGGCTGTTACCCGATGTCTCACAGCCTCGTCTCTGCCTTGTGCATTTCTGCACAGTGTCGAAAAACATCGGGGCGGGCAGCCCTGGGACAGCCCCTGTCTTCAGCCCTGCCTCTTCTCCCTGACCACATGCAAACCCAGTGCTGCTTCAGGCCAGGATGTCTGTACCAGCCTCCAACAATGTCATTTCTTCCATCACCTGGACCTGTTGTTTTCAAAGGAGCAAAGGGCCAAGGGATATATTTGTTGATGGTGTGTATGTTGGTTACTACCAGGATTGGCAGTTTTAAGGATTTTCCATGTATCGCGTGTCCCTCCATGTTGCAGTGCTGTGACCCAGACACAACACTGACAGCTGCAGGGTAAATAAATAAAAACAGAGTATTTTGATCTTGGAGGGAGAGGTGGTTTGGAGGGGAAGAGGGGGGCAGGGTGTCAGCCAGACAGAACAGGGTGGCCACAGCTGTGATGGGAACAGATGCGGCACAGGGAGCGGGGAATAAAGTTCTGCAAATGTAAGCAATGCTGGAAAGTCTTGGAGAATGGCATGCATATTTGGGACAGGTGGGAAGTGTTTACATTGAAATAAGAAGGACGATGGCCTGACAGAACGCTGGTCACGTTTCCTGTGACCCAAACTGACCGACCACAGCTCTCATGGGCCCAGAACATCTGAGACCACCATCTCTCTGTCACAGCAGAGCCCAGTGAATGCCTGTAGGGTCCTGCCCAGTGCTATGGGTGTCTGGTGCACGTAGGTCTTTTGTCTCTCTCACAAGCAAGCTGACGTTGGCTCTAAGCCAGCCTTTATCCCAGTCTAGCTTGTAGTAGGTCTCCGTAGTACCCCTGTGCAAGCCTTGGGCCAGGTGGGTACGAGGCATTGTCAAGACCAGGCTCACCTGAGCCAGCAAACCTGCCAGTGTGGTCTCCAGCACAGCTGGAACACAGCTGGCAATGCCCCAGGACACCCATCTGGCTGACCCCAAACAGCAGCCCTGCCAATGGCTGGGTCCCAAGCTGGGTACAGTGGTTTGGTGGGGTTTTTTGTTTGTTTGTTTTAAGTCTAACAGAAGCTATTTCTCCAGTGATGGTTAAATGACAAAACAACTAGAGTAGCACACTTTTTTAGTTCTTGGAAGCGGCCCTGCTGCCAGGAGGAGCTCAGTGAGGCTCTTGGAGGGCAGGTAACCTGCTGCTAGCCGCTGGCTGGCTGAACTGGCATTTTGGTACAAAGCAGTTGTGGTGTGTGCGCTCTCTGCCGATGGTCATTAAAGATAAGAGGTCACAGGGGATCTTTGCAACGCTCCAGTGAATTGTCTCCATCCTAAGGACTCATCACAACTAATGACATGAACAAAATCCTTCTTTTCTCCTGGCACATTATACCCTTTCCTTAAAACATTAAGGGCTGGATTTTTCAAGAATCCTAGTGGTACCTGTGTCCTCATTTAAAATTAATGGAGGGTTGGGAACCCACCTCCCTAAGGTGCTATTGAAACCCCACCTAAATGAGTTGAGCTGAGCCCAGCAAAGGCATACAGTGCGGCTCTGGCGTAGCTGTGAGATGAATGCCTGCATCACACCTACGTTACCTAAGAGTGGCAAGGAGAGTTGTCCAAGGTCATTTCATCTGGCAGTGGTGCACTGAAGAATAGAGACCAGAGGCTCCACCTCCTAAGCCTCCAGACTGCCTCCAAGCTTCCCTTTTGCTCCTGGCTGATTGCTGCCTTGTGTGACCCATGGGACAAGAAATCCTTCTTAACTGCAGCTATTTCACCGGAGGATGCTCAAAGGCAGCTTGCAAGAAAGTTTGAGCATTTCTAATCAAGTTGAAGGAAGGCTCACAAACACAAAGTCATGTTGAGAGACATTCTCTGCATTTATTCACACCCTAGCCCCTAGATAAAAATAGCTTTATATGTTAAGTTTAGGACCACAGAAAGCCCAGAGGATAGCAAGGGATTATCACAAAAGGGCAGCAAGGCAGTCAAAAAGAGCCTGAGGGACATCTTGTACAATTTCCATGAAGGGAATAATTAATTCAAACTGTATACAGACAGCTCTGGGAGTGTCCACTCTGGAGATGTTCAAAGAGTCCTTTGCTGCTTTGGGCTCACTTTAAATCAAGTGTCCTAAAAAAACACTTCAGCTATGCATTTCATTTCAGTTATACAGGGTGTTTAAATGCCAAGGGATCAGGGAAAACTTTGTTATTAAAGAGCTGCAAGACTTTAATAAGGTACACAGTCATTAGAAAGTTGTTGAGTCATGAAAATATTCTCAATAATTTGAAATTAATGTTTAGTGTATGCTGTACCATAAAATGCTTAGATGTTGTGGCCATGGATACTAAAGAAAAACCTTAAGGCCATGACTACACGAGCAAGTTACCGCAAGGTAAGCTAGGGTGTAATTTTAGAGCACACCACTTATTGTAAGGTAACTTCCCTTTTGCCAGCTCTTGTCCTGGAACCAGGGGAGGCAGTTAAGACCTTGCTGAAAATGACACAGGCTGCCCTTTGTGGGCTGCTGGCTGAGGGCATGCGTGTGGCTGGGTACAGTAGAACAGATAAGGTGCAGTAAATCTGTGCAATAACTGACCTTTTAGTAACTTTGCTCTCCAGCACAGATGCAAGGATGGATGGACTATCTGTAGCAGCCAATGCCATAGAAATGGACACAATTAGATAACCAAGAAGCTAAACAGAAAGGGCTGGAACCTAACGCGGAGATTCTGTCTCATGATAAGAATAAATACATATATTAATAAATGCTTGCAAATGATACACAGGGCTCTAGCTTCCCTATACCAGTGGCTCTATTGAAGAGGTAGGGAAAAAATTATTAAGTACCAAGAGTTTCCCTCTCTCCTCTCTTTTCCAGAAAAACACAACTATTTGAATTCAGACTGCTTCTGGTGATCTGCCCTTTCTTTTCCATCTCTGGATCCTGCCAAGCAAAATTCATCGAGTTCCACTTTTGACTTTAATAAGGACAGAATTTCTTGAGGTAGCTGTTGTGGAGTGTGTTCCTGATAAATTATTTAAAACCAGAACAACTATCCCAAATCAAGGATTCATCCCTGAGTCTGCCCTGAGCCTGTCCAATGCTAGGTGGAAAACTGCTGTCTTTCTAACCCCAGTGGCTAGGGCATCCTGGAGCCTGGAGATTTTTCTTTTCAACTCAATAATGATCACTGCAGGACTTTTCTTTCTTTCTGCCCACTGGTTATTGTAATGAAGGGAGAGCTGTAAGTGTATTTCCTCTCCAAATTTTGGAAACTGCTTGTACCCTCTGTTGTAAAACAGGGAATGGAGCTTCACCAAGAGAGCCCTGCTACTGCTCAGGTGAGCGGGAGGAAGCTCCTGATCCTCCAGACCAGCACTCCAGGGCAGGTGAGTAATCCTGATATTCAGACCATCTCTACAGTCTCTTCTTCCACCCAGGCATATGTTATAAGCTTTTGGTGAGTGAAAGATAGAGACTACAAAGCAAACCATGAGCCTGGTGAGTACAGCAATCAACTTTCATTGCCTCCCAGAAGGTTAAGACTTCATCAGATGAGAGTGCAGCTTCCTTTGGGAAGGTGCATTATATTCAGCAATGACACCTATCCATCCTGCACATCCCTCTTGTTTCACGTTAAGAACTAATGATCCCATAATCCAGGCTTGCCTCCTTCCCTTGTGGTCTGGCCTGTAGATCAGGGCTGTAGGAGTCTCACTGGTTCATGAGCACCTTAATCAAAGCAAAACTATAAACATAACCTGCTTATATCCCCAAAACCAAGACAGACCTAGAGTACTTTTGTAAAGCCTGGCCTATGCTACATAAGTTTTGCAGGCGTTGCACACCACTTTGTATTCTCCAGGTGGGGAAAGTGGGAGAAGATGAATAGGAAGAGGAAGAAAAGGGTTTTTTCTCACATCAATTGTTTTCTTTTCTCATACTCCTGCAACCCTCCCTCTGCCCCCAACATGACCTTTCTGACCAAGGGAAGAGGGATGGATTTTGGAGCTGTCACAGCTTACGCCGCAGAGGAGCATGCCATGGTGGATGTTGCTCAGCATTCCTCATAATCCTTATGGAAGCTGGGGGCAGGATGCAGATCCCAGCCAGCACACTGCCTGAAATTACAGAGGAAATTAAGCAGAACTTGTGGTTCCCTTGCTAGTAAAGAGTAACCCACATTTTTATTGTTGCCTAGCTCTATAATGAAGAAGTATTCTTCTGACGGAGCACACAATACTCCAACTGTCCACCACTGCTCTTGTCTGTAGGCATCTGTTTTCTTTAGGTAATCACTGTGTCAGTGTCTCAAGAGTTAAACTACCTGGAAGAAGGGGATTTTAGTAGAAGATCCGCAGCAGCAAACATTATCAGCAGTGTTAATCTGTCACATCTTTCCTGGACTGTACATACCACGCTCCATCACTCTGGCATGTCGTGGCCTGCATTGTTACAAGATGTACTGAAGCTGTAGCCAGCCATAGTTTGGCATCTCAGTGAACCTTCTGATCCAAGAAAATACGGGAAGGAAAAAATAATAATGTCATTTAAAAAAAAAAAACCAAACAAAAAACCAAACCCAACCCCCTACACAAACCAACCTTCCTCTATAAAAAGCAACCAAAACCAACCCCAAAACTTCTAAGCAAGTATTAAAATAGAATTTTTCAAATACAACTATAGAACAAACCTGTTTGAATTAAAGGTGAGCTAGACCCTTGAATGCACACCACTAAGGGATGCCGGATGGCTCAAAAGCTAGAGCTTTTCTTTGTCATGTTTCTCTCATATTCAGACACATACATAGAAAATAAACTAAAAAACATTTGTTTTCCTGGTTCCCGTTTCACGGTTCAGGCAAGAACCTGGCCAGCAGCCAGGCTGGCCTGAAAACATCCCATGTTATCTGAGCTTGGAAATGCAGCAGACTCAAGCTGGACCAGTCCTTGGAGTTGACACCACCAGAGTGCCCAGAGCCCACACCCTGGAGCAGGCACTGGACTGCAGACACCAGATGAGAGGGAAGGCTCTTGGCTCTATTGTTGTTGTTGAGCTCCTGGAAAGGAGCTCGGGAGAGGAAAAATGTTCTGGATTGGATAAAAAAAAGTCTCAAAGGAATGGATGATCTCACTTGTCCACACACACACACCCAGATGTACAAATATATATAATTAACTGGAAAATACTGTGTGGTACAAAGGTTTCTTCGGCTTGGGTTCATCATAGTTGGGCTAGTCAAGGTTGGTACAGCCATAACAAAGAGTACTTCCCACACATCTCCTGCTAAGAGCCCTTCTACCACATCATAGGATTTTAGCATGCATTTATATCTGTTGATAGGTACCTCTATGCTTTTCACACACAGAAAACTAGACATGTAATACAGTTATTAAATGTATATGTAATAGCCTATACAGTCATCAATAAGACTATATGGGCTCTATGTACACACATGTTCTTATACAGGCAGTTCGTTGACCCCTTTAAACTGTTGCAAGGGTGTATAAGGGGCAGAAGATGAAAGGACTATCCCATTCAAATGCCATAAAGAAGACAACCCAAAAGAAAGAATAAAACCAAAAACTGCTGAAGGCAGTCTCTCCATCTGCTTTTGCCCCTGTGATGCCATATTGCGTGACAAGTCTGTGCTCTATTCTGTTCCAAAGAGATACTTTTTAAATCTGGGCTTGTTTGTTTTAAATGAAGCACATATGCCTCTTTTTTTTTTTTTTTGGGGGGGGGGTGAGGGGGGGGGGGGGGGGTGGGAAGCAGTTTGAGAGGGGGATTTGGGTTTAGTTTCTTTTTTTTTTTAGGAAATGCTATTAAGCATTCCCACATAGTTTCTGCTCACCCTGCAGATGAAGTTGTGTCCCTGAATACAGCTAGTGGTGCTCATAGTTTCCACCCTGGAGGTGCAGAGGTTCCCACACGGGCATCCTCAGCTCTGACCAGGCATACTTAATCTTCGGGAGCCAGAGTCTGAAAGCAAAGCCAAACTTCCTTGCAAGAAGCCCCCACATCATCTCCTAAATTTTTGCAAGAGCCAGAACTGTCTTAATGAAACCAAGGAATGAGAGGGAGAGAGAGAGGAGCTGTGCTACTTCTGCTTAGATACCTCCAGAAGCCACTACATACTTGTAGCATTAAATGGAAATAGTTCACTATTTCTGCTGTCCCGCTAGATTAGGAGCTGGTATGTTGTTTGTCTTGCACTGAAGAAGTAGGCCAGTGTTTCTCAACAGGAAGGCTTGTCTGGATCCCAGACAAAGAGGTCTCAGGAAGACCAGCCCTCAAATAACCTAACCACTCGCTCATCCCGGCCCTTTACACATTCAAGAAAACTCACCACCATAGCTGCAGATTTATATCCAGCTTCCCCACAAAACAGTTAACTTAATCCCTGAGCAGAGATACTAATGAGAGAAGCCAAGAATGGTTATTTTTTAGGTAACAAGAATGCCCCAAACTTTACTGGCCTTACATGACTTTTAGCTTCTTGTTCCAAGCTCCAAGCTACTGAAAAGCTTGTCTGTTTTTTAAGACTCCAGGTCATTCCTTTCTCTGTGTCCAAGCTGTTCTTCCAATATCTTTATAAATTGTGTTCTTGTTTCCAGTGAGTGGACTCCGAGCGACAGGAAAAACTCTGTAAGAGAGATTGTCTTCTTGCATATAAATCTTACTTTGAAAGAAGACGATATTTTTGGAATTCAAGGGCTGGTTTGTTTTTTTTTTTCCCTGCAATATTTTTTGTTCTGCCACTTACTTGTGTCTCTAGAAGGAAGATGCTTGTTCAACTCTAACCTGAAACAAGGGGCACGAGGTAAAAATCTCCTTTCCTAAACACATTTTCTAGATGAAGGAGATATTTTCTTTTCATCTGCTCAGCCCTTTCTTCATTTGTCTACATCCAGGTGTGTAGGATTTCTAATGGGCAATGTATCTTCCCCCTAAATCAATACAGCACAAATTTTTATTTTTTGTCTCACTCTAAGATGCCCTGTCTGCTCCATGCTTCCCCTAATCATAAATCAGGAGCAATGGTACTCATGGTACAGACAACTCAAAATGTGTAGCTGAACCTCAAAGCATCTCTAAAAGCCTTGACCAAAACATTATTTATTACTGGTTACTCAACAACACCAGCAACAACAACAACAACAACAACAACAACAACAACAACAACAACAGATGTAAGCTTTCAAGAATGAGTTAGGAGTGTCAAAGGAAGAAAAGTTTGCCCCAAAGGCTTATGCTTTTTACAAACATGATGGCCAGAAAGAGCACGACACAATGAAGAGAAGCTCAGAAAATGGCTTAACATCAGAGGCAGTGGACAGGTTTCAGATGCCTGCAACTATACCCACTAAAGCCAGCTCCTCACCCTTGAGGACTTCTTGCATCCATCCCCTGGTCTATGCACCACTGCTCTGACAGGCTGGCTGGTAGAGACTCTGCTGAATGCCCATGTCTGTCACCAGTGTCTGGAAGCAGCACAGAGCTGGAGAACAGCTATTAGGCCCCCACACACTTAAAAGTGAGTTAAAAATCCCCCTCTGTGAGTGAAGCCTGGCACTATGGGCTTTTCTTCACCATGGGACCCAACACGCCCCAGCACAATAGGTCATAGCATGGTCTCATGCTTGGGCAAAGGAGATACCAAGAGATTTGGGGACTTGTGTGTAACTGATGGTAGGTCTCAGTAGGCTCTGACATCCTAGAAAGAGGAAAGACAATCATTACTCAGCACTGTGCCTGGGTGGTTGCACTAACCATTGAGGCATACCTCCGGGTATCTAGCTCATTATAGGGCAAAGAAGGAGATATAAACATTCAAGATGGGGCACTGGCTAATAGCTGGCTGTTCCTTTCTCATCCCCAGAGACGGCAGAAGACCTGGAAAACATGGACAAGGGCAGGACAAATCAGCTTTCTCATCTGTTAATGCTTACATGGCCACACTCAACATGAGAACAGGGAGAGGGATTCAGCTTGCTTTACAGTGCAGGTATCTCCATCCAACCTGAGCACTCTGGGCTCATGTCATAGCTGTTGGAGAAAAATAGGCATATTTTTAGGGGAGATCAGCCAGGCTTGTTTGAGCTGTCAGGGTAAGGTGACTCAGCCCCTAGAAACACCTCTTGCTTTCTGCTTGTTGGAAGGGATGTCTAGACAGCTCAGGTGTAGGTGTTGCCATGTCCACATTCAGTGGGATGAATCCCCCTTGAAGATCCACATGCTGTGCCCTCTAATGAGGCCCTTGGTAAGCAAGGCAGAGTGCTACAAACAGGGAAAAGAGGTGTAGACCCCCACAGGGATTTAGTGGCCTCACTCCTGGCTGACTTGCACAGTCATGCATGGGCTGTATGCAAAAACCAGCACCCAAACCCCAGCTCTCCTCTGCTCCCGGTGTGTTTTGGTAACTCTGCTGCTACCCTCTCGGAGCTCTGCAGAGACAGCAAGGAGCCGTGCAGAGGGGGGGGCAGGTGCTGACAAAGCTCCCAATTAACCCGCCTGATGGATGGGCTTCTCCGAGCAACTCGCAGCATCTGGATGCAAACAGGCATGCCGCCCTCGCTGCTACGTGGTCTCCAGGGCAACATCCGCGGGTGTGTACACAACAGGACCGTCAGGTAGCTGCTTGTGTGCCACCAAGCATCACCACAACCTTTTATTCCTGGCACGGGGCACAGAGAGATGAATGAGCTTGATATGAAAAATGACACCACCCTGCTATAATGTGTCTAATTATCAAAAGCTGACTATGTGTCTACATACCTACACAGACACACAAACACACCTCACTGCACTTTGTCACAATACCACTCAGTTGTACCAGCACTACTTACCTTAAAAGAAGCTAAGAAAGCCCAAAATCTGTACCTAACACGTTCCAAGAAACCATAACCTCTCTTTTTTTTTTTTTTAATTTATTTTCACTACTCATGGTCCAATCCTAGTGATGTCCGTATGTAGCAAAGGGTGGCAATCATCATGTTTGTCTTTGGGAATGGGCTCAAATAGCTTGGGACTGAATAGTGGTACATGAACAGTTTTCATAAAAATGTCTAAATACAAACAGAAATTTGGAGTCCAGTCCTGCTTCCATTTGCCATCAATTCCTTGAGTAGACAGGTCCCAATAGTAACTCTGGAGATATCTCCAGTGAGAGAATGAGTGAGGTCTGGAAGATCCCGCAGACAAGTTGTCTGTCCTAAAGGCAAAAAAGACTGCAAAGAGAAGATTTAACGAATGAGATTTATTGCCTCGCAGAGTGGGCATTCACTTGAAGAACTCTACTCTCTATGAACCAGCTACAGCAATTTCACCAAGTGCCCTGGTGCTCTTGTCTGATGACCTGTAGGTTTCCAGTTCTCCAAACCTTGGGAAGCACTATTAAACAGCTTGTTTTACTCTTACCACATATATCAAAGTTCAAATAGCTGCACCTTTTTTGGTAACTGGGCCTATGATGATGGCCATGAACTTAATCAATCAAAGGACTTTCCAACTACTAGGAGCCTTCCCAGAGGCATGAAGAAAAGGCAGCCCTGGAAGTCAAGGGACAATGAATACACTAACAAGTAGGTAGACAGGGATTTGTGCAGAAATATCTGCATGTGCATGTGTGAGGGGAAGAGACAAGATGAACTAATCCCTTTCCTTGAGGCTATGTCTTTACTCTTTCAGACTGGCACGTGTCTCCTTTGTTTTCGATAATAGAGGTAATTATATCTGAAATGTTAAACTGTAAATCCATCACGCAATTAAGGGAATTCAAACTGCACAGAACTATGGGAACATTTAAGGATGGATTATGGACAGAGATTCTGAAAATCACACTCCATGTTTTCCATCGCTTGACTCAAAGACTCAGGCAGTTTACTTCTTTCCCCAGGGACTGTCTATCTTCCCACCACAAGATAAGAGAACCACACACTGATTCCAGTGAAAATCACTAGTGTACTGTGGTGGAACAAAAAAGCCTGCAGAGCGGGGTTTATGGTTTGGGTTTCCTTTAATTTTTTTTTGACCCTTCTTATCACTAAACAAAAGCTTGTGGTCTTTCCTAGATAATCAACAATTAAACTCTTATAAAACCACATGCCTGGATAAAGCTACTCTTATGCAACTTGGATGAAGCTTTTTTCCCACTGTAATTATTATTGAAGAAATCTATCATTATATTTTACAGGGAAGCCTAAAATGAAAAGCACTTAGTTAAAAATACAGATGAACGAGTGTATTTCCAAGTCCTCCCACCCTCTACCACCTATATTTGAAAATAAAAGAAGAAAGGAAAAAAAAGTACTAAAAAAAGAAGACTCATTCTTTCCTCATAGGATCAGCAATGATACTCACCTTTCGTGGGCAGCGAAGGAGGGAGTGCCTGTGCTTATCTTCCAGTTTTGTCTGCGTGGAAGTCTCTCCAGTTCAATGCTGGCGCAATGGCGCTGGTGAAATCACGGATCCAAGGGTGGGCTTAAATACAGGGTCTGGTGTCCTTCATGCCTTTCTGTATTGGTGGCTGCTGGCCCTGCTCAGGCCCAGGGTATCGGTCCTTGCTTAGAAAGAGTGAGCTTGGACTTTCTACTGCTGGGATGGTGCACAGCTGTGCACAGCTGGCCTGAGCTGCCAGGCCAAATGAGAGGAAGGCACCGTGTTTTCCCCCTTGAGAAGGGGGCTGCCATTTCAGTACTTTCTTATAGGAAAGGAAGGAGAGGGTGGTTTGAGCATAGCCTCAGATGTGGGCTTCACCAGCAAAACAGAGGCAGAGATCAGGAACTAGAGATTGCTCAGCTCCTGCTGGGTCTATCTGGTTCTTAGTGCACGGGTGAGCTGTATCTGACATTAAGAGCAGAGACAAGAGTCATTTGCACCTTTCTTCCCAGCAGTTCTTTCCCAATGTGAAGAGAGTGTGATTTTTTGGGGGGTGATCTTTGTGTAAGGAATGCCATTACGTACACCACAGTCACTTGGGGTAATATTTATTACCGATAGCCATTCATGGGGCAAGCTCAGGCAAGAAAGATCAAATCTTTGCTTCAGGGCATCCATTGACTTGTAACTGCAGAAATGCCAACAACAAAAAAAAGTCAAATGCAAAATGGAACATGAGTATACAGGGGTTGACTCAGAAACCATAAGGTTTGGTGAGGTTTTTCTGTTTTGTTTTACTTTGGGGTGTACTTGGGTTACATTCTACATAAGTGTAAGGGCTAGAAACACATTTTGGTGTTTTGTTTTGGTTTTTTTTTTTTTTTTTTTAATGAGAACTGAATTTCTTAGATAATAACAGATTATTTTTTCCAAAAACATCACACTGCAAAATTCAGGATGAAATTATGAGAACTGGCTAAATAGCAACTACTACTCCCACTTCTACATGCAGCATTGCAAAAATGTTAGGTTGATTCAAAACTAGACAACTTTCTTCCACTCACCACATTTGGATTGTTAAACAAACCAAGTATCTTCATATTTTGAGTATCATCCAATCTTACTTGAAACTTTTTGACTGGCCTGGATTTGTTTCTTTGCTGGAATGACTGGGACAAGTACTCCACCCCTCCTTCTAAATAGACTTAAGCTGTATCATTTAAGTTACTTGGAACAGGGTGCAGGGACTGTCAGGAAAGGATTAACTGTAACAAAATCTTTGTGAGGTTAAAAACTGGACAAGCTGGCCATTTAAACTCTGTGATGGGCCATTTGCCTGTAGCAAACCAACCTTCCAAAAAACAACCTAATTACATGTATCTGCCCTAAAGGTGATGCATGAGGGTTTCTGTTGTTACTGGAAGATGCGCCGATGGAAATGCCTCCATAAAGCTTTTAAGAAGACACCAACTCAGACAGATCGGACAAGTGGACTACAGACTAGGATTTAATCAGTGAGAGGCGTGAAAAGCCAGCAATCCAGCCCAGCATTCCCTGGATTTCGTCTCTGGCACAGGAAGGGTTTGCATGTTTCCCGCTTGTGGCTTCTATTTTAGCCTGTATTCATTGCTGAGATGCTTCGACACAGCTGTGCTGGTTCATTAACTGCCCAGCATGTCACTCAGACCAAGCAAATGGCTTTGGGAAAGTGTTTTCCAACAACTCAAGGGAAGGGTAGACCTCTGTAAGGAAAGGAAGGTGTTGGTTTAGGAGATATTTGAGAATCTCATGAGTTACATTAAAAATGAAGACCAGAGAAGACGACACAAGGAGGAGCAAGGCAGCTTCCCACAGCAAAACGGCTGGGACTCGAGTGGATATTTCAGGAATAATGCTCAGCTGTTGAAACCCTACTGAGACACCATTGGCCAACAAACCAAGATCTCCTTTGTGTTACAGCTAATATCTCTGGTAGAGAGCTCACTGCTCCTGCAGCTCTCCTTGTAGGCTCCGAGGTGAACACTTTGCAGGCACTAAGAGGACACCAAGAATGAGGGAAACGGACCCGCAGCATCCCCACCCTCTTCTGCTCATTGCATCCTGCTCTCAGGCGAGAGCCATTCGCAAAATTAGAGCACACTCAAGCCTTGCCCTTGAATGCTTCGGTTAGGAAAGTGCCCCGCCCTGTTCCAGAAGCTGTGTCAGAGATGTGCTGAGCCATGCAGCTGCTAGTTGGGCGCCGTTTCCAAAGAAACGGGGTCCATATCGTGCCACAAGTGACTCATGCTGAGATCATCCTACTCAGGAAAAGACAGAAGGAGCGGTCCCACCTCTTCCTCCGGGGAGGGCTCACAGCATGGAGGAGCAAAGCAGGTGCTGCAAGCAGGGAGGTTTGGGGCTTCCCGCTGCCTTTGCTCCTTGGATCCCTGCTTGTGCAGAGGACAGGGAGACAGGCCATGAGGAACCGGCTGTCTGCCAGCCCGCGCTATGGCATCCATCACGGTGACAGCCCCTGGCCACGGGCAGCCTGGAAGAAGCATCCCCAGCACGTGGTCCCAACATGCTGGCATGCCTCCGCTCCTGTCCCCAAGCTTTGCTGTAACCACTGCGCTGCCCCACCATAACGCAGTTTCCTTGTGCCTCACCATGTGCATTAATACAACCCCCTGTAACTGCCCGCTTCATCCTTCACATGGGTAGTCTCTGGAAGACCACTATGGGCCAGTTAGAGTAAGGGACTGTGGATACTTGGTTTTAAAGGCAGGAGATTAGGAAATCCACATGGCACCATAACAAGCACGAAGTCTCCATGACTATTGCCATGCTGGTACTAACCCTATCTCAATAACGAGCCATGGGGTCACTCATCCAAAACATTTCCCAAGGCATCTAAAACAAGTTTAGAAAACACTAGTTTTATTCCAAAAACCTGATTCAGTCTCAGGTGGCTCAGCAAGAAGTGATCCCAGCAGCCCTAGAGCTGTCAGTCCAGTCCCCTGTTGTGGCACAGCATTGCTCAGCAGGAACCATTGCCAGGTCTATCATTTATACGCTCGCATCTATATCTCTAGAAGCATGGCTGCTTAAGAAAATAAGGACTCTGTAAAGTTATTTCCCAGTCCATCCTGGTCTGCCTGTCCCTGGGTTGTTTTAGCCTTTGACCTGTGCCATTACAGTTCTTCCCAAATGGGTTCCCCTGGTAGTCCCCTCCCATGCACATGTACTCACACATGTCTGCACCACGCAAGCTGCTTACGCCTGCTCTTCCAGGCACTCATTGCTGTTCAAATTGCCCATTAGAAACCCAGCTTGGCCCAAAAACTAAAGAGATTAACAAAAACACATTTTGCTGCTCTTCCTGCAAAACTCCTGAACTCCTGAAAGTTGAACACATGAAAGCAATCTGAGGTTAGCGTGTAATACACAAACCACATAAAAGAGATAATTTAGCATTAGACACATGTTACCAGAAGCAGGTTGAAACTAATACAGGTTTTGCATTCAGGTCATAAAATACAGCACTTATATCATCTTGTGAGGCGTCCCTACTTAGTGTGCCTTGATGGGGGAATAACTACAAGTACTCTGATGCGGATACAAACTGAACACAGAAAACACCCTTCTCCTTCACCCTTTTCCTCCCTCTGTGAGAGAGATGCTCACATGTGCAGGACTGTCTCTGAATGGTGACAGACAATTCAGGAGAAAGACTGGCCAAAACTTTCTATTCCCATTCCAAGCCTACGGAAAGGCCACACCAACAAGCTGAATCCAAGCACTTTGGTTATCCTATAACACTATTTTTTAGCACTGATGTAATATGCCTTAAAAACCTGATGCCAGTGATCCAGTTGGAGCACTAACAGGGAGAGTACATGGTCCCCAGCACTGCCCACTGACTGTGCCTCTGGCATGGAGGCATGAGCGCAGAGATCAGCCTCCGAGCAGTATTAAGGAACCTGCGTGAGATCTCTCTTCTGATCCTGGGGGAAGCCACACACAACCTAATGTTAGCAACTTCTGTCCACAGTTGACTCCTGTAGGATTCAACCACGTTACCGCTGTTTTTACAGATCGCATAGCCCAGCCTCTCACTTTAAGCCAGAAAAAACAACAAATTCGACATATTTCAAACAAGATGGAGTTCTGAAAATAGACCTGTGTTGCACCTTTAAAAAGTATGTTGGCAGAGAAACTGGATTTACTTTGAAAAGTTAGTTTGGTATGAAAGAGCTACACAGCAAAATGCTAAATCCCTTTAGAGAACAGAATTAAATAAAAGCAGATTTTTTTTTTCTTAACACCTTGTCAGCAAAATTCTCCTTCCTGGGCAAGATTTTTTTCCTTTTGCAAAATTATTGTGCTAGTTTGCCAACGATGCTTTTCTAAGAACAACCGCCTAAGCAACGTAGCTGCTTTCTCATCCTGCCTCTCCCAACACTTCAACACTCCCTCCTGCAGCCCAAGTAGAAAATTCTTTGCCTTGGGGCCCACAATGAAACTCATACAAGTTACTGGGAGAAAATGCTGTAATGATGCAGAACCCATTTCCCTCTTTTCTATGTAGCCATGTGTTTTTCTAAGTTCCTGATGCTGACTTTCAACTACTGTTCTAGCTAGAGTTTGAGAAATTGATTTGATTTGAGATATTTCTACCGATGTGTTTTAGACTCAAACAAACTTATTGAGGGACGCTAAAAGTATGAAGATCTATCAACTCAGAGTTAGGCTGAAAAAACCTCCAGTGTGACCAATGGCCTACTTACCTTCTGTTCCTAATGATGTGCTGGGCAAACATAACAATTCAACTGATTTTGCAGTCCGCATTCAACTTACTCAGCCTTTTAAAGAAAAACCTGGATGGAAATGTGAATATTAATCAAAACACACTATCACTCAGAACATTTATAGGACCTTCCTGTAAACTGGGCTATCACCAAAGACTAAAGGAGAGTCTACGTCCTATTTTTAACTATTTATTCACCATCCGAGAATAGCTGGAAGAATAGCAAAGTTATCACACACTGACCTTAATTAAGACTGTGATTCACCCTTTGCTCTCTGAACATATACAGAACAGCTTGGAGCTGGAAAGCTTACATGCAAAGAGAGCTTGGGTGAAGAGGTAAAAATTACCACACAGGGCCTCTTTTGAGGGAGAATGTAGGGTTCCTGAAAGACACATTATCCCAGAGAACAAGCACAGTCATCCATTTGTTTTTTCTGGAAACCTAGGGAAACACAAGTATGGAAGATAGTGGGTTTTGAAAGTCTGGAAATCCCAAGTTGACGCATAACTTTACTCTGATCCTTATAAAAACAAGGCCTTAGTCAATCTAATGATACAATATATTTATTTTAAAAAAATAAATTACAAATCCAGAAGACAGAGACAAGGTTTTTTTTATTCTTCCTCACCTCATTTTCTTGTTCCAGGTGAAATGCTCTTCCAGAATATCTCCAGAAAGAATGTTTGCCTTGTAAGATTTAGCATGATATATTTCAGTATTATTTTTGCTTTAATTGAATCCTTAAAGTTAATTTCAACAGCAATCTTTTCCTTGACTTAGCAGATCCAATATTGACAGTACATTGGAGAAGGGAAAATTTCTTTCTAGTTTTATCACTGAGTTGTTGCAGAGGTCTCCAACTGATCCAAACTAAAGGCACTTCTTTAAAGAACAGGAGATACCTTAAAAGGTATCATTAATGATATTTCTACCATTGCTCCACAAATGTATTAAATATAATCATCACACAGTCTATCTTGAATATCTATAAACTGCCAATAACTAAAATATTCATATCAGTTAACAGTCATGATGCCTTCAGATGAACTAGGGAACTACATCTCTAGCTACCACATTCATACAGCACCGTAGGCTGGTAAAGAGCATTTCCTTACCGCATTGCAAAGCTCCTGGATTTTGACTTTAAAGTAGATTTCAAAAAACAAGAGACATGGAAGAGGACATAGATAATTTGCTGTACAGCCTGGTTTTTGCAATCCAAGAGCAAATGCTCATACAATGCTGTTATAACTAATGGCATGGGTGGCTGACAGTGGACTAGAGCACTTAGCACAAGCGCAGAAACTGCAAACACCAAGTGCACAGCTGAACCCTTCCAAAACTTTGGCACAGCACATGCCCTGGACAGCTTCCCCGTCAGTCTAGGGTACTGGTTTGGACAAATTTCTATGAAGAGAGGGAGCATTTGCAGCTGACCAATACTTACGTGCATTAGGGATGAAAATCCCATGAAAAAATGTGCTCAGAGAGTGAAATTCAACCCTGGCCAGAGAGCCAGCAAAGAGAGTTCACCACTGCTGTTGTATGGATGCTTCCCAATACATCCACAGGCGTGACTCCGTGATGAAAAGGCTGTGTGCTGCCTTGAAAAGGGGTGTATTCTTTCCTTAAGAATTCATAGAAATGATACTATATTTGGGATTTAAAGAGAAAAAAAAAATGAACAAGAAGTATCCCTTAGAGTTCCCTGGGGGATGGGATTTCAAAAGCCCAGGTCTGCACAGGCAATTGAATAATCACACTTGTTCTGATTCCCAAAAAAGGCCAAGAACCCTGTGTAGGTGTCAGCATGGAGTGGCTGGTGCAGGACCACAACCAGCACAGACAAGTGCTGGGTCCTTGTTCTGGGCTCTCTCCACAGCCTGGGTGGAGAAAAGGAAAGGGAAGATAGTTTGTCCAATAAAAATGGGGGAAAACTAAGCGTACAGAGTCAACTTCAGTCATAGCAGAGTCTAAGTCTTATAAAGGAGCTTCTGGAGAAAGCATATTGACATGAAAGCAAACAAAAAACCTTGAAATAAAACATTTCAGATCAAGGCTTCAACAAAATTTCCTTGCATCATATTATCCTGGTGACAACACCTTTCTGTAGCAGGAAGCAAAGTGGCCTCTCTTTGGTAAACTCAAGGCTCAGAAATCAAAGCAGCCCAGCAGGGAAGTGGGGAAAGCCACAGATCTGGTTTGATTTGAAGACTTCTAAGTGGTCCTAGAGAAGCAGACCAGAAAGTAGTGTTTCTAAAAAGGAAAGAACCCAAATCCAAGGCTCAGAAGTCCTCCAAACTTGAGGTTTGATCACATTCAGAGAATGTTAGGATTCAGTCCCAATTTAGTGAACACTGAGATGTGCCATGCCCATTTCTGTTTTTAAGGGCTGGGGAAGATTTCAGGCAGACTTCCTTCTCGCAGGGCGTGTGCAGTATGGGCAGCAGAAAGGCAGACTTCCTTGCTGTGCCATTGCCAATGTGCTTTTTTCTGCCCAGCAAAAATGTCTCCTTAGAGAAGGCGGCAGAATAATGGCCAAGGCCACAGGTCACTGCGCAGACTGCCTGGTAGTAGAAACTGCTAGTTCAGGCTTTGTTATCGAGAACGTCAGGGGTAGGACCTGGCACCAGACACATGGTTCTTCTCTTCCCTGCTCTCCCTGGTCCATTTCATGAATGTTGGTGGATCCTTCTGCCAAACTGACTTCAAGCCTTTGAGAAAAGGAGCCTGACTCTAACTGTTCATTCAAAACCTCCTGCCCTGCCCCCTGCCAAAGGCTGTGTGCTGATATGGGAATTAGAAACATGGAGAAATGGTTTTGAAATTAAGATCTAGTCCCTAAGCTTTTCATATGGTCAAATAAAATCTCACATAAAAATACTTCCACAAATTCTTGCTTTTCCTATCCAATCCTATGGTGAAGCTGGAGAATGGAGTTTAGGATCCAGATCAGAGAGCAGAATTTGTATCCGAAGGATTTTGTGTATCTGTTATGAACATTTGGAGTGAGAACTCTGATTTATAAATTAACAAAGCCAGAGAGGACAGCCATGGTCAGCTAGGTTTGACTTCTGAAAGGATGCCAGCAACAAGGCTGCTCTGAATGAATACCCTGCATGAACCAGAGTGTAACTGATGGAAAAAGTATCCAATCTCTACTGCCAATGACAGAATAAATCACAGCCCTGACTTTCGGTCCAAGAATGGTTTCCGTAGTTAAAATTTGAAGACTCATATACGGTATGAACTCATCCAACTTCTGACTACCAATTCTTATTAGGCTATTGCCCGAAGGAGCTTCTGTTTCTGAATTTCTCTTCCTTATATAGCATACTTGAAAACCAGACTTGAGCTTTTCTTGACTTGCTGTTTGGTAAGCTAAGGAGATGGGCTCCACTGTAAGGCATGTTTTCAATCCTTCAGTCATTCTTGTGGCTCTTCTCTGAAAAATCTCCAGTTTTTCAACATCCTTCTTCAATTGTGGGTACAACAGCTGGATGGAGTGTTCCCGAAGCAGTTGCACAAACGCCAAACACAGCAGTAAAGTGATCCCTGGGTATATAAGCAGGGAATATCAAGTAGGCGTTAGAAAGGATCCAAGGATTGTTTTAGACCCTTTGGCTACAGCACTGGAGTGAGAGATGACATTCAGCCAATTACCCATTCAAACCCTCAATCGTTTTCCAGATTCCTATTTCTCAACACAGTCCATTCCATCTGGTACATAAATCTCAGAGTTTTAATTTCCTTTACCTGTAGCATCCTGAAAGAAAAATTATTTGCTATTTCCATTCTATCAAGGGATCCAAACTGTGCTAAACCAGTCTTTCTGTCATCTGCTAACATCAGCAGTGTGGAGTTAACCTCTCCTTCCAGTCACTGCCACACCATGAACCGACTCAAAGCAACAACTGGATCCCACTAGGAACACAGCTATTTGATGTGTTTACACTTCAAATCTATTTACAAATCCCACTTTGAGATCTGTAACTGAAATGGTCAGAATCCATGTACCATTTCCTATTTGACACTGTACCATTTGAGTTTATGAATCTATACATATGGGAGCAAGTTAAAGGCTTATAGGAAGTTCTTACATCAACGTTAGTATAATAATCAACCAGGTATCTTTTTTTTTTTATCCAAGCGAGGTTGACCAAAGTTATTTTCCAAAAATCAATGCTAGGTGCCTCTTCATGTGCTACATTGCTTTAGTAGGCCATTCGTTGTACAATTACCTTTGCATTTCCTTGAATTAATTAACATTAATGTTAATTATTAATGATCATAGCAATCTATTTAAAATATTGATCTAAAATTAGATTTCTTTTGCCTCTAGAACTTCCCCAGTGTTGTAGGGCTTATTAGAAATCCAAATAAAAGACCTAGGGAGCTCTTCAGCTTTGTAACTCTAGGATCTGGAGTTAGAAAAACCCAGTGATTTGCATACGTAACTTTAGAACCTGATTGTTAACATAATCCCAAGTTCCAATGAAGTGAAAATTATTCCATTATCCAGAGAAAACATTCATCCTCTGTTTATTCACAAGATTCAAAGAAGGCTCTTTCTGTGCCACTATTGCCAATTTTATCACAACCAGTCAGCCAATTGAACTTCTATGTTTAAACTTTTAGTTTAGTTTAAACTCTGTTATTTTCTTTATTTATCTGATTTTCCAAGTGATAGTGCCCTAATCAGACCTTCCATGAGGCACCAGAATTGAAGTCTAATTGGACATTGGTGGGCAAAGAAGCAGAGGCAGTTTTCATGCTTATGAAAGCAAAGAATCCAAGCATCCTGAAAAGATCTGGCACACAGCATCTTTTTTTAGGCCACAATCCTACTGTGAGTGTTCCCATACTTCCTTACTCTCTAAAAAGCTGTAGGTTACCTTCTGCCTCATTGATGGCAGACTCACTCCACACTGGTTTGACTGCTGCCTCCCTGAAAACACGGATTTCAGATTACCAGCAGCTAGCTGCCGAGGGAGATGCTGTTTCAGAATTGTTAAGTTTGCGATTTTACTGAAGGTCATTTTCTCCCCATCTGCAAGCGAGCACGGCCCGACTGGTTGGTGCATTAGAATAAACAGATGCTATCAGCACCAGCAACAAATTATCTTCTGAGGCTTTGTAATTTCTAGAGAGTAGCAGGTTGTGGCAAGTCGATTTACATTTAGGATGGAGAGGGAGTGAAACAGAGGTTATATCGGCATTAACCCGTAATTCAGCATAGGGGAAAAGGAACAGTAAATTGAAGCTGGACAACTACACTGTGAAAGAAACCATTATCTGTGCACCCATATCACTCCTAGTGAGGTACACAGCAAACCAGATGTGGACATACGGAGGTTTTGCATCTGAAAAGAATTCGTGTTTTATGCTCAAGTGGTAAAAACCCAGAAAGAGCATGTGCATATGCATGTAAATGCTCCGGGAGATGCAACTGTTCACATGAAACACTTCCTTGCACCAGGACTTAGGGGTGTGTTGCAGTCAGCAGCTGGAGGGGAGAACTCACTGCTTGCTGTTTCCTGGACAGCACTTTTCTACGGCTGAGAATCCCAGTCCCAAAGTGAGAGTGGTGGCATAACTGAATTCAGGTGTCCTTTCACTGCTTCTCTGCAAGAGTGGAAGAGCACGCCTCCCTATATATTTTCAGATGCACAAATAGTTTAGCCTATAGTATTGTGCATATGTACCCGCACATAAACTGGCAGAACCAGCTGAAAGCCATGGAAGAACTTTATAATAAAATGAGGAATGGAGCCCCATGTTCCTAAAACCCAACTTGAAGTCCCAGTGAACAAGACTCACTCTGCTTCCTTGACCCAGACTTTGTCTCTGCTACATTCGGAGACAGCGCACATGCCTGTTTGAGTACGGAACTGCAAGATAAGCCTGTATTTGTGAATTTATGTAGTATATCTGGGCAAGGTAGCCATTAAAGGCAAGTCCTACACCTCCGCTTTTAGCCACTGTATCTCTCCACCCATTTCACATTGGTATGCAGGCTCTGCACTGCTTTTTCATAACATTTCCCTCAGTGTTTTAAGAAGAATTCATTTTTCTGATTGGGTCTGAGGAGCAATGAAACCATCTGCTGCAATCTTCTCTGCAGAAGATACCAGACACCCATTTCAAAACTAGACTGGCTTTATTATCACAGTGAAATACACTATTTCAGCATTCCTATGTCAGAATGGAAAAGCAAAGCTTCCACACATCTCTATGCAGGTGGCTGTTCCTCCCTCTGGACACAACACATCCTGGGATCTACCTCCCTTCCCATGCCGGCTGGCACAAATGTTTATCCCAGCACCCTGGGGCTTTAGCGATGTTGTTTTCTACCACTGTCAAGAAAATATCTGCAGATATTGATGAGTTTTGATGTTACTCTCACAGCAGTCCAGAGCTGCCTACACAATCTGGCATTAGTTTTCATTTCCCCAGCCCAAAAAGGAAACTAATCTTACCAGTCCTGAAAGGCTTCAATACAAATGAAAGCCACACATGCAACTCAAAGATATAGAAATTCCTTTAATTTTTCTATAACATCACATATCTATTTTTATTTTAGAGGAATACATAAGTTAGTCATCAGTGATCTTTGCAGGCTATGTTAGAGGCAAAAATTTCCAAAAAAATAGCCACTTGCATACCATTTCAAATATTACTGTATGTTCCCTGTCAATTCTTCTCTTTTTTTGACATGAGTTTTGATCATTGTCACATGACTACAAGGTTCACAAGGAAGCTGTCTCAGTTGGTCTTTCTATCACGAAACACAAGAAATTTTACATGAGGCAGTTCAGCAGCTCAGATTCAAGACAGGACCATCATCATTTAGTACCTATGGTTTTCACCTGCTGTCCTGATTCATCATTTCCCTTACCTGACAGAGCACGCTGAAACTTCCACTGCAGTTCTTTGCCTGGTGTTCAGTGAAGGTCTCATAGGAGACACTTGTAGACCAAGGGTATCAACGGAGCAGGAGCAATCCTTCCTTCAAATGATTCGAGGGATTTCTCATGCCTTCTCCTTTCCCCTACTAAATAACCAATTCAGAACAAAGAAATACATTCAGTAAGATGACTCAAAACTAAGAGTTCTCAACCATTTCAAGACAGTAGCCTTTCAAATTCTAGGGCGGTATTCACGTACAGCTGAAAGCAATTGGTACCAATCTAGATCATTCTATGAAGAGTCTGTTTCATGTCTCTCTTTCAAACTGCTGGGTGAACTGTAGTACAAGCAAAATCAGGCTGGTGATTCTATGATTTAAGAGCATTCAACACTAGAAATCAAAGAATCCAGTCTCCTGTCTCATTTGGACTGCTATCAAACCTGGGGTGCACAGCATCTCATCTTTCTAGCATGTTTACAATATTCTGCTATTCCTCTCTCAGTCACTGCTGAGGT
Organism: Aquila chrysaetos chrysaetos; assembly: GCF_900496995.4. NCBI lineage: Eukaryota > Metazoa > Chordata > Aves > Accipitriformes > Accipitridae > Aquila > Aquila chrysaetos. Next base: position 13,347,827 of record NC_044013.1, on the reverse strand, counting down.
TCCTTGATTTTCAATTCAGTTCAAGACAGGGGCAGTACTTTTTCTTTCTCTGTCCTAATATATGTTTATATTTTAGGGAAATCCAGGTGAAATGGCCTGTAATTAGCTTTCAAGCAGCAGATCTATAGATTTTACTATAGGCAAATCACTACATCTCTCAACATTTTAAATGATGCTGAAAAAAAAAAAAAAAAAAATCTCACCAGAGAGAAAAGTCCAAATATTCTCCCAAGAAAATTGGGCTAGCACACTTAAAGCACAAAAGTTTCCATAGCCAAAAACATTCACATCTGGATGCTTTTAACATTGTCAGCATGGCCAGACACCCACTTGTATCTGGGTGTTGTGCAATTCCAGCATGAAATTCAAACTCACACCATGAATCCACAAGCAGCAGCCTAACACTCTGCCATAACACACTTTCTTGTAAATCTTCAGTCCTAGAGAACTTCTTCCAGCTCTAGGGTTTGGAATAACTTGTTTTCAGACCAAAGCTGTCTTCTCCAAACCAAGTCCTGTATCGTGGCTGAGTTAGCTGGAGTTAAATCAGCATAAAACTAAAATAGCACAATGGAAAGTCAGGCCTACTGTTAAATCATGCTTCTATTTTTATCTGGCAAAGCACTTAAACATGTGCTTGAGATCCACAGAACTTAAGCATATGCTTAAAGTTAGTCCTGTGTTTACATGCATTAAGTCAGGGCTTATAAAACAACTGATTTTGTGAATCTGGCTAAAATTTTGTCATTTTTAAAAGAAAACACACAATGCTGATCTCCACATACAAAAAGTGATCCATCGGTTCAAGATGCAGAAACTTGCACATAAGCAGGAAAAGCTGAGTACTTGCAGTTGGGCCAAAAGCTCACAAAAACCTAGAGAAAGGAAAAGGAATATTTCAAAGAGTACTGTGAGATGGCACAAAGCAGGAAACAAAATTTGGAGTTAAGCAGGTTCAACCTTAGTAGAAAAGGGATACAAAAATGGTGGTGCAGATAAAGCCAAGCTTTACCTAGCCCAGCAGTTTACCTGCAACACACTCCAAAAGCAGATACTTAACAGACACACAATGCAGGCCACGCACAGAATGGTCACAGTCCTCCAGTTCCTGGCCATTGGTAATTTAGGGACTTGAGGCAATCTCCAAGCCCACACAGGCCACTGTGTTTAGTAGCCTCTGATGAATGGATCCTACAGGATTTTGGCTGATCCTATCTTAAATTTATTTCATTTTGCTATTTCCAGTATCCATCATTACTTCCACAATATAATAATGAAAAAGTACTCCTTTTATTCTATGCTACTATCCTTTTAGTTTCTTTAGCACCCCTAGTTCTTGTGTTACAAGGAGGAGGGAATAATCAGTTCCCATTCACCTCTTCCATATCACTCATGATTTTACGAGCCTCTGTCAAATGCTTCTTCAGTTTTCAAGGCTGAGGAGCACTACTTTATTTAGACTTCTCCATTAAAAAAAAAAAAAGAAGAGACATTTCGCACATCTAGCTACTCTCACTGCTCTTTTCTATGTCTTTTCTACTTTTAATACATCTTTTTTGAAATTGAGTGAGCAGTCCTGCATGCAGCAGCCAAGATGAAGGAATGCTACAGGAAGATCAACATCTCTGTCCCTCTCCTGTATAAACTGCAGTGGCATAACCGTTTGTTTTGTTCTCAATTATTCCAAATAACTCCAAAAATTTCTCTTTGTCATTTATAGGACTTCTAGTACTGGTCTGATATTTCTGGAAAATCAGCAACAATGACTTTATTAATTGTTTTCCTGAATACAGAAACCATAGAAAACATAGCTACCTTGAGGCATGAATGGCCAAGATTATTTTCCTCTCTATTATTTATGTATATTAACATTGACTTTAGTCTGCCACTGTACTCCCCAGTCTCTCAAGATCCTGCTGCGAAGGACCAAAAAGCTTTAGTTATCACTGTCATAGTGATTTTTTGGCATGAATGAACTCCCTATAAATTTTTTTTTCCAGGTAGGACTGTTGAAGAACACAGCTCCCCCTGCCCCAGGAACTCTACAAGGACTGCCCCCCCCCAAAGGATCACTATAAGGAATATGAAAATTTGCTATTGTGAAAATTGCCTAATTATAGCTATCTTTTTCTTCCTACCTTGGTGAGACCTTTTCAAAATCCATTCAAAACCCCAAGTACACTATATTAAGTGTCACATGCTTCTCCAGATGCTTATTCATTCCTTCAAAGAACTCCAGGGTTTGCAATGCATGCCTTTAATTTACAAAGGCCGTGTTAACACATCTGCAAGATATTGTATTTATGTATGCTGCCACTAAATCTGTTACAATTTCCTCTCAATTTTTCCTGGTACAGAAGCCAGACTTGAGTAGCCTGTAGTTTTTTTAATCCCTGCTGGAACCCTTTTTAAGATTGGTGTCACATTATTTACCTCTTCTGGGATCAAGGCTGACTGAACCCAAAAGTTTCACACCAGAGTAATTTAGAACATTTAAGTGAATATCATTTGTCCTGGTGATTTATTATTGTTCATTTCATGAATCTGTTTTAAAAGCTCTTCTATTAACATCAATTAGAGGCCATTCCTTGGGCTCAAATGTTGGAGGACTTCCTACTTGCTATGCAGCCAGTACCTTCTGCTACCTGCTATACAGTGGTCTTACTGACTTCCATTGCTCCTTTCACACCTCGGTCATTTGCCGAACCCACCATTTGCAGGCAGACTGCCAGCTCCTGTCGTATTTGGAAGAGCTTTTGTTATTAGTTTTCACGTCTTTTGTGAGTCACTCCTCAAACTATTTTAGTTTGTGTTGTTATAGTTTTACATTTAACTTGTAAGAAATTATATTCCTCTCTGTTTTCTTTGCTTAGGCATGATTTCCACTTTTTAAAGGACACCTTTTTATTTCTAATAGTCTCCCTTACTCCACTCTTTAACTGTAGTAACTTTTTGGGGGGTTAGGTATGTTTTGGGAACAGATGAGATGTTTTCTCCAATTTACAGGGATGATACTTACTCTCTTAGCTCATTTACCTGCTCCTTTAATGTTATTTAAACTGCTTTTTAAAGAAAAATATTATCATGGTCTTTGGGGTCGTCTTAGTGTTATTTTTCCTGCAAAAGTATTGAATTTGACCATGCAATGGTCACTACTGCCAAGCAACTCTTCAGTGCAACAGCTATGGTTTAAACAAGGTCTTAGTCAAGAGCGTCTTTCCCTTTTATTGTCCTGTTTAAAAATGTTGACTAAAAGTTGTTCTTTATATCCTAACTAGGACAAATCTTCTTCAGTCTATTTTCTTGCATACTGTCTTTCCATTGCCTCTGATCTTTCTTAGTATTTCATGGATATTGTCACTGCCACGGTCAGCTGTTTAAAAGGGTAAGCTTATTATAATGTTTTTCTTGATTTGGCATGGCAACTTTCAATCCACAGAGAGTGGGTGGTAAATGATGACACAGATAACCGATTTATCTTATTGGACTCTCATTTCCAACAGACTGTGAGTCACTCCTCCAACGGCAAAATCTATTCTTGTCATTTCTACATAACAAGTATCCTGATAGTACAGCTTCATACTGATTAGCTTCATTCAGTAAGATTTCTAGGAGGCCAGTACATTAAAATTCACCCATCCTTACTTTATATACATTTAATATTTATAGAAAAGCACAGATACTTTTGGTCTTTCTCTAGCTGCCCATCTGTGTGTGCCTTGTTTAACTGTGGATTTGCTTAGACTGCTCTATTTTATTTACAACCTGAATGTTATTGGTGGCTGTCCTACCCTGCTGTGACGGTACAGAGATTTCCATGGTGGGGAACTTGTCATCAGGATGAGTGTGTTCTTCTCCAGGTCCTCATCTCAAATAATTTTAAAGATTCCTCTAGTATTTGTTTTCATTCCAACCAAGTACCACTAGCCTGGTTGCCCCCATTTTAGAAACGACCAACCCTCCCATCCATTCTTAGCGTCTCTCCTGTTTCTAAGAAGTCTTCTTCCCACACCACTTCCTTAGACACACATTGCATCTCTGCGTGTCTGGGACAAGTATTTCCTGAATGCTGTAACAGAGCTCCTGTCCTTTACCATCCTCTCCTATCAAAATGTTATGTTTTGCCTCCTAGAGCTCTCCCTTATATTTTCTTGGTGCTCATACGACCATGACCAGACATGACGCACAAGGAAGGTCACCAGCTCCTTTTCACTATCCTCTCAAAGGCTGCCCAGACACCACAGGATAGAAAGCCTCCAGAGCTTGGGCAAACCACCACACGCTCCTTCCTGGCCTCATATAGCCAGTTATCAATCCCATACAGCACCACAGCCTGCCTCTTCCTACCCAGCAGGACTGTTGTCCTTTTGCCATGCATCTTGCTGAAGTGGATACACAAAGTCGCCTTCCAGCAAGAGGGAGGTGTCACGTGGTCAGTATCTTTTGCACACATGTTTACTCATTCAGTCTGGAACACAATTTTATGATTTGCCTTATTGTCTCCTAATTCAAGCATCAACAGCAAATCGAGCCAATTCTCCCAACCGAATCTCTTCTAAAAGTTCATTGTACATTCAGCACCCAGAAAACAGAAAACTTCTTTTACCACAAATCTAAAACCAACACAAAAACACGTGAACATGTTTTCCAGAGAGAAAATTTGGTGCTTATACTTCCTATCACCACAGTCCTCACTCTCCTGTGTTTAGGCAAGTTTTCTTCTATTTGGAAGCCAACCTTTCGGGGAACATGATTTTGGTTTTCACATTTATTTTATTTTCTAAAGGCTGACTCTGGGTTTAATTTGCAGAGACCACATGGTACATAACAGATCAGGGAGTCTGGCACAGAGACAGGAGGTACCTTCAGCCCTTGGACAATTAAACATGAAATGTAAAACCTGGCAAGTCTTGCATTTAATCCTCTTTGCACCCCTTAGCCCCCTGCCAAAGATCAGAAATCCTTCTCCTCTTAAAAAGAATAAAAGATTTCAGAACACACCATCAACTCCTCCCTTCAGCCCTCAATACTGACAGTCTTATCTCTATACACAAAGCTTCTCCCCCTTTCTCCAGCTTGGCAACAAAACCCAAGCTCAATGAATATTTTATACGTGTGTGGTTAATGGAACATTCTGGCTCCAGTCCATTAGGAACCTTACACAACGGTGTATTAACTGCTTCTCAATGTAACATTTTGAGTCTGTCCAAAAGGGATGTGTGTTTACCAGTTGAGCCAACACACTATTATTGTCTTGTCAGCCTAGTTCCTGTCTTCATTTCAAGAGCAGGGTCCCCTGCCACAGCAATTTGCCACCATTGTGCTCCCAGCAGCTACCCGCGAAGGTTAGCCCAGCTCCAAGCTCTATTTTTCCCCTCTACATTTTGAGGTCTGTATCTCATGTGGGGTGGGGAGTGCCTGCAGTCTTTCTCCTTCAAAGATATACACAGGGATAAGCAATCACAGCACAGATTAACACAAGGGTAAATATAAAGCAGTTAAGATGAGATCTTTAATTTCAATGGAAACTAGGCCTCCCTATTCTTTCACCAGCTCTGAAATTTTGGCCTTAAAATCCACCTGATTGATTGAAAAATTGACAGCAGAATGACAACATTTGACAAAGTACTTATCACCTTGTCACTTTAAAAACCTCCTTTGTTCCTCAGGGCCACCACTGGCAGAGCACCATCTCCATCAAAATCAGCACATCTCAACAGACAGATAGGCACAGATCACTCCCCTCAAAACAAGGGACAGTATAATTCTACCCTGCACATAGATAACATCCACGGTAAATGGTAAAAAGAAGATAGCTGCTGGATTTCTCAGATGAAGAGCCCTGTGAGAGTTAGGGGTCCAGATCTGAATGCTCACCTACACCTCCCTGACAGTTTGTGGAGAGGGCAGGAGCTTCCAAAGCATGAATCATCCCAACCTACAGCAGATGTCTAGAATGGGTAAGATGAATGGCATGGGCTGTTTATCACTCCTCACCAACCAAAGAGGGAGCCTAGATGACAATCTTAGACTTTATGTCTAAGCTTCAGATAACTAAAATCAGGTGAGATGATTCCCAGCCCCAAGGTTTGCAGACTCATTACCAGACAAGCCGCAGACCCTGACAGACTTAAGGCAGAAAACAACAAGATAAAGAAAATGCTGATGTGGAAGGACTGATCTCATTCCTTCCCTGCCTGAAAGCAGAAAGAGCTTATGTTTCAGAAGGCAAAGCCCATCCTTTGCTCTCATGTCATCGCTGAAGCACAGTGGAAGAAAGGGAACACTGTTGTTTCATTTCGCAGGACCCCACAGTGCTGTCTACAACATCTACGTGAGGTAGTAACCATCCACGAGGGGCTTGGGTATTACAGGCCAGTAAGCAAGGCCCAGAGGAGCCAGGGGGAGACTGCTGGCCAAAGAATAGATGAGGTGAAGGCTTTCAATAGGTAGAGACGACCCCTGGACAAATGGTGCTTCCTCACCCAATAGTGCCTGCACACCCATGACTTACTCAAAACAGGCAGTGGTAGAAGGTTCTGGAGCTGAAGGATGAGGGGAGGGGGCTCAAAGACACATGATTAAGGGAAGCTCCGTGCAAACTTTGAAGGAATTTCCTATTACAAGGATTTGCGAGAAAAAGCAATAGTTTCCCAAGAGCACTGACAGGATCAGCATGTCTCATATCACACTTGAGAAAGGACAGGCACTGCACAAATATAATCAAAAGCCATAAATCTGACTAACCAGAAGCTCAGCTGCTCTGAATACAGCTCTGAAATCAGGTTGTTTCTCTCTCCTAGAGGCACACGCAGCAAATCATTCTACCAGTAGATAATCCAGTTACCAGCCCTCTTTCTTCTCCTTCCCAGATCCCTCAGCTCCCCTCAACATTTCCCCCTCCCCCTGCCCCCCCCTTCAGAGCTATCATCAATGGAAAGTTTTGAGAATTAGCCGAAAACAACCAAAGCGCCTAATTGACTGAAGAAGGGAAATGGCAACTTCCATCATCTCAAAAAGCTGCACCTTTCTCCTACTCATCTCAAAGATGAATAAAGGAATTAAAAACATAGCCTGGGGCAGCCAGCAGAGATTTACAAGAAGCAGACATTAGTTCTCACTCTAAAGGTTGGGCGTGTGCGTGTGAGCCAGAAGGAGCAAACACAGAGAAAGGGAGCAGAAACATACAGCGTCTTTGCATTTAAAGAGGAGGAAGGAGAAGGGGAAAAAAAAAAAAAATCAACAACCTTTAAACCCTTCCTAATAAAACAAAGATCATCCCGGCAACGTGAAATGCTACCCTACTTTGTTTATTTATCGACACAAAGAAAGAAGCAAGTTGGCACCTCAGAGGGTATTAAATGCTGGTTTTTTGCTGACTGAATGACCTCAGCCAAAATATTTTCCATGACAAGAGCCCAGAAGACGCTGGCACAGTGTCAGACAATAAGATTTTCAGAGTGTATTTACATTCTATCCATGGCCCCAGGCTGTTCCAAACCCATAGGCAGGTGCTGCCTTTATCTGTTCTTTGCTCACCTGGCTCCCTAGCAAAATGTTCTGAGGCCTGCGGCTCAGCTGCCTTAACTGTTTGCTGCCTGGTGCTTAGAAAGCTTCAGAGACATCTGGGATCCTGGCAAATGGAGATGGTGACTCCGGTTGCCCCTCAAAGCTGACCAGTGAGTGGTGTGTAAGGAGTTTTTCCAACAAGCAGAGGGAAAACAGTGGTGATCCAATGGTAAAAAGACAACTAAAACCCAAATGAGTTCACGCTGAGAAAAAAAAGATACTTTTTAAAAGAGGAAGGGAGAAGGTGGTTCTTTCAGGGATGCACGGCATTCTTCATCACTTGGGATCTTTAGCTAAGTCTGGATAGCTCTCTAAGAAGAACACACTCAAGATCCTGCAGAAGCCCAGAGGAGAGGGTCACAATTACAACTTCCAGCCTTGAAAGCTGTGCAGGACAATATGCCACTGTCAAGCAGGGGATGCTCACCAACCCACATCCCTACAGCAGTGGACAAAAGAACCACAGGGTTGTGTCTTCCAGCTCTATGGCACAAATTCCCTACATCACAGGCTTCCAGCTACATATTCTCCCATAGACCAGCTCCTGACCTGGTCTTCAGCAAAACAATCTGTTCCATCCCTGCGGTGGAAACAGCCTCCTCTTTGCTCAGTTTAATTTGGCTTCTAGTGCACAACTCCTCTCTCTTGAGTAATAAGCCTCCAGGAGATGCTGCAAGAGGATACGCCCTTAACACCGCGCAACCAGGAAGAATGATAATTGCACTTTTAACAGCACTATATACAAGGCAGCCACCAAAGCAGAGGAAGCATGAATTAAAGCAGGATAAAAAGGAGGGGCTTTACCATCTACCTAATAAGGTATTATTCATGCTTTTGGAAAGCTTCCTTGCAGAGAGATAAAGAGAGACATAATGGGCAGTCAGAAGCAACTGCCTCTGGAAAAGGAAAGGCCTGGCTGCCATCTCACAGCTCCACTGTCATGCTGGACTCAGCTTCTACCTTCCTAGCTTTCAGCTTCCCTCCCTTTCCCATCTTCTTGCTATTTGTCCTTCTTTAACCCATTTCGTATCCAAGTCAGCTCCCCGCTACCCATGCGCATGTCTCAGGTCTGTCCCACTCACGCACACCTTCACACCAGTTCCCTCCAATCCCACTACCTTCACCCAACCAAGGAAAATTTCTTTTTTCCTTTCTTCTTCCCTTTCTCTTATCCCTGTCTTCCCTGCAAAGTTCTTCAACTCAAATTCACTCCAGGCCTACTGTGTGCAAAGCACATCCCCTTTCACATCCCTCCTCCAACCTACACCTATCAACTCACTAATGCCACCCCACATCAGATAGGATGCACACATCTGCTAACTGTGCTTGTAACTGTATTTATGTTTTTGTCTGGCCTCACTTTTCACCCAGGAAACAAAACTGTGACCTTGCCCTCCAACAAATTATCACAGTAAATTTTCACTCATGAGCCCAAAACAATGCTGAATTTTAAACATCTTCCCAAAAGTAAATTAACCATTGCTCACTTGCATAATCTGTCACCATTCTTTTAAATCCTGTCCAATTGGCTATGATAATTTATAAGTATCTTGCAGCCTCTGCCATTTCTGAAGCTGTTTCTGTGTGTGCTCGATGGAGCTGTGCAGGATTTGCCACGCTGGGAAGTGTACCTCTGGGAAGCCTTTCCTACCAGGCAGAAAAACAAACAAACAAAGGAAAAATCTCTTTATCCACCCAGATCATATTTCATAAGGCTTTAGGTGCATGGCAGATGGACCCCTAGTGGAATCTCAAAGGATCCTGATAATGTTAGACAATTCTGTCCCATCAAAGTCACAGCAACTTGGGTATCCAACAAGCTAAGGCCCTGTGAAAGCTCTGTATGCACCTTCATGAACTAAAATGCCTTTGGAAATTGGAACTAGGTGTTAAATGTTTAACCAGGTCTGTAGGCAGCTCTTTGGTGCCTATCCCTGGATCAGATCAGACGCATACATGCACTGGGTAAGACCACCACACAAGTAGATGCACAGAGAGCACCTTTTCAAAGCTGTCCCTTCCCTGGCTATGCACTCCCAACCTAGCATCATTACAGACTAGTTTAAAAAACAAACAAACAAACAAACAAACAACCCCAACAACACAATCAATCAATCTGTAGTCCTCCTGGGATTAAACAAATATGCTATGAAGAGCTCCTCTCAGCTGGAACAGTGAAGATAAAAATGGAAGAAAACATGAGACTAACCAGGTACTGCACATGATTATCTGCCACCTCCCACTCCCAGCAGGAACTCTGAGTAATGCCTGCACACAATGTTGCCGCTACTGTCCAACCCAAGGACATCTTTTAAACAATGCTTTACTGATAATCCTGTAAGGATTTTCAACTCTGTCCTGTATAGCATTTTAATTACTCGCACTGTTTCAGGAGCTCAATCATTTATGGAAGGTATTTTCATCCCACTAATTGTAGGTTTCCCAGAGGACTCAGTACAGTATTTCACATCCTCAGTGCTATTAAATGCTTTAGGAAAGCATCCAGACTTCCAGAAGTCCATTTTTTTTTTGTGTGCATATGGTTCTGGGGAAGAAGAGGGCAAATCAGGGAAAGGAAGAATTTTAGGCCTTAAACAAAAAAAAAAAATATTCTGTCTGTCAACCTTCAGGAAAAAAAAAATCAAAAAGACAATCTTTCAGATAATATTATAACAGCCTCATCTAAGTCAGCAGCAGGTCTGGAACCTGCTATTTCTAATGCTAATAGCATGCAGCTATACCCCTGCACTGGGAAAAGTAATTTCATTAGTTAGTAGCTAAAGGTTATATCTATATCACTAATAGCATCCACACCAGGGAGCGATTCCCAGCCTCCCAGGACAGGTAGTACAGAACATCTCATGCTGACACCGCCTAGGGCTAGCTTGGCTCAAGAGCAGACTGGCCATGCCCATAATGCATGGCACTTGGCCTTGTGGCCATAAGACATAATAGTTGCTTGTGTGTGTGCTTGAAGTCAACATGCCTAAAATAATTTGAGAGTTATGTGGCAGCCCACGAAAGCAATGTTTTTACAGCCTGATGCTGAAGGGCTGTGTTGCATGCCCTGCAGAAAGGGGTGGTGGTGGCAGCGTATGGCCAAGAGCAAATTTGGTCTGAAATGTCATGGAAGGACTGCAAGGGGCAGAGGGAAGTCAAACCAGGCACAGTGCTGTGCTGCCTGCTGGGAGCAGTCCTGCAGGTCTTCTCTCAGTGGGGTCTAGCTGGTTCACCCCACCACCAGACATAAAAATGGGCTGGGAGGCTGAGATGTCTTGCAGTGTAGGTACATTTACTGCAGGCTGTCACCCCTCTGAGCAGGCAAAGCATTACAGTCGGAGACCCACAGCCTCCAAATGCATTAACTACAGCCATGTATTTTGAAGGAGGGAAAGAATGGAGATTTCCAAGTGTATCTATATAGCATATCTGAAAAGCAATAATTGTATGCTACTGCATTCCCTGGAGTGGTGGTAACATCATCCCATCCCTCCATGCCAAGGAAATTTAGACACAGCCCAAGGAAAAAACTGCAATTCTAGTGGAAAAAAGGCTGAGACCTGCCAACTCCCTGGAGTTCACAGCAGTGGGAGGGCGGTGGAGATATAGCAGGTGGGGGTCTGTAGCCTAAAGGACAGCCCCTTTTTCCAGCCCCTTCCTATGGGGTACAAAGTGCTCTAAAGTGAAGATATTGTTCGGCCTTGTTTTCCATGATCCTGTAATGGTGGAAAAGGCTCACAAGTGCTGTCTCATCGATGAAGACACATGTGCATTAGCTGACCCATATACATGCTCTTAGTTACGTGAAAGGTAGGTTTGGCACCTTGGCTTATAACAGGGGCTCTGAGCTGATCAGCAATAAAGTATTAGATTGCTGTACCTTAACTGTGACCTTGAGTCTTCAGGAAAAAAAAATTCATAATTATGATCTCTGGACTGTCGTGGTATGCAGATCCCAGGAGGCAAGTCTGGTTTACTCTGGCTCTTAGCGAACGCGAATCTGCGTCACAAAACCCATTATCACAGTCGGCATTAACCAGCAAGCATCTTGCTAATTATGTCTGCAAAAATACCCAGTTGAAATGGCCTGGGCAAGCCAGAAGACCCCTACCTGCATGAGAAATGTCCACGCTGATGTGAATTGGCTGCTCAGGATATGAGAACATGCAGCAGCTCTGCCAGTGCTGAAGAGGAGACTTCCTCCAGCAGCTCCTTTTGTAGCTCTTTATAGATGTTTTTTGATGCCAGTTAAAGGTGATGGATCTTAGCACTGGGTGGAAATTAAATCAAATGGAGCTCCACTAACCAAAAATAAAAATAACGACAAGACAATCCATTGGGAACTTCTTTGGACTTTAGGTGTGTTTCCACTCAAAAAGATGATATGGATTGCAAGGACAGGACCACTAAACCAATTACCTGAAACAGTGACCTGTGGGTCCTGTCCTGACAGCAATTTTATCTTGAGAGAATTCACTTGCACTACCCACAACCCTGCACTCCAGCACTCTCACCTGGCATATCTGACTGGGGTGGACCAAGAAATATTCCAAAAATTGAACTTTTACATCCCCCACAGGGGTACAAAGCACAGAGCAAATGGCATGACTCAGATACTGCCTGGAACATATAATGAGCATATTAAACTAGATCGTCATTTTATAGGTTACTTTATTTTTAATTGAAAAAAAAAAAAGGAGAGAAAACACAGAAGCCAACCAACCTACATATTTGGCCTTCAGATGAATTTTTGGTTTTACGTGACAGCTTTTTCCCCTACTTAAAAATTTGCATAAATACTGTCAAGACAGGACACGCATGGTAAAGAATATGCAAAAGCCAGAGCTAAGCCCAGCTGCCTGCCTCTCCCACTGTGCTCTGCCAGGACAGCAGAGATCAGCAGGGGCTGGTACTGGGAGCAATCCCTGCTTCTGCATGTCACTAAGTCAGGGACTTGGTCCTGCTGGCACACCGCCTTCCCTTTAGAGAGCCTTTCTTGACAGACCCTAAATGGAGAGCCTAATTTCAGTTCACTCAGCCCTTTTCCTGCATAGTCACCATGACGGTGGAGAATGAGGGGTTACTTATTTTCCTGTGGGAACTGAGAAGAATAAGCTTCGATGTGAGCTCCCTGCCAGGAAGCTGCTGCCATTTCCCTGCCAAGAGGGGAGAGCAGGAGCAGCAAGCAGGGACAGACGAGGACGCTGGAAGGAAGGTGTCAACGTGAGGTTGTGTTTACCCACACAAGGGCACCCTGCACAATTTCACACAGGTTTAATTCAGCTGGTGCAAACTCCCGTGCAGACACTTACTTGGGGTTCAGGGAGGTTTATCTCTGCTAACAGGATTAGGAAAGGTTTAAGCTAAACCAAAAGAGAAGAATGCACACAAGTGCTTTCACGGCTTACAAAATAAACAAATACAGAGCAAATCCAACTTTAGACACGGCCAAAGCAACCAGAGCTCCCTTCCCAGGACCCCTCCTCACAGAGAGCATTTTACCTAACGCCATCCTCTTTGCTGCTTTTCCTGCGGCAACCCTACCTTACCAGACAGTCAGTACAGAAGATTGCTGCACTTTACACCTACATACTGCTAAATAACTTACATCACTCCAGAATTTGGCCCCAGTAGCCACACTAGCGTGTGAAGAAGTGTACAAAACAGCTAAGCAAATGGGTCTTGTCCTTCTAAGATGGCAGTGGGCAGCAGAGTGTGCCTGTGCTGTGAGAGCCTGGCAATGTGCTGCAGTAGGAAGAGCCAAAGGCAAAGCGGAGGGAGGCTCCAGCCGCTATGCCGTGTTCAGCACAAGGAAGCTATTGCTCAAACCAGGTCCCACTAGAGCTTCCAAAACCCCTACTGGTGGGAAAATAACTCCCATTTAAGGTCCCTTTCCAGCGAGGACACTTGCACGCGTTAATTGAAAGGGCATTTGCTGCCTGCCCGAGTAATACTGCTGCCATCTGTACTGAACTCTGCAGCGGTTCAGCTGGAGGTATAACGTGACCAAGCAGTGAAAGCAAAGTTTACTGCATCCTCCTGAAAGGGCAGGGTGGATCTCCATCTGCAGGGTGCGGTTGCCTCGAGATGGAATTTGGTTGGGACTCAGGGGTAATAGCAGGAGTCCCGTGATGTTCACTCTCAAGAGGTGAGGATGTTGGTTTTACATTTTTTCCAAAAGGTTAGGAGTTGTGGTGAGCCTAATCATTCTGGCATGTCAGCCTGTGCTATCTAGGGGGAAGAGCACCACCTTCTGAATTACCAAGTCAAATTGACTGTAGCAATCAACTTTTCCTTCTGAGTCCCCATCCAAAAACAAACAGGCCCAACCCTGCTTAACTTATGAGATCATAGCCCAAGGCACTGTAGCTCTCTGGGACATCACTGCCTCGCCCATCATCTACAAACATCAGTTGTGCAGGGATGGTACGGATCTCTCCCAAATTTCACATACACAAAGATCTCTGACCAATGACATAAGCCCACTAGAAAGTGCCTGCAGCACCTCTCCAAGGTGGTAGGTAACCAGCAGAGCCATGGAAATAAGGACAGAGTGGTGGAGTCATCAGGAACATGTACTGCGCAGAGCTCTAACCTCTCCTGGCTGGCTCCCAGCGAAAACTTCTCGCCCAAACTGGTGCTTGTCATTCAAAGGCTGCCTTTTGTGAACCCTGCTGCACCAACGTTTTGCTGCTGCTCAGCTCCACTCCGAGTAGCGTATTCATCTTCCCATCATCACTTCAGAACCTATTTATTTGCATTGTTAAATCACTAAGAGAAATTGTTTTTCCCTTGATATCTTTAAATCAAAGCTGCCTGAGCTAGAGATCTTTCTTTTGTTAAAGCATGTCACTACCTTTAATGGGTTTCCCAAACACATAATCCATACCTTGCACTTCAGAAGTCATAAAGGCTTATTGTCCCACAATTCAGGCCTGGCCCAACATCTTCTGAAGCAAAAGCAAAAAGTTCTCATTGACTTTTTCTTGGATCTGGCCTTTTCATAGCATTAGTTCTCTGACCTCAATGTAGAAACCCTCGCCACTGCTTGAAGAAGTAACTTTATTCATCCATACCTTACATGTGACAAAATACAGGCATGACAAGCTGCAGATGTTCGTGAAAAGTCAGGCTGTGACTCTAACTCTGAGCTGAGATCAGAAGGTCTGAACTCTGGATCCAAGATAGCTCTTTAACCACTACCTACCACTTTCCATTAGGTGCTTTGCAACACAAAGAATCATGAAACAAAGAAAGAAAAGGAGAAAAAAATAGCTATTAATCCTCTCCTAGCTAGAGCAGGAGTACTGCTGCCTGAAATATGTAACTGATACATCTGATGACCATTTCATAAGTCTCATCATCTTGGGCGTTCTGCTTGACAGCCTTGTACCTGGGAATTAGTTCCATTCAGTAGTTTCACAAACAAAATTAAATTAAATAACTGAGAATATGTATACTACTTCTGCAGGCAACAAAGCTAGGAAGAGCTGACATTATATACAGCAGAGGATCTGAAGTCAAAATGATATTGATGATCTGCAAAAATTGCAGGGGGAGGTTTAATTCAGTAAAAATCAGTGCAAGATACTATGCTTGTAGAGGCATCCTTCCTCCCTGCTCAACATAGGTATGGTCTCGAGTGGTGGATTGCCTCTAGCCTCAGACTCACCCTTCAAGAAAGATGTGGACAGACCGCAGAGTCCAGAGAAAAGCAGAAGACTGGGAAACACCATCTCCAACAACTACATGAGCTGGGGTGTTTAGGCAAGGGGAGAGCTGGTTAAGAAGAGCAAGAGAGACATCTTCAACTGTGCAAAAGGCCATGCAAGAAATGGGTTGGACATCAGGGCTTCCAACCAGCCCTCCTCCAGTGACTGTATGATAATTTCACTTTTGATTCCTGGTGCCATTTCTGTAACAATTGTATGTTTTCTGGCTAAGAAAGAAACTTGATAATTTAAGGTTAATCTAGAGGTTTAAAAAGTTGAAGTTAAAAAAAAAAAGCTTGAAAAAAGTTTCTCTTATGTCATGATTTGGCTCATGCTGGATGAGAAGATCCAGAATTTTTGATCACCTTTTGGCAATGCTTACTTGCTTCCCTAAAGGGTTTTAAAATGGCACTAACATTATATCAACCATGTTACCTCCTCCCATTGTCTATGTTTTTACTGACGTGGGTATCTTGAACCTGATGCAGCTTTCCAAAGCACCCAGACTGCACAGGGGCGGGGAGCCCCTCTCTCTATTGTATTGCAACTTAGCACCAAATTATTCCTTATTTTTCTGCAGAACTTTCTAAATCTCAATCTGATTTGCTCTGCATTGACCTATGTAGGTCTCGCAGCACTCTTCACCTCACAGATTTCACTCTTTGTGCCCAACAAGCATTAACATTCAGAGTAAGTTTTCCCTCCAGGTATGAGCTTGGCTTTCTTTCAGAGCAGTCTCATTTTCCTACATTCATGCATACTTGTATTTCCTTAAAGAGCTTGAACTCCCATTAAATAGGAGAGTCTAAATGACAAGTGTTAAAATAATTTTTTTAACCTATTCTCATTCAGTAGGCGCCCTACTTCCCTGCAGACTGGGCACCGTCTCCAGCCTACTCAAAAATCTGTGACCTTATTGACACCAGCATCTCATTCTTATCCTGATTTTCTGTTCCTTGTAGACAACAGAAAACATAGGAACTTGTGTGGATCACATCTAAAACCACGTGCATAAGTTCAAAGATAATTATCCTTTTAGTTGCTAAATGCTGTGCAAAGCACACATTTAACAGCTAAAACTGATTTTAATCTTTGCTTAATTCTTTTGCCAGAGAGTCCCATTCATAGTGAGGCAGCTGTCTAAATATCTCGGCCCCTTGGGGCGAGGAGACAAGGGAGCCTCTTGCAATGCTCTTGAGTGACCCCAGCTGGCTACTCCCCCGGCAGCACCCAAGAGCCCCTTCCAACTCATTTGGGGCAGAGGATGCCAGTGGAGCTAGACCCCCAAAAAGACAATTTATCTGTGAAGTACAAAAATTGTCTCTTTCCTCAGTTCAGGTAACCCTTCTTAAAGTTGTAACAGAAAGTTGGGTAGCAAGAGCAGTAAGATTAATGCAAAGTAATGGTCTTACTAGTGAGGAATTACATGGATTTACACCCCACTGCCTTCACGCTGGCTAGGCACGAAACCGTCAGTCACTGAATCCTTTGCCCCACATGACAGTTAATAGAGTCTCTCCCTTGGGTCTAAAAAGCGCTGAACAGCCAAAGGGCAACTGCAAACGGTGGGACAGTTGCGCAATTGTTGTACCCAAAACCACAAGGCTAATATTTTTTTCTTTCATAACACCTTGTCTAAGCTTTGCCATGCTATGAGCATCGCCTTGTAATTATACTCCTTAAAAGCAAGTAAATATTGTTTTTTTAAATCCTCTCAAATGGCCTTCTGCAGAATGTGATTAGACATTAGTGCTTTCTATAGGCAGGCAGTGTACACACATCCAATGAAAGAGATGATGCAAGGACACAACAACAACAAAAAATTAATCTGCTCTCTGCAACAGGCAGTAGCCTACACCAAGGTTTATTTACTCCAGTGTCTTAATGTGCTCCAGTATTTAGGGAACCAAGACATTGCTGCGTAACCAGATGATTACCCCTGCGTGCGGGATATGTAATGCACCGAGATGGGAAGGAACTGAACTAAGGAATATGCCTATGCCTGTGATGTGATGAGAAAATATGCTTTGCTCCTTCTCAAAAAGGCTGGTGCATTCCTCCGCTGCAGACCAAGACTGACTATCATTTTAGTATTAAAATGCACATTATGCTTTTTTATTTTTGCTTGACCAGTTTCTCTCTTATTGGCCCTTAGGTTCTAAAATACAGGGAGTGGCATAAAAATTGCATTATCTTCAATACGTTCCTGACATTTAATCAGGCAAGGCTTTCAGTTACAACTGCTTGCTAGTCCTTTCCTCCCTCAGACCCTAGGAGCCCTATGTCTTGTGCTAGGAACCAAGATGAGACCTGGGAAGCAAAGCTGGGAGACGAGAGGACACAGATTGCGAGAGACGCTTGGAAGGCAAACAGCCACCACAAGACAACATTCTACTCTCAGGCCCGCGTTCAGACCGTCTAAATTGTCAGTCAGTCCCTCTGCCAAATATTTCCCATTGGGTGTCTCTCAGTGGCTCCCTGCTCAGCACCATACTTCAGTCCCAGGAATGACTCCTCAGAGACACAGTGCCGATCAGGAGCACTACGGGCTTACGAGGAGTTCAAATGCCCTCCAAATGGCAGGGAGTTTGTTCACCTACTCATTTACCTAAGCTGTACAGTTAGCTAATAGCTTGCACAGCACTTTGAGAAGGGAACTCTCTAGACAGAGGAGCATTAGAATTAGTCATATGAAAGCTAACATGAAGAAAAGACTTTTTTTAATTTCCACCAGGTTCCCTATAAACCCAGTATCTCAGGTCTAAAAGAGTATTAGCTCACACAAGAATGATAAAAGCCTGATCTTGAATAAAGAGCCAATGGGGCTCAGAAATCACACCTAAGAAATGGTAGAAATCATTGCCTAGAAACTGAGATTTAAAAAATAACAACAAATCCATTTGGGATCCTTCAGACTTGCCTGTGAGCCTTGCAGTCACCTTCATAAGAGTTCACACCCACACTATGATTATACAAGCCCTCTTCTGTTGCAAAATCAAGCAGAAAACAGAGTCTATCACAAGACAGGTAATAAAAACATGAGATTGACAGCTTTACCCTCAACATCACTACTATTCCCAATTTGAGATACCTTTTCCCAGCTTTCATCATCCAGGAAATGCTACCCTTTCCTTCTCATGTGAGGTTGGTGGTTGCTGAGGGCCTCCTACAGCTCAACGATGGGCTCAGCACTTGCAGGATACAGCTTCAGATCAATGTTCTTGGCTGGGTGGATAAAAATACAAATAAATCAAACCACAACCAAAAAAAGCCTCTGGCAACCCCGAAGAAAGCCAATAGTCATTATATTCATCTGCAGGATGTGAACTTTCCCTGTCCTTACTGATTTCTCTTATTAAGCAATCATCAAGCACTGATAGGAATTTTTTGCAGGAAATGGGAGTACAATTGTTCACAAGAAAAACACCAATAGAGCAGGCAGCCAATACGAGCCACTTGACATTTCAGGAAATTAAGTTATACTGTGGTCCCAGCTTATAAGTTCAGCAAGACCCACGAGGGAACTCTTTGGAGACCTGCTCTGCTTTCATTTCAAATGCAACGGCCACATGGGCTAATTGAGGGCAGTAGCTGTGCGTGCTCTCTCACAGCCATCCTGCTGCCCTTCCTCTCTCCTGGCAGCTCCTACGCTGCTCAGAGCCTGCGTGCCCCAGCCAGCTTTGTCCTTTAGATGCTGAGCACGCTGTTCTGGGGGTGAGAAAAAAAGAGGATTTGGAAGGTCAAAAAAACCCAGGGAAAACAATAATAGAGTTTCAGAGAAAGCCTCAGATCTCTGTCAAACAGAGCGGAATGTATTTTTTGGGATGCCAAGTTCAAAGTCCGAAGTATCTCACTCCTGGATGACAGATCACTTGGGGATTGCAGGTATTGCAAGTACAAACTGGGGAGCCAGGGTCAAGCACTGAAGCTCACAAGCCGAACAGATTTATAGGTTGCTTTTGTCCACATCATTGCCAAGAAGGCAGAAAGGAGGAGGTTGAGCAACAGCAGTATATGGGCCAGCTGTGTGGGAGATTAGACAGCCATCCTGAAATGAAGGGAGCAGCCACCAAGGCTGGTGTTTGTTCAGCCATGTTCCTGGGGGACCTCCCACTGATAGACGTGGGGACAAGTCACAGTGAGCCACCTCATAGAGAAACATCCTCTTCTCTCTATGATGGCAAGAGAAAGACAGCTATAGCAAAGACAACACACCTTTCCCTTGTGAGGAGGACAGAGAGAAGAGGGAACTCTGGAAGCTCCTCGGGACTGTGCCCAGGCAGCCCCTCTCTCAAGGGAGTGCCACATACTCTTTTCTGGTCAAAATTTGCTTTGCGAGACCAAGGACCGCACAGGTACAAACACAATCCTGGTCCTCAAGGCTCTTGGCTGCTCTCCACTTTTTCCCATCCGAAATGCTTGGATCATCTTGGAAAGCTTGCAGGATTGGAGCCAGTACTGCTACTACTCCCTGTTAAAGGTACCTTTAAGGTATCACATAGGAAACTACTACTTCCTCCTCCCATTAATTTGGTGGGAGCTGAGGATCTCCCTTTCAGCCCACTGAAGTGATCAGTGCTTGCAGGATATGGCTTTGGACCAACTTGGGAGGGGCAGTTGCGTAGCTGCCCCACTGCTGCCTCAGTATTACCCCGTGCACACAGCCTGGCTAAGAAGGGCTTCAATACCCACCTCAGCCTTCAATTTGCTGTGTGACATCAGGCAAGCAGACAAAACGGAGGCCTGAGAAGCTGAAAAGACCTGCTTGAGAGATCACCCAGCTGGTCAAGAGAGGATCAAGAAGCAATCAGCATCCCCCAGTCCCCATCCTCCTGGCAGAGCTGTGCTCCTGAAAGAGGAGCAGTCAGGGACGAATCAAACCCAGCAAACTTCACCCAATGAAGCATTATAAGATTGTAAAACAACCCAGCTACCAGACCAGCCTAACCAAGGAACAGCCAAAACCTTTTGGGGAAGGGGCATTGAGAATCCCATCATCTTCCATCCCCTGTAACATCTGCTCCATCATTTGCAATGGGCTCACACAGAGAAGTCACACGAAGGTAAAACACTTAATTAAAACACTAATGCTGCAAACATTCACCTCCATGTAGGCGTGGAAACCTTCAAGTTTCCTTTTTATTATACGGATAGGATCCTGCTTTTCATTGGCACAATAGAAAATAGCCACAAAAATTCCACACACACAGCATCAGACCCCGCGACCAGCCTCGACACGCAGAGCGTCAGTAATAAAACACACCCCTACAGGGATTTAGCACTTTGGCTTGTGCTCAGCTCGGGGACTTGGGCAGGACTTTCACTCTTCAGACATAAAAAAAATATTAATTATAATCAGCTCTGTCATTATTTCAACCCCCGCACACTCCCCCCCCTTCCCTGTCAGCAAAGGGGAAAGGAGCCATGTGCTGATGGGATTGTGGGTTTGCATGAACGAGATGGGGCCAACTATGTGTGTGTGTACTGCATCTACCCTGGAAATCAAACAGCAGCTTTAGAAAGGGCATCCTGGGAAGGGCCCTCAGGTGCCAAAGGAGAAATTCAGGGAAATATTCTTTTATTAAAACAATTACAACAGCTGCTGCATGTACTTCCTTACGCACATATGCAGGCACGCCCCCCTTCCTGTCCACCACACACATCCCCTCTGCCACAGTCTTGCACAACCAGGTGACAAAGTAGTTTTCAACTTAAATCTGTGCAGGATCCACAGCCCTTCTCTTAGCAACACGCCTTACATGCCTGGTGTATTTGTCCCCCTCACACCTACCGTTCCCAATGAATGAATGTCCTGCCCTGTCCCACCAGTAGAAAGTGAGTCTCCAAAGTGCACACACAGGGGAGGTTGTGTGCTGGCACCACAACAGGCACTGCAGCCAAGAAGGCAGGCTAGAGAGTGCAGTGGGTCTGAAATGGCCAGCCAAGGCAAGGACTTCCCAGGGATTCCTGAAACGGTCTCCTTTCCTATAGACTCCATTTTCCTCCCTTGCTAACTGTCTCTTCCCATGAACTGAAGTGGTGGTGTCCTGCAGCACTCTTTAATCAACGGTTAAGTGAGTGGTAACGCACCAAAGTTTGAGACTTAGCTCTTTGCCAAACACCTCTGTGCTCATTCATGTGCATGGAAAAATAAAACAACTAAAAAAATATCCAACTCCCCATAAAAATTTGCAAAGCTGCTTCCACAATGCCTAGAAACCTTCTCCCCTAGGGTCCTGGTTAGACTAGTTGCAAGGTGCAATTCCTGATTTTCCACTACACCCTTCCATTGTATTGTCACTTTCTCCTTCCAGCTCTACTCCACCCACATGTCTGAGCTATCCTGCTTTGGCCGTTTATCTGGTATCTAGTCTGGAAGCTTGACTGGGATGGTCTCCTTGCTAGCTGTCTGTGTAGCAACCACCAACATGGGGCAGTGATTCACATCTAAAGGCTTTAGGAGGGAATCTGGTAACGCATAATACTAAGGGGACATGCAACTACGCTGTCTTTCATTGAAAAGCCTGCAAAGAAGCAGGAAAATGCAGACACATTGGTGTTCCTTCCTCCTCTTACACATGCCCCCCTCCTTCCCAGTTTACCTGCAATGCAAATGGAGTTTGGGAAGAGCTCAGGGCTCCAGGCAGGACCACTGAGCAGGCCAGGTCATCCCTGGACACACTGCATGGTGGCATACCTCTCTGCTTCGCACAGGTGGCTGCAGGGCTTAATCTGCAAATTGATCCAGATGGACAACTACTAGAAAGATGGGGCTCCAATACAGGATGGAGTGAGACAGGAGGGAAGGCTACAGATATACAGCGCTGGAGACTAGTAGAAAACCCATAGGCTAAGATTGCCAGCTTCATTTTTACCTTCAGTGCTGCTGCTTACACTTTCACCTGGCCTTGCACCCTACCACAGCAGAACAGGTACCAGATGCTGCTCTTCAGGTCTGTTAGCATGACACCTTTGCTTTGTGCAGGTGTTGACAACCACACTTGCATACAAAGCAGGGCAAAATCCAGCCTAGGCTGGAGAGCACCACTCCAATGCGATCACCGGAGGCTACATTTCAGCTTGCAGGCACCACCCTGCAATAGGGTACCATGATGCTACAGCATATATAGCAAACGCCATCTTGTTCAAGGAAGGCACTTACTCACTTTATCCTCCATAGCTGGTCCGTCTATGAGAATGGTCTTCTCCTGCTCCAGCCAACTCTTTGTTCATTTGGGGTGCGCTGGGAGAAGCAAGAAGGCATGCTCCAGGCAATTACCATTTGCCTTTGGACAGGATGCCCTCTCTCTTCACACAAACATACTCTGTCCCTTCCAAGCAGGCTGTAGTACCAGAAACAGAGGGATATTCTGATCAAGACCCAGACTGAGTAACAAGAAATTTGGAGTTTAAGCATTTTTCTAGTTAGACTTGCTTGTGACAAACAGCTGCAACTCACTATGCCTCAACTTCTCCATAAGGAAACTGGAGGGATATAAGACTTCTGAAGCTCCAAAAAATCTAAAATGGACAAAGGTTAAATGGTTGCTAATAAACCCCAGTAACTTCCCACTTGCCTCAGCAGCATCTGTCCACATGCAACCGATATCCAACTAGCCTTGGTAAAAAGGGGTCAATAAGCGGACAGAAAACCTTTTGACCTGCAAGACAGCCATCGTTCGGCTAGTGGAGGCTTGCAAAATGCTCAAGCACCTTTAACGACAGCGCTTCAGCTCTAAGATTTGAAGAAGGGTAAAAGCATCTGCAATGGGCTCATAGAGGGATGCATAAAGGTCTCCCAGAAACATGACACCTAGATGGGCAAAGCATTAATGTCTGTGAAATGTTTCTGTAGGGGCAGAAAATTGGCTGAAGCTGTGAAAGATCTAGCTCAGCATCTCGGTCCATTGCCCAAAATAACAAGGTGGTGGCATGTGGGATCCTCCCCCACCAAGCCCGCCAGCAAATGCCCCCAGAAATCCCAGCGTGCGTTCACCCCTGTCATCACGCTTTGCTAGGTATTAGTGGTGGACAGCACCCCACCCCAAGAAAACATGGGGCATTCTTGGCACTTCGCCCTGAAGGCAAGGTCATCAGACATTGATGACGAATTCTTTGCCTGCCATATCCACAGTGGTATGCAGGGAAACGTGATCCTGCCCCAAGCAAGAGCCAAGTTTGATTAGGGCTCATCGCTCCAAGATCCTTCCTGCAAGGATCTTGCAAAGAGGGAGTCACTGGTCACCCGGAACAAGCCCAGAGACAAGAACATGAAGGCTTGCGGGGAGTTTGGCCAAATCTCCCAAAGATATAAAGCAGAGCGGTGGGGCCCGTGGCAAAAGATGCTTTTTCTGGTTAGAAGTACAGTGGAAAGTGGCACTTCTCCCGATGCCCTACAACCCAGCATGCACAAGTCATCACAAATGGACACGGCAGAGCCTTCCAGGCATCCCTTCCAACTTGGCACTGATTTGGCCCTTGGAACGGAGAAACTCTGGCCTTTTCCACAATGATTTGCCTCACACAAGGCTCAAATACTTGGCTGAGCAGAGCTGGGATCCACCCTCATTCTCCTTCAGGCACCCTCTGTGGGACCTTGAATGGATCTTGTCTTCTGTACTCTGTGCTTCAGTTCTCCATTGAGGACAATGACTCTTTCTCACCTCAACGGAGAGCTGTGCCTACACATTGAGAGGACACTCTGGTAGCACGGTGATGGCCTCACCGCACCCCAGCCAGCTCTGGGGCACATATCTTGTGAAGCTTTCCCTCCTTCTCTCTGCAGCAGCATGGCAATGCCATCACAGATGCCTCGCAGATCTGCTGAGGCCCACAGGGCTCCAGAGGAGTCAGAAGGGAAGAGCCAGACCAATGTGCAAGGACTCCATGATGCTTCTGTACCTCCACCTTGGCAAAGATGCCCATGAAATGACAGCTTAAGTCCAAATCATATTTATTTTCACTGTGTGCAAAATACGTCTCAGTCTTATGTGTCATCTTTCTTCTCCCTGTGACAGAAACCCAACCCTGCTTCAGCCAGCAAACAAAGGAAACTACAGAGGCAGCAAACATTAACAAAACCCTGTCCTAAAGCCTCCCCCCCCAACATTATCCCCACTGCCATCTGTTTTGCAAATGCAACAAACTAAACAACCCCCCGGTAGCTAAATTCCTTGCGTCTCAGAATGTACATGCATCCCTGTGCCAAAGCAAACAATCTCATGGCTAGTTTACATCCAAAAAGTGCTTTAACTTCATCATAAACAAAGGAACAACAAATTGGTTCAAAGCCTGCCACAGTACACTCTATGGAAACACCCCCCAGAGAAGACAGGAGTAAAATAACCGTAGTGGGACTTTCAATGCACACTCAGCCTGGCACCCTTACCTTCAAAACAGCTTAGGAAATACAAACCTAGTGTTCCTACAGCTGTCACATAGATTATGTGCCAACCAGCTTCCCGCTAGTGCTGCAGGTTTAGTGGCGGTGCAGTGCAAAAGGCAGCAAGGATCATGCAGTTAACATAGGGAGAAGGAATTACATGGCCCTGTTGGCTGGCTGTGTGGGAGAGCTGGTTACGGGCTGGTTGAGAGCTGCACCAGGTGCAGAAAGCCATTGCAACGCAATGTCTGTGCAGCCATTCGCAGCAACATGATGATGCGGTGATGGAGGAAGAAAAAGAAGGAATAGAATTGTGCTTTCTTCACATGGAGCTTCCTTTTTCTTTGGGTTCACGTGCAAGCACTGAATTCTGGGCTATGAGCAAGTGTCCAACAATTCAACCCAAAACTGATCTTCAGTCAGTACAGACTACCAGTCTGACAGTAGAAAGGACCGGGAGGGAAAAGACAGCTCTCCCATTTCCACACAAGGCTATGAGCTGGCCTGCCTTTGGCTCTGATGATTCCTGAGCTGGAGGACCACCTCCTTTGGGGAGAGTCCTAGACCCACAGCTCTAGCTGGAGTCTCAAGTTTACCTGGATGCAGGCTGAGGACAACCCCACTTAGACTGGGCCAGAAATCCCACCTGGAGTTTGGCCTCAGGGGCTCACGATTTGAGGTCCACTCTTTCAGTACATCAACCACCAAATTCAGCTCTTTATAAGGATACGCTTCAGTGTGCCCTAAGTGAATTCAGATGAAAACCCAACCTTACACAGAAGGAGTACTCAGATACACTTTTCCACCAGTTGAGAAACAGACTTTAGTTAAACCTGTGCAATTTTCCCAAAGAGGCAGCATTGTGCAGCTTGAATTCAGCAGCTCCTGCCAGAGCCCAAAGCTGGGAGATTTATGCAGGTCACTCATTAACTGGCTCTAGTACAAACTTCTTTCAAGTCATCCATGCTCACGTCATGTTTCAATTACCAGGACCCATAAAAAGAGGCTTTTCGATCCGGACTATAAAGAGCTGCAACCTAAATGCATGTCCCAGAGTGTTAGCTCACCCATGTCACTACCAGGAGGAGTACAAAAGGTGCCTCCCGCAGAGCAGAAGTGGGCTGCTCGATGACACTGCTCCCATAGATCAGTATGGCACTTTTCAAAAGCTGCTACAAAAAAAACCCCAACAACAACAACAAAAAAACCCAAAACCTCCCTATAATCACTTCAAAACACATTGATTTGGAATCAAAATGCAGAGAACAGATTATTCTTACATGCCCCAGCTCCTGCAGAGACGCATGTAAACTGGCATGGCACCCCAGGGCTACTGCAGAGACTTGGGAAACAGTCTGAAACCCGGGGGCCTTGCTAAGTATCACAGACAATTCTCTTTAGTATCAGTTACAGCAAAGGAATCAGGGAAGATGACACATTAAAGAAGGGCAATAGAAAAAAAAAATAATGTTTTTTTCCTCTCATTACACACTCCTGGAGAGGTGGCACACTGCAGAGAGCAACTGAATTAAGCAAATGCTTTCCAATGTTTTAGATGTATTGATTATTTGATGGTCTTCTGTTCAATCAGTAGCTTTAAAAGCTCTCATGTAAAGGACATAGCTGAAATAGATAGAGCTCGAGTTCGGATACAGTCTATGCTGGCATAAATCAAAACCAAGTCCATGGATAAGAACAGAATTAGAGTGGATACAATGAGTACACAAAAAATACTCAAGGCAGCTTACAGATTTAATACATTCTGCTGATGGGGAGGGGCGGGGGGATGTTGTTTATTTAATCCAGAGAGTTTTGGGGCATACAGAAAAACAGAAGTAGGTAAGGCTAAACCTGGATCCCACTGCAATTTGAGGAGGTTTGCCTATCAATTTCTATGGCTTGGAGCACTCGCTTCTGAAGGCAAATTTCAAATGAGTATTGCCCAGGTGGCACCATACAGTCCTCACATTGCTAATCTTCATGCCGGAGAAGCCAACAAATTGGCAAAACTAGTTCAGAGGGCAGTCAGAGGAGGGATGGAAGCAGCACACGGTTGCCTTGGAGTTATCCAGGGTTATCTACACATCATGCTGTACGCTCCCTGCTTCTCATAATTAGAGTGTCTAGACAGGAGATGATGCTGGTGAAGCAGCAAGTAAAAAGGTTTTGCAGAGTTTTTCAGAGGAGCCCAGCTAAAGCAGTGATTACAACAGAATGACAGACACAAGACTTGCAGAACCCAGCTGAGATTAGAGCCAATTTTGACCTGAGTAAAGGTCCTTTCATAACCCTTCACATCCCAAAAAAGCTGCTGAATCAGAGCACTGATGGCTCAAGCACTCAGGAGGGTTCAGAGCTTTTGAACCAGCCTCAGACTGGAGGTTTCTGCAAAAGTAATTGCAGCTGCGTCTCAGCTTCATCCAGATGCTGGCATTTAGCAGCCTCAACTTGTGTAAACCAGCTTCACTCCACTGAAGTCAACAACAATTGACACCAGCTGAGAATCTGGCTCTCGGTGTGGTTTAAATATAGTCTAAAGAAAGAGAACTTACAGAAGGATTGCCCAATTCCTCATGTCCATTTCCCCCTTGGGGAAGGGCTGAATAAGATGAATTTTTTCTTTTTAATTTAGCTCCAGTTATTTTTAACAACAGCATTATGAGCTCACATTTATTACAGCACCTTCCATCCTCCAGGAGCCAGGCTGCCTTTCAGGCTTCACCAGGAATCACAGAGACACGGATATGGTGCTCTGCACAGCACCAGCATGGAGCCACTTCTGGATGCAACACAGCGGATGCTCAGTGCGCACAGAAGCCTGGCCACAAACACAACAAATCATTGAGGGGACTAAAACAATTTAGCTTCAGCATTGCAAGAGCAAGCCCCAGCCATTTGCAGAAGGAAGCAATCCAAGCGGCAGTTTCAAATCCTCCCTTGAGCTGGCCAGAAGATGGACATAATGTTTTTACATCCATGCAGGGTGTCATGATCACACACTGTGGCCCTACACACACAACACGAGGCCAGATTACCACACATACTGCTGGGGAAAGGCAAACATGAGTGACCTTTGAGAAAGGAAGAGTAGCTGGATCACTCCTACTGTGACAAACCAGGGCTCTGTTGGCATTCACCCATCTCTTTAGCTCAAACACCCCTGCAAAGCCGAGGGATATGGCCCCGAAGCCAGTTATATGGCAATCTCTGTGTGCAGCATTACCAGGCTGTGATTCTCCAAAGCTTTAGCCACACTGCAGTGACACTTATACTGATTGCTAACCAAGGCGGGGGGGTCACTGGTGCCAGTGGCAGGAGAGATGTTTGCTTCAGAGGAGCTTCAGAAAGCTCAAAGGTCTGACATCCCTGTTTGGGAGCAGGTGGGATAGTCACCAACTCTTTTTCAATACGAGAGAGAAACTGGGAAAGTAGAAAAGGAAAAATAAGTTGTCTTATGGGCTTAAACCTGTGCAGTTATGCTAGAGGTAGAGTGACACCAAGTTTTGTCAACAGTGGTATGGTCCCTTTTTTCTGGTCTCAGACTAGGAAACTAGGGCCCGCTCAGATGCTACCATATGGGAACTGCTCGGAAACAACATCTTCCAGACAGTTCCCCTCAAGCCACCACAGAGCAATGGAAATGCAACAAATAAAAGCTGTGGCCACCACCCAAATGCTCCATCAAAGACATGAACTCTGGCCTCTTAAAAAAAAAAAAAAAAAAAAAAAAGAGAGAGAGAAAAAGAAAACCAACACAAACAAAAAACCCAGATCCATTAATGAAAAATAAAGCACAAGGCAAGGGGTGATGAAAACAAATAAAACTAAGGCTGTAAAATGCCTGGTATGTAAGATGTGTTGAAACTTGCTGCTGACAGCAGCTTGAGCAGACATTCACATGCAGCCATTCATAAGATGCACAGTAATTACCTTCTCCGGGAGGCTGTATTATGATGATTTCTTTAAGCAGAGCACAATATCTCTAGCAACAGGATATAATTACAGCAAAGGATATGCCTCTTAACCTCCTTCCACCCCCCCAGCCAGCTCAGGGAGAGAGCTGGGAGCCGGGGGCTCTGTGGGGAGGGTGAAAGTAGTTTACCCTGCGCTGCTGCACTCATTACCTAGAGCCAAGCACGCTTTTGATGGGAGATTGCGGTGGCATTGCTCTCGCAGGAACCCGACCTCTCTCCCCCTTGGCTTAGGGTGGAAACACTCCCAGCACTGTGGGACTTTGACAGAGCTGGCAGCGGCCACCGGGCCACCAGAGGAGTTCGGCACAGCCAGCCTGCTCTGGGCCGACACCTCGGTGGTAAATAAATAAATACCAAAAATAAACAGGCAAGGGAATGACTCAGAACTGGAAGGTGCTGGCAGTGCTGTGAGGCGGCAGGACTTCCCACCTCCAGAGCGGCACCTTGCTGGCCCCACGTACCCCACTGCAGAGCCCCTTTGCAGAGCTAGCACGCTCTAGAGAAAAACCCAAGGCTCCCAGATATGGACTGGCACCATGCCCAGCATGGGCTGTGGTGTCTCCAAGGGATGGATGCCACCTCCTGGTGATTACCTGGCCCACCTGCAGCAGCCAAAATGCCAGAGTTGGTCCTCCAAGCTCAGCTCGCTGTGGCTGGCTTTACTGCTCCACTTCCACAGCCCTCCTGCAGAGAGGCACAGGAAATCCTATTGCTGCAGCTGTTGGATTAATTCCTGTAGGGTCCAGAAGTAGAGAAAGATGCAGGCAATGACAGAGCCCTAACAGCTGCGTGCTCAGCCAAGGGACCCGGTCTCTCACATTGCCCCCATCCACTCCCAGTACTCACTTCTCCAGATTTCTCTGGGATGGTAAAGCGGCCAACGCAGTCAATGGCGGTCAGCGAGATTTGCTGCACTGGGAAGCAAGTGAAATGTGGTGAAGTCCCATTTGCAGACCAGCAGGAAGGAGGCTGTGAGCAGCATGACTTGCTCCTTCTAATTATTTCAGTCATCAGTCCTAGGGGTAAAAGCAAAGGGTTAACCCCTAGTCCCGTGCCTCTCCACCCCAAACCAAAAATGCAATGCTGCATCTGACCCTAGGCTCTGTTGTTTCTAGCCCACACACTGATTATCTGAAAAACAAAACAGGAGCTCAACCTTCATTTTCCAAAAGCATCCGGAGTAGCAGTGCTCAGTGGCTTGGGCTGTCCATGCCAGATACTGAGAGCAGAGAGTCTGGGAGGTTTTCAGAGCCCTTTTTCAAGATCCAGACAGGTTTACTTCCCATTACAGGGTAGAGAGGATGTTTTTTTATAGATGAGAGACTGGAAAGCTCCTTTCTCTAATATGAAACAACTAAAATGAAAGAATAACCAACATTTTCCTCACTGGTCTGGAAACTGCGTTACAAGTGAGAGCCTGGTGCAAGTTTGCAAGCTGTGATATCAGTAGGAGAATTTCCCTTCCCATTTACAAAAGGAAATGAATTTTGCATCCACCGGATGGCAGTGTAGGGAGAACAATCATACTAGTCGTAGTATTATTATTTTCCTTGTAAGCCTCTCAAAAGTGATTGCAGACACAGCAATTCATTGCTTATTAAGATCCTCCTGCATTACAACCAGGGAAAAAATCTAGGTCTCATTAATAAACCATCTTCTAGGTTCTCTATAAGAAGACAGACTCTGATTAGCCAAGATCATTCAATAAATGATTTGGCTTGTCTGACAAAAAGAAATGATTGATTGGGAGTGTGCTTTAAATAGTTCACTCTTTATAATAAAAACAAAGACTTTAGACAGAAATACAAACAGTAAAAAGGCAGTATTTCTACTTCAACAGGAGATAACTTCATGCACCAGGCTGGCAGGTGCTGGCAGCATACACAGAGTTCACTTGAGAGTTCAGACTCCGCAGGACTGAATTATTTTAAGCCTGCAACGGGAACGTTTTCTGCAGTTTCTCTTGTCAAAACATTTCGATGAGCAGGAAAGTCTGTTCTACTCTCAGACGTGGCAGGACATTAGTTACCGACTGCAGAGAGCAAATTCTTGTTTCCTGCATAGCATAAAGCTCTAAACACTAAAGCTGAACGTTAAAATCCAGGTAAATAACATTACTGAAATCCATCGTATCAACAAGACGATCGCCCCAGAAGAATACGCGGTGGAAAATGAGCAGAAACCACCGCTTGGGAAGCCCAGCCACAGGCTGTCCTACTGCCACTAGAGGGCAATAGCAAACAAGCGACAAAACACTCGAGGCGAGGCGTCGATTGCGAGGAACCGGTCAAAAATCGTCGAGTTGTGTTTCCAGAGGCAGGAGCGGCGGCTTCCCGGGGAGCTCCGGCCGCGGGGAGCTCCGGCGCAGCTCTCCCGGGAGCAGCGTGAGGCCCCGCCGGCGCAGCCCCGGCTCTCCGCACCCCTGTGCGGCAGGCAGGTAGCGCCTGCCCTCAGCTCCGGCTTCTGCTTCGTCTGGGTTAGTCGGTGGAAAATATTCACAGATGGTTTTGGTCTAGAAACGAGCCCCAAGTAAGAGAAGCGCTTTTAGCGGCGTGTGTTTAAGCACCATCAAATAGGTGGTCAGATTGCCGCTCTGAACAGATGATTGATCCAACACAACACATCGTTCAATTCCAGATGTTGCAGAGAGAGGGAAGGGGAGATGGAAAGACTTCAGCAGCCTGATCTATTTGGCTTACTGAAGGGAAGGTTTGGAGGTGATTTGATCTAAATCTATTAACATTTCTCAGTGGGGGACTGTGAGAGATGCTAAAGGACTCCAAGAATCTAACAAACAAAACTCTAACTAGATCCAGAAGCTTAAAGTAAAAGCTGGATAAAATAAAACTGGAAATAATGTGAGCATTTAAAAATTAAAACTTGCAACAATGCCAGTAGTTAATCACTTGAACAAATCATGTAGGGAAGAGTTTTATTCTCCACCCTTGGAGCTCTTAAAACAAGATTTGCTGTCTTCCTAAAATATGTGCTGTAGCTTAACAGTGAATTATTAGCCTTGATGCAGACATTACGGGTACAGGTCTCGTCTGAATGAGGCGGAAGGTGAGACTAGATTAGCAGCATGGTCTCTTCTTGTAATTACAGTCTACAAATATCAAGGTTCTTGTCACAGAGAATTGTCTTTCAGCTGTAGGGGCTGACTCCCACCTTTGCAAACTCATTTCACAGGCTGTGTCGACACAGCAGTGGCAGCAGTTCCAAGGACTCTGCCACACAAGGAGCAAAGGTGGCCTTTGGCTAATGGGACAGCTTCTGTTGCCCAGCCATTACCTGTCTCTTCAAAGAAAAAGAGTATGAGCCTAAAGAAACTGTTCTCTACACCAAACCACCAGGTCATTCTTGTACCCCAGCTGGGGTACTGGTTCCTGGGCTGTGATACCAGCTGAGAAGAGGCTTGGGCAGGAACTGATATGCGAGTGATGGAGGTGTGGGCCAGTTTCAATGTTTTGAGCCTCCAGAGATGTTAGTCGCACAGAGGTTATTTAGCACAGAAAGTAATGTCTGCAGCGCCTACCCTTCTTCCCAGTCCTGGGCAACAGGGAGATCTTCAGTGAAGGAAAAGATATTTATAGTGGATACAGCTCCTTAGGAGTTGCATGTTGCACAGACAGACACAGACCTGTGACTCAGGCATCCAAAAGCATCGTACCACTGAAACACCCCCAGCCTCAGCCCAGCCCTTGTGTGCTGCAGGACAGACAACACGAACATAAACAAAAGCTCAGCCTTTCCCACCAGAGACACAGAGCAGTGCTATTCCAGCTGTAAACTGTTTCCAACCTAACCAAATGTCAGTTCTTTACAAGACTGGACAGTTATAAAACAGACAGAATGTGATGACAGCGCGTTGGCCTTTGCAATACTCGGGGGCATTTCTCTGCAGCAGCAGTATGGGGTGGTGCAGGAATAAGGCAGGTAGAGAGCAGAAGCACACAGCACTCGGTGCTCGCACTCCTCTGTGGAAGAAGGGCTTGCAGACCTGTCCGAGTGTTTTGTCAAGGCTGAAACGTGCTGTCGGTGAGCTGAGGGAGCTCACTAGGAAACAGCGCAGACACAACAGACGTGGTACGCTGCACTGGACAGGGGACGATGGCCGCCTGTGCTGAAATGGGAGCGCTGGCCCAGGTGACTACACCTGCCAGGCCTCCAAAGGTCTGCCTGCCATAGTGAGGGGCTGATGGCTCAGTTTTCTGAATTGGAAAAAAAATCCCACCAAATTAACGCAAGAGGTTTTGCTGTGGAAAGGGGGGTGATAAGAACGTGTTTGGACATTGTACTGTTTTGTAGGTAAAGGATATGCCCTGGTCCAACCTCCTCCAGGCATTCCCCCCATGACTCATCTGCAGCAAGTCTCCCCCCTCTCCTTCCTCCCACTAACCCCAGCCTCATGTAAGAACTCAAAGGTGTCACTCCTGCTTTCTTCAGGCTTGAACTCTCACGTGTCTGCTCACACATGATGTCTCTAACTTCTGCAGCCTACCCCGATAAAGAAACCGCATCTGAGCAGGACTCTTGTTTAGCCAAAATAATCAGCAATCAAACCCCATCTCTTAGGATCAGCCTGCACTGCCTTTCTTCTTCTGGAGTGTAACTAGAGCAGTTCTACAAATCAACAAGTTGCACTACTTTTCTGGGCAGTTCATCTCCAAAGCAGAAGGCCTGGAGTGACAGTGGCTCTCCCCCTTTCCAGGGCCAATGGCATATGGGGTGCACCTTTATGCACGCTCACATGCAAAGCAAACACCATGACCTGGAAACTAAATGCGGGAGCCAAGACCATGTCCCTACACTCCCCTACTCAATTTGCAGAACAGGAGGAGGTTATGGGGCAGCAAGTCTGATACAGGCAGCTGTCAGACTGACACACTGCTGGTGGATGTAGGAAAGTGAAAGCATCTAGGTGGGAGTGCATAGCCGAATTAGGGGTCGAAGGGTTAAGAGAAGAGAGCCCATTATTCATCACTACCACTATGTTCCAGGCATAAGAAACATTTGGAGCTAATTAGAGGGAGAGCAGAACAATGCACTAGAGAAAGCAACAATGCCCTGGTTCAACCCAGCAGATGAGCTCCGTGCTCAAAGCAAATTGGTCTAAAATGAGTACTGCTCCATCTCAAAACCAGAAAGGTGTGACCTACTTCTCTGACCCTGGCATCAGCTGGCAGGAAGAGAATTGACAGAATGATTCTTCGTTCCATCATGTGGAGGCTGAGCATATTCAGTTCCATTTCAGAAATAAAAGCCAGTAGCTTTTCCAGCTGATTTGGGGTAACTAATAACACAGAACTGCACTCATTAACTAAGCTGGCTTGTATTGTAAAAAGCTCCAAGGCAACAACTAAACGGACTTGATACAAACAGCCATGGTACTGTCTATGTGACTTAGGAGCCTTAACTAATAGCCTTAACATTTTCAAATGTAAAGTATATTCAGTTTTTAAATTATTTCAGTGGACTTTTGTGGGAATTTTGCTCCTGAATAGTAGCAATTTTCAAAACTGAGACTACAGCACCTGAATGCTACACTCTGTGAAAGATCCGGGAAGTACTTGGGACCCTCTCAGACAAACACCCCCAGAGAATCGTAAATAATTAGCTGTAGTTCTGGAAGTTATTTTCCAAAGCCACTTACAAGCTGCAGTGTCAAACTAGCTTGATTTTATTGTGAGCTGATTATTTGGGTGTCGTCTTTTAGTGAAGCCACTCTCAGCTTGCTGATCACAGGGTTCATGCTCTGAAGAAAAATGAATACCTCAAGTTTTGGTGTCTGGGGAAGGAGGGAAAATGTTGAAGGCTCGAAAGAAACTCATTTATCAGTGGACTTGTGGGCTACAAGCAGGTATTTCTAGGCAGCCTGATTCCCTGGTATTTGTCAACAAAGAAATCTCAAAAGCTCCCGGGTCCCAGAGTGTCTCAGTGAAACCTGCATTGGCGAAACCTGCATTGGCACAACCTGTATTTGGTAGCCACTAGACAAGCAGCTTTAAAAACTTTTGTCTACAGGAAGAAGTTAAGGCATCAACATTTAACAAATGACAACTACTCTTTATAAAGGATGCCCAGCAAACGTTTTCAAACCTTACACAAATCACCACGTCAGCTGAACTGGCTTGAAAGCCACTTTGACACATTTTCACAACACACAACAAAGTGCAGGACGTGGAGGATGGCAGCAGGCTGTCCCAAGGGGAAAATTGACCCATGAGCCAGTCTGACATCCTCAGCGACCCAGCTACGCTTCACATAAGGAAGAGCACATTGCATTACATCTGCCCTATGCCAACCCTCCTTTGCTAGATGGGCTATTTGAAAAAATAAAGCAAATACGCATGATTGCCAGGACAGACAAGTGCTAACTTGAGTATCATTGCTAAAAGGAGGTATTACCTCCAGTCGTCCAGGAAGAATGTGGATGGGCTGACAGTGTCAGGGGATCACAGCACCATTCCCCACCCACAAGGGACCTGCACTTACTGTTGTTTCCAGTTGGCGCTTAGCCTATCATTAGGCTAAGCAACCTGCAGTATTTGCTGTGTAATTACACTGCCATGGCAGTCTGCACCCAGCCATTACAAGATAATTTCACTGTAGTTACCAGGATGCCAGAGGCTTCAGTGTATGGATGGTAGCCCCAGGGCTGCCACTTGCCAGACCAAACGCCACTATGACAGTGCAGAGTTGCCACCTAACTAATTGCATCCTTAAAAAAGTTAACATCATCCCCCCCCGCCCCCGCAAGAAGGGCAAGAAGTGAAAGCAGGAGGCAAAAGTCAATGGCAGGGATAAAATGCCAAACAAGAGAGCAGAAAGCTAGCCTTTGTGTTTGCAGGACTCCACAGACCTGGATTCCCATCTTCTGCCAGAAACTCCCTGCATCTCAGAGCCTATCCGGTACAACGGTATAGATCCTTGGGAGCAGACATTGAAGAGATGCCTGCATTGAGGATACTGTATCCCCAAAGGAGGTAGAAGCAGCCTGGTGACAGCGTATCTTCTTGTTGCCAAATGATCAAATCAGTTCTTGCAGGAACCCGCGTATATTCCCTATGCTGTCCACAACAACTGGATAATAACAATGTTTTTGAGTGCAGATTCCTCTGTGCCCACACCAGCTTAAAACTGGCTTCGAAAAAGGAGCTTCTCCACCCCTGCTTTGTCTGGTCTGTTCCAATCATAAATTCTTTGGAAAAGGGACTGGCTGAGGGTCCGGGCATGTGCAAATGTCACCCAACTCTAGCAAATGCAGCATCAGTTTTGGCGTCTTGTGGCAAGACCACATAAAAGGCAGACTTGGCACCTTCAACCTGGGATTTAGCAACAAGAAGGTATTTCAGTGACATCTGGGAAGAAAGCTGTCTGGCCACTTAATAATGGCTGTCTGCTAGGTTGGAAGATCTTAATATTGTTTTAGTAAGACCAGTCTCTAGAAGTGGGAGAGCCGTTTACTCAATCTTCTCTACTCTTTTCTGCCTTTACCTGCTCCACTTAGATCAAACAATGCTTCTTGTGTGAAGCGTCACTTCCTGCAAAAGCAGAAAGTGAATTTTGATTACGGACTTGGCCTGAGCAGCAATCAGCTGTGAAGTGGGTTGGTCCCAAGTTCAGATCCAACCTTGGACAACAGTGGGAAGCATTCACTGCCACAACACTGTCATGGAAATGGATGCCTTGCAGTAATTCTAGCCTAAGCTATCTCCTCCTTTCAACAGTCTTTTTAGGCATGTTGAATAATAATAGTATGAGAGTGAGAGAGCATATCAATGCCAGTTCTCTCTCAGTGATGCTGGCTCCTCCAGCAGCTATTCATTCTCTTACTGGTATAAATGGCCACCTTCCTTCCAGCCACATTAACCTTCACTAACTCAAGATCAGGTGGGGACTTCTTTTCTGCTCCTCTTTAGAATGGCAAATAGAAACATGACAAGTTTTTCAGAAAGTATCAATCAAGAGGGGAATCAGTATTTAAGACTTGGAAAAAAGGCCTTCTCTCAATGGATGACATTTCGTGGATGATATCTCAGGCTGATATACAGCTGTTTAGCACAAAATGGCTTTCCAAAGCACCTAAACGTGATCCTGCCAGCATCTATTCCTGCACTTTTCAAATGGCTTTGGGAGACCTCAGAATTGTCAGGAATGGCAATAGATGTTATTCTTGTCTTCGCTAAATCTAGGGTGCCACCTGCAAAGATTCTTAAGTACAGAACATTTACACTCCCAGACAAGAGTGATGTGCCACCTATTAGACTGAAGAGTTGTCATTTGCCAACTGTTAGGATTTTCTTAACTAGAAATAGGCACTGCAGAGAAGCACCAAGTTCCAGCAAAAAGAAGAGCTCTGGCATCAACCTTTATTGTTTCCTTTAAAGAAATTGCCAGCAGAGACCTTTAAAGTGAAATCAATAATGATTCAAGTTCCCATCTCCCCTTGCCTGCTCTGAGCAAATCACAGATTCACTGACATTGACGTGTCTGTTATTATTATTATCTTGTCTAAACAAAGAAAATAGTAATAACTTCAAAAACACATCCAGAACTTGTAATCAGTATGCCTCCAAGTACTTTTCAAAAAGGACAGTGTAATTATGTCAGTTTTATGGGCGATTATCTGCATTTTAATAGTGGAATAACTAAGGCATGGGAAGAGGAATTAACTTGCCTAGCTGGCCAATGAAATACCAAGGAACAGAGCCAGATATCCTGAATCTCCATCAAATGCCCTCCAGATAACACTCTTGCTAATATAATCTATTAGAAACATTATATATCACCCATCTTCAAAGAATTTCACAAACAGTGAACAGACATCATCAGTGTTAAACCACACTGTGGATCTCGGTATCCCATTGCACCACCTGCTTTGATCATCTTTGCTCTGTGCCTATAATTCACATAATTAATAGTTCCCATTCTAAGAGGAGTGAGATAATTGATTTATCTAGCAATCACTTCACAAAGAATATTATTGGAAATAGGTCTGCATTCTAAATACACACCTACCTCTAGATGAGTTAAGCCAAATACCAGCTCCATCCAAAGCAATGCTAGCACCAAGGCCAGCATAATCCAACTGCTTGGGCATTTGTCCTGTGCCCACACACCTCGCATGCACCACTGTGCTGCACCTCTCCCAGGCCACCCATGTCTTCTTTCCAACAACCCATCACCCACATCATTACCACTGCCAGACCCCACAGGTACTTTCACGACCTCTCAGTCAAAATCCAGAAGCTTGAGAAGTTTTCTCTGTACTCTTGATGACATGGACCTTCTATAGCTTGGTCAAACACTCCTGGCTAAAATAAGGGAATGTTGCAAAAGAATAGTGAAATAAATCTGGCAATAAAAGACCACAGCTAAAATATAACTACTTCAGCTTCATTTCCAGATCATCATATTGATGTCAAATGTGTAGGTGGTGCCTTCATAGAAAGCCATTAACATTAGTTTGCTTTACATCCTGTACTCCATAGTAGCCAAGCCAAATTTACTCAGCTAGCCCATCAGCTACCCAGTATCTGGCTTAAAAAAAAACAAAAAAAACCCCAAAACCAAACAAACACCCCCCCCCCAAAAAACCCAACTCTGTCCCAACATGTCTCATGCAGACGGCAACAAGGCAACCATAACATCCTCACTGACAGTCTGTCATAGGATTCATCACAAGGGAAGACCTACTAGCTTTGAGCAAGCAGTATCTCAGTCACCAAAAACAAAACGCTGAAAACTACCAAAGCAATCTCAAAGATCTCGACCTGTTACAACAGAACACAAGATGGAAGCACAGGGAGCTGCGTGGGTTACTACAATCATTTGTTCGTTTATGGAAGTTTCTAGCATGTTTAAGTGGATTCCTTTTTGCATGCATATTACTTCAGCAGCTTTCCTGAAACTACATCAAATTTAGAGCAATGTTAAACAACGAAAGAAAAAAGAAGAAAAAAAAAAAAAGAAAGAAAATCTAGCTGATTCTGTGTATCAACAGCTGACACAAAAGAGAGCTGGAGGTGAAAAAGTGTGAAGCTACTGGTAGTCTCTCCTGAGATATGAGAAGGTGCAAGAGTTGTGTGAAGACCCCAGACCTCACATGTTCCTCTACCTAGAAAGTCCATAAGCTTCAACATGAGTGGCTTTTCATGTCAGTAGCAAAAGGCAGAACCAGGACCATTTTAGATGGTTTCAGCCTCCCTAACATTCCTCCTGCACAGCTCTGATTTGACTGTATT
This sequence comes from Aquila chrysaetos chrysaetos, assembly GCF_900496995.4. Lineage (NCBI taxonomy): Eukaryota > Metazoa > Chordata > Aves > Accipitriformes > Accipitridae > Aquila > Aquila chrysaetos. Next base: position 13,308,943 of record NC_044013.1, on the reverse strand, counting down.
GATCATCTTTGCTCAGAGGAGATAAAGCTGCTTTCCACAGAGAAACGCAGAGCAAAAGGATTAGACAGAAAGGACCATAATTAACAAAGCGAGACATTTTTTCTGCTAGCAAGTAGGATTCGGTTCTGCAAGTTACTGTCTATACCTTTAGTGCCCAAAGCACTTCTGATCTGCCTCCCAGCATTGGATTCAAAGCCAGTAAATAGTGACTTTCTCACATAATCTTTACACTTGGGGTTTTAACCATCTGAATATTAACCTCTAAAATGAAGGCTCAGTTATGAGTGTACTTATATGTTTGATTTCATACATTTGTGTTATTATTTGACTCATACAGGCAGAGTATTGTGTGGCAGAAATCTCCAGATTAGTTTTTGGGAGTATGTAGCAAGCCCGAATTGGCAAGACCCAAGCCTAAGCACAGGGAACTTGCCTATTAGAGTTTTGCTGCTCACAGCACAGTGCAAGCTAAGGCACAGCAACAAAGAGCCATTAATTAGACAGTAACGATCCCATGGGTTTAGCTCCATTCCTCTATACATCACATGTTCTTAACTGTCAAATTCAGGGATAATTATTTCCGCCTCCCCTTTGTCTTTTGGGTACAATAGCTCATGGACAGCCACTGATGGCAGCTTATAAATATCTCTGCTGATGAGTACGGCTCTCCTGAGGTGGTGTTTTGGAACAGCAGTCTCCAAGAAAGAACTAAAGACCACATTCACAACATGTCACAGATTAGTGGCTTTCAATGCTACTTTTTTCCTTCCAGAAAGCCTCTCTACCCATCCCTTAGAGTGGTACAGAAACTAAGGACACAGCCTTGCAAGGTGCCAGCAACTTCTGTCTCAGCGAAGGTAGCAGGAGTTTAAAGCGCTTAAAATTGAACCCTTGCAATAAATGACTGACACAATAAATGACAATGATCGACGAAGCACACCCTAATACCATCCTTGAACATTCCCATATTACATTTACTACTATCAAAGAACATGTTGCAGTTGGTCACTGCAAGGTAATTTCAGCCTCTACTGTGCCCCGCTTCCTAAGCATAAGGGAATAAACCACCACCAATATAACAAATTAGACAGCAACATACGTTAGGAATTTGCTGCAATTCCAGCCCTCAGCGACTAGCACAGCTTCAAGTGTAAACAAACAAAAGCTGCAATTTGCGCCAACTGTTTACTCTGATTTTAAGTCAGGGTTAGCTTTGCCAGTACAAATTATGCCTCCCTTTGTCTTCAAGAAAGCTGGCTGTAGACTAGAGGAATTGAGACAAATTTTTTTGTATTAAATGAGCTGTCTGATTAGATAGATCCCTTTTCACCAGCTTATACTTCTCTGTCAATGACCAGGGATTTTACAGCATTTATTATATCCCTTGTCTTCCACCATTACTCAAATATAGATTTAGCCTGTATCCTCACTAAAAGTTAGGGAGACAGATTCATCTGCTGGTGCAAATAACAGCATGAATGCCAGTGAATGAGATTAAACTACTGGGCACTTCTTTGCTCTGTTAATATAAGTCATGAAACTCCAGTTCAAATTTGGGGTCATTAAAGCAGAGTGCTTATGGTTTTCTTGGCCGTATAAAAGCTGAGTATTCCAGATAAGACTCCAGCTCCCCAACAATTCTCAGCATGGATAGACTAGTGAATAGTGAAAATAAACTGTTACTGGCTTAGCTTACCCTGGTAACGAAGAACTTCCTCATGGGATGCTGCTTTGCACAAGGGCTTGCACAGAGAGTAGGTTTGGAAGTCACAGGTGAGGGCATGGGACTCCCAATCAAGTGAGAATCTGAAGCTTTCTCATTACCATCTTTGTCATGCTTCTCTTCCAGTTGCCCCATCTGGAACTCTTGCTTGTTTTTACCATCTGACATTTCAACAGCCTAAAAACAAGCAAAACAACCCCTTTAAACAACCAAAATGTTTGATCAGATCTTTTATATAAATGAAATGCTAGTGTATGCCAGGCATCTGAACTTGGTAAAAATAAATGAGTGCTTCAAACCCACTATTGTTCTCAAGGTCTCTGACCTTCAAAACATCATTCTATTCTATTTGTAAACAACACAGACATGACAGAACATGTGAATACCACTTCACCCTTTGGTAGCAGCATCTATCCCAAGACCCCAAAGTGTTCTGCAAACATTAGCTAAGACTCTCACACCTCTAAAGAACTCCTACTCTTCTACAAATATTAGCTGAATCTCACCCCACACCACTCAGCTTATAGGAGCTTACTACTATTCTCCAAGTTCAGAAAGGTTGAATGCTCCAGCTAAGGTTATTCAAGAGTTCTGTAAAAGACTCAGGCAACAAAAATATGAACGTCCAAGACTTTTATGTATGCCTGAACCTTTGGAAGCTTGTCCAGAGCATAATCCAAACCTGCATGCCACTTTTGGCAACTTTAATAACACCAGACCAAAATCTAAACTAATCCAGATTTAATTTACGCAAGAGAAAGCAACCAGGAAAACTAAAATGCTAGTTAAACCACTCACTTTCTCTTCCCCACCATTTTAAGTCTCACAGTCATTTATCCTTTTGTGCACAACCAGGTAAACCAAGGAATAGGAGGCCTCAACTTGCATTTAGTACGGACCAAAAAGTGGCATGGGGCCTGAGCGCAACACACTGCACAGTTAAAGTGAGTGGTGATGAATGTTAGTTTAACTCACCCAGGTTTTAGGTAAATAGCAGTTTAGCACAGCTGCACTGGACCAGTTGCTAGCCACTGATGTATGAACACAAAGATAAGGCTGTGGTAAGTTCGACAAGGTAAACAGCCTAAACTTCCTAAGAGGGCTCATTAGAGGCAATTCATTTCCAAGGCACAGAAAACACGATTGGCTTTTGCTCATGTCTCTCTTTTGCATATTTTGTAAAACCGTTCATGGACATTTATTTAATGGAAATTTTCAACACACCTTGTCAAAGGGCATCACTCCAAGCTCTGGCCAAAACTGCAGTTTACATTGATTTTGATTCCCTCTGGGCTATGCCTCCATCAGAGGATAGGAACACCTTACCTCTGTGCTGTTTTGCATCACCCAGGCTTCCCAAGCCGCCCATCCACTTCAGGATTACCACAAGAAATAAGTCTCACAAAGCTGGAAGCTCAGAGCCTGCACTTTGCAAAGTTGAAATACAAAGCAAAGTTTCCAAATATGCTTTTCTGGCCTGTAAATGACAGTTTATTTCCATCAGGGAATCAGTTAAGAAGAGTATCTTCCTAAAGGAGTGATACTACTCTATATTAACACGAAATTGTACCCAGTCTAATATGATAAATACAATGCCCAGATTACAGATATTGATATACAGATAACACATAATGTGTTAGGGGTTTTGCCCCCCAGAATTCTCTCTTCTGTATTTTATGCAGTCTTCAATCTGCATCGAACCTAAACTGAAAGAGCTGAGTGATGTTGACACAGAAGAAAGCAACGATGATAGCAGTCAGTATGAGGTTACAGTTCTCCAGGTGGTTACTTTATTGTTGGATAGAAAGGGCCAGTCCACACAGGTGTTGGCTTTTGGCCTTTTTAGAACATACTGTTGACTCTTGGAGTGCACTGTGACCATTACACAACACCAATAACGAGCGTTCCCAGAGCCTTCCAAGCACCACAGGAGCAAGAAGAGAAGGCCAATGGACAACTTCATGACAGCCTACAGGTACTATCTGGTTCCCTCAATAGGGAAAACTATTTGTTACTACAGTGCACTTAAAGCCACAGGTGAAACGCAGAGCAAAAAGTGAGAGCTAGGAGCCTGAGCCAGCCAGCCAGCCAAATTCAGAAGGAAAACAAAACCTGCATCATTAACTTGGGGTTGGGTGGGAAAGTCCAATGCAAGTGAAGGGGTGGACTGTTTCCCTGAATGTCTGCAGCTCAAGACTGGGAACATTTCTGGAGGTAGAACAGAAGCCCCAGCTTTTGGTGGAACGGTAAGCATGCAGATTTTGGTGCTGTGACTTATGGAGTTGACTAAACTAGAACAGCCAGCCTCAGTCTTTGAATACAGTGGTTCAAAGTGGGGAAGCCAAAAAACCCCCCAAAAACGCCCAAAACCCACAAAAAAACAAAAGAGGTCTGAAATCCACTTCCCTTATTCTGTGACTCAAGTTGCTAGGAGGAAGAGAGAGTTCTTCAATCAATAGAAGTGATTTTTCAATCAGCAGAACTGACGCAGAGGCCAAAAGGGTTAAGAAACACTTCTGCTCTTCATAAGAAGCCTGCAGGACTGTCCTTAGAATGGCAGCCAGATTCCCTCTTCCAAGAGGTCTGCTGGAGGTCATGCTCTCAGACGGGTAGTGTGCTCACTTCCCAGGCACTTTGGCTTTGCCTCTTGGCTATTGTGCCCTGCTCCCAACTCCTCACCACCTTTCTCTTGAAGCCGGGTGTGCAGTTAAACACTGTGCACCCCTGAACATGGTTACCAATCTTCATGCTCTCCAAAGGCTTGAAATGCTTCTGAGGCAATCCAGTGGGGCAGAGTCTCACAATTCTGGAGAGTTTCCTTTTTTCCAGAAGTAGGTTAGGAAAATGAATCTGCCTCCTCTCTTAATAGGCTCCTCCAACTCATAATTCCCTGGCTAAAGAGCTGCTCTCAAACCTCCTCTTAGCCGGTATGATGGAAAGTCGACATCCCCTTGTGCTGCCCTACTGCAGATGGTGTAGAAAGGTGCTCAGCTGGAATTACCCCGGCATAAGGCATAGGGAGAAGGACAGACAACCTGGTTGCTGTATCGCTCCCCCCTCGTTGCACAGAGCCCCAAAGACTCCCCATGTGACTTGCTGAGCTGAACTGGCTCTGTGGGCTCCAGACTCGCCGGGCGAGTCCCCCCACCCTCCCATACACACAGGTTACAGTCAGCACTGCCAAGAGGCCCCAGTATCACGGGCAGGTTCCCGTTCTGCAGGATGTTGTATAAATGTAACCTAAGATACTCCCTGCCCTGAAACGCTTTATGTTAAAGCAGAAAAGAAAAACAAAAGATAAAAAAATAAAGGGGTGGCCTTAACGAGTGCACACAGTTAATCCATGAACTTGGGCTTTTGTTGCAGAGCAATGCAAGGTTTACCACTGATGCTGCTGTTGGTATTTCTAATAGACCAGTGGAGTCACAACACACCTGGTGTGTCTGGTGCTTCCCACAGGCTGCGCACACATCCGGGGAGTGCTTGGAGCTAGGCGACCTTGTCTTTGAAGTTGGATGTCGGGATGAACAGAGGACAAATCTGTCTTCGAAGCAATGTCTTCATACCTATCAACTTATGCCACACCACAGACTTCTTTTGAAGTAAGAGCAGTTGGACAGCATTCTCATCTTTGCTTTCCTGCTGCCCCATCCATCCGTCCACGAGGAGGTCACATCCCCTCTAACAACTTCTTTGCTTTGCAGCTTACTCCTGCTCATTTCAAAGGAGCTGTCAGTGTTGCGTTCTTTTCATAGAACCCCAGGGAACTTCTAACCTCAAAATTAAGCAAAACAAAGTCCTTTGAATATTTTCCAATTAACCTGAGATTGACACTAAGGTTTTTCTCTTAGTGTTGGAACTATTGGAACAACTGGATTTCTCCTGTATGCCCCAGTTGCCTGGCCTTTTGCAGCATCAAAGATCTAAGTAATTCCTTTCCCAAAGATCACTTTGGTTTAAAACACAGAGACCCTTTTCTGCTAAGTTCACTTCTACATTGCTCTTCTACACTGTGTCATTTAGCGGCAGACATCAGAGAAGCCTTGCAGCAGCACAAATCTACAGCAGATATCAAAGAAGAGACAGCATGGCAGGTTTCTCGTATACTAGCAATGAGGGCGAGTTAACACTGCTGAAAGCCTTCAGGGTTGCGTTCTGCTCCCAGTCTCACAGCATAAATATCCAGAGAAATGCCTTGCTGTCATGACAGAGGGTTAGTTCTGGATGTCCAAAGCCAGCAGAGAGCATAATTGCAATGCCATAAAAAATGTCAACATTTGTAATTCATGCAAGAGGCTGGAGGTAGCAGGCGCTGTCCCAGTCTGGTGCTTGCAGAAGCATGCCGGCCTTCAAGAGCCTGCAGGCACCATGGCCCATTAGCCAAACTTCATTTGAGCTGATGGCAACGCTTGAACACAAGAACCCTCTCACTCGACTAAAAAGGCAGTTCTGCCAGCAAAGTCACAGGCGGCTTCCGCGCAACCCGGAACAAAGGGAGGAGAAAGCTCCCAACACGTGGCAAAATAGCAGTACTCCCTGCAGATAACACAGACCACACAGCACCTAGGGAGCAGCCAGCACATTAGAGACAACGTGTTTATACCATTTATCGCCCACTGTTGCTTAGGTAAGGCACATCTAAAAGCTACTGGGCGGATTGCCAGTGTGTCCCAACTGCTGAGGTGGGGAGTTTCTGAGCACTTTCTGTCCATTAGCTTGCAAACGTCCCTCTGAAGAAGGTAAAATATTGTCACCCACACTTTATAGATAGGAAAAGTGAGGCACAGAGAACCAGCTATCCCAGTTCTCCCTCCCTTCTTTCTAAACCATAAACAACAATAATCCTTCCCCCAGTTACTGCAGCCAAAAGGCTCTTTCAGAAAATGGGAAGCTGCCCCTTGCCTGGAACCAAGTAGACAAGAGTAGCTGGAGGTAGCAGCCTGAAGCCTATGCAGCACCTGATATGGTTTTACCCTGAGATCTTTTCCTCCAGCACGTCTCTGGGGTCCTTGCTTGTACTCAGGAAAACATGCTGTGCTCTGTATGCTCAAGGAGTTCACCTTCAATAAATAATCCGAACAAAGGGAGTAAGTGCTGGCACAGTTGCACGGGTTGCTGCAGGGAGAGTTTGCAGCAATGTCAAACTCACCTTTGCTGGTGGCTGCTGCCACTTGCTGGGAAGGAATCCAGCCCCTAAAGGGGAACACTTTGGAATATCAAGAGCCAAGAGCAATTTCACCCCCATTAGTTAATATCAGATACAAAGGACACTTTCCAGCACGTAGCAAGCAGTCATTGCCTCCTTGAAAGACAGTTAAGAAAGATCTGGGTTTTAGGATCCTTAAATGATAAAACAGAAATATATAGAAAGAATTTGTTTTGCAGAATAGTTGCAGGATAATATTGCTCAGTAAGCATCAGTAGCACTCAGACTACTGCCTGGAAAAGTCCTGGGTCAGAGGCATATTGTTGATCCAATCCAGAGAGCAAGCAGTGAGCCTCATGGGCAGTACTGTTCAGGATGTTGGGCAAAATGGCCAACAGCATCCTTTCTGGTTTTAATAAAATGAAGTGGCATTCATTCTCCCTGTCCTGGAAAAACAGAGAAAACAATGGGTGACAGGTCATTCTGAAGGAAGAGCAGGATCCAGGATTAAACAATAAAGACATATCAAAGTACTGCTGAAACTCCCCAAAATAGTTAAGCAGACCCACACTATGAAGCAGAACTATGCAGCTTTCAAGCCCAGATCCCTTGGGGTACTTGGGGTCTCTTGCAGCCCAGAGCAGACTTGTTAGTGTTGGGTCAGCATACCAGCCTGAAGCTGGTCCAGAGAATGCTGTTTAGTCTACAGGTGTACAACAATAGGCTTCAGCAGCAAAGGTGGTCCTTCCCAACACTGAATTTAAGAGGATGAAGGAAAGGATGCATTTACCTCATGGCCCTTGAGAGATGACTGCAGCCCTACAGAAAGGTAGTAAAAGGAGCAGGAAACTTAGTAAGGGTAACAAACATCGAGAAGAACAGTAGTCAGCTTGTCTAGGAATGCAAGTTTCCAGTCTGGCTAGCCCAGAGCTGATGGTAAAGATCAGGCTCATCCTTTGACTGTCCTGACCCTTCAGGGACAGCAGCTGTGCTGCACCACTAGAACCAGCCCTGGGACAGCACACAGCCTGCCTTCGCTTGGGCCAGGTTGGAAAGGAAAAGCTGATGGAGGAGTCATGTTAGGATGGTGGATGTTCACAGAGCAGGGACAAGGGAACCAGAAAATTCCTGGGTGACTTTGGTTCTTCCATAGATGCTCTGCATGGCCTTTTGCTAAACATCAGCCTTCCCTTCCTTCTCCATCCTCTCCTCTGCAAAGTCCTTTGTTTAACTACCTGGAAAAACTCAGGAATAAAAGAACTTTCTCCTCTTCCATGAGTCAAATACACCAGTAACAGCAAAGCATATAACAAAAGTTGTTATTGCCTAGAAGAGGAGAAAGAAATTCTCCTTCCTTAAGTTCTCCCCCCCACCACCACACTCTGCTACAGTTTCTAAGTGCGACAATTCCTAGCAAAACCTGGATCAGAAACCAACTTCACTGCTAAATAAGTGCTAGTAGAAATAGGTAAACAGCCTTGCACTCCGTCATACTCCCTGAAAGACTGAGCATGCCAGCAAAGGCAGCACAGACTTTCAGAGCAGTAAATAACCAAGTAGGCAGAGCAAACAAACATTTGAAAGTCCATATGGCAGAAAACCTCTCTTTGGAAGGAGGGGGCGAAAACAATTTTGTCAGAAAGGAGGAAGTTTTCTCCCCTTCCCTTCTCTCCACTTCCCTAGCCCTTCCTTCTCTTGTTTACTTTGTTTCTCTGTTTCTAACCAAGTAAGAGAAAATCTGGTATTTGTGGAACTGGGCTCTTTCTGTTTAACTCCAGCTGTGCCCACAGCCCGCATACTGGCTTGGTAAAATTTGCCCAGTCTGACAAAGTGGTTTCTCAAGCTTGAAATAAAACCATAGTGATTTTTACACTACTAAAATGACTGGCCCTTGACGGGACTAGCAATTATCTATGAATTCCAAAGAAAAAGCTTGTTGCATGGCACAGCACCATGTCTGCAGATGCAGGGGCTTTTTGTTCTTTTTGCTCTAGATCTTCAGCCTCTTTTGAAATATGGCAGTACAGGGAGCTCCACAGCAAAAAAAAGAAAAAAAAAAAAAATCCCACGGAAAAACAACTCGGAGGATTTTTACCTGTCACAGGTGTGGGGTTGGAGGGACCTCACTGTTAAGTCTTACGTCAAGGAAGAAGCAGCATCCAAATTCAGAGAAAAGCTCTTGCCAGGAACACCAACCATGAGGCTCCTTGGGGGAAGCGGGCTCCTGCTGTGGTCCCCACTACAGGGTAGCTATACCACTTTCTTTATGGGGAATACCTGCACGCATAGACCCAGAGATGAAGAGGAAGGCAGTTGATTTCCTTACGCTTGATTTAGGAGGAGTGGCTGCTTTAGCATCTAACACCCAGCTCTTATCAGAGAGGGTCTGGGGCCTGCAACTGTGTTATCTGGTATCGGAAAGTCCCCTTGGGCAGGGACTGTGGGAGCAGATGCTGACCTCAGCCAGGCAGCGTGAAAACAAACCTCAGCACAAAAGGGCAGGATGCCATGAAATAAGAGTCCTTGGGAAAGGAAACAGGGAGAAACCAAAGCTGAAATCTTGATGCTTCTAGGAGACGTGGAGAGGGATAACTGAACAGGATGAGACATGGCCAGCACAGGGTTGCACGAGGGCAGGCTGAGGGTCTGAGCAGGGCCAGCAGCCTGGGCCAGCTGGGGAAGGAAGGAGCAGCAACACCTCTGCTGCAACCAAGGGCTGCTTCCAGGGCGGCAAGCAAAACGTGTCAGTGCCAGCCACGCTGCTGCTTTCCGTTTGTCTGCTCGCTGGGGTCTGGCAGACAGACTCGCCCTTCGATGTCTGCCTGGTCAGTGCCCAGCATAGCACCAAGGGCCTCTCAGTCCTGCTTGAAGGGAGAGAACAAACCTTTGCCCAGGATGAGACAGGCACGGGGAAGGTAGCGACGAGCCTGTCTTGCTTTCATGTCTTTTCAGACTGAACGTTTTGGAAGGAAAGTTTGCCTCGGACTGAGCCTCTGTCTGGGATTAATTCAGCTCAAATTTGTAGTCACCGCAGGCAGCAGGGAAGCTGCAATAGCTATTAGAGAAAAAGCCAAAGAAGTAAAAGCAAGCAGGGACAAAGAGTAGCCCTTGCCCTCCCCTAAAAACGGAAAGGAGGCACAGGGATCCAAATTAAAAAGCAACTACTAGTCACCAGTACTAGCAAGTCACTGCGGGCTGGCCAGCAGCACGACAGCCGCCCCAGCCAGAGCCTGTCTGCCAGCAAACGGCTCTGGCGCAGCAAGCGTGGCACACCCTCCTCGGGCGTTCAAGCCCCAACTGAGCAGCCCAGAGCCGACTGGGAAGGCCAGTGGAGCTGGGAGCGGCCGCGAACTGCGGTGAGGGGAAGGAGGGAGAGGAGTCCTGTCCCCCGCTCCCCGCTGCAGCCCCGCTGCAGGGGATGGAGAGAAGCGGACGGCTTGCCTGCTCCTGCAGTCGCTCCTGGCCGGGTGCCTCCAAGATGTTGGTGTTGGTCATTCTTTGGCTGCGGGATCCGAGCGGCCAAGATACCCAGCGAGAACAAACTGCAAAAGGAAACGAGACCGTTGCATGGTGGAGACAGGAGAAACGCAACGAGACGGGTCAGCACCCAGCAACACCACCCAAGATGACTGACGTCCTCTCTGCCCTTGCACACATAGGTACCACTGCCAAAGCCTCAAGGAGATGGCAATTTCCCACCTGAAGGCTGGAGGTGGTTTCCCATCCGCTCATCTTGGCTTCCTTGGCTTCGTGCAGGCTCCAGGCAGCGCCGGGCCCCCGCGGTCCCTCCCCACATGCCGTCGCCTGCTCGGACAGGAGGTGGCAGCAGATGGCCGCCTATAGCACCCAGCCAGGCCCGGGAGCGTCTCCCGGAGACACCCTGGTACCCGGGGGAGAAGCCCTCCCCGACTCCCAGGGACGGGGCAAGGATGGCAGGAGGTGCTCCCTGAGAGCATCCGTCCTGCCCGGGGCGCGCTTTGTCCCCATCCCGGCCCTGCTGGCTCTGGAGCCCCCATCCATTTTCACACACGCCACACCCTGGAAGAGCTTTGCCACAAATTGAGATGTTTTAAAAAACAGCCCGTATCGAGAAAACAGATGGCAGCAGCTAGGAAGCCCTGATTATTATTGATTAACGCAGGATTACGGCTGGCAATAAGAGATATTGGGAGCTGCAGAAATTAACGCAGACGTTACCAGTGGAAGGGGAAAAAAAGCTCAAGGAAGGAGAGAGGCATGCTGCCCAGGTCTCAACATGCTCTCAACAATCAGGAATCATGCTCAGATAACATCATGATCTGCAAATGTTTGTCCCCTGCATCATCTGTCAGCCTTCACCAGAATAAAACTTTTTCTGAAGTTTTAAAAAAAAAAAAAAAAAGTAACTGGAATTATTTTCCAACATTTTGAAATTTCCATTTCCATCTGCCAGCTTAGGAAATACCAATGGGCAATCAGACCAGCCCAGAAGAAACAGGGAGTCCCAGAAATCCATTCCTTCTGGTCCCTAGGGCTACCTTCCTCAGACCTCTAAAGCCTGAAAAACAGCTGGATTTTAGAGTTCCTACAACTCATCTCTTCTGAGCTGCAAAGGAAATCTGAGAGTTTGGTAATAGTGTATTGAAAGAATGGCACAAAACATCATGGACACCAGTACAAGGAATAGACTGGGACACCCTGTTGGCCGACCCCTACCATTTCCCATCTCTGCATTCTGGTGCCTGGGTCACTCCAGCCTCTGTCCCCATTCAGATGCCCATTTCACACAGGCATCCTCCAGGCGGTGCACCACTGGCTTAGTTTGCCCCTCTAGCCCAAGTGAAACTCGGTCTTTCAGGGAAAGAAGCTGTGATGATTGAAGTTGCTCCTTCAACCATCCTTTTTTATTTTCATGTGCCGGACCTCACCTCTCTCACATAGTATCTGCCCTTCCAACAGGAGAGGTTCACACACAGCTGTCTGCCAGAGCATCAGACAGAAACCAGCAAGCAGTTTTCATATCCTCTTCCCAGAAAAAACAGACCTGCTTCCTAGGAGAAACCCCTAGGAAACATAATGGATCATAGAATGTAGTATGAATGGGAACTCAAAATTCACCAACACCATCCCCAGTGTCTTAAGACACAATCATCTCCACTTAAACTATTCCTGGTCTGAGTTTCTTGGGAGCTGGGTTTGGGTCTGTTTGGGGGGGTGAAGGGGGTGTGTGTGTGTGTGGGGGGGTTAAATCTCCAGCAAGGAAAATTGTATAACCTTGTTCAGAAATATATTCAAGATTAACTCCTCTTACCCTCAAAAAATACTGTCTCATGTCTAAGCTTGATCACACTTTCTGTTTCAAGGTAAGCCCAAGACTTTTGGGCCTATCCACAGGCAATCTGTATGTTTTCTCTTTGCAGTGTCTGTTTACATGTTTGAAGACTGTTCACAGTTCCCTGTCTCTTCACCTGCAGAAGAACCCTTCAGGTTGTCTAACTTGATGTAATGGCAACTCACATCTGTTCAAATTTATTGGCTTTCTTAGACTGTTTCAAATATAACAAATAAGGGGAAGCAGAGGGACAGATCTTGAATCCAGCAGCTCTTTAGTAGTAATGGAAGTCACATAATCCAAAAGTGTGGTTTATTTTGTTTTTTGATTTTTTTTTTTTTTTTTAAATCAGATGTACAATCTGTTTACCAAAGACTGTATCAGAGTAGAAGATGTAGACTTGCCTGCTTTACAGGTTACTATGGAGACATTCTTCCCTTCGTTATTCTGTAAACAGACCATGTTACACAGAAGTGAGAAGTTCTTATTTTTGGCCATTCAAATATTGCCCGTGATTAGAGCGTTTCATGTGCTACAAGCTAGCAAACATCTCTGGTGAATTGGTTTGTTTTATCCCAAGCTTGGCCAAGGGGAACTCGACTGACCAAGAGATGAAGGTCAAAGATACACATTTTACAGCCTTACTGTTCTTCTTTTGAAGTCCCATCAGAGAACTGATGGCTTCACTTACTGCTAAGTTCCCAAAAACTTTGATATCTGTCCCCAGAATAACACAGGCAAACCCATCAAGCATGAATAATCACACCCCCTTCTCCTCAAGCATGTTTCTAAGGAATTATTGTAAATTACTTTGCACAGTGTCAGAGTAGGAGAACTAATATCAAACATTTGATATCAATAGCACTGTCCATTGATTCCCAACGGCCTTCGGGTCACAACTACCACATTTTCTCTTTTAGATCATTACAAGTAAACTAACAGCCCTTTTCTGTAATCAACACTATGGCAACACCATTATCGATGATCTACAGGTCTCTAAAAATATGCCTTCAACTTTCCCTTTTTAATTTCACCAGCACTCTCCAAATGCCCAAGCTGCAGCACCTGTTAATCTTGGCCCTTAATACTGCTTCCTCTGTACCAACTTCTTGACAGTTCACTACAGTTTGCAGAAACTACAAGAATTTTCATCTATTTCTATTGCTTATACTGCAGTTCTCTTTCTGTAAAGCTTTCCCAGAAATCAGAACTAGAAATAGGACAGTCAAAACTGCAGTAATGAGGATACAAACCAAATGAGAAAAAGGTAGCAAAAGACCAGCAAGGCCTAAGTAGAAGCAGAAAGCATAACCCATCATGAAGGTGGCTCTGTCAGGAAGCTCTTACTTGAGTCAATCAAAATCCAAGTCACAAGCCATGCATGCAGCATCCCTGTTGGACAACCTCCTTTTGGAGAGGTGGCCACAAACAGTGCTCCCATGTAACCAGGAGTCACTCATGGCAAAGACACAAAAAGCTCAAGCACTTGTGGTTATGAGAAGTGCTAATATCACCAAGATGACCAGCAGTGACAGGACAGAGATGGTCTCCATCAGACACCATGAGGACAGTATACCTCTGCAAACCAGACCTCTCACTTTTCAAGGCTGGGGTAGCATTTAGGGCAGGGTTCTAAGTCATCTGGAATGAACTCTGCCAGACTGAATCCACAAGCATTTGAGGGCTGAGAGCTGTAGGTATTTCCCCAGAGCACAATGGTATCAGTGCCAAGAAAACCTTGAGCAGAACATCACAGGCCTTGTCTGTCCTTGTCATGGGGCACCAAAGCATGGGAGCAGAGAGGAGTGCAGCACAGCCTAAAGTCTCTGGTGATGGAACCTGAGGATATAGGTTAAAAACAAAGAAAAAACCTCCTCAGAAAAGAATCCTCCCTTCTTCCCTTTCCAGATGCAGAGAGTTTCTGCTCAGTTATTTATTTTGCAAAACCACAGTTATTCCATTGCTTTTTTTTTTTTTTTCTCCTTACATGGAAATATGGATGATTACCAGAAAAACAAATAATTGGGATGGAGCCCAGTTGGATATCACTGAGGCAACTAAGTGAGTATGCCTTGTGGAGGAGGAGAAGAGAGAGTTACACAGTTAGGAACTGTCTGTTGTCACATTTAGGATAAACATGACAAGCAAGAGCTGCTTGTGCTCCAGCTACTGAGGACAAACTAACCACTCACAGTCAGGAAAAAATTGACATCCAGGTTTCCTCAGAAAGAGGTTTAAGCATCTGACTTAGGAATTTATTTGGAAATACCCCTTTTCTACCCCTATTCACATAAGAACGTAAACACGCATATTTATTCTTAAATTCCATCATATTTTCAGAATTTAAACCTGTGCTAAAATACTTTCTTGAACTGCATTTTTATCTTCCTGGATTAAATTTGGATTAGTCACCTCCTGGGGGAGATGAGATGTCTCTTGGTCTACTTGGTTCTCACGATGGTTTCAATAGCCACAACAAGCGAATGCTGCAGCAGCCTAAAGCTCAAAAATTAGACCGTCCTAGGTCAATCCTCACATTTTTAATTGAACTAAAGAAGACAGAAAGATGAGGTTGGATTGAGGCTGGCATGAGCACACCTATTTTCTGTCTCCATGTAAAGCACAGAGTTTTCTCCATGTGAGCACACATGAAATATTCTGGCCATCTGGAACCGAGGAAGGTCCAAAGTCTACCTCATCTACTCTCTGGTCCAGGTCTTTCTCCTAGCTACAACCATTCTCTAAGAAAAAACTTCCTTAGCCAACAGCTTCTTTCTGCTTTTCTCACATATCTGCCTATAGCTGTCCCCTTCTACGATTGCCACAGCATTATGGGTCAGGACACTAAAATATTCACAAAGTGTTATTGCAGATATGAGAACCAATGACAGAGCCAGGGTCCAAGCTAGGTAATACACAGTTTCCTATGTCATAGCTCTACCAAGAAGTATAGAGAAGTGTAATAAAGAAAGAAGCAGTTATATCCAAGAGGCACATTATTCTTATTTAAGCATAATACTGCCAGGAAGCGCTTTGGGATGCTACAGTCACTCATAGCTTCAACTATACAGGGTTGAGTCTTCCAGGATGGAAGAGTAGCCTTTGATCTGCTCCCACCTTTCCTTCCTACATCTCAGAACTCAAGGTTGTTGTAATCACACTCCTGGGCTACTGACACTACTTCTGTCTCCAGCTCTTCTTGACAGCCAGATACAGGCCTACGTTGAAATAACTTCCACTCATGAGTAATTGTCAGAGAAGTGTCTAAGAAAAAGCAGGTGTTAAGATCAAATGCACTCAATAACTTTTACTTCTGACCTTAGCCCACAACCTTAACTCTGCGATTCTTCACACATCAAAGGCTCAGGGCACCAAACACACATCAGCAGTTTTGCAAGTAACAAATAAACACGAGTGTGCATGAGTAGAACAGATGCTTGTGGTCCTCAGGGTGGGATTGACCAAAGAGAGCTACGAATAAGCCAGCAGTGCAAGCTCATGACTCAGATGCCCATGTCCCTGCCAGGCCACGGCAATAGATTTCTTGCATCAAACCCTTCCCTTCAGATCCAGCTTGTATCTTTTTCACTAAGGCCAGAGCTCTGAGTGCCTCAGGGAAGAAGAGCCGAGGACATCCATCAGAGCCGACAGTGAGAAAACACTCTGAATTATTCATAACACTCAAATAGCAAAATTAAAATTAAACTACCTTACATGACAATGGGAGATATGCTAACACTGAAGAAATTCCAGGGCTACTTTTATGTGCTGTGCAATGAGCTAAAGCTGGAATGAAATACTTAATGGCTAAAAGGCCTGCCTGTTTGTTTTCTCTGTGGATGGATATATTTCTTGTTTTGCTTACATTTATATCAAGTCTTTACATAACTGTCGGCTTCATACCCGAGGCTATCTTCCTGAATCAAAATCTCCCCCATACTGGTAGCAGAAGAATAGGCTGCTTCTAGCTTTTTAGCTTGTTAATAATGAACTTGCTCTTGTCTGATTCTCCTTGTCCCCTTCTCCCTCTGCGATACCTGCCTTGGGAAGTACATGGCTTTTGCATCAGTGTTCAAGTCAGTTTTCTGTACTTGCTTAGATGGCTGTCAGGGCTAGTTTTTGAGGTACAGTCTCCCTTCGATAGCTCCCAACAAGGTCTGCTAGAGGAGAGCCAGTTCCCAAAATATATTTCTCTCACACTTGTTTTTCAGGGTTCTCCACTCTGCAAGGACTGACAGTGTGGTAACGAGAGGCACTCCAGACTGGATTTAATGCTACCATATGCTAGACAGAATGAGAATCCATACTGCAGGAGAGCAGCCGGTACATTTCCACGTTAACAGAAGCCTGATTGCAAATTGCATTTAGTCTCAACAGCTCAGTTCACTGCACACAGATGCCATGGGGGACTGTAAAGTTAGCAAGATGTGGGGGAGTATGGCTGAATTTTTAAAAAAGAGCCTTGGCTGATCGGATGCCACAGACATTTGGAGCTGATGCCATGGAAGAAAGTTGCTGCTGCATTTGTTCTGCCAGAAATAAATAATAAGAATAATGTCATGAGCTGTTAGTCAAATTACAAACTCTTGCTAGGCTGGTGATTGTCTGCTGATACAA
This sequence comes from Aquila chrysaetos chrysaetos, assembly GCF_900496995.4. NCBI lineage: Eukaryota > Metazoa > Chordata > Aves > Accipitriformes > Accipitridae > Aquila > Aquila chrysaetos. Next base: position 13,292,146 of record NC_044013.1, on the reverse strand, counting down.
ACGGCAGTACCGGCACTGTCAAATGCTGCTCTTAACTTGACAGCCAGCACGTAAATGAAGTCAGAGAAGAGGAATTTACTCTTTCAAAATAGGTCAGCATGAGATGAGATGGGTTTCCAGCCGGAGTGTGCCATGTCTCCCTGGGCTGGCTGCAAAGTGCACCTCTTAGCTCTTACAACAGACTTCACGCAACAGGAGGTACAACGAGACTAAACGACTCGGGCAGGTTTTTCTCTCAGCTCATGGATCCAGTCGGAGCTGGTAGAGATCAAGAGCTCTCCTCTGCTTACTTGCACATGATCAACCAAATCAACTCAGTGGACTCTGTCCAGGGCCTATGCCACAAAAATACTCAGCTCAGCTCATCCTAATTGGCCTTTTGATGAGCAGGCTGAACAGGGAGGCCAAGGACTTTTCACTCCCTGGCCTGAGCCACTGGGGCACAAATCCAGGACAACGTAAAAATGCCAGGCAATATTTTACTGGGGTGGTACAGAGGATTTCTCTATCCCAAGCTCACAGGCCATCACCAATGCACAAATAACTTGAGCACTTTTAAATACTAAATGGAACCATGGGTGCAGAAGTACTGCATGTAAACACAGCCCTTACGCTGCAGGGTAAATGCTCTGCTCCATGTGAATCGGGTGAGATCTCTTCCTCCCTCCTCTGCCCTACTCATTGGAAAGCATCACACGGTTCAACTGCTTAGATCAGTGTTGGTAAATGAAGCAGGCAATCTCTCAAGGCCCCTTTTCCAGTCTGATATCTCTATAAAGCATTCCCACATTCCTGAAGAATAAGGAAAAGCTTTCCGGACCCCCACTGTACAGCCAGCCTGCAAAATTCACTGTTACTGAAGGTCACAAAGTCAAACACTGCAGCTGGGTCATTTTATAGCCATTAATAATCCCTGTAGCTCGGAGAATAAAGATAAAAGTGATCTAAATCCTGCTCTTTAGGACATGAGCCAATCTTCCCAGGGTCAGGAAGGAATTGCTCCCACACATACATCACATAAGGGATTGTACTGTCCACCAGGTGCTTAGGGGGGCAATTTCTCCCCCCTCTCTCCCACCATGTGTTACCAGAAACCACAGGGGCAGACAGGAGCGTGCTGTGTACCACGCTTCTGTAGTTTCACAGATCAGTGACCACCAGCCGGAAGATCCAGGGCTCCAGGTTGCTCAGACATGAAAGCATTTGCATAATTTCCTAAAGCCCCATATCAGTGAGGTGGCAATAGCTCCCACGTGCTGCGAGCTGCCTCATGCAGTTCCAGGAATAAAGTGCTATGGCTCAGCAGTCCCCTGTGGCACTGGCTTTACATTTCTAGGCAACAACTTCACTGCTAGGCAAAAGGCATTTTCGAGACTCTCCCTCTAAACAGATTCCCAGGAATCAAGCATCCAAATAGAGAGAGAGAAAGAGAAGAGCCAGTTTCCCAGGAGGTCTCTTAGTAAAGCCCAAACAAGAAAACAAAAAAATCAGAGGAGCTTGGGATTTCAGACAGTAAGAAGAAGAGATGCACTCTCCAGCTCTGCCCACTCCACGGGCAGGATGAGCACTACAGACCTGTTGGCAGAGAGCTCTGTGTCTAGGGAGCTAGGAGGATTTTGTGAGGAGCAAGGATGGTCTACATAGGGCTACCAAACATCAAGCTTCCTCAAGGAAGGCCTCTTTTCCTACCCACAAAGCATCTAAAGCGCATTAGTCACTTGTCTAGGCATGTTCAAGAGACCAGGATAAAGCTCCCAGTGAGAGCTCAGCTCTCAATCCCAGACCAAAATACAGCTATAAGAATTGCTGGGAGAAGATGGCCAAGTTGTTTGAACAGTCAGCAAGGAGCTTTACATAGGAAGCAAACCCACTCGAGCAGGTAGCTGCTGAGTTGGCTGGTAGTGAGCCATGGAGCTGGCTGCCTTTTGGGTGTCCATGTAGCTGAGCAAATCAATTTAGACCTGCAAAGTAGACATGAAAGTGAGATCCAGTTCCCAGCTGGAGCTGGATGCTCCCATGAAACTTATTCTGTGCTTCCAGGCATTCATGCTTCATCCCACGAAGGCAGAAAATCCCAATGCTTTTATACATTTCTTGGCTTTAATTTTCCACTTTTTTGTTACATAAATTGGTGGTTTAGGGTTTCCTTCCACTGCTTAGAGTTCTTTGTGAGGCAACTGACTCCTTTTTGCACTCCAACATGGATGGTTGTGTTGTGCTCTTGCAGCACCCCATTGTGTGCTGAGCAAGCCAAGGAATAGAATGATTCAAATGCTAAGGGTGTGCAGCACTGAGTTTAGTGGTCAACTCACATCATCAGCTCTTTCACTCAGTCACACCTCAATGCTCAATCTTAATCACAGCTATCAGAGCTCCAAAAAGGCACCAAGAAATATCACCCTGAGGAATACCAGCATTTCCAAGAGCAAGCCCCTCTCCTGAAGTCCAGAGGCATGAGGGGAAGATGAGTGGATTCCTGAAGCTCATAAAAGAATTGTTGCTCCAAGCGAAGTTGTGAAGCTGCAATGAATTCTCAGAGAGAGTGCAAGATTGTTTTCTTATGACTTTGAGCAGAGAAAACCAGGGCTCTACTAGTGCAGTCGCAGTATGAAAACCCCCTTTAGTTTATGCATTGTGTGGAGACCTCCTTTACTTTCTGCATTATCAGTAAATAAAGAAGTCAAGAAGTCTAATCCTAACCTCCATTGTGGAGACTCTCCTAGTGACGGGATCCATAACTATTTCCTGCACTTAGCCATGCTTCCTCTTCCCTGCCCCATTTATCAGTCTCACCTGTGTTTTTATCAGTCTTCCTCAGTCTTCTGCACAGGACTTTCCTTAAGACCTTCAATTGTTCCTGTAGTTTTTACAGGATTGGTCTGAGTAGCCAAACCAGGGAGGAGCCAATGACCCTGGAGACTGCTGTGTTCATACCAATACCAGCAGCATAACTCTTGTTTCTGTCAGAACAGTAGCCTACAGAAGGGCCTTCCTTAGACTTAGGGAAGATGTGCCTAACATGATCATATAAGGGTGGTTTTTTGGTAACGCCTCTATTAGAAAGATGAGAACTGTGTAGCCCATATTCAGTTTTTCCAAGCAAGATGTTAAGATACGGATTTTCCACACTTTGGAGCAAGACTCTGAAATCTAACTCAAGTACTGTGGTTGAGAATATCTGCCAGGTCCTAGCCACATCCATCTGATTGACACCATTTCCTAGAGCCTGGCCCTGCAATAACCCCCTTCAGCTGGGAGAAACACCACCAAAGACAGAACTGCTCAGCCTTACCCATATTCCCATCCCAGCAGAGGAAATATCAGGAGGATTTGTTGGCAGACACTGAACACGCTGAAAGTGCTTTTTATTTTTTTCCTCTTTTCCATTTTTTGAGAGAGAAGAGATGTATAATTCCGCAATAGATGGCTTCCCATAGACATGTCATGCAAGGTACCTCCTTAACACCATGGAAACCCCATGAACCCTTTGTCCTCTAAAGCCCAAGATCCTGCTCTAAACTATGGGACTTGAAGAGAACAATTAAGCTTATTTTTGTTATTTGCAAACAATTTCCAGTCTCGTTCTCCAAAACAGCTGAACCACTTTAACTGGAACTTTCCAAAACACAACGAAAGAAAATAAAAACAAGACCAAAATCAGAGAGAAGAACGACCTTTTGCACTGTAGGCATCAGCTGAAGCAGTTAACCTCCACAACCTGTGAGCTCCTGAAAACAGCAGCTTTTGATGAAAAAGCATTAACCTTGGTGATCCTAACATCTCTACCTGTAATGCATATGCTGTAAAAACTGACACTGCTCTTCTCTGAATGGCCTGCACAACAGAGGAGAATTACATACCCCTGCAGCATAAAGGAAAAGTCCTGGGCCCACCACCATTCAACAGTTGGCTTGGCTGCAGATGCAAGGCTTGACTCAAACGAGAGCAATTCTGCTTCTGCCCTGGACAAGGTATTACAGCTTGTCTACTGCACCATCACATCACCCCATTTCACACTGCACAGAGATAAGTCACCCTAAAGATTACAGTATGACAGGTCTGGGTGCCAGCCAAGCTTCCTCAGCAGGAGGCAACTTTTTTTTCAGAAATAAACAAAAAAAAGAAGTGCTGTAGTTGCTGCCACTGTATAAGTCATCTCCCCATAGTCCCCTTACTGACCAGGCAGCACGCAAGAGCCATGCCTCAACTAGTTCTCCTGAGCATTTTCTTGGCCTCTTTACCTGGTCTTTAAAACTGCTTTGAATTTCTTGGATACTAAAACTTTCCCTCCAAGTAGTACTCAAGCTCCAAATGAAAAAAAAACACAAACAAACAAACAAACAAAAACCCCCAAACACTAAGCACCACCTACAAAGCTCTTATATCATCCAGCAAACAAAAGGCTGTCTACTTTAAGCTCTGGTTGTTTGGTACCTACAGACAGCAGCTGTTTCTCCTTTTGCCTCCTTCCCTCCACACCCAGACATACTGGTGGGTCACAATTATGAAAAACAGAGCATTGTACCTGGATAGCTAGCAGAGATCAACTCAAACTGGATCTTTTCCATGACTTAAGGGTGATGTGCCTGCCATGCTTCAACAGGACAGCTCCTTGACATCCATTCTGGGAGATTTTTCAATACCAAGGATGCTGGAGAGGGAAAATGAACAAAAACCCCACAATGCAGAAGTCATTTCATATTGTCCTGATTTAGGGACTGAACAGCTCAGTCCACAAGAGGGTTTATTTCAGGTCCCATCTACACCACTAGTAAACCACTCATTGTTCAACATCCCTTTGGTGAGTTTTGTGACTTGGGACTTTGCTCTTAGCTTACTGCTGGCTAAGCAGGCTACCAGGTACCACCCTGTCTTTCTGGGAGCACCAGGAACCATTTTCCTGCAGAAAATAGACAATTTATGTTTCTCTGTGAGTGATTCCCTGGTGCAAGTTCTCCCTTTTTGCTTCTCTGATGTCTAATTACAAGCAAGCAAATGTTTCAGTCTTTTCCCTTCTTTGGAGCTACTCAGTGTTTCTTTTGTCTCTGGCAACCCCTTTCTTTGAAAACTTGCAGGAATGTAATACCTTGGTTGAAGGTTCAAGAGTTGTGTGATATGGGACTGGGAATGTGCTCTATCCTTCCTTCTTTTCATATCAATCACAAGCGACCCCCACAAACACATGCTTTCCAGGGTGCAAGCTGTCTGATCATGCTCCCTCTCCAGAACACCCTGTACCTCTGCACAGAAAGTCACTTGCCATACTAACAAGAAGCATAGAGCTTCTTAGCCCACACATCTCCTGTGTGGGCTAAGCTTATCTGGAGGTGGTGGAGGACATTCCTCCTGGGACACTCTCTGGCAGTATACCAAGATGACAGACCTATGCTGGTCTTCACTGCGCTATGGACTCATTGCAAACTCTAGATGTAAAAGCAGCTAGCTAGAAATTCAATGGACAACTAAGGGTTATTCTGCACTTGTTTGATTGTCAAGCACCTGAGATATGACGACGACACATTGGCACACTGTAATTGCAACATATTATTAAGTACCTTCAGTCCCCAAAGGCTAAGACACTTTTAAAAAAATAATAAAGCTAATGCACATAATAGCCTGTGTCTTGTTATTTAAGAAACCTCTTCCCGGCATCGGACGTCGACAGTACGTGTAAATGCACTTTCTCCAATAACTATGCACAAGGAGCAGTTTGATGGAGTGCCAGAAAGCACAATGACTGTTCTACCTTAGCAATGTACAGAAGATGACATGTTCCCTTTAGAACTAATTGCTTTATTCAAAAAAAGCCATTTACTAAATCCTAGCCTGGTCTCTTCCCTTGATGAGCAATTTCAGACTCCACATCGGAGCTTTTGTTTGTTGTTAAAAGACAGGGACAGAAAAGTGTTTTGTTGAGTCATTTTAATTTTCATATTTAATGGAAAAGAGTTCAGAAGGGTATTTTTCATTATATTATTTGAACATTTGCATTATATATTCTGCTGGGCCTTCCCTTATGTGACTCAAGGCTGACAAGTTCAGGCTGTCAAACACAACCCTTTGCATCAAATAAATTACCCAACACCAAGATCCAGTTATAACTATTGACACAGACCAAGCTACACATCTGAAAGTCAGAAAATATTCTTAACTTTGTTATTATCCTTGTTCTGCATTCTCACATGCATAACATGAAAGCACTTTCAGAACTGCTTCCAAAATTCACTGCATTCTTACTGTCAGACTGCTCTCCACTTCCCTGCATTAAAAAAAAAAAAAAAGTCAGGAATTCCTCTTCTTGTGCCTTCAAGACAGAAACAGCTGTAATGACTTCACAGACAAATCAATGCCATTTCCAACAGAATTATTTCATTTTTTCTTCCTACTTCGAAAAATTAGAACAATTTCACAATGAGCCCTGGGGAATGAGCTCATGAAAATGCACAGAGCAGACAGCATGAGGAAAAGTCTTTGGTTATATATTTCAGGAGGCAGCAAATGATCCTATCTGCTGCTCTGTGAGCAGTGAGAATAATTATGTATGCATTTGCTGCATCCCATAATCATCATCATCACGGAGATGACATTTCATAGCTGAGTTGGGAATCTGCCTTTCCCAAAATTATTTTTTGTTTGGAAGGAGAAATTATTCTAAAAAATGTCTGGGGAGGATAGATATAGGAAAGCATAGATTTGAGAGTCAGACACTCTAGAGTCATAATCCTATCACCAGCTCTCTAAATAATTCTATTATATCGTTAAGTTAACTCCACATTTGCAAAATGGTAACACATCTGTCTATGGCAGAGTCCCAGGCTACTGGGAATTTCCATGAGATATTATAAACTGGTGCATTAACGTGAACTAGTCAGACTGTGTCTGCATGGAGGAACTCCTGTGGGCTTTGTAAAACCTTGGCCAGATTTGGAGGGTGGGGGGACTCTTCATTGTTTTATCCTGGTGAAAGTGCTCCAGGACCCAAGTCATTGCCTTGCCATAGAACAATAGGCATTAAGGACAGGGAGCATCATGAACTTGTGTTTATTAGGTGCACCTCTGCTTCTCTTGGACAATCCAGAAGGAAAGAGCTCATCTCTTAGCTCAGTGATGAAGGACAGGACAAGAGGAAGAAGGACCAGCTTGAGGCACAGTGGGCTCAGTCAACATCCCTTCCCCAGGACTATTTCCACCCACTGGGTCATGGCTAATGCCATCAAAGATGCATCAAAGCCCTGTTATCAAGCTCCAAACCCAGGGGAGGACTTACCCAGTTGCTTGGGCTGAACAGGCTTCTGGATCCCTACAGCGTGGAAGAGAGGCCCCAGATCCAGCCAGGCTCACATACCTACCCATGCCTCTTCTCCAGTATCCTGGCCTGTTTTCAGAAGAAAACCACTCTGTCTTGCTAGTTCCATATTAGGCCACACTAACTGATCACAGAGCCACATCTCATTGCATTTTCTTACTGGGATGGTGCTAAACCTAACCATGTTCCTTACCAATTCTCCAGCTTGGGCGGAATGAAGATCAGGGCATAGCTGGACCTGTAGCAGCTCCTCCATGAGATAAACTGGATTGTCATGTAGAAAGTCATGGCACTTCTAACCATAAGACCTTAGGTGAATTATTTCACTCATCTCCCTTCTTCTGGTGGTCCTGGAATCTGGATGTTGTCTTGAAGGGGACAGAACTCCAAAAATTCTTTTAAAAAACTAATTTCCATTTTCACTGGTGTGGCAAGACAGTGGGGCCCTATTTATGACACAGGTGCTAGAACAGTTTAAAGAAACCTGAGAGCAAATGAGAACCTCACCTCTGGAAGGGCTGTACTGTCATATTAGGCATGAGGACTTCATTAATAGGCACACTGGGTTAACATCACAGCACTCCTTTGCCCAATATTCCAGTGGAACTTTGGCTTTCTGATCCACACCAGCTTTTCATAGCCGAGAGGTTTATACAGGCTGACTGGACTGGTATGCAACAGCTCAGACCAAACTGTGCCTGCTTGAGTGCAACTCTGGTTTGAAAAGGTTTCCTTTTAAGTACGTAGCGCCTAAATTTTAATGCTAGGAACAGTATCTGCAAAAAATATAAGCTTCAATGCAATGAAGGCTCAAGCACTAAATTAGCCATGAGACTGTCTTTGTCTGCCTAACACACACAGATCAGCAATCTTTGCTTCTCTGCTACCTCAGTATGTAGCAACTACTTGCAAATGCAAAACATTCTCCAGGTGTGCTGTAGAGTACACACTGTGCAGAAAACTGCTACCAAACTTCAAACCAGGACAAATTGCTGGCTGGACAAGAAAGCAACACTCACCCAACAACATGATGTCATTTATGCATATGTGGGAGGAGGAGAAAATCTTGATTTGTTCTGGCCATAGATGAGGACACAGCTTGAAATTAATTGATCATGAGTGCATTCAAAGTAACAGCTTGATCCAGTTCCAGCAAAATGCAATGGCAGAACTCTGGTGCACAATACTGAACGTGCCAGACTTTCTTCTCAAAAACTTTAGCTCACACTTCACTGTGTAGAAGCAATCAGACCCCCTCTGTCACCTTGCTAGGGGAAGTTCTGACTAGGCATTTGGACCTGAGCTCCCTTGGGGGTGGGGTTTAATAGGGGAAAGACAGGCTGATGTGTAAAAAGTTTTCTTTGTTTAAAGAATATTTAAGGTAGAGAACCAAATTAATTAGGATGAAACTTCTGTGATGATCCTTCAGCCAGGAATCTAGTTCACAGCTCGTTCATTCTTCCTACCTGTATGATGTCCACTATCATAGTGTCTCAGCATTTTACCACCTCTCTCTTTCTAGCTACTCTTTGAGGCAGGAAGATGGTTGCTGTCCCCTTTCAACAGATACATCTCTGCAGAATTAGCCTAAGTGTCCCAAGAGCGGTATTCTGTAGGATAACCCTTTCCTCTTGCATGTCCAGCCTTCATTTGCTGCAACGCACTTTTCCCTACTGTTTGCTTTTCCCCACTGATGCCTTATGCTCAACTTGGAAAGCAAAGCTCAGCCAACCTGCTTTATTCCCATTTATAATCAATTTAAATTCCTGGCTCTGGGGCACCTTTTGCTGTGCTCAAGACCACTGCCACAAAGTTCTGTTTAAATCCAGAATAATTTGCTGACGTGGAAATTAAACCATTGTTCTTCTGATGCCAATAAACTGAAGTGCTGACAATTGAAACAGTCATTCCAGCAAAATGGCCAGGAGTATTCACGTTTGTCATCTCTTGATGACTCCAGATCAAGAGTGCTCAATTCATAAAAAGCCAGAAGATGAGTTCTTTAAGTACCAATGTCACAAAATTGGAATCTCAGTGTGTTTTCTTAGAGCTACTTAATAGAGAGGAGTGTCTTTATTTAGCACCTGTCATCTCAAGTTCCCAAAACGCTCTCTCAAAAATTAAGTTTCCTAATAAGCTTCCTAGCCAGACATCAGGCTCCAATTTACAAGGGGTAAACTTGTTTAAGGTCACCCAGCATGGGAAAGAAGAGCTGGGAAGCAGCTCCAGGAATCTAGAGGACCACACCCCTCACTAGCCACTAGACCACACAACTGTCCCCATTTCACTCGAGTCATTATTAAGCAGGATAGAAGAACACTGTGGTTTTATTTTATGTTAGCTGAACTCTTGCATTAACATTTTACTGTCCCACTGATGTTTTGCCTAGAACATTCTGTAATCCACAAATTAATATGTGAAGAACATCCAGTACAGTTTGGAGGAATAAAAAAATTACACAAATGGCAATGGAGTTTTGATTTCCAGCAGTTTCATAAATCAGAAGGGTTGGAGAAAGAAGGTTCCTTATTTTATCACACATAGCCTTGTGTAATGCCAGCAAAACTGCTGCCCTTCCCAAAACCAAGCAGAAACCCTATTGTTGCGGCAAACCCCATCTGGTCACATGGAGAACTTGAAACCTCGCGGCATTCTGTTTTGCATGGACAGAGGGAGTTTTGCTCCAAATACATGGCAAGGGCCAAAAATAAATGTGCTCTACCTATGCACAGTATCTGAGGTTTTTGTTGCCTGCTCTTATTCATCACTTCATGTTTTCTATGATCTTGCCTTTAGCTTCTGAAATAAGGGTTTCTCTGTCCTGAAAATCCTCCCCTATTCTCATTTTTTGTTAAATCACTTTGTTAAATGATTCTTCTAGGTGGTGGAAGCAGATCCTCTCCTTTTAAGGATGGGTCCATGCTACATACAATGCAGTGAAGCACAAATCCAAGGCAAAACCCAATCTCTGTTCAGAAGGTCTTTAAGCAAAGTACCAGGAAACTTGCCCGTGATAATGAGGCTTGGATCAGGCATAGGCCCTGCTTCCTCAGAGTGCAGCTGGGGAGGATGCGTCCCATCACAGAGGTGTGCCCCATCAAGAAAAAAAACCCCATCGCTATCACCAATCAAAATCCAGTGCTCCAGCCCGACCCGCAAACTGAGTATGGAGCTAGGCAGAGCGTAGACTCTAATCCGAACAGAATTATTTAAAATCTGTTTAAGGCAAACTAATTAGGAAACATCTCCCATCTGCCAGATAACGTCGGATGTTTTGCATCGACACCGCCTGAAGTTGCAGTCCCCGCAGACCTGGCGCTGCGCGGAGCCGGCTCAGCGCCCCGCTGGAGCTCTCCCAGTGCTGAAGGGCCCCTCCTCACAGCCAGCCCTGCAGGCTGAAGCGGAGCACGGTTAAATATTGAGCGAAGCTGCGGGGGAAAAAAATGCAACTACAGGGCTGAAATAAGACTTAGTCAGTAAGATCAACTGACAATGAAGGAGGGGGAAATGCCAGCAGGGAACATCTCTATTGCTGGCATGAGCTGGGTGGAGGAGAACGGCAGCGTGCCACTTTCTCGAGTTTGAGAAAAGTGGCTCCTTTCTACCCCCCAGGAACATCTACTTAATAAGATGGTGCTCTCCCTTTGCCTCTCCTTGCAAACCTAAGAACAGCGTAAAAAGCCTCATGATGATAACAGTTTAAGAGAAACGAAGCTAAGTTCCTCTGGTCATTAAAGGTATTATACCACTTCACCCAAAAGCAGGACTGTTGACCTTAGTGTCCTCGGCCAGCTTCCAGCTTGGGTTGTCAGAGTCTGTGCACCTAAATTCAACTCTCAGCAGTAACCAGAGAGGCTGTCCTGCTTCATCCTTCACAAGTAAATATTGTTCTGTATCATAATTCCAGCCAGAGGTGGACACATGTGCCTGGACATCCAGCACTTTGGATGTGCTTCAGGCACATCTAGAATGGAAGAAACTAAAATACAGATCAGAAGGTCAAGGAGAGGAAGTCTTAATGCTCCTCAGTAGGCATCAGCACAACACAAGTGTCATGGCCTTAGCAAAGGAACACAGAGAAGGTGTGTGTCCTCTTTAATTTACCTGGAATGACAAAACTGAACTTTGATGCCCTAGTCTGAGGCAGCAGCTTCCTTGACATGCACAAGATGAATTTTATTTGCTCTGTCAGCATAACTTCTTGATCCTTTATGGCCACCCACAGACTGATGTAGAAGTGATTGCCCTGATACTAGCCTGGTTGGTATTTTCCCCAGGGATATCATCTATCCTAGGCCACTTCAGGGATCCAGCAGTTGTTGCATACTCAGTGCTGGGCTGCTGCAAGTTTGGATTTTGCCAGATTGTATGCCACTCCAGAATCAGTGTTAGTAAATACAGTAGCCAGTGGGCTAATGCCAGGTTTGTACTGCACAGAGTAAAACATCAGAATAGGAGGTATTTATGTTGCTCTTACTGAGGAACCTGGAAAGCAAAAATCTGTGGAAACAAGTTTTAGCACTCTTGGGCCCGTAACAGGATATCTACTGTAGGATCAGGAGTGTAAACTAGTGTTATATGGGAATGCACCTGTAATCACTTCTCCAAATGGGAAAATCTCATAATAGAAGCAATTTTAACAGGGCAAGCACACCGCAGACATCCCCATTGCATCTATCAACATGTACACTTGGGGAAAGCCAAAATATGACCTGCTCCACCTCTGGTTATTATGAGGTTGCAGAACATATGCAGCTACCCAAATCATTATGCATGTTACTACTGTGCTTAGAGGCTGCACCCGAGATCTTAGCTGCCCTATAATTAGACCTTCCTAATATAATCAAACCTGTCCTGTGAGTGAAAGTTTAGGGGCTATTACCTACCAAGTGACAAGCTATGACTGAATATAGCAGGAGTAACACAGCTAACCTCTTTCTCCAAGGGCTTACAGTCTAAATAGGCAAGGGAGACAAAGACAGATTGGCAGAACAAGGTAGGCTGGAGGAACAGTTTTAAAGAAATCCAGCATAAGTGATGGTGATACTGCAAGCTGCTGGGGACAAGCAGTAAAGACCTGTAAGGACATACCCCAGCGGAATCAGCATCAGGAGAGAATCAGCATCATGGAGAGCACTAATGCTGGGTGTCACCACAACCCATCGAGGTGACAGAGGGGATCTGGCACTGAGGTAAAATCCAGTGCCAGGGAAATCTGTGCCAATGACTTTGTAAGGACACAACACATTACCTAGATGAGCAACAACTGCTTTGCTTATGACAGTGGCAAAAGGCAGCCAGCACTGGCCATGCACATTAAAAGAAAGTGCACAAATACTTAAAAGATAATGGGATGCAGCCTGTCAGTGCCTCTGCCAATGTTTAGGCATGCAGTCCTTCCAAACATGCAGCTAGCAAAACCAGTGCAAAGGAAGCTTCAGCAGAGGTTATGGATCTCTGCAGACTAATGACACAGTTGAAACAGGTGAGCATGATCTACTGCTTGTATAAACAGCAGCATCCAAAGGTTTGGCCCAGAAAGCAGATTCACTGCACTACACTGCAAACATTCACAAGGGCAGACTCTGTTCCAAAGAGCTAGAGATTCAAGTAAATAAGATAAAGACAGGGTCGCATGCAGGTTTAAGGGCTTGCCTGTGGTCATATGTGTCACTGGCTGCCTACTCAAAAATCCAGCTAATATCTCCTGAGCTCCAGTCTAGCATCCTGTCCAAACACCCCACCTTCTCTTTAGCCAATACTTCCTTGTCTTAAAGCAAGCCACAGAGAAGACACTTCAAACTACAGTACAGCCTTTGCACTGGAAATGAACACCTTTAAAGAGGCCAACAACTATGTTTCTCCATCTACTGTCAACTGACTAATTTGCTAGTTTTTCCAAATATCTTTTCCAAACATCTCTATTTGCAAGTCAAACCTCCAACAGTGCTGAAAAATAACAGCACCTCCTTCCACACACCAACATGTTCCTTACCCATGGACAAGATCTCTCTAACATGGTGATGAAAAGCTGCTTCTGTAGAAGCTCAAAATTACTATTCTTCCTGCTCTTGTCAGTGGCAGTCAGTAAGGTCACTGCAGCATGAGCTCCCATTGAATGTCTAAAGCCATTCAATTAATCTTAGTTCGCTGAGAACTCAGAGAATTTAAGTAAGGCCAAAGAGTTAAAGGAGATCAGGAGACACTACACTCCCACTGACACAATACTTCCTGAAGAGCTGACACAGACATATAAGTTACTCCACTGACAAGAAAATAGCTTTCTGCAATCAACACATATACATTTACTTTGAAAGATAGCAAAACATCTGGACAATCCATCTATGCTTGCTGCCCCCATCATTATTCTGCAGGAAAAGGCTCTGTTTCTTTTTTGTTTACAGATCATTTGTTCTGTAGTTATCGAGGGGTTAACCAGACATGCTTATCTGCTTCCTCAGGTGAAAACCAGACAGCCATGGGTCAACTGCTGTAGTCCTGGGGACATCATCAGCCCCAAATACCTCCTTCTTATGTGCTAGGCATGGGGTAGAGCTCTTGAATATCTGGGCACTGTTCTCGCACACCAGAAAGCAATAGATGAAGACAGAAACAGTGGGAAGGGTGCAGATCATAGTGCTGAAAAAAGGGGAAGTCATGTAAAGAGCTCTAAGCCCACAGAAACAGCCATGCAAAGTGGACCCAGACATCCCACAGGTGCTGCACAATTGAACTCTGTCCAGGCACATTAAAAGACAAGAGGCCTGAAAAATTTCCCCCTTTATCCAGCCTCTGCTCCTCAAGGAAGCCCACCAGCGTAACCCTTATCTGTCTGTGCAAGGGAGAGACCACAGAGCTCAGGAGCTGAAAAGAGCAGCACAGAAACCAGGCAATCAGCAGCAGGACAGGATCCTCACAGGGGACAGCAAGCGGGAAATAGTAGGTGCCACTTTGAGCTATAGAAGTCACGGATTGTGCCCAGGCACAGGTAGGTAACAGGACATGAAAGTGGCCTCAGTCAGAAGTACACCAAATCAAGGTGCCCCCAGAGACTCAATCACAATTGACTCCTTGAGGCAAGCTGTATTCATGCATGACTCAACTACGTGCACACGCTTCAGCATGTCCCTGAACATGCATTTGCTCAAACTAAGGTCAAAGCTAGTGGCTCTCACCCCAGTACTAGGGACAATATTTGGGACTAGTGCTGAAGATACCACCTCTTATGGTCAGCGTCACACTGAAGGAAGTGGCACTGGAACAGCCCAGCTAAGCAAACCTGTCAACTAGCGCAGGCAGGGCTAGTAATGGTGCATGCAGGGATCTGCAGTCCCCACCCAGGTCAAACCTCAGTGCCTAAGAGCTAAGCAGGACAGCATTCAGCCCAACTTAAATCACCAAGCTCTAGCTAAAAGGAGCTTGAGAGCCTTCTATCAGGCTAGCTTTCATTATCACTTCTTGGACTGTCTCCATCATTTGCAAATGCAGAACAGATTAGAAGGTCTATCTATATATTATGAGATTCTTCCTGCTGGTGCAGGAATGCATTTCAGTAGTTATAACAAGTGGCAGCCACAGAAACCCAGCTTTCCTGATCATTTTACAATCGCATCCTTGTAAACAAGGAGGCAGATGTTGCTCTGATCATCAGCAATGGAAAAACAGCTCCTAAATGCCACGTTGAACACAAAGCTGTGCTTGTATCACCCCCGCAGTTGCATACGTAGCAGGGGATTCCTGGCAGCTTCCTTAACAGAGAGGGCAAGCCAGGGCAAAGCAGCAAAGTGGTAGGAGTGTAGTTTTGCCAGCAGTATTAAGCCAGAGCAGCCCCCAGGCAGCTCTAGGATGAGTTAGGGTGGGGAAACAAGGAGTCATGATTCATAGTGAATCCTTGCTCCAACTCCCATTTCTTCTCTCCTCAGCCGTACAGAGTAGCTGGGTGAAAGACACTGTACAGAGTAGCTGGGTGAAAGACACTGTACAGAGTAGCTGGGTGAAAGACACTGTACAGAGTAGCTGGGTGAAAGACACTGTACAGAGTAGCTGGGTGAAAGACAAGACTGTCCTGTTCCTGGGGACAAAGCAGGAAGACATCTGGGGAGGTAGTCACTCTACAGAATAACAGGCAGAACTGTTAATCTTCCAAAGCAAGCATACAGGGCATGTTTATAACACTGATTGCTACAAACAACATGCTCTCACCTCTCTTGGTCTAAAAAGGGACTATGCAGACAGGAAGGATGGAAGGTGATGGTAGGCGAAATGGTCCTGGGAAAACATCCCACTGAAAATATTTACAAGGGAAAACATGCATAACTTTGGAGGCAGTCAATGCTGCCAGCAGAGCAACCAGAATGAATCCTTGCCATCAAGATGACCGCTAGGGTTTGTAAGCCCTTTGCCGGGAGATGCCAGGATCCATAATGTATGGATTCACAAAAGTTCCCTCTTACAAGTACAGAGCACTATGAACACCATCCCCATGTACTTGCCTGCTCTTCTGGGATAGCTGCATTTCCTTACTCTCCAGCAACATTATCCAGGCACTGTTCCTCCACTTGCCAATGCATAGCCTGGTAGGAAACAAGGACAGCTTTATTCAGGAAAAAAGTGCAAAAATGAAACACCATTTTGGGAAGACACAGCAATAATTTATCTGCTTAAATGATAAATAAAATACTTTCCCATGTAACTTTGGCAGTCACCCATCAGCAGCATTCCACGACCACTAGTGGTCCAATGGGCAAACATCCCTCTTCCGCATTACCTCCCTCTCCCATCCACTAAACCCCACTCATGGTTTGGCATCAGTGGGTAGCAGTGACCTAGCATAGCGAGGTCACTTAGGGAATAGCTCTGTATGGCATCTTGCAAAGTATTTCTTGATTTGTTGTGAGAATTCACCACTGATCCCAATTACATGCCACAGTGTTGGGAAGGGACTCACTGGAGCTAACTCCACTCATTCCTCTGCAATCTTATCCAAAATTTCTGTTCAGAGAGCTGCCTCTGCTTCAGCTTTTGTTGAAGACTGCCATCAGATGCAGTGTCTTAAAAGGGAGGCAGTATTACACATGAGTAAAGCAGAGACCTTGCTATAAAGAATCCATATTCTGCTAGAAACTAAAAGGTACTTCCCCACTCTGTAATTTAGCTCCCATCACCCAAACGTTTTTAAGGCTGTGTCATACTACAGTGACTCCCAAGGCATTACTAGAAGACTTGTGAGCACCCTATCTGTATTTCCTCATCTCTCAGAGTTTGTCTTTACAGCATTGTGTATGAAAAATTTCTGTGGAAGAAGCGATTCTGTGGTCATCCTTCTTGCTGTTCAACAACACGAGTAGAAAGCTCATTGCCACCTTCTGTGCCATCAGACTGAAGATGACTGCATGGCTATAGCATCTTATGAAGTGTCAAAGACTAAATAGGAGTTTGCTCATTGACCTTCGTACCACTGTTTTTAAACATTTTATCAGTTTTTCAAAACTGAAAAAATCCCATTCATTAGCTAGAAAGCCAACATTTCTCATCTGCATCTTACAGCCAGAGAAACTGAGACATCAGTTGTTTAAGCAACTTCCACTTCCCCAAAAAAAGAACTGGGACATAGAGGACCCTCCTCTCAAAACCACTCAAACACATAAAGTTGATAGACTCAGCCCTGGTATTGCTAGAGTAAAGTCTCCAAGAAGGGAAAGAACTTCTCTTCTGCCAACTCTGTGCAATGTCAACATTAAAGATGCCTGTGTGCATGGGTGCTCCTCGAGGTACTGCAAGAAAGCAATACCTTGCAAATGCAAGGGCCGCAGTTCAAGTGTGAGACTGATTTCAAGGGTGACCTTAATGCCCATTTAACAAGAAAACTCCAGTCTGGCAGCCTGCTCAGAAAGGAAGGGCAGGTGTGTGGCAGCTGGTTATACAGCTCCCACATTATCTGTTCTGCTCTAGGCAGACTAAATCCCTAAAGACAAAGAGAAAAGCAGCCTATCCTACCACAGGCATAGCCAGTGGGCTCCTACACAAGAGACCCTGTCCTCCAGCTACCTGCTACAGCATTGCCAGGAGGCACATGCAGGGCCTTAGCAATACCCTACCTTGCAGAGACACAGGTCCAGACCCTCAATACCCCATTCACATGCCTATTACATGTGTTTTGGTTTTGTTTGGGGTTTTTTTTTTTTTTTTTGTAGCTCACCTCACTTCACACCTGCCTCTTCAGCCTGAGGGCTGGGACCAAGTTGGCAAAAGCTGAAGTTCGGAAGAGAACATACCTGACAAACAGGCCTCCCTTCTCTCACCAAACAAACCAAGCTTAAGGCAATTCCCACCTCGCAGGCATCACACCCAAAGGACAACACAAATAGAAACAGCCTCACAAGCAACAGCAAACATCCAAGATTGAAAGGAGGTGTGACTTGGCTTTCTTCAGTAGAAGTGTTAACCTCCCCGGAGGTCAGTTCCCACATGAACATGGGCTTATTATCAAGGAACTGAAAGAAGCATTGAAGAGGCACCAACACCTGACAGAAAGGTCTCATAGCCCAAACCACGCTTACACTTGGCTCTGTGTATCCACTTGTCCCTAGCTCTCTTCTCAGTCCCAACATTCCTATATGTCTAAAAGCACCACCAGCCTCCTGCCAGGCAGCTACCCCTTCTACATTACAGGTGCTCTTTGTTTCAGGAAATAAGCAGTGGGTTATTTACTCTATTGATTCATTAATTTCTGCCTGATGGTTTTGGAAATAGCAGGCTTAGCTTGGCTTCTAGCAAGTCCCACAAGAAACAAACCATAACACTAAGAAGGATGCTTGTACTTAGTAGACAAATTCAGAATTTTGCTCACAAGCTGTTGATACAATGGCTATGGGGTGTCATACAACATTAGCACCAAGCTACAGGATCATTTGCTTCCAGAATTTTATTTTAAGCCTTGGATGAAGTTCTCCCCAAATCCTATGGTGTGTAAGTTAACATCACAGTAAGGCTTCCAGCTGGGAGAAATTTAACAGTACTGTTTTATATAGCACATCTCATTAATAATAAGTAAAGCATTGGACAGTTAGAAGACAAATATCTACCCTGTGTATATGGAGCTAACAAGGTCACACATTCAGATGTTAATATTGGTACAGTGTCACACTGATCTAGAAAACCTCCTAGAGCTTCATCTATCTCTGCAGTACACAGATTTCCAAGACAGCCAAAAGTTGAAGGACTGTACAGATTGATTAGACCCAAACCAGAGTTTAATGAAGCTGTGAGAAACTAGGATAAAAAGATAGTCAAAACCAGGCAAAGAAATTAAATATCCACGAGTACTGGATCCGCAAACCTAGGAAAGAACAGAAAAGGCTCTCTGGTGGGTTCCATGGCTTTGCCTTTCCCAAATGGGAACACCAGGATAAACCAGGTTAGATAATTTTTCTGCTTTTTAGAGTCCCTTCAGATCCATTTACATTTTATCCCCAGCCATATGCAAAAGAAATCCCACCATCAGCCTAAATTCTGACCTCTGATTTTGAGCAACAGATTCAGGAGTATGTGGAGTGTTACAACAATCTTTTGATACATGTATCTTAACCCTTGTTTAAATGTCTTCAGAGTTTGAGTATGTTTGGGTGCACACTCAGAAGCCTGCAGTCCTGCTCCTTAGGTGCAATCTGGAAGGGACATACTAACAGCAAGGTAAGTGGTGTTGCTTGGTTAGCCATGCCAATCACCAAAACAGTGCACTTGGGTGTAGTATTCTACATGAGAATAATAAGGAATAAAAAAACCCAACCAATTTTAAGCTATTCTCTGAAAAACATTTAAAATAGAGCCAGATCATACCAGACTGCATGCCTACCATGCCACTTGGAAAAATGCTCTTGGAGCAGGGCTCTGGGTAAGTTCCTGAAGAGCTATCTCTATAGGTAATGTAAAAGACCAGGCATTACTACCTTCTGAGCAAAGAGTTTGAGACATACTTTAGGCCAATATGCAAGAAAAGGCACCATTCCCATTACACTGCTGCCTCTTCTATAGCTGAGTGATGGAAATAACCCCCTACACAGCTGTTACTGATCTCATGCTGCCTTCTAAAAGCAAAACAGCAGGGAGTCAGCTAAGATATAAGCACTTTGCCAGAGCACCTGAGACTAATTGCTGGCCCACAGTTTTGTTATAGACTTTAACTACTAACTTCCAAACACAGGTATTTATGTGCTTAAGTCTATTGCTTTAGCATCACTATGGCTAAATTGCACACACAGTATATCTGAAACACTGGCTTGAAACTAGAAAACAGGAGTAGAACTAGGTCCTACACCCCTTCAGACCCTCCTCCAGTCAGAATATCTCAGCACTTCTTGCTCTTCCCAATGGTAGATCTCAAAAAAAAAATCAACACAAGTACACAATAAATCAGTGACAAAATAGGAAACTGAACCCAGTTTGGATGCCCTGACTGTATGGAACTTGCTGTCTCTAAAGTGTACAGGATCCTACATTTTCCAGCACTTTGTCCAATTCACTTCTAAACATCTCCCAGAGGGAAAAATATTTCATGGTCTAATAAGCATCAGTGTTGGGAAAACCAGCTAACATTTCCCTCTGGGATTAATGTGGACTAAACACCATGAGAATTACATTTTGACTAAGTAACTCAGCTTCCTCTTATGATTTCAGAGCACCCATCTCAGCTGAGGTCTCAGGCATCAACTCCTCAGGCATTTTTGCGTGGTTTGCTGTCTCTGTGGTATCTGCAAACACAATCCAAAATTTGCTAAAGTCAATAGATGAGGTTGTTTAGCTTAAAGTAAAGCATTTTCTCTATTCTAAGGCTTAAGGTTTGCAAAGATATGGGAAACTTTTCCACACTGACTCAAAGAGTTTGAAGAATACATTAGACAGTTATGAGAAAGTGTCCTAAGCAAATATTGGTCACTTCTGGTAGCTGAGCATTAGGTATGTTATTTTTCACATGTTTGGCTAACCTAGTCTTAAAAGCCTCTAGTGACCAGGAACCCCATGACATTCCCAGATACTTCAAACTACTGCATCAATATCTTTACCACTAGAAAGCTTCCCTAAATGTCCAGCTTGGCTCTTTCTTGTTACAATTTAAGTGCATTATTTCCCATCCTATCTCCATTGCTATGGAGAACAGCATCTTTCCCTGTCTCTGCATGAGTCTTTCTATATATTTTGAAAATTCTGTTGTACTTGCTTTATTTTAATTCCAGTTTAGTCAGCTTTTTTCCCCCCTCCTTGTTTTGAGGTTACGCTTTCAAGATCTACAATTGTTCTCCCTGTTCTCCTTTGGCATCTCCCCATTGTCCACATCTTCCCTGAAATGTACCCAGCAAATTGTACACAATGCTCCAGCTGTTTCCCCAGGACTCTGTAGAGTAAAAGAATTACAGCTGACTTTCCTGACACTACATGAGTACTCATGGTTCTTCATAAATTCCAGATTTGTTCCTTCTCCTGCAACTGTATACCAAGTCCAGATATTACCTTCTGTTCTTCAAGATCTGGAGCAAGCAAAGCTCTTCAAAACTACAGTAAGGAACGTTAAAAAGAATCCCAATTTAAAAGAGAGTTTCATTAGAAGTCATCTTTATCCTTCATTTAAGAGGAAAAAAGTCTCTTCATCCTTTCATTAACTTATCTGTACTCTCTGTGCCAGGTCTGTTTAAGCACACTGAAGTCTGTCAATACCCTTGGAAAGGAAGAAGAAATTAGTTATTCTCTGGAGGCATTATTATGAATAGCATGTGTTCCTGGCTGTTTCCTCTGCGCCTATTTTATGAATCAGTCCCAAAAAGCAAACAAGTCATTCAACAGCCTCACCATAGGGTCACTCATGAGCTCAGGTTTTTATTTTAGCAGGACAGTAACTAATCTAGAAGTTCTAGGCTACTGAAAATTCCAGCTTGATGCCAAAACAGAGCGATGCTACTGAATCAGAGTTAAGCTCTCTTCCATACTGAAGAGACAGCTGCATTGTTCTCTAGTTTGCGCTAGAGTTGACAGAGGAGCCATCTCTCAGAAGGGAGAACACCAAACCCAGACTTGTTACAGATATTAAGCAGCCTTTTGTTCTTTCCACATCAGCATAGAAATATTGGCCTCAGAGTCTTCCCAGCACTGAAAAGTTACTACACAGAACCTGCATCACTTCTGCAAGACAAAGCAATGGTTAAGCTGCTGTCTAGAGGAAAAAAAAAAAAGCACAAAACCATTGCCGTGCACTTCACAACAGGTAATCAAAACAATCCAATGAGGGTTAAAATACAAAAGCCAGAATATAGGGCAAAAATAAAAAGATATTATTGTTTGCAAGTTCCAAGGCCTGTATTTCCACCTTCCTCCACCACTTTGGTTCTGCAAGCTTGTGACAACGTGCTGTTCCCTCACAGGTTGTCATGCTCTTTCTTTATAGGCTTCATTGGCCTTTGAGGTGGCTCAATAGATTTTGAACAGGAAAGGCAGGTACTGGACTATTTTATTCAATAGAACTAGAAGATAAAGGGAAATGAACTTCATAATTTTTGGGTGCAATGCCCAGAATTACGATCTAGATTCATCTAACTGTACTTGGACCCAGAGAATTAGTTCCACCCATTGTAACAAATGGAACCAATTGCAAAATTTGGATGTGGGTCAGTATTTAGACTCAAATCCAACAGTTGATGGCAGGCTTTGTTGCAACTCCTAATGTTTAAAGAGTAAGGGAAGAAAGAAATGAGTAAAGAGAGCCAATTTGGCACAAGAACACTCTGAAGTGCTGAAACCCTGAATATCAGGATACCTCCTGATCATCAGGAACAGAAGATTAGAAATAAGAAGTGGCATCAGTCAATCTTTTAAACATGTTTGATTAATAATTGAAGGTACTAGGAGGAACATTAAAACACAATACTTGGTCCTGGGTGAACCCCTTTCAGTATCCTGATTGGATTTTGAGCCTTGGAAATAGTTAGGGAGAGCCTGATACAAGACCTAAAGACATTTGGGCAAGCAATATGACCACCACCTATGCTTTGATATAATTTTATCTATTGCTGCTTCCAGAAGGCTCCCTTCACCCCACTCACTACCCCAAACACCACCGTTTCCACCTCCCAGTCTCACAAGGGCTGGAACAGCCACATAACCACGCTGTGCTTCCAAATACTGCAAGTTGAAAGTTGGGATATTCTGCTTGCAAAATACAGACACAGGTTCTGGAATCTCCAGGTGAGCTAGTGCATTTGAACATAGTTCATCTTATGCTTCTGTGGCAAACTATTTTCTAAGCTCACACCAGTGGCTAGGAGAAGCAACAGTGGCCTACATAGGTGAGCACCATGTGCCGATTTAGTTTCCTCTAATAAATCAGGCTGGTAACTCAAGGACAAGCAGTGCCACCGTGAGGGGAGGCACAAAGTTGTCACATGCTTCAGGCATGGCTGCAGAAGCCAGGAATGCCAGCACAGGGACAGAGATGGGCAGCCACATCCCCTCACCTCTTGTGCCCCCTTTGCTGAAGCAAGAGTAATCCTACTTACCAAGCAGCCTTCTGGGGGCATCATCAAGGCTTGTTAATGCCTGCACAGTATTCAAAGATCCTTGGAACTAAGATCTTTTAAAAGCACAGACTAAAGCTGGAATTTTAAGTTAGCCAGTTCAAACAGTAAACAGGACACTTATTTTTAACAGGGAAGGGGTAATTGGCCTTTGGCACTGCTGAGACACTCACTCCAGATGGGAGGGCTTTCTGCACGCCATGGTTCAGCTCAACCACCAGATATGGGCTGCCTGCAAGAGCAACTGGCTGCAGATCTCTGGCCTGTGCATATTAGCCTAGCTAATGCCATCCTCCTGACCCTGCTCTTTCTAGGCAGAACTATTTTAAAACTAACCTTAAAATCTCTTCCACAGAGCCAGCAGCAGGAAAAAACCCTCGTTAGACTGGAGACTGCTGCTTCCACCACTCACCAGCATTTCCAGAAGTAAATTGGCTGAAGAACAGGAAACTATGGAGGTTTCAATAATCTTTTAGACACAGGACTTTAGCACTAGTTTCTGTGCCGCTCAGGCAGCAGATGTTGACAACACCAGGAGGCTGCCCAACTCTCCTCCACCAGCCCTGTTTGTTACCTGGAAAGAGTGAAAAAACAGGAGTATTTCAGCTTGCTAAACTTCACAGCTAGATCCCCCAACCCCTGGTTATATCAGAAGGTTTGCTCCAAGTTGCCAAAGAGGCTTTTACAGTCAGAGATGGAAGTTATGGGCAGGATTTAAATGCCAGCCCTCCAGAGAAAACTTTGGGTTCCTGTAAACAGGACTACAGAAACAATCAAGCCCTCCAAATTCAAAGGGGACCCTCATTTCTAGGTTTTGACAGTTTGAGCCTTCCTTAATCCAGGGTCACTTCCTCCCAGTGTGCTCCCACCCCAGTTCTGAGGTTAGGAGTTTTGATCTGGTGAGGAGGCAAGTAGTTATATCCTTGCATGTGCTTTGAAGGACTGGGAGCCCTGCAGCATGTGTTGACCCAGGACAAATTCAAAGTGAATTTGTCTTCAGTGACAATAGCAATGCCATAAACAGGCTGGTGAAAATCAAAAACAATCACTGTGCCTACAGGAATACAGCAAAAATATTAGCACCCCAAACTCTCTCAGCAGGCATTGCTTTGAAATGCTTTTGTCTTCTGAGGTTGCCCCCCACCCTTTTTTTTTTTTTAATAGGTTAAAATTCTAAACTAGGCAAGCAGAGATCATCACCCACATCAAACTGTAAACAGTACCCCAAATTAAGGGGTGCTTACAAGGATAAACCTGATCTCCAGATGTGAATCTCTCTCTCCTTAAACACGAGGGTAGCTTGAAATCCTGCCTCAGAGATAAGGCCAGGCTTGAGTCCATCTTCCAAACAGAACTATTCCAGGCCCAGTGAGTAATGCTGGGTGAGAGTCAAGAGAGCTGGAGGGCATAAAACCCCCTCCTTTTTCATATGTTAATTCTGTAAAAAATAAAACACAAATGAAATAAACCAGGGGACTCATAAATCTATAAAATCCAGGGGGTAAAAAAAATAAAGTTATTTGCAACCAAGGATTTTTGGACTGCTGAGAGTGATTTTTCCCATGTGTGCCTCATGCTTTCTGCATTGGCTATTTGGGCTGAACTTGGGGCGGGGGGGCCGCATAGAAAACCATGGGAAAAAAACCCCCACCACCATTGCCTGCAAGAGCAAGGAAAGCTTTTCAAAAGGAGAGGAAGGCATAAGACTCACCTGTGCCAGGAGAGGGCGTATTGAGCAGCCGCGGCTGCAGTAGGAGCCTACAGCTCTGCTCGCCCACCGGCAGCCGGGCGGCGGGACGGGCGGGCGGGCAGCGCTCCCGCCGCGCTCCGGGCTCCTGCGCTTCCCAGTGCGCTCCCATATCACTTCTGTCAGCCCTGTTTATCCCGCACAGCTGGTCATTCATCTTCTCCAATCCGACAGGTTTTTTGCTCCGCTTGCCTGGCTCCATGTTAGCGCTCGGCTGCCTTACATGACACCATGACCTACTTTTTTTTTTTTCCCCTCTTCTCCCGGAGAATAGCAAAGTGCTGCTTCAGTGTGGCTTGCAAGGAGGGACGGCAAAATTAAGGAGTGCTGGCAGAGCAAGCCAGGGCCCTTTTCAAAAATTTGTGGCTGTTTGCGAGAGGTTAGGCAAGGAGAGGTGAGGCCAGCCCAGGCTCTCCAAACTGCACAGCTGAAAACGAGGCGGTAACAGGAAAACTAAGAGAAGGGTCTTGTGTTTTGAGTCTGAAAGAAGAGGCCTGTAATAGCTTTACCAAAATCAGAGCATTTCCCCACCTGGCTACCACAGAGCTTAAATCAGCCAATTCAGAGGCAAGGGTAAGAAACACCATCATGGGCAGCAGCAGTGACTCAGGCAAGGGAAGATTATGGCTCAGGAGACACCGGCTCATTTCCATCCTCCCCTACAGACATGATCTAAGGAAAATGCTTAGACCCAGAGCCTCCAAGATAATCAATTACATGCCTATATACCAGAAAAGTCAATCAGCTTAACCCTAACCCTAGGGAAATCCTGCTATCTCCACCAGTTTCCAGTGCAAATTACAAATCTACATTCCTTTGAGGATGTGGATTTTAGTCTCCATATGTCTCACCTCCCTGGTGTTTGAGAAGAGATAAAATTTCCCTAATTCTGCAAGGTATTCTGTGCAGCAGACTGTCAGGCATGCCTAATAACTCAGTGAAGGAGTACCTAAAAGAATAAATTGGAAATACTGACTCCTAAAATAACTAGAATTTGGTCTGTTCTGTGAGGCTAAATAATCCTTCAAGGATTTTTTTATTCTCTCATCCATCCAGACCTCTTTAGTTCTTGATCTTTCAAAAGCTTGCCTAGCATGATTTCAAAGGTACATTGCTCTGGCTTACCATGGCTTTCTTGAAATACATGGATGGTTGTCCTTGGTAGCAAGCTCAGAGCACAACTGCAGCAAGGCAAGCAGTATTAGTCTGCACTCCAGCCAGACTGAAGAGTCATGACAAGCTATTTCCAGGCTGATATTTGCTTTCTTCATTGCTGGAGAGCTTGCAGGACAAACAGAATGTATTCCCATGCTTGCAGGTCAGGTCCAAAGGGGTCCTCATGATTTTGGCTCTTTTCATTTCAGAACCTAGTTTGCAATGGAGCCAATACAGACATGGTTTGGCAAGAATGGCATAAACCCTGGTAGCAACTGGAGAGCATTCATGTGCCTTGGGATAATGCTCACTGGCAGAAGTGTAACCCTGCACCAGGTTGTAAATGTCTGACCTCAGGAATAGCTCCAATCACTTGCAGAAGCTGCAGGCTTTTATATCTTCACTCTCAGACCTTTAATCATTACAGTGCCTGCTGCTAGGGAGGAGCAGAAGAGCTCTAAGGTGTAGCACTAAGCTTTGAGAGCTTCTTACAGCCAAGTTTAGGACCTGGCCCAGCTGGGTATCTGCTGGAAGTCACTGCATTGTACTTACTACCCATTGATGCAGAAGGGCTGGTCTACATTGCTGCAGTTCAGAGAAAAGCATCTTGTTTCACTCACCCCTGTGTATCCCCTTAGTGGTTATTCTTGCTGAAACATGTCAGTAGCTGGGGCAGGAGGTGCTGAATGTCCAACCTGTCACACCTCACTTAAGTACAGCACAACACCAAGACCCCTTCCAGCTCTATGTTCCAGACACACCACTTAGCCTGTGCTGTGTTTGGCTGCACTGGCCCACAGGGCTGGAGCAGGAGATGCTGCAGCTGAGAATGTTCCAAGTACCCAAACCCTGCTGGAGAGCCAGCCGCAGATTGCAGCCTCTCTCCTATCACATACCATCCATGTCTCCTTCATGTATGACTCTGATGGGGCCTCGCATATTAGAAGAAAAAAAGGAAAAAAGTTCTGATGAACTGTTCTTCATTACAGGATGCATCTGTGAATAGAAAACAGGCTCCAGGGCTCACAACCTCACTGCTGCCCCCAGCAGCTCCTAAAAATCCATCTCCAAAAAACCACACCTGAAAACCGCCCCTGAGTGCAGAAGACCCTGCTCCTTTCTGAGCATCTTTTTTTTCCAGAGCCCTCCTGGAACACAGGTGCTCTGCTAAATCCCAACTCAGGGACAGCACACAGCAGCCCAGCACAAGCTGCTCTCAGTTTTCCACTGTAATTAGCATAGGTGGTGTTTATCTCATTTTAGAGTAACCCAGCTCCTCTGGGGAAAGCCCTTGTCTCCAATTCACTCAGAAGGACACAGCCATTGCTTCTCTGCTCTCAGCATGAAGTGGCCTTGCAAATGGTTGGGATGGATGACTATAGGGTAAATGAGAGTCACTACCACCTAGGCACTGAGTATGCACAAGCTCACCACTAAAGAGCTGGAATCCTCCCCCAGAGTCCACATATAAGTCTCAGTGGCCACGTCAAAGGCTCAGGGAGCTGCTTTCCAAAAGCCACAGATTCCCCAGATTCCCCACAATTTGTGGATGGAAGAGTAAAACAATCTTCTTTCAACTGACCTACATGCAAAGAATAAACACACAAGAGACAATTGGCAGGATCAAGGCACCCTGTACTCTCTCAGCCCAAATGCGTGCTTTTGGGCTTTACAGATATGCAGCCAGCATGCTCCAGGAGCTACTTCCATCTTCAGACATATGTTAGCATGCCTAGAGCATATCTACACAAGCATCTGAATTCAGACAAACAGGTTGCTTTAGAAGCAGATCTCCCAGTTGTCCCTACTTACTGCACTTCAGTTCACATCACAGGGTGATCTTGGAGGATGCAACCTGGACTCCTTTCAGATGAAGCTAGACTGGGCAATACATGCCAGAACACACCAAATGCACTCCATCCACCAACATCCAGTTTTAAGGACTGGTCCTCCAAAGCAGAGCTAATCCAAAGTAAAACACCCCTTGAAATGCAGATAGCACTGATCTTAAGTTCTCACTCCCATCTGATTTACTCCGCAGAGCCACTCACACTGCTCAGTGGCACCCTTAGAGCCACTCCAGCTACACTTTGCTCCCACCCATCTGACTGTTTTCACCTGCTTCTTTTGCCTGGTGCTTACATGATCAGTCCTCAGAGACAATCCCTCAGCTTTCATTGCATACAATTGCAACAGCTATTCAAACAGGGCCCTTAGGCCTCCCTGCCTGAGATATCTGAATAAAATGAAATTAATTCATTGCAGTTTTTACTGCTTCCAAACTTGCTTTCTACAGATGTTTCCCCCATTTCACCAGGAACCATTATACTTCAGTTGCAGTTGCAGAAACCATTAACCCATTATGAATGGGCAATATTGGCCTATTTTGAAGAGCTGGTTCTAGTTCCTCTGCCACAATAAACAATAGCAGCAAAGCTGCTTGGCACTAGCCACCTTCTGAGAGGCTATTCATATTCTGGTGTTTGTGCACACTGCATGGTTTACGGCAGGGATTTTGCATTGTTTATTTTCTGTTCCTCTGCAGACAGTGGCATTGTTAAACAGCATGTGTCCGAGAGAATCCGCCCTCTCCATGGGATCTCCTCCCAGCTATTACAGCACTTCCCAGAAACCTACTGAGCTCTGGAATAAACAAGTCTCAATGGGGGGACTGAGCCCACACCCGAGTAGAGTGCCATGAAGCATCCACAGCAATGAAAGTAACTTGGCTTTGCATGAAACCTTCCTTTTGCCTAATGAAAACCCTGTGTTGTCACCCTTCCTAATGACACTCTCTTGTCCCTTGCAGGCAAAAGTTGGAATAATGGACCTTTCTCTGACTTGCTCCAACTGTGGTATGGGCCACGAGAAATGATGTTTTTTTCCTTCTGACCCATGAGCTTGGACACTCAAAGCATTTCACCTTGGACAGCAGGAACAGAGATCAACCTTTGGTGCAGATGAGCAGTGGGGTGGGGGGGCATGCCAGGGTTCCTCCCACATGCTCGGCTGGTTTGTTTTTCCTCACCCATGCAAAGTTAGACAATTGCCAGATCTGGGGACAGGAAGGAATCTCCTTCAAGCCAGATTGCAGTGACCATTATGTAAATAACTTCTGTTTGTCTCCCCCCCGCCACAGTTTGGGGCCTGGTACATCCTCAGTGTCATCTAGCCATCCTCTCCTGGCAAACACCCTCACAGCAGCACTGGAAAGCCTTTACTGGCATTCTGCCTTGCATACATACACTCATCTTTTGTCATGGGATATGGAGAGATGCTCTGCAACGTGTTATATTAGCAAGGGTCAGGAAGACCCTGCTGGTCTAAACATCCCATATGCAGTAAATTAAGATTGTGGCAACTTTGATTCATTGATTCAGGCAGTTCATTTCATACTCCCATTCCTAGGCGTTTTTTTTTTGGCTGGCAACAGATGTCCAACATTTCTGCTGCACAAGCGAATCACTAGCAGTTAATATGCAGGCTCATTGCAGGATCTGTAGCTGGCAACCCACCTCTCTTCTGGGCTGACAAGCAGGTCTAGGCTGACAAGCAGTATCAATGATTGTTCTCCCTATGGCATGGCAGGCAAATATTCTCAAATCTCCCTGTGAACACTCAGTCCTGCATTTCAAAGATTTTGCCATCTATCTGACCTTAGATTTGCTCTTTTTTGTATTGGCTTTGAACAGCCTTTACCCGCCTATCTGGGTCTTTCAATGTTGCCATGTTTACAAGACATGCACATTTTGCTCCTATTCATAATTCATTCCCACTATAGTCTAGCTCACACACAATCAAAGCAGAAGCCCTTCAGAAGCACTAAACCCAGTACTAGGTTGCATAAAAATGATAGTTCCCATATGTCCTTATAAACACCATGCCAAACTGTATTTGTACTGTATTTACATTGTGTTAACATCTACCAAATTACCAAGCCAGCAGGAGAACATACACCCATTCACATTTCTAAACAAAGCTTATAGTCTGAGTGAGCGTTTAATTTTTTTTTTTTTAAAAAGCAATGTGTATGAAAAAAGAAAATTTTAGCATAATCTTGGCCTGCAGTTTCATGTTACTTGCCAGAACTAAAACATCTGCATCCTGCAGTATCAGACTACTTGGGGACTTTGTTAATTCAGAGGCAGCTAAAGTCTCAGATGGGATTACCCCTGGGAGAGCTTCCTGTTCTCCTGACATTTCATATAGTTCAAAAGAAGAGAATTTAAGCTACCATGACTAAATTCTTTCTCTCCTTTACACTTGAGTTTATTTTCAAGCATACAGTTCTCCAAAACATGGAACCAGGTCCATTAATACAAGCTGAGGTTCTGCAACTACACTCTGGAAAGTTCCTTTCCTATCCAGGGATATTTCCTGGCTAGCAGCCTTCTGATTTTCCTTGGCGTGAGCTTTCTTTATAGTTAGTAGCTGATCAATCTCAAAGCTTGTAATGAGACCCTCACTGCAGTTTTTCAGCTGAGGACCAAACCTGAAGTTCACTCTCTGGGGAGACATCGGAAGTCAGAAGTGCCAAACAGATCAGAGCTATGGTCTGTTAAACCTGTCCCTCCCCAACAGCAGCACAAGAGAGACAAAGATTTAGACCTCCCGCCCAGGGCCATGAAATCTTTTCCTGGCCTGACAAACTGGGCAGTAGATTGTATTTTTAGGCAAAAGGCTGGGATCTTTCCTTTTAATCTGTACGGTAACAGGCAATACCACTTGTTACTTATATCTGTACACAGTAATTGGTAAGATTCATCCTAAGACCTCTGTGAGATATCTCCACTACTACAACAAACCAAATCACCCAGCTCAGCTTTGAAGCAGAGGCTGAAGCCAGGATAAAGTTATCTGTCCTTTAGAGGTAGGTGTTAAAGGTTCACTGTGCTGTACGTTCAGGGGAATTATGGTTGCCTCTTCCAGTATAAAGAGATGTTCAGTAGGATTTGAGCAGCAAAGCGCATCAGTGCCCTGACCAGTCAGTGCTGAAAACTGGAGACCATAATGAGAAGCAAACCTGAACCAGACCAGAGGCTGGGGACAAGCAGCTCAGTGGGTCACACTAGGCCCTGTTGCACAGACAAGTTGCATGACCTCAGAGCACTTGTATACAAGAGGGTTCCACCATGGGACCACTCAGGCAGGCTTTGATCATAGACTATTTTTCTTGTTGTTTACTCATAAGTCATCAAGCATCCCTTGCACAGCTCACTGGACAGTGGCAGCTTTCAGTCTGCTGTCTTGAGCTTGATCTAAATGGACAGCCAGAAGAGATAAAAGACCTTCTAAAGTGTTGCTCAGTTGTCCATTAAACCTGTAACACCAGAGTGGAGGAGTGGCCATAGGCCTTGGTTCCTCATACACTGAGACTCTATGTAATATTGTGGACATATGAAAGTACAAATTCAAATAATTTGTCATAGTCTAAGTACTAGTTTATAGTTATTATATTGATGGCAGAGGGCAAAGCACAATGATGTTTGTAATTCATCATACATGCCTTATTACAACTTTCTTCTTATTCTTCACATTTGAGACATTTGTCAGATCTAGAACAAAAGGAACACAGATCCCTACTTTCAGGCCAACAAAATTAGAGGAGATGATTTTCAGATACTTCAGTTTTGAACTACACATGCATTTGGTAGACAATGCAAGTGAAAAGCTTTGTAGTTAGGAACTTGGGCATAAAACCCAAGGGAGTTCCTGGGTGGTCATGTCCAACTCTCCAGGCAGCCATATTTTACACAGCATTTCAGATCATCTTTGCAGGCAAGCTTATGCTCAGGTCCTGGATTTCAACCAGGATTTTGTCCTGGTTTTGTATTTGTGATGGTGATGCTGATATACTCAGTTTGCTCTTGTAGCAGCATACCTTGACTATACAGGATGAGCAGAGGCAAGGAATGGTTCAAGAAAGGATCTCATGCATAAAGGAGGATTTAAGCATGTCTATCTGTTAAAAAAAAGAAATCACTTATTTTGTCAGGAAACCTAATCTGCATCAAGACTTGTGGTTGTTTCATGCTACTTCAGGGTTCAACTGAAAAAACATATGAGAAGATGCCCTTCACTTACCCCAGCACCCTTCCTCTCCCTCATTTCTTTGAGGAACTCAGAATCTGATAAAAAAGATCACCACAGGAGCAGGTAGGACACACACATCCTGACAGCCCCTGATATGCAGGGTGGACCAGCTACATTTCTAAGAACCAGTTCACCCATTCTGCAGGGGACGAAGCAAGGCACAAGAATTTGCCTGTGGTCCACATCTTATTTATAGCCACAACTACAGTTAGAGCTCAGGTCTTCCTGGCCACTAGGAAAGCACAGTCTGAGCTCCAGCCATCTGTTTGAGGGTTAGGCAACTTCAATCTCTGCCAGCTCCTAAACTTTAAATAAAATAGGGTTGTTCTTTTTTCTTCCCTTAAATCTCCTCCTGAGCCTAGATTCAAGTGCCTAACAGTAACATTTCCAAAATTGCTCAGTGATCTGGGAGCACAAGTCACAGTAATTTCATGCAGACACTGTGGTGAAGACTGACCACTGACCGACTCCTAGTATGGAAAAATTTTGGCCACCATCATTCTGAAAGATGGTAAGGAAAGGGCTAATCTCCAGAGAGCCTCAGTACAGCCTTTGAAAAACATCTTAGTAATACTTTGTCACACACAGCGTCAATGCTGGAGCTGCTAGAACTCATTCCTCTGGGATATCAATTCTTTTCCCCAAAGTGATATTTAAACCATATAGTCATTGTTTTTGAGCACAGTTCAAGACATTCCTTTTCCCTTAACATATATGCCTGTTTAACCTAAAATTAAGAGTTGTGCGAACTCTGAAGAACTTTTGATAAGTGAGCTAAACTGTATGTGAAGGAATGTAATAAATTAATCTTGAAGTCAGGGAATGTCCACAATCTAAACCATAGATTTCAGTTAAGGTAACAGAACACCTTTAAAAAAGTCCAAATCTAGCCTGGAATTTACCCGTGTCTTTTGTGATGAACTTATTTCTTAATATCAAAGTGAGTCCAGTTTTCTTAACATCTACTGTGTTGCCCTGAAGTGGCCCTTCCTACACCAGCTGCAAAAAAAAAAAAAAAAAAGCAAAGACTGTCTTCCCAGAGCATTGGTGGGATCTTTTAGCTGAAAGGGCCAACCAAGGGGTCATAAAATGCTGGTGTTTAATTTCAGTGTAGAAGAGAAATCTCATCCTTCCTCCTTCCAGAAAAGCTTCAGGAAATGCTTCAAGACCAATATGTGCTGCTAGCAGAAGCCTTATTCCACATAACCTCCCAGGGGAAGTCTCACAAGAGGAAAGGCTCTCCAAGACAAAGTTCTCTTCCAACCAGCTGGAAAACAACATGCTTTCATTAATCCGCTCAAGATACTGGGAATTTTGCAGAGGTATGCTACAGATTTGCGCAATACGTCATGTTACAGCTCTCTGGTCTCCAAAGACAACATGAAAGAAGGGATGGGTGGGAGAAGCAGCCTACAATGGAGACCTCTAATTTCTGGTCTTGCATCTGGCACCCTTTTTAGAGTAGCATAAGGAAGATCAGGACTCTCCAGCATTGTATACCTGCTGTATCCAGGGATGAGCGAGCACCCAGTTGCTTCGTTTGCCACTGTCCATACACTTCTCCCCCAGAGAGGTGCAGGTAGCAGCTCTTGTTACTCCCTCACTGCCTATCACATACAACATCTGTCACCTCCAACTAGTCACTCTCAAGCACAGAGGTGTCCCCTGCCCAAAGCAGTTCCCAATGACAGAGAAAGGTAACACAAGTTGCCCAATGTCACACACCAGTTCAAAGCCAAGAACAGAGCCCAGTAGCCCTGGTTTGCAATCAAAGTACTTATCCCCTTCACCTGCATGCTTGCTATTACCAACCGACAGCACACAATGTAGATATGAGGGTGAAAAGACTTGCACCTGAACATGTTTGCACATCAAAACAGAGTTAACATTTTCCTCCTTAGCACAGGTCTAACCAAGATCACCACTGAACACAACAAACTCAGTGACCTCCAAGGACCACAGAAAAAAAAAAAAGCCCTGCTAATGAACTGTCTGTTCAGTAAAGAAAAAGCCTTAGCATCTCTGGGATGGAGATAAAAAAAAAGATATGGAGCATAAAAATAAATGGTCACAGAAGACTGACTTGGCAAGGACTCCACACCAGCTGAGCATCTCTAACATCTGGGAGCCATGAGCGCCTCAGATCACAGGCTCCCAGACATGCAGTCAACACCATGAACAAAGCATTTCAAAGCAAAGGGTAAGGTGGGGGCAAGGCTGGATTTACTTACTGGCAGCATCCAAACATGTGCTGACAGAGGGGACCAGAAAACCAAGCCAGTCAGAGAGGACAGTCGGTTATCACTCAGCAGGCAGGTAGGGAGCTATCTCTCAGCACATCATCCACTTCCATCAGGGCTTCGGTTCCTCCATTAGCACAGCCAGGCTTGCTGCGAGGAGTTGGTAGTGACCATCAGTTAACTACACCAAAGCTACTCTCCTAAACCACAGTCCTTCCCCAGAGCTAGTAGCAGTGCAGCATAACTTCCTTACCCTCCCCCATCTCGAAAAAGTATGAAAAGGTGGCATCACCAGTATTGCCTTTCTTGTTGTTGTCTGTTACTTGCTCCTCACCAAGAACATCCTAGAAACACCCGACACTGAACAGAGCCAGCACCTGGCGTAAGAGGGGCTAAGCACAGCAATGGGTCCTCTTAAAAGACAAGGTGCAACAATCAGGAATAGAAACTACAGGTATTTTACTTTCCACACACACAAACACCACATTAAGAAATTCTCTGGAAAGCAAGAAAAAAAAATCCCCGACTTTTTCTGCTCCTTAAAAACCACCAACACTTCCCAGACAGGGAAAGGCGAGTGGAGGGTCAAATAACAAAAACCCCAAGTAACTTGAATGACAGATATGCATTTTGGCACACAAATTAACTCTCCAGACAGCTTCTGCAAGGCCTAAGCAGCTTAACAAGCATGTGAAGACCAAGAAAATTTCAAGAGGCAATGAACTATGCTGCTCTGAAATAGGTCAAGCTTTCCTAGCCTGGCTACTTCCATTATCCCTGACTTCAGCTTTTCCTGCAGCCCATGACTGAAACCTTTCATCATGCTGCTCATTTACCTGCGAGGGAAGAGGGCTGTGTGGTCAGATTTTAACTTAGGCTTCAGACAGGCTGGGGTCAGCTCTCATCCCAGTCCACTACTTGCTCCCCATGGTTGTCCCACACCTCCATTTGTATAGGCAGGCAGTAAATAAATTAGCAATCTACACCGTTCTGGATCAGTTATGACAAGGGTCATAAAAAAAAAAGCTACGAATGCATCAGAGTCTGCAAATCTCTCCCTTCCTCCCCATTCTGCCCTAGGCTTGGGTTTTGTTCTCCCCCCCCCCTTTCCTGGGAAATGTGATGAAGGAGGGTGGAGTGGCTCGGGCTATGTACAAATATTCAGACAGTCTCTTAGCAATAAATGGATCTCAGTCAGTTCTATTATCTGTCTGGCTGTGGCTCCTATTATCTGCTGTGAATTGTAACAGCGATCTCTGGAACAGCATTCAGGCACCATCATTACTAACTTCCACACCCTCCAAAGACCACACTGTAACAAGGCATGCTGGATAATACTTGCCATTAGAAGAGGGAACATAAAGGATTCAAGCTATGACTAACACAGTAAAAAGCTCTGTATGGAACTTTACATTCACTGACCCTGGTTTGTTATTAAAGAAAATTCTAGGTTCAAAACCTAGACCTGCATTTTATACAGTGCATCAGCTGATTTACACAAAAAACTGATTTCATCCTGTTCTTGCTCGCTCCCTCCCCACCATGCTAAATCTTCATAGAAGACTACAGCTAGAGAGCAGGGAAGGCACAGCACAGGTCTGCCTGGAGCTTACGTTCCCCATTCGGGGACCATAAGCCCAAAGGGGTAAGCTTGTCATGCCCGACAAAGCACCCGGGAGCCCGCGATGCGCCGCAAAGGGTGACACCGCAGTAAGCGTCTAGCAATTCAGGGCTGAAAGTCTCCAAAGCTGCACTCAGATGGCTCCTTGTTAGGAACGGGAATTTCGGGATCCAAACCCACATCTGACTTCCTTGTGTTTTTCACAAGCCCTCCAGTTCATTTGGGGCCCGTCTGCAAAGCCTAGATTGAAATCCAATATCCTTCCCCAGGGTAGGATGAGGGTTTTAAGAGAAAACTGCTTAGGTCTCCCTCCCATAGCCAGCAAGGCAAGGCCACAGACATTAACTCCACCAAAGCTCATTTTCTTATGGGTTTCTACCTGGCAATGGATTGGTTTCAGCCTCCTGGGCATAGAAGCTCTGAACAGAGGCTTTCCTGAAACTGGGATGTTTCAAAAGCCTCCCTCTCCCATACAGCTTCCCTGATGCTTTTCTCACTTAGAGACCTATTTCATAGCAGGGCTTAATATCTGACTATTACCCTTCATTCAGCATGGCTGAAAAATTAGTCATCAACCTAAAAAGTTATTAGGAAACACTTGATACTATGATTGCTTTCCTGTGGAATGAAGGAAAGAGAAGAGGTGGGGGAGGGAAGGTGGGTGAACCCTTGCACTTACAGTTGGGAAGGCTTTTCCAGCACAGGCACACCTCTCCCAGGGACCTCAGCCCACAGGGGAGCACCCAGAATCCAAGCTTAGCACAGCTGCTCCCACTGCTGATAGCCCCAAGGCAGCTGGCAGAGACTGCCTTAAATAGAGCTGCTGCTCCCTGCAGCCATCTCTCCGGGCAGCACCACCCATGGCTAATGCAGTCCAGCTGAAAGTCATTTATCATCCGGCAATTGCTCACAGGCCTCAGCTGGGAAACTCAGCCGGGTGCTTCTCTCCGGTCTGCCCATAGGCTTTCGGATGCAGGAGCGGGGCTGGCTGCTGTCCCATCCGTGCACAGAATGGCACAGGGATGGGGTGAGCAGCCAGCTCTGAAGCATCATGCCGCTGGTTGTGAAGCCCAGGGAAGGGCTGAGGGTAAGGGAAGGAGCACAAGGGATGAGCTCCACAAGGTCCACTCAGGTCAGGGACTCACAGCTGTTGCCACCACCACCGTCTCTTATGTGTCCCCATGAGGGGTCGCTTAGGCAAAGTGGCCCAGTGCTGTTGTCCTGCATCCTCAGATGGCTTCTGGCCACCCCAAACTGCTGTCACAGGCCACCCTCTACTCTTGGCACCACTCCTATCCAGCATTCTGGGCGCTCCTCCAGCTCTGCAGACGGTGTGAGGGGCAAACCTGGGCTGGAGACAGTGAATGGCGCTGGAAGACGGGAAGAGTTACAGTGGGAAGATATGGAGGAAAAGTGGGAGCCCTGAAAAAGGCTGCGTGGGATTGACCACAATCACAAAAAGCATGGAAGAACAGAGTATTACACCTCTTCATGGCCATTTTCACACCATGCACAATCTAACTCAAGTCATCTCAAAAGCTAGGGTGGAGGGAGATGTAACCTGTTGATGAAAACCAAGAACCAACAGCCTGGAAAAACATGCCATCTCCTTAGGCAAGATTTTTTGCAAGGCAGAGCACAGCCATTGTATCTACCCACTCAACCCCACTGCCCTACAGCTGAAAAGGCATTTGCTGGGAAGGGGCTGCCGCTGGCTAATAAACCTCGTGCCCACAGCAGGGCTGGCTGGAGCTGGCCGTCTAAAAAGCTGCATTTTAAGTGGCTTTCTGGCAGGCAGTGCTAAACATTTGCAGAAGATGTTTTGAGAAGGAAAAAAAAAAAAAGGACTCCCCCCTATTCTTATGGTAATAAAATCATATTTGATTTGTATACAGTTTATATGCTTCATAAAAATGCTAATTACTCTCCCAAACAGAGGAGAAACAGAGCAATTTTTTGCATCCCACCCTTCCCCCTGCACTACCCTTTATACTTTTATGACGCAGCATTTATTTAAGTCGGAATTGTGCCCAGCTCGTTCTGCCGTTCGCACGGCGAATCCTCTCCTCTCTTCCCACTCGTAAAAAAAAATAATAATAACTTGCAAATTTATTTCAGTGGAAATTTGGAAAAACATTAGGAGGAAAAAAAAGCCTCCAAACATAAAGCACATAAGGACTCCAACACTGCCCCCCCTCCCCTTCCACAACTTTTTCCTTTGGTGCATACATTTTTCCAAGGTCACCTCAGAGGCTTTTCCTAGTTGGCTATTAAAACAAAAAAAACGCCTGCCCCAAGAAGCACATGAAGCCATCTCTGTGGCTTGGACTGTTTCCCTGTGTACGGATGCCACGGGAGAAGCAGCAGGGCGGGGGGGGGAGCTGATATTTTTCCAAGACTTTTTCTCTCACCAGAGGAGGAGGATGAAGATGGAGTGATGAGTGAGGTTCCGTTTGTCCGGCAGCATGAGTCACTCAGCAGCAGTTTCCGATACACACTTTTTTTTTTTCTTTTTTCTTTCCATTACAGAATTTGGTGTCATTTATTCCTTCCTCCTCCTCAAGAAAAGAAAAAAAAAAAAAAAATCCCGCTACCGTTATGTCTAATTTATTCTGGGAACTTGTTTGAGGACCCACCAAACATGGTGGGGGAAGGGTGATTTGAAACTCAATCCAAAATATAATCGGCTCTGGAAGCTTTTAAAGAGACTCCTTTAAGGCTGTGCCAAACCTTAAAGAAGGAAAATACTTCCACTAAATCCCTCCCACCATGAATGGGATCCTGTATGTCTGAGGCTTTTTATTGGCTGGGTGGTTTTGGGTTGTTGGTTGTGTTTTGTTTTTTTTTTATATCAAAGATGTTACTCTTTCAAATAGGGTCTGAGCTCTGCGGCTTTTCGGCAGGCAACGAATTCTTGCTCCTCGGGCATGCAGTGATCTGACACAGCCCTCCCCCACACTGGGTCGGGTTCTCATGCTAAGATCTGGCTCCTGGAGCTTGAGCTGTTGTTTTTTTTCTGGAAGCTGTTTTTTCCCCTCTTCACCCTTTAAAAGCAAAACTAAACACAACTAAGCCCTTAAAACTAAAAAAATAAAAAAAAAAAGGGAAGGAAAAAAAAAAAGCCAAGCTCCACAGGGCCCAGAAACCCAGCCTGGCCTCCCCACTCCTGAAATATCCCCATCATCTGTGGGCAAGGGGTGGTGCTGCCCGCTCAACCTCCACCAGCTCCTCTGCAGCCAGCCAGCACTGGGAGGTGAGGCAGGAGAAGGCCCCATCGGTGGGCAGAGGATGTGCACAAGACATCGCTGTTGTAGTCAAGACCACCCAATCAACAGTTTCATGAGCTATGTATGGACATGTGTGGTCATGTTGCCTCTTATCTCCCCCAAAGTAACCCCATTAGGTCTTGCTCCAGATCTCAAACAGAGCAAACCCGCGCCGTCCCTCTGCCGTGACTCCCTCCCCTGTGTACCTTCTGACAGAGTTGGACCAGGTTTGAAATGGTGACATTACCTATCCCAGTGCTAAACCAGTCCCCTGCATTGGCAGACAGCAAGGATGATTGCAGGGTTCATCTGTTTATCTATTTTGATGGAAGAGTATTTCAGGGAGCTCTGGAAGCACTGTTATATTTTATCTAGAGCAGGAGGTCCTGCTGCCCTGTAGCTCTTTCCTTCCAACTACACTTAGATCCAGGTCTGGAAATGCATTTCTTTCTTGCAACAAATGGCATTAATTCAGCCCCACAGCCTGTGCAGTATTTAATCCTGATTGTTTATTCTTTCAGATGCCACATTTAGCTTCTGCTCCTCTGTCCAAGTCTCAGTCTCAGCTCCACCAGTCCACTCGGCAGAGACGGTAAACAGGAAAACTCAGCAGCGGGGAAGGCAGTGCTCTAGGAGCAGCAGTCTCCTTCCTGAGTTCAAAAGGCACGGGGAAGAGCCTGCAGGGAAAATGACTGGAAGTTTGGTTGGAGTGAACCCCGTTTTGTCTGAATCCAGGCATACACTGGAGCCAAAGAAGGGACCTTTTCTCCATTGACTAGGAGGTCAGGGACCTCAAGGCATCCTGCCCACAACAGCCTCATTCGTCACATGCCATGAGCGACTTCTCTTCTGCATTTCAACTTCTCCGGTGCAATCTCACCTGAAACTGGTAAGGCCCATCCTTGTGCCAGTGACTCTTCTTCTAATACAGACTGGAAAGCCAGACAGGAACCCTGGCACCCTGACAGTGTTTTCTATTTAATTAATATGCTTCTCATAAGGGACAGCTGCAGTTCAAATATTTTATTGCTGTTTCTCCTCCTTCCCCCAGAGAAGCATGTGCTCTTGGACTGCACCGGCAGCTACGTGCAAATGGCTGCAGCAGAAGGAAGCTGGCTGTAGCCAGACCTTTCCTACCTGGGCGCTGGGTGACTCCGGAGAGCATGGCGTTTCACCTGACCAGCTCACGGAGTGGCCCAGGTCGCTGTGTGTCCCTGACCAGGCATTGTGCCACGAGCCACGCCGACCACTGACTTGCTGTTTTCTGCTTGGCCGCTCTTAAAACACTTGGTCATTTGGGGCTCCAAAGCAATCTCGGACACCCCACGAGAAATACTCCCCCTCACTTCTGTTTTCCTGTTTACAATGACGTTTTGGGATGTGCTTCCAAGCCAGTGTTTAATCCTTTTACTCTGCCACATTGATTTTGAATTATTCTAGTTTAAGTGTTATGAGTACCAAGACAAATATTTTTCATGAGTCTCAAACCACAAGTATCTTTATTGACCTCATTTTTAATTTCATCACAAATAATCCCAAGTTTAGCTTGACAGGATCCATCTTCCACAAGGTACCAGAGGCCTTCTGATTAAGAACCAGCCTCATGAAAGCAGCTACTTAATGGGATTTCAAGGCAGCTCTGAAAGGAATAGTTTCAGACCTCCTACCCCACAGTAAAAAAGGCACATAACCCCCTCCAGGAACGCAATACAAACTGTTCTGGAAGAAAACAGAGCTCATCCAGCTTTACATTTCTTATGCATTAGATTTCAGTAGCTGCCGAAACACGATTGGCATTTCCCAAACACACACAAACATTATTTATTAAAGGAAATTGGAGTCCTCTTCCGGAACAGCCAGTGGGTCCTCAGTCTAAACAGAACACAACTCGAGCGAAATCCAGAGCATGCAAGTACTGTGGACTCGGAGCACTGCCACATCCATCTACAGGTTTGTGGCTATTTGCAGCTCAAGACAAGTTCAATGCAAACTGAATGGCCAGTTCTCTACACACAAGAATACCACAGGATTTTCTGTAAAGACAACTTGCAGCAGAAAGCTCAATGTATTTTTCTTCCCCGTTTGACAAAAGTTGTGATTCAAAGCTCCAGCGTGACCCAGCAGAATGTTTTTTGAATCTGTGGAGGAACCCAATTTAAACATCACAAGTTAAAGGGAAGAAAAAGAAGCCAACCTCACATTAGGTTTTGTGTGCCAAACCTCACCATATAGGCATGTGCAATTATGGAACTTCCTGAAATATATTTTTGCTAGAAAGAGAAATGGATAAAAGTTACATGGGACTCCAAAGAGCCTCATGAAAGGATGCAGGATCATAACCAAATGACCCACTGAGTGGGGAAAGAAAACCACGGTGCCCAGTTTCAGGTGACAATCAAAGTCCGAGCTCTCAAATGTATATGACAAAGAAGGTATGCGCATACAATGCATGCCAGCGTGGTTTTTTTAAGCACTGATTATACCTGCAAGCAGCGGGCCATGTGTGCCTTGCTGTAGATTTGGTGTTACTGGCATGAACCCGCTCATTCATTTCCAGGAAAAAAATACATTTTTTTACAGCAGTGTGTTCTAATCTAAACTTCTCTGGCCTCCTCCTAAAATGTCAGCACTTCTGGTCAACTGCTCAGTATCACCAAGAGAGAGCTGGAACCTCTCCCAGCGCAAGCGCCCACATCTCACCCCCTGCGGGGCCCTGGGACAGGCAGGGTTTCTTCAGCCTTCGTTGCGTTCCGATGTGCTCACTCATACAGCTGTTTGTGACCTTTTTTAAGGGTGATTTTTTCTTTTTTTTTTTTTTTTTCTGATCCTCATGAACCCTAATTATGAATCCAAGGTCATTATCAGCGATGTCAATTATACAATGGCTGAGCAGCTGCTCCCCCTGTTGCTGGCCTAATAGTGCCATGTTGAAGTAGACAGCAGAATTTCTTGTGCCATTTAAAATTTGCTATATCATGAGTTTCCTTTCAATTGCAAAAGCAGAAAAACAGCTTGAGTACTTTTCCTCCTACATCTTTACTTCAAGCTGCTTTTACAGTCCTCAGTACATCCTTCAGCATCTCCCGCCTTAAATACATATCCCAAGGGGAATAAAGGGGAATTTAACAAAGAACAATTTTTCCCAGATGGTACCCAAAGTCATCTACAAACACAAAGATAGGAACTGCTTTAAA
Organism: Aquila chrysaetos chrysaetos; assembly: GCF_900496995.4. Lineage (NCBI taxonomy): Eukaryota > Metazoa > Chordata > Aves > Accipitriformes > Accipitridae > Aquila > Aquila chrysaetos. The sequence continues at coordinate 13,249,964 of NC_044013.1, read as the reverse complement.
ATAAACTCTATTGGAGATTTTTGGCTGTGGGAGTGTAGGGCATGTGGCCATTCACATGTTACGAAGTGCTGTACTTGGTACTAAAATACAACCACTTCAGGGTGAGAACTCAGAAGCAGCGTACTAGTGCAGAGCAGCAACAGATAATGTTTGAGCACAGGAAGCAGAGCAGTATTTAGCGTGCAGCTGAAATGAAAGGGGGCCTTTCTTCACCTTGATATATTTTATAACAGTTTAGATAACTAGAGGGAGGTAGCCCCAACAGCAAACTATCACAGTTATCAGCAATTTCCTCTTCTGTGTGCGGGGTGAGGAGTGTGGTGTGCCACATCCCACCACGTAGGAAGTGTTAACAAGCACTGACTTTTTCATGGCAGGCATACAGCTAGCAAATATCAAAAGAGACCTAACTCTTCCCCTTTCACATCTTTCACTTATTTTTTTTCCTTCTTCACCTCGAAAGACGAAAGAAGGTAGCTGAATTCACACGGGGTGACCTCCCCTGTGACTTCCTTTGCAAGGTGACACACAGCGGCACCACTCGGAAACACCCATTTGCCAAACCTAAACTTTATGGAGGAATCTGCCTCAGTGCCTCTTCTATGTAAAGCAATGCTAACGTGACGTTGCACAGAGGAACACGGCTGTCTTTTAGTCTGCACATCAAATGTTCATATATGGTTATCTCTTTTACTGAAGAGCTACTGGCCTCCTCTTCCCCCCAGCGTCCTTACTTCCCATTCCAAATTTCTGCCTTGCAAAACTCCTACTGGGGCCTGAGACTAAAGTTGTGCTCTTCCTTACTGAGTATTATCCCCAGCAAGGAAAACCAATGGGCCAATTTATTGTCTTGTTGATGCTTGCATGATCCTATCTCTGTCCCAGTCTTTGCTGTGCCCCTTCTTACTGAGCTAATGAGGATAGAAAGCAAATTTTAAAACTTTGCTGTTGTCAGTGCAGCCAGCAGCTATGACTCAGAACACACAGAGGCTGCAGATCTGGTGAGTAAGATGGAGCTTTTTCTCCCCATACCCCCCCCCCTTTTTTTTTAAATAGTCACAGTAGAGAATAGAAAAACTTCAAAGAATGTGACTCTCTCAAAATTACTATATGATTAAGGATTTCTGCTGTAGCCACCTTTTCGGCTAACTCCAGTGACAGATGAGGTTCTCCATACTGCCAGTTTTGCATGGTCTAAGTAGCTCCAGAAGCTTAAACACCTCCCTGAAGCCCTTAGGGTTTCCACATCTGGGCTTTAACCATGCGAGATCCAGAACTCTTGATGTCTTCAGACTTTGAGAACTTCCTGCTTAGGCCAGGAGGATGCTGTCAAAATAGACTTCTTTACTGAGTGACTCAGTGCTGCTTTCAGTCCTTGCCAGAAGCCGAGTACAGAGGCATGAGGAAAACAAACAGAAGTTACTGAAGCATTTCAGAGCTTTCAGAAAAGTTTGGTTCAGCTTTAATTCCAGTAAGCTCAGAGAAGGATGAAGCAGAAAAATATTTCCTAACCAAATTCCCCATGCAAAGGCTCTTAGTAGACAAGCATGTGCAAATTTTACACCAGTTTTGCATTCCTGGTCAGGACCTGTGAGGTTCCACATCCAGACGATGGGAAGGACAATGCACACACAGAACACATGGAAAAATGCCCTGAAGATACCAGCTCAAGTTTTGCCCTCAGCTCTACTCCCATGGCCAACAGACTTCCCTGGAATTGCATAAGTGTTTCAGAGCAGACTTCAGCCTCTTTTTTGTTTAGTGTTGGTTTTTTTTAGTTGTTGTGTTTTTGAAGCGCTATAATCACTTTATGGAAGAGCCTGGCAGACACCAAAGGCTGCACGCACACAAGCATGCTTGCTGGGAACTCTCCCCCAGGAATGCTCAGCTTGGCTCTGGCCAGCTTTTCGTATAATTCAAACAGTATAATACCAGTTTTGGAAACAAAATAGTCCAAATATATTTAAGTGTGAAAAACAAAGCTAAATTTGCCTAAAGTTAGAGGAAAAAAGTTAAACCCCAGACATGCTCGCAAAATACTTCCATGCCAAAGCCTGTCTTGGATCTGTATTCACGCACTCTCTCATAGGTTGTTTGTGATTAACATCAGTTTGACACTGGGGAAAGGGAACCATCAGATACATCAGCAGCTTCTTCCCTCTTGCCTCCCCCCAGAAAAAGTACTGTAGCTCAAAGTAGCAAAGCAAAAAAACATAGTCAGCCCCCAAAGCTTGTGATAATGCCACAATGGAAAACAGTATGACAAAAATGTTGATATGCCATGTAAAAAATTGATTTAACCTTGACTGGGCCAAAGAACACTGAAATATCTTCTTCATGGCAACACAGTTATTTTGCAACAGCGCTGAACAGCAGAGGGAAGTTCAAGTCCCTGAGAATACTGCTACAATGATATTATTTTAACTTTAACCTTTTAAAATTTCTTTTAAATATAACTGTCTGCTTCATGGGGTTTATGATACTGTTATTTGGAATCATTCAGCCAGCCTACTATTTATTTTTAAACCATGCATTTCACATACATGTATACGCACAAACTCAAATCCATCTTAATGAGAATTCCCCAGTCTTTAAAATTACCAAGAAAGCTACACAACCATACATGGAGATCTAGCCTGCAAACCAAGGAGGAACACAGGCTCTGCAGCTGGACACAGCCATAGCACCTATAGCCACAGCTGATCCCAGGGTCCAGACACGTGCACAGCCCACCTCCTCCCATCAAGTCACCAACACCGTAACATCACTTGGCACACACAGCTGCAGAGAAGGGTGGTCATTGCCCCTCCACCGATTTATCTTGATCAATAGCCTATCTGCAGGCTGCTTAATCCTAACAGACAGTAAACAGTGATAACGTACCTTAATAGCAAGCTGACATCTTTAAACGCAGCTGTGCACAGGGTCTCTCTGAATTTCAGCAAATCTCAGATGCTGTTTTGTTCCATCTTTACAGTTATTCAGAGCAGAAGCATTTATTTTCCCCTCATTATTTAAAAATTTAAAGTCTCCTATTCAAACTAGTTAATGAAGCAACTTGTAAGTTCTCTGAAAAATTCACAACATGCAAAGTCCAAGGGCTACAAATTTAAGGAAGTCAATAGGCTATCTTTTCTATGCAGGACAAGAGGAGTTAACTCTAGCTTTTTACACAAAATAGAGCCTGTGATTCATCACTGCACCAACTGACTAGCACAGTTAGACCAATTTAGGCAGTTTCCAACAGACTACAGAACCCAAACCAAACAGTCAACAAAATTAGACCAAAAACCTGTGCTTCGGGGGGGCATTCTGACCCAGCCATAAACAGCAACTGTGAGTTCTTCAGTCGGTGTTTGTAAGGTCACACGCCCCTCATCAAACTCGCTGGAGATCCAGAAGACAACTTCAATGGGTTCTCCCAATTAAATAGCTTGTTTGGATCTAATACAACGTTTATTGACTCCTGGGCCTGTATTGATCCTGAATAGTCTACAGCTAAGGTTTAGTAAATGCCTTGGAGATAAATCAGCATGCAGGTAATAAACTGCAGATCACATAAGCAAACATTACTTAATTATATTCCTATTAATATATTGAGTCTGTAATGAACTTTTGAGGCATTTAATTATCAATTTGACAAGATAATCTAGGGGTAGTTAATGATGGACCAGTAAATTCTTAAAAAAATACAGACACTTAATAAGTCTCCTAACTGACACTGAATTAACTTGCTTTAGCTGTCTGGTTAAATAGACAGCAGTTAATTACAGAGTGCTTAAAGTCTTACAATTTTAATATATGACCTCTTTGCTGTGCAGTAACCATACAGCAGGAGACATGGGGTTTTCTCCATGTATTTCCTTCAGATGGCTGAATTACTTGCTGTTGCAACCACTTTGTCTTCAGTAAGATTCAGCAGTTAGGCCTTTATTATTTACAAACGCAATGGACCACTCCCCCTCTTTAGTGATCAGAAATCGTTGTGTGTTTCAGTCCCTGCAGGGTTAACAACAAAAGGGAAATTTTTCACTCATAGGAGGGGTAACACATTGGAAATGGAAGTGGTCGCCATGAAGCTCCAAGTGGTCCCTGGACAGGCAGGGACAACTTCTAGACATCCTTGCTAGCCATGGATGTCTGAACATTGCTGTCTAGATATTCATATATATCCAAGAAATGCTTTTTACCCAGCGCCGAAGTGCAGCTCCTTCTTTGGATAAAATCTGACACTTCGCTGCAACAACTGGTTCAGCACTGACTCATAAAAGATGATCACTTGCCATAGTGTTTTGGGAGCATTTAAAAAAAAAAAAAAAAAAACAAACAAAAAAAACAGGCAAATGAGCCAGCAAAGACAGCACCAGAGACAAGAATTAACAGTTCATCCCAGGGGTTAGCGAATAAGGGTAACAAATATTAATAGCTGTGACACCTTCTCTAGGAATAGCCTCAAGCTGCACTGAGGAAGTACAGCTTCCTCGAGCTGGGGAAGTCTTGGCAATAGTCGGTTTGAAATGTAAAACACTGCTGATAATCCAGGGTTATGCATGAATAAAACATTGTAGATCCTTAATCAGCTGGAGAAAACACACACAGGTCCTTTAAGAAAAAGACATTTCAGGAAGTAGAAGCAATGTTGTTTGACTCCAGGAGTTCAGAGGCCCCGAGTCATCAGTCTCTCCTATCATTAGCTTAAAGAGAAATTTTCAAGTGCTGGTACTTTTAATTTATTTACTTTGGGGAGCCTTTAAGGACCAAGCTTTTTTGCCTCAGTAATTATGCAGCCTAAAAGCCCTTTCTCCAAAAATAAATAAAAACATTCATGCAATAGCACAAAACTAGGAAGAAGGGCTTTAAAAAGCCACCAAATGTTATGAGACTGAAAAACTTAAGCAGAAACCCCAGGGACCCTTACTCAGCCAGACATTTGCATGACAGTGCAATGACACCAGCAACATCATTCTGCTCTTAAAGTCATTAGCAGCTGTGGTCATGTTAAGTAGCAGGGCGAGTGGGTAGACTCCTTCCATCACAGCCTCCTTAAGGTACAAATTCAGGGGAGACAAACCCTCAGTCTGGGAATGAAGACATCATCGTGAAACCTGTGTCTCTAGCTGCTTCATTTAAGTCATGTCATGTTCTTCAGAGCCAGGCCAAAAAAGACTGCACAGGCTCGTTGCAAGGTACGGTTCCCGAGGCATCATTCTCCAGCTTCACCCAAGTGAGAGGGAAAGGTTTCTGCCACCTCTGGTCTGCCAGCTGGGCTGAGGGCAGCTTGGACACCTGAGGAGGCTCTGTTGGCTGCTGAGGACACCCCCATCTTCAGCTTGAGCAGAGCTGCTTAACTGTCCCTGCAGACCTGTTCTCCACAAGGAAGGCATGAAAAGCTGTAAGGAATCTTTGCCACCGCCAAAGTATTGCTTGCTACATGTTTATCAGTGACAGAGAGGGAGGGAAAGGACCAGGTCTTCACACTCAGGTGTTCCCAGGCCTTGCCCTCTCACCCAGCTCCCCCAGACTCAGCACTGATTTCTCACCCACTGAGCAGTGACCTCCCTTCGAGAGGTACCAGGTCATTTTAGGGCAAATCATGGTAAGACCAGCATCTACACTGATGGCTCCTCAGAGAGAGAGCAGTAGAGGAGGCTGCAAACATGCGCAGCCCTTCAGCCTGTGATGCAGGTGGGACCATGGCTGATTCACAGACCATTCCCTCAACACAGCAAAGAGGAGAAGCAGCGCTGAGTTTAACCCCTTGCTTACTGAAAGAGAAGGCAGTGCTTTCCCCGTGCTGACACCAAGCCAGCCAAGGTCACTGGCAGGGCTGTGCTCTGCAGGATACTTGCTCATGCCCAGTTGTTTTTGGGCATGCCATTAGAGAAAGCATTTTGCCAGAGCTATTGTCAGATTTTCCACCAGCTCCGCACGTGGAACTCAGCACACGCATCACCAGTGTGCTGCGGTGTTTTTCAAAAGCCACGTTTGGTCCCAGCACCCCTCGGGATGTCTAGAAACAGGCTCTCACCTCACGCCAAGAAGCACAAGTGCGGCCTGTGGTGTTTCTGGGCTGGCTGGTGATGGAGTGGTTGGCCATGGCACGCAGCTGTGCTGTGGCCTGGGAGACCGGCTCACAGCTGTGGCCCTCAGGATCCTTGGCCAGTGCTGCTGTGGTCCAGGGCCAACTTGAAAGCTGTTGTCCTTCTCTTCAAGACCTCTGCTTCCTCTGACCTCTCCCCGCAGGCTCTTTCTGTGATTTCTGCTCACAGTGGGCAAGACACTCCCATTGCCCCAGGGCGGGCAGCTGCCCTGCCCTGCGGGGGCTGCAGAGGTGGGCTGTGGGTGCCACCAGCCCTTCACCTCTCCTCCCCAGCATGGATGAGCGCTCCAGCCTCTGCACATCCCTCCTTCTCTTGCCACAGATGGTTGCCGGGGTTTCTTTTTGGCTGCCGCTTTTGGGCCCAGCTGCAGGAGGGCTCTGCTCCAACACAGGCTCAGCTGGACTAGCACAATGGGAAAACAAAGGCCCGCTCGCTGGGGATCTAAGCCTTTTCAGCCCCGTTTCCTTTTCCGATGCTTTCATTTCCTCTGAGCAAAATGCTGCTGAAAGGAGGACAGTGTCGCTGTGGCTGCTGCCGTAGGCATGAGGGCTTGGATGTCACTGGCTGCTTCATCTGGGTCAGTGATTTCTAAGGGGCCTTCACTCAGCTCCTCCCTTAGACATAATATTTCTTCTAAAAAGGCTTACACAGGCAATCAGTAGAGACCTGAGATCACTCTACCTTAGAAGCAGCCAGCTTCGCCTGGCCTGTGTTCCCACAGCAGATCCCAGCAGAGGTGCTGGACGTCCCGGAGCGAGTACAGGCGAGACAGAGCCTAGCAGAGGCTTCTTGATTTTTGGCATTTGCTCTGCAGTCTTCAAGGCACCCAGCAAACCTAAGGAAGCATTTGGGGAGCTCAGGAGCAACTGGGGAAGTTCATGCTTTGGCAGTTATGGGGTAGGGTGGGAAAGGGGAGGAGGGAATGAATGTGGCTTGATTTATAGCTTGGCTTTACCGCCACCGCCTTTGACATTGAGGGGCACTTTCCCTGCTGGAGAAGGGGAGGCTGCATTAAGTCAAAAGTTTTTTGGCAGGTGACAAAGTTGTCCTTGCTGGATAAGAGAGAAGGTGTTAATCTGCGCATTCGCCAAGGAAGAAATTAGTATTCCCAGCCCTTACAAGAACTTTTAAGTTAAACCAAACGGAACCACGTACAGAAGATTTCCCAGAGGTGGGGCTCCTCAGTGACCCGCACCTCCCCAGACAGACCCCGACGTGACTCCACCACGTCCTCAGGAGAGCTGAAACCCCTCAAAACGCCGCCGCCACCTCCCCGCGCCCCCGACCCCAGCCTGCGCCCGCTCCCCCTCTCGCCGTGGAGGCATTCCGTCGCGGTTTTCGGCTCCCCGGGCCCGTCGCTCCCACGCAGGTGGAAGGCCGCAGCCACCTGCGCGGCCGCCCCGGCGCCTCCCGGCTGCTCCGCCCGCCGGCACCGCGGGGGTCCGCGGGCAGCCGGGCCCGGGCCTGCCCCCCGCTCCCCGCCTCCGCCGCCCGCCCCGAGCCCCTCGGCCTGCGCCAGCCCGGGCTCGTCAGCAGAGGGCACTCGGGGAGAAGGATTGCCGTGGGGCCGGCCGGGAAGGGGCGGCCCGGGCCGGGCCGGGGGGCAGCGCCCGGCGGTGGGGGTATCGCGGCGGGGTGCGGGCCCCCCGGGGCCGGGCAGGGGTGCCGGCAGCTGAGCTGCCCGGTCGGTGTTGGGATGGCCCAGAAAGGCGGCGGGGACGGGGCGGGGGGAGGCCGTGGTTTCTGCGGTGCATCGGCCGGAGAGCGGCTGCCGGAGCCCGGCGTCCCGCTGGGATCGGGCCGGTCCTTCGCCAGGCTCCCCTTCCCGGGGGCGTTGCGCCCCGGTCTCGGCGGTGCCGGGATCGGCTGGGATGGAGGAGGGAATTGCGCCAAACGTCCTAACCGCCAGGTCGGGGGACCGTCCTTTGGCCTGGTCTGCTGCAGGGCCCGGCGTGCTCCCGGGATGCGGCTCGTTCCCACCTTGGCCAACCTGGCTCACCTGGAGAGACCCAGCTTCTGAAGGCAGCACCTTCCCCTGCTTCTCCCCATCCCAGCAGTGCTGTGGGCTCTTTTAAAAAGGGGAATGGATTAAGAGCAAAGGAAATGTGTGTTTGAGTGGAAAAACGCGTGGGGGTCCCAACGTAAAGGCGCCAGGCGCAGAATTAAGCAGTGAGGTCCTTGGCCAGCCCAGCCCAATGGCTCCTAAGGATGGACCTGCTCCGGAGGAGGAGGAAAGGGATGGAAGCAAAGCACCTCTGAGGAAGGACTCTGGCAATGTGACATCTTTCTTCCCCTCTCGCACCCACTCCACTAGCCTCCATCCTGCGATCTGCTCGCTGAACGGCTACCAAGAGTTGTGGGAGACGGGGATTTTTGGAGATGCAGCACCCTCCCCCTGCCCCTTGGCTGCCTCTGGCCAGGACCTCCATTTCTGGGGGACCCACCCCCTCCCAGCCTGCAGAGCCCTCACTGCCATTGGTTTGCTTTATTGCAAGTTGCACCAAGTAACATGGGCCGCGTCGTTTAAGCTCAGGACCCTCCTTGGCCCGTTGGCTGCAGTTTCGCAGCACTGCACCCCTTCCCATGGAGGGGAACCAGCCAGCTCTGCCTGGCCCCAGCGCCTCCAATGCAGGAAGGCAACTCATGGAGATGGTGCGGCCAGAAACATCGTATATGGCTGTGCTGGAGATGGCAAAGGGAGGTACATAGGCCCATGGGGCGATAGCAGCACCCGCTTCAACTTGCACAAGGGTTGCAGGGGGCTGCAACCCTGCAAAAAGGCCCTTCCTTTGAGCCCCTCTAACCACGAGCAGCAGGAGCAGCACGCCTCTGGAAGCGACTGGTTTGCTCCAGTAGCCTCTTTACAAGCACCGAGGGACAGCTGCTCAGGGACCGCTGGGTTTTTAAAAGGCCACTTATAAGCTTTAATACTGCGCTGGGGGAGAGGGTAAGGAGAAGGGGGGGGTCAGGGAGGGGTGGTTGCATTGACTGCTTAGGACTTAAAGCTGTAAACCTCTTCTTCCCTCGCTCATTGCTGGGACGTTTTTATTGGCGAGATGAAGGGAGACAGAGCACAGCTCCACAACTTGCTCTTCTTCTAGAGGTTAATGACCCAGTTAGCAGCTCTTGGCTGCATTTCCCGACATTTTGCAGACATCAAGACCCGTCTCCCTGCCAAGTACATTCTGTTCCCTGGAGCTCGGCCAATGCATCTCAGATTACTATGTAATGCGACAAAGAGGGAGAGCTGGAGGTGAGGGTGGGGGCTGGAGGGGAGATACAGGAGCTGTTGGGAAGTGGGCAGGGAAAGGGTGGGAGAAGGGGAAGCACCACTTCTAAATTTAACATCTCAGATGGAAATGAATGTCCCAAGGTGCTTATTTGCTGGATAAAAACGTGAATCCCAGGATAAATTGGAGTGATGCTTCTGGGAAACAGATGCAATCAGCAAATAATTCCCCCCTAGGGACCACACAGGCCTGAAGCTCCTGCTTGTGATGCCCTTGTGCCCAGGACAAATACTGCTAGGGAACTGGGGCTGCTTTCCTGAATGAGTCCAATATCCCAAGAGAAGTAGGGGCTTAGCCAGGAAAATGGGGAATGAGGGGAGAGAAGAGGAAGAAGTTCCTGCGTGGTCTTCTACTTATCTTTTTGCACCTGGGGCAAAAAATGCTGCTCAGACACACTGTGCTTGGCAAGCTTGTCTGCTTCAGATCCAGTCACTTGCACAGTACAGGGAGGAAAGTCAGACTGTAGGGAAGGCTCTGCTGGCAAAGGTTGAACATGCAGCTCGCAGAGTGGCCAAGGTACCAAACCTATTAGTAGGAGTTGTCTGCCATTGCTAGAGGCCAACACGACCATACACCCCACGCGTGCCTGCCAAGCCTTTGCCCAGTGAACACCCTGGTGTCCTCTTCTGAGCCATGCTGGGGTCTTCCCCTTCAGCTCTACTGAGATTCCTTGGCTACTACACGCACTGAGATCCCCTTGGCCCTTGCAAACTTCCCCTCCCAGGCATCCTGTGCCACATTTCTGATGAAAAAAAACACATTGTTTTCCAGGCGGTTCATCGAACCAGAGACCCTCATGTGTTGGCAGTGTGGAGAATGAAGTCTGAGGTCCTGACCTGAGAGGAACCTTTGCATCCCCTCCTCTCCCAGGCTGGCATCTCTGTTACAGCTTTCCCATCCTACCTAGGTGCAGTATCTCCTGCTAGTTCAGCTCTGGACCTTGCTCACAGTTGCTCTGGGAACCTTGCAGCTAGACCTGCAGCTCCATCATGCCCTGGGCTTCTTGCACTGCCCTGGTGATGTGCCACAAGCCTTTCTCCGCTTGGGGCACAGTCTCTGGCACATGGTTATGCCACTTCTCAGCCCCAACCCTTGCCAGGCCTGGGCTTTCCTTCCCTCCCACCCTCCTGCATCTGTGCCGGCTCCATTTGGTCCCAGCATGTTCATTACAGACATCCCAGCCTTGGGCTCCTCTGCCCAAGCCCCACACTGCTGTAGCAACTCACCCGGTCCCATTCCTCCTCTGCTGCTCTTCTCAGATATAGCCATGCTGCTGCATCATGGTCCCAATCCCAACCCATTCCATCTTCCATCCTGCTCCTGCCATATCTGCCTGTTCCCATGTTGCCTCTCCTGCTCCAGCCTGGCCCCTCCAGGGGACAGCCTGCTGTTGTAGGGCACCAAGGGTGGGGGGGTCTCCTCTCCTGCTGCCAGCACGCTCACGGCTGAGCCTGCTGGCACAGCCCGCTCGCAAGGAGACGTGCTGGGAAATGAGCCTTGTGAGCCACTTCTGACCAAGGTGTGCATGGACGGTGTCAGGAGCAGCGGATGAAGGTTGGACTCCACCGAGCAAAGCAGGAGGCCTGGGGAGAGCTCAGGGGAACGGGTTGCCTCACACGAGGTGTCAAAGCCTGCCCACAGAACCTGAGATACCCTGTGGTCAGGACCATGCTGTGGGCATGCCTAACACTGCTCCAAGCCCTGCTCTTTCCATGGCATGGCAGGAGCAATCAGGCAGGGTCTGTGCTCACAGCTTGGAGAAAGGGTTAGTCCCTGGCATTGCAGTGCAGCCAGGGCATGCATCAGGCAGAAGGTCTGTTCCCCTGTTCAAGGGTGGCTGGGTGGGAGCCAGGCTCCCTGGCAGCACTTCGGGGCTCTCACCCTGCTCCCACAGGCTCGACAGCCCCCTTTGCACCATCCCTCAGGATGCTGTCTCGTGAACTGGGAAGAGAAGAAACGTGAGAGGTCTGGCTCAACGGGACTGCTTATCTCCCCGGAGTGGAGCCCTCCCTCCTCTTCAGGAATTATTTCCTCAAAAGACAAGAAACAGCACAAAACTGCCTCTTGCTCAGCTCCATCTGCCACGCGGGGGCTGGGTGCCGGGAGGCCACGATTGCTCACTGCATTTGCCAGACATGGCTTTAGGGGGATTTTTCACCACCTGCAGCCCAAGAAAGAGATTAGTCGGGTTTACCTGTACCAGGAGATGCACAGGGAAGTCCTGAAAAGAGATGTGTGTTTCTGTGGAGAGGAACTTCATCAAGAACCACAGTAAATGCCAGCATCTAAAAATCTGGCACTTCATTACTTCACTGCTACGCATCTGTCCTCAAGGCCAGCCCCACAGAGAGAGTCATCAAGGGCCAAAGCATCCCCTAAAACACAAGCCTAGGCAAACCACAAACATGCAACCCTCCTGACTTCTAAGCCACATGTCAGCCTCCTCCAAAGGATGAGAAGGTCCGGACACAGTTCTGTGATGTAGGACAGCTGGGAGGAGGGCACAGGTTGCAGGAAGGGAGGAGCAGCTCCTGCCCGGCAGTACCCTTACAAGAGGAGCTGGGTGGAGGTGTACATGGAGTCTCAGTTTTCCGGCAAAGTCAGCCTTATCCTCTTTGTCTGGCTCACGTCGTTCCACAGCAGATGCCTTGCTATGGAGATGAACCCACGTCACAGCACAGTGCTAGATGCTGCACGAACCCAGCGTGAAATCGGAGTCCTGGCCCAATGCGCCTGCCATTTTGCTGCCCAGCAGAGCTGTTTGCAAGTGGAGCAACTTTCAGTCAGCAGGGAGGGCACAGATGACGATGGTGTGCAAATGGGGAAAAAAATTGCCAGAGGCATCTCAGCATCTAGTACAATGCTGAGAAGACTTAAGTTGGGACAATTACAATTTTAAGTATTGCAGCTATTACCAATGCCAGAAGAAGCATTTGCCCCCTTATTGGGCTAAATAATAGCAGGTAGGTGACTGCTAAGTTCATGCTACTTTTTCCCACCCTTCTGTTCCCCCACAGATCCGTGCTGGAATAGAAACCATGGCAGTGAACAAGCATCAAGGCCAACACGTATAAAGACAGAGAAATGTTTCAGCCCTGTTTATGGAGCAGGTCGAGCCAGGCGAGCACCAGCTGGGTCCTCCACATGACTTATCCTGAGTGGGGAAGCTCATCCCAGAAGCTAAGACTTTTTGTGGGTTTAGGAGGCTGGCGAAGGCTTCACTCCCATATCAACTGGCTCTTGAATTTACCAACACACAGAAACCATCAGACAGTTTTTGTGAAACAACTACAGCCAGTCCGGGCTCAATTTCTCACTGGATAATATCACCCCCAGATCCACCCACCAGACAAAGAGTAACCCAAGTCGAGTACAGTTGATTGGTCCCGTGTGGGCAGGGCAGGAAACAATAAGCTTAAAGTGCATCAAGGAAGGTTTAACTTTGGCACTATCTCTAAACATCTCAAGTAATAAGCACAGTTAAGCACTGAAAAGATTTCCTAGGGAGACAGTGGAGTCTGTATCCTGAAATGCTTTCAAGAACAGGACAAACATCTGCCTGGACTCGTTTGGGTCCAGCTGGTCTTGTGGCATGATATGGACCAGGTGACCTCTTGTTATGCCTCAGCCTTCCCCATCCCAGTTTTCAGGTGTGTTTGTTCAGCTTCCCTCGGTCTCGCGCTGTCCCCTCTCTGTGTGTTCACAGGATGTGTGGCACACTGCTGAACCTGATGCTGAGCAAGTTGGTCTGACTTGCGAAATCATATTTTCCTTTAAATTAGGATGAGTTTTGAGATATACATAAATGTATAGAATCCCAGAGAATATTTATTAGGCTTGAAATTAACATTGATTGATTTGATTTTTGCTGATTAGGTAATTATGAGAACTAAAGGGGTAATCACCTTTTCGACGAGGAAATGAAACAATCATCCAAGTTAGACAAGTCCTGAGTTTCTAATTCGAGCGGGGAGGGGGGGGGAGCTACAGGTGAAGATCAAAGAGCAGTATCTATGCCATGTTGTCTCTCACTCTCCAAGCAGACCTGGGCTGGGACTTTTCCTACCATGCTCATCTCAGTTTTATGCATCGATACAGTGCCCTGTGAGATCAAGCAAGGAGAGTCGAAAGGGTTAGCCCAGGGACTAAAGCAATGCAAGGACCAGTTCTTGGCTTAGTCTATGCCTAGAGGAGGAGGAAGAAGCCTTCCCTGCAGCTCTCCACTTCACCAGCAGTATGGCCAGATCTGTCAAGTCCCTGACAGCTGAAAATGAGGCTCACACGAGCAAGTCCTGCCTCGCTCCCCTCCCTGGAGGTGTCTCTTGCACATCTGCAGTCCATCAGGGCCTCTCTGCCCCAAGGTGACCCCACGTGCCAGACTTGTTTGCTGGATGTTTGGGATATCTCCAGGGCTCAACATCTCAGCGCTCCGGGATTTCTTCCCCAGCTAGCAACACGGGAAGAGGCCACCGGGTGCAAACTTCAGCCTGACACCCCATGTCTGGCAATTGCAACCCCTTGCTGGCTGGTGTACGGCTTGGACACCCATACCAGTGCCATGGATCCTTTCCCCCGTTCCCACCTGTATTATAATGGATGAAGGGAGGCTCTGGAGAGCCGGCTACCATCAGTCCCTTAAAACCAAAACAAACAAAGGACTTTTCTCAGCTGCAGTGGCATGAATGGAGCTTAGTCCCCCTGGCCCCTCCAGGATATGGCTGAGATATATCAGGGAAGAGCAGCTGTCAGCATGGATGTGCCTAAAATTAGCTCAAAGGGAAGGTTTCCTCCATTTATTTATTTATTTGCTCCTTAAAAGGCCCCTTCTTATTAGATGCAAATTCAGCACAAAAGCTTCAAGCCAGTACAAAGGCGCTGCTAATATTTTTCAATTACACTGAGAGGGAGGTCACAGCACTTGGTGTTTGAACTTCTGCTTAGTTCTAGATGTTCTTGGGATAGAGGCTGTAGCGATGGGGTGACTCTTTGGATGTTTGGCTGCAGGAATGTATTTGGAAGAGCTGTAGCAAGTGCAGCAGGTTCAGGTGGTGAGTTGGTGTGCTGGAGACCAGCATGTCATTTACTCGGTGTTACAGGTGCTCCAGGAAAGAATCATGGAAAATGGGTCTCTAACCTTAATTTATGTCCTTTCAGATATACACACATACCCCCACCCCTCCCCACCAAGAGGTTTCTTGTTATACATAATGGCATTACCTGCTTTCATCTGTTTGCCATCTTTTCCCTACCATCCATCTTTTCCACCCTCTGATAACTTCAGGACTCCCTAACCAATCTCACTCCCTCAAACTGGAGGGGAAGGAAGGGGGTGGAGAGGTCTTAAAGATACTAGATTCCAGCAAGTTTTTGTCAGAGAGAAATACCTCAGTAAGGCCTTTTGTAAGCAAAGGACTGGAGAGTGAATTCGCTCCTTCTTAGCAAAGAATCCATAGAATCTTGGCATAGATCCGTAGAAAAGCAGGCTCGATCGCTTCTGCTGCTCAGGGGACCAGCTGTTAATTATAGAGCTCAAAAAACTTCATCTGATCTCCTCCATTTGGCTCGTGCCACAGGGATTGAAATGGGAGTACCTATACAGACATTTAGAAGTACTGAAAAGTAAAAAGAAAAAACTTTATGGAAAAAAACAACCCCAAATTTCTTTTAATGTACCTATTCCATCCCACATATCTATCTCAGAAAAATACCATAATATTTCTTTGTACATACTCCCAGAATGGGCCTTACAGGACACCAGTGTCTGCCTTCGAATTCTTCCTGACATCTTGCTCTGCAATGACCCACAGCCCTTCAAGAGCTGGTTTCCTGAGGCTGCTGCCTTTGTGCTGACTTGCAGCTCTCCCAGCTGCCTTCTCTTGCTGCCTTTCATTTTCTACTCTGCTTATCATTTTTTTGAGGTGAGGAATTGTTGTCACCATTGCACTAAGGCACTAGGCAAGACTGGGGCAGGTGGCTCCTACTGCAATATGAAGAGCCGATTAATGAAGTGGGCAGTAAGTACCAATACCTGTTAATGTGGCTTCACAGCTGGAGATCACCGCTACACACAGTCGTGCTATAATATAATATAGTCTGGTCTAGCCTAATCAAGTGGTGCAGTAGTCTTTGTCTACTGAGTCTACAAGTATTTGGACCCAAGTTTTTAATTTGTACAAGCAAGGGAGGCCATAGACTATGACTATGTGCTATGGGAGCATAAATAATAGGTGAGCTGGAGTGCTGACTCCGATCAGACCCTTCCATCTAGAGCCAGTCTCTATATTCAAGGTCCAGGAGCAAAGTTTCCAGACTACAGCTTCAATTTTTTCTGATCCACCAAGTCAACTGGATGCACACACAAGCTGGACCCTGAGGACCTTATGGCCTTCTTTTAATGAGAAGGTGAGAACTATTTACACTCTGCATAAGCTTTTCCCTTGAGACAGCAATCCTGGGCAGGGCTAAAGGCCTGCTAGAGCTACCTGCCTACCGTATCTTTATCCTCTTCACCAGGAAAGTACATCAGAGAACAGAAAGTCAAGCAGTTCACAGTACAACTGGCTTAAAAAAAAAAATCCTGCCCCCCCCCCATATCGCTCTTCCGTCTGCTCTGATGGCTCTGAACAGCACTGCAAGTAGTGCTGATTGCAGAGCAGCAGCAGGAAGATGGGAGTCATTAAAGAGACCGAGCCAAAACCCTGTAATTAATTAGTTAGAAAAGCATCTTGGCGTTATTAGAGAGGCCTCAGCAGAGGAAGCGACACCTCCGTTCTAACAGACTCACCTTCCGCCAGAGCTGCTGCTGCGATGTTTGACATTGTGCTGGTATAAACAGAAATTAGAAGTTGGTGTGACAGGGAGAGGAGCCGCTGGCAGGCTCTGTCCTTGGCCAGCGCTGTGCTGTGTACCGGGAGGTTTCCATGCTCTGCTCGTGGGCAGAAATCAGATCCTGGAAATGGCTCAGGTAGGGATGATTGCTACTCAACCAGGAAGACCCTGATTTTTGCTGTGATTAAAAGCAAGCCCATTTTTCCCAGGGTGCCCAACAGAAAGCTGGTTATCCAGGTGTTTGTGATTATAAACCGCTGAGCATATACAAAATTGTCACCCAAGGCACCAGGAACTGGTGTCTCTTGGGATCTATATACATGCAGGATGCTGCTGTCCCTGGCAAACATGCATAGGCTGGCTGCATGGAGAACTGGGCCATGCTCAGAGCTGCATATTCATGGCATGCAAATGTTAAGCTACTTGCAAACTCCCACAGCTGTCATCAGCAAACACTACCATGGCCATGAGCCCCAGAGATGGAATAATATCCTATGGGGAGCAGCAGGACACTGCAAGATCTGTGTGTTGCTGAATATAAGAGCATCAAAAGGAAGATGGAAACACAAGACTAACATAGCCAGGATTGCTTTAAGGAGTCTTAATTTCCTTTGGGAAAGGAGGCCAGGCAATGTGGCTAGTACATGGGGCGAGGAGGCAGGAGGCCTGGCTCTCCCACTGACCTGCCGTCATACCTTTGGCAACTCTCTTTTTTCCCATGTGCTAATTTTGCCCTTTCCCCACTTGGTACTGTCAGCCTTTAGGAATTCATAAGTCTTGAGTTGGGCCTCCAAACACCATGATTTTGGCTTAAAAATCAAGAGCTATAAGCATATACATATGAATTATGGGCCTTTTTGAAAGGCATTGTGGTTTCTGACTCTTTAGGGATCATATTTCCAACTGAGCGGGTCAGATTTTTTTATTATGATTATTATTATTTTAAATGAAAGCCAGGAATTTCACATAAACACAGGGCTCTGGCAGCTTGAGCTGGCAGCGCTGCCCGCTCTTCATGTCTCCTGCCTACTTAGGCTGGGAGCGTCTGAGGCATGGGCTGTCACTGGCCATGTCTGCACAGCATCAAGCAAAACCTGCCCAATCTCAGTTGGCTTCCTGCACTTCCCCAGGACAACTGACAACAAACAGCCATTCCCCCAGCTGTTTCCAGTGAGGATGGTAGGTGGGATAACTCCCCTGAGTTTGACCTGCATTAGAGCACAGGTGACCAATGGACTGCAAGTGACCCAAGAATAGGCTCCTGGGGGAGATTTTTGGTGCATCCTATTTTGGCCCTGCTGTTGTAGCCTTGCCAAGGTGTTTCAAGTGCTCTTCAAGGTAGCAGAGAGATTAAAAACTGAGACCGTGTCAGTGCATGCATTTGCTGTTCTGTCTGCTGAGTTTCAGTCCGGGTCTGGGTCATCCTCTGGGCAGAGGTCTGAGTGGAAGGTTGTGCTTTGTTGAACTGCCTTGCTCATCCCATGATGTTGAACAACTCAAATCCCCCGCGTTTTACCTTGCAGATGTGTGGACGTACGATGGGATGCTCCCTGTCTGAGCGGCTGTCACCAGCTCTGCAATGACAAGAAGCATGTCTTTGGCTCTCAGCTCTGAAGCTCATCTCTTTACGTTCTGAATTGAAGATGTTCTCTGAATAAATGAACAGAGATCTTCAAATGAACAACACATTCTTCCTCAGGTCAACTTTGCAGAGAAAGCAAATATTTCAAGAGAGTATGGTTACTGCTCATAGCTCTTTGGAGCCAGCCTGCTAACTCCTCTGCGGTGGCTGTAAATCTGATGGTGGTTCAGTTTAAGGACCTCACAGATGCTGTTTCAGACTGATATAGTGTACCATAAATGGGATTGAAAGCTCCCACCTATAGCAGACAAAGCCTTTCTGGTTCATTCAAACGCTGAGGAAACCAACTATTGTATATATGCGCAGTTGGGATTCATCCAAAAGTGAGTGATAGCCGAAAGAATTTACACGTTCCTTGGCAGGGGAACGTGTTGATTTCAGAAGGCAGCAAAGGTAACACAAGGATACAGGGAGACTCCCTTGCCTGGCATTTAGTATTTGAATCTCGTCCTTCGACTCACCTCAGATGCCCTGTGAAAGGGAAGAGTCCCAGAAGGACGGAAGACCCCCCACCATATATGAGATATTCCTGGTTTAAAGGCAACAAGGCCTTTGGTCTCCATGGGATGGCAAGCAAATAGAAGCTGCTCCCACAGCCTCAGGCTGAATTTTAGGGGGTGTCTGTCTAGTTAAAGAGATATATCAATATATGTAACATCACAGTCCATAATGCATTTCTATAAAGCACTGTGGAGAACCAAGTGACTCCAAAAAGGTTTGGGGGTGTAATTCATCAGCTCTCAGTACAAGTAACAGCTACCAAACGCACCATATAATGATAAAGGTTAAAAGCAAACAAGTAAACCCAAATG
Source organism: Aquila chrysaetos chrysaetos (assembly GCF_900496995.4). Lineage (NCBI taxonomy): Eukaryota > Metazoa > Chordata > Aves > Accipitriformes > Accipitridae > Aquila > Aquila chrysaetos. The sequence goes on along the minus strand of NC_044013.1, from coordinate 13,231,291 downwards.
CATGCTATGGTGGGGGGAGCCTGCCTTCAAAGTGTGAAACCGTCTCTAATTAACGGGGGTCGGGGAAAGGTTCTCGGGGGCAGACCGCCACACGGCGGGGCGTCCTGGGAAGCGGTGCTTCTGGCATCAGTCCCACGTGGGCCACAGAATGAGAGGGATCCTTGGTCTGATCCTGCCTGGCAGTTTCTGTGCAAAACGGGGCCAGTTTGCTCGGAAGCTTCCCACCCCCAAGGAGGGAAGAGGTGGGCCGCGAGTTTAACAAACATTTTGGTATTTGGAAGTCATTCCCAGCTCTCGTTTAACACACAGACTGCATTTCCCATTGCTAACTGGCAGCAAAGAGCTCATCAACATTTAAATAAGAGGCTTGTTAATGCCAGCGTGAGGCAGGTTTGCATGCCAAGGCTGGCTAAGGTTTCGTGCCAAGGATTTTCTAAGAGAGAATTTCTCTAGGAAACTCCTTCAAAAGGAAGAATTCACTTCTGGTTAAAGAGAACGAGGGCTTAATTTGAAGAGGTGCTGAGCTGGTTAAGTCAAATGGATGGTGCAAGAGCTGAAAGCCTGTGAAAATCAGACTCCAGCTTTTAAATCAATTAGCTGAAGAATGGCATGTGGTGGTTTGCAACCGATTATGCTTTCTGCAATGCAATAACTGAAGGAAAAAAAAGGCTACGCATAACCTTTTCCATCAGTGCCACTGACTTGCCCATCAATGCTAAATATACTAAGGTGAGGCTTTAAATGCACCTGTTGCCCAAGCGTGGGAATATTATTTTCTACAAATGGTCAAATGCATAGTACAGGTTAGTACAGGGAGGATCTGCAATATTTGACTCTGTTTCTAGATCTTAAGTGAGTCCTATAAATTACAAAGAATTTTTACTCTGTGACTTTGTTTTGAGCCTTCCCTATGGAGACTGAGCCCTCATTTCAGAGCCAGTGGAGAGGAAGGGTGCTGGTTTTGGCAAAGCTAGAGTCCTATACTATACGTCTCTATAGCATGGTTTATTGCCTTTCCTTGTTCTGTCATAGAACAGGAGTAATGTCCATGGTGTCGGAATATGCGCATGGTAATTGGCTTTTGCTGTAATTAAATGCCTCAGTGCCAGCGTTTAATCAGCCGCCAAAGCCGTTTATTGCTTCATATACTGCTGCACCATGAGCATTACCCCTTAATTAGTTGCTGAAATAGTGATGATTTAGCAGCGTCTTTATATTTATACTTTAAGACAGCAGATTCAGTCCAACATCAACAATATTGTAAGATAAAAAAGCAGCTCATTCTGCCATGCACCGATTTGGGCTTATTAATTTTTCCTTACCTTGTGGAAAACAGTGTCATGTACATCTCCTGGTGACACCGCACTGAAGGTGCAGTTAGCACTTCAAAAGCAGTTGCTATGTCTGTGCTCCGCTCCAGGACTGACCTTGTGTATTTTAAGTGGATTCAGTATCAATAAAACATTTTCCCCAGAAACTCTCAGTAGCAAAAGAGGTGTAGGCTTCCCCCGCTTTGACTCACCGTTACCAAAAGTGCCTGGATCTGCTCGAGCAGACCAGAGGCAGAGAACTCCCAGCCTTCCTCCCAAAATCTCCCTGGGGAAGGGAGCTCCTCTGTGTCACCTGAGGAGTGGCACTGTCTTGTATGACCCTGGCAGGTTGTGACAGGTGACACTACAGCAGCAGTTTTCCTGACAGCCCCATCCAAACTGCTCTTCCCTCCTTTCCCTGCCTGCTTGTTTTTGCAGCAGAGGTGGTGCTGTGTTACGCAGCCAGCCACTTGCCATTTTGTGGGGAATAGGGCAGTGAAAGAGCATACTCACTGTGTCCATTTATCACCTCCGATTTCAGTTGTCTGAAAGTGAGAGGTCTGGTCTATGCTGGTCTTTCAGAGCCCCTTGACAGTTAATGGACTGAGAGTTATCTCCAGAAAACAGTTTGTCCTGCCATGAAGAAGGTGTCTAAGAGATGTTGAAGGAATGGCCCTTTGGAGGTGTCCATCTATCACAGAGGGAGCCCTGCAGTTTGCTTGCATTGGACTCTTCTCTCCCAAACTATTAGAGATGGAAGAGATGAACCCTGCCCAGAACACCAATACTGCCTGCTAAGACTGGCACTGTGGACAGATTCCCCAGCTTTCCAAGTTTGTTCCCAGCTTTGAAAACCCCCAAGGAAGCTTAGAAGGCCCCCGAGGTCTTCTCAAAATTGACTAGAAAGCGAAAGTCATCCTTGCTTAGTAACACAACTCCATTTGTTACACAGAGAAAGTCATACAGCAAATTAGCCAGATATCTTCAAGACAAAGATACAAGACCCATCTTTGTTTAAACCAGGTGGTTAAATCTACCATAGCCACAGTTGGAGACAGCCATCGCATCGGAAGAATGCAGCTATACAACTGCTTCTTCATTTGACCAGGAATGTCACCAACAGAGCAACCTGTGGGGCTGCCAGAGAGTCTACATTGCCTCCACCCCACCCTAAACCCCTGCTATGGCTAGCCTTGGCACCTGGGTTTTAGATACACTTCACTCCCAAAGCTATCATTGTCTTCAAAGGATTCTCGTTGCCTTTGACTGCAAGAAAAGCAGCGCCAAACTATCGAATGAATAGCTCCCCCACCCTTGGCCCTCGCCTCTGGCCCCCGGCCTGATAATGCATTTTGATTTGTGTGTGGACAACATATCCCTGGAACTTTTCCATCGTTACAAGGTTAGGAAAAAACACCTTGTGCTATAAAGGAAGTAATAATATCGAGTTTGGAAAACTATATAGCAGTTTGAAGGGACTTGAAAGCCTACACCATCACACTCCCTTTACTGCCAAGACAAAGCCTGTTAGACTCCCATGTCCTGTAGGAACAAGCTGAAGAGTTCATCCTTTCCTGAGGGAGAACACAGGCCCTTCCTAAAGTCCCCTGGGGAAGGGGAGGAGGAGCTGGGAGCGAAGCTGCTGCTTGTACCTCCTTCCATGGCTAACAAGCATTCCCTGACAACACATAACCTACTAAAGAAGTCCTTCGTGTTCAGTGGAGGTGGGAAAGAAAGTATGAGATTTAATTTGCAGCCAAGAATATTTAGTCTGGACGGTAGGAAAGACTGTCCAAGGGTGAAGGCAATGCCGCTATGGAATGGGCTGCCAAGGGAGGTTGTGGGATCTCCATCTGTGGATGTCTTCAAGGGGATGCTAGATAAAATTTTGTTGGGAGTGACAAACAGGGAATGGGTTTAGCTCTATTGTGTGCCTTGGGATCTTTCCACAACTCCGTGAAAAAACTGTTTTAAGAAAACTACTTTTGCTGATATTAATGGAGGATGTTAATTCATCTCATTTAATCCTTAAAGACACAAACCAAACCTGTCTCAGACGCTCACCTAAAGAAAAGATGACAGATCTTCACCGACTAGAGGGCCACCTTGGACAACAAAGCTGTCTTCCATGCTGCTAAAGTTCATTGAGATGAATCCCACCTTGAAGACAGCCTGTGCTGTCTGCACAGGAGATTTCTGAGAGCAAAGGGCTTTTATAAAAAGGTCCAAGGATAGAGAGGGTAGAAAAACAGAGGCTATTAGCAGGGTGCAGATATTTAGCGGCTAAGAAACAGTCATTGGAAAAGCTTACCAGGATACACTGGATTCCCCGTCACTTGAAGCATTTCAGTCAGGGAAAGCGTTTGGTGAGGGTTTGGTGCTGTGCCAGGTTCTCTGACTGGAGAGGTGAAGGTCAGGCTGTGTGGTGATCACTGGTATTTTTGAAGCCGATTGGACTGGACCGGGAACAATCCAGATTATTTACTGGACAGGGAACAAAACTTCCTAGAAGAGATAGGCTTTGCAAACCACACTTCCTTCTACTCTCCCCGTAATAGTTTGAATAATGTTCCTCCATTCATCTGCAAACCAAGGTGTTTGGATCTGCTGTTACCCCATTGGAACGCAAATTTGAGAATACTCAAAATACTGAGACAACCTCAGCATATAACCCACCTCTGTGATAACCTCACAGTTTAGGGATGGAGCGCTCTCCTGCAAAGGTGCACGTATTTAAGACAGCACAAAATTCATCAAGAGACGGCCAGTACAAACACGGGGTAGCCTCTCTTGTGACATATTTCTAGCATCATTGCTTCACCCAACAGTGAAAGAGGCTCTTGAATTAAGTATGTTGAGGAGCCACACAGTGAAATTTTGAACCCGAAAGAGAGAGAGATGGAGGATATGAAGCATAATTGCAGGTGGAGGTTGGGAGAAAGTAAATACCATTTGACTTGAAAAATAATTTCACACGCTAGCAAACAAAAATGAAATTTATAAGGAGTTTATTGGATTGGTAAAATGTAATAAAAAAGCATTTGTGATACTTCTTCTGCAAAGAAAAAAGGCATCTGGCGATTTTGCATATTTATTTTCCCTTACAAAACATTAGAAAAGCATAACTGATAACAAGGATAACAACTGAAAGAGCAGAGCAAAGAGGAAAATACATCTCAATATAATTGGATAATGCGTAATAAAAATACAGAAAACACATGCTTAAAACAGCTTTCATTCTCTTACTGTAAAAAAGTCATTTTACGTGTTGAATAAAAAATATATGCCGGTTGCTCTGAAAATAGCAGTTTAGAAGAGGTAACTAGCTGAGAACAAAATATATATATCTATATATATTTATAAATATAGAAAACGTGTATATGCTGCATCTGTCCTCAGAACAAACTGGAATAAATGGTTTTCAATTCATGCACACAAGTTACCAGAGAAAAAACTTCATATATTACCTAGTGGACCAATCCTGTAAGGTGCTGATTGCGTTTCCTGAGTGCCCTCAAAGCCCTATGGATGTAGTCAACGAAGGAGACAAGTGGCCTGATGGGTTCGGTGGCAAGGGAGGCTACTCAGCAGCTCACAGGAGGTGCACTCAGCAACTCACAGGATTTGGGAAAACTCCAATGGCAGCAGGATTGGGCCCCTCACAGACTTGGGTAGTGCTTGTGCTCAGCAAGGGGTAAAACTGGTACCCCCGAGCTACGACAGATAGGAGACCAGTCCTAATATAGCTCAAGTAATGTTACTTCATTAGGATCTGAGGGCATGGAGTGTGCAGCAGAAGGCATCCCTCATATAGGGAATGCCTCCTTGTGCCCCTTTCTTGCCCAGATACCTAGGCTAGTGATTCACATTTAAAAGGAAGATGCTTCCCATACCACTGAGAGCCTCTGTCTGCTGGCGCAGGACAAGGAGAAGCGTGGTCAGTCACGCTCCCCTCCCAACTGCAACAAAGGCAACAATGCAAAACCTTCTCTATCTCAAGGGCTAAACCAACAGCTACTATAAAGCTGAAATACCACCTCAAACCTAGCCTAGTCATCCACTATGAATTACTGCACATCCAATAAACATCATCACTGGTGAACCCTAGAGCAGACAGGTCTACAGTTGGCAGGGATAGGCCAAAGCATAGCAGCTACATAGGACAAACGTTCCTGGGGGCACTTCCTCCTTGCAGTTTGAAAGATCTAAGCCCATCTCCCAGCCCTTGGTGGGTTTGCCATGGGGCATTTAGCCAAGAGGAATCCTTCTGGAATGACCCATGTGTGGTTCAGACCCCCTTGTATCAGCCCACAGGTAAGGCCAGTGTGAGAGATTACGCTCTGAAACACAACAAAACCTCTGCTGTTTGTTCTGAGCTGGAAAGTGCCGTTACCAAAACTGCAGAATTAGTACTCCTGGTCTCTCATTTGACTAACTGGAGGGAAGGCACTGGGGGCTGCCCTCCAGTCTCTCTGACAGTCCAAAACACAAGCTGTGGTATGGGAAACTATAGGACCCTTAAGGGAAGTTGAAGTCTCACCAAGGCAGATCCTGTCTAGCATGATCATGAGAAAGTCCAAGCGTTAACTTTGCTGTCCCCATACCTCTGCCAATACTCAGTCCTCACTCTCCAGAGGGAGGTCACAGTGGTGAACTACTGAGCATCAAAATATCAAACCCTTCCCTTTGCTGCTTTTCCAATAAACCTTGCATTTCCTCTCTGACCACAGCAGGGAGAAGTTTCCTAAAACATGATTTGGGGGATTGAAAGTGAGAGCACATCAGCCTTTTTAATACAGTAGCACCAATCAAACACCCAGCCTTTGGTTCACGTTCAAATTTTCTCTTCTAATGTTATATAAAAAATGAATAATGGAGAGCTTGTAAGAGACAATATTAAGCGAATAAAATCTCCAGATATGAACGACTCTGGAGTTCTGATAAGATAAGAGACGTTTGAGGAGATATACTCAAGTACCTCTGCTACTGAATAGTTGCCTACCAGACAATGAGGTGTGTTAAGTAATGTGACAAGCAGTGCTGATGGGATAAGCCATTGCTTTGCTTATCCCAACGGAGAACAGATGCTCAAAATTAACCTCTTACTTCTCTTCTACATCATTCTCATAGTTCCCATCCCTGCTCGGCACTAGGGCTATTTCTCTGCTGCCCATAAAGGAGCACTGCAGGTCTCTGAAAAGGCATATAGTGAAGAAAGTGGAATAAGCTTTTTGTAAAAGCGGCTCTGTTAATAGCCTACTCTTCACCTTGCTGGTTGTTCTGCTTAGATGCTTGTCAGGTGCTTAGGCATTAGGCACATTAGAAATACTACTTTTTAGGTGGATAAAGCAAAGAACTAGATCAGGCTGAGGGGACAAGGCAGAAAATGTCCATTTGCCAAACCAAAATGGGTTTCCAACCCATACAGAGCTGTCAGTAAAGCACTGGCAGATGTAAAAAAGTGCCCCAGTTCTGCGTTTTCAATGGGTACCGTCTCAACATAGTTGAAACGCAAACTACAACCTCCGGCTGTGCATTTCAGTGCAAACTGCTCTTATCTCATACAGCCCTGAATGAAACATTAGCACAAAGGCAGCCTAATTGGAACAGGATCTTCTCCCTCCCTGCAAATCCTAATCATTGCACACAATCCCATAGCTAACGGCAGAGAGAAAACACCTGCTTCTGGCAAAAATACTTGCACTAGGAAGGCAGGATCAAGCCCTAGGCTGGACATGGACTCACCACGGGGAGCAGCTCTGACTATGGAGAGGATGAGGTGGACCTTGCTTCATTAGTAGGTCTTCCTCACTCCCATGCTGCAGCAGCATGGCAAGCTGGAGCTGGAGCAAATGTTTGCAGAGCAGGTGCTAGGCTTGGGCTCTAGCTTAGGGAACACTTCAGAGGGTGGCATTTTTCTCCTTGGCCACCACCAAGGAAGACAATAAAAGCAACAAGAAACTACCCTGAATGGCCATCTCCCTTTCATTCTGAAATCTGAGTGCTTTCCCAAATGAAGGCATTTGTCCTATCTAGAATTCATATTTGGAAAACCTCCCTATATCAGAACTGGAAAATATTCTGATTGCATTTTCTGGTCCTAAACTCTAGGTGAGCTTTCCTGGACAGAGCTCCTAACTTTGTTTTAATTCGGTGCCCAAACCAAAATGGCTCCATACCATATAGGGACCAGAGCAAGACTAGGACACCACAAATGACAAGTAAAGAAAAATGACACCATGAAAAAGGACATGTTCCTATCAGAAATGCTGAATAAGCAAAGCTTCTATGGAGCAAAATTAGCATGAGATGTAGGAACAGCCATTAAAAAAAAAAAAAAAATCAGAGCAATTATGCCCTTTATTCTTTGCCACATTTATTATTTTCACCTCTCTCTTCTTACAGATGAAATGGGGCAGGCCAGTTCTTTTTCCTATTCAAGTCGGCTTTGCTCTCCGGGCCGTCACGCTGCTGGCACAGACCTGCGGAGACAGGACTTCCCGCACTTCAGGGGAATGCTGAATTGGGGCTATTTTTCAAACATCAAACTATTCCTGTTCACCATACACTCTGCTTCCAAAAATAAAACAAGCATCCGAGTCTTTAAACAAGCGGATGGACCCTTTAAAAGTTTCATAACAATGTTTTAAACCTGGGGTAGGAGGGATGGGAACAGGAATACATTTTCCTACTTATGGGAAATAATGAAACCAAAGTTTCTGGATATGAAATGCTGGGTAATAACAAATCAGAGGTCTGTTGCTGAGCCCGTTCTGCCAGCCCGCCCCTGTGAGAAAAAGACAGCAAGAAAGGGTTTTTTTTTGTACTGATGAACTTAAAATGAAAGGAGGGGCAACACACGGGAAGGAAGAGGGTAGACAGGTACACGGCATGGAAATGACTTGCCTGGAGCAACCACACAAGTAGGCAGAAAAATGGCAAATATAACCTGCCTCCTTATTCCCTTAGCCCTGTTTCCAAACCTAGTTTGGGAATGAACTGGGGGAAGGGGAGGAGAGCGCAGCAATTTGAACACAGCAGATGCTCCAGTTTAAACCGTATCTTCCCAAAGAGGAACCGAGGGTGGGGGCAGGAGAGATGGCTATTATTAATGTCCTTCCGTATATAGCAAAGCAGACATCCTGCATAATGGCAACACAATACATCAATAATAGCCCAAGAATAGCTTCCTACCGGTTTTTTTTCCCTTGACAGTTAGAAACATAAAGAGAAAAATCAAGCTGCTGAGATAAATAGCTGAGTCTCCACCCCCACCTCAAATTGCCTTGGCATATTTTAAGAGATAAATGGTTCTATGAGAAATTTAAATAGCTTTCTCTTTTCTTTTTTGGCAGCTGCAGGAACTGGGTCAGGTGTAGAAATTATTAATTTCGAAGCCTGAAAAACCCATGTTCGAAACTAAGTTTTTTTTCCTTTAAAGAATCAACTTTCTTAGAAGTAGAGTTAGAAAAAATTAAAAAATAATTGAGCTTTTTTTTTTTTTAACAGAAGTCAGACCAAAAATAATTAAGTATCAGTGCAAGCTGCAGAAAAGGGACAATTTGCATAACAGTTTAATGGACATTAAAAGTATCCATAGTGGGTTGTTAATATTTTTTTGCATAGAGTATAGTATTCGCACAATGGCTTTCATTCCTCTTGATTAAACATAGCACTGGGAGTATGCCTTAAAGAAAAAGACTGGGGGGCACCATTCTGTAGTTTTACCCTACTAGTGCACGTTTCCAAAGAGACAAGAGATTACTGCCAGAGCGACCAGCACCAAACACTTTCACAAGGAGCCCATTTACTTATTGCCAGGTCTCAGGATTGAAACCCCAGCGAGCCAATCTGCTTGAGGCTGTGCTCACTGGTGCTCAGAGCTGGTGAACCTGGTACTGAGGCACGTGTAAATCACTGCCTTCCCCCTTCCACTCAAGTTACTCTTGCTTTACACATCGATACCAGGATTTCTAGCACGGCTTCTCTGCAAGATGCCAAAAGACATCTCCCTCCTCATTGCCATACGTGGAAGGATCTCTTTGCAACCATAAACCCCTAAATCTTACAGAAAAGAAAGGTCAAATCCTGTAGAAACTGCTCTGAGCAAAGAAATGCTGATATATAAACTCCCTCACAGGATAGTACACTAGTTAAGACCTGTAAAAGGTTCAAATTTCCAGTCCTACAAAGATTCCAAGATCTTGAAAGATACCCAATTGGCATGCAGCCTGCTCCCTCTGCTGCATGGCTGGTAAACCCCCTCCTGTTCCCTGTGCTCTGTTCCGTGTCCCAAATCAGGCAGATACCTGAGAAGGACTCTCTCGTTTAGACTTGCTGCACCTTGACAGGGCTCACGGCTTGTGCTCTACTTCCCTTAGTGACCAATCAAAAATTTAAAAGCTGACAAAGACACAGATGTAAATAGAACTGTGGTGCCTAGAAAGTCAGAGCACAGATAGGATCAGAAGACAGACTGTAATTACAGGCCCTGCTACTTATTACATAGGCCAGTTGTGCTACATGAGCCTTCGGTGGAAACTTCCTGTGCAATTAATAAAGGAGAAACAGAATACTTTTGCAATCACTTTTCTAGCTTTCACTGTGGGGGTCCAATCCTGCCATCCTGGATTAGCTCTAATCATGGACAATCTTTCTCTGCGTAAACTGAAGGCATCTGTTCTGTGAGACTAAAAAAAAAAAAAGAAAAAAGGAATAAAAAAAAAAGGACAAAACCCTCATTGCAAACCTACACCATGCAATCAAGAAGGAAAGGAAATCGATCCTGAAAACCCCCACCCAGATCGTAATCTGACAATGTTTTCAAGGCATCTGGCAAAAAGGAAGAAGAAAGAAGAATGCTATGAAATATTTAAAATCCTACTTCTGCCAGGAATACGTGAGAGGGGAAAGGTGAGGTTGAAAGGGCTGCGCTATCTGTGAGCCAAAACCTGAAAGCACCACCTTTTGCATAGGAGCAGGAGATGCCCTTGGACCAAGCCAGAGCTGTCCAAGCCAGAGCTGTCCTGAGAACAAGTACCAGGCACTGATTCAACAGGGACTGGCGTGACAAAGTCAAGGCTGCATGTAAGCAGGACAAAAGAAGCTGTCCTGTGCACCATGGCAGGCACCATGGGATGTCAAGGGTAAGGCAAACGAGAGAGTTAATAATACAGTAAAATAGCTGCGTGTTTGCATCCCATAACTGATCCTCCTCATCTAAAGCTTCAATCGGATTTTCAACAGCATGGGAAATAGGGCATCCCCAAGGGAGGATTTCTCCTAAAAGCACTTCTCTTGCTGCTGAGACTCTTACCAAAGAGGGACATCCAAGGAAGGGGAAACTGCCCTGTGAGATCTGAGATGCACTGAATGGCACTTTGCTTTGCTCCTGCACCCAGGATCTTGCCCTCTCCATTCTCAAATCCCCAATGGTGTGGAGCACCTTTGCAGAAAGATCTCAGTCAGGCCTGACCACTGGACTAATCCCAACCTGCAACAGGAAAAGCAGGCGCAGAAAGAGGCTGGATGTGCCCAGCTGTCATAAGGAGGGGAGCAATCAAGCAGACACTCAGGAGTTACAATGCTCAGCTGCATCTTTGCCTTGGTCACATCCACCTGCCTGCTGTACAGTTGCAGTAGAAACCATAAAAGACTTCAGGACAAGCACTGGGCATACAAATGGGATCAAAATGGTCCTGAAGCGCGGAAACAAAAGACACTTTGGAACAAAACTGGCACTGACACAATCCCCACAACGCTTGCATAAGATAGAAAGAAAGAATCCCTAGAATGTATTTATCAAAAGCCATTTTATGCAGATTTTTCCTTCTGAATATTTAAAACATGGTGAATATTAAGCTTCAGAGATTCTTAATACGTTCCAAAGCCCCACGGACCTTTGAAATGCTAGCTCATCAATATGCAACATCTAATCTTGTCAAAAAAAAAAAGGGGGGGGAAAAGAAAAGCTATTCATCCTCTGCACATAGAGGTTACAGCGAGAATCCCAAGGAAAAAAAAAAAAAAAACCTTCCAGCATCTTATGCAATAGGTTAAATTTACTCTGGTTGGGAAAGTTTCACTTTCTGCAAGAGAGAAAGTGCCTGTACGTGCATTGCTGCTGGAATCTTCTTCTGAAGTGTGAGGCTGAAACTGTGTAGCTGGATTACAGTAAGTAGTTTATTAAAAAAACCAAAGCTTGTGGCTTTGCATCCTGTTCCAGTCCAATGTAGTCTCAGGATCCCCTCTCCAAAGGCCAGCAGACAGTGCGCCACCTAAAAATCCATTCTAGTCCAAAATGCTGTGGTTGAAATGGCTTTGCTTGTTTATAAAGTTTAGTGTTTCATATCGCTTGCATCTGACCTTCAGCAGAAAGAAAAGCTCAGTTAAATTGTGCAAATATGTACCAAATGGGAGCAAGGGAAAGCAGCCAAAAATGCTGCATGAGCTTTTGCAGGGCTGCAGCCTTTCAGGAGCACCAGTGAGATGAACTGGATGAGAGGCCAAATTGATTTAGGCTCCAGGCAGGAGCTTAAAACACCATGACATCCAAATTCACAAAGAAAATGTTCTGTTACTGCAACCCCAAATTTCCTGCACATGAAAACACTGTTTTCTTTCATCTTTAGGAGATGCTCGTTCTGTAAACCGACATTTAAAAATGAACAAACAAACAGGAGTCAGCTGACAAAGGATTCTTGCTGGTGAATGGAAGTAGGTCACTCTGAGTATTTTGCCTTTACAGTCTGGCTTAATATTAGTGTTGTACACAAAACAGTAACAAAACTGCACTGGAGACAGGGAAAGACTCTAATTTTGTCTCTTCTATGAAAATTAGCATTAACATTCGGCATCGATGTGCAATGCCTCCGAAGCACCCGATATCTGGTTAATTAAAAAAAAAGAAACCACAAAGCAAACCACACACTAAATTAAACAACAACAAAAAACCCTTACTGGTCAGCCTACATTTAAAGACATCTAAGTATGAGTAATCAGGCAGAGAGGAATTTTCCTGAAGGAACATAAAAGAAAATGAAAGTTCCACATACAAGACCAAATAAAATCTTCTGTCTCTCATGAATGCAAATTCTGGCTGCCCTTTTACACAAACATATTAAAGGAATAAAACTGGAGGAAAAAATAAAAGAGGAAAAAACTAATAAATTTGGTTTTGGAGAAAAAAATATTTAAAAACAAACAAACTATCCTTCAAACAAATTTCTTCATGATAAATCCCTGCAATCATGTGGTTCTAAATTATATGGTTAAATATGACTGAAAAAGTAAGGCACAATTTCATAATCATTTTAAAAGCAATAATTATAATCATTTTCTTTGATATCCATGTGGCAGGCCACTGATACTATGGATGCTCAAAACTATTGGATTAAAGATCTGGAAAAGTTTTTCCAACTACTAGCTAAGACTCACAATACCTCTGTGAAGTAAGTAACATACCATCTTCACTGCAAAGATGAGTACACGTTGAGCAAATGGAAAAAGCGAGTAAGAGAGCTGCTTGCAGACAAAGGGAGGCAGAGGCAAAAAAGTAGAGACGCTCCAAGTGTCATGGTCTTGGTGAGGGACTCTGCCCCTGGAAATGTAAAGGTTATGCCACCACCTGAGCCTTCTGTTTCCTTCCTCATTTTCTAGAAGATCTAGGTATGATGAGAAATGTGGACAAACAGCAAAATAAAAAAAAAAAGTTTGAACTGAATGCTCTTGATACCAGTGATCAACCCCATTGCCTCCACATGTAACATGAAGCCAAAGAGACCAGGAACACGTAGCCAAGAATAAAGCCCAGTGGGGTATAAATAGCAGTGCGCAATATTGCAGCCTGTATTTCTACTTAGTTGTAGCCCCACAGCCACCTTACGTGTGCGTGTGAGTGCATATGCCAGAGCGGTTTGCAAGTGTTTGAGCTTAGTTTTTTCAGATCACAGCGGAGAATTTCCAGGCTGAAATGAACGCTGTTCCACAATGTCCACCAGGAAATCTACCAAGGTTATGTTTTTTTCTTAGATTTCAGATGCTGGGTGAATGTTACAATTTCACAAGTTTAAAGTCTACTCTTTCTCATGCTCCAAATGCTAGTCGGGCAACCAACTGTTGCAGATTCAAACCTGAAATGCTGAGGAAGCCAGGTAGTATTTCTAGAAATGTTTAAGGAGAAATGCCATTCCCAAGCCCAGAAGGGTATGTGGAGATGAAGTTAAATCAATATCTCTTGATCTTTGTGGCAGTTGCCATAATGTGCTTATATTCTTCAGTAATTTCAGGGACAAAATAAAAAAAACGAAGAAGAAAATTGCAATTGCCACAGAAAAAGACCCTGGCACTCCCCATAGCCAGCCACTCCATGGCTTTAAGACGGGAAAGAAAAATGAACCCAACAGAAGTAACACTGTTATTTTAAGAAGAGTCACATTATTTGGATTGTTCTAACAAAGGAAGCAGTGACTTCAAAATTAGCAAAACTAGTTAAAAATAGGGAAAAAATATCTTGTGAAAAGTTTCAAAGCTTTTTTTAATGTCACCAGGTCCAATATTGAACCATTTCCCAAGAACACATGTGCTTGTTTTCAAATAGAATTTTTATCCAAAGAAGTTTTCAAAATCATCACAGAAACTTCAATTTACCAGCAGACGAAACCCAAGAACTACAAAAAACTGAGGAAGATGACATGGGGTTTTGAGAAATGAAAATATTTGTTAACAATTCTGAAATTTATTTAGATAAAAATTCAATATGGTTTTAATAATAATAGCAAAGAAAACCCAAGCTGTTGTGGATAACGTTGCAAAAAGAGAGAATTTCTCATTAAAAAAATAGCCCTTCCGACATCACATAATTTAGTGTAAAAATTGTGACCAGCTCTAACTGGAAATAGTGTTCTCACAGCTCTCTCTTAGTTTGTACTTTACTAACCTCTAGATAGTACTAAGTAGTTCCTGCTATCCTTTGGCAACAAACGCTCGATTACCATCACTAGTGTTTTCTCGTGTGAATTTCACCACAATGAGATTCTTCAGCACGCCTCTCTCTGATAGCCTTGACTTACAGTATTGAAGTCTATATAAGGTGTAGTCAACCCAGCTCAGTGAACAAATAGCAAACCTACATGATGAACCAACTGCAGGAACCAGATATCAATAGAAAACAGTTAGAAACTCAAATCCTTTTTGAGCCATTCAGCTGAAGCTCCAGGTGTCTAACATTTATCTCTGATGCTGAAGGAGGGCAAAGACACAGAATTTCCCTCAAGGACCTTCTCTTGGGTCCTGTTATCCCTCATCTGCTGGACTTTCTCAAAATCAAAAGGAACCAGCATTTATCAAACCTAAGCTAGGCTTAGCTGACCATGGCCAGGCACCAGCCATAACAGGTCCAAAGAGATTTCAGTATGACTTGTTGCATATTCTCTTCAACAACCACCATTTCTCTAAAAGACACTTTTTTGTCATTCTTCTCAGGCACATTTTGTTGATAGGCAGAAAGTCAACTTAAGGCCTGTGTCTCATGAAAGTCTCACTCCTGCCATCAGGTTGAATGCTATTATGTAGAGTTCACTATGATAAACACTTTGGTACTCCCACACTTCTATGATTAAGTCATTACCCCAGTGTTTCGCAGCTGTGATAAAAATCCAGAATTAAAACATTAGAAAACCAAAAATAAAATTAAAGGTGCATTATCTCATAGGCTAAGGCAATTGTGTTGCTTTCTGTTTTTAAAAGCAATGTTCAAGCAATGATTAAAATAAGTGACAATAAAACCATCACATTCACAAAATACTAGCGTTAGCCTTGGGGATGTGCTTAAGGATTGGGCTGTAACCAAGGCAACCCAATCTTCTGGAGAAAGTTTAAGCAGACAGTTTTAAAGCCATGGTTCAAAGATACAGCAAAACTGGCTGCAGGGCTACTTGTGACATATGGAAAGTGCCACAGCCACCCGACACAAAGCACTGATCTTGTGATAACTCATCATCCTGTTGTCCAAATGTTATGTTGGATCAGCCACTGGGTGCCTTCCTGCAGTTGTCATAAGGGTGACACAGGACCCATTTCATGTGTTCTGGGTAATTTGACAGAAATTTGACTGTGTCCACATCCTACCCAGATCAAATCTGTATGACTGGGTGATACAGAATCAGCTGGTATTAATGACTGTAGACCCATGGCTTATGTCACACCATGCAACGGCTTTAAGCCTGTGCTTAAACAAACCCCAGGGGCTTAAATATTTTGCTAAATTAGAACCTGATCCTGGACCCTCCTGGGCCCCGTCCGGCCACACAAATCATGGGATCAGGCCCTACTTGCCAACAAATGCTAGAGAAAGCCAAAGCAGCATAAGCAAAAACTGCAGACTTGAACAGAAATGTCTGTGTGATCTTCCAATTCTTTCTGAAAGGAACAGTTTGGACATTACCACAGCCACAGATGACATGAAATTTTATCATGGCTAAGAAGTCCACCTTAAGAAAAGCAAGGTCTCTTTGGCAAAAAGACTCCTTCTTTGGAACAGATAAAACAGGATATATTATAAATATGTGATAAATATTGTGATGAAGCAATATCCCAGTGGTTCTTAATTGCAGTGCAATTGAGGTAAGTCCACCAGCATTTCCTAATTAAATCCTGAAGCATCAGAGGGGAGATTTCCATACACATGCGGGTGATGTGAGCCTCTGCGACGTATGTACATTTATGCAGTATCTTCTGAATATATTTATAGCAATTTTAGAAGCCAAAACCACACGCATTATAGAAAATAAAGAGTGTTTTAGATGCTCACTCCTTCCAACAGGCAGATGGGTTTGGTGTTTCAGGGGTGAAAACAAAAGCATGATAATACCTTTGGCCAGATGTGTCAGGTCTAGAAATTAGCCACAGTACCTCACATATCAACACTGCTCAATCTTTGTCAAACATCATCCATCCATAGGTTGTTTAATGCTTGAAAAGTTTGGCTCTCACCTCCCTGCATGTCAGCCCAACTCACCACAGCACCCTAATAACACAGAAGATTCAGATCTAGATCTCCTGGCTGGCCCTTAGCTTTAAAATGGGCTGGAATCCCAAACCTACATACCAGCAAACTTTTCTGGAAAGAGAAGACAGAACTCTAAAAATCAGTAGTTTGGGTCAATCTGTGATTAGTTTAATTCCCATAACCTCCCTGGGAAGTTGGAAAGAAGCCCTCTCATGCAGAGGGCAGAAGACGAGAAGCCATATGACTTGCTCCAAGTCCAGCCTGTGGCAGGGCAATAAAAAGCCCAAAGGCTCTGGACTTTGGTCCTCCTTAGTCTAGGTCACATTCTGCAGGAAGGCACAATAGCTCATTTCCATCAGTTACCCCGTCTCATCAGCCACTTGATATAACGCTAACAAGAATAAGGAAGATCAGAGCTACATTTGCTGCCTGATGAATGGCTTACTCTGCACCCGAGTGCATCACGTTCTCCCCTGTGCTTGCAGAGATGTAAAATCTTCCACAGGGATACAATGGCATCAGCAATCCAAGCTCTGACCTCCCATGTTTTTGTAGGGTTAGTTCAAACTGGATTTGCTCAATAGTTGCGAGTTTTTTTTGACTGGTGGCGGTGCAGACTGCATGTAAAGAAGCGAGCTCAGAAGTACCTTACGTGCCACGGTTCAAGGAGTGGGAGCTCAGACGGAACCTGGCAGGAGTCACGGTGCAAAAAAATCTGTTTACGTCTGAGACAGTAAAAGTCTTGAAGGCCAGGGTAGAAATCTAGTATAAAAAGGCAAACTGCTTCAGTACAGCCACGACGGTGGAGAACGATTTCTTTGCTTAATGATGCCACCCTTCTAACAAAGAAGGATTTATTCTGAGCTGTGAATTTTGGGAAACTTCCCTGACACTGGTGGAGTTTGCCAACATATAAACCATGTAAGGAACAGAGGTTTCAGACTGGTATTTCTGTATTTGAATTTACTGTATACAGCTAAAGCTATTAAATTTCACAGTGCTCTTCCATAAAGGTTAGTGCTGAACTGAAAGGAAATGCACCATTTGCAGGAGCTGCAGTGAGTATCTCAATTTTTCCTCTTTGTTTCCTATCACTCTAGCTCACCTAACTTTTCTTTTCAACATTAGTGGGTATAATTATATCAGGTTTCTGTTATGGAGAATAAAGATGAAAGCACCACATTCTTACTGTTTTTCAGTGGGTGCATGAAAAAAATTCTTATAACTTACTCTTGAAATGTGCCAGTTTGTCACTTATATGGTCAATCAGCTTGCAACTGTTTCAGTTCTGCTTCTTAATTTGTTAAGTGCAAAGAAAAGTATTTTCTTTGATTACATCTGCAAATAAGATATTAATGTCAATTCAGTGATATGAAAATTACTCCCTCTGTAATTTGCACCTTAGTTATTATGGGTTTCATGAACAAGAATATTACAGCTGTTCAGAGTGCTGTGTATTTCTAATTTTAAATTTTTTTTTTTTTTAATTAACCAAACTAAAAAAACCCCCACCAACATGAGAAAAAAAAGATTATATGTGCCCAGCTTTTATTTACCTTGGCATATGTATTAGTTCTGGACCGAAGATGAAAATGCTGCTGCTGGCCCAGCAGTCTTCTGCAATGACATTTCACCAGAGAGAAGTTATAAGTGGCTGGGATGAAAATGAAAGAGGGAAAAAAAATGCTTCCTTTTTGGAATAGCATAGAGAAGGGTTTAATACCTTCTTCAGCTTTCTTAAGATAAAAACTGAATGACAGCATGTGTTTAGGAAGATCCTTTTTGCTGTTGTTGAAATAAAGATCCTTAATTTTTTTAATGAGAACTCCAGATCATGTGTGTTAACATCAGAGAAGTGTATATCCCAAGGCCTGATGCAATTCCTGTTACAGGTGAAGGAAAATCCTCCCACTGCAATAAACAAGAGATGGAACAAGACTCTATTGCTTAAATGTCTACCCAGAAATCACCACTGCCAGTGGTCCCATTAGAATGGGGTATGTGAGAGAGTGGCATAAGATTTTTTGTAAGCATCGCTTTGCACTGCAGTTCTATGTAGTCATTTTTTTTTTTTTTTAACCACTGGGATTTTAAAAATGTGTTTCCAGCCCCACATCCTTAAAAGACCTTTTCAATGGACATGATTGGCTTATACCTCTGGTAAATCAAAAGCACATTGTGTGTGTGTGTAGTGTGTGTGTAGTGTATAGTGTGTGCAAGCTCACATCTTGCTGTGATTGTTCATACATTGTGAATTGGAAGCATCACTACTGAATAAATTTATGCAATAGCAAAATATAATTTCGTAAGAAAAAGAAGAAAAACCCTACTGAACTGGAAGGAAATGGAGACAAGTAAGGGCCTAAGAAAAACAATATAGGTAACAAATCTGTGTCCCAAGGATACAAGGTCACACCTACACTCTTACGTGCAGTACAGTTGAAGTTGCATTGTTTGTGTTGTGATGAGAGGAGTGCTGGGTCTGCTCTCACACCTCCTAGGGCAGTGAAGCTACTTCTGCTGGTGATGCAGATCCTATTAAAGTCAAATGGAAGCTCCCCATGACTTCAATGAGAGCTGGTCAGGTTCTCAAAATAACTTGGGAGAAAGAACTAGCTCAGCCATCTTTCACCTTCTACCTTCATGTACTTCTTAAGAGGCAGGAATCAAACACAGCATTATAGTTGGGACCATGTTCAGACCTCCTTCTACAGGCAGATAACTTAGGTGCTGTGACCACTCATCTCCATCAGCTGCAGAGACAGCAGGTGGTCTGACTCACTTCGCTGCCCTCCTGAAAAGTCATGTCTAAATTAAGTGCCTGTCATGGGCAGTCTGAACATGGCCTCTCGAACTGCCCTCTTGCTCCAAGGCCTTCCAGTTTTCCTTTTTTTTTTTTTTTTTTTTTTTTTTTTTTTAAACACAGATTCAGACCCTAGGCTGGAAAGAAATCATGCAAAGCTTGTGCAATATCCCCCAATGGGCATCCTGGGAGGGTCACAGTTGATACTCAAAGATCAGTGCTGGCCTTGGCAGTCAGAGCCTGGATCCGAGCAGAGTTGCAGGTCTTGCAAAGGATGTGCCCATCCAGAGGGTAACAGCCCTGATTGTCCCCTTCAGACAGGAGGCCACCACAGTCCTAGGAATTAAGCAAACAGAAAAAGCAAAGTAAATAAGAAAGGAGAAGAAGATTAAGCGAAGAATCTATTAGCCAAAGAAACTCTCTCCTCACTCTCCACCTTGTAACAGGATCCAGCCTGAGTCAGCATAAAGCATGAAGCTGATGTACGTGATGTCTTTCACGATTAAGCCATTTCCTGATAAGAGACAATGCTTCAGAGAAGATGGGTTCCCAAGCTCTCTGCTGAATTTAATCCAATTGAAAATAAAAGGAGATTATTCTCCTCACATTTCTGAGGAAGGAAAGGTCTTTAGCATTGGAGAAAACATCAAACTTAAGCACATATTTATTAATGCAAAAAAGGATAAAAAAGAAGCATCACTGGGAAGAAGTTTGGTACTAATATCTGACTACAAGTAATCTCTTTTGGAAGAGTTAATGCTATAGCATCCATTCCAGGGGTGACAGCTAAGCAAACTCCCTGCCTGTCTACCATTACCAGAATTGTCACCTGTGTTTGTATTGCAATGGGCCCAAAAGGTTGTGACTGAAGGGAGGATGTCACTGAGACAGGCACATGGAAACCCCACTAAAAGGCCCCAAACCTGCTCCGGAGACCTCAGACTCTAAGTATGTAAGGCTAAGCATAGCTGCTAGGAAAGTTGGGAATTATCCCTCACTGTGTGATCAGGCAATCACTTGGCCCAGGACTGCTAATGGAGCTGCAGTGAGGGGATTAGGGCTTGCTTAGAGGCCATGCCTCTTCATCATAAATCTGTTTGTAAATATACTTGGCAAGCAAGTGGTGGAAAGAGGAATATCATTGTTGTTCCTTTTGAGATAGCTGAGGCACAAGGAGATCAAGGCCAAGTGAGTGTCTGTGTCCTGTGTTCTCAACTGCATCTACTTCTGACATTCATGTGTGTGAAGCCTAGGTATCTCAGCAGCCAGCATGAGGACATGCTGTATGACGAATTAGGCTCTACAAAATGTAGTGTAGGAATGCCCCAGTGTCTTTAAAAATCTGGGCCTAAGTAACAGGCTGATGTGTACCCTGGAAGCCAAGGTCAGATTGAGAAGTCAGCCAGATGCTTCAAGTTCCAGCCTAGACCTTTAAGCCTTAGTCCATCCTTCTTTCTGGTTAAAGTTATTAAAACCTGCAACTGCGATAAGAAATACATTTGGTCTTATTTTCTTACCCTGCCATCTGGCTGATGTATTATCCAACAAGTAACACTTGCATTGAAGAATTCTTGAAGGTTCCCTAACACAGCTGTTCCCACATGTTAATTGCTTTAAGGTGACTTTTTCTCTGTCTTCAGATTCTTACCATCAAAATTATATGAAGTGCGTAATGAAACTGAACAGGAAAGTAGCACAAAAAGCATTGCACAAAACAAGAATGATCATGTTTATGTGTCCATTAAAATTCTTCAACCCAGAGCCATATGTTGAGTTTCCTGTACAATCTTGCTCAAATTCTAACATGCATTAGCTTTCATTTTAAGAACATAAACATGACCAACATTTGTGTCCAAGCTATAATTTATGAAGTTCTCAAATATTAAGCCCTAATTACCTGAGTCACATTCTCTTGCTCTCCTAATGAACCTGTTATAAACAAGGGACCTGATTTTCTTCTCATTTGCGCTGATATAAATGAGGAAAAATTCCTTGCATGCTGAAGTCAATGAAGTAATTTGATTGTAGAGCCAGTGTTACAATAGGGTATGCCTGTCGTGTGTATAACATGAGGCGGTGATGAAATTAAGCCAACCTTTGCTTTCTGTCCTTCACGTGATTAAAATACTAACCTCACATCGGTAGCACTGGACATGGAAATCACGATCCAAGGCAACAATGCGTACAGTCTCCTCTTGTCCTGGGGCCGGCATGATGGGCTCC
The DNA here is from genome assembly GCF_900496995.4 of Aquila chrysaetos chrysaetos. Classification (NCBI taxonomy): domain Eukaryota; kingdom Metazoa; phylum Chordata; class Aves; order Accipitriformes; family Accipitridae; genus Aquila; species Aquila chrysaetos. The sequence goes on along the minus strand of NC_044013.1, from coordinate 13,209,948 downwards.
TTACACACTGAACATCTTGGTGCAAATTTCCTGAAGAAAGAAGAGATGGTCCCAGTCATCCTCAAACTTGGAGCAAAAGTTTTTAACTGCACCAGCAAGCCAGAAACGTGAGCGTTTGTACAAACACACACACACATATGTACACATATGTCACAGTTTGTAGCTTTGCACAGCTGCTTCCTTGGAAAGAAGACAGAAAGGAGCACTTTAGTCTTACAATGCAATTTGAGGCTTGCAGGGTATTAAAGAACATTTTGCAGACTATTAGGAGAGGACTTCAAGAATATCTGACAAGCAGCAAAGCATAATCTGCTTGCCCTATTTAACAACTGAAGTGCCTGTTGAATGACCCATGATCGTGACACCTATGCACTGCCACAACCCTCAGGCTCAACCCCCAGCCTAACTCTAAGAAAGTCCATGCAAATCTTAAGGTTAGAAAGATGACCAGGATCTGCTTCAAGAGCATCTCTTTAAAAAAGTATCAAAATATTAAAATTTGGAGATTGGAACAAATAGGTAAAAACTCTTAATAGACATGGTAAAAAGATTCGCCTTACACTACACTAATTTGTTGAGGTTTATCCCATCCATTTTAAACTTCTGAGCCATCTTACCCATTTATGCACACAGGAGTACACTCCTGGCTGTGCTCACTCTCAAACATGAAGCATCAGGGCAATTCTGACCAGCTGCATTTTCTAGCTAACCAACTCTCAGTTATCCATTAGTGGGTTGCCCAGGCTTAAAAGAGAACAGGTCTGGGTGCAGAGACACCAATGCTCTCTTCCACGGTCAGCCTGAGTCAGAAGTGTGTAGTGACAATCACTCACTGTGTGAAGGGACTGACCTGAATCGGGGTCAGCTCAGGGATCAACAGGAACACAGACCTTTCTTTTTCTCCTTATATGGGCCACTGTATGCCCTTCTGTCTAATTTACATATGTTCTGTATTAGCTCTGGTTTTGCTCCCCCCAGTTGCCCATAAGAAGTGGCCATCTCTGCTCCTAGGCAGGTGGGTATGCTTGAGAACATTTAGCCTGTGGTGAAGCATTATTTGCTGTTTTGGTTCAAAACCTATGGGTACCAATTCCCTGGCTGCAAATTCTGCTCACAAAAACCAGAAACTTATACCTACAGAATCTGCTGCCATGTAATGAGAGTCGGGGTCACGGGCTACGGAGCATGGGCTATGTCCACGACAGAGGGCAACGCTTACGGCAAACATCAGAACACGAGGAGATCAAAGCCCTTTTCTTCTGAAATGCCTAGGAAAGATTGACTCTGCCACCCAGTCTGTCACATGAACCACTCAGAATTAACTAGCTTAGAAAAGAAATAAAAAAAAATCAATCTGTACTAGGAATAAAGAAAAATATTAATTTCACTGGCAGCAGATGAAAGATGCCTGTGTAGCTGCGATCTAACGAAAAAATGAATTAAACAGTGGCTATAGCAAGCGCTCTGAAAAATAACTTAAATGGATCATGATATGACCGGAGCTGTAATCGGAGTTAATTATATGCTGCTTCATGCAGGCGCTTCCTTGTGCCATTTAGCTCAAATGTGGTGCTTAAAAATACTTCAACATTTCTCTGTCCAGGCCACTGTGGGTAATTCATTATGAGCCAAATATTAACTCCCAGGACCCAGAGATGACTTCTGCAGATTTCAGGGGATGTGGATGTGCTACTGCAGGGCATAAGCTCAGGGGGTACCTAAGTGACAGCGTAAGCATCAGGTACAGTTTTGTTATCAAGAGAATGTACAAGAGCACTTAACCTCCAGACCAGGAGGACATGTCATCCCTAATCAATTAAAACTGGGCTGGCCGAAGTGCTGCTAAACGTGTGGCTTGCCAAAGATTTCTGAGTGTCACATTTGGTCTCATGCTATTCCCGTCATCTTCCCCTCAATCTTTCACTCAACGATTGTGTGTCCTTTCCTTGGATTGACAGCCTCCCACTTCCCACTCTCAAAGCCCCGAGGTCTACATCCAGTCACTGCCAAAAGGCTTCAACATGGGACACCAGCTCTTGCTCTCAACCTTTCTCCTGAAGGCATGCGAGCCCTTGGCCTGTGGGGCTTGGGGAAGGAGCAGTTTCCAAATCCTAAGTGGGTGTTAGGGAAACCGTTCAGGAGCCTGAGTGGTGTGTAAGCCTCCTGTTGGGCCTGTGCTTAGGACCAAATTTTACCTTACACACAACTGCTGGCACAGAAAAGCAAGGCAACACAGCAGCTGCTAATTAACCCAGCCTATCTGAGCTACAGGGAACATCGTCATATTGGATTTTAACATGCCAGTTGATAGTGGCTGCTTCCCTTTCTGTCAAGTCAGCCTGCTTCTTTGAGCTTTCAGGCCTACACACTGATGTCACGAGGCTCTAATTAAGTCTACCCCCTTAGAAATTAAGAGATAAATGGTTGAGATGTAAACTCACATTTGTCAGTATTGATTTCCTCTTTTAATTGAGGGGTGTAATGTGTCTGTCTTTTCCATACAGGGGAAACATTTCTGCTCTGATTATATCTACCTGTCTTCCCTAGATTAGTTGTGATGATGGGGGTGGTAGCGTGGCAGTGACAGAAATTACTTGCAACTATACCTTGCAACTTACTTTAAATAGCAGTTTCACTATAAATTATTACCAGGGCTGTATTTTTAGCTGCTTTAAAAAGCTAATTAGCAACTAGAAACAAAAGGAGCTGTGAGCATCCTGTGGCCAGCTAGATCCCTCTAGCCGGTAAGCAAACACCTGCTGAGTGCAACGGTACAGGACCTCTCTTAATTGCTCGGCGGAAGAAGCGGGGAGACGCTGATGTGGAAGTGCAGGTACAGGCAGCGAGGAGAAACACGCACATGCTGAGTGCAAGGGAAGGCAGGGGGAATGCAGAGCATTTAAAATGGAAGAACACAGAGGATATCCATAAATTCAGATCTAAGCAAAACAGAGATGAAGCAGCATCGGCTCCTAACCAATTAATCTTGTATGCCACAGTGTGCCTGCTTGGAGCAAAGCTCTGCCTACTATTTAAGAGCCTTGGGAGGAAGCGGCAGAGGGCTCAGATCTTTTTGGATACTCAGACTAAAAAAGAAGAATTTTTAGGGACAAAAGAGAAAGACAATAAGCAAAGCCACTGACAACAGCTTAGGCCATACTTATGGAAATCCTCGATGCAGTGGATGTTCCCACCAGCATCCACGGTGAAGGGGATCCCATCCAGGCTGCGATGGCACATCACGCAAGTGAAACAGTGGGGATGGTAGGCCTTCCCGGTGGCTCGGAGGATCCTTTCCATGATGGGCTTTGCACAGACACTGCATTGCTCCAGTGTGTTCTGCAAAAAAACCATACACAACAGATATAAGCACCATCTCAGCAGCACATTTACAAAGGTCAGCTGGGTTGGAGGCTGCTGCTGGTCTACTTGGAACCTTTAGGTACTTTCTTTTCATTTCTTCTAGATAAGTGCAGTACAGGGAACAAAGAGTATGATAACAGCACAGGGCCTGGGTCAAGCCTTTAGTATAGTGTGAGAACACAAATCAGAGCCTTCTCTCAGCAGCTCTGATAAACCATCAGAGATGGCCCATCAGGTGGGTGCATCTGAGACATTATAGCTTCTGTAGCCAAGAGCACGTGAAGGAGTTATGCAGCTTGCACGCCTGGGTTTTCGCCTGCGGGCTGCCCAGCCCGAATGACCTTTTGCAGCTGAGTTGATTAGAGACAACCTCCACAGCGTGCAGTGCAAAGCTGAAGTGCAGACTCCTGGGGCTGCACAGAGACCCCCTAACTGCTCTGCCAATACAGCTCCCATGAAGAATCTTTAACTGCCTTGTAAGAAAATCTTGATCTTCCTCTCCCACCACGGAGACTACTGTTGAGTCTGGGGAGAGAACAAAGCAGTGTCTGCAATGAAAGCATTGCAAGGACAGGAGTTCAGGATGACTTAAACTGTTCATTTATCTCTGGCCCAAGATGTTTGAGATAATGACTGTGAAATTCCAGCCCTAAGGCCATGATCCTTACTGCACAGCTTTTACATACTGGCCTGCTCTTAAAGCGCTGGAGCCAAAAAAAACCCCCACCTTTCAAGTGGGGTCCATTGAATGATTCATCTCATTTCAATCCTCAGTTACCCTTGCAGTTAATTATAGAAACACCAAGATAATTTTGCTTCAGATGACTGTCTGTGAGCCACACCAGCCCTTCTGACATCAACTGTGCAACTTACTCTTTCAAACCAAGCACCTTAAAGATACATGCCATTAAAGGAGGGTGCAACCCACATAGATGCAAACAATAAATCTGTGGCAATGATTTGAGTCATTTCACTGGACTTTCGGAAAGCAAACTTCACCTATTACTCTTACTTGGTGCATCTGGAGTTATCAAATAACATTATCAACCAGTGTTTGAATCTTGGATGAGGTAGAAAGTCTATGATTACAATATTGATTATGATTAAGGTAGACAGAAATAAGGAGGGGGAAAAAAAAGGAAAGGAAAAAATCTAATGGAACAGAAATATAGCTGCTGGAAGGCAGATCATGTTGACAAACACAGGAAGGCTAAAGTTCTTCTGCTTCCTCATGCAACAAAATTCCCAGGGAAAGTAGTGCTCTGACTGACCACATTGTTATTGCTTCTTTGAGCCAATAGTCTCAGGGGCAAGATCCAGTCCTTACATGTGCAGCCAAAATGTACTGTCAGGAGATGAATCACCCAGGAGCTCAGAGAGGTTAATTCTACACTTCTACATATTTGCTATCGGACATTATCTCTGGGCTGCAAATCACTGGTAAGATACAAACATAGAAATACACAGGTTTGTATCAGGAGATCAAAAGGATTGCTTTTGGAAAGGTCGATATGAACAGTCCTGAATTTCAACCCATATGAGAACTGCCTCACACATTTTTAAAGAGAGTGCAGCCAGATTAGTGTTGGTTTCAGACTGGGTTTTGCTTTATGCCTTGTAATAATGGGCAGGAAAGAATTATTGCTGGCCTTTCTGTCTGGTTGTTGTCACCATCATCATCACTGTAACAGTAGCTGGTATGCCAGAAAAAGCAAGGTCAATAATTTTCTCCTTGGGAGAAATAACCTGGCAAATTTACCATTTTGCTTTGCATAAGCAGATCGCATCATCTCAGTCCGTATTCATGCTATTCTCTATATTGCCAAGGAAGGAATGCAGCTCACCTGCAGATACTGATGGAAGATTGTGCCACTCACAAGGCATTTACTATGACGCCTTCTGAATATGTGCAGGTATGGAGCATTTGCCTCACCAGGTCACTGCTTGCTTCATTTCCAACAGTTGCCAACAACAGAGGCCAAAGTATGAGAACAGGGCAAGCAAAACACAGCAATTCCTTAGGCTATGCTTCCAGCTTCCAGTGATTTCTGGCTTAGGGACTTCCTGAGCCAGAGCTTGGCTTCCTCATACTTAGCCTCAAGTGGATGTTTCTCCCATGAACTTCCCTAATCACTTTTTGAATTCTGATAAAACTCGAGCATCCACAACACGGGCAAGAGTTTCATGGCTTACCTACACATTGGGGGCTGATCTGCTAAGCAGTTCCCTTGGTCTGCTACCGCAGCCTGTATAACAGCACTCCAGACAGCAACACTGAGAACAGCCTACCTGGTACTGTGAACAGAGTGGAAACCTGCAGCTGCAATCCACCCTGCAAAGGGATTTAACACCAAACAGTGTGACCTGGAAACGCTCTCACTATGGATCCGATACAACCCCTACTTGCATGTTTCAGACACAGAGTTTAAGACCGCAAGGGATCATTACAATCATCATCTGACATCTTGCATTAGCACTGACTTTGGTGGGAGTTTTGCAGTGACCAGGACAGCAGGTAATCATGCTTCTGGATTATAACTTCAGAAAACACGTCTTCTGCTCCCAAATCTCAGCTCAGTCACACTGTTTGACATTCTCGCAGCTAAGTAAGACAAGCATTTTAAATTAACCAACTCGTGATTAAACCTTCTATACAACCTGAAAATCAGACCTGAGAAATTTATTCTTTTCATGATTCCAAGTCTGTACCAGTGAGGAAAAACAAAGTCATTAGTTTCAGACTCCAGCTCACTCCCTGTCTGGGAGTGTATTTGCTTAAGCCTCTTTCCTTGCTAGAACCTTGGCTCAGACCCTTCTCTTCAAGGTGTTACCAGAAGATGCCAAAGGGAAAGCTTCCTTCATTCACACCCATTTGACATCAGGTTGCTGTAAGGCAGGATTTGGCCTGTGGAGCTAACAGGGTTTTCTTTGATTCTCTAATCAGGTTATCCCACATGCCTAAGTGCTGCCCCAGCAGCTAACAACCTGCATAAAGGTATTTCTGCACATTATGGGAATAGCAACCCTGTAGGATTAGAAGTTTGCCTTCTTGATTTTGCTCTCTTTCACAGTTTAGCTAACTCTCCTAGCACCTCCTGGAGCTTTCAGGCCTTCAGAAAGTCAAACAAGATGAAGAAAAAACCAAACAGCCCTATTTTTCTTCTTTTCTCCCAAGCTGCCATTGCCAGCTCTCTCTGTAATCAACAGGTAATGCTAAACGCATCTGATGAGCTACACAGAGGGCCAAAGCAAGACACAGAGAAGAAAGATAAGAACCGGCTAGGAAACATCAGACCTAAGGGCTGTGATCAAATTCATGTCCTAAAAATATGGACCACAAATCCAGCATGGGCTGAGGGGCAAGTTTATCATCTTTTCCCACATTTTTGGCTAAGAGGCAGAGGGTGCCCTTCTTTTTTAGAGACACTTATGTCTCCAAATACAACTAATTTTTTGGGTTTGAAAAGGAAGGGGAAGGAACCATCCATTTCTAAATGGAAGGTTGGCCCAATGTTAAAGGCTGATTCTGGGTCCACATCTCTTGAGGGCAGAACTGCTTATTCATGGCAAAAGAAAAGAATCTCACCTGGGGAGAATAATGCATCCTAATATACCAGTAAGAAAAATAACCCCAAGCAAAGACACACTAAAACATAAGCAAAGAACTGAAATGACCAGGACATCAAGCATCAGCCTGCAAGTAAAAACTAAGAGAATTAAACGTATACAGCACAATCAGCAACAAAGTGGGAACAAGCTGCTTGGGAACAAGTATCTGACAGCAAGTGGTGGGGGGAGTTGTTGGAGGGCCTCCCTATAGCAATACTTGGCCCTTCAGAAACCACAGAAAGCCAAAGGGAGTTACTCTGCAGATGTTAGGTTTAAACATGGGACACAAAGCAAAAATCCAAACTGCTGGAAAAGACTTCTGGGGTGCAAGAGCCATTGAAAACTGGAAGTGGGAAGCGGTTGAATCCCCTCCTGAAAACTTCACATCCCATATGGACAGCTGGCAAACGGCTTCGGGGTGCAGAGCTGCAGTGACAGCCTGTGGGCTGCAGCTCATTTTGCTTCCCTAATGCTGTAGATTATAACCTCTCATAACCATGTTTTGGGTGACAGCAGTAACTCACAATATAGTGCAGCACAAGGACCCTCCCACAATGACCTAGCAATGAATACAGAAGAAAAACCACACAGAGATTAGTCATTGCTTCTTCTGTATCGGCAATTCATCCAGAGTTCTAATGAACATAAACAATCTCTCCTGCACTCTGAACAGCAGACTGAGAGCTCACACACGGGGACATGAGCATAGTATAGCTTATTTTGCTGGGAGAGGGGAGGGAAGTTGCTGGAATAAATTACATTGGCAACTCATGCACAGGGACATGAACTCACTTTCTGCGAGCATGGCAGAAGAAACACATTTTTTGGAGTGACTGCACAGAGGAGATGGTATTGGCCGCAGGAATCAAAAGTGACTGTTGTGCTAAAAACAGGCATATGGTCAACTACTGTAGTTGAACTGTAACTTAGTAAAGTGTGGTAAGTGAATTGCTTTAATCTTGTGACTCCGTCCTTCATTTCCTCAGACTGTGAGGAGAGCAGAACAGGAGACATTCTCCCCATTGTGGGATAATTTTTGAGGCTTGAAAATGTTTCCATACTTAAGTGAAGACAGAACACTTTAATCTCAAGAAGTCTGGTGAATTTATAAACCCCAAATTAGATCAGGTCAATTGAAACACTGCACTTCAAATAATTTCAAATGGTTTCATTTAGGTTTTAGGTCTGCAAATACATAGTTGGATTATAAATTAAATATAAAGCAGACATTGGCAGAGGGGTTAAGTGTCAAGATGTAATTTCAACACTTTTGAAACCTTATTTTTGGCATTATTTCTAGAAAAGGAAAATCCAAGACCTGACTTCCACCCCCAAAATCCCCAGCCATCCCCAATTGCTATCTCCACAGATGGGTAAATCTTGGCAAACACAACATTTAATTCACTAATGGCCAGCATGAAATTCCTTCCTCCATATTTGAGGAGAGAATTCGGGTATGTGGGAGTTAATCTTTCTCATTTAGCCTGACCAGCTGGCCACATTATTAGCAGTGGGTGACACTCTCCTTCCCTTCCTGCTGCTCTCAGAGGGATAGGTCTAGCAAGGGAGAGCCCTGCAGAAGCATCTTGGCCGATTCTCTGATGTTTGGGCCACATTGCCATAGCTGCATCTGTGTGTTGGGGCAAGAGATGTGACCCCTGACAGCCTAAAATATCCTGGCAAAACCCCCTAATTCAGACACAGTGGTAAGCAGTGAGGGTGCTTTTTAGCTGGTATAGCTTGTTTTGCTGGGAGAGGGGAGGGAAGATACTGGAATAATTACACTGGCAACCCTGTAACATTACCAGCATGATGTGGGTCTGAGCTGGGCATACAGCTACCAGCTGCATAGCATAGACTCAGGCCCTGGAGATTGCTGTATTCAGTGGCTTTCAAATAGTTCTACCATTCGGCTCAGTTTTTAGTGGCTTTCCCAGCACAGTAGCAATACCATGGCTGGCATGCTTCCCCTCTGCTGGAATTTGCTTTTCTTGTCAGGAAAACCAAATTCAGCTTTGTATTTTTGGACTCAGAGCAGCTGGAGGTGAATCTGGCAGAAAGTCCTCTCAGCATACAGGGTGAAGGAGTCCCTGTCCCTTGCCCTGTAACTATTAGAGAAAGACTAGATATATTTTATGGCTTATGTTAGTAGCAAAGACGACAATGACATGCAATTGAGTCCACAAATGTGCAGTAACATAAAGGCCGTGATGAAAATGGAACAGGGCTTGAGAAATGCTTCACAAACGATATGCAGATGTCAAAATACATTCTACAGTGAGAGAAGGAAGGAGCTCCATTTGCTCCTTCTTAAGACAGCTGTCTTATCAAGTGAAGGCTAAGGGATGGCTTTGTCATTGTCTGAGCATACGAAAGGCTGGAGAGGAAACCTAGAGAAGGCTGCTGGATCCAGCAGGCACACGAGCTGGCCATACTACCTGGAGAAAGGTATATATTTTTAATTGTGAATGTAATTAACGTTTGGAACAGCACAGGCAGGGACAGGGTGACTTCTCTGTTCCTCAGCGCCAGTTTAGGTAAGACCCACGTCTGTCTCTAGTACCACCAAGTTGAGAGTGATGAAGGAGCATCAGGGTTAAATGATCTGCTCTGCATTGGGCTCAGTGTCCAACCACAATCACACTGACTCCTTCCAGCTAAAAATCCACAAGAAGCCTGATGTTGGAAATGACTTAACTACTTTCTGGCACTCAAAGCTACTCATCTTCTACACACTCCTTGCTCTGACAACACAGAGATCTTTGTCACTTTAAAACAGCAGTGCTTAAGAATGTAACAAATGAGGGATTCGTTCTCTAAACTGGTGGGCTGGAAGATAAAATGCCTGGATTTTACTTCTGGCTTTTCAACCAAGTAACTGTCAGAGGCCAAGCACTCCCATGCTCTATGCCTCAGTTGGCCTGTAAATAAAATGGCTGTAGACGTTGCATATTCCAGTGAGAAACTGGATGCTGTTAGGCTTGATAAATACTTGTGAAGTAGTTTGTGTGCCCAAATGGTTATTTGATGGAAACAAGGTATTTTTAACAGGAAAAACTAAATTTTTTAAATCTATAACAATTGCACACACCTCAAAAGTCAACCAGCTCTGACTTCGGGAGGCGCAGTACTGGGGAACAGCACCTGAGCTGCTACTCAGAGTACTCCAATGTGGCTAGAGCAATTTGCAAGAGTAAAGTATTTTAATACTGGGGAAATGCTTCTAACTTACAGTTGACTTTTAAAAAGCATGGAGAATAAAAGGGTCTATGCTTATGAAATTTTTTCAACAACAATAATTATAGTCGCATGCAATACTACAGTAAGCCAAGCAACTGAAAGCATCCTTAGCAACTACTATGTAAAAGGATGTTGTTAAATATCTTGGTAATCAGCTCCTGTTCCTTCAGTAATTTTCATTCTAGTGAAGCTGCATTTTCCCCACAAAATTGAAACAGTGCATTGTGCATGTTGGCAAGCACAGCTCATGCTTGCTGTTAGCACTGCCGACCACACCAAACACCAGGTATGAACCCCAGTATAACCACGTGAAGTCAGTCACACTACACCAGGACTGCATCTGGTCCAGAAAACAACCAACCACTAGGCTAGGGCAGGCTTCTGGAGTGCTGGAGAGATGAGCATTTGTAAAGCACCAGCAGCACCACCAGAGCACAGGAGACAAGCCTGCCTTGGCACACAGGGATGATCTGATAAGACAGTTTCCATCTCTGATTTCTTCAATCCAAGGAGATCCTGAGCTCACGACCAGACCTTTGGCCCTCGTTCCAAACCGTTGCATAATACAACGCCTGGCGCAAGATGCTGATTTTCAAAGATTTCTAATTTGAAGGAAATCCCTCAAAATCCCTCCCAGAATGCCAGAGGTAAACAGTTTGTTCAAGGCTTCTGCCGATCAGACAAACTGGCACAGAGCTACTGCTGAAATCCCTGGACCCTGTCACACAACGGCAGCTATGCCTCGGAAGATTAGTATTGCTTCATAACACTGGGGTCGCTACCTAGAGATAAATCATCTGCTGGCTTTGCTGACTGCAGAAAGATGGGTTCAAGGATTTGTTAGGACTCTTTTTTCCACTGGAGTGAACCTCGGTAGCTTAAAAACTATGATATTCTATTAGCTTTGCTCCAGAGGGACAGGGGGAATACATCGCAGGTTTTGATAGCCTGAGCTTTTACCTATTATTAACACCCGCATGTCAGGTGACAGCGCCTACAAACCATAATCGTAACTCGGGGCTCTGCAGTACAGAGTGCTCTGGGGGATAAAGCAAAGCTGTTCCCTATGCCCAAGCGCTTCCAGTCTTTGCACTACAGATGTAGCACTGCTTGCCTTACATGTTCTCACCATCAAATCCACCTCTTTGCTCAAAACATGATGTGCCTGACCTTGTATGCCACCCTGGGAGTTTTGTCTAAATAAAGACCGAAGGATCCGTCCTGTTGCGATTACTTTCTGCGCAGGCAGCAGAATTACATGCAGCTGGGAGATGTGGCAAACAGTGAGCAGATAGACTCTGCTCCTTGTTTAGATACAATTGTGGACAACAGAGATTTCAAGCTTAATTACCAACGCTGAGGAAGCTGTTAGAGAGGCATTTCAAACCGCTTGCAGTTTAAACTGATTAGAACTTTGTGAAAACAAAACAAAATTGTGTAGCAAATTGTTAGGCTAAAATTCAAGTCAAACTGAACTGCATCAAAGGAAATACAAAGAAGTGACTATCGGCAAGAAGTGGGCTTTTTTTTCTTTTCTTTTGGTAGAGAATTTAATTTCATAGCCTTTAATAAACCTGATGCTCCAATCCAAGCTTGCCACTCTGGCAAAGAGCTTAACCAAAATAACACTGGAACTCATAGCTGGCAGACCAAAGAGACTATAAATTGGTCAAATCTGGGCAGAATACAAGAAAAAGAAAATATCCAAAATTCCATTCAATCTTCCTGTTTTAGAATTTTGATGTAACTGACCACTGACATGGAAATGTTATCTTGACCTTAACTGCTAAAGCTGAGTTGTGGAGGAAAAAATGACTGACTCTGTGACATCTCAGTGGTTATTTATAGTTCCCCTCACCCTCCTCTTTCTTGGTATTTTTACATTAGAAATGAATTCTTGCCTGCCATGCTTTTCCTGAAGGACTGTCTGAGCAGTGCAAGAATTTGTGACATAAAAACCATCAAGAAAATGGAATCTCGTTGATTAACATGGATATCAAATTTTAATTGGAAACTCTGTCAGTAAACTAGTATCCAGCAAAGCTGAGCTTTTCTTTTTGGTTACAGATTGAACACCACCAGCCTTTTAACTACAACCTGTTTAATGCTGGCATTTTATGCTTCCTGCGCTCTCCAAGAGAGATTTCCTGGACAAACCAAGGGAAAAGACAGGGCTACTAGTTGAGAGCCTAGGTACTTCTAAACTTTGTACAAAAAAAAAAAAAGGCATAATCCTTCCTCTTCACTCCTGGAGAATAAAAAGATCCTCATCTCTCTAAGCCACAAGAAAAGGCACACAACCCATTTTCCCCTGGTTATTTCAAGTCACAGATAACGGCATCTCTAAGTTGCTTCTAATAGCTACCAAAGGTTAAATATTTCAGCTGAATATCAGTTTAACAGCTCCCCCTTCCACCTAAATTGCTCAAGCAAAGAGAATGCAAAGCTTCTCCTGAATTTGTCTTAAAAGTCACAAGAGAAAGTTGTGTTTTCCAGTGGCAGGGGCAGAGCACTGGAAACTAAAGGTGCTTGGCTTCTGTCCTTGGGTTCACCAGTGACTCTGAGAGTTTAATTTCATTATTTTCCACCTCTGTGCTTCACATTATCTGTGGAGTGGTTTTAGTAAACTATTGGGAGGCCTGTGATGCTCTGACAGAAGTCATGTCTCTCTTACGAACACCAAAGTTGGCACCTAGAACTACCAAGAAATAAACAACTCCCCAGATTGAACCAAACCAAAAAAACAAGCAAGAAGGTAATAAGATTTTGCACAGAATTTCACAGAGCTTTCACCAAAACACTTTTTGAGTGCAAGATAATAATTTTTCAGTGTATATGTGCAAGGTGTGAAATACAGGTCATGGCAACAGTTCAGCATAAAAATAGCTGCTTTTAATAGATAACGTAATCCAGTATAAAGCTTGGAAAGAAAACCCCAAAACTCACAGCACTTGGATGCTGCTGCTACCCAAACTGACAGTAAGAATATGATCCCCCCAAATCCCTGATGTGTTTCTTGAAGAGTTGCCAAATGCATTTAAGTCCCTGATGTGACGAGAATGTATTGGAGCCTTTAGGGGAATGGGAGACTTATCTGTGCCTGGAATATGACAGCTGAAAACTTTGTGGGTGCTCTGAGGTCCTTCCAAAGGGAGGGGAAAAGGTGGCTTCTTGTTTCCTGAAGAAATGCTCCTGAGTGATATGCATATTTTAAAGACTTTGGAAGAACACTGGGCAGGGACCACAGGCAACCAGCACTGGCCATTGACAAGAATAACAGAAAGCAGAATTTAGTGAGTCAATGTAAGGCAAGAACTGTGTTTCTATACTCCTTCCCCTCTACAACAAGACCAGGAATTTTTTTTTTTTTTTTTGGGGGGGGGGGGGGGGGGGGCGGGCAGGATTTCTTCAGAGGCTTGAACTAGTTATCCCCTGGAGCGACACCCATTATTCTGTCTAGAGTCAGACTCTAATTGGAAATAAATGCAGGCTGCTGAGTAAGTCCAGGGCCAAATATATCACCTAGCAGGTACTGGGATTATATTTAGATGCACTGACATCCCTATTCTTTTCATTGAGATGACCTGGCTGTTTGCTTCAGCTCCCGGTCTGGAGAAGCAAGTTTGAGCCACCTGCAGAGATAAGAGTGACAAAGAAGAAGGGGATACAAAAAGGGAAAACAGAGACAGCTATGTTAGAAGAATCCAGACAAGGCATGGCACAGATAAGAGAACTTCCCAAAGAAGTCAAGTGAGATGTGAGAAAAGTGAAAATCCACCTGCTTTCTAGCTGGAGACTGATGTTCCACCCTGAGAACCCATCCATCGCCTTCCTTCCTGCACTATGAGACGATCTCATTCACAGAAAGACAGAGATAGACAAGATGATTTAAATCAGCCCCTCTGCACCTCCAGCGCATCTCCGAGGGTGCTTCTGCTAGAACTTAGCAAGATGTACAGTTGGGAGAAAAAGGATGATACATTATTCCTTCTAACCTTACAAACTGATACCCGCACTATAGATCAGAACCTTCCTGGAATGTGTGAACAATAGCTTTGGGCTACTCTTCTATTCAAGGCACTGTGATGGGACTGTTGGGCAGAAGATTCCTTGCAACACAACTGCCTACCTAGTTGATCTAACCTCTTGGCAGTGTTCTTTTGCTCTCAAACTAGAAAAATTAGGCTCCTTGTGAAAAGAAAAAAAAAAAAAAAAAAAAGGAGTTTTCTTATTTTGGACAGACAACGTGGAGACTTGGATACAGAGATATTGGATGGCAAAACCATTGGAATGCAAATAAAAACGTTTTGGGCTCAGAGTTGCCATCAAGAGCATGTCTGAGTAGGTGGTAATTCTCTGGTGTCAGCAGGGTTAGTCAAGGATGTTCAGAGCAGGAAACCTGCACTCTAAAGTAATTTCTTTCCCTTTCATCACCACAAGAAATTTTGGATTAATTTGGAATATGAAGGACACTGGTCTGAGCTGTCGGGAAGGTTTATGTCACAGCAGAGCAGACTGAAAATCAAGCTGACAGTTGGCATTTCTTTACCAGGTCTTTTACATCACTTGAGGAGGCTGCCCTGGATGCTATTTAAAGTTGAAAAGCACAGCCACTGAACACTGTGCTAGTCAACTAACTGTCAGTTCCTAATATATACTAACCAGATTACTCCCGAGTTTGTGAAAGCAACACCAAAGGCTTCCAGCCAAATATTACATTTTAAAAAAGAAACAACAGTTGAGAAAAAAACAGCAAAACCCAAACGTGAATGGAGCTTTTGAAGAGAAGAGATTCACTTGGTCACACACAGCAGTAACACAAACTCCACAGTCTTGTGACAGCACTCAAGAATCAACAAGCAAAGCAGAACAGCAACGGAAGGAGAAACCAACTTGTCCAACCTCACTGTTTTCCTAGTGACACAGTTACATAAGAAATGTGCATTTATATAAACACACTGAATGTATAATGATATTATATAACGTGTTCATTCTCCAGTCAATAGCGTCCTCTCAGTGTATGGACTCTCCGGCTGAAATCACAGTGGTTATGGAGTATAGAGGAAAAAATAACATTATTCCAGGATCATTCTGTTCTGTAACTGTTCCATTTTGTTATGGGGATTTTCTTTCCATAACAGTGGAAAAGACCATGCTCTGGTGCTTCACACAGTATTTTAAAAGGTCTGAGATCACCTGCACCAGTGGTTGTTTCTCATTAACGTAACTGCTGAATTGCTCATCTCCATCCTAATACAAGTTACTTCCAACTTTCCTTTCTGAAGACCAGAAATTGCCATTTCCCCAGCAAGAACATCTGAACACCCAAAGTAATCTGACCCTTGCCTTTTGCCAAGTAGCTCACGCAAAGTAAAACTGGTATGGCCTGCATCTTTCCATAGCTGCTGATTTAACGGATCCACTAGTAACAACAGAAGGAAGGGCCGTTCTTCATCACGCTCCAACTATGGACCAGACCCAGGTGCAAAGGGTCAAGACAGTCTGGTAATAACACATGTCCCGTGTACCTGATTGATCCAAGCTAATGCAGGCTATATGGACAAGTGCTGGTGGTCTCCTAATGAAGGAAACACATTTTGTTGCTGGCACCATACTACCCTACTGTGCAAAGTGGTCCCTCCCCCCAGCTTCCAAAGAGATGAGGGAGAAGGACAGAGGGACAGGGAGTGGCAGTGAAGGGTGGGGAGCAAGGAAGCGATCTAGGACTTTCTGAGTCATCCTCTTTTTCCGGGTTTGCTGCCGGGGCAGCATAGCCCAGCTCTGCCCTACCTGTAAGTTTTCCTATGGAAAAGTTAACATTGGCTCCTTCACATGCAGCGTGAGTCCAGCGAGCATCCTCCTGCCAGTTCTGCAAGGGCAGCTAAGGAGTCTTGCCGGAAATCTGGCCCCAGAGAGAAACAGCAGTGGAAAGCAGCCATTTCAGAAGCACATTATTAAGCCATCAGACCAGTAGCTACAGGATCCCGATGGAAAAGTTGATCCAGGCACTTTGTATAATTACTTGAGCCCTCCCAGAGCCATTTATTCCCCTTTGTGGTTGGCAGGGAAAGTCAATATCTTCTGGAGCTGCAAAGTCATAGGGCTTTTTAAGAAGCCAGGTTTGTAGGTGAAGACATTTCTCTTTGCAAAATCTTTGCTTGAGTACACTATTCAGCAGCAATCCAGGCTTTCTGCAGAGCTAATGCAGCAAGTTCAAATGAGCATGGCACGCAGGCAAGTTTAAGCTTTCCATTTGCTTTACCCACATA
Organism: Aquila chrysaetos chrysaetos; assembly: GCF_900496995.4. NCBI lineage: Eukaryota > Metazoa > Chordata > Aves > Accipitriformes > Accipitridae > Aquila > Aquila chrysaetos. Next base: position 13,193,467 of record NC_044013.1, on the reverse strand, counting down.
TGTTTTAACACTCACATTTTTAGATGAGGAGGCATAAAAATAGCTTAATTGTGCATACTGCCTACAGTACTGCTGGACTCCACCTGTGGGAAGGAACTGGAGTTTAAATTTTATTAAAGTTGCACATGTTTCCAGGAGGTTGCTAATTATCCTGCGTGTTTTATACAGTATTTCTGGCTCCAGGGTCTTTCTGTACTTTTCTGAAAGAAACCCAACACAAAAATATTTGAGCTGAGATCTGGAATGCGTGACTGAAAACCAGGCACTCACTCCAGGGTTCATCTGACCCCACATATCCTTGTTCTTACCAGGCTTTGGAAAGCGCCTTGAGATCTGCTGGTGAGAAAATACTGCCTGGACACCAAAGACCTGTCTTTCCAATTTACTTCTCCTGCTTCCATGCACTTTAAACTCCACTGTTTGCCTGGCATTCCTAGGACTACAGCTGGGTGTAGACCTGATCTTTTCAGGGCCTAATGTGTGAATTAATTCACTTTGGGTACAACCCTCCTTTTAACTACCAGTTGCTCACAGTCACACACTGCAAAGTGTCCTCAGGGATGGGGTGTTCTGTATTTTAGGGTGGTTAATTCAAACCGCCTTTTCTTAAAGACGCTCCATGCCTGCAGCTTGAGTTGGGGTATGTTCAGCATCTTGGAAAAACAAAAACAAACAAAGCAGCCCATAGTCTCTCACGGAGAAGACAAACCACAAGATGGCTAGAAAGGAGGCCAATTTTTGTAAACACCAGCTTTTACCTCTTCTGACCTAGATGGCTGACCACCCCAAGCACCACCTCTAAGTGCTTTTCTTGTGCTCCTTGTACAAAGGCAGACAAATCTCCAGTGGCCATAAATCATCATTCTTCAGTGGTATCTGCTGGAGTTACTGACATCTGGACCTGCCATAGCAGTGGTCTAACAGGAGGAACGTGTTAGCTAGTGCCATGTACAGGACACAGGGATCTTGCCAGAATACGATGTGCATGCTTCCCATCTTCCCACCATGCCTAGGCTCTCTGCTCTCTTTTGGGACTGTGACAAAAAGAAAACAAAACAAGGCACCACTCCTTCTACCCCAAATCCACAGTTCGTGAGGTCCTTGGCGCTATCACAGCATTGTTTTTGTGCAGAATCCCTGGCATCTAATCCACTTATGATTTTTAGTGCTTTACAGGTTTGACTAAATCAAGACTTCCATGACAGTGTCCAGGCATAGTCTGAAGACATCAAGAGATGCAGACTTATTGCTTACTAGTCTTTTGTTCCAGTAGTAACCAGTCATACTGTTAAACTGTCTCATTTCTACTACAAGTGTTTGGCTACTGCTTCCACCATTGTTCTGCCTTTCACCACTATAAAAGTTTCTTTATTAGCCAGTACATTGCCTTATACATTACGTCACACCACCTCTGAGAAGCTAAACTGTCTGAACTCACTTTAAAGTATTTTTTTCTCCCACCTTTGGCTCTTTTCTCCACCTTTTTCAGTCTTTTAGTGTCCTTGCTGAACGGACAGAAGACTAGACAAGGGATTCCACTCTCTCCCCAACACTGGACTTGATATAAACCCACTCTTCAACTTAGTCTTCCCCACTCTTTACAAGCAGGTCTTTTGCAAGGGCTAGTATCAGGCCTTTTTGCCACAACACTGGAAGGCTTCCTTAGCTGGCTGTACAGAAAGCTCTGCTCCTTCCTAAGGAAGGCACTTTGCAGCATGAGCCTCCAGTTGTAGATAGAGCTGGTGTGCCAGAAAGTTATAGTTTTGTTCCTGGACAGATAGATGGCCTCACAGTTGGGTGTATTAAACCAATTTTGCTCAAATGAATCCAGGATGTTCATCAGTCCATGCCCCTCCATTCCACTGCTCTGACATCTTACTAATTCCCTAATTTTATCAGCAGTTATTTTTTTTTCTTTATTGCTAATAACAGATTATAGATAAGCATCAATTACTATCAGTTGTAACAGTTCTGCAGTACTGCACTAGAAATCTATTTCAGCCATGCTCTTTCATATGCTTTCTCTTGTAGGGGCCGTTGCACTGGTCCCAAAGATGTGGTTGGGGGACAGACTGTTTACCCCAGGCTGCCTGGTTACCATCACAGGGAGTCTTAAGCAGAAGCCATTAACAAGCCGTGTGATTTAACGGCATTTCAGGGTTTGTATAATGTGTGGTAGTTACTCCACCTGTCTATATGAAATAAAAACTTCAGTGTATAGAAGGTTTTTGAGAAAGATTTAAGAATTGCTTCAACAGGAGAAAAAAGTATTTTACCTTACTACAGGGAAAAAAAACCGCAATGCTAATCACTCTGACAAGCCCCTGGAAAGCAACAAGCTGACTCTGGTTATTATAGGTGATAGTTGCATTTAGGTATGTCTGAGTGACAACATTTTCAAAGCTACTGGTCAAGCCTACTTCTGCAATAAGGAAAGGGCTCAAAATCACCAGGCAGAGATAATCCTAAGGCTGGAAGTATGGAGAGAGCTTGGAGACTGACTATCCCCCAAAAGACAAAACTGCAGTATAAAAGAAAGTGCATTCCCAATGCCAGACCTTTCACAAACAGAACTAGGAGAAAGAAATGTGAAAGATCCCTGGGGAAGAAACTGGGAAGCATCTGCAACAGCAGATACAGAGTGAGGGGAACCTCTGAAACTAACCTAAGTATAAGGTAGTTTTATGCATCTGTAACTCCATTTCTGTAAGCTGCAACTTTATAAACCTTTTTAATAATTCAGTGTCTTTGGATGTTACACTTACTTGCTGTAACCTTAACTCAGTTTGAATTAATGGTAGTGATATTACATTAAGGTACTTAAAGTGGAGTACCAGGAGCCTCTAGTGATGCCCTCTGTCAATAATACACTGCTGCAGAGAAGAGAACATGTTTACTCCAAGCTGCTCTGGCTAACCTAAGACATGGTAAGATGTAGAAGAGAAATGCAGCTAGGAGAAGCTCCCAGCACCCCAGAGCTGTGGCCATCCAGTGAGCTAAGCCCTCTGAAGTCACTCCATGCAAGTCTCAATGAACAAATGATTAACATCAACCCATTTCTCAGGGAGGTAAAACCAAGGCACAGTGAAGCAACTCAAGCTGAGCAAAAAGTAGACATAAGGCAGCAGAAGAATTCAGAGTAAGAGCAAGGGCTGTGAGATACGGACCCAGGACTGTGTTCAAATAGCTTAGCCCCAGCTACTTTAAGTTAACCAGATTTCTCATTTTCTTCCTCCTGCTCTAGGGCACTCTCAGCAGCTTTGGCATGCTTTAGGCCAGCACACAGACCTGCTGGATTATGGATCTAGGAGCTAAGGGAAACACCAAGGGGAAGGACTGGCAGGCACCTGAATGGACGTAATGATGCTCTGGGCAGAGGGAGGAAAAAGCCATTTCCCAGCTGGCTCCCAGAGCCCAGACATTACAGAGTACAAGAGGTAACCCAAACACCAGGAAAAACTCTTGAGGGCCATGTGGACAGAAAACCTCAGAGTTGAATGCAGCTCTAGCAGCCTGGCCATGCCACCCCAAATAGATCATGTCACAGAGGGGCATAGGCTAGCTCACCTGCCCATACATACCCTATATGGGGTAAAAGCAGGACCACTTTCCCATGCTGGGACCTCCTCCCCACAAAGCACACCAGGACCTCCTTCTTTTGGCAGACTTGTAAAGGGCTGGTTACATTTTCCCCTCCCCTTCCTACAGGTGCTGCCATTTGGCATGTACAGCTGACATTAGCTACACATGCATCTGAGCTTTGTAAAACCCATGTAGGAACATGCTATCTCAGACATGCAAGATGAACTCAATGCATAGTAGAAGAGAAGTGACATAAGTAGACCCCATTTTTTAAATCTTTGGCAAGGATTTCAGAGGGTGGGGTTGTCTCTACCCTCTGTTTTCATAGGCTAGGATATTTTCCAAAATGGCTTGTGCTTTAGATCCCATGCACTTCTTAAAAAAAGATATTTTTCACCAAAACCTACTGGAAAAGAAATCTATCAACAGAAAGGGGCAGCTGCACCTTGCAGATATGCACAGCTGAAGATCTTTTATGTAAGAATCCCCCTGACCGTGTGGAGAGCTGTTAAGATGTCAGATCATGGTTTGTTGCTCCCAGGGAAGCTGCTGCAGCACTCAGTCAGAACAAGTTTACGTCTTGGAGGAATTAATTTGTCTGAATAATGTCATCCTGGTTAAACACAATGTTAGGGAAAATATTGCAGCATTCTGGTGCACCTCCCTGAACTGATGCCTATATATGGGGATTAGCCAGCGTGAAAGGGATCCTGCTGAGTCAAACTGGATTATAGCAGTATTATTTTATAGAGACAGAAGAAAAGGGGAGGGAGGGAGGAGCTAGGGAAGCCTTGCAAAAATATCAGCTGTTTGACATGTTAAAGCAAACAGCATGGACGTGAAAATGCTGCCTGCTTACATGAGTGCATCAGAGCCAGGTCAGCTGACAGCAGCAACCAAAAATAAGTTTTTACCCCTTTTAGCCCTGCAGGCAACCCAGGTGCCAGAAAGCAAGGTGGACTCCAATCCCTTCTGAGGCATCAGGAGATGTGTTGACTGTGTTCCCACCATGCACCCAACGACGTGGCGGCACCCTGGTGGTGATGTTCCTCACATGGGGAGGATGTCCCAGAGACCCTCGCTAGGCCTGCCCGATTGCCTAAACAGCACGTAAAGGAGCAAACGAGCTTGCAGACTCAGCTCTCAGAGCCCTTGGGAAGCTGGTGCAGATGGCAGGATGGAAAAACGTGCAGGCTTTCAATGAAGTCCCTGAGGTGCCTCCATTTTTCATCACCAGGCATTCACACAACCACTTATGCGCTGATTGTTCAATGCTGGCTGGAGACTTGGGGCTGGTGGCAAGTCACAAATGGGACATGCCCTTGTACATCTTGTTTGCAGAGCTGGATCTGCAGTGTGTTCTTAGAGCGTGCCTGGAGGGCTGATGTCCTCTCTCTCCAGCAAACAGCTTGACCTTACAGTGATAGCATCAATTCCTCTGTCTGTCTCTCTGGCCCAGCAAATATTTATCTGTGCAAAGCAGAAATGCTTGCCCAGGAGAAAGCAAGAGATGCCTACACCAACCATCTGTACCCTGCAGAGCAGGGGGGCAAGACTGGGGGCCGCCTTCCAACTCTCACTTCAGAATCAGCCCCAAATATCCTACATCTCAGGTCAGTGCTCTGAACAGTGAGACTGCGCGAAGGGCCTGAGGGTGGGTGCAGAAGATGCCCCCCTACCCTGATTATGTCATTAAAGGACAGACCTTGCTAAAGAACAGAAGAGCAGCAAAACTCAGGCAGGGGAGGAGGTGGTACTTTTCAGGCCAGAAAGAGATGCCACAGTAAGAGGCAAGGCTTGTGCCTCTCTTTGTAGTGCTTCTATTCAGCAATGCTGGCTTTGGTGGATCAAAATCCCCATGCCTGCTCCTCCTGGGAAGTGTCAGAGCCTAACTGAGTGTGGTGGACTGTGCTAAAAGTTGTGCTTTGCAACACTGAGCTGAAGACCGCTGTGGAAGCAGTGGAAAAACACTCCTCCATCCTCCACTGCCCAATGCCAGAGTATCAAATGCAATGCTATGCTAGCCAGAGCTTACAAACACATGGTTCAAAGGGAAAAATTCAAATGGATGTGAGTCATGGGAGTATGAAAAAAAAAGATTCTCAAAAAACAAATAGAACATATCAGTCATGTTGTAACTTAGAAAGCCAAAATTTCCTCCCAAAGCCAGCAGTGAAACAGTTTCCAAGATTCCAGGGTGCATCTCTGTCTGGAGCTAATATAGACATTTTTTTAATCCAAGTTTCAAGCCCAGTAAAATCCACTTGACAATAAGAACCCCTCCTGGCCAGCCAGCCAAAGAAATCACACCTCACCTCCTCAACCCACCTCTTCCCCACAGGTAGCATTGTAGCCCATACAGCTGTACCCCTCCAGCATCACCACCAGCATCCAGTGCCCACCACACATCTACCATGGAGCAAGACCCTTTTCCACCCCCTTTTTGCACTCAGCAGTATCAGCCCTGTGCTCTTCCAGGTGGGGAGCTGGAGCAGGTTGGTAGCCCGTGGTGGAAGGAGAGGTGCAGCCCTGACCCACGTCCTCCCAATGAGTACTTCCACCCCTTCCCTGCCCCTCACTGGCCCTGCACATCCCAGGGTATTATCTGCACGCTGGCCTCAGCTGGAGCTGCAACAAGACCTCTCCCCAAGCAGCCTCTCCACTCACATCTCCCCTACATCTCAAGGAAAGGGCAGTTTTGAGGTGGTTTTGCCCTCCAGTTGAGGAGGTTTCAGAGCCCCTGTCACTCATCCCCATGGCCCGTTTCCTAACCACATACTTCTCAGAAAACAGTCTGGGCGTACCGCACCTTCACTTTCTTTTCCTGGCTGTGTCAAACAAAATGGTCAGAACTGCCTTTTCTGGTGGAGCCAGCCCTGAACGAGAGTGAATTAGAGCATGACTAAACAACCAGGCCATGCGGGAGCTATAGGTGGAAGAAAACCTACTTTCTAGGTACTCAGATGCAGCTTGCCTTAAATACACCGAGCAAAGGTGACATCGACACTAGGGTGATTGCAAGACAGTTGTAGGTAGGGCTGGTTAAACTATTCTTCCCTGAGAGGTACCAACAAGTCTCCACCGTCACTCCCAAGAGATGTGCATGTCAGACCAAGCACATGGCTTGTAGCTAGATGAAGTTATCTGGGACGAATTCCACCACAAGCATCAGACCCATTTAATAGAAATCCAGTTGTCTCCAAACCAGACAAAAAATGTGCTCCCTTAAAGAAATAGCAGTAAAAAACAAAACACCCACCCCCCAAACACCCTGTGTGTAAACATCAACAAAAACTAAGTAGTTTTGCATTTTGCAAAAGTAAAACCAGAATAAATGCTTTGCCTCCAACACATAAGGAACATATTATTACCACATTGTCTTCAGTGATTATTCCAGCAATGCATTTAAACATTTAGAGAGAAGAATGTTTGCTAAAATATTGTTATGTAACATGGGGAAAATGACTAATTCTGCCCTTGATCTTTTCGTATTTTGCTCCAAGTAAGAGTCACTAGATCTTATTCTCTGGTCAAAGCAGCAGCACGGCTGAATTCTGACCTGATTCCCCCAGTGGCTTTTACAGTGGGCCAATCCTATCCTCTGCAGCTGAGTTATTCCAGAGTTACTGAGCATAACTGTCTTCTGAATCAGTCCTTCAGGGCTGCACATTTCCAAAGACAGGTGGAATAAACAGTGCGCATTTCTCCATGCTCCCTGCTGACAGAGGTCAGAGATCATTTACTTCCAGCTCCTCATGACTTGCGCGGAGTCTGGAGCCTTTACACGTAAGCCAAGCGGGGCCAACCCCATCCAGCAGTTGTAAGCATACTTCAGCAACTGCTGAGTCATGGAGTGGGTTTGCTACGTGAATTCCTCTCCTCTCCTGATAGCAGATGCAGAAGTTATTGAAGATCTGTCCTGTGGGTATCCTTATTGCCAGGGCATTTGCATCAAGAGTATACATAAAAGACAAATAGGCCTGTCTGTTCTTACAGACACCTACTGGAAGCTGCCATTTTCCTATCCTAGTGGCGGGGGGAGGAAAAAAAAAAAAAAAAAAAAAAAATTTGGGGTTTATAAACTTTCAATAGCCTTTTTTAAGCTGTGACCCAATTCAACCTGTATTGGAGTAAAACCTGTCCTGCATACACAGAATGAAGGTGACACTGACCCTAGGGGGGTATTCTCAGAAAAGCTGTAGTTAGGGCTGGTAAAAAAATATTTTGTTTAAAGCTTCAGAAATACTCCTGGCTTCCCCTCCTCAATGAAAATTTCCATGGGAAATGTCTGATCCTGACACACTTTTGAAAGGAGCTTTTCACTAGTAGGGAGAAAAAAGAAAAATCTGTTCTTGGGGTTTCCTTTCAAAGCTTTTAGATTCCATCCTTGAAAACATGTGATTAAAATCTTCCTGTTGGGGGATAACTGAGGTGAAAACAGAAATTCCCAACCATCTTCCTTCAGCTGAAATACACTTCTTGTGCAACTTTGAGTACATGCCCCTAAGTCACTGGAGAGGCAGTGATGGGTTTTAGCTCTCACAGGGCTGTGTTGCCCCATCAGGTGATGCATCACAGCTCCGGTATCTGCAGTCCTCATCAGGCTGGGAGTGTGTTTTTATCCTTTCTATAACCTCCAAGTAGGAGCATCATGCTGTGCATGATGAGATGGGCTGGACGAGTCTAGGTCTTGCTTAGCTTGGAGTTAAGAGGGAAGAGAGTTGTTGAAATCAAGTGTTTGGGATTTATCCAGATACTCCCCCAGACAGAATCCAGCTCCTTGGAGCCAACCCTATAACATTCTCCCTCTTTTCCTAAAGGCTTCCTCAGATTGAGGTTCAAAGGCACTCATGAAGCTCTGTCACTGTATTAACCTGTACCAGTGAGATTTACCCAATCTGCCACAGAGGCCCTCGCTGTTACCCACTGAACACCTGTTACAGCACTTCTGTTATTTTTAATTAACAGCAGCCAAAGCAAAATTACCAGCTCAGTCCTCAGTGAGTCTGACTTGAATCCATGCCCCCTCAGTAACAGCAAGGTCTGCTGTAAGCGGAGGAAAATGCATCAACCTGCTAAGGGATAGTGAGGCAGAAAGCTCCTAATCATACCAGAAAGTTTCAGAAGGCAAACAAGGCTCCTTCTCCAGCTAGAGCACCAGGGCTTATTTTGCAATTAGGAAAGAGAAGATAAAGGGACAAGTGAATTTCCTGCTGTGATGGGGCATTTGCAATAGAGTCTCTATAACTACATCTTGTTCCCAGCGGTACCAGTCTATGCAGTACTGGGTTATTATGTAGTGTCTTGGACTGCTTGGAGGTAATAAACATTCACTGAAAATGGACTGCTATTAGCCACTGGCAAAAGCTGATTATAATAGTGCCAGCACTGGAATATGTTTTCCACCCATTTACAAGAGGAGTAAAATAACAGGAGGAAAAAAAAAAAAAAAAAAAAAAAATCACATTTGCCAGTGTTTGGAGCGTAGTGTGCTCTACATACAATTATCGAGAGAATGACAGGAAATTGACCCATTTACTCAGAAAAGTTCCTATCGTGTTCTGCACTATTTCATTTCATGCCCATTTGAGAACAAGTCATTTCTCTTCAGGGCAGAAGATAAATTGTCAGCTCGTACACACATCTCTTTTCATTGCCAGGCACAAAAATATCACAAAGAAACATTTCCCTGCCCTCTGCTTAATTTTCTTCTTCTTCTTCATCTTCTCTAATAAATGGTGCTAACTATAAAAGTCAACGGACTGTAAATAAACTCAATTCTATACCTACCTTACCTTATGATTGATTTTTGGACATAATGTATTCCACCCACAAGGTCTTTTGTCTGATTCGACTGACCACTCTTCTCAGTACCAGAGAAAAATCAGATAACAACCTCAGTGGAATAGCTTTATGTAAAAACAGAAACATTTGGCAACTACAGTTTTCTTAATGGCACATTGTAATACACGCTACACTGCATTATGGCCCAGTGGACAGACTTTGTGTCAGTACCAAGAGTGTGTCCCCTGCAGTGGGAGTCTTCTGTGCAGGGCCTTCACTGTGCATTTAGGCAGAGGTGCTGCCAGCATTGCCACTACAGAAAAAGCAGCATTAAGAGGTGCTTAGGTAATGGTAGGTATGCATGGTACAGGGTGCAGGGAAGCCTAGCTACCTTTCCAGCTCTGCCCTTGGACTTAACCTGTCATTTGACCCAACCACTTCTCTCACCCTGAATGTGGTTGACAGAGAGGGCAAAAGCAGCAATTGGATCACCATAATAGACAGGAAATTCACACAAAAAGAAGGAGCCAGAGACCTGAAGGCAGCAAGGTGCAGGGAGAGAGGCAGCATGTGCAGGTAAGAATCAAAAAAGGATGTCATGGAAATACCTCTATCTACATCACGAGCTCAGGTTTCTAGAGAACTGGGCTTGCCGTCCCTGCTGCTTTCAAGCGACAATGCTCAGTCCTGGTTAATATCAAGGACATCAATGAATGCAGAATTAAATGGCATCCCCAATGGAAGTACCAGCAGTCCAAGTCTGCAAGCAGAATGCAGGTGTCTCCCATGCTGTATGGCTGGAGAACTGCTAATGTAAGGATGAGCCTCAGGCACAGAAGAGCCAGCATGGCAGTAATTTTGTACTCCCCAGCTCCAGCCATATCCTTCAAACACCCTTCCAGTCCTCAGCTGTTTTTATTTTTTTTCCAGTTTCTTGATGTTTAAGTTAAAGCAGCCCAGCAAACCCTGAGTTCACACAACCTTTCCTGCAGCTGGCGTGTTGGCCAGCACACCTCAGCTTACCCTCCCAGCCACTGCTCTGCAAGGTGTAGCCTCCTATTTTGTATGTCTGTAGTGGATACAGTGCTGAACACACTGTTCATTTGCTCTAGGACTTCATATTCAATCTGATCACTCACCACAGTTCTTTTACCTAGGTATTAGCTTCCCTGTGCTCTTCCATTGTGGAGCACCATTGCCAGGAGTGAAAATTACCAACCATTTGGAGCAGGAAATGAGATGGGGAGGGGAGCCCAGACACAGCACCAGCCTCAGTAGTTGCAGCACTTCAATCCTAGACCAAAAGCAGCAAAACTCATGTTTTGCACAGGAACCAGCCCTGGGAAGTGTTACTCTGACCATAGTTTTGACTGTGACAGAGCTATGCAGAATAGAAGCTTGGGAAGTGTCTTGCGAAGGAAAGAAGAGCATTTCTTCACAAACAAGCAAAATGTTCAAGGTTCTGCTAATTCACATCCAGGCTACTTTTTTTTTTTTTTTCCTTCTCCCCCAGAAAACTGTTCACTAGTTAGGAGAAGGGATTAGCAGAGTAACAAAAGGAGGAGTTTCCAGGTCAAGATTCATTTGGAAATTATAGCCAAAACCAAATTGTTGGGGTCTGCTCTTTGTCCCAGGGAAAAGCTGTTTGCTGCCGCTTAGTACAGAGCACAGCTGCCTCTGAAACCCAGAGTCAGCACATGCCTACAGGGAATGTGAAAAAGAAGGAGAGAGAAAGAAAACAGCTCCCTGCCTCTCAGCGAGAGGGTTTTGTTCCTTTCTGGCTGACAGCGTGGACCTTTGGACATGTGCAAGAGAACAGCAGAGAGCATTACCTGCTTGGGAACAGGACTGTTGTTCCCCCCCGTGAGGGCAGATTCACTCAACTCCTTAGAAAAACAGCAAAAGCATTAAGAGACACTTTTACCTTCCTGTCTTCATCAGCTGAGGAAAGAATTTCCTGTGGCTAATTACATATTTTAGCACCAAGACTGTCCTCTGACTGCAAATATCTGCCTCCAGCCTGGGGTAGAGCCCAGCTCTGACCACAGGACCTTGGGCACTGGCATCAGGCAGCTGCAGGACAGGATGGTGGTCCCTCACCTCCTGCCCTCTGATGCAGACGCAGTTACGGGAATGTGAACCTTGCTGAAATGGGATCCAGGACTGGAGGAGCCAGCTGCTGACTGTGCAGCCTCCTGCTACATGCCAGCCCCAACCAGTCCTCCTCCCAGCCACCCTCCCTGCCTGCTCAAAGCCCACATGGGAGGCCTTTGGGTCTTCTAGCTACCAGGATCTGAGGTCTTCCCTTATGGTCGGACTCAAAGCCCACCAATCCACATATCTGTGGCAATTTTTCCACTGATGGGGTATGGCTCTAGCTTTTATCAGGTAATTTTTTGCTGCTTATCCACAAGCCAGGCTCATTGGGCTCATTCTTGGTCCCTTAGAAGATAATCAAATTCTTCCTAACACTGAGAAAAAGAAGACAGGGCTCTTCAAATGCATGCCCTACTCCCTCTCCTTGCTTCCTATTCCTTTGTTTATAAATGTTGAAGTATGAGCTAAACCTTGACTGCTGCCACAGCCCTGAAGTGATGTCAATTCCCATACAAGGGTGAGAGCAGGGATGTGACCCACCTACCTGTCTGCACAGGAGCAAACTCCCTTGCACACAAGGAAATTTACTTCCTGACTCCCCACCTCGCTTCATACAGCAATGCTCACCTTCTCTCAACACAAAAAAAAAAAGGAAGAAATGAAACAAGTATCTTCCTCTGCCAACACATACATGCATACACATGCACAAATATTTTGGAAAAATTGAAGAATCTGTAGATGGAGGGGTTAGTGCCAGATTTTTAAAATTATTAAACATTATGTACAAAGAAAACATAATGAGCTCCTACGGGATGTAGAAAAAATTACCCATGAATGAGGGGAAAATGGATAACCACTCCTGGGTTTGCCACTTGTGAATTATTTAATAATCACTCCCCAGCAGATGGAATATATTTATCCACCCCATTGGAGCACGCTTTGCAATTTATTTACACTGCTTTAAAATATGATTATTTATTTAAAAAATAAACAAGGTATCCACAAGGGAAAAGGGAAGTAAACACAAGCTTAAAGGGGGGGAAAAGCATGTTTTTAGCTTTTCAGTTTGTTTTAGGGAATTTCCACTAAAATTCACTTGAATCCTCCATACTTATCTTGTACTTTAAGAAACGGAAATTGAAAACTCTTCTAATGAAGCCAGTCTAGATTCCTCACACAATCAAGATGATCACTTTATGAGATGGCGTCTATGCATCTTACACTTTCATTAGCCACATTGTCTTGGGTACCAGAAGTCTGATTCAGCTCCCATTAATATCAAAGAAAACATTCAAACCAGGATCAGTGGGAGCAGGCCTATACCTTAGACTAATTTGATTTACATGATCAGATCCCTTGTCTAATCTAGAGTGACTCTGCACCCATGGCCCGCCAAACAGCACTTAGCCTTGCCATTTAATTAGCTACTTCCTCTAAAATGCAAAGGGTGCCATTTAGCAAAAATTGAAAATGCAAAAGGTACCATTTAGTGCCGTATAAGTGCATGAGTATACTGCCGGCTCCCAAAATTAAAAGTCCAACTGTGAGCAAAAGGCTTTGCCCACTCAACAGCAAAGTGTACAGCTGATAATTGCAGAGCGATTTGGACAAACCTGAGGGAAAGTCCACGATAGGAAGGAATACCTTTCCCAGGCAAATGCCAAATAATTTCAGACTGAATTCAGGCTTCCAGATTCTTCCTGTGCAAGTCTGTGTGTATGTACATCTATACATTGGCCATGGAAGGGTACACAGAAACTCTATTACCCAGTTGGGCACAGATGCTTTTAGGAGCCAGAAGTCACCAGGGAGAGGAGAGGTCAAGAGACAGACCCCACACTGTAACACAAGTTTTCATACTTTGCCCATACAAAACAAAAGACAACCCCCAGCCCAAACCCAGTGTCCCCTCACCAAAGAAAAGACTAGTCGCTGTTGGTGAAAACTCTTCACAGTTATTTTTTCAACAATCCATTGTGATTTTCTTTAAGACCAGTGAGGTTTATTTATAGATCTCAAATGTGGGAGAGTTCCATGGCAAAAATCACCATCAGCAGCTATTGTAGAGGCAACACGTTGGATGTAACACTTTCAAAAGCGACTAAAGAGTAAGATTACTTAGTAATAAGAGTTTAGGTCTCATTGTCAAAAGTGAGTTAGCAAACCAAAAAGCAGCAAGTTCCTCAGTCGTTTATGTGCTTTTGAAAATGTTTCTCCAGGTCCTGAAGCTAATTTCTTTCTCATACCTGGTTTCCCCTCCCCAGACCAAGAAAATTTGTAACTAATATGGATCAAAAATACATATTTGTAAAAGATACCACCTTAAAAAAATAGAGATCTGATAGATGAAAATCCAACTGCAGGCATGGATGTCAATGCTTTACCAGATAGCTAGTTCAGTAAAAGGGCTACTCTATAAATAAACTGGTATAGTGAGTGAATGCTATACATCCTTAAAGTCAAAATGAACTACTAGAATACCATTACTTAAAGAGTTCAGACTGTGGAGAGCAAATCAATGTGTCCTCCTTACTAGGAAAGGGCTCAAACATAAGCACGCACCCTTTTGAACTGGGAGTGCTGCACCTTCCAAAAAGAAAGCCAAACTGACCTCCAAAATCTCAACGTCCTGGAAGAATAAAAGCAAGTTCACTGCATATTATTTCTGGAAAGACAGATAGCAGATTTCAAAAATTGCTTCCACCACAACAATCTAACACATGATTACAGACACAAGTACAGATGTGCTCTTCTCTGCTGGGATGTGGACATTATAGGCAAGGGAGCAAAAATGCTCCCCTACCCCCTCCCGAGAATGCAAAATGGAAGTGTCAAACGCCTCATGTAGAGTTATGCACTCATTTATTTTAATGACAGAAAGGATTAAATACATCTACATAAAGGAAAGAAAAAGTGTTTAAACAACAATAAAAAAAGATTTAGTGGTATTAATAAAGAACTCCCTTAAACCAGCGTGTCACCATTAAAGTAATTAATAGGGCATGCAAGACACTTCAGCGGAAAGTGAGCAGTGCTCACATTAGAGCCTTTTAAGTTTTCACATGACCTCAAGACAGACTACAGCATTTCTGTGCAAAAGTACCCTCTAAAACAGAGATGGGGGCATTCAAGTCTATAAAAAAAGTGATTTTAAAATTTAACTGATATGGTCTAAATCTAAAATACAAAGGTTAAGGGAATATTAGAAGGGCAATAATTCTATCTGATTAAACTTTTATCCAAAGTGACAATAAAATGTTCAAAATGAATTAAGGATTTTATTAACAGATGCAGAAGCTCTATAAAAGAGTCTGAAATCTAAGTAGCAGAGAAGAGAGGTTTTATGTTTTTTTTTTTTTTTTTGTCTGGATGGAGGTGATATTGCTGTAAAACTTTAATCTTATTGCCATGCCACAGTGAAAGTAAACCTGTCAGAGGTAATAGAGCAAATCAGGACTGCTTTGTCTTCTTCTCTATGTTGCAAGGGCCTCTTTCCAGCATATAAGTAAGAATATGTACCTTCTATGTATGGCATTGATACTATAGGTGACAGACACATGGAGACAGGTTATGTGCTGGTGATTCACCTGGACTTCTGCTCGTTGCAATAGTCCCAAGGTGGTAAGTACAGGCAAGTTATATGGACCATTCCAAATGAGTACTGAGCAAAAATTGGTGCTACACCACCAGGGACTCTTCAGAACATTTCAGACTTTCCAAAAAGGAATTAACTATTTCAGGACTGTTTCAGATATTTTAGTTGTTTATGAGTACTTTTGTGTAATAAGAGGATCGCAGCAATTTCTGAGCTATTGAACAAATGCATTTCACTACCTTAGAGTGATTAAGTTTAAGCCCGCCATAAATCTGTGGAACAGGATAGAATACAAGACTTCTGTGAAAATTATTACTAAAAGCAGGGCATATATTACTTAGAGCAGAGCTCAGCTCCATCAGGGCAGTTTAGGCTCAGTAGCATTTGCCAGCCATGATTTAGGCCATCACTAATTTTTCCTTCTGCCTTGCTGCAGCTCAATTTTGGCAACTTGGTTGCCTTGGTGATGGCTGCAGTGTCTGGGGCAGATGCACTGGAAGCCATCTTCCAAAGTGGTTTGGCTTTTCTGGGAAGTCTTGAGCCTTTTGCATGTTGATAGGAGTGCTGCGGTGGCCACCTGTGCCACGGTGGCTATTCCACCACCCTCCGACCCACCAATGCCAGCTGCGGGCACAACCTGTTACCTAACCTGCCCCTGTTGCACACCGCATCCTCCACGCAAGGACCCAGGGCTCAACCTCTTTCGCTCCCTGCAAAGCCCCAACATGTGCTACAGCTGTCCCTACCTGCTGCTGAGGAGCAAGCCCAAAAGGCAGCTTCAGGAATGCTTATACCCTTCTTTTGCCCTACACTACCCATGAGAAAAGCACAGCTCCTAAGAGGAGCAACTGACTGCAAATTGCCAGGGAGACTAGGATGTCAAACAAATATTTTTCTTTTCACAACAGAACATAAATATTTGGCAGCACATTTAATTTAAAAAAGTCTAAAAGTTACTCAAATAGAGTGGAGAACATTGCTACGATGTTCGTTTGCTTCCTAAAATATGACCAGTCACAGATGGCTTGCTGTAGGAAATATTAAATAAATTTTTAAAAGCGTTGTCTGGCTTTAACACAGATTGCATTTACACAGATACCTCTGCTGGTGGAACGCCAAGATGGCGTATTGGTTCAAACATGTCCTTAAACAAAAAACTACATTGTCAGGAGCTAATGGAATATTCATACTTAAAATATCAATCCCTGATAACATCTGAACGTTAATTTACATTTCAACACTGCTCTTTTTTTTCTCCTCTTGCTATATTTCCCTTCACAAGCAAGGGAAAATATCCAGGTTTGGTCAGTAGCAACTTTTAGGTTTTGGGCACCATAACCATTATTTGTTTAGATTTTCAGAGTAGTTTGAAAAAATACCTATATAAAGAGCATTAGGTAACATGAGAATCTGAAAACAACAGAAGGCCACTTAGTGTTAAAGAGTCAAACAGCAAGGATATAAATACAATGAGCCACAGCATTAAACCATCACATGTTAGCAGATTAACTTCAGCAAGACAATAAAAATCAAAACAATACAAAGATCTTTTCCAATCCCCAGTGTCTGCTGGAGCACATTCCTATGGTGCCTGAAGAAGCCTATCAAATCCCTGCTTTATACCTGAAACCAAAGATGTTACAAAGGTTCTTGGTTTGGTTTTTTCCCCTCCAGGAAGCTCCATTTTTGACAACAACAAAAGCCTTTGGAAACATGGGCATGTAGTGTAAAGACTGCCACCAGTTTCCGATTCCTTGCACTTACTGCGCTGCCTCAGAGAGCTGCATGGTAAGCTGCTTTGAGAGTTACAGCATCAGGTTGCTGTGAAAAACCCACGTGGTGCTTCTACGCCAAACGTTTGTCAGGAAACAGCAGCCAGGGAAAAGCAGGGGCAATCCTGTGTGGATCTCTACTCATTTTAAACCATCCATACGCCCCGCTGATGCACGTGGTGCCATCGCTGCCTCAGCTCATACGGATGGTCCTCACAGGGATGGGCGCAGACACAGGGACCACAGGTCTCACTGGCCACATTAACCAACGCGCTCTCCGCTCCCATGAAAACTGCTACCTAATAGTGCACAATAATCTCTTGTCCCCAGCAAATGCTGCAGCACCAGAGTTGAGCTATAATCTGGTCTTCCTTCTGCCCAAAATACCCCAGTGGATGATTTACGTCTTCTGTCAATATTGTACTTGGCCCACAAATTTATAATCAATGCAGCTGAGAAAAAACAACATACTTACAATTTGCTTTGACCCTCCATGAGCACCAAACACTCACCATACTCTTAGAATCAATGACTTTTTCTCCTGTCATCATTCATGCTTGTCGCGCTTTCCCTAAACTGGCATGATTTTGTTTTTTCTAACCAGAAATCTACCAAGTCCACTGGGGTTTGTGTGTGTGTGCGGATGGCAAGTTAAACAGTTTCCTCTACTGCAAACAAACATTGCTCACAGGCAAACTGATGTCCCGGAGTGAAGAAACAGAGGCAGGACGCTAGAGGGAGGATCGACTCACAGACTGAGCTTTTGCCAGAGCAAATTCCTCAGAGTGTGGCTTCACCAAGGAGACGGCTAAAGTGGCACGCTGCAAAAGCCGGCTCGCCTCCCTGGCACTCAGGCTTGCAAATCACTGTCTGGATCGAAGTAAGAGGGCATCTGGAATCGGAGAGTGAGCGAGACAAGACTTTCTGTTCTCTGCAAGGCTGCTAAGGGGAAATCATACCTGCTAAATCCAAACACACCCCTCCCAGGACAGATTCAGCTCTGTTACTGGCAGGTATCACAGCCTGGCTGCAAGGCCTATACTTTACCAGCAGCTCTGCTAGCATAGGATCAGCAGTGCAAAATAATCAAAAGAGTTTGCTGAAGATATTAACCCTGTATTTACTTCAGCGAGTTCCGATTTTTTATCTCTGGACGCTGTGCAGCGCTTTGGCATCACTGCATTAGGAAGGACAGAGCAAACTCAATAATACATGGATCTGATGGAAACGCACACCTAAATTACAGGCCCTATTTCAAATAAATCACAGCCTTTCCAAAATAATTGTTTTCAGCAGTTTGAATTGACAAATAACTATGTGGGGTTACAAGCAAGCAGTAAGACTTCATGGAAGGGAACACTGTCATGGTACCTCCCACCCTCCTGGGTTTTCCAAGAGCCCTCACTCAGCTTTCAGCTGCTTGTCCATATTCATGCTCAGTCCCTAAACAGGAGTGGTTTGAGGAGGGGAAGAAAAGAGAGGTAGCTCCTTCACCTGAAGGTCTTTGCAGGCTGCAACTTGGCAGAACATCGGGACACGAAAGACCTGAGCTGCACGCTGCAGGCCATATTTGTGGTCCCGGACAGGTGACTTGAGCTCAGAAATGGATAAAGCAGGGCTAGAAAAGACCCCTGGGTCTGCTATTGCCCAGAGAAGGCTCAACTACATCTTAACTGTTCTTTACATATGTTTGTCCAACCTGTCCTTGAAGGCTTCCAGCAACGGAGAGCCGTGCTGTAAACAAACTGCATTTGGGGTCAGTTCTCTATCTGCAATATGGAGGCAATGCCACTGCCTTCCTCCTCGTCCCCCCCTTCCTTGCTGCTGTTCACCACGAAGGTTTTTAGAGCCAGAGGCTATTGTCTGCCATTCACTGACACACCACAATGAGAGTTTATTACAGTAGGATCTCTAGATGCTACTCAGGTGGCAAAGGGTGAAAGCAGCAAATAGCTTGCTGAGAAGGTGGTGAAGTACAATTGAAAGAAAAGCAGGGATGAATGCCACAAACACCAGACATGGCTTGCCATCTAATACCCATCCACACTTGACCGCAAATGAAAATTTTCCTACTATTACAAAGATGCTGGTGCATAAGACTTTATTCTTTCCTTATAAGCTGTTTCTGCTAGCTTTCAAAGTCATACAAGAGTTGGGCCACCTTCTAAAGGGAAATCTGAAAGCACAGCTTGAAGTCATGCTAAATGACTTCACCATCCCCTCTACTGTAGTATGATCCATAAGCACATGTATAGCCAGGAGCCATAAAATCCCAATGGACCTGTAGAAAGGAGACTATTTTCTTCCTAAGAATATACAGTTGGGTCAGTGGAATTCACCCTGTGAGGCAAGAAATTCACTGCATGGCAGCAGCTGCTCCTTCACTATATCATCTTATTTCAGTTACACTAAGAACTCCCTACACAAAGTTTCCCATGGTACAGTTTTTCTAGATTATACATGCCAAATCAATGTTTAGTTCATATAATGAAATATGAAAAAAGCCCCTAATTATGAAAGTGCAAGGCAGAGACAAGAAGACAATTCAAGTTGTTATGGCTGTCAACACATGCAGGAGGAAAGATCTGGATTCTACCAAGCCATCACAAAGGTCTCAAGTAAGCCCAGGTGCAGAGGAGGAGTCTTCACCTAATAAGGACACATTCTTAAAGATGGACCATTGAGAGGAGTGGGAAATCCCTCCCTAGCAAAACTTTGAGCTACCAAGACATCACTGAAGTAGTTAATCAGCACTGTGTGCCCACTCTTCCAACACAGATGTATCTATTAAGATGCTGTCCAGCACTACGGTGACTTTTCCAAATATATCCCCCTCATAACACTGCTATCATTGGTAGCATCAAGTTGCTTTACCTCAACAATCCATAGCTGGTCTTCCTCTAAAGCAACACCCTGCTCAGCTTTCTGGAAAGTCAATTATACCAAAGTGTGGCCTGACCCTCTCACTACCTACTTCAACTTCAATCAGCTGCATTCACAACAGTTAACATCATGAAAGCAAGCAGCAACTGTAGGTTGAAAATAGTGTGCACTATTGCATCTTGAATCCCATCAAGTGATTTTCACAAGTTAGCCAAGCATATCCTGCTGCACTGACAAAAGAATAATTTCATCCTCTAAGCCACCCACAGCAGACAAATGTGTGGTCTCACTCAGAGAATCCTTTGCCAAGGTGGTGAGCCCAGTGCAATTCTTGGCAGGGCTCATACTCTCATGTCTTCTAAGAGCACGAGGATTTTTTCCTCTTACATCCTTGGTTTGTAGACTTCTTGTCCTGTCCTTGTTGGACAGCGAGATGAATTGTCTTTGTCCTCTTTGATACGAGCCTCTGATCTCCACAGAGGAGTTGCTATATTGCGTACCTCATAATCTGATGGTATGCTTTCTCCTCTTTCTTTATAATTACAGTTTAGAAAGGAGGTTATTGACCTCTGTCCCCCCACAAAGGAACCTTTTCCTGCTGTCTAGTGACAAAATAAGAGGCATGACCCATCTGCTATAACAACTGGTAGGCCACTGAAAAAACAGATGCAGGCTTCAAGTGGGTGAGCTAAGTTCAGCATCCATCCCAGTTTTCACAGAAGCTGTTTCATTGACATATTCTCTCTCTCACACACACACACGTTTTTGTACCTCCTAGACTTGGACTCCTGGAAGCTCCATGGGCAGCTTATGCAATAGCACCCCATACTCCTCTATTTTATGCCCTGATTGCACAAGACCATTTCCCACTCAAAGTAGTAGCGCTGAGCTTACGGCCGCCATTCCTCCCCCAGCTTCCATCTGTATTTTTTATATCAACTGTTGCTGGGTGATATTAATAGAAAGGGCTGTTACACTCTTAAGGGATTTATTCATTTTTCTGTTTTACAAATGATGATCAGTTTACCAGGAATGACAGTCTTCCCTTGCCATGATTGTTTTACAAAGAAGTTACCAATTGGGCCTAGACTAGCAAAATTATCAAAGCTAATAATCAATAGGATTAAAACATGCCTGTAAGCAAACCAAAACTCTGGACCTGTTTTGTGTCTGCTATGCCCATGGACATCTTCTGTTGTGGGTATAAGAAATATCCAGGGCAGGAGCCCGCTGCCGCCTGGTGCAGCCAAGCTGCATCTCTCCGCTACGGCAGCCCAGCCTTAATGCTTTTAGATCCATGGGTCACAGGTTCAGCTCACTGCTGCTGATGACTCATGCAGGAGCATCGAACTAAAACTAGCAACACCAGCTTTTTTCTAGGAGAGGACTGAAGAAGAACATTGATCTCAGTGAAATATTTCGAGGGCAGAAAAATTCCACCACGTAAAGAGTGCGTGACTTCTCTTTAGTTTATTTTATATTTTTGTTCCAGTTGTCATTTTGAATTCAAACTCTTTGGAAAGCAGGCATAATAGTCTTAATGATCCCATTGAGCAGTTTAAATTCAAATTGTGGAGCACTCGCAATACCATGCTGGCAGCACTTTCCATAAATTACTCTCAAATTCAATACGTTGCTTGACAAAAACAAGAATAAAGGGCTTTTTACTTTAAAAAGAAGAAAGCTTGTATCATAAAAAAAATCTTTAAATTATAGTTTCTCTTTTCTGGTCCAATTTAAATTGTTACATGGTTGCTAAATTAGTGCTGTAATCTCTGCTTACAAATTGCAGAATTATTTTTAAAAATAGATGTAATTTTACTGCAGGGATCAACCTTACACTTTAAATCGTATGTGCTGGAGGTAGCTGCTCTTGCACAGCTTTCAAACAACCACACTCACGTGCACACACAGGGTGAGGTTTACAATACCAGTCGCGCTGAAGCCAATAGCAGTTTTACCAGAGATTCAATGAGCACAAATTGAGTTAACACTGACATTTCAGAATGATTAGCAAATTTAAGCTTTCCCAGGATGCTCCATGGCACCAGAGGCTCTAGTCATACCATTTCCTAAAACGTCAGCACTTCTCTTGTGTTCTGGTCTGAACTATCTTCTCCTACTGAACTACAGCCTCTGATAGGCCAGGAAGTTAGAAGCTAGTAAGAGAGAGAAACCTTGAAGATATGTTTTGCTCACAAAACAAATAATCGGGGAAAAAAAATGTAGTGCTATGATCATGAGTTTAAAGCCGGGGAACAGCAGTGATCAGGGCATGACTTCCATGCACAACTCTTCCCCCTTCAAGCACTTCCACAGCTTTAGTACTACGGAAAGATGAACCTCACCCTGCAAAATCCTTGTAAGCGATCTTTGGGGTAGGGTTTACAGTCATGTCCTCAATATCTCGCAGCACGCAGCAGAAACAGGAAACCTCGATCCCCGAGTCTCCAGAGGGCACTGCAGAGCACACCCACCACCTTCCCCCACTCCAGCTAGACAGACAGACATGAGACAGTTTCTTTCCTCTCCTTCAATCGTTCATCATTTCTAGCCCACCAGTTCTCTGAACTCTCTTTCATCTGACCCTGGCTATTTCTGCTTTGCTTGGTTAGTTATTTCTGCTTTCTTTTCCCCTTCCCCATCGCACCATGGTCCTTCCCTCAGGGCCCAGCAGTGGGTCACATTGACTTGGACACAAAGAGAAACCCTCGGAGGCCAGGAGCATCTGCAAGATCTTGCTGCTTTCTGCGCCGACTGCAGGTACCCAGCATCTCTCAGCCTCAGAGAGTTTATCTCCAACTGCCAACCACCAGACTGCCAGGAAAGGGGATCAAGAATGGAGGAAAATTTCCACATCCCAGAGAAAGTCATCTGGACATCAAAGAACATCCCATTCACAAAACAGCAACATCACTCTTGCCAGACCGGTGTGCCTGGTTAACCTTGTGTTCAGTCCTTATGATAATACGGTATTTGGAAAGGAGACAGCTGGCACTGCTCTAACATCTTGCTCTTCAATCTTTTATAACAACGGTTCCACTGATACTACTCTTAACCTTTTCTCTGCACCAAGTCCAGTGCTAAAATCTCTTCAGCTACTTAGAGGAAGCAAACCAAATGTTTTTTGTCAGTAATTTGCCCTGTAAGGGAGGGGAAAAGTATACTGGTAACATACTGCAGACACAGCATTCATCACGTGTACAGCAGTACGCTTGTTACACTGGAAACCCTATCATGACATTTCAGAAGTTACTTGACTGTCATAATGACTTGGAGACATCTGTCTCCTATTAACACTTTATTTTTTACAGTTGCTTTTAGTTCAGCAGAAGTGTCTTAATGGAGAAGACTGGTACTCTTTTAGAAATAACATCAATAATGAAAGAATCCTTGGATGCAGAGCAAAACCAGCAAACACATTGGCAACAGAACTCACTGCATTCATAAGATGTAACAGGAAATGATAGTGACTGGCTTTTGGGTGGGGGTATTTTTGTGTGAAAGAAATTAACTCTGGTACTCAAATTCCCATTAGGAAAAATACTTTTTTTAAAAAACAGGTGATTGATCTCCTTAGACATTAATTCAGACTTTTGGGGAATTTCATCTTAACTGGGTCACTGATAAATAAAACCAGAAACAAAAACAAAAAAACAACCCTTCTGCAGGCTATTTAGGCTTGGTATTGACTAACCAGTAATTAAATACAGCTCTTCGCAGTAATCTTAATTATGGCTTCACTCCACCACAACTAAGAAGAGTCACATAATAAACTGAGAAAATTAGCCAATTCTAACTGCTGAAAAACGTGTATTTTTCTTTTTGTGCATAGTTTTCATGCGCGTAAGGCCACAAGTCACACAAGGGTATTATTAAAAAAAATAAAAATCAAAGAATTCATGAATTTATATATCACGACCAGGCAAATATTATAGTTCATTTTCTTTATTATATAAATGAAGCAGCTTGGCCTAATGGCTTGCATAATAGACCAAGAGTTTTGGACTTGGGGAAATGGGAATGTGTGCTAGAAATCAGTGTGAATTAGGTAGACCAGTAAACAAGCTTCATTGAATTACTCAGATTTATACCAGCTGAGAATCCTGTTTTCTCAGCTGGCCACAGCCATGGATTAGCTGTGCAATCTTGGGCTAGTCACACAGGCTCCACCTTTCATGGGAATTCAGGTCCACAGGAATCTGAATCTGGGTTCTTCAGTCCCATTGATTTCCTACAGAACTAGGGCTCAAGTGTCCAAGTTAATTTCTGATAATGGGACTTGGGGAAGCTCCAAAAAAATCAGAGGCCACAATTCAGCAGAATCCTTAAGCACAGGCTGGATTTTAAGCAGGTCATTAACTCTCATTGACTTCAGTATGACCGCATCGCACACCTAAAGGCAAAAGCATTCAGACTGTGCCTCAGCAATTTAAGGGCCCCCAATCCATTTGCAAGAACAACTTGCAAGCCTAGCTCAGGCCCTTAGTGTACTTAGGCACTCATCATCCTACTGAAGCCAATGCAGACCTCATTTCATTGAAAAATCAATGAGGCATATGCTCTATGACACAAACTCCTCAGGCCTAAAGCCAATAGCATGGCAGGTGCCTAGATCTGTTGTAGACCTGTCTTTCAGCACAGCAGAGTCCTGAGCTTTCTGAAGTGTATTGAGACTTAGGCTTCCAACACTTGTTTCTTCGACATTTAAGAGTTTAATGTGTGCTTGGGTGTTTGGTTTTGGTTTGTTTTTTTTCTTTCTTTCTTTCTTTGCTGCATCAGATTGCCAGATTCCTGCTTTCCATTTCCCACTCACGGTACCAGCTGTCCAGCTACACATATGTAGCCCCATAAGCATTGCCATCCTTTCCCCTGCATGTGCAGCAGCAGATGGATCCAGACGTGTTTTGGGTTAAGTCCATAACCAAGTTTTTGTGGACTGCATGGATAAACATTTAAAGGCCCCTTCTGGATATATAAAAGAAAGCTATTAAACGTTTACTCTTTCCTCTGTACTCAGAGCTGCAAAACCATATCACAGAACGTACAAACACAGATGCAACCAGGCAATTATCGTTCCTTTATCCCTTAAATAGATAGAAGATAAATTTGAAAGAAAACGAGGAAAAGAATCCTTCTCCCCTTCCTTTTTTATCCTTTTATCTCCCAATGTACGAAGTTTACTGAACCCTTGCCAACAATTCACTCAGGCTAATGAAGTGTATAAGTAATGGGATTAAATAATCTTAAACCATTACTACAGTGGCTAATGCAGATGTTTTCCCAAACTAAAGCAGATGACTGGTGAAGAATGCATGCTTGATTTAAAAAAAAAAAAAAGAGGAAAAGAAAGTATCAATCTGCAAGCAGATGAAGTCAATTCCAGCCTGAAGTCAATGAAATGTTTAATTCCAGTTACATAAAGTTGCTTCCATCATATTATGAATGCACCTTCCTAAAGTCCGCAGTGCTTTGCACATGGTCAAACTTGCCATGAAATTAACCTTAAATTTTTTATGGTGCAATCATTTTAGTGCAAACAAAAATGGAAATGGTTTAAAAGGTACATATTCCATCAAAAGATCATTTAGTTTTTAACAGCCAATTAACAATGTCCATATATCACTGCCATTGTAAATAAGACAGAATCCTCCCTTTTCATATTCAGTATTTTAACAATAATCCCACTACAAAGGCTCTGCAGAAACAGAAGGAATAATGGGATATTGTTGGCATTTTCAGAAATACATATTATTGCTTTAATTATTATTGGAATGCCAGAAATGTCAAGGAAAGCATCAATTTTTATATCAGAAGTGCAAATCCAATTCTGGAAGGGTCTCGGGTCCAGTGTTTATAAAAAGAACCCTGAATTGGAGGTTTAGAGAAAGACCTATCAATGCTTTAAGAATGTTTTGGTGCTTTTCTTATTCTAAATTACAAGGATTATCCCTATATACTGTATGCTAAGGTCACAGCAAGGTAAGGCCTCAGGCACATTATGTGATGTTTCTTTAATTTGCAACTGTGCAACTGGTTCCAACCAGCTCTTATGGGAGCCTCTTAAAAGGTGTAGCTCCTCAGAGCAACTGTTAATTGTTTGCTTTAAGAACTTGTTGGAGGCATGAAATGAAATTTTAGGGTAAGGTAAGCTTCAAAAGATATCCAGACCAAAGACCCTTAGTTCAGTAAAAGGACTTCCATCAAGCAATGCAAAGGTCTTGATTTTAGAAGTGTTAGTGCTATCTTGCATCCCACTCCCTTAATCTTAGTGGGCACCACAGTTGGTGAGCATTTTGGTATCAGGTTTCTCAACACAGAAAGCTTCTGAGCGCAACACTAGCCCTTAAAAATCACTGCACAGTCTGCTCCTTACAGAGTTGAAATAATCACAGAAAGCACCTCTTTCCCCTGCTTTGGGCACTTCATTTCAGAGATAGGTTAGACCAGGAAACGAAATTCACCAAGGAAGCTGAAAGATCAGAGTTCTTCTGAAGACCATGGAAAAACTGGTGCCCATGGTCCTGCCGTGGGATTGCCAGGTTTTAACTGTAAGGTAACTGTACAGCAATAAAAGAAATCAATGTTTCCAATGCCTGTGCATTAAAATCAGGGTGCAAACAAGAATGGGTACTTACAATATAGCAGGGTTCACAGTAGGCTTTCTTCTCCACCGCGTAGAAAGGCTGTCCCCTCAGCTTGTTATTGCACATCATGCAGGTGAAGCACTCCACATGGAAGACCTGGTCCATGGCAGTGCAGCCGGTGCCTTCCCCAACAACATTCTCCCCACAGCGGGCACAGCGGCCTGTCACCAAAGGGTAAGAACATGAGTCAAAGTAAGCTCCTGGTCTCAACTGCAGAGAAGGTCCTCCCACACACCTGTGCTGCATAGTAGGTAAGGGGGACACGGCAGCTCAGTCAACAGAAGAGCAATTCGTGCCACTGCTGGCAAAGATCCAGTGACACTGGAAGGCACTCTGGTGCTGGCCCATATGAAAAGATCTAGAAAGGCTTGAAACTGGCTCCCAAGACTGCACTAAAATCAGTTCTATGGCTGCTAGCCAGTGATCATCATAAGGAATTTGAGGCCCAGATGCAAACCATTCAGCTGTCATCTAACCCGGCTATATAGTCATCCTCAGCTCCTCAGTTAGATGGGATAAACCTGTGCCTAAAGCCTTGCCTCCACATGAAAGGATTTTGTGGTAGGATGCCTCGTAAAGCTGCCTGGTGGCAGTGCAATTGTTACCATTTAAAGAGTAGTTTTTGCTTGTACAGCTTAAACCAATTCCCTCAATGGAACCAATTATACTGGCAAAAGGATTTCACTTTTTATGCTTTTGTCAGTATAGCAGTAACAATCCCCGCGCTCTTGCTAATGTACTGATGATGAGCTAGTTGATATTTTAAATAAAAAGTTGGTATTTTAAATAATTCATGCACAGAGTCATGGAAGGTATTTTAGGACAACCTCAGTCACCCTACACAGGAAAGCCCCACCGAAGGCAGCAGAGCAACTATGGTCTGGGGCTTTGCCCCACTCAAAATGGTATTCTCCAGTTTGAGAATAATTGTGGTGCCCGCAATCTTGGGACCCTGCACTTCTCCTTCAAGGCTTTATGTATGGAGTGGTGTGGTCGCTGAGGGTGTGAAGGAGGAGAAGGGAACCGAGAGCTGAGGTGCAAGCAGGAAGGCAGATTGAGTTCCCTAATAATTAAGTAATCCAGCCATGATATGATGTTCTGTCATGCCACGGTCTGTGTTTATTGGCCTTTTCAAACAAATATTGCAAAACTTCCTAAAAGGAATTGGACATGCCTCGTCATCCCAACAGCAGGGCTGCTGTCCTTGCGCAGTGTAACATCAATGTCCCTGGACTCACGACTTCTTCCTTGCCTGTCCCAGACTCCAATAGGCTACATCCAGGGAACAAAGCATGTAAACTACTTTTGGATCCCTCAGAATGCAGCAGGATGGTACATATACACATTTGAGATACATTAGAAAAGCTTGGAAAAGAACCCAGATCATTCTGATTTGCTACAATGCCATAACTGCAGTTGGCATTATACAGGACAGACAGTTTCCTGACTCAAACAGCTCCCAGTCTGAGCAATGTGGAGAAAGAAGTCACTAGATAAATCTGGACAAGCCTGGAAACCCCCCAAAAAGGAATTAATAATGTTAGTTTTATACTTAACTTTCTTTAGCATTTGTTACTAGCATTTTGATTGACAGTGTTGTGCTTTAATCACTCCACTGTAACGCTTCTTGTGAGGACTCCTTTTTTTACGAGCTGAGAAGGAATGCAGGGTTCCCAGCATGGTGGTGAGGCTACAGAGCATGGGGGAAGAATGGAAAAAACCATGAGGACTAGGAAGAAGAAAAAAAAAAAATCCCACTGGAGAGAACTATGGGAGCAGTACTGCTCTGCGAAGGACGCAGAAGAAACCTACTGTATACACCACAGGACTTGCACGTACAACAGGAGAACACTGCTTGCTCCTGTGTGCGGACAAGACCGAGCGTGCTCCGCGGCCTTCTCCAAACTGCTCGTGTAGCTGGGCTGTAATATGAAGAGATGTCTGGGGAGCAGTTAATATCTCTATATATAAAACATGAAATTGAAAGCCATTAGTGTATTGCTTTACACAGTGTTTTTCCAGAGGGAATATTCTGCTGAAGAATTTATTTTCCCTGGTGTGCCATTCTGTGATCATCCGGTATTATTTTTATGAGGCATTTGGACACGGAATAATGTAGAGTCTATGCAAACACTTCTCAGCTTTCTTTGTTAACATCTGAGTAGAACATGTGGGAATCTTTTCTTCCCTTCCTCCTCTTCTCACATTCATAATTTAGCCAGCTTTTGTATACTTCAACATTTATCATCCTCTTTGACCAAGGCATCTCTCCATTTGCTGGAGAAGCTGTCTATATGTAGACCATACTTCTGGCTGTACTTCTTGTGTCAGGAGACCTGGGTGTCTTTCCTAACTCAAATATATACTCTTGTAATCTCTGTCAAATCAGTCGGTGCCTTTGTATGTCTGTCCTCTCTTTGAGCAAAGGGCATAAAGGCATCTTCTCTGCCTCCCAAAGGTGCCCTGAGGCTACATTCCTGCATGGTTGCGAGGCATTCCCCAACTACACTGCTGGTGGCCATGTACAAACCAAAGAGCAGCACAACAGAAGTCTTGGCCAACTTCTCCCCTTGAAGTTGGTATTTCCTTAGACTTTCCTTCCTCCTTCTGGGTTTTTCCACAGAAGATTCCCATTCAGGCAGTGATAGACTTAACCCATCTACATTTACGAGAAGTCCAGCTTCTGCTATTATGTACACAGAAATGCTCCTGTAAACTCTTGCACAGGAAAGCTTAAGGAAAGCTTCCTTTTTCATAAGTTTATATGCAAATTTTAACACTGTGGCCTGGAGCAAACCATGTTTTTCATGAGACATGGCCACTCCAGTGAGAATCAAAACACAAGCTCTGTGCCTAGCACCACCCCCAACTGACTCACTCACCCGAAGGGTAAAAAGCAAGTAAGCCAAAATATTCAAATTTGGGAGCTTACAGTTAGGTGGCTGGATCTGCGTAAAGGCACGCGGGCAAATACACAACTGATTTGGCTTGCAGTGATGCGGCCGTTAGAGGCTGAACCTCCTGCAGACTTTGGTGCAATCTCTGAATTCACAAGACTTGTGTAAAACCAGGTCACTTCCCCTGACCTCTGCGCCTTGCTGAAATTTGGTTGAAAATGGCTATCAGTTTCAAGCATTATTGGTGAGAGAGGAACTGACAAACAGACAGGCACATGCACACAGGCGGTGTGATTGCACAAGCCTCATTTCCTTAGAAAACCAGAAAAACCCCACTAAAAACAATGTATCTATCATTATGTCTGATAAAAACAAAACAAAGGTCTGCTTTTCCTGTGTGCCAATTACCAACGGCGAAGGTATTTGTGGTCAGACTCACCACAATTAAGTGCCCACACATGTTCCCCATTTTAATATTTTCACACTGGTTGAAATAACCCAATTCGTTGTGTGCAGAATACCCATGAGTGAATACCGAACAAGTTGCACTGCTTATTGGGAAAGAAGTAGCAAAGGCAAAGCTTGCAAGACTCAAGAACAAACAGATTGCACAAAAAAGATTACACAAATAATCTAAGAGAAAAATAGCAGGCAGCGTATTACAGTAGAAACATAGAACAACGTGACCCATTTGCTTCCCACAGAGACAAACAGCACTTAAAAGGCAGCTTAAAGACAAAGGACAAAATTAGTACTAAACAGCATGAAGATGAAACTATGTCATTTCAACATTATTCTTTTGCCCCTTCAGCCCTTTTTAGGTCCTTTTTCAAGATCATTTCAGCACAACTAGAAGGTGACACGTTGGCAGCAAGCCTGGAAGACTGGAGTCCTCTATTTTTTGCATGAAAGAGGTTCATAACCTTGGCCGTGACCTTCCTTCAGCCTAGCCTGGCTGCCATATGTTGGTCTTACCTTGGGGGAACATACAGAGGTGCCCACAGAGGCTTCCCTGCTGAAAATGCGATCATTACTGAGTGGATTACAGGGAAACACTTGAGCAGCTGAAAGGAAACATCAGCTACTATACTTTATTCTGAAACCTCCTCATTTACTGTCTTCTGTTGTATAAAAAATTTGAAATATTGCAAATCTGAAAGAAGAGGGGGAAGGGAGGAGAGAAGCTCATATTACACACGATGCTACGTTCTAATTTCTCTTATTTTTACTGTTATTACAGGTTTTTCGCTTATACCACCACAGAACCTGGCTGCTCAGATTGTGGAACAGCCCTGTGTGCTGGGTATTGGACAAACACGGACTTCAAGGAAGGGCCCGACTGCAGGAGCTTACAATCTAATACAAGCAATAACAACTGGGTATAGATAGCAAGTACAAAGAAGCCATCAGACAAAACGAATCAGCAAGGAAAATTGTGGTCTTAGCACTCTAAATAGTTTACTGTTGACAAGGAGTCTGTAGACAGCCCAGCAAAGGAAAAGGTTAAGGAAGAATTTGAAAAAGGATCCAGAGGGACTTTGAGGGAAGTTTAATGGGATGCTTCTGAGGAAATGACAAAGACAGCACAAAAGGGAACATAAGTGCTTGAAGATTGAACATAGACACCTGGAGATGGGAAGGATGAGTTGATATGTCACTGGAGAATACTAGAGGAAAAAAGGGTGGGAATAGGTCATTACAGGCCATGCAAGTAAAGACAAGAAGCTTCTGTTTGATATGATGCAGAAACTAAACTGGAGTAGAGATTAAGAGGCGGGAATGATCTGGCCTAAGTTACAAGCTAGAGAGTGATTTCTGCAGCTGCATTCTAGTTGAGCATGAACAGGGACAAATTGCATTTTTAGAAAAGGATGCTGCTGAGATTCAAGGTCACTGGAGCTTGGATGCAGCTTTTATCTGTGAAGATGAATAGGAAAGGCCATAATCTGAGCTGTTACTCAGCAAGATTCTTAAGATTTGGCCAGAGTCTGGACGTGATCTGGAAATGAGGAATTAGATACATGGTGTCCAACCGTATCTGGGATATGATCACTTTTAAATGTCAGATTAAGAATGTGAGCCAATCAGACAAACATCCACCACTGAAGGTGGATGATGGAATAGGTACATGCCATACTAAAGCTTACTGCGTAATATTCCGATAGCAATCACACTGGAGCCAAATACAGAGGTAATGTAACTCCACCCAGCCAGCTTGAGATGCTCCCGTTTGCACATGCACGGACTGCATTAGCCTTTTTCAGGCTACAGCATTATTTGTCTGTCATACCTACTTAGCCACTAAGGCATCAGGGGCACCGACCACCTCTTGCTATGTGATGTACAGTGCCTAACACAGACAATTCAGGCAATAACTAGAGATACTAAGAG
Organism: Aquila chrysaetos chrysaetos; assembly: GCF_900496995.4. Taxonomy (NCBI): domain Eukaryota; kingdom Metazoa; phylum Chordata; class Aves; order Accipitriformes; family Accipitridae; genus Aquila; species Aquila chrysaetos. Next base: position 13,161,819 of record NC_044013.1, on the reverse strand, counting down.
TAAAGAAAGCAGAGAAAAAATGTGCAAACCTCTACAAAGGGTTTAAATTCATGAATTCAATGCATGCATTCTATGGAGAGAGGAGATAGGGGATAATTTTCTGATAAAAGCATCAAAGTAGGAAGGTTCTGCATTTGCTGAAATGTGGGGAAAAAAACGTTGATATCTAAAAAACTTCTGCATGATGGAAAAAACTGTTTCCCACCTAACTGTGCTGTGGGAATATACCACAAGGTCATATCCTCAGTGCCTATCAATTACACAATTTCCCTTGATCAGCTAAGTGTATTCCCCGGTTCTCACTGCAGCCCTGATACACTATGCAAGAAAGAACTGAAGAAATACGGCATACTGCCTTTACAAAAGTGTACTAAGAACATTTTTAAAATACGTAAATACATTGAACAAAGTATCTCGCTAAGAGTTTCCCTGGCAGCCTCAAGACACCCAGTATTTCCGCTGCGTTATTTTTCTAATCATCTCTGTTTAGAGTTTGCCAGTGAATGCATTTTAGAGATTCATGACACATTCTGCTTTTGGATGGCTTTGAATCAGCTGGCAGTAAATGTGGAAAAATCATTATTCCTAATGAAGAAATATTGATGACAAAACAGCATTTCGAGGACAACGTTGACCATAAGTCAACAATGTAACAAGATTTTCCCCTCTCCCTCCTCTTTCCTAGTGACTTTTATCCAAGGGTTTTCAAGCATTTCCCAAGCACGTGCGATTCCTCAGGGCACCTATGTCAGACAGGCACAATTATTCTGTTTTAAAGGGATACAAGAGCAGTACTTAATCCATTAGGATAAAAGTGTAACAGCAGACCTTAACTGCCAGTACACCTTAATTGAGCTAAGTCTCAATAGTAGCGATCCTGCAACTCGTAAGAACCCAGGGAACAGGTCCTGTGTTCCTTGATTTGTCCAAAGGCAATAAAATAGGAATGTCTGATCCAGAAGAGAGGGTTTATTTCCTTCCTGTGGAGCATGGGAGGTATGTGACCGACTGTTATTATGTTAGGGAAAGATGCATTGATTATATTTGTCCCAGAGTTATTCCAACACTTTGGCACTCAGGGCACTGCAATAATAGTACGAAGGGAAACCCACAAGTAGTTTGTGCATTTTGTAAGAAACTAGGGTATTTTTCTCATCTTATCCTTGCCCTCCTTACCTACTGGTTTTTTTGCTTTTGAACTCAGACTTCTCACTAAGTGGGAAGCCCTTGGCAATGGTTTATTGTGCCAGGATCCAAGCCTGAAGTTTCGCCATTTGACAGTAGCAGGCTGTATGTATCAGTTGTCTTACACAGCCTTTGGACATGAGACAGATCAATCTTAATTCCCTCTTCTTCAGCAGACGTCAGAAAACACAATCTTTTCACAGTAAACAGAGCTTCATGCTGCAATGTGTGCCTGTAACACTTCATAAATTAAATCCAAATCCGTGATTTAATTACCGTGTCCTGGTTATTCCGCTTTAACTGCGTTGCACTTGCACTCCAGATGTACAGGTCCCTGCAGTGACCTCCTTGTCATTTGTACTGTGCTCGTCCAGCAGTAGCTGCACTCTCCTGTTGTTTGCATCCCTTCCCTCCAACCACAACACAACTTCATATTCTCACTTTGCTTGGCTGCAAACCTGACACATTCTCAGTATGCCCCGGAGGTCCCATTCCACTCCACACAGCAAATGCACTGCAACTGTGCAGGCTCATGCTGCTAACACTTTACTGTACCTTTTCAAACGCTTCTCCATGCAGTTCATCACAAGGTTACTATCCCAGCCAGTCACTAGCCCTCGTGGTGAATCCTTCCAACACCTTGGAAAGGTGGAGGACTATTAGGACACCCAACAAGCAGGTGGGGAACTTGAGACCCACACAGGTTAAATAACTTTTTGAGGGTCACCCAAGGAGTTTGTGATGGAGCCAGGAACCAAAAAAGCATCTTCTCCGTCCCAGTCTAGTCTCTTGAACCGCAAGACCATCTCTGAAAAGGCTTGATGGTGAGACAGGCTTGGAGCACAAAAACTCCTCCATTCCAGAGGGAGCTCCCCCCACCAGTCCTGCTGGAATCCCCTCCCTGGCAGGAGGAATGTGCTCCCTGTGCGGGCCACACCGTTGCTCTCTGGCAGCCTGGCTGAGCCATGTAGCACGAAGAGCTTTGTGCCTCTGCTACTGTCCCCTGTTTAATGAGAGTGGAGGAAAGGCCTGTGGTTCCTTCAACATCCATGTGGTGATGGTCCCTGTCCCTTACACATCCACATCACCCTCTCCTCAACTCCCTGGGACACAAGAGACAACTAGCTTCTTTCTGATATGATGAGTGCCAACAGGGTAGAGGTACCTTCCTAAATTATTGTAACCACAATGCAACACTGCCACAAAAGAAATGTTTGGAGAGGAGCACCCCTCATTTTCCCACAAAGCTATAAAAATTCAAGTCGAACAGGATCTTGAGAGGTCATGGAAACTATCTTACTGCCTCAAAGGCAGGATCAACTCTTTCTACAACATTCTTGACAGATACTTGTTTAACCTGTTCCTAAGAACCTCCAGCAACAGAGATTTCACCAACAACTTGGGCAAAAAATTTCAGTGAGTACTTAACCTTACGACTAGCAAGCCTTTCTTTCCATCCAACCAAAAGGTCCCTCACAGAAATCTAAGTCAATGCCTTTTTACTCTACTCATGATGGACATAAAGAACACATACAGGTTTGGTTTGGTCTACACCAGTTGTATGAGACCAAAGGTGCCCCCTCTCCGTCCCCAGGCAAGGCACCTTGCAAAGTAGGCAAATGTTGATCTGACTGCGTGCCCAGCACATCGATGAGGTACCAGTCCCCAGCTTGGGTGATCTGCAGTGAGTGTCCCAGCCCAGTGGGGGTCAGTGATGCTCTACAATATTTAAGGTCCCAGATACTTTTTTTGCAGCATGCTCTGCTTTTTTGGTTGGGTTTTTTTTGTTGTTTTGGGGTTTTTTTGTTACATTGTGTCAACTTTTTGGCACATGTTTTACCATGTGCAAACCGGTTGAAATAGAGCCTCAGTAACATCTGGAGACAAAAGAAAGGGGGTGAAAAAAAGAGTGCAAGAGAGGAAACATTCCTCCCTTTGCTGATCAATCAAGGAAATGCACGGGAGAGAGTAAAATGTACTGTATTTCCTTTATAAACGTTTCCTATAATGCTGATGAAAGTTGCCAGATGACAGAGACTACAGTTGTATATCCACTGAAGAGCCCCAGCTCGGGAAACAGAGCGAGTTGTTTGCGTAGCCTTGCCAGGCGCTCTCGAGCAGGGCACAGGACGCTGCCTCTGGAAGCAAGAGCAATTCCTCCTCCAGCCCCTGCTTCCCGCCCGCTCTCCAACACTGCAAACAGGGTGCTATGTCCCATGCTGCTTCCTGGGCACTCCTTGCTACCTGCTTGTCGTAACTCCCAGCTGGGCTTAACACTAGGCATGGATATAAGAAAGAAAAGTAGTTTTAAGTTGCAACTATAGAGTTGGAACATTTCATAATTATTTCTTTTTTAAATTAAAAAGATGTTTGTGTTTGGGGGCAAGACTTTCAAAGCACTGATTTGCATCAAAAACCCCAGCTGCGAAATGCTTAACTAAATAAGGAATGCAATCATTTCATCTGGTAAAAAAAAAAAAATTAAAAAAATTCCTACTTTCACAAAAGTCCCCCACCTTCCTGTACCCATCACTCCTCTCCTTCAGGGAAAACTGATCACATATAGGAAGTTTAAAAAGTAAGAGACATAAAAAGCTGCTTCTCATTTCCCTCCTTACCTTTTTTCCAAAATAAAAATGGGGAAAAATTTGTAAATGCTGTTAGAAGGTGGGGCTTTCCCATGCTTTCAAAAGTTGAGAAAGCTCTTCTTTTATTTTACTTTCACAGGAAAATGAGAATTTTTAAAACAGATTACTCTTCTCCTTGGAACACAACACTAATGTCAAAATCTTATTTTTTAGTGAGACATTACAATTACATGGCACCCAGGGAACAACCTCAGTAGCTCTTCACTAAAACCCCAGTGAGGGAGTGAAGGCAAAGGTATCAGGCAAGTCCTAGTGGGGCAGGCAGGAAACTTCTCTCTGGGCAACTTATCCCAAAGCTGATACTGTGGGCTTTTGCCCCTCCTGGGAAGGACCTTAGTGAGGGAAACTGTTGCTGGCAGAGCTGTAGATCAGATAAATTTTGGCAGTTCTGGTGATCTCAACAGCAACAACCACTGAGCCAGGTCCCTTTGCACTTACACTGCCAAAGCCACGTCGCATGACAAACCCTGGACAGTGGAAGGACCGAATATATGGCAGCACACAAGGTGAGCAACCATGCTTGTCTGAACCCCCTGCAGGGAAAGGAAGGCAGGATAGGAGGCAGAAATCAATTCTCCTCCCACCCTCATCAGGGGCGATGGGCAGGGGGGGATTTCCTGGGCGATCCCCTGGCCTGCTGGGCTCAGTCTGTAATGCTGCGCTAGATTTCAGGATCCTCTTTTGGAAAGCCACAAAAAAATACCTTGCAATTACTGGGAGGGCCAGTGGCGGAAGCCCCAGCCAGCAGCTATGTGGGGGCAGGTCTCCCCGGCCCGTCTGGGTCTCCTCACAGGTGTCTCTCCAAGCGTGCTGTCCCAGTCTGCTCACCCACTGACTCAGGAGATTAGACTTGCTGGTAGAGCAGTGGAGGGTAGTTTCAGGGGCTGCTGCACCTGACCCCGTACGTAAGCAGTGGCTGCAAAACAGAGCAGATCTGGAGGCCAGACGAGCCGGTCTCCTCTTCAGATGCTCGGTGCTTCTTATGCAACGGTTCGTGCATCTTCTCCCACCCACTCCTCCAGGTGGGGAGGACCAGCGACTGGCTGCCCACAGGCTTATGCTGCTGCTCAGTGCAAGCATACCTTAAATGTAGATCAAATTCTTCTTAGCACTTGCTTTCTTAAGCAAGTTTTGCTGAACTGAGGGTGTAGTGAGAAGGGACCAGCTAAGACTCACACTGATACAGATTGCAGACTTTTTGTCTAGGTCAAAAAATTAGTTGCCTTTTATTGTGTTCTCAAAGGAATACAATTAGGTTTGCAGCACGAAAGCAGCCTGAGAAGCTCAAGTGATGGGTCGAGGCCCTGTGATGTTAGGTGCTAAACAAAGAGCAAACAATGTTCCCTTTCCCAAAGACTTTCACCTCCAACTGCTTCCATGTTGTGCAAGGGCACTTCAAACCACTTCTGTCGCCCAGCCTAGCCGACCCATTTCATAAGCCCAGGACAGGCGCCATCAGTATGTTCACCAGACTCAAGCCCAGCCAAAAATCACATCCGCTGCTGGGCATGAATGACTCAATTCACTCTTCCATAGCCTGGCTGTGCTCCAGCTGGTATTCGGCAGCTTGTCTCTGCCTTGCTGCATCACTGGGAGGGTGGTGGCATGAAGTGATTTTTACCAAAGGCTCTGTTCAGTGGAGAAGGTGAAAATGCCTGAGTAATGGTGAAGTTTTGAGTCAGAGATGCTTCCCGTGCCAATGGCTCTGGCCTACCAACCTGGCATGCCTCCTGCATGCCTGCCTGGGGAAAAACGTCTGATAAAAAACAAGAAACAGGGAGGGAACCTGTCTGCTGCCTGCCAAAAGTGAAAAAAAGAAAAAAAAAGGGTGGAGAAAGGCTGGATCCCACAAAGAGTAGAGTCCTGAACAAATGGCAGCTCTCATATTCCCAACAGCTTTGAGGCCTGGGGTTTTCAAAGGTGTCTTGACTGCATTAGAAGATGTCCCACCAAATTTCAACCAGCACCTCATTTATTTAAGGCCTTTTGAAAACCCTGCCTTTCACAATCCAGCACTAGCCCAAAGCTTCCTTGCTGTTTTGAAACACACGTTTTCAGCGTGTCGACAGCAGCCCTGCCATAAATCACATCCATCAGGCGCTGGAAACTGCCTCACCTGTACACCGACCATCCGCCGTCCCTTGCACTGAATTCCATCACTCCAAATTTCTCAGCAGCTGGAATCAACTAACTCTGTTTTTTCTCATTAAAGCAACCTACTGGACAGAGGTTTCCTTCTTCACCCCAAAATCTGGGACTTTTCCAACCAGGTGCAAGGTCCAATAATTTGTTTACTCTCTTGGACAAGTAACAGGAGCTGTACAACCTGGGATGGAGAGGTGCTCCCATTCTGGAGGGGATGTGCAACTTTTGTTTCTAACTCAGGATGACCAGACATATCATAACCTTAAAATGTGACATTGGTAGCGAGAGCAAAAGTCCTTTTAAAATAACAGTTGATACTGATGACACCACATTAATTATACTAATGTAATTATGCAATAATTACAATTCTGTTCATCCTTTGGGTCACAGGACCTGCTTTTACTGGCTGAGGTAGATGGAAAGTAATACTGATAACTCTCTTAAACTATTTTCAAAATGACCTCCCTGTGGCACATGCTGCACATCTGGAGTCCATGATGGAGCAGTACCACATCACATATCCATAGATATTCTCACCTGATTGTCACGTTCTCAGAGCTTAATGGAAAAGGAGACAGAAGTTTTCTTACTTGGCCTCCATTAGAAGTGAATTTGTGTAAAATACGAGATACATATTTATAAAAATTATTATTTTATTTAAAGAAAGTATGTAGAAAACCCATCTGCACAATTGCATGTGTCACTCTCACACATCCTACAGCTTTTGATTCATAATTAGCAAGGCTTAAAAAATAGTAAGTTGTTAAAAAAAACCTCATAACATAAAGCCAAGCTCTTTAGTGGCCCTAAGACTGCTCTGAGGTGGTGGTTTAGACTCTAGGGCCTGTTGACTTACAGTAGTAGATACGGGAGATGTGGCTTCTGATCCAGATTTATCATGATACAGATTGTCCTGACATTTAACCTGAAGTCCTCCATGAGGAGGCTCTGATGTTGATCTGCATCTACAAAGGTGCACTCCAAGTATTACTCATCACATTTCCAAGATGGAAGGTTCTTTCTAAATTGGCTTCCGCACGAAGGGCACCAATCCTTGTCTCCTGAATTATTCACACAATTCTTGACCTGAGAATTTTGTGCCGATGGAAACTGAAACCCCAAAAGCTTTCCATCCTTGTGACAGGGCTGAACCAATCGGAAAGCACTGATCTGATATCCAGAGGTCATGATGAGTCCTGCCAGTCCAATGTCCTTGAGTGGGCATCAGAAAAGGCTATCATCAGCGGGGATTATAAGCGTTTGCCAAAAACTTGGTGTTGAAAGACCTCCTGAACATCCTTACCCAGTGACGGCAACCTCCATATGAAGAAAGTTGGCAGATTGTTGTGCTCTGAACTTTCAGGGTGGACTTTACTGGTTTACTACATACATGGGAGTTCACTGTGAAGACGGTAAGTATATTTAATCCTCATTAAGCACTTTGTTATGACAGGAGGGGAAACTGATGGACTTGGTTACATGTGATTAACAGAATCATTTGAAATCCACTAGACCTCCAAATTTAGATCTGAGGTGTGTGTAGAGACACTCATTTCAGTTTATCCCAAGCCTGATTTTAACTGATGTAAACTTAGTCAACTTCAGGTACTTTCGAATTTATATGACCAATCCCAGAAAGCCAATGCTGGTTTAAGTCAGCTGGTTTCCATTTGCACCTAAAATGATGCAACTCTGTCATGTTGACAAAGTCAGATGTGATGGGCAGATCAGGGAAGCTATTATTCACACCCCAGCATAGGAAACCGTGTGGGAGATTTTTGTCCCAGTGAAAGGCTACAACTTGCAAAAGTGAGCATCCAAAACAGAGAATTGCAGCAATGTGAAACTCAATGCAAATGTTTGAGCCTTCAAACATTTTGGAAATATCTTTCATTGTTTTGCACTGCTGTAAGCATCCCCTTTGCCGCCTCTGCACAGATGAGGACCTGTGAAATAATATGCTTTATGCAGCTCCTGGGAAGTCTCCAGCCAATGTTCTAGGCCAGATGACTCCAGAAACATCTGAGATAAGGTTCAGATCCATGTCCAAACATTAGAACACCCGGAACAAGTCTGAATTCCTGTAATGCTTCACAAGAAAGTCAAAGCAACCTCTCCATAACAAGAAAGAGATAGACTGGCATTTTGGAAACCACAGACTAAAGACTTAGGAACTCCTCTTCCTGCAGATGAGCCCTGTCTGAGGTACCAAGGGTCACCATAGGATATTCCTAGCTAAGAGGGACACAAAATTAGTAAAACACTTGTCCAGGGGAAACAATATGAATATCTCATTTTATGGTGTTATTTCCGTTGCATACTCTTTTGTTCTACTCCGTCCCCAGAGCACAAGCATGAAGCCACTGCACACACTGATCTCCTGAGAGCTTAGGCTATATTTAGTCAGCCAGACCTCTAGCCAAGCTGATGTCAGTTCGAGCGTCTTCTAGTCAACACACACCTATTGAGATGTGACCCACTATGCGTCATGATTAGACCATGCTTCAAAACATCATACTGTAAAATGTTACTTGTTCTTCCGAACAGCTGCAATTTTCCTAGGCCAGAACAGCTCTTGTAATCAGACATTTGCTGGATGCACACCATTCCTACTTGCTGCCTAACAGCTGCTACTCATAGTCTCAGGACTTTGGTCATTTACAAGAGACTCAAGGCCACAGGTCAGCCTTCTCTTCCATCCTAAATGAAAGAAAGTTGTTCTGCAAAGGGCAATAGGCAGTGAGACTGTGTGTGAACACCTTACAATTGTACAAAACACATGGAAGCTGAGCCTGGCAGACCTGAAACAGCTTAGTTATGGCTTCTCATCCGATGCCCTGCTATAATCAGAGCGAAGAAATAACAGAAAAACTAGTAAGATCCCAAGACTAATTGGCTTTCTATGAAATATTGTTTTTGTTTAAAAGACCAAGCCACACTTAGATCAATGGGCCTTACGAACAAAGCCCTTTACTCATGAACATGGCATGGCCAGGGCTAGCTCAGGGCACAGATCTGCAACCCCAGAACAACAATGTCCCTCTGCCCTAAGCTTAGGGGTGGCCTCTTTTCAGATACCCATCTCTGACCCTCCTGCTGAGGCTCCTGAAATTTGTTATTGGTGCAGTTTTTCGCCTAACCCCTCTAGACATGAAAGCATGTGTCTCTCCCATGTGTGAACAAACAGAGCAGTTCCCATTCCTCACTCGCTATAGAGACAGTAGTGCAGAGACTGAAAGAGTTTAAATGACAAGCTTTCACTAGGAGCTGGCCTTATTACTGACACAGCCCTCCTGGCTCTCCTCAGCTGCCCTTCTGAAGGAGGGATGCCACAGAGATGGCAATGCACCAGCTGTGCACATCTGCAGTGCACATGCTCCACTTTCTTCACCTTTTGAATTATGCCTGTGAAAAAACAGTGGAAATAATTCTGCCCATAAGCAACCTCCCTTTTTCACTCCCCTCCTCGTCTTATTGCCTTGCGTGGAAATTGAGAGTACACAGCATAAGAGGTTATGGTTGTTTCAGCATCAGTAGTGGCCTAACGGAATTACACAAGCATGGCACACTGAAGCCTGTGCTTTGCCATTTTATCTTTAGAAGAAGCCTATGTTTTTAGACATATACAGATAAAGGATGGAATATTTAAAAATGTCCCACTCAAACATCCACTCTTATTGTACCCATATCCTCCTCTGTCCTGTCCTCTCTCCTCACCTTCCTCCCTCCTCTAAACACGCACATTGGATTTGCCAGCGCTGGAGATAGTCACACTTCACAAGACCATGTAGGCATTGAAAGCTGGATCAGTTGATGTGAGATGTTGAGATGGAGAATGGGGAAGAAGGGAACGCCATTAGAATCCAGGGTCCATGCAGCATCCTGCACTATGTGTATATATATGCACACACACAGAGATAGAGAGAGATATATATATATATACATGCATTTTAGGATTCTTACTAATTTCAGCGATGGGACAGAAATCAGAAGCAGCTGCCCAGCTCATGGAGATGACAATGAGAACACATGACCAGAATTAGCTCCACATTAGCAGTGATGATCACTAGGACTTTCCTGTCTAGAAGAGCTGACTGCATATGACACTCTTCTGCAGAGCATAAATGACCCACGTTAGCGTCCTTTCCAGATGTCTCCCTCCAGGAAAGCTCAGCCAGACACAGTTCCTTAGCTCCTGATCACAAACAATCCCCACGCTAAAAAGAGGTGGAAAGTCAGTATTGTCATGTCCCAGCCATTCACCAACACAAGAGAAAGTCTGCTTTCTGCAGGTTTTTTGGAAGCCAGCAGCTGAATTCACTTGCTTTTCAGGGCAAGTAGATAATGAGGAAATAGTGGCACTTTAAAAGCTTGTTTTTTTCAGACTGTAATTTTAAATGACAACAAAACCAACCAAAACCCCCACAAAAACTTTCTCTACTTCCAACCTGCCCTCACATTAAATGCTGCACATCATCTGCCCGGTCTGTCACTGACAGCACAGACAGGATCAGAACACGTGCTTAGTAGATAGTAAGTTATTAACCTCTCAAGATATTGTCTGGAACCAGAATTTGTTGAGGAAATTGTATATTAAAGTCGAACACTGCTGCTAACTGAATACAGCCTGATTCACAGCTTTAAACAAATAGTTTAGTGTGGCTGGGACAATAATTTGGAAGGATCTACAAGAGAAAACAATTCACATCCGAAGTCCAGCTGCCTGCCTTTAGCTGCGGACAGTGTCTTATGCTTTGGAAAATGGTTGCACCCACACCTCTGAACTCTCTACAAAGGTGTCTGTTATTGTCAGGGTGTTTTACTGAACCACTGTGCTCGACATGGAGATTCATTTCGTCAACTGTTAAAACCCATACACCTACCTGTGCTGTCCCCTTTTGACCCTGGTGCTGTGAACGTAGTTTTTCAGGGGTTAAACTCTCACTCTTAGCTCACACTATGAGAGGTAACTATTTCTACATCTCTGTGTATGCCTTGGAAGACACACAAGAAAAAAAAGAAAAAATAAATGCAAATGAGCAAGTTCATAAATGAAAGCTGGTGACGAGGTATCAGATGTGGTCTCCCGTCTCTGGTTTGCACCCACAGCGATCCTATTGCTGTTGAAGTTTTCCATTTCCCTCAATGGGGCTGGCTTAGGCAGGGCCACGGGACAGGCACGGTGCTTTGCCACTCTCTCCTAATCAGCTGACAAAATCTGTGCTGGCACAGTCCAGGCAGGTGATATCTTAACAGCAGGTTTCACAAGTCAAAACAGGTTTACTCTTGGCTGCTGGTAGCATCCCAAATGTCTGCCAGGGCTGGCTTCTCATGATCTGCTTGTCAGTTCAGGATGACAGTCTCCTGACTTTTGAGCACCGTTTGTGACCTTGGGTTGTAGCCAGAGATGTGAAAACTGTGTTCATGTCCAAGACGACATAATGAACAGCAAGGTGCATTTGCAGACATGAAAACAGTGCAGCTCACTAAAAGCAGCAGGAAAGTTTGGCTACTTTTGATTCTTTTCATTCTTTTAATCCTCTCCTACCTCTTTGCACCACTGAGAAACACTCTGTATTGATTATGCTGACATTGACAGCAGAACTGGAATTTTTTTTAATTTTTTTTTTTTTGCACATCTCAGATGAGAAAGTGGGTTATGATTCATCTCACACAATCTGAGTCAAAGTGATTCCTTAAAAAAAAAGAAAAGAAAAGAAAAGAAAAGAAAAAAAAAACCAAACAGTTTTGATGCGTTTCCATCAGAAGAGAACAGGCTGGAGGAGAGAACACTCAGCAAATGAGACAGCCCCGTTTAATTCTTTTTTTACCATATTTCACTCTCAGATAAAATCTGGCCTTTCCCCCCAACTAAACTTCAAATGACACTCAAAATACCCCCAAAAGTTACTGGCAAGAGACAAGCCACCATATCAAAAAAGACAGCATGAGACAAATGCCATCAGAAAAAGTAACAAATGCCCCACCATGCCCCACCCCCCCCCACCCCCCCCCCCCCCCCCCCGCCTCACCCCCATGGAACAGTGATTGCTAGACTGGAAAGTAACAGATTACTACGGTGAATTATCAATTTTCCTAATAGCCTTGAACTATCTAAATGCTGAAGTGTGAGAGCATTAGTGGGTACATTATATTAACAGCAGTTAAAATTACCAAGTGCGATCCTGGAGAGCTTTTTTCCCCCTTTCTTATTTTCACAGCCACGTTATTAACCCTGGAAAATAGGGCTTGTGATCTAAATGCTGGGAAGAGACTTCAGACCAGTTGTGATTTCTCATCAGACAAGGCTCACGAGTCCATTTTGTTGATTTTCACGTAAAATAAAGAGTGTGGCCATGGCTGTGGGTAAGGCACGGGACTTGAAGGAATTCTAGGCTCAATTCCTGCTTTGCTACTGGTTCTCTGCATGACTCTGGGTAAGTCGTCTAAACTCTGCCAGTCAGACCCTCGTTTGTAAATTAAGGACAATAATAATTTCCTGGTCCTTGCTGTATTTTCAGTTTGGGAGCTCTGAGGGATGCATACTGTTTCCTACTTCATGTTTAATTTGCACACAGTGCAGTGTGACTACAGTCTTGCTAGCAGGCCTTAGATGTTACTGCAGTACAAATAAACCATAATATAACATGGAAGCAACTACAAATTTAGTGCAACCAGCTTCAAACAATAGGTGAGCTGTTTTCAGTTTTAAAAAAGCAAAAAAAGGGTTCATTTATGCCAGGTCATGTGCATAACTAACTCAAAACAAAGATAAATTGAACTGTTTTCATGTTACTGGGACAAAGATTTGTCCAGGACTGCACGACTGAAGTGTGGTTTCTAACTCCAGCTCCAAAACTGACTGCCTCTCTACAACTTAGCCGTAAGTTATGACCAAAAAAAGGACATCTTGATGCTTGAAACACTCCAAAGCTCTATCTGAAGTGAAAATTATATCTACAAAACTACAATCCAGAAAAACATTCTCACTCATTCATAGATACACATACATACACCTCCTCTTAAAATACCTGTGCGTGAGAATTTAGTGCTTATGAAATCCTGGTGAAAACTCCTGGTTCGTCTCCATAAAACAGATCTAACAGGAGGAGAGGGAGAACAAACCTCCTCCAGCCTGCAATGCCCCTAGACTAACAGTCTGCCTTCAGCTCCCGGCCTCCTCAACCCCCCCAACCAGGGGTCCTCTGGGTGCCACAATTTATCGTTTTTGGTGAGGTGATGATGTACCCACAGAGAAACCCCCTGAGACCAGCCATCTCATTTCATGTGGGGCAGGAAACAGCCATAAGGTAGGTCACACTTTCGCTTCATAATGACCTGAGTTAGCTAGGGACTAATGACCTGCAGCCGAAGACTTGATGGCTCATTATCAATTCTTCAGCCACTTCAGTCCATAGAGAGTTTAGTTTGGGCATGTAAGTTTATCATGAGCAAGCTGGATTCCCTTTGAACTGCTTCTCAAATAAAGGTAGAAAGATTTACTTTACTTTCATGTAGGACTATTAATTTTGGGGGGTTTGGCTAGTAGTCTCATCATTGTCCAAAGTCTTTTCAGAAAGAGGCTGAGCTTTGCTATCCATTTGTACAGTTCCTAGCATGCTAAGGGCCCTATCACAACATAAGAAATATCTACCACCCTCATGGATTTTTTTCCATGGATATGTTAATTTTTAAACATCCCTGATATTTCATTATCACATTTCACTCCTCTTAGAAGACAGCAGGGAATTGTCAGCCTTCATTTACTAACTGTTGGGACAAACCCGATTCCACTCATGGCCTGAAACCCACCTTTCTTTCACAGCACACAGGTGACCATGGAAATCCCTTTGCTAAAATGCTACCTTGGTATTCTGCACTTATTCTCCTTTAAATGACTTCTGTATCAAATCAGTTCTGTTTAAAAGCAAAAGTATGTCTAGGTTGACTGCCAGCAATTCAAGCTAAACCAGGGACTTAAAACCACCAAGGAAGTATGCTGCTTGCTACCTGTTCCAGCTGGCATTTTACCACCTTCAGTAACAAAGGGTAATTTTGGTTTTGATGCAAGATTTAGATCACATTTGTGAAGCAGTGGGGGTCTCTGAAGAGACTGTGCTTCAGAAACACTCATGATGCAAAGTCTGGTCCACTGTTGTGTGGATAAGAAGAGGAAAAAGGGAACAAGAGTCTCCTGCCTCCTGGCACACGTGGGTACCAGGTGCTCAGGGCTTACAGGAGTGCAACTTCCCCTCATTCCTGGCTGCTACATCTACTCGATCTTCATTAATAGATGTGCACTCAAGACTTTATAAGACTAAGATCCCTGGCATAAAAAGATCTAGGTGCTTAGCTTCACAAAACATTTTTCCCACAATTATTGCAGAGTAGGATGTGGATCACATCAACGGCTGGAAGAATCAAACTTTTGCATCCATTTACACAGCCTTTCAAATGGTGAAAAGCAACTTAAACCAGCTCACAGCCTCTTCATCCCTATTTTCTCTTGCCTTTCTCATGGCTGGAGATAAATGCATGTAGACATGGTATATTTTGCTCTCTAACCACTCACTGGCCTCCTCTTTTTCTCTTCCTACTTTGGAACTGTGAGCCAAAATTCACCCTGTAGGTTGCGTGGAGACCATCCTTATGAATTTGCTCTCCAAACTCTACCTGCACTTGCTGTGCAAGGATGCCGGCAGTCACAAGACTCCTTGAAAGAAAGCTAGACAGAGGTGGCAAGCATTGACAGAAGTGAGACTGGAGAAACAGGCTCTGAAAGCCATTTAATAGGGTAATTAAAGCCCCTGGGGAGCAGAGGGAGGGTGACTCCCCTTGCGGCAGGCCACAAGAGGGCAGCTGGATGTTGATGGTACTGCACCATGACCTCCCTGAGCGCAGGCTGTGTGCAAATGCTGGAATATGGCTTGAACATAAAAAATAATACCTTTAACTACAATGGAGAAAAGGGTCCCCATTATATGTCTGTTATTCCTGCTTTTGTGAGCAGTTACATAACAGAAAATGACTGTTGGCTCATCCGTCGTTGAAAATCTAACCTACTATTTTCTGACCCAGATGTTGTTCAGATGAGGACGTATGCCATCTTGCACCAGAAACCCTGACTTTAAACAAAAGGCATGATGACACATCACATTACATGGCAAAATTACAATGTAATTATGCTCTTGTAATAATAATATGCATCTTTTAATGACAACCTTTTCAGAGCAGACCTAGGAATACAGGCAAGACAACTTTCATTTTCTGGTGGTAATTCAGATGAAACTAAGAGGCTACCTGAGCCTCTTAGAGGCTACGGAAATGCCTGATGAAGACTGAAATGCAATGCAGAACATGTTCAGTTTAGTGACACTAGAACCATTCAGCACACAAAGCCAAGTCAAAGGAAACAATTATACCATGAACTGAAGGAAGCTGCACCTGGACAACCTAGTGTGCCTCCTCATCTCAAGCTTCTGTGACTCTACCACACTCTCTCCCATATCTTACTTTGACTGCTACCTGCTAACCCATGTCCTGCCTCTCAAGAAGTAAAATTAGGGAACACCCTTGACACCATTTGGACACTGGGTCTCTGGTCCGAGTGAAAGATTTTTAGCTTATGAATGGAAGCCTAATGGAGACACAAAGGCAGTGAGTGGAAAAGTTGACAGAGCCTTGACAGATTCAATACTGGTGCCACTTATCGTTCTTTAGTCGTAACTGTGACACAGCATCTCAAAGAACCACTGGAGATGAAGGCTTCTCTGTGGGGGGCAACCATACAACTGCTGCTGTTAATCAGGTCCTGTCTGAAGGACTATGCAGATTAAGTGCCCTGCAAACAGGGTGAAAGGGGAAGAAAGGATGTTTGGAAAGGTAAAATGATCTGACACAGGTCTCACAAGAGGTCAGGATGAGAAGCAGAAAAGGAAGTCAAACATCCTGCTTGTGGCCTTGCTCCTCAGCCTAACTCTGTACCACGTCTCCCACTATCAACAAATACACATTAGAAAACTATGTATCCTGAATTATCAGCTCTGAGACAAATCAAGGTCCCGTTATTGCACAAACTGAATATTTTCAACAGGACCATCTTAGTACCTCTCTTCTACGCATGTGCATCCCTACAGCACACTGGAACTACAAAAGGAGACTGTTACTGGTGGTTCCTTTCGTAACTCTGAGAGCTTACAGTAAAATACCAGTGAAAGTTTCTTCCCACCAGTCAGGGAAACTTCTCTGCTGTGGGGAGTGACTCAGCTGGAACACAGTCCAGAAGGCAACAGGAGATGAGGGGTCCTGATGGCACTTTTCCAGTCTTAATCAGCACTGTCTGCATGGTGATAGAGACTTATCAGCTGCCAGACGTAATTTCTTTCTACGAGACTTGAAACAGTGGTCTAGAACAGTTGTGATCTTTGTGTGTGTGGATTTTTTTTTTTTTTTTTTTTTTTTTAATGCAAAATCAAGGGCTTTAATTTCCCATGGTGGCCAACAAACAATTTTGATAGTTTCAGCCTAATCTCCCGTAAATATCCATTTCTCCTCCCCCAATCTTACCCAATTTCAACTCGACAAAGTATTCTTTTTTTTTCAACAAATCAGACATGCCTATCTACAATAGCACATTTATCAACAGGGAGGGCTGTGACAGAGAGAAACCATCCCTGCTGCACAGTGCATAACACATTTGGGAATCCTTTCTAATAAAAAGGGATTTGATTGAAGACAGCCAACTACCACAGATCAGCAACTGAATCAGCAGTAAAGAAGGAAGAGTTGCTTAGACTTAAGAGACTTCAATTTGCTGATCTGCCAAGGACTTCCCAGGAGAAGTCACTCCATAAGTCACTCCATAACCTACAGGAGGGTAGGAGGGGACATACACCAAAGATCGGGGTGCTTAGACTTAGTAAGGTAGTGTGGCCTTTCAACAAAACTAAGTGAGGCAGAATACCCAGCATGCATGTTTAACTCCTAAAAATTCACAGTGTTTTTTGTAATTATTATGCTTAGTGATGGTATTTCAATGCATAAGCACTGCCTTGCCAATGGTAGCTAGAGGATTTCCCAGTGACTGGATTATGCTGCTGTGGTAAGTCTAGGCAACAAACAGCTGCAAACTGTGATGTTGCTGCTCCGAAGCGTGTCTCCAGCATGCTGCTTCTGGCTCTTGCCATGCACCCAGGCTCCCCAGGAATGCAGTGTAAAACCATGCTGTGCTGCCAGCTGTATGTGCTTGCCTGAGTGATCACTGGCTAGAACAGTTCCCCCGACTCTGAAATCACCTTCAGTAATTTCCACCCAGGGAAGCTGCAGAAAGGTGTAGTAATCACAGACCTGATGGAAGTGCTGGCTGTCCTGCTCCTGAACTCAGCACACTTGGTCTGCCAGCAGTACCAGCCGTCATTTCCAGAGCAAAGAGACAACTTTAGTGGCTCCTACTCCTCTTCCCTCCTCAGCAACCTCCGCTCTGCCCACACTGACTTCAGAATCAAGATGGCTTGATTGAAAACCAGAGATACGGCAAGGGAAATTGCAGAAGATGGTTACAGAAAGATCCCAGAATGCTGACAGGCCAAGTAAAATGACCTTTCTTCAGCCCGACAGTTCAAATGTAATTATTCCAACAAATTATTTTCATGACTTAATATAACGCCTTGCAGCTTTCTAGCAAGGTTAATTAGATTCCTCAATTCAAAACCTATCTGCTCTTAACCAACTTCTAATACGCTGAAATCCAGTTTTCTAAATTCAAACTAATAAAAGTGATTAGCTGACAGCTATCTGGTATGCTACAATTACCATGGCATTTAGACCTCAGGCAGAAGATATTAAATGCAAATCAGAGTCAATGTCTCTGCCCATTTGTCCTTTTTCTGATTATTTGATCAATGTGCCATATGAATCTTGTACAATCCATGCTACCATGCTAAACAAATAAAGAACAAAGGCAGAGATATTGGTTGAGACAGTTAACCAAAGTTGAAAGACTCTTTTTTTCCTCCCACACTTAATTTGTTCTTTCCACATGAGCATGAAGTTACTGAAAGGCACTGGCTGACAGCTCAAGTAGATGGGTATTTAGCTCTGACATAGCCAGAATTAGTACAAAACTCCTGGCCTGCACTGCCATATCAAAAAGCCTCATCCACTGTGACTCCAGAGACCATCTTCCCCTGGGAGTAGCTCGGGCTGGAACAAACCTAGGAGGATGAGGGCTGCCCAACTCTTTGATTTTATCCAACCATAAAAAGCAGTTGTGCTCCAGAACTCCTGGTTTCGTTTTATGTTTTTCTTGGTAGCTATATAATTAGTTGTGGCTGTGTCTCCCAAATGGCTGCATGGGGCACAGCATGCCTAGAGAGCTGAGGAGGAGTTCAGCTCAACACACAGTTCTTCTGCACATCAAGAATGCCAAGGCTGGACACCACTTCAGAGATGACCTTCAGTGGCATAGACTCAGTGCAATTATAAGATCAATCAGGTGCAGCTTGTAATTAAACATCACCTGCCCAAGGTAGGACTAGGGTGGTTGTTTGGTTTTCATCTTCCAGCTTGCATCATGCATGATTATTCCATCTTTGATGATGCTACAGCTTATATAAACAACACTGGCAAAATTTCTGAATGCTCTGTAGCCTCCTTTCCATTTTCTTGTCTCCTGCTGAATTAAGAGCTATTGGCACAGCATTGGTCTGACCTCCCATCTGATAGCCAAATTGATGACCTAACATTGAGAGACTTTATGTTCCAACTCTTTGAGCTATGCTTCCCTTTTGGATGAAAAAACTTTGATGTACCACACTCAAACAGAGCAAAGCCATCTTAGTGACACAGCATTAGTCTGCAAAACCCGAGCACTAAGCTCCACTTCAGGAAGCAATTTCTGAGCTGTGAGGAAAATTAATCACTAGAACAGCTTATCAGGGTAGGTGGTTGACTCACCATTGCTTGAAGTCTTTAAGATAAGATTAGATTTTTTTTTTTTTAAAGTCATGATTCAATCATGTTTCTGGGAGAAACTGAGAGTAGGACATTAGGCAGTATAATGGCAAGGTCCTTTCTGACCTTGGAGCCTGTGAATCTCCAAGTTCTTTGTTCACCTGCCTACCTTCTTGGGCTACGAAAACTGGGTGGGCTTTAGTCCATCAACCAGCTCCTGCCACTCACAGCTCTGCATTAAGAAAATGACTGTAATCAAATCTCATGCCTCAGGGCTTCAGCCATTTGCCTGAAGGGAGTGGGAAAAAAGTTTCTGCCTCTTCCCCACGCATGCTAATGGCTAAATACATGTTATGTTTGTTTGGTTGTTGCTTTGCTTTTAAAACATCAGAGAGTGAACACAAATGGATATGGGCAGAGATGAAGTCAAAGGCAGCAGCACAGAAGATGCTCTCTGGTTATCCTCTCTTCAGTTAGTCATTCTTGCTCACACCTCAGATCTGTGCTAGTCATCAACTCTGATGACTATCAATGTTTATAGAGAAGATATTTCGGCTGTGAGGGTGGAGACCACAGAAGGTAGAACGTACTGAGGGAGAATGGGGACTGATATCAACCCCATCTACATGGGCAATGTTTGTTTGATGAGAACATCTTGACCTTCTCATGTAATCAGATCCTTGTCACTGCAAGATCCTTATTAGTGAAACCTTGGTCCCACCTGC
Source organism: Aquila chrysaetos chrysaetos (assembly GCF_900496995.4). Lineage (NCBI taxonomy): Eukaryota > Metazoa > Chordata > Aves > Accipitriformes > Accipitridae > Aquila > Aquila chrysaetos. The sequence continues at coordinate 13,142,165 of NC_044013.1, read as the reverse complement.
TTTCCAATTAAGCCAAACCACTAAAGTTTCTTTAAGCCAGAAATGTTTTGGTCCAACCTAAATCTATAGCAAATAGACCTAGAGGGCAACCTAAATGAAGCTTTTAAGAAATGATGAAATAAAGGAAGATAAAGAACACAAAATGAATGGCCTACCCCAGTCTTTAACTCTATGGACTACAGCAGTTTCCTAACAACATTGTCACCCAAGCCTGTGAGATACTAAGCACACAGACGAGATGCATCAAATGTGCCCAAAGCTCCTGGCTTTAATGCAGAGTTCAGAGGCCATATCACCTGTATTTTATATAAAGGCAAGATATATATTTTACACCTATAGATGCCTGAGATAATTCTGTTCTATACCACTTAAAAAGGAAATTAGCTGCTTATCTTTTTCCAGGCAAGGAAGATGACATAGTTCTGAGCCGATCAGTTCAGATTTGTCTTCCTCGTACTTGCTGGACTCAGTTCTGGGCTAACAGGTCCCCATGTAAAACCAACCTGATTGACTTAAAATGGATTTCCTTTTAATCTATGCCAGCATACAGAAAATGAAAATCCATGCCTTGGGAGCAGAACACATTTACACTGCCAGTTTTTTTGCAGCTGCAATGAAAAGGGATGGGGCAGGCGGGCAAGACAGCACACCGCACCTGAATTCAGCCTGGTAGCCTAAAAGCTGGGGACAGATGGTGTGAAAATGAACCAGACACTGAAAAATTCAACTTTATAACCAGGAAGACTATAAACATACAGCAAGTGAGCATGAGATTTATGCTGAAATTACAGAGGAATTCCTATGGATGATTACACTTCCAGCCCAAGCACGGAAAGCAAATCCATCAATACGAATGTCACTACATTAATAGCGCCAGCTGTCAGGCCTCCCCGTTACCAAACCTGGTAAATACAGAAAGGGGCTATGGACACTTGTGACATGGCACTGCTCACCAAAGTAGTCATCAGAGGGAGGATTCTCCATGTCATAGAGCATTTTCTTGGTCAGATGTTCCAGCTCATCCTCAGGCCTGAAGGCAGGAGTGCTTGATGCGGGTCCAGAGCTTGGATACCCACTCTGAAAAAAAAAAGGACAAACAGTCTGTGATGTGGTATAAAAGCATTCACCCATAGTAAGAATGTCTAATGGCTATTCAGTGTTGAAATTAATTCTTTGTCTTACTTTTGCTTTTTTTTAAAACCCAAGGGATTCACGCAAGTAAACATCTCATTTAATGTAATGAATATGGACTCCTAAAAACATCCAGTGAAGTGCTACATATCCTCCTAGAATGAGAAGTATTCTGTGCCTCATAATTAGGTGTCTGCTGAGTAGCACATAATAATAAATAAAGGAGAAAATTATTCCAAGGATAACTTGATACAAACATTTTCCAACACTGAAAAAGGCTTTGGAAGCATTTCAGTTTGGATTTGGCAAAAGCTTCCATCCCTTAATAACGCAATATAAAAGATGCTAGAACAATCGTTCCTACAGTGGTGGAGTATATGGACAAAGACAACATCCCGAGGTGCTAGTTATGTTCTCTTCTTGTGTGTTTTGACACAAATCCTGCTGTTAACATTAGTGAGAGCAGGAGCTGGTCCACAGATTTTTAGTACTAGGGATACAAGGGTTTTAATACATTCTGAGAAACTGAGACCTCTTGGCCTTCATATGTTAACAGCTGGCATACAGTATTTGCAGTCTGTCTCAGTGAGTCTTGTCCCTGGAAAACAGCAGAAGTACGGGCATATTTTGAGAAGCACAGAAATAGTCTCATGCCTAGAAGTTTCTTAGAAGCTAAGTTTGGTGTCCATAATGAGAAACTCGGTCATTTCAGGATTAAAACATGCTGACACCAGCTTTCCTTGTGTGCGCTGCTTTCTTGAAAGACTTGGATGTGAAAACTAACTTATTTATGAAATGCAGCATTTCAGTAAAGGAAGTGATTTCATTGATTAATTGCTGCCTTCATCAAGGATTGGACCTTAGATATGAAACTTATGAGCCTTAGTCTACAAGGAAGCATTTTTCCATGCTCCATACTTACTTAAATGGGAAGAAAACGTAAAATCACTGGAGAAACAATACACTGGCCACTTTTCTCTGGCTTATAGACACTACATCTGACATGATGAATCTTTATTGAGCCAGTCATGTTCAACAGAGAACAGCAGCTTTGAAGCACTGCAAGAGAATTAACTAAATGCTTTCACGCTTTTTTCTTTCAGGCAAGAAGGAGATTTCAAATGAGACATCAATCAATGTAGAGAAGGTCTCAGAACGGCGCTTAGCAATAATACTTCAATCATGCACTCCCAGAAATCAAACACTTGCATATTTCTGACCTTGTCATATTTATTTTTCTAGGGCCCATGCTAAGCTGTACACCATCACCCCCCTTGCTTGTTGACCTGATCTATCTCACAGGCACTGCACCCATGAGCGCAGCAGCATGACTGCACTCCCTGGAAATGCTGGATTTGCCATGAACACACTATACAGCAGTTGCACCCGCTGCCTGCCTGCCAATTGCTCTCTAACAGAGTAGCAGCAGTGCACAAGGGAGGTGGGTGGCATGGTCCCCTGGAAGAAAGGGCACCTGGAATAAGCCCCAGGCTGGATGAATTTCCCTGGGGGGCTGTGCAAGGTCTATTTGCCATATGTTCAGCCTCCCTGCCTGAGAATATAGACTGGACCTACCATCCATTCAGGTCTTCCCAGAGATGTTTTCTTCTGCTGCTGAGGGATATTTTTCTGAGCAATATTCAAGGATTTTGTACATTTGCCCAGGATTTCTAGATGCCTAGCAGTTGTTCTGAGGAAGCTGTTGAACATCTGGAAATCCTGAACGTCCACACACAGCTCAGTACACTCTATCATACAAATGCAACCACTTTGATGTGTTTGCATTACCACAACTTATTTTTTCATATGGGGAGACAGGCCTCTATGGTGCGCAGGACTTGCATTTCCTTTCTAAGCCATGTAAGTGCCATCTCTGTGGGATGTATCATTTTGGTGGGGATAAGGCCACTCATATGACTAGGAGTTTCAGAGCCAGGTACTTGACCCAGCACACCCAGACGCCCTTGGCCAGTGCTTTGTGGCTGTTTTTAGAAGGCTAGTCGACAACTATTTCATTAGAAATAATAAATAGCATAACCCTCAAAAAAAGAGGTTTATTAATAAGCCAATTAAAGGTGCCAAATGTAAAGCATTTAATCTTGGAACAACCTATTTTTTTCCTTTGCTCTCCTGTTCCTAAGAGCTGATCATGAATCTTGCCTGAACATATATTTTAACACAGCAAGTGCAGCCAAGGATTTATTAGCTTGAGAAATCAATCTGGCAACTGAGCCTCTTAAAATATTATTCCATCTATTGTACCTATTTCAGTTTCCATGCAGAAAGGAATGACCATTGCCACACCATCAACTGAGACTCCTTCCCTAGACTTTGCGCAGAGAAGATGGTATGTCACAAAGCTGATGATAAACCCCATCCCTGTATTTCCCCCATTAATAATTAACAGTGCGGCACGAACGTGTGGGAGTGCCATGCTCTAGCCTGTTTTGCTGGGGTCTGTCCACACATAATCTGAAACACTGCTTTTACCCTTGGGCCTTATAATATAAATGGACCAAAACAGAAGGCACAAGCTGCTGTCTGTTCACAGAAAAAAGGAAGTGAGACGCATGGAGCTGAAGTGATTTGCCCATCATCATGTGGGCTCTAATGCAAAGACAAAACCTGCAGCCAGGCTGCTGCAAGCCCCACGTCTTCAGCCTCACACACAACCTGCCAGGGCTGGACTTAGCACTGCAGACCTACACCGGCCACTCTCTGACCCAAAGCTACCCCATCTGCAGGCCACCACCAGCCAGGCTTCGGCAGGAGATCCTGGGCAGGCGGTGTGTGAAGCCTCTCCCTCTCTTCCACGCTGGCTTCCCACACTTTCCGATTGGGGGCCCTGCTCGTGCCCACTTCAGTAAGGGCTTGGGCTTTTGTTACTTTAAAAGTTTTTTTCATTTTAAAATGAAAGACCAAAATCTGCAGATTTTCAGTTCTGTCTGACTTTCTCTGGTTTTGGAGGCCACGTTGCCTCATACACACAATAAATAGGTGGCTCTCGCATTTTATCTACATTGCACTTTTCCAAACCAGGCAGATTTCTTATCCAGTACCCAATGTCAGCAAAAATAACAAATACCAACCACAATGTTATGAGATGCTTTAAGTTATTTTGACTAAAATGCTATGCCTTTTCGACCAACATTTAAGCAGTGCTAGGCACATCTTTTTCCTCCTCACATGGCACATGTTGACTATGTGCCTCCAGGAAAATGCACTTCATGCATATGAATATGCTGTTGAGTTTGCTGGGACACGCATGCACACAAATGTAGACAGAGATAAGTGTATCCTTAGTCCAATCTAAAATGCTTGTTTCAGCAAAACAGTTTCCTTCCTCCTCCTTTGTTAGGTCAGGATAAAAATATAACTCTGGCTTTCCTTACAAAACAGAGTTGTGGTGGTGTTTTTATTAAACTTCCTCTATTTTCTCCTGATCTGTAGAATGATCAAGGCTGTCTAGAAATCCAATTTGCCATCTAAGCTACCACAGTTATCTTTATGCATTCTCTTTTCTCCACGATGCCTCAATGCACACAAATATATGCTTCCTGAGCTAGACACAGCTCAAAGGAGTGGTCTGTGCCGAACTGCAACATGGCCTCCCAAATTCCCTGAGCACCACTCTGTCTGGCTAATCACAGCAACATCAGCGATGATAAACTGACCCATGAAAATGGAAAAGAGCCTTGGTCAGCAAAAAGCCAGCAGAAGGGACCATGCTTTGGGAGCAGGAGCACCTGAGTCCAATCTTTGCTACTGCCATCAAATATCGAGCAACCTCAGGGAAGAGCATGATGATTGCAGTTGCATGTGCAGATGCAAATGCATTCATAAACAAACACTGTCCTACATGCTTAGTTAATGGGATGTTTAGGAAAATGCCAGCCTTTCCAGGGTTAAACCCCGTGGCAGAAAATATCTTCATGCTACAAATGAAAGGAAGCGAGTTAATCGCTTGTGCCACTCTCAAAGCGCTGCAACATCTGGCTCATCTTCCTCATTAAAGTTCAGTTCCTAAAAAGCCGGGTCAAAAGAAGCAGTCCGTGGAATCACTGTGTAATTGTTTTGGTACACGAAGTTGATACTTGTTTCAGTGCTTCTCTGGCGCGTGTTTTCTACTCCAGACCTCACTGGTAATCAGCTGTCTCTGAAATAATGGCTGTCCAGAAAAGGGAGTTCTGCAGTTAGTGCAGTGCATTAGCTAACATGAACCTTCCCCATCCACATATAAATTTTTACTCGAATGGGTAAAAACCACAGTGCAAAATCTACAAAGACATCTGAAGATGATGCTCTGATGAAGGCACCACCATTCAGAGTGCACTGTATGTAGTCATTTCTCTTGTCCATTTGCAAATGTTGTAGAAGAAGCTGCTTCTCTCTGAGAGAAAATAACTTCAATTATGTGTTCCCAATTACAGAAACATGGAAATTATCTTCTTTTCAGAAGGTAGAATTAGCCCAATTTGGAATTGAAAGGCAGCCAGAAACATCTTCCACTGATACTTACTTTCCCTTTCATTTTTTTTTTCTTGTTCATCTGCATAAGGTTAGCACTTTCCTTTCACTTCACTCACCAAAACTGATCATCAGTTAAATAAACAGTTAAATAGCATTGCAGCACATTTTTTATTCAATGGCCTGACAAAGACCATACTTTTTCATTTAAGTTATTGACTGTCCAAAACAATCGCAAACTTTCAGACCAAAAAAATCCAGCATGGTGCCACATCTCTCATGAGTTGAGCTCCCAAAGAAATATCAAGATTGCCTGCAGCTGTAATTCAGTTTATAATTAAGGCCAACTGATCTCTCTTACAGAGGAGATGCACTGGAAAAAAATATTTTAATTCTTGATTTATTTTCCCAGTGAAAAGTAACAGCTGCCAGAGTACATACAGATTCCTGAAAAGACGATTCTGCCTGGATTCCCTGTGACACGCACATTCCTGGGTTTACTCCTGGTCAGAGTAATTCGTCGAGATCCTTTGCAGGAGCTGCCCTGCACGAGGAGGTACCCACTGACAGCCAGTCACCTCCTGCCCGCACCAGCAGCCTGAAGTCACAAGTCTTTGGGCAGGCAGGAGCGAGGTCTCCTCTGGGATGTGCCAGAGCGGGACCAGCCATCGGTTCCCTTGCTGACTACCTGCCCCGCCACCACTTCCCGCAGCAAACCAGCAATCCAGAATGGGCAGTTCTCACAGCAGGGCCCTCATTTGTTAAACACTGGCTTGCTTTGAAATAGGACAGTTTTGTAACTACTTCAAAGCTCTAGAGGATATTTTTCTTTATTTTTAAACTTCATTATCGTAACTGTAGCCTCACTCAGCTGTCCATGCACATTCCCTGTCCTATTCTAATCCTGCTAAGCTCTTAGTTTCAACAATCTCTTGTGACATTAAGTTACACAGAATTTGAGTAATAATAACAACAAAAATATTTTTCTCTTTTTTTTAACTTCGCAGCCTGCAATTTTGCCCAAATGTCTCTTTTTCTTACAGTGTGAAACTGGGATGCAGACAGGTGGAAGGGGAGGCATCTTGTTGATAGTTTTAAAAGCAAGACTATAACAGAGTTAGAACACAAAATTATTAAAGAGCTGAGAAGTTCCCACGACTTCTGAAAATCAGTCTGCTCATATAGATGCCTGTTTTGACTCTCCGGAGCACAGCTTTTAGCTTATAGTCATGAAACCAAAATCTTGGTCTCTGTGTATTGATACTGAATTCAATAGGATCACTGTACATGCACCCTAATTACTCTGTAAAAGGGGTTTAACAATATTTCTCTCTTAATTAATCAGTGCCTGCAAAGCTCTCCAAGCTTCTGCAATGTAAGTGACTACACAGAGACAGAGCATTTTATTAATCATCAAGCACGGTAATAAATGAGCATGACTGTTTTGTCCTTGGATTGTTTGTATGCTATTATACGCAAACAGACTAAGCAGCTTTTCTTGCTATTCTTCACGTTCTCACTAATGTTTTGAATCTGGAAGGGCTGGTTATTTTTGCTACATATTATAAAAGTTGGATAATCTGTAAACACCACTATCTGCTGCTTGCTTCTGCACTGAGCATGACTGTGTTAAATGACAGCTTCCACTCTTGTTATGGAGAGTTTCTGCTGGACACTGTGGTTTGTTTATATATTCAGGGTTAACAGGAGATGAGCTAGATTTTTATGGAGCAACATTGGCCATTTCTCATTAGAAAAAGCAAACCAAACAGATCTCCAAGTAATAAGTTTTTTACGTGTTATCTCAGGAAACAGTAGATTTAAACTATATTTCAAATAAGAACACCTACAAAATACTACATTTTAATGTCCCATTGGTGTTTAAATGTATATACAGAAACAAGTGCAGCAGTGCCTGATCTTGCCTGGGGCCTCTTGGCCCTATCATTACACAAATACGCTTTACTTGTCAAGGCTTATCTCACATGAAAAGGGGAGCAGGCTGTTTTGTTTTGTGTTTTCCTATTACGCCACTTACTTTGGTAACAGACATTTTAGGCACTTTTTAAAAAATCCAGAAAAAAAGGCACAAGCTGGATGGTACTACTGAGAGGGAGAATTAGGCATCACCATTATACCAATATACGGATAAAGAGATTGCATCACTTTAGCCCTATGTTTTTGGCTGGAAGAGCTTGGTCTGCTTTATAAAATTACATCAGGAGGTCCTATGCTTACTCATCTATTTGTTTAAAGATTGAAGGTTTTATTCTGCTCTAAGCTGCTTGCCTTGCCACATCTCTCTGGGCTCAGAGTCAAGCACTCTCTTACTCCCATGTATCATAACCAGCACTAAAGACCCTATAGGCTGCTTATTAACTCCCCTCCTCTTTATGTCGTAATACTGTAGGCTTCCAGGGCTGTCTTCAAAGGATTAATTAATTAAGCATTATATTTACTGCTATCAGCAGGTCAAAATCTGTGTTTCAGAATAGGAACCATAAGCATCCATATGAGACGACAGTCTCAAAGTCTTAGTTCCAAGCTGCAGAGGGAAGTGCTGTAGAAGGGTTTGAATTCACTTCTTGTCATCTTGGCTACGCATCTTGGGGTACATAGTGCCATCTAGGGCTTCTTGCCTGGGGAGCTGATGAGCCTCAAGACCTGTACAGAGGTCCCTCATGTAAATCCAAGGTAGCACTACTGAAAGACATCGAGCTAGAGGGGGACTCTGGTCACAGCGAGTGGCACTCCAAAGCAGGGCTCATAGTCTCCCCACCAACTGAGCTGCATCCTTATCTTATAGGACAAGCACAGGGACACACCTAGTAAAAATGGGAATGCTCCAAAATTCATACTGATGAAAAGAGATGTGTTTGCTCACACAGTACACAACTAGCCAGGGCAATTAATTGCCACAATAAAACCACTGAAAAAACGTACTCTCCTTCCAAAACCTACCCTTCCAGAAGCAGCCCTAAACCACACGGAAATAACTGAGCTTTGGGTTTTTTTTAAGTTTTTCTGTTGCAAAACACTTTATAAAGGCAGAACTTAACCGTTTTCACAGACAATGAAAAATGACACTGCATGACGGACTTACACACACCTCTGGTGCATTGCCTTCTCCAGCGGACCACAGCGACAAGGGAGCTCACCGCCATTCACCATGTGGTGCTGGGGGTTGGACTGGGTGTTTGTGCAATGAGCACCACCTGCCCTGTGGTTCAGGTTCGTCGCCTACTGAAAAAATAGGCTGTCCCAGCTGCAGTGCCTTATCAGGTAACAAAAACAGAAGTGCTGGGGCATCACTTGTTTCAAAAGAAAAATAAATCTCACAATTTTAATGGTACTAATTTTGCATGTGAAACCTGCATTCATACTGTATTAACAGTTTAAATATAGCTTTCTTGCCAGATGCCTGAATATGCTAGAAAAGATACTTAAAATATGCAAATTGGGTTTCTGTTTTAATACACAAAGAAACTTAAAATCACATCACTTTCCATCACCAAGACAGGTTTCAATCTAAGCTTTTTTCATGTGAAAACTGTAACAGCAAACAAATGGTTAACCAAATGTGTTTAACCCACTAGCTGTAGTCTCACTTTTAGTCAACTGTGACATGGGCCATTACACTTCCCAGGACACCAGTGACTTAAATGAAGACTACACATTTTGCTTAACATTAAAAGATTATATATATATAAATTACAGTAAAAAAGGCTTCTCAGACTGGCGCGGGTGCTTGGTTCAGCATCCATAGCATTGGAGGACAGGATTCCTGAGTTTTATCCTCAGCAATATTCTTAACCAGTCTGATCCTGCACCCTGCTGTTATAAATGGTGTTCATAATGCTTGGCTGTCTCAAGAGAGTTTGAGAGTCTCAATGAATTCTTGATTACAAAATGCTTTGAGACCCTTGAATGAAAGATGCTGCATGAGTACAAATTATGACTATTATTAATTATCTTTAGTAGCCAAAATTGTGCCTCCTTCCACTCACATGTGCCCTACGTTTTGTCTTCTAAGATTATAACATCTTCAGAACAAACACTGGTCTCTCAACATGCCCCTCAGTGGTCTTGCTGTATCAATAAAAGTGATAAGAATAATATTAGCGAAAACAATAGTGTGGCAAAAGCAAAGTATACTCCTGCTGGACTCAGAAATTTCTTCCTTATCTCAGGACTGGAAGATTTCTCCATTTTACTCCTGTTCTAATCCTAGAATCACCCGTTCTCTTTTCCTCATGTGTAGCTGCTTTCGCTCTATGAGCTTTGCTGTTTTTCTTTTAGCTTTGCACAGGCCATGTTTCTTGAAGTGGTTACTGGAGGGTCCCAACCCCTTTTAACAAAATGAGTTCAAGTTCTTTTGGAAAGCGGATGGGGAGCTCCGAACACGTCAGAGAGTGTATGCGCTGAGTACGATCCTTCATTTGACTTTCAGTCTCTCAGGTGACTGAGTCAGGGGAAAGGAAGCAGAAACTGAACAGACAGTCCAGACATCTGGATTCTGCCCAGGCCATCTACTGTGCTCACCCCTCAGCTGAGGTGTACTTCAGGGATGACAAAAAATATTCAAAATGACACCTTTTCTAGCGATGCAAGAGAAAACAGAATTTGCAAATAATAATGAGAAGATTGCTACTCTTCAAAGTCTGAGGGAGAGCTCATTTGCTTGCACCTCAAGGATTTGTGGTGAAAGATTGTAAAGAAGAGTATTAAAAGGGTACTGCCACAGCTCAAGACAATATGCAAGCAGTAAAGATCAGAGTTCATCCTCTAATTTCTGCCTCAATTAGAGTATCTCTGTATTTTATACCATCTATACTGATGGTTTTGTTGCTGAATTGCTTTATACACCTTTAACAGACTGAAGCTTTACTGCATTTAAGACAATTAATTCTCCTCATGAAGAGCCCTCTGCAGGTATCTCTAGGTCACCTGAATCTCAGCTCAGCCATCTAACATGATGTCAAGTACCATTTGCAAAGATGCGTTATTTAATTCATGAGGAGCAATGGCCCGGACCGTCAGTGTTGAGGCTCACAGCAGCTCACACGTACCACTTCTACCGGCAAGCCCTGGCCTCTCTGTTATCTCCAGCCCAAGCTAGGACAATAGCCTCTTCACAAATTTACCAGACTGGAGTTGATCATAATGATTGGTGATTAAAAACTTAAAGATCCCTCTCACCTTTTGGAAGTGTCCACCAAAAGCAGGCAGTTTGCTTGCAGACCTAATGCTACTTGCCCACATTAGAGTCTGGGAAAGTGTTTGGCAGCAAGCTCGCGGTGCAGCCTGCATCCATAAGGCATTAGCTGTACTTGCAGGTGCTACTGTGATGCTGAGCACTGTCAGGCAGAGGATACGACATATCGGCAGTAAGGAAAAAGGTGGTGAAATTAAACAGTGCCAACAGGAGCAGAGGGAGTAATTCACAAGAAAAGGAGGAGGAGAGAGTGAAGGGCTGCAGCCCCCAATGAACATCATCTTGATAGCCTAAGCACTGCTGCTTTAGAAGAGACTTGTACATGTTTCACTATCAATTACCTCAGGATAATCAGAAATAATATTTTCAGAACAAAGGAGTGCCAAATTCTATACTGCACTTGGGGGAAAAAGGCCAGGGTAAACGCCCGTCATCTAGATTATCATTTATTTCACCCAATGTACTTATGAAATGATCTCTCATTTGGCTCACAGCAGTAGAAATTTCTCAACAAAGTCATAATTCTCCTGTAATACAGTCCAGGGCAGTTAAGTATTACTCAGATAAAAGCTTCAAGTCTCCCTTGAAACACTGTCCCTGCTCAGGAATTTCCCACAATCGAAGGGAGGTGGGAGCTGAGAAAAGGGCAGCAAAAGATGAGGAATGATTTTCCCCCAGGGAGAACCACAAGTTGAGGACGGAGCATGTCCCACCTGGTGGCCAAATCGTGGCAGGGAGGCGAAGCAGCAGGGGTTATGGGCTATCAAAAAATGCTGCAGGAATTTTCACCACAGCTATTCAATATTCAAAGGGTCTCAACCTTCTCCTTGCAACCTGCTGGAACAGGAGTGAAGATCTGTGCGGACTGTGCTACTCATGGCTGTTGCAGATACTACTCATCCTGGTTGTGGAGAGGGGAGGAGATGGCCGTTGGAGAGAAGAGCCACATGAGCAGAGAGGTCAAGGTCAGATCTGGAATGAGGGCTCTGACAACATGGGGAAAGAGCCAGGGGAAAGAACAAATTAGCCTTTTCCAACACAAATCTAACAACTAAAAAAGGCAGAACTACAAAGGCAAGAGAGAAGTGCTGGCAGGAAGAGGGGAAGACCAGTCAGCGTGCAGTAGGGGATTTGAGACAGAGCCCAGCATCAGAGGTGAGGATAGGATGAGGCAGAGAGGAAGGAGAAGAAAGTGCAACATGGCTGGGAGCTTCCAGAGCTGGCAAGAGCCCACGGAGCGAGGACTGTGTGTATACACTGCATGAAGGAGAGTGGCTTAGGGAAGACTAATCTGCAAAGGAGCTGGATGAAATGGAAGGATGGACTAACAGCATCGTCTGAGCAGGGAGCAAGCAGGAAAGCAAGAGCCAATATGAGGTATCAGCATCAGCTGATTTTACTAAATCACCTCCCTTGTACAAGAACTATCTAATGCTAACTAAAACCCACCAATTTTAGACTATGGGATTGGTCAGATGCTTCTGGACACATGTGCATGTGTGTTTTTGCTGGGGCATCAGGCAGGGCAGGCACCCAGAGCAGAGCACTACACCTTCACTCTCACTTGATTCCCACACAGAAGGGTTATATGGGGTTCAAATGTCACATGCTCCCCCACTCCGCTTCCCCTCCTGCATCTAGCGCATGATCCCACATCCATCGCAGGCACACTTTCCAGTCAAACGGAAAACTACTTTGTGGTCATGACACTCCAGATGTTAAGCACATAGGTGCTTGTGCTGTGGGGATTATGCTGTGTACTGCAGAAGTATCTATGGTCTCCAAGCCAGATCACGTTAGGAATAAAGAGCAAGGAGAAGAAATTCCCTGCTCGGCACTGGAACCAGAAGGGGATGCGGGGCTCCCTGGATTCAGAGCCACTCTACTGCTTTCCCCTGTCCTCTGCTTTGCCATCAGCCTCTTAAAAAGCCCCCAGATCTTGGCAGCCAAACCAGGCTGTGCACTAAGAAGAGAATCTGAATTCCCCCAGCTACAGCCTCTAAGGCTGCTGCCAGCCTGAGGGTGCAGCCACTGCACTGACACAGAGACCAAATGATCTGTGCTGTTCAAGGCATCAAATGCGTGAAGAAACTTGCCCTGTTCTGAAGGCCATGCTCGAGCTGTATTTCTGTGCCATCTTTTGTGTGAGGCTGGGACTGACTTTGAGGAGGTCAGGAAGAGCCTGATGGCTCAATAAATAAGAGACGCTTGGGAGAGTTAGCAGAACTGACAGCTCAACAAGATCCATGTTTAGCTGTCAAAACATTCCTCCATGTACAGAGATGCAGCTAAGAAGGCTGTCCACATACCTCCTGGGCTAGAGATGAACTTATCTTGCTAACTGGTCAAGTGGTACTTTGTGGAGAATGGAGCGAACTGAAAAAGGCGGTGGCATCTGCAATTAGAGCTGAGGAGGCTGAGGCCTGTGGCAGGACATAACGCTGCGCCTGGACCACTTTGATGTATTAAAAAGATCACTTTGTCCATGAAATGTTTTCGTGTCCTGTTCAACCACAACAGCAGCAGCCCCCTTCTGTTTTTTAATGATTAAGCAGCTCGCAGCTTGACTGAGCAAAGGCTGAAGGGGAAAAACAAAAAGAGATATATATAATTCTGCTTGCAGAATTTACTTGAAAAGGATGGGCTAGACATTCAGATGGTGCAAATCAGAGTCGCTCCAGGGAACTCGCTGATTTACACAGCAGCGGAGGACCTAGCTCAGCATGCCGAAGTGAGCAATGTATTCAGGTGTATATTGGCCGGTTGAGAGGCACTATCTGAGTCAACAAGGCTGTCCAAGCCCAGCCCAGACTAACTGCAGCTCCCTGAGCACTCAGCTGCATTTGTCTTTCACAGGAACATATGACACAGGTAGAAAACCGGCTCCCACGCTGCCAGACCAAGAGTGAACACTGCAGACAAAGACCCCGCTCTCTGGGGATACGGGTGATTGAAATCTGCTTCCTTGCAGGTGACACTCTAGGGCGTACTTAGTTAAAGTCCCTGTCCCCAACTATGGGGCCCCTTTCAGTCTGGCTTTCATGGATTCCTGCTACCACCTCTTGGCTCAGACTAACCTGTTTTTAAGGGCCTCCTCTCTCCTTGTTCCTTTTGAGGAGCTGGCTCCCTCTTGGAGAGGACCTCGGAGCAAGCATGCCTCCTCCCACCTCCCTTCTCACCTACCCTTGTTCCTAAGAGCCAAGCAAATTTCAAAAGCATACCTAGAAAAAAGTTGTGAATGTCAAGCACTTTACAGACTCCTTCCTCTTCTTTCCCTCAAAACTATGTATTCTGGTCTCCATGCTCCCTTTCTGCTCCTCTGCATTAGTTTTACATTATTAAATAGGGGGACTCAGGCCCCCTCCCTGTGTAGGACACACATCTGAAAATCACTCACACACTTTAGAGGGTTTGCAACGTGGAGGAAGAGAAACAGCGAGGCCAGCAAAGTGCTGGAAGAGATTGTCTGGGGAGAGTCTGTGATTTCCATCACTGAGGCTTTTCAGAGTAGGAACAAACAAATATTTGTGAAGAATGGCTTAGGCAGAGTTGATCCTGTCTCTGAGCAGCAGACAGATCTTCAGGTCTGTTCCAGCCTTATTGTTATGCTTCTGTGATTGTGACAGCAGTTGTGACGTATTCTGCAACAGAGTTGAGCAAAGCCAGGTGAAGGCCCTATGGATCATCTTCAGGGCTGAAGCTGCTTACAGGAAAGGAAGCTCATGTGCAGTATTAAGTTACTTTATGGTTTTGTTCCAGATGCTAAATCAAAGAAACTTTGTTCAGAAATGGTATGACAAAGAAGCTGGGTCCTAACCAGGCACAGTGACTGCCCTTCTTTTACCATCTCCAAGATGCTGTATCTCCAGCTTAGACTTCAGGTGCATGAGGCAGGTCACATTCAGAGCCCCCACTGTATGGGCTGTAAATGTTTCTGTTAGACAAATAGAGGGCTTCTTTTGTCCTGGTCCACAGGAATGCCCGTCTGGCACTCAGTGCTGAATCCCCATTAAAAACTCCCAGAAGGCAGACAGGATGCAGTGAGCCTGGCCAGGAGCAGAGAAACAGCAGGCAAGGAAGCATTCAGAAAATCAGCATAGGTGCCCCAGACAGCAAAATGCTCCACGTGTCTGTTGTGCAAAGACCCACGTGTGTCTGCAGTCGATGGAAGGAAAGAAGTTACTCCAGAAACATCCATGCAAGCCCTCCCTGCAATACCACCTTATGGGGAAAACAAATGGTATGGGAGCTATCTAATCTACTCATCACAAAGTCTTTAAGCCACAAGACGGTATTTACTAGCTCGTACCAGACAACATTCAAGCAAGAACAGAAAGTCACTTTCCCAACCCTCCTTGTGAATTGCTCCCATCTGTGCAAGAGAGCAATCCAAAGTCCTTATGCCCATGACAGCACTGCAATCACACGCTTCGGTTTTTAAACCCAAAATAGCGAGAGCCAGACCACGGCGAGGCTAGTACATCACATGCAGCTGCACTGATAAAGAGGAGACATTGCAAGCGGCTCTCCGGGGTGCGGGTTGCTAGGGAACGTTGCGAAGCCGCTGCAGATTTCACTGCCACTTGCTGGCTTTTTCCCCTCTTCCCACCTCACCCGTGCTGTGCCAGCTTCTTCGCCCCAAGAGTGCTGTTCTTCCTGTCTGAAGTGTGCAAAAACAAATCTGCCAGCAACAATGGAGCACGATTGCTTGGCATGTGTTCCCAAGGAAAGAAATCTCTCTAGCCTTTGATTTTCAAAGGCAGCCAGCTGATGGGTTGGGTTAAAAAAACACTCTCGCCATTTTCTCCACGTCTGCGTATTATTTCATTCAACCTGTGCTACGATTAAGGGTGGGTGGCAAGCCCAGGCGGTGCAACTGAATGGGTTGACTTCGTGGGAGCTGTGCTGGCTTGCAGCCGGCAAGGCATGGTGCCGTGAATGCGACCTGAATGCTGTGCCCCCTGGACCCCTCCTCTTGCCCTAACGTGCTGCTCTTTGGGAGGTTGTTGAAGGAGCCAGCACAGCTCTGTGAACACGGCTGGGCACTGCACGGTGCTCCCACCACTCCAGTGGGCAGCAGGGCTTACGAGAAAGAGCACACAAGCAAGGGAGAAGGGCTGCTGGGGAACTGGGAGGGAAGGAAAAGGAAACTTCTGCCTTCTCAAGAAAGAGCTGGGGTAAGGAGAGACCAGTGACCAAGGTGGAAACAAAAGGCTTTCCAGTATTAATCAATCTTTAATCAATTTGACTGAATAATTAGGAAGTGCAATGCTCCCTACTGAGGCATTAGAGTTTTATATTTAGCTGTTGGGTGTTTTTTTCCACCTTGTGTTATTTTTAGCTACTAGTTGATGCTAGGCTGCTGGTGGCTGCTGTCAGACCGATGAGGCTCTCCTGCGATGGCAGCCGGGTGAGAGATGGCAATTGGAAGTGGGATCTCGTTCGCCCTGGGATGCTGCCTATTGCTGAAGCCCCTGGCTGTACGAGGAGACAGCGCGAGAGCAGAGCAGTGGCTACAGACCTGTACTCACACACTGAGGCTGTGGGCCTGGTCAAATGCTCTTCAGTACCAACAGGGATTTAATTAAACTCTAAAAGCGGCAGAGAGGAGACACCTAACAAGCCTGTATAACTCTAGGAAATAAGAAGAGTACAGATTTGAAAGTGACTTTGAGAGACTGCTTAATAAACCTCCTTATCCCAAGAAGAAGGAAAATACAGTATGTGTTTGAGGACCTGTTAGACATGTTATTTCTGGAGACTGAGGAAGGAGCATTTCATTTTCCTAGTAATAGCACAGCACAAATCTTGGGTGTCCACACTGCTTGTACTCACAACACCCTCTAGACAAGGGGAAACTCATGTAATTCCCAGGGCAGACCAGATCTGCAGTTTCTACCTGCTGCAGGGTCCTGTCTTCAAAAGGGACCATCACCCGATGATGAAGTGGTAAAAAATACAAGAAGCATGAACCAATAAAATACTAAATAGTATGTCAAAAGACTAACTCTCCCTTGACTCCAGGTAATTTGTAATTAGACTGCTTTGAGATAGGAGGATTTATGTTTCTGCTCAAAACCAGACTCTTACGCAGTGTGACAGCATGGTTTCTTATCTCATGACAAGCCAGGCAAGGATGGTCAAGGTCTCATCTTGAACTTCACTCAGCAGCACAGCAGCAGCACGCCAATATGTAAATACCCTCCATGCATTCGTGTTATGTATCACATGTTAACCTCTACACAAACAAGGATAATTCTCATTTTATGAGGGAATACAAAATGTTGAATGCAAGTGTATGTCAGTACATCAGCATTCCTATAGAGAACTTGCCCTGCACCACTGTGTCATCCTCCAGTGACCCTGTGGCATGACCTTAAAAATGAGAAATAGTGCCAGCACCTCCTAGAGCAATTGTGCGAACAACACTAGCCCACCTTCATTTCCCCTTTAATCTACATTTCAAAAATTATATTCATCTGCAGAGACATGCAAGGTTGATACATGCCAGGCACAATTTATTCCTCAGTTGAAGCCATATGGTACTAATAATAGTGGCTAATGAAGGAAGAGTATGTTTTCACCTGTAATTTTTCAAATCCCATCAAAAAGTGGAGCAACACAGAACACTGCAGACTGCAGCACAGCACATGTGCTCAGTCACATTTTGCACTGCTCTGCACTTGCTCTGCTAATGGCCCTTAATTAATATGCACAACCAACTCAGCATCAAGGGCAAAGAGAAAGCGGTATAACTATGTGTTTGCAGAAATGGTACCTTAAATTAAAACAAACAAAGCAATTGCAAGTTTAATAAAAGTGTGTTTTGGGATCAGAGCCCTGTAGCAGACTTAGGAAATAACCAGGAACAGAGGACATCAAGTTATCTAATGGGTTTTTGGCAATCATTTTACTTCAGAAATAAATTTTCCAGTAGTACGGAGACAAATGCTCAAGGCCAACCTTGACATCTTGGTCTTGGCATGTCTCAATAACTTCTCTAGTTAAAATCATCCATTGGGCACTTCCAGGAAAGACAGCCAGTAGATCTCTCACAGAGGAAAATCAGCAAGTAGCAACCATAGCTAACTCAGTAAAGCTTAATGGAAGGGAAGCAAGGGCTATGGCTGGTATTAACACCCTGGTCCAGAGCTAGGGGATTTCCGCCTAATTTATTGTGGAAAAAAGTACCGTTCACAAAGTCATCCATAGAGTACATACTGCAACACAGCTTTTAATGTAATAGCCTGGCATCATCTGACTCCAGATGAAAGGGTAAGAGGATACATTTATACTGCACATGACTCCAGCCTCCAAGAATGCACCTCAAGGCAGTAGCGATGTGGTTTTTTACCCAAAGGTGTCCTTAGCCTGCCACAACTACCGTGCTAATCTGCCACAAAAGCATAGGTGTGTGCAGCCAGGCTGGCTGGGTGGAGGCTGGAGTATGGTTAGCAATCCAGCAAGCTTTGCTCCACCACTGAGGCACTCGCTGTCTTCCAGCAGCCTCCCACAACTCTGAATGAACCCGAGGGCCAAGCAAAATCTTCTAGGTGACTTTTTGCATATGGAAGAGAAACCCAACAAGCCATAGAGAGGCTGAGCTGGCAGCCGCACAAGGAGCTGCAGCAGACAGGTGCCCTTGGAGATCCCAGCAATATGCACACAGCCAGAGAGGATGCATGGGCTCAGGTTTCACAGCTCACCTCTGGGCTGAGCTAAAACAATGTTCTCTGAAACTGAAAAATCCAACAATGAAGACAGGCCTACTCCAAAGGACTGAGGCGAGGCACAAGGCCACCTCAACAGGATAGCCTACACTTCTCAGCACAAAGAGGGGTTAGTCCAGGGTAACTCTGGGACACAAGTCTCCACTGAAGTCCATGTTATGAGTCTTGAAGTCCACTTGAAGAGGACTTCCCTTTAGGGGCTGCAGAATAAATAGGATCACACTCAAATTTCTTATTAGATACATGTTTAACTGCTCAGGGTGTCACAAACTTCAGTGCAGCACCTAAAAATTAATTCCCTCCCTTACTGACATGTCTACTGGTTCAGCTCTTCAGGAGCTGAAGTCTTTTATTTCTTATCTCATGGGTTAGGAGGCCAAAAGATAGTGGAAAGGGAAAGAATAAGATGACCACTGGAAGTTTTCTGCTATCATTCAGGGGATCCAGCTGTTTACTGTATATATATATTCCTTTAAATCCAGAAAAGTTTCTGTCTGCAGCAGGGGGATTTTGTACACAGAATGAATGCCAGAAGCTTACATTCGTCTCTTAGGGGTCATATCTCCTGATACACATGACCCCTACTGAAAAGCATCCAACTGGGGACACTTCTTGTTAACATCACAGAAAGAATCATCATTAAAAAGCCAAGCCCTCTGGAAAGGGAGGAAAAAAAAATCATGTTGCTAATAATCGAGTGGCTCATTTCTAACTACGCATTTTTAGTCCAAGATGTATTTTTCTCTTCTCAGCAGCTTTTGGATTTTCAGACCAGATCCCCACCAACACCTGCTCTCTCTGCTCAGTGAGTACTAGTGCTAGCATGCTAGTACTAGCTGTAGTACGGGAACTAGCTGATGCACAGTTCACGGCTGCCTCCACTTTGCATCCCATGCACTTCCCCAAAGCTAGCTGCTGTGTTTTCAGCGACCTGAGAAGAAATACTTGTTCCCTTCGTAATTAGATTCACAGTAAATGCGGGAAGCGAAGCAAAAAGAACACAATGTTCAAAGCTGCCACTCATGGTTAAATAATTAGTCAATATTACGCTCAAATGCTGCCTCCAGTGTTCATGCCAATCTGTACGGGGAGGCATTTGTCCTTACATTACTTTGGCGCCTCGTTTCAGTAATTTCTATAAGCTGGCAGTCTGGCCTCAGCAGAGAATGGGTCACACCACTGCTAATTCAGATAGATTACTAAATACAAATAAGAACAGAGAGAGATTAAAGGTGGTGAGGTGTTAACAAAGCTTTGGTAAGTAATATATGCAAGAAATCCTTTCACCTGATCTTTATAAAGTAGGCCTCGTCTAAAAACAAGGGGGCTAATTAGCTGATAATTAATGCAGAACCATAATCCTGTTTGGTCTACATGTCTGTTATAGTTATACACACCGAAGTGCTATTGGTTCCTGATGAGAGGGATTCGGTTGCTTCTCCACTCTGCATAGGAACCCACTCCTTTTGCTCAACAGTCAATAATACTGTTATTGACTGTTAAATTAATAATACTGTTAATACAATGTGGACTCCAGTAGGATCCTGAAACAATTCCCCAATCTGGAAACAGCAGTTCACTGAGGCACTGCTCCATCTAGATGTTTATGTGCTCCTCCCAGTGCAACATTTATCATGGCTGTATTTTTCCCCATAGCATTTGTGTGCGCTAGAAGGGTTTCCTGACAAAAGGAGTTGTGATGGCTTATAGCTGATCTAGAGCTGAACTTGATTCTTTTGGAGCGCTAGGTGATGCCTGAATGGATGCTGTTGCTTGTCTAAATAAGCTAACTTAGAAAGAAAGCATGAAACATTTTATGAGCAATAGGAACAAGTAAAGACTAACTCCTGGAATGTTCCTGCATCACCTGCACAGCCTTTCTAAAATGCTTCTATCAAAGGAATGAAGACTATGTCAACATTTGGCTTAATCGCCTAGCAGCTGCATGGCTGCCTAGCTCATACCTGGTTAGGCTGTGGAAGTTTCACTTCCACCTCATGCCACCCAAAGGCAGGAGTACTACAGACATGAATTAAGTTACCCTGTCGTAAACCAGAAGCAGGAAGAAAAGCCAGCTCTGGCATAGAGCACCCCTTCCAGCTCTGCTGGACTACAAAGCCCCTGCCTGGAAGCTGTCTACAAGGAACAACATTATGATCTTAGGAAAAATTTGCTTCCAATGCATTTCACCAAGACTGAACTCCATAAGGGTCAATAAAACAGCCAAACACCACAGATGCGGCAACAAATAGGTGATCTGCAGCATGAAGAAGTCCAACCAAATACCAGCTCCTTTTCATAATGGCGCTTGCTCCTGGACAGGAGCCACTTCTCCCTGATCTTCTCCTGGCACAGAGACTACTCTGACTTGGGCTACTAAGAGCATCACTAATGAAACCAGGAGCATCACTGCTAAAACCAAGAGCATGTCTCACAAATGGGTCCTGCAAACATATCCAGTCAGCTAAGTGCAATTCTAATTTACAGCACCTGTTGGATATGAAGACTAACAAGCACTGAGGTAGTGGGTGTGTGCCTGAGCACCCTGCCCAACCTTTAAGCATGTGAAAGAGGAGGGAGAGGAGAAACACTGGTAAGAGAACTCTGAAATGATTCATTTTGCCTGAGTTTTACTATGCATGCCTGACAGTGACTTCATTAATCAGATAGCTCACATCTGGTTTGCCACCCTCCCCTGGCTGCTTCATCCATCCACACAGCTTGCTGGGCAAAAAGAGAGTGAGATGGGATCCAAATTAGAAACTATTTATGATTATTGAAGTAGAAAATTAATTGCTTTTCTTCCTCTTCTTCCCCCATTCTGAAACAGCCCTCCCAGGGAAATTTGTGCTGCGAAGTCCTTGTGAACAAACACATGGAGAGTAACAGAACATGGTCCATATGTACTAGCAACCAAAAATAAACTGAAGTCTGAAATGCATACAGTCAAGTGGATTCATAATGTCTATCTCTACGCCACGGTAACAGATGGTCAGTGAACTGTTACAAGACAGACCAAGACTAGTTAAACAGATGGGGAGTATTATTTTTATACTGGTTTGTAAGTGAATATTTGTTTCCACTAGGTTATCTGAATTACCATCAAAGGAGCACACTCCTGAAGTCCCCATCAAGCCAAAACCAAATTCCATGGAAGCTTTTACCCAAGGAAGCTACTGTGATTTCTTCTCATGGCCTTCCGCTGATGCTGCTAGTACCTGTGGCAAAACCCTCTCAGACGTCAGCAAGGACAGCCCAATGCTGCATGCCTCTGGAAGTCTTGCTGCTGCCTACAGCAGCCTGGGGCATTCGCTCTCCCTCGCTGACCCCGCCGCACCGCAGAGCTCTGTCCAATGCTGAAAGAGCCATGGCGGTAGCAGCGTGCAAGCCACAGGGCTCCTACGGCCGCATCCCCTCGTCTCTCTTCCTTCAGCAGGTTTTGCCCCAGTTATTAATTCACGAAGCAGGAAGGATGTAAACAGCTGGAGCTCAACTCAGGGGCTGAGTGGATAGTGGTAGCTAGCAAGAGCCATTACAGAGGGGGAAAGGGAAATGGGGCATTTTAGAAAAGATATGCATTTAAAGACTTGTCCATGTTGAAGGAATGCATGAGAAAGACGAAAGACACAGCAGACTTCTCTCCATTTTTACAGTTCGCATTACTTTTTTTGCAAGTCTCTCACCTACAGACACAGCACTCAGGTTTGCTTTCCCCTTCTCAGGGTTTAAGCAGAATATCTGGCTTCACAAGAGGGCAGGACAGACTAAAAAATAAGTTAATTAACAGCTCACAGTACCTTAAACCACATTCAAAAACCTAAACCAACATTTGCTGAAGACACTGACACATCTCGCTGCCTGACATCTTGAAGGAACTGGGTTTTTTAAAACTACTGAACACCCTTTGACTATAAGAGCAGCCCACTGTTTTAAAGGTGGGCAGAAGAGTACTGGAGACAACCATATTCACTTAATTGCAAGAGGGGAAAAATAAAAGTGAACCAAAATACTTGTGTTCTGAAAGTGCCCATACACTGAAAGAATCAGTCTCCTGCCTACAATATGCCTGATTCACATCTGCCCTACACCTTTTTAGCAATTTCTGCAGTGGGCAGGTGCAGATTAGTTAACCCCCACTTTAAAACCATTTTTTTACAACCAGAGGGATGCATAAAGGCTTCAAGTATGACTATGATTCAGGCCTCCCTTCAGCATGACTCTGCTGCAATCAGATGTGGTCACAATTGTTGGAACGGTGCTTAGTTTTGAAATCCCACCATCCAAATCCATTTCTTACCTTTCAGAGTGACCATTATCTTCTCCCTGTTTGAAATACTGCTGACTACTGCTATGAAGCTGCAGGGTTTTGCCTGCAAGCCTCAGAAGAGCTTGTACTTGTACTTCTTTATAAAGGAGTTCCACTTCGTGGCTGCATTATCTGTCTAGCTGCCATCAGAAAATAGTGCTAAAGAAAAATGAAACTCTCTTTGCAAGTATTTATTCCTAATTTACTAAGGGCTAACAGTATCCAGTGACAAAACCCAAAAAGTTCTCATTGAAATATTTCATTTACCTAACAGCTTGAAATCGCCAGGCTGAAGATTATATGCACACACACGCCTGTGTGCTAAGTCTTCAATTAAAGAAAATATAAAAGCTTTGCAGTTTAGCCACTGGGAGACTTTTAAGCATTCGCAGCCTCATCTCTTTGCACATGAAATGTTAATGGGGCAACCACGCACGGCTGGCTCCACAGATAATGGTTCAGATAACAGTGGCTTTGCGATACCTATCACTGGGCTTCAGAGGTGAGGGGGCCTGCCTTGCTTCATAGCTGATGACACCTTGTCAGCATGCCACGTTCTCCAAGTCAGTTCAGGAGTTCATTACATCTAGATAACACCCTTTTTGCTCTCTGGCTCATGTTTATTAATGCCATGCACAACTCAGTGATTCATCAGAGAAGACGGAGTAGTGTTCTGCAGCAGGCAGACAGCCTCCAGTTGATCCACTGCCTTGGTTGGAGTTCACCACAGGGCTTTTAATTTCATGAATTTATTTATTGCAATTCCTGAAACTCCAGTGCTGTTACAGAACAAGCTCGTAACTGCACCTGACAAAGGTTCAGGGCTTGTCAAAATTGGTCTAATTTGTATGTTGTGTAAACAACATTAAAAGTTTGGAAGTTTAGCATTAAGCCTTCAGTTATTAAAATGGCATTTTAAAATATGCATGACGAGAGATATTTGCAGAACACATTATTGTTAGCATGGCTGATAGCCAGCACAGGCGAGTAGTCTGCGCTGTGCTACTCTGTGCTGTTCCACAGACAGGACAGCAACCTACTGCTGCTCTCTTAGGCCAAGTGTCACAGTTCACTGCACTCTGCTGTGGAAATTAGTTTTCCGAGACCCTCTAGCAATTACACAGAAAAGGCTTTGTAGTTTTGCTTGATAGTTTAAAATAACTCCATCTGAGGAACCGGCAATAGCAAAAACACTTTTAAAACCTAGTAAGGGCTTTAGGCCTGATGCACAGAGGTCAATGTTTTGAAACCTTTTGCATTAAACTTACATTACTTCTTTTGCTTGGGCATGCTTGCAACATCCCTTTTCCACTCCTTCAATCTCAGTCATTTTAACATACACTCTCCACACTCTGCTTTGGATACCCGCAAAAAAGAGTTGCTGGGAGAACAAGACCAAGATTTTTCAATAATATAATCACAAGTGTATAGTATACATATGCATAATACATACAATATCCACATATACAGATAGTATAGCTATATAAACACCCACCCACCTATAAAGCATCTAAATCATGAATCTTGGCAGCTCAATGAAGTGAGCTGGAAATGCTACCAGAACAACATTTCGAAGATTGAGTCACTTGCCTTTGTGCCTAATACAGATGCAGGAAATTTCACCTTGGGCCTGTGTTTCTAAACTCATCTCAGAGAATAACAGCATCCTGCCACTGGAGCTGTGATCCTCTGAGACAGTAAGGCAAAAAGGAAAGAATGGCTCTGCACTCTATACCAAGACATAAGACAATTCTGTGCTGCTAGATTTTTGATTTAATGCATGCATATTTTATAGGGGCTCTGGTCGAGTATGAGAATGTAATTTGGAGGAAGATTGAAAAATACAAGGACACTTAAAGGGCCTTTGATGTGACTCAATTTCACTTAAATGA
Source organism: Aquila chrysaetos chrysaetos (assembly GCF_900496995.4). Lineage (NCBI taxonomy): Eukaryota > Metazoa > Chordata > Aves > Accipitriformes > Accipitridae > Aquila > Aquila chrysaetos. Next base: position 13,117,424 of record NC_044013.1, on the reverse strand, counting down.
AAAAAATTGGTGCTTACTATAACATAGGTGAAATTTTGGCTCAGCTAGAGTCAGTGGGAGTTTAACCAAGGGCCAGGATTTCAAACTATAACTTCTCTTCAGAGGCTAGCAAGATCTAGTATTGGATTTATCTCATGGTCTGATTTTATCTCTGGAGAATGGGGCTTTTTTTGGGGGGGGGAAACACAAGAGTGACTGTTCCACTGAATGAATATACAAGATACACAAGATAACTATTGTTATAACAGAAGATATTACTATTACATTTAACTTTGTTTTGACTGCTAAATATACTACCGCAGAACCACTGTGCCACACTTTTCAGAAACAGCAGTCAGCTGAAGCTTGGAGGATCAGCAAATCCCTGCTTTTCAAGAAAAAAGGAATGATACCTAAAATAACTTCAACAGCTAAAACCAGCTAAAATCCATTCCTCTCTGTTAAATAGAGGTTTATTCCTGAAACACCCTTTTTAGACACTTTATTTTCAATCCAATTTGGAGTTTTATGGACCAACCTGGTGTTATGGTGGTTGCTAAAGCAGTTACATTAGCTGTTAGAATTGTGTCTTTCTTCCACCCAAAGCCGTAAACCTTCCCACTTGTTGCATAATGCTGCAATTACTCCATAAACTCTGCTAGTCAGTTCATTGACTGCAAGTAAGTGTCAATGAGAGCCATTGGCCTGCACAGAGGATGAGAATGCAAATGGCAACCAGGGGATTCACCAAACAGATTTATGGAGGAGAGTTTGTTGGTCATTATCAAAATGTCCACAAGATTCAAACTTTCCTCAGCAAAGAAAATTTGCAGTTGTAAAACAACAATATTGCAATGGAACTTTCCACTGCAGGATGTGAGGAGGGAGAAAAAGAAACGCTGCTGTGCTCAGGGAGTTTATGCTCGCCCCCACTGCCGCCCTCCAGGCCTTAATTCCACTTCTCTAACCCCCAGGGTTAAAAACATCCCCTTGCTGTATGTGGTGGTTGGCCTCTATAGCGGCTGGAAAATGCTCAGACTCTTTCAGGGGTGCGAAGAGAAGCTCTCGTTCTGACCAGCAAGAAGGAATATGGACAAAATGCCAGCAAGTTGGTTTTTATCTTCAATTTCTTGGACTACTGCACACTATCAAAAGCCTTTTGCTTCTTCAAACCCTGCAGTTCCTCTTCAGCTGAGCTGTGAAGTTGTTTCATCAACAAACTCAATATAAACTCTCAATGACAAGCCTGGAAGATTTATGATTTTTGTCATCTTTAAATAGCCATCATAAAAAAAAAAAAAAATATTGGCAAGTTGCTGAATTCATTTGCTGGGAATTGACACTTACTGACGGCTGCTGCGAAGGGATAATGTGGTGACCTGCTACAGTAATGACCAGATAAGAGCTGGCAATAAACTGAAAGGGGAAAAGGACTTTAGGTCAAACATTTTCAAATTCACGTGCCTGAAGTGAAGCTTTGAGTTGCATCTGTAAACACTAAATCAGAGGTCAGCTTTTCTGAACTGCTGCATCCCTGCAGCCCCTATTGAAGTCAAATGCATTGTGCTATGGAAAATCATACCTCGGGCTGCTTCTTTAGTAGCCAAATATAGATGTATACGTCTAATGCTGGGTGCCAGAGAGAAAAATTGGCCTCAAAGGAAAGAAAAACGAGAAGAGAGATTGCAATGTGTTACAGCTGCAGTATCACTCACTGCAGTTACTTCTAATGAGAAAGATCAGCTTTCAACTTGTGTTTGCAAAACTAGGGTTTGAGGCCTTGATTTTACTTTGTAGAAAAAAATCACCATTTGGCAACAGAACTGCAGATTTCCTTCTTTTAAGAACAGAGAAGACAAGGCTGCCCATGTCTCAAACCCTACCAAATCTACTCCTAAAAGCACTGCAGCTCACCAACCCCGCAGCAGGCCTGCATCTCTACTGATATCAAACTTGGCATGGAGGAAACACCTTGACAGGGCTGGCTTGACAAACATATACTGGGAGAGCCTGGGCGTCCTTGTGGCACCACACCGGCAGGAATTCGGGTCAGGAGCCCGGGAGGTGTTTGGTAGCAACAGCAGGATTCCCAACCAGAAGTGGCCTTTGCCAGGAGAAGTGTCTGGGACCTGCTCCCTGGTATACACTTAATCCTGCTTCACTGACGGGAATGGGATGAGATAGTCTCCATCCCTCACAGCCTTTACATTTCTAAGATTCAATGAACTGAAGCATCTTGGGTGACGCCAAGGCATCTGGCTGTTCCCTCAAGAATGTACACTTTTGGCAGAGAGACGTCCAAATTGCTCCTCTCTGCCAGCAGGAAAGACTTTTGGCTTTCCCTCCTGTTCTCCATGCTGGAAATCAAGAGGGAAAGTGTAGCCAGAAAGGGGAGACAACTGCAGGGACCTATTAGTTATATTCCACTGTCACCAGGGATTTTCCCTACTCCCTCTCCCTACCTCTTTCCACACAGTCACTGGGTGACCCCCAGTTTGCCTATAACTGTTGGTCAGTGTCACCTCATTTGTCCCATGCTCCCCATTGCTGCAGGACACAGCGTGTAGGAAACGATGCCTAACGAAGGTCACAGATGCACGGAGCTGGGCTACCACAACTGCCCATCTCTGAAGCACCCTTTTTGTAATGCCACCAAAAAGCAAGCAGAGCAGAGGCTGCCTGGCTTGGCTGCTGCATTATGGAGCTGCTGTCCTGTGATGGAGCAGAGTTACGGTGGTGACCACATTGTTAAAATTTTGCTTTCAGCACACTAGCAGCATGTTGGGCGCTAAATGCTTCAGTCTGTCCCCATAATATGACTCAAAACCCAAAGAAAACCATTGGGTGTGAATCTTTCTGCTTAATTTTCTCAGCTTTGCACCGAACGCTATCAGCATGACTGTCAGTGCAGAACGGCAGCAACATGGAGGGAGTGATGGGTTCTCGCCATGGACAAAAAGGAGGGTGCAGATGTATGAAGCTGAAGACAAACACCCGGGGCCAATCGATGGCAATCATGGTCCCAGTCGTGACAGTCATGGTCCACCCAGGCACCTGAACAGAGGCGGTGTCAAAAAGGAGAAGGGTGAGGACCACAGCAAAGAAGTGACTGAAGCTGCAAACAGGTGAATAAATCATGGATTCTGGGTGTGCAAGCTACAGCCAGATAACCAGGAAGGAAAAGTCGGTATAAATGCAGTGAGCAAAGCCAAACCTACTCTAACCAAGTCCAGAGAAAGGCAGCATGCTTTGGACAGTCTCAGAGATAATGAATTAAGGGGAAGGAATAAAATGAACAACTTTACAGGCTAACCCAGAGATACTGGGAAATAGGCATCAGCACCAGCATGAGTTAATGGCTGAGGAAGAGTTCAGCCATGTCGAGGCTCAGGGACTGGCCAAGTGACACCCAGGAGGTTAGTGGCTCTCGCAGATGGATCACAGGGCCCTGCAAGGCACAGCACTCATGTATTTCAGCATGAGCAACCTGGCCAGCTGCAAATCCTACAGGACTTAAACAAAACGTGGCTCTTAATCAACAGATTGAATACTGAGAAACCTGAGTGCGACGTGGGTGCCAGAACCCACAGCCAGTGAAAGTTGTTACGCACCAGAGGACATGGCCAGACCAGGCTTTGAGTCTGAAATGACTGTAATGGGAGCAGCATGTTTTCTCTTTTTAATGCATTGCTGTTTCCTGCACCATGTGGTTACAACAATGCAGGTGACAGTGCAGCTGAATGGTGACACCACATACCGCAAGACTAACTTCTCATAGCTATTCATGGGGCCCAAGAGGTGGTATCTCACCATGGCTTTCATCTGATCAGTCTTAGTAAATTCAACAGGGTTGCTAAATGAGGTGCAGAAATAACAGAAGTATTGTCCCTCACTTGAAAACGCTGCAGTCTCTTGAGCTCGGGGCTGGCCTCTAGTAACCAAACCGAAGTGCAAACCTCATGTCTGTAAAAACTGTCTCGCAGGCAATAGGAAACTATGCTTCATTAAACAGCAACTCAGCAGCTTGCACATGTGCTGTGTTTTGTAGTGTAACAGATGTAGGAATAGCAATGGCTCAGGTTGACATGACAAATTTGGAAAAGATAAAGACAGGAAGATTTCTCAAAGCTTTTGACAAGGGAGTTTGCAGTCATTTCCCTGTGGTTTCTTTTTTCTCTCACACCTAGCAGAGGAGTCACATGCTAGAGCTCTGTCAAAACCCTTCAGAGTCACTCTAGCCTAATTCCGAGCACTGGGATACCTAAGTGCTGTCCTATACAACAACAATTTCAAAGCTGCTTTTGTTTGTGGTAGACATGAATCCTTAGTGTCCTGCTTTCTCTGGGTCCCCCATTCCTCAGCTTTGGTTTGCTCTGCAGGGAACAGGGCTTCTGTGCTTTTTCAGTGCTTGCTCCTCAACTTTGGTCAGAGTTTCTGCTTTTTCCTGCTGAAACTTTCTGCCTTGTCTTCTTCATATGGGAAATTTTATCAATGGCTCAGAGGGTAACATATTCACCTCTAGAACAACTGCTGAACCAAGACCTCGCTGCCCTGTTAATGTATTTACATTTTATTTCTGACTGTAGCCAAGGATTACAGAAAACTGGAAATGTGCAGGCTCTTCTATACGCAAGATCTCTCTGCCTTTTATTTGTATTTTAGGTGCTGTAAGGAAATAAAGAGACGGTATTTCTCTTGTTCTTCTAAATGCTGCAGGCTCTGCAGGATCTGTCTCATAGCCAGCCCCACACATGGTAGAAAATGCTGTTCATGTATGTAGCTAGCTCTGGAGAAACTGTGTTTAGTAATGCATCCCCGAGAGGGGATTTTTCAAAGGGGATGCAAAATAAGGTATTTGACTCCCTTATGATCCCTGCTGCCAATACATCCTACTGCTGCTCTCCAGTCCAAATCACAATTGTTAACATTCATTACAGGGCACCATCTCCTAAGCTCTGGGCAAAACAGGCAAGAGCAGCTGGGTGTGCTTCTTTTGATAAACAGGTGCACAGGCACGTCTTCTGAACACTGCAAGTATGCAAGAGAAAAATAACATTCCCTTTCTTGGAACTTATTTTTGGAGGTTGAGCATTTCACAAAGAGAAACTGTAAGTGCAAACACTCAAAAGGTCAATCTCTAAATAAACAGAGAGACAGAGTGATGAAAGGGGTTAGTTGTTATTAATGAAGCCAAGATGATCACAAGTCAAAAAAAGCCAAGCAGCAGTGAAGACAGAGCAACGAGCACGCTAGAAGTTTTGGCAAGATCACATGTGACGATACAAAAAGCAAAAGTTACACTCCCCAGCCTGAGATGGAACATGCCCCAAAAAATCCTTCTTTACTTTTCCCTGGGATTTTCAGCTACTTTTCAGCTACTTTCACTCAGTTTAGGAGGATCAACGACTTGTTTTTCACTAGAAATGAGCACCACCTATCCCCACATAAATACTATACTCATACTAAGATAAAGGATGAAAACAAACCTAATTTGCACCTACTACACAAACCTTGCTTTATCTTCATGCCTGAACAGGATTTCCCTCCAAATCAGATCCACATTTTTCCTGACACATAATACCAGTAAAACATGGTGTGTAACTCACATTAAAAGAAATCTGTAGAGTCAATTAAGAAAAACAAAAAACAAACAAACAAACAAAAGAGACAATGACAACATTAGACAAAAGATAATAGTTGAAAATATTTAGGGGAAATCTGATTATGTAAATCCTGTCCAAAAGTTTCCTATTTTATGGTGTTTACTTTTGGGACTTGCTTGTTTACTAGTCATGTGGCAGCATTACATTGACTATAAATACATACTTTACAGAAAATGCACAACTGTAGCATTTACAGATCAGTTCTTGGCTCTGAGGTGAAATTCAAATCTGATTATGTATCCCAGTGAAGGACAGGCCTCCTTATAATGAGCTAAGCCCCAAACATCAGCACAGTAAAAATTGGGCTCTATAGTTTGCAGCTTGACCCTAGGTAAACCTCAAACAGAACCATTTGTGGTTGAAAAGAAACAAACAAAAAAAATCCCTTGATGTTTCTGAGCCATCACATTGCATTAGTATGATTTTCAAAGTTGGATTTGTCTCAGCTGGTCAGAGAGCTTTTGGTGGGATCAGTAAGTGGTTCATGGCTCAAAGGTGATTTGGCATCAAGGACACCACTTGTATGGATGGAAGACCTATGTGAAAACAGCCACGTGTTCACATCACATAGAGCCTCATGTCCAAGGCTATGAGTGGCTATTTGCAACTGCTCAGAACCAGGCCCTAGCTCGCTGAGAACAAGGACAGCACTTTGGACATTCCTGTGAATATTAAACATTTGCTAAAAGGGCAGTATGAAGTCTTCCCTCACACATGAGTAAAACCGCTCCGTGCCATCTCATGTTGTGCTGTACGTCTTGTCCTCCTCCTGATGGCACCCATCCAGGACAGTGTAATTAGAGGACACATGGCGTGACAAGAGCAAACAATACGGCAAATACACACAGATCAGCGGCCCCAGCTGCACAAGTACCAGTGTCCCAGCACAAGCAAACAAAGGTGCTCAAGAAAGCCAGCAGCTCCCCCCTAGACACTGAATGACAATGGGAAACTCTCCAAAGCAAAGACTGGGACCAAAACAGCTCATGCACTGACAGAAAAATTAGCAAGTCTCCCAAGATGCTGATCTGTATACGTGGCACCAGCAGATTTGCAAATGACCCAGATAAAGAGAGGAATGGATATATCCAATGGCCTTCCACAACCCAGGGGACTGCAGAAACTGGTGAGTCTAACAGTCTCTTGGCTTGGCAAAAAATGTAAAAAAAGGAAGGGCTGCTGGTATTACAGATCAGGGTGCTGAGGAAACAGGAAAGGAAACAGCAGTGAACTGCTGGAACTCACTGCTACAAGAAATAACCAGGACAAACACTGCTGGGTCAACAGAGCATCAAACATGATGGAAGCCTGGCCCTGGTCTTGACCTGTGGCCTCTAGGTTAAAACATGTTCATGTTTTAACATGAACAGAGAAGGAGGAAAATGCTGAAGGTCAACCCTGCAAGGTGCGCGATGCTTTCAACAGAAGCCAGCCAGTTGCACAAATTCCTTCTTATACGTTAGAAGATGCAAGAGAGAGATATGTAGAGTGAGGAGATGGGAATATGTACATTCATGAATCAGCAAGTACTAATGTGTGTTGTGGTGGCAAGAGAGTGAGAACAGGGAGAGATCAAACAAGCAGGACTGACTATGTCTTGAGCTATACTCAAAGCCTTTCTTGAGGTTTGCTCTTTCAGTGCCATCCACAGGAGGAATTTGGGCTTGCTCCATTGTCAGGCTGCCCTAGCCTTTGGACTAAGACAAGGTGGGGGATAAACCTATGTGCTGTGTGGACAGTGCTATCCCCTAATAAACAACACAACCAAATGATTAATTGAGATAACGTTTTACTAAAGGCGGCTGGTGACCGCTGGCTGTCCCCTTTCCCTTGTGCTCTGAAACAAGCAGACAAGGCAGCTGCGCTCTGATGTGCAAACACACAAACCCACCCGTGTTTGCTTTGCTTGCTGCCCGGTGCCCGCGCACCCCAGCCAGTGAGGTAATGTTGTTCTGTAGCATCACTTTAAAGACATTCCAACTCCAGCTCCTGGCCTAGCTCACTCGTGGTGCCCAGCAGCTCCCAGGAGGACACCCAGACATGCCCTTTCCCCTAGGAGCTTCTCTGGCAACCCAGTGCAGCAGGAACAAAGGAAAACTGACTCACTGGAACTTGGATTTGGCGGTTTGGATGGCCTCACACAACAACCCTCAGACCTGACAGGTGCCATCACAACTTCTCTTTTTAAGAGGAAGCACAGACCGCTGCGTGTCAAAACCTCTAGGTTCACTTCCCCACTTCAGCACCAACTTGCTCTTTGGACTTGGGCATGTTAATTAACCCAAGAAAGGTTTGGTTTCCCCGCCTGCATGAAGAGTGCCAGCTATTCAGAGGCATTCTTATGGTCCTTTACTGCTTGCACACAGAAGTCCCCAGGCTTCTTCCCTTGTGGGCAGATTTAGAGATCCACCAGAGACCCTGTGAAAGAAGAATGAGCCACCTGAATCACACATGCCTGGCGCAAGCAGGCCTATGTCGGAAATCAGTGTGGAACAGCTCATCCACAGTAACCCCCAGGGTATAGGAAGATAACATAGGGTCCAAGCTGTCAAACCAAGCTGGCAAATCATTTGATCAGAGTGTGCTAAAGGCTGACATTTGGCCACTTAAACTAACCCACCTTTTGGTTGAAAACAACTCATTGCCCATGTTCAGCTGAAGGCCATAAGTTCCAGTCCTCAGCATTAAAGTGCTTTGAACTTCTTGGATAGGAGACACAAAAGGAGCAGCAACCATGGGTGAACACAGGTGAACAGCCAACACCAAGAACATGGGTAGAGCTCTAGAAGTGCAATTACCCAGCTGATATTTGACTACATATGTGCGCATGCATGTGGGTGTTAATATCCCACAGCAAATCCCAGACTCAGCGTATGTCAGGCAGATGCCAGGTTGCTTCCTTTTGTCAGGTAGTTTTTTACATTCATTCCTATAGTCTCCTGATTTATGAGTCCTCATGGTTTTCCCAGCACGCAAATCTCTTGGGCTCCTGCCAATCTAAATCTATCCAGTGACAATCACACAGGTCTGAGAAAACCTGTACACCTTTGCAGAGGAATCAGTCTCCTGCAATTCAAGTGAAAAATCAGTGTTGGGGAAGAAAGGCATCTGCAGAACAGCTGAGGCAGATATGAGCTGATATGAAACCATCAGCAATAAACTCTCATCAGCAAAAGCTCAGTGTAGCTGCCTTGCTCACTGTCATCACAATGCTCTGGACCTTGTATATTGAACCTCACACACAGAACTTGGATACATTCAACGCTGAGGAGAACTGAACAGCTGCCTCTTGTGCAGAGTGTAAGAGAAGCAGGAAAAAACCCCTCTCCAAGAAAAATAGGATGTGAGATACAGAGAAATCCTTCTGGGAAAAATCAGGAGTAGGGGCCTTGGAAAGAAAGCTTAGGAGGAAACACATATCTGTAAAAATGGCCCAAGTTTTCAATATTATTTCTGCTTTGTATCTGTGAGGATGCATGTTCACAACCAACCCATCCTGACACCCATCTTTGCTCTCTACCTATACTGCCAACAGTCCTTTCTGACCAGTCCCACATCACTGGTTGTGTCTGTGCACAAACAACCCCAATCAGTCACATCCCACTCTGAAAGCTACAGCAAACCTCCCCAGAAATGGAGGGGTATCCACTACGGGGTGTCATTTACTTGAGCTGTTCTGTTACCGCATTCCTCTTCTTGCTTCTTTACAAGAACTCACACACGAATACTTTGTTATATGGGAAGTAAAATCTCTGTTTGCTCAGAACCAATGTCTCATGAGAGAAAGTATCAAAAAATGTTAAAGCTAGTATACACCACTCCTGGCTCTCCTACATACCAGCAAGTATAAGGTGTCGATTCCCCTAGAGCTAACCGTAAAGTCACTGTAACACTAGAATTAAGTTCAATGTGTAATTGTTTTAGGCAGGCAGGGAGTAACAGAATAGAAGAGGCTACTCCGTGATTTACTCAGTCTCCCAGTTGTTGCTTGAGAACCCCAGACGACAAACACTATGTTAGTCTCTGATACATACTCCCAGCTGTTATTAAATCAACATAGTTGCTCCAAAGTTAATACAACTATACCAACATCACTCTGGTCCAATACAGATGCCACAAAATGGTAACCTGTACATTACAACTCAAGTGCCTTCATAGCATAGATCAAACTCACTGCTAAAATATTATTCTATACATATTCTGTATATGGGCTTCATATACGTGGTGTTGTATATGCTGTGGCTTTTTTGGATGTTTGCATGTTTCCATTCCTGGCTTCTCATCTCATAAACTCACAACAGCTGGAATTACTGTACAGAGATACCCTGACTCCAGCTGCAAAACAGCTCCTTTCATAAATGAGTTTGTTTTACAGCCTTCTAAAATCAAATGGGGCATAACGTGGCCACCAAACATCCAATGAGCCATCCCAGATTGAACACCGAAGGAACCTGGTTGAACAATCCCAAACACTGGGAAATAACATTTATCCTCTTCCTTATTTCCCACATTCTTTGCATCTGGTTCACCATAAAACATGCAGATGCTTCAGTAAGAGAAAAGCCCAGGATGCTAGTAGTCATGCCTGATCTCACTGGCCTTTCCCCATGCTTGGCAACAAAATAAAACAGGGACTTATGCCATAGCGAGGCACTGTCTATTCCCACTCTAAGCACACACTCGGCAGAAGATGAGAGTAGGCCACATTCATCCTAAATCCCACCAAAGCCCTTAGATCCAGACAAGGTCAGAATGCTGCATCGTTCCTCAAGGCTAGCACGTATATACCTCACTGTCCTAAAAGCTAACTCATCCTTAAAACCATATGACTTAATTAATTCATTCTCCACCTCTGAGGCAACCTTTTTATCTCCTCAGCATAGGTACCTAACTATACCTCTGTCACTGCATCAAGACGCAGACCGATGGAGGAGAAAGCCGTGTGCCTGCTACCCATGTGAGCCCAGCTGAGTTACTTTCTCCCTCTGCGAGTATGGGGAATTGACCATAAAAGCAGGATATTGCTGTACACCTTTCAGAGGCTTTGTGAAGTATTTAGTTAAGATTCATAAAAGGGTTCTGAAAATATAAAACACTACGTAAATGCTAAAAGTTAACTGTTTTTAATAGCCACAGATTTAAGAGAGGTCTTTTCTTCGTTTCCACACAAAGGTGCAGAAATATCCTTCATTGCAAATAACCACTGTGCCTGCTGTGAGAGGCTTTGCACATGATTTCAATTGCCTTTCACATAGAAAATAGGAATAATACTTTGCATTTATAGACTTTAAAACTACTTTGCAGACAATCAAGTCTCAAAACCCCCACTGTGATACAGGAGGCAAACATTATATCCGTTTTACAGAGGAAACTAAGAGGGAAAAAGGTTAAACTACCTAGCTTAGAGCCAGAAAGGAGACATTTGAGAAATCAGGCATGCTAGCAAGGCCTATCTAGACCCACACTTGCTCACTTGCTCTTCTTAGTACACTATTAGCTCTTCTGCTCCCAAACTTCTATACCACAAGGCATACATACTACATGGCAAGAGTGGCCAAAGCATTTATCTCTATTACCAGCATATTTAATCTTCTATAGATACTTCTGTTGACCACAGAGAGTGCCTGGAATTGCATGAGGACACTTATTCCATTTTCTAGCATGTGTGGCAGTAGAAAAGTTGTTGACAACTGAAAGTTAACCAAACACTTATTTTTAGAATCTAAGTCCAACGATATAGTGTCTGGACTCATAACTACCCATTTCTCTGACATTAAGCTGAGCTACCACATGAGAAAATTGCTAGAATGATAGTATTTCCAGGGCATACTGAGTCACTGTCCAACATCTAAAATGGGAAATAAAATAATTTCTCAGAAACTGTCAGCACAGTGGGAGGCAAAGTTTTCAGGAACTCAGCTTGTGTAGAAAAATTCAGGTTTCTACTCTAAAACAGGTCTCTTGGCACTAAACATGCTTTTTTTAATTTCCTGATGACAGAAAAACAATTAGGTCCCATGGTATTGATTTCTTGGCATTATCTAGTATTTAGAACAATTATTAAGCAACACTAGCAAAATTATAATGGTGATAACAAGGGAGCAGCAGCAGCAGCACTGTGTAGACTCAGAAGCACATATCATTTTTTGCTTTGATCTGATCCATCCCAGGGATGTGCCATGGTCCCTCCCTGGAGGCTCTTTCTGTCCAGTCCCTCAGAAAGATGCTCATGAACAGTCATCCTCACCTACAGCAGGAATTCCCAGCCCGTGAGACCACCTTGGCATGCCTCCTCAATGGCCCATGGGGAATGCTAATGTGAAAGAGTAAAAAAGTCCCTAGGGCAGTGGTTTTCTGTCTCTTTTAATTTGCATACCTTTTTTTTTTTTCTCCCTTGGACATGCAGGCCCCCACATAATGAATTTAAGCTTCTGACAACAGGCTTTCATAGATCAGGGGGAAGTACAGCTCAGAAGTAATTTGCTGACGCTTGGGATTTGCAAGGTGAAAGTCACCAATCTACTGTAGAGGTAGGGGATAGCCTGTCCTCCAGAGAAGCAGCTATCTATGGTCCCACAGTCAATGATTAACTCCTAAATGGAAGCAGAAGGGTTGGTGACAGTTTAGGACTGCATGTCCTTTGTATCCTTTTTAGAAGGAGAAACAGATGTTTCCAATCACCACAAACCTCCATTCCACAAATCTCCTGCTCTGGCTGTTACCTTGGGGCAGTGACTTCCAAAAGCTGAATTAAAAAACAAACAAATAAACTGTTTTGCTGGAAGGTTCAGAAAAGACTCTGGGGCGGAGAGTCAGAGGTTGAACACGATCCCTCACACAGCAGCACATCTCCTGCCTGCTCAGAAGGCAGGAGACAGCATGGGAAAATCCTGTTCTAACACTGCTTTTTCTGCTGGTAATCAGTGTCTTCAAGACTGCCAGTTCAACTGGAGAAGAGCCCTGGAAAGTCTTCTGCTTTGTCAGTGACATGGTCTCAAGTATAAACCCCATCTCATCTATCAAAGTACACAGTCTGGACGCTTTCACTACCATTAATTTAATTTTCTAAACAAACACCAGACCCTACCAACTTATGCAATGGTAAAGAAGTTAATTTTATCTGAGATGTTTCAGGTATGTGTGTCCCGCCCCCCCGCCCTTTTCTCTCCTACTTTAAATTGATGCTGTCTTGATTTAAAAAAAAGGGCAGGGGGGATTTTTGAGTGCTGCCTGCAGATATGCATTTGTATGCATTTTCCATCTTTTAACTAACAAACAGGAGGAAAAAAAAAGTTAATTTTTCTAGCAGCCTGCTGTGATATAAATAAAATAATAGGTACATTCACAGATTTTGAACTTTTTACAGCCACTGCTGCAAAAAGCAATTTTAATTTATAACCACCGAGTCTTGCAAAACATATAACGAAGACATAATAAAATGGAATGTTTATCCTGTGGCTCCCATTAGACCTCTTCCGTTCGATGGTTGTAACTAATGACTTGTTTTTCCACTTTTGTATTGGAAGCCTTATTATTGGACTGCACAGAGCATACCTTATTCGATTTCCCTAGCAATTCCTGCACCTCTTGCTGAAGCCTGCAATTAGATGTTTATGAAATAATATTAAAAAGCTGCATAATCTCATCTGTGGTCAAAAATTAAAAAAAAAAAAAAACAACCAAAAAAAAAGCCAGCAACAAACCAGCCCTGTGTGTATAATATTATACTGAGTACAATAGACTAATGTTCACTCCAGTGCATGTGTCCTTTTGACTAACCACTTCTATCTGACAACCTTTTTTTGGCAACAGAACACATTGTACTTTTTGGATAATTGACTGTGGAATATAATGTTGTTTATTCAAAAGCAGGTCACACAGAACTGAGCTTCCAGTTGTCTTTATCCTTTTACCTTTCTTATCTTCATGCTTTAAATTTATGCTGAATTTCTTTTAATTACACATATGGTTTTAATTGCTGTTCTGTATTTATTCACCAGAAGGTGACCTGATGGTGAAAGGGTAAAGAAAGGTGGGTGGGAAGCTGAATTCAGATTTTAAAACTATATTTGGACATATTTATTGGTGAGCAATCTCACAAAGAAACAAACACAAGCACATGCATTTCCAACACCCTTTGTTACCTACAGGGCCATGTTTGCCTGCAATACAACTGCGTTGTTTCTTTGTACTTAAAATCTACTAGAAGGACTCATCCATCACTTGCTCAGTGATCTGGAAATTCAACAGCAGCAAAAGCCCCAATTTTAAGCTTAAGCCTAGGGAGACAAGCACCCTCAAGAAAAATGATGTGGAAACACATAGAAGTCATGAAAAATCTAGATTGCGGGAAATGCAGTTAAGGAAATGGGTTCAGGAGAAAGTTTTAACTGGAGTATTCAAATGAGGCCGTGCAAGAATTGATGTGTTTCTAAAGCATGTTCTTGGGATGCAGCCTGGGGCAAGAGAGGTCACGAGTAAGTGTTGCTTAACAGGAGGGAGAAAGGACTTTTATGTGGCAAAGGAAACAGAAGAGCTGCCTTCTAACACAAGCCGGAGAAGGAGGTGCAGGGCACCTCTCTGATGCTGATCATCAGACCAGGGGAACACGATAGTCACTTGGGACTTTAAGTCTGCAAGATACTAATGAAACTGAGTTTTACAAGAGTACAAATGTTGCAGGGCACTTCTTCACGGACACTTCTTCTGTCATCCGACTTAGACTGAAAAATAAACCCCACAGGGCTCCCTGGCGACAGCCTAGAAGGAATCCATCAGTGGCATATACAGATCAGGAGCTTCCCCGGCCACTTACGTAATTTTTTTTCCCTGAAAAAGCCATGAGTTTTCACTTCAAGCTCTCTCACAGCAACAACAGAAAAGAAGGTGATTCATTTAATGATTGACTAGCTCTCACAAAGCTGGAGGAAACCCCTGAAAAAAATATCCTTCAGGTGTTGGTAAAATACAGTCTAACTAGGCAATAATGGGACGAAAATTATTATAGCTAATCTGCTGGTTTATAGCTCAGGTGTGGTTCCATTTTACTGATGGCCAAAGTAATCCTAATACGTCAGTTTAAGTTACTGCCAATTAATTTGAGGAAATTTTGTTTGTTTGTTTAGAAAAAGATTTAATTGGGGGGAATGAGTGATACTGACAGTAATAATAATTCATCTGTCTGTGCTGGTGCTAAACCACACTGTGGAAAATCCTTGCTAATTCTAGATTGATCAGCTAACACACAGCAGCTCCGCTCTTCTAATTTGTTTTATGTAGCTGACTTTAGGCAGCACATTTCAATCTGGGCTATTTTGAGGATCCATATAAAACTAAGTCACTGCCCTATTAGTGTGGATAAAGAGGCATATGAATACTACTCTGCTACAAGCAAGACACAGTTCACCTGATATTTTTTCAAGCAGAGAGAATACACTCCGTCTGGAACAAAGAAGAAAATGTGACTGGAAAGTTTAGAGCCCTTAAATTAATTCCCTAGACAAAAAGTCGAGGCACTAGATTCATAATATCATGTTATGTAACTTGCTCTGGAGCCAGGCAGCTACTAAGTGAAATAGTATGAGTTATAAAAACAAAATATTGTTGTGAAAACAATTTTACAGCTTTATAATTCACTATTATATTCATTTAAGAACAAAACTGTCAGTATAATTGCAGATTCTGTTTGTCTTGCAGGAGTTCTTTCAGCTTGTGATAGGAGACCTCTTTTTCTTTTTTTAACTTTTTTTTTTTTCCCCCAAAGTCTGCTCTTTAATTTACTATATTGTGTTTCTTTATAGTTATTCACAGGTAAATCTTAACAGGAAGCCCATTATGTGGGGGTCTAAGATAGTTTAGTACCAGAACATTTATGATCAGTAAATGTAACCATATATTACCAACTATTTCTTACCATTACTCTTGGAGGAAAAAATATTATATCAGGAGCCATTATAGACTACTTTCTACTCTTTATAACTGTATATCTTATTTTAGGTGGGATTCTACATGGCTTGCACCGCTCACTATGGACCACGACCATTTTCTAACTTGCCTGCTTACAGAAGTACTAGGCTCAAGAGTCTAGTTGTGGACAACCATGCCTGTCAATGGAGAAATGAATCATCTTTTAAATTGTGCAAAGCTCCCTACACAAAGTGGTACTTTAGTAACGAACCACACATGCCATTAAGAATGGGATTAAGACCACAAATATGCTTCACAGAGGTCAGCGGGAAAATCACCCAAACATAGGACGATCCATGCCAAATAACATGACCAAAATATCACATCACCCAAAGCATCACAATGACACGAGCAGTTCCTTGTCTTAACACTGGCATTACCATTGGGTCATAAGCCCAAAGAGTTTCACACCAACAGGGCAGCCAGAGCCCTTCCCTTCTCACCTCAAACAGAAGAGCCATCCAATCACACCAAGATGCTCCATGTCTCTTCGTTCTCCCCAGCTCTCCTAGTTGAATGGTGCCTAAGCTTGGGCAAGTTTCCCTACCCATTCATGTCCTAGCTTCATTACAATAAACTTGACAATGACACAGAGGTTATTTGATAGAACAGCTTCACCATGTGCTCTGGTGTGTTGGCTTCGGAAGAATTACCATGTGGTTGGACTCAAGTGTATTTTAAAATGGAAGGAAACAGCTCCTCCAGTAATCAGCAGCACCATCACACATAACAGCCAGAGTATGCCTGTGAATTAATTAAGTGGCACTCACTTTTATGGGTGCTGCTTTTTAAACTGAAAGCTGTAAACCAGTAGCAAGGCTAACTGTCCTTGCCTCACCGTGCTCCAGACCAGGCTGCCCATTAGAGACCTGAGCTTGGCCCCAGGGTTCAGGCAAGCACCATTGCTCGAAAACCAGACAGCCTCCCCATCAGATGTTCCTTTCCACCTACAGGTAAATATACACTCACTATATTTTATGGCCTCAGATACAAAATCCTTATTTGTTAGATTGTAACATGATCTGGAAGTACCTACTGAGGTAGACACTTGGTTATCAGGAGTTAAATGGCACAGAAACAGGGCCCTTAATTAACTTCAAGGTTGCCCCACGCCTTATCATGTATGGAGGCATTGTCCTCAGCTTATTTTAAGAAGGAGCAAGAAAGAACATCCAGGTATTATGCCAAAAGCCTCTTTCTCCATTATTCCTCTTATATTACTAGCCCATTGTGGCTGACTAAAGGCTAAAGCTGCAAAAGCTGCATCCTGAAGCTGTAAATTTAAGTTGGTTTCTCAGTATATGCTGACCTAACTCAGTATATGCTGACCTAACTTACTCGTGTAATTGTTTGGCAACTTGTTTCTCTATTTCAGGAAAGCAACTCAAATATATGATTCCTAAGAGACAAATCTGATTAATTGCTCTGTCATCAGCCGGTTCCTGCTAGTATATGATGTGCTTAAATAATAAAAATATAATACAATGAACAAACAGTAAAGTTCTGAAATGAAAATGTTCAACACATTTCAAGCCAAGAATTGGGCTTTGTCAAAAGTTTAGGGAATAAACCAGACTGTGTCAGATTCCTGCAGTCGGGATAAGCACGCCATTATGAAAACACGTCTTTGCACCTCTTGCCAGCACCTTTTCACCTGAAAATCCTGAAGAAATTCACAAAGATTTTGATGCAGAAATTTATAATACCTTGAAGAGGAAAACATCATTCTCAATGCCACAGCGTACCACCAAGTCCTAACTCTGAGCTTCTCATCTCATTGTTAGACACCACTGCCTTCTTTCCCTCCTCCTCATTTTAACAGAAGCAACAGCATTTAATTTAATCCACCCAGAAGCAATCACAGAGTCAGCAGCTGATATACAGCTAGTGCTGGTTAGAACTCAGAATTACTGTTTTGTGAAGAATGTCAACATTTTGACATTTGTTGCTATTCTCATGGTAGAAAGGAACTACATATTCATCTGGAAATTTTGAAATGTCACATTGAAATCACAAATTCAACTCTGAATTTTGGAATTTCACCTTTTATTTCATTTTACATTAGCTTTCTGTCTTTTTTATTCATTAAATGCCAAAGTAGAATATTTTAAATAAGCCTTTATCATTTTACTTGGTTTTGCTTTATTTTAGCATTTTAAAACTATGGGAAGCCACTGCCTCACACTGACAGAAAACCAACTTCAACAATCATTTTACACCGTCTCTGAATCCCATCCAGCGGAAATTTTCAATCTGTGACTTTTGGGAAGAGGACACTTGGGTGGAGATATGAGATTTTGGGGGATAAGACACTCGGGGGCAGGCAGGCAGCGTACAGCAAGCTGCCTGCCTTTCTCCACAAGCAAAAATCAACCCTAAGAAAGAATATATCCCTGTGACAGCAGGAGGGAACCTGGCAGATTGTATTTATTCATCTGCAGAGAACAAAAAATTCCTAGTCACTAGATTAACAGCAAAGAGCAAGAGCATTAGTCTCAGTTCAAACGCAAGTGCCGGAGGTATCTACTTTATGTGAGTGATGGCAGACTGTAAAAATTATTAAACCAGTACAAGAGAAGTGCATCAGTCATAGCAAAGGACACTGGTGAGCAGATGTTTCTGAGGCAAAGATGAAACTTCCAAGCGAATATCTCCATCACAGGTATTAAATCAGTGGAAAAACTGACAAAAGCTGTGTAAAATGAGAAAACAGCGAGCCATCAGTCCCCTTTTGGGCACTGCAAGTTTCATGAGACCGTGTCAATGCTGGTTGCAGCAGGCAGCAAAGAAAGACAACCTCCAGCAGTGCAGAAACGATGCAGTGGTTGAGGCCTGGTAATCATGAGCAGCCACCACCACCTAAACCATGCCAAAAGCATAAGCTGCCTCATTAATTTTACCTCCTAATTTCCAGCTGTATCCCCACTTAATTTCCACGGTGCTCACCTAGAACGGTGCACAACACTGAAGGGCTGCCTGAAGAGGAGGTCATGTTCCATATGCACCGATGCCTGTATATATGTACATGGCGACAACGTGACTCGTGGCTGGCGTGGGCTAACTGGGTTAGGGAACTCGTACACTTGTGCCGTGTTAGCGAGAACAGACACAGCTTCCAAAGGGATATTGCTCCCTTACTCCTTCTAGCAAATCTGCCTCAAAGGAGCATGGATTTGGATGCTGTACTAAATCAGAGCTACAAGACACTTTTGTCCTCCCCAAATCGGCAGAACACTCTCAAGAGATCAATGTTAAGATCTCTGCCATTCTGGACCAAACCCACAAGCTGTCTCAAGTGATTTCAGTGGCACTCAGTCTGGACGCTGAAAATGTGCAGGTCCCTTTACAAAGGAATGTGGTTCCCCAGGCCTAAGGCTAGATTCAGAAAGAGGAAGGAGAATACAAGCGA
The DNA here is from genome assembly GCF_900496995.4 of Aquila chrysaetos chrysaetos. NCBI lineage: Eukaryota > Metazoa > Chordata > Aves > Accipitriformes > Accipitridae > Aquila > Aquila chrysaetos. Next base: position 13,098,407 of record NC_044013.1, on the reverse strand, counting down.
TCTGAGATCTAGGAACAACAGTCCTCCCAGGTCTCTACAGTGGCCACCCCTCAAATACACCAGGATCCACATGAAAGGTCCACAAAGCCACCTGGGAGACACACAATAGTGTCTCAAAACCACTCAAACGTGACCAAGAACAGTGAAAGGACCTAGACCTATTTGGAGGTATGAGAGCTTGACAAGGGTATTTGGTGTCTTAACCAGTCCAGCACAGAAACATTTGATGACAGCTGGGCTGGTCAGTGGTGGGAGTTTCGTCAACTCTGTTTTGGCCACAGGGCAAACTTGCAGCAATTCTCCATGTCAGAAACTGGCTTTGCCATTTTTGTTTTCTACTATGGATATCTTGGTGCCAGAAATCAGCATATCTCATCAGTCACCCTGGTCTCGTGCTCTCTGGCCTTTGGGAGGGGAGAAGTTAAGAGAGAGGCTTCAGATTTTGACTTGGTCTGAGTGGGCACAGCACTGCTGGCAAAAAGCACGAGAGTGACTGGTCGTGCCACATGTTTCTGTGATGGTCTCATGACAACTCTGCTGCTGCTCCTACAGAAATGCCCACCACCTACCACCCAGAGGAGAAAGCTCCTGAGGTTTTTGGCCAGGAATGCCCTTGAAGCACATGAAGGTTTAAATGAGGACACGCACTCCACCAGTTCATTTCCTAACTAGGACTTGGGCATTAATGCTAGACGGGGTGCTACAAAAGACTAAAATGCACAGAGGTTTCACATGCATGACTCTCACTTCCATAACTGGCCCAAAGACAGAATGCAACGCAGCGTTGTGTGTGAGTAAAACTCATTGTTCTCAGTGGGCTTTAAAAACGAGTACAGATTATTTGCTGTTCCCATACCAATCCAGATTTATTTTGGATCAGCAGCGACTTCAACAGGATTAATACACAGCAAAAAACACAGAACCACAGTACCATGAACTTCTTCCTAGCCAGAATGCAAAATATAAACATCCTTTTTTTTTTTTTTTCCCTTTAAAAACCCTAAACAAATTTAATGAAAAATTTTACCTCTTACAGTGATGGATCATGGTATGTATTAGAATTAAGGACCATGAACTTCTAATGTGAGATGGATTTGTTACAACATCCTTAATATTTTGCACACAAAATGCATTCAAAACTAAGAATGCACTTTTTTGAATACATTTAGAAATTGTTTTATATTTTAAGATCACTCCCTTGCAAGCAGAAAAATTCCTAAAGGTCTTCTTGCATTTTACGTGACATGTATTAATGCCTGCTTCATACCGTGGCTTCTCAAATCAATTTCCTTAACTGAAAGGCCTCAAACCAACCTTGAAAAGGCAAAACACAACAAAATGGAGAAGCCACTTGTGTGTAGGAAAATACATTAAAATTCACATTGTAGCCAACAAGTCAAATTACAGTGACAATTCTCCCTATCAGACATCTGGCTCTAACATAGCCTTCCCTTTTTTCCCTTTAAATAAAATCATTCCAAAAGTTGATTTTATGAATGAGTTAGTCCGCAAAGGAAGAGAACAGCATGCGGTAAAACTGGACAACACTGCTTCATTGGCAAAACATACAGTGTTTTATTACTGAGCATTTCCTGTTAAGACTGTAAGATCACCTTCAATTCTTCACCAATTAAACTATATATGTCACAAAGCAGCAATCAAGCTGAGTTTGCCACCAATATGTTAAAGAAGAGTTGTAAGTTCAAAAGTGAAATAGGTAATAACGCAAATATTTAGCAGGCTGGAAGGGAATGAAAGTTCTGGAGGGATTTATCACCAAGCAGATAATAGTCTGTTTTGCAGAAGAACTGGAATTATTTTTATAGAGATACATATGAGGTATTTCTGCATGTGTATTTGCAAATGCCACGTGCACACACACAAACATGCATGTATTTTTATATATATATGCATACATGAAACCCCGAACTTGAGCTAAATTAAATTGTCCCTCTAGCTTTGTAATGCAAATGAGCCTAACAGGCTTGTGCTGTTTGTGGTTCGAGATGATTTGTGTTTCCATAGAGATGCTGACTGAACTAAAGTTTTTAAATTTTTTATATATGTAAGCCTACTTGTATCTATAAAAGTCTAAATATGGATCTGCTGTACCTCAGTATTTCCTCAGTGACTCCACTGGAACCATAATGATTTACACCAGTTAAGGCTATGTGCAAATTTTGTCTTTCACTACGTTCCAATCTAAGCTCTATACCAAGTACCTGCAATGCCGAGAGTTTATTAATTCTCTCCCCACTCCTAGCTTCTTGGTAAGGAAGGGGAAGAAAAGAGAAAAAGCAGTTTCTTAGCTGCTAGTAGATAATATTTCAGGACTTTTGTAATTTATTGCCCTCTCTAAACTGCCTGGAGAAACATCTTTGCCTTCAAAAGTTCCCACTGTCAGGAAATCTGGAATTCAGGGAAAACAGTCTGTGTGATGCTAGTGATGGAAATGCCAAAACGTGTTCTGTTACGTGTCAGAAGCTTTTTCCTCTTTCCCTGTGAGCACCCACAAGCTGAAGAGCAGGGATATGCTGAGATGAGCTAGGGTGGGCCCAGGCAGCGACGGCTTCACTGCCTTCCTGCCTGGGCCTGGCCATCCTCACCCTTTGGCGGAGCCTAAGCTCGTCAGACACTACGAGGACCCCACAAAGCTAAAGCGCCTATGTCCCCCCAGAGCCACGTTAGAGACGGCCACCAGCAGAATCGACAAAAGTCAGCCAGGGTCAAAGTTTGGGCAGAGAAACCAGGCGGACCAGTTTAACTTCTATTTCAAATTGGCTTCACTTTATGAGGTCCAGGCACCAGTGCAAGTGGATGGAGGCCACCCAGCGTATCATCACCTGAGAGGAAAATCAGAGCTGAGCTCTGTGGGAACTCATTTCCCTGTGGTTTCAGTGATAAGTGATTTTGAACAGCAACACACCAGAGGTCAACCTCTGCAATCGCTCTGAACCACAATCAAAACCAGCCTCTCGTGTACCTCCTGTCCGCCTGAGAAGAGGAAGGGATTTGTCCGGTGAATCAGGGTTGTCCACCAGCACACGGAGCAGAAGCTCACACCCAACCTCTCATTTTATCTTGGGAGGGCCCAGAAGGGAAGACCCAAGTGCAGCAATGCCGTACGGAGGTACTGCCAGCGAGCTCCTTGAGTAACGGCATGTCAGAGGGATGAAACCTCCCTCCTCCCCACAGGGTGACATCGTGCCTCCACACGTGACACCATCTTGCCCTTTGAGGCCGACAGCATTTCCAAGCCCCCAGAAAAGCCTCTTTTCAAAGCAGACGAGAGTTCCTACTTCCAGCTTTTAAGAAGCCATAAGGAGGGAGACCTGCCCCAAGCCCCCCCCCAGACACCATTTAACCCCCGCCGCTGCCCTTCAGGGAGGCTCCCAGGGCACTGTCAGCCGTGTGGCTCTCCGCTCCCCTGGGGAGGCCGGAGACCGTCCGCGTCTCCTACCTTTTGCTGCAGCGCGGGCGGCTGCGGAGCCAGCACCGGGTCGGTGATGTAGGTCTTCTTCGTGCCGGGCGGCTGGTAGAGCCCAGAAGGAGCCTGGCCCACGGTGTTACTAGCGGGATACGCCGGCTCGGCCTTCCAGGAGCTCTGTGGCACGTAGGGCGCTTCGGAGCCGTTCCTCCCCCCGTACCCCCCGTAGTAGGGGTCCTGGTAGCGGCCCTGCGGAGGTGCATAGCCGTAGGCGGGCTCCGAGGGCCGGGCAGCCGGCGGGGCGTAGCCGTAGTCGGGCCCGTGGGGCTGCGGAGGGCCGTACTGCGGAGCGCCGGACGGGCGGGCCGGCAGGGGAGCGTAGGGCTGGCCGGGCCCGAGGCTGCCGTAGTGCGCGGGCTGCGGGCCGGGCGGCTGGTAGTGCGGGCTGGGCTGCGCCGTCCTCACCTGCACGTTGAAGGCCGGGCGGCTGGGGGTGGAGGCTGTGGCGTAGGAGGCCGGCACCGGCTGCGGCTTCAGGGTGCCGACGGGAGTGACCGGGATGGGCGCCGGCTGCCCGGGGCCCTTGGCGGTGGACTTCTTGGTGGCGGTGAGGGGAGGCTGGTTGGGGATGATCATCCGCTTGTGGCCAGTGACAGGGGTGGAGACGGACGGGGTGGTGGCGGCGGAGCTGCTCGAGGTCCCGGAGCCCTAGGGAGCAAGGAGAGAGAGCCACAGCGTCAGCAGGAGGGGGCCGCTCGGGCATCAGGTCGAGCAGCGAGGAGTTAAGTGGAAACGGGGCTTTACAGTAACATCTGCGCAGCAACTCAAACTGCTTAGAAAAGCAGGAATGTACCTGGGACCACACGTTCTAAAATGGCAATAGCAACCTCTCCCTGCTCTGACAGAACAGGGATGGCGCCGCGGCAGCCGAGCAGAGCTGCCGTGCACAGTGTTTCGTCTCTCCTCGGGGTTTTCTCCTCCGCCTCCCAACAAACAAACTAAAAAGTGATAAACACAAGAAAAAGGGAGACTCGCTGGAGAATAATTAGGGGAAAACCCGTGCATTCCTGTGAAAACGAGTGTTTTGAAAAAGAGAGAAAATGAGATTACAGTCTCTGCAGAGACATGAAATTCCTTGGGTCCCTAGAGCACTTGTAGGGTACTGCCCTCGATACGGGAGCTCCTTTAACAACGCAGGAGGCAGCAGAATGGGATGGCCTAAAAGCAGCTCCCAAGCTGTAAGAATTAACTTAGATCAAAGCAAAATATGGAGGTGTCCCTCTCCCTGGCTCTGCTCCTAAACACTGCTGGTTGAAAGCCTGGAGTGACCCTAGAGAAGGCAAATGTTATACCTGGCTCATTAAAGGGGAGAAAGCGGGCCAGGACTCCCCAGAGCTTCAGAAGTCAGCTCCCACCACGGCAGCCATGTAACCCTGCACCGGTGCCCCAGGCACAGCAACGCTCGGGCAGCCAGGGAAGAGGTTCACAGCAAGTGCCGCAGCTTCCTGCGATTTGGCCACCAAATGAAGATTTAGTGCAGTGACACTGTCCTAATAGGCATCGTACATCCTTCTGTCTAATGTACTTGTTTGTCTGGCTTACCTCTTATTTAAATCCCACGTCCAAAACCACCAGTGTGAAAGCACATCTTTGTTAAAGAGCGAACAATGTGAAATAGTTTCTGAAGAACACTGAAGATCACCCTTAAGTCTTTTCAATAAATCAAAGAAGAGCAAACTTGAATTCCTGGAGTTTAGGAACAGGTAAAATTTCTTGCCTCTCTATTTTCCTTTATTCTGAAAGAGTACCTGAATTTCATGCCTTCCTATACAGAGATGTATTAAAGTGAAGACATGCAGTTTGACAGTAGTACTTTGCTGTTGCACTTAACACCATAGTTATATGAGGTTATATCTCATCTGAACTTCCTGCACCGGGCTTGATCTCACCTGTGATCTGCTTGACAATCTACAAGTTCACAGCAGCCCGAAGTCAGACCAGCTCAGCCCTCACGCTAAGGCAGGCACATGCCGCCTTTCCCTAAATGACCAATCTTGTATTTGTCCCCAGGTGTTCCTGCTTTATGCAGGCACCCTGACCTCTACCTACTGCCCCATCACCCTCTCGCCAGGACCGCTGGACAGGGGAGAGAGCGGTGGGGACTCATTGGGACACCCCACACACAAGTTCTACCCGGGCCAGAGAAATCCTCTGCCTGGTCAGCAGGTGGCGGCAATAAATTGCTGCCAAACCAACACAGGCCAGTGGCTGGAGAGGAACTTCAACCACGCATTTCTCTGGGCCTCCAAGGCTACCAAACTCACCTTCCACAGAAGGTGGGAGAAAGGCAGACCGCCATTCCCCCTGCCCCATATTTGGCAACCACCACATACGAAGAAAAGGGAGATAAGCGCAAGCCGCCCAACTTCTAGTCCGCAGCCCACAACCAAGTCTACCAAAGGAATAAGGAAGCTCTACTACCCAACTGGTAGCTCTTCCCTGGTGACGTGCAAATACATTTTTGCTGATGCATCGGTAAAGACCTTGCTCCTGCAATCACACCTTCAGGGCAAACCTCCCATGAGAGTAAACCTCCCATGAGGGTAAACCTCCCATGAGGAATCACTCTAAATGAGCGAAAAAACAGGCAAATAAGAGCACCAATCTGTTTTCAGAGATGTAAAAGATGTGTATGCAGAGGTGGGGAATAATAAGGCAGCAAACTTCTGCTGGAGAAAAAACATCTCAATGTATTCAAACCCTGACCTGGCCAACAGATCCGTGACAAGGCAGTACATAGACAGACTGAAGAGATTTTGAAACTGAAAGCGAGGAAGAGCTGAAGCATGTCTCAGTTGAACTGCAAGGGCAGAGACAGGTTAAGGGTCTGTAGCCCTCCATTAATTCTGCCTGATTCTTCTATTTCTGAAACACCTGACAAGGAGCAGGCATTCCTCCGTCCCTGCATCAGGGCACAACTGCACCAGCACTCATTGCTAGCAAGAAAATTTGCTTTCTGTCGGAATTATTCTCCCATGTCAGCTTGGTGTTTATACCTGGGAGTGCTAGAAACTTTCCCATTTCCTCACCTATTTCAGCCTTGTAAATGACAGTAGTTTGTCCACTTACTGTAATGGGATGAAAGGTCCACAACGCGGCACTGTGTAATTACCACCAGAAAAGCATTTTTCTTTTCCAGGTGAAGAGAGAGAAGGTAGATAATGTTTTAAAGACAATGGCCTATCAGGGGGAGGGGGAAAGCCCAAAACAAAACAACATAAATGAGCCCTGTTCATCACATCTTATGTTTCTGAATGCAGACTCTGGAAGCAGGTGATGACAGACCGCTAGTAAAGCTCTTGTGATGGAAGTCTATTCCATCCCAAGAACCAGGGGACTTTAATCTTACATATAAACATCCATATAACACTTAATGTGTTGATGCCAGTCTCCTGCCTGGACTGGAATACACCTTAAGAATGAATGATAACCCCTTTCTCCAAAAAAACCCTCACTGCCTATTGACTGCCACTCTGAAAGGCTCTGAGCAGCAACTATGTTTGACAGTACAAAGAGGATGACCTGAGAGTCTTCTCTCCTGCACCAGAGCCCAGTGAAGGAAGGTGGCAAGTTGGGGGTGCCCGGGCCAGAGACCAAGCTTTGCCGTGAACTTCACAGCAAAGGCTCGAGCTAACAAGTACCGGCTGCATTGTGGCATCCAAACCACAGGCTGCCTTGAGGAGGAGGAAGTTTGCATCAGTAGGAGTCCCCAGAGGCGTCCTGCGTGACTCATTCTGAATTCCTCTGAGGGTGCTGGGCAAGTGTGTGATGAAAGCTGGGCTTTAGGGGAAGGAAGAGGGTATAAGGCTAGTTACTGTGGTGTAGTAGAGAAATGGGACAGGTTAGAGGGAATTTAACACTACTGGAACACTGATGATTTATGGGGATGCACATTGGCTGTAGCTCCTGAGCAAGGGCACAGGTGAGGTATCACCATAAATCCTCTGCCCTTTTGCCTGGGAGAGAGAAGCGTGGCCACAGTCCAGCCTTCTGTATGCACTCAAATATCACCCCAGGCTTAAACCTCTAGATTATTAATGGATTAAGAAAAGACTTTATAAACGCACATGAACTACGGACAAGATTCCTGCTCTGAGGACAGGGATGTGCGGAAGGATGAGGAAAGGGTACTCAGATACCACAGGGAAGAGTGATTTCAACAGGTGTCGGGAAGGCACTAGGAGGACAGGAGGAATGGATGAGGCTATAAACATGCCAGGTAGATGGAGAGGGAGTAATGAACAGAAAGCTGGAAAGGGCTACCTATGTCACTGGGTACAGACCTAGCAAAACAGATGACTGTCACAAATGTTTCATCCAAATGCGTCCAGAGAACTTCTACCAGCGCAACGAAGTAGACTCATCCAAAAGTACATCGAAGTGACAGCCCAGAAGCACGAAAACAAGTAGAAATAGGTGAAAGAAAAAGGAGAAAGACAAAGAGTGGGTTCATAGGAGTGCAGGCATCCCTTCCTCCAGCAGCTCCTGGACAGCTCATTTCAAAACCATATTGCATTTGCAAGTGACTATCGCAGCCAAACACGCTCTCTGACATCCTATAAGGGCTGTTTTCAGAGGAAGACAGGCTTTCCTCTGCTCACCATGCACTAGATGAAACTGTCTGACACACTTTGCAAGTGCAAATTAGAACCACGCTACTTACCATCAACCCCTTCCTGCAAATTCATATTTGCAAAGAGAGAGTAAACTAGAAACCCCAGGTGCTGATAACGCAGAGTTGTTAAGAGAAACTAGAGTAGGAAGGAGTTAAATTCAGAACCTCATCTACCACAAGCATTATAATACAAAATCTTTTTTTTTTTAATGGGGAAAGCACAAGAGCTTTGTTTAAACACAGATGGAAGTACCTAAATGTACTGCCTCTTCTACAAATGAATTATCCAGCAGTTCAAATAAAGGTGAACTAATACTGACAAAATTAAGTAAAACTCAATCAATGTGGGAGGAAAAAACCCCCAAAACACTTCTCCTAAAAAAAGTTACCATGTGTAACCATAAGTGGAATCATTTTGCTTGGTAGCTCCTGCCCCATGTTCTTAAATGCAGTGAAAGTTTATAAACATTTGCAGGAGTTTCTTGTACCAACCATCATGTGAGAAGTCTATAGTGTTGTGATAAACTTGTGCTGTCCTAGGGGTCTGACTGTCAAAGCTGTGTATCTGGATTCAGAGCTACCCTGGTGGGGAAACCCGAAATCCTGAGTATCTGTGTGATTCTTCATTCTGTAGAAATTATTTACATAGATCTTTAAATTAAATTCAGTGTACACCTACAACTAAAAAGTCATCACATAGGTACTAGGGATGAAACCCGTTCTAGAGAAATTAGCCTATAATTCTATACCATTTGCCAGGGTTAAATTTTAAAAAGAGTACAGAATAACTATAGTCTACAGCAGGAGCATGATTCTATACGATCAGCTGGAACCCTTACGAAAAGGACTTCATTCTCCTTTTATTTTGTGCATTTGTAGTGTATTTTCTATAGAATCCCTTCAGTTATTCAGTTTCACAGACTGGATCAAAAATGCCAACATGAAGTTTATCACATTCTATTCAATTCTCCAGGCATTTTTCATAAAGGTACAGTTGAATAGCTTTAGCCCTTTAGCTGTCAAATTATCACATATAAAGATACATTACTCCAGCTCAGTGGTTTTCAACCTTTATGCTTGGCAGCCCCAAATGTTTTCCAGGAGAGACAAGCTCCTTTACGGAGAGAGTTAATCTACTGACAATAAACATGGTTTTTTAAGTTACCTTTCACTGAATTCTTCTTAGTTACCTTAGGACTGATCCACGGACCCCCAGCGTTCGCAGAGCACAGGTTGAGAACCACAGCTCTAGCTGGGGCTGCCTTTTTCAAGCATTTCGGTCACTATTTACTCCAGGATAGGAATGAAACAACCCTTCTTCCTCGAAAGACAGAAACCTGGCAACCTCCGGCGAGCTGAACCCAGGATGCAGCGTTCCCAGGGGGCTGCCAGCTCACCGTGCCGGTGCAGCATCTCTCTTCCTAACTCAGCCACTCTTCTGCATGGTCCACCAGCACAAGCTGGACTGAAACATGAGGCCAGCTCAGGCACGTGCCAGCTGAAATCTTTTAATAACCCTCAGTGGTGGTGGCAGTTGGAGGCCTGGGTGAGAAAGGCGGCGAAGGGTGGAAAATTAACTTGGCTTCTCCTTACGCTGCGGATTGGCATTCACCTCAGCTAGCTGGAGGTGCTTAAAGCTCTCTCTGCAAAATGCATCTCCACGGGGTCATTTATACCATTCTAATATTGAAGCCTAAAACAGGGGAGATGAATCATCCACTGGGGGAATCTACTTCACTCCACTGACTGTAAAAGAAGCATAAAAACAGCCAAGATAAGTCACTGAATATTTAGACAGCACAAGTTAGTGGAGACAAATTCCACAATAAGCAGGTAATTTTGACGTGACTGTAAGAAGCACAGATACCTTTTCCCTGCATTAAGTGCACTGCCACTCAAGCTCAGCTAGTGCTGCGCACCAAGCGGATTTCTGAGTGCCAGCAGCTCAGACGATCAGCCAGGACCCTGCCACGCCATGCAGCCAACGCAAGACCCAGAAGCTGGGCTGCAAAGGCATTTCCAGCATACGAAGGGGGGCGACGTGGGTGGGCCGCCCTTTCCCACCTCCTTTTCCACCTCCGTGCTGAAGAGTGGCTCCCGCTGGACCTGGAGCTGCTGCCTTGCCAGGAGCAGCAGCTGGGCTGAGCCTCCCTCCTGCCTGAGGTAGCAGATCCCAGCTCCCCCTCAATTTGGGAAGGATAACCCCAGAGAAAAATCAAATACTCTGCTTTGAAACCTGGGCCTTTAGGTACCTGAAAATGTGAACAGGCATTTTACGGGGTTTCCTGATGTGCAGGCACATCTAACTCCTGCTGACTTCAAATTCTGTATTTGAACAAGCTGCCTGGCTAGTGATAATGTATGGCCAGGTTCCCCTGAACATATCCTCTTTTTCTGTCTGAAATAACATCTGGGTGAAAAAGAGTAATCTGGCCTTTCATTTGGGACTTGCAGATGCCTGGAGTCCTGGTAGAGCTCCAGCTGGGTTGCTGAATGTCCAGAGATCCTGGGCAGATGCACTGCCCCATTCGGCATACCTGATGCATTTTCAATATACAGGATTTTCTGGCCTTCTTTATAATGTCCAGATAGTAGGCCAAGCACACTGAGGACACGTCAGTCCCCTCTGCACTGCTGCTATGTGGTGCACACAGCTCAGTTGCTAACACAGATTTCTTTAGGTGTCAAAATGCCCTTAGAATCCGGTCCAAAATTTTGAACTCTGGTCCAAAACCTTAAAACCCTCAGCCAAAACACGTTTATAATCAGATGAAGCTTTTCTTTACAGTTTCATCATTCTCTCATTTCTAGTTTACAGCTGACAAGCGAGTGTCACAGAGGCATGGGCTGTGCATGGATCAGCAGCCACACTCATACTTCCCAGATGTGTTTATATGGGATTCAGATTGTTGGCTTGATTGCCAGAAGCTATCAAGGTATTCGAATGGATTGCTCCTAGGCATTATACCAAAAGAAGAAGAGGAGAAATCTAATAAAGTGTTCATCTCTGGTTCTCAAATGAAGAGAATACCTTACAGATGCCATAAAGTGTTACAAGAACACAACTGCTTCTGAGCTTTGATCTGTTTTTCAGCTGCTACCCAGTTGGAAAAGGAGTCAACATAGTTGTTAATGTTTCTGTTCACAACCTCTTTTGTACTCTTGTGATGGCCCAGCTTGAAACACAAGGGAGAATAGGGTGCACAAAAGAAAAGGTGATAACAAGTTGACCTCCCATATTTTATCATGGAAAACAGCCTTTCACAACTGACCTACACAGTTATAGACACACACCTTGGTTCAGCTTTCAGTACGGGTGTCAAGTGTTTTAGGCAATCTGGGTTTCCACTTTCCAACACCCCATTAATTCCAAAGAGCCTGAACACATCTGAGAAGTTTGGTCTCCAAAACACAACAGGGAAGAATTTTGCTTTTCCTTCTCGGTTTCATATTTACTTTTTTATTTGTTTACCCCAATACTATCACTACGATGACTACTATGAGCTTTTTTATTCGGTTTTCCCTTTCTGATGAGTGATCATCTGGTATTTATGAGAAGGACTACGTGAGAGACCAGTTTTAAAAGATGTGCAAACAATTGACCTAAATACTTCTAGCTCTGGTGGACAGTCAAGGGCCATAATTTTAGCTTAATTCATTGAAAGGGCTAGTTACAATCAAAACTCTCCTATTTAAGCAATTCCACTTGACCAGTTCAAATGCCGTAGCAACTTCATCTACAAGAACATTGGCTATCAGCAAGAGAAATATCTTTGTCAAAAAGCTACAGAAGATGCCAGTCACAAGAAGTTAAATGTTTTCTGAATTAATCTTGGAATATTTCTGTGATTTTCCACTCTCATCACTAACACAACAAATTTGCATCAATCTGGACCTCAGGAACACGCAATGGCAGGCCGCTGCACTGGCTGAATCAGTGGCATATCAACTCAGCAATAAATTACGTAAGGAGCTGTGCACCACAGCCCTTTGGTTACATCAAAACACAGAACTACTGAATACAATCCCCAAACTGAAGACCACAAAAAGGGTAGAGCAGTACCATGTGAACACAAGTCACTACGTGCATGGAGCAGTGAAACTGAGCTTCTTAAGGAGCACCTTCTTTAAGGCTTAGTAACGCAGGAATGTCCAAAGCATTTCCATTCAGCAAACGGGGCCCTTCTAAAGGGCTGAACAAGTCTCCTTGCTTAATTTAGGCAAAATGTTGCGCTGCCTGACAATGGGGAAGCCCCCACCTCCCTATAAATAAGAACTTTGGGTAAGCAAAGTATTTTTATGACTTTTGCTATTACTAAGCTTAAAGTATCATAATTACACCATCCACAGACTTTAAAACGTTTTTTTTCTTCCTTTTATAACTTGCTATTTGTAATGGAAAAGAAGCTCATGTGTATGATAAATGTGGGCAGGTCAGAGGGTTATACAGATTATGCCGCTATCCATGGATGTGTATCATAATTACAAAAAATGGATTAAAAAGGGATATTGGAAGATGAGTGAGTGAGGGGAAGGGATGTGCACCTGTGATTGACAGGACAAAATACATGTATTTATGAAGTCTTCTGGAGAAGCCTTCTACAACTTATATGGAAAAGTTATCATTTTCTATTGTGTGTTGAACAATGGATTTAAGGAACAGTCCAAAAATTCTATAAAAGCTTCTCATTTCCTACTAAATTGCAAAGGAATTTCAGAGCATTTATAGAGTATGCAAGCTTTCTTCCTTTATTAATTCTAGAGAACATTAAAAGAGTGTGCATATGCACACATAAAATAATATGAATTACATATGCACTCAGACACTACTTGGTTTACTTTGTGTTACTTGTTATTTGTTCACGATTCCATTTATTTGCCGCATTGCTTACATTTATAACCTATTTATCTTTTCAAATTCCAAAACTCTATTAAACCAGATTTAAAAAATTATCCTACCACAGGGCATAAACATTTTCGAATGTTAGTATTGTCTCTACTTCCTGTGAAAACCATGTGGTTTTATTCTTCTCTTCCCCACATTTTAAAGCCTGCGCGAATAGTAGTACAGAAGAGCAGAAGCATCAGCGAACAATTCCGTGTTCATACAACATCTGCTTTCTTATGGTTCACTTGAGGTCCAGAACCCACCGTCATCCGCCAATATTTTTAGTGGGCTACAAAATGATTCAAGTTAGTAACTTGAGTGGTTAGCAGCAGAGAAAAACTACACAGCTTCACCAAAAAAAACCCAGCTCAACCAAAAAACCCATAAAAGACAGGGAGATGTGACAGAGAGGTTATTTTCCTATTAGGTCCAATGTACACCTTTCCAAAAGGCTGACGAGCTCCAACAACAGGTCAAATTTAACTGTTTTCCCAGATGGATCCTTCTGGGAAGTGGAGTGGAACGTTCCCTCATTTATCCGTCTGCCTGGGTTATCACCGCTGCCCGAAATACCTTAGTCTTTCCACAATATCGCAGACTCCAAGTACAATGGTGAGAAAACTATCTGATTGGAAAGGTTTTCTTTCACCTGCTGTGGCTTTTTCAATTATTCTGTAGGTATATAAATACATACAGCAAGATACATAAAATTTACCCACTGCAACATGTCTAGTCAAAACACCAGGGCAGTACTGTAACAAGTCAGGAAAGTGAAAAAGAGAGCATTAATTTATAGCACAAGAAAAAATGCCATCTGTACCACAGAAATACTCAAGTATAAAACAATACAGAAAGTTAGAATATTTTTAAATTAAAGTATTAACTCAGAATAATCACTGTTTCCTCACTATTTTCCTCTCTTCATAGAGAACATATAAATTACATTAAATGTATGGTTAATAAAGTGTTTACTCAAAAGACACATTGATAAAAAATTAGAATCATAACAGTATCAGTCTAAAAAGCCTGTGTAAAGCAATGTCAAATCAATTGCCTCACTAGGCTTGGTTCTGTTGCAAATGGCATTATAAATTAATCCAGTTTTCCTAAATATGCCTTGAGGAAACAAAACCACAAATAGCCATTGTAAGTTTTGATATAAAAAACACAAAAAACCCCAAAGAACAAAAAAATCTTCTCTTCATTCTTAACCCAAACCCAAGATCTGTGTTTTTAACGACTGATATTGCTGAATAGGTTACATACTTAGTCCAAAAATGTCAGCTTAGTCCCACATACTAAGGCTTTCTCCTATGCCACACTCCTCTCAGCTGAGCAGTTTTAGGAAAAAAAAAAAAAAAAGATTGCTAAACTTCATCAACAATGACGTAATGAGCCCGATTAAGTTATGATTTATAATTTTCCTCACTTACACTGTTCTTAGACCAAAATAGCATCCCAGGACATTTGCTCCATGGCTGCTGATTGGGTTAAGGTTATCACAGTCACACTGAGAATCAGGATATTCTTCAATACCTCTTGCTGCCCGAGTTACATTTTTTAAGAAGTGCCTTATATCAAGCCAGATGCTGATCTCAGTGACACTGGTGCCAGCTTAAGCACGTCTGTTGACTCCAGCAGATTTACTCCAAATACGCTGGCTGTTGCCGATCAGGATTTGGCCTACTACTGCCTCTCAATCTGTAGGGTTTTTCTCCCCACTGGGAACACAGTGGAGGTTTCTATGCAAACTGTAACGAATCCTACGGATCTAGCCTCCTCCAGGTCATAACTGTCTAGCTTCGCTTAAAACTCAACATGCAACGAGATCTTGGCAATTCATACTGCTGCAACCTGAACGAAACCAAATGAAATTTATAATCGAGGCTAAATATAGCCTGCATTGGACTAAACCTCAGCACCTCCAAGCACCCAGCTCGGCACATAACGGCAGCAGCATCAACCAGTCCAGCTCTCAGGCCAGCTGTGCACCCTGACCTGTGCACCCATCCACAAATGCTTTTGCATTAGGAATTAAAAACAAGCGTGCTAATTCAAAACAAACAGACATATCCTCCCTCTCTCCTCACTTCTTTCCTTGCGGTGGATGTATAAATGCATAGTGATGGCTACTGGGATTTATAGCCTAACTGATTTTGACATTTTTAACTTCAGAATTTGAAACAGTGACTTTCTAGCCCTGGGGCAGGAGTGCTAAATGCTAAAAACTTTGGGACTAGGGAGTATTAATTTAGTCCTTCTGAGCAGCTTGGCTTCAACAATGGTCTAACAAGGGCTCAAGGCTCTCCAAAACTCAGCAGTGGACGCCCAAAAACTGCAAGGAATTTTGGATCCAAAACGGAGTTTCATGGCTTTCATTCTTGTTTGTCACCGGTCAAATTAAGCTCCAAACCTGAACTTGAGGGGAGTCGGGAGAATTCAGGTCTGGCTGTGAATTTACGGCGGGATTAAATCCTATTTCATTTCTAGCTTGCAAAGCATCTTTTTTTTTTTTTTTTTTTTTTTTTTTGCGGTTCATGACGTATTTGTATGTTAAGAAAAAAAATTATGCACAGAGCAAGCGTCCTGGCATGACAAGTCATCAATAAATCTCTTTTCCATAACAACCCACAAGAATTCACTGCAGGACCCAATTGTTAAAACACAAAGCAATGACATTCTATAAGCTTTCAGAAGTATCATTCTAGCCCTTGTGGACTCGCTGAATTCTCTAAATGAGTCACTGGCCTCTCAACGGAATTGTCAAAACTTAGGTTAAGCCAGGTTAATTCCCTCCCCCCTTTAATTTAGAAGTCCAGCTGCAGCATGTGGCTTTCCCGTGAAAAGATCTAAATGCAGACCCCATTCACCCCGAACAGGAAATCTCGTGGGGCCCAAAGCTCACCTTTTCCTAAAAGCTAGAGATAAGCCACACTAAAGGGAAAAAGTGTGTTTTCCAAAGCCTCATGGGCCATGTGATGTAAATATCAATACAAGAGGAGTATACACATGGCACAAATCATTTTCTGCTGAAGGCCAAAGGACCACAGTTCAAGCTACTATGGTCGGGGAGGGGGAAAGGGCAGCTGTAAGAAATGGGGGATGAGGAGAGCAGACACTGTAACCAGAGCAGGGACAAGGGAGACGCCAAAAACAATCCTTCTGACCACAGCAAGCGAGCAGACGTGGCATCTGGGGTTGGGCTCAGGGCTTCAGCTAGGCGGGACATGGAGAGGACATCCCCTCTGCCCTGCACGCTCACCTTAGTGGGAGGTGAGATGATGGGTACTCATTCTTTCTGTCCGAGGCTACTTGTGACAACTACAGCTTGCAGCACGGCATCCTACTTCAGCTACATTACCTCTAACTAACCACACAGTATCAGCTACACTGGAACCCCAAAAAGAAAGGTTTTGCTGGGCAGACGCAGCATATCATGCTCCTCATAAAGGGATAAACCATGCTGAAAGCAGCTCAAGTTTTTGCACCCCCACCCCTACTCTACCAGAAGATCATTTGAAAACATCACTGTCTAGTTTGTTAGAAAAAAAAACTAAATTTCCAGGCTAAATATTTCATGTCCAGTTTGTCCTTAGGAACGAGTACAACAAGCAAAAATCACAGCAGATCATGCCACTGATTTCAGTGGACTATACATATTTGGCTGAAACCGGTAAACTCTCTTTAACCTTCCAACAGCACCACAGTTTTCACCAGTGAGAATATATCCTAAGGAGGAAAGGTTTTGCCTCAGCTGTAATTCTTTTTTTAATAATAAAAGAAAAACCTACCAGCAATTTTTTTCATTAAAGGAAAAGATGGAAAAGGATAAAAGGAAAAAAAAAGAAAAAAGGAAAAAAGGAGAAGAAAAGAAATTGTTTATTCTACTACTACTGCAGAGAAATATTTAACTGAGGATTTTGGACTTCATTAAAATAACGTAGTTTTTAAGATTGAAGAAAAAGCTTAAAACATGATAAAAGCTAAACAGCCTGATGGAAAACTAAGAAGAAACTGAAATAAGGTTTTTTTAAAGAGAAAATACAAATTATTTTAAACTGATCCCATGATATTTTTAACAGCTGGAATTGATAATGCTGAACTCAGCCATAATTCTACTATATTTAGTTTTGTATCTATCAAAGTCCACACGACTTTTCCATGAGACAGACAGATAGATATATAGGCTGATAGACAGATGGATAGATACATAAAAAGAAAAAGGAAAAATATCATTAGGAAAGGGAACATTTTCTTGTCTGTTCTTTCAGTATGATTTTTTTTTTCATTTCAATTTCTACCTTATTTCCTATAAGTAGAAACAGATTTTTCTCTCTTTCAAAAAATTCTTAAACAGAAAACCTCCTTTGACAGTTTCAGCAGCAGATTAATCACTTTTGCAACCCACAAAAAAAAAGTTTTCTGGAAAGCATAACTGTCTGTAAATGTAAATGTCAGAATTACTCTCTCTTATGCTAAGACGCCTACACATTCTCTCACTTCCATGACTCAGCACCAGATAAAAGCTTGCGAGATAATAAGCAGCAAACTTTCCTTTAGAACAATAAAAATGGTTAAAAAACAACTCTTGCTCCCCATGCCCCCCAAAATAAAAAGAAATCCCCATGGTGTTAAACCAAATTCTGCCAACGGATTCCCCTCCCACTGGAATAAAATACAAATATCCCAAGGACTTCAGAGAGGAGAGGGACCAGGCTCGAGTAGCATCAAAATCAAAACACATGCTAACACGAGAGGCTTTTCTTTTTCTCCAAATGAGCAAGAATGGGTCTGTTTCAACAAAGAGGAATTTTATTACTGTTCATCCCCTGCCTTGCTCTAATTTGGTAGACAAATTAGTTGAAATTTTGCTCACCTATAATGAAAATTTCCAGGCACTCTAAGGCAACGCACTCATGCCAAAAATCACAGAAACCTGTGGGGAAGGGAGGGGAATTTCAGTGGGACTTTCCCTCCTGCGCTGTGGTCGTTGTCTGACTTGAGCTCATTAGAGCCAGAGTAACTTCTCCTTTCAGCAAACCAGGTCAGTGGCAGACGGTTCAGACCAAAATATGACTCTTATTTTGGACAAATCTTCAAAAAAAAAAAGCTGAAAAGGAGGGGCTCAGACCTCAGCTAGGCTCTTCTGATGCCCCTGAAATGAACAGGCATGGTCTTGACGCTGAAATATTGCTAGTCAGCTTGCGAATGCTGGTGGAACAGAGACAGCCACCTCCTCTTCATACACTCTTGTCAGCCCCAGCATGCAGGTTAAGTAAACAAAGTGAGGGCTGATTATTTACTTATTAAGCAGAGATGCCGTGGACCTGAGAAGGAAAGGGGTGACTTCCCAAGCCCTGGTACAGTCCGGAGCCCCCCTTGCTGAGTGATGGGCATTTCTGTTAAGAGCTTCCATCACCTCATGTGCTGAGTGGGTCACCATGAGTCCATGTCCCTTGGAGGCAGCTCACTCTACCAGGAGCTGAAAATTATTTAGTAAGTAAAGCAGCAAAATGCTGCTCATGCCTGTCACCTCTGGAGGAAGCAGAGTCCAGCCAAAGAGTACTGCAGCCCCTCCTGAACATGCTGCTGCTGGTGGCTTTTACATTTTTTACAGTGGAAATTGTAAATTAACGGTATTAGCCATTAAAGTTTAAATTTAAAGGAAAGCCCCAGGGTAAGGCATCCCGGGCCACGGGTGCGGGAATTCTTGTCAGAGGGATGCTTTGAACGGAGCCAGAGGTAGAATCAAACCCTTCAAAATACCTTCATTAATAAAGCGCACCTGCTCCGGCAGGAGGCTGGTGAGCAGAGCCGACATCTCAGCGTGGTGCTGGCGGGGCCGCGGCTGGAGCACACGTGTGTCCCAGACAGACCGAGGAGTGGGCAGGAGCATCCCCATCACTGCGTAGGGAGCACTGAGCAAACGCAGCGGTGTTCAGATGCTCCAGCTCAGCTGGCTGCCAGGCGGGTGAAGCATTGCCACTGACCAATTCAGTGCCCCTCATCTTTATAGAGCAATGTCTTGAAATTTTGGGCAGGGTCCCCTTAGCGCTGGATACGTCCCAAAGAGAGAGACCAGGGCTGGGAGAGGCGTGGGGAGAGGGTTCCCATGCACCCAAACACCGTCCCTTTTCCCCAGTGTTCCCAAGGAGAAGACCTGTAAGCTCTAGATGAGAATTTGCAGGCCCAGAAAATGACAGCACTGGCCCGTTTGCATTCGTGTCTCAAAACCATGCTCTTTATCTCACAAATAACAGATTTCTGCATCCAAATCCGACTCAAAGCAGGTGTAGCTCCAGTTGTTTCTGTGCAGCCACATCTGCTCACACTCCAGGGCTAATGCCAAACTATTTATTGCTACTTAAAATTTATTGCATTTTTAGTCCTCCATCCCGAAACTGCTTTTGTTCAAAAATTCCTTTTAAATGCTTCTATGCTGACTGAATAAATCAAACCTGACAATTAAAATGGTAAATTGTTCAGAACCTCAGAGTTTCCACCTGAGGATCTCCAAATACTTTTGGAACTTAAATACACGTAATTACTCCCATGCCTCTTGCAAAAAGGAAAATAAAAAAAAAGCATCTTTTTTAATTCTCTTTTCACAGATGAAAAACTGAAGTCCTGGGAGCCCAAAACGGCCCGCTAGGAAGCCGCTTGCCCCAAAGACTGCTCATCCAGTAAATCAGAGGCAGGGCTGGGAAGGGAAGCCAGGAGTTTCAGCAACTCTCAGTCCTCTTGTTCTCACCACTTCATCAAACAACAGGCACAGATATGTGATCATGCAGTTGTCAGTGTTTTCCCTCAAGGGGGCTGGACAGAAGATGCTGAAAGCATTTGATCCACATGGTATTAAACGCTAGCACTGAACGTTATTGTTCAATGATGAAAATTCAGACATAAATAACTGGCTTGTTTTGAATGAGTAAAAGGATGTCTGTGTTTGCAGGAAACTCACAAGAGGGAGTAAAGAACCAGGGTGTTCCTCTTCTTTTATTATTACTCTTTTTATTTCTTTTGTAGTGGTGTCTGGAAATAAACCATCAGACAGAGGAGCTGCTCCCGCACTGCTGTGGCAGATGGCAAGCAGGGCTCGAGACTGGGGCTCTGCTTCGGCAGGGCTGCGTGGGGAATTCTGCAGCGGGAGGAAACAAGGCAAAATGTGCAGGCTGCCGTCTGCATTCAGATAAAGCGCTGTCTGTTGCTAGCAGCACAAGTTGTTCTGAAAACAAGAGTCAATCATCTGTAGCCTTATTTCTGTACATTTCCTGCAGGGGTCTCATGAAATAAATGAGAATAAATGTAAGGGCGAGAGTTCCTATTAGGAGCAGCCTCGTCAGCATCACCCAGCCAAGCATTTACGTCATCAGCATGCTAATTTAATCAGACCTGAGCAGTGATGCTATAAATGGATTACCATCCCAGCTAGTGTGGTTACCGAGGTAACTCAGCCCTTTGTGCCACAGATACAATCGGCTTAATGATAATAAAAACCTCAGCACAAATGAAACAGAAGGAAAAGCCTGACAGGGCTGATGCATACACGACCCTTTCTCTCCTCTTCCCCCTCCCCTTCCCCAACCTCAGCCGCTTACTGCAATAAAATTAAGTGCTGCTGTGATCTGTATGCACAGCATTCCCATAGGGAACACGCAAGTAAATAGAACCCACGGAAATAATTAATACAGGCCAACAACTAATGCCGTCAGCACTACTTAGTCATTCCACCAACCCTGAATGGGAGAGGGACACACAGACAGAAATGCCACACGGGCAGGGCAGACTCCAAAATGCCTGCAAAGGGCTTCAGAGAAGTAGTTGCTCACCCCCATGCAGCCTTAATTATACCAATGGAGTGCTTCAGCCAAGAGCTGACTGCGACAGTGAGTTTAGTCACTGCCTACCCGTGCCAGGAGGGAGGCATTTCCACATCATCTCCTGCTCATCCGAAACTGGAGGTGACCTGACAGCGGGCAGCCCGAAGGCCAGGGAGAAACTCAACTGCAACGTCACCAACCCAGAAGCGGAGGTGACTTGGTCCTTTGCAGGGAGGGCTAAAATGGGCTCTGGGCTTTCCTGCGTTCAGACAGCTCTGCAAAACCAGCAGCCTACTCACCTCCCAGCTTAGCCTGGGAAAGGACATCCCTTCCAAAGCGCTAGTCTTGATGGGCTAAAAGGCAGTGATATCCCTGCCTTAAAATGGACAGAAGATCATACTCTCCAGCTCCTCTAGCTCTTTGCCCGATTCAGCACAAAGCTCCCTGTGGATGCTGAATGCCACACATTTTCCTATTCAGATGCCAAAGACCAAATTTCCCATAGCTTTCAAGATCTGATTTTTCTCTTCCTCCTACCCAAAATCTCAGCAACTATGAGCTCAAACACCAGCATCTAAGTGCCCAGCTGCCAGAGCAGTTCAGGCGTTTCACGTGCCCTTACTGCAAGTCACCACCTCCTCACCTACCAATGCTTCATCTGCAAACACCAAACACTACAACCGCATCAGGAGCAGGAGTGCATACTGTAACCTCAGGCTCATCAGGCTCCTGGTGGGCAGTGCTCCAGTCCAGGCAGAATCTTAAGGGATTAGCATGAGACCAGTAACTTTTGATGGATTCACCAGGAGTGCAATGAACTCTCCATTGCCTGTCACGTAAACACATGCATCAGTCTCGTTGCTTTGTAAATGCCAAAACACAGCTCACACAGCCTTTAGGAAAAATCCACAGAGACTTCCCAACATTTAAAACTGGACACGTACAGAAATGGCTGTGCCCTTGCCTTCATTTCACACATCAAAGCTCTGCGTATGTTGGTGGTGGGATTGCGTGAGGGCAGTTCATTCCACCTATGGGAGACCACCTCAGCAAGCCAACCCAGCACTTTTTCACTGAGCAGAGGTACCCATGTGTTTGGACCCAAAACAAGCATTAGTAAGATCAGCTCTTCCAGAAGGGAAAGCCCTTTCTGAAGTGGCGGAACACCAGCAAAGCCAAAGCTGCTTCTGTGCAGTGTTGCATGTCCCTGCAATGAGCAATAATAGCAGATCTGTCTATAGAATAGACGCATTCAGACTCATCTCTTGGGAAATCTCACTAAATACTTTCTCACTCCTCCACCACGCAGAAGAGCACCAGTCCTCCCGGGAAATTTATTACACACTTCTAGAGAAATAGTTAAATAGTTCCTTTAGGAGCCCTTTTAGATCAGATTACAGGAGTACACTTTTCCCTGGAAGGGAGAGAATCCTATGCAAATGACACCAAATTACTATGAAAAGTTACGCTCTTGGCTGGAAACACCTGACTGGCTGAAAGCACGGAGTTGCGTGTCCTGATCTAACCATGCCCCCACAGCAGCCAGGCAGGTGAGCTGTGAATAACCCCAGGAAAGGAGGTTGGGGGGGGGATAAAAATCCTCAAACCAAAAGGCAGACAGCAGAGTGCCAGAACGCAGAGCTCTGGAAGTGGCGCGACTGTTGATGTGAAAAGGAAGCCATCACCTTTGCTTCAATTTAAAAGTCATCGTGACAGCTTGAGAGATTTTAACATTTAAGCGACACAGTGACAGCTTGATCCAGTCCAACAATTGCAATTCGCAGACATGTCTAAACACAAACTCTGCTTCCCTGGGTGCAAAGCAGCTGCTCACTTGGGAAAGGCACGTATCAAAAGTGGGGATGTAACATTAGAAATGCTCCTCCAGGATGGTCACTCGGCCAGTTATTCTGCATATACTGTGCTTGTGAGACCGGACTGGGGCTCTCTCCATCCTTGTGGCACAGAAAGGATCTAGGCAAAGACTGATGGATGGAAAGAAAAGGAGGAGAATTGGCATCGATGTGAAGTGTTCCATTAATTTCAATGGGAGCTACAGGTGTGCAGCACTTCAGAGAAAGCCCTTAAATAGCTTTGCTGCCACAATCAAGTGAAAACTGAACTATGCAGCCTCTCTTTTTCCCCTTAGACCTTGCTCCTCCTGCCAGCCAGGTGGGCCCTAAGGTGCTTACAGTGATGCAGGGCAATGCAGAACAGCCCTATCCAACTGCAGGTGTCCCAGCCACATTAAAAAGAGAATTAGGTGTTCATTAAAATTTACAGTATACTTCTAACCTCTTTATAGTTAGGTGCTTGTTCTCTTGGCCATGAAGTTATACCTAATGGTATGCTGGGTCTAATAATGGCTCTTTTGGTTTTTTTTTTTTCACCTGCCCAATGTCCGGCTTATACAATTTAGTGCTGTGGAACGATGCCAGAGTAACAACCCCAGGCACCAATGTCTTCCTCGGCAGATGCAGAACAGCCAGTGCTGGCATTTCTTTCCCCAAGGTGGCTCCTTTTAGGTCCCTATAGCACATCTGGGAGGGATTGCTCTGAGCCTCTCTGGAGATGACTTCTGAATGCAGCAGGAGTTCTGGCCATTTGCAAGTGGCTCCTAATCCTGGGAGCCAGTTAAATCAATGAACAAAAATGAAATACTGGAGAATTTGTTCATGAAAAAAGAGTCATTAGGCCAAATACTTATTTCACCCCTTACAACTCTAATGGTAAAGTGCTACTGTGCCCCTTCCTGCTGCCCAAAGGCCTTGTCATCCACAGGCAACATCACAAGAATGATTTTGTTACTGTCATTAAAAACATGACTTCTTCAGTAACCCACAAAGGTAAAGCAGCACAACACACTCTTGCCAACAGTCATCACTCCACATATAGTCTAATGCTTTTAAAAAACAAGTCAGCTCTCTGTAACCAAGCTTATTTCACAGTTTCAGGTTGTCTTAAAACCAAATAAATAAACAAAAAGCTGAAATATTTTTGCAGCTCTTGAGCTTCCTGAAGGCATATTATATACTTAAGAAACATTAAGACATGACCATCATGAACAGAGAAACCAGTGGCTACAGAGCTCGCCGCCTTTGGAACATCTGCTCTGATTTGCAAGTCCCTTGGATTGCAAAGGAAGCCAGAAAATGAAACCTTCGGTAATGGCTCATTTCCAAGCCTTTATGGACAGATCAGCGGCAGGGCACCGAATTATTCTTAGAGAGAAAGCAGGGCATCCTCAGCTGTTCACTGTGCACAAAAGCAGTCAATTACTGCAAGGCAGCCGCGGACTTTTAGGTCTTGGATGTGTCAGGGGAGACCACGCGCTGCCCCTGCCTGAACACACCTGAGACTTCAGCTCCCTAGGGGAATGAGAGCTGGTCAAAGGAAACCCCCTGGTGATGTAGTATGGCCTCACTTTTCTTAAGCAAATCTTACAGGTTGAAAGGGACCTCAGGACCATCAGTTCAGTCTGGTCCTCTCCCTTAAGGTAGGACTGACCCTGCCTAAACTGTTCCTGACAGATGTTTGCACAACCTGACCTAAAGCCCCTCCAGTAATTGAGGACCTAACATTTCTCCATGCCACCTTTTTCTGCAGTTACCTATCGCTCCTATAGCAATTTTACCCTAATGGCTAATCTAAATCTCTTCAGCTGGATTTTACGTCCCAGACATTGCGCTTTCCAAAGTAGATGTGCAGAACCTTTCACTCCCCTTTTCTTTGCAGCTGGAAGCAGACAGACCCTGAACAATTAGGAGGCAAGAACACCCACAGGGAAGAGGTTATTTACATAAACAGGATCACAATGTGTGTGTGTTTATGTATTTATTACTTACAAAAAAATACCGCAATCTCTTTTCTTTTCTAATTAAAACACCCAGTTTGCCCTGCTGCACAATTGCTAAGCAGATTTAAAATGGGGACTTCAGTAGCTATTTTATGGCTAATCAAATGAGTAAATATAATGATCTGCTCCAATTCCCATTCTGATTACACAGTGTAGCTATTTCATTCCCTCAATAAGATCCTTGCACCCTAAAAGAATAGTTTAACAAGCTTAAGTGCAGAATGTTAGGCTCAATTTCTCTAAAGGGTAATAGAGTGGGAGTGTCTGTATAATTAGCTTTGTTGGGCTCCCTCCCTCACTTTACAATACTTTCTATACAGAGCTTTCACTGTCTCTACAGGTCCCCATGTTAAAGCAGCAAAATAATGCAGAGCACATTAGATCCATACTGGTTGCGCAGAGGAGTTTTGGAAGACAGAAAAAGAGCTGGAGAAGTGCTAGTTATTTCAGCCCAAAAGGGCTCAAGTTTTAATTTAGCTTTAGCAATAAAAGCACACATGTTCATGTACATATCTTATTCATCTCTAATGTATTGAACTCTTAGATGTTTCTAAAAGTTAAGATCCACCAGACTACTAACACACTGATCAAATCATAGTATAAATCACTAAAGTGCACTCAACATTTTCTTCTCTGCATAGGACTTGAAATTAAATTAACAGCACACAATCTATAATGCGAAACATTACCTAACACATTTGGAAGGCTCTAATGCTGAATTCCCTTATAGAAAATAAAAGTATTTGATATACTGATTTTTCACGATAAGAAACATTTTTTTACATAAGCTGGCAAAACCATAATATTTTGTGCTTGCAGAAGAATTTTCAGCTGACGATCTGAAAATCCTTTCTGAAGTCAGACAGCCAGGTGCGATATGTGATTATTACCATCTCTGTTTTACAGATGGGAAACTTAATGCTAGAACAGTTCAAAATCTTACTGAAAATACATGGGACATGTCAGAGATCTGCGAGGAAAGAGAAAACAGCAGATCCTGTTTGGTTCCAAAGTACCATGGCTGCATCAGACCCCTCCCAAACCAGTCACCTTGTATCTCTCCTATCGCCTATCACTTTGTATTTGTGAGCATCAAAGTGCCCGTGGATACTGTCTTCGGAAACTATCATGCAAAAACCTTGGCAAAGAGGTCAAAATCTAGTCAAATTGTTTAATCCTGCAATGACTGAAAAAAAAGAAAAATTTTGAAAAAACAGGGCACTAGGCAAGTTACTCTGAAAATAAAGTCCCGCAGCCGAATCACAGGCTTCACCTCTAACAAAACAAAATCCACAGTTAATCCATTGCTTCAGAGTAAGTCAATAGCAAATAACAAAGGCAGTAACACAGGTCCAGGAGCCACTTCCATTTTTTTGGCGTTCAAACTCACCAGTTTGCAGTTAGACAGCAATACCTGATCAGAAACAAATGGATACTGCACTTAAATTTTTCAAATTCCTCTGAAACAACTAAGCATACCGGGAGCCTTGAGCCTTGAAAAGAGACAGCCAAAACTCTGAGTGGTACAAACAGGAGGAATGATGGTTCTGTCACTTCTACTGCTAGAAAGAAGCAACATGAAACCACCTTAGTGGGAGGCAAATGGAGAACATAAAGAAGGTGGTGGGTCTGCCCCACCTCCATGGGACTCCTTTGCCATGGGATGCTTTAAATTCCAGAGATTTATGAGTTCATAAAGCAATTGGATGATCTGATGGAGGAAAAATCCCTGACTGAGTATTATGGAAGACACCATTTTTATCAAGCTAATCTCTGTGGACAGCAAATTCTTAGATAAAGGGAAATATTCTGGGGCAGTATTGCCAGGAATTTGCACTACTCTTGTCTTCTTCCTTTGGTATTTACTGCAAAGGACAGTAAGCTGGAGTGACCATTCATCTGATGCAGGATGGACAATCTTAGGTTCCTAATTTCAGGCTTATATACACTGACACTTGACAGAAAGATACTGAAAAGCTAAGGCTTAAATTCCGATTTCTGATCCAGGCAGGTTCTTTTTCTAGAAACCAGACTTGTGCCACTTCTGTCTTTAAAAAAAACCAGCGGTAGACCAGCACTATAATGATAGGAGTTGGGTCAAAACGTACCTGACTGAGTGCACTCAAGATGTGACTTCCCTCCAAGCTCAGTTGCAGACAACAAGGTCCTACAACGTTACAAAAGCATTTATCTGAGTCCAGGAAGCAGGATACCAATGCTTTCATCAAATGAGCCAAGCCAGAGCTGAAGCTGGGTTTTCACGACAGCCAGCATTTAAGATGCTCAAGAAAACTTGGCAGGTAAGTAAGATATTAAAAATTCCCCAGGGGATAGTCTTCCAAGAGAGTGAAACTGCAGTCTCTTCTGCATGTGAGAAGTCAAATTAACAGAGGGCGACTCAACATCACTTGATGGAGCTAGTGCTGGATGCACTGGTACGCCTACACACAATGCATCTCCAAGGGAGATGGCAGTTCTGAGCACAAAGCTTTACTGCCTCCTTATACCGTGCTGCACTTGTCTGCATGAAAAATTCCCAGCTGTTGGACACAACATCCCACTTGGGAAGCCAGTTCAAGCATCTTTGCAGAACAAGAGGATCTCCTTCACGTTTCCTTGAGTTGTGAGCTTACAGCTCCTCAGAGATGTATTAGCAGATTGAGGGATCTGGTTTGGATGTATAGGGAGTTCTTAAGCTGTTCAAGCAAAGAACAGCTTGAAAATGGAGAACAGCACCTTGGTAAGTATTTCAAAGACAAACAGACACCTGCTTTGGTGTTGTCTGTGCCAGCTTAGCCACACAGAAAAGTGAAGCAGCTGCACAAATTTGCAAAGTTGTGCTCAGCATAAGCTTTGGAGAGAGACAATTTATCCTAATCCACCCATGCTGCAGCCACAGAATGGTGGAGAGAAGAAAGCCCCAGAGGTCCAGATGCAAATACTACAGGTCACACATAGCACATTACCTATGCATCCTCACTGCATCAGGTACTGAACACTCACCCAAACACCTTACACTGAGTAGGCAGGCAAAGAAATGGGTTTATCCCTATTTAACAGAAGGAGAAGTGTGGCCCAGAGACAAAAGACGGCTCAGCCAAGGTTACACAACAGCAGGTGACAGGTCTGGGAGTCTCAGGGACACATCTACAACACAGGTCTGAGAAGAACTCACCTCCTTCTCAGGTTCAGGGTGGGACTACGTTGAAAGAAAGTCCAGGTTAGTGATAAATGCTTCAGACCAAGTATTTCTTTCCTCCCCGCTCTTTCAGTATACCCTTACTATCTTTAGTAAGTTTAGAGGAAACAATTAGAAAAGCTGATGCCAAACAGTCCAACCTGACCTTTCTCAGGGCCAAAGGCAAAGCTCTGACAGACATATCTGAGAGTCCTGCAGAGTGCAGCAAGGAAAGCCCCTTCAGGGCTCAAGTTGCTGTTTTACAACAAGAGACATTTTTAGCCTATAATTTTATCTCTTCCATCTTTCCCCATTGCTTGAAATTAAAATAAACATGGACCAGGGCCTAGGATTTTATCTGTCACATATTGCTATCATTAAACACATTTAAAATGAGTGGGCTTAGTTCAAATAAAACTGTCTCTTGCCTCTCCCTTTCTCAGCTCAACAAACATAAAATAGGAAACTGCACTCCAATATATTCAGAGGCAATACATGTTACATCATGAGTAGATGATCCATCTGGCAGGCTGACACGGTAGTAAGTTTGCTTAATTGTCAGGTCAGGCATATTACAGACCCAGTCTGTCAGTCCTTTTAATACAGCTTTGTATTGGGGAATTTCAACCTCCTTGTACACTATGTATAGACGTGGTATGCATCCACATGGTAGGAGCACACATGCATGGACACATATATGACGTGTCACTCAGAACAAGGAGATTAAATTAAGCAAGGAAATGCTGAAGTCAAATAGCTCTTAGCAGCTGTATACGTTTCAGTCTGGAATAATCACCCAAAGAAAGCAATGAGATATTTACATTTAATTTATTTGAAACTGGGCTGGGGAAAGCACTGATTATAGGGGATAATCCAGCACTGGCTCACAAGCGAAAGAGCCAGACATCCTCAGATGTTCCCTCCATTTATACTTTCTAAGCAATCAGCCCATCATTTCATTTTTGGCTCCATGCAGTTCCTATCACGCAGACAGTCTCTTGAGATTGTCTATATGTCCTCCTGAGAAATCACTGAGTACACTCAGCAAATGATCGAATCCGTCAAATGGTTGTTTTGCCTTTAAAAAGCCCACAAAACAAAGCAAAAAAACCCTCTTTCCTCCTTTGCCTTTGTACCTTACCTCATCTCCTTCTCTTCATTAATGAGCTCAATTCTGAAATTATTTTATTTACAGGAAGACTTTAAGGTGTTCTAAAATACAATTTGTAGGAAAGATGCCAAATATAAATTATATTCTCTAGACCTGCATGCATTTGTGATTTTACATGAGCATGCACACATATGTTCAATACAGAAACAGCAGGTGTTCTCTAAAGCTTTACTGCCATTAGTTAGAAATGACCACGTTACTCAACAGTGTCAAAGCCAAGTCTTGTCAAAGGCAAGTCTTGCCAAAAAGCTAAAAAGCCTGATGATTTCCAGTGTTATACAGGCTTGCTTTGGGGTGCTGGCTCTTCCAGATACCTCCAAAACCTAACAATGATCTACATTTACCCTAAAGAAGCACTTGATGATTGCATCCTCTGCGTGGTATCTCCATGGATTTTCATGCGAAGCGGAGCATGCTGTCTTGAGCACGGTAGCAGCTCTCTGTCACTGGAGCCTCATAAAACACTGTGACCTTCGTGGCCACCCTGTTCCACAGCCAGATCCCCTGTCTTGCACTTTGGACATTAGCTACTGATGAGGACTCGAGTCAAAATGTTTCAAGAAAAAGATTAAATAGAGTTCAATACAGTATTTGTACTATCTCCCTGCTGAACTATACAGTTCTTAAAAAATCCCAGCCGAACAACAGTGGCTTATCCATCACTTTTTAAGACTGCAAAACAGTCTTAACTGCACAGGTATCTCATGTAATGCACAGTTGGTCTTTTTGCAAACCAGCACAGCAATCAAGCCTGACACCTTCTCTTCCCCTCTTGATAATCACAGCTTGAAACTGCATGTGCATCCTGGCTTTCTGCCAGATGGAAACACAACTGTGCCCTCCATCTTTCTTGAATTCTTCTTGGATCATGAGTTAATGGCTTTCTTTGTAAGAGGGAATCAAAATTGCCCAAGCCCCCAGGATGACTGGAGTGATTGCTGGTATGCAAGATGGCAATTCTTCATGGCTCTGAGCTTCCTGCAATGGGCTCTCATCAACTTCTCACAAATCACTTCAGAGGGGGCAACATACCCAGTCTATCATCAACCCAAAGATAAACAACAGTGCTACTTATGACAAGATAGCAAAGTCTCTGACCTGGGTTATGCTTACAACCAGGCGAGACAATTGCAACAATCCTATCTGTCTTTAAACATAATGCCATAAAAACTGCACAACCTGCCCTTGCTCTCGCTGTACTTACGCACATGAAATTCTTTCCAAGTGAAGAATTCATCGTAAGACTTTGAATATTTTGCTTGGGCAGGGAGGAATCAGTCTCAGACTGTAATCATTGGCAGAAATATTTATAACTATATCAAAACCTCATTTTTCTGGCCAGGTACATTTTTTTGTTTGTTTTTTTGTTTGTTTTTAAATCTGTGGGACAAGACAGTTTAATACTCATTGGACCAACGCATTATTGATTTCCCATAGAAACAGCAGTTAGTTAGAGTGCTCACTTTCAGCTGTGAAGCAGCATGTTAGGTTTATCTTGCTGTAATATTTTTTTCTATGTCACCCTCTTTTACATACTCATAGAAGTTTCCTATTCACTATTGAAACACCATATGGTGATAATATATGCTAACACAGGCACACTGACACAGTCCGCAAGCCTGCTATTGAGCAAAAGTTGACAACATAAGGCTGAGAAAATCATAAGTGCTTCCAAGCCACAAGATGTACGTCACCTAATTGCATTTTACTGTGATGCAAGGAAGTCTGAGTCAAGGAAGGAACTTCCTTACAATGAAACTCTAACAGCCTGGAGTAATTTACAGTTATTTGAAGAGCTGTAGCAAGGATCTATCAATTCATAGCTTTCAGATACGGGCTGGGTGTGGTTTGGTTTTTTTTTTAGCCCAGGCAGCTTTAATATACAGAAAGAGACAATGCATCTCAGCATCACAGTCATTCCTCAAAAGGTTCCAGACAGGAAGGCAAAAGGCAATCAATAAGAGAAAATATAGACGCAGCTCCTTAAACCGTCCACAGATGCATCTGCCTCTTACTTTAATGGTTAATGGTTTTGAATGAGGAATATCTTGCAACAATCCTGGGATATGTTCAGGCTATAAATGTATCATGTTTATTTATGCACTGGTAGCAGGGTCTAATGTAGAAACTGCATGGCCAGCTCTCATTTTTCTGTAGGGCTCTAGATTCTTCCAGGCAGCCCTACCTGAAATGAGGCTGGGAACGGATCTGCTTCGCCTTCAGACTGTCCAGCAAGGGCTCTAGGGAGGGGTCCTCTCTCCCCTGTAGGACAGACCCTTGTAAAAACAGACCATGAAAGACAGGATGGACCAGCGAATGACACTATCCCAGAACATCACCGATGTGTGTCCCAAAGCCCTGTTTTACAACGAGCTGCACGGTCTCTTGGTGCCTCAGCTCTCCTTTTGCAGAACAAAAGAATCAAACTTCTCCTTCCTCAGGGCATTACAAGGATAAACACATGAAAAGCTGCAAGTGCTCACGCAAACAGGCACCAGTAAGTAACCACGACAAACTTGTGAAGGCCACACTTGATATGCTAGGCCTCCCTAGCGTGTTTTAGCCTTCACCTTTCAAAAGTATTTAGAAACTGCAACCGCAGAAGTTAGTTGCCCTCCTCTTTTAAAGAGCGCAACTCAACAGTAACTCACGTCAGCAGGATCTACAACTGCCCTTCAATGGTCTCTGGATAGATTCGAGGCAATTCGAAGGCATATCAAGGCAATGCTCTCCTTGCTGTGAGTGTAATGCACAAATCACAAAGCCATCGTTCCCACTTTGGTGGAAATAGCCTGGGGAAGACATCCAGCGCAGGTCACAGTGGGAGCAAAGTCCCAAGTGATGCATTGTCATGCAGGTGTTTCTCTAAGTTGCTGTGCTGTTCCTTTGGCTCTGAATTATTTCCTTTCCCTAACAGGGAGGGAAACGCAGCTGGTTCCTAGTGTGTGCAGAAGAGAAATAGTCAATGCAAAAGGAACAGAAACCATAAAGAGCGGTGCAAAGGAAGCCTAATTTCCTATAGACTTGTGTCTTGCATCTTGAGCAGACTCTGACCCTTCCTGTTCTCCTCCGTTACCTCTCCTGACCACTCCTCCTGCTTCCCCTCGCCCCCTAGTATTAGCCTTGGCATTTATCTGTGTATGTCAGCCAAACAATCTGTGTTTCAGGTCAGAGATCCTGCTTACAGCACAGTCTGGAAGAGCAAAAGTTCAGGTTGCCTGCAAGACGCGCAGCGGGCTCGGAGCTCGCTGTGCACGTGTGCGGATGGGCCTGCCCACAGGCCACAGCGAGGACAGCCAGCACCATACTGCAGCTCCCCGAGAGACATGGGTCTGGGTCCCTCCTCCCCAGCCACTGAATTTTGCATACATATAGTCCTCTCTTAGATCCACTTAAAAGCAGCCGCTGGATTCAAACCGTAGGTGGGCCAACTGCTGGACACCGATGGGTGCTAGGTGGGGAGAATTAAGCAACTACACTTTCATTTCAAAATGCGCTAGCTATTTCCTTGGTGGGCATTGTGCAGGAGAGTGGCTGCCGCACGCGTGGGGAAATCACCACCTTGTGGCACAGGACTAAGTTCAACTTCCAGCCGTACGCAGGTGGGGAAAACAACTTCCCACTTCTAGAGAGCTGGGTAGATCAGAGAGTGATGATACAGGTGCAGGACACCACAACTTTCTGGGCCTGAGGGTTTGAATCCTTCAGGGTTTACTGTCAAGACGTTGCATCAAGAAGTCTGTTGGCTGTAAATCACAAAACTGTAGCTGAGTTTCAAGCAACACCCTCCCACAAAAGAAATGCAAGGGGTTTTATTTCCCCTGCTTGGTTCATACGCTCCAAGAGAAAGGTGGATGCATTTCCCCACACCTGAGACCTCTTCAAATACTCTTGGCAGGGGATGTTCTCATGTACGGTCTGCCCATCCATCCACACGTGCTACAAGAGGAGGAGAAGTCCATGACGCGGTGTCCATGGTCTGGCCTCAGCTCCTCAGGTGACCCATGAACAAACCAAGTCATCTAATCTCCCAGTGCCTCGGTTCCTCCTCAACCATGAAATAGCAAGCATACTTCCGTATTTCACAGGGCTGCTGTTGTGGTGGTAAATCTAATGCCGCTGAAGCACTCAGATGCATCGACCCGTGCAAGGATGCAAGCAGAGCCTGCGTCCCAACGAAACGCAGGTCTCTGCCCTAGAGGCGGCTGCTCTTTGCTGGCTGGACACATGAACAGCTTGTGAAGTGCACCAGGTCCCTTTGAGATGAGTGCCAAACCACAGCGAGTGCCAAAAAAGGATGGGGAAACGATGACAGGCTTCCTGAGATGATGGTATACAGCAGCTTGGTCCCATTGCAGGGAAAAAGATAGAAAACAAAACATAACAATAGGTAGAAGGCCTTGAACAGCTTTAGAGAGTAAGAGCCCTGCTCTCAAGCACTCACAACAAAACAATCACAACTGTGGAATGAAAAAAAGACCAAATTATGAGGTACTATTTGCTTTTTATCACTGTTCCCAAAGTAAATGTTTATCTTTATCCACACACAAATTTGAGATGCTTGCACAGATTTTAAAGTCCAATATATCCAACACTAGTCGTCATCTAAAGCTGTAGCCAAGCATGTAGGCAGAAAACCCAAATGGATGCAAAAAAGAGAAAGGGGAAAGGGGAAAAGTAAACCTTACTGAGATTTCTGTGAACTTGATTATACATCAGAAAAAAGAAACAGCAGGAGTAGTGCTGCTTTATTTTCACTCTGATGATAGTATAAGAGGAAGAAATAATACCCTGCAAAGGTCACTCTTATCCTGTTCATCTGTGACAAGCTGATAATCTGGGATCTCAGAAAACTTTCTTTAAAAATCTTCACGGACATGCTCTTATCAAAAGGATTAAGGTTTAATACATACCAGCAGATGCAACCGATTCGAGCATCTGCTAATCAGAGCAGCGTCAGTTTGCCACACGCACCGGCTGGAGCTGATGAGCGCGGGAACGTTCCCCTTCTGGTAGAGAAAGGCCAAATCCAAACATACATGAAATCATCTCTTGGCTATGCCTTCCAACTCACAAATACGTGGCTGAACATCCCTGCGCTGTGCATGCTCCTGTGCCCGCAGGCGTGTCAGGGACGGCATAAGAGACGTGCGCTGCTCGCAGCCAGCACACCCTCAGCGCTGCTCCTAGAAAGCTTCAGCCTTGGGACCATCTCAAACACCACCCACGCAGGGTGGGAATGTCACTCTGCCTTTGGAGAGGGGAACCGCAGAAGGAAGAGTTTCCAGGACGTAGAGGCTTTGCTTCTCAAGTGCTGGGAGGAACCCACTGAAATTGCTCCAGATGGGACACTTCCTTTTCTACTTTAAGTAATCCACCCAGATTTTCCAAACAGCACAAAGCCAGCGTGCTGGAGCCAGAAGCAGGAGCACAGCTCTCAGAGGTGACCCCATCTTTAAAACAGCCCGTGCAATTCCTGATGTCCATGACTATGGCAAAAATGTCACAGCCCGCTGAGAACAGCCCTTGCCAGCAGCCCTGCAGTGAGCCTGCATGAGCCCTC
The DNA here is from genome assembly GCF_900496995.4 of Aquila chrysaetos chrysaetos. Lineage (NCBI taxonomy): Eukaryota > Metazoa > Chordata > Aves > Accipitriformes > Accipitridae > Aquila > Aquila chrysaetos. The sequence goes on along the minus strand of NC_044013.1, from coordinate 13,063,829 downwards.
CAGTGCCACTACAAGCGTCAGAGCTCACCAGTTCAATGCCAGCTTGGGCACACTTCTATGAGACACTGTCGTCCCTCTGTGTCCACGCGAGTCATCCAAGTCAGCAGGCAAATGGTGGCACCTCATGGCCTTCATGAAAAGCTTTGCATAGCGCATGTAGCTCTGGAGAAGCTGGATTGTCCTACTAAAAGGTCATCAACACTTTAGGATGGACAGGGGATGCTTCTCAGTTTCACCAGATGGGCTTATTCCCAACGAGCCTTTCTGTCCCACAACCCAAGAGATTAAAAAGCCCGGAAAAACCAAGATGCACAGAACTCAAGTGAACGAATACAGAGAGACCCTTGCCACGAGGAAAGCACTGCCTGGCTACCATGCTGTGCTGCTGGACTCAGAAGCCTCTTTGGCAAAGCTGCACAGATGCCCACAGATTAGACATGCTCAGACCAGCAGAAAGAGGCCTGGGCACTTTTATTTACCTCAGATATCATATCTGAAGACAGCAGAAGCTAAGCCATCCATTTCAGCCCAAATTGCATTGAAAAGACTCAGTACTATTCTGAACACCTGAAACAGCTGAATCCCACCGAGCCCTGTAACTGAGGAACCACAAACTCTCTGTCACATAAACACTACAGGAGGGGGCAATTAATTCTGAACCCACCAAGGTAATCTTAATCTTCTTGTACCCCTAAATTTTCTTGCTTAAAAGAAAGAAAACCATTCCTGACAACAACTGGGATGCTAGCAAACCCTCCACAGACTGTGCTTGCAAAATCCTTTCGGTGCATACCTACCTAAGAAGCCAGGCTCAGGCAAATAGCAGGAAGAAGGAAACCAGACTCTGAGCCTGGACTAGCAGATTCGCACGGGCTGTTTTGAATACAGATTCAATGATCTGTTTTTCACAGAGCCCATATGTCAATCCCATAGCCCAAACCAAGAGCAATCATAAAGCTCCTTTTCGATGCTGGGGGAATGCGCTGTTCTTTGCGGAGCAGGAAGCTTTATTCATGGTTGGAGATACAGCTCCACGTAAACAAAGATAAAACACCCAAACTCTTAGCCATGCATTCCTGGCACAGCTGTAAGTGGGGCAGTAAAATTAGAAATGCACATGGAAGACTACTATTAGGGGTCTTCAGCCCTCAATACTTTCCCTCGTTTCGTGGTTTGCCATCCAACAGCTGAAACTGTTCAATCCTGTCCCATCACTCTGCAAAACAATACGTCCCATTGCCTTTACACTGCCTTTGTTATCCCCAACTCATTGTCAAAAGAACTGATAGAATAACAACCAATGCTGTCAAATATTTAAATCCCTTTTAAATTCCAGTCATTAGAAGACATTATTTCCCAGTATGTTTGGAACTTAATGAAAATGTATCACTGATTTTTTAATTTAATTTTCTTTACTTTTTTATTGTTCTGCAGCTGAAATTGAGAATGAGCTCCTTTTCCTTCAAAATATTACTCACTTAGGGTGACAGTGTTGGATAGTGGCAGATGTCTAGTAGTGGGGGCAATGATACAGAGGCAGGGACATAGGTGTGAATCTTTAGACACCTCGCCTAACTCTGCCTTCATTTTCCCCATCTGTTAGATGAAAATAATTATTTCTTTCTCTTTTTCATAATTTGTACAACCACATCACCTAAAGGCCTTCAACCCAGACCAAGGTTTCAATTTGCTAGATGCCATACACATGGGTAGCAAGAGGCAAATCACATTGAAGAGGTTGCCAAGCTACAAGGACAGAAGAGATTTTGAGAGGAAGCAGAGTAGAAATGCTACGTTCAAGGTCATTTAGCACAGTGGTGGTAGCTGGGAATGAAACAGGTCACCAGAGTGCCAGCCCAGTCCCCTTTGGATCAGGCTGCCTGAGAGCTGTACACAAGCAGATTTGATCTTGACGATCAAAGCATGTTTTTTTGCTATTTAAATACTCCATAAATTTTGGCCACCCAGTATTTGCTTTTAAAAAAAGGCTAATTACCTTTGGACCAGGTACATCCTACTACCGGGTACACCTCCCACAAAGTCCTATTTTGCCAAACAGACAATCTGTTGGAAATTCGGGATAAAACTCAAGAGTTTCAGAAGGTATGTGTCCAATTCCGGACAAAGCAATCAGCATTCAATACATCATTCACAGCAGGGACAAAAAATCCAGAACTTTCGTATGCTGCTATTTCCAGTATTCCATTTTCACAACCTCTGCTGGAAGCCCTCTCTCCAGAGTCACAAAGTTTTCTTGTTTTTAAAAAAATGCAAACATTTATTTTATGGGCTGAAATTTGGCATGTTTTTTTGCTTAAGGCCTTGCTGCACTCATCTCTTAAGCAAGGATTTAAGCAAAACAGGTAAAAATGGGGGGAAATACCCTTTAATAGAGGAGCCAGATGACCACAGCATTCACCAGCCCCCCTAGTCGGGGTTCACCCAATTTAGGAATAGCCCCTGCTCCCATCCATGGAAGTTATGCACCTAAATGCCTTGTCTATACAACCTCCTTTTACTAATGAAAGGCATAGTGGGTTCTCTGCCTCTGACCTTTCCAGTGGGTTACTGCAATTTAGAAGGTGTGATAAGTAAACAGAAAACACATTGCAGCTACACAAGAGGAGCTCTGTACTTTACTCATCACACCAGCATTTCTAAACTTTACCAAACAGGAGGAAAATATTAATTAGATTTTTTCATAATGCGTCTGCATTTCTTCAAACAATACCTAAGGCAAGCTCATCTATTAACATGCCATTGCAGTCATGGTAATTTTGAGATCATGTTGGTCTCCCTCCTCCATTTCAATTCACTGCACCAGAATGCTGGAACTGGCCATGCTGGTGAAAGTCACACAGAAACCTCTCAAGCTCAGGTGACGTTTGGTCCTTTCTAAAACTTCGGCTCCAGCTGAATTCTTGAAATATGGTCTTTCCTACACCACCTCACATGACAGAAAGCATCCTTAGATGCTGCTGTGTTGCAGCTAAACATGATGATATAGTCTTGTAATTTTCTGCTCTTTTTGATATGTGCAATTTTGAAAGAAAAAACCTAGCACTTTAATCACTTTGGACTGCTTCTGTGACTCAGTCAGAGAGATTTTCACTTGCAAGTCATGGGCTCAGCCTGGGGCTGAGGTGATAGCGATCAAAAGCTGCTTCTCACCCGCATGTTGCTGATGGCCAATATGAAGTAAACTATCAATGCCTAGAAAACCTCTGCTGCAGGGGACTCTCCCAACACCTGCCTCAAGACAGAGACAAGAGCTACCCAGAAACGAAGCCTGAGAGAATCTTTCACTTTGAGGTTCGGCAACATCGGGGCTGACTCACACTGGGGTACCAGACTCGCAGGACCTCCTCCCACCAAACCTGCTGCTATGGGGAGGAAAGACCTCTTCTGCTCCGTAAAGGATCTATGTTGAGAAAATGCTTTTCAAACTTATCACTTCACAGGAGAAGGCAACAGAGCTCTGCAGGACAACAGCATCCTACCACCTCTGCCTGTAGCATGGGAAGCAGCCAGCAGGACCTGGGTGACTCCTCTACCTTCACTTTTCAGCTCAGCTGCCTTGAATTAGGCAGGACCACTGGGAACAAGGAGGGTGCTGCTGACCGCAGGTGTCAAAACTCTGTCCCTGCCCTCTATTAATGGTGGTCATTTTTAGCTCATGGCAATGCCTTTGTCACCTGCCTGGCACACAAAAAATGTTACCCGTGTGAAGCCCAGGTAAGCAATGCAGGGATGGTGCAGAGATTCATACTCATCCATGTCCTCAACAGCAGGTCTGCTGACCAAGGGGAATTGTGTGGGGTTGACATCGGCCCACCCATTCTAAGCATTATGGACTTTCCAAACCTACTGTGGAGGGTACAAGTCCCTCTGCTTCAGAGGCACCTCCCGGTGCAGTGTGTCTCATAGCAATCCTGAAGTCATACCAAGGATCGAAAGAGCTTCCCTCTGTGTGAATTTATGCCAATGGGTAGGGTACGTTAAATAAACTGCTTGTCATTATCCTGCTATCACTCCTACTCCACTGAGAGAGGACGATGTTACAGTTTAGTTTATGTTGCTTTAAAACTATCTTGAAGATAATATAAAAAAGAAACCTAACAATAAAATTTCTCTTATTCCAGAATAAGAGTATCCCCAAGGGCAAGGTATATCTATAAAATTATTATAATGCTTTAACCGCATAAGCACAACTGGAAACGTCTTCTCTGAAAACAAGTCATAACTCTATTTTCCTATCTGCAGCCATTATCCTGATAAATTTGGGAAGGTCAGCTAAGGTGTAATCCAATAAACGTGCTGATGTTCTGAGTAAGTACCTCACAATTTGCAGCCTAATCTATTATCCTACCATAAGACCATCAAATGACTCACCAGTTTTAATACCTAGTACAGATCAAACAAAGGAAAATATCAAAGCTTTACTTTCTAGTTCCACCTTTCAAGGACTTGTTTGAGTACTCTTTAATTACAGCAGATGATACATTCAACTCTGGCATTTTCTTTCTCTAATAGCTATAGTTAGAAGTTGCTGTAGCTGTACTTTTCACAGGACATCATTATGCTAACCAATAAATCCTGAACAGTCTGATAAACTGAACAAAGAAAGTTGGGATTTGGTCCTAAAGATGAAATTCAGCTGCTTCTGCCCACTGGATAGCACCCAGTGATTGTAACACACCGGGGAGCAGCAGCAACCCATCACTCCTGAGCACAGGCAACAAGTTTTCAGAGCCCCCACCTGAACTGTGGGCCAAAAGCCACGGGAACAAGCATGTGCACTGAGCAGCACATGTCATCTTGGAGGCTGATAAACTTAAGAAGTCGGATCAAGTCCAAAACTTGGGCTACGCCTTCCGATCCTCCAGAAACTCAAATACACCTGCAGAACTTTGAATTTGAACATGGTGATTTTTTTAAAGGTGGTTTTTTTTTTAAATTATGTAGGTACAAAATAAAAGCAAAAAAGCAACCTATTCACAGAACACCAGATCCCAAAGGAAGAAGCATCAGGAGACAGTCAGCAGTACTTTCAGCAAACTGCAAACACTCAGCAAAGTCATTACAGAATTTATATGTCTCTACGAAGGTGTTGGAGCTGACCATGGGCATTACCAAGGAAAATGGTGAGTACAAATTTCTTCCAGTTAACTCTCGCAGTGTTTTGACACTATAAAGCATTTCCCAGTAGCAATGTGCATTCGTATGTGTTTGGCCCACGCGAACAAAATGAACACTAGTTATTCAACACAGTGCCTGAGCACTATCACTGTTAAAACTTGTCTCATTTATCGGAACAGCAAAAACCCACTGGGAAAAGGACTGAATTGTATCTGGTTTACATTGTTGCTCTTTGTGACTGACTGACCCAAATCAGACTGTTTTTCAAGGACAAGTCTGTAAGTTTATGCAATAACTGTGTACATGCTGCTAGAATGAAAGAAGAGTTTATTGGGAGGTCCCTGCAGAAGGGACAGAAACCACACAGGCCACTACGCCAGAGCTTCTGTGCGCAGATGGACGCTTTCAAAAGTGCACAAATCTGATTTAACTCTGCTTTTGCTAAGTTCACATACTTCAACAAGAGCAAATCTAAACGAACTCTGATCACTTTAGTTCTGCTCCAAAGGTATCGGTTCTCAATTACTTAAAAGAAATGCAACATTGAAAAGAACCAAAAAAGCTGCAAACCAAAAAGAAGGCCTGTATGGATAGTGGTTATGCACTGCATCGCTCAGCTATCCCTTTGATACTTTTGACTTTTGGGGTTTTATTCAGGGCTGACATCGGTAAGTCAAACACGGCATACATACAGCTGCATACATGCCTACAGATCCATATACATGTAAGAAATTAGACCAGTCATGAGATAAGGAAGCAAAGGCAGAGCACAACTGGGCACAAACACATCTGGGATGATTTTACGAGATCTCAAGAATTGCCCTTTTTAAAGTGCCACTGGGGTGTCACTGCTTCCTCTGATAAACAGATGACATCTCACCAGAACTTAAATAGCTCCACTCAAGCACTACCTAGATGACTGACAAAAATTAGCTGAGCTGCTGTCACCCCTGCAGTCCTCGTCTAGACACAGCAGAATAAGTGCAAATTCCAGTCTGCCTTGCTGGGCTACAGCCACCCTGACAGCTGAGCTACGATCCAAGCCACTTCGTCACCGCTGATTAGACAACAAAAACAAAAGAAAACAACTTGAGACGTGGATATCTGGATCCTTCTGGCAGCGTGACAGATAAAAGTTAACAAAACAGAAAAACAACAAGAAAATAAAAGCGTAGAAGTACTTGTGAACTGAGCAGGTTTTAATTCACAAGCTATTGTTGGTGGAAAGTCAAGGAGAATGACATGCCATTTTTTAACAATCTCCGTGGCAATCTAACAATTGGGATCAGAGGCCCTTCGCTCAGAGGTACGGCAGCTTTTGAGCTGGTGCCCCCTTCAGAGCGGCTGCGCCCTTCTCCCCATTGACAGCCACATCTGGATGCTATCAGGAGGAACTGGCATGCCTGCTCGCAACAAATACCAAGCGGTTAGTGAATTGACTCCAGCAGTCGATGCTGGCCACTTTCCCACTCTCTGTTTACACAATGTGCCACTAACCTGTTGAGTCCGAGGTTTGTAAGGAGAGCTGCTCTCTAGATCGGCCAGGATGCTGGTCAGAGAGTCGATTTCTGCATCTAAACTGGACCGCCTCTCCTCAAGCGTCTTGCCACCAGGATTCACCTTAAAGAAGAAAGAAGAGTTCCAGTTATTCAAACCACTTGGCCCGGCACATGGTTTCTTACTGTCCTCATAGGGCTGCTACCATGCCCAGCAATAACTCTTCAGTTGCAGGGACGAACATGCTGAAATGCTATAGCTCTCTCCCAGAACCAGCAGCAAGCCTCCATCTCACAAGGATTTAGGCTGCTTTGGGGCTTTTCTTCATGTATTTCCCACAATGGTCCCATCGTGTTAAGTTGACTTGGAGGATTATGCAACTCGGTGTGCAATCTGTTGCCGAGGTGAAGAGGCAGGACAATCCCCACTCCTGCAGATGGAGAAGATGTATTTTAGAAGGATGCCTGGCTGGGCAGCCAGAGCTGGGGACAGGCTTGGAGCACCTGGATCCTGAAAGTGTCTCTTCTGCCATGTCCCCGTCCCAGGCAAAGCACAAACTGCGCAGAGCTGCAAGCCACAGTGGCCAGTGACCGGCCACCTGCACCTATTATTATTTTATATCAATTTATGGTAGCTGTACCTGTCTGATTCAACACTTCTTCACAATTTCCACCTAAAAAAAAGAGCTCCTTCAAGGAGGAGTGAAAATGTTCAATTCATTTCTAGCAGATTCAAGGTAAAGGGTATGATTTGCAGTAAGCGGTCACAAAATAACATAAATAAAGTCCTTGCAAAAAGGGCTATTACGCAGGAAAGCCCATGCCCAGAGCAAATACCAACCTACAGCCAGGACCCTTTCTGATTCAATACATCTTGCTTTCTCTCTGCTTTCCAAACAGCCCAGCCCCACTTGTACCCAAGCTGGTAGGGACGCTCACTTGGAAGGGAAGAGACATGCGTTTTCACTACAACCACCCACCTCCAAAAGTAAAACCCAGGTCTTGGCACCACAGGAGAGTATGTGATCCCCAAGCCACGGTTCAAGGGCTGCACTGCAATCCCTGCTAGAATAAGCATTTTAAAAGAGGACTCATTGACACACTTTGTTTTTGAAAAATCAACTTAGTCCAAAACCTCTGGGAAGAGCCTCTGTGCTGTACAGCCCAACCCAACAGCGGTACCTCCCAGCAGTGCACAAAGGCATGTACAGTCTAGGAAACATCTTCCCTCCTCAATGTTTTCAGTGCTTTGGAAATTAGGCAGCTCTGTCAGGAATAAGAAGTTCAAGAAAACCAGCTAAGGATCCCTATCAGGTGCGACGTAGGTGCTAGGAGCTAGCCCCACAGAGCCAGCCCACATTTAGGGCACGCGCAGAAACCGAAGCTCTTGAGTCAAGTGAAATATTAGACGTTGAAGTCTTTTCTTAACCTGAGTCATAGTCAGTATTTTTCTTCTGTCCTTCCATGTCTCACTTATCTGCAAATCCCCCAGACAGAGTCTCTCCGCGTACGTGCAACTACAGAGCTCAGTGCAGAAGAGTTCATTTGCAGCTTGACTACTACAATAATAAAAATACTAAAGAATTACCTAACAATTCACCTAATTTCAACTGTAAAGTCTGTTCAGACCATACCAGCACTTCCCACAGACAATCCAGCTCTGTTTGCCTTCACTCTCACGAAGTTATTTCGATTTCCAAGCCAAAAATTTGCCTTTTCCTTTGGCTAACTGGCTGTTCCAGATAGTTTTTATTTAAATTTCATTTCAGGTGCATTCAATCATTACGTTTTTACAGAACTCCCAACTCATCAATCCGACACATAAATGGCAAGTTGGTCAAAGAGAGACAGACTATGCAAAGCAGGCAGGCTCTGATCTGCCAAGCTTATACGTGCTGAGGCATTCATTAGTTCCTAATGATTATTAAATCTTATTGGATTACAATAAATTTGGCTTGACTAACAAGAAAATGGAAGCTCCAATGTGCTTTATGCAAGAACATGTCATTTAAAAGGCTGAGAGTCAGGTTAGAAACTACTTATAAACTCAATTCTTCTTGCCTATTTTTATTATAGAGCCAAAGTTTTTCCATGCAAACTATTGTTCAAAAAAAAGAAATACTTTTCACAGGAATTACCCCAGACCATTACTCCTGGCTAGCTGTAGGCACCTGGATTTTTAAATCTGCAAAAGTACAATTTCCTTTCCACTACTAGTGCACTTCACGGTTCTTACTTGTTTTTTCTCCACCCTCCAGTTGTTGGCCTATAACTACAGGGCAGCCACAGGCTTCCCAGACACAAAAACTGTGATTGCTCCACTCCAGAGCATTTTTAAGCTGAGCAGCCAAAAGCCAGCCTCGAAAGGGGGAGAGATGCAAACAGCATCCGAAGCCCCAACATGTGAGGTGATAAATCAAATCAATGGCAGACCCAGGCATAAAACTGGAGCCCACACAAGGCCTGTTTGGTACCCTGACCCTGGAGAGGAGGAACGGTGACAGATGAGAAGATCAGCCAATTTCATTTCTGCTTCTTAGCATTTCTGGGCCATATTATTCCCAGGTTCTCATTCCCCAGAACAATTACGCAATAGCTGCCTAGCAAATGCTGCAGAACAAGTTGTAAGGTTGTAAAAGTTAAATGTCCTTAGGAAACCTAGAAAAATAAAATAAAATAGCATGGAAACATCTCTATTGATTCTGGGCTCTGTAAAAGATTTATTTATTCAATTAAAACATAATCAACATAGATTAAGAGCCCAATTCTACAAATGCTGGAGCACAATGCGGTACGACAGTGCCAACGAATAACGCTACCGATGTGTGTCAGGGCCTATTGGGACAGGACTGGACTTTAAGTACATTTAAGAAATGGTAATCCTCGCAAAGACAGGCTTCTGCTTGCTCTCTCTTCCCCACCTCCATGAATCTTGCATTTTTCTCCCCACAGCGCTCCAGATTCAACCGAGGGACTTGCTGCATATGGAAACAGGAGAAGAATTCGCAACGCTAACTTTAGCAAGAGAGGGTTAAGTTATTTCTCTTCTCATGCTCTTTGTCATGTCGTTGCTATAAAAGTTTTATGATATTGCTCTGGAACAAAACCCAAGCGCCAGGTCCCAAGGCACAACAGGTTCACACAGACACGGCTCCGTTCCGAGGAACCCAGACTGGTTAAGCTCACGACCTCGCAGATACAAACACCGGAACCAGAAAGAACTGCTAATTCTATTTCTGTCTGGATTTATGGCATTGTAGCAGACATGTCACTTGCGCGCCTGCCCTTTCAGCCAGCAGAATATGGAAAAGCGGGTTTAAAAAGAAAAAGGATGCTATCTTTGGCCTGGCCAACATGAGTTCAACAAAAAGCAAACATAAGCCAACCCAGTCCAACAAATTACTCATGCCAGAGACCATCCACTCACGTGAACTTCTGCAACGCCTACACTCCTATCCCCTGGCTCAGTCCCTGCTGCGAGGCAAAAGAGAGAAAAACAGCAGAGAGCTTCACTGTTTGGCTTGTTTGTCTGCCCCTGAATTCCTGGTGTGGAGCTCAGAGCAGCTGTGATGGTAATCCACTCCTGAGCACTGTCAACCTACTCTGTTCCAATGAAAACTGGCTTTAATTTTGCTAATCCTACCACCCAACACCAGTCAGTGCCACAGGTCCCCCCGCACCACCCCAAGGGATGTTCATTACAGAACATGCAGCGCAGAGGGCAACACAGGACCTCAAAGTTTGCCTCACTGTGCTAAAAAGGCAGTAAGACTATTCACTGAGCTAGAAGACACGAAAAGCACAATGATTCCCTAGATGCCACCTTTTCTTACAACCTAGATCACTTACTTTTATCAAATTTTGCAGGTTACAGCAGAGAAACAAGAATGCGTCTCATTTGTGCAAGCCAGCTCCTTGCAATGGGCTCAAAGAGAAGAATCTGGCTCCCAGATGTCCTTTGTAGCTCCTGCTCCAAATTCCTTTCCCTACCCAGACCCACCCGCCTCTCTTTTATTCTCTGTTTTCTCCTCTGTCCATGCCCTGTTTGCTGCCATGCAGTGCTGCAGTTCGGGACAGTTAGCCCCTGGGATGAGAGGTGCAATGTGGGCTGCCAGGTTGGCCTCCGAGCCTCTACAGAAAATCACGGTGATACCCACTGGTGTTGCTGTGTCAGGGAAAGATGGAGGGTGGCTTTGCAGCAGCGACCTGCTGACTTACACTAACAGCAGATTAGAAGTAACTCCAGAGTCCCAGTGTCTATTTTCTACCAAGACAAGGCAACGGCCAAACTCCTGAACACTTTCAGAGCATCAGGACGTTGCTCACTGCAGTGCAATTTTCCAGCATCAAGATCCACCTTCTCCCCATCCACCTTAGCCTTGCTCAAGTCTTCTCTAAAGTAGATTGAGCTGAATGCATTTCATGAGCTTTATGGCCAGCTCATCTTCTGAGCTGCACTCCAGGAACACGAGCTGTCATTATTGGGCAATGCAGTGCTGTTATATATGTACAGACACGTCGAAGACAGCAGAGCTACAGCTAGACACACAACCTTCCTCGTAGGGTCAACTCGCTCTGCAAGCTGTGCTATCACAAGTCACTGATAACCTCATAACTCACAAGTGGAAGAATGGAAATGAACACCATGGATATTAAGAAAGGTCGTAGCTAATGACTCGAAACAGGCTGGTGTCCCCCAGTGCCTTCTGCTCCTGGTACATTGGTTTTACTGGGAGCCTGAGGTGCCTGGGGAGCTCTATTTGGGCTGCGACAGGTCAACACTGTATTTACACATCCAAGAACGGGGAAAAGCAGGGAGCAGAAAAGCCCTTTGCAGCAAAGGTAATCAACGGAAATAAAGGACTTAAGTAACAAGAGGAGCAAGGAAGAGGGGAATTTAGGCAAACCAGGGGTTGTGAGCAGGTAGATAGCAAATAAGGACTTTTGCCTTTAAAGACTTTATTGTCTTTTCCTCCAGTAAATGCAACTGAGCCACAGACAAGGTGGCAGAGCTGATAAATTCGGTGACCGCTGCCTGCTTCCAGGAGGTTGCACCCACAGCAGCTGCCTGCCACACACTGCAGGCTGTCGAAATACTCAGGTAGGCACTGAGGTGGTAGGAAGAGCAAATGAAACAGCTCTCCAAACAAGGAGTTAGCATCTCTTTCTACTCCATGGCCTCAGGCGCTGGGCTTAGACAGAGCCGCAGACAGAGAAAGAAGAATGGGGCTCTTATTTCCTATTTTAGCTGGGAGCAGGCAGGGGACAGGAGGGAAAGATGTTTGATTTTGATGGCATACACTATACATACAAGAAGAGACTGTGAGAAATGTTAATCAGGAAGAAGAAAAGAAGTGATTCAGTCTTGATAAACTTCAGGCTGGGGGTTGTGTTTAATTTTTCCTTTTTTTTTTTCCTTCTTTGCACTTTCTCCAACAATACTACTGCCAGAGGCAAGATCCTTTTCAGACACAGACCCTTGCTACCCCATCTCTCTCACTGTAGAATTTCCCAGTCTTTCCAAGGTCACAAAAGCCATCTAAAGCCCCAAAAGACACTGCAGTGGCAAAAAGATGCATCCTCAAGGGCATCTACCAGGAAAATGAGGCACCCTGAAGATGAGCTGCTGTGTCTATTCTCCCCTGAGCCTAAAGACAAGTGCAAACATTTTCTTTCAAATTCCCTAATGTAAGTTAAAACAGTCCCAAGAGGCTGCCCCACCAAGCACGCACATGGAGACAAGAGCTGACTGCAGCATTCGGGGCGAGGGGGGTCAGATGCTTGACTGATGCCTAATCGCCATTCCAGGCACCAAGGAGGGGCTGGAAAAGTAGTCGTGCCCTTTAAAAACAGAAAGATTGAGTCTTTTGAAACAAATCTGAAATGATGGAAGATTTCAGCAGATGTGACCGCAGTGATTTCACCAGACGTGATTGTATCAAGGATCTAATAGAAAAGAACTTCCCTGCTGTTCCATCAGGCTGAAGCCAGGCCTGAAATATCCTTTTTAGTCTTTTGATGACATCGAGGATAAAAGCCAAAGGGAAGTTAGGTTTTGATTTATTTTTTCCCCTGCTCTTTCTTTTTTTCAGGCATAGAATAGTTTTACCTGGTTTGTGTTGCTGGATATTAGCAGGACCAAAGGAAAACACTTCAAAAGTTTGAAGTGGGCTGTTCAAAGGCATCGTTTGGTGTCTCTCAGATGCTGCTGTCATTTAACTGAGCAACATTTCTACAACTGCAGCCACTTTTGAAGATCTCCCTTGTAAGGAGGCAGGTGGGAGTACCCGGAACAGGACTTAAATGGTGTTGGGGGCGATCATCCACTATACATCAGCCTACCTTACTACCCCAAAAAGGGCCAATAAATGTGGCAAATATTCTCCCTTGGCAAAGTTCACACCAGCAGCTGTGCTGCAGCAAACCATGGGAGACACAGCAGGGTAAATGGGGCTGCGCTCCTGAGGTCCAAGCTCAGCTCAGTCCCAGACCTATGGCATGGGTCTGGGGTAGCCACAGTCCCACATTCAGTTCTCCCGTCATGGAAAATGGAAAAAGCACTGAGTATCCTGAGGATTAATTGATCTTATCTCAAAAGCAACAAGGTGTTGTAAAGAACTGCACAGGCTTACAACTGGGGCAATTGAACAAGCAGATGAAGAAAATTTATTTGCTAAGCATTGCTAGGAGACATCTTGCGAAACCTTAACAACCAATTTATAAACTCACTGCGGTGTAGGAAGCTTATAAAAAGGACAAATAATAAAAATATTAAGACAAAAAACAAAGCAGAGAAAGCAGATAACAGAAGAAGAAAGCATGAAACTAGAAAGCATCAGTCTCAAAACAAAGAAAAGGGGGTAGGTGTTTTGTCACACAACATGCTGCTAAGCTGCAGAGCTACTTCTGCTGCAAGACGCTGTGGTTGCTATGAGTTTACATGGATTTCAAAAGCAGCTGGAGAAACATGTGGAAGAAAACTCCACCAAAATACTTAATAAATAAAAAATGTTCTGCGCTTCTCCTTTTACATTTTTCTCTGGATACTCACTACTGACCATTGGTGATCTGATTTGGTGCTCTATAGTCATTTACACGAATCCTCCAGTTGTGCTTTCTATCCACCAGCTGACACCACTCAGGAGTCACTTCTGCTGGTGGGTACACGTCAGTCTCTGCAGGTTAATAACTGACCATCTCCTTAGTGCCAGGACTTGGACCAACACCTGGAAACCCGCTTCTTCCCTCCTTCTAGCCGAGACAACAGAAATCACAGCCAATTGCACTCAGCCTCCTGGGACACATATATGAAAGACAGCAAAGACTTTGTTGCAGTTATGAATCTGTATGACAATAAAGGTTTATATTTCCCTAGAGATCAGTGTGACAGGCACTGCTCACATACAACAGTTAGGAAACATCCTTGTCCCAAGGAGCTTATTGTTAACTGGATACCAGTCCTGGGAAGGGAAAGCAGGTAGAGGGGTGGGAGCAAGGTGCTGCAACTCAGAGACACAACCAAGCTCCTTCTGGCCATCAGATAAAGACACTAATCCACTGGGCCAACCCAGCTCCTTAATGGACCTTTCATTCTCTGTATTTGCTGTCCTAGCCCTGACAAAACATGCCAGAAGACAACAAACCGCTGTCCAAACCATCCAAGCTCCAGCTGCAATTTCACTGCAGGTGGCCCCAACTTCACACGATCAGAGGGCTGGATCCGAGCTGCCGCCATGCCGAGCACTGGCTTCTGGGCCAGTGACCCTTCTTCCACCACTGTTTTGTAAGCCATTGCCTTCTGCACATCCTGAGAGGGGCCCCAATCCCAAAACCAGCACCTTGGCTCAGCTCAGGGGCAGGATGCCACCAGTGCGGATGGGCAGCAGTAATGCCAGGGCAGAGCCCCAGGCTACGTTCCCTTCCAAACAGCTCCTGCCCCTAACACCGGAGAGAAGCTTTTGCCACAAACACCCACAGTTTGTCCAGACTTCTCAAGACCACAGAAGAGGATTTGGCCCTGGATATCAGATGAGTGAGCAGAAACAAAAAAGGATGAAGCTGCATCATAGAAGTTTAGCCAACAGGCTCCATGGGCTGGGGCACGCCCTGCTAAAGCACTGGGTCCAAGGCCAGCAGCCGATGACCCCAGTGGCTGTGATGGGACATGGACAATAGTCCACGAGGATATGTGCAACACCCCCTGTCCCATTGCCACCCCTGAGGACAAAAGAAGGCAATTATGTGACAGGAGTCAAGAGGATGCAGAAATAGGTCAAAGCACTCAACATGATCTGCCTTGTAGCCCAGGGGTGCGCTTGTAGGTGCCCTGAAGCTGGAGATGCCAACACAGAGGTCCTGTGCTGTCTGGTCCCCTCAGCCCCCATCTGCTCTGCCCCAGGATGGTGTTATCCAGCCCCCCTGGTCCCCGCACCACAGACTGACACCTCTACCTTGGACATTCAAACCTGCAGCCGGCTTTTTCGGGTTTCTGACTGCTGCATTTTGCTCATGGAAGGAAGCCCTGGAAATTTCAAGGCTGGCTAAATGGTGCTTTTAAAACTGCAGTGCTACTGAAAACCAGCAAAACAACAAATGCCATTCAGTCGACCAGAGGATCTTTGTACTGTGGGCCAGCTAGTACATGGGGAAGAGGCACCATGATCCTCAAGCACATGAAAGCAACAGGATGGATTTGATAAGGAACAGTCGGGGGATGAAGAGAGAGGAGTCCCACGAGCCGACATCTGCCAGAGCAGCAGACCTGACAGTCCCGATAGTTTACTTAACATGTCTGATCAAAAGCTTTGGAAGTCTTGTCTGTGTTAAGTGCTACCAGATGCAAAATCAGCAGCAAGATGAGAAGTGTATTAATAAACTAAGGAGACACATAAAGTTATTTGAAAACTGAACGGGGAAGATGGGGAGAGAAGGGGGAGAATAAAACCAGTTTATTTTTCCATTAAGGCAATTTAATATTCTCCGGGTGGAGTTACAATCACTTGTCCTTGGGAATTATATTGAATTAGTGAAACGTTCCTGTTCATCAGCAGAATATACAATATGAAGTGGAAAATATCAATTTTTTCCTTATGCCTTCTGCAGGACAGCGCTACCTCTCCGTTCAAGGGGTAAGAACAGCTGGCCATGAAATCCTTTTGACCCAGCATGACTTTCAGCTACTTTAACTGACTTTACAGCAGCAGGGAATACATCCTTTTTTTTTTTTTAAATTAATGCAATTACATTAGGACTCGTTATTGATAATTATGGTGACCGTTGAAAGTTTCCCCTTTGCCCACTCCCTCAACAACTTAAAAAAATGCTCCAATATCGTCACAAATTAATGTTTAATTAGCCATCAAGCAGAGCTGATGTTCCCTGCAGAGTATTGCTGCTTGCAGAAAAACTGAGAACTAAGAGGAGATATCGGATATTTCATCATCTGTCTCCAAGGGGACCCATAACCGAAGAGTAACCAATTACCCCAATACAGTTGCAAAGTTTAATCGATGTAGGAACCAAATAGCTCATTAAGTGTCCGCTGCAATAAAGGAAAACCTTCCCACTGAGTCATACAACATGAACATTACATTTATAAAAGATCCCACAGTGATGTCCAAGAGCAAAGACTCCCTTCACCTCCACATCCTGGCCAAGTCGTGATCTTCCTCTTTCCTTTTCTGGTGTAAGAGGGAAGAGGAGGATGCCTCCAATGGCACAGGACGTGTCTGACAAGCCATGAATTACACACACCTATGCACAGGGTAAGCTGTCACACCCAGCCCCCCGACTCAGGATTTATATTCCATAGGGGAAAACCACACCAAACACCAGCTCCTGCCCAGTGCTGCACCATCCTGGAGCAGGGAAAGTGCGGAGCTGAAGGTGATTTTACTCCTTTCAACACTTCTGGCAAGTCTGGCACTGAAATACCGTGTCCAGTTTGGAAGGCAGCATTTTAAAAACTTGAGACGCCCCAGAAAAGCAGAAACAGCTGGCAATGAGACACGTAGAGAGCTCACTTGGCTTCACTTACAAAGGAGATTGAGTAGCTCGATAACAATATCTAAACAGCTTCACAGAACAAAAACGCCAGATACCACAAGACTGTCCAATCTAGCAAAATAGAAAAACACACTGCAGCCAGGAAGCCGAAGCCAGGGAAATTCTATTTAAAAATAACAGAGATATTCACTTATGTGTAATACTGCAGGTAATTAAATGCTAGAACAAACTTCCAAGATTTGTCCATCTCTTGATGTCTGTGGATCAAGGCTGGATGCCTTTGGTCTCCCTGGGTGACTGGGCGAAGCTTTATGATCTGCAATACGCAGAAGGGCACAGCTGACAATTTAATGGCTCTGCCTGGCCCCCACATCGGCAGAGGTGAGAAAGCAACAGCACTGCCACGTTCATAAAGATCTATTGAAATCACTTTTTGTTTGTACCACTTTAACTGGAAATTAAATTTGCATGAACAAACTCTATCCCACACAAGACTATATTGTGACAGTTAAATGAAGAGCTTTTAAAAAGGGACACATCTCAGGCAATTTTAATCAAAAAAGATAGGTTTTGTTAAAGCTACCAATTTCAGAAAATTAAGGTTGACTAAAACTGTTTTTAAAAACTCCTTTTGGAATTTAATCACATGTTGGAAACCCATATGCAGCTGCTTGTGTCACCTGCAAAAAGGCTGTATAAAACATAAGCATATGCTTAATTTTACACGTGTGCTTAAGTTCTATCAACTTTAATGAAGTTTAAGCACACAGTCAAGCTTCTCTGAATTTGAGAAAGCAATCCTGAACATGGGCTATGAAGCTATTAGGAAATCACCACTGAAAAAAAAAGTAAAATTAAAATTGGCCAGTCAATTTTCACCGCCTGAATAAGCTCCAAGTGCAGAAGTTAAACATATAACATACTTCTGAATTTGTTTGCTTGTTTTGCTGTAATAGGAAGGGGTGCGTGCCAAAACATTTGCAAGGATTCAAGAATCTCCCAGCAAGCCTGGCAAAATGTCAGCAAAATGGATGTATAAGACTACATGAAAGTCAATGGCTTGGGTTTGGCTTCTGCAGAAATGAGTCATATAAAAAATCTAGTATATTTCTCTCAAAGTTGAGAGGAGGAAAATCTGGACTCTGCCTCAGTCCACATGTTTTTCGGGCGGTTAATGGTTGCAGTCCATGGGGTGGGCAAGACTCGGCTGGGCCAGCCCCACAGTTCTGATTCACGGAGGAAGGTCCTTGCCTTCTAGAAGTTTGCAACCTCATTTTCCAAACCATTAGGCCCACTTTTACCTTCCCTTCAAGGCTGCCAGATGTGTGTCTGGTATTTGACTTGGCTGGATGAACGTGGGTTTTCTTTCTTTTTTAACAACCTCCTCCTCTCGTTCGGACACCTTACCTTCCACGCATTTCCTAATCGAGTACCTCAGCTGAAGAAAAAGGACCTGAATTACACAGAAAGGGGAACAATGAATAACTTGCACTGCCCAGAGACTGCTGCAAAACCCTGTTGCAGAGAGTATCCCCAGTGTGCAGATGCCTCCCGGGTGAGCTTCAAGGTTTATTTTGATACCGTCCATATGCAAATAAATGAATGTAAGTTGTTCTTTTCCAATAAGAATTCATGTATCGGAAAATGTGTCCCCAGTGCACGAGACGTCAGGAAAATATCTTTTAACTGTATTTCTGCTTGGGGCCAACACAGCCACAGAAGCCAAACGGGATTTACTTCTGCACAGAAAGTACATTCCCTACCTGAATGTCTTTAAGAGGCTCACTTGACCTTAGCATCGACCAAACGCCGCTCCCAGAGGGCAGCCCTACCACTACCCACGGGAAGCGCTGATGCCCGAACGTCTGCACAGACCTCGGCAGTGGCATCTTTTGGGAACACACAGAAAGGTATTGCAGGGCAGAACCAGGGGAATTTGCAGAGCCAGAGACAGGGGGAGGAAGGGGAGAGTGACTCAGGAGTGAGTGGAGTAACAGAGCTGAAGAGGAAGGCTAGACCTGGGACGTGACAAGACATGAGGCTGTTTCCATGGCAAAAGAGAGATGTGGAGATGAGGAGATGGAGAGGGAAGGAGCCGTAGCTCAGGACTGTTGAATGAGAGGAGTTTCTACAGCACCTCTGGTGGAGCTGTCACTTGCTGGCTTCAGCAACGCTTTGAGTTGCTACAGCTTTCCCAAACATTTCTATTTTACTTCTCACACCACTAAAAACAACACTAAAAACATCGTATGATGTTTTCCAGATGCTCTTCCTTACCTGTTCTTTGTGTGTTAAAGCTAATCAACATCCTGCATTTTCACCAGCAAATCAAATCTGAAAAATACAACTGTAGGGAATGGTCCTGCAAAGATGGAGTTTAATGGCAGCAGACACTTAAAATCATGCCTGCCCTTCTGTCCTGGAACAAATTCCTCCAGCTCTGGCTACAACAACATTTCTCATTGGTATTTCTGCCACTTTTCAGCTTGCTCAGACACTGTGCCGCACGTTCTTCACAGAGGCAATATTTTCTGACAACAAAACCACCCGTCATGGCAGCTGAAGCTGTTTTTCACCAGCAATGGAAACTGAAAAACAGAGACAGGAACCTGCATCTCAGCCACTTCCATTCTTGGAAATTAGATGCTCTCACAACTTCTCCATATCCACATCTCATTACTGCCAGGCAAAATTTGCATCAAAAATAGAATGAAGTTTGCCCTACTCCTTGAACTACTCCAGGGCTTTAAAACTGCATTTAGACAGACTATTGGATTCTCCAATCAGTATAGCTGTATTTCCTTTCATCTTGTTTGACCAAAGCTCATTTCTGTACCGCACAGCCTCACAGTACTTAAAAGCACCAAAACCAAGGTGGGAATCTGGCTCTGTCTGCTCTATCACGTTCCAGCCTACCACCATGCTCAAGCTGCATGGAAAGACTTTGACTTTCTAAACCACATCTTCCAATCCCAGCCAGCTTCATAGAAAAGGCGTAATAGTTTGTCTGCTGCAATTTTTAGAATTCCTTCTTGCTACTGACAGTCTGCCTGTCTTAGTCTTGCCTCTGCATTACAGTTCCCTAATGCAACACAGGCTACCCAAGATTTGACACAGGAGCAACCGATCTTGCAAGAGATCTTTCCTAGGACCTGCTAATCCAACAGAAGATTTGAATAGCACTCAGAAACGAGAAGAATGGAAATTTCTTCAATTCTGATCATGTTACCTCACTCTCTTCCATCACTCAGCTCATCTGCTTTGATGGGAGAATTCCCACATCATCATTATCTTTTTAT
The DNA here is from genome assembly GCF_900496995.4 of Aquila chrysaetos chrysaetos. Lineage (NCBI taxonomy): Eukaryota > Metazoa > Chordata > Aves > Accipitriformes > Accipitridae > Aquila > Aquila chrysaetos. Next base: position 13,043,890 of record NC_044013.1, on the reverse strand, counting down.
TTTCCCTCTGCTTAAATAATTCTACCTTGGATACAATGATGTTTTTGCTTCCTTTTTGTCTGTCACAGGCCGATACTAGCTCTGACAGGATAAAATTGGCTCCTTTTTCTGCATGCTATCCATGCCTCCCCTATTACTTTCCACATTCATGTCTCTATTATCCACGGGCGGATAATCCAGGTTACAGATTAACCTCTCTGCAGGTGCCAGCAGTGAACCTCATTCCAGCACCGGCAGTGTGACAGTGTCCCACAAAGACACCCACACGAGCCAGGAGGTGCCCAGCAGGGCTTGTAACCTTGGGCCCAGCACTGGGGGACCACAGCCCGTTGTTTGGACCCAAGCCGGCACATGTGCATAACACTACCCTGTGTATTAACCTGCGATGGTTTTAGCTTGATGATCTCTGAACATCGTAATCAGCAACATCTCTGACCTTTCTGTTTCCTATCACAACTTCTTAGATGGTCCCATACCCTTATTTACATATGATCTGTATTAGGCTTTTGCTTTCTTCTGCTCCCTCACCTCATCACCCGCTGTATAGCAGATTATCAAAAGCCGCTCTGTTCCATCTCCAAAAGCGTCTCCCAGCCTCAGTCATAACCCTCCTCCCAGAGAAGGCACGAGTGTGCACCAGTGCAGGTCCTGGCGCATCCTGCGTGCTGTGTTACTATATTAAATAATAACATAACAAATACATTAAATAACACAGTAATAAGCATGATGAAAATAATGAGCAGTTAACTGTTTGGATCCCTGCTTCCTTTGTAGCCCTTGCCGAGAGGTTTAGCTATTAAAGGCTGTATTGCATTATAACATTGCCAAGATATTAATAGGCAGGCAGAGAGGTGAATGGCAGGCTTACGCCGTACAATTAAAACTTTTCCAGTTTACCCTTTCAGTAAAATTTGTGGTTTATAATAAGCATCTTTGTCTATTCTGAAGAGAGTAAGGATTGGAAAGTTACACAGATGGGAACAGAGGTTCATTAAAGATTTAAAATAGAATGTGGTTTGGCATTGTAAAACAAACATGCGTATAAGATGGGTTGCATCAAGAGCTGCCTGAAAGAAATGCTCAGTGTTCCTTTTTTCTTGTGATCCTGGATCTACTGGTCATGCTACCCACAGAAAGGGATAAAAAAGCAGCAGGGATAAAATGTGCACGCTTGCTCCCTAATAACATGGAGGTCTGCTCTATATCCCCACTCATTATGCATTTCTCATACACATATATAGTATGTATATATATATGCATACGAGAAAAACATGCATTTTATCTATCAGGCATCCAGATATTCATCATCATATACAGACTTCATATTACTGATTTTTCACACCTTAGTGCCTAGAAACCCCTATTATAGAGCAAACGTGTATTGACCTGTAGAGACCCTGTGAGCGTTTAAACATGCAGAGAGCATACATGTTATTTGTTCAAGTCTAATTCAGAGCACAGCACATTCCTGTTTCTCAAACACACGAGGAAGGCAGAAGAAGGGAGACAGATCAAAAGCATTCCTGCAAAGCCAAGGTTTGAGTAAGAGGGTTAACATTACCAGGTAATTTATTTATACTGTTGGACACAGCTTCAATTTAGATAAAAGGCAGTTGCTTATCACATGGATTTTAATGAATCAGGTTAGGAGTTCCAGAAATCTGCAAAAGCTGGATCTCAAATGGCAAGTGATACACACAGACTATGGCTTTATTTACAGAGTCACTGGGAGCTACCGCTGCTTGCCCGGAGCCAGGCAGCCCTGCGGGCAGCTAGAGCTGCGCTGCATTACCGATGTTCCTCACCAGCGAGCACCTACACCCAGGCCAATAATCCTGATGATTAACAAAATCTAGCACTAGAGGGAGGCTGAACACATGTTCTGCTCTCTTTGGCCTTTTCAGCTTCTCCAAACATTCAAAGGCAGGCGATTGATTTAAAGCAAACCCAGCACCCAGGCAGAGCCCAGCTGCCACGCCGCTGAGCAGGAGACGTGCTATTTAAGGCAGCACCCCCTGTAGGCAAAAATCACGCTCTTCCCTCCCCAACTATTTGTCAATATGTGCACCCAAAATTAAAAAAAAAAAAATATAAAAAAAAAAATTCCTCCATTCCGGCTGTTGCCTTAGCTGGTGAGTCACAGCCCACGAAGAGGCACCACTGCCGCCGCTCGCCAGGAGGGAGTCAGACAGCAAAATGCCTGGCAACCTCCTCCGTAACAAGGATGAGGCTCTCGCTGCTCGCATCTATCAACACGTTCCCACCTTCTCCCAGGCGTGAGCGCTAGGTAGAAGCGAGCCGGGTCTCCTCTGAACAGCCTTGCAGAGGAAGGCGCATATGCCTTCAGACTGCGTTTCGGCATTTCTCCTTCCAAAATTCCTTGGCAATAGGAATTTGAGCCCTTTGGCTCATTTTCTGCGTATCGCAACAGGATGATACAACCATTGAGTCCACTAGGTCTGAACATGGGAACAGTTCCCTGCCCACGTAGCTGCAGCACTGCAGCCCCTCCACACATAGGTGGTTATAACAAGAACTGGTATATTAAACTATTTTATATTGCACTTCATGCAACTGTTCAAAGTCTGACTGTTTCTTCACTCTAACCCCTGTCCTAAACCACTTCTACACATCCTCTTTGGCATATCCCAAATTCTTACTGTTTTCAGCCGCTGATGGTGTTCACTTATTAATTCACAGTTCTTACAGTAATGAGGCGGTGCAATGTAGCAGACAGAATTGCTCTGGGACGCAGGAGATCTAGGTCCTATTTTTAGCCTGCTGCTGGTCAGCCTGTGACCTAGGCAAAGCACTTTCCCTGCTTCAGCTTTCTTATCAGGGAGAGACTGGTATTTCTTTTGTAAAGTGTTTTGTGGCCTGTCAATAAAAAACACACTGATAACAGCCAGGGGTTGTTGGGAAAGGGCGATCTCCCAGCTGAATACAATCCTCTCCTTTCCGTGTTGCAGTAGCATCTAGGGTCCCAAATGAAAATCGGATCCATACTGCAGATGCAGCACCTGCGGGTAATTAGCAGCGATTCACAAATGCATGTTTTTCCAAGGTGGCCATTGGCAGGTCCGCAGTGGAGGGTCACATCTGCTCTGAGCCACCCCGGTCCTGCCCCAACACAAAACGCTGGACTCTGAACCCCTCCTTTAAGGAGAACTGGTTATTCCAAAGCCAGTGGAGATGTGAAGCCCCCGCAATACAGCTTATCGAGATGCCCCCGTAGCACACACGGCTCCAGAGCCAGCCTTCCCGGCGACGGGACGCAGGGTAGGGATCGGCTTTTCACACTGCTGTGCGCAGTCCCCATCCCTGAGCAACCCTGCCTGGCGAGGAAGGAAGAAACTGCTGGCGCCATGAGCAAGGGTCCCTCTCTCTGAGCAAACAAGGGCACTCGAGAGGTTGCTTAAGAGAGTTTTTCACTTTGCTTTCTCTGGCCTGGGCAGAATGCCTGTTTTGAAACTAGAAGGCAAAAAAAAAAAAAAATAAAATCTGCCTCCCTCCCTCCCAGATCTATCTATTTCCCTTTGACAAACAGTGATTTCATTTTTCTTCCCATCCAGGATTTATTTTTTTTTTCTCTTTTAAACTGAGCCCAAGCCAACGTGGCAAAAGGCTCTTTGCTCATGTCCTTATTTGTCAAACACGCCATCACCGCGCCCTCACCACCATTCTGGGAACAAGCCCTCGCCTTCGCCGGCTGACTTCAGCTGAACGGGAACTTCCCAACACAACTCTCCCCCAGCCCCAATGCACTCTTTTTTAAAATAAACATTTCCTTTTCTTTTTTTTAAAAAGCGTTACAGTTTATAAGAAAACAGTTTAAATTTCCTTCCCTTTTCCTCCCTAGCCCTGCTGTGAATCCAAATATGACGGATCTAGATGGGAAAACAGAAATTACAAGAAAGTGCCAGATCTGCTGCAAAGGTATTTCACAACCCAGTCCTCTTCTTATTGCCATGGGAGCATAAGCACCTCAAGGGAAGTCAGATACTAAAGTACCTTTTTGGATCTGATCCTAAGTGGCCAGTTCCACTGTCCAAACAGAGATCCAGAGATAAACAGGCCTATGAAAACTGGGCATTATTATTTTAACTGCTGCTCTTAAGCTACAACTGTGCAGCTTTTACTTTCTGCTAACACTAACGCACAAAATGATAATAAACTAAACATATATATATTCTGCTGCCCTCATCAACTTAACACCTAGTATAAAAAGCTTTACCTGGAGCCACAGCACACATATTTCATAAGCTGTCATCAGCACTCTGCCATCCAGAGAGAAATTCTGTTGTAAAGGGGCCGATTTGCTGGAGCAGATAAATTTCAAACTCTGGAGTAAATCTGGAGGGCTCGCACCAGGCCTGCAGGAGCCGAACCGCCCCAGGCAGCAGCCTCAGATCTGGTCCTTGCTCAGGAGAGGGTCATCTGCTCCAGCACTTACATCCAGCAACGGGGAAACTGAGGCATGGAAATTAAGTGGCCTGGCATCGGAGAGCAGAATCAGGCTTGGCTTTAGTTTGGTGGAGCCCCATCCAACACATGCTCATGAGATCCCTGCCTTCAGGCAACCATGTCCTGAGGGCTGAGAAAGGATTCACAGCAGAAGGAACACAGCCACCGTTTGTTCTGCTCCTTCGGCACAGGAGCCTCTGCCCAGAGTTGTGAAAATGATTGTGTTCAACAATCATTGTGCATTCAACAATGCACAAAGGCGTCGAGCAGCTTTCTCCATCGCCACCTGCCCTTTTCCCTCATCTCTCGGGCCTTACGTCTTGCATCAGCATGGCTTTTGCTGCTCCTGCAAGATAAGGAGCTGATCTTGCAGCACGAGACCCGTTGGCTCCTGACTTAGCCCTGGCTTTTGTCTGCTCCCAATCTCCTTCAGAGGATGGAAGGGAAAAGAAAGGGGAAAAAGGTGACAAGAGAGCACAGATTAAAGGCAGGGACCCGTGCTCGCTGCACAGAGTACATCTGGGGGTCATGACAGGCAGGAGTGCTGGGGTATGGCTGGTAGGCTTGCCTTCCTCCAAACAGGACACCACACGAAGGAATCTCGCTCTCCTGCCAAAACCCAATGCTGTGAACATGGCTCTAGCCCCAGCTTCCCAAAGCCAGAGAGAAAGGGTGTGACAAATAGCAATTTCATGAGCTCAGCGGGGAAGAGCCACCCCGTCGAGTGGTTCTACCACGGGGCACGTCCCAGTGACAGCCCTGAGTGGCTCAGGCACATCTTTGGACCCATCGCAGAAGGGAGGCATGAGGAGCCGAAGAAACGAGCCCCTTCCAATAAACACGGCGAGGTCCCCTCCTTGGGCGACCCAGCAAGGGGGAAGCCTGACCCCAGAGAAGCACGTGAGGTGCCGCAACCCCTTGCCGCTGCCCAGGCTCCTGCGCAGGCAGCCGTGCAGGCAGGACTCTGCCCTCGCCAGGAGCCTGCTGCATCGCCGCTTCCCAGGACGGTCTGGAAGCTCCCCTGCTCCCATGGGGTCCATTCTTCTCGGAGAGATAAGAGACAGAACAACACTTGCTGGGGAATTACTTCATTCCCCCAAGGCTGGGAAAAAGCCATGCTCCGCACTTGGCTAATGTCCCTGATGGCTGCAGCCTTTCCTGGCAAGGGAGAACACAATCCTCATTAACCCCTTCCCTCTCAAAGGCTGCTTGTAATGCTGAACTGGTTGCAGGAACACGCTGAGACTTTGTGATAGCATCTGAACATCTCGCCACAGGCAAGAGATCACAGGAAGCCCACGAGGGAGGGAAATGTTTTCTTTTTATAGAGGCATAAAGTAGACGAATTGACTCTAGAGTTTGTGGTGGGGTCAGGAACTAAGTCAGGTCTCTTGAACCCTGTTTAACGTCTGCCCACTAGCCTATTCTCAGGTTCAAATCCACTGAAGGACACAGGACTGCCACAACCTTCCAGGGTCATCAAGGGCAGCCCCATGGCTGTGGATATGTGGTTACACAACTGTCATCAGCCTCAAACCTAGATTAGGCTCGCTTTGCTCTCACTCCTCCTCCCAGAAGGCTCTTCCAGACCTTTGCAGCCTCGGTGCTTAGAAACTTGCCAAACACCAGCATGAAGGTACTTCTGGCAAGCTCACCCTCTCCTCTTCCTGCACCAACACTCACCCAGAGCTGAAACATTTCTTCTTCTCTGGTGCTTATTCCCCAAAGGTACTTCAAATTTGCAACCATACCCCCTCCTTGGCCTTACTTTTGCTCAGCTAACAAGCCAAACTCTTCTGGTCTCCACTGGCAAGATCAGCTCCTCAATTCCTGATCACCTTGACAGCCTGTCCCTGCAGTCTGAATATACCTGTCTTGAATGTGCCTGAGCTAACACAAGAGTACCTGGCACCCCAGGCAAGCTGGCGATGTCTGCATAAAGGTGTTCATACCTTTCAAAGGTGTTCAAGGCATGTCCCTATCCACACAGGACATGCCATCATCACCTGATGCATCTTTGAAGTTGCACTTTCATCCAGATGGCAAATCTAGAGGATCCAAGTCAGCAAAAAGGGGGTGAAAAGGGTCTCAAGTGACATCACTGGAGCCTGGGCCAGGGCTTATTTGCTCCACTTAATTTTAGGCTTCTAAACAAAGCACTTTTAGGATCAGATTACTGCCCTAAAGTCTCTCCATGGTCCATGAAAGACATGGCCCTTCCAGAAAACAATTCATTCTGGGAAGGTTTCACTCCCATCCGCCATCACAAGGACATAAGGCAATTAGTCTTCTAATTCAAGCCGGATGGGAAAAATCCTTTAATAGCTTTGCAAGTTTTGAATGGAAATATTCCCTACTTGGGAAACACAGCTTGCTAAAGCTGACTTGGTTGTTCCTGACACATGATTTCTAACCACAGCACTTTGCCACCTCATTTTATTATCATCCATTCATTTCCACAATTTTTGGATCAGTTCTGCATGAATGATGAAATTCTTCTCTTCCTACCTGCACATTGAAAGTAACGTCATCCAGAGCGGGTGGGGGGGGAAAGGCACCTTGTGATGATGTGATGTTCCCGAGGTCATCCACAGGAGGTGGGGGTGGAGGAAGGAAGTCCCCTAGGAGAGAAAATGGGAGAACTTAGACTCACCAGCATTTCCCCACATCATGACAGGGATGATCAGGATGAACCCTGCAATGTTCACAGCTCTGCCATCGGTTTTGTGGCACAGGAAGTAACATATCATTTAACCATTAAATGCTCAGCTGCACCCCTCGCTGCTTCAGGAGATGGCTACGACAGCTTGGTAACGTTGGCAGATCGCTTCGAGGTGCTCAGACCCCACAGAAGGGGTCACCACCAGAAGGTGACTTGCCACAAAGCCTGAAGGCACCAACAACCAGCCCCACAGATAGAAGCTCGCATCTCAAACCTGCTGCATGCAACTACAAAACTTGCAATAATGAACACCCCGTGTCCAGCCTTGCAATGGATCCCATCCAATTCACCCCCCTTGCGTGCTAAATTATGCCAGCTCTTCTTGATCATTAGAAAGACAGCACTGTCTGCTGTCTAAAAGCAGGGATTCCCTGTTGCAGAGGATACATGGAGGGCTGGAGCTGGAGCCCGAAATCTAGACCAACCCATCTCCTGCATCCCTGCTGTTGGCAGGCAGCCATGCTCTCTGCATCTCCCTTTTCCTATAGGGACCTCACAGCTTCCTATAAAGAACTGCTGGGAAGATCACAGGCTCTTCTCAGTGAAAACAGCCACGTGATGGGCCAGGTGCAAGCTCAGAAGTATCCACCTCTTTTAACTCTGAGGAGGCTTTTTACATAGGGCTGATGTCCAAAATATCTACACTTTAATTTGCTCATCTTAAACTTCCAAAAGTGCTGATGTGAAAACAAAGCAGCATACTGGCTGTGAAGCCATCCAGCTTAGCGTAGGGATGGGAGACCTCTCCTTGAGAACTTCATGGGAGGTGGGAGCACGGAGGAGAAAACAAGGACAGAGCAGCACAGGCTGTGGGCAGCAGGACACCAGGCTCTGAAAGCACCCCCTAAGGATGGAAAAAAGGGCATTTGCCATTAGCACTGGATTTGGCTCCTGGGGAGGCAGCTGCCTGTAATTTGGACCACTTTGGTATATTTTTATTTCTTCTCATAAAGCTTGATGCTGCAAGTAGAGCTGTTTGCTGTTGCCTCTCCTGTGTGCAGCATCTGGGATGGAAGTTCAAGAGGAGTAAAAGTGGGATATTTCACATGTATAGGAACTGTTGCTTTTGGAGGGTTTTAACCCTTTGGGGAGGAAACATGGACTCCCTACTTGACCCTCCACATCTCCACAAAGTGCCACACTGCGTCCCAGGTACAGGCCCTCGGCGCCATCCCCAAATACCAACGAGCAGGCTCCAAACCGCTCGGAGAGGTGCTGAGCCAAACCCCAGTGACCCACAGTCCTCTGGACCACCTGTGCCCAGGCACGGGCACCAGCTGGGCAGCACCGCCGGCACGGCACCTTCATGCTATTTGCCGTGGGAAGCAGATGGGTCTGCAGCCCTGGAAAGCTTTTCTGCTTGATTTCAAATCACTCTCTAAAAGGCACAAACTCCCCCTAGGACTTTTAGGGAACTTATTTCCCAGGAAAGTAATTTCTTCCCATTTTCCCTGAAGTGAGCATGGATAGGACTCAAAAAACCCCCTCTGAATCCCTTAGAAAGTATCATCCTAAATACAGATGCAAAAAGACAGTTCGAAAACAACACACTGAAAACTAATTTAAGACAACCATGTTGCTCCAATACATAAAATCCCGTGAAACCTACTGGCTCATGATACTACAGAGTTCAAGACTGATTTTTTTTTTTTAAATTATGTCCAATAACATCTGCAGTATCCTCCTCTTTGCCCTATAATTAATCCAATCTTTTATTTCAAATCATATGAAATACAATACAGAGTAAAAAGAAAAGAAGAAATATTTTTAAATTAATATCTTGGTGTTTAGTTCTAAAAAATGCTGGGATGTTTGAGTGCTAAGTAAACTTTTCTCCTTTGCTCTGAAAATGACTCTCCAACCAACCAATGTGATTCTGCAAACAAATTCAACTCCAGCGGACACATACTTCCCAAAGAATACACTTCAGATGATGTTTCTCCAGTTAGTCCCAGCTCTGAAGCCAAAGACTCATCTCCCTGCACAGCACATTAGTCAGACACTCTTGCTTTATTACAACCCTTCAAAACACCTAAGCAAAATCATGGCATAGACTGTGCTGAAGGGGACGAGATAAAGAAAAGGACAGGGTTTGTGCACAAACAGAAGGGAAAAATAACAACTGCTATAAGAGAAGGGGAAAACAATGACTGCTAGAACAAACACAAAACAAATACCATTTTGCCCCTTTGGAAGATCTGTTCCTCCCGAAAGAAAAAAACATTGGCAAGATTTTCCAGAAAAGGAGCAAAGGACAGAAACAGAGAAAAGCCCTTTTCTAGAGTTTGGAAGAAAACACTTTTCTTTGCAGTAGGAGACAGCTGGCTTTACTGCATCCCAGCCCAGCTCTGCTGACTCTGTCCTATGTGTCAGATAAGCTGCTGGCTCCGCTGTCCCCACAAATGGGAAGGTTTTTAGACTGGGAAGCAGAGAGCAGATGCCTGATGAACTGGGGGGACCTTGCAGATGTTTGGCCTTTTCCTGGTCCTCTGCGAACAGATGGACTTTTCTCCTTCACAGCTTTAGTTATTTATTCTGCCACTGCACTTTCCTCTTTCCCACACACAGCCATAGGACCCGATGCTGTTCCCACTGCACTCGCGGGAGAGTATTCCCTCGGATGCAGGAGGGAAAGCTGTTACTGTATTATTATTATTGGCATTGCTGGAAGCCTCCCTCCGGCAGAGAGGGAAGCATGCAAAGACTGTAAAATCTGTGTCCTGAGCAGCGTACGGTTTTAGATGACATGTGGAAGAAACAGGTCTACGTTGGAAGGAGTGAAGGAGGAAAAAAAGCTGAAAGCAAGCCTACACTCCCTTTAAGCAGGCTCTCCCTACAATGCACCTCAGGGACCTTCCCTCACCCCCGAAGCTTTGCAAGCCAGATTTCACTTGCTTAGAGCCGGCAAGCCGTGGGAGGAAGCAGAAAAGTCCATATGCAGGCAGAGCGTATCACTGCCACCCACTGCTGACCCCTCCAGTGCCAGCCAGCTACGTGGGGAGCCGTCTGGGGAAGGGACCATCCCCTGGTCCGCATGGATGCACCAGCAACTGCGGGAGAAATGGGGCTCTGGGGTTACCAGAGTTAACCATGGGCTGGTGGAGGACACATCCCACCCTGAGTGCTCAACCTCTCCTGACTGATTTAACCCTGCTGCCCCTCCGTGAATAAGGGATAAGATGGGCAAAAGTCTTATTAGTATTGATTACTGCTCAGCACCGAGACTGGTATTTTGGTTGACATTCACCTGGCATCAGCCCCAACACTTGGAGGTACTTAAGAGTGCCTGCACCCTGCTTCGTCAACGGAGAGACATCAAGGCACCTCCAGAAGGCAATTTATACTTTAAGGCAGGTGAAAGTACCTTCCTACGGCAAGTCCCCCCACAGAGGCAGCCTGGGGGAGGCACGTTTGCAGGCAGGGAGCCGCATCCTGCCCCTCCTTGCATCGTGGCACGGCCTGCCTTCAGCTCTTGCGATGAGAAATCTCTACCCATTACCATACGTTGAGAGGAGAAAATAAACACTCCTCGTTGCGCCAGCTACTCATTTCTTCTTCTTACAGCTGTGAAGACCGTGAGTCAACCTACAAAGGGGCTGCGCAGTGCGACACATGCGCCAGCTTGGTTATTTCAGATACAATGGCGCAACGCACCGTGAAACCGCAGCTCTCAGCTCTTCTCTCAGCACCCGTGCCTGCTCCTGCACTGGAGCATCACCCAGTGCAACCATGAGAGGTGATACCACCAGCACTGGTAATGCTCTCCCCGATATTTTACATACAAGTAACTAGACAGAAATTAAGTGAGTCCGTCATGGCTATGTTGGGAAACTATAGCAGAGCCATAGGCAGAAGTGATGCCTCCCAAGCCCCAGCCCGGCTTCTGGGTCCGATCAGATCTGTGCCATGCAGATGCATTTGCAAGGTTTTACTCCTCTCTTCCCCCAAATTTCTCCTTACTTTTCAAATGTACGAATAAAAAATTGTTCAAAGCCTTAACAGACATCTACATCAGCACAAGCCTGTCAGGCTGACTAGAAACTCTTAAGATTTTTGTCATTGGCTGCCTGATGCCTTCTGGGTACAAGTACAAGCTGAGACAAACATCCTGCCTCATGCACCAAGCACCTTTCTCACTTACAGTCTAACCTTTAAATTTTTAAGTGCATTTCAGGGTTTTTTGCAGGATCAGGCTCGTGTCTCAAGCCTTTGTCTTCAGGGAGATATATCTGCCAGTCAACAAATGAATTGCAGCACAGTGCCTCCCCCCTTGACTGACACAGTTGTTTAGACATGAAGATTTGCAGCTTTGAAACTTCTAGACATGAAGAAGATCTCATATGTTCAGTAAGAAGAGACTGTCTGGGGGAAAAACCCTCAGAAACACAAAAAAGCAAAACACCATATTTTTCCCTAAAACAATAACTTAATGAAAGCTATCAACCAACAAAACAGGGTTCACACTGGTCTTCCCAGATCTCTGGCTGACATCTGAAGACTATATGCCCAGATGTTTTTCATTTTTCTCCTTCCAAACAAAAATAACCCTTTCTCATCTTCATCTTGATAATTTCTGACTCTGAAGCTGGTTCAGAATCAGTTTTAATCACCTGAAAAACACAGCTCGCCCCTGACTCAGAGACCAGACTAAAGACAGAGATGGAGCAAACCCCCACTGATGTGTTTCCATTCTGATCCAAACAGACTCCATTTGGCAAAGCACTGAGCAGATACAGGCACTTGCCATTGCTCGGTCAAGTATTTACCTCTACTGCAGAAAGCCAAAATTTGCAATTTGAGGGTGATCTACATTGAAACAATGAAGATTTACACTTAAGCCCTAATTCGTTTAGCACTGGGCTAAAATCCTTTTGATCGAGGCTACCATAAACCTGTATTCCACAATAACCACTGCAAAAACCTGCAGAGTATCGCAGTATTACTAAGTGGTCTGGGAAACTTCATACTGCAAAAGTGACGCCACAGGATTTTTATAGAAAACTTCAGCTAGATATGACCTGGTGGCTCTTAGGTGTGAACACATGTCTTACTAAGTTTCCCAAAACGAACATTTTCCTGTAACATCTGTATTTAACACACAAGACTGGACAAGGAAAGCACACGATTAAGATCATGATTTGTGTTGGTGCATCCTTGATCAAAACCATGTCGTGAAGGGTCACCAACACCACGTCAGTGCAGGGGGAACCATCGCATGATTACACACCAGCTCCACAATCTACCTAAATATACCACATTGGGCTGTAGTTCCTAAAATAAAGCATCTCCACCAACCCAAAGTACTGTTTAAATTACCACTCTCTTACCAATCACTAATCCTACCATTTGAACTACTTTTGGTAATCAGCTACTGTATTAATAAGCAGGAGGGAGAAAAAAAAAAAAAAAACCACTGGCTAATTTCATCCTCAGCGTTTAAAAAAGGAATACTGAGTCTGTCAGGTAGTTGCACTGAAAATTTACTTCACCACCTGCTAGCTGAAATATTGCTTTTATGGATTTATATTGTATTAAAAGGTCACTGGCTGTTTAAGTCTTAAACAGTTTTAATCATTCTAAAAGTCTCTTAACAGTAAGAAAAGGAAGCTCAGAACAAACAGCAGCAGGGATTCTAATTAAAAGGGCCAATTCATCTAATTTTATTTGGGGTTAATTATTCAGGATTCACTCTCTGATGTGTAAGGAATAGCAATTAGTAATTTTAGTGATTTGAGGAACATTGGAGGTGTAATCAGTTAAAATGAGTGAGTGTTTACAACACAAGATGTTGAATTAGTTTCTCCCAGCTGGAGAACAGGAACATTAGTCCCCTACAGTTCAGGACTATGAATAGCAGTCCTGCTTAAAATATTCTCTTCAAATAAGAAAAAAAACCACACGCCAACAATTATCTAGTAATTTTGTTTACTACATGGAAAGTCAATAGGTAACGTGCACCATGGCAGCTTATGCATCCTCACCTTCACCTTCATCCCACCATCCGACTACCCAAACCCCTGGGATTCATTGGAAACAATCCCCAGCATTTTCCTATCTGTACAACTTCAGCCAGACTACCACCCTCCTGCCACGCTGCCTTTTACCATAGCTAGCTGAGATAATGAAAGAAGCAGCCTGTGAAACTTTCAAATGTTAATTAACTTCGGTGGTTAAATATACAGAGGAAAAATGACCATGCGCTTAACTTAAAACCTCTAGGTACAATTCCTCCTGCTAACGCAAATCCAAAATAGCTCCATTGGAATCACTCTGGATTTCTTCCAGCATTACTAGAGCCAGAAAAAGGTACTAAAGCTTTCAGGAGTAGCAGATGAGACTCTGATGGGGACAGAGGAGCCATGTGGGAGAGTGCCAATGGGGAGATCCAACAATGGCTGCTTTGACATTTGGGTTTGAGCTGAGGCAGCAGCTCAAAAGCCATTTTTTTCCACCTCTCAAGAGGTAACTAGGTTTTACCACCATTTAGGCATAGCCAGCTGCTTCAGCGGGACTGGAGCTGGACCCCTTGCATTGCCTACAAGTTTGTGACCGCTAAAAGGAGCGGCATTGGCACACCACGCCAGGCTCAGTTCAAGTGATGCAGCTTTTATTGAGCAACTTGATTTAGCACAAACGGATGCTATCTTTAGAGTCCTGTACACAGATCTTTCACTCCAGCTCTGGTCACCAGTGGGGAAAATCCCACCCAACTATGGTTCATGTCAGAACTCACTGACCTCCCTCTCAAAACACCCCAAAGGCAGTAATTAGCACGAGAGTAGAAAACAAGGGCTCAGTTCCCCAAATTATGCAAAATCTCAGCCACTTCGCCACAGTGGATGCCCCTCATTGTGAAAACAACGTGGTTTTTTTTTTTATGAGACTGCGTTTTTATTCAGCTTGTGTCTGTAGACACCTAGCCGTGCCATCCTTCCCAGCAAAATGCAACCGATGCTACTGCAGCCCCAATGGTTGCAGGGTAGGGGGAAGCAGGTATATCCACATGCCGGGTTGTTTTCCCCCATGCACATAAGCTGAACATCCTATACATCGTACGCTTACGATACATGCTGCTAAGTACAAAGGCATCAATAAAAGGCTGCATTTTGATTCTTCAACTTATTTTTCCATATGACTTTGGGGCAAAGCATTCCAGCTAATGTCCCACACTGACCTCTCTGCAATAGAGATGACTTACTTTGCTCACCTCAGAAACCTGTTTTGTAAACATGATGCAAATAAGCCAGTTCTGCTCCTGCTCAGATCACATTATATGTAACGGTTATCTCTGTAACGCTGATATCTGCTTAGAGGAGAGGTCTGCTAGTATCGGAACTCAGCTCTATGGAAAATAAATCAGTACTTTACTAAAGCTTAGTGAAGGACTAAAGTTGACCCAATGCAAGAAACAGCCCACGGCACTGTAAAACTTTAATTAAAATCTGTGCTAAAATAGAAGGAGGAAGAAGAGCCATAAGATTAACAGAAAAGCTCTAAGTACTGTTCCTTGTCATAGACTTCTTGTAGGACTTTGGGGATGTCACCTAGTCTCACTGTCCCTCTGTCCATGGGCACGTAAAGCCTTCCTTTGCCTTCTCTCCAGTGTTTATTTGTAGACATAAGGATAGAGTCCGTCTTACTTGGTCTGTACAGCAATTAGTACAATGAGATCCTGCTTTTGGTTGCAGCTGCTCAGGTCCAATAATGGGAACAAAAGTAGTTCCAAATAATTAAAAAAAAAATGATAGCAAACAGCCTGCTGAGATGGAAAGATTTCAACACAAACAACTGGAAATATGCTGGAAATCAGGGCATCTAAGTCAGAAGAGCAAACCCTGTCCTCAGAGGGGAAACATGGGCTGCATTCCGACACACCATCCCTCTCCTCTGCAGAGCTAAAGATCCATGAAACAACTCCAGAAGGGAAACGCTGCCTCGCTCAGAACAAAACCAAAACAGGTTATCTGTTTGTTTATTAGATTATGGTGTTCAACTCATTTGCTTATTGCTAAGAGCTCCTGACAAGAGTTGACATATGCATTAATTTACTAAAGAGGGCTGTTGTGAAGGAGTTGAAAAAGAAAAAAAAAAAGAGCTACACCACTGGATTAAGACCTTGTTCTCCCTGGCTGTTGTTGCATGGCACAATCAAAATGAATCTGGATTTTCGGTCAGCTTTCTCCCCTGAGGAGGCAGCCAGGGAAGATGGGGACCGTGTCCTTCACATACATCCTTTCTTATCTCCAACCAAACACTCTCTGTGCCTAGTGATGAAATACAAAACACTGCACAGATCACAAAAAAACACCTCCCAGAGCTCTTTACTGCCAAGGGAATTCCTCAAGTTCTGGAAGCTGCAGCCAACAAGTTTTAAGCAATCTCAGACTCATCTTTGCCTATAACTGTTTTTGTGTTGTTTTTCCACTTTGGAGATGAATTGCAATCTGAGTGGTCAGAGGAAACCCAATGTGCTGCAGCCTTGGCTTGAGCCTCGGAGCCAGCAGTGGTTCGTGCTGCAGAACTTCTGGAAGCACTGGATCGATTCTGCTTGCCCAGCACACAAAGGAGAGGGGCAACAAAAACCACTGCCGTAACCAGACCATTTCCCCATGTGATGGGGTCAATCTTCTTGCAAAGTGTCCTCTTCACAAAGTCTTCTGCTGCTGGCTTGAGAAACTGGAGCAAAAACACCAAGTAGGAAATGCATGTATGGCTCTCAGATGAACTGATCAAACCAACCCCCCATAAACTGATTTTCAAACTGGCTCATTTAGTTCCTCCCATCCTCTTCCCCACCCCTCTCTATGTAACTCTCATAAACATCCAAACTTGGAAAGATTAAAGCAAAACATGTGTCTTTATCAGATGTGTCTTAGTTCACTGTTTTCAGCAATACAAACAGCCCTGGCTTTCTTCCTTCTATTGCAATTAGTCAGTGCTACTGGGGACCAGAAAAAGTAGCTAGATTTTCCTCCTGCTACAAAATTAATCACTTTCTTATTCACCAGTGTAACAGTTGAATAATAAATTACATCCTTAATCCCTGAAGATAATTTCAGATAAAATTAAATGTTGGATAAATAGAATTCACCTCTACCATCTTCTTCCAAAGTAAATAACTAATGCTTTGTATCTCCGTATATAAATTTATATAAATATATATTTATATGGAGTGGTGGTGGTTTAATATATATTTATATGGAGTGGTGGTGGTTTTTGTGAAGGGAGTTTGGTTCCTTTCGCTGGTACCTACTAGAAATGTCACACATGATCTGGCTAGACCATGGAAGAGAAATGGGATTATAACCAAAAGAAAAAAGAAAAAAAAGGGGGGGGAGGGGGAGGTATATCTTCCCCTGGGTAGATTCCACCTGGAGGTGCTCTACATCTTTTCTACTGTACTTCTGGATAACAGAGAAGGCAGAGGAGAAAAAAAATTGTGCAGGCTTTCTCTTTGAGCTGAATTTTACCCTAAAACACTGATGCATAAGCTTTCTGAACCAAGGATCACTGCCCAACACCCCAAAGTTACTATACACACTTACATGTGCAGTTATTGCCATATTTTGAGCTGAAATGCTTTAAAATTTACACTTTTGCATAATTCAACAAAGGAACTGGTTAGGAAACAACATGCTAAACTGACTTTTTAGATAAGTAACTACATTTATGTTTTCCATGTTCCACAAAATCCCAGCAGCGTGGTGGGGAAAGCAAGAGGAGAGAGAGCACTTCCCATCAGGAGTATCCTAAAGTGGGCGAGGAAGAAGTGAATGACAGAGGCACAGAAAGGACTTCCCAAGGATGAGAATGACATTCACATTCACGACACTGATGATATTAAAATTCACTCCCTAAACTGACCCAAGCAGACTGCCTATTCTCAGAATAGAAGCAGGGATAAATGGTGGCAGCATGGTACCTGTGCTGGTTTTGGGGGACACGTGGCTCTCATCTTGCATTTCCAGCAGGAATGACCATGGTATTGTAGTTATCGAAGCACACATTCCGAACTGCTGACCATTCTGAGAAAGCAGTTGATCAAATCAGCAGTTTTACTGTAACTCTGCTCAGGATATGGTGCCTCTCTTCCAGAGAAAAAGTATTAAGGTCTGACAGCAGCCCAGGGTAACTGAGAGGGCGCCCGTGCAGTAAAACATACCCCACCAAAAGCAGGGTCAATGATTTGGTGTAGAGAAACCTGTGCAAGACAGTTTTCAGACTGAATTAAAACTTTTCTATTTAACTAACAGAAAATGAATTACTGAAATATTTGTGGACATTGTTAAAAGGAAAAATGCGGAAGAAAATTAAAATCTTCTTCAAAGATTGTGGTTTTGTTTGAAAAGGCAGACATTTTATTCTTGAAATGAAATGTTGTGGAAAAAAAATGATAACAAACTGTAGTAACATACTGCTACAGTTTCTAGGCTGGACTTCTGAAATCTTCACGAATCCCAAGCACAAATACAGGCTGGGTGATGACTGGATTGAGAATAGCCCTGAGGAGAAGGACTTAGGGGTATTAGTGGATGAAAAACTGAGTATGAGCTAGCAATGTGCACTTGCAGCCAAGAAAGCCAACTGTATCCTGGGCTGCATCAAAAGAAGCATGACCAGCAGGTCGAGGGAGGTGATTCTCCCCCTCTGCTCTGCTCTCGTGAGACCCCACCTGGAGTACTGCATTCAGCTCTGGGGCCCCCGACATGAGAAGGACATGGACCTGTTGGAGCGAGTCCAGAGGAGGGCCATGAAAATGACCAGAGGGCTGGAGCACCTCTCCTATGAAGACAGGCTGAGAGAGTTAGGGTTGTTCAGCCTGGAGAAGAGAAGGCTCCAGGGAGACCTTATAGCAGCCTCCAGTACCTAAAGGGGGCCTACAAGAAAGCCGGAGAGGAACTTTTTACAAGGGCATGTTCATGACAGGAGAAGGGTAGTGGCTTTAAACTGAAAGAGGGTAGATTTAGACTAGATTTTAGGAAGAAGTTCTTCACTGTGAGGGTGGTGAGGCACTGGAACAAGTTGCCCAGAGAGGTTGTGGATGCCCCATCCCTGGAAGTGTTCAAGGCCGGGTTGGATGGGGCTTTGAGCAGCCTGGTCTAGTGGAACATGCCCCTGCCCATGGCAGGTTGTTGGAACTAGATGATCTTTAAGGTCCCTTCCAACCCAAACCATTCTATGATTCTATGATTCACTCTAAGGTTTGGGTTTCCCTCAGAGTTACTTGGACAATTTTAGGCAAAAAAAAAATAAATTAGGTTAGGTGGGGAATGCCTCTTGATTTTCTTTCGTCCTAACTTCTTTTCCAGCCTTGCTGCAGGGAAGTGCAAATCCATTCTTTTCAGATTAATGATTGATCTTCATTCTAAATCCCCACTCCAATATTAATAACCTCTCAGAAAACAATTAAAATGGATATATTGTTTGAGTGTGTGCTCAGGGAGCAAGAGAAGAGGATAAATCTTCTACGAGCACAAAAACCTCTATCATACTTTGAGGCCTGCTGATGCCTGTAGTGACATACAAAGGTTATTCACTGTAACATATGCATCTCCCCATGCTACCACAAGCACATGTCTGGAACAGTGAATTGGAAGGAGACAGCACTTAGCAGCACAGGGGAAGAATGGATGATCCATCTCACCTTCTAACAAAAAACCCTCCATCAGTGAGATTGAAAGAGTAGACATTTTCCTCCATCAGATAGAAGATGCTGCAGGAAGGAGAACAACTTCCAATTTGACATTACAAGCAAGTGCAAAGAGCCAGACAGAACCCAGGCAGGTGCTTTGCTCGGAAATTATTTTAGTGCACAGAGATGCCTGATGTACTGAGGCTTTATGATGAATCATGGAGCCCACGCCATTCGGAGCTGCTTATTAGCCCAGTCTCCCTGAGCTCTGAGAATTTTGTAGCCAATGTCTCTACTTTCTTCATGAATGACAACAAGAAGAGAAGTGTCTTCTGGGCCAACTTCTCTGGTCTGGCTTGTCTCCACACTGCTCAAGGTTAGGGCTTTCTGTAGCAGACTGGTTGTACCCAGCCCCTGGTCTAGATCTCCGCCATGACCTAAGCAGTGTCCTGGAGCTGAGGACTATCACTACTCTCTTGCCTTTTTCCAGTCCCAAGTGAAATAATGAGAAGGTTGTGTTGCTGCTTGCCAATGTGGTGTTTTTACAGCATAACAGTGAGAAAGCATGCTGTCTGCCCCAGTAAGAGTGCATGCTGAGATATTTAAGGGTGCAGAGTTTTCTTAGAAGACCATCTTTGGCACAGTGAGACAAACTTGAGAGTCATGGCCCTGGTGTCTGCCTAGAGAAGAGGAGAAACATCCTTTGGAGAGTACTAACCAGCTTTGCTAAACGAAACCAAGCAACAGCAGGTTTTGAAAACTCACACTGCAATTTTGCAATGCATGACTTGTTGCATGCAGTCATCCAAGGTGACTGCTTTATGCAAAAGCAAAGCTCATTCCTAGAGGATTTAAACAATCACAGTCAGATTTCCTTGACGAAAGACACCCGAGTGAATAACAACCTTATTTAAAGAGAAAACATGGCATGTTTGGGTACCTGGGCTCTCATGAAAACAAGAAGTAATCAAGAACACACCTGAGAATGATCTGAAATTAGCCAATCTTTCTACACAAAGGAAGAATTTTAAATTTAAAAATACAGGCATAACCTAGCTTTAAAATCCAGTACCACATCTAGGCAAAACCTAAATGTGGATGTTGAAGATCATTTAAGGAACGGGATTCTCTGCTTTCAAAAGACTGAGAGATTTACTGTATATCCTTATTGGGCCATATATATCACATCATGTCATGGTGATTAGCATCTTGCTTGATTAAAATCTTTAATTCCACTGGATTTAAAAGGCTAGTTTGAGAGCCACTCAGACAAGAGCCCAAGGCTGGAGCTGATCACAAGCACAGGATGGCATGCTCCGACTGCAGCACTGATATCTGCTCCCCTAGTTCTTCAAAATGTTGCAGCTAAAATCATCTAGCCAAGATAGGTAAACAAAGGTGTGTGTCAGGTCAGCCAGCAAAATCTTTCAAGGCAATGGCTCTGCACTCATCACGAGAAAGAAGATAAAACCTACTTTGGCTCTCCTTTGCTATATATTTAACATTTGCAAGAGAAAAATCAGATGACTGCTTAAAGCTTGGGATGATGCACGCCATCTTCAAGCTATTCTTGAGCAAAATGTTTAATGTTTCATGTGGTTTGGAAATGGCTTAAATTCCCTGCTGAATTTTTCATGCCCATACACAATTTAGCCTTTATCAAAAAAATCCCCTTCAATTATGTACTCTGCAGAAAATGCAGAAATTCTTCAGAAGGATTCTAGCGGCTTTTTCCCCCCCTTTTTTTGTTTGTTGTTTTTCAGCTTGCTAAGGTCTGCATAAAATATCCTTGTGGATATGCCCACTGAAGTTATCTGGACTTCACCACTTGTGCTAGTCATAGAAATTCAACTCTGCTTTCTTTCCCTCTCTCTCCCCATGCCTTTATTTTAATTGAGGGGAACGGGAAGAGAAAAGAGCACTGGGGAAGGGCTAAAAGATTGCAAACTTTTCGACAGACCCTGCTTTTTACCCTGATACACAATAGGGAGCTGTAAATCTGCAGCAGCGGGGCTGCCATGGAGCAAACCCGGCAGGCGGGCAGCCTTTGGGCAGCAAAGCCTGCAGAAGGCACGCCGTTCCCAGTGCAGGAGATATGGCAGGAAAACAAGCATAATTAGAGCACTGCAATGTGCCAGCTATTCTTGGAGGCAGAACAGCCCCTCAGGAGCTATTGCAGGAGAGCAAAGCGAGGACAGCCCTCGGACCACTCTAACCCACGTCACAGGCATCCCCAAGAACATAAAGCCATCCTCCCATGTTCTGTCCTGCCAAGCAGCTCAGGCTAAAGATGCCTTCTCTCTGCTGCTTTTGTTCTCTGAACACCTTCATTTTGCTGAGCATACATCCCCTAAGGTTCCAGGAATATTAACATAAGCTACACACACATACTATTTTAAAGAAGTGATTCCCATAGTTCTCCTGTTTTTGGAGATGCATCTTAAAAAAGCTTCCCTAATGTACTCGAACAGGACCCATATTATCTCTTCATAAAATGAATCCAACTTCTAGGCTTCTAAATTCACTGGTAAGCAGTTCAGACTTCCTTTTATACTGTAAGATTTCCTTCCCATAAGACGCAAGATATATTGCCTCAAGGGAAAAGCAGCTTTGTGAAGAGGAAGCTATGTGTGCCAGAATTGTTCTCTTCCATTATTTGCAACATCCTTTCTCCCTCCCATTGTTTTAATAGAGTTGGTCACCAGAAGAACCTGCAGCAAAAAAACACCGATACCCTCAGCAGAGCATCTACCTGACAAGAGCCCCAAACAACATCTGCTCTCCTGCAGAGCCTTCTCGATGTCCAGAAAACATGTTTTCTGTGCATGCCCCATATGCAGTTCTGATAGAAACATGACTTTGTTAATAAACTTACTTTCTGCTGTTCCCACCAGAACAACTTTTAAGGAATGAATGGCTCACCAGTAATCTCCCACCTACATATATTTTTGTAGAACTTCATTGAATAGAAGGATGAAGAAGGAAAAAAGAAAGAAAAACCACATTCAGTAGTGACCAGTGCTACAGGAATTTAAAAAAAAAAATTCAAAAATCTGGTGTCAATGTTCCTACATGTGATCCAGAGAAACATTCTCCTCATGCATGCACGTGCTTGCACGTAGCACAGACTCAGGACACGCTTAAGTTCAAGTGCATGCTTAAATGTTACATCTCACAGGCCTTTGGAAAGCATGTATCAAATTAGGCATTTGTTGAAAGGCTTTGCTAAGAATAAGGATCGGTTTTCGTACTTTCCCCAAAGATTCTGCTGAAATGAGGCTGACTGGTTGCAGTGGTACCTCTCAGGAGATCCCCAATTCTTCCCCGAAGTACTCACTTGCTAGGATTTGATTCTTGCACACTCAGCTTTGGGGAATCAGTATGGGAAACTGGGACCAGGGAATTTGCAGCGTTAGAAATGACAGTATTATCACGGGTAGCTAACGTAACCACAAATCCCTCCCACTGATCCAGATCCACTGACCCCACCAGGGCCACTGACGTCTCTGCAATTCCTTTTAAAATCTCCTCTAAGGGATATAATCTCCCCAAATTCAAGCAGACGGAATCCAGGGTTCCCTCAAATCAGAAACTACTTGATTTGGGACAAAAGGAATCTGCTGCCAGGAGGACTGAATGGAGTTGCTAAAAATAAGCAAATATTCCCAGTGTTTCTGCACTCCTCTCCCTGAAGTGAAATGATCAAGAGGATGAATTTTAGAGTATGCACAGTTTTAATGTGAAAAAAAACCAAGTTGCATCTTAGCTTTTAAGCAAAGACCAGATGGAAAGTCTATCATTAGAAATGCCAAAGGGAGAATACACTCAAAGTTCGCTCCGGGATGGAAAGGTCATTTCTAGTCATCCTTGTTTTAAATGCTCAGAAGCACTCAAGCCTTTTGTAATAAGATGGTTTTCTTTCAGTTTATCAACTTGATTTCCTCCAAAGTAAAATAAAAAAACTCCAAAACGAAACAAAAATCACCAAACAATACAAGACACAAACTTTAAAGGCAGGCGCCAGCTCTCTTTCTTCCTCTCCAGAGCAAAAGAGTCATTAAATTTTTAATGAATTATTGTTTAGATGACAAGAAATGCCATGAAGATGATCTGTTGATTCCACCCAGGCGTGTTTACTTAGAGCTTCATGGGGAGATTTATGAGACAACAGGCAACAGACAATGTGTCAATGAAGTCTGAGAGGCAACGCTTCGCTTATCAGGTACCGATGTCGATGAAGAAGATGTCAAGCTGATGAGAAATGGATCAGGTTTCACCACTGTGTTCAAAGCAACGTCCCAAACCCCCAGTAAAGACCATAGGCCAGGTGACCAATACAAATCCACCAGCCCATTTGCATCGTAACTACCATGGTACTGGTCATAAGATCTGAGAGGCTCAGTAGGAACCTCCTCACGGCTAAAGATGCCTTCTTAACTCTAGTAGCTCACATAGGATGACTAGGAGGAGGCAAAACTGTGATTGGTGATTTTCACCGGAGTTACTAGGGTGACCTGAAGATAACGCAGTGCTTACAGCTTTATTCCACTTGCTAACTCACACGAGAGCTACAAACACTCAGCTTCAACTGAGATTCCAGCAGCCCGTAGTCTCCATGTGCCAGCTAACTGTGAAACAAACTCCCTCCCCGTTAAGATAAGCCCACAGCTGAAGTACACTATGTGAATAAGCCTGCTGGGACACAGCTTCCAAGCCCTAACAGGAAAATATTTAATCGAAGACAGAAAACTCCATTCTCTTATTTTCCAACAAACATAAAAAAGTACAGAGATATGATGATATAAAATTGGCATTTTCACAGTAAACACATCTATGTCACGCTACAGATTATTCCCAGTAAGAACTGGAGCTACTGGCTAAAGCTGAAAGTGCTTTTTCCTTGCAGGCTGTACCTTTTCTCAGCTCTACTGGGCCAGCCCTGACCAAAAGGATCTGGCTTCAGGTCTTCCTTGTGCATAAATAACAAACTTATTTGCAAGGTCCAGATAGCTGCATTTATGTAAATCCACTCAGATGAGCCATCACTGACCTAACTTAGCAGCAACTGGGCTGTGCAAGTGTCAGAGGGAAATGTGACCTGTGGTACCCCTGAATGAGGGACAACCAGACAAAACCAAGATTTCATTCCCAAACGTCATGCTAGAACATTGGGATCAGCATACAAATGCTTTGTTTCTTGGCCACTTGCAAATGGTCTTTATTCCATATGAAATAATTAACAAACAAGCACAGACTCCTCCAAGCTCTCTTTAGAAATCTTCTTTTCAAAACACACCCACATTTTAATCATTTACCAGTTGCACTAGAGAAGGAGAAAAAACAAGAAGGTAAGAAACCTGAGATGATCAAGCCTTCCCTAGTCCCCCAAAATACACATTTGCTGCCTTCCAATGAAGCCTTCCTTGACTAACCATTTTTCTAAGTAGCCAAAAGATTTCACAGTTAAATGCTTATAGAAATAAGATGCATCTTCCTGCTCCTTCTGATGCCTCACGAGTTTTTCCGACTCCTTTCATAAGGAGCTTTCATTACTCTAGGCATGACGGAGCAGAACTACTACAAGAGAAAGCTCCGATTTCAGCTCCAGCCCGGTCACCGGCCGAATGCCCAGAACCTTCAACACTGCTCTTGGATCACGGGGTTAAAAAAAAAAACAAAACGAGAAAAGGGGATTTTGAGTCCTAACATCAGAACCGCATTTGCTGGACAGGTTTGTTAGAAAAAAAAGGCTCTGGACTTTGTGTAAACTAAGCGTATTTGGTCAGGTACTAAGAGATCAAATAGATAGGGAGCCTCACAATTCCCTTCCTGCAGCCTCACGTTTGTGGTGACAACTGCACCTTCCACCGACGAAAGGTGACCTTTAGGCCCTGACATTTAGGCCTAGATTTTCCAACTTGCGTTACCTCCGCCTCCAGTTTCACAGGTGGAATTCATAGCACTTTAACGTTTAAATAGTTGGCAGTGTCCATCAAACACGAGCCCGCGTCTTACCCAACAGATTCTTAAAATGGAATATTCCCGCTCCAGAGACCCATGCCATGCTGGATGGTCAACTTACATGAGATACTGGACGTGCCGTATCTCTCAGGAAAATCAACATGCCAAGCGAAAGCTCATCTCTCAGAATAGTTACCCTACTACCTTATTTCTCTTTTATTTGTTTCCCTACCACAGTTAAGCAGCACATTCTCACTGGGGCAAAAGGGTTCATTAGTAAGAGCACTTTTGGACACATACAAACAGGCAGCGCTAAATGTGCACCAGAAACAGGAAGATTAATAGTCTTCCCACATGAGAAGGCATAACAAGGCAAAGGGATCCTCCGTTAGCTTGTCTCAGTAGTATCTCAGGAAAGCACCATATACTCAGAATGGAAACATGGTGGTTCAGCAATTATTTGTTCAAAAAGTCCAACTGTGAATGTAGGGGAAGCGCTCAGCTGTGATCACGCATCATATCTCTTGTCTTGGATTAGCTGCTAAATTTAAAGTATTTTCTGTCTGGCCAACAAGCACGATTTACTGGCATGGAGAAATGTTTTAAATATCAAGAGTTTTCAAGCTCAGCCAAACCAGTTGTTCTTGCAGCTCTCTAAAAGACTTTTGTCCCTAATGAGTGAAGCGAACAATTGAACGAAACCTAGAGATCCGGCAGCTGGAGATCCACCAGCCTGACCCTCTCCTGCTGCCGCAAGGTCATTTCTCCCTCTTGAGGGCATATGTCCCGTTTTTACGCACACAGGCTGAGTGTCTGATGCGCCAAGAGAAGTCGGTCAAGTATTCTCATGTTACAAACCCAGCAGCCTTTTCTGCTGTAGAGAAGGGTTTACAGGCTCAAGCTCTGCAGGACCACTCTTGGCAGGGATGGGTTAACAAGGAAAATTCAATTATGAATTTAATTCAAATCTAAGGCATTGAATGGACTAAGCAGAAGATGAGGAATATACCGCAACACTTCATACATTACCCATTATAACTGTGTGGTCTCATGTTCACACTGATACCGGAGGAGATGCAGGCCAGCTATGATTTTACTCAGCTCACACTTCTTTCATGTGTTGCCTCTTGTCTTTATAAATTCATTTTTATGTAAGACAGCTGTGTCAGACCTGAGCTCCCAGTGCAATTTTCTCTCTATACTTGCAGAATGAATTCAGTCAGACAGGTCCTATTTCTCCTTGGGTACCATGCAAAGAATTACAAATGGCTCTATTTGTGCCCAGTTGGTAGAAAAAGTGATGTCAAACGCATAACGGGAAGGAGGAAAAGACCCAATTACAAAAGCAAGATCTGTGAGATAATCTTGGTCCCAGGACAGTGAGGGGGGGGCAATTAGGAACATCTCTTCTATCTGTCAGCTGAAGTCATTCAATGAGCATGTTACCAAAAGGTGGCACCTTGGAACGCCAGTTACAACTTTCCAGACCCAAACTGTGCTTCAGCCTCCCCCTGTGCCTTCATCTCTAACACAACAGGAAGGTAAGCTTGAGCAACAGGAATTCAGTTTTCAAGAAGGCACCTAATTGTACTGCAGTTTAACAACCAATTAATGGTTTTGCAGAAGTTGCGCACTCCACCCGGGGGGCTGCCTGGCTGCATTGAGGAAGTGCATGGCATTGACTTCCCAAACTGAGTCACTGTTGTAAACCCTAGGGTGGTATTTATAGAGTTGGGGGAAAATTTCCAGGAAACGTCACTTACTGGCACTCACAAAAATAGCAAGGAAACTCTTCAATTACTAAACTTTTAAGGAAGAAAGTCTTTCTTCTTTATGACAAGACAGCAAAGCAGCAGCCCCTACGATTTGCTTGGAAGCAGTTACAATTAATATTGTTCCTTATCTCACTTTTCCCTGACAGTAGTAGATGTTGCTCCTAAGCTATTAATTCTGTACGGCTGCAAGGTTGGTTTTTTCCTCCTCTCTCTTCTACTGATTATTTCCAGGATAAGATGCTGAAGTCAGCCTTGTCTCCAAAAACTTTAGTAATTCTCTCCGGGAACAGGTCTGCAATACCATCCATAGGTTGAACCCAAGCCCATGAACACAGAGACTTGAGCAAACACTGGTAGCAACAACAGCTCAACCACAGCAGCTCAGAGGTCAGCCTGAACCCTTTACCCAACTGTCCACGATCCCGATTTGGGGGAATGGTTGCAGCCTTCATTGAACCACACAAATCTGCAGGTAAACCTGTTACTGGAAGTCAAGCTATCCCATGCAGAGGTGAGCTGATCCCTCTGCACAACCTGGACATGTCCTGGGATCACAGAGCAGACAAAAGCAGAGGAAGGGCACAGATTAGTAGATAGATCAGTCACCTAAAAGCGTCTGTTCCCCTCCACATATGCAACAGTTTTCTTATGTCTCCTCAGAGCCAGGGACTAAGCCAGGCTTTCAGAAACATTTTGGCCCCACAATAGTTTTAAGGATGCAACTGCAAATCTAGGGGAGTCTCAACCATCTTAGAGCATGCACCTTTCCATTAAACACACATGGATTTATGCTCTTGCTTAGTGAGGGTGGGCAGACTATGCCAGACATGGTCCCCTTCCCCTAAACAGCCACCATACCCCATCAGGAAGGATGTAGTCTAGCTGACCACAGAAGTGCAACTTGCTAGCATAAAAATAATCTTTAAAAGCACAAAACATGAGCACACAAGCTTGTCCCCATCCCACACGCAAAGTGCAAATATCTAATTTCTTGTCCCCAGCCCAAACGCAAAGTGCAAATATCTAATTTTATTACTACGATTTCCAGACTGTCCCCACCACCACCCTCCCCCCTGAGCCCTGAGGCCAATGTTGGCCAAATGGTCTTTGAGAAGGCCTCAGATATGCTCCCCTACATGTCTTACACAAACCAGTAGCTCAGAAGAGGACAGAAAACCAGGGTAATGAGGGAAAGGCTGCTGGCATGAACTTGACCAGTACCTGCCCTGTTTGACCTCTCAGTTGGGCTGTCCCGGCACGGCCGCTGGGAGGGCACATCGGGTAAAGCTCTCTGCCAAGCTGTCAATCAGCACAACACACGGTCCATGACACTCATGGGACGTGACACCCCGTGCAATGCAACAGAGACCCAACAAGTTTGTTTTGTACCTGCCACCACGGCATCGGCAGATACAGCAACGTGCTTTGGCTAGTACTGACATGGGAAGCATTCAAAGCACTCGTGCAGAGATAAGAGGCTCCCCTCAGCTCCTGCCTGCAACACACTGACCTCCCCTCCCTCCCTTCTCCCTGGCTTTGTTAAGGATAATACAAAAATCTGCCACTTATTTTTTAAAATGTCTCTGTTTCAGAGGGGTTCCCCCCCCCCCCCGTTTTTCTGAGGCCAATTAAAAATAAAAGTTTACCAGGAAGACGACAAGAAAAAAAAGTGTCTGATATCATTGGATCCAGCGTATAAGGATCTCACACATAAAAGAATTATGTCCCTGAGCACTTTCCAACAGACTTTCAGAAAATTTCATCTTTCTACTTCCCTGCCTGGATAGTCTGTTTGAGTAATTTTCTCTTTCTCCTGGGGCTGGTTGCTAAGAGACGCACTATTACTTCTCCCTCTCTTATGACCCGATTACTGTGATCAGCAAAGACAGCGTGCAGACAACAGCCTGACACGGCTCATACAAGAACATCGGGCTCGTTACAAAATGATGGACTGTATTAACACTCCGCAACCCCTTCGCTCGCCGTGGCCTTTGCAGAGTCTCCTGGCACAACTGGGGGCTTTTACTTCCCCGGCTTCTGAAGTGCGTGTTCAAACATTTTAAATCGCAGGACTGGGAAGGGAGAAGAATGGACCTTTACCTCCTGTGTTTCACTGCCTGCCAGCGGAGCAATGTTAGTGGATCCTGTGCTGCTTTTGGCTGGGATAGAGTTAATCTTCATAGTAGCTACTATAGGGGTATGTTTTGGATTCCTGCGGAAAACTGTTAAAAACACAGGGATGTTTTCCTTATTGCTGAGCAGTGCTCACACAGAGCCGAGGCCTTTTCTGCTTCTCACCCCACCCCACCAGCGAGCAGGCTGGGGGGGCACAAGGAGTTGGGAGGGGACACAGCCGGGACAGCTGACCCCGACTGACCCAAGGGACAGTCCAGACCATAGGACGTCATGTTCAGCATGTAAAGCTGGGGGAAGAAGGAGGCAGGGGGGGACATTTGGAGCGACGGTGTTTGTCTCCCCAAGTAACCATTATGGGTGATGGAGCCCTGCTTTCCTGGAGATGGCTGAACACCTGCCTGCCCATGGGAAGTGCTGATTGAATTCCTTGGTTTGCTTTGCTTGCATGTGCGGCTTTTGCTTTACCTATTAAACTGTCTTTATCTCAACCCACAAGTTTTCTGACTTTTACTCTTCCAATTCTCTCCTCCATCCCGACGTGAGGGGACTGAGCAAGCGGCTGTGTGGGGCTTAGTTGCTGGCCCAGCTGGGGTTAAACCATGACAGATCCTCACTGAGAAATCCTCCTTTCCTCACCCTTCCCCAGAAGTGGCCCAGGAACTATGATTATCCCTTCTCGCTCTCCTGCAAAAAACTTTGCAAATACATAACACACATCAGGTTAGCACACTCCCTTGAAGGGTTCGACAGCACATTGTAAAGCTGATCTTGACACTTCAGGGGCCAAGAGGTGACCTGGTCCTACAAAGAGCTGAGCTGTATTGCTCTGGATGAGGAAGGCAGCTGGAAATGCACCCAACTGTAGGTGCACAGTGGTCCCAAGGACACCCAACGTGCTCCCAGTATGTGCTGAAACAGCCACAGCCTGGCACTGTGTCCTTGGCATAAGAGCCCTAGGTGATGGGGCCAGTGGGGCAGTTGGGAAACTCGGAGCTGAGATTGTGAGCTTGCACTGAGGAGTACATGGGGCAGAAAGTTAAGGAAAGTTGATTTTGTTGATCAACGGGTCTGCTGCCAGCTGATGTAGCTCAGGATGGGGTCATCAACCTCAGAAACCATCAGTCTCCACTTAGTAAGAATTTAACCCTCATCACATTCAGTTTTTATAACATAAATTTCAAACTTCTATAATTTCTTATATTAAATCTACTTTCAAAAGATTGTGTTTACGAGTACTGTTTTAGTACCATTTTCTTACTCTTGAGGGCCCCCTCTCCTCCCACCAGCTCGCTCAGGGGCAGGTCCCACAGCAGGACCCCTAGGCAGACTCTCAAACCACAGGTGCCCAGACCGTACAAAGCCCAATGCCATTGCAGAATATCTAGAAAAGCCAGTTGCTAAATCTTTCCAAATGGATGTTGTAACAGAGGTGGCCCAGGTGCACAGGGTCCTCGTCTTATAATTATTCCTCACCTCCACGGTGTTTCCCGTAAACTCAGTGCTTGGCAAAACAAATGCCAGTTCTCATGTCAGTGTGATTTCCACCAACCAGCCCTTCAGGCCAGGCTTTGCATTATGGTTTGGTCAGGTCTATACTAAACCAAAACCTTTCCTTAGTCATTGTCATCACAGAAATTAAGAGCTGGAAAAGACCTGTGAGTCTTTTGCACTTCACAGCTCCTCAAATAGTTTGGGTAAATCCCCACTCCAGCTCCTAGAGCATGCTTGCACATTATTCCGTGGCTACGACTTTCCAGCGTGCACGCTAGTTAAAGACGACGACAGAAGGGGAATTTTTAGATAGTGATGTCTGCTTATTAGGAACTAGACCAGATTCCTGCTCATCCACTTCTCCATTACTACCCTCTCCGGGGCAGCCAGAGCCGCAGGACTCTCAGTCCTACTCACAGACCCTCGGCTCTTGTGCCCAGTCCATCTCAACACGCTTTGCTTAGCAACAAGCATTTCGGGCTCCGTATATTTAGTCCAAATTGTAATTGTGTAGTGTTCACTGCCAGAAATGCCTGCTCTTTGGCCACAAGTACAGCTTCTGTGGCTTCAAGAGTTGCTCATTCATTCTTCTAACCTTTTATTAGACCAACCTGTAATATTATCCAATAGACATTTATTGGTTGCTCTGACTTAGCAGTACTCTGTCTGGCAGTGTAAAAAAGCTTTAGGCAGAGAAAAGGAAAAATACACGTATAATCCTTTATTATAACAGTTAGTTTTCAGGGCATAGAAGAGCTGCATTATATGAACAAGGGCAAAAAAATAAAAAATATTACTTGACTGTTAACTGTCATATAACAATTGTTATTATTTAACAGACTAGCATCTGGAGGATGTTAAAATTTCAGATTAAAATAAAAGGGACAAGTGCTGCCTGCTTGAATTCAAGCTATTTTTCTGCATTAACATTGTTCTCTCGCTTTGATTGGGCACCACAGCCCTTTAAAACCATATAGGGGGCAAACATTATCTTTTTTAAAGTAGGTTTGATATAGTCAATGACAGATGTTTGCAATTCGAGTTATAAAAAGATGGCTTCTTTCCATTCCAGTGTATGTCAGAACCATCTTTTTTTCTCTTTTTCCCTTCCCTTTTTTGCCCTTTTTCTTTATTCTACCCAAACTATTGTGGTTCACAGAACAGGCCACTGCAAAGATGAATCACTATGCAATGTTTGAAATAATGAAGTGGAAAAATTAAATATAGTATCTTGGAAGAACAGACAGACAGGAGGAAAAGAAAATGAGAAAAAAAATAGGCACGGAGGAAAAAATTAAAAATCTACCTGCTGAGGAGTGTAGTGTTTGCTTTATGATACCAAATAACAGAGAAAATACGAGCTCACTCACCAGAATGAAAAACAAGGCTAGGCACTACTTTAAGTACTTCCCAAATAAGAGGCAACATGTTCCAGAGCCTGTGAAAGTTTAATATTTGTAATTCTAACAAAACACAGTCAGAATTGTTAATAAAACCTGGTGGCTTGACTTGACATTTTGTGAACTATGGATAAGTATATGGGTTCAATAATAGTTTTTATGCACCTGTTTTATGTTGCATTTTTCCCAGTGCCATTATCTGAGCTGGGATTTCAAAAAAGAAAATGTTCATCTTGAGAGCAAAGCCGAGAGCACAGACCTACGTATTTGTCTCTAACAAAAAAAGCAGATGCAGACACTATTATCCAGTACAAGCAGTGACAACTTTTGGGATGACCGCAATCAAAACAGAAGGACTCACACATAGCCAGTTTATTTACACTGGTGAGAATCACAAGTCCTGATACTGGTCACTGTGCTGTGGACGACTGGGCAAAACTCCATGTCTCCGTAACTCATAAGATATTGAGTAGAGGGATGCTGCCCAGGCACAAAGGCACCAGCTTGGTCTCATGCCTCTTCAACACAGCTCAGCTTGCTTGGGGCAGTTTAAATCCGCTATTATACAAATGAGAACCACCACTCATTTCCAACTGGTTTCACTTGGTTCTTAACCAACAGGGAAGAGGATGTCATTAGAGAGAAATCAATGGACACTTCCGAAAGGCTGCTCTGAACTGGTTCGCAGCTACCCCTTAATGAGGGACCCCCGCCTTCCTGCTTGTTCTGCGGGGTTCGGGGGCTTTGTTTTGCTTTAAATGCTCTGTGTAGAAGGTAGCAAAGCCACCACAAAGAGGCCTGGAGCTTCAAGTTAATTTTCACTGGCTGTATTTTGTAAGAGCCTGTGGATGATGCAGTTCTGACACTAATGAATAAAGTATTGCTTCATCTGCTCCATTTCATTCAGCACAAGAAACACATGGAAGAACGAGAGCAAGGATTAAGAAGGATTTTAAAAGTTTATAATAGGCACTTTAAAAAAGCTTTCTCTAAAAAACAAGCACTAACATGGGGGCTGTGCTCAGGTTCAGTCAGGATGATTTGCAACACTAAGGTTACCTCTTTATTCCCACTACATTTTTCATCTCTGTGAGCTCAGTCCTGGGAGGGATGGGACCAGAAAAGGATTAGAGCACTTCTCAGCCTATTTTTTTGTCCCATCACCAAGACACTGCCTCCCAGAGCATCAGTGATTTTTTTCAGCTGGTGGCAGAGCTGAGGAGCGAGGCAGGAGGCAGAGACCAGCAGATCCCACTGGAAAAACTCTGGTACTCACAGGACTCAATTCAGCATCAAACCGACCAAGTAAAAATGTATTCCCATGCCTCATCTGGGCTGCAGCAATGGTCCACGTGCATAACTCACAACACGTGCAAGACAGCAAGCCTCTGCTTCCACCGTGATGAAAGACTAAATCACATTATCTCATGTTAGTGTTGGACAAGGTGCACACAAACCACCACCGGAGTGCAGCTGAGACAGCTCGCTGCTCCTGCACCCCAGCCTCCTTCCAGTGATGAGCACAGCACTGCAGAAGATCATGAGAAGCACCAAGGAGCAGGTATACCGCCTCACTGCCTCTTAACCAACACAGCCCTCCCACTAGTGAAGATTCCTCTTGCTATGGTGCACACACAGCACAGACAACCAGAAAAAAAAAAAAAAACAACAAAAAACCCGCAGAATCTCCCAAGTCAGCCTGAATTTATCCTTGCAGGGCTCTCATCCAAGTAATGAATAGACTCTCGACCTGGTTAGCTTCTATGAACTGTCAAAGATTGCAGAGCAGGGAACGGCACAGCTAAAACATGGAGTGTCGAGTCCAATAAATCCATACCCAAGCTTCAAAAATTAGACAGAGCTACTGATAGCAGCTGCTGTAAACAAAACCCACTAGGTATATCTGCCTATTAAAAAAAAGACAAAAACAAAACAACAAACTGATAGTTCACGCTCCCAGTCCCCTACAGACATAGCAGAATATAATTTGCCAGTGCTCAAGAGCCTCCACGCACATGAAGGGGAGGAGGGCAGGGAGAGTCAAGCCCTGGGAAACCTGGATCAGCTGGGTTCAAGCATACACACTGGTGACAACCACATAACCTCGCCCTGGAGCTGGTCCTGCTGTTGTGCCTTGTCTCGTAAGTCACTTGCCCTGTCCTCTGACCAAGGGAAATGGAAGGAGACGGTTTGTTTGTTTTTTTTTTTAAAAAAAGTAATTAAAACCTCAAAGACCTTCACATGAGTCTTCTTGTTCACCATATCTGAAAGTCACCCAAGGAAAGGAAGGAGAAGGGAAGAGCTTGCTTCGATTCTTATCCCTTCATTTAGTTTCCATTATTAAATCCATATTAACTGTTTCTGCAGGTATTATATTCACCAAGGGTGGCAATTACAAGGAAAAGACTTCAGCACTAATAAATCCTGAATTTAGAAGGACCCAGCAGCATAAACTAAAGTGGCTAATTTTGAAAAGAATGTCCTCAGAGCCTCAGAGGTTGACAGAAGAAGCACATCCAAGTGCTGTGCAGCCCCGTAAACCAAGCGACTGTCCTGGGAGGGATGCTGTCTACACATCCCTTTCTGGCCAGGGTTGGCACTGTGGTATCTAAGTCTGTCTTAAGCAGCTTGAGAAACACTCATTGTCGGATTTGTATGAATGAAAGACATTGCAAGAATATGAGGAATATTGGTTTCTTGGGAGCAGAGACAGTCATCTTTGCAGGAGCAGGAGACCTCCTGGGTGCCAAGCAATGATCTGGCACTTCCCAGTAGGTGAGGAGGGACTTGTTCCCTTCCCTGCCACCATCAAACCACCCTTCAAGGGACCACGCATGATGGCAGAGGAGGTGTATTCAACCCGCAGGGAGCTGTGGCAGTGCTCATGAACACTGGACTGGAAAGCCCAACCTTGCAACCCAACTGGGCTTGGGCAGCTCACCGGCTGTGCTCAACCTGCATCGGCACAGTGTGGTTCCTCCTGGACTTGCACTGCTTCATGTCTGCAGAGTTTTATTTGAAGGGGATGGGGAAAGGTGAGGGGAAAAGAGCTGTTGCAGTTATGAAAACAATCTTGAAACCAAAAGGATCCAAACTAGAAAGCACATCAAACTGCAAAGCTTGCCACTCACTGTGCTCAAGCCATCCAACAGCCTGAAGAGCCCCAACTCAGGGTTTTCTGAGTGCCTCAGGCTGACAACAGATTTTTTTACACATTGTTGAAGCCTCACAACCCGTGGTGCCATCCGAGCGCACCCCGACTGCCCTGCCCCAGCGGCACTCATTTGGGAGCAGCTGCCAGCTCTCCTCCCCGTGCCATGGAGCGTGCAAGCTTGGGCTGGTGCCGATGCCACCAGGCCCACAGCAGCGTGCACAAAGCCGGTAGATCAACCTTCACCGACCTCACTCTGCACCAGACGCCTCTTTAGTCCGCCCTGGAGGGTGAGGCCCTGTTTTCTGGGACTAGGGAACAGAGCAGAAAGGGGAATTTGCTTCATCTGCAAGCTATAAATCCTCTCCATCTTCCTGAGCCCAGCATAGATGGGAACAGCTGTGTGGCAGTTTCCACAAGGCCCCAGCCCTGTTGAAGATGCTGAAATACTGATGTAAGTGTAAAAGCTGGAGAGCAGGAGAGAAATAAGCAGCAGGGAAAGGAGGGAGGGCAACCACAGAATCACAGAAAGGTTTGGGTTGGAAGGGACCTTCAAAGATCATCTAATCCAACCCCCCTGCCATCGGAAGGGACATCTTTCACAGATCAGGTTGCTCAAAGCCCCATCCAACCTGACCTTGAGAACTTGCAATGATAGGGCATCCAGTGCTTTTAAAGGAAACAAAATTAATACCGTCCCTTTGGCAAAAGGCATTATTTTGCTTAAAAGATTCTTTTGCTCAGTGAGTACGGAGGACAGGACCCCTTATGCACACTGCTGGACAGGGTCTGCTGAGGAACACAGGGAGGAGGCAGGTAGCACCAAACACATGAGCATAGGGAAAGAAGCCAAATATAAGTGCACTGTCAAGACCCATGGCTGGATGATGTCTCATCCACCTCAGGACCCATCTTCTCCCAGCAGGAAGAAAAGATGCTCTCAAACTTCAAACACATCCAGCTCCACCCAAGGACCACCCTTGGCCCCGGTTCCACTCTTTCAGGGCCACTGCTCAAGTGTCTGGACATCTAATTTTTGATTTCCAGCCTAATTCATTAGCAGCTACACTTCTGCCCCATGCACACTTGTTTATCTTGTAGAAAACCATCTTCCCCAAGCTCGAACAGCTCTCCTCCCTCCGTGGGGTAAATACAGAGCTGTGTAAGATGTCGGGCACCTGCACGTCCTGGGGACCGTGGTGCCTATGCCTCCCAGGATCAGGCAAGGTTAATCCCCCGCAAACTGTCGCAGGGGGGAACACTAGCACTAAATCCTCCAGAAATCCAGACCAGACCACAGCACATGGAAGTCTGGTCCAGTGTTTCTAGGACCTATAAAAAACACAGCTGTGCCCACCTCTTTAGCTAGCTGCACAGGAGAGGCCTGTGCAGGATGTTAATGAGAGCTGTGGTCTTATTGATTATTATTACTACTACTACTACTGCAGTCATACCTGGAAGCCCCCAAATGGATCCCTGTGACAGCAAGACACAGTCTCTGCTTTGATGAGTTGATAAATCTAGTTTGAAACAAGTTGCAGTGAGTCAGCATGGCAAATAACGAGGAGGGGGGCTGGCAGCTCTAGGAAAATTGCTCAATTAGCTGGTCTAAACCATGCACGCCTTGAGTGCTTCAAGTCACATTAAATTGCTGCTGGTTTATAAACTGTTGGCTGTTGCGATTTCACTTTTTTTCAGTCATTTAACCATTTCTAACTTTTAAAGTTCCATTGAGTAGCTTTTAATCAGCACCTTCTGGGTGATTTTTGTGCAGGTGTCGTGGTGGGGGGGGAATCAAAGTCAAGGTGAGACCAAGGAAATGCCTTGGTGGGAGGGAGAGGGGGGTACAGCCGATCCCCCCTGGGCACACAGAGCCTGCTCCACACCCTGTCGCTCCAGTGTCTTTCCCCTGCACTTTCAATGTGATCAAGAAATAAAACCACAAATGTGATCAGCTGGGCGGACTTGCTACGTGCAAGCAACATGCCTACAAAATAATAATAAAGAAACGTGAGGCCAGAGAATGCATTTTCCCGAATGCTAAAAGCAACAAGCTGAAGAAATTACCGGGAACAGAATTTGTTGGTCTCCCAGAGAGATTCCCGATACCGTCCCTGCAGCCTCTGGTAGCAAGGAACCAACTCCAGCAACATGGCTGGGGCAGGCAAGGCTGTGCCAGGCTGTGATGCGCATGGCCGCTTTCTGCCCCATCGCAGCCCTGGAGCAGCGCCCGCTGCTCACACTCATCTCCTGCAGAAGGATGCTGCACTGCGTGCTACCTGCACGCTGGGTGCAAAGCCCATATGCCTCCAGCAAAGCAGCTCTGGCGGGGCAGGAGCAATGAAAACACACAGGGGTGCTAGGGGATGCTGCAGCTCCTCCAGCTACAGACTCACAGCTAATCAGATGGGAAAGACCTGTGACCAACAGAGAACAAATTTAGGCAAAATGACTCACAGTGCCCCACAGGGAACCAGTGGGGCACAGAGCTGTCTCCCAGGCTGAATTATTGCTGCAAAAACAATGCAGGTCATTGAAAAAACAACTAGGGAGCCTGGAGGAGAGAAGGGAGCCATAGAAAGTGAATGAAGCACGTTGGGCTAAGTATTTTCTCACTGTCCCCCTCTTGCCTGCCAGATCCCAGAAGCCTCATGTTCTCAGGGCTATATATGGCTGGGCTAATGGCTTTGCACTGGCTGCTGACACCAACCAGCAGCATGTCACCTTCCGAAAGTAGATTAGCTTAAGCTGCAGGCACGCTGTCACATCACTAAGCCAGTCCCTGACCAGGTCTTGGCCAATCCTTAGCTCTTCCAGGCCTGTCAGATAACGATGGGATCTCCAAAAGCCCAACATCAGACAAGGCAAGGGATTGGCGCTGAAAAAGTCCCCCTGTGAGCTCCTCATGTCTCCCGGTTTCTAACAGACCTGGCGATGCTCAGCTGCTTGCAGGACCAGGTCGTCAGGGTTGCACGGGAAATGTTTGTGTGCTTCGCCTCCCCTTCTCAGCCTGCAGCGCCTGCTCTGCTCTTAGGGAAAACCTCCCTCCCCAAATGCCAAGAAACAAAGGATTTTTTTAGAAGGTGATAATGTTCCTGAGTCACATATAACCGGATCTACCATCACTAAAGCACTGACAATTAAGGCATACTGACATTTTTCACAAAAAAAAAAGTGGCTGATCAACAACAGTTTTCCTAGAAAAAAAGTGTCATTTTCCACTATTATTTTAAATTTTAAGAGAATTAGAAAAATCAGAATTTCCACTTCACTTGAAGGTGACATTTTCATTGCACTTCAGAAATGGATTATTTTTTACTTTTTTAATTCCAAATGTCTTTCTCTTCCTCGCTAATGTTTTGTTACTGAAGGCAACAGAACAGGTGCATATGACTTCGCTTTTCCCCTCCAACACATTTTCTTTTTTCGTTCTGAATTCTCCGAAGTTAGAGTGGCAGAGGAAAAAAAACGAAACACTCGTCAGACTTTTCCAACTTTCCTACAAAATGTCCTTAACTTTAGAAAATCGCTCAAGTGCAAGATTCAATATGCTACTTTGTTTTTCTTTCTCCTTTCCATTATTCTGTAGTCTTCCTTAAAATGTGTATGCTTTCAAAAGATAGAGTAGAAAAAGGAAAAAAAGATACCAATGACATTTATCTTATTGCACTCAACACAAAGAGGGAAAAGTGGTGATGGAACAAAGTAGAGCATCCAAAACTGAAAATCAAAAGCTGGTTTGGCAATTTCCTTGAATACAACTGCGTTTTTCTTGGGGGGGAGGATAGCAAAGAGTTTTCCACGCATTTCTAACCATAGTAAATCACCGGGAATAGCCAAGTCACTGCTCTGCCTAGACAGCTACCACTCTCACCTACAATCCTTGGCTTCCACCTTGTTTCTGCTGCAGTAAGGTTCCATCACACACTCTCCACTGCCAGCTAGGGGCGTCCTGGGTGCTCCAACTGGCAGGTTTCCCATTGCAAACCCCAGAGGTGCTTCCCAGCTGCGTGCTCCCGCTGTCGGCAATTCCCTTCCTCCATGTGTCCACAAGCCAGGAACCCAACTCCCACGCTCGCTGCTCAACTACATGAAGAGAGGAGAACAAGCAAGCGAGAGGTAGAGGAATGCCGACACACAGTGATTGGCGGGTGTTTGTTTCACTGACGTAACAGCTCCAGAGGCTACTGCAACCGTTACGTAAATGTTCTCAGAATTACATCATTACATTATTTCATATTCAAAAGTGTTCCATAGTAGAGGTAAAAGAATAAAACTGAATCAAACCAGCAGGCTGGACAGGAAGCAATCCTAGACACATTCTACCAAACTTATGCTCTACCACCCCAATTATATCCATACTCCCACAGCTCAATCCCACGTTTGTAAAGGATTCCCATTGTGCTGGGATGAAAGAACCAATACTGAAAAGGATTGTTCAAGCCCCAACTCCTTGGATCAACACATGCCAGCAGAAACCAAACAAGCAAACCCCCTTGAAAAGTACCAGTCTTGGACATAGGACATCTGCTTCCAATTAAAAACAAGAAAGATCTGTCCCCGTGTCCTCCCTCAGCCCTGCACCTCTCAGGAGGGTAGCTAGCCAGAGTGAGGGTAAGAGATACCTTCATATTCTTCCTGATTTGAATGATCTCAAACAGGGAGGCTCCCACAAACTCATCAACAAAGAGCAAGTCAAGAACAGCCTGTGTTAGCAGTCAGTTCCTCTGCATTAGACGGTTGTGGTTCCTTCCTAAAAAAATAAATACTTACCATCACCTCCTGGTTGCTTGTACGGGTTGTACTTTGGCTTGGGGGCAACGACAGGCGCAAACTTCTTTGGCGTCTGCTGAGTGGACACCGAGATGCTGGGAGTCCCAAAGGTGTGTGTGGTCTCCATCCTTGCAGTAACGTGACCAACAGGCTCGTTGGTACTCTTGGGTGGCAGCCAGGACGGGTGGGACATGGTTCAGATCTGAGAGTAGAGGTAAAGAGAGTCACACATCCATTAGGAATTTAGGCTGGGGAAGTAACAGTTGCAAACCTACTACTTTGTTGGTTTATAAAATCAAACCTACAAAACCCTTTAATATGTTTAACTTGTGCATGTTTATCTTTAAACATATTGGTCCTAATGTATAGGACTTAAGATACAAACCAGTCTTTCTTTCCCCAGTAGGTCAGAATTACTGATCAGCTTATCACTGGTGCCTGCAAAAAGCATTGCTATTTTCCTCTTCAAACCATAGTGGAGGCAGGCTGATACTCTGGAGAAGCCCATCAATCCCACCAGCCATTCAGCACAGTAGTGATATATTTCCCTTTCCCTGTTAGGCTTTTGTGAGTACATTAACGTACAACAGTGCAGGTGCTCTGGGGACAAATGTAGTCAGATGGGCAGACACACTTCCAAAATACACCTTCAGCACTTTTTCACATCATTTAGGACCCCATGTCCCAGTGATTTTCATTCAAACTTTTAAGAAAAAGGATTTCAAAAGCATCTAATCGTTCTTGATGCCTCCATTTCTGAACACCCAGCTTAAGATATTTTAAAAGCATATCAATTTTGAAAAAATGCCAGAATCCCACAACCGCTGACAACCAGGCTCCTTTTAGACTTCTCAACTTGTGTAACAGAAAACACAGGCAGCCCAAATCATTACTTATTTATGAAAATCTTGGCTTTGGCCTCTTAAAAGCCTACATCACTTTTGAGAACTGGACTCAGACACTGCTGAAAATGTTGCCCATATAAAACCTGTTTGTTGCAATGAACAAGTGCTCTTCACCACGCACAAACCACATTCGCTAGGTAGCAGTGATGGTCCTACAGTACCATCAGCTGGTCCTACAGCACTGGATTTGAGATGTAATGAAGAGATGAAGACTCCACACAAACAAAAACCAATGTTAATTTTTGAGCTCTTGAGCACCCTCTCACTTCTGCCCACGCTGTGCTTCGGTGTTAGGACTCTTCAAGGCCACCAAAACCAGCAGGCAGCTGTGACCCGATCAGGAAAGATTTGTTTTGTTCACAGAAAAGGATCAGTGCAAGAGACAGCACCAGGCCATGGGAGACATTAGCAGACTGCCATTGCAGAAAAGCACTTCCATCTAGGAACAACGGGACAAAACAGAGAGGCTGTTGGATTTGCAAAGAGGTGGTGTCCAACTGCAGCAGCAAGTGCAATCTGCCAGGGCTGAGATGCGAGACAGAGCCGTAGCTCTGCTGCGCGTGGCAGCAAAGGGCTGCGCTAGCTGGTGTGAACAGTCTTCTGAGCTCAGGGTGGGAAGAAGAAAGGGCACGGACGAAAAATGGCCTCTGGCAGGTGTAGACCTCCCTGGAGTGAAATCATTACCGAAGTCCACAGTGCTACAGCTCTCAACTATTCTGACACAGCTTTGTGGTCATGCATGCAGCCATCTATTTGAATGGCTCATGAGGCAGTATTTCCAAAGCTGAGAAGTGCAGCCACATACAGCTCACTGATACCATGCAGGAATGCAGCCACAGGTCCACTCCTAGCCTACCTGGGCATATTCTTGGTGCCTCACAGCTAAGACTTCCATGCACACATGCTTCTCAGAGAAAGAAACAACACTGAGCTCTTCAACCAGCCCCCAGGATTATATGGAACATTTAGGCAGGAAGAAGGCATATCTGATAGCATATTTAAGTCTACCTAGAGAAGACAAAGAAGAAATCACACTTCATTTCCCTTTTCTCCTAATTTGGGCTCATGCATCACTAGAAATGTCAAGACTAAGCTGTTGGGACTTAGGAGCAGAGCTATTTTGTCAACTCATCCTGGCTGGCAAAGAATCTGCATCCTACAAGCTCCATGGTGGAGCAAATTCAGTTGAGTCCTTTATCAAAAAAGCAAACGAAGACTCTTGGGTATAAGGGTTCCTGCATGGATAGCCTTGTCCTAGCAATTTGCTGTTAGCAATGCTGAGTCAGTCTGGTGGAAAGGAGTAAGGTCTCCACATGGTAGTGTGGGGACAGTACTTCCAGCTAACAGCAACGACTGCTAAAACTGATGTATATATATGTGTGCTTATTCCAGCCCAGTAATTTTACTCCAGGTAACAGGTTTCCCACTTGAGGAGTCATTTCTATTTAAGTCCCAATGTCTGACCCAACACTAGGAGACAGACAATTTGTGGTCATCTTCCACCTCCATCGCTCCTTGTGTGGGACAGGAACTGGCAAGTGCCAAACATCAGTCCCAACACTTGTGGCTCTTCCTCACCGTGCAGTCTGACTGCTCGGCGTGCACGCAGCAGTTTTGTGATCCCTACCACTACAGGATGAGCCTGTTGCGCTAGACATCCGATACCAGTGAAAGGAAGCCACTGGGACTGGCTAGAAACAAGGCAGATGGGAGTGTGGCAGTAGCACCCTGGAGATCGACAAGTATCCAAGGCTGAGCTGCAAGGATGTGACTTTCCCCCGCCACATGCCTGCTATCCGACCTTACATTAACAGTGCAGAGCATCATTCTGAAATCAAGAAGTGAAAGGCAGGTCCTCCGCACAGGGCTGGAGAGGAAGCCAGCCACGACGGCTGGGGGCAGAGGGCACGCGAACCGTGCTCCCACCGCCTGGTACTTCCCATTGCCAGCACCAGTCCTGATAGACCTAGAAAACAACTGCCACTCTAGCAGTAAGATTCACCTACACTGCTGCCTCCTCCTCCCACATCCTTCAAAAATGTAAAACACAGCAATAAAACTCAGGCAACTATCGAGGTTTTAAGAGCAGAAAGCAATGAGGGCACTCAGCCTTAAGAGCTAAACAGGACAACTCTGCACTCTGCAGAGTTATTACATCCAAAGATGACTATACCTTACCCATTGCTAAAAGCATCCTACAGTTTTATTCTGACAGGTTTTCAGCCCCTGGCTTGACATCTCATATGAAAGAGCGTGAAGCACCCTCAGACCCTGGACGTTACCTCCATACTGATTCAAAGCAAAAAAACAAAAATCCCAGCAACGACCAGATTATCATAATTCCTGTTCTGGTAGCTCCCTAGTTGTTCTTTAACCACCTCCCAGGCAACACGCCTTGGTCCCACTGAGCTCTCATGGTCTGCCAGG
The DNA here is from genome assembly GCF_900496995.4 of Aquila chrysaetos chrysaetos. NCBI lineage: Eukaryota > Metazoa > Chordata > Aves > Accipitriformes > Accipitridae > Aquila > Aquila chrysaetos. The sequence goes on along the minus strand of NC_044013.1, from coordinate 13,001,053 downwards.
TTGATGGTGCCAAGCTGATGGTAGAGATAGGTTGAGTGATGCACAAACCAAGAATATCTGCTTCAGTAGCTAGGCTGCACAGTGCTGGGGACGGCTGAAGACAATGTGCATCTCAATGAATGAGCTTAAAAAGCAGACTGGTCTTATGGACAGTTTGGGAGCGTGAAGACCACACTGCTGTAACTCAATTGCTGACTGTAAGCTGGCACGCAGCTCCCTCTCAGCTACCCTCTAATGCATTTGTTTTGGCAGTGGTGGTATTTTCTAATTGTTTCCCTGTTAGACTTTTCTCTTCCTCTTTCTCCCCCTCTCATTTTCTGTTATGCATTTGCTGCCATTCGTTTTTGCTATCTGTGCCTTGACAATGTTTTCAGCAAGTTCCCTTTTCCTCGTCTGTTCCAGCCCCAGCTCCCTAGCCTCAATTAAATTTAGCTTAACTACTTTGTGAGATCATAAAAAAAGAAAATGAATTAATCTCTTTTTAACAGCTGAAGCTAAACTTCTGGATTTGCTGTTATTTTCTCCCCATTTTTTAATCTGGTAAAAGGCCAAGAGCAAGGCATAATATAAGGTACAGTGGCTCGCAGAAGGCCACAGCCCCCCACCTCTCTCTGCAGACTTCTCCGTGGTGGAGCACCCTGGCTAATTCAGACAAAGCCATCAGTGCTCCCTCAGCATTCCCTACAATATTGCCTGGTTTTCAATCAGAAGCTTTTTTGGAGCAAAACACGTGAACATTTTGTGATGTGGACAAGTAATCAAAACAGCACAGGGAAACTTGGGCTTATAACCAATCCTCTTACTCTAAACTTACTCTTGCGTATGCCACCACCTCTGCATCATTGTGGTTCCTGCACTTGGATGAGAACTTCCAAACAGGTAAAGGCAGTGCTTTTCTGGCTGGTCAGCAAACACAACTAGCAAACACGTTTCACTTTTGTCTTTGAGGTGTTTCCTTCTAAATATGTTATTTCTGCCAGTTCTACAGTAAACAGTTTTGTTTTCAGAAGCTTCTAACTAGATGTGGGATGTGGGGGACTGCAGAAGTCAGTGGTTGCAAGAAGGCTAAAGTCACTGAGAAACCCAGACAATAAAAGGAATAAACTGTATTGGATATTACAGGCTTGAGAGGACCAAGGAACAGGTAAAACACAATGAAAGGAGAATCAAGACGGATGGGCTGGGGGAACTCAAGATGCAGGACCAGAAGAAACATCCTGGGAGCATGCACACTGGCAGAGAACAATGTGGTGAAGTGGATCTGCTCACCTTGGCTATCAGGGACGGAGCTGTTACAATAGCTGTATTACCCACTTCTAAGGGTGAATACAGCAAGCTCCTCCTTCAAGGGTAATAGTGGATGGAGTGAAAAACAATCAAACCCAACCTGATCACTTTGGTTCCTCAAAAACAATCCCCCCCTCCCGCCCCGCATTGGAGAATAGTGAGTCTCACCAGCCTTTTGCTGGACAAGCCACTTATTGCTGCTCCCTGGATGCCAAATGCAAAGGGCCTGATCCCTCTGCTGCTCAAGTCACTGGCTGGACCACAGAGCTCTCACTGAAAAGTTAAACTGTAGGTTAAATCTACAGTTGCCCCCACATTTCTGCTCCAAGCAAATAATTTGTCAGGCATGGTTTGCATTCAGTGAGCCCCTTCCTAGCAAACCTGAATAAATCTAGCCACCCAACATTTAACACAGCCAGGCTGAACAATCTTTGTCATCAGAGCCCATGTCCCTGGGAACCCTCGCGGAGGGACAGCAACCTCTTGCTTCCCCATCAGTGCCACATGTCCCTCTGTCTTGGCTGAAGCCTTCTGCATTTCTGCCTGCCGCTCACACAGCCGTCCTCCTTGGTCACCAGTAACTCAACAGCTCCGTTCCTGATCTGGCTGCTACAAGCTTTTCCTGTGACTCCTTACTCACTCTGGCAACACCCCTTTCCCAAATTCACTGCCCCACCCCAGACAAAAATCCCCTAAATCTTCCTTATGTCACTACTTTGAAAGCCCATCTCGTCTAGCCCTTCTGTACTGTGCAGGATACTGAACTCTGCCCACACTATTACTCCACAAAGCTTTTGTTGAGCTAAAGAATATTTGTTACAAAGTACATGTAGTCTCAACTGAAAGAATGCAAGTATTGGAGAATCCACCACAGCATTAGGTAAATTGTTTGGGCAAGCAATTAAGCACCATAATTAAAGCTTCTCCTTTATGTCTGCCTTTAAATTTATCTAGCTCTGCTTCCAACCATTGGATTTTGTTACGCTCCCGTCATCTGCATTACAGACCTGTCTCTCTTCCTTACACAGATCCTTTCAGAACACAGCCAGGTCATCGGTTAAATCAAATCTGAACATTTAAATTAAGTATCAATTAAACTCACTGTAAAGAGCAGACTTCTCCTGATTCATTCATGTATATTTACTATGAACTCTCTTCAATTTTTCAGCTACCTTTTATGAAATGGTGGATGTTAGCATAAGATCATTTTTTAAGAATGGTAACTTAAAATGGAAGGGGTAAAATGATGAATAATATCAAAGACAAAAACCAGACTGAAATCAGCTGTGGCTGCCCGAGGTTCTGTTATACTTCCTTCCTTGGAAGCATTAGTCATCACCTACTTTTGGAGGCAGAGGATAAGACTGGACTAACCATGATAAATAACATTAAAAGCAAAGAGTGAAATCACACTGCATAAATAAGGAAAACAGTGTGCTCTGGTTCTATCATTAGGATGATCTTAATGCCGTAAGTTCAGAAAATTCTAACCATGAAAGAATACACCGCAGCAGAGGAACTGGAATCCACGAGTCCCAAGATGAGACCGCATTATCTAAAAATGTCAGACCAGGAATATCAATAGAAGATAATACCAGGCAGTAATAAAAGCCTGACAAGGTTTTTTGTTCCCCCCCCCTTTTTTTTTTTTCCTTTAAAGTGTGGGCATAAGTGCTTGTTTTTGCTTTTAATTACAGGATGTCATTCACCTTTGAGAAGCAAAGGTAAAACAAAGAGGGTTCCAAGTCAATTTAGCCTCACATCAGATAAGCAATGGAAGGGTACAGTATCAATTTGTCTGCTCTTGAAATTGTTAGTACATTCATCTCTGAGACAGGCTGGCTTTTTTGTGATTAGACTGTACCCAAATAAATCTTTATTTCATTTTCATATTTTTAACATGGACCAAATACTCCTTGGATGTTGATGGACTTTGCCAAGACAGAAGAATTTGTCCCCAAGTTAATTAAGCTAATGCTTCATAGTGGGTAGCAACAGTGTTTAACAAAAAACGAGCAACAACAGTCTGTGCTTCCAGACAGTCTGCTCTGTCTTCCATCCCACTCCTTCCTAAATCCACTGGCTTGATGTAGGTCCATAATGTTCTGTCTTAGTATCAGCCATGCACAGTTAACCATCCCTCCTAAGGCCAAGGGACTGACCAGATACAGGGAATCAGGATCTTGTTTTCTGACAGTAGATGCAACTGGAAGCTCTGTTGCAGCTTCTCCCTGATACTATTCAGGAACATGACCAAGATATCCCCCTCCCTGGATAACCCAAGTTTGTGTCTAAGGGCTTACAAGAGCCATGTGTAGAAAGGCAGACCGCATTCTCCCCACTCTCCCTTCTCTTCATCCATGTAAAAGAACTCAAAGAGAAAACTTTTGACTTCACCTTCCAACTGAGTTTTAAAGATCAGCTTTAGCACTGAACCAAGGGGACACCCTTCATGATGCAAAATCATGCCACACATTGCCCCTTTCAGTTAGAGGTACAACCTACAAGACTGGATGTTTTTACTCTAAGCTTCTTTGTCTTCACTTTTTTGCCTGGAATTCCCAAAAGTACAAATCCAAATGCCCTGTAACAATACAGTTCTTTGCTTTGTCCTCATCACCTCCACTCCACTAATTAGCCAAAAGCAGTAACTGAAGCTGACCAGAGAGATTTGCTCTTTACAAACTCCCAAAGCTGCTTGTTTCTCTTGGCACAGTTCCCCTTTAAATGTTAAATGAATTTATTTCTCCATTTATGGCCAATGGTCTCTAGCCATGAAACTTTCCTGCTTCTTGTGGCCTCCAAAAGAGGATATAATGTCAAAATTCTGGTCTCATTAGAGGTCTTTAACCAAACATAAGAAGTGCCATAGGTACTCACAAACTCAGCCCAAGCTCTTCTGGGACATCTTTCCCATGTGGTACTACTTATCCTCATCAATTTTACATCATACGGGAAATTATGTGATTTGGGGAACTGGGATTCCTTTTGAACTCCCTTAATCATTGCCGATCTGCACAGCATCCCACCAAATTTAAGTCCTGTAATACTAATCAGTCCAAAGAAGCTCCTCCCTCGGACCCTCCCAGCAGCAAATTGACTCTGGCCCTTAGTGCTCCTCAAACATCACATCAGCAACCAGGAGAACCACAAAGCTGCAGGAACAACTCTGAGCACTGGGAATCCTGTGTGTGGGGCTGATGTGACCCTCATCACTGGTGAACAGTGGAGAGCTACCAGGAGTCAACTGAGCCACCAAGCGACTCTGAGACGTGATGAAGACGAACGGAACATGCTGTCACCTCCAGTGACTGTCTTCTTGACCATATGCAAACTTGATGCACATGGACTCCGACTCCTTGTAGCACATCTCTCCCTGAGATCAGGTTTCTTTGCTTGCACCCATTTTACACTGTTTATGAATATTTCTTGATGCTTTGCTTTAGTCTTTCACAGCAGGTGTCAGCTGGCGCAAGTTTAACTCTCCCTCTCCCCCCACATCCAGAGTTTCTTCCAATTGCCTAGACAAGGCAGGGGTTTGTATCCTCAGCTCAATCCCCTCAAAATAAATAAATAAATAAATAAAAATCAAAGTCACTTCTTCAGTTAAGCAGGGCTGAAAGCATTCACCAATTTCCTGCTGTGGGACACCACTAATGTAATCACAGGAATTAAAGGAGAAAGAAGCCTAGTTAGAGCACTGCTTGTGCTGAATTATTCCTCGAAGCATATAATCTAGTATCATCTCACTCTGACTTTAACAGCTTCAATAAAATTTCCATGGGATCCTCCAGAATACTGATTTAAATTCAAAGTTCACCCTGCTTTGAGCAAGGGGTTGGCCCAGATGACCTCCAGAGATCCCTTCCAAAATCAATTATTCTTTGACTCTAAAACCCCAGACTTCCAGCTGTGACTTTATCTGCACTCAAATGGGTTTGCAGCGATATAGCTGTATCCCACTTAAGATATGGCAGCAATATCACCTACTGGCAATGCAACATTATATTCCTTATTCTCTAGTTGCAACGGTCCGCAAATGAACACAGCAGGTACCCATTCTTTTAACTAAATAGCCAATACTTGGAAAATAACTTTCTTTTTTCCTACCATGGTTGCAACCACACTTTGGATTTCTTTGCCAGCAGATCCACACCAGTTTGGGATGTGACTTTTGTTTTATGTACTGAAGTCACTACAACTTCTACAGTATTACTCAGATGTAACAGGAAGACACCAAGTCCATTGTGGAAATTGTAAAGACATAATGGTAAAGAATGGTCTCTCTGCTACAAAGACGCTTAGCACAGGTTAACGTCACCATGAATATAGTTCATCGGGTACCAACCCAATATCACATTCATTCTTACACCAAAACCCTGCTGCTGGGACAATTTTGGTATCAACCAAAAACTTACTCTTTCTTAAGTTTCCTTCTTAGCTCATTTCTCTTGTATCTGCTTCAACAGTGGAAAAGATAGAAGGGCAAACTAAACATAAAACTTTTCTTTCCCAATATAATCGCATTAGTAGTTTTGGGATTAGATGCAGGCTATTTGAATTGACTGCTGCTGCAAAACACACACATAAAAGCTGATGAATGAGATCTTCCTTTTACAGCCATGTCACATCCTGGTGTTAGATGACAAAGTAGGCTTTAAAATCCAAATAAATTGAACTTGACTGGCCCATGTGCATTGAAACAAAGAGATAGTACTGGCTCCCTGGAGATAGATAGATCTATCTATTCTAATACAACTCTAATGACCGCATTACAATTTCACCAGAGACCAGGCTGATTCTTGACTTCTGTGGTATGAGACAATCCTCAGCTACTCCAAACATAATCATATTGGATAAAACATTAATCCAAGGCCTCAGCTACTTGTGGTCACAACAAACCCCAGGGCAATTGCAATGGAGGAGGTAGACCTGGTGGCCAGCCCAAAATGCTTACTCAAATACAGCAAAGTTTGTGGTTGAACCTTAAGAGCTGAGCCAGGAGGTAACTCCAAGCCAGACAATTTCTTCCAATTCTTAAAGCTTCTCTTCCTGATAACTTAACCTATAAGTTTGTGAAGGTGTTGCTGCACAACAAAGAAAAGCTTGAGATGGATGTTTCAGAATTTTGTGTATAAAATGAGAGAGGAAATATATTAATAGGGACAGCAAAAGAACAGGCAGAATAATGGAGAAAGGTTATTTTGGGAGTCCCAGACCACAAGCTCCCTTACACAAATACTGTTTTCCTGCACACGATTTATTTTCAAGATCCCTCTGCCAAAAGAAAAAGCTGCCTTTATTCCTTCTGTGCCCATATTCATTGTCTTCCCTGTAGCACAGCTCAGTACTTGGCATCCTACTTCAGCAGGGCACTGCCAAGCAACATAGTGCTTATCCATCAAATAAAAGGTTAAGGGACTGGACTTCTCAACCAATGGAGACATACTGGAAATCAGGCCTATCAAGAGAGTCCCACATAAAAGAAATCAGGACAACAAGAGATGGCAAGGTTAAAGCTTATTGAGCAAGCCCAGGCTGTTTGGATGCTGATGCTGGCTGTAAACAAGAAGGAACCATGCAGAACTAACATTCAGCTCAGCAGTGAGATATCAACAAGACCCCAGTGGGACCAAATGGGACCATGGCAGCGTATTGACACATAGATAATTGTATTAGCTTTGCAGAGCGCTGTGTATATATGTCTCAGCGTGGGGAGAAACAGCAGGGATCTGAGCTTAGTGGGAAACTGATACAGAGTGAACAAGGAAACCGGGCAGAGCTTGAGGTCCTACCCAGCAAGGCTAATATGGGTGTAGGTGCGATTTTTATTTATGATGGGTTCCCTGCACTCCACTTCTCTTCTAAAATAGCTGTGATTGCAGGAAGAGTCAGCTGCCACCATCCTTGGAAGAAAATGTATCTGCTATTGGCAGTCTGAACCCCAAGCCATTGAGAGGATTTCTGTGAATGGAAAAAGGAGCTGCAGCCCAGAATATGGACACAACATGGGCCCCACTCAAGAAGGATGCGAGCGCGGGGCCAATGCCACTATTACTTTCTTGTGACACCTCAAGGGGCTGGCAGTATGACCCACACTTTGAAACTGCGATGCCTAAAAAGCAAGCAATTAAATCAATTAATGGTCAGGATCAAAATCTTTAAACCCTGATTCTTTTCCTCCCACCTGATCCACTCAACTTTTCCTCCCCCAGAACCCAAGCTGTCCTGGAAGTCACAGCCTTGAGTATGACAAATCCCTGGATGATTTCTCTTCCTTCTTGAGCACTGTACCAACCTGTGCCTCGTTTTTGGCAGCTCAGCCCATGGCACCTTGCAAATAATCAGGGGAAATAGCCCTTTTCCTATGGAAAATCCTATATCCTAACACATAGAAGAGTGATTGCTGCCAGATGGCTGGGAACTGATGCTGCGGAGAGTTTGCTAATGGAAGCAAGATATTTGAGTGCATGGAAACTGTAGGAAAGGAAATACACAGACCCCTTTGTATAAACAGTCAGAAAAAAGACTACATTTCTTTGAGTTTCACAAGAACAGGTGATTTGACATGATCAAGACATGAGCACCCCAATGTATTCTAGTCTCCTTTTTGCAGCACAAAGCAAAAATAAAGATTTAACTGCTTCCTCCTTTAAGAAGCGGAAAGCCTACAGTATTGTCAGGAAAGAAAGAGGATCTCTGCAGGTTACCGAGTCCTGCTTTTAGCAGGAGACTGGACTACCACCAACACCAGATAAGGCTTGCTGCGGCTTTGTCCTTGAAAACCTCCAAAATGGAGAAACCCCTGCTACCTGGTGACTTGTTCAAGTGTTGCACTATTTTCCCAATGAAAATGTTTTTCCAACTCCCCAGCTGAACCTCCTGATCCACTATGCTTGTCCATGGCATTTTATTTTGCCATCTGGACAGAAGCATTTGGCTCTGTCATCTTCGTAACGTCCCTGGCAGCAGTCATAGGCTGCCGTTGAAACACTCTTTTGCCTCCTCTCCATCAGAGACAGAACGCAAAGCTCGCTCAGCCTCTTCTTGTAGGCCATGTGCTCTAGGTCCCTGACTGCCCCTCTGAACCCTCTCCAGCTCTTCAACATCCCACTTCAACTGGAAGACTCAAGATTGGATAACAGCTTCACCAGCAGGGAGTAAAGGTGAACAACAACTCATCTCAGCACACCATCCAGGCTTCTCCTGAAGCAACCCCCTATCCAGTTTGCTTTGTTGGCAATGATAGCACACATTGGACTCATATTTGACCTGGTGTTCACTGCCTACTCCAGGTCCTTTTGTCAAGGAATAAAGAAGAATAAAAGGCATATTTTGAGATGGTGCCTAAGCTGGAGAAGCTCCAAAATGTCCACAGCCAAATGGATAGGAAGGTAAGGCATAAGGTGATATCAGCTACCCCTATACTATTTGCAATAAACACAACATAAAGCTCATTGAGATGACAGCTGTTCAAAGAGGGGTGTTCTGGAAGCACGGGGAAATGGGTGAAGAGGAATATTAAGAGCAAAGGCAAGCATGCCGTGACACTCTGGAGCACATCAAGATAAAGCTCTGTTTTAGTAACCATAGAACATCAGTTCTGCTCTGAATAGAAACTTGTGACTGAAGACAAGTGCTTGAGATTTGATTTTCAATTCTTCTTTGAAACTCATAAAACCACCGAGCACCAGCCTAGGAAACTGTTGCTCTTCCCTTTTATCTCAGTGCCCGTTCATTCAAGAACAGTGATACTCAAAGCTCTGGGAGCTAATTCCTCAGCTGGTGCAAACGACAGTGCCAGCAATTAATTTAACCCAGACAGGCACCCACACTGGCCTTGCGCTTTTGCTAAAGAAGCTCATCACATTAAAAAGCTAACCCCGGTTGCTCCACCACTATCACATTGGTGTCTTCTGGTTTTGACCACCCAAATTAATCATTTGTTCCGCTTCCCAGAAATCAATATGAAGTTTTGTTGTGACAAAAGAGTTTCCATACTAGACTGGCCACATCGGTTCCCTAGATGTGAAATGGCTCAAATCTGACAGTCTCCAGGGAAACATTACAGTGCTTATCTACCACCACTGCACCTTCTCAGAAGAGAGTGTGGGGGCTGGTAGAAGAGAGGAAATAAATCAGGAGCAGAGGGAATTTTTGGAGGGAAGGAAGAACCAAACTTTTAATGTATCTAGAGATAGCGATACACTGCTGCGTTTTAGCCACTGCTGGCAACCGCTTGTGTTCTGCTTTTGAACTACACTAGGGCAGCTGGGTCATGCAGCTGGTAAGTGCACACACAGCTCAGTTAATCAAATGCCCTCCAATAGTTGCTACCACTATCTCACAGGTCTGAGGCAAAGCATGTTCCCACACACAACTAAGCGTCTGCAAGGCATTTCAGCATGCCTTTGCCGTGTAATGCACATATTTCTCTTTCAAAGTAACACAGCTGCCAACACCTTAATCATTCCATGGGGACCTTCAACCCCACCAGCCCCTTAAGTGCTTCATTACCTCCAGCACACTCCTGCAGAGCTCACATCCCAGGTGAGCTGTATGAGCACAGCTCTCTGTCAGCTAAAGCAAGCAGACTGAACTGCAGGAGATCAGAATCTGGGCAAATCAGGTCTAACAGCCCATCTACCATCACTCTTTGTTCCCGCAAGTTTGGCCTCGTTTACTGCAAAATATCTAGGACAAAAGGCAAGACAGCAACAAGAAACCACCTTTGAGACTGAAATTATTGCATGTTTCTTTTCATGAGATCCTGTGGGAGAGAAGATGCTTGCTCCTCTGCATGGAGTCTCTAAGGGGCTATGGAGACCAGCCAAATAACGTTAACTGAGGCACCTAAGTTGTGTGTACATCCCCAAAGCTTTCTTGTTTTTAAGTTAGAAACTGCTGCCTCAAGTCATAAAAATACTATGTTTTGAAATTGTATTGATATGTTCTTGGCACAGAAAAAAAATAAACTGCAAATGCAACCAATACGGAAACTTGAGCTGCTCTTTGTTTCTGCTGGACTTAAAACACTAAGGGGAAAACCTAAGCAACAAATTAAATTGATCCATGGAAAGATGCAGTCTGTTAGGACTGGTACACAGATATCTATTTTGAAACTAGCTTGAGCACTTGACGGCATAACCTACCCTTTGAAGTTTCTAGGTTGCTCCCATCAGGTTCCTTGAGATGACACTGCTGGAGATGCCATCCTGAGGAATCACTTCCAAGGCAAGTCCCTTCTTAAAGCAAGCTACCTCAGGGCCATTTTTTGTGAAGCAATACCACTGGGGAACAGCTTCACCTGCTCTCTCCATGCCAGCTCTGCCCTCCCTCCTCTGCAGCCCCCTCTACAACCCATTGCCCTTCCAATTGAGGTTATGATCTAATGGCTCAAGATGATAAAGGACGGTTATCTAATCATGCAAGGAACATGAACATATGCACATAAGTATGCATACACATGTGCATCTCCCTGTTTTTTTGATTCTACATCGTTTGCTCAGGAAACTGGTAGAGGAGAAGAATAAGGAGAGAAACCAACAGTTGCTCACATGGATCAACACTTCCAGGCTCTCTCTTTTGCAGCTCATCTCACTCATACTTGTGGTTTTAACATGTGATTCACATTAGGCCCCTCTGCTTGCCATTTGATGGTTCTGCTAAACAGATGTGAATTTATTTAGTCACAGAGCCTCCTCTTTACACTGCCTCTTTGTAGAGCAGATGGGCTTTCTTTTTTCCCTGTTCTACAATATTCAGATAATGATCGTACCCACTGCACAGGTTTGCTTGATGATGTCCTATGAAAAGGAACAACACATGAACACAGACATGATCTCACAGGAGCTCTCTTCAGCAGCTAGGACACACCATGAGAGGCAATGGTACTGATGGAGAATGCCAAACTGCAACACCAGCAACCTCTAGAGAAGCCCAAGATCTCAGGGATCCTTGAGGCCAGCCCCATAATTTCAGGCAAATGAGTGATTCACACTGCACCTAGCAGGGTCCAGAAGACAAAACTCCACCAACCGCCCATTGCAAAGCATGTGTCCCCATGCGAAAGCTCTGGTGGAAGAGCGAGCTGAAGGGTAAGCTCCTGCAACATTCATGGGGACATGAAACCATGTGCATCTCCTGGGACTCCTCAGCATGGTGAAATAGCCTGGAAAAGTTATTCGCTCCCTGTGTGGGCATTCTTCTTTCTGCACTGAGAGTGCATTTGGCAATGGATGAAGCAGAACTGCACAAAGGCCCTCTCAGAGCAGAATAAGACTGCCCACAGGAGAAGTACGCTCGGAACAGCTATTGCACTTTAAATTCACACCCTGGCTTTGTTTCGCAATACTCTCCCTGTGCAGAAAGGCCCTAGGCTTTGGATTCAGTTTCTGCCCATATCATCAATAGCTGAGCACTGCTCCCATCCAAGGGTAGGATATGGCCTATACAAGAGGCCAAAGTACAATCTGGGAGGAGAAGGATGAGCTTCACATTTACTTTGCGCTATCCCGTATGTGGATGCGCCTCTATATTGCTTTAGTAACTGAACACTGATGACTTCACCCTAGCAAATGGCCCTGCTATGTGGGTAAATCATCTCTGCTTTACCACAGAAACCAAGCACAGGATGTGTATACACGGTACACACAAATGTCATGCCCACACCTGTGCAAGGATCTAATCCGTTTCCAAAAGCTGCAGCCCCGTCCCTCAGTCACAGCTTTGCCCTCCATGCATTGCCCACCTGTTACAAAGATGACCTCAGTTTCTAGGAGAATCTACTTAGGACTTTATTAACTCACCAGGAAAAAAAAAAAAATTATATATATACACACACACACACACTTTAAATGTGGTTATATCAAAATTTGGGTTATCTAGAGAATGAGACTCAAAGTTTCAGAAGGGAAGGAAAAGTGGAATTCTCTGCTTGAAAGGCACTTGGGACACAGCCATTAACACTCCTCCCTGGGGGCCCTAAAGCTGAACATTTACAAGAGCAGAAAAATATGTGTGGCTTTCTTTTGGGTGTATATGCATACAATTAAGCAGTATTAAAAAGCTAGTAGGTTATTAGGCAGTAAAACATTTTCAGTAAGAGAAGACTGGAACTGAAGAGGACAGCTGAGTCCTTGCAGGGCGACAGGCACTTCCAGCTACAAAGCACCTCGTGTCTTCTGAGAGTTTTTTCTTTCTTTTTTTCCTGGCAAGTTCTGAGCCACCACGGTGTAATTTTCATTCCTATTAATGACCATGCTATCCAAATATTTTGTGTACGGACCATACACCAGCACTTCACTCTTTTGTACATCTTAAGAAGCAGCGACAAAGCAAAACACTGTGAAAGAGAGACTTTCATAAGCATAAAGCGAATTTATGTGTCCAATTCCCAGAGGCTGGTTGCCTAACCTTCAGTATGAGCCTTCAATAACTTTCTCTGAGCAGCTGAATGATGTGCTTTCTTTCCTCCATGTAAGAAAAATGAAATTCCCTCCCACTTCACCCCACCTGCTCTGCAGACCTTGTGGGGCTGGTGCTCCTGCTGGGGCAGGACCGATGACAAGACAGAACATGGCATCGGGGAATAGGGCTCCCCTGCCATCCCTTCGGGCCACGTAGGAAATCTTTCCAGGCATCACTCTCCATCTGCATCCTCCCTTCCCTGTCACCTCGATCCAGACACTGGGGACAACATTTAGGCCCTTCTTTACAACACTTTGAGCTGAGAGACAGAAAGTGCTCTGTAAGGGCTATCCCATTGCAAAGTGCACAGAGCTGAAAGGCATCCAAAATGCAAAGTACAGATATACAGATTTCAGTGGAGGGTTAAAACTGAGGGAGAGTGGAGCTATCTCAGCTGGCGAAGGCTCATGATGGATAGCAGTGAGCTGTTCAGAAGAAAATTAAGAAAACATTTTGAATGCCCTTCTAAAAAGGAACAAATAGGTCCAACACTCCAACAGAAGGGGATTTTTTGCATCTCTGAATGATAGCGCTTTGCTTTTATGGCCTGCGGCTGCTTGGGAAATTCAAAGCTATTTCTCTGAAGAATTCACTTGGACAAGCTTTATGGCTTTGATCAGTTAACTATTTTTTAATGCTAATCCACCCCAGTGATATTTGTCCTCCTTTTCCCCATGTGCGCAGAAGCACAGACGCAGACAAATACTACACAAAAGCAAACATTAGCCAGATGAACAGCCAGGAACAATGACATCCAGAGCCCATAACCAAACACCAACTTCATTCTGTTTTATTCTTTTCTCTTCTAGCAGCTCAAGATCCTTTGTCCCAGTATGACCTGCTAATGGAAATTTAGGAATCAAATTTCCGTGCCCAGCAGGTATAATGCTCACACAGTGATTTGGCCACAACTATTCTCACTCAAGTAAAAAATTTAAATAATTTCCCCTAAAAGCTGCAACAAAACATGTAGCTGAAAGGCCTTATTTGAAACTTAACACAAATCCCTGCAAGTAGCCCAAGTGCTGCCCCATCCTCCATATGAACAAATAAAGGTGCAGAAATAGTGATTTGCTTCCATTTATGGAGCAAAAATAAAAAATGAGCCAAGAACAGGACCAAAGTTACCAGACATCCATCATCTCACTGGAATTGCTCTAACCTCCCCTCCAATCTCAGGCTTATAACCTGAGCACCATGCTAAGCAAAACTCCATTTACAATCTCAGCATATAAACTTGTCTCCTTGTTTAGGGCACCGAAGCCTAACTGTGTACCAGGAACACACCGAGTATCTAAGCCAATACTCAATTACCTGTCATATTAGTTTCACCAATATGACATCCTATGATATATATAGCAGCCACTACACCAAAAAAAAACCAAAAAAAAAACCCCAAAAAAACCTGAGTAAGGGACAGTCCCTGCTCTGCAGTACCTTTGGGATTCAGGCTGCTATCTAAACTTTACTTGCTGTCTTTGGGTAACAGATTCAGGCAGTATTTCCTGTGGCAGAGAATTACACAGGCTGATTACCCTCTGCGGAAAAGTGAAGAAATCCTGGAAGCAATTTTCTGTCTCAATTGTTCCCAGAGTGCAGTAACAATCTTTTAGCCCTCTTCCTATTTTCTGCTCAATGCCGTCCAGGCTCAGCGGGCAGAATCCATCACCACGACACCTCAGGTCTGGGTACTGCAAACGCTCACCCAGGTGAAACTTCACACATGAGTAGCCCCACAGACTTCAACTAGCGTCAGCCTTGAACTTGGCTACAAAGTTTTTAGAGGACAAAAAGAACAGAATGAGATAAGTGAGAAACTCAAAAGTACCTGGGAAACATTCAGTCCTAGGTAGGACCAGGCTTATCTCAACAGCGTAACACAGATAAACAAAGTGGTTTTGATGCGCATTTTTTAACCTAGCTCTTTCAAAATTCATTACCAGATTTTTAAAGGAAATTAGGAAAGAGCAGCTGTACCTAAGAATTGTGCATCACAGGTAGAGCTCATAAGACAACAGATCATTTTCTCAAACTAAAAATTTCATTACCATGGAAAAAGAAAGATTAAAAAAAGGACAGATATTTTCTATGGGGGAAAAAAAAACCCACACCATTTTTAAGAGAAAAATCTAAATGCTGATGGCTTTCTACCAGAGCCTGAAAGTATCCCCATGCAAAAATACCATCCCAGCGCTGACAGCATTTGTAGGTGTGGAAGGCTGCTTTCCAGCTTCTGAATTGCCCGTGTAGACTACACAGCCCAGTAGGCACCACCGTCCCAGTGCACAGGGGACTCCCAGGCTGCACGGACTGAGGAGATGTGGTTTGGCTACAAGACTCACCCACAAAGAGGGGGAAAAGACTGGGTTCAGCATACCAGTCCACACCCCTCCGTGTATGCTGCAGCAGTGACTCCAAATACAAATTTTTCAGCATTTTGACAACAAATACTTTTCACCCAGCTACACGCCCACACTCAGTATTATTCAATCAGAACCTTATTTTCCACCCAAGAGAGTTTTGATAGAAAATTTTCAATTTGCCCTAATCAATAGGACTTAAGCTTCAGTCAAAATATTTTCTTGAATTGACACCGTCAGTGCCAGAGCGGGAGAACAAGCTCTTCAGATAATGTGCCTCCAAAGGCAGGTACTGACCTTTCAGTTGCATTATTACTTTTTCTAATAAAGGTAACATTTAAAATATTGTTACTTTTCAGTCAACTGCTGGGAGAGAGGGAGGGAAGGCGGCTGCGTGCCTCCTGCAGAATCGCACGGCCAATCTTAGTATCGCTTAATTTTCAAATGAGAAATTTGGTAGTAAACAACCTTTTCCTTGTACACAAACATTTTTAATTTCATGCCCTGCTAATCATACATCTGTTAGAGCTCCTTTTCCATCCATTGCAGTACCGATAATAAAAGAAAAATCATCGCACTAACAATGTGGTTTGTCTAAAATGAAAATTGAATAATAATCAATTTTCCTCCATGGGATGAGGGAACACAGCAAGCAGCAATACTCGCTCGATGAAGGTGACACAGTTTGAAAAGTGACGCCTTCACATTGGCCCTGCCGGTGGCCCTCGCTGCTGGCAGCCCCTCTTCCCCGGGCACATTTGTGTAAGAGCCTTTTGGGGACTGGCTTCACCGAACAGCTTCTCTCAGGGTTCCTGGTGGCCCACGCCAGGCACCACCACCAGCAGCGCCTCTCATGCCGTCACCACTGCACCCGCCAGCCATCTCTTCCCCCCCCTCCTTTCCCCTCTGTTTTTTCCTCACCTCCTCTATCGGCAGGATATTACTGTGAGATATGCTACAGCAATACCTCCACCTTCCCAAATCTCTTTCCACTGATGAGACCCAGCAGGCCTCAGTCTACCAAACTTCAGACGTGTTCAGTGCCCTTACCCGTGCCTCCCACATACAAGAGCTGGCAAATGTGTTACTCAAAAGTGCACTTAAATATGCGATTACACCCCTGAAAACAAGTTATCATCTCTTCAATAACGGTTAGTGAAAGAGTTGAGGTTGTTATTTAATAGACATGCCCAGCTGAAATGCCAAGTTAATCAGGCCCCAAGAAACACCCACAATCAAGAAGACCGTTTGATTTAAGGAAGAAATTTTTTACTATGTGACACTGGAACAGGTTGCCCAGAGACGTCTCAGATGTCCCATCATTGTAAAAGTTCAAGGCCAGGTTGGATGGGGCTTTGAGCAAACTGATCTAGTGAAAGATGTCCCTGCCCATGGCAGGGGTGTTGGACTAGATGATCTTTAAAGTTTCCTTGCAACCCAAACCCTTCTATGATTTTATGAGTCTAAGATTTACTGTCTCACATTGCCCACAATCCTCTTTTCTGGACTGCTGATACACAGCTTTTGCCTTTTTAGACTCCTCCTATTCCCATAGCTGTGCTGGGCCAATTCCAAATCATAAATATTGCACTTGTAAGACCTACGCAGCAGTAACTCTGTGAGTTCTAATAAACAACGGGAATCCATCTGAAGCCCCAGGCAATGTGGCACAAAGACGTTATGGGCAGAGGTACTCCTACACCTGAGACTCCTCTCTGGCCTCCAGTCTTCATATTAGCATGCCAAACGCTCTCCTTCCAGAAGCTAAAGCACAGTTATCTACATAAGCTCTCCCTTGACTTCATCATGAAGTGCAGTTGTTTGAGTAATCGGCTTTAAGGAGACTTGTGAGTTAACTAATATCAATTCATTACTTCCGTTTTGCAGATAAGCAAACAAAAGAACAACAAAAAAGGAAGTATCCTGGTCTAAATTCACAGAGGGGAGTTCAGGGCACAAACACACTCCTGAACCTGGCTCCAGAGTAACCAAAGCTGCTGGGGAGAGGACCTTGGCATCCCAGCCTCCTGCCTCCTCCTCTTCCAGGAGCAACACCAACCCTGCCCTGCACAACCACCCCTTCAGCATATCAAGGAGGCACAGGCAGCCTTGAGATCTTTATTTTGCTTGTCCCTTCATGCCAAAGCTACAGGGATTAGAAATGTTACTATATAAACCAGCTTTTTATTACTCAACAGGCAGTTTTCCCCAGCTGTCCTAAATGCAGTTATACCTGGATGCACCAGGGCCGCTCAGACAGGGTGTCATTTCCACCAGTGCCGCTCTCTGAGCCCCAGCACACACAGCCAGCTGGCTTTGGGGACGGCAGCACGCTCCCAGTCCCACCAGAGCTGCTATCATGCTCTCAAACCAGTGAGGTCTTGCAGAGCAGCTACTCTGGGGAGCAATCCCCAGGTTGGTGTTGGGAAAGACGTTTTTAATCCCAAAGCAAGACTTGCTCTCCTCACCCAGAGTATCCCTCCGTTTCCCTTGATAAAAGAGACGCTGCTTGCATTACAACACTCGGTAGTCCGTGAAAATGCTACCAGGCTGCGTTTTCCATTACCACATGCCTGCGTCCACATTATGGCCATATATATCGAAATCAGAGCATCCCACCTCCCAGTCACAGCAGGCTTGGGGCAGACACTGGGGACAGAAGGTGAAGGTGATCCAAACTAGGCTGTACCTAAGACTAGGTGACCACGATCAGCACGAACACAAGCATTGATACACCCCATCTGTCAATACACAAAAGCATTCAGCTCTGGATTCTTCCGACCTCTAATCAAAGTGCATTCAGTCAAACAACTCTACCAGAATTAACAGTGAAAAGGGAGGGGGAAGGAATAAAAAAAGACTTTGTTGAGCAAAAGTACTCTGAGACACATTTGATGTAATAGTCATATGATTAACAAACTGTCATATCAAAGTTTTCGGCAAAGTAGGAACACTCTGACAGTTCATATTTTAAAAACTGACATTTTGATTCATTACTGTAAATAGCACTCTGTATTAAATATTGTGACAAGGCATACAGTGTATTTTTTGAGCTCTATAACATTTAGGAAGTACTGGATTTTTTTTTAATTTCTTTTTTTTAAAGCACGTATAATATCAAAAGCAGTTAAAGCAGAACTCCAAGAAAGCTTCTAGAGGAGAGAATCATTATTTCTGAAATAACCTACTTCTCTGCCGTCATCTCAAGCACTGCTGGGAACTTAGGCCCACAAGGATCTTAATGTACTGTTTGCATAATAAAATAGGGAATTGTCTCGCAGAACAAAAGAGCTATAAGGAAAGTGGCTACATTAAATAATGTAAAATTACTCACTAGCAAATCATCCTGAAGTTGGCGTAAGAGGAAGAACACTAAAAGGTGCTGAATTACCACTCAGAATATCTGAGAGTGCAGGTTCATAACCAAGATAAACAATGTGACGTCCAAATGATTGTCCAAACGTGCATTTCTTATCCCCTCAGTCTTTAGCCACATGTTTTGCCCCTCCTCTGTCTCACCACTCACGTCTATAAAGGATAAAAGTGACTATATGGCCAGAAATGAGGGCTGGGGACACACGGACAGCAGGACCACCTCTTCTAGAAATGGTACGAACTCAGGCTGGTTGAACCTGCTCATGGAACCACCCCCGAGTTCAGTTATTACCCATCTCCCCCGACACTCAGAGACCACTACGTCCTTCTCAGCAGCTCCGTTTTGCCTAGACCACGAGCTCTTACAGACAGGAGATGTCTCTCCCCGCTCACGCCTGTACAAGTAGACCTCAGCCGGTCCCCTAGGACCCGCTGAAACCCGAACACGGGCAGAGAGCTGCTACCAACGCCTGCAACCCAGCACAGCCATGCCCATCGCAGGCAGAGGCAGGGCAGGCAGCACTCCCTCGCTGCCAGGACGAGCAGGAAGACAGAGCTGCCCAGACAGAGCTGTCGAGGACTTCTCCTTGCACAGGGGTCCACAGCAGGGCAACTCGAACTGTAGGGATGCTGTGAGCCACCAGAACTGACCCACCAACCAAGACCACTTAATCCCTTTACCACTCCCCGCCAAGTTCCTCCCAGCTCGTGGATCCCTTTCCTTGGATCACCACTACCAAGGCAAACAGGACCGGGCCCAGAAGCAATAATGCAAATGCTTTGCATTTCCCCAAAAGCAGCCCACGTGATAGAGAAATTAAAAATAAAAAGCTCCAGCTAACACAGAAAGACCTTGAGAGAGCAGCAGAGGAAAACCAGAGGCTGCCTAGCCTGTTTGCAAGATGCTCAGGTGTTATTAGGACTGCAGTCAAGGGCTGTAGAAAGAAAAATGGTTACCATTATCATTACTTGCAGCCAGCTGCAAGTGGAGCTCTGGGCTCAGTCTACCGAGAGAATGGATATGCTGCCATAAACACGAGCCTGGAGCCTAGTCCGGGACATGGTGAGGCAGTCACACACACCAAAGATGGATCACAATGCTATTTTAACAGGGGTCTGATCCAGCACAGCCTGCATTTCCCCAGGAGCAGCTACACCACTCCCATGCTGGAAATCTTGTGGATGTGTTTGCATGCCAGCAAGTGTGGTAGTAGTAGCGGTCTAGCCAGACATCCAAAACGTATTGGCACCACTATAATTTGTCCATTCACCAATATGTTTTCCTAAAAACGCCCATATGCTTTTCCCGCAGTTCCCATATGCTTTTGCAAAGAGAAACAAAAACATTTTGTTAGTTGCAAGCGATTGATCGCCACATATTTCACAGAAGTCAAGTAGAAAAACAACAACAAAAAAAGCAGTCAGCTGCTTCCCCCTCCCTTTCTTCTCTGTTCACGGAGGGAACTGTGAAGAGCAGGAAAAAAATTCAGCCCACAGCAAAATACACACAGAGCTCATTTTTTTGCACTGCAAGATATTCTAGGAATTACAGGAGGAATCTTCATTAAAAACAAGCTATCAAAGATCTGGCAGCCAGTGGCATACCAGGCAGTAATTCAGCGTCGGGTGTTCAGCTCCGTGTTCGGTGCTAGCTTGGGTCCTCACCACAGGTAGTGCAGCCCACAGGAATCCGGGCTCCCGGAGGAGCACATTAAACGAGCCTGGGGGTGGGGGGACAGTGTGATAAAGAGGTTACAGCCTTTCTGATTCACAGGACAGCTCATTTGATGTCAAATCTATCTATACCTGAAGGCATAAAGCCCCCTTTCGTGGGTAGGGCTTCCCAGGGAGGTACTGCCTTGCTAATGCAAATCCCAAAGCAGCGAGAGTGCGAGGGGAGCAGGCAGGCTGCTCGGTTCAACTGGGAGCAGGCACGTGGGTGTACAAGTATGCGTGTGTCAAGGCTGGAGCATGTGGGAACTGTAGCTGTTTAGTTAGAGACTCATTAAGAAATGCGGCAGACCCAGGGCCAACATTCAAAGAGGAGCAGTGTGAAACATTTCTCTGGAGAAAGATTAGCGCGTGTTCTCCTTTACACAAATAAAATTAAAGAGAGAATCATAATATGGACAAATCAATTAACTTCTGAAAAGCCAAGGGCACTGCATACAAGAGCAGACGAGAGGGGAGGAGCTTTGTTACAGGGCCACTGAAGCAGGGCATAGCCTTTCTTCCCTGGAAAAGAAGTTCAGCTATTGCTGCATGAAGTTCTGATGTTAGCCCTGTCTTCATCACACTCACAAGAACATAGCTGCTTCCTTCCCAAAATGGCCATACACATACCTGTATATTGCTATAACCCTATGCATGAAGAGCTTGGGATAATCTTTGTGAAGACTACGAAAAATACACAAGGGTAGACACCAAAGGACTACTTCAGTGCTTGACTTGGTAGTGTCAGCCTTAAGGTAGGAGTTTGAGGTTGACCTTCTATATAAGACACCCCGAACAGCATGCACCCTTCTACCAGAATAAAGACTTCCTGTGACACAGTCCCACGTTCTACAGTTCTCCCACAAATTTCACCAGGAATGCTCTTTCCAAAGTTGGTATTTTCTTACAATGATCTTATCTCACACTAAGCCTAATGAGAGGTCAGATGCAATAGGTCCAGAGCCCAATTTTCCACAGAAACCAAGTTGAAAACCCAGTCAAGAGAAGAGAAATCAATATCTTGCACTGGACACAGTTAAAAAAAAAAAATAAAAATTGTCAGAGACAGCTTGCTTGGCAAGATACATTTTATGTTATGTTTTTGTCCTGAGAAGAGTTGTAAGCACCTGAACATCTGACTTCACCACTCACAAATACATCGATGCTGCTGCTTAAGCTTTGAATGGAAAGCAAAACTAATACTGTCTGATCTAGTTAACAGTCTACAAGGATGGGCTTCTTCCTAGATTTCATATTTACAGCAACCCACTAGGACAGTTTATTAGACATAGCCAGGAAAGCTGCCATAGAAAGAGTGAGACTAACAGAAGAGCTGCCATTAATCTTCCATAACCCAGCAACTGGGAAGACCAGGCCTTGAACCAAATTCTACTCTCCTGCTATTAATCTCCTGTCCTCTACTTATTAATCCCTGGTCTGTCTTTGTCTTTCAACATTTATTAATGTCCCCAACTCTTTGAAGTAAACAGGATGCTGAAATCTCATCTCCAGCTTGCCATAATTTACACGACAAAAAAAAAAAAAAAAAAAAAAAAAAAAAGACCCACACAAAAAAACCCAAGAAGAGGGTAAAGGAAGAGAGGAAGGATGTGCATTGTGTATCGAAAGGGCAGAATGAAAATGCAATTATATTCAGTGACACAACAAGGTAAAGAAGAAGCACTCCTGAATTCGGCGTGCCATACACGCACCTTATGATTCTCAAGTCAGGTAACATCAAGGCAAACGAAGGAGCTCCGCTAGCCAAAACCACCAGGGCAGCGGAAGAACAAAACCCGGCATACAGCTTTCCACATGGCAACGGTTTGCTCTGGACCCACGCTGGCTCGCAACGCAGTCCCCAGTGCGTGCACCACGCGTGGCCTTCTGGTGCTGCCGCCGGGCTCAGGGAACCATCACCCCAGCAAAGACTGCCCAGAGCCACTGCACCCTCCTAAGGCACGTCTCCTGGAGAACTTCATGGCCACTGAGCAGTTACAGACCACCTACCAGCTATCCCTGTTCATTTGTAACCCACTTCTCAACAGGGCTGCTCGCTGCTTTCTTCCCCCAGTTGCCATGAATTTGTAGCACGTCTAGCACCTCTTTTGCCTCCTGGGATGGTACAACTGAGAGAGGCTTGAGGACAGACTGACTGCCCTGACACTGCTCCTTTTTTTCAATCTTAGCCTTGCTGCAATCGAATCATCGTATCATGGGATGGGCACAAAGCACAATTCATGTCCTACATATAATCTGGCAAGGGACTCCTATGAGAGTCTGGGGTAGTTTATCAGGGTGATCCTTAAGTCACAGCTAAGTACCTCCAGTGAATTTGATGGAACTGGCAATTCTGAAGAATGAATTAATTTGCTCCTCACATAAATTTCTATTCAGGTTATTCTTAAAAGGCTTATATACTTTTTTGCTTTTGTCCACTGAAGCACGGTTAGATTAAAGCTAGTAATACAGTCAGCTCTCCATCATCAGCTGGGAACGTATCCAGGCTGCAGAAAGCCACGCCATGGACAGGGAGTGAGTTCAGGTCCACAAGCAGGAAAGTCTCCTTCAAAAAGAAGTCAAAGTAATATGACCCACGGCACCATGCAATCATTCCCATACAACACTCCCATTCCCAGGAGGGCCTAAACGTTTGCTGCCTCCAGATCTGGACCCAGAAATAGTAAAACCACTTTGAGCCTCATGGGTTAGCCTGGCCTCCCACCACCTCAGGCTTTGAAGGAACGCCCATCATTTGCTGAATGACTGAACGTGGTCTCAGGGTCTTCCTACTCTCTCTAAACTCAGCAGCTGGCAAAAGCCCTGGGACCTGATCCATTCCTCACCTGGAAGCAAGGCAGCCCTGTCAGGCACTCAGACAGACGTACGGACAGGCTCTTCCAAGGGACCTCTGCAGGTGCAAACAGAAAGGTCAGAATCAATGTTTTGCTCATTGTAAAAGCAGAAAGTAAATCAAGCTGGCTGTGACACCTCACCAAAAAAACAGCCCCAAAAGGGACCGTAATGCCAGCTGCCCTCCTGTACGAAGCGGACCGCAGCTTTTTTTTCCCCTCTGATACAACTCATGTGTCAGTCTGTCCCTGTTTTGACCCATAAAAGGGTTTTTCACATGTTGGCAGGACAGATTGTCGAGTGTCGGAGTAACTGAGATTTATTTGGGAAAGAAGCTACTTGTTTTAAATCACTGTAGAGCTGGTGAAAGGTACTGACGTAAGGGCTGCAGGTAACAAAGTCTCTTTCAAAGCCTGACCAGACACCCTTCTGCCTCTCGTGGTTAAAGGGCCTCTTCTTCCCGAGCCTCTTCCGACGCTCAGGCCAATGGTGAGTCACCCCCACAGCGTTGCGTGAGCACCAAGAAGAACTGAAGCTGAGATGGGATGCATTAAACACACAGCAATTATGGAAAACGCGGCAGGGTGGGACAGCCCAAACCCCACCTCCACCTCCAGCCCTGGTTTCCTTTTAGGTGCCTCCAAAGATACCTGGTTAAAAAGAAAACACAGGTTTTCCAAATTACCACAAGCTGCTTTCAACCAGGAGCCTTTCATACTTCCAGCTTACTGATATCTGAACCTACTCTGGTGTTTCCTATTTCCTTTCATCTCAGCGCTGGAGAAGAAATAAGTTTAAAAAATACTAGCAATGACTAGGGAAAGGTCCAGTCCACCTCCATCTGCCCCAGCTCTCCCAGCCCACCACACTCCTGGCTGCCCCAGGTCACCCCCAACTCCTCTTAACTGCATCCTCACCCCTATTTTCCTAAAGCCTAAATATCTCTCAACAAACATGGTTGAGATTATCCAAGGAGTTAAAAATCATTAAAGAAAGGGAGGCGAGACATATCTAGTCAGTCACATACATTATTTTTTTAAGGAAACCACGATGAAACCCATTATCCCCACCACCAGCTGTCTTTGCTCAGGAGAACTGGGTCTGGCAGGGTAGCAGCTTCACTCTCCTGGTCCATGGTGGAGGAAGGGGAGCACAGGGGAAGAGGACTGCAGCAGTTGCTTCAGATCCATACCAAAGCGCAAGAAGCAAAGAGAAATTTGCTGAGAACCTGCCCACACAGACACTGGGTATTCCTTTCATATTTGCCATGACAAAAAATTCATGTTAACATTTTTTTCAAGCACTGTAAGCCCATATCAAGTAACAGCAAAGAGGCAGACAGGTGTCCTGACCACAGAGAAGACAGCATATGCGAACAGTTTGGAATTTATTATTATTGTTATTTTTTAAAGGGGAAACAAATCCCAGAGATTTTTCTGTGCGTGATACATTTTCTGCTCCTTGTTTGATGTTGCTTTCAGACTGAAGACTTCAAATAGCTAACGCTAACCTATGCCTCAAGCCTGCTTTAAACTAATGCCCCTTATGTGACCAGAAATGAATGCATGGTGAATCACTTATGCCACACACAGTGGGGCTGATGAGCAGTGGTCCATGTCTCCTGAATGCCGCATGGACACAAATACGTTGGGGGAAAGGAGATCCCAGCTCTCTCTACATTACAGCCTGATAATTCAGCAGTGGCGCCTTTCCATTTTTGGAGGTGGAAAGCACAAGCTCCAGGTCAACAGCCCAACCACGAGTAGTTAGAGAGAACAACGTATCTACTGGAATTTTCTGCAAAGTATGTAGAGAGATATACATGATCTGCATAGGCTACACTTCCACACTCTCTGCCTGCCTTTGGGAGATGCTTAAGAGAAGTTGCATTTTAATTACTAGCCCAAATCAAGGGAATCTGATCTTGACAGCAAACCCAAAGTTACAGACTTCGGGGTATGTGGGTCCCAGCTCTTCACTTCTTTGCTGACATTACTGCTTCCAGGAATTAAATCAAAACCCCACTTAACTTCAGAGAGGTTGCAATTGGTATCTAAAGCACTGCCTAAGCCTCAGTTGTAATAAACAGATAGAGCTCCACCGAATCGAAGGAGTTATTCTGATTTTGTCTGGTTACGGATCTACAGAGCCATTAACGTTACAGCTCACCCAACCTCCAGTTAAATATCTTCTAATAGAAAACCATTATCTTTGTCAGATTGATTGGGATAACTTGTTTAAAGCGCTCTTGAAGACTCATTAGCATTGTTGGGTTTTGGTGGTTGTATTTCAAGAATAAACCCCAGCAGCTATTAAACACTTGAAAAAGGCACGTTAAGAGTTTACAAACAAAGCTGGAGTGGAGATGTAACTATGTTTTTGGATTTTCATTGGGAAAATGGTAAAATGAAGGGAGCGAAGAAAACAAAAATGAAACTGAGCTGTTCACACACACTGAAAAGTCACCTGTGTTATTTGAGAGATAATGAATTAAAAAGAAACGCAAGGATAAGGAAGCAAAATCATGCTAGAAAAACCCAATCCTCTCCTCTGTTTGAGCCTTACTACATTATATTTCAGGTATAGCGGACAGACAAGATGACGTGCACCCCAGGACATACAGATGCACTTCGCTGGTTGTCACTGGTCCTAACAGCTGATCTCAGGTCAAGCTCCTCTCCCTTGAGCCTCCCTCACCCCCCTGTAATAAAGCATCCCAGAAACAAGCTTGTGTGGACCATGGTTCCCAGCAGCAGAGCAATGCTACTGACTGGTTTTACAGCTCTCTGCCCAAGGGTGGATGCTACTGACCATCACTATGTGCATACCATGGACCCACAGTTGTCTTCTTTAAACCATCTCACCAAATGAACTGGTTCCCTTGGGCAAAAGGCCACCCCATCCGTTGTAACTGAACTCCTATTCAGATTGTTGTGTTGCCATAGCTTTGTTGATGAAGGAGATCTTGGTTTGTTTAGTTCTTTCAGTTGTCCTGCCCAAATTATACTGCCAAGCATCAATTATAAGCCAAGCCTCAGACAGCAAGAGGTGGAAGAGTCTTGCTTGATATTTTGCAGAAAATCCACAAGCATCCCAGGCCCTGCCCCAGGGTTCAGGTGCTGCTTAGGAAGGGCCACAAACACCTCACCACAAAGAAGCCCTTTCCAGCAGCTCCTCAACCTGTAAGACTTCTGAAGGGGCAGTCCTGACCAGCGTCACAACCTGGGTCAGCCAGACAGAGGAGTGGTGGGGAAGGTTTGAGCTACTTCCTCGTCTGATTTTCATTTCTATCATTTATCACGCAAGTCAGGGAAATACTCTGAGATCCTCATGTTTGGATGTCTCTCGCCTCAGAAACAGCTTTACAAGCCAGTGCATTAAACAAGGCAGCAGCACTGCCCGTTCCTGCGCTAAGAGCGTAACAAGGGCACTGTGGTGCCAGCCCGTGTCTCGCAGCCATTGGGCTGCAGGATGGCACCAGATGGGAGCCACACGTCCCAGCTGCTCTTCTGGGCTGGCACATCACCACACTTACAGGTATGGCTGTGACACCCACACAGGTGCCTGCATCGACCACAGCTCTCCGCTGGCTCAAAAGGAAAAGGCCAGAGAGCAGCAGAGACACACAACAGGCACCCACCATCAGTGTGTGCACAGGGGTGGTGGGGGACAGGGACATTTACAGCCCCCCAAGGTGCACTCCATCATAATTCCCTTCCGCTCTTCCAGCCCTGGATGCAATCTTAAAAATCCATAGCTCCAGACATCTAGCCCACATGCTGCTAGTCCAGCTCAATGAGGAGAGGATGAGCTCATTTTTGCCAGTCAAATGGGAAGGGACAAAAAAAAAAAAAAAAAATTATTAGTAGTAGAAATAGTTAAAATCAAACAAACACCTCCCAGCAAATCAAAGACAAAACAGAAGAAGGGAATACAGAGAAACAGTCTCTGCTATTGCATCAGTGGCAGAGAGCAGCTCCCAGTCGCAACCAAAGCTCAAGTAGCTCAAGGTGTGGGAGGAAAGCCATCACAGTCTCCCAAAGTCACACTCCATGGTACTGTCCTCCCATACCAAAGTGCTACTGAACCACGAGAGCATCTCATCTGGGAGGGGAAAGGATGCTCAGACACGCTGCTTACTGCTCCCCAGCAGTTTGCTGAGCTAGATCTGCAGGAACAGCAGATCTGGGACAATGATCACACACATTCCTCTTGCACTGCAAATCAATAGCCAAACCACAAGCACCCAGGTGTACCCGAGTGGGCAGGGGCTGCCAACAAGCCGTGGGCAGGTTTGCTCCCTGCCTGACAAGGACCCTCTTTCCACCAGCCAAGTCTCTCCACTGCTATGTAGAAGCTTCCAAGAGAGACCAAAGAAAAATTCAGGCACAGCTCAAATAGGCACCTGGATCTACAAACAACAGATTAAATTCTCAAGCTACAAAACTATGTTTTAGCAAAAGTGCTATTGAACTCCATGTACTTGTTACATTTCTAAATATAGTTTGGTTGTCAAGACAACAAAGAGACTGATGGATCTCTAAAGTGTACTGTATCTATTTAATTGTCAGCATTTCAAACTGACTCAAGGAGGGAAAAAAATGCTGCGTGATAAGTCTAATTGTCATGGTTACCACTGGCTAACCCCATAATAAAAATATGTATATTCTAGCTAAATGTGCCAAGCCATGTGAGGAGCAGATGGGAGACATTCTCATTACTGCGACAGCCTCCACTGGAAAACTAAACTTGAGGAAGGACGCGAGAGACTTTACAGAGATCTCAGACACAACAGACTTCATGGGTTGCATCTTCCCAGTCGTTTCACAGCAGTCGCTCAGGCTTTTCCGCCGCGCTTATTCACCCCATGCACGCTGGGACAACCCGTGGGGCTGGGGCTGCCTAATTAGAGAGCGTTCCTGTCTGGGGATCTCACCCCTCACCCAAAAAAGCCCAAGACGTGAGTTATTACTCCTTAAAAGCCTCTGACAAAATCAAAATCCCACATGCAACTGCCTCAGATTTGCACTCCCACCCTCGCCCACTTGCTCTCCTCCCTCCGGGCAGCCATATCCGACCCCACGGGCATCGCTCCCGCAGGAGGTTGCTGCAGCCCTTCTGCTCTCATACTGTTAACAGCTAAAGTGACAGCTACGTCCAGCCTTGGAGAAGAGAAACAAGTGGAAAGAAACAGCCAGACACTACTGCAAATACACCAGCCTGAGGCTGAGCTGGGAAACAGCAGGCACCCCCAGCCAGCCTCTGCACTCCATTTGACAAACACAACTCAACAGCATGAAAAGCATCAATATTCAGGTGAAGTCCCTCCTGAAAGAGATGCTTTCCGAAAAAAAAAAAAAAAAACCCAAACCCTCGAACATTGGCTTTTTACGTGGAAGACCTCCACAGCAATGTCCAAGAGATCTACCCGTGTACAAAATGACTGTGGCTTTCCTTCACTGACCAAAACTCATCCACTCATGCTCAGTTCTCACTTTTCTTTCATTAAACTAAAGTTTAAGTTGCAGGAGGAAGGCACAAGTTTCATCCAGGTATGAGAAGCAATGGAAAACAGCTCATGTTCACCTGGTGAACACTGACGTCAATGAATGGTCAGGTTTCCAATTAGTCTGAAGCTTCCCCAATGTTTTTGACAGAAACCACACCAAAGTAAAATCATCCTTAAAAATCTCCCCCAAACCGTTTCACTCCTTCATACAGATAAAAGCTCTGTATCTCTGCTGTCAGACACTTTCATGGAAGCCATAAGGCATTGCCTAACACCCTCTCCAGGAGACCCACAAAAGAAAATTTGATCTGGTTGGAAAACACTACTTAAGAGAAACAACACTTTCCAGGTGCCTCAAGCAATACGTTTGAGTTCGTGATATTTTCCCTGGAGCTTGCCCCCGCTCATCACCAAGATGAACAATTTCTGAATTCCAAATATGAGATTCTCGGTGATGTAAAATGAGCTTTCGCCCCTACCAATACAGTCACCGTGCGGTTCACCCTCGCATACTGCTTCACAGCGTGGCTTGTGCACGGAGATGGGCAGTGAACATCAAAACAGAAGTAGCACAGAAGTGTTATTTCCGGGGTTTGTGTGAGAATTATTTCAAATACTACCAAGGTTAGGCACTAAAAAGGAGTCTTAGGCACAAAGAAGCCTATGTCTCAATTAAAGCCAAAGGGACTTAAAAGGCAACTGGTTTTTTACAAGTATTTGGTTACACCCAAAGTGAAGCAGCATCAGCATTTTGTCCCTAGGTGCCTAAATAATTTTGAAACTAAGCATTACCTATAAGGAACTTCAAAGAGATTATAACCCTTCTGAAAGCTGTACCCACAGCTTAACTGAGCTGAAATCCCAAACAACCGCGAGCTTAAAATCATGGTCCAAAGTGCGTATTTCAACATCATATGGGTGCAAGAACCTAACTTTGGTTTTCCTGTTACTGAAAGTGCTCGCCGAGGGCACCAGGCTCTTACAGTTATGGCTTTGGGACAACTATTACATTCTGTTCTAATAAAGTATGTGCTCTCTGGAGCAAATTCCCCAGGATGACTCCTTTGCTTTGGCACAAATGGACTAATTTGGTTGAGATAAAAGGATGTTCCCCTGCATCATTTTCATTTGATTTTTTTTTTTTTTTGTAAGATAGAGAAACAGTTAATTTTGCTAAATGAGTGCTCTGTTGCCATGACTTCACTGCAGACAAACACAATGCCATCAAGCTCCTTTTCCTTGGGTGTTGTGTTTTTTAAACAGGTATTTGATCATCTTGATTCCCTTGCTTCTTTTCCCAACATCTGGATTTCCAGCAATATCCCATAGTCTGACAGATACATAATGGCTACAGCTACTCAGTAAATTAGAGAGATATTCCTGCACATATTCATCGCCTCACAATCCACCTCTGCCAGCTGTGCCAATGCACCCTCTGTGACTCCAACATGCAGGGCAGTGCTGCCTACTGTTGCAGGCAGCAAATCTCTCCAAAGGAAAACCTAAACTTTTCGGGGTTTAATCCCTGAAAGTCAGAATTCCCACGCTCCCGCCGAGGACCGAAGGATAGCTCTATCCTGCTCACTGTCAAGCCAGGCTGTTCCCAGGATTTTGCCCCAGTCTAAAACCAGAAGCCTAAATTAAAGTCCTTCCCACTGCCTCAGTTTCTCAGGCAGATGAAGAAGGCTGCATGTACATGTCATCTGCCTCCGTGAGGTGTTGCGACATTGGCTGAGTTAATATTCACAGAGTACACTGGGGATTAAGAGTATTATAGACTTTAGTGAGGTAGAGGGGTTTTTCTTTTTTCTTTTTCAATGTTTGCATTGAATAGACAGACTGAGACGGCATTTGTAGCCTGCAGCCATTATCCTAGTAAATGACTTATTACAGCACACAGCCTACCAGCTCACCTCCGTCCTGTCTCACTTAAACGTGTGTAGGTGGAAGTGCTGCTCATTCCAGAGAACTTTCTTTTTCACTGTCTCCGTCTGATGGAGACTCTTGATAGCTGGGCTCACAAGACAGGGCTTAGGATATAAATACTTCAGTATGAGCTTGTTGTTTGGTACCTATTTATGACAATCACGGAACAATTAATTACTTCCCGCCTAAGACTAATTCCTGTCTGTTCCAAAAAGGCTGAAGGGGGGGGAGTTTTGTCTCAAGACTTTCAATTTCCTGATGAGTCACAGCAGATCCACTACAATAAGCTCAATACTTCAATCAGACTGTTTCTTATCCAGGTATATTCAATACATTACTAAGATGTGGAGTGTGCTATTTTAAGGGCTAATTTCAGGCATTGTATGCATAATGCCTTCTCATCTGAACACGCGCTTTCTCCTGGACGAGACAGATGCATCTCCTGCACCACCATCCCTTCTCTCCCCGAAATCATATAGATAAATAAACACCACAAGAGCAGAAAGTGAAGAATTGTACATTTGGTACACTGATTTTCACAACACGTAGCCCTTCAATAAGTAGCCCTCTCTCCCACTTCATTAGTTCATTCCCTGCCCTTTGGCAATAAAATTACTTATGTGACAGCAGCATCTGACAAGAAGAAAACATTCACAGACTGCACGGGTTGCAACAAGTCCACAGCGTCTTGTTTTCTTCGTTCTAGGGCCAAGAATCATACATTTATTTTTCTGCCCCAAGGAGCAACTCTGCATCCCTGTACGAATCCTCAATTGTCCCCAGTTCCCACGCCACCCACTCAGAAGCTCCCAGGCTCCATCAAACTGGCAGGAGACACATCGCCCAACCTCTGAGGAGCAACACAGGTTACAGGTACCAGCAGTGCCCTCTGGTCCTTATTATTTACTTAATTTAACAAACTCTTAGATAGAATTTATTGTGTCAGTTGGGCAATTGATTCTAGATGGGTCATTTGAGTCCACAACAGGTTGCACTCTGCATCAGCCTGACCACGGTCAACTGCAGTGCAAACTGCCTCATCCAAGAAGACTACGAAGAGCACAGAGGTGGTCACATCTCCCCGGACCATGCACAGGCCTAGGTTCTTCCAAGCTATGCAGTTAAAAGCTCCCAGACACCAACAGTTGCCTAAAAAAATGCGTGGCTATGATGATAAATAGCTTAAAGACCTAAACATTTGGGTGAGAGACCAGGTACAGGAGATAGCCAGTCATGCTCTCGCTTTTAGAGTTGGTAGCGTGCCATCAAGGGACATCAGTTGCTGTAAGAGCAGTCACTGCACAGACACCACCTCAAAACTACACTTGTGCTACTTGCTAACAGCAGTTTTCCCCATGGCACAACCAGACTATGCAAACAGCAGCAGTGCCAGTTTCTGCCAAGCCCATGCTAATTGCAAGTGATTCCAGCTCAAATGCTTTTAAGTCAGAAAGTATTTACGTGACGTGTAACCAAGGTCTCACATTTGTCTCACCAGCTCTCCAGTGGCGAATGAACCTACACTCAGCTATGAAGACCTGTCAATGTCTCTTTTCTTTCTTACTCCTTGGAAAAACTTTCACATAAATTCTAATTTTATGCCAACAAAACTGCAGAACATTTTTGATCCTCACAATGCCCTCAGCCTGTTGGTGTAATCGAACTGTCAAAGCAACACAAAGGACACGGCCACTGATGTTCCATTAAAGTCAACAGATCCTCCAAGGCTCAGTGGCTCCTTGGGTGCTACTTTGAAAGTGTCAATGTCTCTGCATGTATCACATTTATCTAAAAACCTCAGGGCCCCTTAGGAATATTCAACAAGTTTCACAAAGTCTGTGGGAATGAAAAGGGCAAGAGGTGAAGGATCATTTCACACAGCCAAGTCCAACTTGGGAGGACCAAGGAAGCACATAGACTGAGTTGAGCTGTATGTTTAAAACATGGCAAATCTTCTCTTGAGTAGGCTCAGTTAGTTAAGGTCACTTTAATTAAGGTGAGGATACTCACCTGAATTTTATAGATTTCCATGAAATACACTATGATCTCAGTCTGAGTGTTTAGGGGACAGGCAGTAGGCTCCACAAGATCTACAATAACATTCATTTTGAGCTGCATGTGACAGAGCAACACAGCTCTGAATACATACAAATCCCCACCTAGAATCTCAGCATCTGTTCTCTCTGTTTTAGAGTACCTGTGATAAAGTTTCTTGAGCAAGTTTGGACTGGACTAGCCAGTATCCCTTTCTAACAAGACCAGAAACGTGTGCTAAACTGTGCAGCTCTCCTTTGGTGGAGGGCAAGCAGCTCCTTTGAAGAAAGCATCAGGCAGCAGCAGAGATCATGAGCTGATGGCCTCGGCTGTGCTGCAGAAAGTGCCTGAGGAGTCACTGCCTCAAGACAAGTGCAGGCGACTTTCTTAAAAACTAGTGTTATGAATAAAAAGAAAATATAGGACCACATTAATGAAGATGACCAAAAAAAAAAAACCACCCAAACAAAAACAAACAAAATACTCAACTTAAAAGGGATCATAAATTCTCTTTTTTTTGGACAACACTGCTGGTAGCATATGGGTCTGCAGCCTAAACAGACAAGTAATGAGATTCAGGCTCATCTCGTGTTCTTAAAACATGCAAGACCAGCATTCTCCCATGCCAGGCAGTCAAGTCCGCGTGCCCTCCTAAAAAGCCATTTGGAAAGTTTCTAAATGCAGTAGGAGAAAAATAATCCTGCTTGGTCCGCACCTGTGTCTCCCTCTCCTCTCATTAGCACACAGGGAGAAGGTTGGCTTAGAGCAACACAACATTTCAATTTGAATATGAATCACTCCTCTGGTAATAAAACAAAACAGAAGCCCATTTCACACAAGCCTTATCTGAAGACATAATGAAAGCCAACACATCTAACAGGAGCGATGGAAGTAAAGCACGGTGAAAATACTGGCTCAGACAAACAAACAACAATACTTTCCATCCTAGAGGATCCCAAAGTGCTTTACAAACTCATAGAGGCAGGAATCATTTCATCTGCCACTGAAACACGGTCAGCTCTGCGCGGGTACTCAGCTCAGCACCACGCCGTAGTTCACGACAGAGGGCAGAAACTGTGTGAGCATTTAGGAAGGCACGATCCTTCAGTGGGAACTGGACCGCTCTCCTGGAAAGTGGAAGCTGGTTTAATTGTGATTCATACGATTCAAAATGGCATTATGTGGGCTGAGCAGCTGAACACCAGGCACACAGGATGTACTTAAAAGTGCCCAGCTGTAAAAAGGATGGAAATCAAATTCGTGTATGCTGGTGCTCTCCAGCTTCTAGTTCAAAAGGTTACAGAAAACAGCAGCAAGGTAGAGGATTAAAATTTCTGAACCTGCCTGGGGATTACAAATGAATTTCTTATCGTCCACAGGACTGAGGGATCAGGATGTCCTGCCCCTGGTTCAGCTGCTATCTCCACATGGAGTTTAGGGTAAATCGCTTCTCCCCTCCCCAGCTCCCATCCAGCAGGCACAGTGATATTCAACCACTGTTAGGAACAGTCTGGAAGAAAGCAAAGCATTACTATTCAGCATTGCTACTGAAAGCAGGTCTTGCCTATCACCAGCTTTGCCGAAACGTTGACAGAAGCACCATTTTCATCCCTCCCTCCTTTGCCCCTTCACTCTTCCCATCCACCTGCTGTGCCCGCGGCCCATGCTGTCACCTCACTGGAGACAGTCATAGCCCGTTGCTACAGCGTTGGTCAACGGAGACTCAATCCAAACTCAGGCCTTTCACATGCTATTGAAATACCAACAAACAAGAAGCATAGAAATCCTTGAAGAAAGAGGCCCTGAGCAAGTGATCTGCACATTTCCAGAGCTAAATGTGTACTTCTCCTCCTGGCAGCATCTGGAAGCTTACAGACTATTTACCTGTGTCTTGGGAACAGCTATTTAATCCTACAAACACATCAACAATTCACCTTGACTCAAAAGAATGGTTTTCTGAGCTCTGAGGAAACAATGAACAAAATCATCATCTTTCTCTTATTTTTTTGGCCAATGTCTGATAAAGCTTTTCTGAAAGGAGCTTACTTCATCTTTCCCCACATTATATTCTATATACAGCTGCCATTCCAGAAACAAAACAAAACAAAACTTGGTGCACAAATGCAAACAAATCAGGGTTTGGCCTGATCTGCCTAAACCAAGAGCCAACTTCCTCACCTACTGGCTCAGCAACAGAGACCCAAAGCCAGTAAGTTCCTAGCATTTCCGAGAGGATGACTTTTGGATGGGTTTGTGCAAGTTTGTCTTCAGTGCCTTGCAAGTGCAAGACAATTCAAGGGAAAATGCCCTTAGAAGGAAAACAGATGGTGATACATCGATTTGGACAACTACTACCAAGCCATTTCTCTCTGGAATTGACCACTCTCCAGCCACACGGTCATGTTCTTGCCAGTTGGAGACTCATCCTCACCTTGGTTTAAACAGAACTAATTAATTTGGTTTTCCTGGGTGAGGGAGAATAATCAACTGATCAATAAACAAGAAAGAAAAGTTACAATGAGCTGAACATGATTTACAGGTAAAGTGAATTGCCAGGGTATTCAGGCAAAAATTCATTGCTGATTCATCAAACAAGTGATTGAGATGTCTTAAGAACAAGCTATCAAGAGAAGTCACTCTTCCTCTTCACCTCTTATTATTAGTTACTGCTGGCAGTGACCTTTTCTGCAAATCTCTAGACCATTTTGAAGTGCTGGAAACTTTAGGAAGCGAAAATTAGCTCTCAAAAGGAACTAAACCGCTTCAAAAACATTTTATTAAAGGCCATATCTTGCTTCTCTCTCACCCGTGGGTATTTAGGATGAACTACCCTCTACAAGAAAAGAGCCACTGTGCAGTTCTGAGAGTCCCAAATTTGGTGATACAGGTGCTTATTAAGTTGTAGAAACCAAGGGAGAGAGAAGTTGCCCAATGCCACTGGAGCAAGCCCGTAGCAAAACCCAAGGAGAACCAAGGAGCCCCATCCCTCAGCTCTGCCTGCAGCCTTGGGAAGAGCTTAGACAGGGAGCTGGCATTGCCTGCAGCCAGCACAGTGAGCTTGCCTGACTCCAGAATCTGCTCAGCCTGGCAGAAGAGTAGGAGGTGCAATTGCTGGCAGGAGCAGGCAGAGCAGCAAAGCTGGTGGAGATCGTAAATGGAAAAGTGTTGTAAAACATGGAGGTGAGCACAGGCTGACACTCACCTTCACAGTTCCCCCACAGAAAAGCACGCCTCGCTAGACTCTCGAATCTTTGAAACGCATCCAGCCTTCGCTGGATTGATCCAGGAACCTCATTCGTATGCGTGTTTGTTCTCACATGCAAACATGGCAAGGTTTTAACCACACACATTTTCCCCAAGTCCCGCAGGCCCAAACTTACAGGTTACTTGGGAAACTTGGTCTTAAAAGGGATTGTAAACCAAAGGAAAGAGATTACAGGTAAAGGCAAAGACCACAAAGAACTGCAGAGCAGTTTGGGTTGGAAGGGAGCTTTAGAGGAGCCCAATACAGAGGTTCCCCAAAACACCCAATCTTCAGAGGATTTTTTTCTTAAAACAGAACTTACTTAAAAGATTGCACTGACTGATCTTCCAAAACTGATTAGTCACAGGAAAATATGGACTAGGCTGTCTTCATTTAATATCGCTCCAGAGTGGAAAGTTCTCAGCAAAGCTATAATACATTCAGTTCCAGAAGAACAATTAGGTGACATTAGATAGGTAGTTGTAACTCTCAGAATTAAATGGCCTTGCTATTTATCAGTATGTGCTGCGCCTTTAAAAGTTTCCAAAAGTGATAGTCTTTTTTTGTGCATGCTGGAATATTCAAGACCATTTCATATCTATTCTCATATCAAGAAAAGAGCAATTAGATCAATAATGAAACAGGAGTGCTCCCTTTTACTTTCTGTGGTTTGCAAAGAGGTTCATGTTTCTGTGTGAGCACAGCTCTTGTTTTAGTGATGTGAAAGTGTGTGGTTTGTGCGATACCCAGTTTCTTCTAATATTTGAGTTTCTGTTGTTATCTACCTACAATTTACAGTAAAGCATCTTTTATTCTCACACCTCTCAATCTCAAAATTAGATCAATTTTCCCAACAGCAAGATTTTATTACCCAGTGTAGACCTTTTACAAATACTGGAAAGCTTGCCGACGACACAGTCTT
Source organism: Aquila chrysaetos chrysaetos (assembly GCF_900496995.4). Lineage (NCBI taxonomy): Eukaryota > Metazoa > Chordata > Aves > Accipitriformes > Accipitridae > Aquila > Aquila chrysaetos. The sequence goes on along the minus strand of NC_044013.1, from coordinate 12,964,361 downwards.
CTCTAATACAGCATGAAATCACAGAAGACGGCATTAGTGTTACCAAGCCTACCTATGCATGCATCTGTGTATACAGACCCATCAAGCAGCAAACACAAGCTTTTCTTTGGGGAAAAGGACTGATTTTGTGTTTGAAAAAGCAACTAGGATTTGGTTGCAATCCATGCTGAGAGTCCCAAGGCACTACACACAGTGGGTAAAGATTACTGAGTAACACTTGAACTACTGTTTACACATCAGAATTGTGCTATTCATTGTGATTAGATTATTACTATTTTCAAAAGTATTCAAAATATTTAGAACTTCCCCACCACCACTGCAGAGCACGAATCTAATTCTAGCAAAAATTTCTTAAGAACTCTCTAAACGGGAAGGACACTGTGACTACTGGGGATGGATAAGCCACTGGTTCCAGCACCAAACCAAACCATGCCATTTATAGCTTTTTGGCCCTCTCCACAACAGTCGAAAGCACTGATATTTTAGCCAGAAATGTTCATTTTCCAGGCAGCTGTTTCTGGCCATGTGCTCTACTCCAGAATCCTTGACTGTGCTGTCCCTGTGGCTCTCAGAGAAATGCATCTTTGTCGAATATAGGAAGGTCCCAAAGAGAGAATTCACCTGCTGCTACAACACAAACATCAACAATAAAAATCTCAAAACAACCAGAATACTAAATACTTCTGAAGAAGAAAAGTAAATCACCAACAGCAAAGTTTTCAACCCTGTCGGCAAGTCATCTGGTCAGCTCTGGAGTCCGAACCTACTACGCGCCCACACTAAGGACTCTCCACTTCTCAGTGATTTCCCTGTTCTGCACCTCTCTGGACCAGCCTCGTAGTTTGCACACAAATATTCTTAATGGTCACAAAATTGTCATGCCCTATCTGGCATTAATTTAACAGCAATGGCATAACACTGCATTACCTAGTCATCCAGCTGCTTCAACTAAGATTAATTTAGGCAAGCCAGGACACAAATGTTCAAACTCCTTGATGCATCTTGCACCCACCCAGGGAGGACTTGGCTTTCAGCCAGTCTGCATAAACCCTGGTGGGATTAGCCAACATTTGAGAGGCTCCTTTATGGGATAAGTAAGGAGGTCAAGCGCTGCAATCTAAAAAAGGACATGACGGGTGTGTATAATCCCCCACAAAGCACATCCCTCCACCCTTTACAGCCAGCAACAGGGATGACTAAGGGCACACAGCAAAAACCATTATAACCAAGGCCATGGAAATGAAAGTGGCAAATATACCATTTAGCCTGTCATCTTAACATGATGATAAATTCACTTCAAACATGCCAAAAAGGAAGAGATACACAGAGAGAACCGTGAGAATACTGCTTACTTGGTTCTAGCTGGAGCAGAACTGCTGAAACCTTCTAGTTTCGTTCCTTTGGATTCCCTGCAGATAGCCCCGATGCTATCATGAGATGGCAGTAGCTAAATCCGGACTAACGCAAGGCACTTTAAAACATTCTTCTCGACTGTTTGGGCAATGCTCCATAAAATTAACATACAACACACTCTGCTATAAAAGCACCCAGTTAGGTGTTGCCACTGTGGGCAGCTGTAGGTCAGAAAGTGCTGTTTGACCAAATGTTTAAATTAAGGGTGGGTGCTAAACCAAAAATATTCTTTTAAATCAATGTCACAATAGATCACAGTGACCATGGAGCTCAAGCTTGCCAAATTTCAGTGGCACTTGGTTTTCCCACTGCTATCTCCACGCAGGAGATATATCTCCCCGCATCCAAGCCCCTCCAGGCCCAGGTATTTCTCAAATTTTGATGAAGTTGTGGGATCTTTCTTTGGAATATAGGCAAAGACAGACTGGGTACAGCAAACAGACCATGGGAACAGCTTTGTTTATTTTAACATGAACTCCTTAAACACTTTAGGAGAGCCATCAGCTGGCCTATCCCTCACCAAAACACCAGAAAGGAGCTCACGCTGCTGCTGCAGCTTAACCCAATGCTGGGAAAGGCTCCAAACATCTCTCTGGAAACTAGCGTGATGATAAAACTTCTGCTGAAGTCATATGGCTCTCAGGTAGCTCAAGATGGGCTATCAGGAAGCGGGACCCACCTCAAACCAATCACAAGCTCCTCACCAACAGAGATTTCCCATTGGCGACACAGCACCAGCCGCTGCCCTCAGCTGGGCGCTTGGCCATTAGAAAACATTGGAAAAGCCTCTTCCATTTTCCTCCTCCCTCAGACAAGTTTACTAACCACCACCACTGGACACCAACTGCCTTCCCTCACCAACAACCCACGCAGGCTTTGGACCACCACAGATGAGGTGAAAAGTTTTCTCCCCATCCTCCAGACCAGCCTGCACACCCTCTCCCCCATCCCAACATTAACAGAGTTTGTCATCGGCTCTGAGTGACCTTGGCGCAAACAATAATTCTTGCCTCTCTAAGCAAGAATTTGGAAAACCAGCTTTTACTGGACAGATACGTCTGGCTGAGATTTGTGATCAGATGCAATGCACGGTACAGTGTGTGACCTGGAGAAATATTACCATCAGCTAACAACAGCACAAATTTCTTTCCTCCCTGTCCTTCATTAGCCTCAGAAGCTGGCCTTGCCAGCAGCAGTAATGCAAGCTGAGACAACAAAGCACATTAATGATGGGCCCCGTCATGTTCCGTATTAATTACTGTAGCTAGTAGTAAACTGTTGGTTATAAATTATATTTTGATAAACTGCCCTTTCTTTGACAAGCCAGCTCCAATGTTTAATGTTGCACTTAATCCTCAGATAATACCCCAGGAGTCCTCGCTGTGCCCAGCAAGAAATCAAAGCAACCTTCAAAAGGCTGGCACAGGTCCCCTTTTCCTACGCACCCCGACCTGAAACTATCCCATTGCACCAACTTCATTATAGGTCAGCTTCAAAAGCTGAGTTGCCAAAACCAGCAGCACGCACAGTTACCGAGGGTCCTACAGAAGTGCCCCAGCACTTCTCTGCAGGGGGGAGCAAGGCAAAAGGCAGTGCAGATCATGTTTATATACATGAGCATGTTTATATACGTATATAACAGTTCTCCAGAAATGCTGCAGTATTACAATGTTCTGCAATGTAAAATAGCAGGGTAGTAACCCCCAGGTTATCTCAACATTCAGAAGAGAGGAGGATTTCTTCTACCTGGGACTGAAATAGTCAACTAAAATCTTTATCCAAAAACATCATATTCTTATTTTTGTTTCTTTTTAATTCAGTGACATTTAGCTAGCAGAACAGCTGTTAGCAAAGGTCTAGGAGAGGTGGAATCCCATTTTCTATATAAAGAAAAATGTTTTGGAGGAAACTGCAATTTGACAAAAATACCTGTTTAGCAAAGTACATTTTAAAAAGTGGAAAAACATGTTTTGTTTTTTTCTAAGGTAGCAAAGATCCATCACAGCTCATGAAAAGGATCCCAAGTCCTAGGAACAAAGGTATAAAATTATTTTGCAACACACATCCAGGAAAATAAGGAGGACAGACATGCCCTTTGAGAAGCAGCATGGGGAGAGACCCTCCCCCATCTCAGCCAGGTGTCCCCATCACCTCCCACCACCACCAAAGCACATGGAAAAACCAGCCATGGTCTTCCCAAAGAGCGGGTCCAGCTCTCATCCATGACAACCAGGAGTTTGCATCTGGCTTCAGACAGAGCTGGGTCAAGTCTGGCACAGTCAACACTCTCCTTTATTTTACTCTGAAGGCACAACTTACCACACTGAGCAAAGACAAGATGCTGCACATGGGATCTACAGTGCTAAAAACCCAAAAGCTCAGGGAGAGGATCAGCAGTGGCAACTGAGAATCCTGTCCTCTCCTCTGGAGAAGGATGTGAAGCCCTCCAGCCTCGCTGCAAGTTGCAAATTAAAACTGCTTACAGCAGTCCAGGGTTCAGTTTTGTTCTTCCACCACTCATGGCAGATGGTGCGTGCTATTATTAAATCTTGATTTCCAGTTTATAATAGTAATTGTATGAAAACTTCTGCCCTTGGACAACAACTCACTATCTTTATTTTGGGAAAAAGCAGAAGAAGTCTTGCAGTTAAATAACTTTCCTATTTTAACAATTTTCTTAAAAAATCATAACATACTTCTCCTAATTGGAAACACACAGAAAGTAGAATATGGCCCTATTAGTTAAAAGTCAATGCACATTTACCCAACTCTTTCGAAACTGACAGTATTCTCGTGACAGCCATAAAAGCTGCTTTGAATTTTAGTTCCCTAGAAAGTAAATATAAGGAATCCCAAAGCCATAACCACAAGTGCCACAACTCTTAACACTGATGTCATATTCAGCTTAATGTGTGCTGCAGAAGTCAGGATGGTAAAGCTTCAAAATCATCTCATCTATGGTATACAGGAAGAAAACAGTAATTATCCCCCAGCCCATCGCCCCGGGCACCTACCACAATGCCTTCATTTGATGCAACGTTAACAGCAGGACGTGTTTTACTCCCAAGCATTTAGTGTGGGGCACTGTGGGACTGGTGGGACCATTTACGGGGCCTGTTGTAGCCAAGTATCTCATGCTACTGTACAGTTTATTTCAGTTTCCAACTGCTCCTTCCAATTCCAACTACCAAACAAATGTTCCCTTTTTTTTTAGGAACCAGTTTACATTCACTTATACCAATTTGTTTCTGTATCAATTAGCCAGGGCAAAGGGGGGGTTACCTTTTAGACCATTTACTGGTACGTTAGACATAAGGGGACAGTGTAATTAATAGATGTCAGCCACAGTCCTCCTTGATGCATTGATTTCTTCCTACTTAGGAAACACTCGGGGAGAACATGATCACCCCTGGCTGTCAGGTGTCCTCATAAAATCCATAGGCCTGGATTTACAGAAACTGCTAATCATTTTGGATCCTGAGAAGGGGGAAGGCGGAGTCTGATTTTGTAAAGCAGAGGAAATCTCTTATTAACTGTAACACCTTAGTATACTTCAAAGGGAGCTTACAGGTACGCAGAGCTGGACAGCCAAAAGACTTCCAGAGCAAGAGGCAACTAGGAAAAACCCTTTCGGTCCCAAGCTGCATCGAGGGAGATGCAAACACTCTCCCTGAGCTCGGAGCAGCATCATCTCTGAGGCACCCAGACCAGGGATTACTGCAGCCGCACCCGTTTGCTCCCTGGTTCCCCCACTGTCACACCATATCACAGTCATGACCCTTCCACCACAGACAATTTGGATTTCACCAAGCCATCTATATATAAAGTTGAACTTCTAGGAGAAACAACATTTTATGGCTATACACCTTGGTTATTTCCTTTTAAGGTTTAATTTTTCCATCTCTTACATAAAGTCCTCAAAAAAAATCTCAAGATATTTGAATATTTTCATCACCCCCTAGTTCTGCCCAGGAGTGTGTAGCTAACAAACCACACAAGACCAGTATTTGTGCAAAGCTAGTTAAAATATCCTCATTCCACAAATACTAAACCTCCCAACACACACCACACAAATAAAAAGCACAGAAAGAAGACAGTCCGCAAGCACATCGGACAATCTTGCTGAATATTATGCTTAGCTTTGCATAAGCAATAAAGTATTTTTCACTGTGCACAAAGGCTCAAACCCAAAAATGGCTACCAAGAACTGCTCACTCTTACCCACCCCACAAGGCACAGGAGACCAATCCTAGTTCTAAAGAAAAACTCCCTTTCTTCGACTTGCTGAGTGATGCTGAGTCTCTCTGGAGACATAACGGCACTCTGGCTGGGCAGCGCGTTTTAATACGAGATGATAGAGGGAAGAAAGGTTCTACAAGACAGGAGATGTCAGTGCCAAACAGCCAGCACGCTGCAATCCTTGTATTCAAACCAATATAGATGGCAAATTGTTACGTCTCTCTCTTTAGAAGTCAGAAAACAGCCCTCTTTAGTGTTTACCTTAAAAATACTGCCCTACGTAGCCATCTAGACAATCCAGTGATCTGGTCTATGACACAGAGAGATGCATGGTGGAGAAGACAAGGAAGTAACGGCTGGTCTGAAACAATACCATATGCACCTGTCCTGCACCACCACCCAAAGTATACATCTACTAGCAGCTCAACTTCTGCAGCCTGCAACTGCTGAATGCCTTTTCCACTGGAAACCTTTCTGCGATGATAATCTACTACAGAAGGAAAATCACTAGAGGAGGACACCCAATAGCTTCCAGCCAGAACACAACACGCCTTCAGCAAGACCTTTGATTTTCACAGGCACACACTGAAGTTGCTCTTCACAACAAAGAACAGCCCGTCTGTTGCATAACTAACCTTAGGCTGCATTAGATAAGTCATGCCTTCTCACAGATCAACTGACCTTAAATAATGTCCCCAGTGTATTCAGAGCCAATAGGTTTCTCTTAGAGCTCAACTGACAGGTCTTCTCCTTCCAGCTATTTCTTCAGAAAGGCACACAAAGAAGGTTTCAAGAGAAATCTCATGCTTACTGTTCCAACAGCAGCTCTCCAGCCCAAAAATGAAGCACGAGATCTCAGTTCCAGAGTCGCCTCTCCCTTTGAAAGCTTCTTCAGCACTTCATTGCAACAGAGCAAGGGAGAGCCTTTGCAGGACAGAATGGGGATTGAAGCAGATGATAACTGGAAAACCCAGTATGCCTCGGGAAAGTTTGCTGCAGTTCTGCCACTGAGTCAAGCCAGAAGGAAAACAGCCAGCCGTGCAGATGAAGCACTGCTTTGTATTCTGGATAAGGCAAAACAAAGGTCTGGTGATGAGGAGCTCTCGTGTGTCATGCAAGGGTCAGTAGCAAAGGCAAATTCCACCATGGCATTTCCGTTCTGTTGCCCAACCCATTACTAAGAGTGGATACAGGAGGATCTTTCATTTCTTATCCAAAAATGCCATTTAACATAGCTCTGCAGCATCACCCTGCTGCCACATTCCACTCCAGAGGTGGCATATCAATCCTTGCACAGAGCTGAAGCCACAGGGCACTGTGCAATGAGCAGATGAGCTCTTTTTACACCATTTCTCCAACCCCCATCCTGCGTGCGAGATGATGCAAGAGCTCTGCAGCAGCCTGAGAGGTGGAAACGCTCGGGAAGAGACAAAGACAGTGTGAAAGTAAGCAAGTGTCTGCACCGCTCCTGGCAGGTCATTTCATTGTCCGCGCAGATGTCTGTGCATTCCCTGCTGGTGGGAGCAACGTTTTAGAAGCGAAATGCTTTGCAAAGCAGAGCCGTATCCCTTTGGGAACACAAGTACTAAAGCAACTGCCCAGTAAACCTGCAGCAAAGGCAGAGGCACCAAAAGCCTGGCTATTTTCTGACATCAGCTTAGCTGTCATACAGCCTCCCCTTGAGCACCAATTTCCCTACTTAAAAATCAGGGCCAACAGGGCTTCCCTTCTTGCTACGTGTTGCTCCACTCATGCAACTGCTGCTTGATGAGAGTTTTGATACAAGGGCAGATATAACATACACATCCAGCAACTCCCTGACCTCTTCTGATGGAGCACATTAGAGCAGGAGCCCTGCCTCACCTCTTGCAATCGGCCAAACCGGCCTTCATTGATAAGGCTCTGCCCTAGAAAAGAGCCACGTTATTTTCTGTATAAGCCATCATGGCCTCTCGCTATAACTGCACGAACCCAGACTTGAAAGGGTTGTTCATGCCAGAGGAGCTCCACAGCCACTGAGGAGCTTTCTAGTAAACCGAGCCCTGATTGCGAAGCAAAGGGCTTGCAGAGCCGAGTTACTGGAATCTATTCCTCCCGCATTAGTCAGCATATATGAATACATCCTCTTGCTTCATTAAATTTTAATTGGAGTACATGTGAATAGGTTTTGCTGGTTACTTAATCAAAGGGAGTCTGAGTACAAGGTGTTCACATAAAAATCTAGAAAGCAGCATCCTTTCTAGCTTTTCTTTTGGATTTTTTAAGCATCCATTGTCGATTTCTTCAGGTCAGTTGACATTTTGGGGCTGCTGCAAAGAACCTCGAAAAGCGGCCACAAAGTGCAAATAAAGCACTTTGGAGGGAAACCGGACACAGATCATTAACCCCGTGTTTCTCATTATTATCCAGACAAAAATTAAATGCAAAATCCCAGAGCAGCTGTTGCATTAGCTAGCTGATTGCTAGTGCTAAACACAACGATTGCTTTGCTGCTGTGTGTCATGCATGTTTGGGCTGGACTGTCTGGAATGTCATTATTTTAAGTGTCCTTAGGTACTCTGAAACCACAGCAGATTTGAACCCATAAAAAAAAAATCCTACTTGTAAACTCTGGGATTTCCTCAGTAATCGCCTTCTCTTGTACTGGAACACAGATGCTTATTTGTTCACACACGCTTTCCCTGAGCTTAGAGAAACTTTGCATGTACTTTCCTGCCTGCCTCAAACAGGACAACCATCTCCAGAACTCCTTCCTTACTAAAACCATGAGCTGTATGACTGGATTCTCAACTTCCATAAAATCCACATCGTTAGTACAGCTTCAATTGACTTACAGCAGTTTACACCGGCTGAAAATCTACCAATAAAGTAACTGCAGTCTGCAAGAGGCACAGCTGGGGACGGGACCTCAGTGCCTGACTGCGTGAGAAACAAAAAGCAGCTATGTTGTTCTGCACGGCACTGTTTGCTAAGTGAATCAACAAAAAACAAACAAACAAAACAAACGAACAAAAAAAAATAACAACAAAAAACGAAATCGCAGCGATTTAAAACCACAACAAAGAACTTACTGGACTGCTCCTGCACGCTTGCTCGGAAATGTATATATTCTGTACAGTGATAGGTTCTGGCAGCCTGGGACTCTGACACACTTTCTATGGCAATGTCCTAACATTAGAAAAATTTGGTCATAGGCTAAAAATGTTACAGAAATAGCATAGGATCATAAGTTACCAGCTGAGTCAGAACTCGATCTGCTACTTGACTTTTATACTACTTTATTCTTTAAAAAAAAAAAAAAAAAAAAAAAAGGCAGCACATCACACAGTGGTTTCTTTTAAACAGTTTGCTTCTGCCATCACTTATGAAGAAGAATGAGCCTTTGTAGGGGGAAAGAAAGTCACTCAAAACGGCAAAAATTGATCTGCAAAGAAACAAAGGACATGGATCCCCTCATACACCACAGCCATGTGTGCAGCAAGCCCTTCATTAACAACACAGCCCCTCTGCCTGTAAACTCTGGTGCGCAGGAGGCTGCCTCTTGCTCATGCATGTACGAGGAGTCCTCCATCAGAAACCCAGGGATGATAATGGGATTGTACCTGGTAGTACAGTGGCATAAATCCCAGGAATCCGAGGTGTGCAATGCAGTCTTCAGCATAAAAGCATTTTATTTGCACTCTGTACTTGTAAATCTTTGGTAAATAATTAACAGACAGCATAAGCATGTAACAGAACTGAGTCGCAGGTGTTGGCGAAGGAAAACTGCTATAAATGAATATGTCATGGTAATAAGCCGCCTGTTCACCTGTTGGGTGCTGTAGAAATTAATTAAACAATTTAGTTTTCATAAATTAACCCCTGACACCCAGAACCTTACTAGAAAGCACAGCCGTATTCCTTCTCTGTTATTTATGACCATAACTCTTTCTCCTTTCACAGCTTGGGCAGTCTTTACATGAAGAAACTGTGAACCGCCCCAGACTCCTCTTGCTGGGGAGAGCCCCAGGGCCACACAAAGGCCTGTCCTCCCATCCAGCGGAGGGAAGGGGAGGTGGAAGCGAGGAGCTTTGCCCCAGCATCTCACTAGCAGCTGCCGGAGTCGCTGGCTGCAGCAGCGAGAAAGGATTTCCCTAGTATGAACACCTGAACGTGGCAGACAAGGAGACCCCCTCATTCCACATCTCTTCAATTTCTCCCTCCTTCCTGCCCCTCCACGTGTCCTACAGGCTGTTTCTGCAAACACGGCCCAGGAGATTTACTTTTTTTTCTTTCCTATGTGTAGCAGGAAGGCAGAGGAGCAGAAATCCTCCTGCCAGGCGTCACACTGCAAAGGACCCAGCTCTGCAATCAGAGCTGTCCGCACTCCTTAAAACACCGGAGACATTCGGCATCACAACATTTCAGCCACAAACACACAGCTGCTTGAAGAGCAACAGGCAGAAGCCTGCTAAAACGATGAGGAAAGGGGAAAGGATGAGTCGTCAGAGAAAAGCAGATGACTAAAAGGTTATTCAATCCAAAGCAGTGCACCAAGCAAAGTAAATTGTCAGTGTCTCGCAGTTGTTCGCTGTGTGTCCCTCACAAAACACGCAGATCCCGGCTCGTCTGCAGCTCTGCCTGGAAACAAGACCCAAAAAGGCCCTTTTCTGACAACTTCAAAATGTTTAAGCTCATTTTACCATGTTTGTTTTGGTTTTGAATACAGTAATATACAAGCAATGAATTCTTGATTTTTTTTTTTTTTTCCCCAAAGTACAGCTCCCATAAGCTTAAAAGTAAATGGAAGTGCTTAGCTTCCTGGGGTATGTAACTGGAACATTTTTCTAGCACCTAATAAAACATTGTTTGGTTGATACTAACCATTAAAATATGTGTTTCAAGTCATGTAATGTTCCCTGTGAAATTTGCCTTTTTGCTCCATGAAAAAAAGGGCACTGAAAGGAATCCTGCAGCCATAAGGATCTCACTTATTTCATGGAAGTATCATTTTAAAAGCCTCACAACATGATCAAAGCACTGTTGAGAACAGATGTTCCAGGCTTTACAAATTCCAGCATAAGTATTTTTATGACATTTATCACTGCTAAATTCTTTCAGCCAATTTTTTTTCCCTGCAAGAAGCGTGCAGGCACTTTCCTCCTCGAGGAAGACGTGTTCACACACGGCCTCGGCTCCAGCCACCGACCCTCTCCTCCCATCACACCCCTCCCCATCCATCACGAAGGAGAGCCGTGCGGTTTCCCCAGCGGCTATGGTGGCAGCCAGCCTGCAGAGCTGGGCATGGTGTTCCCCCCTTCACAAGGGGACTTCGATGTAGGACATGTGTCACTGTAGCGCTCAGACGCTGGTTCTCAGCTGACCATTCATACGGACCCTCTCCCAGAAACCTCATTGCTCCACTACCTTGACACCAGACTACAGCCTCCAAAGCCCTCTGTAAGATTTCTTATTGACCAAGGCAGACACCATCACCATCCCTCAAGACCACACCAGACCACCACTGCCATGACAAGCCCTGAGCCACTTCACCCGACCTTGAAGCTAACCCTGCTTTGAGCCAGGGGCTGCACGAGAGACCTCCAAGGTCCTTTCTACCTAAACTATTGGAGGACTATAGATCTCAGGTAGGAGCCACACAGAAATGCCCTCAATCACATCAACACCCCAAGAAAGCTCCTTCCCTGGTCCCCCAGCTCCTCCTACAGATGTGGGAACCTTCTGCCTGTGCACAGAACCTAGAAGGGTGCTTCCCTGGCTGTAGTAGAACACACTCACCACTACCTAGCTAAAAGACTAGATGCAAGCAGGGGATGCTCAGGTAGCTAATGTGTTGGATGCTACTAAAGCCAGACGAGCAGAGCCAGAAGGAGTAATAATAGCGGGGACCTGCAGGACTGTGCAGGAACCTGCTTGTTCTTGGGAGAGCAGCAACAAGTCCCCATTCCTGGAGTCGACCATGGCGGCAGAGAGCGCATATTTCAACTGCAGTTCAAATCACAGCCAATTTTCCACTGAGAGTGAAGTTCCCAGGAAGTTTAGCTTTCCACAGTCAGTATCTGTGTATTCATCATCAGCATCACCAAGCTCTCTGGTTGACAGAAAGTCTAAACACCGTGCAGTACTAGGCAGTTTCGTGAGAGTGAGCTGTGTACCAACACAATACTCGTGACTACCCAAGAATCTGAAACATACAGTTTATCTCTGAAGCATAACATGGGTTTTTGTACCCCCAAAAAACCAGGATCTGAAACAACCAGCTCCTTTCAAATTTCACATATTCGCAGAAGAGGGTGTTTGTGAAGAGGACCCCACAAGCACATCACTTCTCTATATGTGCCCAGTTTAGTTTCACCTGATTCCATACACATCCTTCCCAATTCCTACAACCTGCTTGCACATCCTGTTTCACTATGAACACGAGCTTCTGCCCTGGGGCAGCACTGCCTTCACTTCTCCTCATGGGGTGAGCTTAGATAGCAGTCAAAATGGGAGCAAAAAAACCAGACAAGTTTACCCCTCTTGCTCATCCAGGCTGTCAGCCCAATCTAGGCATTGCCAGGGCTGTGGCAGCTCTTCACAATGAGCATTGGGTACCACCAAAATGGCAGTGACAGGTCCACCATGAGTCATCCATCAAGAAGATGGGAAAGCGACCTCTGAAAAAGCAGCACATGGCAGATGAGGTCCCACGGAACAAGGAAAGATGAGGAAAACACATGAGAGGAGAGAGACCCCAAGTTCCAGTGATGGGGAGGAGAACAGGGATGCTGGAGGTGAGCACAGGTCTGAGGAACAACAAGGACAACTGAGGGTGACAATCTGAAGAACTCAAGCAGAAGCTGAAGGGTGTTGGAGAAGCAAACTGAAGGAGTTGGGGGTCTGAAAAAAGCCTCCACCAGCAAAAGAATCACAAGCAATCACAGCAACAGTCTTCCTCTTGCCAAAATGCTTGAGCTTTTCTTGATGGACCTCTTAGTCTGAGGACTTCCTGTGTTGTTTAAAACTCATTTACTTCTTCATTTATAAGGTACAACTTTGTATTTTAAATGCACATAAAATTTGCCCTCAAAATGCCTTTTGCTGAAAATTAAAATACACCCATGAAATCTTGCCATGCTGGCAACAGGGACTTTCTGCGTGTATGCGCACACACGCATGTATGTGCACAAGCAGCTGCATGCGCACAAACACACGTGCATTCACGTCTACGCTACAGCTTTTCTGGAAAAGGACTGTTCCCCAAAGCGTCCTCAAAGGCAGAACAGAAACAGGGGGAGCGCGCAGTGCCGTCACACAGCCACGCCGTGCTCCTCCGCTCCAATCTCAGAGACAACCAGCACCGACATCAAAGTCCCATCTTCCTGCAGGTCCTGTCCGGTCCCTCCCCTCGTCTGCGGGTGCAGCACACAGCCGCATTGCCTCCCAGGCTGCAGCCACCACTGGGGCATGAGGCCAAGCCACCCGTGCCCTTGCACTGCTCCAATGACAGTGCCATCAGTTACGGAGGGGGAGGATGGTGTCTTCAGAGCCTGGGACGCAGCGAGGGAATCTTAAAAGGGCGCTCAAGATGGCATCAGGACTTACTGAAATTGTTCTGCTGAGTTATTAACATCACGACCCTGCTCCAGACCCGAGTTTGTTTTGTTATCTCGTCTTCCCACCCCAAGTGGATTTGCTGAGCGATTTTAAGAAACAGAAAAAGGCTGTGACCAATTTTCAGGCCTTCTGATTTAGCCACTAAAAAAGAAAAAAGATCCCACAATGTTTCCCTCTTGTTTTTCTAAATAAAAATAATCTATAGCCCTAACTTGATAATAAATATGCTCAAAAGCTGTCCTTAAGTAAAAGCTTTTGATAACAAATTGCCTGTGCTAACTGCTATTTTACTGTTGAATTTTTTATTGTTGCTTAAGCACCGCAATTATGCTAATAAGCCTGAGAGGATGGTACACTAAAGCATTGAATGTGACAGATATAATACTCAATAAAATGTTAATCTTACCTGAAAATTGGAATCAAACAGCCTTATTAGTATTTATGGATATGGCATCTCCAACATGTTTCTTAAGAGGAATATATCTATGCAATAGATATTTCTAAATATACCTTGCTATTTCTTGTGCCTCCACACTATTTAATTCAAGGTGGCTATTACCCCTGCTGCTAATTGACAGTCACTTATGGAATAAGAAAAAAGAGTGTCGGTGTCTGGGCCATGCAAAACTCCTGCATATTGAAGGGCTTTTCCCCTTGACACCTTGAGGATGGCAGCCATCCGTGGCGATGGGGAGACCTCTCCCCAGCTCATGGCAGGGCCACCAGGCTTGGTAGGGTGCAGCAGCACACAACGAAGGCACTGCCCTGCCACCCTCAGTCATCTATTTTTCCCATATCTCTACTTCTATGTGCAAGGCAGGTAAATCTAACAAAGCGTTAAGTTACTTACAGGCGCTGGAGAAATGGCTTTTGGATTTGAAGATGGGACTAATTTATTTATTTTGTTTTTAAACTTTTCAGATGATGCTGTCAAGGAACCAGACCCATCTGTTTCGCTGCAAGTTATGGCGTTGAAGAGTTGGACCCCGAGCTGCTGGGCTGTCACAGGGGATCTGTCACTGAGGTGCCACATGACTTTTCACAAGTTGCATTGCATTTTGCACCGTTATTTCACTAGGCAGTCCCAGTCCGCTTTCTTAATTGATGGCATAATTTTTTCAGGGAACAAGCTGCCTTTCACCACGTATAGCTTTTTTTTTTTTTTTTTTTTTTTGGCCAAACCTGTGGGTCTCCGACCCACCCTTGGGACTCCACTGTCATGCACTTTCCTGTGGGTAAAGCAAGTGCTCTTCAACACCTTCACTTTCTCATCTATGAAAGGAGGAAAAAATAACCTCAGAAGAGCCACATGCTTCTGACAAACTATATTTACATCCACAACCAGGCTCTATAGAGAGACCATTTCTACACAACGGACTGGTGTGGTTTTCAAACACTGCAGGTTAATGCTTAAATAGCAGCTGCTGGCTCCCAGCTTCATTCCTCATGCTGCTCTCGCCCACAGAAGTCAATTCTGCTGACAGGACAGCAGAAACATCGATAATCAGCATTATACTTTCTGATAGACAAGCAAGATTCTTGCCGCTGGACGCTGCAAGCCTCCTTGGTAGCAAACATTAGGTAGGAGATATCTAGGCATTGTTTCAACGAATAGTCACAGTGGGGAAAACCCAACCAGCTGTCCACCAAAACCTGGGATTCCCAAAGCTTTCAAAGATCACAACAAGCAACCCACAGGGCGCAGCTCACAACACACCAGGATGCGCTAGGACTTTCTTAAGCAATGCTTGCAATGCATGCTGGCTTGCACTTGGAGTGCAAGGATAGAAACAGGACTGCTTTGCAGGACACAGAGCTTAGAGCAGCTCCATAAAATGTCATTTACAGCTGTAAGCAAGGAATGCAGTATTAGGGGGGAAAAAAAAAAAAGAAAAAAAAAAAGGAAAGAAAAGACTTTTCAGTTGCAAAATCAAAGAAAACTACTAATTGACTGAGCTTGCACCTCAGAGAGCCGGGAGATGCACCCAGGGCTCTTCTGCCCCAAGTTAGCCCCAGCACAAGATGCCAGACACCAAATCTTCAGGCACAGCCAGCAAGTTAACCAGGCACATAGGTGCAATGTGCTGCGCGACCATAAGGCAACCACTCCCATAAAGGTGACAGGACTCATCTCTGCCATGTTAAGTGAGTCTTGTCATTATTTTCAACCCTGCAGGGAAATCTAAATTGAACTTTGGCGTATTGTTTTCTTTTGCTAAGCAGCAACACTTGAATGTTAACTCTGGTCCTGACAGGCATATTTATGGAGTATTCTTTGCAAATAATCTTACCCTGACCAGTCCGAAAGGTCAGAATCATAAAAAATAATAACAACAATAAAAAAGCACAAGGCTGGAAAACCATCACTGCCATTGGCACAACCCCTCAACTATTAACCGTCCTTGCAATAAGGTGAACTGCAAGGTCTTGGATTTATTTGATTGATTGAGATCAAAAGATCAGGGGGCACACAGTAAATCATATCTTTCCATGAACGCATTTCGCTTTCAAGATTTAAGTAGATAGTTGCAGGAATTGAAAAGCTCAAGAGGAAAAAAAAAAAAAAAGGAGAAAAAAACGTGTACAAAGGTGACTTCAGAAAGGCATCCCCTTATTTCTTTCTTGACACCATCTGCATTTCTTAGAGCTATTTGGAAGTTTCTTCCATGTTCCCGTACCCCTGGGACACAACAGCTTATCTCTGCTAAGCAGAAGATGATAACAAACAGTAAGACACTAGTATAACTCCAGGGAAGACACCAGTATTTGCTGACATTAAGTATAAAAGGTAAATATTAGGGAAACCAAATGAATCCCAAACAAAGTCCAACACGAGGTTGAAGAATTTCCCACTGAATTTCAGGTGCCCTATCTCACTGTCCTTCTTAATTGGACCAAGGAAGATGAAGCACCCGAACCTTGTTCCTCTCATGATGATGGCTCAGAGGCTGCCTATGCCCAGGCTATGTTTGTTGTCTGCAGCTCCCAGGGGAGCAAAGGAGAAGCAAGGGAACTAAATGAGCAGCCATCTTCAGGACATAATTTCAAGACCCACTTGGTGACCCAGCATTTTTAAACACAGAAAAAGCCTGCTGCGTTCTCTGTCAAGACAGAACAAAGAAACACAAAGGAGAACAGGAACAGAAGAACAAGAAAAGAAAAATTAAACTCTCCTCCATTTCATCAGCCCCTGGAAACAGAAAGAAAAAGTAATCATTTGGTTCTTCTCTCTGTGTTCCACGTGATATTTGTACTTTGCTCAGTATACCTGTATCTGTAGCATTGTGTTCTCATGTCACAATAAAATAGATGAGATTACCCACCTGAGAGAAGAGAAAAGCCCTTACATGGATCACAAAAGAGACCCAGACTCCCAGGAACTTGCTACAAAGGAACCAGAATTGATACAACCTCCTGTTTTTATCACAAGTTTACATTACATGCCAACAACAGAGGATTAAACTCCTTTTCCATGAGCTTACACTTCCCTCCAGAACATCATCATCGTTCAGGTAACAAAGACACTGAGCACCACAGTTAATTGCTGTTGCATCAAAGCTCATAATCAGACCAGGCAGCTCCTTCTGCACAGATACACTGGGCTTTGCTTTTACCTTATGAGTTTTGAATAAGGTTGTCAAGATAAGAATTTCACATACTCTCATCCCATTTCTAACCATCGTCGGGTTAGAAGGACTCTCCAGAAGTCATCTAGTCCATTTCTCCACCACATGGAAGGATCGGTTCTCCTAAAAGCACATCTGCTAGAGCTTTTCCAACTAGTTCTTAAACCTTTCCAAAGACTGAAACTGCCTAAGCTCCTCGGGCAATCCACTCCAGCACTCAGCTATTCTTAATGCAGGAGATCATTTACTAATGCCTCATCTAAATTTCTTTTGCTGCAACTTAAGCTCATAATTTGTCTTATTTACAGTAGGCAGTTTTACAGTTTATTCCCTCTCTCCATGACAAGTTCACTATTTCCAAAATTTACAAGCTGAGGCACCAGTGTGGCTTGCCCTCTCTTTGCCATTCTGCTTCTGCTCAAAGCACGCTCTTAATCTTGTGTCTCTGTATGTGTATTTCTTTTCTTACCCCGAGAGAACAGGCAGCTGGGATATCACAAGGCTGTTTCAAGAGAAGACGCTCACATCCAAAGGCTGATGCATTCAAGCACACCCAGTTATAAAGTACTCTGAAACAAGAAAAAGAAAAGATTTGTCTTTAGGATGGTAGGCAGAGGGTCTAGTAGTACAGAAAACCCAACAACTCTGAAGTGTAATTTCTTCCACCCCATTATTTAACATTCAACAGATCTTCAAAAGCAACATCAATGGCTGTAGATACATCATGCAGCACCACTCAAACTTGGCCACATTTTCTCTGACAACCACCATAAGGGTTTGATAAATCTGTGTTCTAGGAAACAAAGTGCTCACTGACTTTGCAGAAAGTTCCGCCAAGCTATAAGCAATACCCAGCACGCATCAAAATCAGATGGCTCCGACTCCAAAGCTTTATTCACTATGACAGAGGACAAATCTTAATGTTGCCTCCAGTGACTTTATTTACAGTGTCACTGAAACCAACAGAGGCAAGACTTCTAGTCTATTCCAAGATTTGAGTATGTGTAATTATGGGATAGACCCAGAGGAGAAAAGTCAGGTCTGATGAAAGATTGAGCAACTTTTGTGTTCACAACATAGTACTTACCTCCTGATCTTCAGGATGTCCTATCTAGCAAAACGAAATCTTTCTCCTGAAACCAAGGGTTTGGTGACAATGAGGAAAGAATAAAGAACGGATTTACGTGAGCAGTGTTTGGAAACACAGGGGAGAGCTCTGAATAACAAAAACGTCCCAAATTTCATGAGAGAGAACAAGCAACAAGGCAGAACAGCAATAATGCATTTGCCATCCTACTTTTGGGGGCTTTCAGAAAAACAGAGCTAGATGGTAGCAGACAATTTGCCACAACAGCATCTTTCACCAGTAGATCACCTTTTGCACCCCATCTCATCTAAATTCCTGTCTCCCTGCAGCAGGGGCTGCTGCTAGCCCCAAAGGATCAAGTGGCTTTGTAACAAATATGCCTTTTCAGAGGGCTGAAGCCAAGAAACACTCAATTTGCCACCTGCTGTGAAAACAAGATGCCTGTTGCACATCTAAGGATGTGCCAATGCAAAAACTCAGCGTCTTCTCTCTTGCATGCACTATCCATCTGACTATCCCTTTTGCTACTGTACTTTGTCCATCTCCAAGTTTCCACTTGGGATGTTTTTTTTTTCCTTTGCAATCCTTCTCAGCTGCCCTGGGCTTTTGCTTTCCCTGATCATTGCCACTTCTACCAATGCCAACACTTACAGCCAGCCCAACTGCTGTCAGCACAGGAAGGTGACATGCTCCTATTTAGCACAGATGTGATAACAAAAGTGCCGTTTCCAAGGCTAAAGAGGAATACCTGCACTAATAATGACCCTACAGCAGTACACAATAGGTAAGGAGACTAAGCAATAAATGCCTGTTACACCGAAGCTGAAGAACTCAAAGTAATCTCAAAATGTATGATGGCCAACTACTACAAGAGTTTAAATGCATGCTGATCATTAAGGGTGAAAGTAGCTCCAAGGACTTCAGCAAGATCATCTACAGCATCAGACACGTTACCTCCCAAAATACTAGTGAGATAAGGATGTTTAGCAATGGATAGAGATACGAGGAGTGCTTCCACCAAGAAAATACACCCATTTCTATAGTTGAATTATGACAGCTGTTGAAAACCATGGAGTAGCATTGAATGGCAGCCCAGGACAAGGAGCCAAGACGACTACCACATGCAACTGAAACTGCCAAGGGATTAAGTTAGGTCAAATGTAATTACACAAACTGGAACCTGGCCAGGGTACTGGCTGGTTTAAGAAAATTAAAAGAGGTGTTCAAAAGTTTCAGAGATGGAGTCCTCCTCCTGTTAATTATTTGGTGAGTCAGTCACTGAAGTCTCAGTACTCTGGGAGGCTGTCTGAAAAAGGGGAAAAAATGAGGCATAAACTTGAAAGGCATTAGAAGCGATTAGCAAAAGCCTTTGTTCTCCATGGCAATCCTTGCTGCACTAGTGCGCAAAAGCCTTTTATGTTCATGCTGAAAAGTGGCCTTAGTTCTTTTGATACTTCTGGGAGGAAGCATTTAAATTTACAAATATCCCACTGTCAGAAGTTACAGACAACAGTCGAGGAACTAGATCGGCCCTAGCTTTTAACCCAGCTCCCAGGCAGGCAGTGCTCCTGCTGAAGGGAGGAATGCAAACAAGGACACATGGAACTCACTGAGACCTGGAGCATCATCTACTCTACTTGCTACTGGTGCATGAAAGCCAGGTCATGTGGAAAAGGAGGTTGCAACCATGTGGGACAGTGGCCTCCTCACCTTCATTCAGTTTTCGGAAGATGAGGAGCATGCAAGGCAGGCAATGGTAAGGAGACCAGAAAGGATGCTTCGTGGTCTGGCAGCTGAGTGTCACTTTGAAAGATTGGATCCTGTTTATGCCTCTGCCATAAACCTCCTGAACGATAAAAGGAAAGTCACATATATAAAATTTTTCCCAGATATTTATTGCTGTGCCTTTTCTGGCAAACTAGAGACACAGAAAGACCACTTCCGGAAGAGACAAAAACTAGCAGTCATGGATTGAGATTCTCTGTTCAATCTCTAATTGAGACTTGTACTATAACCATGTACAGTGCTAGAAAACATGAAGTATCCTGAAAAAAACAGGCCTTGTAAGTCTCAGTTTTGGCACCTGAAAGTAGAAGCCTCTGCTACCTCTGCATCTGGAAATCATCATCAGAGATACACTCATTACTGTCTTTGAAGCACTTGGATGCAACAGTAAAAGCAGTATGGAATTGGAGATTAACCTTTCTGGGTAGCTTAATCAGTGAAATATTCAGATGATGCACATTAAATAAACCAATTTTTTTACTGATGGGAAAAAAAAAGAAAGATTAAATAACTAACTTCTCAACAAGTACCATACACCAGGCATGTTGAGTGACATGGTTTCCTCTCGAAGCAACAGCAGGTGAACACACAACCGAAGCCTCTGCCATATTGATTTCGTGCACTTTTTTTTTTTTTTCTTTTGCAGAAAACAAGCCAGGAAAAGGCAGACATTTCACAGCACAGATTGGTGCAATTTGTGCTAATGGCCTAAGCATAGATGCAAGCAGCAGCTCGCTTCTCTTCATGCGGAACAGTCAACGGGGACAAGTTCTGGTGGGACAACTGCTGCCACAGCACACCTTGCCCCAGCCCAGCAACACCTCCTCCAACAGCTTTGTAATGAGCAGGGCAAGAACTACGAGCACAGGAGAAAGTCTGTGCTGTCTTGCAATGGTGTGGAAAAATGAGGGGCAAGCAACCATGGAAAAAGGTTGCAGTCTCTGCTGACCACACGCAAGCTGTCGCTCCTCCAAAATGTAGTCAAATGCTCTTCCAGATAGCAAAAGCACAAATGCCCTAAATCCCTTATCCCTGGCACTCCTCTAACAAGGCAAGTCACTTCCTTGGAGTCCTCAGGCACCACAAAGACAGCAAGGACACAGATTCCTTTTATAAATAGGAGCAAAACAGTACTGTAGTTCTTCCCATTCTTCCCAAACACCTTCCAACCAGACTCTTCTGAAGCAGCTTCACTGCTTTAGCTGGAAAGACCCGCAAGAAGAGGTTTTGACAGAAGCAGAGACCTAGCATGGGAAACCAGAGCCACACTGGTACAAGTCACAGAAGATTGTAAGCAGCAGTATTATAATGCTTTCTGAGTTTAAAATATTCAGCAAGGTCAACATGGAGCATGTAGTTATCGCTGGGCTTGTATATGCCCCAGGCTATACTCACCAACAGCATTATGCCAAAGGCAGCCTCACCCACGCTAGGTCTCTGCAGCAGAGCCACCAGCAGCTCCCAGCCCTAAACACCCTAATTAGCAAAAGGTGGACAGTACACTTAACAACTTAACAACAATGTCATTGCCCTGAACAGCAGCATGCCTCATCCCTCCTCCTCGAGTCGGGATGAAAAGCCGTGCAGTGCATCGCTGTTGCAAGGAGCGCTCGCCCCACTCCTCGATGCACGCCATCGCCAGAGCCACGCGCGGGCACCGTTGCACGTAAGGGGAAAACACAGGACTGATGCTACGCAGACCACAAAGAATATATTTTTCAGCATGACTGCACACACCAGGCCAACCCACACAGCAGAGGCTGGGGAGAACAGGGCAGCCCGAAGGGTTTCATGCTGAAGAGGGACCTGCTGCTGAGAACAGAAGGTGGCCAAGGTGGCTGGAGCGTGCAGGGGGACGTCTCCCTGCACGGCAGTGGTGATTAACCAATACTGATAATGGCCTCTAGTCCCTGAAACAAAGCACAAGAAAATGGCATGGAAAGGACTAATGGCAAGCAGTAATAAAGACGGAGTCAGGGCTGTTGCTCAAATAAGAAATTTTTTTTGCCTAGGTTACTTGTTGTTAAAAAAAAAAAAAAAGTTTCTGCATGCAGGGACATCCTGTTCGCTGTATTAAATTAAAGGGATGATTCAAGAGGGAACAGCTTTTGGAAGGCGGGGGGGGGAAATCAATTTCAGGTTGCTATGGACAACTGGGCTGTCTCCTGTAAAACTAAATTGGATTCAGCTCTACAAACCTGAACGCTAAACATTCCCTGAAATACAACACACACACACACACTCTCTAAATAAATAAATACAATAAAATAGTCTTGTGTCATCTCCCAGCTTTTTTTTGCTGAACTAAGGACGTGCTCAAACCTGCTAATTACTGCAAAATACAGGACTGGAGTTTTGGCTCAGCAGTGGCTTTCTGACTGCCAGTTCAACGCCAGCCGCTGCCTTACAGGGGAAAAGGTATTTAATGGCAGGGTGGCAAAACGAACCAGAGCAGCACCCAGACTCACCTCAGTCGGGCCCTTTCACGTGCTCTGGGCTTGCAGCAGGTTCTAAAACAATGTTCTGCTGATCCAGGCTCCTGCAGAGTTTAGCTAGCAAGGGCCTGAGAAAGCTCAGCCTGGGGCTTTCCAGCATGTCCTGGCTGATACTGGATGGAGGCAGTTTAACCTGCCCATGGTCTTTGAATGGCCTGAATAGAAACAAGACCCTCCACTTGAGCAGTTGACCTGTGGTCACAGCAGCTGGGTAGGGACCTCGCATGGAGGGACCACTGGGGACAACACGGTGGCCACGGTCCAACGGCTGCCCTCTCCCCATACCCTGTGCTGGAATCATTTCAAACAGGTTTTAAGCACCATCCCCACTCCCTGCAGCAAGTAAAGATGCGTGGGCACAGGGCTGCATCACCTCCATGCCTGCGGGATGTTCTCCTCCAGCACACCTTCCGTCAGCAGTCCCGAGCAATGCACTGAGACCCCTCTGCAAACCACAGACCCCCCAGTCCTCACACCCCCCGAGGGAGGAGGGCAGGGAGCGATGGCAGCCCTGGGAGCCTCACCACCCCGCTGTGCCAGGCACGTTAATCCCTGTGGTCCTCGGGAGCCCAGGCGAACTGGGAGCTTGGGAGAGACGTTTAAGAAAGCAGAGGCACAATTTGGCAAAGATCAGAGCCACCAGCCAGGAGCTGCATCAAGGCTTCTCGTGGGTTGGAAGGAAGAACATGAAATCGAGGGGGGGCGGAGCTGATGCCCCATGAAATAAGGGAATCGGGCAAGGGACAACTGTGCTCCGTGTGTGCAAGCACCCACTGCGGCACGGCCTCCGGCACGATGCCAGGCTGGAACCACAGAGCTAGTTACGTTCCTATAGTCACATTTTGCTCAGTACCAGCCACGTCGCATCCTTCTGCATCACGGATGGTCCCAGGGGACGGACACCAGGCCATGACGGCAGCCCACTGAGAAAACAAAGGGTAAGAGCTAGATGCCAAACTCCAAACCCCTGGTCAGAGAGGCTGGAGCAGAGGAGATGAGGCATCCAGTTCTGTACCCTTCCCCAGTAGCTGTTAAGCAATCAAATAAATCCATCTAGATCAATCTCTTCATCAAGACAACAGGAAACATTCCCATCCCACAATACTATAAGTCTTAATTTTATGGCGAAGTTGATGTTTTTCCAATGAAACGTACCATTAAAATATAAGATTTTATTAGCAAAATCAATGATGTGTGCAGAGACAGTCCCTCATGGCTTTTAAAAAAAAAAATCTATGAATAATTATAAAACTAATAGCAATAGAGAACATTGTGCAATTATTACAGCTGTTTTACAGGATTCTCTAATAATGCCCCTACTTCTGGTAAGACACCTTAAGGCAGTACCACAAACAAAAATAAAGAAACAGAAGCACAGCATTCCCCTGCACTTAGAGGGTACAAACGTGCTGCCTGCTTTGTGTTTATTGAATTACCTTTTTTTTTTCCTCCCAGTAAGAAGATAACATTCTGGAAACAAAAACACCACAACATTTACAGAAATATTTACCACTTGCCAGTCTCTTTCTCCTTCCCCACCAGTTCCAGTGTTTTGTTGCATTAGAAAAGCAACTGGGGGAGATTTACTCCCATTTAAACCTAGCAGAAATGTATGCAAGAGAGAGAGACTGTGACCTTTTAGCACCCACAAAACTCACGATGGTCCTTAATCATGCACATAGGTCAGGTATCTGCAGCATCCAAAAACCCTCTGCAAGCATTATACCCACTGGGGACACAGGAGTGGAGTCCTGATACCCATTTCTCTCACCAGGCTCACTGGTTTCCCATGATGAGCAGCCACAATGTCCAACCCACAGCCAGGGCTTTGTGGCCACCTGAGCACGGCTGCCCTCCAACATTTCATCCAGCATCAGCTGTGGAGCTGGGGTGGTTGGCACAGTTGGATCTCCTCATCTTCAGAAGGAAGCCAGATGTGCACAGGAACCCAACTGCAAGTCCAGCACCCCACACACTCACTAACCTCACCTCCCACAGGATGCTATGAGCTTACCCAACCCTCCCAGCTTGCCAGTCTCCTGTTCTCAACCAGTAGCCATCATCTACATCAATACCATCATAAAGAGCTCAGATAGTCAAAACATCAAGGCACCCCAAATCCAATGCTCACCAGGCCCACTATCTAACTTCTCAGGGAGCTCTGGCTAACACGCAAGGAGCATCATTAAGTCCCATTTATTGCAAAGCGCTCAAGAATGCGCTTATGTGAAGTGGTGCCAAAAAACAGCACCTGCCAGTTCTACCCCAAATGTTTTCCCTAGCACCCATAGCTACCTATTCACGAGAGCCTATGGTCCACTCAGAGGAAAAAAATAAAGTCTCTACTCCACCTGGCTTTAAACAACCTCCGGATGCGTGTGGGGATGGATGAGGAAAGAGTAACAAGAATACTCAACAGATGTTTTCATTAACATAAATTTGCCATTCATTTCTCTTTCTTCTACCATCAAACTCCTCTATTATCCTCGCTGGATAATTTAAAGTGCTTGTTGCAATGTACAGTCTCTGAGAACAGAGACAGCATACACTTGGTAATGTGGAAGTTCAAAAAGCTGAGCCACGCATGACCTGCAAGCAGATTGTTGCTATTTCCTTGCACGTATAAAAGGGCTTTGCCTTCATGCAATGCTGGAACTTGTCATCATGAAACACCCTCTTATTACAACATGGCCCAGAGAAGCTACTATTTTGGGTTCCAATAACGTGCTTGGTTTTACAGGAAAGCAAGAAGGCGAGTAACATGGAACGACCCAGCTGTCAAGTAGAGAAACAGATGGGATCCTCACAAAACTACACAGATTGCCTTAGTCAAGTGCTGTCACAGCCCATCCTTGAGATGGGAAAGCACGGTGCAGGAGCTAGATGAAAGGAGCTTGTGAAATTAAGTAGCATCATTACCTCCACAAGGCCTGCAAAGAGACAATAGAGAATTGCTTTCCAGGCACTCTGATCCCAAGGCAATAAAACATGACTCAAAGTTGTTAGGCTGTTTTTTTCCCCTACTAGAAATGCCTTTTGGCTGAGTGACAATTGCCTAATTCTCCCACCTTTTTGGCCCCCATGAAACACAAAGAGCATCCATGGAGAGACGCACCAGGAAGCACAGGTCACATCTGTGGTCTTGGAAAAGCTCTCCCTTCAGAAGTGAGTGCAAACAAGGCTGGCTGGAGGTGTCCCTGCTAGCATGGCCCCAGGTGCTGGCAGGCGGGCAGGCCGCCCATATGCAGGCAGTGCGGTGATTCACTCCGCTGTGGCTTCCAGTCCACAATCTGGCTTCCAAACAATCTAGGAAACCACAACACCTGCCATGGCGGTTCAGCTCCCATGGCGTTGAAGGAGATGCCTTTGCACACCATGAGTCAGTGGCAAATCAGGAGAGGTGATGGAGTGGCCTGACCTTCCTCATTCAAACTCTCGAGAGGATGCTAAACCCAAGCTAACAAACCAGTGCTTCGGAAACTCGGGCACGCTTGGAGATATCAAGGCGCACATGTAATAAATACAGGGCCTGTGCTTTGTACCTACAGTCCGAGCTTGGATTAGAGCAGCCCCTGAGCGCAGCCGGCCATTCATGCCCATAGTTATTCAAGCAACGAAGGCTGCACGCAGAGGGAAGGCTGAAGCCAGATTATGAATGAAGCACCAGGATCGATTCCCTTATCTACCCTCTGCCTCCCACTAACTGGAAGATGCTATTCAGGGAAAATATAATTTAAAGGCGGAGGCTAATGATGAATCAGATTGATTTTTAGGACAAGAAAATAGATGTAATTGCAGTCTACCTGCTTGCAGCTTGCCAAGTCATAGCGAGTTTCAGGACAACCTGGCCTCATCTCCCCTTCCTCATCCCAGCCCCTTTCCCTCCTCTGTCCCCCACCAAAGAAAGAAAAAACCCTCACAGGAAAGAAATTCCTTTACACAAGACAATTAAGTGTTGCCTGGTGCCAGCTCAATGCTGGCTTCCCTCTCCCTACTAAACAGTACAGAGCCTGAATTAATAAACGTGCAGAAGGTCCAGTTTCTGGGGAAAAGCAAATTCTGAGCTTGCAGCTGGGAGGAATGCATCGTATGTCTGGTATTCACACTGCGTCTTCTTTTCCTCTTCCTTTTTTTGGCCGTATAAGGAGCTAAGCACAGCAGGCCAGGCCGGGGAGCGCAACGCTGCGTGCTTAGCACCATTAGACTTCCAACTTTGTTTGTCTTTACTGGAAATCCAATCAATCCATCTAGGAAAAAGGCTAGTGCATGCACCGCAGAGTGTTGGGCTCAGACATCATGCTCCTGAAATGCAGAATAAAAGAAGAAGCAAGCTGACCTAGACCAGCCCAGCAAGTGCTCCTGCAGAAATGCATGCACATGTACACGTGCACAGGCTATAATTTTCTTAATTACACTGGAGGGAAGGGGGGTGCTAACTTAAGACTATTGCAGCTACAGTCTGAAAGGGTTATTTCCCAGGTTAGCAGCAGTCAAGTCATACCTCTGCAGGAAATAAAAGGCAACCTGGCCTTCAGTGCGTGCACCTGGGGCCAGAAGCATTACATACCCTCAGCCACAGAGAAATAAGTCCTCTCTAACACACACAGGTTATAAACAGAAGTGTGGGACTGCACTTTAGAGAAGCAAATCGCTGGGAATTTTTCCTTAAGTCCTGACAATCTCTAAATTCAAGTCTATTGCAGCAATTTCAGCAACAGACTGGGATTATGGTATCCCCAATGCAATTACAATATTACATGCTAAAAAATAGAACCTTTTTGCCATTGCTGCTTCTTCTGTAAACAAGACTATTCCAGTGGGCACCCAGGACTTTGAAGGAGCAAAAAGGAGAAGAGAAAGACACGCTCTGCCAAAGGCAGGAAATCCTGGATCACAAATACCGAGGAAGAATCTGCATCAACTCCCCTTTCTCAGCCCTGTTTGGCACTGGAAGAGCAGCTCTCATTTCATCCTGCAGGAGAGTGGTGACAACAACTGCAGGGATGGGGACACAAACATGGGATCGATCACCATCAGAGCATGGCAAACAGCCCCAGGAAAGAAGGAAGCCTGCAGACACACTGCCAATGTCCGGACTCTCTCCAGTTCAGTCCTGGCTTTTCCTCCCATACAGAAGACCTGAAAAGATCTGCACAACCATCTATGCTGTGCCTTACCCTCAGCTACATCACAGCACCGTGCTTCTGTCTGTTTTCCTCAGCCAGGCATTGGGGTCCCATATGAGGCCACAATAGAGCTGGCCAGGAAGAAGATGGGGAACCTTAAAGAAATCAGCAACTTGGCCCACTTACCGAAGGGTGTTGCCTTCAACCCAGGCTGGCTCTCGATGCCTTGAAGGATGATGCAAATCCTCCATAACAGGCAGGTTTGCAGTCTCCTGTCCCAGATACCACCTCCTTCCAGTGTCCAAAATACAAAGATTAAACCTGCTGCCTCAGGATTAAGTTAATCTTACTCCCAATTTTATTTTGTTCTTTTGCCAGTAGTCGTTAGCACTGAAGTAATTCTTCACACACACAGAAAAGCATCCAGCCTGCCTTTGGATCTTAAGTCATCAGCCTCAAGAGCCTCCTCTAGCAACTACCCCATGCTCCGAATTACAGGTTGGGTGACAGAGCTTTTTCTTTTTTTTTTTTTTTTTTTTTTTTTTTTTTTTTTTTTTTTTTTTTTACCAGCTTCAAGATTCTCATCTTTCAGCTTTGACTGACCACTGTATGTGTCTGTGTATTGAGACAAGGAGAACAGACACACCAAAACTGCCTCCCCACTTACAGACATCTCTCCGTGCTTCAAAGAGGATGATCCCTATGCTTCCAGTACGTCTGCAAACACATTTAGAGGGCAGGGCGCTGCCTGGGCAGAAGCAGGACCCCATCAGCACCATGCTAGCTTCCCTCTATGGAGACTGACGTGTGCTGCCCCGTTGGATGACAATGCCAACCATCAGAGCCCCTCATGCTTGGCCCCAGGACCACAGCAGTGGGCAGCAGCTCGTGAGCAACGCGAACCCACCCAACTGCCCTGTCCTGTCCTCCCACCTCTGCCAAGCACGTCAAGTCCCATCCCCTCCCCAGCACCAGCACCTTCGGGGCTGCGGTTCCCCATTGCCACCCTCTCCTTGGAGGTCCTGTCCCACCTCCTGCAGCTGCCTGCTCCCAACCCTCCACCTGTGCAGAGTTGCCTGCACCAGGGAGTGGGAAGGACAGTGGCCAGAAACCTCTTCATGACATCCAAATACAGTCTTCAGCCTTCACCTCTTGTATTCATATGGAGTCAGGGATGCTCTGAAGCACCCAGTGAAGTGACTTGGATGAAGACACGGTTGAAACTCAACTGGGGGAGGGGAAGATTTCTAGCCTCATTAATAACAGCCTGAAATTAAAAGCAGAGCTTATAGTACAGCTGCAATTCCAGCTACCCCGCTGCTTGTGTTAACAGTGTGGCTTTATTATGGTCAGGGATAAAAAACAGCTTCAACAATTAAAGGAGGGAAAAAAGAAAAAAAACCAAACAAAACAAACAAAAAACGACCAAAAGAACCACCACCACCAAAAATCAGTAAAATAAAAAATTCCTGTGGGCTGGAATGATTAGCAAAAAAAGTTGTGTGCCATGAGGAGCAAGAGTGAATGCTTCCTTCCACCCTGCCAACAGGCCCACACATGCTCCCTGCCAAGTGTATTTGTCCCCTACCCGCGGGAAGCCACCCAGTGCCCTGTGGCTCAGACCAGCCACCGGTCCCCCACAGCATGTCACCTCCTGCCCCAGAGTAGGTTCTCTGCAACCACCCTGCTCCAAGTAGAGGGCTTGGAAACCTTCCTCACTCCCGCTGCCTAAATGCTACAGCATTAAGGAAAAAAGGGAAAAGAAAAAGTCTTGCAAGAAATGACTAATATGCCTGGAACTTCTCAGGAGGCACCAGTCCTCGCCGAGCAGCCAGAGGCGGAGAGGATCAGTGGACCCATGCAGCCACTCTCAAGAGCCAAGCAGAAGCATGCCCATGTTTCGTGGAGGTGAGCCGGTTGCCCAATGGTTCCTGAAAAGGCAATCACCCTGCCTGCCCCAACACCTGCCCACAGCAGCCTGGTCACCAGCTGGGATGAGAAGCCAGTGGGAAGCCTCAGTTTGTCATGTCTCAATACAATAGTTGTTGCCTTTGAGGGCTTGGTCAATAATGCTGAGATTTGAACCTACCTTCTCCTCTTTATAGAAATTAAAAGCAATAAATTCATGAGAAAGAGGAAAACTATCTCCCTTCTCCTTTTTCCCCCCACTTCCTGATACAGAACATGCCCCTCTTTCTTTTCAAGCACTGGCAGCTCACCAAGAAGGCCAAATCTCTGCAGCTGAATCAGGTTTGTCAATCCAGGCACAGGTTTGGCAATCAGCTGGGCTGCAAGCCCAGCCCTTCCCAAGGGGAGAGACCCCCCAGACCTCCACAGGAACAGCTACAGGGACCAGAGGCTATGCACAGACCTCAAAAGCCCTGGGAAGCAGTTTGCACAACTCTTGTGCGAGCAGGAGGGAAAATAAAAATAAATTAAAAACAACGAATCACCTCTGTGCATGCACATGAGCCAACAAACAGAATGGGAGCAGGCAAAATAGTCATTCAAAGCTGTTTCTCCATGTCTCCAAGGATTAGTGATTCTTCACACCCCAATATCCTGAGGAGGGGCAGCCCCCAGCCCAGGCAGGGGGGCCACAAGGAGCAGCCCACCCTGATGCTTGTACAGGACCTCTCCCCATCTCAGTATGCACAGCAGACTCGCTGCTCCCCTCCAGTTTTGGGGGGCACAGAGGCAGAAAGTCCATATTCAGCAAGGAAGAGATGATCTTTCACTCATTGTTTTTACCATCACTGCCATGAAAATTGCCATGGTTTGAAGCTTGGCACCTTTCATCTCCATCAAGATGGGATAAAAACTAAAGGTGATGTTTCCAGGGAAATCACTTACGTTCACTGCAAAGCTACTAAGGACCACAAGACCTCTAAGGGCCAAAAATATCACACGCGAGGTTCACACTTGCTTTTTCTCAACAGTGTTTCTCCTCTCTGCCCTCACAGGTTTGTAGCCCAGCTGCCCAAAAGCTTTGGAGTTTGGGATTTCTTTTTCTTCTTTTGTTTCACTGTTGCTTTTGCCTTTGAACAACAAAAGAAAGCGAGCACAGCCACAGCACTGTGGGAAGGCAAAAGTTTCCCCTCAGCCAAACATGGCCACTCTACAGCTCCTCCACCACTGCAAAAAGCTTGGCCTTCAAAATCAGCCCAAACCTGGCCCATCAACCAAAGATGCCTTCTTTGCGCCATGTGGATATAAACCCAAGGACCAGAGGACATCCGCAGAGATATGCTCTGGGCAACAAATTCTTGCAGCTACCACAGAGCTGCAATGCTCCAGAGCCAACCTCCCGACACATTGGTGGTCATCTGCACCCAAGACAACAGACCCAGATTCCTTCAGTGTTTCCCATGGGGACACAGAGGACAAATTTGGTCCTCGTGGCTGCAGCACCCCAGCAGTAAAAGCAACACTGGGAGCACCCAACAGATCTGAGCTCCGTTCTTGCTCTGGGACGGATGCAGAATCGTTTTCCTTAAGGGATCAAAGCTCCCTTAACAGGGATGTGACTATAAGTTGACAGAAAAAGTCTTTGCCATTTTTGGAGACAGAACGGTGGATTCAGGTAAATTCCTGCTGCTGTAATGAAGGACAATGATGCCTGACCCAAACGAAGACGACCGTCATCATATGACAACGCATGTGTCTAGACAGCTGCTCTCAAAAGCCTGCCAAAAACATTTTACACTGTTCATTTTCATAAGCTCAGAACTCCAAGCCAGGCTGTGCAAACCCTTTATAATTCCCTTCACTGTAGGGCTACAAAGAGCTTCAACAGAATTGTACTTGAAGCCGTGTCTGCAAAAATATCACAGCTAAGGTGGCAAGTCCCCAGCAACCACACAGCTGTCTGCACCATGTCCAGGGCTGGTTTGATAGCATAAGAAAACCAAAACCTCCTTTCTTTTTCCCAGCAGAAGTCTCCAGTATTTCGAAAACATTTAAATTAAAACTAATAAACCCCACAATACACTTTCTTTCTCAGACACCAGAGCACTTTCTAAATACCAAGGTGACTGCAACCAAAAGTCACCATGGCTTAACAAATTTGGGCGAAGTGACTTCTCGGTGGTTTCAGCTAAAGGGCTTTGCCTCACTTTTGCAGCAGGCTGGGAGCACAAACAGTCACCACAACTCAGCCAACATTCAGCTGTGATAATGAACCAGCTCCCCGCAGCCTCGCAGCACCACGAAGGGAAGCATTATCCCCACTTTGCAGACAGAAGAAATGGAAACTCAAGAACAACAAACCACAAAAAAAGAAAAAAAAAATAAAAACAAACAAAAAAAAAAATCAAAAAACCCAAACCCACCCCAGAAAGCAAAAAAAAAAAACCCCAATCCAACCCAAGAGGTGAAGTTTGGAGCTGCACTACACCATCACGCTCACTCCTGGATGGAAAAGAACAGGATGCTTGAAGGATGTGGGAAGG
Source organism: Aquila chrysaetos chrysaetos (assembly GCF_900496995.4). Classification (NCBI taxonomy): domain Eukaryota; kingdom Metazoa; phylum Chordata; class Aves; order Accipitriformes; family Accipitridae; genus Aquila; species Aquila chrysaetos. The sequence continues at coordinate 12,932,540 of NC_044013.1, read as the reverse complement.
TGGATGCACTAGGTACAGCCTGGCAGGAGGTAAATGGCCTGGGCCTTAGGGAAAGCATGTGGGACCAGGACAAGCCGAGCAAGTGTCAGCCAACAAGGAAGATGCTGTGGCCATAAGGCACGTGGCAAAAAAGAGCAAAAAATTGGATGATTCAGGTCCTGTCCTTACAAATAGATGCTACAGTATTTATCCTATATAGGCCAAATGCACTGAGAAAGATTCCCCCTCTCATCCCAGAATTTGTGACCCTCTACATCACTGCTTTTTTGGTGTAAGTAAGTCCATTCCTGCACAGGCAGATGGGCATGAACACTACGGCTGGTGTCAAGCCAGGCTGCTCCTTCTCTTAGAAATCTGTGCTTGCAGCTCCAGTAGAAGAATCCCCATAGGCTCAGACACCCCAAATGGCCAAAATTAGGCAAGTGCTGAACACTGCCTTCCCTTAGAGACTTTACGAACAAACTTCTGAGTGAAATCACGATGGGCCACCTGCATATACTCCTCCAAAAATGTATTCGGTTCAAACCCACTCTTCCCTCATCTCCTCTGACATAAGCCCATGTTCCTCCATTAATAGTTGAGGTGCTGCTGACACCCTGAGCAGGAGGGTGTTCCTTTTTCAGAGCTGATCCCCTTCCAGAGCTTCCAAGTGGCAGTGAAATAACCAGCTGCAGCTCAGGGTGGAAATCAACACTGAGACCAGTAGCTACATAAACTACAATAGCTCCAGAACTTCCTTTAGAGTGTTACTGGAATTTATCGGGTTAAACACACTAACGTATCGAACCCACCAAGGACTTAAACTTTGTACCTATACAATGCAAGAACACGCTCATTATAAATGTCATAACACACCTACAATAAACTATCACTGCATTTCCAGAGAAGGAAATCTAGGCACCTATAGCAGCAGTGGGTTGTCAGAGAAATGAAGTACTACAGTCAAGGAAAGAACTCAGGTTTGCCCCATTTTCCAGCCTATCACAGACACATGCTCCCAAGAACCCAAGCCTTTCTTCATTAATTGAGGAACCAACCAACCTTCTGGGGTGACACCTCAAGCTTTGGTTTTTGTTCACATTTTAGCATGTGCAAGCCACGAGGAGCTAAGGGCACCTGTGAGCTGCTGCTTCTCAGAGAGACCAGACACTCCTAACAACAGCTCTCGGTAGTTCAAAGCTGGTACCTTCCAGTTTCTGCCAACTTCCTTGGTTCCCAAAAGATAGTCTATGGTCCTCCTCTGAGATTGACAAGTCCACTTTTGCACTAGTCCTCTGACAAAAACAAATGGACGTTTGATGCAAAGAAACATGCATCAGTACAGCTAGGAGATGTCACCATTTTGCAAACAAGCCTTCAGCACCACATCATATGTGGAGATGAAAGCCCTGAGATCCTGTCCTCCTCTTGCTAAAGTACCATTTGTATTAGTGGGACTGACAATGTTTTTTAAACATTAGCTGAGAACTTTCCTCAGTAAAGGGGGTCATCCAGGCACCTTCACAGGAGCAAACCTCCTCCTTAGGGTGACCTGAAGGTGGAAGGCTTTGCTCGGGCCAACACTGGAGAGAGGACTCTATCAGAAAAGCACCCAACATCACTGCTGGTCTTGGCAAGGTTGGATTTACTACAGCAAGGATTAGAAAGAGGATCTGCCTAAGTCTGGAGGCCAGAGGTCCCAAAGGCAAGCCAAAAAGTAACTCACTCCCTTTCCTAACAAACTGTGTTTTCAGCTGGAAGTCGCTTGGCAGCCTTCCTACCAGAGGATGCAACAGGTCAAGACAAGGGTTCATTCCCGGCCAGGCTGAGTGGGGACACGAAACACAAGAACAGATAGCGCTTTGCAAACGTGGACTGAAACACCAGGAGGACTGCATCTGCTGGGCTGTCCTTGGACAGCAAGGGACGCTGCTGGCCAGAGTTGCCAGGCTCCAGGAAGCACCGACCTGCAGTAGAGCAAGGATGGAGTAAGTACTGAGGCACACAAAAGTAGCCAGAGCAAGTCTTCAGGCACTCAGCTGCACCGCGCCTGCCTCGTGAACACCTTTGGTTTTGTGTTTCTGTGAAAATCAAACACGGTGGCACCCTATAAGAAAAAATGTCACTTAAACTCCTTATTAAAGGTAATTTCCTCTCCCACCCCTTTTCATTAGCAACACTCAAGTATTCATCAAATGATCCTGTTATTTCCAGGCAAAATATTAGTCTTCTTAAGAAGAACCTATATATTAGCACTGTCTATTGTTATAAATGTAAAAAGTTCTACCAAAAAAATCAATTCAGAAGCAGAGTGTCCCATCCACCTGAATAGGAATTCACCTTAAATAACTTCATGCACACGGAAACCTGTAAGTGCTTGGGGAACAATGCTCATATGGGGAAAAGATGCAGCAGTAACCACATTACTTTTCCCTTCTAGGCAGTAGCTTTCCACTTAAATATTATACAATGCACCTGCTTATTATTCTTATTACACAATATCGCATTCAAATCCATGCTGCAAGCATCCCACTCATCACAAAAAGACTTCAGGAAGGAGAAAAAAAAAAATTACATTAAAGGAAAGTAATCTATAGTAGCACATTGCACTGCACCAATTTCAAGCAGGCTGTCATTCTGATCACACCAGACGGCATTTAGACTCCAACAGTATCCTTCAGTGAAACATCCTTGTTACGGCATTATTCTTGCTACGCGGAGCCCTTTTGAAATGAATGGTACAAATTCTCTTAGTCATTTCAAAAGGACTATGTTGCTCAGAGAGCTTTAACTTTTCACGTCATCTTTTCCAATAACTTGCAAGGCAATAAGGCCAAAACAGGCCATCTTTAAGGAAAGAATTAAAAATAAATAAATCAGCACCTGCCTTGGGAAGGAACTACAGAACAGGGCTGTGAATCCCAACTCAAGGGAGCCTTATGTGCTATTCCAGATCCAGGCCAACTCAGAAAATCACTTAAGTACATGATTAACTTTAATATGAGCTTAAGTTGCTTTGACTTCCGTAGGACTTAAGCATATACTTACGTGCTTTCCTGTACAGAAATACTCTCTTAAACCAGATCCTGTTTTGTAGGGATGCTGCATACACACACACGTGCACGTGCAGCTCATGCCCTCAGGAAAGCTCTGACTCCTCAGCCTAGCTGCAAACCAGACTGCCTTAATTTTGTGCCCACCAATGGACCAAAGTGTTTCACCCAGAGCTTTAAATAGCCACCCTGAGGTTTGAAAGTGCTTTATCTGGGACAGGGACTTTATGAAGGATCAGGTCTAGGTTTTAGACTTGCTAAGTGATGCAAAGGCTGATGAGAGACACTACAACACAGTGGAGTTGCAGATCTGTCCAAGAAGAGATGATCTCCCTGGGCCCAATTGTGTCTGCCCTGGACGACGCTGTGGACCAGCCCTGGGCTGGACACACACAGCAGGTACCGGGAGGACCTTTCACTGGTCCCTTCTGAGCCACCACTTTGCCTGGTGGGGTATGGGTTATGGCTCAAAATGCCACAGGGTTTTGTCCACATGTACAAAGATGTACAGACCCACAACCAAGAAGCCTCTCAGCTTCAAATGGGACACCACGTTTCAATGCCTCTCCAAGCTACCCATGAAGAAGACAGAGATTTCCTCCCAGTCTTCCACCACACTCCTTTACCAGGCATCCGCAACTGCTAAACTTCCATGTCATTTCTGGTCTCTCAGATGCCTGGGGTCTTCTGTGGCCCAGGAGAGCAATATAAAGTAGACACATGAATAACAGGTGTATCAGGACTCCGCTGGCATCCTTTTCCTCCCAGGATGCTCCTTGCCAAACCCAGCAAAGTCTTGGATTCCCAGGACAGATGTTCCCAGTTCACTGTGCCACAAAGGAGAAGAGTTATGGCATGGTGCTGCAGCTGACCACTCCCAGAGGACCACAGTTACTGGCCCACATCATGCTCGCAGCCACCACCATGCAACCCAGCATATCCCCCACCATGGCAGCTAGTGCCACATTGTCTCACACAGGCAACTGCAGAGCCAAGAGCAAAGAAGGATGCAAAAAGTGACAGAAAGCATTCTTTAGTCCTGCCCAGCAAGGTGGGCTGAAGGACTACAGCAATGACCAAAAGGCATCTGAAATACCCCTATCATCAAGGAGCTCTCATGTTTCAAAACAGAACCTCAGCCAAAAAAAGCCCCTTTGCCCAACCCCTCCCCTCACCAGCTACTCTCTTGCTATTACAGTTAATTGCAAGCACATCATTCCTACAGCTTGTCTGATAGAAAAGAACTCCTACTACATAAGAGCTTGGTTTTCCCATTTTGCCCATTCTCAAGGCAATGCAATAAATTATTATTATACATGTCGTCTTTGCCAACAACTAAAGCATCCATGCTGAGTGCCTGCGCAGGGGCATGCTGTTTCTCAGTGTGATCCAAAATAGCCAAGATATTAAAATCCCACAAAGAACTGAGTTTCTAATGGAAAAATTGATGGGCCAGATGTTGACACTGATGATTATTTTGCTAGCCCGGGGCAGAGCCCAAACCCCTCTAGTTTAGAGGGCGTCACCCTTTCCCATTCCTCAGTGACCCACATTACAGCGTAGCTGCTCCCACATCCACACACCCCTCGGTTTATTTGCCCAGAAGAGTAATGCACACTATCCTTTCCAAGCCCCAGCCCTTCCCCTGCATTAATCATCACTCCCAAAGCACCTGGATAAGGGATCAACAAGCTCTTCAGCACTCAAGTTGGCATGGGAGAAGAAACACGTCACAGTAAGACATCAGATGCTGCATCCAGGTTTTGGATTCCACCAGCTCAATGGCTCCACACAACTCTCCATTTGGGGAAGCCCCAACCGAACAAAACCCAACTCTGCTTCAACATTCTGTTCAGCGGTGCAAGATGACTTTATTCTACCTCTTGAAACCCCTCTCTTTCTCTTGGATGCCACCCAGTGAAAATATTATGATGAGAAATCTCTGCAGATTCAAGATCTCAAGGTCTTAAGATCAAGCCCTTTGCCAGGCAGCAGGAAAGGATCAGGACATCAAAACGCACACTCCCACTGTGCCTACAACTCCTCTGTGCCTGTGATTGTTGTCTGATTCAAACCCACACTGGCCTTTTTAAACTACTTCTCCCCACAGTGGTGAAACAGGCTCCAGGAGCAATGGATACGCCTGACCCATCAGCTTTGTGCCCGAAGCCAAGTCCAAAGGTGCTGCTTACCAGGGCTGCTGCATGGAGGAGCACCAAGCGACATCATTCCCTGCTGCAACACAACTTCAGGGCTTTTCCCCCCAACTCTGGGACCTCCTATACCCTGTGCAATGGAATCCTGCATCTCCAGTAGCAGAGGGGCTCGCAGAGCTGGGGAGAAGTCTCAACCTGCACTCCCACAGAGGGGCGAGGGGGCTTGAACTGGAGGGTCTCTGTGCAAGTCTTGCCTTGAATATGAGATGTTCAGTGATGTCAAGCCTTGCTCCAACTGAAGGCTAAATGCCTGCTTTCCCCCCCTCAAAACACAGATGTCGAAATATCTGCTGATCAGACAAATTACAGAAACAATTAGAGACCACATAGTGACTGCAGGGAGAAGGACAACCATTGCTGAAAGCCTGCCCTGGGGAAGTGCAGCATCCCAACATGCCTCCCACAAGAATAAAACCAAGCACCATCCAAAAGTGAAAAGAAAATTGAAAAGTTTACTGCCTGTGTCATTTAAACATGGATTTCTATTACAGAAACACACCAGGAGCCTGCCTCCCTCCCTCAGCCCCTGCACAGAAACACATCATCTTCCTCCAAAGGTGACAACAGAGCAAATAAGATCAGGAGTGACAAAGAGGCAGGAGTAGGAGAGCTGCAGGGTGCTGCGTCTTCCCGTTTCAAAGCAACAAACTCTTTCTACTATCAAGTTCAATTGAGTATCAATAAAGGGTAAGATTTGAGAAAAATACAGGTAGTTTCAGGACCTACACTTGTGCCGAGTCCCTTGCCCACCTTTTCAGTATGAAAAAAAAAAAAAAAAAAAAAAAAATCAGTGGTTTTCAGCAGTTTCTTTCTCTCCTGGTTGCTGTGGGAAAGTCTTACATAAACCATGGTAGAAACTAACTACTTTGAAACACAAACATGATTGCACACACCTATTTAATAGAAGCAAAACTGAAAAACATGGTTTTCCCCAAATTATAGTGTGAAATTTCGATAGAAGGGAATGTATTTTCTTTGAAGCCAGCGCCGTCCTTTCAAGCCGTGCTTCAGTCGCCAAATCACGTGCCCAAGACCACCAACGTGATGCAATTTCCATCTCCAAAGCTTTGGTCTTGTAGGATTTACTCATTTAAGCTGCGAGAGAGGGAAGCACATTACATACTGCTGACGGCGTGCATTTGCGCGTGTGAACACAGATGAGGATGAGGTGAGATTAGGACAAGCTTGCAGGGAATTAGCCCAGTAGGTTATTTATTCCATGACAGCACAGATTAAAAGGGCTGACTGTCCCTTTGGCCTTATGAGCACTCACGTGAGTTATCAAGCACATTTTATTTTGGAAGGAAGGGGAGGAGATGTTATTATCCAGGTAAATTTCTCAATAAATAAGCAGTTTGCGCATTCATTGAACAGCACTTTGCATGTGATTAGCATGACACCTCCCAGGATCCCAAAACATCTTACAAAGAAATGCTCTTTTTAAGCCTCCCTGGGGTGTGTGTGCTGGATCAGTCTCAGCTGACAGGCAGATATGTTGAGTCAGAGGGACCGACTCCCCAGCCCACGATTTCAGGGTCCTCAGGCAGGACCAGCCTTGCCCAGTATGCTCCAGTTCAGCAGCATCACCTGCAATTGAAGCCTCCCAGTCCCACCTCGGCATGGACAAGCGCCTTACTTGTGCCCTGTCCTACTGGACCGGGCTTCACCGAGGCTCTCGAGGGATTTAGTAGTAGGAACCAGGCAGCCTCATTCCTACTGACCCATTCTCACTGTAACATATTTCTCATTTCCGAGCGACTGGCTGTTCTCTCTCGATTCTGGTTAATATTATTTGTGTTTTAAAGCTTTCTAGGAACCGTTCCAGCTTTACATCACAACAAATACCACTGGGTAGGGGAAACACTTAATCTGCCTGGCCATGCTTTGGGTACTTTGCTTTAGGAACTGGTCCAGGCAGTCAGATAAACAGCAGTGCCTGCCCCGTGGCCAGAGCTCTCCCCACACACACTCAGCCCCACTGGGGACATGGCCCATAGGTCTGAAGGTGGCTTTCAGCAAGGTTGAATTCTGGAGCTCCTCCAGAAATCCTCCAAGGAGCATGAGCAAGCAAAATAAAGGGAAACCCACAAAAGCTTGAGATCAAAGGACTCTCTGGGTTCCTTTTCTTTGCAGACACATTGGGTATTTCCCATTTTCTTCCTCTCGGTCTCACCAGCAGCAGGTCTTTCCACAGCCATCACTGCAGTACACATCTGACTGAGGCTGAGCTAGTGTTGTACAACACCCAGGAGGAGGTTTCCACAGCACCACTTACCAGAAGGGTAAGCTGAGACATAGAAAAGCATGAGAGGTGCTCTTCCAAATTCAAGAATCAATTTACTTGAGACTATTGATTCTGGTACTAACCTTGAGCCTGGCCTTTTTAACTTACAAATTTCCACCAAAACACAACAACAGTCACACTGGCCTTCTGGGAAGCACTGAAGGGGCCCAAAATTAGACAAGGAATCTGTGACAGAGCTGAAGACAGCAATATTGGATTTTGTGGGTTCACAACCCAACTCACCCTATAAAATATTTCTGCATCTCTCAAGGGCATCTGTTTTATAGGATTCCTAGGATTTTACACACAAAGTGGCACCCAGGAGAAACAAAACAGAAAAAACCCTTGGCTGGAGCCAGGTGGACTCTCACAAGGACAGGTACCAATGGTTTGGTGCCCCAGGAGGGACAGCAGAGAGCACAAGGTTTGGTCCTATTAAAACATACGTACGAATTGTCATCTCTTCTCCTCTCCTTCCACCTGCCTCGAAAGAGGGCAGGAAAGAGAGCAAGTAAGAGGCCCACCTTTGTAGGAAGACAGCAGGCCTCTGGGTAGGGGAGCTTCTGGGCAGGACAGACCAAGCTCTGCATGGACCATGCTGCGTGTCCAGCTCCTATGCTGGGACCACACAGGACCCCAGCAATGCTGCAGGAGCACCACATCTCCTCACTTCCCTGGAGCCCCAGCACACAGACTGACCTGTGCAGGCACTGCACAGCCTGACAGCATGCCTAAAAAACAGAGCATGGGCAGAGCCATTGCTCCAGCCCATAATATACCTTTGGTTTTAAATCAGCCCAGAGCAGTGGCACTTTAGGGTGACATCCAAACCAGCTGGCAGTGTCCCAGGTCTCTAGGGAGCAAGTGGGGCTGACACAGTTGCACATGGCAGGGATTTGGTGTACAGATGAAATGCCCAAAGGAGCTGGAACCTCTTGCTGTTTCATGAAGGGCTTTTGGACAAATAGAAAAAAAATGGGATAATCCCAAAGTTTCCAGGACAGCAAGCAACTATGTTCACAGTCTAATCCATACCTACTGCCCTGGGTGCTGGGGAGGCCACACTGCTTCTGACAATCTCAACACGGCAGTTCCCAACAACCTACTTGCCCTGAACTTCTTTGTTACCATAAGTATAGCTTTTATTCATAGCGCAACTCTTCCCAATGAAGAATACAATACAGAGACCAGTTGCACTTCACGCTTCACTGCAGTTTTCAAGTGTGTGGCCTCTAATCAATGCAACCAGGACTGATGCAGAGACTTAGGGGAAAGGATTTCAGATATCACTTCCTTCTACTCTCTCGCCTCCTGGAGAGCTACCACCACTTGCCTTTTAGAGATGGTATCACAAGCAGGAAGGGATAGTGCAGACTCTTCCACTGCCATTTCCCACACCCTCCATCCCCACCATACTGAAGCACTTTCTGAGAACGGCAGGACAGCTCAGATCCCTTGCTTGCCATCCATGGAGTCACAAACCCATGAGGAACCATCATACTGGCGCATGCACAGCCCAAGTCAGCAGACATCACCTACCCAGACTCAGCCAAACAGGACACAACATTTCACTCATTTTCATATGAATATCATATCAAGAGAGTCAATCCTTGGTATCTTTATACACTACCCTGCTGCAGAAGCACTGACCGCTCCAGACCCTTTTTGCCATCACGTCATGCTAGGAGCTTGCACTGAACTGCTCATTGACACACACCTCAAAACTCCTTCTCAGAGCCACTTCTTTACAGGCCACAACTCCCACCAAGGTTCTAACTCCCACTTGTTGTCCCTTCCTTCCCATCCTCATGTCCAGCTCATGAAACTGATGCTTTACAGCAGCCAGAATGACCTTCAGGTCTGCCTCCTGCCAGAGGAAGAGCTGTTCACCCAGATGAACCTTTCGTTCCAGCCCACGTTGGTTATGGAAGGCTTTTTGGAGTGATGTTTCTCTTTGCAGCATACACCCTGCTCAGGTCAGGAGGAAGCAGGTAGTAGAGGGGAGCACGCATCAGGCACATCCACCACGGAGGTCTGGGTGCTGCTGCTTCCTGATGTAAGTTTGCTCTGGAAGCTCAAACCAAACCCTAGCCAAGTGCAGCTGTTTGCATGGAGTGGCTTTATCTTTGCACCAGTTTGAGCCAAAAGAACTCACTTTACCTTCTTTCAAGCGAGAAGCTGTTTTCTCCACTGAGCAGGGATGTAACCAGATCAACAAAGACTTATAGCTCAGCTCCTTGTCTGCAATTCCACCTCTCATTTGCAGTTTGTGCATTATTTACTCTCACAAAGAGGATGCAGAAGAAAACAAAAAAAGAAAGAGAGAACCCAATCAAGGAGATCTGCTCTTTGGGACAGGCAGGACAAGCTCAGAAGGGGAATATTCACTGTCACCAGTCAGCCCCAGGGAGGGGAGAGGAGAGGGAGAGCTCAGTGTTACGCCACGTTAATTATTTACCCATAGATTTTCTCAGGAACTTGTAACCCACACCCAGCATCTCAGGAGCACGTCTGCAGGGTGTAGGCCATGAGGAAATCAGGGAGAGAAAAGAGGAGGAGATACCTTAAATCAGCAGGAAAGCATTAAGAGTTCGAGGCCAAGGATTATCAACCAGACAGAATTACCCAGTTGCGCAGCCAAGAGGAGCAGGAGGGTAAAAACCCCAAGGAGGTCTGAGCACTGTTAGGTTCCCAAAATACACAAAGCACAGACAACAGGCGCAACCAACCGAGAGCATTACATTAAAATACAGATTACACAGCATCTACCAGCATTTAAAAAATCCTCACAAAACTTTATCTACCTCTTCCCAGCAAACCCACACACTGCCGTGGAGCAGCAGAGAGCATCTGAGCTCCGGGCAGCACCTGGAGGTCTCCCATCAATTTATTCTCCAGGAGAACTCTGCTTATCTCCCACCACCAAGTAACAACACTTGTGCATGATTTTTAGTCAGTATTTCGGTGTTTTGGAGGGGAGGGAGCTTTGTGTTGTAGTGTTTTTCTTAAACCAAAGAGGAACTAAAAATCTTGAAAGTTCAGATTCTGGAGAGGTCTGTGGGTTTAACCACTGACTGTGCCACATCCAGCCCCAGCACATCACTCCCTTCCCCTCCTTCCTGGGCCAGTCCAGCTCCCAAGCACTGTTTTTGTGTAGGTCCTATAATCCCACCCACCACACGACGTAGTAAATGCTTACTTAGACTTTTTGGCTGGTTGGTTTTTTTCTTTAACCAAGTGACATTTTTCAAACCAGATGACTTTTTCCACTTTAAATGTTAACAAGAGTGTAGGGGGGGAAATGGTGAAGAAACTAATCAGTTTATCTTTCTTCTCTGGTTTGATGCAACACTGCCCTTACTCTCTTACGCAGTAGCAGCACTTTTCAAATATATTTCTTTCACCAAAATGTTTAAATATTGCAGAGAAATTATCTACTAAGATGATTGGCCCATACATTCTCTCTTTTCTACCACTTTTCAATCAGCATTGCTCAATGCAATTAGAAACAGTTGTTCTCTTGTGTCCTCTACCAAGCTTCTTCACATTGTATACAATGCCCCTCTTGCTTTTAAATGCCACAAGGTAGAGAGCAGCTCAGGCATCAGGAACACAGTCCAGATGGATCCTCTAAAGCCACTCCAGGCTAATACACAAAATCAGGAGTGCAAAGTCTAGGACTAAAGTTTTTAACAACAAAGGTAGCAGCACTTAAGAGATTATCATGCCACATCTCCTCAACCTACTGGAGCATCAGCAAATGTTTGACACAAGACAAAGGCAATTTTTGTCCCCTCCCAGGCATGCCAATGCCAACAGTTATCATTTTTAGCCCAGTTCATCTTCCTGCTCGAGCAGGAACCATGCACTGGTTGGTCCTGTCAGATGAGAGCACCTCATGTTTGCCAAGGTGAGCAATGGGGAAGGAAAGCTTCTCTACATGATACAAGAAAGGGAAACATACAGTTCTTGACCTTGATGCATGGAGCATGGAGCAGCTTTAACCATGGAGACCACTTCAAGAGATGGCCAGGACAGCAAGCAACTGCTTGGGCACAGGGAGAATAGGGAGGAGAACCACCTTATACCCAGAGTGACTTCTGGCACAGAGAAGTGAAGGGGTTGTTCTAACATCCATCTCTTACGCATGGATGCAATATTTTTTGTTTTCCTCCCTCTTCAGGTGCTCTCCTCCCAGTCTCCGAAGTTTCTAAAGAAACATTGCTTTCTCTCCTACAGCACACATCAATATTTTGAGTGCTCACCAGCAAGTCCAGTCTCCTCCTGATCCTGATAAACTGGATGGTGAGCCTCCCCCGACTACAAGCCCCTGGTATGCTCCACACACCACTCCTAAAGCAGCTGAGGTTATCAGAGCAACCTCAGGAAAACAAACGTAGGTCCTCCCACACCCCCAGCCTAAAAGCTGTTCCTTGTGATTACTTTAGCTCAAGCCTGTAAAATACAAGACTTACTTAGAATAAGAATAGAACATGGCAGGATTAGACCACAGCAGTCACCAGTATACTCCAAGAGCCTCACCAATTTCCACTCCAACTTTCTTTTCCTCTAAATCCTTCCCAAACACACTTTCCAACCCCCTGCCCACCTCCAAAAAAAAAAAAAAAAAAAACAAAAAAACCAACAAAAAAAAAAAAAACAAAAACCAAAAAAAAACCAAGCTGGGACCCAGCCTAGATGTTCTCCCCATATAATCTGTCCAAATTCTACAAACTACTGACTTGTGGTCACACATTACATAAAGAGGACTCAAGCTTGCAGGTGAGAAGTAAAACCTCATCTGTTTTATATACCCTCATGGCAATTCGCTGTCAGCCACTGGCATGTCTGTCTGTTGGCTGCCAAGAGCATCCCAGCTCCTCAGCGCTGCCCTCCTTCCAGTGGGAAGGCATGGAGCAGGCACCATCCCTGATAGTCAATCTGAGAGGAAACCCAGCCTGCACATTTCTGTTACTGTTTAACCAGCACCCTGCCTTCTGGATCAAGGTCCAGTACCCAAAAGCAAGGATTTGCCATCACTTCGGTTCCAGCAAATGCTTTTTCATAAAGGAAAGGAACAAAGCGGAAAGGATCCCCCATCACTAGTAAGGAAAGCCACTGGCTCTCCATCAGTGCACCTACCGTGGTCACTGGGCTTGCAGGGACAGGAGGTGGGGACAAGCAGTTTGACTGTTGACATTGGGCACCCATGGGAATTCAGCTTTACTTTTCCCCTTCAGTCCTGCTCTGTCCTTTTCCAAAATAAAAAATAAAAAAAAAAAAAAAGGTGGGGGGAACCACACTGGAGGTCCACACTGCTTGTGCAGGATGAGCGATAAGCCCTGCTGCAGCACCCAGGTGTGGCAGAGGGAAGAGGAAGTTTTGCCACTGATCCAACCGATCCCTCTGATCCAAATGCCAACACGTGAGCAGGCAACTAGCCCAGCTATGGATCACACCGTTCAGCTCTGCTTTCTCCTGGGAAACATGAGACGGGGGGGATGCAAGCGTGCTACCAGAGAAGAATGGCGGTTGGGTAACGCCACACCGAACAGGAGGCAGGAGGGGTTACACAGCACTGCGGGAAAACAAAACCCAATCTCAACATCCCCCGCTGCCCCGACAGGCTGTAGGGACAGGCCATTTCACAAGCCCAGGCTCTGCTGCAGAGCATCAGCCATCCCTCCAGCACCGCCTGCTCCCCTGGCCACCAGCTCCACCAGGATTTTTCACCGGCCAAGAGGCCCATGACCGCTCGCAATGTCACACTGCCTGCCGAGAAAGGCAACGCTGAAATCTACTCCTGTTTTCCATGAGCTAAGCAAAACAGCTTAAATATTACCCAGCGCTGCCAGCCCTTGTGATGGGTAAATGCCTTCAGGATCAGGGGACATCTTTATTTAAATGGCATCTGTATGGCAGGTGGAACATCAGCTTGATCACCCAATTCATTTGTGTCAACCCCCTATGCAACCAGGTGCAAGTATGCCCCGTCACTCACCCAGCCTGCTCATACAAAAGGATGATGTGTCAAGCCAGGGCATGGAAGACAAGCACCCTGACCCCTCTGTTAAAATCAGCATCAGCCAGCTTTTTATAGAAAACAGCTGATCTCCTAAGGACTCCCTGTTACCATAAAATGAATTGCAAAAATTTCAGGGCCAGCCACATGGTTTGGGATGTGCCCACCCAGGTAGGTAGCGACTTCAAAACACAAAAAGCTCACAGAAAATATGCCCAATGGAGATCACCTTATTTTGGGAAGAGCAGAGCTTTTTTCCTCCGTGTGTTAGCTTACACCACCTTCCAAAATAGCCTGAACTAAGTCAAAAAGGCATGTTCATTTTGGAATGAAGCAGCATGCATATGAAGCGCTCGCAAAAGAGCTGTGGCAGAACAACTTGTTCCTCAATAGCTATTCTGAACCACGGCTCAGTAACAGATCCAGAGTACGTCTCCATAAACGAGATGTTGTGTTGATCTGACAACCCAGTTAAAGTGGTGGGTAGAAGCTTAAAACCTTTACAAAAGCATAAGCTCTTGCTGACAATTCCTTTGAACTAAGGACACACCAACCCAAGAAAAATCAGACATCATTCGCTTCTTTTCTAGAGACCTGCTTTCCAACCTCAAGCGTTCGAAAATCATCATCAGTTCAGCCTCGAAGTTGGTAAGACTGGCTTAAAATCTACACAATAAAAATAAATGTTTTTAAAGTTTTGCCCCTATTGGCACTCTGTATAAAGAGCCCTTTTCCCAAAGCTTTCCTACACAACCATGAGGCCCAGAACCTTAAGTTTATTTTAAATGAAAGATTAGCTATTAAAGGAAATTACAGATTTAAGTGAGCAGGGGCTGTAAAAGATTTGATATAGGGCAGAGCTTACAACAAGATCACAATCAATAGAAATCACTGAACATCTTGAACATTAAACCTAAGACATTGAACATTTCAATTAAAACTCCGTTTTGCTCGTTACTATTATTTGTGATTGCAAGGTCCCAGATCAAAAAGTACTTCAAAAGAATGACCTTTATCCTCGCTGCTTTCACACAGGCTGAACACTGCCTTCCTGAAGGGAGACAATTTCTTGAAATACAGTGTTAGCATTTTTCTTATCCCCCCCCCCCCCTTCAAAATTTCACTCAGCATTACAAGCACTAGTTAATGCAATGCCTCTCCACATGCTCTGTTTCACTGTCAGGCTCTCAGTATCCAGGTCTCCAGTATAGTGGGAAAATCTTTGGGAAGTGACATTTTAACAAAATAAACGGCAGAATTTTTTCCCCAAAAAGGTTTCACAGGCATAGGGTTTTATACAATAGCTTGTTTTTACAAAATGTAAATTCAGGATCCAGTTTAAATCGGTGCCTTGTTACAGCCACCCTGCCTAAAACATGCACTTACTTCCTTTTCAGCAACGTGAGTTTGTTCACCATGGCCAACTCATACCACATCCATATATTAGATAAATATGCATATACATATACATATATATATAGGCGCGTGCTGTCTCATCTGGAGCTAGCTATGACCGACACAAGGCTCATTCAGCCAGGAGGAGGGTTACTAAACTGTTATCTGCACTTGAAGCGGTTTAGTGTTACTGGGCTGAAAGGAAACAGAGAGACATCCTGTTTATAGGCTGTAGAGCCCCAATGGATAAACAAGTGCACCTCAGTTAAAAGTAGGGGAGGGGTGGGGGGGAGCAGAAAGAGAGACTTAGCGGGTATCAGGAGAACGAAATACCAGCTAAGCTGCATGCCTGGCAGCACAACCCAAGGCTGCCGGGTGGCCCCACGTGCTGCCGGGCTGCAGAATGTACAGAATGTGCCGCCACGCCGGGGCTGCCGGCTCCTCCGACCCCGCTGCAGCCGGACCCTGCTCATCTTTCACCCCAATGCCGGGCCGCTTCCTGGCACCCGGTGAGGTGACACCGGAGCTATTTTTCCACCCCCCTCCTCTCTGTTCTCCCAACGCAAGCCCACGCTGCCGAAGCTTTCTATGTATTTTAGTTTTCATCCACCGGCAGGGCTGCGCCGTGCACGCTCCGGGGTTTTGCAAGGTCGGAGCGGGAAGGGCGTCGTGCAAGGTCAGGGCTCGCTGCAGCCATGCCTCTCTGCTAGCAACACAGGGAAGCTGACAGTCTTCCCTCGGCATCCGCTGCTGGCCACGGGCTGGACGGACGTGGTCTGATCCGAGACGGTGTCGCTGCTGTGAGACCAATCCCCAGCTACAGCAGGGAGCAGACGGCCCCAAGATGCGTCCCTTCCACTCCTCTCCTGTCACGAAAACACTGAAGGTCCATCTCCAGGCTAGCGGGAGGCATCAGGCTTAATCTCATTTGAATTATCACTTGCATATGTTGGCCTGGCAAGAGTGAGTGGGTCTGGGCCAGAATTGCGGGATGGATGCAAGAAACGAGATCTACAGAAAAACCCTACAAACATCCCTCTGCTTCTGACATTAATGATGGACTGAACAAAGTGATAGAAAAAGTTGAGGGTGTACCTTGGTCCAGATCCAACAGTCCCTTGTGCCTCCAGTGAGCATAAACCCACAATACACCCCTGCTCTTGGGCTGCCCTTGAATGGGAAGCAGAAACTTTCTGGCCATTCAACACCTCGCCAAGCACCAATGTCATGGCAATGGCGACTCACTAGGCCAGTTCCATGGAGCTACAGGCTACCTCCAGCCTCTACAGCAAACCTTCCCCCAATAACACCGCAATTCTGCAAAGAGCTGGCAGACAAGGATGCCCGGCCAGTGTTGACAACACCCTACCAAGCCACGGGCAAACTGGGCAGGGAACATGGCACACCTGCCAGGCTCAGACAAGTAACAAGCCCCACAGGGACTCTTCCTACCTGGTCAATCTTCGTAAGAAGAGTTGACTGTTTCTAATCCCACTTTGCACACCTTTGCTGCTCCACTGACCGTTTTTTCCCCTCACCAGTGAGCGTGGGAGATGGACCCACATCCAAAGCCTCCATCCTCACCCACCAACCCAGAAGGGAAAGTTTTGGCTCCCTTGCTTTCAGTTACAGGACAAGCATCCCACCCCAGCATGCAGAGGAGGATTTGAACAGAGCCCCGATACCTCACAGGATAACCCAAAACAAGAGACCCAGGTCGAGGTTCAAGTGTGACTTCTCACATCTGTTGCCTTTTTATTTTTCACTGCCTTACTTTCTTTACAGGCCCAGGAACTCTCAGCAACGGAGGTACAACCCCCAACACATTCTCCAGCCGTTCCAGTCTGAAAGACTCCACCCAAACCTGGTCCAAAACACGAGCAACGGAGAATTATCCGTGTGTGTAACAACGCCAGTGTTCACCCTCTGAGCACTTCCATCAGAACATGGCTGGCACAGCCAATGCTTCACAACCACCACAAAAACCCCACAGCTCTGCAAGAACACACAAAAATGGGACTTGCGCACACTCTGACAGGTCCTGGAGATGAGGCAGCACTGCCAGGTCCTCAGCCGATGAGGCCCAGGGAACCTGAGAGCTACTCCCAAAAGAAAGTCCTGAGCAAGTCATTTCTCATTTGTTTCCTATCCTACTTTTTGTCTCGTGCAACCAAGACGGGTCTGACTCATACCAGGTTTCCGCAGGGCCTGACACAACAGGTTGATGGATTCGCCTTGAAATAAAACAACAGCAAGCATGAGATGACTGTGTCTTGGCCAAGAAGGACCCAAATTCAAGACAGCCCTCAGAGGCACAACTCCAAGGTAAATAATTGTTAATGAACTCCTTGCTCATCAGCTCTGTGTAGTCCTGAAGCCTTTATTTTGCCTTCCTTCCAGCTGGAAAGAAAGTTCATTGAGAATGAAAGCTAGCGACTCACAGGGAGGAGTGACAGATGCTGCCTGCCTGCATGTGTGAAAAAACTCTTGACAGGCAGAAATAACGCATCTCACATGTCTTATGGTGACGGTGAAGCAATAAATAATCTAATACACTACTAAGGCTCATAGTAATAACGTTGTGCTCCCTTTTCAGAAGCCACTCCCCATGCCAGAGGACATCTGCCATGGTATAGGTGTTCCTGGAACAGGGAGATATTTTTAAATCTCTCAATGTGGCACAAAACTGTGAGTGTATCAGCCAAAATACCAGCCACCATAGCGTTTATATATAGCCTTGCACATACCGTCTGTAGATGGGAACATAGACAGATACTTGGTATCTAGCAGCATTACAAACAGACATTCTTCTGCTGGTCTTGAAGCACTTAAGAAACTTCCCAGCCAGCAGCTCTGCCCATGTCCCCCTGCCCTGTGCATCTCACCATCAGCTCCTGCCCCTCAAGTATGTTAAGTGCTGCATCTTGATTCCCAAGGATCATCAAAAGTCTGTCCCTCCACCTCCCCATGTGTACCCTCTACTACAGGACACTGCAGTGCCAGTGATAGGGTTTCCCCACACCCCTCAGCACCCCTCTGTACACACACCTTCCGAACCAGAAACCATGGGCCCCAAAACATCCTCTCTGCTTGCTGAGATAGGTCCTGAGAAGGGGTGAGAAGATCTTCAAGGCAGCCCAATTCACCTCCATCTGACATGTGAAAACTCTAGGTATGGTTCCTATTAGAGGCAAGAACAAAGAGCTGCTCATAAGAACAGAAAAGGATTTGCAAGCTCAAAACTAGCAATAGCTCCCCATGGAGCACCTGTAATTGCTTCCCAGGAACTCTACTGGCACCCAAGTTATTTTCAGAGGAAAAAGTAAAAAAAAAAAAAAAAAAATTAAAAAAACAGTGGCTTGAGATAGTGCAATACATTTTCTCACAAGCATCAAACGTGCATCAGCATTTCAAACAGAGCGCTGCAGCCTTCAGAACCAGGTTGATGTTTAAGCTCTTGATACAGTTATCTGCCTAATAATAACCCCACAGAGCACACTTTGCCTGGCTGCCTGCCAGACCACATGCAGCCTCTCTGCCCCTTTTTTTTTTTTTTTTTAAACTTTTTTAAACTTTGTCAGACATGGAAATGTTGACTCTAAGAAATTCAGCCTCTTCCGTGAAACAGACTGGCTGAGACTTCTTTTTTGTTGTTGAGGAAACCATGATTTGGCAGCCAGGGAGGGGAGACAAAGGGGAAAACTCATGTATTTTGTGTTCACGTGTGCTTTATTTTCTCCTCTGGCAGGAAACAGTGAGAAAGGATCTGACCAGTTGCCGTCAGCTGCGTTGGAAGTGATTGTATCAGCTCCACCTGCTTAATGTGCGTATTATTCAAGACTGCAAGGACAATGATTTGGAGACAAATCAGCAGCGACTGGTGTGTTCTCAAGGGACAAATGCAACACACTTGTGCATGACACAAGCAATCCACAATAGTGGGACAGTCTCAAGGTTGGGGGGAGGAAGGAAAGCGGGGAGGGCGGGCTGAACATCTCCGCCTGTTTGTCTTGGGAAAAAAAGAGATATTACAAGGAGAGTGCAGCTTGTTCAAACATTTCAGAGTTTGCTCCACATTAATTCCAGCACTTGGAAGCAACAAAAGAACTGCACTGAGAGATCCAGCAGCTACGGCTTGGGGAGGAACATCGTGTCTGTGTCAAGCTTTCAAAGCCTCATAAACTGTGAGTTCAACAGGGTTCCTTTATATTCAGAGAACAGCCTTGACAGAGCAGGCTGTGAGGTACGACGCTTTGCCATTCACACCTACTATGGATCTGGCCCCATGCACCACTGAGCTCAAGTATGGTGTAGCCCCACTGAAGCAGGTCCTACAGACCATTCGTTACAGCTAGTCTACTTGTGAAAGTGGTATCAAAAATAACAAAGGAGCCTCCAACCAGCATGTGGACAACAGTACAGGGTGAAGCAACTGCTGCCAAAGCACCACAGAGGCATTTAAATGGTGGTTTTAAAGGAAAAGATAAAAGGAAAAAGGGAAAAAGTGTACCTTTGCATGTTCCAGCACAAGCAGAAAGCCCCAGGTCACTGCTGTAGCTAACCAGGAGGGTGACGGCAGCGCTCACTGCACTCTTTTAAGCTCAGTGAGGCTGTTCTGAGCAGGTGCCCCACTGTCACAGCTCAGCACAGTGCTATGAAACATCCTCATGCCTTTTTTTTTTTTTTTTAATCAAATTAACTACACACAAACAACATCGTGTCCATAGCAGGCTGCTGATACGACATCCATATCGCACCAGTAAGACCCTGTGAAGTTTTAACAGGCAGGTCATGCCCGCAAAGATTTTGTCACCCCCTGTTCTGCCCACCACGTACCCCGTTCCCCAGCAGGTTTTACTCCCAACAACTTCATGGGCTTTCACCAGAACAGCTGCTCAGAGACAGCAGCCTGGGCGCAGACACAGCACATACAGCTCAAGTGGAAGAAAAGCCCTTTAGGCCATTCTGCACCTTAGTCCTGCGGGATTAGAGTAAATAACAACATCTTGATATCTTGTCCAAAGCCCTGAGAAATGCCAGTGTGCTTGCTGTATGTACTTAAACATATGTACCCATATACACACATAATGATGCCAAATGACACTCCACCAAAACACATGCCATCAGACATCGGACCCTCATAACCCAAATGGGTGGCTTTTCATATGAATTTACCACTTTTGCCCCTACACAATCAGGGAAGTGGAAGCAAGCTGGGAAGGAAGGCAGGCATCGCCCTTTGCAAACACCTAACAAGCCTAACCAAAAACACCAAGTGCAGTGCCTTTGGAGACATCCCCTGCACACTCCAGCGGGGCAGGCGGTTAGAGATGAAAAAGACCCACTGGGAAAGCTCTTCCGTAGAAGCTGATATTTCAGCTATTAAAGAAGTTTCTGTTTAAACGGACATTAATTGCATACACTCAGGAATTTCTCAGTTTTACCACTTAAAAAACACCCAAAGCCACTTTGAGGCTTTTCCTTTTTTCTCTCCCGCCTTTATTTGCTCTGTAAACACATTTGTGTGCGCCCTGGATCCCGTAGCATTCAGTTTCTGTGACAGCAGCTTCGAAGCAGAGCAGCAGCTACCTACACAGCTCACCAGGGACCGCCAAGCATCCTGGGTCCTGCCCCTGCCGTCATGGCACACCACGATGCAGAACCTCGCATCACCTGACTCCTCGCAAGACCTTCTCCCAGTGCAGGATGAAGCGGAAAATGTCGTTGGTGCTGTTTGTACTAACAGATAACATTATCAGGAGTGCATACTCGTGAATTCAGCCACCTCCCTCGCAGGTTGAATTTCTCCCAACAAAACCCTATCTGTTAGCGGTGGGGTTTGTTTATTAAAGCAGTGTTGCAAGTTTACCAGCAGATCAAGGCCTCAATTGCAGCAGGTGGAAGATGTGCTATAACCGCAAATACTTTGCAGCCTTTTGAAGAGGCCATTGAGGTCAGCACAGTGATGTTTCCCATCCCGTTCGCAGGCAGGCAGCACGAGCTGTGCCAGGCGAGAGCAGCAGATGGGTACCACCTGATGGGAATAGCCCCAGAGGAGAGCACCCTCCTGTGCGCCGATACAGTTATGGCTAGCTGCTACTACAGTAGGGCTGCCCATAAAGGTACCCCTGAAGATCCCAGGAAGAAGGTCAGGACAAAGGGAGTCAGGAAACTTGGATCGATTCTTGGCCTTGCCATATATGTACAAACCCATGCATACATACAAATGCTTATACACATCTGTGCACATCTGTGTGGCTTTGGGCAAGTCCCTTAGCCTTCCCTCCTTACTGGTCAGTAAATGGAGGGTAATATCATGCTCTAAACATACTTTAAAACCCAAGGACTGTGTAAGCACCCGCAGGCAAGAGAAATCCCAACATCTCCATCTCCACCCCATCACTGCAAACAGCAAGAAACTTCAGCATGGACACACCACTGAAACATCTCATCAGCCCAAGGGAGTGATCAGTAGCATCAGCCCAAAGGGGCTGCTGGCAGATATCCCGTGGTACTTTCTATTATCTCTGTTTATATTGCCTTATGCCTTGCACATCTGTTGGTCTCCATCCCAAAAAGGAAGGCCGGGAGTGACTCCTCTCACCAAACATATCTGCTGCATGCCTTGAGTGACATGAAATCCCCTGAGAGCAGCCAGGAATCTCTCTCTCTTCTGAAAGCAGGTTATTTCCACCATGCTCAACCTCAGCCCACCCAGAAAGTAAGGTCTGAACCAAAACTCAAGACGCCCTTTTGCTGGGCTGGCTATGTCACTGACCTACATGCACCAAGAGACACCACCACAAGGTCTAGCACAGCAGCCTCTGCAGCATCTCACAGAAGTGGGGGTGGGAAAGGGGAGTCATTTTTGGCAATGAAAATGTAATGGAACATTTTGTATCGATCTATTGTGGAATGAGTCATTTTTAGAGTGACTCGCCTCCTCTTCACCTCACTTCCCCACCCCCAAATTATGGACTGCAAGAAATGAGCCGAGATAATGGGCAATTTCAAATGTTCTAAACTCAGGTTTTTCTCCTGCTGGAACAGCATGCCACAACAGTAGATGGACCGAGCTCCAGAGGAGATGCGTTTCATGTTCCCACGCCTTTTACCGGCTACAAAGAAGTTGTGTCCAACTAATGGGTAATTAGGAAAGGACTAGAAGGACGAGGGACTACTTTGGAGAGGAAATGAAGAATCAGAAGGAAGATCTGGAAAGCATCAGCAGTGAAAGGAGACCCAAAAAACAGATGGAGATCAGACACAAGCCCCCCAGAAAAGATAAGCAAGCTGGAGGGGGATCAAACTGGGGAGAGAAAGGTCTAGGTTAAACTACTACTGCTGCTGCAGGAGAACTCCTCTGTGGACTTTCCAGTCTACAGGCCCTTGCCAGCGTATAAATACCAAACATCAAGGATAACCACTTCCAAAAAGACAGAGAAAAAAAAAAAAAAATCAGAGAAAGGGAAATAAGGCTGGTGACAGTAAATTCTTCCTTGACTCCTTCAGTCCTTGAGGATGAAACAAAACCCATAAGGAAGCTGTGGAAGTCCCAGGGTCTTTTTAGGGAACTGAAAGCTGCATACATAGCAACCAGGTGACCAGTGAGTTTTCCCAGCTCAGTTCCAAGCACAGGGACCTTTATGCAAAGATTACTGCTCTTTCACTGGAGAGTGGGTATGGTGCAACATAAACCACTGATCCCACCCATATCCCATCAGATGTCACTGAAGTGCAGCCTGCTGTAGTCAAAAACCTACCCATACCATATACATCAATATTAAATATATATACACACACACACAAGCCAATCTCTGATATGCTGTCTAAGTCTCCAGAGGACTAACTTTGATGGCATTAAGCAGAAGGTGGCAAATTACTTACATGCTTGCCTATTAAGGTTTGGCAATGGTGCACACACAGGATTGCATGGCGTGTAACCACCCAGCACCCCACCAGCCGCATGGGGCATTTGAGCCCGGGCATGAGATCTTCCAGCGCTGGACTTCAGCCAGAACCAGTACTCTCCATTCAGAGAAGAAACTGGTACTTCATACACTGGGAGATGACTCATCACAGTAGCTGAGTTATGGCATAGCTTTTAACACATGACAAAGAGACATTAAGGTCATCTCGACTCTCATCTACAGCATCCCCTCCCACAGCTGACTCGCTGCTCTTTTTTTCCTCCTACTTCTTTTCTCGCTTTCTACCCTCCCATTCAACCTTCTTTCCTTTCAGGTCTTCTCACCTCCTTCCATAACCATTCACGTTCCTGTGTCTATCCACTCCTCCAGCACCTTAAACACCCTTCTCATCACCCACAACTCCCACCTCAGGAGTCCTTTTCTTCTAGGAATCCACTTTATCTGTATTTTGATCTCCAGCAATCACCCATGCCGTCCGTCCGTCCGTTCCCCAGCCTTCAAGTGCATATTTGTCTGCCTTGGATTGCAGGCTCTTTAGGACAAGGATTGTCTTCTTCCCCACTTGTAAAGCACAGTATACATTTACGGGGCGGGTAAATGATAAATAAGCAGTCTCAGCATTTCAGGATAGCTCAGTGTGGGCTCCCTTCACCAAGCTCCCTTGGTGTTTGCCTTCCCTCCACTCCAAGCTAATCTACCTATAAGACTTTTTCTTCCTTATCTCTTAGTTACAAGGTTATCACTTAAATTTATCATCGTTCTTCAAAAAATAGTTGAGAAAAGGAGGTGGGGAAACAAAGGGCCTTTACCAGCCCTGCTCACCCATAAGCTCAAAGCCCAAGATGTAGAGGAGCTCGTGGGAGCACTGTGAGGGGAGAACACGTCCAGAAATAACTCACTGGGATTATTTCGAACCCCACATGCCTCATTTCTATTCAGTTTTCAGTGGGTTTCTGGATGAGCAGACACACACGGCTGTTTGCTGGGGGAGTATCTATCAAATCTACATCAACTTCCACCAGCTGAGTGTGTCTGCCTTTGCAAAGAGGTTGGTAAAGAGGCAAGTGGGCTGTTGAAATGGAAAGCTGGGGTAAGGAAAAAAAAGTTATGAAGAAAAGATTACCCACAACACATTGGGTATCAAGAGGTGACTAAGAGGCAGCCCATGCTCCAAGGAGGAAAAAAAAAAAAAAAAAAAAAAAAAAAAAATAAATCAGTGAAGGCAAAACTCCCCCCTGCCCTGTCCATGTCAGGGCTGAGCTAATGCATCAAACCAGCTGGCTGTTTGGCAACAACACCCATGCATGATTGGGGATTTGCATAGCAGGAGTAGCACTTCTCAGGAATCAATGTGATAAAATGCTCATTCAACCAAAAAAATAAAAAAAGAAGGCGTCAAGAGTACTTGCTAGACAGTTCACAGAGTTGACGCTATCAGCTGGTTCCTTATCTCATGAGAACCTGAGCTGTCGGGGGTTTCCTAACACCCCAAGTTGCTGCTGTTTGGCCCCCTGCACTCCTCCACCACGTGGACTTCACCCCCTGCTTCCCCCTCCACACCAGTCCCCCGCCTACAGGAGGACATCACCTCGGACACTTTGAAACACCCATCTCCAGTGCCCTCCCACCTTTCAGAAATTCTTCATTGGGAGGATGCTCAAAAGCCACATACTTTTCTTTCCCTACAGTCTTATCAGCTTCTACAAGACTATCTGATGTAGCTTTCTTACACTCATACATCTTGGCAGAGAATTAGCTGATAACTAACAAAGCACTGCGGGTAGCGTGTGCATCAGGAAGTATAAGCGATAACGCCATTATGCTGTGAGAAACCTCATCCAGACCCTTAGGAAAAATTACAATTTTTGTTATTCATTTCATCTGAACTTACCAGCTATCCTCAGACTACACAGCAAACAGAAATGCCTTCAAGTAAATAATCTGGGGGAGGGGGCATTCAAACCACCTTGTGATTAAAGGAGACGGTCACTGAGTCGGCGACAAGAAAGATGCAATGAAAATTAAGAACGAAAGTCAAGGACAAAGCAATCACCTAGAAAACAACAGGAGATCGCCCAAGAACAAATCAAACCAACAAGCACCCCTTCCTTCCCACTGAATGCACTTTCCTGCGTAGCAGCATTTCACAAGATAGAGAGACAGAAGAGCTGGTGCTTAACACTGTCCCTGGAGACTTGCCCAGAAGTTTTTACATTGCTCAGCACCCAGTGCATAAAAGGGCAGCAGCGACGACACTCCCGGTGAACTCCCGCTGGCCAAGCTGTCTGGCAGGTACAGCTAAAAAAGCCATTTTTGGAAAATATTGCCTTTTTATAGCTTATCTCAGTGCAGACAGCTGCCTCGCGTCTCTAGAAATAGCAGGATTTAACAGCCATGTTTGCAGGGACAGATTTTTAAAGGTTCCATCTTCTAAGAAACAACCTACACATCCAGAAACAGGAGGCCAGATTTGTTTTGATACTGGAACCCCTTCCATATGCTAAGCGTGCCCACGGATTTGCAAAAACTCTGCTCTGAAAATGGGATGTTCATTCAGCAACAGGCAACAAGTAACTTGTGCTTGCCTTGCTATATAGCCTGTTCCCAGCGCAATCAGCAGCAAAATAGCACACAATTAGGCTGATATTGCCTTTTGCTGAAAAATGCTGGCATTTTGTAAGTAAAATAGTGGTGGAGGAGAGCATTAAACACTGGAAAAACAAGACTAATAAGTTAAGTAAAAAATACCCTGCAGCTACAGCTGATCAGCACCTCTCTGTTGTTCCTCTTCGGATGGAGTGAGCCAGGATCAGATGCCAAACATTGTTATGATTCGTTCGATGTCATAAAGACAGAGCCGCAGGCTGCGTTCCTAGGTCGGCCCCATGGCTGCAAACCCCAACCCCATGAGCCTGGAGGAGCCTCTTCAGCCACCTCGCCTCCATCATGTTTGTGAGTGCAACAGGGATAATGTTGTTTTCCTACCTTTTAGCAATAACAAGCATTTTTAGATAAAAAGCACCAAATTCCCGTGACTTTAACACTGGAAGAGCTGATGCTAAGGATGTAAATGGCTCTGAATGTAAAAGGGCCTTGTAAAATGTCCATGGTACCACCTTTTATTAGCCACAGTTGGACCAGTTGCCTACAGCATCTTCCTCATTATGAGATTTTTTTATTTATTTTTTTTATAACTGAATGAAGGGGTACTAAAGACAACGACCTGCTGTGAAATGACCAAAATTCCCATGCAAACAACCCATTAGCAGTGTTCAAATGCAATTTAAATTACTAGTTGTTAAAGTGCTCCTCAATTTCATGGTAAGTTTCCAAGGAAAATTACATGCTATGTACTATTTAATTGATTGTTTTCTACTTCTTAACATCCATTTATTCCCTCCTCCTGTCTTTTTCTTAATTTCAAGGGATGATAATGACTTTTCAGGGAGGAAAGGGGAACAGATAACACAGTTGAAGAGGGATTTACCTGAAGAACAAGGATGTAGGAAGGAAGTGGCTGCCAAAAATGGGCAGCTTCACTGGAACTTGTCCCTGTGATATTTTCACAGTAGGGGTGTGAGACAGCACAGCACAAGGACTCCTTTCCTCCGAACCACAGGCAGCCAGGCTTTTGAAACCTGATGTTTCTTTAAAACGTAGTCACACACCCCACACACACCCCCCCCATGTCAAGCAATAGGCACAGTTAACTATTAGAAGACAGTGGTAAAACAACAAGAGCAACTTGTTTCCTCCTCCCGGGCATGCTAGTCCTTGAACCGACACGCTCGCTAGAAGCAAACAAGTTTCTCATTTGGGAGATCTCATCCCAAATGCAAATACCTAGCTCACAGGAGCAAATTCCCCCCCTAAAGTTGACTGAAGGATTAGGCTGCGCATGAGACCTCCCGCTGCTTGCAACAGCTGGTACAGGAGAATGTGTATTATAAAGCTAATAACAACAGACATTTCTTAAAAGCCTGCATTCTGCTCAGATCCTAGGAAGGAGCAGCGGTACGGTTAGGTAAGGTGCCATCTGGAAATTCCTGAAGTAACGATACATGTTGGGATCGTGTCACACACTAGCAACATATATCAACTTTACGAAATACTCAGTATGACTTGGTTTACCTTTAAGCAACTGAGGCAGAAATATTTTGTGCTTAGAAAGGTATGACTTTATTAGAGTGAGAGAGATGGTTTAACAGTACCACTCAGCATGAGGCTGCAAAGCACCCACCTGTCTGCGGGAGCTGAGCATGAACCATCACGTGGAACCTGAAGATTTGCACTTTTCCCAAATTTGCCACACGGTGCCTCAGTTTCTATGCCAGCACACCAAGATAATACAGCTTTCCTCAGCCTGTGGGCATGATTTAGTGTTTAAGGGCTCTGAAACCTTTGCCTACAGAAATGCAAAGTATCAGATGTGTAGAGCCATCTAGGCTTGTAACCTTGTCTCGCCTTCATCCATTCCATGCCCGCATGTGCTAGCCCCATGCTATCTGGGGCAGCTTCTCTTACCTGCTGTGGGGCACGTACACCCAGCCCTTAGTGCACAGTAAATCCTTCACAGCACCCAGGTCACACAGTGACAGTGTCACCGCTTCACCACATCCTCTGCGGTGCCAGCCCTGGATCGATCGGTGCAACAGCTGGGATGAAGGATGAGGTGCGAACCAATCCTCCTTACATAGGAGCTAAACCAAATCCTCTGTGTTTAATACATCATTAGAAGTGATTGAGGGAAGCTTAAGGCAGGCAGGCATGGAGGTCTCTGAGCATGCTCAAGGCCCAGTGCCATGGAAGGCTTCTCAGACTTGAGTGTTTACCAGGTGCCAGGCTGCAGGAGGAAAAATCTTTAGACAGCTGTATTAATTTACAGGTCAGCCCTTAACGGCTCTGTTCCTGGAGCAGAAGAAAATCCAGTGTGGATCCTGGTTAGCATCAGTGATCACTGGATCTGCCCAGGTCCTGAAGAAATACCAGATGGAGAGCCCTGGCAACCTGCGGTCCTGGCAGTGGGCATCCTCCAGAGCTCCCCCAGCCCTGCCCAGCATCTGTGGTGGGGAGGACATAGGCGGCACATGGGGAGCTCATCCTTCACAGTCCATCCAGCTCTCACGTCATGTCCTCGCAGCGATGAGATGTTGCAGAGAGAAGGATCAGCACATGAAGGTTAACAGCCCCCAACGTGCTTCCCCAGGCGTGCCAGACTAGCACTGTCTGGAGCCCTGGGTTACAGCACCCAGGCACTGCTCGCCCTTGTCTTCCAACAAGCAGCCTGTCCTGGTGAGCAGGAAAGGGGGGAAACTGCGAGGGGAACAGAACATCATCATTTACAGTCCCGCTGTGCCGTCCCCAAAACACCAAGCTCGGCCACAAGCAGCTGGCGAAGCCTGGACACACCACATCCACATGCCGCCAGAAGCAGGGGCCGCCCAGGGCACGACGGAGCAGGGGAAGTGCTGCGCTGGGAGGAGGTATCGCTCGTCGCACGAGGCCACGTGTGCACACGCAAAGGCAAAGCGAGGTGCACGAGGAGCGACACAGACCGCCGGCTCGCTGCCTTCCACAGCTTGCCACCACCATGCGCAACGGAGGACGGGTGGCTCCTTGGCGAGTCGCTGGGTTGAGGCTTCGGGTGCTGCAACAGCTCCATACGTCTCCCCAGCGCCCTGTTTTCCAGCCCATCACCTACATCATCTGTTCAGGCTGTACACTCTTTAGGACAGCAGTTCTTTCCTTTGCGCTGGTACCAAGCCCAGCCCAGCGGGACCCTGACCCCAAAAGCTGCAGTAATCCAAGTAGCTTGTTGAAACAACAAGGACTAAAATGCCGCTAAAGTCTGCAAACTCCCAACACGTCCCACCTGCAAGAACAGGCTCCAGCAGTCCCTTCATCACCTTTTGGGGCCAAGTGCTTTTCAGCTCACATCCCATCCTTGTGCAAACTAAGCCAAGTATCTTCCCCTGCCCAGAACAATCAAGCCAGTTTCGCACCTCGGGGACCTGCAGCAAATCCATATCTCTGGAAAAAACAAACCTCACACTGTGTATTAATCCCTATTTAAAAGGCCAAAAGAAAACTAACAAAAGATTTAACTTTCTAACAAAGGTCTTAAATTTAAAACAGGAAGAGTATAATAACAACAGGTTTGAATCAGCCTAAAAATACCAGTTAGTCGAGAAGATATAAGCATCGCTAATCAGCAGTAGGAATATAAAGGGTTTTCCACCAACACCCCTTCCCAAGTAAAAGGCCGAAGTACAGTGCTTTCTGTCCGAGGTATGGGACTGGCTGCTATGCAACCCCTGGAGCAGCGTTAAAAGCACTCTATACGTGTTACATGCTCCAAATGACAAGAGGAATGTGGGACGGTGGATCTCCGCTCCAGATTCCCCAGGATAGTTTTAGCTGCCATGAATAAAACAGGAAGCAGAGCATCTTCCAGGTTCCCCCCACGCCCCTGACTGGATGAACTGTAGTTTCCTTTCAGGAAAGAGAAAGGAAAGAGGGGAAAAAAGAAAAAAAGAGAAACAGCCAGCTGCAATACCAGACAGATTAAAAACTTCACACTAAGGAAAAATAAAGACTAACAGGAAAAAACAGACACTGAACCTTCATCCAGTTACAGCAGCTAAACTTCTTCAGGTCCCTAACAAAACAGGGTTAAATATTAACATCCCAGAGAAATATATCCATACGTTATGCAGCCTTTTTAACATACACTCTTGCTTAGGAGACATAAATCACATTTAAGCTATATTTTACTTGCTGACCACATGCATATATACTCATTTAACTCTACAGTGCTCTACTGCCTTGCTGCATTAGCCAGCAAAACTAAAAGGAAGAGTGTGACTGAATGGGAGCTGGCTTAAATTATCTTTATATCTAGGCCTGAAGAAACATTTTGCCTTTGAGACCAATCCACTAAACCAACTTTCCCTGCTACAGAAGGTTTCATTGGGTCCCTTGCTGTTGACTGGTGATCCACATGCCTGCCTCCACCAGCAACGCACAACACTTTGATGCAATCCATCTGACAAAACAAAACAAAAATCCCCCAAGTTGCTTGCTAAAGCAGCAACGATGCACTTACCAGCATCCAGGCAAGCTCCTTCGCTAACACGCACCCCTCTTGAGCAGATCAAATTTGGAACAAGGTCCAGGAGCAAGAGAGAACTGAAAACTGACCACAACAAGCTTCCAAAACAAGAAAGGGGGGAAAAAAAAAAAAAAAAAAAAACACCCTTACTACAGGAATTCAAATCCTGCTTCCACCAGACCCTGAGTCACCTCCCCTCCCTTGCAATAGATCAGAGCAATGGGTAAACATTTCCAAATATGGAGATCAAAACTCCAAAGGATGTCAAAAAAAAAATTACCCTTCTCTCCCTGGCTTTGGCACAGGGATGACTTGCCCCTCTGGAGCCTGAGCTGAGCACATCACTGTTGCTGACCTACACACACCCTGGACACCGGGCCACACGTCTCCGTCTTGACCTGCGCTTTGGAGGCTCCTGGCTTAATGGGTGACACTGCATCTCTGTCCCTTCCCAGGGATGCACAGGAAGATGCAATGGGGGCAGCTCCAGGAGCTGTCGCCCCTCACCCCCTACAGCAAACCTCCTCCTCATGCCTCAACTCATCAAGAGAAAACCTCCTAGAACTATTTTTTGGAGTGCTCTTTGAAGGCAAATAGGCAAATTCAGGCTGTGTTTATAGTGACAGCAGCTCCCTACCAGAAAAGGCAAGGCTCAGCCATCGGTCCAACTACAGAGGTCCTGCTGCCAGGTCCCACGCCAGCTGCTCACCTGGGGCAGGGAAATCTCCCCTGACCTGGCTCATCTAGCTGGTGCTTTGCAAAAAGCATGTATTTGATTTCACATTATGAAAAAAACCCCACAGCTCTGAGGAAAGGAACATGCTGCTTGGACAAAGCAAGACCTCCCCGCAGGGACAAGGAGCTCCAGGATGGCAACCCCCCGATCCCTACTGCAACACACAATACAGCATCCCATGGCAGGCGGGAACACAGGAGCACTCAGCCTCCCCACCCCTGGGAGAGGGGCTTGAGGGCCAGCGCTCAAGCCCATATAACAAATTTCGGAAGCAGAACAGTTATGCTTAGAGAGCACAACTGTCCCTGCAGAGCCTGCCTGCACACAGGAGCAATATACCCATGCCACCACTCCCATGGGCATCACTCCTCGGCTGCAACAGCCGACCTGCGGGCAAGCAGGGAGATGACTACGCCTGTCAGCACAGGACGACAGCCTCCTGGTAGCTGCAGCCATCGGCTACAAGAGCAGGCAGCCTCTCAGGAATGTGCAAATCAGGACGTTTTCAAAGGAAACGGGCTGCCAAGGCGATCCAACCAGACCAGAGTGATTCCCCAGCACGACCCACAAGATGCTATTGAATTTATAGGGAAGGAATTCCAGAGCTGACTCTGCCCATGTATGGCCAAAACAAACTGTAAAAAAGTGACATTATAGTACATCTGGCTTTCAGTGGTACTGAAGCACAGGCCTTGGGAGGAGCTGAAATCCTGCAGTGACAGGGGCTGTACAATTACCTCCAGTAACTAGGCAGAGGTCAGGGGCCCGTGGCAGCATCAGTTTAGCCCCTGATAGCACAGGTGACGGAAAACGTGCAAACCTTTTCTTCAGAAGAAAACAAAGCTTTCTGCCTTTTAGAATAAGAAGCACATTTAACTTAGTGATCCATCACTACCACTGCAAAAAATAAACCTTGCCAGGCAGCACCAGCACATGTCCATTACACTGGTAGTTACAAAGGCAGGTTTATAGAGCCAACAGTCCAAATGGCACTAAGTCATACACCGGGGCAATGCCAATGCAATGCAGGTTGGGACTAGCTCTCGATAGGCAGCTGATCAATTACTTTTCTAAAATCCCACTAAAACCTTCCCCCAGAGCCATGCGCCCCAGCCAGCAGCTGGGCCACCAAGAGCATTCTCCATGGTCAGAAATGGAGATGTTCTGAGCACAGTGGTAGAAGATGCTCCAAAACCAAGGTAAGAAGGGTCAAGTTTTACAAACTGTGACTCAGTTTTCCAGCACCTTGCAGAAAACAATTCCCAGGGCATTGGTTTTCTGCAAGGACAAAGAGCGGGATGTAGTAGAGAATAAGGTAAGTCAAGAAAGGGAACAAAGGCAGGGTGGAGGAGAACTGGAATAGCAGAAACCCCGTCCCAGGCATGTACCAGCCCTTCTGCTCTGGGCTCCTGCAGCATGAACAGATCGAGGTTCTCATTAACAGTTAAATGCCACTACCTCGCCTGCCCTGCCAGTGGGGGAAATATTAGCTGTGTCAGCTTGAGAAGCAAAGGGCTTACCGAACCAGAGAGGAATGCAGGCTGCAGTGGCACATGCGATGGGGACAGGGAAATGAAACCCAGGGGAACGCGGGCTGCTAGTGCTGCCTCTGCCTTTGCACCAGGGTCAGGCAGGGTATGTTTTACAACTCCTGGGGTTGAAACCTGGGACTAATGGCTTCATGACCTTAGAGGGACTCTCATACCAGAAACGAATATAGCTGTTAGAGGGGCTGGGAGCTCAGGGGCCTGAGCACAGGAGGACAAGTCGGTTCCTGGCTCCTGGCAGGCAGCCCAGCACTGCTTTTCAATAAGCACAAGTCATAACCCATCGGACTGGGAACAAGTGCGCATCTGAGCGGCACTTCCTGATGGGAGACCCACCATGCAGCTATTCCCCCACCTTTACGTACCCAGGGATTAAAATCTCCCCTTAGTTTCCCAGCTAAAATGGCATTATACCCTCTCTCTTACTACTGCTCTCACTTTAAACAGCGGTACCTAAGCATGAACTGGGGTTCAATGCCTCTGCTTTAGAGCACCTTCCACCCCAAACGACACAGAGAAACCAGAGAGATGGACACATCCATGTCTAACCACAGTCTAACCAGGAGCTCCCTGCTACATGGCACCCAAAGTCCTCTCCTTGCCACAGTCCTAACCCTGGAAAGGTAAAAGCTTGAGGGCCTGGGAATATAATCCAACTCAAGCCTCCCGCACAGCAGTACAGGTCATTATTAATTGGCCACCGGGTCAGGTGTGGCTAATTTAATTTAAATGACATTACATAAGCAGGACAACTGAGAATATTTGATTCATAAAAATCCCTTGAAGGGGCAGAGCACAACTTGCATGGCATACATAACACAGGGACTGCTGCAGCATCACAGGAACACAGACCACATAATGCACACAACAAGGACCAAGGATGCTCATATGTACACATCCACAACTATGCACACATACGCCTCCTTCCCCAACATGCATAAAAGCAGACTTAGGACTTGCAAGCTGAAGTCCTGTGCAGCCAAAAGTTAGCAGAAATGTTTGTGACAGTTCCACTTTGCAGGCAAAAGCAAAAAACGGGTGCAGAGGAATAAATACAGAAAAAAGTCAGGCAGGCAAAGCAGGTGCTGGCTTGTAAAACCTTGGCCAGAAAGGCTCCCCAGGAGGTTGAATCTGGTAGTTTTGCAACAGCTCCACAGAGAGACAGAAGAGACAGAAAAAGAAAAAAAGAGAACATGAATGCATATGCATTCTTTTATCACCATATATAGTATATACAGACATTTGGTATATACACCCCCAAGCTCTCATACACCACCATATAGTATATACTATATATGCATTGCACATCTTTGTTTCCATGTGCCTAGATTTGTACAGAGTGTGTGTGTGTATATATATATGTATGTATGTATGTGCATTTCTCATGCGTGCATTTGTCATTACCCCCACAGCACCTATCTGTGCGTGCTGTCACACAACACACCACTTGACAGAGCACGTCTAAAGTCTCACCGGCGTAGTCTGGGATGACTTCTGAACACTCGCACACTGCATTACTGAACCCTCTGCTAAGCCCTTCCCCACCAACGCCTCTGGGTGCAAGTACCACCAGGAAACCACCAGTTTGTCTTGTGTTTTCCAGTGATCCCACCCCACCTCCACACTCCGTTAGGAGAGGATTTAATTTCTTTTTTTTCTTTTTTTTTTTTTTTTCCCCGCAGAGAACCACGAACAAGGTGCCACTGTCAGAAAAGCCACGGATCCTTCCAAGAAGCTTTTCCTCACGCTTGTGAAACATGTTTACGTACCAGTTCTCACGCTGCACAGCCTTGATGGTGGGACAAACTCAGAGCAGGGCTTTTGGAGACACGCAGGGCTCTGCCGGAGTCACGACTTTGGGTTTCTTTCCCAGCCCTGTGGAGAGAGAGAGAGGGAGAGGGAGAGAGAGACAGATACCCGTGTGATGCATGCCGGATGGGCCTCCTGACGGCTCATCTCCAAAACTTGCAGTTTAACCCACACAACTTCTGGGAAATGCAGCATTTTCCTCCCCAGCTTTCTTAGGCAGAAGCCTCCATACTCCTGAACTCCTTTTGGCACCCCCCAAAAGCAAGCATCACCACCTCAAACTGGGCCAACGACCAGCACCTGCTGTCAGCTGCCACAGCTAGGCCAACAACTTGCACCTCCTCCAGCCACAGCTCCTTTACTGCTCTTAATGCCCCGCAGAAGGGGGAGGTAAAAGGAGGGGTAAAATGAGGCATAAAATAAGGGAACGGGGTGAATCGATCACTCATCTCTGACCTCAGGCACAGTGAGGGAGCTAGGAGGCATCATTTAGTTTGGTTTGAAGCTCATGGAGTTTACCACTACCGCGAACGGACCTACACCACCATCCAGTTCACCAGCCCTCCGCCTCGGCGCAGCCTTTTCTCCGAGGAGCTCTGCCCAATTCCCATCAGGGACTGCCTCACTCTTCCCTGTAGCTGCAAAGCAGACGCGACACTTCCTTGAAGTGACCGACTCGGTGTCGCGTTTCCCCTCTGCAGAAGACGAAGGCAGAGCAGAGGGGACAGCCAGGCTGTGACCGCCACCTTGCACGTGGCACGCCAGGACGCGTGGCGGGTTGCATGCCGTGGAGATAGGCAGCATCTGAATTGCACACTCCTTCCTGCCCCCGCCAGCCCACGGCCAGCATCCCGTCCCAGCCACATCCCGGTCACTCCGATGGCCCTATCTCTGCTCGTGACAAGCACAGGCTTGCCTTGTCATCACCGCCCAGCAGAGAAAGTTACTGCTGTTTGCTGCTGTAACAGCGGAGATGCTCGGTTCAGGCTGGCGTTCGTTGTATCTGCGCTGCTCGTGAAGCTGCACGTGAGCCCACAAGTCTACAACCAACATGCACCAAAACGCAAGAGTGCTGGTGGCTCACAGACCAGGTCCCTCGTCCCTGTCACACGGTGAGATGGCTTCCTGCCCCTGCCAGCACCCCTTGTCCCCCACGCCATGCCTGCTGCTACGAGCAGCCAGCAGAGTGAGGCGGCTCTCGCCTCTCCCAAGCAGTGGCAGATCTCCATTACGCCGACGCCACAAAAGCGCACCGAGGTTCACCCTGACCCAGGCAGCACCCTCCCAGCTCAGTCCCATGGTCCCTGTGGTGGCACCCAGCCCTGACACCCCACAGGGCTGGGCAGGTATAAAAATCCCCAGGACGCTCAACACTCCCCTCGGGTGTGATGAGGACAAATTCATATGGAGATCACAATGGCGTCTCCCACTCACTGCAGGCTTGGGATGAAGATGAGTAACTGCAGGGTTTTATTGCTGGTGAACTCAGCCAAAGAGCAATTTCTCTCCATCCATCAAGGAGGAGACAAGTACAAGCAAATATTATGGTTGTGCATATTTACTTTTCATTTTAAAATGATGTAGAGTTATATACAATTTAGGTCCTTCCCACAGGCTCCTGGCAAAATGCCCTTCAGTCTTATCTGCAAAGGCAGAAGACAACAACATTCCCCTCTGGTTCCAACACCGTTTTGATTCAACTCACAACAGCACCTCCGGGAGCTCCAGGTAAGACGGTATTCCTTGGGACCCAACCTGTGTTTAAAATATCTTGGCTCAGGCTTGTCTTTCATCAGGTTTAACTCAAGAAATGTTTACAAGATCAGTTATAGGACTCAGCAGACTTGGCTAGTTGAACTGCATCTTCCTGGCTTTACTTTCCATGCCGACTGTCCCCATCACCTTGTGACTGGGGTTCCTGCAGCAAGGTGAGCCACCCTTCCCAGCAGCAAGTGGGACCCAGCATGGTCCCAGAGGGGCAGCAACCCACCGATACACAGGCAATGCACTCCCTCCTGGCCACACATCCACAGCTGGGCAGGACAGGGACAGCCTGACTGGTCATACCAATATCCACCTGAGCCGGTCTGTCAAACTACTCCATTTGTGACCCCATTTCTTTAGCAGAAGGCTGAAAAAGTCAGTCTTGGTATTTCTGCAGTGAAAGACACAGAAGACAGACCTTGAGGACAGACCCAAGGTACCAGAAGAACTGCACATCTGCTGCATCACAAGCCATCAAGCCATGATGCCACCACCAAACCAGACCTCTTCAAGACACTCTCAAAAGCATTTCCCATTGAGGAGCTTTGCTTGAGACTCGAGGCCCCCAAACTCCAAGATAGCAGAGCTCCTCTCCCCAGAGTCCCTCTTCTCAGCTGCCTGTACACATCCCTCAGCAAGGAGCACCCCTGAGAGCCTCACACAAGAGAGGACTACACAGAGGACTAGCAAACCAATGCCTTAACCATCCCAGCTCTGCTGGGGAAGCAGGCAAGGGATACAGACCTTGAGAGACAACAAGAAGTCCCAAAAAAGGGTCTGCCCCTCAGTCATGCTCATTCCTGCTTTGGCTCAGGTGGGGAAAGACAAATGAGTGCACAGTACAGACATACCCAAATCGCTGCCATCGATTCCAGCCCAAGTCTTCCCCCCACGGAAGTCCCCGGAGAAATACACGCAAAGCCTGTCCCTAAAGAGCCACCTCTAGGTTTCATACATCCCCCAACAACCATTATGGGGAATATCCAGGTGCTTTTACAGCAGAAATAGTAACAACAGGCAGGCTTTTAGCTCTATGAAACTGAGGTCCTCCTAGTTCAGAGCCACTGCAACAGATGCTTAGTGGTCTGTGCACAGCTAATTCTGATTTTCATCTTGCAACAAGAAATTCCAGCTTTCTATCACGGTCCTGCAAGAGATAACAGCAGGAAAGTTTCTTTGGTAACACAGCTTTACACTGTCAAGCTCCCATCTGGCATAACTCAGTAAAACTCTTGTGCCTCCAGATCACCAGCTACAATGGCCGAGACTTTGGAGTCTGTATACACCTACGTGTGCACATCTGCATCTTCATTTTTATGCATAGCACAATACAGACCACTTATTTTAATGCACCATTTCAATAGGCAATTTATCATTTAAAAGTAATTTAAAGCAAATGCCCAAACAGCAGGAATCAGCTATCACAGTCAAAGCACTAAGTAGAGTCTGAACAAACTACCAGAACCAGCATTTACCAAAAGAGCACATCTTTTACAAAAGATTGTTTTCTTCATTTGTTTCTTCCAACTAGTTAAATTTAAGGTACAGCTCATAAAAAGCTGAGAAAGCGATTAGAAGTTATAAAAGGCCATCCCAAGCTGAAAGGAAAATAAGGTGAGAGGCTGAGATCTACGAACTCTAAAATCCTTAAAGACGTGATGATCCGAAACAGTCTGTTCACTCACTGGCTGATAATACTGATGCTGTATTATCAACAGTAAGAATCAACATTTCTCAAGAAAAAATAAAAAATACAAATTTAATACACAAGTACAGAAAGCAAGGTTTCCTGTTTGCAGATTTAAATCTATAAGCAGTAGTTTACAATGCCTGAATTTAAACGTCAGTCCTCTGTTATGGTTTGAGTTTTCTTATATTGTTCAAATTTTTCAGAAACAGACAGTTTAAAACCTCTGCAAGAATTCCAAGTTTCAAAGAAGTGCAGTCAGCACTTTCAGAAAAACGGGTGTCCTTAGCATAACTTTACAGTGGTCACTTAGAAATTGAAGTAAACAGACTCCCCAACCCCTTTAAAAGAAAACCTTACCCGTGAAAATAATTTCAGCAAGCGCTAATTACACTTCTCACAACAGCCTGGCTGAATGTTATCTGTTTTTCTGACTATTCGAAAGTTGCATCTACATTTAAATCTCCTTTACACTTGAAAGTGTTACCAATACTCAGAGCTTAATTTTTATTTTATTATTTTTATCAGTATGGCTATACTGGTAGAAACCCAAGTGTAAACACCAGTTAAACTGGGATAAAGTAGCCTCGCACTGGGGTCCTTCATTCCCATTCCTCCGTAGAGCAGATGGCTCAGCCTGACTGCCACAAGGAAAATTGTCGTTTTAACCGTTCCAGTCACCAATTTTTAAGCGCAGACAAGCTCCCAGCAAGTCAGCCATCAGCATGAACTGACACGGGTCCCCCCGTATGACTGGCAGGTTCACGTACAGGTCCCCAGACAACAACCCCATTCAATCTGACCTTTT
This sequence comes from Aquila chrysaetos chrysaetos, assembly GCF_900496995.4. NCBI lineage: Eukaryota > Metazoa > Chordata > Aves > Accipitriformes > Accipitridae > Aquila > Aquila chrysaetos. The sequence goes on along the minus strand of NC_044013.1, from coordinate 12,894,198 downwards.
CATTTTAAATGAAAAACACTTAAAAGCCTGCCCTGTTCTGACATATGCTTTTTTATGTCTTTCTCACGCTGTGCCAATATATTTGTTATTTACTGGCCAAAGTCCCCAAACTCAGAAATCCCACGTTATCTCCTCTGCTGCTGGAGCCCTGATCCTCAGCTGTTCTGGCCACTGCCAGTGCCGAGGGAGCCGTCTGAGGTCTCCACGTCCTCACACATTGGAAAATCAGACCCCTTATACGCAAACCTCAATTCAGAGTCCAATCCTGACTTAAAATTCAACTTATATGCATGGGTACCCTTACACTTGAACACAGCTGCCTGGAGACATGGACTGATCTTGCCACCCCAGGACACTGATGCCTGCAGGATTTGGCCCTGACTAACAGCTTTCTGTGTTTGCTTCTGTGCTTCTCAGGTTTCATTTATTAAAATTAAACTGCTCGATTCAAAAGAATGCTGCTGAAGTTATCTAATAAAAAGATCATGCAAGATAACAAAAGCAGGAGACACGTTTCCTCCACTCTGCTGCCAGCAGCAGCACCTGCTCAGAGAGTCATCAACACAAACAGCAACAGCTAGTATGCCCGGGTGCTGCCTTTTGGGAGGCCAAATCCTGTGTTGGTGTAAAGCAGCAACCATGCAAATGGCAAGTTTCGATCTGCAAGGAAGCACACACCCCTCTATCTCATAGTCAGCACGGAGATGCTTTCAAACCTGCCGCAAACCCATGCGTCAAAATTAGCCATAATGAGACTTATCACTTTCGAACTCCTGGTCCGGCCCTCACACTGGAGGAAGGCTGATGCCAGCCACAGCACAGACCATCAGCTCCGATGGAGAAAATTAGCTCTCATAAAAGAGCAAACTCACTGGCAGCCCCTACATGCTGCAGGGCGCAGAGCCTGGCATTAAAGCATTGACCTGCAGGAGCTCCAGGGTCCTGCAGCAGTGGCACACTGACTTCAGGGCCAGGGGACTCATTTTTATCTTTGCTGTCACATTTGATTTTCAGGTTTGTCCTGGGGTTCATAAAATGAGACTAAAACAAGAAGGAAAAAAAGGAGCAGGAGAGTAGGGGTAAGAAGGAGGAAAGACCGCTCCAGCGGCACAGCAGCACCAAAGGGATGCCATCAACCTTTCCCAGATGGAGACTGCTGTATTAAAACGAACAAAAAAAATCACTTGGGGCAGAACAGACTTAAGCAGTGGCTGAGGAAGCTGCGAGACAGCCCTACCTAGAGCATCCCCGTGGCCGGGAGCCACCCCACTGGCTCTCAGCTGGAGCCACTGGGCAATGGTTGGGGACCAACCCATCAGCAGGACCAGCCATGTCACAACCCTGTTATTTTAAATGCACAAGGATGGCTAGAAAAGAAGGGTGGCTAAGGAACGAGAGGAATCAGCACGTCTATGCCAGAAAGCCTGCAGGTCCCATGCTGGAGCGACCTTTCAGCAGCTCCCTGTTGCTGCCTGTGATTTACATGTCTGTAAACGACACCAGGATCGGACTCTGTATTTTCAAGCACAGACTACCAACCTCACACTGTTTGCACTCCCTCAGTCTACTGGGAGTGGAAGATTTTCAAAACAGCCTCACTGATTTTAATTTCTTTTTTCTTTTTCCCCCACCGTTTGCTGTCAGCATTTCACTAAGCCTGGTCAGAAAGACCCTTAGCAAGAGGGGGGTAGTTTCACTTTCTCACTCGAATGCACCCCAGCTTCTTGATCAAAGAAGGATAATTGATTTTGCTTTCAACTTCTCATGCAGTATCAGAACACCACAGAGCCTGGGTTTCAAACAAAGGATTATGTTTTGCAATCCAAAAACAAAAAAATGTCATTTTTTCCCCACCGAGGAATGGCCATCCTCACCAGGCAGCACCAGCAGAGCGCTGCCCTAACACGCCTCCTGCATCTTAAGATGCTCAGTCAAGAAAAACAGACCAACAGTGACCAAGAGCACAAGGGAGCAGAGAAGTGCTGTGCCCCAAGGCACGGAGGTCAGGAAGGTGCCCGACTCTCCCCACTCCCAGCCCAGGGTCTTCTGCAGCCCACCTTTAGGTTGCAATCTCCTAGGGCAGAGATGGCTTTTTTGTCCACATTTGTTCCAGTCTAAGGGTTTTATTATAAAGTTTTATTACAAAGGACGATGTTCCTTTAACCATTTTAGTTTTAAATGGGCAAAATTTGAAGGCAAAGGTCACCTTCTCCCAGGCTTGCTTGGGTGCCACCACAATGAAACCCTTGGCACCTTGGCGGGCTCTCTTATCGCTCTTCTTAAAACCATTTGGAAGTGAAACTTTTAAAACTTAGAGCCTACATGACCAGACAGTCTTTGTGTTCAAGGCTTCTGTTTTATCCAGTTTGGGCCAGATCATTTGAAAACAGCAACAAATACCTGACAGACAACTGGATTCCCCACTCCTGTGCCCATTTAGTCAGGCTAGGTATTTTTGAAAGCATTATAATCCATCATGATGTTTAAAAAAAGCACAATAGGCCAGGACCAGCAAATCTCTCTGGTTTGGAAATGTCTGTCCCCTCCTTCCCCACCATCTCCAAGGATGACCAAGCATTAGCTATCTTCTTTCATTTTTATACCTTAATAGCAAACTGCCCTGGTTTTAGCCTTGGAACAAATACCTTCAGGTGGGATGAGCAACAAAGGGCCTCAAACACCTGTATTAAAAAAAGAAGAGTTTCTCAGTGTAGCTGCTCCTCTTTCCAAACAGCTGGATTGAGAGGCTGTGGAAGCATATTCCTTAAAAGAGAAAAGCCCCAATGGGGCAGAGGCGCCCAGGTTAACATGGAAGCATGGCAAACAACCAGCAGAGAGTGGAGCCGCCTCACCACCGACCGCTCTTCATGAAAACATTTTTGTTTTCAACAAATGTTGTTACCATCACAAATAGAAGAATTAATTACAAAAAAAACAAAAAAACAAAAAAACCACCTAAACTTTTTTTCCCTTTACAAAACAAGAACTGAGTTGCAAGCTGACTCTTCCTGCAGAAAACTCCATTTTGAGAAAGGAGCCATTTATACCAAATATAGATAAAAAATTCTGGAGCGATTCTGACAAGCCCTAATAACTACTCTTATATTTGAAAACAAGAAGGACCACAGATGCCTGTGGATGCGTTCGCCTTCTGAACGAGAAAGTATCATTACTTCCATCATAGATGGGGACCGAGACATACAGAAAATATATTTAAAAGCTGGTTTAGTTCCTAAAGTACCCCAACTTCAGCTGGAAGCCAGGCTCCTCATTGAATTTGGCCCTTATCGCCAAGGGAATTAAAAAAAAAAAAATAGCAGAGGCAGTTTTTCTGGCCATGCTTAACACTGATAAACTTTTCCTCCCTGTGACGGGGAAACTGGCCTGCCACCGCAGAGCCCCCACTCCCGGGCTGGGATGGGGAGGGATGATGGCAACGGTGCTCTGTGCCACCCCTCGCTCCACTGCAGGATAACACACACGGCTGCTGTCACACAGAGCCACCAGACCTTCACCACAGACAAAGCCGCTGCCCCTTCTTCTCCCTGAACCTCACCACCACTATCCCCAGGGTGTGCAAGACTCAGCCCGGCACTAATAACTAAAATGAGGGGACAGAGAGGGTCTCCAGCGTACACAGCAGCACAACAATGGGAAGGAAAAGTGATCTCAATCCCCTGGCTCAGCAGGACCACGCACACACCATCCCGCGGCATAGCTGTCAAACACCCATCTATCTCAGCACAACGACCCGGGAAACTGCCTGCAGGAGGACACGCAGCTCCACGCGCTTCCCCTACATGTCAAGGAGGGACATTCTCCCCCAAAGGTGACAGCGGTGGGGATAGCAAGGACACGAGCATGTAGCTGTCAAGCTGTTTGCCCAGCATCCAGCCCTATACACGCTCCCATCCTCCCAGCTGGGGCTTGGGCTCAAGCAAAGAGAAGGTGGCAGGGCTCAGACATCCCTCCACCACCTTGTGCAGAAGAACCTGCACTCGGACTTCCACAGGAATTCTGCAGACTATCCTCCCCTCAAAGGAGCTTAATTAATTGCCTGTAAAAGGGGACTGGGATTTATCACACAACTTCTTTTAGCACAGTAAGCGCAAATATTGTTACATCTTTCCTCTTCTTAGAAATGAGGGATAGCAAGTCTTTAGTCCCTGTATGCCATTTTATCTTGACCTGGAGAACTATATACACTGGAATTGCACTGCATTTTGTTTATTTTTTTGCCTAGCACCAACAGTGATTATAAAACTGCACTCGTGGACCTGTACAATTTGGTTCACTTTGATTGCGTTCCTGTTTCTCAGTGGAAAGAAGGAGGCTTTTGGTTTGCAGAATGGCAAAGTTATCAATTAAACATCCTCAGCACCCTTACTGGACCTCATCAGCGCTCACAGGGAGAGATCACACTTCTTCCCATGTACCTGACAGTTTCTCAGCACAAAGTTTTCTTGGCTCCTAATTCTGTGTTCTTTCCAAGAGTTTGCCACCTGTTATCCTCCAGCCTGCTGCACCTGAGCTCTGTATTTTGGAAAAGTACATGCCTATTTGTTTGAAACAATAGTTACAGTGTGTGGGTGCAACATCACACCGAAGGTACAAAACACTTGAGAGCAAGAAAGGTCTTTTCAGCCTTCTTCCACCTCGCTGGTGTGATTCACAGGAGCACCTCACAGCGTAACACCACCATCATACCTGTCCTCGCCTACTCCTACCCTACCATACTGAGCTTGTCAGCGGGACTTTTGTCAAGAGCCCTGAAGCCAGCATTTATGTTATCAAGCCAAGTGTTTTTATTTTTTTTTCCTTGGTGATAGGGAAAAACAGAAAGGAACTGCAGAAGCTTTTGGAGACAAAGATCTCTTCAGGATGTGCCAGCTGATATTTTCAAAGACTGACTTGGCACAGCATCAAGGAAGCCCGCTTCCAACATGTAAGCAAGCAAGACCAGCTCCGTGCCAGCCATCAGCCAGGCTCAAGAAGCATTAGTGACTTCAGTCAGGAAGAAGGACGGGCAGGAGGAAAGACTAATACTCCACCTGTCACAAGAGGTACAGCCACATGTCTGGTCACCACCCAAGAAGGAAACACAAAGAACAAAATGAGGGAGGACCTCTGTGAGCAACCACAACGTCTCAGATCGCAGTGGCCACGTACAAGTCAGCACTCGCCAAGACTGACCACGCAGCGGTGCGTGAGATACCACACTTGGCCTTCAGCCTAGAAACAGGAGACACGCGTGGGAGGCTGCGTGGGGAGAGCTGGCAAGCGAAGACTATGTCCTATCAAGCCTGCAAATCTGCACGCTGCACATAAAGGCTCACAGCAGCCTCGCATAAGCCATTCACCCGTAGCCACCATATATCTAGTTACAACCCCCAGTAACACATCTGACTTGATCACCAGGCTTTTATCAGCATTCACAGAGACCAGAGAAGGTCAAGAGAGCCATCACCCAGGAACAGAGGACAAGCACAGTGAGCTCAATGGGAACTTGACAGGCCAAGAATGACTGCAGTCACAGAGGACCAAGGAGAGCTCGCTCATGTTGCCCTCTTTCTGAGGCTCTCAAAGACGACAAAACCTCTGACCTTTGATTAAACCACGCTACTCTCAGAAGAGGGGGCGGCTTAGGGGCTCAGGGACTCAATAAGAAACTATTTATCTCAAGGTCATGGGTTCATACCCTCTTCAAGTTCTTTTTTCTTAGTCAATTAAAACAGGGGACTCAATCTGCATTAAAAAACCTCTTACTAAGGGCACAGCCAGATACTGCCTCATGAAACAAGCAGATTAAGAAAGTACAGCCCCTTTGCTGTTCCTTGCAAGCCCCACAGGCAAGAACAGCAACTGTGCGAAAGCTCCCTGTGCAAAGTGAACACGAGCGGCTTTTGCACCCAGGGTAGCAAAGCAGAGGATGGGACTGCAGGTGAGCAGGCACGGCTGCCATAGCCAACCTCCAACATCAGGTTGGGCACATCCCCGTAAGGAGACTTCTGCTCATCCCCATACCACCGCTTTGAGAGGAGGTACGCTCAGCTGGTCACCACTGCCCAGATGGCTACTCCTCCTGTACCAGCTGGTGCTCAGAGGCCAAAACCCAACCACGAGTTGGTGGTCATGGTGGGGATAAGTAGCAAGACTAGAGATGTGCTTCTGCCTTTGCACGCACAGAGCAAACAGCATCCACAGGGCTCCAGCCCTTGCTGCCCAGGAGCCCAACCACTTTGGATTGGACATCTTCCAGCCCTCAACCCAGTGGTGACATTGGACAGGCCCTCCGATTTGCACTGAAGGAGCACAAACACTCGGGTGGACACTGAGGACCAGCTGAAGGGAGGAGACCCTCTGTCCTCCTCCTGCTGCAGGCCCAGCCCCAATGGTGACAGAAACGTGACAAACGCAGAGGTTGAGCAAATGGCGAGGACAGAGGACACCTTCCACTACGTCACCAGGCCCAGAACAACGCATGAATCAAGGTTAATGTGTATCTGAAACCAATTACTGATAGAAACCAAACTATCTAGGAACTCCAGCTGCTGCATTCAGGGTTCCTGGTAGTGAGCACAGACACAGCCAAAACCTGTTGCTGTTGCTTTTTAGCCTATAAAAAAGTCAAGATAAAAATGTCCTCCTGCATGCAGGGTGCACACACTCGCCTCTGTCGCCTTTAGTGGCTTCTCACCGAGAAAAAACAAGCCCCTTCAAATGCAGCTATTAGGTTTCATAAAATTTTTGCTAACTCGATGCTTTTCCTATATTTACCCTTTGGTCCAAAAGCAGAGAAAGGATTCAAGCACAAACTCCCTGTGCACCAGGATGGAGCTGCTGGCCCTGCCCGGGCCCTCCCATGCATTGTGGCCAGTGCAAGGGTAACGTGGCAAAACAGAGGGGTTTGGAAATAAACGGGAAGCAAGCAAGAGTTTTCTTCCATTCACTGAAGATGGTAATTATTTTGGAGAGGACCGCATATCCTTTTGGCTTTTAATTAGTGGCAAACCAAGTCAACTTTGGTTCATATGAGTGAGAAACTATTAGGGGCTATGGATCTGCAGCCAAGGAAAACAAATCTGTACCGGTCCTTCACCCCCAGAATAACTTCTGATTGTCAAGCACAGTTACCAGGGGAATGAATAGCTTCTCCTGCAAGCTCCTCACTCAATTAAACTAATGCAGACAAAAAGGCCAGGCAGCAGCAGCCGGCAGCACAAGGCGAGTCAGATGCACACGCTTGGCGCGCACGGAGCAACCGCAGCAGGTTCAGAGTGACAAGGGAAAGGAGGAACGGCCCAGAGCCTCCATCATCACAGAAGATACCCAAGGCTTCTCCTTGAGATGCTGAATGGCAAAAATTGGCAGGCTCTGTGCCCTGAGGAGACTTCAGGAAGCTTTAACTGAGAAGACAGAAGCACACCCCAGTATCCAGAGCTGTCACCCATATTTAACGGAGACTGATAAAGATCTGAGTGAGGAAACACCTAAGAAAAGTCCTTGATTTATTACTAATCCAGAACTATCCTCTCGCTGCCTCCCCCTCTACTCAGCAGCCTTGTAATTATAACTCTGCCTGAAAAATCAGGACAGCCATCAAGCCAGAACACAAAATAGAGGCCAGGAGAAACGAGTACAATCCTGGGCCCTTCCTGAGCAAGAAAGCCAAGCGTCTAAAGCATCCCAATCATCTTTCAAAGCACCAAGGAAAAAAAAAAAACATTAGATGCAGCAGGAGCTCATTTTTGTTCCCAGTTGCTCTTTGCAGACCAGCTGTTGGGGCACTAATGATCTATATGAAGAGGATCAATTCCTTTTTCTCTCCCCTTGTGCAGCTGAATTTCATTAAGAGGATGAATACGGGCCTTGGAGGCTACAGTGACATATACGGGCCTTCCTTACTCTCCCCTCCTCTATGGTGTGCTACAGCTTCATTTTCTCTTTGGAAAGTTAGCCAAATAGCCTTTTTTTCAGGGGAAAGGAAAGCTTCAGGAGGGTTCTGGCCCATGCAACACTGAGCAAACTTCTCCTGATGAAAAAGGCTGTGAGACATTCATTATCCAAGACCTCTGAATACTCTGTACAAGCAAAGTTATTGCAGTGGCATTCCCTGGTCCTCGGTGTGTTATCTCTGGCAGCTGGCTGGGGCTGCACTTCATGGTGGGATGGAGCAGCCAGGACATGAATCGCAAACTGCAGAGTCCAGAGACAACTCCAGAATGAACTGCTGCTTCAGCAACACACATCTATATAACCTGCTTGACCTCAAAGACATCATGGAGCTTGCAACTAAATGTTCACACCTGGGGAAAGAGAGGGAGGCAAGCAAAGGATTCAGGCCAGCCAGGAGCATCGTGCCTTCACACACCTCTGACAAGGATGCCAGCATGCGGACAAAGGCAGGCAGCAAGAAAAATCCACAGCTCCCTCCTTTCAATTGGATTTTAATGAAGTGTGAGTGTGCAAACATAGAGCTAAAGCCCATTCCCCCTCAAAAACCGAAGAAAGTTTTGTCTTTGATTTCAGTGGAAACACAGCCTGGCCCTTGCATAGCTGAAGGCAGCACAAGCCCCCATGGTCAGACCAGCCCAATGTAGCGGCAGCAGGTGCTCTGCAAAGTTGCACCCACACAGCCATGAACACGCCCCAGCTTAGACAGGCTCTTCCAGCAGGTGTTATTTGAATCCTGGGCATCTCTCTAGCAAAGTGCAATGATATTTAACTTCCTTGTGGGCTCAGGAGGCTGCCAAACATCTGTTGGGATTAGTTGGTTCATGTTTGTAAAGCGCATACAAATGCTATCGTAAGGAAGGGGCTGACCTATTTATGGATGCGAATGCTGGACCGAGACCCAAACCCACATACTGTATTTGCACATACGGCTGTATCTCCCCTGCCAGATTTTACTGTGTGAAGCTAGGATGGAGGCACGAGGTGTCAACTATAACTTACAGCCCACTTTTGGTCACTGGTAATTTAAGTGAGTCATACCGCTCCCCTCCTCCACTTTACCCCATCCAATTGCACAACTGAATTTTGTTAACACAGCCGGGCTAGTGCAGCTCTACCAGGAGCCCCCAAACACCACATGCATTGCCCTTTGCAGGAGAAACCCACCTTCCCTCAAGCCTCCATCCCACTCCCTGGAGCCCCACCAGGGCTGCAGATCACAGACTCTCAGCCCACGGATCTCCGGCAAGCTCCCAGAGGCCAAGCTGCAGAAGATCAGCCCACCCAAATTCCTCGTGGCAAGGGACTTTGCATCAAGTTTCACATTTCTCTTGGGTGCCCCTCCCTCCCACACAGGCCTCTTGTGAGTAAGGGCTGAGGAATGAGACAGCGAGCATGCACAACCCAGAAGCCACAGTGATAAACAGCCGTGAGGGAGATGAACTCCCCAGGAAGGACGGGGAAGAGCCCAAGTAGGTTTCAGATGGAACCGAGCACGTTTGTTAAAAGGATTATAGGTGGCAACTGCTTGTGATGGCAGGGCCACAGGAGCCATACGTTCCCGTGACTCAGAATTGCTTTGCACCAAGTTGCAAGTCCTAGACATATAGCTTTGCTCTGCCAGGAGCTACTGCTCCCCTTTCCTCCGCAGACACATTTCAATACTTATCAGGTCTCCATCTTAGTCACATTCTGCTAACACACACTTTTTACATCCTTTTCATCTTCCCTTATAATCAGTCTTTATACCCCCAAGTCAATCACTCTGCTCTTCTATCACCATTCTCTGCTTTACCTTGACTTCCCAGGGCAGGAGCTCCTCAGACCCAGACACTGCTCCATGGGCGCAGCCTGTGCTCTCTGCTCAGGTACACAGGACTTCAACACGCGGTTTGGCAGACTCCCTACTCTCCTTTGGGTAGCGTACAAGTGGCAGGCTCGGCCAAAAATGCTACAGGTCAAATTTAGAGAGACGGACAACACTAGAAAACGTTGCCTATGGGATATGGAAGCAAAAACAAAGAGAAGGATGAACAGGAGCCCAGGAGCATACCAACACAATACCCAGAATTACTCATGTCTTTCCTTAAATGGATAGGCCTTGTCTTGTTCTGGAGATCAAGAGCATCTGGAATTACTTCCATTACACATTACATGCAGAAAATATTCCCATCCTAGCAGGTGCATCTACCAAGACAGCTGGAACTAAACCAGATGATCCAATGTGGGACTGTCTGATAATATAAAGCTAACTTTGTACATCCAGTTCCACCCATGAAATTGGGCACACCCTTAATCAGGTATGAATCAAATCATCCGAGACATGAGAAATTTATCAAGAGCTGTGGCAAAAACATAAAGTTGCTTGTGCCTCACTGCGCTTCACTTTCAAGGGATGAGCAGCTGACACAGGCAGACAGCCGTCCTGAACAGAACAAAGCTGGAGCAGATCACTTTTGCTAGGACTTCTTGCACATGACGGCATGACCCAAGACCTAAAATACCACCTCAAGCATGCAAACGCATGCAGACCAGAGGCTTGGGCTACAGCATTCAGGGAACTCCAGCAGGCAGGGAACCCGAGTGGTGCGCATATGGGTATGACACTCCAGTGAGTGGCCTGACCCCAGACAAGGTGGGGCACTACCAGCACAGATGACCATTGTAACACACCAGAGCACGAGTCCTCTCTTTTTCACCCCAGGGTACATCACAGCAGGGCAATACACGAGGAGGTGCAAACACAAGGTGATGCCAACCCATCTGCCCTGCATCCTCAGAGGGATCTGATACCCACCTGTAAAAACAGTGACCACAAAACACTGCCATAAGTTGTGTGTGCAGTGAGGAGATGGGAGCTAACTTCATGCAGAATAACCTAGAAATGAACCCACCCTACAGGGATCTTTGTGTATAGTAAGGCAACAAGCTCTGCTCTCATAGCTCCTTCTCCCGCTCTACAATGCGGTCCTTAAAAACTTCTCCACCGACTTCCCCAGCCTCCACACACCCTGAGTTCACAGCTCTCCCACACAGCAGAGCAAAACACGCCATGCCAAGCCATGGAAGGAGGTGCACAGGCACTCTGTAAGCTGCCATCCTTTCACCCAGACACTTTGAGTACCTGGGTGGGCAGAGTGCCTTGGAAAGACACTCTCATTTACATTGTTTTAAGTTCACCTGCTGCTCTGGCCTCATTCCCAAATCTCATATGCAGAGGGAGACACTCAAAGAGGCATTACATGCCAAGAACGCCGCACTCATCCCCGCAGCAACGCAGAGGTCCAAGGCGTTATTCCTAACTTTCAAAATATTCTTGTGCCTCACAGTTTGTCACTTAACGCCACTGTTAGAGGCTTGCAACTTGTCTGCTTCGCTCACAGTATGATCTCCTGCACTGTACAAGGCTGAGTCTTCATTGCAGCGAGGCTACGGCCATTCTGCATGCTACAGCGCTGCTTCAGAAGAAAAGAAGCCAGACATCTCCCCAGATAACTTTAACCCTTTTGCCCATCGTTTCTGCCCCATCTGTCTGCCTTGGAAGCAAATTAGGATTCGGGTATAGGACAGTGCTTAAACACTCGCTTATCTTTAGGCACACAAGTAGCTGCAGAGAGTTCAGCTGGATTACTCATACACTTGAATTTCAGACTTACTATGCAGAAGGTTCACCAAGCGCTCCTTAAATGGCAAAGATGCAATGCCGTGTTTTCCAAGCTTGGCTCTGTGCATCCCAAGGAACCCGAGAAAGGAATGGATTCTCTGAATAAGCACCAAAGTGGAACTGTGCTAGGAAGTCATAACTCTCATTCTCCTGAAAAATAGCCTGCAGGATCAGAAGTGATGGAGAACCACCACAGCTTTAAAGGAAGCTTAAAGTACCCTGCAAAATGGCAGTCTTACTGTACACAGGAAAACAAGCCACTGAGGAAGCATCCAGAGGATGATGTGAAGTCTCCTTTACCCTTATTCTACTCCTTGAAATATGTTTTTATACATAAATACCAGCTAGACCTTAACCATTTTTGTGGCTCATTTCTGGACCTCCCCACCACCACTTTTCAGATTCAACAGCATTAAGCTGCCGCGGTTTCTAAATGCCAGAGGCAAAGACTAGCTTCCACACTAAGCTAGGCATTTCAATACCCACGCAAGATAAGTATGGGCCTTGCCGCCCAGTCAAGGATGATGATGATAATGCATAAGAGGCAGGTAAAAGCGGAAAAGATGGGGGAGTTGGACTGTAAAGATAGGCATAACTGCAATAAGCAGTTCAGAGTAATCTCCAGAGTTGGGTAGAAAGGATGCTAACTTCAGTCTGTAATTACAAACAATTCTTTTCAACCATTTCTATGTTTGATTATCAGTTATGACAGCAAAATAAAGAGAAAAACCCTGGTCTAACTGGCTTTTTTCTCCTGGATTTCAGTGTCAGGGATGACACAAGACTCCCAACCTCACTCCTCTCCAAGCCTCAGTGTTCCATCAGTAAAATGGCAAGAATAATTTTCCTTCATCTTGGGAAGGCACTGCAGAAACAGTCCCTCCAACTTGCAAAGCACTCCAATGAAAGAGCAAAGAGCACTCCAGAAAAGCACAAAAGGAAATTAATAATTCTGCATTCAGTCCCAAATTTGAACAGTATGTAGTAAATAAGGCTTGGGGCCACACATTGCTCAAAAAGAAAACAAACTGAATAGCTGCTCATTAAGCATCACCTTCCACTCTGGGCACAAAGAGTAGGTGCTCTGGCAGTTAAGTGGCTATATCATAATACCTGCTTGCAGGGGAGGCCAAATTAAGGTTTCATCAGTGACCTTCATTCTGGCATTTCATACCTTTGGAGCACTTGGACTTCACAACATGAACACCATTCTTTTAACCAATTTCACTGCTTGTAAATAACTACAGGACTGCCACATGGCTGCCGCAACCATTAGCTGTTTCTCTTGGGAAATCCAGATTAAAGGCTTGTCTTGGCCACAGTTAATAGCTTGAGGTATCTCTCAAGATTTGCCCAAACCCATGAAAAGCAAATCAAGTCTCTACCTCAAGCGATGAGGTATGTTAAATTCAAGCCATCTGATCTCCTTCAGGGCTGAGCTGAAACAGGAACACCACTGACACCCAGGCAAGCGAGGCAGAGGAGATGCAGCAGCTGGAGTTACAACCACTTATCAGCTGCTAATCCAATCACTCTCCAACCCAGTCACTGCGTGCAGCACACTGTCTGGGAGATTCCTTGTTTTCATTCAAGCTTGCCTCATTAAGTGGAGTAATTCAAGTCTGTTAAGGTGAGGTAATAAACTGCTGAAACAGAGAGAGCTCCTTAGGGTACATACATACACACAGCACATCGAAGATCCACATGCACGTTACTGAGATATAAACCACTGCAGCTGGGGTACAATGAACACAGCAACTGCAGCAGGACTGCCTGCAAGTCACCTGTGAATCACCCCAAGTTTCTCTTCCCAAAAAGAAGACCTCACCAACCTGAGTTTCATGCAGCCAGCCACACTGCTGCAAAAGCCTTAGAGGAGATATTTTAAATTTGCTCTGTTATACTTAACTAAAGTTTGGAGCTAGACTGCTTTTACCCCATTGTGCAGTGCATCCCTACCTACCCCGCTGGGCTCCACAGCCCCTTCCTTCAAGGTCTGCGGTGCAATCTGTCAGCCTCCTCCATCCACAACAAAGCAGCTGAGTCCTGGTTCCTCAGCAGCGTTAGGACCCCCAGCAGCGTTAGGACCCCCAGCAGCGTTAGGACCCCCAGCTGCACGGCCCTGGCAGAGGCTCTCCAGCTGGAGGAGAGAGCAGGAGCAGAAGGCAAAGAGGAGACGACTGCAGCTCCCCACAATGAGATCCATTGGCCTAATAAAGGGGGGACAGGTTACAAATTGATGTATAAACAAGACCTGACTGTGTAATTCAGAGCCAACAGGGTAGTTTACTGAATGTTAATTAAATCCTCAGTGCCTGTTACCAACTGTGGAGATCAACTTATTTTTAAATTAAATAAGCAATAAATGCTTAGATGAAGTTCTATTAAATTTCACCCAGTGAATGAAGTATGTGGGGCTTTTAATAGACATTAAACAAGATAGTTATGGCAAGTTAGTTGATATTTTATTACCTAAAGATAATGGCCATATTAAATCTCAACTAACTATTCCACTGGCAGCACAATCATCCGAGACTTGGCGGAAGTTTGCCTGCCTTGAAGCATCACTGGGCAGCAGTAGCAGGGGGAGGAAGGCAGCCAAGTGCTGAATGGCACCTACTTAAAGGATGCTCAAGTGCATAAACTCACTTAGGCACAAAACGGGATCCCTCCCAGCCACATCTGGAAACCCCAAAGAGGGCTGATGGGCTATCACACAGAAACAAGCTGGTGTAAACCAGAGACCCTCAAGCATCCCAACCCCGCCCCAAACCAAATAAAGCAATTTATGGGGTTACTGAGGAATCACTGTATTACAAGGTTCCCTTATGGCATCACGGGCCACAGAAAACATTCTCCCTAACAGCCTGCAATGCTCAAAAGCTGGTATCTTTTTCTAAGAAAAGGTTATCAACAGCCCACAACTCCACCGATGTTTGTTTTCCTTTCCTGAGCATATTGCAATAGCTTGGGAGTGCTTGAGTGACTCACACGTGTGTCACTGTCACCCACAGATCCCAACAACAGATACTGACAGTCTAAAATGACAGAGACTTGCTGACAGCAACTTAAAAATGATCATTTTCATGCCAGCTCTTGCGCTTGCTCAGAACGTGATCGAAACCAGCTCTTTGAGATGAAAGCAGAATCTCTACCGAGGTGTCTCTACCGGTAACCTTAATCACAACGATTAAGTGTGGGTAGCGGGTTTTTTTTTCAGGCCTGGATTGGAAACGTCGCGAGCCCTACCTGCCCTGCTGTGCTCAGAAGCAGGAGGAACGGAAAGAGCCGAACCCTGCACCCTGCTAACCCCCACTTCTTGGGCAGGCACAAGCTCTCAAAAAGCTTTTAAACTTTGTGGGGTTTTTCTGGTCTGTGGTTTTCGGTTTGATTTGTTGTTTTCTTTTCTCTGTTTGTTTCTATTTTTACAAAACAAAAAGCTCCCTAAATTAAAAAGAGGAAAACACAGAGCTCTTCAGACTTTACCGATGCTCTCCTCCAGCATCCCAATGCATGTGTGAAAGCCAACACCTTCTCTCCAATCCCTCCTCTGGAACCATTGTTCATAAAGTTACTTCAAGTCCTATATTTTCCTACATATAACCCACAGTCTTTAAAGGTATTGTTCCTTGTGACTCCGTCCCTCAGATAACCCACATCCTTAGATAAGCTATGGTTTCCGTCTCCTCCGCTCCTGCCCGCTTTTGAAGCGTGGCTACAGTTCCAGTAAGCTCTCTAGTTTTTAGCAGAATTACCCCGCTGTGAGAGCAAAGGGAGAGGATGAAGCTACCAGGGTAAGACAGCAGCTGCGGAGGACCGAAAGCAGGCAAGAGCATCGCTGTCTCGCTCACGCGTGCACATAGCAAACACACATGCTGAATCCCAGACTTCTGGCGGGTCACCTAGACTTGGTATTCATCTTGCTTCCCTGAAGGCTTCTCTCCATCGAAAAAATAACGTACCTAAAAAGCATAGATGTACCTAAAGGAAATGCATATTTCTTCGTCATCTCAATGCCATCTTTAAAACCTCTCCATGCATCCACTGGGACTTCCCCCCACCTGAAGGGATTACAAGAGCTACCACAGACTGCACCGGGAAGAGCATCGATGACCAGCCAGAGGTGAAACCCGGCATGCTCCGGGGCCAGCCGGAGCAGAGGGTGGGGGTGCTGCCCAGAGCCACGTCAGGGCCAGAAGAGTTTATTAGGAGAAAGGCAGAGCTGTGTAGGTCAGGCTTTCAGATGCTTCACAAGGAACAAAATGCCACCGAGGATGCATTGTTCGCACAACCATGAAGGAATAGAGAAACCACTGCGGGCACCCTGAGGGTATATGTTTCCACAGACGCACGGAAACTGTCTTCTTGCAAACAATTTGTCATCCACCCAAGCTACTGCTTTTCTCCAGCTACAGTCAGCAAGAGATGTTTCAGAGAAACCTGTGCCAAACAGTCTCTTCTTTCCAATCAGATGTTTACAAGAGCCATCACCATTAGGTGGTATAAATCTGAATGTACCTGACGTTCATACAACCATCCCATCTCCTTTCCATGCTTGGCTAAATTCTTGTCCTCAGCAACGTTCTGCATGATAAATGCCACCATTTAGTTACACGGAAAAGTACTTAGTTTTGTTAATTTTGAATTGGCCACTTTCACCTTGGCTTGCACTGGTACAAAGGCACAGAGATCCCTTTTCCACTGCACTCACTGTTTCTGCGACAACTTTCTTACATGTATCCTTTACAGAGGAGCAATCCCAAACTACTGGTCAAACTCCCTCAGGTTTTCCAGCTCCCCACCATTTTTACTATCCCTCTCCATAACTGCATACACCAGGCTTCACTGGTCATAAGGGAGTCAGTTAAGTTTTATAGTCAGGCATTATACAGACAAACACAAGCAGCGATTTTAACAAACAAGGCAACGGTCAGGCTTTGAAATTAAGTGAGTGGTGTCTCCGCTCTGACCATGAACTCCCCCACCGCAATTCGTACTACGAGTTATAATTAAAAATACATACTGATGATCATATTATATATTTAAAAGCACTCCAGCTCCACTGAGACTGTAGCTGACACTATTAGGTGCCTTGCAAAACTCATTAGTCCAGGCCTGGAGCTTCACCCCGAATATCCTAGAGAAACAAGGGATACACATCCAAATCTGCACTTTCATTATCTGAAAGCTTGAGTTACACTGCACCAGTTCCTGATTCTGGTAAGGCAGAGCCCATTATCTCTCACTAACACAGCACAGCTGAAGATGATATTCAGAGCAATGCAACTTGGAGATGTGATGTCCTCTGCGAGTTTCCATGAGACAAGGCATCTAAACTGCACAGGAACCTGGGATTTTCTGTACGTAACCATGACTGCCGGGATACGGGATCTGAAATCCACTCCTGGACCACCAGTCTAGAAGCAGTTTTTTGCTGGTTTGCCCTGGTTTCACAAGAGCACATCACAGACTATCATTCAACACTTCTACCCTCTAAACCTGGGTGACTGCTCATCCAAACGGTGACTAACAGAAGAGGACAGGACCCACAGAGCTGGAGCCCACACCGAGATGGGCACACTCACCAGCATCCTGCCCCGACACCTGGGCTGATCTCCAAGCATCCTCCAAAGGTGAAAATCTCACCTTGGTGTAACAGGAATTGGAGCTTCTCTCCCAGCTCGGTACCAGCCCCTCTGCCCAGCCAACCACACCGGGCCATCGGGACTTGCACAACGGAGACAGCTACGCAACGACAAAGCTGTAATCCTCACCGACCCAGGCACCGTGCACTGTGGAGACTGCGCAACAGCAATTCATAGCTGTTTGGGGCTGTACCTACAGAAGCTTCAATGAGACACAGTCTCAGCTGCATTTTCCTGGACGCATCCTCCGTTTTCACCCAGGAGTTTGCCCAAGCAGCACACAAGGGCCACATATCCCTGACTGGAACTTCTGGACAGCAGGACCGCTGGCAACACAGGACACGTGCACGGCCGACACGCCCACGGCCTCCACACAGTGCACACACTTTAGGGCTAACTTTTGGAAAGAGGGCATTAAAAATCACTCAAGTGCCCTCTCTGTACATAAGGAGCACATTTTCACAGTCCAACAGACTCACTGCACATTGCCTACCCGCTACCAGGCACCTCTCTCCAGCCAAGAGACCCCCAAAAAGTCTACAGTGACCTTCAGCAACCCACGCGCTCCTAACAGGCCCTCCAACCACGGGGCTGGGAAAAGAGCCTACAAGGACCAGAAGACATCTGATGGCAGGAGAGCCCCCAGCACCATAACTGATGAGGACTTTGCGCCACCACCGTCCTGGACCAGGTTCCCCCAACTTGGTAGCTTTTCCCAACAACAGCCAACACAAGCAGACTCAGGTGGGGGGGGGGGAACAAAAACCAAACCCTGAAGAAAACAATTAAAGGAAAACTATATATGAAACTCAACAATTAGAGGGCAGCAGGGCTGAAGGCCCCATTAGCAGCACCAGCATCCCGCTGGAGCTGCAGGCAGGATTAGACAGGGGTAGGAGCTCGCTGCCAGGTGGCCCTATGGCCACCACCCACACCGTCACCTGCTGACAGCCCATCCCGTAGGGAAAAACCCTCCAACAAAGGCTAAACAACTCAAAGAGGGGAATAAAAGAGCTAATAAATTGAGGACTGACAGGATGAAAGGTCATGGGGTGGGTGGGGGGAAACGGAGTAGGCCAACAGGCAGAGAGAAGTTTTCGATAGTAAATCTTTATCCTGAGATGGAAATATTTCCTGAGGAAAATCCCATATTCCAGAGCACTATTTAGCCTTGCCTGGGCCAGTCCTACTGCAGCAAGGGTGGGGATAACCAGAAAGTCCCTCGCATGCCCAAACTGCACTGCTACACAGCGAGCTGGGCTACACACAGGACTGCAACCAACATTTTCCAGCGTGAACGCAGCTGTGTTGTTCACACAGAGATGAAACACTGTGTCTTGTTCCCTGGCTCCATCTGTTCCCCTGCCTTCCTAATATCCCGTATCCGTAACTACTTGGTGATCCAGCACCTTCTGTATCACCCAGGTCCTAGACATCGAGGGACTCCCCACTCTCTCGGATCTTGCCCCAGAAATCATCCCTGGAAAGTATAAGCACAAACTCTACAGGTGAATGAGTCCCAGGAAGCAAAGAAATCCTCAAATCTAGAGTATTTCCAAAAACCTAACTCTTCCATGCGAAATCTTGCATTTCACATGGGTCAGAACCACTTTGTGCACAGGGGCCAAGGTGTTGTAGATGTGCAGGAAGACACATCAGCAAGCTTGATGGTTCTTGCAAGCTCTTAAAACTTTTGTGTAGCAATTGCCTATCAAGACAGAAAGACACCAAACAGGAACCCAACCCAAAAACCAAACAACTGGGCCAAAAAGCCAACTCATGCAGGCATAGAAAAACACCAAACAAAAAATAATAATCGAGACAAAGCAAGAGGATCCAACGCTCACTTGTTTCACCAACCGGGCCAAACTGCACCTCGAGGTACAGCAGCCAGAGCAATTATGGCATGAATTTCGCCATCAACACCTCCTACTCCGGAGTACTGCCTTCTCCCCAGCACAGCCCCAGGGCGTGGAGAGTGCTCCTGAACAATGGCAGGAGTAAGATTTGTCTGTTCAAAAGGGGAGGGCAAGAGAAGGGGGAGGAAAAAAAAATTATATTAAAAAAAAAAAAAAGCCCAGGGTGACGTAAGGCTGTGGGAAACTTTTACGTCCTTACCTGCTGGGGAAGGGTGGGCCTTCCCTGGCGTATAAAAGGCTGCCAGGGCTTTACTCAACTTGTTATTTACTACCGAGCCCCGGCCGAGGGGTCGGCCGGCGCAAGGTGCGGCGGCGGGGCAGCGCTGCAGCCGCCGCGGGGGCGGAGGCGGCCCCCGCCCGGGCCAGGTGCACCTGCGGCCGCCAGCACCGCGCCGCCGAGCCCCGGCCGCCCGGGCTGGGGTGGGGGGGGGGGGGAACGGGACCCCGGCCCGCGGGCAGCCCCCGCCCGCCGCGGAGCGGGGGGAGGCGTGCAGCCGGGCCGCTGAAGTACCGGGGAAGTTGCTCCCTGCCCCACACCCGAGAGCTGCCCACGGCCGAGCTCGCACCGCGCCGGGCCGGGCCGGGCCGGGCCGGGCCGTCCCCCCTCCGGCGGCCGCGGCGCCCCGGGCGGAGGGAGGAGCCATGCGCGGCCCCCCCCGGCCGGCCGGCAGCGCTCCCCGCCCCGACCGGGGGCTCCAGCTGTTGCACAGCTGCCTCGGCGGGCGAGGGTTGGGGGGGGGGTAGAGGAAGGGGGCAAGTTATTATCTGCAACAATACCTCGGGGGGAGGAGGCAGCGGAGGCGAGCGCGGCGGCGGCGGCGGCGGCGGGAGGAGGCGGCGGCGGGAGGCGGGGCCGGGGGCGGGGCCGGGGCCGCGGCCGGGGCCCGGGACCGCCCCGCCGCGCCCGCCCCTCGGCCCCGCCGCCGGCCCCTTCCGCCCGCCGGCCCCTTCCGCGCTCCGCGCCGCTGCCCCGTCGCGTCCCTCGGGCAGCCCCTCCCGCGCTCCCTGCCTCCGCACCCCCCCCCCTCCCCCCCATCCCCCCCCCCCCCCCCCTCCCTCCCTCCCTCCTCCTGCCAGCCCCTCCCGCGCCCCCCCGCATCCCCCCGGCCGCGGCGCTCCCGCCTCCTGCATCCCTCCCTCCGGCCCCTCCGCTCCCCCCCCCCCCCAGCCCCCCGCGACCCTTACCTCCCCTCGGGCGGAGGAAGCGGGGGGGGGGGGGCGGCAGCCCCGAGCTCGGCGGGACGCCCCCGAAACAAAAAGCGAAAGCGGCGGCCGCTGCCTCCCACCCCGCCGGGCTGCTGCGCTCTGCCCGGGGCTGACGTCAAGGGCCCAAATTCCTGCCTTTCCCTGCAGGCAGATTTGTCCATGTAAGGGCTGGGGCCGGGGCCGGGGCCGGGGCGGCCGCATGGCGGGAGGGGGCTGCGCTGCGCGCACGGCGGGGGGGGCGGCAGCTACCGGCACCTCGGGGAGGGGCGACGGGGCTGGAGGCAGCGCCGACCCCGCGAGCATCCCCCTCCTGCCCTGTAACCCGGGGGGGTTAGGCCCAGAAACGCGCACCGTGGCGCGCAGCGTTCGACTTTTCGCAAGAGGAGTTTTGTCCAGGGCTCCCTGTGATTTTGGGGGACGCTTTTCCAACCGCCTTCTCCTCAGTTCTGCCCCGAGCGGGGCGCATAAAAAAGGTGGGGGGGAGGGAAAAGGTGCTCAGAGCTACAAAGGAGCTGCCGGCGCAGAGATTCAAAACAAAACCTGTCGAGCATACTAAGGAGCGGGGGAAGGGAAACTGTTCTCTGATCGCTTTCTGTTGATTGTTTTGTGGCTATTTATAAGGACTGCAATTAAAATAATTCGGATTTTGAGTGTGATTGTTTTTATGATGGAATGTTACCCTTTAAGTAGCTGTTGGGTATCTGCATTTGCCCTGAAGAGAAGGAGAAGACAGAAGGGTTACATTGCATTCAGGCTGCGGAGGGGAGAGTTGCCAAGCCTTACTCATTTGGAAAGAGATTTCTGGATGAGTTTTTAAGCACTTTAAATATATTTCATTTTGACAGTAAAGGGCTCTGCTGTGCGCTTTCAGAAGATGTTTACAATCTTATCCCATTACCAGCTTTAATGTCTACAGTCACCGCTTGACAGCCCCAGGAGGGGAAGTTTGCACGTAAGGACCCAAAAAAGGACATTAAGTGCCTAAAAGACTTCAGAAGCTGGAGCACAGAGTTGTGAGCCAGCCTCCCTCCCCCTTCCCTGACCGCCAAAGTGTCTAAAACAAGCAAGCGTGCTCCCAGGTTGACCTGAGCGCTCTGGCAGATCAGACACCCCAGGAGATACCACCCCACCCTGACGGGCACCCCTTCCCCAGCAGGCCCCGCAGCCGGGGAAGCATGACATAGCCCAAATTCAGTCCTCAGTGCAAATCCCCCATCTGTGGTTGATTTGGTGTCCTACGCTGGCCCCCGGTACCAGGGGTGCTAAATTCCTCCCGAGGGATGGAGAGGGCTGCCGGGGCCAGATGCTATCTTAGAAGCACGGCAGCTAAAGCTGCGTGAGCCTGTCAGTCACAGCCACAGACGTTTTCTAAGCATTAGGACTGTGACTAGAAATACCCTAGCCTTGTCCTAGCTGCCTACCCTGTGTTTAAACCCTGCTGAGATCCAAAGCCAAAGCAGAATAGCGCATGAGTCACCAGGGCCCCGTGCCGTAGGTGTACCTAGAGTGCCGTAGAGTGCCGATAGCGCTCGGCGAACGTGGCCTGTTGTGAAAGACGCGGGCATGGCTGCTTTCTAAGGCACTGGTGGATCAGACCGTAGCACCAGCACAAGCTGAGCGGCCAAAGCCTTTGCCCGAGGCCCTGTAAAATGGGGTTCAGTTCCCTCCCTGGAGAACCTACAGTTCACGTGTCTCCTTCCAGCTGAGTGCTTGGACCAGCAGGCTGCAAGGTCGTGCTCCCTCATCGTCGAGCGCCGAGGACAACTCATGATGGTATTTTCTGCCGCAGGCAGCAGGCGATCATCACAAGGGACTTCCTGGCACTCGTGTCTGTCAACCTCAGCGTGGCGGGGCTTTCGACGGAGCCCGGATTTGTAATGCTCTGGAGAAGCAGATTTTCAGAGGGGTTGTTGTCTGGTTTTTTTCTTCTCTGTTCGGTCTCTCTTGCAAATCTGCAACAGCCCTTGTGTTGTGTCAACTGGTATCTAGGGGAAGCATCTGAAAACTAAAAGAAACTGTTTGGCCCAAGATGAGAGACAAGTGTTCTCCATTTAGTATTTCAGAGAAAACCAGTGGTCAGATATTTTCCTTGTCCCATATCCAACAATTATTGCTTCTTTATCCATCGAGCTTATGCAATTTTCCAGTCGTGTTAGCAGAAGAGAGAATACTTTGCACATCCGTAGCAGCCTCCTTTGAATGATCCCAAAAGTTTGAAGCTTTGAGCCTCCAGAGTGTGAGATAGTAACTACTACTACCTCCATTTTTCAGGTAGATGAACTGTGACTAATCCTCTGCAGCACAGCAGAAGTTTGATTTACAGCCCATTACCCTTGTAACGCGCTGACCAGAATGGTCACTGCCTTGTCAAGCACAGCGTGAATTTTCTATTTTTTCTCCATTTCCTATCATGACCAATATCATACACTTTGGAAATGAAAGTAGAAAATTCAAGGTGTTGAGCCTGGCTGTGAAAATCTGCTCTTTGCCTGGAAAGAATCAAAAATACTGGCAACATGCAATCATTCCTTCAGCAATATCTACCACACCCTGCACCATAGCAGCAAAATGAATTAAACAGCAAAAGACTGAAATGCCTGACATTGCATAGGGCCGCTCAGGAGGCAGTAATACAAGAGTCGGACTGGGCCAATATTAATTCAAGGAAATGAAGTTTTTTAGTGGTTAAGGTGCATGACGAGAAGCCTGGAAACCTGGCCTCGGTTCCTACTTTTCCTGTGTTGTACGACTTCAGACCAGTCGGTTCACCTCCCCATGTCTGGAGGAGCCCTTATAAACCCACAGCGCAAGGTTTAGTGCAGGGAATGACACACCATGACCTCCCATCGGACTGCATGCAACCCAGGTCTGTACAAAGTTTCCACAAGTCAGCAGGTGAAACCTTGCTTTTCAGAGTTTGGGTCTCTGCTTTTCGGTGACATTTGAGATGCAAAAATCACAAAGAAAAACCAGGATGGGAAGAGCCCTTGGGAAGCCATGGGAATTCATCCCTCAGGCCGTAAAGCAGGAGCAGCATTGCCTAAACCATACCTGATGGAGGTTCACCTACCCTAGAATGGATCTAGAGGATCCATTCCAGAGCTTCACAGTTAGAAAAACTTGCCTTATCTCTAACCCAAGTAATTTTTGCTGCAATTCAACTCTTAATCAGATGAAGTTGTGGGGATCTGACGTATTCTCTCACTAGCAACAATTCCAGAACAACAGGAAAGTCGCCCACCTGGTGAACTAATCCTTCTGTGGGTAAAAGCCAGAGAGGCTGGAAAACACACTAAGCACGTGTTCTTGGGAGAGTTGCCACCTAATTTTCAGACAAAGATCAGATGCAATTAGCCTTAGATCAACTGGAGACTCCTCTGCCCCAAACCACAGCACTTTTCACCCACCTCGCCATGAGGACACCCATTTCCATCAAGACACACACTGCAGCGGCACACTTGACCCTTTGGTCTCCAAAGGGTATTCTTGGAAGCACATGCAAAATCTGAGCTCACAGCAATAGCATTCCTGTGGCACCGGAGAAGGAATGAGGAAACACCAGCATGGATACTAGGCAGACAGGAGAGAAAAGACTCAACCTGCAAGTCTGAATTCATTTCCAACCAGGGTGCATGTTCCTGATTTAGAGATACACACATGTCTGCTGACTGGTGGAAGGAATCTAGGAACAGCAGTGGGCCAAGCTTTGTCATTCCCTATTTTGCAGGTATGTTTGCATCCAGACAGGAATGCAAGGCACGTACTGGGCAGGCATTACTAAATCACAGATCACTGACAGTGATCGAGTCTGGGCCAGAACCCCAAGGGAATCTTCACTGATGAGAAATAAAATTTCCAACAACCTCCCCAACTTTCCGTGAGCATATCAGAGATAGTGACCATCACCAAATCCTGCATCTCTGTACACATCTTTGAGTTGCATGTGATTCACCAGATGCTCGGTTTTACCTGGCAATCAGTCCTATCTAATTCCATATCATTTCACTGTTGGCCACGGTGAGTTTTGGGTAGCTCAGGAAAGCGTAAACCTCCCTGCACCCATTTCAGGCTCTGCTCCCTGCTCTGCTCTGTCCACCATCTGGCCCGTAGCTGCCTGTGCCACACTTGGAAGGAGTGGTAGAGCTTTGTAAAACTGCTAAATCCCAATGCTGAGAAGTGCAGCTGAGCAACTTGCCAGTGTAGCATACTTAATTTTAAGGACATACTTAAATCCAATTTGAGCCCAGAGAGATTTTAGCTTAGGTTTAAGCGTTCTGTTGAACAGGGGTGGATTTAAGGATTGAAGTGTTTTGCTAGACTGGATCTTTGGTTAATGAGGGAGGAGGGTTGCTAGTGCCTAGAAGAAAGAACTGCCTGGAGCTCTGTGGCCACAGGCAAGCCATAACTAGCACTACTCCATTTTTCTAATCAATTTTGATGAAATAAGTACATAGAATTGGTAAAGAAGTCAATAATTTCATTAAGAATCCTCACTCTCAGCTTAGCGGGGAAAAAAAATCAGGTTTGTAGTATCTCATCAGAATGATGTGAAATAATTAAAGCAGAAGTCACTAGACTTGGTATTTTACACCATCTGGTATCTTGCATGGTATCTCACTAATGGTGAATGTCTCATGTCCAGATTTTAGCGTTGAAATCATGAGTGCTTTGTTTTACAGGAAGGGAATTGGTCAAATTCTTTACAGAGTCTACACTGAATAAACAAAGAAGTACCCCAGTCTTAAAAGAAATGTTTGTGGTAACAAATATTTTGGGGGACATTTTTGCATAGGCTCTGACCTCCCTGTTGAGAATCAAAGCAAAAATATTGAATGTACTAAGCAGATGTCTTCTCCTAGTGACAGCAAGATGAGCAGAGACAGCTGGTTAGAAGAACAACAACAACAAAAACACATCATCATTCCTGCTTTGGCTCCAAAAAATCTTGGACTTGTTGTCAAGGAAGAAAGCTATGTATGTAAGAAGCCAAGAAAGAGACAAATATTATTGAATCTGGTAGCATTTTAGTGAATGTGCTGGAAATAACTTAAGTAGGAAGAAAAACTGGATGCACTCCATTGTTTATTAAAAGAATGCCTCTTCTTATTTCCACAGGGACCTATAGCCTATACAGTCATTAACACATTTACAAGATGTATATTTTAAATATGTTGCCTCACTCATCAATCTTGTGGGTTCTTCTTCTAAAGTGAATAGCATTGCAGCATGTAAAAATGTGTACAGCCACATAAATATAATCTCTGCAAGCTAGAAATGCCAACTGTGAATTTCGCATGTAACTCCTTCAATCAGGGAAGATGGGTGTAGTACAGAGACACCTAGAGAGATCCGAAATATTAGGAAGGGTGGAGAAGAGAAAATTATATTCCCCCTGGTGAAAGAGAAGAGAGATAATTCACCAAAAAAAAAAAAAAAAAAAAAATTAAAATATGAAGAGCTATTCTGGATGAAAAACAGTCTGATCTGTGGTGAACAACAGATCACAGAGGAGTTGTTTGACAAGCCTGCAAAATAAACCAGTGACCTTCTGGCCTCCTTGCTCGGAGGTAGTACATACACTCTTTCTCTTGATGGTTTTCATCTGAACAAAACTTGAACTCTGCGCTTGGCCCCTGGACATTTCCATTTCCCTGAGCTTTGGGCAGACTAGAGGGAAGAACGACAGGATTGATGGGAAGAGCTTAAGAAATCAAAAGCCGTGCAGTTTGGCTAATGTCAAAGACCAGTAGCTTAAGGTGGACTTTCCAGGAGGACTAGGTAGGCCTAAATCCCATGCCATAAGATAATGTCCTGTGCAATAGCAAAGGTCTGGATTTGCTGGCTCAGGAGTTGTCTTCCATGGAGTGCTTCAAAATCCCTAGTCATCTCCTACAGAGGTCCTAAATAGTTTAAAGCCTCGAAGAAGAGTTTAAGATGGTATAAGGAATGAGAATTGAGGGGTGTGACCAATCTGACAGACCAGCTTTCAAAGAGAGGACAATGAAGTCAAAAGGAGAAGACATGGCTGCTGGGTCTCCAGTTTGTGGCTGCCAGCTTTGCCCATTCTCAGCTACGTCATTAGGCAGTCTGTGTACCATCATTTTCTTTGTAGGAAACCGGGGTTAAGTCTCCTGCTCTGCAACAGAGCAGATGTGGGACCTCGGGAAAGTTGCAGATTGAGCTAAGCTGGATACAGCTTCCACCATTTGCCAATATCTTGGAGAGTCTGGAAGCTTTCCCATCTCTACTGTGACAAAAACAGGACTTCTCAACGTTTTTGGAGGACTTTTCTCCCTTGTAATAAAGGACAAAAAGCACGCAATGAAAAACAAATCACAATGCCAGAACCAGCTGAAGATCAGGGCACCGTTTTGCCTGCTTTGATTCCCCATCTTGCCAGCCTCAGCTCCAAGACCTGACCTGCAGTCTCCCAGCCACCCCAGGAATGACCATGCCATGATGGAGGACCATTTTGGCCAGAAATTCGATGCTGATTACAAGAAAATGTTTCCTAGAGTGTCTTGCTGAAATGGATACACTCCCACACACACAACATGAAAGGAATCATGTCTGACAAATAAACATTTTCTAATGAGAAACATTTATCCAACATGTTGCTCCCCAGTGACTCTGGAGCTTTGTGCCTCAGTGCACCATCTATAAAAAGAGACAACAGCCCTTCCCAGCCTCTGGGAGAACACACTGGGATAATAAAGTGATGGACACACTACCTCCGTTAGTGACCCTAAGAGCTCCGTATACCTCAGAGCACATAAGTATAGACTGAATCAAGAATTTTTGTAGGCCCATTATAACCCACGTGTTTGACCTTGACCAACAGCATCTCTGCCCATGGGCTGCTCCATCTGCTCCATTCCTCTGTGGGACACAGAGGCAACACAGGGCACCCCAGCAGCCCTGGGCTCAGCCATCCCCACATGCACATTTCCTCGCACCATTGAGAATTTGGATCGCTGAGGAGCCAGCCCAGCCCCGCTGCCAGTGAGGTGACAGATCCCTGGCACTGGAGCTGGGCTCGAGCTGCTCATGAGCTGCTTGCGGCTAGAGAGGAATGTCTGCAGAGAGCTAAACCAGATTGCTCATAGATCTCTTCCAAATTGCTTGCCTCTAATCTAGCGGACAATTTGAGAGTAAATGCGCACTGCGAGCACCATCTTCCCCTCCCTTCAGAATAATAACCCGAGAACATTGAGTTTGTGCACAGCTATTACGAGATGGCTGTGCTGGAGAAACCTTAGGATCTCACTGGTGCCTTGGCAAGTGCATAAGATGTCAGAGCCGCCTATGTGTATCATTCACCCTCTTGCAGGACACGTCTACTTCAGTTACTTGTTTGATGCTATAGACCCACCACAGCCACCGCAGCTGCAGGAGCACAGTAACGGTCTGAGCGAGGGCTGGCACTCTGGACTGAGCTTGTGAGCATGAAGCAATACACTTACAAATACCTGTTCTGCACAGAGCTTTTAGAAAGGGTCAAACGGCTTCAAAACTTCAGGAAAGCTGACAGTTTGGCATCACCCATACTTTCCAGGCTCACACCTACCACAGGGGAAAAAAGAAGAAGTTTTCAGTTGGTATTTGCATTCTCCTGCCTATGTTTCAGCCACACAGTTCCAGCATTTGCAGAACTTCTGGAAGCCCATCTCACGTGTTCAACATCTCACCCTTCCTGAGCGTAGGCTGAAAAATGGCACTTTTCTCCACTATTAAATCAAAAGCTGGCTACACCCATGTGTCAGCTGTTTACCGCCCTCTGTTCCCTCCCCTTGGGCAGCTGACCAGGGATAATGACCTATATCCTTGAAGTATTTGTTTTATTTAGCATTATGGAGAAGGAGAGTTTAAGGCAACAAGCAACCTAAGAATATAACCATTCTCACCCTATCTTATTACAATCAGAGAGATCAGCTTGCATCTTTGCTTGTTGGAACACAGCAGAAACAGCCAGCTCAACTCTTTGAATGTCCAAGACTTCATTTGGGCTCTCTTCTGCTCTGTCTTTGTCCTAGACAGACTGGTTCCAGCACCTTCCAATTAAGACCTCTCACTCATTCTTTACCTTCAAGTAGGAACAACAAGCTACTCGGCCTTGCTTTAGCCACGTCGGTGCTGCTCTGGAGATGCCTAGATGAGGTGGCCACTCTGCACACGTGGTAGCAAGGCGCTGGTGGAGAACCTGAATGTCACAAGGAAGCGTTTGAAAGCACCGGGACTGTGTCACAGCCTCCCAGAGCATTGCACCAGTTGACACTGTTGGTGTTGAACACCAACTGCAAGCTCTGCACAAGGATCTAGGAGTGGTACACGCCCTGTATCAAGCCTCACCCCATGATGAGACAGTCAGGCAAATGAGAAAAATAGGGCCCTGGCCCCTTCCTGTGATTAGATCATTATAATGGGTAAATATTTTCCTAGATAGAGACCTGAGATAAAGGACTCCTGATGTCTGAAATGGAGTTTGAACAAGACTCAGAAGGACTATCCCTACCTTCTAGTTCTTTGTAATGTGCTTTCAGCCAAATGAATGCCTTTTTCCCGAAAATACCTAGGAAACTAAATAGGAACTTGGTAATAGCTAAAGATGAAGACGTGGATCTCACAGAATAAATTTTTCATTGAATAGCAAGAACTGCATAAGAACTGCAGCTCGGTTTTAGTCTACAGTCAAATTGTTCACCAGTAAATATACAGAATGGATTTAGTAACAGGTACCAAGGGTTAACTCCCAGAGGACGTTGCAGCTCTACACGATTCAGTCTAAATATTTACTGAGGAGTAGAGAAAAGTGTCTGAGTGGTAGAGGCAGAGTCCCAGAGATTGGCTTAGTGAAGTCTCTTTAATAAGAGCCTGTTTCTGCACAGAAAAATGATGGTGATCTTTTTAAAAAATGAAAATCAGTGTTCTCATGCTATAGCAAACAGTGATTAATCATTCCCTATTCCTCTTCTCTGCATTATTCATGGTTTTCCGATCTCTGCTCTATCCTCTCCCCTGGTGTTCCAATCTCACCCTGAGCTTTCTCAGGGTTTGGGGGCTTTGGTATCAGAGAGGCTGGCTTATAAGGTTGTCTTTGAGGAACAAGTCTGACTTAAATCTCGCATAATATCCAAGAATGTTCTCTGGTATTTGACCTCTTCATGGCTGAAACAATATTCTTCAGACACAATAACCTTGGTGTTCCAAAGTTGTAACCAGCACCTGTGGAGTTTTCAAACAAATAGGCTAAGCGTTCCTTGATGCAGTCTTCATTACTGCTCCCACGTTTGATTGCTTTGTAATTACACTTGTAAAACGTGCGATGGGGTTACACATGGGGGGGGGGGGGGGGGATTTAAAAAATCGCGTTTCAAAATAGGAGGGGATTTACGGGAGCTGCAAGACAAAGAAAAACCCACCTTTCTTTCTTTCTTCATTGTTGTCTTTGGAAGGCAGCCATCAAAGTTTCCTTGTCAGTAATACAGGGATTTGTAAATAGAACAAAGAGCTTCCTCGCGCTGAGGCTCATTATATAACCCCAGCACAGTCACGGTGTGTCTTCTCAGGCAGTTCCCTTGAACTTTGCATCTCGCTCCTCCTGAGAACAGACCTGCATGCCAGCTTGAACAGATGTGGTTTCCTTTAGGAAAGGTTTTCTGTTAGGGTCATTCTGACTTCCCTTTCAGAGCTTTCCAGCCTCATGTGTTCTTTGCTCAAGGGATTACTGCAGTGGCCACTAACTCTGTGTGCTACTGTTAAGCTTCTCCTCACCTGCTGGCTGAGCTGAATGAACGCCGAAATCTCTGTTCCACAGAAAAATCTGACATTTCATGTTTTCCTGAATCAAACCGGAAAGTTGCAATTTCCTTTGAACCCAAATTCTGAGAAACATCATTTCAGAAAGAGCAAAATGGCCTCACTGCAGCCTTTTGTTTGGGTGTTACCCACGGGTTTTTATATGAGACTTAAACTAGCTTAAAATGCATCACGTTCCAAGCGATGCCAAATGCACCCAGGCAGGACCCACTGTTCCCAAAGAAACCCAGGGACCTGTGGAGTCTGTGGAGGGTGCTCTGCCAGACAGATGGAAGGAAACACGTCTGGAGATGTGACACTGAGCCAGATGCAGTTTTGTCTCACCCCACGTACTTATTCTAGTATTGTCACCGCTTCAATTCCACCAGCGCACTTACCTACTTTGAGCTTACAAGCTTTTAAATTCTTATTTTCCAGCCTCACTGAAAGCAAAGGCTTTTACTGTATCTCACTGAGGATATAACTCAAAGACAATAGGTTGTACAAGCCCGGCATGATATTTCCAACACATCGAGTAGATATCAAATGGAACTAATTTAAAGAAGTACAGCTTTAAGAAGATTTAACTACATCAGGGCACAAGGCTGTGCAAACCCTCTTATTTAAGTATCAATAGAGCTGGTTTTTAAGCTCTGGTTGGTTAGAAGAGGTTTTTTAAATGAACGAGAATAAGACATTCTACAGCTGATAAAGAGCATCAAATGCAAAAGTTCACACTGGTTGAACTAAGCTGAGATAAGCTTATGTGTAGGCAGCTCTGAAGCAGCAACAATATAGCAGGAAAAGCAGCCCTACCCTGTGAACAAATGAGAAAAACAAAACAAAGGAACAATGGAGGAAAAGCTGGTGCTACCTGGCCTTCATGGAAAAAAAAAAGATTTTTTTAAAAAAAGGAAAAAAGAGAGGGAGGAAAGAAATACAAATATACTTCAAGACCAAAATCTCATCAGACTCAAACTCAGTGTAACTCCCACATTGCAACAGTTTGCAGGTCTAATGGACACAAAGCTGTTCCTTCACCCGAAAACCAAACACAGAAGTCACGGAAACCCATCATGCCAATTCTGTGGCTGCTTTCCGGAGCAGAATCTCTTTAAATGTCAGTGTTCCCTTTGTTCTGTGCACACTTTATAATGAGTCTATCATCTGTTTGGTAAAAGATCCAATGAAATATGTAATAAGGTTATCTCACCATCTCTCTCTATTGTAAAGCCGTATCTCCTCTTCCACTCATTAATTATTGTCTTCCATTTCCTGTGTCAGATCTAAATCAGAAAATAGGGACTCAAGACTTACAAGCTTAACAACTTGCCATGTATCAGCGGAGCTGTGGTTACTCTCCATGTGCTCCCTCTTAGCCCGTAATAAACAAAACCAGTGTGACTTTGCAGTGCATAGGCTTGCAGTCTATGCAATTTAGCTTAAACTCCTTTTATTGTCAGCTAAGCTGGCAGTGATAGTTACCATGGCTCAGCTGATGTTCAGTCCTCATATGGCAAGACTTTGCCTTAAAATCTTGGGAGTATAGCTCTACCATTGTAACTAGCTGGAAAGCTACAATGATTTAGGTGCTGTCAAAATACACTAAAAAAAAAAAAAAAGCACAATTACATGATTATCAGCCAATGCCCCTTGGTTTGCAGTTTTTCAAGCATGAACTGCTCAGATTTTGGATCAAGAAGTGAAGCAATCTGTTTCTGAAGTGCAAACAGGGAAAAGTTATATGAGTCTTCTAGCAATTTCAGGCAAATATATCACAGAAGCAGCATGCTTAGCCTTTTTACTGTGCATCTGTCTGAGATTTCCAGTAAGATTTCCCTGATATATAGTAAGAGTCAAAACTCTAATCTGTTTTAACTCTTTTTTATTGTCTCTGCAGCACTAACTTTGAAAAATGGCCTTGTCCCCAAAGAACTGCACACAGTCCATGTAGGGAAGCTGTTAAAATAAATGCGTTACGTAAAAATATTGCAGAGGAACTCAGCTCTGAGGGTTTGGGAGCTACAACATAGAGATATAAAACAGAACAGCTGAAGTATGAGTGGAGGTCATACTCCAGGAGAGAAGAAGGGAAGTCCCCTGTCTGGCAGTTGTTGCACACGATCTCCGAAATCAACAATTCTTACTCTTCTTTCTCAGGGCTGCAGCATTTTAATAAATGACTCTTCTCATCTTAATGTCCTTCTGCCTTCCTTCTCACTGACCTCAATACACACCGAGCTGATTCATAAAGTTCCTTCTTTCACTGTATTTGAGTGCTTTCTGGAGACCTTATTTGTGCTGTTCTGCCTGCGGGACATCTGGCTGATTTATAGAGACTAAGACACAGTCAAGCGCTGCATTGGCCACCCTACCTGAATATTGTATCTCCTACACACTGTGTTCCTATCTCTGCCCATACCATGGTCTGATTTTAGATAGTCTGTACATTTTTCAAAGAACAGAGCATACTTCGCACCTCTCAGAAAAGCTTCTGAGATCCTCGGAAGTAAAAATGTGCTTTTCCACCTGTCTTTCTTGCAAAGCAGTGATATATGTCTAGACACTGATTGGGGAAATTCAGGCAAGGAATAATGTGCAAATGAGAACATGATTCAGTAGTGGGAAAAAACAGACAAATACCAGGTGCCTCAAAAGGTTGAATCACAAACAAGACAGTGAAAAGATCTAAGAACGCAGGAGATGATGGAGGGGCTCGGCTTGGGGTTTGTCTATTTATTCCAGCAGGATATGCAGATTCCACCCTCATGACATCACTGCATCATCTCGCCACATCAGTGCCTCATGACACAACCCCTCTCTGTAGCACTGAGTCAGCATCATTGTGCGATCTCCTCTTGGCCATACAAGATGGGGAGAAAGGCTGTCCATAATGGTAGAAAGCTGTGACCAACCTGTCAAGACATCCCCAAAGGGATTAAAAAACTAATAGTCATCTCATGAACATTCCTTCCAGGAAATAACATGGGCTCAGAAAATTTTTCTGTAAAGTGACACAGCACTGTGCTATGGAGGAGCTCCCACAGCAGATGGAAGAGTAACTAATATTGTGGGTTGAAATGAAGGACGGAGGAACACCTGCACTTAGCTCCTGGAGCTCCAAAACAAGTTGCAAAGTACATTTTCCCTGTAACCAACAGGTACTGCTGATTCTGCCTGCTGCACTCTCCTAGAGGCCTGGAGCCGAGAGAAGACTTCATAAAGCATCACACTCAGCATGGAGTACTAACCTTCTGGTCTCCCGAGCAAACAAAAGCTGTTTCCTATTATGGCAAAAAACAAATGGAAAGAATCTAAAATATTCATACAAGGGTTGACTTACAAGAAGCAATGTAAAGAGCAGCTTTATGTTAGAAGAAACCCAGCCACACAAACATTAAAATACTGGGCCACTACCCCCAAGTCTGGTCTTAAACAGTCCCTGAGGCTTGAAACACAACCCTAAAAACATACCATGCTGCACCTAAGTGTGTAATTCTGTACAACAGGGCCAGGAGGAAGAGCTCTTCCTGGAAAACCAGGTCCAGAGGCCAGGAGGCTCTTGTCGTATTTGCACATACTAGTTGCTTTTGTTGGGGGATTTAGGTCACAAGAACGTAGGAAAGGCAGCTCTGAATCACCTGGCTCTTGCACGTGTTGCCTACACATTGTGCAAAGGTTTCTGAACTCAGCCTCCTTTCAAGACACACCCTTTGTTTGTTACTTTCTCTTAGGGCTTTTTCGCAACCCCATCCACTGCCAAAACAAACGAGGTTGCAACATCTTCCTCCAATCCGTCTTGCTCTACTCTGCTCTAAATGTCAACCAGCAACATAGCACTGTTCACTTGCTTAATTGGGCAAAATACCGGCCATTGCAACCCTGTATCTTGACTTCCTTCCGGAGAAAGTTTCTTGGGAATGGTAAGTGACAGAACCTGCATTTATGTTGATGTTGTCTTAGTCATGTTGATACCAGACACCAAGAGTCTTGCTCAGGTAGGACATGCAGTTGGCTTTGCTGAGCAGCCATTAAGCATCCGTAAGGCATGGGGAAGGTTAGGAAAAGTAGCTATCAGGGATCACAATGGCTAGTAGAAGTTCTTTCTGCAGTTGCAGTGCTTTCTACTTCTATGTGCACCCCCTGCAGCGTGTACCCTGTGCATTGGGTGCAGGGGAGAGAACATGCTGCCGTTCGAATGGCTTTTATCAGCTCGTGTGAAACAAATTGTGGGACCTGGTTCCACTCCTAATAATTGGGATAACTAGAGTAGATGCCTTCTCACTAGAGGGACACCACCACAAACACTCTGTGAGAACTGTCTGTAAGAAGGCAGGAGACATGGACACCCTGGAGACCCTCCTAACTCCCAAATCTTGTCCGCACTAGAAAGTATCCACTGAACAGAGGATATCTAGCAAGCCCAGGGAAATGGAGAGTTGTGCGGTGCCTACACTCAGCCACTCCACACAGCCATTACAGCTGAGAGATTAGTACGGCTGCCCCAGGACTCCCCACTTATGGTGCGTAATATATGTTTGCATCTGTCCGCGTTTTTGGCATGGCCTCCTGCCTGCTCAGATGGAGCTGTTCTGTGCGTGGGATGGGACAACATCCTGTTATGCTCTTACCCGATGGCTGCACTCACCGTGCTGGACCGTCATTAGCCACCTGAGCCTCTGCCCAGCCTGGCATGCCAGAAGCCAGGCTGTGGGTGGTGCTGCTCACTGGCTGGAGGCGGTTGCTTTTATCAGCAACCTTGATCATGGGGATTTTCTCTTATTTCATTCTCCAGCTTCCTTCAGCCTTGGATTTGCATAAGATCCTGGGTTAGGACTAATCTGATCCCAGGGTGAGAACATTGCATCAGGCCCAGCAAATCCTCCATCCCAAACTGTCTCTTGACTGGGTGTGTTGGCACTGGAAACAGAATCGTGCAGGGACAAATGGTGGCTTGAGTTTTCCTTAGTAATAGGAGGTGCCTTGCTTTGTATCTCATTTAAACTCCTGTGCTATGTGCAGGATTGCAGCGGCAACTCCCAGTCAAGTCTCTATTTGTTTACAGCCCTTGTTGCCACAGTAGCCAGGTGCTTTCCATGTTCACTCCAGGTTGCTGAAATGAGAAGCATGTCCAGCCTCCAGGGCTTGCCAACAGCTATTGACTAATAAGAGCACATTGTCCTCGGTGACAGAAGGTAGCATCTTGCTTTATCTATGCATTCCCTGGCAGGCAGCAGCAGCAAAGAAACACAAGATGTCTCGCTGCATAGGTAAGAGCATGAATTCAAGTCTCTCTCTGGTCATGCTGATGGATGCCCCTGGTTGTAAATAAGTATGTGGTCATTCAGTTCGAGGAGTTAAAGATAACCAGTTGCAATAGTAGCCGTGACACCTTCTGAGGGGTTGTTCACTATGGACATGTGTCTGATTGATAGGCTTTTCTAGGTCCCGCTGGATTAAATCCATGTACATGCTTGAGGAAATGGGGGTGATCATCCAGGCAGGGTTCAGAACTACTCGTAAGGTTGTCACTGGGTAAAATGACAGAGCAGAGTTTAGGCTTAGCAGTACCAGGTATCTGATATAGCAACCACCATCTATCCTGTTCAACTTTCCATCACCACTGTATGGCCAAGAAAGTGGCTGGAGCTCTTTCCTTGCTGAATGTCAGATTCACTTGCTTCAAGTACAATTTGGCATCCTGACCTGGAGCTGTTTTTGTAAAATATAGACACAGGCATGTACTATTGCAGGATGTAATATGAGCATGAGGTTGTGAATGACACAGGGGTACAGCCTGCCCCATGTTCCTAAATCCCTCAAGACAGTGCTGATCTACTGTAATACATCGATTATCTTGCTGCAATATAAAAAGATAGTCTTCCTGCTAAAAATGGCATGCTCCACTTGCTAACTAGATGCAATCTAGACCTGTCTCTGTCATTGCAGCATCCAGTGCTAGGCAAGCCAAATACTGACAAACTCTGAAACTGAAGACAGAAAAATGACCAGTGGAATAGTGCTGATTGTGTCAGCGGTGCTCGTATGCGCAAGGAAATCGCCCATCCACTCCCGTGAACCATCCTCCAGATCACAGCTGGTCCAAATGGGTACGTCCTTGGCAGTTCAATCACTGCTGTCCTATCGGCTGGAAGTGTCATTATTTCAGACATTATAGTATACACAGGCTCAGCCAAGATGTCACATCATGAAACTAAATGTGCAATTGTAGTGATGGGTGAAAACTCCAGTGCTTTGTTTTCTATCAGCAATGCTCAAAAGCTAAGAGTTCCTGCTTATAGCATCCAAGAAGTAAAATACCCTGTACTTTGCCCAGTTACAAGCAACACAGAGGCTCTGCCTCATAGCAGAATGTCTATCCCCCAACACCATATTTATTGGAATGATAGGGAAAGAGAAAAAATCTGCAGGTTTTGGTTTTTTTAACTTTATCTTGTACTCTTAATACCGGAAATCTTGGGATTGTGGTAGGAGCTTTCCTTGCTACTGAGAGTAGCTTTCTGTATATGCTTTCAGTAGGGATTTTACTCCATTGAGAAGTTTTCTGTTTTGTTTGGGGATGTTTCTGTCCTGATGACAATTTTGGGTCATGCCAAAGCTCCACGTGAACAGCTCAGTTACGCAGCTGCAGCCCCACCTTTTTCCGAAGAGACACCGAGAGCATTCCTCCCCCTCACAGACAAAGAGAGCGAGCTCTTTGCCTAGAACAACAGAGGAGCCTGGCTTTCCTGGTAGCAAATACCTATTCATATAATCACCCAAAGAAGAAGACATGTTGGTGACAAGTCTTTTCCTTTTTTTGTTCTTTCCATGGGGAAGGGCATTGTTTCCTACCTGAATTCTGATTCTGTTTTTTTTTCTTTTTTGTTTTATGGAAAAGGCATCACCATGTAAACGGCGTTAAACTGCTGTTGAACCCAGATGATGGTGGGAGGATGGCATTTTGCTGTTCCTTCTTCTGCAAAGCTAGTTCATGGAGTTGCACCCTGAGTTGTTGGCAATACGTCGCATTATGGCTTTGCAGCATTGTGTACGCTGCATTGGCTCAGCGCAGCAAGCCTGCCCCACACCGTACAGTCTTGTACCACTGAGCAAATGAAGTAAATTAAGAAAAGAGTTTGACAGTTAGTTTGACAGCTGTAGTGAAATGACTGTATATGACGATAAATAAAGAATATTTATCAGTGCCTTCCCTCTGAGAATCAGGCTAACAGTAATTAAACTTTTCTAAACCCCATTTATAAAGTCATCTACATTTAGGTAAACTGAGTCATAGAGATTATTCTGTTCGCATAAATATAAGACAAAGGCAAGAGTCCCAAGTCTCATTCCTTACTTCAGACTCCTAGATGCCAACCTTCCTTCTCCATGAGGACAAAAAGAGGAGTTGGCGCTAGAAAATATAGTCGGTGTTTACATTATATTGAACCACTAGACATTGCTGTTGGCCGCAACATGACAACAGTGCAGCAAAGAGAGCCTTTCATTTGCCCGTGCTTGGCAGAAAGTGTCGTTCTTTGGTTACTCAGCTGAAGCTGACAAGTTGCCCAGTATTTTTATTATCAGGTTGTCAGCTCAATCTCACTACTGCCCTCTTAATTTATTATTTTGCATTTCAAAATCACAGGTGTGACTCATTGCACAGCCAGAGGTTATAATGAAGTATCCCACTCGTCTTTTAGCTCACCCTTTGTTCAAGACAATGCAGATTGCAGAAGGTTTCTGAGGAGGTAAGAGAATTGCAAAAGAGCAGAAGATTCCTCTTTTATCTAACCAATGTGTGGGCAGTGAAACTACCTGATATGAAACCAGTTGGGTACAAAGGTGGGCATGGAGGTTCATTTGTCATTATGGTGAGGGTTGAAACTCAGAAGATAGAGCAGCTATTATTGAAGATAGGCACCCAAACTTAAATCACCTCACCCCGAGGATGAGGCCAAAGAAGGAATCCTAGGATAACACGCTTCTCTCAAGATTTCCTCTATGCTTTAGTTTCCAACAGGACAGAAGATGAAAACCAAACCGCCAGTTCCTTTTCAATTAAAAAGTCTTATTGTCTGCTTTTTATCATTTAAATTGGGAAGTGACTTCTAAGTGCAAGGTTTTGAGGTATTTGTTCTGCCAGCATCGTGGAAATAAGAATCTTGTTGCATTAGAGTTTTTGAAATATAAATATATGTTCCTTAGCATAAAATGATGCATCATCTATGTTTCTCCTTGGAGCATCTGAGACAGTTTCCTGGGGAAAAGGAAGATGGAGCACAGTTCTGTTGGAAAGAGTGTCTTGCTGCTGACTATGAAAATGATGTGGAAATCATGGGATGAATTAAGGATTTGTCTGTATGGGAAATTGATGGCAATGCTTCCTGTTATTAAGACTTCATGCTAAGTAGAGGAAGAGACCCTTTTATCCCAGAAGAAGAGTGTCCAAATCCACAGCTATTCTGAATCAATTTGCTCATTTAATTGGCTTCTACATGCAGCTGGCCCCACAGTAGAGATCCTGAGTTCACGCTACAAGAAAGCAAACTGCATAAACTTGAGAAGATATAAACAATTTGTTCGTAGCAGGAGGAGCTTCCAAAGTCACCCTACACAGTGTCCTGGCAATTCTTATCTCCCTTCCCAGGGAGAAAGGTGCATATCCTATTCCCAGTCCGAGTACCCTGGAGCAGTGACAGGCAGGGGCAGAACGATTGGGACACTCAGGTTTTTTAAAGCTGCAACATGGAGCTGTGGCAATGCCAAAAGTGTACCTAGTCTGCTCTGTCTCACTGTGGGAGCGGGGGGGAGTTGTGACTCAAAGGCTGTCCAGTGGCAACAGAGAAAACTACACCAAGAGCACTTGTTCAGCTCTGCCATATCCAATTTCTATCAAGTGTAGAATAATAGCTATCCAGCGAGCTGGGACATGCTTTACCAGCATCAATAGAGTTGTGCTTCAGAGCATCCCTCGAGGTAGCAGAGAATTATCCCCATTTTATAAATGAGGTAACTCAGACACAGGGATTAAAGCCAAAATGTTCCAACCTGGCTGCCTACTGCTAGGTACCTACACCCATATTTACGCAACTCGTGGCCTGATTTTTCAGAAGGGCAGGGCAATGAAAATTTTGGCCTGAGGGATTTGTTCACACACAGTTTACTGGTAACAACGCCCAGGATGGAAGCCTGGTCTCTGCTACCTGTCTTACACCTTAACCACTAAAAACATCCTTTCTGCCACTAGCCAACAGTTGGCAAAGGTTCCTGCTGTCCCCATTCGCCATGCAGGAGCTCAGAATGAGCAATGCAGACTGGCTGCCTACATGCTCACAGCTAGAGACTTTTAAAGAGCAGCAGCACGGGTAAAACTGGTACAATTTCTTTGCTTTTCTCACAGCTCTTCAGATCCCAGGTAGCTTTGCTTGACTTGCAGTGCTTTGCTAAACCAGCAAGTCTGGTGTGCAAACCTCTGTTCTGCCTCGTGCATGGTGGCATCTTCTTCCCCTCCTGTCCCCTCAACACATCCTGCTCGGGGCACCTCGACTGGCAGAGCGCAGGTCCAGTGCGGAACCAGTAACAGACCAGTAGGAGAAGGGGGAAAAACCACATGGATATCTGAACTGCTCAAAAACACAAGCACCAAGAGGAGTGAGTTAATCCCAGTGCCCTTTCACCTCTCTCCTTTACTGTCTTTCTGGGCTTTAACTGAGCTTCAGAATATGCCCTGGTTTATAGGAAACTCTTGAGAAGCTAGAAAATCTAAGAAAAAACCTCCTCCCATACCAACAATTAACAAAACAGAGGAGGCAGAGCACTTGCTGGCTGGCTATGATCGAGCTTTGCAAGTGTCCCTGCTAAAATCATCCCTGCTAGGGGCTAATGTGATGCTTGTCTTAGTTCGTTAGAGAGCCTTGCTGTCGTGAGACATGCACCTGAAAAATAACACTGGTGGTTGGTTGCTACCTGAGGGAAGGAGGACAAAAGATCTTGACTGTCTCTGTGGAACAGTCACTGGTCAGGTCACCTCAAGCCTGACCTGCAATACCAAGTGCATGGTGCAAATCCATTGCTGTCAGTCCCTGTGCCTTGTCTCATCTGCCATGGAGTCCCAGCCACCTCTGACCTCTTCTTTCCCTTCCCTGAGGCCGTGCCTTGCTCATGGGGCTCCCACTCAGCAGCTCTGTAGCATCCCCCCACCCACAGGGAGGACGGGCGAGAGGTGTCAACCTTCAGCAAAGGTTAAGGCTGGAAAAGAAGGAAGAGTCAGCTCAATCAGGTCAGCTCAACCAGCCAACTGCTTCTGTAATCCCTCTGCCCCAGGTCCCTGCATTGTTCTGCCTGTGCGCTGCGTGCTATTGTACGAGCAGCACCCCCTTCACCCTGTCCCTATGGCACTGCCAGCCTGCAGCATCCAGGCAGGGAGATGGGGCAAAGGGATAAGGAGGAAGCAGCTGGTCATGAGAACCTCCCAGAACTGTTTCCAGCCCTCCCCTGTTCAGTGCTTGTTGGGAATATGGACTTTGAGATAGACCTTACTCCTACTGAGGTTCAGAAGCGCAGACTTGGCACCCCCTGATTTCTTCAGAAGAAGGCTGAGAGCCAGATCTGAATCAACTCTTGTACTGCAGCTCAACTCCATATTCCCAGCAAACCCAGAAGTTTTAAGAAGTGGGTGGTGAAATGGCCCCAGTTTCTTCTGCCCAGGTCTGAGGTGCCTGTTCTGGGATGGAAGCAACTGAGTCTCACCAATCCATCAGCAACCAGGAGGAAGCCAGGGAGCACATGCCTCCTATTCAATAAAAGTTGCTGCTGCACTTTATACGGCAGCCAGTGCATTATTCCACAGTGAAAACAAACCCTATTCTTCTCTGCCAGATAAACACACTTGATCCTATAAAGAGCAGCATTTCTGACTGTTCAACAGCAGCCAAACTCACGATGGGAAAAATAACAGGTGTTTGTCAGGCACTCCTTATTTATTCACAGTGCTTAAAATAATTGCTTAAAAAAATCCAACAGAGATTTAATTTTCTATGCTCCCACATTTAAACAACAAAAACAAAAAACCCCTAAGCTTGGCTCATGGTAGTTGAAGGCAATTCATTATGAAAGAGGTGTTCTTTCTGTTGTGGTAGCAAAGAAACCTACTTATGAAAGCTCCAGAGGAGCAGAATAGTAGAGCAAATTCCTGCCTAGAACTGGCACCTCCTCATGCTTTTCATTGAGTTCTCCACGTGGAAGCTTTCTTTATCAAAACGTGTAATTTTATTGTCAAAATGGGATGAGCAGGGATTAAGCTCCTCCAGTCGGAGCCCATCATTGGCCATCTCCATCACTCTGCCTTTTAGAAAGCAATGATAGCCTTCGGCTGGCTTATGCCCTTCCCTCTTGTTCTGATGGTGGAGCAGGAGGTAAGTGCACTGCCCCAGGGAGGAAAGTATGTATCAGAAGCACAAACCTCGCTTCAATCACTGCTTGCTTCTCCGGGAAATAATTGGCAATGGATCCTGATCAATAGACCGCTTTCCAGCGAGGCAGGCTGACACACGGTGCTGGGGGAAGAGGAGAGAGACTCTGTGTCTCCATCCCCTCTCCCCATGCTCTGCTTACAGCACAGATGGGGGAACATCCCTGAGCCCCTCAGCGGGGTGAGGGGACACTCAATGCCTGACAAAGCTGTGTGGCATCTCAGTGCACGGCTGCTGCAGGGGTTTGGTCCTAGGAGACCTCGTGGTGGTGAATAGGCCATGGATAAAGTCCCTGCAGGAGCCACTCAAGCCTCATTCCTGAGACCTACAAGCTTCATGAGACAACGGTTGTGGTGGTCTTCTGTCCTCAGGCGTTTCCCTTCCTACAGGGTATGCCTTTCCTTGAGGCTGGCCCCCTGCAAGCTGTTGGCATGAGTCACAGACGCTCGGTAGCTTCCCAGGAACCTGGAGGGAGCCTGGAGCTCTAGGAGCCCACCCAGGAGCATCCCAGTGCTATCCCAGCCCCCAGCTGCTGCTTCTGGTGGCTGCTGGGCTGCCGGCAGGGTCACAGGTGGATGTAGCCACAGCTTACGGCCTTGTCTCCAACGTGGGGCTGAGACCCTCACTGCAGTCAGCCCAATGCTGGAATAAACATAGCCATGTTTTAGTCTTTACTGTTCCCGCAAAGGTGCAGGAGAGGCCACACAAACCAAACCTTCTCCCTGGGAGGGCTCATTTGCCTCCAAACAGTGGACATGAGACACAGGCCAGACTGGGGTTTGTGCAGGCGAGGGGCAGAGCAGGGACATGGCTTACAGAGGGGACACGGCTTATAGCGGGGACACGGCTTACAGCGCTGCGGTTATTATCTGCGTTACAGGAGCGTTCCCGGCTGAGACTAGGCTGTCACGGTACCGTCAGGCTTGTCACACGCAGCAGCCTCCAGCCTGAGCAAAAAAGACAGATGAAAGCCAGAAAGAGAGGCACAGGGGAGAGCAGTAATTTCCCGGGGGTCGGGCAGCAGAGCAGAGGTCGCTGCCGGCACGGCGTGGGTCGGCGCGGTGCTCGGCGAGGCACCCACTGCCCCACGAGATGCAGCAGCGACACGTCCCGCTGCAAAGGGGCTCCTCAAAGAGCGATTTGGATGAGGCTGACCGCAGGTTTCGAAAGGGCATTTCCACAGGCAGAGAGGAGAAGATGAAAGAAGGCCGGCTGCAGAGCGCGGCAGGGCGAGATGAAAGGGGTTTGGAGGCCGGACGAGCAGAGAGAAGGGACCGACTGAAAGCAAAGCAAGTGCACAAGAGGCAGTGGCAGCCGCCACGCACAGAGCGGCTCCAGTGTTGGACAAAAAGCAGCGCCACAGCAAAGGCACGGGGTCCGAGAGGGCAGCCGGCACGATCAAACCCATCCTGAGCCCAGCTAGACTGAAGACGTCTGAGCAACAAAGGACTTGGCACTTCTTGAGTGCCGGCCATCGGAGGCCTGCAGGGCAAGGCAAGGCTTTATGCACACAAATGAAGTACAGCCAAGTCCTGCATAGCTGGTGCACTGACCTGAGCAAAAAGCAGGGAGATGGGAAGAAAGGGCAGGGTCTTAGAGGAGAAATCGAAAGGCAAAGCTTGTCCCTTTGCTTTGGTGCCGGTCAGGCATCAAAACCCATGAAACATCATCCAAGATGGCAACACCCACACAAACAAGTGGCATTTCCAAGGCACCCGGTGCCTTTCAGCATCCACCCGTGAGCTACTTGTCGGCATGCCCCTGGAGCAGATGTACGCGCATGAATCTCCTTTGCAACGCAGGCAGTCACCAACCCTGTGCAGCATTTCATCTCCACTGGAGCGATACTGGTGACTCAGCGCTTCCCCTGCAAGGCGCTGCGATAGCCTTGCTCCAGTGATGGGATTATAGCAGCAACCCGAGTATAATAACGGTGCAGCTGAGCAGCAGGGATTTATGAGCAGGCAAAGAAAATGAGAATTATAGGTGTCCAGTCCCTATGACAGAACCACCATATATTTCCTCTAACAAAGCGTGTGACAACAGCTCCATAAATTCACACAGTAACAGAAGCAGCGAGCGCCAGCTCGTCATCGCAGCTATTTAAGG
The DNA here is from genome assembly GCF_900496995.4 of Aquila chrysaetos chrysaetos. Lineage (NCBI taxonomy): Eukaryota > Metazoa > Chordata > Aves > Accipitriformes > Accipitridae > Aquila > Aquila chrysaetos. The sequence goes on along the minus strand of NC_044013.1, from coordinate 12,850,433 downwards.
AGCCAAGTAGCACTCTGTACTTATTGCAGAAGTTCACAGTTAGTTAAAAATGAGCATTAAAAAAAGTCACTTTTGGACCCTGGCTGAATAAGGCTTTTTACTCAAGATGCCCAGCACTGCATCCCATCTCTTCTCCTTTTATGCCTAGACAAGCTCTCCTTTGCGGCATTTGGCATTAGGCATTGCCAGCTTCCTACTGAAGTAGCTTAACTTGGGATGTGCCATAATCAACTGTAAAACTTAGCAGTGAGTATGAAATACTTGATTCTTTTCAATTACCAGCAACTCTGAAATGTGCTTTAAAAATTCTTGAGCTGCAACCCGTTAAATATCTAAAGAGAGCTTTCCTGAGATATAATTGCTGAAGAAAATAACCCCAACATCCACAACATGCTGAATTGTTTTTTTTAATGCTGTCTCATGATTAGATTATTTGCAGTACCTGTCAGCTAATGTGCTGTTTTCATTGCTAATTTAACACTTCTTCCTAAAGGGAGAAGAGGGAGAGGGTGAAAACAACTCTTCACAGTGAACTGCAAATCAAAAAATAGCTGCATGTTTTGTTGTCACTTCTGCTACTCTCCTTTCTGACGTATAAAGAGAAGCTCATTTTATAAAGACAAACTCACCTTTTAAATATGAGAAATATCAAGTTTCTCTGAATCCCATGGCTTTTTTCTTTCTTCATGAAGCTTTGGGCAAACTCTAGAAGAGACATCTCAGCTAGACAGAAAAGTTGGAACTTTCTTAGGTTAAGGCTTAATATCAGCAGTGATTGGAATGTAATTTTCCTACAAGAAAAATCTTTGCATCTCAGTGAAAAACTGAAAGATAGGAAATGGAAATTAAGACTTGCTGTCTGTGGAGTTGAAGAACCAGGGAGTTTGGCCCCATTCACCCCCAGAGCCCTGCTCAGATTTGGTTTCCCATGCAGCACTGGCACTCCTGTCCATTATTCCCCTTTTTTTGGGAGCCCTTCCTAGGGTCAGGACAGCGGGTGAGAAACCTGGTCCTTGGAGGCTGATGAGAACTTGGGGTCTTTGAACTAAAATTTTGCTGAGGCACATCCTGTGACATTTTCCCAGGGTCAAAATTATTCAGATTAGCAAAGAGAGAGGAGATTCTTGTTTGGTTGGTTTAGTAAGAAGTTGACGTTTTGTACAGAAATGATGTAACTTTGGAGGAAAAAAATAAGGTTACTCAAGAACCAGGTTAAAAGAAAAGTTCATAATGGAAAATTTTCAGCCAGCCCCACTAAGATCCCTTCTTTATCTCCAAGTTTGGAAGAGCTGCTGCTCTGCTTTCTGGGGTGGCTGGTGTCACATTGCACGGCTCCTCCAAAGGCAGCAGATTGCTTATGCATTAGTTCTCTTGCATAATACTAGTAGCTATAGTGGGCTTGGGGTTTTTTTGTTGTTTCTTTTTTTTTTGTTTTGTTTTTTTACACACATTGTTCGCTGCTAACAAACTCAGGAAGGAAATTTACAGTTCTGAATGGCGAGCGAGGTCTGCAAGGCGTCCCCAACAGGACTGCGCTGGCTGAACTTCGCAGTGACTCAGGCGGCACAGGAAACATTTGTTCCGAGCAGCCCCATCTCCTGTCTGTCCCCCTCTGCTTCAAGCACAGGGTTTAAAAACAGGTCGCAGGAGTTTCTTTTGATTTTGCTTTTGGGGTTGTTTTTATTCTTTTTATTTCTGCGTACAAGGTTATTTACTAGCAATAAAAGGCATTAAATGGACAACATGCTTGAGCAGAAAGTCTTGGGAAAGGGATCTTCAGCTGTTGTGGCAGAGAATCTACTATTCTTGGTTGGATGCTACCGTACTGGTTATGCTAAATTAAATGCTCTGTTCCCACCTTGGAGGCTAAGTATTGCATGCAAAATTGGAGGGCTGCATATAAGGGAGCAGGGCTCAGACAAGGGGGTGCAGCAAACACAGAGGACAGAGAAAAACAGAAATACAAGATCAGCACCAGGACCTGGGGTTTCATGCAGAGAGCTCCAGCTACATTATTATATTTCTATCTGCCAGCAGCTCTTTGTGTTTGGCAAATTCACCCCACCTCACCATTCCCACAACTGACATGTAACGAAACCAATTAAAATACTTGTTAAAGTAAATAAATAAATAAAGGTGCTGTAGAAGATGTGACTGTTCAAAGCCTAGCAGCTTGTACTTGTGCATTTTTGTCTCCTAATTAATCTGTTTATGAAAGGGTTTTGATTAGTTGCATATATTCAGCTTCTAAAGTTAATACCTTAGCAGTCTAAAGTGTTTATACCAAAGCTAACACTGAATTTTCTCTCAGCTGCAATAAACATGTAAATCTGAACTGATTCATGCATGCAAAGCAAGTTCTAAAATTGAGTTTAAAAAACGGTTTTCAAATAATGTTTAAAATGCTATGCTAAGAAATGGCACAGGACACCTGTTAGTTTATTCTGGCCAGGGAGACTTCATACATCCCTGTATTTCTGTATGTATGTTTGTGTCTGGTACAGTGACTCACATCTTTTTAATTACTATTCTATAAGATAATAAAAAAATGCAGCAGCTCCAAAGTTCTGTTCAGCTCTTACCTCAAACCCATAACCCAGCCCCTATCTGATCTGATCCTCATCTGCACATACACGATCCCAATCTTATTACTGCTACATGCTCCTCTCTACTTGTTGCAGCACAGCTAAACTTTGTCTTAAAGGAGACTCCCACTCCTATCAACACTTAAGCATGTGCTAAGCTTCATTCCCATGGCTGGGGTGGGTTGGTTTGCATGCAGACGGTTAAGTGCATGTATAAATATTTACAGAGTTTGAGACACGGTCTGCCTAATTAGGTTTCCATAGCAATTAGCCCAATATCTTGATTAGGACCTGAGGCTGCTTCTATTATAATAAAAAAATAATATAAACCTCATTATATTGAGATGATGAAACCAGAGCACTCTTACAAGACGAGTGTAAATGTTGGCTCTGCGGCAGGCAACGGCCTTAGCAGGGACAGTATATAAAACAAATGAAAGCAACATTCTGCAGTGTGCAGAAATACTCTGCATCTAAAGACATAGATTTACGAGTTACAGAGGAATTAAGCATCTTTGCTAAGAGTAGCCATAGCCCTGCTTTTCCTGGGTTTTAAGCCTGCTTTTTGTTGCTGTTTTTAACTAGCATTCTTAGAAAAATGGTGTTTTCTCACATGATAGAGAAGTGCCTACAGCTTTACATTTATCTCAGAAATTTTTGTGTGGTTTTACCAAAGGTTGAATTCAATATTATTAGAGAACTCTCACTGAAAGTGCAAAATACAGGGTCAGCAGAGCAATAACTTCTTCGCTGAGAGAGCATTTCATGTCTCAACAGTTACTAATGTTGTACATATTAATTACCATGAGCAGCAATCCATGAAGAAATTACATCCGCATAGCAGTTGTGCTAGTGCTGTAGGTCTGCTGCAGCCGTTACCGGGGAGGTCAGTGCTCCCAGCTGGCGGGGACCAACAGACCACATGCGTGCCGGACAGACAGATGCATAGGAAACCGTAAAACTGCCCAGCCTTGTCTCCCCATCCCACATCTGCACCGAAGTCAATAGGAGGGGCTGGCACTAACCCTACAAACCTCCAGTGACAAATTCCTGCTTTACAGACACTAATACCGCTTCCTACTGAAACCAGCCTTAAACCAGCATCAGACCAATGCTGAATATGCTTTGCCTTGTTTTGTAGTTTGGACATCATTATTTTTCTCTCTGCATCATGACTTTTCCTTTTTTCACATACAAAGTTACAATATGAATTAAAACAGAGCTATATCCTTGGATTCTGGATTTTTTTTTTAAAAGGAAGATGCTGCAGAGTATTGTCAGAGCCATGGCAAATCTAGATTAAGCAAAATGGCAGCTCATTAGCCTTCATGGACAGGCATTTAAAGTACTTAAGAGGGGACATAGAGTGCTGCCCTTTACATTTACTTTGGCACTAATATCAGATTAAAAAGGGAAAGGTTATTAAGTAAAGGTAATTGTCTGTTTTGTAGAGGGAATCTTTCTGAGGCACAGCCTGAGGCACTAAACTTTAAGAAGGTTAATTGTCTCATGGTGGAAGTCAAGCTATTACTGTTATTATGGACAGTTAGGAAAAATTCAGCCTGACATCCAAAGTCCAATAACGAGCCTCAAAAATGGAGCTGACTGGCTGATAGCCACAGGTCTATAATTAGAAAAATTGGCATTAGGAAAATAAAGACGAGCCAGTGGTGAGCCCTATCTGTGCAGATGTGGTAGAGCAGCTGCAGCCGGAGCGCAGTGCAGTGCTGCTCTGACAGCCAGCCGGGAGCCGAGTTTAGGAAAAGCCCTTGAGCTGGGTGAGTGGGGGGTGGCCATGGAAGAGGCTTCTTGGGGGGAACCTGGCGCTGTCCCTGAGCGGGGCCAGGGCTGCTAGCGTTCATTCTCACATGCGACGAAACCGGGCACTGGCCCTGAGAGCTGTAGAGGTTTAACTGGGAGTTTGTGCTTGCAGCTGATTGGGGAAAAAACCCTGACTCTCATTTCCACCCTGTCAAAGAAGTCAACATTTTGTCCAAAATGCCTAGAAAATGGTTAAAGGTTTTAATCCTCCTGGCTTGGCTCACACCCGTCCTTCACCCCCTGTTCAGGCCTCCTCAGTTCTTCGATGTTCCCCTTTCCCAACTGTTTTAAGAGAAACAGCAGGAGCAAGAAGCTCAATCAAGCCTGGATTTAACTTTGGAAACATGCTGAGAGGCAAGTCAAGGCTTCTCCTGCACCTCTCTTGGGCACAGGTGGGGAAGACCGAATATTTAGATGTACAAAAATACCAAAACGTTCATACATGTGATTCTGGCTCAAACTTACAAGCTGCTGGCAGAAAGCTCAGCAGGAAGCCCACCACAAACATCCCCAGGGATAAAGTTTCCCTCCATTTGCAAATATTTGATTTTGGTAGAGAGGCTTGAATAACAAAACTCCATCTCCTGGACAGCAAAGTGCTGGCTCAACAGCTTTCTGTCCCCTCTCCCGGGAGACTCCATCACCTCCAGGTCCAAAGGAGATGTTCAATTTCCAGCTCTCAACATTTCCACTAGATTTTTACCTCCAGGCTGGGGATTCCTCCTCAGGCACAGGAAAGCCTTTTTCTCTGTGAATCCATCTCTCTGTGCTACTCAAAGTATTGCCTTACTTGGTTTTCAGCTTTCTGGGTCTGGGCGGGCAGGAGATGAGGGTTTTTCACCACCACGGTTCCCATGTGCTGGTACCAGGGAGGAACAGCTGTGACCTACGTAGTGCTGGCAAAGAGCTCCGGGATGTTTTATGCCGTAAATCCCTCGCCTGTTCCGGAAGAAGGCAACTATTTCTTCTGTGTTTGCATCAATATTTAAACACCTCAGCACATCCTGCTGACAGCTTAATGGTAAAAGTCAGCTTGGATGTTTTCCTACCCCCAGCCAATTTTCATCCCCCGAAGCCCCCAACAAACTGTGCCTTTGCTGATGCTGCTGAGAGGAGGGGCTGTCATCAACCACGTTGCACAGCTAGGAGCAACAAGGGGACCCAAACGCAAAAGGCTTGTCCCCAAAATCTGTGACACAGCCCAGAAATAGGATGTAGAGCTGCAACTTGACGGTCCTGGGGCAGCCTTCCCTGTCAAAGGGGCTGCAGCCCTGAAACCAGGGTGTGCAGGATCAGAAGCAGCCGTGGGGCTTTTCATGGCAACCACACAGAAAAGAGCAGAAAGACAGGCTAAAGGCAAAAATAAATCAGAGTCACGCAGGTTAGACAGGACAAGCAGCGAAGCAGGGACTGATTTAGGAGTGAGTCTCCTGTTCCTCACTCAGACGCTGCAGTGTGCTGCCAGAAGTCTTGCCTCCAAGACCCTGGCTTTTGAGCTGTCTGGAGATGACTGGCTAAGGACAAGGGGAAGGCAGATGAATGTGCTTCGGTGACATGGCTTGCTTCACGCAGAAAGACATGCTTCAAGTAATCTCCCTAGACAGGGCAGGCCAGGTCAGGGGGATGGCTGTGCTCATGAACAAAGTCCTGGAGTCCAGACTGCAGAAAGTGTCTGGGACCCAAAACCGTGCATTTCCCAGGAAAGCATTGTGGGTGAAAATGAAGAACAGGGGGAAAAGAGGAGCAGAAGCTGACATGGGCTGATAGTCTAAGCAAGTTTTGCAGGGAAGGGGCTGTCCTTTTGTCCTGTGCTCCTCCAAAGCCTAAGGTGAAGTTGGCCCTGAGCTACACACTTCAGCTGTGAGATGACCGACCGCAGCAAGGAGAGGTACTGCACCTGCCAGGGCTGGTGGCAGGGCACTTGCAAAGGCACCACTTGGCAATAGTAACAGGAAAAGAAACTGGAGAGGACCTTGGGAAAGGTTTTCTTCTGGAGCAGAATGAACTCTTTGGAGGTCATTCCTGGTTTACTTGTTCCTTACTTATAACTTTTGTTTGTTGAGTTTGGCCCTGTGCTGGTGAGAAATCTCTCACGCCATCTTCATTGTAGTGCTGCTGAGAAGAATATCAAAACCAAACCACTGCAATTATACGTTCTTGTTTTGCAGCTGCTAAGACATGGGTAGATAAGAAAAGCTTTGGGTTACCTACTGATACAGCATTTATCGAGTAGAAGAGCACAGCCTCACACAATATTAGACAGCTTGTAAGTTGAATCAGAGCCTTATTATACCTTTTGCCTTAGTGCCTGTACTACAGCAGGGTCCCCAGTGGTGGACGGGACCAGGTGAGTGCTGTGGTGATCAGCAGTGTTATCTCAGCTCAAGCTTGAGAAGACATCTAGTAATTAATGGAGCTGAGTCTTGTCTCACATATTTTCCTCTGTATTTTTTGTAAGGACAATTAAGCCACGTGTAAAGAAGAGCATAGAGTCTAGGCAAGATCCTCCTGCACATGGGGTCCAATGGTAAATATTTTGCACTATACAGACTGTGCTGATTCATACCAGTGGAGGGTCTGCCTCAGCAATTCTACCTGGAAAAGTCAGCACAATTAATCCTTCCCACTTCAGCCCATGAAAAGTGCCTTTCCTTTGTAGGACACTAACATAGCAAAGTATTAATTTACTGCTGCAGAAACAGAGGCCTGAGTTGATGCAGTGATTTGCCTGGGGCGCCGCAGCTTTCTCATGGTGCCACCAGTCTCTTTTGCCCAAGTAATCTAGGATGATGAAAGTCCAGGTCCCTGGACTTCCAGTCTAATGCCATATCCAATAGACCATGCTACCCTTCCCATTGCGCCTTCTCAGCTGATCAATCCTCTCCCGGTCCCTGCAACTGCTCTTCCAAGTCTGCTTCCCCCAGCACCTACAGATGCACAGCCAAGACCCTCCATCTCAGCTCAGGGGAATAAGGGCAGGATGAAGCCACAGGTGGTAGGTAGCAGTTTCCTTGCAGCATACTTCTGCTGCCAAGGAGAGAGAAAATATGGGCCCACAAGCCATGGAAGTTGGCAGAGTCCCCGTGAGGCCATTCTCTGCTGGCCAGCCTTGACGATGTGCTGTAGAACAAGAACTGGCCAGGACCCACAAGGCAAACCTGCTGCCGATTGCGGGAGAGCTTCAGAAAGGTTAAAACATTTTCCCCATTTCACTTTGACATCTCTGCAGCCCCTTCCTCCAGCCAGAGCTCCACTTAATAATTAATTGGAGAAATATCCCCCTTACCAAATAGCAACCAGAACATTTAGATTCTCCTGAGAAAAGCTACGTCTGTATTTCTGTCATGACTGGCAGCAGGAGATATGAGGCATTTACAGAAGGAGGGTGGAGTGCTGTCGCCGCTGAATCAGACTATCGACCTATTCTTGCCAACCACTTCAGGGCTTGGTGCAGGGAATTTTTCATCCCTTCAGCATCTGCTCACTGCTGAGCTGAGCTAGTTACAAGGTGCAGGTTGCACAGCAGTTGTATGGAGGGATCAGGAAGCAGTCCTTTCCCAGAAAGCCAGGACAGAGAAAGACCTAGGGAGGACATGGGAGGCCCAAGCAGAAGTGGATCCCAGGTCATAGCTCCACTGCTAATATCATGCTGCTGTCTCTTGTCCCAGCAGGGAGGACAGGATCAAAACACCAAAGTTCATGAGATTTTAGCTCAGAGAGAATCAACAGGTTTACCTCCCAGATCATTCCCTTCCCAGGAAAGCCATCCAAAGGGACCTCTTTCCTCTCCCTTTGTCCTTTCACATGCCATACAGCTAGGCAGTTCTGGCACTGGTTGTGGTGCCTGGTCTGTTTCTGTGCTGCTTTGAAGCTGTATGTGGTTACAGGTGTGTATATAACCACACGCAGCCATGTACATGAGGAGGCAGCATGTCCAGTGAGTAGGACATCACACTGGATATAGAGGGAAATTAGGTTTGTACTCCTCCGTGTCATATGTAATGGCTTGTTCAAGTCTCAGATGTTCACTATATCTCCCAGTTATTAATTTTCACTGCCAGTATAATGTGAACAAGAAGAATTCCTTACAGAATGATCTGAGATCCTCTGATCAAGAGCATTAAGTGTTACCGTCATATAGATGACTGAAGTAGAGGCAATAGCTGTATGATTAGTTATATTTATGGCAGAGTCCTTATCATCACTCATTTCACGTGTGCTCTTCTCACCAATCCATATTTACTGCTTGTAACATTTTAGGCCCTTATACAGCCTCATAAATCCTAGTCAATTTTGATTCAAGATGGGCAACATTATGTCCTAAGCTAGTAGCTAAGCTAAGGTCTAGCAAAGCTAACTACAAGACCTTACATCTGATGGAGAGCATATAATTCACATGCTACTGAATATCTGTGTGCTGTGAAAAGGTGTGATTTTTGGTAAACAAAGTAAAAAGCTGGAACTAAAGCTATGTGGAAGTTTGTATGCATAGTTTATAGCTTTTTAATTGACTACTTTATCAGTAAGTTAGAATAACTCAAAATATCCCAGTCCAAGTGCTAGGAATTGCCTTTCACAATTTGTATCAGACTTTGTACTCAACCACGCCAGATAATGATGACTTTCAATGTTTTTTAAAACTATCATGCATATATATTCCTAACCTCCTTTTTCCTTTTGCAGGTGTTGGGCTCAGGGTAACTAAGGATCCTGAATTCACAGACAGAAGGATAAATGTATAACTAAATGTTGCAGTGAAAGCTTCCAGAAACAATATTATTTTCTGGCAGTTACATGGTATTAAAAATACATCAAGGCATAGGGGAAGAGGCTATTGATACTCACTGGAGATGATCTCATGGGTATAATGGAGGTCACGCCAAGTCACGACAAGAAATTGCACAACAATATCCAGTCTAATTTCTCCAGTACACACTGTGCTGAACTCTCACTGTTCCCCACCTGTCCTGAAATACTGTTTTGCCGTGTCACTTGCCACCAAGTAGCCCTGACACCTTGTAACAGAGAGACTTTCTCTACCCAAAGGCTCGGTGACTTTCGTGGCTCTATGGTGGGAGGTGGAGAGAGAACAGATCAGTAGGAACACAACTGAGCTCTGAGGTCTCATTTTCCTCCAACCCTTCCACAGGGTTGGACATGCTGCCCAGAAGTCCCTTCACATTGGTCTCCAACAGTGCCTCTCTGTTTACTCTGGAATTACATTAGACTCTTAAAAAGACCCATACTCCCTGTTTCAGGCAGCTCACTCCTCTCTGCCTGTATGTGTGGCATATTCATGAGCCAAAAAAAACCCAAGCCCAGGGTAGATCCCAGCCTTCTGAATGCAGATGCAGGCACCCCAGCCCTGCAGGCTGAGATTTCTGCTGGAGTGAGGAAGCCTTGGCTGCCCCCAGTTATCACACAATGAAAAGGCACTTTCCCCCAAGACTGACCAAAGGACTCTCTCGCTGTAGCAAAGAAAGGATCAGCTGATCCTTCCAGACAAGCGTCTTTTTGTCCAGGAGGTTTTGCCTGCGAGCTTCTCCCAATTTAGACACACAAGAAGTACTTTCACCACTGTTTGTAATGTTCCTGGGTGGGGACAGCTTGATATCAACCCTCCTGCAGGTGATCTGGCTTTTCTCCATGGCTACTCAGCTCACCCAAGCAGTGTCTCCCTATGTCTACACACAATGCTTGCCCATTTCTCCTCTATGACCCAAGCCCTGTCTGCAACACTTAGCACATCCTACAATCCCACCATACTCCTAAACCCTACCCATTTTACTAATCTTATTCTGAGGTCCTGAGCAGAAGCTGCCACCTATGTCCAGCTGTAACATAATTTTGCAGTAAAGAGGAAACCAGGGACTGGCTGTCGCTGAAAGCCATTTTTATTCAGGTCAGGTCAATTTTGTGAGTCTGTGTTTAGGATAAGTGGCTCACAAGCCAACTCAGACTTGCAGAGTATATTTTGAAAACCATCATGAGCTCTATTTCAAAACAGACTGAGAAGGCAGAGTATTTTTCATTTAAAAAAAAAAAACACACCAAAATTTTGCATTGGCTGCTCTCTTATTAAGGGATTTAAGATGCTTTTTTGTGGCTCTGAGGTTCTGACTTCTGATAAGTAGCAACTGGGATGTTCCTGAACACATTTCAGTGCTGGATACATTTGGTTCCTTAATTTCTTGGATGCCTTTGCTTCTTCCCTGATAACAAAAGCTTTCCATCTGGGGCATTTTATCCTTTTGTCTCTTCCACCAACAAAAAGGACAAAAAAAAAATGACTAAGAGAACATCATGACTGGGCTGCTGTCCCAGGCTGGCAGTCCCTAGCTCTGTTGTTTCAGGCAACAAGGAGATTTTCAGGAAGTTATTTCTAGGGGAGATCCTCAATCTGTAGTCCTCACCACATGTACATTTCCTCCAGTGCTTTACAGGTGCCACTAGTGTCTTTGTGAAAGTAGTAAGATTTGGGATTAGGGGCCCTAATTTCACAAGCTATACCAATGCACTGCTCCATGTCCTTGCACCACATCACATCCAAGGGGATTTAGAGTTATGTGAGTTCACGGGTGATGCAGATGAAGGAGCAACAGCAGCTCCGGTAGGCCCCTATGAGCCACCTTTAGGACCAACAGCACTGCAACAACAGCAGCAAAGACCTTGGTGCAGGCAAAAACCTTGCCTAGGAGTCCAAGCAGGCATTAGGGTAGCTGGAACCGAGTCCTGTTGCCAGGATTATACTAATATTGGTACCCAACCCAGCCAGTCTGGCACCAAGGATTTTGTCGCTAAAAGCTCCAGTTATGCCACGCTGCAGAAATAACCACCCAGCACAGATCCCCAGCCAAGGGCTGTACCACAGGGACTGGATCACGGCGTGCCTGTGCATCAGCTGAAGTCAGGTCACAGCGCGCAGATGGGCAAGGCAGAGCAGAAGAAAAGAAATGCCTATGTTTTACAAATCAGGGAACTGAGACACAGACAAAATAAGCAGTTAGTGTACAATCCTATGGGAATACTGAGATAGAACTGGGGATCGAGCAAGTTCTCCAGAGTCCAAAGTCAGGGCCCCAGTTGTGGTGTCAGCCCTACACACAGGCTCATACACAAACACACACAGCCTCTCTGGCATCTGCCCTGTGGGAAGCAAGGAATTTAATATTTATCTCTTAAAGACTCTTGGCAAATGAAATCATGAATATCTATACAGCACTTCAAGAACCTTGAACAGAAGGCTTCATCAAAGCACTGTATTAATAGTTTGTTTGTTTTTGAAAAAGGGAACAGATGGACAAAATCTTGGAAAAAGAGAGAGAGAATCAAGATGTGATTCTGTGTTGTAAAATTCCTTTCCCTTTTCCAGAAGTGACTAACACCCTCCACTTGGTGCCATTGTACAACAGAGATAAAAGGTAATGGGTTTGCTAGATTTTTTTTTTGTATGTGTAGAAATCCCTTTATCAAGGAAAGCTATAGACTGCTGGCCCCACTCGCCACTGTTTTAATGAAAACTTGACATAAAGTTGCCAACTGATAAAGCCATTTCTGGCATTCTTTTATTTCCTTATCTCCCTTGTTCTTGGGGGATTGACGAGGCATTGTCAGGCACAGAGCACCTGGATGCTGGATTGCAGGGGGCACCTCACAGCAGCTCTCAACAGAAAGTTCTATAAAGATAGATTTCCACCGACAGATCATTCTGCACCACTCAAAATAGACTCAAGCTGACATGCCTTTTCCTATGCTTCTCGAGGCCTTACTTATTTCGGAGCGACTTCATTGTACTCCTCCCTGTGGATGTTCCCAGAAAGCAAAGCCAGTTTGTCCTGGGTTCATGATGGATTTGCTTTTAGATCTGCGGAGAACCTGTAGAACCAAACTCAGGACATGCCTTCACCTGCAAATTCTCTTATGAAACAACAGGGCAAGTGATGGTCACTTGAAAGCACACAACAAGAGCAGGAATAGAGCCGAGTTTTCCTGCTTCCAAGTGCCTGTGCTTGAGGTGAAGCAGTCTCCACTTTGTGTTTGCACCAAGTATTCTGCTTAAGATACAGATAAGCCCTTTCAGTTCAACAAAACAGAGTAGGATCCAACAGCAAGCAAACATCTTCACAGCTATTGAGGTAGCTTCCATTAATACCCACGTAGCTCCTACCTCCTAACAGTTTCCAAAGTAATTTTTAAAGTCAGAAACCTGCTTCAGCCCCATCCAGCCCTTTAACAGGCAGGTGAGCTGCATGCTAGGTACAAGATGTGCATTTGGTTCCACAGTAGATTTTGAAGTGTTATAGCACAGCATGGTTTCCAATCAGAAAGGAATCACATTGATATATCCTCCAGAAAAGAAAATTCCAACCAGCTGTATTGTTTAATTACCAAACATAACTCATGTATGTGTGTGTATTTACACATATGTTTATATGTAAGGCTATTGCAATCAAAATTGAAAGGTTTCATTAAAAATAATGATAGCTGAATGTTGTGAGAACCTTTTCCTGTGTAATAGCAAAACTGAGATCTCAATGAATAACAATATGACTTTTATAGCTTTTCAGTTCTTTCCAACAAAAGGCTCAGCTAGAAGTGCAAAAAGCCGGTATAATTCCCCAAAATGGAAGGCAGCAGGAGACAGATACAAATGCTCCTTCTCTAGCAGAGTGCCACAGAGCTCCTGATGGCCATGAATACCTGCGATTCCCCTCAGGTCACCAGTTTGGCACCCTCATGTCCTGCCAGGGGCTGGAGCAGAGTGCTGCCTGGCTGACAGGCAACCATCACTCCCATCTTTCTACAAGACATGGGTTTTCTAGGAATCAGCAAGTTCTTGCTGCAGACTTGAGAAGTTTGATCAGATGTGGCATGAGATGGTGCAGCTGGGTCTGAATGTCTTTGCTATTGAATGTACTAGCTGGAACACAGAACTAGATTTCCAGCCTTCACTGAAGCACATTAATTACCTTTGCACAAGGTTTAAGCATGACACCATCATGGGCAGAACTTGCCTGGCAGTACCCAGCTACTCCAAATGTTAAAAGGAGGAGGGTGAGATTCAGGCATCATTCAGGAATGCCAGAACCACAGAGGTGCTGGAATTGGTGACGATCACAATATCTTTATGTTTCTCCACTTGATGATTGCTGGTACTGGGAAGAGGTGTGCTTTATTGCGTGTCCCATCCCCTCCAACCCTTCCTGCCATCCCCACAGCAGCACGCTGGCAAACAGCTTCTGTAAAGAGCATCCCTGAACTCCGCAGATTCTTGTGGGCACACTATGAAGAGCCTGGCATCGCCGTAGCGAATCCCTCGGGAGAGGCGACAGCAAAAACATAACACGCTGCTGGGCACTTGGGGAGGAACTACACGATTCCAACAGAGGAACACTGAAAATCCTCACAGCCGAGGAGCTATCCTGGGAAAACAGAGGCAAGCGGTGCTGAGGGCCAGGTATTCAGCACCAGCGGGAAGGGGAAAGCAGAGCCTGGAAGCCGCCTTCCCATGCGGCACGGCTGGGCACAGAGACCCGGTCATCGCCTGCGGGGTGCGAACGGGACAGAAGGGAAACTCGGGCTGCTGAGTCCAGTCTCCTGCCGCTGGAAGGAAACACGTCCTAGGAGTTTACCAGGTTCGTCTTAGGACTACTTCAGGCTGTTGGGTTTCGGTTTGACTTTGTAGTCCCAGTAGTTCTGCTGGGAACCGCTCTCCAGCCATTTTTTCCTGGAGCATTGCTGCCGAGGTCAGAAGAGAGCAGGAATGCTGCCTTGATCCCATGCTGTGTTTTAACACACAGAAACAGTGTTTACACAGAATACAGCCCAAACTGCATGTGTGAAGGGAGGCAAGGTGCAAGTCAACAGAAGATCTTCTGCCAAGACAATGGAGCAAGAAAACATCTGAGTGGGTTGCATGCACAGCAAGGGTGGGATGAGTGTTTCATGTACAGCTAGTTACAGATGCACTTCTGTCCACACCAGGATCAAAGACTTATTATAACAAAGAGCTTTATAGAACACAGAGATGCGATGCCCGCTCCCGAGTGCTTGTGCTCTACATGCAGGTCTCCAGAGATACTCTGCTGTGAGGCCAATTTTGCTGTGCAGACTGGAGTAAGTCACCCATCATCTGTGTCAGCAAAGTGGGGATTGCTGTACTCTGAGATCCTTGGATGAAGATCATCATTCAATACCAAATTCTTTGCAGTCCCATTTCACCATCTGATTTCTACAGCAGCCAGTGCTCTATATAGAAATGTCATTCGCTTCATCTCACAAATCCACTGATGAGCTGTTACAGGCCCAGATGTCAAGCTTTACAGCAAGAAAAAAAAAAAAAAGAATTAAGGTATTTGTGGTAGGTTTGTATTTTGTTTAATATAAAAATAAAATAGGCATTCTCTGTTAGAAGAGAAGACTGAGTTACTGGATGGATTTTCTCTAAAGAGATTAAAAGGACTATTCATACCAGCAGAAAAGAAATGGTTTGGATCTTCTAATCAGCAGTAGGAAGGAGGGATGGGGAAAACTCAGGTGCTGGCATGTCTGGAAGAAAGGATTGACACAGCCACTGCAGTGTCAGAGATATAGCACTGTCAGCCCTAGCCTCACAAAAATCATGGGTTAAGACACTAAAAGAATTTAAAGGAAAATACAAATACTTTGCCCTGACAGATGTTGTAATCTTACCTGTGTGCTTTCCCTCAGCCGCCATAAGCGTTAAAAAAGAAGCTTTATTAAAGAAATTTACCCCCTAGATTCCAGGGGCAGGGTCCCTACAGGAGACAGAAGAGGGATGATAAAATGGCAGGAGCTGTGCGTGCTGGGAGCTAATCTTACTTCACTTTCTCTAGCAACTGCCAAGGGACAAGAAAAGCAGCAATTAATTATGATCATATTTTTTGAAAACTTCTTTTTGCTTTGAGAATTCACTGTTAGTAAAGGAGCCAAGGTTTTTATTTTTAGAGTATGGCTTTTGTTTTGATATTGGCCAGTCCTGAACACATGAAATCACCTCTATAATAGGGGATGTAGAAGGGTGTGTGCAGAGGGGTCTCTGGAGTAGGTCCAGCCCATCCTCCCCAGGTGTCATGCCAAATCTCTGAGCAGACATTTTCATTTTCCCTACACAGTCCAAGCATATGCAAAGGGGTGGGAAACAACCTCCCGCTTCTTCTACAACTGAGCACAGTGATATAAAAACCTCATTCTCTCTCCTTTTATGTTGCCCATAAAGCTCCAAATGTTGCTCTTAAATGGAGTCCCCCTCATGCATATAATTGAATGATTTCTCAGCCACCTGCATTATGATATTACTGGGCCAAATGTTGCCTGTTTCCTATGTTAAAGCACTTTTTGCTGAGTTTTCAGCTGCTTCTATGCATGAATTTTCCAGAGCCAGAGCAAGCATAGAGAGCAAGCAGTGTAGGACAATTAATATTTCCAGTTAACCTCATTAACTTCCATTGTGCATCAAGTAGACAACAATACAAGATTCGGATTGACATCATTTGCTGCTTTCTTAACAACCCTGAAGATCCTGTGCATTTTCCTTTTCTGAGAGCCTACACACAGAAATAAAAAAACCAACAGATCCAGAGTTAATTCATTAACACCACATTGAGTGAATGCAATAGCTCCCTGACAGTGATGCGTAGGAAGGCTGGCTTCCTCTTGCTCCTGGCAGGCTGGATTTTCTGATGTCTAATAATGCAGCTGAGCTCAATTTGCAACCTTAGTTGTAGTAGGATTTCCCCTTCCTTCAGAAGACAGGTTGCAAAACCAGGGAGAAAGTAAAAGTGTTCTTTACTCCATTTTTATGTTATTTTACTTCATTTATATATATTTTCATTGATTGGTTATTAAAACATCATATGGGCATCACTGTCCAGCTTTCAAAGATGTTTGAAAGACAGAAGACGACCATACCAATTTCTGTTCTACAAATGGGGAAACTAAGGTATCCAATGGTCATGATACATCCTGACACTCACACAGATCACCAGGGGCAGCTTAAGTTTTTCCCAGTTCAGTGTTCTAATGTAGCAATAGCTGCACTGTCTGATACTTGGGAAGAATGGAATAAAATTATGACAGTCTGAGATCTGTGATGAGAGTACCTTTTTTTTTTTCTGTTGAACATAATGTTTTGAGGAACAGTAAGGTACAAGTATAGAGAGAAAGTTGGAGTTCCTCCTAGATCATTAAAACTGAAAGTTGTATAAATAACACTTTTTTGCAGCATTTCTCATAAGGACTTGGATTTAACTTCAGCGCCTGCTGTTAGTTACTAAATTGTTTCTAGGGGCAAAACAACCAAATGTAAAGAACAGTTTAAGCAAGGAAGACTGTCCTCTTTCATACATGGCTGTGCTACCTCTGAGACAGACAACTCAGGGCGGATCAGACCAACTGTACCCACAAAAAAAACCAAAAAAAAAATCTTGAAGCCTGCATGCAACAGCTCATGCATCTCTGCCACCCCATGCTGACCACTCACTCCTCCTCCATCCCTGAAAAAAAATTTGGCTTGCATGGACATTGAAGAATGGGGGTCTTTCTGCCTCAGTCTCCAGCTGGACTGTGTTTCCCACCATACAACGCAGTCAGCCCAGGGTTGCGTTGTAGCACCCTTCCCCCCTGGGGAAGAGGCCAGAGGGTCTCAGGAAAGACTGGGATTCACCCACGAGCTTGCCTCGAAACAGAGCGCAACACCCAACCTTGGATCCCCCACAAGCCTCTGCTGCTTTTCCACAGGGAAAATATTTTTAATCTGAAACGTTCCAGTTTAATTTCTGCCAACAATCAGCTTTTGGAGCAGATTAAAAAAAAAAGGAAATTCTTATCTTCTCCGTCTAGCTGCATTTTTATACTTCATCAGACTTAGCAAAGCCACCCTCAGTACATCATAACCACGCATTAGATAATGATCTAGCTGTACTCGTATTTTGCTGTCTTCCTGACTAGTTTAAATGGATGTTTTGATTCCTGGCAAATTCACAAATTAGGTGGCAAGGGGTAAATAGGCAGTACTTAACATGCAAAGCAAAATCAAGGACATGTTGATCTTGGTTTGGCTTTGCATTGTTCAGTGTAAACAAAGTCCTAATACTTCCATAAAGGAAAGCTAAAAATGAAAGAATATGACCTTTTTTTGGTCCAGTGGAGATTTTGTGCCTCCCTCTGCTAGGGTTTAACCCCTTCCTGTTGCTGTATAAGCAATTTCTTCCACATTCAGAAAGGTTTATGGAAAGAGCTATCACCCCATCCAAACTGACCTACTCGCCTTCTTTATGGAAAAATAGAGCACGGGTTACGAGAAGTGAAAAAGATCGAGTAATCCCACCTTATCCTCTGCCTGGTGATGCAGAATTACATCCTATAATCTGTCTTCCAGGGCAGAGTCTATTATTTGAAGAGACAGGACACAGAACAGCTGCTGCAAGTTTTTCTGACCCAGCACATACATTGCCCTGGATGTCATGAATTAATTGGCTGCTACAGGTAGTTTATTCCTTTCCCACCTGGAAATTGCTAGCCAAGTCCTGCATGGTCAGTAGCTGCTGCTTCTTAAGATGGTGCAGACTGTCTGTGAAAGGCTGATTAAGCACTCAGATGCACACAGTATCGGTAGCTGATACTGGTCAGGGGGTAGCTGATTTCTGTCCTGGAGCACCCATTCTCTATGCGTGTTTATCCTGTCCAATATAACAAAGGAAACTCACTGAAACCTTTGACGGCTTTTGACCTCAACTTGAGATAGTGACTTCTGCAGCCTGATATATACACCTCCACGAAACACTTAATCTTTGCATTTGTTTTAGTTAGAAATATGGTAGAGAAATGGCCCTTCCACAAATAAAAACAATTTGTTCCAGCTTCATTTTCAAGAGACTAACAAAGCACAGCAGACAATTTCTGCTGTAACTCTTTGGCTATAGCTCTAACCCCCCATCTGGGAAGTAGAGCGGCATCAGTCCCAGCTTTGGCAGGAGGTGCCAAGGAAGGCAGGTACCAGTTTAACCCCAGCAAAGCTGTGTCAGGAAGAGGCAGTGGGGAGCCTGGTGCTTGGCAAGGGTACGGAGCAGGAGAGACAGGTAGTAAGATCTTTGAGGGCTGGAAGGTTATTTGGAGATGAAATCCTGTTAGGTGACTAACAGAAAAGAGGCAAAAAGGGGTATATTTTTTGTTCTGTGATGACCTGTGAGACCTGGAAACCAGAAACAATTCCTTCTACTGGAGAATGCAATGGGGACAAGTGGAACAGGAGCACAGCAAAAGGAGGAGCAACCAGTCTCTCTTGGGATAAGAGTGAGGAGGGGAAGGGAACCACCATGCAAGGCATAGCACCCAGGGTGTGAATACCAAGCACATCTGCAGATGAAGAGCTAATTCTTGCTGTCCTTTCTCCCCACAAAGAGGGTCAGGACTGAGCAGAAACATGTGAAATGGGTCATGTTCATGGCAGAGGCTGCTGAGGATGGCAGAAGAGCAGAAAGCTGCAAGAGTGCATGAGGGCAGCCAGGATTTGGCACCAGGAGCCATCACCAGATAAGGAAATGCTGTTTGCAACCAGCAAACGAAGGCAGGAGCTGGCAGCCAGCGCTGCCTGTTGAACCTAGCTCCTCACTCTTCATATGGGGTTTGCAGAAAGCAGGAACACTCCTGCAGCCTTCATGCCACTTTCCTTGGAACAAAGCACTGGGGCACCCAGGAGGGTGAGAACAGGGAAAGCAACCACCTACTGCTAGTCTTATTTGCACCGTAATTTTGTACCTAGCTGGTCTGGGCAAACAGGCACCAAGGGCCCGACACAGTTGTTGCCTGGAATTTTTTAATTAGGCGAAAAAAAATAAGGCTGATGTGCAACACAGCTTCTGAGCAAAGGAATCACAAGCACTTGCTCCAGCCCTGCCCTCCCTTTTCCTACCACGCTGGTTGTGACTCTGCACAGTCACCTGATGGACCCTGGCACCTCATGTTTTAGAGAATAAAGGCAAGAAAAGGAAAGAAAATGAAAGGAATCTTTTTTTTTTTTTCAAGTGGGGAATAGAGGCACAGCACCATGTTACACTGTTCTAGTGTACACTAGCCAGTTTAGCTTCTAGAGTGATGCTTACTTGTACCATGGCCTGATGTTTCCTGAGAAATAAGCTGCATTTAGGTGAGAGTTCCAGCTTCCTGGGAGGGGGTGCATGTAGTTACTGAGTTTTGCTCTTTATCCACATGATGTGCCAGAGATCACAGCAAGCTGGAGGTTGAGCCTGACCTGGCCCCTGTTCATACCATGCTTACTAGACTGATTCCCTTTTCTTAGGGTAGCAAACCTAGAGGGTCTAGCAGAACTAAAACACTGAATCACCAGACAATCTAAACCCTAAAGCATTTAGAACAAATACAGGGGTTGCTTGTATACTTAGTACTAAAACAGTTTGGTCCCACATCTCCCAGCTCACGCCATAGGTGTCAGGGTCAGGCTCGCTCCCACAGCATGAGCAAGGCTGCCAAGAGCCTCGCTGGCAGCCAGCCCTTGGGCTGCATCGGGCAGGCTCCTGCTGAGTTGCCTCACCTTCTGCATGTAGGGCCAGAAACCTCCTGGGAATTGACACAGCGGACAGGAGAAACGATATGAAGATGAGAGGTCTAGCCCACACTGGCAGCTCATTTCCCCCCCCCCCCCCCCCCCCCCCATGCCTAAACTCTGATATGGTTTAACTACCAGATTTCTGCCTTAACCACAACCACCAGATGCACCTCAGATGAAACCCAGACCCTCATACAGTTTCCCAGCAGAACTTCCTTCCAGCTCAGACACCGCCTCACTCAGCAAGTCCCTGGTCACCTGGTAGAGGTACCATGAAATTACAGTTATTACGATTCCCCTGTTCTTTCCTGGCTATCTAGTCTGGGCTGCTGCAACTTAATAGCTTCAGTGCATCCTCATGCTGCATCCTCTCCCTCCAGCAACTTATGGCTGTGTACCTTCTTTGCAGCCTTTTTTTACCCCACCACGAGACCCGCAGCAAGGAGACCTCTCTCCTGCCCAGCAAGCCCCCACAGTGCATCTGCCAGCAGCGACTGTGCCCCAGCCCTCCCTCCACCCTGCACACAAGCCATTACCCCTTTTCCTCTCAGCCTGCTGTGCTCTTACAAGCCCAGGACAATTCGCTGGCCCACGTGTGTTTTGGGGCAGTCTTCTGCCCCAAAAGCCCAAGTCACAGGAATTTATTCTCTAGCAGCCCCTTACCGGTCTCAGCCCACCTCTCAGTCAACAGCAGTCCCCAGCTACTAGGCAGCCTACTCCCCTCTGTTTTGGCAATGTTATCAGAAAAGCACCCAAGGTTAAATAAGTACAAGCATCAAGATACAAGTGTCAAGATATATGGGGTATGTTATATATCCTTTGTGGGAGAAGGTAGCTTGCTTCCCAAACACACACATCCATCTCCCAGTAGGAGGAAGAGCTGGGAGACACCCAGATTTCATTCTTTTTCTGCCTCATTTTTCTTTACCCTAGTGAAGGGCCCAGCTGATTTGTGTTATTTGCCCTTGTTTGTGGTGGTGGGTAACACCAACCCTTAGCAGAGGGTTGAGGAAAGCTCAGTTCCTACCCACCCCTCCCAGCCCCCGCCCAGCATCTTATCTTCCACCTTCCCCATTGGGACACACTGTAGTATTGTGTCCTGCCCTGGCACGGGCGGCTGCCTGCAGATGCCACTGCCATCCAGATAATCAGCGATTATTGCTATGACAGTCTCTGAACGTCACTACCCAGAGGAAAATTTGGGGTGTTGATTAGGCCATGGAAGTTTGAAAGTACAAACTGGGATTAGGGTCCCTCATCCCCATGGTCCAGACAGGAGGAGAAAATAAGTCCCTTGCACCTGTCAGCGAGCCTTATTGCCAGCAGAGAGGAGCTGTATTTGATTTTTTTTTTTTTTTTAACAGCTCAGTAGATCATGTCAGCAGACAACAATGTGCTCACTCCACAAGACACAGAATTTGACAGGCAAAACAACCTGCCAGTTACTTATCATTAGTGCAAATGACTGATTTTTCGGTTCACTGGCAGTTCAGAATAATCTGAAGGTTTTATTTTGAGTCAAACTGAAGAATTTTTTTTCAGAACTTTCAGCTCACCTTGATATTTCACATTTCTGCTCCAATCTCTTCAAAAAGAAACTTTTTATTCTCTTTAAAATACTGCAAAAAAAGAGAACGCTTCATTTGATCCCAAACTATTTCTATTAGTTTAGCTTCCAGCTAAAAAAGGGGGGATTCAATAGCAGATGTTTCTCCCAGTAAAGAGGAAATTCTGGTCAGTTGAAACCCCAGATTTTCCTCAGACAAAGCCCTTTTATGAAAAATTTGGAACAGCCTTAGCCTGCCTTTTTTTCCATGCCCCCCTCCTGTCATGCTGCAAAGGGCATCACCCACATCTATTTTTTGTAGGCTTGGAGATCACAAGTCAAAAGGAAAAGGGCTGCTCATTTCCCACCACTCTACCCTCACTCCCAAGAGTGTCCCCAAGACCTTTTGCACATCAGCAGCATCCTGTTCTGCCTCATCCCTGACTATTTTGGCCATCCAGAGCCAGCCTTATGCCATCCACTGGCTTGGAAATAAAAACACATTGAAGAGTCAACCAAGGGAAAAAAAAAAAAAAAAAAAAAGCAGTAGGTGTGCAGGCCAACCCTGCAGGTGCTTCTGCAATTGAGTCTTGGCTCAGGGCAGTAAGCATTAGTGACTTTTAATTTCCTCTGTCCCCAGGCATCCTGGATAATATCACTCAGATAGCACTGATTCAACTCCTGACCTGGCAGACAGTGCTGGGTGTCCCACCATGCTCCATTGAGTACAGTAAGCTTCACATAAGCCCGCTAAGCCACTAGGCTAGTTTGGTGAGTCATTTAATAACACTGAACCTGCTTTTTCCTACAACTTTGCAAGGAGGGGAGGAATCTACTCCCAGGGAATTAAAGACCCCCAAACAAATTTTAAACACAAATTGAATTTTTTAATTGGACTGGAGTGCTGAAGCATATTCAGATCTTGACCTCAAATCAGATCAGAAAGGAGAAGTAGGAAGTCAGTTGGCTCTGGAGGTTTGTAGGGGGTCACAGGTGCCTTTAATAACTGATTCTGCAAGTTAATAGCTTGGTTAGGGATGGGAATAGACTAAAGATGATACCAAAGAGTTGAAGTTTTAGTCCAGTTTGCTTTGAAACAAGAGCTGATATCACAGGAAGATCACAACTGGAACAGGAGCTTGGAAAGACTCACAGATTACTACATTTAATCTCTTGCTATTGCAAATCTGCTTTTCTTGTAATTGTGACAATTTTTTTTAAGTTTGTCAAGTCACATGCTTAGGCAGGACTTTCTTGCATTCATTGTTCCTACTGGGAAGCAACTTCAAAATCTGAGGGTTAGAAACTTTCTCCTAATTAGCAGCCCAAGACTCTGTGGTTAGCAAATAACATTCTCCTCTAGCTTTAGAAGCTATTCTCCTCATCTCCTTAGGAGCAACCCACCAAGAGGTTCCATAACTGAATGGCAACAAGGAGCAAATTATATTTGTCCCAGCCTTGGGAGGACAGCTGTCAGCCAACTGCTGGATCATGACCACACTGTTTTAGTTGATGACTCTCAATCAGCTGTTGGTTACCCTGAAAAAAAAAAGTGCAGAACCATTACTTGATCTCCAGCTGCCCAGAGCCTCACTTTCTGCTGTGGTTTGCCCCAGTGATCTGGAAAACCTATGTATGGTAGGTTGTAGGGTGGGTACCAGTTGTTACAGGGGTCCCACTACTGTTCAGAGCAAGAACAGGATTTAGTGTCAAGGCAGAGTGGGCTTCACAGGTTTCATGGGCTAACTGCTCAAGCAACCACAAGCTGAATTGGCCCAGCAAGCCAGCTGCACTGCTACCCTGCACTGCCTCCCATCTCATCCTTGTTCTCTGCCTCAGCTGCACAAGGGTGCACATTTCCAAAGGTGTCAAATGGAGCTGAACCGAGTCAAGAGTTTACACGTAGCTTCCTGGAGCTGCTTTGAAAACTGCAGACTCCAGGCAGAATTTCAGGTCTACATCTCCAGTTCAGCACCTGCCAAAGGATCACAAGAACATCTTTGTGAGTGTCTGAGAGCCACTGGGTTGCAAAGTGCTTAAGCATTTGGCTGCTACTGAGAATCCTACTCTGGTGTTTATTCAAGTCATGACCTTAGCACCCACAGCTCCTATTTGCAGACAACAGGAACCAGGAGCAGTTGGCATTTTTGAGCATCTTTGATCTGTTAACTAACATCTTCTGAAGATGAAAAGCCTTTGGGTTGACTGTCCAGGAGAGAAAGCCCCCTGCCCCCCAGACAGCTCCTGCATGGGCCTTGGCAGTGGGCCGAGACAACATCAACAAGCTTTGAGCATGACTTATAGCACTGAGACAGTGAAGAAAGCGGAAACTCCCATGACAGCATTCACATTCAGGTCTTGTTGATGAAACTACTAGTCATTAATGCCAAAAACAGCAGAGTTTGTTTTTTTTTTTTTACCATGTGGGCTTCAAAATTCATGTCAACAGGCAGCATAGCATCTTTCACATAGCAGTTTAAAACATCTCTGTGCCACAAGCCTACCCCTCACACCCATCTGGCAGCAGGCTGGCCCATGGCAAGGCACAGCTTCCTCCTCGTTTCATCCTCCTCCAACACTCCCATTTGCGTTTTGTCCACTTGTTGCATCCTGTCTAATTCCTGTTCAGGCGTTCGTCAGGGAGGGGAAGGTTGTTTTTGCTACTTGCCTGTGCTGCACCCAAAGTAATGAGCCCAGAACCTTTATGCGATCTCCTAGCTGATACTCTGATTTAAGCTGGGACTACAAGGAAGATTTTCCTTTCCTCCCCTCCTTGACAACCAAGTGGAAAGCACACAATTTTAGCAAAACAAAGATAATAGGGAAACGTACTTCAGGGTCTGTCCAAAACATTTAATTTAACAAGCAAAATTGGGGGAGTTATTTAACTTTGCCCTCCCACTTTCCACACTTTCAAATGAAAGTTCTGCACATAGAAAATATCCTTTTGAAACAGAAGTCAAAATGCTGTCTGCAAACTTTGGGAAAATGTTTGATGTCAACATCCCTATTCTGCCCTTGACCAAAACTCAAACCATATTTGACATTAAGGAGCAAATAGGCTGGGCCTTACAGAAGCAGTTTTGGGGCAAACTCACTGCTCATTCACAAACTCTAAACAGTTCTTCACGCAAAGCGACACAACCACAACTTCAGGTCACTTGTGACCTTGGCCTTATTCAAAATAAATGAGAGCCTAATGCTTACAGATTCCAAGTCCTAATCCCCAAACATCCAAACCTCACTTTGTTTGCTCAGTATTAAAAAATAAGGGTTTTTCTCCCCCTCCCCCTTCTTTTTTCAAATAAATCCTTCCTGCCGTTGGACAAGCTGACATTGTGTGTGTCCTTGAGTGTGTTCAAAAGCAAGGCAGAGTGTTTCTTTCTCATTACATGGCTTGGCTTATCAGCCCAGCAAAGGTTTGGGTTTCAGGTGTGGCTCCATGCCAGGTGTGAGAGGCCACTCACCACTCACACAGGGGTATGAAGCATATGTAGGCTTAAAAACTTTATCACAAGCACCAGGAAACGATGCTCTTACCTGCTGATCCTTGGACAAGCAAACAGCCTCTAGCCCCAAAAGATGGATCAGGAGGAACTAAATTATATTTAACAGGTTGATTGAGAGGTATTACATGATTTGCTCACTGAAAGCAGGAATAGATTCTCAGCTGTATTTTGATTTCTCTGCTCCATGGCCAAAATCCATAGAGAAGAGGGGTTGATAAAACTGGGGCAAGACATCTGCTTCTTCTAATGTATTATCAAGAGCATTAATGCAGAGATTTTTACTTCCTAAAGTGGATTGGAAGTTATTTACAAGTAAATGACCAACCAGGAAATAGTTCCTAGACATGGTGACAAGCTGGTGTGCTAGATAATGCCACTGCAAAGACAGGCTGCATCCTAGGTTACCCATAAAGACATGACCACCTTGAATCCATTGAGGTGTCCTGTTACTGCATACTAGTAACAAAACAAACTGGTAACTCAGCTTCCACCTATTAATTTGGAAACTGCTTACTGTAGTTACATATAAATGTAAAATACTCTACATGTGAACTGTTTTCAATTATGTCTCATAACGAAAATGGACTCCATATGCTGTCTGGATGTTCAACAACCCCCCCAAGACCTTCTACCATTCTTTCTTGTGCCACTTTTCATTCACCTAATACCTCATGAGGTCACTCAGAGGTTACTGCTAGGATCATTCAGAACATGCATCTCCAGCAGGATTTGTAATGAACAGTCCACATCTCTCTTCCACCAGTGAATCATTTGAAACCATGCCCTAGTGTTCTTCAATTGTCCAAACAGGTGCCCCTTTGGCTGGCTAAAGTAGCCAAGCCAGCCTTTGCCTGTAGTGGATTGAAAAGCGGTGCCATTGGCCAAGGGCCCACCTCTTTCTCCTAGCAGACCAACTCTTGCAGAAAGGAGGGAGGGGTGGAGATGGTCGGAGGAAGGGGAAGTTCCTCCAGAGATGCAGTGCACATAGGGAGATTGCAAGCTTTGAGAGGGCAGTGCAGGCAGTGGTAGCTTATCCAAGTTCCTAGTAACCCTTGCACTCATTTGAGTTAGGTGTCTCTGCACCCAGGAGAAGTTGCAAACTTTTGCAGGCTCTAGGTAATCCCCAAGCAGCTAGTTAATTATGCCCTGCAGCTCTTCTTCACTCACAGACTGAATTCATAGCCCTGGATTCACAGGCTGAATTAATTTCCCTGATTCATAGCCTGGACAGAGCTCTTACAACAGGGGAACCTCAGGCACCTGGTGCTTCTGGTGCAAGTCTTCAGGTGGCATGCCAGTTCAGCAAGACCTTCAGGATTTGCCAATGTTTTCACAGGAGAAGGTCCTGAGCACTCAGATGGTTACCTGGTCCCTTCCCACACCCTGGGACAGGTTCAGCACTCCTAAAACCTTTCCTCAAGCCA
Organism: Aquila chrysaetos chrysaetos; assembly: GCF_900496995.4. Lineage (NCBI taxonomy): Eukaryota > Metazoa > Chordata > Aves > Accipitriformes > Accipitridae > Aquila > Aquila chrysaetos. The sequence continues at coordinate 12,823,962 of NC_044013.1, read as the reverse complement.
AACCATTCCCTGAAGCATTCAGCAGATAAAAGAGCTCAAGTCACTTTTTATACAGTAGGTACTGATGTGGCTGTCCTGGTCATAGGAACACAGTATCTTGCAGTCTTAGAGGTGTTTACCATCACAATCCCACAAGTTAGGGCAGTGTTGCTATTTCCATTGTACTGCTAGGGAACTGAGTCACAGCACTGATGTAACTTGCCTGAGGCAGAAGATGAAGTCTGGGGCAAAACAGGGAACTGAGCACTGAGTCCCTCAAACTCCTGGCAGGCACTCCAAGCCCAGGCCATCCCAATGGCCAGTCACATTTATGAAAACATCTGGCACGGCTTTAGGTGGAGGTTTAAGATTTTTACTTGCTTGAGCATGCATGGAAGTGCCAGCCATACCTATTTGGGTGAATCTGCTGCAGCAGGATGGGATGCCATTGCATCACAGCCCAATAACGTTCTGCAAAACCCTCAGGAAGAGAACCTGGTGCCAGGCACGGGATCGCCAGACAAGCTGTGGGCAGCCAAGGAACCTCCAGCACAAGCAACATCATGCAGCACCTGATCCAAAGCCCAACAGCAGCCATTGTCTCCAGCACACGTTGAACACGCTTGTTCAAGTGATCACTCAACACCAGAGGTATTTGTGAGATCTGCTTTTGCGTGTGGTAATGTCCAGCTGGCAAGAGATAACTATTAGACTTTTGCAGTGCCCTGCACACACTCCAAATCAAGCAAACCCAGAGATTAAAGGCATAAATCATAGCACAGTGTTTTCTCTTCTAAGATGAGGCTTAGCTCTTTTAAAATCAAACTTCAACATAATGCTCAATTAAAGGTGCAGAAGCCACTTAACAACTGAATTCACTAGCAATGCTCCTTGACACTTTGAGATGCCCCCATCTGTTCAGAGAGCTGTCGAGAGATGACAATGCTCCATCTCTGGCTGACTCCATATCTTGGGGCTTTGTTTTCTCAGGACAATGGTGAACATGGGATGAAAATCCTGTTGAAACTGATGGAAAGCATTGAGCACACTTGGGCTCAGCTCTCCAGCAGCAGGGCACTAGCTAGCAGGCACCAGGGTGGGCTATGATAGCTTTTACTTTTTATTTTACAAAGATAAAAACCCTGCCTGGAGTTTGTACAGCTGGGAGATGTATGGAGTCACTGCACAGAAACCACCCACCATTGGCAGCAGCAGAGAGATAAAAGTTGCTAGAATTTGATTGCACCCATTATTAAAACTTATCTTTAACCATCTCTCTGTCTATTGATTTCTAGCCAACTATTAACTAGCAATGACCTTAGTGGCTTGAAAATAACTGGGGAAGTCAAGTAAACAAAGAGGAACCCAGCTGCAAAGAACCAAGATATTTACAGAGACCCTCTTTTCTTCTGCTCATTGCAATAAACTTGTGCTGAGTATTTTTCCATTTAAACATCTGAGTCAATGATCCAAGAAGCTGAGGGTGTGGACAAGCAACTGAGTATACAGGGGAGCAGAAGGAAGGAATAGGAGCTAATTGTAATTGTGTCTAGAGCCTTGAATTAAAGTAATCTCAGGCAAAGTCAGAAGACAAAGGTTTGGGTTTTAGGAGCTTAACTCCACTGGCTGCAAGCCTTCATGTCTATTAAGCAGAAGCATTAATTATACATAGGTCAATTTGACTTTTTCAGGACATACTATTATACTGTACCTAGTGCCAAAGAAAGCCAGTTTGTGTTGTTTAAAAACCTGATGAAAATGGGCAAGATGAGTTCTTATAGAATGACAAACCAAGTATTTTATCATATACATATTTTATCATCCAGGCTGTTCCAGGCCTCATCATTCCTCTTTTCATGATCTAAGAATTTGCACCCTATGTCCTTTCACTCCGGAGCATATCCACTCTAGTGTCACCCACATTTCCCTTTCTACAGGACTCTGAGATCCCCTCTACAGTCACCATGACCTACCCATTTCCCAGCCCAGTACCAATGGCATCCTCAAAACTCTCCCCCTTCCCATGTCCTATAACTATCAACTGGGAAAGAAGCAGCATTTGCTGTGGTTGTTCCAGGCTATTTGTGGTCCAACTGGACAGTCAGCCAGCTGGCCAAACAGTAACTATAACTTTTGAAAATTCCCAGGGTCTTGATACAGGGCACACTATTGCCTGACCATTGATTTTCAAGAGGCTTTTAGTAACAAAATTATTTGGCTTTCTGCTTCCCTGTTCAGATTGGCTGAAGATGGTCAAAAGGTTCTAAAATTTCTAAAGGAATACAATAAAGATATCAGTACTACTATTTTGGCAGTAATTAACATTCTTACACACCACCTTCTGCACTACCTTGGTTTTGCCCTTGCTTAGAAATATGGTTAAAGCAGTAGTTCCTAAGAACGTCTCTCAAAATCTTGGAAAAACATTGCCAACATGTAAGCCTGTTGATTTAAATCCCATCCTGGATCCAATAGCCAATCTGTGTGTGAGAGGAAAGTTAAACACCTCCAAAATAGGACCAACTGTTGTGACTGTACAGATCAAAGTGGGAAATTCCAGAGAGAAATGCGGGATCCATTGGATTTCAAAAGTCAAGTGTGGGTCTATTTCTCCTTAAAGGAGAACAGACATGGGGGCATTGACATATCCGAGTTCACCCAGGACATAGTCAGCTGTAGTGGAGGAAGACAAGCCAATGTCTCTTTAGTCATAGTCCCACACTACAGAAGAAGCTCTTGCAAAATTCTGGTGCTTCCAGTTTGTGAGGAAATCCTTTAGAAGAGCTTTGTGTACTTTCTCATTCTCACCAAAGGCAAACCAGGACTGCAGGGGCAGCATAAATAAAAAAAGTCATTTGAGGCCAGAAGAGGAAGCTATCCAAATTCTTCTTAATTTGAAACCTAAATAGAATTCTAGATATTTTGGCAATTCAGCCATCCACACAGATGATTATTTTTGGACTGACACTCAGATGATTCTCCATCCATCCTCCTCAAAGAACCTTTGAACCTTTTTGACTCAATTTAGTCACATTTGAAAGAGTGGTAGAAATTTCAGCAACAAGAAGTGCCCCCAGGGTTTGGAAGAACCCATGGAGGAGTGGAGGTAGAGACCCGGATGATTTCCCCACGGTGGAAAGGCACGTGGTACCCAACCCTTCAGAAACAGCTGCCTGGCCAAACAGCACGTCCTGGCTGGCCAGCTAGCACTTGCACAGCTCTGTCACAGCTACAGCATTATGTTATCTTCTGTGTTGTAGAGTCACAGGAAGAGCAGTGTGAAAAGAGCTGGGGTTATTATGGTAGAAACAGAAGTAGGATGAAAAGGCCAAAGGACAAAAATCCACAGGAGACTTCAGTAACTCTGGTGTTCAGGAAACAAGGCTCTTTCCCATCCCTTCATCTTCTTCCTGTGAAGGGTGAGATTACCCACCCTAAAGGCAGGAAGACACATACACCTCCCTCACCAGAAAAGGCATGGCGTTATAGTAGCAGGGCTATTTTTTCCCCAGGAAAAAGGATGAAATCAGCTATTTACACTGGACAACTTACAAGCTCTGGAAAGCACACGAGGCATACAAAGAGAGCAGTTGTATCACAAATAAAAATATGGTGGGGGGAACTTATTGATTAGCTTTGTAAACGTGGTTGCCCAATCAATAGCAATTTCTGAAAATGCCTAGTACTTATTTGGTGCAGCTTGTACAATGAGGATAAATAACAAGAGTATTTAAGGAGCGCGTCTCCTGACACCATTGCCGAGCCCCATACAACACAAAAACAGAACACGGTACAACAATTGCACAAGCCAGGGCTAATTCACTATACCTCTAAAAAAAGAAAAATCACAAGCACAAATCCAAACACGGCCACACTATCAAAATAAGCACCTGGATCCTAAAGGTATCTATACAAGTTCCTACTGCTCTTGCTGTATATGGCTGACGCGGGACCCAGGACTGTGTGAAATTCACCCATTTGGTATGCCCAGCTGGGCAAGCCATGGGTCTCCCTAGCATCCCTGCTGTATGGAAGTACACAAGACCCACCCCTCCTCCCTGAATGACTAGACTGCTGTAGGGGGACCCCTGAACACAGTAAAAGCCCCAGATCTCAGAGGAGAAAAAAATGGACAAAGCAGTTTGCCAGACACAACCCCTCCATGCTAGCACCAGCCCCCTGCCTCTTGGAGACTGGGTTTGGACACGCTGCCCTCTTCCCATGCCTTGTTCTCCAAGGGGACCCAGCCATACTGGGGCAGGACAGGGTCCCAAAGTGGGCAGAAGGACCCCAGAGAGACCACAGCACATGCTGCTGGCACAACAGCAATGCAGCAAGAGGCATGGAGGGTGAGCATCTCACCAGTCGGGCTGCAGGGAGCCCCCAGTTAACCCAGACCCGGGCTCCTGGATATGCCACAGCCCTGCACTAAAAGTAGCACCTGATGGGAAGGAGGGAAAATCCACCTCAGCTCCCCAGGGGCTTCTCTGCTTCCCTTCTTCACAGATAGGAAGTTTGTTCACATTGTAACATGAGATCATAGCACAGGAAAGACTGAGGAACCAGACGCTCGTTTAAGCTGCAGCTTTTTTACTGCAGCTGCCAAGGATAACGATGTTTGCATGAAATGTGTTTACAGATATCACTCACAGCCCTCCAGTGAGGTGGCCTGTGCAAGAGCCACTGGCCAGCTCATCATAACAAAGACTTTCACCCGCCCTACTTACTTTAACCAGCTGCATCACTCCAAACAAGATGGGGCAGGCAGATTTCCCATCTACCCCACAGCACCCAACGCTGCCCATGCAACTGATGGCTGCAGGAAGAAGAAAAGGAAAGGTGCTTGCAACCTAGTCCCTGATATAGTTTTTGGCTACTAGTGTATTTGCATGCAGATTGCTGCCAGCTGGGTGGTGAGAGGACAGGATAGCTGCTCTTCTCACTGGGCATAGCCTGCAGGTGTTTCACATTCTCCCATAGGGCCCTAATGACTTTTCCCATCAGCACAGCCTTCCTCGGGAGGTCTCAGGACACACACGTCTGGGGCAAATGCTGAAACGTTGTCTTCCCTACAGAAGAAGTGTCATTTACTCCATCCCTCAGTGAGGGACTCCCTGGGACTGCGCTGGTTTGTAAATCATGGCAGGATGAGAGGAGTTTATGTGGAGTCGAAATGACTCATTTTTCTTCTCCTAAACTGTTGGTATTACTCACCAGAAAACTCCCCACATATTCTGAGGGATTTCAGTGCTTTTTGTCTTTCATTAACAGCTCATCTTGTTTGCTTCCTTGTCACAGCATCCTTCTCGTAAGAACTTCCTGCAGCCTTTGTCACTACCTCACAACATCATCACGGCGGCCAAACAGCCTGTGGAGGCTGGAAAAGACATTAGACAGTTAGTGATCGCTTTGCCACTTAGAGAAGGCCACATTAGCCTCCATGACTTCAGCCAGTGTTCTCCAGCAGCGTTAGACATTGAGGTTGTGGGTTGCATGGATTTTCCTTGTGACTCAAAGCAATTTTCATTTACAGTCTAGAGCTGAGCACGCATTACCAAAGGGTGCGTAAATGAAAGCCTTCAGGCTTATTGCACAAATGGGATTTGTACACTTACTTGAATTCCTGCATCTCCTAGGAGGGAGTGCACACTTGCTGCTTTTGGGTAGGATCATGATATAGCCGGTATGGGGAATTAAAGACATAGCCAAGTTATTTCAGCTATCTCTCTGTGCCTAGTTTTCCTAGCTGTTACACATGTCTCCTTTGCATTGACCTTGAGGCTAAACATAATTTTCTAGGCCTGGAGCTGCTACACAAAAAAGACTCTACCAAAATAAAGAAAATTTCTCGGGGACCTGGAAAGCAGAGAAAGGGAATATGTTTAACTTAGGATTGTTGTGGGCAATGTCTCCCCTTTACTTTCCCTCCATCCTACAAAATCTTAAAATTGCTCTTCTTGCTTTTTGTTGTAAATAAGTGACATGTGAAGTGCTGACTCATAAGTCTGGGGTTACAGGAAAGGAAACTTTGTTTCTTGGTTAAAATACTAATTTCACAGCATAGGCAGCTTCCTCCAGGGCTGGCTGGTGAGTCCTTGGCCACGTAGCGCGCCCTGCAGACACCGAGGATCCGCCGGCGGTAGGATTTCCCAGATGGTGTGGTTCTGCCTGTCATTCTGCAACAGGGGAACCCAAACGCTGCCCCACCAAGAGTTTGGCAATCCTGTTTGAATGAAGTGGAGTGTAGCAGAGCTCCCTTCCCTTGGTGCTAATGCAGAGGTAGGGTCACTTGAGTGTGCCAGGTCGTGCCCTGCTGTGCATCGTCCGGACCCACGTGGGTTTTTACCTGCTGCTCTGCTCGAGCAAGAGGAGCTTGTGCTGGGGCTGCAATGTCCACAAGCTGTCCCCTGCCTGTAAACAGCAGGCTAAATTTTGGTCTTCCCCAATTATTGCTGTGCCAAAATAACAGTGAAGAGTCTCCCCAGAGCTCAGGACGAGGCTGCAGCCTTGAGCACAAACCATTTCATTCCTCAAAGGCCTTACCATATAAAGGAACAGAGGAAATATTATCTGTACGTCACAGGAGAGAAGACGCTCAGATCCTTAAATTTTTTTCAGCACCTGACCTGCACTGATTTCCACAGCAGGCAGGCACTCACACTCCTGCAATGAGCCACACGTCAGTGACTCACCCAGCGTCAGACAGAAAGTCTGCAGCGCGGCGGCGAAGACAACTTCACTCTCCTGGCGCTCACAGAGGCACTTCTAGCACCCGGGGTGCAGTGACACTTCCCCTCGCTCCCTTCAAGCAGCATTATTTCATCATGTCTGTGAGGCACAATTTGCTGCTGGAATTTGGTACTTTTATCTCTAGTCTTTGATGGACACCCCTGTGGCACATTTGACTCATCTTCTTTCTAATATTGTCGTGATAGAATTCAACACCCCCTCCATTCTCCTCAGACTTTGCAGAAAAGGTGAATTTGGAAACTTCTTTCTTAGAGCAACTGATAATAGCGGCTCCATTGTGCCTGAGAAAATCAGTCACAGTCTGTGCCTTCAAAAACCATAGGAATGTTGTTGCTATAGCTGTGCATTGTGTTGACTATGGCTGTGCAAGGTGTGCAATAGACAACCAGCCTCTGTCCTGCAGAGCTTGCAGTCATAACAACAATCCATACACTGAATGTTTATGATATAAATATTTAGCTAAACAAAGCATCCAAGTCAGATAAAAGCTCAATGGGTCCAAAAAGTCAATGGAGAAACAAGTTTTTCAGGAGACTGGGTTTATTCATAGTATGGCAATTTACAGAGCTTCCTTGTCATATTTAGAGAGAAGTGAAAGCTCATAGGAGAGAAAAAAAACCTTGAGATGTAAACCCTTCCCATGCAAACCCCCCCTGTGCAAACCCTTCCTAAGTAAAGTCTCTTCCACTTGAAAAAGGAGAGGAGTAGAACTGCTCCAGAAGTTGAGCAACATCTGCCTGTGCAGGACTGACGGACCTGGGAAGTGCTCAGTTCCTGTGGTATGGACAGATATCTGAGAGATAGAGTAGAAAGGGTGTTATGCTGGCTTGAATCTCCTATTAGGACAGATTAGTTCATTGAGGATACATCAACAGGTGCAGATGCTGCTGTGTATGTGTATACGTGAGAGAAAAAGAGATGGCACATCACAGGCAGCATTAGGAGAAAACCCCAAGTCTTACGCTTTTATTGAGAGCAAGATTTCCTTGAGCTCTTGATGCTAATGGGAGTAAGGAAAAAGTGTTTCTCTTTACTCTTGAGGAATGCTTTCCTATTTAAATAATAACCAACTCTAGAGTGAAGTGGGATGTTCCTATGCAGAGCCTACACAATAGCAAGCTGCTTTTTTTTTTTAACAAACAAAGTTCAAATCACTAGAAAGTGCTTAATGGTGCTTCCCTTTAGCACTCATGCTACACACTGCAAACCACTGAAAGGCAGGCAAACAAGGACTCTTACAAACATGGAAAAAGGACAGGTTCACAAACCTACACCTACTTTAAGGGCTGTTAAGGACCACTGAGGAACCAGCATCCGAAGCCTGTGAGACCACACTGTGGCTGGGCTTGAATTCCTACTGTTCCTCCATGCCATCTAAGCACCATCCTCTATGGCTGCTTCAGAGGGTGGTGGGAGGCAACCTCAGGATCCAGGAACCACATCTTCTCTGTGGTGGCAGGACAAGAAAGACAGGTGCATGATTGCATAAAAGGAAAAAAAAAAAAAAAAAAAACCCAACTAAAAACAAGAGCTTCATTTCCTCTTGGTCAGGCCAGCTTTGTTAACCAAAATGCTTGGAGAAACTGTGGGTACAAGCTGTGGGCTTGGCAGTGGTGTGGGGGGCTGTCTGAGCAAGGGTACAGGTCCCTGGGGAACAGCCAAAACCACAAACATTTTTTGTGCTTTTCAGGTATACCAAGGACAGGCCATGACTCTGCCCTTCAGCCTCTGAGGACCAGGGGTACTGGGGCATGAGAGCCAGCCCGACTGCCTTGGGGAGACGTTCTTCTTCACCATTCAGGTGATGGCTGGGTCCTGTTTGGAGACCTCTGCTCCCTCAGTGAAGGTACAAGGACTTGTCTCTCCAAAACTTGCACCCATGCACAAGTATCTCTGAACGTGTGTATAAACATATACGTATACATACATATTTGTGTGTGTGTATATATATGCACTTTACCTTTCAGGTCACCTAGGGTGCACAAGCTTAGACTTTCTGAAAGGGATGGCCCACATGGAGGAATGAGTCCAAGAACAAGTGACTTTAGAGCAATTTAACTCCTGTTAATTTTTACAGCCAGAGAGAATACTTCATATGGTTGAGCGCCCCGTGTATCTTTACTAAATTTACCTTTTGGAAACACAGTGGTGAACCAACATTAAGGCACGGCTGTGAGAAGTGCATTTCAGTAAAGTTCAGGTTATTTTTCCCCTGTCCAGTCACGGCGTGGCCAGACAGAGCTGTGTATTATGTAAGATGGGAATCAGATGACCGATACAATTCTTGCTTCAGCAGAGGACTCTTGCTTGCTGCCAGCAATACGAACCGACCAATATGACTCTTGCTTGCTGCCAGACAGGCATGTGAGCAGCCCTGCCTCTTGAGTTTGAAACAAGAGTATTTCAAAAGAGAACACGTATTAAATATTTTGGGGTTTGATGCTGTTAGGTTTTTAAAAATTTATTTATTCTTGCTGGGAAAAGCTTGTGGTTAGTGGGCTTTTACTCTGCATTTCCTGTCTTATGATATGTGTTGTTCCTACTGTAAAATACTGAATGCAAGATAATTCAAAACAAATTGTTTATTGTCATATTCTCAATGGCTGTTATGACATCGCAGACTCCTTTTCTAGTCATCACCCCCTTCCTGTGAAGCCTGGGCAAATGAGACTTGTCATAGGGAGATCCGTCTTTCAGTTCTTGGGTGCACTTGGGATTACCTTGGTTTGTAACACACTGTAGTTTTGTTTTCATCTGTGTTATGCAAGATTTTTTGAATAGACTCTTCTGGTCAGCATCAGACACAGTGTCTCTTGGTAGGTTATAAATTGTTCTGTACAATGAAGGAGAAAAACTGATGGTTTAAAAAGGGCAAAGGCCGGGATCCAGAATCCTTGGCATCTGTTCCCAGGCTGAGCAAGTTACTGTGTTAGAGCCTTGCACAGACCACTTACACAAAGGTCAGGCAACCCCCAACAGCCCCTCATCCCGTGGTAACCGAAAGGCATGAACATTATGCTATCAAAGTTTACCCAATAGCACTTCCAACACATCCCATCAGCAAAACCTTTGAGACTGCTAAAGTCACGTACTCTTCACTGGCTGAAGCTCAAAAGCAAGCAGGACCTATGAGGTTGTTCCCTTTGCTGCTTTCTAATTAAGGCTGCTGCTCCCCACTCCAACAGCTCCTGGAAGTGCACAGCACATCCAGGGACCGCACGATGCAGTGGTGCCAGACACCTTAGCAGTGCCCAGGGGCCTCACAGGCTCTGCTGCAAGGTGGCCTTGCTACGGCGGCCGGACACGTCGGGTAACGCACAACCTGTTCAAATTTGCAGGCTTCACGCAGGCAGCAGGGGCTTCCTTGGCTGCTGAATGCTGTAGGTATGTCCACTTCACAAGGCACTGGTCGGAATTTCAGATGTTTCTTGCTGGGCAGAACTCATTGTGCTGTAGGTATTTTCAAAGAAATGTCTTGTACTAAAGTGGTCATATTACTGAAGCACTGAGGATGCCACTTCTGGGCCAGGACCTTTACTATGAGAGATGCTGTAACACAGGACAGAAAGATTGTGTGCCCCCAGTGCTCACTGTAAGTATAGTCTGAAGGGCAACGGGTGCAGAGGGGCTAATCCAAGGAAACATAGAGGTGACACAGGTCAGCATGATAACCAGTTGTTTGAGTGCACCTTGACCCTAATTTTTCCAAAAAGAGGGGCTTGATGGAGGTCAGCAAGGCACCATGCAGGAAGTTTTGGGATACTCCCCCCAGGCATGCATGGCTGCATTCCCAGCACCCCATGGGAGAGGTCCCATGTCTCAGGGAGCATCCTGGCCAGCAGCATCTACAGTGTGTGCAAACATTCCACCTATGGGAAACATGCTGAGCTACTGAACATGTCTCCAGTTATTATAATGGAATTATAATGATGGGTAGTACACCAACTGCGGACTCAAATCAACACTGGAAATCTCACTTGGAGGCTGCAAAACATGCAAAAGTCTCCCTTTGCTAAGTCAATATCATTTGAGCCCCACTGAGACCCCATCCAACTTGGGCAAATCAAACCACATCCATTTCCTCCGTGTCAGCAGAACTGCATGGTCTAGCAAGTGCTCAGAAAGGTCTGGTATGGATTTGCAGCTTGTAAATACGTGCATAGCCAGGTACATCTCCTACGGAAAGAAATAATCCTCTGGAAGATGTCAAGAAGACAAGACTGCGTATCACAATCATGTAGCAAGCGGGTGGTGAAATTGCTGTTGCGTTAGAGCTGAGCAACTCATGATTGCTCTGTCCTGAAAATGTTTTCAATGTTTAAAATTTTTTCCTTAAATGCAAATATAGGTGATGATGAGCATTTTTACAAACAAAGTGTGAAAAAAAGCTCAATAGGGGCAATCAACACTGCTTCATTTTGATAACTTTGAAGTGTTTTGTGTTCAGCCACATAAAAAAAAACCCTCATTAGCTGAAATTGTGAAATCAAAAGTAATTTTGAATGAAATGAATTTTTCATTTCAGAAATGATAAAAGGGCAATTTCCAACCTTTAAAATACAATTCAAATTGAAAAATTTGGCCAGTACAACCCCTTTCAGGGAAAATGCTTCCTTTCTCATATATTAGTATTTTGGGGTGACAATATGGTTCATCAAAAACCTCTGCGCCTCAATAATCTACATCTAGGCTTCCCCCTGATTGCATGGTGACTGTGCGTTGCCTAATTGCGTGTGACTAATACAATTTCATGTGCATTTCCGTGCACTGGGGATTCATTGTTGCCACATACTACCATTGGGAAATCGCTAAGCGTGTGTCTATGAAACAATGACAGGGAGACAAGAGTACCTCCTCGGGAGAAAAGACCTAGGAGGAGGCGGATGACTGGGAGCAACAAATTATCAAGGCAGAACAGACAGAAAACAGAGCAGCTGTGCCTTTTCCCTGGTTTGTGGAGCACCAAGCCTCCTCTGTTGAACAGGACTTACCGGGACAGTATTTAAGAGGTCCTTCTTGGATGATGAGAGCAATGAAACCTAAGCAATGCTTGAGAAAGGGGGGAGTGGAAGAGAAACCTCCTTCTCAGGGAGAAATGTCCTGGGTCCAAAGAGCCAGGTGGACCACAAGTCCTCAGCTGCATGAGGAAGGCAGCTTAAGAGGGATGTCTTTCCCCAGGGGTAGAAAGACAGAGGAAGGGCACAAACGAGCTCCAAGCAAGCTACTGTCCTGTCACGAAAGGGAGTGGTTGGGACCGGTCAGCCCAGAGAGGGGGAAAGAGATGCACCACCGCATGTCCTCAGCAACAGCTTACAACAAAAGGTTCTAGTAACCCTTCATTCAAAGCTCACTGTGAGTGGCTGTTATAGCCAGTACAGAGGGTAGAGAGCTCTCCTCTCTGTGACCAGCCCTCAGACCCCTGAGCTGGGGGCCTTTCCGACCCCTCTGGGTGCAGCAGCACCCAAGCTGCTGGAGAGGAGGGCTGGTCTGGGAACAGGTATTTGTGATACAGGGCTGCTGGTCCCACCTCTCCATCCTCTGCTATAAAACCTCCTCTGCTGTTGGAGGGTTTCTGGGTACTAGGAGTAGAAAGGGGAGGAGGTACCTAATTCAGAGTGGGCCCTGGAGCTCAGGGATGGGGCTGGGGCTCTCTAGGAAATATGTGAGAGCCTCAGAAACGGGATCCAAACAGACGGCATCCTGAAGAATAAACCAACAGTGATTGAACCAGAAGGAGAAAGCAGGAGTGACCATAGTTTTCTGTCACTGGGAGAAAATGCTTCTCCATCCTTGTATATGCACCACGTTTGCTACTGGAAGGTGATGCACATGAGTTCCTTAACCAGGAGGCTGAAGTGAGTCACTATTTCACTAGGAAAGCCAGGGAGTCAAGCCCAGACAACCCATAGCCTGGCAGTGGGGATGTGTTCCCGCGTAGTGGCACATCCTATAACTAGGTTGGGTGAGTGAGAGGGAACATGCACACCTCATCCCTAAAAGTGGAGCAGCTTGTTTCGTATGAGTCTTACATGTGCTCGGAAAACATCATCTAGAAAGTGTCCCACTGGGAATTAAGGCATTTCTCCACCTAGTTTCTGGATGTTGGAGGTGTAGGCTGTGCTGTTCAACACTACCAAGAACGAGTTGCTGTATTTGGTGCAGGGGCAGAAACAGAAATGTGGGTGCCTCGAGAGTTGGAAGTTATCAAAAAACTTTGGGATGAGGCATGGCTAAGGTTAAATGGCACCTGACTAGGCTTCTTCTGGATTTAAGTTTTGGACCTGGTGCCTCATTTTCAGCCCTGTGTGCCTACACACAACTCCCTGCATGAGAGGGGTAAATATGAGGCTAAATCCAGTTAAAAACACAAGGCATTCAGATGCTGCAGAGAGGGGAGCCCTATAAATAACTATGAGTGAGGGGATGCAAACAGCCATCTCCCAGGGGAAGTATCTGCTTTTTGCAATATTTATTAAAAAAAAAAGAAACCGGCAAAAGTCCTGAAAAGTCCACCACACACTACTGCTGGAGGGGAGGGGCAGGAAAGCCCTTTGATGAAAACTTCTGTGAGAGCGACAGGCTTTCCCTGCCTGGCTGCAGTCCCGGCCAAGCTGGCTGCTTGTGCCGGGGACTGCGGGATGCTGCCCTGCCCTGCTGGTCCCCTCTGCTAGCCGCAGCCCCCAGGGAAGGGCCCTCTCCCCGGCCCCTGCCTACAGCTCGTAGGCTTTGTAGGAATGCAAATAATGCATATGGCAATAGAGATGCCATTATTGTTATAATTACTGCTAATGCCACCTGAATAAAAAAAATGAGATAAATAATAAAACCTGTTCTGCAGGCAAGATGACAGGAAAAGGCCTTTTTAATCAAAGAGGAGGGACCCATCCCTTTTCCTCTTCTAGTAGCCTCTGCTTTGTTGCCTACAAAATTTTCATTGTCTCCATTCAGCGTTTCTTCTTTCTTCTCCTTCCCCATATGCTTGGTGTATTTACTCCCTTTTCTGTACTCATCCCAAACCCACACAGTTACACCAATTGCTTATCATCCTCTTGATCCCCAAAGCCTTTCGCTAACCGCTTAGCTGGCTTCTTGCCTTTTAAATGGCAGAGTTCTCTGAGGCAAGGGCTCCCCTTTCTGAAGTGTCGACATTGCTCCCAGCACACAACACCCCTAACCCTAACACCAGTCTTACTGTCTCCGGCATCACACAAAGGGGTTTTAGTATCCACCACAATGGGCTGGCTAATGAACTTGTTGCTACAGCTGGGCTGGTCTCCTGAGACGTCTGTATGTGGAGGGAGTTCTCTTCAAGGGAGAGAGGATACACAATTTTGGATTGAATACAGTGCTCCAAAAAGGAAGGTGACTCATTGAGCCTAATCATTAGGGTGTGTGATGATATTATCTAATGAGGAAATGCTTGATGATGCTTTTAGAGACTGCAGAGAGCAGCGAACTGGCTGTAGAGGAAATCAGAATGTGAGCGCTTTCGACATAAACAGTGTTCAAGAAATGGGATCTGAAATGTCTTTGGGGAGAAGAGCAGAGCAATTTCAACACCCTCATGTTTGCATCAGGGTGTGTTGCTGCTTCTGTTTAATCTTACTTGTTCACATAAGTATCTCCTTAAATAACCAGCTCTCTAGAATTCAGGACAAAGGAGCCTTGCCTGAAGAACAGATGTCATCTCATTTGTTTTCTGAAGTTTGGTTTTGTTGTTGTCGTGTTGTTTTCTAAGTTGAACTGCGGATGAGGTTTTAATTAAAGGAAACTGTCAGGTTGGTGTAGGTCCCAAATCTAGGTTTAGTTAAGTAAGGGTTTTTTACAGAATCTCTAAGATAAAGAGAAACATTTCAGCTGTTGCTCTTTTGGTTTGCTGTGGGGTTTTTTCTTTGTTTGTTTTTTAAGAAATCTGCTTGAAATTGTTTGCTTGGCTTCCTCTAAAGAATCTGCAGCTTTTTACTACCTCATGAGAACCAGAGAGTGAAACTGTGTAGAAATACCGAGTGGTAGTCCCCATTCTTTTTTTTCTAAGTTGAGAAAGATGAATGAGCTAGCTGCCTGACTTGCGTTTCTCACTCCCATCACTACTTGTCTAAGGCATCTGTGATACAGCTGGGCAGTTTTCAGCAAGGCACCACAGCAGTGACTATCATCATGCCCCAGGAAAGTCAGTAGAAGGAGGAGACTCTGAACACCTCAGGAATACCCACCAGAGAACAGCCTGTTTTGTTGTTTTCATCAGGTGGGAATTTGGCCCTGGTTATCTTATTTAAGTCCTCAGCATCTGATAAACTAATGTACTCATCAAGAAAGAAATATTGCAGAGGGAATAAAAACTATCACAAATTAAGACTTGCCTCATCCTTAAAATAGCAAGAAGGGTCTGCCCTTCCAAAAACTACAACATCATCAAATCAAGCTTTCTTTGCACACAGATTTTCAGTCTTATTTAAAATCCATTACAGCTAGAGTGATTTAAGCCTGTTCTTCATGTATTCAAATTAAACTAAACTGACAGAGCACACACAGCCTTTTGCAGCCCTTTGACTAAATGATGTTAAACTGGTGTAAGTAGCCTTGGATACTTTTCACAAGTGTGGACTTCAACCATTGCAGCTCTGGGTGCACATGAGACTTTAACTCTGTTTTAAGTAAGAGAAAATGAAATGAGACTAGAATCACGATCAAATGAAGGCTAAGGTCTTGTATGAATGCTGTGGCAGCTGTATCTCTGATGCAAATGTCTGCAGAAATATCAGGAAACCCTGGTGCAGGTGTTTGGGAATCCAGACATAGTTACAGCAACAATTTGGGTTTTTTTTTTATTTTTTAATTTTTTTTCCTTTCTCCTGCTCTAACTAAATACATCACTGGGCTTGAAAGTACTGTGTGGGCTAAGGCCAGGCTGGTCTTACGGCTGCAGCTGTGTGTATGTGCGTGTGTGTGTGCATTCCTTCTCACTCTCGTAAATGTGCAGCAAAAGTGTGAAAAAGAGCAGCTGGCACATCTGAGAAAGAAAATTGCAGTGGAAACATGGCATATTTTTTAGAGCTCGGTTACTGTGACATAAATCATAAGAGCTCCCATCTTCCCAGGAAAGACTCAAAGGTCAAGTAAAACAGAATCTGGCCTCCCAGTCCCCCATGACCCCAAGGCCAGTGACATACTGGGGTGTTCAGAAGGCATGGGCTGGGGTGTTTCTGTTCTAGTTGATTAATTCCGTCCATTCCTCAGACATGTTTTATTGTTAATAATCATGCAAAGACAGAGGAAGTGATGAGGACAGCACTTCTGAACAAGGGGTGGCTATCAAATGCAGCATATCTGGGCCTCCTTTCCACAGTGTCTTTACAAGACTTTGCAAAGGTCTTTGCAAAACCATTTGACACGGCTGTCAGGGAGGTAATATGTGCTTCAGGGATGGTAGCTGAAAACTTAACACAGCAGAAGAGCCAGTTTGAACTGTCTTTATAAAATATTCTTCTCTTGAGTGCAGCTGCGCTTCTAACATGGATTGGCTGAGTCAGGAGAGCACATAAAGAAAAGCGGGAGCTCAGCTCTTCAGCTGCTAACACGACCACATCCCACACAGAAGTGGACTAGCTCCATGCAGGTGCTGCACAATCTTCCAGTGCCTCCCTGCAGTGCACCCTTGTAGCAAGGAAGGACAGACAAACTTTTGCAACACTCACCAGGGAAAATTTGCCAAGCAGGTCAGCTTAGAGTAGTGTTAGAAACCTGTGGGATGCTCGCTCCATCAGTGAGACTATAGACCCAAAAGTTTCACCTTGCTTTATAACACGATAAAGCTGGGCTGACTCAAGGGACTTGAACATAACCATCCTCAGGCATTTCTGCAGGAAAGACAGCATCCAGCACCTGAGAACATCCCTTCTTCTTTGCTTCTCCAGACCTTTATCTCAATGGAGTCATGGTATCCCCTGATCAGGTACTGGCACACTGGAGGAGGGTGGAAGGAGCAGGGAGGGACAGAGCCCTTTCCCACTCCTCTGTCCTGGAGCTGGTGTTTCAGGCAAGCATAGTTTAGTGGTACATGCCCAAACCCAAGAGATGGCCTGCAGGGATGTACTCCTGCAACAGCAGCCACAGTCTAGCCCACACTACGTAACAATCGGTTGCTCTGAGCCACGCTCTCCAATGCATACCCAACTGCTGTGCACAGCATTCACCAAGCCATTGCCGTGCCCTGCGTTTCAGGTAAGCTAGGGGACTTTGTGGTCTTGCTAGGTTGCCCTGCTGGAAGGTGCTACGCCTAAGAGACCAACAATATAGGATCAGTCTTCCCAATTAAGTGAGGATAGCAGATGACTATAATAATAATAATAATAATAATAATAATAATAATAATAACAATAACAACAACAACAACAACAATAATAAATAATACAAAAATTAATAGTGGCTTAGCATTCCCATCTTCTGAGAATGTGACTCAATGTTGTTGTAGAGAAAATAGCATTTAACAAACCTGATTTAGTTCTTTGAGGAGATTACAAAGTTACCTGATAAAGGTAACTACGCAGATATGCTATACTTAGATTTTCTACAAGGGGATTGAGCTAAAACCATGACATCCTGCTTAAAAAATAGCACAGAATAGTATGAAGCAGAGGATATGTGAGACAGATTGAGAGCTGGATAACTGACAGATCTCAAAATGTTGTTGTCAGTGAGGACTCATCACTGAACAACAAATTCCAAGCAGGTTTGGGACTCAGCCCTGCCTTATCCTATGCTTTTTATCAGTGATCTGGAAGACAATGTAAAATGACCCAGCTTTGGAGGCAAAGTGGTTGATGAGGCAGCCACGCCAGGGGATGGTGACCACTGGGTAAGGAGGTCTCACCTGAGATGCGTTCCTGCAGCCAACGCTCTGAGGTACGAGGAGGGACGGGTTGTCCCTTACAAGCAGGACTGGCCACATGTAGCAGAGCTCCTGAACAAGGACTGGAGGTCATTGTGGGTGAGTGGTTCAGCGCAAACACCTCTCCTGGCATGCTGACAAACAGGGGCAAGGGCTGCCTGGGAATGAGCACACAGGAAAGGTAGTATGTAGGATCAGGGAGGTTAATTTGCCTCTGTATAAAGCACTGAGACTAAAGTGGGTAAGATAACACATCCAGGCCTGGGGCTCACATTTTAATATTCAAAAGGCGGTTAAAGTGAGGGCAGGAAAGAGCCACAGAAATGAATTAAGGAGTAGAGAAAATGCCTTAGAGCGAGATACTGAAATTGGTCGATCTGTTTCATGCACCTAAAGGGGGAAAGAGGGGAAAATTGAAGGGTGAGTTAAGTTCAGCATATAAGTAATTTCATCGGAGGAAAATAGGGAGTGGGACAGGACTATTTAATGTAGTAGAGAATAGCATAAACACAAACCGCCACTGGCTAGAAGCTGAAACCAGACAAATTCAAATGAGCGCAAGGCGCACGTGTTTAACAAAGAGGTGATTAACCACTGGAACAAATGACCAAAGGGAGGGGCAGCTTCTCCTTCTCTCAATATCTTCAGATCGTGACTAGACACCTTTCTAGAAGAGATTCTTTAGGCTAGCGCAAGTCACTGAGCACTGGTAAGGGGTAGCGAGGTAAAAGCAATCGGTCTGCACTCTGTGGGTCAGATTACACAGTTTAATGATTCCCTCTCACCTAAATCCTCTCAGTCTCTGGTACCAAACCACTCTGCATATAGAAATGCCTTGTTCATCCTATGTCACCCTTGTTAGCACCCTGTTTCTTAGTGAATTTATATATGAAGCCCGTGCCAGAGCTTGGTGTAGAATAACTCCTGATTCCCACCTGAATGTCTTGACTTCAGACACTATCTTCCCTGCAAGAACCACAAGATTATATCTAGGTCATGCAGACTTTCCCCCAGAAACAGCCTCTGGGTATAACAACAGTGTGGCAGATACAGCATCAGATCATGCATTAGTATATGTGCTTGTAAAGGTTATGCCTCCTAGGCGTCGGCTTGGGCTGGGAAAAGAAGGTTCACTCCTCTCCCAACATGGGCAGCAGTAGATTGATAGGCTACCCTAACGTTTGTGATCTGTCCCTCATCCTGCATCATTTAGGTAGTTTGTCCTGTACAACATTTTACTAGGTGGTTAAGAACAAAAAGGGAAGAAAACATGCTGTATTTTCATGCCCATAGCAGGGCTGGGGGGGTAACTGGGGAGAAGGGGCTTTACGTTAAAGTTCCCCTTGAGTTACTCACACGTGCATGCAGTCTGCATTACTGCTGAATCACTTTTTTTTTAAAACCAGCACACTATACATGTGAAAATATAGCACTACCATGGTCTATAATGGGTCAAGGCCTCACCAACACATGCAAAGAAGGGGGAAGTTGTTCATGTAGCCATGAAGAATGTGTTACCTCCTATATCCTGTTCAGTTAAATGGAACCCAGAGTGGGTACCCAAGTTAAAAATATCTACATAGTTTATATAACAACATCTATATATTTTTATATATAAATTCAACCTATCTATCTCTTCCCTTCAAATACCTTGGGCTGATGCCCATCAGTAAACGACCCAAGCTCTGACAGTCTCTGCCCTCCATGTCTGCTACCCCAAAGAGAAAACCCTCCGAGCCCAGTGGGCAGGGGTCCTCCAGTTTTGGGTCCTGTCTCCCCCAACCCAGATGTGTTGGTTGGACCAGTGACCACAGGGCTTTCTTGAACCCCGTACTGGCTGGTGAGGAGTGCGTGGGCTGGCACATGCTCATGTCTGTGCATTGTCTCTGTCCCTGAGGAGCCTTTGGTTTAGGGCTCTGATGCTGGTGTCTGCATTCATGATGAGTAAGCCGTAAGTCCCCAGCCAGCTCTGCTGGGTCCACAGACACCGTACTAGTCATGGGACCCACTTCAGGAGAGAGGATGGGATATTCAAACACCTCTCTGTCCTAAAAGAGGGGTATTCTGGTTCTTGTCACCCATGAAACCCAAAATGTGTATGGGATACCTGCTACAGTCACAGTCTACTCAGTTTAGCTGGAAGTCAATGATGCCAATGTTTCCCAGCCACTCAGGCTCTTCCAAAGATCCCAACTGACATGACTGCACCACACAAGCTGCATGTGCGAACCATACTTCCTCGCTAGCAGCTTTGCTGAAGGGTCATCAACATACAATGCCAGTGGTTATGGAGCATACTGGCATGGGATAGATCCCATTTGGTGGGCTTACTGTGGAACAGTTTTGGCTCTGACACAAATCAGAAGCCTCCAAGTTCTGCCTGGTGGTGGATGGGGAAGACTTCAAGAGGATGACCTGGGATGGAGATGGAGAAACAGAATTGCTGCTGGTGCATAGCAGAGTCTGGGTTTCCGTAGGACCTTCTGCCTGCTGCCCCGACGCTCCGTGCCCAGGACCAGGGTGGCCAGCGAGGCAGGATGTTCTGCTCCACAGGGGAATTTTCCTCCAATGCGATCAGGCAGGATCTGGGCCCTTCGTCCCACCTGTGCTTGTGCCAAGGGCCAGAGCACAGCACAGCACTAATCCAAGGCTGGTTTCTGGGACAGATTGTTCAGCCAGCCCCTAGTGCTTAATGCATGATCTCACCCAATGGCCTAGTTTTTCCAGTGATAGTGCTTTTCAGGAGCTTTGCAAAGCCTTTCACAGCATCTAAGAGGTATCAAGATGTGAATCCTTCCCCCCCTTGGCAAACCCAAGGGCCACAAAAACATCTTAGGCATGAGTAAGTGGCACTAGCTAATCTGACCTGCCTGGCAGCTCTGACAGAATAACACCAACAGTTCAGCTCTTGAGCGCATTAGTCAAAAATCTGACTCGCTAAAGTTGGGCAAACATCATCCTCATTCAACACAACCACTGTTGTGGGGAAGCAGAAGGCAAAAGAGCCACAGGCCTGCAGGCTGGGGATGGGAGGGGAGAGGCGAGCTGAGGACCATGCCTGGAATCTCACACGCTGCTGCCCTGACAGAGGGAGGACGGGCATGTGGCATTTTCCGCTGGCATGCAAACAGCTGAGCCTATCTGATATCTGGCACACAAGTGTTTGGCCTGCTATTTACCAGCTCGCAAACAGATAAAGATGCAGTGGGGGTTGCTCACAGCTTCCCCACAAAAGGGAAGAGGGAGAAAGAGAGAGACACGGGGAGGGGGGAGGAAATCACAACCCAAAAAAAAGAGAACAGGAGCGGGAGTGAGAGTTGTCGGTGCCCGCAAGCACTCGCTGGAATAATAGCAATAATCACTGTCATCCGTAAGAGGCTCTTGCGCCAGGTTCTGCCTCT
This sequence comes from Aquila chrysaetos chrysaetos, assembly GCF_900496995.4. Lineage (NCBI taxonomy): Eukaryota > Metazoa > Chordata > Aves > Accipitriformes > Accipitridae > Aquila > Aquila chrysaetos. Next base: position 12,802,944 of record NC_044013.1, on the reverse strand, counting down.
CCCCCTCCCTCTCTCCCCTCGCCTTGCTGTCTGAGTCACTGGATCTGAGTCACACTCCTGTTCTATTCCTGTACCCTTCCCTTCAGCTGGGGATGTAGATTTGTTTTGGCTGGAACGATCTGGGCACAGGAGGGACCATCTGCTGCTAGTTCTTGCTTGCTTTGCTCTTGTTTCTTTCCCAGAGAAGGGAAGTGAGTGCTGCCATTGCAATAATTCACAGAGAGCATGCTGGGAACATACACCCCTTACTGTACAGCCAAGGACTGCCATTTGTCATGTGAAGGCTCATTATCCGTGGTTGACCCTGAGCAGTTGCCTCCACGTGCTTAAGCAAGCAACTCTGACAACATCACTTCCCCGCATATCAGCTCTTCCCAAGGAGGGTGTTTTCCCTTTGGTCAAGTCCCAAACAGTTTTTATGGGCAACAGCAGTGCAGTGGTGGGATCCAGTGTGGTTAGTATAAGCCTCTATCATCGCTGTGATGAAGGAAAGGCGCACAAAACAACCTGACAGCATGCAGAGACACGCTGCTAGTATGAGTGGCGAATGTTACGACGGAAGGAGTGCTCCCTTCTGGTTTTCCCGTCAGTAGCAGCAGCCACAGTCAGTGTGTGCGCCCTGTCTTTTGCTGCAATACTAGTAATTGGCAGTGGTGAGGAAATGCAAATGACTTAATGTCTAATTCACCACAACCAGTGTCTTGGCTGATTCCTGCATCCACAACTTGAATTGGAAAGTCGGCAGAGCAAAGGTGCATAAGAGAAGAATCCACCAAAGAGCTGAACAAATGATGGACTGGATGATGGGGCTGAATGAGCAAGAGCAAAAGTCTGGGAGAGAGCAAAGTCACACTACAGGCATGCCAGGGTTTTCAGGAGTGACCAGACCTTTTAGAGGCTCTGTGTCTGGGGCATCTCTCTGGAGGGATCTTTGAAGGATGTGGCAGTCGGTGGTCAGACCTGGTACTCAGCGGTCTCCAAAGGAGAGGCTGCTCCTGTGAGCTCTGCCCAAGCATCCCAGGAATGGAGGCCCCACAATGAAGAGTTGCCTTAGGAAAGCTTAACTCTGAGGCCGTGCAGCTCAACCAGGTATTTGCCAGACCTGTTTATGGGAGAGACAACAGAAGGGGTTGCTTCATGCCTGAAAGAGAACCCAGCTGTCCATCAACAAGAAAGCCTGAATCCTGGCCCCTCTGGAAAACCAAACCAACCAAATCAACGTCATGCTTTTCATTTACAGTCCATGAAGGCTTGTGAACTTAACCTAAGATCATGAAGTCCTAGAGCACTCTGTAGGTGAGTGGTTCTGCAAGCCCTGAAGACACATCCATCTCCAGTGATACCTTTCTCAGTCTCATTCCTTACTGTCCCTCCTGAACAATTAAACTGGGTTTCCCAGAATCCCAGAGGTTTAAAATGCTTTAAGTGGCCCATCCCAGGGTGGAGAGTACTCAAACGCCTGCAGATCAGGGAGCCCTCCGCAGCAGGCTGACTGATGATAGCTACCACACTAATGTCATCGCACCTGAAGATCAGGGTTGTCAGCCAAACTGATTCTCTGAACAGTGATCTTAGCTCTAATTTCAGCACAGTGGCAGCTCTTTTTGAGGTAAGGATGCTCCAAAAGCAGTCTGGTGGTCTGGGCATTGCTCAGAGGGGCTGGATGTCAACACATGCAAAACCACCACCTCCATCGGTACATGGGTCACATGAGTATCTACGGCACTTGTAACTTTAATGTCTTTAATGCAGAGGCACATCAAATTACCAAAAGGAGCTGACTAAAAAGGTCTGGGCCAAATTCTCTACGGGTGGAGAATGGCCGCGTAATTCTTAATGGAGCTACAACAATGTGATTTACCCTCCCCACAAGTGATGGCTAGACACTCACATCACACTTCCACCCAAGCTAACTCTAATTTGTTCTGGGTCTGAGTCATCTGCCCAGGCAGAGACAAGATGCTTCATCTCCGAGTGGCTGAGACGGGCACCCATTTGTTAAGGTTTGCCTTGCAGGTGTGCCCTAGCCAGGACCCCTGGCTCTGAAGGCTGCCAGCACAAGTCACCAAAGGACGGTCCCTGCCTCAAAAACCTTGCAGTGCATGCAAATGCCACCGCAGGTGCTTCCTGACTTCTCTAGGGGCTGGACACAAGTTACAGCAAAGAAGACTGCAGCGTGGCAGGAGGAGTTCATAGGAGAGACAGGTTAATCACCCAACCTTTTCTGGGGTACTGGTTTATTATTTTCAGTGCTCTCATTCAATCCCAGATTATGCAAAACCATCCAGTCTCCAAAGAGGGTCCTGTCCAACTTCACCACTGCCTACTGCTCCCATCCCTGCTTCCAGCATGCCCTTGTCCCAGCAGAGAAACCCTGACCCCACTGGGCCTCTGGGACTGACTGTGCCAAGTTGCCCCTCAAGCTCAGCCAGTCTCTTCCAGCTGGGATTTAACCTAGATATATTTTCTGTTTTCTACAGCCTTTTCTGAGGGAATTCTCTAAAAGGGATAATGCAGGGCACAGCTCCTGACCCCTCGCTTTGGCCATGTCCATTTGAGATGGCCACCCAGTGCAGCTGTGCTCACTCTAAGAGACGGAGGGGGAGTTTTGACCTATGCCAATTAAAAAAGCATGTTAATTGCTGTTATGGTTGTGTTCCTCCTCTTTGAGCAGGAGATGTTTCCCGTGTGCTCTCCCCTATGCATTATTTAGCAGGAAGGACACCCAATTTCTCCCAAAGCTACAAGAGAAACCAAAGACCAGTCTGGGGTCTTTGGTGACATTGCTTTCTCCTTAATGCTCCTTTCCTCCTTTTTGCATCCTCTCTCTTCTGTCCACCAGATTTTACCCTTTCCATACCTCTGAAACATGAGGCTGGTTACACTCAGACCAAAGCAAAGTGTGAGCAGAGACAGCTGATCTTTGCTGGTCTGCGTTTCTGATCCCAAGCACACTAAGGATGACGTCCTCCACATTTCTCCTTTTCCCAGGCACGCTTTGGGACACCCTGGAATTGCAGTACATGCCAGTCGCTGAGATTTACAGCTCAGCAAGTTTAACCTTAAATTCTTTGAATAATGTGCACACGTCTTGCTAAAACTGGTACATTCAGTGAAGGCTTGACATACTATCTTATGCAGCTGTATTAAAAAAAACCATGCCACTTCAACCATAATAACCCAGGCATACATTATATCTCTAACCACATGTCATAGCCCAGTGCTGTCCCTTAACTGTAAAGCCTCCCATCTGCAGATCTGCTGCGTCTTCAGAGTTTGGTTTATTTCTGACTAAGATTGCTCGAACAGCAAATGTAAGATAAGAGGCTAACACATGGATTGTAGACCCAGAGAGGTGCAGGCAGTTAGCGACAGCCAGTCCGCCATGCATTTGCTTCAGAATTTGCCAAATAAGACACATGTGTTGACTAGAAAATAATTATTGCTACTGCTAGCCCTAACTGATCAAGTGTAAAGTACACAGCCTGCTTTCCCCTTCACTGAGCACTGAAAGCCTCACTGAAGAGGGCTCATGCTGGCAAAGGGCAGTGCGTTGCATCGGGCCTTTGCCTGCCTATAGAGAGTCCCAACATTCTTGTCCTTCAACTCGTGGGACTAAGGGGATCCTATGAGAAAATGTCGCATTTGCTTCTGCTGTACCCTCCAAAACCCAGACCTGCCTCAGCAAGGTTGGACTCACCAGAGAATCCAGAGTCATGAGACCTTTGCAAAATGTATGTGAATCATCCAGTTTGCACAAGCATTTGTCACATCGAGAGTGATAACATGCAGGATCAGCCTGATTCCTAAGAGCAAACATGGAGATCTGTGCCCCGCACAAAACTTTTACAACCAGGGCTAAGGTTTTTCCACCAGAATGGCACACCATACTGCTCCTGGACACATGTGTTCATGTATCCTGTGAACCTTGCCAAAACCTGGTGAGCAAAATAAGTTTGACACTCTGTGAAACCCAGGTAGAGGCTCAGACCTGGGGAAACGGGAGGCAACTGAAAGGCAGCTTGGGCTTCTGCCATGCCCAAACTCCTTGTCCAGAGCAAAGAAGTGTTTATCCTGATGCTTTGCCATCTGATGCACATTAAAATAAATTTGATAGCATTGCTGCCCTGGACTTGCACAGGATGCTCAGGATTTCATGCTGTAGCACTTGTAATTTCGTCCATCCAAAGAACAGTCCACAAAGTGACTGGAATTTATTAAAACAAGATTAAACAATAATAAGAAGTTTTTAGAACAGCCTGGATGAAGATGAACAGACTTTGAAATCTCAGACAGCACAAGTTGTATCCATAGTCCTGAAACAGCAGGAATCAGGAGCAACTCCTCCAATGAGACACAGTGGTAACAACCTGATGCAATTCACCTCTAAGGCAGGACTGATGCTTGGGGATCGGTGAAATCAGACCCTTTGTTTCTGAGCGATGACAGCTCCGAAGTTTTAATGTTTGTAGGGAGATGTTTTCACCAAATGTGATACACAGTGATTAAAATAATGAGCTGGAACAAGCCGAAGTTATAATTGCTCCTTTTCCTCCCCTCCCCCGAGTCGGTCTGAGCGCTTCGTTAACTACCTTGATGAGCCAATCAAGAGTTGGCTAAATCAGGGAAGGAGCAAACAAACCCTGGGAGACATCCCTACAAGAAAAGGCATAATCTGGACACTGAGCTTTGAAGGCAAGCTGTATAATGAGAGCTGACTATATCTCAAAATCCATGTTAGCTTGAATGAACTTATGTAATAAACATTTATCACAGAACATATGTCACTGAGCACCTGCCAGACTTCAGGAGTGGAGCCAACGCAGCTTGAATCGTATATGTATTATAAAAAAAAAAAGGGAACTTGGCGGCAGGAGGCTGGCAGACGCTTTTACTAGAAAAATCAGAAGTGATTTTGAGAGGAGCAGAAATTTCCTGAAACCTCTCACTCTGCGTGGGAATATCGTACCTGGAAAAAGCCACAGGCTGATTAGCCTGCATAGGGTGGAGGGAGCAGGATGAACTCCTCTGCTCAGCCCCTCTGGAGCGTGTCCCCGCATCCCCACCACCCCCGGGCTCCCCGTACGTGCCACTGGCTGTGGCTGGGATGAGCTACGGGGAGCCACGCCATGCGGAGCATGGTTTGGGGAGCTCGTGCCTGGCTCTGCCCAAGCGAAAAGGCAGCGTTGGACAGTGCAAGGCGGCTGCTGGAATAATAGCGAGCATAGGTGTGAGCAGGGCTGGAAGGTGAGTTTGTGGTTGTGCAGAGGGCACCGCCAGGAAAGGAGTAAAGCTACCGAAATCTGGGGGACGTTAGCACCAAAATCAAGCAGAATGAGGTGGTCAAGGGACGAATGGAGGCAGTGAGTGGGAAGGAAGTTCAGAGCAGTGGCATTCAATAGAAATCACATCACCAGAAAGATAGGGCAAGGTGGTGCATGGGCTTGGGCAGGGCAGGATGAACCTGGCCTGGGACTTTCTTCCTGGGACAGTGCTCCCAGGGAAGTGGAGGCAAAGCAGCAAGGGGCCTGGGACAGATGTTTCTATCTGATACAACAATGAGGACCAGGGCAAGCAGGGAAAGGCTGTGCCAGTCGTGAATCGCTAAACTTCAGACATAGGCTGGGCGTGAGAACCTAGAGGGAGCTGCGAAGCAAAGGTGATGGAGCAGGTGAGAGGATGGGGATTGCCTTGCTTTGCCACCGATGGGCACGTCTGCACCACGCTGTGCTTTGTCCAGAGCTACCCTGTGCGCACTCTCTCAGGTACCTGCAGTGGGGCATCCGTGACAGCACAGTCCCTGCTGGAGGTGACAGACCTTGTTTCCCCACAGCACTATTAACTCCGGCCATGCAGGAGATGAGTGGGACTGTCCTGCTCCCACGCTGCGTGTCAGCAGCGCTGGAACAAGCTCGGGTATCTCTGAAGGGCAGTGCCTGTGCACTGAAGCCAGACCCTGAATTTCCTGTCTATCACACTCGCAAACTGATGGCCAAACCCAGCCCTGGGGAGCAGGCTCTCCGGGAAACAGAGCAAGGTTTAGCTTTGCAGCAGATATTCTCATCTTTTTTTTTTTTAACTTGTTATGGGCTCTTCCTGGCATATGGCTTCAAGCCTGATGGACTCTGCAGAGCTACTACAGGTTGAGGAAGGGGAGCAGAGATAATTAATACACATAGTAGGGGAGAAAGCTGCCCCAGGACATGGTGAAAAGAAAGGTCCCCAGAAAGCTGATACTGTTTTTAAAGTCCAGTCTAGGGTTGGAGAGCAGGGAAGAGAGAGACTTGCTGGTCAGACTGTCCGAACTACACCGGAGTAAATCCAAACCCTGCTTCCCTCCTGCTGTCTAACTTCAGCACTTACATGACTGCCATTATCATTGTGTATGAGCACCATGGGATGCTTCCATGCTTTTATTATCGCTTTTCCCTGCTGTAGGTGTCCTTGCTTTTCCCTGCAGCTATAAATGAGAAACGAAGCCTTAGGAAAGATAAACAGTTGATCCCCAATTGACCCTTTGGACTGCTGACCCTAACTGAAGTGACTGGGGACTTGCCACCTCAGTATTAACGAATAATCTGCCCTGCATTTGGGCTAGAGCCAAGCACTAGTGGCCAGCCCAGTACATGCGCAGGGGGATTTTGCCCAACCCCGTTCATTTTGGTGGTCCTACACTGACTTAGACCAGCTGGGGATCAGGCCCACTAGGTGCAAATGGGAAGACTGGAAGAAAGCAAGAGAAAGAAGAGAGAAGAAAGATGGGGCACTGACCTCGCGAGAGTGCAAGGAAGAGTGCGCGAGGGCAGTGTTAATGCTGTCCTTCTGCAGGGAGCTGCTGGCTATTCAGAGGAGCCTAAGGCTGAAAAGGCTGACTCAGATACTCAAGGCACGCATACCTATCCTTCGTCTCCCCAAACGGCTGATCCCAGCTGCTCCACAGGAAGGCAAGAGCCTATCTGGAAAGAAAACCCTCACTAACCACCTGATGGTACAATATTAATGATAAATGATTCATTGTTATTGCAACTCTCTCTGCTGCACTGATCCAGGGTCTTCCATTAACATGCATCCAAGCTGGCTCTGCCACAGGTGTGCGGCATTCGCCTGGGTCACAGCTTGCTTGCTGACCTTCAGCTAGTTTTGGGTTTGTGCCCTGGAGTCACACCACTTGGTTTCTTCCACTTGATTTTTTACCCCATCTCTGTGGAAATACGAATGCTGATCCTGTCAGTGTGTCAGATTCTCTCCTGTATCTTACCACAGGAATTGCTTCAATAAAGCCCTGCTAAAGCAGAGCTCCACTTGCTGTGATGGTTCACGGTTGTAAATTTCTTCCACAGGTGTTGAACACAGGCTAAAATTAAAACGGATCTGGCATCAGTACCTGCTTAGATTCAGGGTCTTTTGTAATTTAATATTAGTTTTTTAAAAAAAGTCTTGCTGAAGATTTGTGGAGGGAAATTATACTTTGAACAAAATAAAAATGATGGTGCAGAGAGGAAGGTTTTTCTGAAAAAAGTTCAAGAGTCATCCTTCTCTCTCTCTCTCCTTCTCAGCTGCCAAACACTGTTGTTCCCCCCAGCTCCCCCTCATTTTTGGATGAAGAATGTCCGTTTTGAGTAGCCAAAACTAAACAGAAGTTAAGCTTCCCAGGTGGGAGCTGGGTTTCCTCAGTGGGGAGCTGACGTTGTCGCCCAATGGCCCCTTCCAGCAGGCCCAGCTTGTTTTACCATTTCTGGAATTGGGTGATTAAAGGGCAAACCCTTCCTTTCCGCGGTGCCGCATTGTTTGGAAGACGTTTTACTCATCTGCCTAACCATAACCTACATCGTGATAATTAATGAGTCAACACTTCTTTCTCCATGTGACAGCGACTGGCTGCTGGTGGCTGGAAACAGGTAAGGCGCCCAGCTAGGCAGGAGGGTGACGGCACCCACACGGACGCCCCCAGTTCCCGGGGCTGACTCTGCACTCCCACCGCCCCGAGGAGTCTCCGCTGGGGGTGGCCAGATCTCGCAGCGTAGGGGGGACACAGCTCATCTACCAGCTATGACAAAAACACCCGACCTGTCAGCCCGGTGGGGAAAGAAAGAGGCATGAAAGTGAGAGGAAGTGGAAAAGATCAAGGCGAGAGCGCAAGGCGACAAGCTCACCACCGGAAAACAATAAAAATAAATACAGTCAGAAATAGTATAACTGACATGCAAAGGAGATCAAAACAGGCCACCAAAATATCTCTTGCGGGGGGCAGGACGGGGTGTCTATGGTGGACACCACGGTGCAGCCAGGGGACGTGCTGCGGGTGGCAGCGACAGGCGAGTGTTGGCCGTCCCCTGGCCACCTCTGCATGCTGCCTGGCTCCCCAGCTTCTGACCTACAGCTCTCTGGAGGCTTTGGTCCCTTGGGAGGTGACGAGCACTTCGTGCCTTCCCCAGGGCATCAGAGTGCACGAGATGCTGCCAGCATCTCTTAGCCAAGGATGGTGTAGGGGCTCTGCTGGGGGTGAGGGCACTATTCCAGTTTGGCCCATCCCCGTTTGTCCAACCATTCCTCTGGTATGAAGAAAAGCACTTGGGTACTGTTCCACTTGCCCCAGCATAAATTCAGAGCATGTCCACTTTAAATCAGCAAAGGGACTGGTCAGAAGGGAAAGGAGAATCCAGTTCTCCAGGGTTTGCTTTGCTGGAAAGTTCAACTGCTCTCAATTTGCCTTCATGAGAGTGCTAAGGTCTTAAGCTACTGAGGCATTTAAGCGTGCTCTGACCTTTAAGCAAAGATAAGGCTCCTGAAGTCAGCATTGTTTTGCAGTAGGTTGCTCCTGTGCTTAGAGCTGAGCACACCCTTAAAGACTTGCTTATGCTATGTTGTAGGCATGTGTTTCAGACTGCTGTGAGCACAGCACCAAAGAGCAGGGCTACGTCCTGCGGGTCCATCCCAGCTCTGCTTCTGCCCAGCAGCGTGACTTATAGCACGCAACCAGCTCTGCTGCCTGTCTCTGAGGAGGTTTGGTCTCCTGAAGCACCAAGCACAGCCTACACATCAGAGGTGGGGCACTGTCCTGCCACAGGTCCGGAATAATATGTCTTTCACTCCTGGCACAATAAAAAAAACAACAACAGAGAAATCACACCAAGTGTGGTTAGATCTCCAGAGGAGTCCTTTGGGCTAATCTGCCCAAACTTGCAAGACCTGGTTGCAGGCTTGCTGCTGTTCTGGTGGCTTTCTAGTGCCCTGTGAATGAGGGGGGAACACTGTGACTGCCACTCAAGGACAGCAAACTGTTTAAACCATAATACCATATTCCCATCTGGTGCTCTGAAATGCATGGATGCCCATGGACGTGTTATCCTTCATTTGCTCTATAACAGAGCATGTGATATAGAGTTTTCTCCAAGGAGAAGCAGGGTGAGCGAACATAGTCAGGGAATGTCATCGTGCATCTTGGTAGCGTAAAAGGTAGGGCTAAGTACCAAGGATTAATTATTATAGCTGCTTAATGATGCTAGGGATTTTTAATATTATTATTTTTGTGTGTTACCTGAGCCAGGGCCATGGCAACAGGAAGACAAGAGGACCACCTGCCTGGGCCATGCCCAGTTTTATATATTGATTACAGAAATCACAGTGACAAAATGCTTGGGAACGTGGGTCCTGGATGGGCTGGGCTCCACCTTGGCTGGCAGCAGGGACCTCCATCCTCTGGCTCCAGACATTCTTGATCAGAGGTGGGGGGACTTCTAATCCTATTGCAAAGCAGGCTGCTCTCCTTGAAACAACTAGCCAAAAATGGCCAGTCCACAGCCCTGGTCCTGCAAAGACACTGGTTGCATCAGGACTTTGATACACCAAAACACCACTGTTTGTGTGCTTAAATTTTGCTGCCTTGGGCGATGAAATGAGGCCAGAGGGAGCTGGACACTGCCTATTCTTGCTTCTTGAATATCAACTCATGCTGAACTAAAGTAGAAGTAACATGCTCCTAAGTGTGAAAGGGCAACATTTTTTTTGTATTCATGGCTTCACAAAGCAAGGCAGAATTTTGCCTGTGTGTTGAAGGAAGTTTAATAAAGGTTTAATTAAGTGCCTCAATCTAGATTTAGATGTTCTCACTTCTAGTGTTGGAGCTTGAAGCTGTTAGTCATTAATACTCATCTCAGGTAACCTCCACCACCCTCAGCCCCTCACCTGACGCATGCACACACTTGAGAAAGATTGCTGATATCCTCTCTGAAAACTAATGAAATCACAGTGTGATATTTTGATTTCAAGGGCATCAAAGTAATACGAAATAATTATGGGATCGGGAGGCTCTGATACCACCACCACAAGGCAGCTCTTCTTGTCTCTAGATCTCAAAGCACGTTGTGAAGGAGATCCAGATCGTTCCTCCTCTGTTCAAGTCAGAGAAATCGAGACACAGACCATCGAAGAGATGCAACCCGCTGGTCTGGGATAGAGTCCAGGCTCAAAGCCAGCTGTCCCAGCCCCAGGCTAACGTAACAGTCATTGACCACGCTTTTCCCTAGAAAAGAGATGGAATCTGCCATGGACAGGAGATCTCTATTTATGTGTGTGTTTGTGTGTTTGTCTATGGGTACACGTTTTACAGAGAGAAGGATACCAGACACAATAACAAACAAAGAGGAAATCAATTCTATGGTCAGCTGGGACAGCAGGTCCTGCTTTAGCTGGTTGGAGTTTAAAGGGCAGCAGTGGACACAGGAAAATGCTTTGTAAGGGCTGGAACAGTAACCAGATTTTTTCCTGAGATTATTTCACAATATTTGTAGTTCTTGTTTGCTGTGCATGAGATTAGGCAGAGAGATCTGATCCCCAATTTGTCCTTTTTAGCAGAGGAGAGTACTCCAAACCTGCAGATGGGGAGAGCCCATGGTCAGAGCTGCTGCACTAATTCATAATTTACTGATCTTCAGCAGAACAGAAAAGGGAATAGAAATGATTCTGTATATTTTAAAAGAGTCTTGTGGAAAGTAGAGGGATCATTAGCAAATCTCCATGTGGGGCTGGCGGTTTACTGCTAAAGAACAGAAAGCACAGGTCTCTTAAGGTTATTAATAAAAGCAGCAAACGTTTCCTCTGCTTACTAGTCTGAGTATGTCCAATTTTTGTTATGGGAAGAATGCCATGCCCTGATGAGGGTTATTACAGGGATCACCTACACATGCAGAGGTCCCGCTGCATCTGGGAAAGGTTTGCCTGCTCCCCAGAGATGCTCTGGGTCACCAGAAACCTGAAGCTCAACTAAGCAAAAATCTCTTTTTCCCTTCTTCCCCTTTCCCTTCAAGGCTGGAGGGACTGAGCTGCTGGAGTACGCCCAGCACTCCTGGGAACCTGTCCCGAAGGCGATTGCTCCAGACAGTGCTGCGGGTTGGGATTCATCATGCACCCCGGGGAAAAGCAGAGCTCGAGGGTGATGCACAGCATGAAGTGCCACGCTGCGGTCACAGTTGCTGGGTGTCTGTGGGCTAGAAGCCTCTCTGAGTATCGCAACAACTCTCTCAAGATGACTGTGCTGGTGAGTGTGATATCAAGAGCTGTGAGGCTTTGCCCCTGGAAAGTCGTGGGCATTAAGGCTCCGGGTTTGCTTCAGAGAGCTCTTCTCCTCCTCCCTCAGGAGCGCTATGACTGAATCAACGTGAACAGACTCAGCCTTTCAGCTAGTTTGCAGACAGGGAAACTGAGGCACGAAGAAAAGTGACTCACTCCATAGGTATCTACCAGTCAGAAGCTGGTCTAAGGGACAGAAGCCAGGAGAAAAGTCCTTGCAAGAAAACACAGTTTTCCCTAAGCAAGGTAAGCAACTTTCTTCAGGCACTCAAGCCAGGGGCAACCCCAGTAGCTTGCAAAAGTCCTCCCGAGCCCACAACCCCACGCCGAGCCTCTCCCAGCCAGCGTGTTGTGGCTGTGCAATCACCCTGCGCAAGGGAAGAGGAGGGTGGGATGGTCCAGAGACTGCTCGCAGCCTGCAGGGCAGGGGAAGGCATGCCCACCTCTGGCCTTGGGCACCCAAGACGTCGCTTGCTCTCTGCAGCGGTACCGCAAGCGAACGAGCGGTGGCTTCACGGGAACAGCCCCACAGCAGAGCAGGGACCTGTCTCCCTCACGTCCCCGTGGTCCTTGCACCTTGTCACAGGTTTCAAGGTCACTTGATATCCCCCACTGAGGCCGGAGGTGTTTTGGTATCCTGGGTCTTATCTGGAAGGCTTTGTCTCTTCTTGGTTTTGGTGCCAGCCCAAATCTCCACTGGTGCAAAAACCGACACCAGCACAAATGCTCCACTGGTGTTGATGGCCCGGGGAGCCCAGGCCTCGGGCCTTTCCCCTATCAGTTCTGCCGCTAGATTGATATCTGCGCTTGAACAAGAGCAGGGCGCTCAGAGATACATCCAAATGCAAATGGGACCCATGCCAGTAATGGAGAATCCATCACGGCCCTCCAAGGCTGTGCCAGTGGTTAATTAAGGCTCCTGATAGAAACACACCTTATGCCTAATCTGCATTTGTCTGGCTTCAGACTGCAGCCGCTGGATCTTGTTTTACATCCCGTAGCCGGGCAGGCCTGACATTATTCAACTCCCGTACCACATCACCTCCCAGCAGGACTTCCCTGGGCCTGGGTTGCCCTGGGCATCTCTTTTGCCTGCCCAGAAATGTTGCCTGGGTGGAAGGTGAGGGCTTCAGACTTTCATTTGACATTTTGGATGCCAGACAGCCTATTCAGAGCTGTGTGGGCACGGGTGAGGGAGCTCACACATGTTTCCCCAGGTTTAGAATGACTGTTCATGTCCTGTGGATGCTCTGCATGTGCCCAGTCTGTTACCCACACCTCAGACATTCTGCAGAGGTCAGGACAGAGCCGGGGATGCACTCACTGTTCTTCACTATGGGGCTCGTTTTTCTCTCTTTTCCTTCTCTGCACCCTCCTGAACCACCTTCTCCTTGAGGGATGGGAAGTGGTACCCACCCCAGCACCTGCAGGCTGTCACCGCCTGGCAGAGGGATTGCAGCTGCTTGGCTCACCCTCACTGCCACGTCCAGCTCCCGCTCTCCTGCATCCCCTTCCTAACACCCTGCTCCTCCCACGGGCAGCCCCTGCCTCCTGCTCTCCCTGCCTCCGCCCGGCTTCTCCCCTTGAAACGCAACCCTTCATCCTCCCAGCGAGCCTGCGTCCTCAGGGAACACAGGCTGCTCTGCAGCGCGCGTGCCCTGATGGATTGATTCAGTTTGACTTCCTCCCGCGTATTTGTTCAAGTTTCCTAGAAAGCCTTTTTCACTGGAGGCTTCCTGAACAAAGCAGGTGGCGTGTACGTGCACGTGTACGTGTGGGTCTGCGGGATGGCGAGGAGCTGAATCGCCAGCCCCTGCCGTTACCCCCAGCACTGCGATGCACTGTGCCAGCTCTGTGCATCCACGCAGCGAGGGCTGGAGGGATCTCGGCATTTGTGGAATGAGCATCTGGGAATGTGCATCTGATCCTCAGGCCACGTGAACAAGGGGCTAAAAATAATAACCAACTGCCGCTCCATTCCTTGGTAGCATCTGGGGGTGTTTGTGTAGGGAGGAGCATCCATCAGCCTCTAACACCACCCAGCAGCATCCCTCTGCTTCGCAGCCTGGATTTATGCATATAAAAGGGGTCAAAGGCTGCAAGCTAATTTTTTTTAAAAGGGTTTCTCTCAGGGAGGGCTATGTTGTGAATTTTCTCCTACCTTACCCATCTGCTGCTGACCTGGCCTATTAAAAGATGCCCTGGTTTTGCGCTTGAAACCTCATTTGCCCTTTGCAGAGGAGCTGACACAAGTGCCCAGCGTATCAGTGAAAAGGTGACAGCATTACGAAAGGAAGGCTGTGAAGACCGTCCCTGTGGAGACAGGTGGAGACCACATTTTCAGAGCAGTCAATGCCTTCCCCTGCTGTAGAGTTGAGCAGAGTCCGGCTGTAGCAGATCTGCAAGATTGCTGGTGGGAATAGTCACTGCCTTGCCAATGCATTTTTGCACTTCTTTCAATCATCGGCTTTAGCTGTGCCACCCTCTCTGCAGTGGCACTGACCAACTGTGGGCGGCAGAGCCAAAGAAGAGTCGCCTGTGGTGACAGCTTTGTTTAAACTTACTTGTTCTGTAGGGTTTCTTTTCCTCGCTCCTAATCCACAAATAGCTTTACCCAGAGATTTCTTTCAGCGAGTAAATACCATTTCCAACCAAGCAACAGCAGCAGTGTATGGATCTGGTGCTGCACAGCTAGGGGAGAAAAGCTCAGCAGAGTCCAACCCAGCTCACACTTGGATTCACTTTGGTCCTCTGCAGGGGCTGGGCAGCTCTGGAAAAGCAGAGTATGGTTAAACCTGCCTGTGTCTGGTTTCTTCCTCTGTAAAATCAAGTTCATGTCACTCCTGTACTTCTTGGCGGAAGGTGGGGGAATTCTGCCACAGGGTTGCAGACAGCAGTACAGCCTGGCTGTGGTCCTTGGTGGATGCTAGCTCAGCCCCACGCAGGGGTTTCAACTTCTCTTTTTTCATCCCTCAACCAGCTCTGCTGCCCCAGGGGACACTGGACTGAGCAGTGAGAGGTTTCTCTCATGACCTACATATCAGAGAAATGGGCAAGTCATAGAAGCTGCTGAACAAAGGGAGAAAGGTTACTGCCAGCACCAGGAGGAACAGGAGCAGGGAAGGTGTCGGGAAGCACAGCATTCCTGCAACAACTCTCTTGCAGGTGTCCTGGCTCCCCAAAACTAGTGCTGTAGCAGTTCAGGCTTGCAGATGGGGTAACACCTCCAAGGCTGGGCAATTTGTGGCTTGTGGGCTGCCTGTGGTTCACAGGCTGTTTAAAGCTGGTTCTTGTGCCAGGTGAGCAGCAGTCGCTGGCAGGTGGGCTGCTGCATAACCCACATCCCTGGCTGGGAGGCAAAGGGGGTGAACCCACCAAAAATGATTTTGCTGGGTCATGCAGCTACTGAACGCCTGTCCCTCCTGCTCCACTGGAGAGCCAGAGGAGCCCTGGGAGCATTAACTTCTTCCAGCATCATAGACATGGTTTGGTATCTTTGGGATGACACTATTGCCATGCGAGCGTGAAGGTGTGTCGGTTGTGGCCTGGTTTCTACCAAGAGCAAGGTCAAAGCAACACTTGCTCTGTGGAGCAGAGGTGTGCGAAGTGGTGGGAGAGAAGCAGTAGATTGCAAAAGGGAGATGGGAACACCAGGCTGCCGTGTTTGGCTTTACCAGTGGGTAGGGAAAGGCCTGGCTGGATAGAAGCTGCAACCACCACCAGGATGTGCCAAGACCGTCCCCGAAATCCTTGCATGAAATTGGGTCTCCTGGGAAGCCAGCCCAGAACACAGGGTATATAATGCCCTGCCTGACTGGCAGCCCTGGCAGGTAATGAGCAGCTTGAGTCATACCTGGGCAAGGTGTCCCCAGGCTGCGATAGACTCCCAGCTTGGGTGGGTCAAGGTGCAGTTGCCAAGTTCTGTGCCCCAAATTTTGAGGCAGGCCTGGATGCATCACTGGCAGAAGGCTGTGTGGGACAGAAGATGACAGCTAGCAGCCTGCTGGAGGAGACCCGGCTTGGCAGGGAGATCAAGGCCCTGGGAGTGGGAAGGAAAAGGAGAGGAACGAGGAATGAGAATTGGGCTGGGGTGGGGTGTGGGAAGCGGAGCTGAAAAGAAATATCTGAGAGTCTTTCTGTGGGAGGATGAGAATTGGATTCCCCTGGAGCTGGCAGACCCATTGAGCCATGATCCAGATGTTTCCAGGCAAGCCACAGAGCCTCTGCAGCATCCCCACCCCTGAGCCTTGCTCTCAGCAGTACCCAGAGGAGCTGGGGAATGACAGCAATAGCTCTGCAAGCTTCGACACCTCCCAGCTGCTATGAAACCTTGTGGAGGAGAAGCCCCATGTCCTTTACCGTTTGCCAAATACAACCCCAGATCCAGCTCCTGGATGGTGGCCCCTTCCTTTGCATGGGGCACCAGGGGAGGCGACAGCTTGGACAAGCAGAAGGAGTACCTGGGGTAGTGTGGGACCACCAGGGATGGGAGCAAGGAGGGTTGCTGAGCACAGCTCCGAGAAGTGTTGTAGACCCACACGCTTAATTGCCTTGCCTGGCTGGAGGTAAGAGAGGTGAGCTCAGGATGTGCAGGTGACCCTTGCATTTCTGCTACATGTGGTCAAAAAATGGTGTATTCCTTGTTTCTCCACCACTTTCCTCCTTATCCTTCCAGCCACTGAAAATATTCACTTTTTATTTGTAAATGTAAATCTCTCTGAGTTGGGAAATCTGCTGCGGACTCTCAGGTTGTAAGCCCTACGCCCTTTCGAGCTTGCCGGGAGGCGGGCTCCCTGCGCATGCTATCTCCTCTCCGATCAGCTGTGAATCATGGACCATCGATAGCAGCCCAAGCAGAGGGAGAAAGAGTTGTAATTACAATCCCCAGGGAGCGCTGCAGCCATCTCTCTGTGCTAAGCCTTTTGAGGTTTTTAGTTGTTCATTAAAAAATCCCTAATTTCCTACTGAAGAAACAGGAGGAAAATTTCCGACTACACGGTTCCCAATCTGTGGCCAAGCCACAGAAGATTTGCTGTTTCTTCCTAGCTCCAAACTCAAGAACCTGTCTAGCCAGGGACTGGTGCTCACAGCTGAGCCTCTGGAGGCGCTTCACGAGACTAGCCCAAAACGTGGCCCCCACCAGCAACACCACGCTGCTGCATGCTCCTGAATCCAGTTCATCCGATCGCTCCTGCTGTGCACACCGGGAACAGCTCCACAGAAGTGAATGGAGTTACACCCCTGCACAACATGAATCATGTCCAGCGAGTCTTGAGCTGACCCTTGCGAGGAGCTCCTGAGGCATTGCATGAAAATTATTTATGGGTGGTTTTTATTGCCTGTAAGAGGATGTAGAAATCGGACAGCGCCCTTGTGGTTTTCTTCTGTCAAATTATGATCAAGGTTGCTATTTTGCTGCCCAAATATTTAAGCATGAGGCAGAAATCTTTACAAGGGCTACCACATTCCTTAGGTTATCTATATTGGTCCTTCCTGGGCCTATAAATTCTAGAGGGACTACCAAAGTAAATAATACTTTTGCCTGCACATATGTTGCTTCAGGGGAACTCCTATTTCCTGTAGAACAAAGGTCAGTAGGTCAGGGACCTACTTGCAAATCAATAGAAAATTACCTTTCAAGTGACACCTGCGTTAACCTTTGACTCTTGTTGGTCTGGATGAGGTTAAGGCCACTAGTCCCTATAAGGAGAGCCCTCCATTGTGCCTATGATTTATTTGCATTATCTGTTTTCCCTGCTTGATCTTTGGAATTGCTGGCAGAGTTCCCACACGGCATGCGGGGCTGTTTCTCCGTGCATTGATCAGGGATGGCAGGAGATAGATACACAAGGCTGTGCTTTTTGCTGACAGGTGTCAGAAACAATAAGGAAAATGTGTATGTTTGGAAATGAAAAAAAAACAAACAAAAAACCCCAAACAAAAAACAGGAAGCAATTACAAAGACCCCCTGACAACATGAAGCTTTTCTATCTAAAAGATGTGTCCTTAGCTCAATCATTAATGACACACATAGGTCATTAAAAGTGAATGAGTTGTAAAATTCAAAATCACTTGCCATTAGAGCTGAGCTGGAAAGAAAATTGCTGGATCCTACAGTCTCCAGACTGGTGTGCATTGTTCCTTATTTTCATCAGGGGCTGGTTCACACTTTGTATTTCTTTCAGCTTGCATGAGGAAATCAGACTGGTCATTTCACTCTGCTTGTTTCTTTTGCTCTCCATCCCTTGCTGGCTGCAAGCCAGCGCTGATCCACCAGGAGCAGAGTTCAGCAGAGCACCCCCTGCTTTTCCCATCTCTTATTCCACGGCAGTGCTCACACATTGCCAGCTCAATGTCGCAGCTCACCTCCATCTCCCTAGCCAGGACTTCACTTAGCAAAGGGGTCATGGTGCCGGCCAAGACCTGACAAAGTGGTCCTCGGACCCTATGCTGGATGCTTTCCCCATAAGCCAATTGCTGTGGGAATTGGGCTGTGACCCTTCCCTCTCCTCTTCCATAGAGGCTCAGAAATATCTCTTTTCTGGGTATTATTGAGCTCGGATTATCACACAGGGACTCACGAACACAGATCTCTTTCCATCACTTCAGATGCTGTTCCTTAGTGTATGAGGCAACTACGTCTTTTGTTTATTTCTAATTCCTCCTTTGCACCCCAGAGAAATGCTGCTCCGTTGCCTTGCTGCTCGTGAAAATCCTTCTGCAAAGCACTGCTCTCTGAAGCAGGTAAGGGATGGGGTGATCATCAGAAAATAACTGACGTATTTCAAATAGCTCCTGTAAGGACTGAATTCCCAGTCAGACCAGGCAATCCCGCCAGAGTGTGTGAAATGCCCAGTGGGCTTTAGATAACACTGAGCAAAGCTCGACTGGCAGGAGGGCACTACGTCCTCAAGCCCACCATGCTGGCTTGACCAAAATCCACTGGCACAGGCCACCACCCTGCCCCTGCCACCATTCTTCGGTCCATGGGGAGACCCCGGGTGCAAGGGGGCCACGCAGCTCTCTGAATCTGGGCTTTCCATTGCTCTGGGCATGTGCATTTTTGGCCACTGGCTTCTGATTGTCACTTGGGACCTGTGGGTGCTTCTGGAAAGCAATTAACAGCCAGAATTAAAATGGGCAGACCATAGGACTTGGCACATTGCAGTTGGCAAATGCTCCCTACCCCTCTGGCTTACTCAAGCCCTAAACCTAGCTGATTGTATCCTGTTAACAGGCTTTAGTTCTGGATGCTGTTGAGAGTCTGCCAAGCACAATCTGTAGGATGTTTTAATTGGAGTAGAGAACAGTAATAAAAAGACCTTTGACCGAGCCCTGCAGATCAGGCTAATGGGAGGAAGGACCGTGCTGCCGTTTGGTCTCTTCCCTTGACTTGTCCTTGTTAGAGGGAATGGACCCATGGTCCTAATCTGCTTGCCAGCTGTCCCTTCTGCCCAGCCACTTTGTACACAGTAGAAATGTACTCTGACCACCCAAAACTGCCCAGGCACAGTAGCACTGAACGATTTGCTGAGGCTTCCCTGAAGCAAATATAGTGGTGGCATCCCTCGCAGTCTCAGCTGGGAGGCTGGAGACATGTGTCTGAGGGTCCAGCACAAGGATGGGAGGTGAAGACATTCCCTTCCTACAAATGCCATCGGAACGGGTATCAAGAAGCAGCTGGGGAAGAGCTTGCAATGTAACATCCTTCTCACCCCAGTCACATTCAAGTGATTTCACTTTTCAAGGAGCTTCCTGGAAATCCGAGGTCAGGATCTGTCGCCTAGTCTTCACTTAGAGCTACTCGAAGCAGCAGCATCTTCACATCTTTCTCTTTGGCTCATCTGGGTCCTGCAAGCTGGGCTTTGCCATTGTGGAATGTCACTACTCGTAGGTTTCTTGCAGGAACCTCCTCTCCAGAGCACCCAAGGTGACCAAGCCACCACCTCTTTATGTAACTTTTGGGACACTCTCCCTCAGCAACTGCAAGCTGAATCGCAGAACAGGCCTGGACGAAACCTGTGCTCTGTCCCAGCAGGCAGGAGGATGGTTGTTTCCCAAGGAGACTGCTGATCTGCAGCTCTACTGGTAAAAGCCCGAGCACTGGGACTGCTCTGCCACCTGGGAGCCTTGGCAGGCAGCAAACGTTTCCTGCGTTCTACCCTCCTTTCCTTTCAATGTCTGCTCTGAGCTGCTTGGTGTCCTTGCTGTGCAACATCACACAGCACCTGTACTCTGCTTCAGAAAGGGCTGCATTCCCACAGGGGTCGGATAATGCCCCTCTAATCTGCAAGCCACATGCTATTAAATCAGCAGGAGAACATCAAAGGAGGGACAGATTTCACTATGGCAGCAATCAAATCAGTGCTGCCACAGATTCCCAAGGAGCTGCAATTGCCGGGGACCAGCTTGGCCACAGAGTTCCTTGAGGACTGGGGCATTTTGTCACTGGGGGGTTCACCAAGCCCCGCAGGTCCCATTTGGGATGGAAACAGGGCCAGGAAGAGAACATCTTAGATTTTACGACGGCAGGTCAAAAATCTAGTCTTGGTCCTCCTCCCATAACGCAGCCCTGCCCAGGGAGCCCCGTTGTGGGCAGCACGGCTGGCATGGGGGTGGATGGGGCTGCGTGGGGCCAGGGAGGATGGTGGGTGCCGGTGTGAGAGCCCGGCTCGCAGCATCCCGACCGTGCTGACTGAAAGCACGATGTCTCGCCCGCTGCTGCACACCGGCACGGTGGGACCACGCAGGCAGGCTCGCTGCCGAGGGGGCTGCCGAGGGGGAGCGCGAGGGGGGGCTCCACTGGAACATTGGTTTCACTTCCTGCCCTGTGTGGGGAGAGATCATTAAAAATATCTGACTAAGGCAGACTTCTTTGTTCTCGGTATTACTAAGCCGTCCCTCCCCCCCAGCCCCCCTACGATGACAGCGGTGTGGGCAGAGCTATTTCACTTTCCCGTGGTTTGCAGGCTCACAGCTGGGCAGGCAGGTGTACGGCGCTGCTGGACTGCACACCTCCCGGCCTCTCCCAGCCTCGCTGGGGCACGATCCTTTCTCCAATAGACCCGGGCACTTTTCCCCAGTATCTCAGTGGGTCACAGCATCTTAATCCTCAGAGAGCTCTGGGCACACCGAGCCAGGGTAATGGGGATGATGCTGAGGGACATCAGGTGGGGATCAGGTCCCAGGGGTGTTCAGATCAAGGGAAGATTTGGGACCCTGCTTGCCGGACACAGCAGGGTTAGGTTGCACAACTGTCTGCTATGTGGTGTCACAGAGAGGGAGAGCTTGACGATCTCAGTCTTGGCCGCCATCAAGTTCATCATAAATTGATTTCCTCTCAGATTAATATGGTTACCATAAAAGATATGAGCATTTTAATATCTGCCTCCACAACTGCAATATTGGTTTTAATGGCCATGTTGACTAACGTGCACAGTACTTTACAAATCATGCCTTTACAAAACATGCCTTTTCTTGCCAGAGTAACTTGCAGCCTAGTGCACATACAGACATTGCAGCTTAGAGGAACAGTGGTTTGTAATGTAATGTATTCCCTTTCACATGCATCAAGCCCTGTGGTGCAATTAGATGCTCTCTTTTGCAAAGGCAGTAATTAATGCTTCTGCAGTAGCCTGCGAGTTGGGAGTGGGACAGGGCATGTGAGGTGAGCTAAAACCAGATTGCATTGGGTTGAATGGCTATCAGAAGCTCATCTCTGAAACAGCAACAGTCAAGAGAGTGGCACAGCAGGTCAGCTGGAAAGACTGTTTCTTCTTGTTTTTCCACTCTTGCCTTACTAAACCTTTTTATTGATTTCACTGCAGATAAAGAAATAAACACTACACCTACATGGTCTGTCATGGAGGCCCATGTTTCATTCCATGTTTCCAAATTCCAGATTCACTTTGACTCTTGGACTAGATCAGCTTTCCGTGTGTATATTCTGCCCATCTCCAGTGCCATTCCTCCAGCTATACTGATGATCGCTACGGGATCCCATCAGATTTCAAAGTGGGTGAGATTAACCTGGGGCAAGATATCCATGCACCACCTAAGCTCTAAATCCCATGAGTTTTGTTGTTACAGAAGATTTGTGTTTTCACCCTGTTGGTGCAAGCAGGTGGCAAACTGGCAGGTGATAATCTGCTGATATTAATACTGTGCTGCAGGTAAGTGGAAGCTGCCACATCTCTCCATCAAGAACTTGACTGGCATTGGGTAAGGCTGTCAGGTTCTGCTTCTGAAAGCTTAGGTGGGATGACATTCAACCAGGAGGCTTGCCTAGCTCTGCTTGCATATAGCAATGAGGACTTTGCTGCACTTGGGATGGGAGCCCTGGAGCCCTGCTCTGCTGGGGCCCATTCCCCCCACCAAGGTATTTGGGATGAGCACATGGGGAGCCATCTAAACCTTGCATATGGAGCCACTTGTGGAGATGGATCCAGGAGGAGATGTGAAGGGTGGAAGGAGCTGCCCACCCATGTGACCATCCCCAGGGAAGTCAATGGTGCTGACCGGGGCTGATGAGACCTATCGCCTCCCTGGAGCAGGCTGTGCCTGTCAGGGAAGTCCTGGCCACCCTGCCACTGCTGTCACTTCACATGCAGCTAGTGAGACCAGGAGCAGGGCTGGCACCCCATGGGAGGGCACTGTGAAGGAGGCACCCACAGCATTACTTCATGATAGCAGAAGAAGCTGATGAATAAGCCCAGAGGTGCTGGACCAAGCCCACTGTGGGAAAGAGAAGGCTTTCAGTGAATCCATACTCCTTTTTCCTCACAGGAGTGACAAGACAGGTAGCCGCAGTGGCGGAAACACAGCAACCCCATCCCCTGCACAGGCTGCTCCTTCAGAGCAGAAGAGACTGGTCAGAGCAGGGGGGCCATTCTTGTACAAAGTAGCCAGGAATTAGAGATCAGTGGCTATTTTCAAAGTTTACTTTAAAAGAGTTGGGGGTTTTGCATATGATTTCATAAAACACAGGAGAGGCCTTCCTTAATAACACAGGTTTTTAGGAAATGTGAGGCTACGTGCACTGTTTCCAGCACCCCAGGGTGCTGCAGGTGTGGGGAGTGCTTAGGATGCTTCAGAGAGGAAGAAGGAGGGCGAGAAAAGCTTTTGGGATGAAGTGGTTTTCGTTCAGCTAATCAAAGATCCTCACTCAGGGCTAGAACAAAGCATCCAAGACCTCTCCATTTTACCATCGTCACATGAGAGAGATTTCTGCTGGTTGTTCTTCATGCGGGAGGTTGCAGGTTGCTGTTATCGTGTTGTCAAGGTCTGAAACCCTGGGTGATCCCATCCTCCGAAGCAACACCCAGTGCTGGGCAGTGCAGCTCCTCTGGGTGCTGGTGAAGGACATCTGTCAGTCAACACCCACCCCTTCCCAGGTCACCCTGAGTAGGAACTGCCTGGGCCAGGTGGGGTCCTGGCCTGCAGACCCCAGCCCCAGGGCCAGGACCCACCTCCCAAGCTACCCCAAATCTCCAGTGCTGACCAAGGGCACTTGCAATTTGCTTTGGACAGGAGAAGCTGAGTGTGGCTGGTGTCAGGTGAGTCCTGGGTAGCAGTCCAAAGGTGGCCGGTCCATACAGGAGATGCTGAAAGGGTGCACCATCACCTCCTCCAGCCCTTCCAGGGCAGCAGGGCGGGGGGGAAAGGGGTGAGCGTATGGGTGTGCATATGTGTGCACGCGCACGGGTGTGTGCATCTGCGTGGGTGTAGGACAAAGCACATAAATAGAAGTAAAGAACATGCCGTGTATATGAGGATGGAGGCTGGGAAAGGAAAAATTACTTAGCCACAAAACAGAACTCCTTTACCTGTTTTTCTCATAAAGCAGCATGAGGATGTTTCTGCTAAAGCAGCCTCCTTTCACAGCAGCTGCATTATGAAATGACTTCTTTTTAACAAATCCATCTGCCTGCTTTTTAATAAGCAGGGCTTTCCACCATTGTATATGTGCGAGGTCTGACCTTTTCATAGGAAAAAACATTCATAACTAAAAACTATAAATAGAAACCTTCAGACTGGAGCAGATAAAGATGTAGGTTATGTGACTTTTTAAAAAAAAAAAACATAATGTGGGAAGGAAAGGAACAAGCTCTTTTAAAAAGTCGTAAACTTCTGTTATTGCCTTAAGCTTCTTAATATTTACTGAAACATTTAAGGAAAGACTTAAAACAGTAGGGCTTACAAGACACCTGTATCTAAGCAGGTATGTTTACAAAGGAAAGGAAAAAAAGATTAGAAATATGTTTAGTTTAGGAAGAAGGGTATTTCCCCCAACTATGAAACAAAAAGTTTATACAAGGTTTGTATTTCTAGGATAAGTTAAGTTTTATATTTTGTTCATGTTCTGGTTCTGCAGGCTCTCACATATACACGTAACTTTACTCATGATTATAGACACTTAGCCTTCAAAGGGACTACTCATGTGAGAAAAGCTGATCATTCATTGTTTCCACTTCAAACCATATTTGGTTCTGTATTTTAAGCCCCAGCTGCTGGAGGCAGGTGATTACATGAGAATCTCAGCTTTCTTTAAAAAAAAACACATAGAAAAGTAAGTTTCTAAATCTTGTGGTTGAAGAGGAAGCTTGAAAACATGTCCTCCACGGAGCTTCAGCACCAGAAGGCAAATAATATGAAACTAATCTTCCGTCTAAATCTGCTAATCACACACATTTCTTGATTGGGAGCAATATTTGTTAAGTGTGCGACAAAAGAGTTCAAGAAAGGGGAGTAGGAAATGATCAGTGCAATTGTGGCTTATCTGAGCCACGTCAGCAAATCACTGTTGCCACATACAAAGACCCTTGGTGGATGCCGGCTCACAAATGCTCATTTAGCAAATGCTCAGGTAAGTCAAAGTGAATCAAGAGAAGGCTTTGGTTAAGCATGCATTAGCTCATCCGCTGTATCCCATGCCTCAGATTCTAGGATATGCATAACTTCTCTGATATTTAAGACAGCACAGAAAATAAATCAACTTGCTTGGAGCTGTCAGCATGGAAATAAAGATGAGCAGTTAGCTGTAGCCACTGAAGGGTGCAGTGGTAATACAATACTTAGAGTCTCTGTGTTGCTTTTTGATATACTTCAGCAGCATAAGAAACAATTACACTGATCCATATTTCATCAGGTATTGCAGGCTGAGCATCTTTTATGACTATTGTGTAAGCTTCTCAGGTGTTGGCTCTGGCTTCCTTGGAGAGGTATCTTTTTGCTGTGACTGCTCAATGCCAGGCTTCTCTCTCCTAAGATGCAGTATCTCACCATCACAGCTCCATGGCGTAGCGCGGTGACAGCCTTCCCTTGAACCGAGCACCTCCAGTACTGTGACACCGCTCACGTGAGGAACAGAGCCAGACCAAATAAAGGGGTTTCTCCAGCAGCCGCAACAAGGAACTTTGTCTCTTTTCTGCTACAAGGCATTTTAGGTTGAGTTCATGTCACCACTTCCCCGATACCTATAAATATTTTTTTCATATATAGAAAATGGGAAGCTACTTAGAGATCGTAGAAATGAGAGCAGGACGGTGATTTCTGCAGAGATGTCTGTTTGTGCCACCGCAGCTCTGTGGGCACAAGCGCGCGTGTGTGCTCACCGCACGTAGAGTTTGCCTTGTAGCTTCATTTCTCCCAAATGATGACAGCCTGTTAACCAAAAGCCTCCTGGGCAGGAATGTTTGAAATGTTTTTCAGAAGCTGCAATTGCTGCAGAGATATCAAGACCCAAAAGTCACACGAGTGAAACACAAACCCTTGGGGCAGCCGGGAAAGATGTCATGAATTCTGCATGGGTGATTTGAAAAGAGGGGAACCCCACCATCCACGTG
This sequence comes from Aquila chrysaetos chrysaetos, assembly GCF_900496995.4. Taxonomy (NCBI): domain Eukaryota; kingdom Metazoa; phylum Chordata; class Aves; order Accipitriformes; family Accipitridae; genus Aquila; species Aquila chrysaetos. The sequence continues at coordinate 12,777,532 of NC_044013.1, read as the reverse complement.
CAGAGAAGTGGGGCATGGATTTTGGCCAGCACCTGGTGCGTGGCTGCTCTCCATCACTTGGGGTGGAAGCAAAGAGGAAAGAGGGGCTTTCCTTGGGAGAACTTGAATTGTGCAAGAGATGCCTGTTTTAAGAACAGAAACATATTTCTTTCTGCAGGGCTGCACTTGAAGTGGTCATTAGGGTGAAATCTGGCCCTGTGGAAGCTGATGGCAAAGTCCCTAGGGACTTTGGTCTGGTCCGAATTCCACCCTTTGGGTTTGACTGCAATCCAGCAGCTGCCGAAGCCTGAGGCTGGCCGCCTGTCCTCCACCAAGTTGCCTTCTACAGCAGTGGAACGGGGCCTGGGTTGTATCTCACCAATTAAACAAATAGAATTAAATGATGCAAGGGTGTTTGAGTCGTGATTTTCATCAGCGTTTCCTTTTCACTGAGCTCAAAGTCTAGTTTGAATGCAGCCTACTATTTCAGTCTGCAAGAAAAGGCTACATAGAAAATAGGTTTTGAATCAGATGCTTTACATAAACCATGGGTTTTACTAAAAACTGATCCATTCTTCTCTTTTTCACTCCTACAATAGCAACTCTGCAGGGAGACATTAGAAGTTTCAGTACTTTCATCTTGTCTCAGAACATTTAAGGTGGCCAAAGCAGGTAATAATAATAATAATAATAATAATAACAACAACAACAATATTGAAATAATTTATCACAACTGATTTACTGGAGGAATTTTGCCACACGTGGGCGTGATAAGTCATCCAGAAATAGGTCACGATTTTCTGAAATGTATCTGAGGTGCAGGATTAGTTACCAAGTAATTTACACCAAACAAATCCCTCTCACTGTTAGTAGACGGTGCTTTTATTTTGAGTTGTTTTGACTGAGTAGCACCATGGTTCACATGGTGAATATCTGTTTCTTGATTGGGAACTGGAGCAGGCACCTAACTTTAACCATGTGCCGGATCTCTCCCAGCTGAAGCCAGCCATAAATGCATGTTCAGGCTAAGGGAACACAGGGAGGTTGATTCAGGCGACCAGTCCATGTGCCGGTAATACAGAAGCCTTTCAGCAGCAATGAGCTCGGCACTGTCCTAAGCCTGGAGATGCTGCGGTGGGGAACAAGACCATTGTTTTAACTGCCTTTCCTGAGATTCAAATGGGTTGAGGAGGCTGTCCCAAAACAGCCACGTAGGCGGTGAAACCATGAGGGCTGTGAGAAGACAAAACGGAGCCCTCCTTCTGTTGAGAGAAAGCAAACCGTGGTCTCCCTTTGCTTTGTACCCAGCCTTGCTTGGTCCTAGCTGATGCACCTGGCTTTTTACAATCCCGCTCTGAACACAGCTCCTTGGGGTACCCCTGCAAAGCCAGGCAGAGAGGCGGCTGGAGCCTGCCGTGCTTCCCATGCCATCGGCTTCCTATCCACATCACTGGGGCTTAGATGTGGCTGAAAGCACCTGGAAAAGCTCCTGGACCTCCTGGTACACTGGGCTGTGAAGGGGTCAGCCCTCACCCCACACTGCCGCATCTCAGCATCAGCAGGGAGAGTTTGGACTCCTCTCCTGGTAAAGGCACTGGAAGTCACCTGAGCTCAGTGCCGAGTGTGCAGCTGCTTACAGACGGTGTGGAGAACTTGTGGATGGACTTTGGATTGTCCTCCTGTACAGACAGAACGAAACCCTCGCTTTTTATTCAAACCTAGGGGTTCTCCAGCATGAAGTGGCCAAAGACAACTTCAACAGCTACCCTTCAGCCCTCCCCAGCAAGTTTATAGCTGTCTCTGGTACTGTGATTTATACAGAGTCCAGCTAGATTTAGTGCTTTTAGGGAAAAGAGTCAAGACTCCTTATCCCAAGGGGTTTGCAATTTAATCAGGGAGAGAAAAAATTCAGCCCCAAACTGAAACAGACATCCTTGTGAATAAAGAAGGAAGATCCATCAGAACTGCTCTTTTTAAGAGTTTTGCAGGGTGAGCAAGTGAGCTTTTAGAGTGGCTGAGATCAATCTACATGCAACAACTCATTTTTGCCTCGGGAGTTGCTTGGCACTTGCAGGGCTTGAGTTGGTGGTGGGGATGAGAAGACTCTTTGTAAGATGACCCTCTGAGGCAGTTGAAGGTAGACTCAAGCCCACTGATGTCAGCTAGAAACCTTTCAAGGTGTGTGGCAAATAACACGAAATTGCAGCAAATAGAAGGTAAGAGAAGTTTGTCAAGGCCATCGCAAATGAGATTTTTGTCAAAGTTGAATTGTCCATCCCACTACTTTCTTTTGAACTCATCCCACAGTGTGGAGCAAGCAGATGCTTGCTGATTTGGGCCTCAACATTTATTGTAAGCCTGTGTCTGTGTGTGGGAAAGCAGGAAACTTCCCTACTGTGCTTGGAATTGTAATGCTATAGAGGTGTTTATACGTGTGGGGCTTATTCCTTTATGAGAAGGGGGATAAATTATACTTGAATAAAGCCATCACTACATCTGCCCTAGGGAATTGCTCTGTCTGCCTATCACTCTAATGCTCACTCTATCATTCTAACTGCAGTAGTTAAAGAAAAACATACTCTTGACCAACACAACACACAAGTACAAAAAACAGCATAGACCCAGACTTTTCTGCTTTCTATGGTTCCGGCAGAACAAAGGCAAATTAAATTGGTTGTAAATTAATTTCTATGTGCATTCACTTTTTGCACAGCCTGAACTGTATAAAAGAGCTTTGAGTTCGCTCAGAATTAGCCTGGATAAGTTCAGAAGGCCATATTTCTTTACACAGCACATAATCATTTCCAAAGCATCTGCCATAAAAGGGGGTGATTGAAACAGATTTCCTAGTGGATAATTTCCTGCCTGTTCCTAACACTTTCATCTCAGGAAACTGAATCCAAAACTCATGGTTGCCAGTGTGAAAACTCCATTGATCTCAGTGGACTTTGGTTCAGCTCTGAAAAATATGAGAATAGATACTGAGAATTTGTGTTTCTGGAGCTTGGGGCAGCACCGTCCCTATTTGACACACCACAGCAAGACCAACACACGGCAGGGCTCATTCCTGCAGCCATCGTCCTGTGGTCCCCATCCTTTTCCGATGCTCCCAATGCAGCCCATGTGACCTGGGGTTATAGAAACGGATAGTAACATGGGCCCATGGTCTGGGAAGTAGTTCTCAAATTAACACAGTTGGAGACTATAGGAGTCATTCACTCATCAGATGGTGTGGCTCAGGATGGAAAATCTCATGTTCAGGTGGAGCTTCCCCATGTTTCCCACTGTCAGCCCTCCCCTGTTCCACCTCAGCACATGACTGCGGGGCTAATGTGTCTCCAAGAAGGGACATAAAAATGTGTAGTGAATGTCTAGGGAATCTTCTCACCTTGTATTTTGAATAAAAAAACCCTCTCACATTGAAAAACAGGTACCTTCATTCCCATAGGAGTTGGGACAGCTGATTCAGTGGGTGGAAACCCTGTGCTAGCTGAGGTAGCTATTGCTGATTCGAGTTGAGAACAAGATCTTCAGTGAAATGAATTGATGGTTTCAGTTCCGGATCTGGTGGGCAAATTAAAAAAAAACAAAATTGGGCTGCGTAATTCAATGCTTGCTTTCAGGAAGCCACACAGAACAGAAGCTGAGCATGGAGACTGACTCATCTCTCGCCCTTCGATATGAGCCCGTGCCCCCCTGACCGCAGGAGGTAGGAGAGGTAGGCAGGGACCCTGCCTGGAGAGCTGGCAGCAGCCAGGGCTTGGAGGGGTTTGCTCCTGCACATCCCTTCTCTGGGAAAAAGAGCAGCACCAGGGAAAAATTGTGAAGTGGAAAGCAAACCTCCATCTCTGCGAGATCCCATTCATCCCAAGACTGTCCAAAATAATTCAGATATAAATATTATCATACCAGAGCTTGCTGGCATTTTCATTCAAGTACAGCATACAAGGGAATTTCAGTTAACCCTCCGGTGTCCAGAAAGTGTAGGGTGGTGTAATTTATTGCACAGCTTAGGAAAGCCAGATTCATGAGAGCTGGCAAGTCAGCATCCCTGTATCTCCTGCCAGTTATACCAGTGTGCGTTTCTCTCTGTTTCAGCCACCTAAGGAACTGTAAGCAGCTTTCAAAGATTTTAATAGTCCCCACCACATCCCTGCGAGAGAAGTGAAAAAACACCTCTTTCGACAAGGAGGGAGAAGGGGGCACCGGAGGTGAAAAGTATGAATTTAGGAAGCTGGTGGCAGAGCAGTGGGGAGCAGGCAGGAGCTCCTGGCTGCTGGGAACATGGCCTTCCTGAGCAGGCAGTCAACAGGACGAGTAGCAGGAACAATGAGCTAAGCGCTGCAATGGAAACAAACACCTTTTTTTAGGCGCTCTGCACTAAGCTGCTGCTGCTACTTTTATCACACCATTCATCTGGGAAGAAAGCAGCGCAGCAAAACAAGGTGCATGCACAAAGCTGCGCGCTGAGTCTGAGCTGACACAAGCTACCAGCCTGAAAATTTAGTTTTTAAATTATTTCATTTGATGATTTGGGACTGCAGTGTTCTTGTATAATGTTAACTCTTTGTAATTGGATACAGCCACGTGGGTCCTTAGGGCAGGACCTGGATGATCCATAAGGGGACTGAGGACCACAAATGGATGCTAACTTCTTCTGGGCAGCCAAAGCCAACATTTCCACTACGCAAGTCTTCCATGAAGGTTCTTGAGCTGTTTTACAGATAAACTAATACACATGTGCACGTGAAACCCCCTGGCAAAAACAATGGTTGTTTTGCATGCCAAATGTGTCAGTTGCATTTCTTTTTACGACTGAATTCTTTCTCAAGTCATGAACGCAAAAAAAAAGCCTAGTGAGTGTTTAAATTTAGGGCATTAATTTTGCATTCCAGTGTAGAGGGAACCCAACAGTCTCAAACCTCAGAAAAAGCCACTCCACCTCTGCTTTATGGGCAATTTCATTCTGCTTGTGTTTCCAGAGCCTACTTCAAAGTGCAGATGCATTTCAGGTAAATAATGACAGCTTCAGAACAAGTTTTCCTTGTAACACAAATCGCCTCACTAATGAAATCAGGGGAAAAATTCAGAACAACTTGATATCCATCTGCCTGAAATCAAATCCTTCTATTTTTATAGTGTAATAAGGGGCATGATTCCTCCCCCGATCAAATCAGGGGTGAAACTCCTGAAGACTCAAGTGGGAATAGCACCAGCCCTTTACTCTTGCTTGCTGACCGCTGCCCGAACCTGGGTGAGGATGCCCTGGTCCTTCCAGTGCGCGGCAGAGAACGTGCCTGCGGGTGCAGCAACAAACAATGGGGTCAGGTTCAGAAGAATATGAGGCACCTTCCCTCAGCACGGAGAACAGTTTCTATAGTTTCCACATTTCCTTCCTGCTCATGTCAGTCATGCACAGGAGAAAACAATGAAGAAACACCAACCCCACGTGGAATAAAGTAATGGGAACCCAAGAATGAGCCACATGCTAAAAAGAAAGGAGTCGTCATATCCAAGATTGAAAGTATCAACTGGCTGGACTGCCAAATAAATCAGACTAGCCCTGGGGACTTGGATCTATACCTGTACTTACCTCTTCACCTCAGACCTCAAGAGCAAGCTTCTTTTTTGCTTTGGAAGCCTGGAGATGGGCGGATGGTGCAGCTCTCGGTCACCTTCATCTGCATCGCTGAACCACTTGCCTCACCGTGGCCCCGTCCCTGCCTCCAGAGCCGCTGCTTCTCTCAGGTCCCATCAGCCTTCCCAAAGGCTCGGCAGCGGGATGACGGGGGCCGAGATGTCCACTTGGCTTGGCAACAAAGAAAAGCAAACTGCACTTGAACCTGGAAATTTACAGGAATGCAGAGCAGCCGTGTTGCTAAGCCAGCTGCAAACCTGCTTTGCTCGGGGCTCTTCCCTTTGTAGGGTTGAAGGAATGAGGAGTGAGTTGCCAAGTAGGACATCAGTACTCCAAACAAATGGAAAGCCCTTATCCCACCAGCAATCTCGACCTGGTTAACGGGCAGGCAGCTAGAGTAACAAGAAAGCTCAGCTCTACTCGCAGAAAGGGGAGGCGGTAGGACACAGGTTATAATTAGAGCCACCCACAGCAATTTTGGGGAAGCTTCAGCACATGGATCAGGATCTTATTGTAAGTGCTGCCAATTCATCATCTGCTTGGACTGGACCAGTCCAGAAACCCAGTGGCAAGCACCCGCAGACACATCTCCTGCTTGCCTGGAGTTTAGCAGTGCTTTAAGCCACCTCGGTGCCTGCAGGGGAAAGCGCAGAGCAATGGGAATTACTGTATAAGCCCTTAGCCTGAGTGTCCTCCTATTTTAAAGGATTTGCTTCAGCTTTGGAGAAAAGCTCACAGTGGAGCCCTCACTCCTTTCTTTCCACCGGATTATAAAATGTCAGAGGTTCATCCAAACTGGATCTCCCCAGTACAGTTTCCTGCAGCTGGAAAAACACCAGTTCTGCCAAGCACTGCACGCCAGGGGCACAGCACGTTTCACGGCGCAGCCACCCCTTCCCCACGCAAAGCCGCACAACTCTCCGCCTGCAAAAGCAGCCTCACGGAGCACAGTGTGAGGCACACAGTGTGCCCATGCCTGGACTGAGGCATCTCAGAGCCATCCCCAGCTCTCCGTCCAGCTGCCATGGAGGCTGAGAGCAAGCTCTGCCCCACGCCGTGCTTGCCTCAGACAGGTCGGCTCACATCCTCAGAGCTCAGCTCCAGCAGCGTGAGGGTCGGTGTGGAGGAGTAAGGAGCTGATGTAGTTTTACACTAGTGGCACATGGGTCTTGCACACTCCTGGGCTAAGACATGAGCACTTCTGCTTTGGTCCTAACTCTTGTGGTGCTAATTCACAGCGCAGATTTGATACCCCGTGTATGAGCCTTCAGGCAGCAGCATCTGCATCAGCATCCACATCTGCATTGGCATCCCTATCCCTATCCCTATCCCTAGGCAGGAGTTACCCCCTCTCAGACATCCTTTCTGGCACCCTCAAAAGCAGCGCAGACACCCATGGTGCAGGCTAAACCCCACCAACATGAAGATTTAAAGTACCTGTTTGGGAAAGCTAAGCCACATTAAGCCATTGTGAGAAACAGGGTCTGCCTAGGACAAGTGGGTCCTCAGCAGAGGCAATGCTGCTTAAATTGTTACATTTGCTACTGCACTTCTCATAAACAGCCTGATTTTTGGTGCTTTCCCCCAAATCCCCACTGCAGTGCCCTGGGCCCAGCTGTGAGAATCTCAGTTTCTGCCTCCTTGCTTTTAACCGCCTGGATTTCTGAGCCTCCCTGCTTGCAGAAATAGGCTTCAAAACATGATCCCAGCACTCTCAGAGGAAACAATTTCAATTTTTATTTTTTTTTATTTTTTCACCTACAGCTGTGATTTATTTAAAGAGGTACTTCTGGGCCTCAGGAGTTCTGGGTACTGCTCAGTCTGGGGAGAGTAATCACAAAGCCATTACTGCAACACAGCCACCCTGGGAAGCCCTGTGATAACTATTCTGTGCTAGCACCCGTGCTTCATGCAGTGTGGAGCAGGTACCTTTCCAGCTGAAGGCACAGTGAGAACTTTCTTCCAGGTGGATGCAATATAATTATGCAGGCTATGAATGGTGATGTGTCTGCAGGAGGGTGGGAGACAGGGTGAAGGGGGCGTTAGTGTGTTTTGTAAATGCTTTGAAATGTATTTGTGTGTTTCTGAGATGAACCTTAAAGAAATACCTGAAAACTGGTTTTGCTTTTCCTAAAGCATTGGCTCTTTCAGGCAGCAGCTTTGCCAAAAGTCATTAATCACATCTTTATTAACAAGGGCGGGGAAACAGTGACCTCAAACAACCGAGGAAAACAACTAAAACTGCATTCATTTGAAGGACTGCTTTCTAAAATCTCTTCTGGCCAGCACATGCTACTGTTGATGTATATTTAAAGTGTGCTGAGCCTTTGGGATATACTGGGACTTCTGCACAGAACCAGGGGAGGACTTGACCCAAGGGTGTTTGACTTAACTATACGTCTCCTGGAGTAGAAGGGGAGAAAGAAGAAAGTTTTTAAAAGGTCTTCACACTTTCCTACTACATCAAAGTGTATATCATGTGAGCAGGACAGGCTAAACACACTGGCTCTTCACTTCTGAAGCCTCAAAATTCACAGATTCATGGATCTCATGATGTGCATGGTTTAAATCCAGAGGGAACATCATGATCACTCAATTCCTTCTAGCCCTGCCAGTCTGTTTGCTCCAAATTATCTGGCCCTGCTGTTAACACCATGGCACAGGGTCCACCACATCTCTCGGTAACATGCTAATTTTCTCAGTTAAAAATGCAGAGTCAGCTGAATGAGCAGCCACGTTAGGTGGGGGACCTAACCTACGCCATAGGGACTGCTGCTCTTGGGGTGGGCACGGCAGAGGATACAGCCCCCACACCACTGCTCTGTCCTGCCGAAACTCCATGTCTGCTCCTCATTCCCTGCTCTGAGCTGGTTCGTCAGCTGGGTTACAGGCATCAGTGAGAGAGCAGGGACTTTTGAGGGGATTTCTGGAGCCCACCTCAAAACGCATTTACTGCGGGGCGGGCTGTCGGCGGCAGCAGAGGGAAAGGGCAGGTCCCCACCTTGGGCAGGATGCTAATTGGTGCATCGCGGTAGGCAGACTGTGAGCCCAAACCCTGGAAGGCTGTTGCCACTGATAACACCCATCTGCTGTGGCATCATGTCCGTTGACATAACCTTAATTAATGATATTACCAAGCTAATGAGGAGATAAACCACGGATCCCAACTCCTGTTAAGAAATTGTCTTAAATACCAGTCACTAATCACTATGGAGAAACAGATAGTGGGCCAAAATGCACACCTGGAGTAAAGAGGTGTGGCTCCTATGTTTTCTGGTGAAGTTGCATTTGTTTACTCCAGGACTGACTATGAACCATCCTGATTCACACACAGCGGGTGTGCGCTGGGTGGGAAGTTGTAAACAGCACCAGCCTTATGTAATGGCATGGGTCTTGTGCAAGAACTGTCATCCAGATGGCAGCAGGATTGATGGCTGCAGAGATCAGCACGGTGCCAGCCTGGGGTGCAGATGCGTGTGGGAGTGCACCAACCCCCGGCTTGATCTTCCCAAACCCTGAGCTGGCGCGGAGGGGCTCTCTGGCCACCTCTGAGCCTTGGGGTGCTTCACAGGGATGGTCTAGTCCATGCAGCTTTGGGAACAGTGGACATCACCGGGCACTTCTCGGTGGCTAAGAGCTTCTCGGGCTGCTTAATTGGAAAAGATCTGCCAGTTGTGACTAGAAGACTTCCCGCTACCATTGGGGTGATGTGAATGTAACTCGTAAAACAAGGAAGGGACCTGTTTCACTGCGCTGACTTGATTCTTTGACTGTTACTTTATTTCCTTGCTGTTGTTATTCTGATCCAGTGAAATTAAAAAGGCATGAGTAGCCTATTTGGATCTGAATGTGTGAGTTCCTGCCCTGCAGAGCTTTCAGTAGAGATTAGATTTTACATGCCATTGTGTGGGGGAGATGTGCCATCAGGCAAAGGAGGAACAAATGCAGGCGGGGCGAGACGGGAGAGACAGAAGCCGGTATGCTTGCATGAAGCTGCCTGCTGCTCATTGGGGTGGTATCTCCAACTCAGTGATGAGATGGGTATCTCAGAAAACATTCACTGTCTTTGGTTTCTGCAGGATGTTTAGCTCCCGAAATGTGAGAGACAAGACAGCCACTTCTTCTTCACGTTAGCCTTTTAAACCTTGTTCCTATCCCAAGCCTCATGTTCCTGAGCATGCAAGCAGCCTAGCTAGGGAACCCTGGCCCTTAGGAATAATCCTCCAAGTTGCTGGCAAGGTAGATATGCTCTCAGTCTGCTGGTATCCAAATAAATGTTGAGGGATTCCAAGGATTTACGTGCTCACGTGACACAACACAGACATCAGGAGCAGACAACCCTGGCACGTTGCTCATGCTACCAACTTTTCACCTATTTCAACTACTTCACTCTAGCACTCTGACTGTGTTTCTATTCAGTCAGGCTGTTTCCTGCTTGACAAAAAAAGGGTGTTTGTTTGGTTTTTAAGTGATCACAAGGCATGCATATATCAGAAAAAAAGAAAGGATCTATCTTTTTCTTACATCTCTATTATTTCTATTGTTCAGGTATGCCTCAGGTACTTTCCCAGACACGTTGCCTTCTGTTTTCAACATTGCCATCTGGGAATCAGACACTGTACATCTTTTGTGGTGCTGTTCAGCGGGAAGGGAATTTGTTATTACTCCTCGCAGATAGTTCCGGCTTGATACACATGGATAGCTCAGAGAAGAGGGATGCTATCGGCCTTGTGGCCGCTGCCCTCCAGCTCGGAGACAAGCTAAGGCTGTGCGTGCGCAGTACATCTTGGGAGACAAGCCAAGAAAGTTCTCATGACACCGGCAAGCCAGGTGACGTCCACAGGGTCCAAACTCCTTCACTGTTGGGAAGGTATTTGGCTGGTTAATTTTGCAATCTGGCACGCTTGGTAATGCCTTTAATAAGCACTTACTTTGTGAAAGTCTAAGGAAAGAAGAGGTGATCTCCACACAGCAGCCACAGACCAAATCAGCCTAAACTTCAGGGCAGTTGGAGCTCCGTGCAGGAGCAGATGCAGAACTGAGCTCTGTGGGTTGGACCCATCTCTCAAAGTTCATTCTGATCATTTTCTGGTTCAGAGCCTTGTGCTTTGACCACAAGCCCACCATATCCCATCCTCTTTGGTGTACATCTTGATTTGGTCCTTTAACTAAACACTGCTCAGTAAACTCTTACAAATTCAAGAAGAGAGGCTGCTAGTTCAGTCTCACATTATCAGGGCATCTGGAAAGGAAAATTAAAAGCAACGAGAATCAAATCAGAGCCAGGAAGAAAGCCTGGGTGTTTGAACACTGGCAGATACCTGCTTAAGACATATTTCTCCAGCCTTCATTACACCCATTCCTGAACACAAAAACTAGCTAACCAAACTGTGCAACAACTTGTAGGTTCAGGTGTGTTACTCCAAAGTGGGCTGTTCCTGACTCTGGTAATTTTGTGAGATTATTGCTCTTCATGCTCCAGCCTAGAAAGCAGAAGAGCTGCCACCCCAGTGCTGTTATATAACTGTAGGAAAGAGGAGTGGAGCGATACACCAGTATCACAGTGGGGAGGATCTTGTGGGATATCGAGAAGTGAACAAACTGTGACAGAGTGTGCATGTGCACGGTTTCTTCTTTAAAAGTAAGCTTGGCAGACTCTTTTTTTTTTCCCCTTTAAGACACAGTGGCTAAAAATGGCCTTTCAAAAATAAATCAAGCCTGAGGCTGGGTCTGAAAGCACTTAACAAGGGGTAAAAGTGGTTAAAAAAAGGAAAAAGAAAATTTCCCATGCTATTCCTAGCACAGACTCCCCCACCTCTGCATGTAAACAGTAGCTGCGTCACGCTGGAGCACTTCTACCAGTTTCAGACCTGGCCCATTTAGGACAGGTGATGGGAGAGCAGAGTCTTTACCCTGAGACCTTCCCAAGAGGCTCTTGTCTCCTGGAGGCACTGAGCACCCCATCCTAGACATCTCCCAGCATGGCACCGCATCTTCAAAATCACAAGGGCGTGACAAGGTTTTAAAGCAAAACTACACTACACAATAAGATGAAACCAGTTATGGACATGATCGAAAAGCTGTTGGGGAACTAAACTGAGTGGAGTTAAAAGCTGCAACTATTATTTGAGGCAGTCAGTTCAGCCTTTTTAAATGAAAACCAGGCCTTTCAGACGAAGCTAATTATGTTCTCTGGAGAGGTTAAAAGTTTGGTTGGGATAGATTTTGGCAAGGTGGTTGACTTAGCACATTCTCTTAACAAATAAGAATATATGATATCAATAGCATGTGTTGTACGTGGCTTAGGGAGCAGTGAGTTTAACGCTCATCCAAATAAGCAGTCCCTGGCGGTCACTCAGGGCCTGTCCCCAGAGGAGCACCTTGCGACTGACAGGACATTCAATAATTTTCAATGCTTTTCTCAACCATCTGGAAAGTGGTGCACAACAACTGCTGCCAAAACCTGCAGATGACACCAGGCAGGCAGAGAGGCGGCTGATGAAGAAGAGGTGGGGGCAGCGGTGTGGAGAGATCCGGGTCACTGGGCTCATGGAGGCAGAGCCCTGCGCTGAGGAGCCAGGGATGCAGCCGACTGGTGCAAAGGAAGAACCACTATCCTGGAAAGCAGAGCAGGGAGTTGGGAAAGGGTGCTGAGGTCAGAGCGGACAAGTAGCCCAACCTGAATGTGGTATTGCAGTGAGATATTGCAGCTAAAGTGCCTTGTAGGAGCTCTGGATGGATGGATGGATGGATGGATGGATGGATGGATGGATGAAGAGAGGAGCTGAAAACTGAAATACGGACCAGTTCTGGATCCACAAAGGGTCTTAACCAGGCAAATATTTTCCCCTTTGTTGGTCTCTGCATTTTAAGAAAAAATTGAGAGACTTGAAGAATTTAACCTGCTAAATTCATCCAGAAATTAAGTGAGACATGGTGTCATTAGAATGTGTAAGCACCTTCAGGAAGAAATGGTGGTAGGAAAAAGTTTTTAACCTCAGGAAAGGCCCACGACAAGCACAATACAGCCTGGTAATTTCAAGTAAGAAAGTAGCATGCATTTTATCAGTGAAGATGCTTAGTTTTTGGGATGAATTCCAGGGGCAGGATTGGATCCACATTTCCTGATGCTGTCAAATCCAACCTGGCTGCCCTCCTAGGAGGTCTGATTGAGATCAAGTTGTGCTTTGCCAAACACGAGTCAAACACAGAGGTAAGGGAGTGATAGTCAGGGATCCCTGAAGTGCTGGGGCTCAGGAGGGTGTCTCCAGCCCTCCCTTGCAGCCATGAATTCTGGGACTGACAACTACAAAGCTGAGGAAGAAAAATATAATTTAAAAGGCCTGTTGCCTCTTGGAAGGTACAAGAAGGTGAGAAAGCAAATGAAAAACCCTGGGAGTTCTTGGTAACTGCTCCCAAACTGATAAACATACCAAAAAAACCTCTGTCCTTTCTCTTTTTTGCCTTTGCAATATTGTAAGTGAAATAACTTGATTATTTTATAGAAGGTTTTTGGTAGTTATCTTTTTAGCACACTGGCAAGTTGCTCCTGTTTTGGTTTTGTTTGGGTTTTGTGAACAACTACAGTTGGGTTTTCCACTCTTTGTTTCTGAGTGTGTGTTTAGGACTTGCTGAGAACAAGTTAAACACAACAAAGGAGTTTTGGACAGAGCTTTGAAAGAGATTAATTCCGTGGTCATTCATTCTCCTCTCTCGGGAAGCAAGTCCCATATGCAGGCACTGCTTCTGAGAAAGTTTTGTCTTTGTGGTAGCTGGCATCCTTGCCTAGTAATGCTTGCAAGGCATTAAACTGAGGACCAAAGGCCCAGTCCAGGAAGATAACAACAGGTATTTTACCCTTAACATTGCCCGGGGATCAGTTCACATATTGATGTACCAGTAGAGATGGAGTTGGAGGATAGTGGGCAAAAAAACCCTTACCAAAATCCCACAGAAACTCAGTGGCAAACCTGGGATTAGCACCAAAAACACAGACTCTGTGGCTTTAGCAAGCCAAGAACGAATAGGGCAGGTAGTAAATCTAGAAGAGCCAGTAGGAAGGTTACAAGCTTTGGAATTAAAAAAGAACAGCTAAAGAATGAACCAGAAATATAGTTGCTGAAGGAAATAATTCATATAGTGTTGATCGTCTCATCCTCATATGCTTGTAATAATTTTGACAAGCATTTCATTTTATCTATTATTATTAAGAAAATTATTCCTTTAAGGGCAAAATCTAACTACATTTTTCAGGTCAGCTTGATTCTGGGAATCATTCTCACTTGCCTGTGGTTTTTGCTATCAGGCCAAACTTAATCCCTGGTGTATTTTTCTGGACTCTGTGGAGTTATGTTGAAGATCAGCCTGGCCTTAGGGCCTTCAGCTATATTGCCAATGGGTTTCTTTAAAGGGATATTTCCCTAATTTGAATGCAGTGATTCCGGGCAGTGATTTTCATTTTGCAATCTGGAAGCATTCCTGCATATCTTAAGGAAGTTTCAGTTATTCTGGTACTGAAGAAACCTTCTTTGGCAATAGATGACATGTATAATTTTCATCCGGCTGACGGCAGGTGTGTGCATGTGCTTCGGCTGGTCTGTGGATGGCAGTCTAGAGAGCCATCTGACAGGTGCCTTCCATCCTCAGAAAAGTCTGGTGAAGAGTCACAGGAAGGGACATAAAATACATTAACAGCCCCACAAGAGCAGAGTGAATGCTATTCACAGTGTTTCTGATTGACAGAGCAGCATCTTATCTTGCCCCAAAACCTCTGCACCCAACCCTCCAGGTGGGGGGGGGGGGGGGGGGGAGGGGGTGTTTTGGGAGGGAGGCCAGTAGCCTGATTTTGTTAGAAAGCTGATTAGAGAGATTATTTAGATTCCACTACTGTGGGGACCAGCTCCTGGTAAGAGTCCTTTGCCTGGAGAAAGATGAAGGGAAGACCCAAAATACGAAGGATGGGCCTTTCAGTAGCCTCCAACCTGGACCTCAGAAGCTGCGAGATGCCTCTCGCTAAAGGCAAGTGAGTGCACATCCAGCACCTTGGCACAAACTTCTGCTCCTACAGGGCCGCTAAACCCTGCAGGAGAGGTCAGCACAGGGAAGGTGTCACCACAGAGCCTTCTCTGCACTTGTGCTTTTCATCTCATGAGGTCCTGGAGCAAAAGAAAGGGCTACAAACCGATGGGTGTGGGATGCTGTCAGGACAGTATCATACCTGCCGAGATGGTTCAGCAGCACTCCCCCCTGCCCCGAATGTTCCAAGTGTAGCCTGTTTCAGCTTGCTTTGGCAGCCAGGTTACCCCGAGTGCTCCAAATCACAGCAAAAAAAGTCATGAAAGCAAATGCAAACCTCTTGATCTTGCTTCATGCAAGATGTGGAACCTACTGATGAACCTGACTGTAACCAGCTTCCAGTTGCTTGCTTGTAACTGAGCAAGGCATGAGGCTGATACTGCAGTTCTCAAGAAACATTTGTCCCCAGGACAAAAGAGACCTGAAAGAGACCTGAGAAAGCCCAGGGCTAGGTTCAAACAGGCTGGGAAGTGTTATGAAAATAGCAGCACAGAGTATAGGGTATGTGATGTACTTGCGAGCTTCTAAACTGAACAATCTTCCTGTAGGGATTGATGATGGGCATGTCACTGAAAAGCAATGTCTACCTCGCTTTGGTGAGGACCTTTGCTCTTACTATGACCACGTCTGGTCAGAAGAGAGTGAAGACCTGTAAATCCTGATGACTTGGTATGATCGGACAAGCCAGAGTCTGAGCTCTAGCGTTGCTGTAGGGTGCTCCAGCACATGAATGTGCATCAGAGGAGACCATGGTTTGAGGGAGCAGGGCTCAGGGGTGAGCTGCTTCTGTCTTTCTGCAGCCACTGTCAGCTTTGCACGACTATCACAGTGATCCAGCAGCTTTTATGTGAAGCATAAAACTACTTGAATGCAATTTGGATCCGTGCAGCATCACATAACTGATTTCATTACCGTGAGAGAAGAGGGCTGATGTGATTTCTGTATAATACAGCCGATGTGCAGACCTGGTGGCTGATCATCAGCTCCATCAGCTCCGGAGATCTCAGCTCTCCCCCATCCTGCCATCTCCATGTGCCTTCTTTGAAGACCAGGTGCCAAAAACCTTGGCATTAGCAAACTAAAGACAAGTGACACAGTTGCCAACCTCCACTCGTTGCTCCGTCTCCATCTCAAGGAGACCAACTTTGAAGGTGGTTCTGGTAAGGAACAGTGGGAAAACCTTAAAGAGCTGGGTTCTGCGTCATCTAAAGCAGCAACTGGCTGACTTGGAGAGCAGAAACCATTTGCTGTGGTGTCTGGAGACCTCTGAACAGCTGCAAAATCCCAGTACTGAGATCTTGGTAAGGTCGCAGTTGCGATGGGCTGGGCACATTGCCAGGGTGGAAGATTCCAGGATCTGCAGCCTCCTGGGAACACCTAGCAGCCAACACAAGCTTTGTAAAGACACCTGAAAATCCTTGCTTAAAGCTTGTCAGCTTAACGTTAATAACTGGGAGGGAAAGGGTTTGGAGCCACCGCGGTGCAGCCTGCGAGGTGAAGCACAAAGCCAAAATGGAGGAGAGAAGAGAGTGAACTCAAAGAAAATCAGCCATGCCATTTAAAAAGCACAACTAGAAACATACTCTCTCCCCACAGACTGGCCTAGTTTTACAGGATCACACACATGCACAGAGCAAAAGTAAAAATAGCTAAGGGGACGGTCACTGCAAATTGCAACAAATAACAATTCAATAATATGATTTTAATGAAGAAATCCATGGCACCCAATAAATTCAAGATTTGGCACAACAGCAGTGTCCAATAGCCATAAATAAAGCAATTTGCTAATGACTGCACATTCCAACTCATTTTCCTTAATGTTTTCCATGGCGTCATTCCTCTGAACCACAGCTTTTCTTTTAATCTCATCTTAATCTACACCACCATTAGGTGCTGCGCTTCTTCCTTGACAGCACCGTATTTGAATGGCCACTAAGTAGGGCCTGCTCCAAAGCGGGTGAAGGTGAGGCTGTAACACATGCTTGTCTCCTGCAGGCTGAGCCCGGAGAAGGCTGCGGAGCAGGCCTTGACTGCATGCAGTCACTCACACATAATCAGCCGTGGGTTATTCAGAGCCAGAACCACCCCCGTGGCCCCTAACAGATTCTGCACTTGGGATTCAGTTGGCTCCACAGGTCTGACATGTCATGACAGAGACGTTTCTTCTTCACGCAGCTCATTTTGACCTGAGCTAATGAGAGATTAACCAACCGATGGCAGCAAATCAGCTGCTGCTGGTCTAGGGAGGGCATCTCAGGTTCTTTCCTTAACAAGCTTCACATTTGGCTTTTCTTAACTGAAGGAGAGTTCATCATCACAAACATCTTGCCAGTGATATGGTCCTTATCTGACAGATGGAGCCCAAGGAGAACTGTTTGCAATGACCTAATGTTGTTTGCTGCTTACCTGGCAAGACACCAGCGAGTTGCTTGTCCTCTACACTGAGAAGTCCCTAAGCAGATGCACGTCTCCCAAACAGAAAATCTCTCGCTTTTTTAAAATAAAGTCAGGGTTTCCAACAGATCAAAAGCACTTCAGAGCCACTTTGTCTGTTCTACTGCACACTGGGTTTCTGTAGGGAGCCTGTTTCTGCAGGGGCTGTCCCCACTGCACTGCTCTCACAGCCTAGGAGAAGACTGGGACTGACATGGCCTTTAGTGTGGCCCTGTTGGGAGCGTTGGGAGATGATTAACCCTTTTGTCACCACTAAACCACAATGGGAACATCTTCCTCTTTTTCTCAGTCATTAAGTTTTTGCATACTGGAATTATACGCGTTAAACAAGGAAGTTTTCCAGCGGGGTGCGCATCCTTGAGTCTTTCTGTAGAATGAGTTTTTTGAGTGTCCATAATCACAGAGTATATGACAAACCACAAAAGAAGCTTCCTTAATTTTAACTTCTTTTGGCCTAAGTTGGGTAGGACCTGAAGTCAGGGTTTGAGAGAAGCTCAGAACTACTTTGCCATTACCATAAAATCCCATTCTGGGGGAGCTTTGCCATTCGGTGTTGCTGCATCTGCTTCATTTCTCTTCAGGTTTCCACCTCAAACTTCTTCCCATTTAGTCCTGTTTTCTTATGCAACTTTATAGGCTGTGGTAGGTGGAGATAAGGAGGCCAAGTTCTGAAATTATCTGTCTGCTTTTGTTTTGCAACCTCAGTGACAGCAAATATTAATGGGCATGTGTTCACTGCCCAACTTGTCTGACCACTCTGCATGGCCATTCTGGTGACAAGCAAAAACCTTCCACGCACTGATTCCTCAAACACCGCAGAAATATGGTTAATGCTATTGTGAGCCCCCAGACGTGCTTTCCTCTTTGCACCTCTCTTGCTTTTTTGCACATCGAGGATGTTCCAGGTCCAGCGTTTCTCTTGTGCCAGGCCCTTCCTGGACTGTGGCTGTGTTACACAACTGTGCCCTGTGGATTGAGGCAAGAATTAAAGGTGTCCAAATTATTAGGAAATCAGAGCAGTGAAAGGTCAAGGATCTTTTTATTTTCTCTTGGCTTCAGTAGGTGGTTGCTGAAAAATCACAAATGCACTTTGAAAACAAGGGGTAGCGAGGTGCAGCTTTCCAGAGCACTTATTGGCATTCATGTCCATGCGTGAACTATTTACAGGTACGGCAAAGCGTTACTAATCTCTGAGCTATTTAGAAAGGAAGCACCTCTAGGATCTCCTCATTTGTCTCCCCTGTTTCTTAAATACCACTGAGTCATGCTGAATCTCCTCCCCTCCTGAAAAATTGCTTTGCAGAGCTCCCTGAAGAAAGAAAAATGTCCCTGGACAGCGAAACAAACAATCCCAAAGTGGGTTGGTCCCCTCCTGTAAGCCCATGACCTAGTAACTGGGTAAAAAATCCTGGAGACCCTAGAAAGGAGAGGTCAGTCTAGAGGCTGCCTGAGGTTTCAGATGCTCTCAAAGCCCAGGGGAGGAACTGTCTTATCAGGGTCTGGAGTCCAGATGGAACCAATCTGGACCTGACCCTTCTCAAAGTTCGTGCGTGTTTGGATGGAAGTTTCTGATTCAGACAAATCTCTGCTTTCAGACAGCCCCCTGGAAGACAGGGCTGCCAGTTGGCTTTTCAAGGCCTTGCTGGATGTCCAGTTATGTGTGAACTTTCCCTGTTTCCTTCCCCTCCGCTCCAGTATGCCTGTCTGCATCTGGCTTCCTGTTCAAACTTAGCCCCAGATGTATTACGTTGCAGCTCAGTTGCTGGGATGCTGTCGCAAATGGCAAGAAATTATGAACAGGATTCCCAAAGGAAGCCACACTGAAGAAAGAGCTGAGAGAGAGGGAAACCTCGCCATTGCTATTTAATTTTTTCTGAGCTCATACTTCTTGCATTGCTAGTTTCAGAGAAAAAGGAAGTGTGTACAAAGGCTGCCTTGAACAACAGGAGGATGCTGGCTCAGGCAGTGAAGGGTGAAAAGAAGAAGTAGGCACTGTGGGAGAACTGGTAAAGATGAGGTGGGTGAAGGAGGTGCTCCAGCGCCTGGTATGTGTGTACCACGAGCAGCAAGCAGTGAAGACTAGACAGCCATCAAAACAGATGGGTTAGGCAGTGCTTGAAGAACAGACGTGAAATGAAAAATGACATTTGTGAAGAAAAGAAAAAAGGATTTTCTCACAGTAGAATAATTCTGAAGTGCAAACACCAAAGGACGGTGTCTCTGCTTCCAAACATAACCCGACAAGCAACAAAGCAAGAAAGCCAGAGCTCCTGAGCTCTGATCCTAGTGTGGCACTAACTCCTCGACCAGAGCGCCTACTAATTGCACATGCCGCAGGCAGCTTTCAAAAGCTAATATAAAAACATGGAGCAGGGTCCTCAGAACCATGGAGAAGCAAGTCAGGCTTGACTCAAGGGGATCTGAGCGCATTCGGTGCCTAATATCTCTGGCCAGCTTTTGACCATCTGAGAAATGGAGCATGTCTCATCTGCCACAGACGATGCTGGGAGGTTAATAATGGCATTTCATGTCTGAGGTCCTCCGACAGAAAGCTGCCACGTAACGCAACGCATTATTCTACCCTAAAGCCAAAGTCTCCTCCACCCAAATAAATATGTATTTGTGTTGCCTGCCTCCCATTTTTAATCTACCAGCAATTCTTACCAGAAAAATAACAATAAATAAAAATCTCTGGCCATACAAGTGTGCCAAGAGCTTGGCTAATGAGCAGGATTCTAGTACGTTGCTACAGATTTTGGCAGCCTTGTGTCAAGAAAATGATGCAACCCAATTCCTGGGAACCAGTGCGATGGAAAGCGCTTCCAGCTGATTCGGATTGTTTATTCTAGGTAAAAGTTCGCAACATTTCCATTTGGTTTCACCACCGTGAGCTTTGCCAGGCCTTTTTCCCAGGCAATGAATGCTTTCTCATTTCTCTGCTTGATCTCCTACTTACTGGCTTAGCTGTTACATTGCTTTTATTACTCTGGAAGGCATATACTGGTCAAGAATGGGTGGATTTCATCTTGCAAGAGGTGCAGCACTTTCATCTCCTGCTGAGTTCAGTCAGACTGCAGGACCAAACACCCATCGGCATGAGCAAAGGATCTATAGTCTTGAAGAAGAATAGATTATGTCAGAAGAATGGCCAGAGCATGGGCAGGAATGCATTAATCATTATTATTACATTTCTATGCAAACATTTAACCTGTTAGTGCTTTCACGGAACAAGGAAATGCATAGAAAATGCTCCTTGCATGGCTCTAGAGTGCAGAGCAGCCTCGCACATGGTGTTAGGCAGTACCTGCAGCCTTGCAGAGCTTTGGCCTGAAGAGATGAGGCCAGGCCAACCTTGTTAAGAAAAGACGAGTCAACTGTATACAGGGATTCCTCCCTCAGCTTGAGCCAGGCCTGCATAGGGGCTGAAAGTGTACTTCCAGGAACACATTGGTCTGTTTTCAGCCTAAAACAACTATTTCCTCATTCTCTTTGTTCCTCTCTGTCATTTCTTCTTTCTACAGCAATATAACGAAGTTCCACTTTGAAATGAATCACTGTTCTAATGCTCATTAAATTAAGGAACTGACCATTCTGGTAAGACTCACGCTGACTAATTGCAGGTGCTGGTTAAATTTCCCCAATAAAACTTCTACAAAATCAAAGCCATTCCTAGCTGCCACTCAAATTCTGGGTATCTGAGGAGCTTAGAAGATCCAGTTAGGGTGGCTTTCTAAAGGGAAATCTCTCACAAAAATGTCCTAGTCCATTGCAGTCTGGCTGAGAATTTGACCTTTTATTTTCCAACACAGTAGGGTCATTGGCTGGCCAGGTCAGCTAATACCATATCTCCTGAGCAGTTTGCAGGCTGAGCCATTGTTTAAAATATCAGCATCTCTCAGAAGGAAGCATCACTGGCATTGCAGTGGACAATATATTCACATGGTCAAGTCCCCCCTCTGTTAAAGAATCATGGTTAGGACATAAACGCTGAAGTTGGGCCACTTTAATGACCCAACATGTAATTCCTAGTAAACTAGGTGTCATTGAAAATTCAGAAAATCATCTGATCCCTTTTACATTAATTATGACCCAGAGAGTTTTCCACTTTGCTTTTCCCCATTATGCTCATAGGGAAAATAATGGACCCAGAAATATCTCTTCTCCAGGACTACGCATAGGCTGTTTGGGGGAGTTTTTTTGATGAAAGATGGTCTTGGGGTAAATCACAAGTGTGAGCCTCCAGACAGCGTGTGTGAAGCCCTTATTCAATGCCACATTTCCTGGGCAAGTCACGCAGCTGTGTGATAGTTGTGTTCCCCACCTGCGCAATGGGAGCAGCAATCTCTTCGTATGATGCTATCGCTTGTCCCCCATTGGAGAGAGGACTTTGGAGGAAACTCTGCCACTTACTAAAACTTTTCACAAACTGTGTCACAGGAAAGCTTCAGTCTCCAGGTTCTGATGTTTAATAATAAACCTGCTGTTTATTTTGCAGAGCTTGTTTCCTAGATAGAGCACCAAGAAGATGTCATGAATACCTGTGTGCTGTACTCACATTTCCCATGGTACGCTCTGTCCCAGGCACCTGGCAAAGGTAGCTCAGCACCGTCAGCCCCACTGAGGCTGGGGAAACTGCGGCACTGCTCATGCTGCAATGAGGCAGAGGCAGATCCAGGCACTCCTGGCTTTTTAGCACCTGTGCCTCAACCACAAGGCCAAATTAGTACTGAAGGGACCTGTATTTTACTGCCCCCTTCTTCTGCATTAATTAAAACACATCGCTGCACACTTAAGCAATTTAAATGTTTTGGAACGAGTCTCGGGACGGCCAAGGGCGTTCAAAGTGAAGGCAAGGCTGGCAGCTTGCCTTCAGCTCGCTGGCTTGCCTGTCTATCACCAGCACACGTCATGCATTACAAAACTGTGAGATCTCTGCAGACCCAGTGACAATGCTACAATTTAAGGAGAGCGTGCAAGGCTGAAGTCAGAAATCCCTGGTCTTCCTGAGGCTCCATCACATGGACTGGCTGCCAACATCTCTGCTGATCTTTTTTCAGTTTACACTTCTTTCCTTTACACCTCTCCTCTATGAAAAGCTGGTGGGAACTCCTGTAATAGATAACACCAGCACCACAGTGTCACATGGAAAGCCCTGCTAGACCTGGGTGTTAAGGCATATGCCTTCCTCTTGTGGATTTTTTTTGAGCTATTCAGGGCAAGAAAGAGGGCATTAATAGCACCTCAGATAACACTCAGGGCTAGCAAAGACTGTGTTTTACCCTCGAGGTGACACTGAAGTTCAGGGTGTAAGTGGACCTTCCCCCAGAGGTCTGTTTGCCTTTCTGTCACCTATCGGTCGGCTGCGGGAGGCGGCAGGAGGAGGGACCTCAGGTGACCTCCAGAGCAACTTGTGCACTGTGGAGTCCAGGCAGCAGACAGCTGACTACAGTCTAGAATGGAAATGAAGGACAAATTTGCCCAGGGACATTCCCTTTTGTATTTTAAAGTAATGCAAAGTGTCTTTTCACTTTCAGCTCTGGATTTGAGGCCTAAGATGAAGAGTCACCGCCATTAGATCCACATCATCACAATTGTAACATCAAAACAAGCGCTGTATTAAAAATAAACACAGCAGGCATTCACTGACATGATTAAAATGTATACATATGGGTGAGGTCATTTTAATAAAGGCCTTATGCACAGACATATGCATTTCTTACCGTGGCCCTAGGCTCAGAGCAGGAACACTATGCATCCACAACTACCTGCTCTTGTGCAGTTGCATCAGCCCAGGCTCTCTGGCTGTTCAGAACAGCTACCACAAGTGTCTTTATCATATCCATGTGCATTGACCTCCCCTTAACCCTCACAAAGACTAGAAAAATCACAGCCAGGGCTTACCACATTAGCAGGATGTCTCTATCTCCATCAGGCCACTGTGTCAAGGTCCTCCATCTCCTCTATCAATCTTCTGAAGGTACATTCCGATGCTGTTTGGAAATAACTCAGTGAAAATAATTCCTTTGTCCTATCTGTGTGCCTGGAAAAGGCTCTACTAGTTAAAGGAAAGTAAACTGGACTTTCCAGAATGACACAAAAAACCGCAAAGCCATTAATGTCCATATACACGCTAATGAAAATCTTCTGTATGTCACTGGAAAAAAAAATCCAGGACTTCTTAAAAGTTCTGACATTATGTGCCTTCCTAGATCACCCTGCACCATAGCTTCTGCATCTCCCGCTATGATCTGTCAAGCCTGTCCAACTCAGGTGAAACACCACATTCTCTGACAAACCCCTGTAGCAGGCAGCAAAGCTGGCACACCAGCGGCTTTCCTACATTTTGGGTATCTCACCACGAGTGCTGCCACAGCCAGTTACCTGAGGCTGCAGTTCCCATTGCTGCTGGTGAGGCATCCAGACGGTGCTCCAGAGATAAACCTGCTCTGGGAAGGTATGTAGGAGAGATGTCCCCAACTGGCTTTGGTCTCTTGGTCATAGGCCTGTAGGTATCCTGCCTGCACAGTCCCTGCCTGACTCTGGAGCAGCCCTGGGCAGTCCTAGGTGTCACCATGAGGATCCCAGTGCTCCCCAGTACTGCAGCGAGGGATGCAACTGGGGTGTTTATCCTCAGACTGAGATGCCTGCTGCAATCTCAACAAATGATTTTTGTATTACTCGTCTTATTGATGGCTCTTATACTGATGCCCAGCGGAAGCTTCAGCCTGCTCCCTCTTCCCAGCAGGCAGAAAAAAACACTAGCTGCCTCCAAAGAAAATCTCATCTTTCTGGAGAGGAAAGAGGGAGGCTTGCATCAAATATCATTCAGAGTCCAGTGGAGCTGTTTACTGACTTTATTTTCTTCCCGATGCCTGAGACCTCTTTGGAAATGTCTCTGCTTGTGATACTTCTGAATAGATGTCCAGCAACATGCAGGAAAATGAAGCTGCCAATGGCTTTTGCAATGTCCTGAACCACAGGAGCAAGAAGGACAGCGTGCGGGGACAAGGCGACCTGTGTGTTGTCTCCTTGCAGAAGGTGTCACAGAAGACAGAAGTCCCAAAAGACGCCACAGAAGACATACATCTGCCCCGAATGCTGAGCGAACATCTCCAAACATGACTTGTGTCATAATGAGAGGGATGCTCTGGGGCAAGAGGAGCACAGCCAGCGAGCCAGGGCAGCCTCCACCAGTGACATGCAACATGGAGACACAAAACCTATGCACAAGCAGAAAGCACAGAGGTACCCGCTGCACATGGAGAGGCCGCGTGACAAAACCAGGGGTGCAATGTGGGTGCCTGGAGGTAGGGCACAAAACCTCCAGCTCTGCTGGCAGCACCGCTCTTCTCCATCCCAGCCATGGGAGATTGGTGATCATCAAAGGTCTGGGCCAGATCCTGGCCTGATTTCCCTCCTCTGATTCCCATGGTGCTTGCACCAATGGATCTTGTCCTAAAAAGTTTATCCAAATCCTATCTGTACTCTTTGATCCTCCAGACTCAGGCTCACCTTCTCTGCAGGATACACCTTCTTGGAGGATTTTCACTGGTCTCTGCTATGGGATGAGCCATAAATCACCCCGGGAACAGCTTGCTTTGCTGATGTGTGTTTTCAACCTCAGTTCCATTTTAATATATGATAATATAGACAGTACTGTCCCCAGCCAGGACCCAGAAGGAGTGAGATGATTAAAAATAATTCATCTTACACTGAATTAAACAACTGAGAGCCTCAGGAACGGTCCCATTTGAGTTCACTACAAATCATGGGTGACAATCTGGGTCAGTTTTTATTGGGCATGCACCTTTTTGCCAGCCCTAAATCTGCCAGCCATCAGATAGGTTTAATAAGAAGGGACAACAAGGAGACAAAAAAGGTCAGTCCCTACTCAAGAAGGTGGTGGAAGGAGAAGGGGAGATGGGGCAGGGGAAGGTGGCATGTCCCAGCAAACATGCAGGAGGTGATGTTTCCCCAGGAGAGGGACAGACAGCAATGCACCAGGTCTTTCGGAAAGCAAACAGGCTGCACCTGGAGCCCATTCTGCTGTTTGCTGAGACTAGGCAGTCCGGACCACTTGTGGTTTCCTCTCTGAGTCTTGCCTCTGCCCACAGTGACATACAGAAAGTGAGGGAACGGAGATGAGACACGCCTGCCACTTTCTGACCAGCCGGGGCACTGGGAGCACAGGGCTGTTTTGCCCACCCTTCCACTAGGAAAGCAGCAGCACGTTCCCCTTCCAGCCACCTCTGCTGAGCCAGAAAACCCTCCGTGCATGCCATCCCCCCATGCCAGGAGGTCTGTGTGTTGCATTCCCCTGCCTTGGATTAAACCACCTCACTTCCCCCTCCCGGAAATAACACGAGCAAGAGTAAGAATGACTCATCTGTGCATATGAAGACATGCATACTCACACACACGAACACATCTTATATGTTGAGAGAGCCCGGGGCAAAAATTTCACCCAGCTTTTGAGCTCCCTGGTTCACACGATTCTGTGAGGTTTAGTGAAAAAAAAAAAAAAAAAAAAGTAAAAAAAATCAGAACGGTGCCAAAATAGTAAAGAATTAGCAAAAGTAAAAAGCAAATCCTGTTACCATGCCTCTAGCTTGAGAGGAAACGTTCCTCCTCATGTCTGCTCTTGTGTTCATGTCCCGCCTGGTCTCAAACCAGCGTGGCTCTGTTCAGTGAGCAGGGAGCTGGCTTGGTCAAGGACTGGCCCACAGGTGACTGCTTCAAATCCAGCCGTGCCACGTAAATCCCAACCACTGCTATTAGCCTGGGAAATGGGTAGATGGTTTCTTTCCCTGTCTTCGTAAACAGCTCCTTTGACATGGTTCCTGGCCAGGGATGCTGATAATGGACACTGCACACATGCTGGCAGCGTCAGTTTGAGGCTGAGTGAAGACAGTCAGGTGACATTTGCCCGGACCATTCCTGAAGCTTTAGAAACTCATCTTCTTCCATAACAGTCCCTGGAAAGCTGCAACTTCCCAACAAGGGCTTGTGAAGCTTTGTAGTTGTGTCTGGTGTTTCCTTGTCCCCTTCTCTGCTGGGTTGCATGAAATCCAGCATTGAATGACTGCACCAGGGACATAGAGGCATGACCTGTACCAATCATGGCCAAGCACATCTGGAGCTGTAGATTCCCATTTCCCATCATAGCTGAGGCCGTGTGCACTTCCCAGCTGCAAGGAGTGGAAAGCAACAGAGCTGGACCCTTGGCCACCAAAATGCACCAGCCAACACCACCGTACTGCAGTGTCGCCCCTGCACTCTGCTTTGGCATGTGGGATTGTACTGCTCCAGGCCTCCCTCAGCCAGCAGAGCCAAACACGACAATATGGTGGGTCTTAAAAACAGAGAATCCTTTTAATTATCCTGCCAGCAAAGCTGAGCTGGTGGATGGATCTTGCTGCCCAAGGTTTTTGCAGCAGGGAAGGGAAATCAGTTTTTCACCACAGTATTGTTGTGACCAGCCATGATAAACATCCTAAGGCGGCTGTGTCTGGTGCAAGAGTCATCAGATGGCATAGCCTAATAAGAGCAGCTGCTGCCTTTTGCTTGGGTCAAAGACCCTTTCTCCACAGCAGCCCCCACAGCCACCGTTTGTGCCCTGGCAGTGTGACATGATGCATTTCATCAGCTATTGGGAGGATGCTAAGCTCAGTGACACCCATTACAGCCAAGCTACATTGTTTAATAAAGACCACAGTAATCACTGATACCAGCTGCAGAGGATTAAGGTTGCCTTCCCCCTCCAGTGTATTTTACCCTATATCTCTTTTGCTACATTTTCTCTGCACCTCCAGCCTTTCTTCCTCAGGACTGCTCTCACTGGTTCCCTCAAGAAGAGCAGGGTAAGTGTGTGAATGGTAGAACTGCAAAGGAAGGAAGTGGTGTTGCTGATTCAATAGAGTGTGCTTTTCCTTCTGAGTCAGTACAGAAGAACTGTCTCACTGGGCTCAGAAGGTATTAGAACAAGAAGTCTGCCCCGGGTGTGTGTGGGCTTGTGTTTTAATATCTCTGACCCAGAACATGGAAAGGTTGCACAGAAAGGATTTTAATTATCTTGAAAGTTACTAACATCCAATTAAAACTGTAGAGTCAGCACAGCAGGTCACCCATCCACTGTATCACTCTGTGGGCCCATTGTTGTGATATAGGGATATATGTAACAATCACAGGGCACGGACCTGCTTCTAGAAAGCAAAATGTGTCAAGAAGCAGTATTGCTAAAGGCCAGGTACAGGACATTGTTGGATCACACGAGTTCCTGCCTGGAACTCCAGCCTGGACTCCATGAAGAAGCATACTGGAGATAGCAGGTCAGAGGCAGCTGGGAGGCTGGGGAGAAAATGTGACGGGCAAGGATATAAAGTTATCAAGCTAGATTTCCAGACTTTCCTGCAGCAGATCAGAGGTAGGAAGCCTGCAAGAAAATCTGAGGTTTGCTGGACCATTCAAGACAAATACTGAAGAAAAGGAAATCACACGGCAGCTAAATTATGGCTTCAATTCAGACACCACCCCTCAAGCTATCAGGGTGATATCTGGTTCCAACAGGAAGACATGATGGTACACTGAAAACTAAAAGAAGAAATGTTGGAAAAAACTCCAACTCAGGAGGAAAAGTCACAGCAGTCATACTGCTCATGCAGAGGATTCAGTGGGAGTTTTAGAGTGAAGGAGCCAAAATGCTTTAAGGATTTGCAGGGATGCATTCAAATCAATTCCTGCATCATGAGTTGGAAGGTAGCAAATGTTTTCATTCATATTTTTGTTTACAATATTATTAAAAACATGAACCAGCCTCCAATTTCAAAGTTTCACGCGCATTTCTAGAGAACACAGGCCCAAGCTGGAGGAAATCCGGGTAGTGTCCTCTTTCATGCTACTTTCTATTGAGCTCATTTCATCTCAAAGATTTGGGTGAGCCTGAACCCTAAACTGAAAGCAAAACTCAAGCGGGCATAAAGGTAAGGCAATGGAAAGTGATTGCCCAAGCCACTGTGAACTGAAACTGCCATGTTTTGTACGGTGCAGGTGTCAGAAACCCACTGAGTTTACATTGCAGCATCCTGAAGCAGCAAAGGAATCTGGCTTCCAGTTCTGAAGCTCTTGTGAGCGGAACAGGCTTCTCCATAAACTGCTGAAAGCTGCACGTGCACCACAAATGATGATCAGGAAACCTGGATCCCTACTGCTAGATGACCACCAGGGATGTCAGTGCCTCATATGGGCAACAGCGTGGGTGTCTAATTCTCTCCTGGGCTCTCACACCAGCCTGCTCATCATGTTATTTCTGTGCTTTTCAGTTGGGCAACAAGTATCTGTCACGTATGGCTTTGTCTTCATTACTCCTGGGCTGTGGGCGAGAAAAAACGGGGATTTTCTTGGGACAGTCTTAGGCTCAGTGCCCAGTTCTTGATTTCAGCGTAAGGATCATGAGCTGAGGGATCCCACAGCATGGATCAACTGCCTGGCAGAGCTCTGTCTCTCTCAAGAACAGCTCGAACTTTTATTGTAGAGAGGTCTTTTGTGCTAGGGAAGAGAAATTACCAATCCAAGTTTCATGCCACTTTAAAATAGTCTAGGACAAGGTTGTCACAGAAAAAGTGTCTCAAGGATACAGCTCCAGGCTTCAAACCTGATTCAATAGCTTGCTGTCTTTCCAGAAAGTGCTTTTGGTACTCTGCAGGAACAATGTGGTGGATGAAATTAAGTATAACTCTTTGGCAAATATATATTAAGCTGCAGCTGAAATACACTGTTCCCAAGGCTTTCTTAAAATGAAGTAAGATGGTCCTAGATTTGAAGCTCATTATATTTATACTGTTACCTTCCTACTCTTTATTCCCCACTGAACTCTCCTCACTCGTTCTGCTCTTAAATCACATTTTGAAACACCAGCATATGTATATGCACAGAGGCACACACACACGCACGCAGAGCCCTCAGGAAGGCTGTTAAATTGCAGCACTCCGTATGGTTTCATGATATGAATGTGTTGCTCTGTGTGCTGCTGCCCGCAGGCTGCTGCAGGAGCCTTACAGGTCTGGGATGCAACCTGGCCAAGAAGTCATAACGAAAAAGGGGAAATCACAAAAAGAGAAAGCTGACCACAGCTGCTCCTCCACACTTCTGACAGCCATCGGCTGGGCAGGTCTCCGCTCCCCAGCCCGCAGCACTGCAGCTGCAGCTGACCGAAACCTTGTCTTTACAGGGAGGCCAGCGGTCTCCCCCAAGTGAGGTGTATTTCAGCTCAAAATCTGATGGCAATCCTTTCACTGCTTAAAAACCCCAGTGCACTGAAACCAGGCTTTTCCCCACCACACGCCTGCCCTGCTGCAAACCCAGACAGCCAGATCCGCTCGCCTTTGTGAGAGCTGGAAAGTGTCTTTTGAAAAGCGAAACCTGCTAGGCCAAGCACCTTGACCAGGCTGAGCAAAAGGAAAAGGAGACCTTTCGTCTGCACTGCTATTCTGAGCCCAGGGAAAGGCACCTATAATGTATGTCTGTTTTCTTCCCCGTCCCCTAACTTTATCTTTTCAAAATGCTTAAATAAAAGCTCCTTCACTCTGGAAGGGACGACATAGAGATAAGTTTAGGCACAGCTCACAGCTGTAGGACATGCGGTAGCTACACAGAAGCTTATTTGGTTATGCCCTCATCAAATACAAGAGTAGCACAAATATCCCCCAGACAACAGGCGTTTGCTGGGTGCTGGTTGAATAAATTCCTAAGTGCAAGGGAATGACCAGCCCCACTGATTACAGAGCTTTTTTCCTTCAGAGAGCAGAAAGGATGAAATGCAGGGGCTGCGCGAGGCTTTACTGTGGCCACAGCAACCAGAAAGTGGGAAGAGGAAGGAAGGAAGGAGAGGTGGCTCTGCAGCCTGCCTGCCCACACGATACCGAACTGGACGGCAAATACATCTTTTACAAGAATGAACAGCTTTGCCATCCGAAAATCCAGTGCAGGAGGTTAGGCAGACGGGCAGAAGCAGCACTTCTTGGCGGGCAGAGGTCCGAGAGCGAGCCCGGGTCTGGAGGAGGACGAGTGCAGCGGGAGTTGGGGAACTGTCCAGCAGGAAAAGGTGAAGAAATTGTCCAAGGATGGGGATGGAGGAAGATAAACGGTTCTGGCAGTCAGACAGGCACCCTGCTTCCAGCAACTTCAAGTAAAAGCATTGCAGGGCCCCAAAGGGCCCCCCAGTAACCATTCCCGTCAGTGTCCCAGGTTCGGCAGGTCTCTGGAATGTGTTTCTCCCCCACATTCAAGAGAGTTTGGCTTGTTTAGTCTAGCAAAACTAAGGAGGAGAGGGCATAGCTTTGTTGTCTGTAAATACACCAGAGGCATGAACGCTGGGGTGGGAGAAGAGCTATCCAACCTAAAAGATCCTGTTGGCATGAGAACAAATGGGAGATCAGTTGCTGTATGAAAACATTTGGGATAAAAATTAGGAGGAGGCTTCTAACCGGCATGGAGTTTGGCAACAGCTGCCTGTAAGGAGCAGGAGCTCCAAGGGATGGCACTAGTTTGAGGATGAAGCTTGAGTTGTTTTTGGAGGGGATTATAAAATGTTAGATGAGCAGGGGACTGGGAAGTCCTTTATAGCTGGAATAAGGGCAAAGGAAATGGCAGGGAAAATGGAAAATCAAGAACTTGAACTGGGCTCTGTGGAGGAGGCTCACAGAGAGCAGAGGAGAAAGCATTTCCAGATGGGGAATGGATAAGAACCACTGAAAAGGGAAAAAGAGACCAAGAGCATGCTTTTGGAAGCATGGATGAAACATCTCTCACCTTGTCAACAATGTCTGGGGAATTGTCTCTCTGCTGAGGTGGCCTGTCTTTATCCATGCACTGCCTGCCTGGAAGGCAGTGCTGACTTGTAGGCAGAAAAAAAAAAATAAATCACAGCAATCCAAAGCATTTCTGTCTTCCCATTACTGCTGTTTGAAACATGTAAGAGATGTCCCAAGAGATGTTCCTCTTAGATGAGTCCAGAGGATTTCCATCACCTCTGAGACACAGCAGGAAGATTAGGGAAAATCACCATCTGCAAAATAATTTCTGACAGCTTTCAACTGGGAGAGGGCAAGAGAACACACAAGCAGCAGATGTGAACCATGTCACTGTGCCTAACACTGGAGGAAGATCAGATCCCATGGTGACAAGGTGGTGTGAGAACCCACCAGAGCAGGAGGCAGCAGGAGACCCCTGAGGCAGAAGACCACCGAGGCAGAGAGGTCCCCGAGGTGCAGGCACAGCAGCCACTCTCCTCCCTTGGTATCATGCCAAGGTAGGGAAGTGCCTGTGGATGTCCTGGTACCAAGGTGGACTCTAAGGGACAGCCCTGAGCTCCTCTGTGGAAGAAGGGATGGGCCAGGAGGAGGGCTGCAGGGTGACTCTTTTTGCGAAGAGCTGCAGCAAAACCCAGAGCTGACCCACAGCCATGCAGCCTCAAGCACCATGCCAATCTCAATGCCAGGAGGTGTGAGCTCCTGCGCTGCCCGCAAAAAGAAGAAATGAGAGAAAGAGAGGCATCTTCTAGCCAGATTAAGCAAAGATAATCAATGGATGTGTTTCTTAGTTAGATATATTTTTTTCTATCTTCCAGAAGAGTATAAAGGGCCTTGGAGTGAACAAGAACGTGGCCCCTCCCCCCAGCTTACCCTTTAGTGGTGTTTTGTGTTTCCTCATCCATCCCAGGGCAGTGGTGCTGAATGCTGATAAGGCCAAACTTGGACAAGCCTCAGTCAGACAGTTGGTGCAATTTGACTTTAAAGGATACTTAATGATTTGTTTTGAGTATTGGGTTGGGGTGAGTTGGGGCATTTGTTGTTGTTGTTGTTGTTGATGATGCTGTTGTTGCTTCTCCCCCTCCTCCTTTTCCAACCAATTAGGTTCAATTTATTTTGGCAGAGGACATGATTAGTGGGGCTGGGCTCCAGATGGTTGGGCGCTCAGCCGTTCGCCATAAATAACACTGGATGAGCAGTGCTCCTGCATGCAAAGCTGGGCAGCGAGAAGCCTGGGTCACCAAATCAGAACCCCCCATGGATGGCTTGAGAAGGCTTTGTGGGGACTTTGCCCGAGCCCTTTGGGTCGCCAAATCAGAGCATCCCAGAGCTGGCTTGGGAAGGACCTTACCTGAGCCCTTTGGCAAAGGCACTGTCTAACTTTTCCTCGGATATCTCCTGACATGGATTTGTAGCGGCTCCCAGGCAATCATTTGTAGGGCACCTCTTGCCTGGCTGCTCCCTCATCTCTGAATCACACCCCCGCCTCGCTATAGCATAAGCCCATGGCTTGCAGCTGAGCCTCAGCAAACATGGAGAGCGAGTCTCCCCTGTTTCCCCTTGCAGCATCCTTCTGTCTGTCTGAAGACCATCAGCTCTTGCTGCTGGTATGGACCTCAGTGCTGAGCACAAGCGAAGGCAGACACATTCTGTGGGGCTGATGAGCCCGGCCAAACCCTAGCGTGAAGTGGGACAGACCTGCTCCACGTGCCACAGGAACAGTCACAGCTAGGCCTGCTGTGTCAGCACTGCGGCAGTCGGGCCCCTGGTCATCCCTCAAAATCCTAGTGGGACTCTGGGAAGGGGTTGGTAGTGTTTTGGGGAGAAACAACCTCCGTAAGGAAGCAGATCCTGCAGAGAAATCTGGGGAAGTTTTCAAAGCTTTTCTAAATCTGAGACTTTTCAGTGTTTTCCTAACTAATAATGCTTTTATTAAAGCAATGCCCAACTTCCTCGTGTTGTGAAACCTTGCCGATTACTTTCTGTAACACACTTTAAGATCTTCAATAAGAGGAGAAATGAAAGCACAAAGCATATTATTATTGTTGTCTCAGTATTTAAGAAATACTTAGTGAATTGCAAACTGAACAGTTATTCAACATTTTACATTAGCTTAGGCAGGCAAGCAGTTGCTGGGAATGTCTTATGCTTTAGGACAAAGCTGATTATTGATCATTTAGTAAGTAACAAATAGAAAGCTATATTCTGTACAATAGGTTTACTATGGAGGTAATGTGACAATTGTATTAAAGCTAAGGGGCAGACAGTACAGCGTGGAGAAAGTAACTATGAAGTGTTAAAATGCCTTTGAACTGAGCATTTCAAGCCTTTGAACTGAGCTCTTTCCTCCCAGTGCCGAGAGCTGCCCCATTCTCCTTCAGTGCATGGAGGGGATGTGTGCACGTGGCGTTGCCCGGGGAGTCTCAGTCACTCGCAGGAGCACACAACAGCAGACACACCTGAAAGTGGCATCTGCATATGGTGAAATAAATCCCATTTCAGTCCATGTCCATAGTCCAGCTCTGCAAGCTCACACCTCGGTGTCAGAAGGTTTGCAAGTGCAATTGCAGGTGCAAACCTGAGATCCCTGTCCCTTACTGAGCACTGCCCCAGAAGGCCTCCTGAGAC
This sequence comes from Aquila chrysaetos chrysaetos, assembly GCF_900496995.4. Classification (NCBI taxonomy): domain Eukaryota; kingdom Metazoa; phylum Chordata; class Aves; order Accipitriformes; family Accipitridae; genus Aquila; species Aquila chrysaetos. Next base: position 12,743,953 of record NC_044013.1, on the reverse strand, counting down.
GCGCATGCCTTGTCCATTGAGCAATCTCAGACTCTGCTCCCTGGACCGTTCACATCATAAATCCCCACGCCCAAGCAGGGCGCTGGCCCCACTCGAGTCTGGGAGCTCTCTGCAGTGCTTTCAGAGCTTGAACCTGGTTTGGGTTATAATGTTAGCCAAGCTCTTGTTCATGGAGAGACAGGCATACCGGAGCATGTTACAGCTCTGTCCACAGGTGGACAACCCACAGCCAGCCCTTCCTAAGCCGAGGATGCCTCGCACGTGGCTCAGCTGTGATTCTGGGCTGCAGCTAAGCTCGTGCCAGCCACATGGAGAGGAAGCCTGGTGCAGAGACAGCTGTTCCCAGGCTCATCTTTGCTTATAACAAGGATACATCCCCCATGGGGCTCACTATTCAATCTCTGAACTGCCTGGATAGCTTTTCTTTTTGACCAGTATCAGGGAGGAGCAATGTCAGAAGAGATCCATTGTAGGGAACACTGGACAAAGCTGCTTTGCACCATGATCCATGTCACACTTTCGCCATGCACAAGGCAGCTGTTTAGTAGTGTTACACAGGTGTGGTGTGTTTATTCAAGTGAATGGAGCTGGCCTCATTGCCACATGCAGGTGGCTGGAGCCGAAGCAAAGTGCTGGTGCAAGTGCTGCAAATGCCAGTACAACCAGTAGAATATGCCCCATCTTGCCTGGAGCCCAAGGGTAGCTGTGCCACTCCAGTGATGTCTCACAGTGCACAAAGACAAGGTTGTCTTCCAGTCGCTGTGTTGTCTCCAGTTGGAGATTTTCTGGAGGGATGCTGTAGAAACAAACTTTAGGTCAAACACAAGCACTGAGAAAATGGGTACTTTTCCAGAGCAGACCCAGACCCTGCACCACTGGGAAACAGTTGTAAATCCCATGACCATGGTGGGTATCACATGCAAAGAGATGGAGCAGATGTTCATAACTGACAAGATTTGTTCTGGTCTAGCTTAAAGACATGTAAATTGGAGGGGTAGCAAGCCCTCCCCATGTAATACTGACCACAACCAACAGTTCACACAGCTACTCTCAAACAGGTTTAGATACAGTTCTGTTCATCTCTGGACGCATTGCAAATCCATGTGTACAGTCATGCATATTTTGCAAAATGCCTAGGAGAATCATGACAGAATCTAAAGAAGTTAGAGGTGGAAGTGATCTATTAGGTCCATTTGCAATCTCTCATGAGCTAGGCAGAATTTTTCCTTGGGCTATATTCATTCCTTTGCCTCGTCTTGTTTTTAATCACTCAAGCAAAAGGACTAGAACAGCCAAGCAAAGTTATGTCATACTGCTGCAGAAGCAGCACTGGGGAATCTTGTATCTCTGATCAGAACTGAGTCCCACAGTTGTACAACATATACTTAAGCATGTTTAATGTGGTTAAACAAATCCTATGCAGAAATGCATTTAATTTCTGTAAGTACTTGACTTCCAAGAATTTTTAAGACCTTGCAATAAACATAGCCAAAGCCATCATTCAACAAATTGAAATCACACTTGTATTAATGGGTTTGCTATCTTCAGATTAAATTTAACCCTCATGACTTTATCTTGTAATCCAGCAAAGTGAGCAGGTCAACAGAAGTTATGATCAGAGAGCTGAGTGAACATTTCTTCTCTGTCATCTCCTCCACCACTTCCTTGATTTAAGGCACTTCATCCAGGGACTCCTCACCTAGGTGGAGGGCACTTGCTAACATAACCCTGCGGATACTTTTCCTCCACTGAGAGTCTCTGTTGGATTTCATCTGTTAAATTAATTCAGTGTTGTTTTCTAAGGTCTACTTATGGGTCTGCCCGTTTGTGTCAGTGACTGCTTTCAGGAGGACGATGTTCCACCTCATGCAAACAAAGAGCAGTCAATGACTCAGAAAAAATGTAGTTGTAGAAGTCATTTTTTTACCATCTAGGGTCCTGGTTTTCTTCCCTTGAAAGCATAACACAAGAAAGTCCCCTCCCGGCAGCCCAAAGAGATTGCAGCACAGATAAATTGCAATGTGCATGCCATGCTCTAGTAGCTGGGCTTGAACAAGGTAGAAGTTCAAGCTGCTGGAGACATGGGACTCTGAGAGTAAATTCCTCAGATGCTCAGTTGCATCTAGCCAACAGACATGTTTTGTTTCCTTAAAGTAACACTGGAGGTTTCTGGGGTCAACAGAGCTAAATAAAACAACCAGCAAAACCACTGCGGTCTAGGAAAGGGCAAGATTTTTCAAAGGCTCAGCTCCCTGTGGTGGTACGGCTCCTGTACGGAGTGATGAAAGTGTTTAAGTCATCAGAAAAAGCAGGCAGTGACCTGCAATAAAGTACACGGCTTGGTGAGATATGCAGCATCTTGCTAATGACATCCAGAGCTGGGTCAGCAGATGCCACTGCAGGGGGACACCATCATCTGCCAGGCAGCAGACAGGGCTCCGCTGTCTTGGCATACCGCCATCCTCACTACAAGCCTGGGCACACCGGCTCCATGGAGGCCCAGCGAGAGCAATTTAAATTTTTGGAAATAACACCCAGGAGTGTGGATTCTTCAGAAACTTTTCAAGAAAACAGCAATCCACTCTTTCCTATGACCTGCAGACCCTGAAGATAAAAGCCTCTCTGATGGTGGTTGGCTGCAATTGCTTACCCTTTTGTTACCAGAATTAAATAAAAACATCAATGAAAACAGGGTGAAATTATATGGACTTCTCAAACTTGCAAAAAACATTTGGGATTTTGCTCAGTCAAATATTTGAGCTAGAAATTTGGAGACAGTTGTAAATTTTACCCCAACAAGCTCATCCTTTTATTCAGGCAAAGCTGGCAGTTTTCTGCCCTTAGCACATGGCGCTGCCTAATGAGGATACAGAGCAGGCCAGCCCAGAGCCAGACTTATGCCTGATCCAGGAACCATCTTCTGGCATGGAGAAAAATGGCTGAGGATTGATGGGTTGGGAGCGTGGTGCCAGACACATCCTGCTGCTCCAGCTCCTCTTGGATCTGTCCGGATCCCCTTCCTCCCTGCCCAGCTGGCAGATTGTGTGGACTGCAACAAAACAAATTGGGGCACAGGGCAGAGCTTGCTCTTTTGTGCAATACAGGAGCTAATCTCATTGCTGCAGAGTGAGATTTGGTTCCCAGAAGGCTTTTGGGTTTAGGCCTATGTGTGCCCCACATAAGAAGACAGTTTCCAAGTGGTCCAGAACCTTGTCCAGGTCTTGTAACACCGGTCGGAGGTCTGAGAGCCACGCTACGGGGTGTAACCAGGTCCATGGTCCTCAGGTCCTCCCAGGTACCAGGCTGGGACTTGGCATTGCTGCCATGTGCAGTGAAGCACTCTAGGTATTTCTCCCCCATTAGCATATCCCTGCAGCAAAAGTCTCAGTTCGGCACAGCACGTTATTGCTAAATCTACACACCTTGTAATCCTCACCCTCTCAGGAAATAGAGAAAACCCGATGCACAGCGGAGATATGCCCTCCCCACCAACAGCAGCCGTGTCGGCTGGCATGGCTGGGGTGCATCTCAGCACCTAAAAGCACCCCCTTCAAAAAAAAAATAATGAACTTTTAAACTTTAGGCCTTGGATGAGGGCATGGGGGAGGGTTGGAAAGGCCCCGTTGCTTCATGCTGCACATTAGCAGCCGAGTTCACTTCACAAACACAAGGTGCGCTGTCAGAATAGCCCGGGGCAAAGTTTGTACTTTGCTTGAATTCTAACTTTTGTTTACCAAGGTAATAAACCGGTCTTCTCTTCCAGGTGTAAATGCTATTATGAAAAGGCATATTTGTGTTTCATCTCACCTCAGATGTACAGTATGTGCTCACATCCTACACTGTGTGTACAGCCCACATTGCTCCAGAGCCAGGAGAAGAAAGAAAAAGGGGTAAAAATAAATATCCCCACTCTGTCCTCAAAAACACAGTGTTCTGGAGAATCTGGGCGTTTCATTGGATCTCTTTCTCTTCAAACCCTGCGTGCAGCCCTTTCTCTACCCTGTGAAGACCAGCTCAGACCTTTCCCACATCCCTGTGGTCTTCCCTGTTAGTGCCACTGGGCAGACCCCGCGTGGGGAGGTGGTGGAGACAACCCATTCGCTCCATGCAGACAAGTTGATCTCCAAACAGTGGAGTTTAGTTTCCACCAAACTAGTTGGGTCGCCAGTTTGGCTCCCTTCCCCTAAAACCACCCGCATCTCCATCGTGCCACGTGCATTCAGATGTGCTGCTTTTGGTGTAATCTCACTGAAATGGATGGGAGAGAAGAAGGAGGTGAAAAAAAAAAAAAAGAAAAAAGAAAAAATCCTGGCATTGTTTTTTCTTGCACTTCACCTCCTGTTCCTGGTGTTGTGCCCACTTGGCAAGATTTAGAGATAGCAGACGAGCTATGGATAAAAATGACCTAAATGTTTCCTCATCCCTTCAAACCTGTTTGGTGGCCTTCTGTCTCCAACCCACTAGTAGTTTGGCCTGGCCGCTGGGGCTGCCACCTGAGTGCTCCTGAAAACCAATGCCACGAGATCTGCAGCTACTGAAGTGATCAAAACCCTGTTCTGGAGCATGGCTCCCCCGGCACAGCGTGGCACGGCACGGCGGGCGCGGGCAAGAGCACCGCCTGCCGAACCAGCGCACCCACTCCCGGCGTCGCCTCGTTCCTCTCCCATTAACGCACTGACCTTGCCTGCTCCCACTGAGCTTGTAAAATTTCATGAGATGACATCTTGAAAAGCTAAGTGTGAAACGCCGAACTTGGATGGAGCCCTCACAGAAGCTGACCAGCTGCAGGTCGGCAGTAATTTCCTCCCTCGTCTGTTGTAGCCCTTTATGAGCAGATTTAAGAGGGCAATAACCACGCAGTAATTTTTTTTTACACAAACTATTTATTCTATTAAAAGCCCGTGCCCATAACTCCATCTGTACAACAGAAGAGCTGCTGCAGAGAGGCAAAGAAAGGGGCTGAAGAAGACCACAGTCTCAGTGGTGTCTGGTGATAGCTCGGTGTGCCCAGCGCGGATGCTTTCTCAGAACGCCTTTGCTCCTGAAATCAGAAACCCCACGGAGAGAGCCAGGCTGCCAGCACCTCGCAGGTCTGAGCCTGCCCCGGCCCAGACGCCTTCCCCACCCCGGTGTTTACGCCGAAGCACTCGCTCCAGCGCAGGCTGAATCTGCACCCCTGGCTCCTGCACCCAGCGGGGCCCCGGCACGCTCTGCTCCCCGGCGGTGCGGGCAGCGGCAGGGCCTGGCACCCCTCGGTGCTGCCCACCCCTCCGTGGAACTTGCACGGTCCTTCCCGCGCCGGCGCTGGACCCAAGCAAACCCAAGGCAAAGAGCTGCAGTGCGGATGGAGGGGATGGAGGTCCCCGGCTGTATGTGCTCATGCCTCCTCTTCACTTCTGGACCCCACAGAAGCTGTTTTAGCCTTGGGGTTTTTTAATGTCCACAAAATGTGTTGAAGGTTCTTAGCAGCTTTCTCATTTATTTCTCAACTTCCACTATTCCTTTATGTTTCCACAGCAGGGCTCGAAGGAACATTGCTCACAGGAAAGCGATTCCCCTCACCCGCCAAACCCAAGCATTACCAGCAGCTCTGCTATCCCTTCCCACCAGCTTTCCACTCAAACACGAGCTGGGTGAGAACATCCTCAGCAGCAGTGACTTCAAGCGGGGTCCTTGCAGCGGTGGGATGAAGGGCCCAAATCTGGCCCATCATTTCCCAGGAGTGCGAAGCTCCTTTCTACTAAGGAGGGGAAACTGGCACTACCCAGGAAACTGGCCTGCACTCACCTCCTCAGCAGGGACTGATTGCAAATGAGCTACTGGTGAGGGTGGTAGAGGATGGGAACAGTGAGGGTTTCCCCCCATGGTTAATTCCTGCCATGGTGCCTTCTCGGATTCACCCACCCCCTTGAGCTGGGTGGGGCAGAGGAGACCACGTCTGGGTCCACCCATGCGCTCCCAAAGAAGGAGCGACATGTCACCCCAGTTTGGGAACAGGTGTGTTCAGTGGCCAGATCAAGGCGCGTTAGGAGACCGAGAACTTGTTTGACATGGGCTATTATTTCATGGCATCTTGAGTATATTCCATATGTCCTTTAAGTGCTCCGGCAAAGTAATGGCCCAGGCCAGCCTTTCCAATCACGTTCCTCTAACACGTCAGTTTGGTTCTTCCAGAACAGGGAGGGGGTGGCGTTTTGCCAGCGTTATGTAAGAAGCAGAGCGATTGCGTAAGTTCAGTTGGTCGCGAAGGTATAAAATAGGCTTTATTGGTAGTTACTACAGCTGGAAATTTTTCCAGAGGCATCTGTGCTTATTTTCCAAGCAACTTGTCCTTTTCTAGGTTTAGAGTCTTCTGGGATCCTCTCTCTGCTGGATACTTTTGCTGTCAGAAACCCCTGTGCAAAGGGGAATGTTTGCTTTTGTGCGGGAAACAGAAGGAGGAGGTTGTATGTCACTTCACTGGAGCTGCCTAAAGTGCTTGAGTTGCTCTACTGACCTGCAATCTGTGCATAGAGGCAGGTGCTTGTTTTAAATCGGTTCCCAGATGCAAGCCCAAGACACTTGGTGGACTTGTTCGGTCCTGAGAGCAATAGGACCATATGACAGCAACTGAGAAGAACTGCTCTACTTGAGATCTTTCTAGAGAATGAAATAGCAAATAACATCTGCTGAAAACACTAGTTACTTGACATAATTTCAGGAGTGGGAAAGGATCATTGCATTCCACATGTCCAGGTGGGGTGGGATCTTGGTCTTCCATGGAAGGGGAAAAATGATACAGCATCTAAAAGTGATCAGAATGTGACTCACTATAACTCCAGTAATACAAAGAGAAATGGCAAATTTAGCTTTGTTCCTCTGAATATCTCCTATACACATAGCATTAAGCATATGGAAAAGGCTTTGCAAGACCAAGGCCTGATCAGTAGCTAATGCATTCCCAGGTTCAATAACAAGTACACTTTGTACATCAGAGGAATGGCAGACTGCCCAGAGCTTTTGGACAGATGCTGTTTCTAAAGAAATTAAATGCGTGAATAGATAATAACCAAAGAAATCCCTGCTGGAATAGAGAATGGACGACCTCCTTCTGATAAAATCAAGTTCTTGCTCAATCATTCCCCACTTGAACACGAAGACCAAATTGAGTCAGTCCTGGAGGTCCTGGAGTCTTCAAACAAGCGGTTGGGTTTCTTTCCTCTTCGTCATATACATTATCCTAGGAACTGGCAAAACATAGCAAGGATGACTCCTCTGTCCCTTCCTAAAAGAGGGACGTTGCAGGAGGTCAGCTGGCTCTGCTAGGCTGAAGGAGTCACCCAGTTCCTTCTCAACTGGTTCCCTCCAAGCTGCTAAAGGCAGGAGGGAAGGAGGAGAGGAAAGTGTGGCTAGCCCATGTCCTCGCCATGCAAAGCAGCGGAATCAAGTGGTGACCCAGCAAGGAAGACCTGCAGAACAGCAAGCGGGAGCGGGGGCCCAGTGGTGAAAAGATGAACATGAGATTGGTGAGGACTGGGTGAGCTCTGACGTGGTAAGGAATGAGGTGAGGGTCAGGGTCAGAGGGATGGAGAGAGGTAACCTCAAACCACCTGGGTATTTCAAACAGCTTCCAGTCATGATGCAAGGCAAATTCCTCAGGTGACCTCCCCCACTACTGAATCTTCTCCCCATGCTGCTACCAGAACCTGTCATTGCTGCATGCCCACCTCTGGCTGAAATGGCTTTTGCTGGCCTCACTGGGAGCCCTGCAGGAGCCAGACAAACACTTGGCCATGCTGAATAGGCTTCCTGGCAGGGAGAGTTTATACCTACAACAAGGCTCAGAGAATGGGTGGGTAAAGTGCACATGGTGGAGCAAAATAGAGCACCTGAGTGGTGGGATGCTACTGTTGATGTTGGTGTGGCCACTGTCAGCTGCTGGCACAGGGAGGCGGTCAGAGGCAACTGGTTTGTGCCCTGGGAACCAGGCTGCTGGCACCACATGAAGGCTCTGGGACGTGCAGAGATGTTTGGCCAAACCTTTTCCAAAGGCCAAAGTCCAAGTCTTGCTTCTCTTTTCCCTCTTGCTCCCCATGACCCATGGGGGTGGTACAGCCTCACAAAATCTCATCCAAGACCACGGGCCCTGGATGCAAAGGACAATGACTGTTATACCCAGGTCCTGACTCTGGAAAGCAAAGGACAGAGCTTAAGATACAGGTCAGGAGTGGGACCCTGGTGGGTAGCTCTAGCTGAGAGGCAGATGGAGATGCCCTGAGCAACAGGTGGGACATCTTTGGATAACTGACAAGTGAGACAGTTGCCCACCAAGCCCACAGGCTTACCCTTTGCCTCCTGGTGAGGATGGCCAGGGGACTAGCTGTAGTGTGATTGCCAAGGCAAAACCCTGGTGTAGATGACAGCACGAGGCCAAGAACATTTTCCATGCAGGCTTGGTGCCCCATCCTGGGCTGTGCACTGCGCATGACTGGGATGTGGTTCTTGACCATTGGGACCACTGGGGCCACTGGGATGCTTTTGAAATGCCTCACTGAGGGGGAAGTTCGGTGCAACCAGTCATCCAGGACAGCTGCAATATCTGATGTTCCTGGATCTCACTCAGTCTCTGAAATACATTTATGGTCTACGTGACAAGTGGTTTATTTTCAACACCTAGAGCATAGAAGGCAAGTAAGATGATGGGCTGTCATCTAGGGCACTTCATACTTGTTTAGTGCCAACTATGTTACAATATCATTTTTATGTCACCATTTCCTCCCACTGAAATAAAAAAAAAAGAATCCATTGCTAGACAACATTTCTCAGCAGGGAGATTTCTAGTTTGTTTTCCATTACACCTGCTTTTTACGACTTTATTGGCTTGTTCAGAAGAGGAGGAGACAGAAACTAGTGGGAGAAAAAGTAATACATTTCTATATTTTTAAATCCTTTTAATTACAAAAGATCTGAACAATCCCTTAAAAAATGCCTGACTTCAGAGTGTCAACACATAGTTGATGTCATAAAGTATTCATGGGGGCTGGGATTAAAGCTGACATGTTTTAGGGTGATTAAATTTGAGAACCTGATGACTAGAGCTGGGTTTTCATTATTCCCCTGACATGAGCAGAAAGTTTCATAACCTAAAAGTTTCAAGTATCCAGCACATCTCTGTGGAGCCCAGACAAACGGCCTGGGGAAATCAATAACAGGTAGTACCCAATGGTGGGTACATGGTTTCTTCAGTCGTATCTCTCAAACCCAGTTACTCATATACAGTACTTTCATCATCATTTCTTCCACAAATTTGCCATGCCAGGCTTTGCAAGCAGGCGACAGCTCCTCCATTCCTAGATGTCTCTCGGGGAGCGGCTGCAGGTGCCAAAGCATTTGCCAGCTGTGGAGGGAGCAAGTGACGCCTGGCACGGCCAGCCAAACCATCGCCAGCTCCCTACTCTGCTGCTGTAAGAGAGACAGACACATTTCTGAACACCCTCTCTAGCCATTTGTGCCGGATTTGCTATGGTGCTGCACGTGGGACTGGATGGAAGCTTCTAACCTGGAAGCATCTGACACAGGAGATGTGGTAAACCAGAGCCTACACACCTTTGGGAGATGCTGCCGGACACAGAAAGTCTGAGTCCCCTTAGAGGAAGTTTTTTCCACGCAAAATATTGTCCCTGCCTGAATACGACAATCCAGTATGAGCTCAAGGCCCCTCTCAGGAGACCTGTCCTCGGGAGGAGTTTTCTTCCCAGAAGAAAAAGCTCTGCAGAGGATTACTCTGCAAAGTAACACGTCATGAGGGTTTGTAAATGAGCTCTGCAAGGACCAAGCTCTCCTGGGCAATACTTCAGAGTGCACAGGCTGAAAAAGGCCCAAACTCCCTGTAGGGAAGCCCGGGGAGACAGGTCAGAGGTTAACTGCTGAACTGCTGAGCAGCTCTAGCCCCCAAACTCACACGCAAGAGGAAAGGATGGAGCCGGGGAGGATGCCCAGCCTGGGCTCTCTTGCTCAGGACCTTCCTCACTCAGTCAAGTTGCTCCAGCACGACCTGGCAAGACAAGACTCAAACTTTGCAGGGCAAGGGGGGTTGAGCTGGGCTGCCAGGACCCGTGGCATTGACATATGAGAAACTTCCCAAACCTTCCTTCCCTCTTCTTCCTCCTCCTCCTCCTCCTCCTCTCCAGCCCTGGCAGCACCTCTCTACAATGGCCGTGTAATGGCAGCACCCTGGCATTTGCCTAGCAGGGCTCCTACAGCTGGCATTTCTGGGCATGGGCCTCCTGTGTACACCCGTCTTAACTGACCCACATCTTTCCACAGGCTGTTTCTGGGGCAGCGTCAGCATGTTTTGCTAGTGCTGCTCACATTGCCCCTGCCCTGCTAGGGCAGTTTTCCAGGCAGGGCAAACATTTCATCATCATCTCCTTTGTGTTCTTTTTCTTTCTCATTTCCCTTTTTCCACCCCCATCTTTTTTCCTTAAATGTTGCCTAATTTCCACACGGGTGCAGGTGGTGGGGTGAGCTCGCTGTGTTGCGTGCTGCACGCCAGCCCAGGGGCCATGCAGAGCCAGCCTCCTCCATCCCACTGGAGACACAGGGGCTGCGGTGTCCACACCGAGCCCCTCCACCCAGGGAGACAATCCTCAGCTGCTGGCCTCACTGAACATCCCAGCACGACATTGGATGGAGGGAGCTGGGGCACTTCCATCAGCATCCCTGATGAGAAGACATGGTCCACTGGAGAGCAAAGCGTCAGCCCCACCATGGTCCTCATCTCCACTCAACTGTGCAAAACCAATTCCTTCCAAAAAGGCTCATCTTCTCACGTTCCCCACTGTGGGGAAAGCAAAACCTTGCATTTCCACGGGGCTGGTCACCTGGGGGTGGGGGAGGCAGAAAATGGGCAGGAACAGCACGTAATTACCAGGGCAAGCTGCTCTCTTCCTGCACCGTCTCAGCTCGGGCCTCCCAAGAGACAGAGTGGGAGCGCGCTGATGGCAGAGCTCGCCAGGAAATGGTGCTTTCTGCAGGAAAAGCATTTTTTGGTTTCATTATTTTCTCTTTCTGCTCTTATTATTTTTCGGAGGGGGGGAAAAATTGAGCTGGGGGATTTCACTAAAAGTATATATTACAGGGGAAAAAATACCCATTTTCTGTCTAATCGGGAGAATTTTCTTGATGCAGACAAATATCACTGCCCAGAGGGCTGAATTGCTTCTGCTTCCAGTTGCTGAGAACTACACTTTGTTAGATGGGAGTTTGATGAAAACCTTAAGTGGTGGCAAAAATGGAAATTTTGCAGAGATAGCTGCTGGAACCCTCAGAAAGGTCATGCTTTGTTGCTGAAAAGGCGTTTTAAACCTTTCTTTGGACCAGATCTTTCAGCAGCATGGCTTTGCCAGAGAAGAAAGGAATGGTTTTGGAAAACGGGATGGTGCCACTTTCTTAGGGACAGATACAGTGAGGAGAGATGGGGTAAGGAATGAAGGTCACCTTGTGCTAGCACATAGGCAGAAGGAGCAATCTGGGACTGATGGATAAGAGCACAGCTAGGGTTTTGCTTGGGGACTTTTAGTCTCCTAATTCTAGATCTGGTACCAGTAACTTGCATTTTCCCCAAAAAAAATATTGGTAGAGTAATTCAGAGTGCTACAAAGGTGATGCTATGCAAATTTCTGGTGGGAAATACAGCTGTCTCAAAACATTGATAGCCTGTGGTTTCATTTATGTGGTGGATGTTAATGCACCTAATGGTTCTGAGGAGAGCTGTCTGAAAAAATGAATTTGGAGTTGTTTTGTTTTATGAGTAGTTCTGAAAAGTCAGGAAGGAGGGAATTAGTTCAAATTGCAGCTAGGACTATTTATTTAAATTACAGCAAACGTGAAAGGTGAGGAGAAAATGCTGCACTTTGATTTGGAGCAATTTACAAGTAAAATGTAGGGGAATTTCAAACTGAAATAAACATTGCAAATGTACTTTCTTGGATTTTTTTTCTCAGGACAAACAGTTTAGTACAACCAGCACTAATGCTCAAAACTATTTGTCACCAAATTTGCATTTTTCACACAAGGGAAGTTTCAGGTGAAAGAATTTCACCCATCCCCAGCTCTGAGCCTGGGAATTGAGGATATCACCCAGCCCTTTGCCATTGTGTGAATTAACTCAACTGGGTGTTTGCACCCAACGTCTCACTGCTGAGGATATATCTCCAGACCAGGCTTTGCATATTGTATTTGGGCAGCTCTGTGCTTTTAATGTTTTGGCAAGGTCTGCCCCCAATGTGGTGTCATGCAGAGAGCGACCAAGTGGCACACGGAGGTTCTTCAGCTCCCGGCTGAGTTTGTGTGGGTCACTCTCCTTCCCATGATGGCAGAGGACATGAGGCCAGTCCCCAGTCTGAAGGCCAGGGAACCCACCCACACTGGGACAACCCATCCCAACACCACAGCGACCAGGTCATGGATCCAGAGACAAAAATACCACTTCCAAGCACCCAACATGAGGTCCCCACCTCAGCTGCATGGTTGCAGAAAAACCAACCCTTCGGGGCTCTGCTCCCTGATGAAATTCGTCTCCCTGATGGGGGACACGGCAGCCGCTTCCCTGCACCAGCACCCAGGGCTGGAGGGGACGAGCACCCTCCCAGGGGACGAGGGCAGGTGGTCACACAGCCCGGCCCGGGTGGAGCTTGGCCAGCCCTGTCCTTCTGAGGTCCCAGTGAAAATAACAGTGGTTAATAAAATCAGGCAGCCAAGGTTAGGAGCAACATTTTTCTCAGAAGTAAGTTAAGTGTGAGGAAATGGTTTTTCATCTGAAATGACCTGAAAGTCCGTTTTACAGCCATGTGCCTTAACTCTTTAGTAGCAGCAAGATTTGGAGACACCTCTAATGGCTGTCATGAATCTTTCAGAGTGGGATGAAACAGAGCAGCTTGGGAAATGATTCCTATTTTCTGAAACGGCTCAAAAAAACATCATTAGGGTAGCCTGAATTTCCTATGCTCCAGAAGCTAGGCAAAGAAACTTTAATAAAACCAGACATTTTTAAATCCAGCCCCCCATTTTTTTCCTGTCACTTTAATCATTCCCTGTGACCTGCAACCCAAAAAATGAAGCAGTGTTCTGGGACCTGAGAACCATTCATTAATGTTTACAAGACACTGAGATAATAGGGGAAGAGAGCCATAGAAATAGTGAATACACATAAATGCTAGAAATAATATGTTCAGTCTCTGTGATTACTCATGCTCTCAGAGACGAGCAGGTGCACAAGTTTTTACAGGTTTGGGCCTTGGTTTGATCCAAAGATACCTTCAGAACAGCCTGTTTGCTCCACGAGTGGAGCACTCCCTGGATCCACTTGGCTGCTCTAGGTAGGAAGGGGGAAGCTGTGGGGTACCAGGAATTTGGCACTATCACTGCGTCACTTCAGCCATGTTAGTGACCCGCAGGAAGGTCACTTACCAAAACACTGTGTTGATAAATGCCACAGAAGTGTGGAGCTGGGGAGGTCCAGAAGGACAAACACTGTTTAGGTTTTACAGTGCAAATTGCACGAGGAACGGAAAAATGTCTTTCCATTTTCCTCATCCCAGACATTCCTGGGAACATAGGCCCTGGCTGCTTTATTTTTAAAATCAACAAGTTCTTCTGAAGAAAAAGCATTTCTTGATCTCGTGACTGCCATAGCAGAAAGATCTGTCCCCTTGCAGCCAGGCAATGTCCTTCCTGCCAGCTGGACTTGCTCACTGCCTAAACCCTTATCCCAGCAATTCACAAGCTGTCTCTTATCTGGCAGGTCAAGCTGGAGGAATGGGATTGAGACATTTCAAGATATCATCTGGGAGAGCAAGATAAATCAAGGTAAGTTGATTTGTCAATCTCTGCTGTACACTGTAAGGCACGCAGCCGGTGCATTGACCCTGCAGCTCCGTCTGCACCATGTGCCAACAGCACCTTCGCAGCATGCTGGGCAACCCACCACCCCTGCACAGCCAGACCTGGGCATGCTGCTCTCCAGAACAGGGGGGCTGCTCTGCAACGTCAGGGGGATGCTGTAGCCTCATCTAGCTCTCATCATGCACACACACCACCATGCCCGGGAAAGGCCAAGGCCACCCTTCCTAACTGCTTCGCCATTGCATCCCCTAAGCAATCCCAAGGGTCTTGTACCAGCTGGAGTAAGCTGGATTGTGTAAGAAAAGCAATTTCTTTCCCCTCACCATGAAGTTGGATACAGTGCGATGGAAACACCTGCACAATATATTTTATATGGAAAAGTGTTTTGCTCCAGAAAAATGCAAACCTGATCCTGCTTCCATTTTCTGGCTGCATGCTTGTTCTCCCTTATCTCTGCATTACATTGCGGCACGCTGTGCCTGAAGCCTGCCGCCCCATCACCAGGCTGCACCACCTCATAGATGCGACTTGGTTTTAGTCCAGTTTTGTACTGCCTACTTTGTACCAGTTGAAACATCTCACCTCCTTTGCTGGATCAAGGTCTCCCCTCCCTGTGTTGCAGTTTACCAGTCTGGCACACTGAAATGGCAAGTTTCAGCCATCCCCAGCTGTTCTGGGTCTCTGGGCACGAGACGCTGCATTTCCCTCTGACATGATCGCGTTACAGACTGGCTTAAACCTCACCTACCTGCAATAGGGTATAAGCCCTTGCTTCCTGCTAAGGATGCGTTCAAGCTCTCTGATGGATAAGGCTGGAGTTAAGCCTGTGTCTCCCTGAATAAGCACTCAGGTGGGGAAATTCAGCTTGACACATGGGGCTGGCAGAAGCGATGCTCAGAAAGCCCAAGGAGGCAGGAATAGCCTGGGGGTCCCATGCTACCTTCAGGATGGGGGTGATTTCCACTTGTTGGGGCAGAAATCCCTCCACTGCAGAGCCGGAGGGGCACACAGGCAAGGTTGGATCCCCAGCCTGAACAACACAGAGGCGTCTATCTGAGAGGCAAAGGCAGAGCAGGCTGGACAGCAAGCCCTGGCACCCCGCTCCAGGTGAGCAGGACGTGCTGCAATCAATAGCAAACTGAAAATCGGGTCTGTCAGAGTGAGCCTGGTGAAGCACAGCTGTGCCCGAGCACAGCTCCCAGGAACGCTAATTTGGGGAGATGGGATCAAAGGCATCTTCCCTTCTGCTGCTAGATGGTACAGTGCAGGCGCTGCTCCCCACAGCAACATCTCTAATAGAGTCATGACACTGTATAGGGATAGTAAAGCAACATCCACTATAATAACAACACCGTGCACTTGTAGTGGCATCCATCTGGAGGGCTCTGTGACATTAATTAACCTGTCTGTCCTCCCTAGATCACAAAAAACAGTTATCCACCTTCTGCTGTAGGGTCAGCAAAGAGAAGAGATGGAGACCCATATATCCCAAAGCCTCCCCTGACTTTCTGTCCTCTGTTTTAACCCTGGCCATACAGGAGCAGCGTGGGCACAGCCTGGCTCCGAGCCAGGGCACAGCCAGTGCTCTGACCAGCTCAGTACCAGCCCAGCAGGCCCAGGGGCTGGAACAAACAGGGAACCCCAGAGAGGGGTTGTGTTTGAACATCTGCAAGGCTGGTGCTCGCATCTAAGGTAGCCATCTTGACGGTCCATAGAGGTACCTGTAGGGCACAACCAGCCTACCGTGGACTGCTCCTTCACAATGAGATGAAGGGCCTCTTGGGAGCATCTGGTTTTCCGCACCCATTACAAAAAGAGCACAGCTAGCCAGCCCCAGTGAAGATGCTCGCGCTGGGGTACCTGCCCAGGTTCACACTGCAGCCCAGCGGCAGGTCCAGAGGAGAAGTTCGGCATACCATCCGCCTGCTCCCCTCTTCACAGCCACTCGTCTCCTCACCAGCTCTCAGACAGCAGAAGTTGTTCAAGTCTCCAGACTGAAATTCTCAGTATTATCATAACTGTCACAGCATCTAGAGGGACCCAACCAAGACCAAAGGACTTGTTTTGCTGGATCCTACACATCACATGCTTGGAGGGAGTTTCACTGCCTATGAACACACTCACTAAGTTCCTGGTCTTGCAAACTCTTACAGGCATTACCATAAAACCTCTGAGAAATTATGTGGAAAGGAAGATGACCAGGCCCTACTGAAACTCTGTTCCTGTCCCTGAGTTTAATTAATCTGTCCACAGGCTTAAGCTGTTCTGAAACACCTTGTGGAAGACAAAGGCAGGGCAAGGAGAGCTCCGGAGGAGTTAATGATCCATGGAGAGCACTACTGAGCCGGCACGGGGGCTCTGCTTGTCGTGGTCCTGTGAGCACATACCACGTGTGGCTGGTGTCCTGGTTTCAGCTGGGATAGGGTTAATTTTCTTTCTAGTAGATGGTATAGTGTTATGTTTTGGATTTAGTATGAAAATAATGTTGATGATAACACACTGATGTCTTCAGTTGTTGCTAAGCAGTGTTTATACTAAGTCAAGGATTTTTCAGCTTCTCATGCCCAGCCAGCAAGAAGGCTGGAGGGGCACAAGAAGTTGGGAGGGGACACAGCCAGGGCAGCTGACCCAAACTGGCCAAAGGGATATTCCAGACTGTGTGATATCATGCCCAGTGTATAAACTGGGGGGAACTGGCCAGTGGGGGCAGATAGCTGCTTGGGAACTAACTGGGCATTGGTCAGCAAGCGGTGAGCAATTGCATTGTGCATCACTTGTTTTGTATGTTGCAATTCTTTTATTATTATTATTACTGTCATTTTGTTATTGTTACTATTATCATTATTATTTTCTTCCTTTCTGTTCTATTAAACTGTTCCTATCTCAACCCATGAGTTTTACTTTTTTTCCCAATTCTCTCCCCCCTCCCACGGGGGGGGGTGGGGAGTGAGTGAGCGGCTGCGTGGTGCTTAGTTGCTGCCTGGGGTTAAACCACAACACCCATATATTTGACTGTTTGCAGTCAATGAATGAGTCTCAATGTCTCTGCTGAGAGACTCTCCCATCAAGGCTGGAGCTTCCTTGTTTTGCATTTCTGCTCATTGCACAAACTTATTTACTACCCGTGAAAGCCGTCTTCCATAGACCCCCACGCCTGTGTGCGATGGCTGCAGTGCTGACCTCTCCAAAGCTGGATTTGCGGAGGGACTTGAAAGTCTGTGCACTGCCTCCTTCAAATGCAGACCTGAGCTCTGTAGTGACCCACTGTGAGCCACCACGTCGGTGGTGCCTGGCCAGCGTCTACATGCTAGGAGCTGTCTCTAGCCAGCTCTCTCAATGACAGAGCTAGACCTGATCTGTGTAATAGACCTGCTCCCTCCCGAGCGAAAGCTCTGCACCATCATCTTTTTGCCTTAACCAGACAGACAGACCGGTGAACCTTTGTAATACTGGGAACACCGGCTACTAACAAGGTTGGCCAATGCCTGGGATGTCTGGGGGCTGCAGGCGTCTTAGCTGAGCTCTTCCTGCTCAAGAGAAGGCTAATTAATCAGCTCTGCTATTCTGGCATCACCCAAAAGTGAAAATACTTTCTGGCAGGGCAGCAGGCACAAAATTAGCTGCTGCATTAAACTGCCAAATCTCCTTTACTCCTTTATTAGTTGCATTTGGTGATGATGAGGAGTGAGGCATTAACTAGTCCCTGATGGATAAAGAAACTATTACTCTGCTTTCTCTTTGCAGCAGGGAGGAGGAAATAGGTTTTATTACTGAGATTTCCTTGAAGACATTCACTTGACTTTGTGGCATCAGAGACGGAAGAGAAATGAAGAACACAGAAATCTTGGCACAGCAGGAGAGATTGTGCACAGATAATAAAAGGGAGAAGTACCGGGTCAATTGGGGTCTGAAATATACTTAGGTGATTGAATCCTTGTGTCGGGTCGCAGCTCTGACGATCTGCTGGGCTCAACTAATTCCAGCATTACAGACAGGATCTCTGTGCTAGCACTCTAGGGCCTAAACCGGGAAACTTGCTAGGAACACGCATCCGTGATGCATTAGAATAGAATAGAACTGAATCAGATAGAATAGAATAGAATAGAAATTTTATGTTATTAAGTCTTTTTTTCTCTTCTTTTGTTTTTTAGGCCTCAATCCTGGCTAACATGGCATGACCCTACTAAAAGAAGTATGGACTGGAAGAAATTATGCGAATCACTTTATCCATGTTCTGAAATCTCAGAGGGTTCACTCCTGAGAGATCTGTGTCCTCCACATACATCCATGAGTCACAGCATGGAATGGCAACCTCTTCAGCCACCACAGCTGTATCCAACAAGGGCCATGAACCAAAGCCCCACGTACTAACTGCAGAAGGAGGTGGTGCAGGCTGCCAGGTTTGTAGCCAGGTTGCAGGATACATGGTGCTTTCTGCTATCTCTGCTCCAGGGCCAAAAAGAGGGGCAGGGATCAGTCAGTCAGAAATGGGCAGAGATCTATGAAATCACTTTGGAATGAGATGCTGAATTTCCTAAGGCATAATCCCAAATTCTTGAGTTTTCTTGCCATTTCGAAGCAAGACAAACACAGCCTGGACACAGATGTCCAAGAGACCTAGAGCATGCAGGAGCAGGAGGGCAAAGCTGGTACAGAGTTGACCTAAGCATGGTGGGGGACCAACGGTCTATAAACAAACAGAGGGTGGAAGTTGGAAGAAGCACGCTAACTATGTGAGGAAAGAGGTCCTGCAACAGGCAGCCAGAGGCAAAAAGCCAACCTGGCGAGTTTGTAGTTGCCAAAGAGGATGTGGTGGCCCAGAGGTGTGGGACTGGGCTCCAAAGCCCACCATGTCCCTCCTCCTCTTGGTCAATGAGAGACCATCCTCATCTCGTGGGGTTCTGGTGTGTGGAGCCCAGGCATCGGGAGGGCTGGGAAGGGGAACCACATGAAACCGTCTTGTCTCATCACATCTGACACTGAGAGCAGATGACATGGGCTGGTGGCCAAGGGATACCCTCCTGACCAGGGCGCGTTTGAACCTCCCAGGAGGGAAAGTTCAGGCTCCCGGCTCTGGAGCTGGCTTGAATATCAGCACAGCACGGTAGGATGAGCTTGCCTCGCAGGAGAGGTCCACCAAGAGCCTGGCAGTGGCCAGAGCTTTGCTTCAGGCAGGCCTTGCTGGCTGCTGCTCAGGGCACTGCTCCCGGGCTCTGCTGCACCTCCGATCCTCCCGCCTCCCTCCGCCTCACTTTCCACATCTACAACGTGAAGCTAAAGCTAATTACAGCCCCTAGAGCGGAGCTGCGTGGCTTGGCTTTACTCGCGTTTCGAAAACGCTCGGAGATGAAAGGTGCTTGAGAGAGCAGAGTATTGTTGTTACTAATAATTACAAAAACTAACCAAATATTTGTCTAGCAGCATCCATCCCTGCTGCTGTTTCTTACGTGGAATACACACATGCTCTGACTGCCAAACCAAAGACCCAGAATCACTACATCAGCCCTACAGTATCGAGAAGGGGGGCAAAAATTGCCTTGGGTCTAAAAAGGGTTGTCTGTTCCAGCAATTAATTTAATTGGCCTAAATATAACCCAGGTATACTGCAGATCCAAATTGCTCACTGACAACAAACCCAAACAGGGCCCACAGGCTGCAAGGCAGGAGGTTAAACACTGCCTCTGAAGCTGCTGGGCTGATCCTGGCACCCAAGTATTTTTTCTCCTGGTATTCGCCATCGCTTGCTGCTGTGGAGTCGGGCTCTTGTAAAATGTTTATCAATGCCTGGGCATCTTCCAAACTGAGAAAGGGTGCATGAGGAGAGAAGTGTCCCCTTGCAGTCAGCAGGGACTGGATTTCATCACTTGTTTTAATTCCCGTCTTTATAATTTTATTGCCTTTTTCCCCCCTGTTTTCTAATAAGCTCTTCTAACACCTAATAAAATCAGTCTTTTTCCCTTCTACTTACCTCCCCCTGCTGCCATCGCGATTACCTAGACAAGAAAAATACAGAGCACGGGGTCCTGCAGGCTGAGGTATTACTGACTGATTTCAACCGACGTGAGCAGAATAGGCAATACACTTCAATGTCATGGTATTTTGATTCCTCCTTCTTCCGTATTGTGTGAAATATCTGAAGGGGACAAACACCAAGGAGTGAGAAGAATTCTTTCGGGTCGTATAGCCAAAAATGAAACTAAGAAAGGAGCCATTTCCAAAGAGGGAGATGCAGTCAGCTGTGCAATAGTTATCTGTAATAGATGGCATCTCTCACTGACGTGATCTCTATTATCCTCCTATCTCAGCATCTCGCAGTCTTTAATAGATTCTTCCCTCCAGCATCTTTGCGAGACAGTGCCATTGTCCTATACACATTTTACCAACTGGGACCAGAAGCACGAACAGGCCAAGACCCAGCTCCCCTAACCTACGTTGGCAACCAGTTCCCACTGGTCCCAGCCTAAAAATCCATCTGTAATCTGGGCACTACACTATTTAACTGTGAATTTATTTGCAAAGGTAGATAAAATGCTCTCTGACCACAGAGAGGCAAACAAATCTCATAAAACCCAAGTTTGTTATTTCCTGCTCTGCTTTCAAAACAAAACACAATAATTTTAGCAGACAATTAAACTCCCTGATTTCCAAGGGAGGCAGGCACACAAATACTTTTGAGGATCTGAGCCCACATGATTATGTAAGGAATTAGCAGGAGGGAATTAACCCAATCGCTGGAGCATCCTTGTGGAGAGGATCTCATCCACACTTGGGGCTGCCGTACGGGAACATGCTGGAGTGAAATATAAAACCCAGAAATACTTAACGTTTAAATCGGGGAATTGCCAGAAAATGTCACAACTTTGCTCCAGGTCAGGGGAACGGCTGACCTGGCCCTCTCCGCCTCCTGCCTCACCACCATGCTGCCTTTACTCGCCGAAGCCAGGAAAAACAAGCCCAAGGTTGCACGTACCCCTTCCAAGCATGCGGGACCTCCGTGCAGGGCAGACAGAGCAGAGGCAGCTGCCTGTGGACTGGTCGTCCACGCGTTGTCCTCTGTGCATAGGTATAGGCTCTTTGGGGGGCGGACAGTCCCCGGGCACCCGCAGGAAATTTGGCAAGGGGGCCAGAGGTGCCCATGTGCCAGCCCCACTCCGAGCAGCCGCAGGGATGCGAGGACGAGGCAGCACGAGCGCAGGATTTCCACGACTCGGCAAAGATCTCGCATTCCTCCCTCCACCCCGGGGCTGCTTATTAAATATGCTGTCATATTAAAACAAAACTACTCTGAAAAATAATAATCAGTAGAAGCGAGCAGGATTCGGGGAAGTAATGGAGAAGTTTGTGGGCCTGATCCTGCTCTCCCTCAGGCCGGGGTAATGAGGAGCACTGGGTGAAGCCTCTGGGAAGGCAGGTCCGAGGCAGGCTCCTTCATTCCAGTCCGGGTGGGACAGAAGGGAGATCTGGCCCCTTTCCCATATTTAATGCTGTCACAATTGAATTTATCACGCTGAAACCGGTGGAGTTGTTTGCAGGAGCGAGGACTGCAGCAGCAGCAGCGGCAGCCCTGGCAATGCAGAACGCAGCCGGGGAGAACCAACCCTCCCTGCCCGGGATGGATGCAGCTCTCAACGCGGCACTGACAATAAAAGCATACCTTTCCCGGGCAGGCAAAGGCTGCCTGAACTGTCACTTTAATTGAAACCTTCTGCAGTTGTATACTTCACCTTATGTTTAATGATTCACCTCTTAAGCAGCCCACTTGTACCTTTGTAATCTTTCTGAAGGTTAACTTGTTGATCCTAGAAACTTGCCTGGAGAGAGCGAGGCAATTTGCAGGGAGGCTCGGAAGAAAAAAATCATCATGTTTTCTGATGAAAAGTGTTTTTCTTGAGGGAGAAGGAAGGAGAAATAAATTGCATAATTCAGAAGAGCCGATGAGACTTCGGAAAGAAAAAAGAAAAGAAGAAAAAAAAAAAAAGGAAAGAAATGTCCATAAAAAAATGGGAGGGGTGGGGGGAGCAGTTGGGTTTAGTTTCCAGCTCCTGGGAGACTTTTTATTTCTGCTTTATAGGAATTAAAAATATATTTGTCATTTACCAGATTAAATGAAAATAATTCTAGAGTTAAATTATTTTTAGGACATTAAGAGTTACGTTCTTATGGGTAATAATCTATTTGTAACACTGTAATGGAGTAACTGGCAGTTTCATACAGCTTCGGGATCGATCCTTCCCTATTTGCCATGTACCTATGCAAATAAATATCCCATTCGATTCATGTCCATATCGTAGAATCTGCCTGCTTCTTTCTTACTCCTTTAATATTTAATTATTTAAAACAAGGAGAAATCCCACGGGAATTTTTTTCTCAAAAAATAGCTGACTTATTCTTGTCATTTGAGAATAACAGAAAAAGATGAGAAAATCTCATTCTTTTTAAGTCCTAAAACTGAAACTCAAATAAGAAGGACGAGGAGAAAAAATCTTAAAACCCAGAAACCAAACTTCCCCCCTCCCTTTTTACATGAATATTCTGGTTTTTACTGTAGCTATTCATAGTCGTACCTAAATGTAGTCTATAAATCTACTAATATATTATTTAACACTCTAACTACTGGTATAAAAAATTATAAAATATTCTGTTGGCAATACATTTAATTGAATTCTTTTCAGAGACAGCTTGTTATTGCCAGACATGCTTTTAAAGATAGTACAGAGAAATAAAAGAATTTCAGGAGGCAGTAAAACAAATAATTACCATTTTCACCATTACTTCCAGATACCCTCCAATCCAGTCACTAAATCCTTTAAGCCTAAATCAAAGGGTTTCAGTGAAGAAAATTGTACAGATCATTTCAAAGAATATAAAAATTACGTCAATATTTTATTTGAAGAGAGAAATTGAATTTCACGTAGCACTCTACTGGCTGAGACGTCCAAGGAGTTACTAAAAAAAAACCAAAACACAAACCCAGGCTGGTTTAGCCTGAACTTTAGAGGCCTGTTTCAAAATGATCAGGATCAATGCAAATCCCTCTTAATTTCAATGTGCTTGTGTCCGTAAAACTTTGAGGCATCGTCCTTCTTAGACTTTCTTCTGCTTTTTAATGTCAGGGATCTGCAACATTCTCCAAGGCATGAGTATAACAGTAATAAATCATACTATTAACCACCCAAAGCAAGCACTGCCTTTATTCTTTTTATTTTTTTTTCCCAACAAAGCAACTACTTTCATATTAGGTTTGAACTACCTCAGCATAACTCCTTATCAGGAAAGTATCTGTAGGGGTTAGTGAGGTTTTTTTAATCTTGACAGCTGAAAGTTGACAGGTCTGCTGAAAAGGAAAGAGGTCAGTAGTGCCGCTCAGCCACAGGCCAGGGATTTTCAGCTTCCACAGGTCACACGCTTCATATTTTTGTGGGTGCCAGGATGACAGGATCTGGGGACAAGCAAGGGACTGGGCTGGGGATGCTGACCCGGCAAAGGGTCCCCCACCATACGCCCTGCCAGGAGGCTTCTCACCCGGCACAGCCCCTCCGAGGCACTGCCAGGCTTTGGTCCATAATCGGTTAAAAATTGATTGGGACTGGTGAGGGGTGGGAGGTAATAATCTGTGTCTGGAAAACCTCTGGATGAAGTTTCCCTTTTAAATCAAAGATGGAGCAGAGATGGCACAGGGCTGTTGGTGCTCAGCGGGACGGGGACAATCCTTACGCACCCCCTGGTAACTGATGTTTACTCATAGTCAGCGTTTGGGAGATGAGGCAGGCAGAGAGGCAGATATCTCACTCCTTTGCCGATGTGGGAGGAAAGTCATTTTTGACAGGCAAGTCTCCACTGTCTCCCGGCAGCAAGAGCCGAGCAGATATGCCAGTTATTTGGGCAATTTTGCAGGAATATTATCCTGGGGTTTTATCTGAGCGCAGATGCGCAGCCCTCCGTCATCGGAGCGGTTCTTCTCACGGGTTATTGGTCCGAGTGCGATTCGTTACCCCAAACGGGGTGTCCGCACATGGCACGGAGGTGACAACATGCTCTCGGGCGGTGCGGGGAGCCGTGTCACTGCACGAAGGCACTGCAGGCTGTCCGGCCCCACGCTCCTCCGCAGCCTTTGGCTGTCCCTCCCTCCATCCGACTCTCCATCCCTCTGGTCCCGTCCTCCGGGGCACCCCGTGCTCCCCCCCCCATACCGGTCCAGCTCCAGATACCAGCAGATGCCGAGCAGTACCTACGGCCATCTAAAGCCTCTGCACGAAGCGTGATGGGACCAACACGAATTGGGACAGGGGCTCGTGGATGGGCAAGTGGTTGGTGGGCTGACTGGGAGCCGGGCTGGGCGGGGGTGAGGTACGGTCAGGTGTGCCCAGGGCGTGCTGGAACAGCCAGGCTTTACCATGACATTCAAGTTTTTCCACTTCCAGTCCTTTCCCTAGCAGTAAGGACCCAGCCAGATCACAAACACTCCAATTAAAACAAAAAAAAAAAAAAAGAAAAGAAAAGAAAGCAAGAAAAAGGAGCCCCGATGAGTATCGCAGTACTCCCCTCCCTGCCATTTCCATACGCCCGGCTGCTGCTCCCTCTTCTCCTCCCAGCCAGAGCCCATGCCTCTTCCGATACCCAGGAAAACATTTTGTTCTGCGTTAAAGGCTAAAGCTAACACATGACCAGCGAGAGGCAGCAGTTTGTTTAGCTCTTGGAGTTTATTTTAATTGCGGCCTTGTTTTGTAATGAGGACGGCTGCGGCAGGGGGAGCCTTCTGGGATCCGGGGGGCTGTTCCGGGGGAGTTTCCTTATCAATAAAAAGAAGTCTCGTCTATTTAAGCCAACAAGAACTGGATGGAATGCATGCTCAGCTGCTTTGTTTTCTTGCAAGTTAAACTGTACACATTTGCTTATTAAGGATTTCAGTGGCTGGCTGGGATCGCAGGTCCCCTCCAAGTGCTACCTTTAACATCCCCAACCTCCACTGGGGAGGAAGGAGGGGGAAAGAGACGGGCCCTGCGTTCATGCTGACAGGCAGAAAACAGCCTGGTAAACCTGAGTAGTTTGTTATGATGATGCATGAAAAAAAAGGAGGAAAAAGAGAAAGATCATGTGATTTTTATGCAAATCAGGTGAATTGGACGGTTAAAAAAACCCTAAATGTCAGGTAGATAAGATCACATACACCTAGAGCAGTGTCATGATATTCTTTGTACGTTATATTCATACTGGAAACCAAAACGTGTTACAGAAATCAGACACCCACAAAAAGCTCTGAGATTGCACTGAGAACAGGTTCCTGCAAAGCACCAACCTCTGACAAAAAAAAAAAAAGAAAAAAAGAAAAAGGAAAAGAAAAAAAGTAGGTTAGATTAGAAAACAAGATAGTTCAATTCAGGCAGGGAATAGGCTGTCCCCGTGCAGTGTGCAGCCTGGCCTCAGTGCACGCGCATTAATATGCACAAAACTCCTTTTAAGTAACATTCATGCAGCGGCACCCGGCTCTGAAACGGACAGGCTGCTCCCGCAACCCATCCTCAACTGCCACGGGGAAGGGGAGAGAGTTATGGGCTCTCTTCTGTCAGGCTAAACTTTTCTCACCCAGACACGTTTTTTTTTTTTTATTTAAAAGTCCTGGCAGCTATTTTGCGAGGGGATGGGTAAGCCTCATGGCCTGAAGGAGTTAATTTCAAAAGAAAAAATTATAGTGGGGCACTGTTTATTTAAGCAGTATTTTGTAAAAGACAAGACACTTCTTTCCAGAGGTGCAGTTCACCTGGGAAAAATACGCATTGGCCTCGACACCGCTTAAAAACCCGCTCCGTGTCCCCTGGGGGGGGACGACCCAAACCCCTGGGGGCTCCCATCTCCGCCAAGCAGCACCTCCAGCTCTGAGGGCCTTCAACATCAAACTGCAGCTCTCGGGGAGAGCTAAATAATTTCACACCACTTTGTGCCCCGCATGCCAACACGCAGGCAGAGGGGATGCTTTTCCCCTGTGGAGTTTTGCCGGGGCGGGGGGGGGGATGGAGATGCTGGAGCGGGACGCCCCGCGGGTGGGTTCGCGGCACCTGTAGCGATGCCCAGCACTGCTCCTGCCTCCCATCCCGCTCCACAGAGCTGCTCCGGCGTGCCCAGGAATACCCCTGCCAAATCCAAGGGGACTGTTTTCCAGCAGCATCACCCCCATCCCGGCATTGCCACCACTTTGCAGGGAGGCGCACGGGGCTTCAAACGCCTGCCTGGGTGAGGGGCTCTCTGCAGGGTAGGGGGGTGCTGTCGAGAGGGGGGGTGCGTGGGGCTGGCCCCCCGCAGCGGGGTCACCGCAGCCCCCCACCAGCCGGGCCGAGCCGCTGCCCCTCCACGTGCCGCGCAGGCACCTCGTGGGCGCGCGGGAGCCGTCCCGAGGCCGAGGCCGGCGGGGAGCGTCCCGCAGCCAACGTGGGGGCTGCTGGTGGCTTCCCACCTCCCCCAGCAACCCTCCCCACCACGGGGCCACCTTCTCCCCCCACAAGCGGAGCCGTCAGCCGGCGGAGGCGAGGGCGGCCGCCCCGCCGGGGCATTGCCGCCCTGCCTGCCCGGCAGCCAACACCACCGCCACCGGCTGCCGAGCCGGTCCCCGGGGCTGGGACCCAGATGGGACGGGCAAGGGAAGAGGGTGACAAGGCCTCGCTCGGCACTGACGCCTCTGGCCAAGGCGGGGGGAGAGGGGTCCCGGGGAAATGACCCCGTCCCCGGCACCCCGAAGCCCTCGGTGAGGCACTGCAGGGACCGCGGCTGCTTTCGGGGGGGCAGAAGGAAGCGGTGGGAGGTGGGGGCGGGTGGCAGGAGCCCCTGGGGAGCTGCAGCCGGGCCCTGGGTGACGGCGAGGGGGGAGGAGAAGGTACGGAACCAGAGAAGAAAGGCCAAACACCCCGTGAAGGCGCCCAGGCCGCCCAGTTCCCAGCCCGAAGGGGATGCTGGTGGCTGCTCTCTACATCCCCGTAACGAAGGGGGTTAGAATGGAAACTCTGATGCAAGCCCAGCTTGGCAGTGGCCAGGCAGAGCGAGAAATCCCCCCCCCAAAAGTGCTACTTGAACAGAAGCCTTGCTCGACCTCGGGTCTCCACCAAAAAATAAAAACCCCAAGCGGCAGCCCTCTCGCTGCTCCCGAACGTCCCGCAGGCGCTGGGCTCCTCCGGGCACACGCTAAAGCGAAAGCGTCACACGCTGCAGAGAAATGACAAACAGAAAAGATCTGCCCCCCCCCCCCCCCAACCCCCTTCCTTTTAATTTCATTGCTGTAAAAAAAAAAAAAAAAAAAGAAAATCAAAATCCCAGAGCAGAGTTTATATGATTGGGTCCGTTCCTCCTTCGGCCGCTCGCAGACACCCAGGGAGCCCCCTCCGTGCCCGGGGCCGGGATGGGAGTCGCACAGCTCAGAGCTGCGCTCGCTCCCTGGGAATTACATATTGCTTTTTAACTACAGGAAAGCCGTCTCTCCAGCATATCTGTACCATCTCAAGTGTCTCGGGAGTACCATCCCTGTCTTGCCACCGGGCGATTTTTAATGATAAGATGAGTCGGATTAGCAGAAGGGCTTTCTTCCTAATTTATTTTTTTTTTCCCCTCGTTGCTTTAAAGCGTTTCGGTTCAGGAGCTCAGCTGAGAAATCAAAATAAAAAGCAGCACCCGAGGACTTTGCGTCCAAGGTGGCCGCTCCGTGGGGCTCGGCGGTGGCTGAATCAGTAGCTCTGAGCAATTGCATTAGCCGACCGAGGGCACCGTGACCCGCGGTGGTTATTCTCGTCAACAAATTTCTATTAATTGCGACGGCCCGGGAATGCCATCGCAGCCCGGAGCGCGCCCTCCCTCTGCTCCCCGCCACGCTGGGCGGCCGCGGCACCTCGCAGCCCAAAACACCGGTGGGGACAGAAAAAAGACTTGCGATCTGCTGATGCAGCCCACCCCCCACCCCCCCCCGACAAACCGTCGCAGCAGGCCCGCTCGAAATAAATACGCGAGGCTGGGGGATAAAGAGGCATGAATCTCCTCGGATTTACAGACAGGGCGATACATTTCCGTACAGGACCCGGAGAATGCTGGCGTGACGGGCCCCCTCTCTCCGCACCCCCCCAGCAAAACCCATCCGAGATATGGATTGCAAAGGCTTTGCATTGTTTCCCCCCCCCCCCCGCGCCGCCCCACGCCTCCCAGCAAAGGCCTTTGCCCAGCAATAGGCGAAAAGTGCCCAAATAAAAAGCCCTTCCAGAAAAGCCAACGCGGTTTTGCAGCCCCGGCACGGTCCGACATTTCCATACAAGCAAAGTATTTACAGACTTACACGTTATTTTGCAACAATAACAACAACAGCTACAAAGAATTAACCCACCACTCCAGAGTCCTGGAAAGGAAAAGAGAAAAAGGATCAAAAAAAAAAAAAAAAATTTTTTTTTTTTTTGGTCTGGAGAATCCTGGCAAAGAAGTTTAAAAAAAAAATTAAAATAAAAATTAAAAGCAAAAAGGAACAAGAGAAGGGGAGGCGGGGGGGTGGGGAGGGTGTCAATAAGGAAAAAGCTTCTTTCCCCGAGAGTAAATCCTGTCGGAGGCCGTAAGCCGAGCGTGGCTGTTTGCAAAAATTATAAAACAAGCTGATTGAGGGTAAAAATAATAATAATAATAAAAAAAAGTAAAAATCCAGTGCAATGCAGCAGGATCCTGGCTTTGCTCGCTTGGCTGTTGGGTTTTTTTTAGGGGGGAGGGTTGCTTTATAAACGCAAAAGTGGCCCCCCGCCCCAATTTAAATATAAAATAATAATTAAAAAAAAAAGTAAAAGGCGTATTTTTTTTTTCAGATCTCTTCCTTTTTCTCTCTCTTTCGGAGAGGGATGGGGGTGGGTGGGGGTGGTGGGATGTGTGTTTGCACCGCCCGAGCGTTGCACCCGGGACCCCCCGTTCGCCGCCGCCGCCGCCGCCGCCGCCGCCGCCGCCGCTGCCGCTGCTGCTGCTCCGCGCCGCGCGCGCTGCTCCGCGGCCGCGCGCCGCCACCCCGCCGCGCCCCCACGTCACACACAGCACCCGCCGCCACGTGACCCACCGCCCGGGCGCGACCACTGGGAACGGGGAGAGGGGGGGGGGGTGAAGAAGGGAGGTCGACTCGATGGGACCCCCGCCGCCGCCGCCGCCCTCCCGGGCCGCGCGCCCCCCCCCGCGCCGCCCCCCGCGGGGGGCGGCGCGGGGGGGGCGCGCGGCCCGGGAGGGCGGCGGCGGCGGCGACGGAGCGGCGGGGGGAGGTCCGCGGCCCTCCCCGTGCTTAGCGCAATGGTAGAGTCTGCAGCTCAAATTCCGAGAATTGGGCTCTGTTGATTCTTAGAACTGGGGTTCTTAGAAGTGGTGATGCAAGGAGTTTCTAGGAAAGCCCGGAGACCAGGTGATTGCTGCTTCTATTGCCGCGGCCGATTTTACCCTTTAATTCTCTCTCGCTCGCTCGCTCTCTTTTTTTTTTTTTTTTTTCTCTCCATTTTTTTTTTTCCCTCCTCTTTCCCTCCCTGCCCCGCTCCGACGCCTGGCGCGGAGCCGCCTCTATATATTTCTACCCTTTTTTTTTTTTCCCCCTCTTTCCTTCCACCCCCCCTTTTCCCGCGGCAGGTGCCCCGACAGCCCTTTAATTTTTTTTTATTATTATCTCTTAAATTTTAAATTTTTTTCCCCGCTTTATTTATTTATTTAATTCACACACATTTCCCCCCCCCCCTTTTCCTTGCCTGCTGTCAGGCGAGAAAAATAGGGGTGCCTGCACGTCTTAACGCCGGCGAGCGTGTAGAAGGGGAGCTGGTGGCGGTGGTGCCGGGGGCGGGAAGGGGGGGGTGGTGGTGGTGGTGTCTCCCCTCTCCGTCCTCTCCCGGGGATTATCGGTTATCTGGGATTATTGGCTTTTCCGCACGCGTGACGGCCGGGTGGGGACGGGGAGGACGGCGGCGGCTCCTCTCTGCACCTGCAGCCGCCCCGCGGGCGCAGGACGGCGGCGAGCGCGGCTGCCGCCCGCCGAGCTTGTGGCGTTTTGCGTGACTCGGGGTCGGCTCCCAATGGCTGGATCCCTCGGTCGGGGTGTGTTATTTTTCTTCCCCCCCCCCCTTTTTTTTTTCTTTTTCCTTCTTCTTGTTTGGTTGGGGGGGAGAGGTTGGTTTTGGGGGGTTTTGGTTTTTTGTGTTGGTTTTTTTTTTTTTTTTTTGTGCGTGTCGTGTCGCTGTTGTCGTTTCGCCGCCGCACAAAGCCGCCGCGGAGCGGGGCTGGCGGGGGCTCGGCGGCACCGGGCACCGCCGCTCCGGCCTTTCCGCATCGTTCTCCCTCCCCCCCCTCTCTATTTTTGTTATTATATTAATATATCACGATCGTTATTATTATTCCGTCCCCGATGCAACTGCGAAACGGCTGGTGCCTTTTGCAACCTGTGGCGGGGCTGCGCCGTGATCTGTCAAGCCCCGGGCTAAGAGCGGGCGGTGATGGAGAAGACTTGCGGCATTTCTCTGCCCGGGGAAGGGGGGAGCCCGCGGGGAGGCTCGGCCGTCGGCTGCCGGCCCCGGAGCACCGCGGAGCGGCGGCCCGGGCCGGGGAGGCGGTGGCGGGGAGAAGAACCGCGCTCGCCTCGACGGTGTGTGCCGGGGCGGCCGCGACGGGCTTTTGCCGGCTGGAAAATAAAACGCGATGCAAAGCTCGGGAAAGTGGATGGGGCAACTCGGAATATTACGCGCAGGGCTCAAAATAATAATACCAACAACCCCCGCGGGGAGGAGAGGGGGGGTCCTCCGCCGGCAGGAAGGCGGCCGGCGGGCGAAGCGGGGGGCGGCCGTGCAAGGGATGGGGTGCCGGGTGCGGTGCGGGGGGAGCCCACCCCCCCCCGGTGCCCCCATCGCAGCCCTTCCCCTGTGTTTACTACCGCGGCGGACTTGGCGCGGCGACAGGCGCTCGTAAATCTGCCGCCGGCAGCCGCGGGGCTGGCCCCCGGCCACACGCTATTCCTGGAGCGAGCGGCGCGGAGAGCCGCGCAACCCCCGCGCACCGCGCCCGGCCCGCGGCGCGGCCCCCCCCCCCCCCAGCCTCCCTCCGGCTCCCCCAAAAAACCGAAAGCGGGTGGGGGCAAGGAGGAGGCTTTTTCTTTTTTTTCTTTTTTTTTTGTTAGGTGTGTATTTTTGTGTGTGTCTATATACGGGTTTTTTTAACCCCCCCTTTAAAAAAAAGGGGGGGGGCAAAACAAAACCGAAAAAGCCCAACTTTGTTATGAAAACTTTCGTGGTCGGGCGGCAGCGACCTCTCCCGGCCGCCCCCCCCCCCCCTCCCCCGCCCCGGCCCTCCAGCTCGCCATCCTGCTACCCCCCCCACCCCACCCCCCCGTCTTTAGTTTGCAAAGTCACAGTATGAAATGTTATGAAATCGCCTCTTGGGAAGGAGGAAAACAGAAAGCAAGGCGTTTGTTTAGAAAAATCTGCGGCAGCCTCTCAGATGTGCCTAAAAAGCTGCCTTTGACCCCCCTGTTGCATTTCCAGGGAAGAGGCAAATCTGGGCTTAAAATCATGAGTCAAAAAACAACAAAAACAAACCCGGCACGGGTTAGTTTTTTCCACTGACTTCAGTAGGCGCAGGATCAGTGCGAAGGGGGGCTGGGGCCAGACAAATGAGGCTCAGCAAGAAGCACTGCGCTGGTCCAACATCTCTGTCTGGGGCCAAATTCGTACCTGCGCCAGTGGAAGTGTCAGCAGGGCCGGGTATGGGATCAGGCGCTTGTTCGATCTGGGGATGCTTATTGATTCCTCTCCTGAGGTTTTAAATGCTTTAAAAATTATTATTTGCCGTATTGTTTCAAAGGTTTAAAGGATAAGTGCTTTAAGAGCAAATACAGGCTTCTTCCTGCAGTCCTTGGGGGGTTACAGTTAAAAAATTGCTTTAAAAACATTTTAGGGGAAACCTCTCTTTATATGTACGTGGAGAGGCAGAACCTGGGGTTCTGCAATTTCCTTCTTACGATAGCATCGCAGGTTTAAAAACTTACATTACAGATGGCAATTTTTGCCCCATGAAACAAATCATCAAGCCATTAAAATATTCAAAGGGTGTCTAGCAATTTTCCAGAAGAATGGATTATTACATTGTTCCAGTAAGAAAAGACTTCATCTCCGAGCGTTCAATTTTGACTGGCAAAACAGATCAAAGATCTCTTGGGATGCTTTTCAATTCCAATTTCCAATCCCCCTCAGTTCTAACTGTCTGAGTCAATATTGGGAGAGGAAGTGGAGGTTAACTGGTTAGTTATTATTGCGAAGGAAGAAGTCGGAATGAGAAGTGATTCTTACAAATCCCACCCCAAAAAAAGAAAAAAAAAAAATCAGTCAAAAGTCTTTATGATACTTTTTAGACATCCCTGTTTGCGGCGCTGGGAGGACTTCAGCCTGCTGTCTGATGAGACAAAAATAAACCGAGCAGAAACATTAAGTTTTTCAAAACAAGGCTGGAAAAGCTCATAAAAATAATGTTGCTCAGACGCGTTTTAAGAGAAACAGAATTACATCGACAAAATTATATGTTTTCCAGGTTTGGTTGGGGTGTTTTATTTTCCAAGGGGAAAAATTGCTCCTGCAGCACAGCTAACTGGTGCCATCTAGTGTCATGTCTTCTTCCTCCTCCCCTGCCAGGGCAGGGGCTGGCGGAGCCCGGAGCCTCGGCAGAGGGGAACATGTTTATTAACTGCTCGTTAAAAAAAGAAAGAAAAAAAAAAAAAAAAAGCTTGCCAGCTAGGAGGAAGGTGGCAGAGGAAACTCTGGATGCCACTGAACTTACTTAAGGAGCCTAATTGGAAACAACCGAGCGCTTATTAAAGTCACTGACATTTCCATATGGAGTTCTCTCCGGTCTGGTCATGAAATCACATGTGAAAATCTTTCCGAGTTGTGGTGTTAATCTGCCCTTGAATTTCTGCCTAATTTAGGACGTA
Source organism: Aquila chrysaetos chrysaetos (assembly GCF_900496995.4). NCBI lineage: Eukaryota > Metazoa > Chordata > Aves > Accipitriformes > Accipitridae > Aquila > Aquila chrysaetos. The sequence continues at coordinate 12,711,123 of NC_044013.1, read as the reverse complement.
TTGTAAAGCTATGCTTTTTTTCTTTTCTTTTTTTTTTCTTTTTCTGGGGCAGGGGGAAGCTTTCAGCCCCTGATGGCAGCAGCCTAATATTAATTTGTAGGAATGGTGTTTTGGTTTGGTTTGGTTTTTTGGGGTTTTTTTTAGTAAACAGTAATGTTGTCCTCAAAAACCCATTACAAATACAAGTGGTAAAACTTTGAGGCAGTCCTGTGTTGTAGGAGCAGGGGTGGGTATCCTCTCATTTTATGTGAATGCTCCATTAAGAAGAAAATCTTGTTACAAAGTCTATAGGTGAGTAAAATGAAGCTCTAACCAGTAGGTGCATTTCTCAGTGTGCGGCTGATGTATCTTCACGTATTCGTGGTGTTGAGTTTGAAGAACCATTTCACGCCTGTTTTAGTCCCTGTGCTGTAATATTTGGGCTGCGAAATCCACACAAAGAGCTTTTACTGGTTCATTTGGAGCCTGAAATGTTGTTTTCAGGTTTCTAAGAAGTTTGTAAAATCTAAATTTGGTGAAAAGTTGCCTGCATGCTCATAACCTCTTGTTCCATTTTATAGTAGCATAGGAGTCTATAAACAGGAGCCCTGTATGCCGAGTGCCTGTATTCTTTTCTAGATCTATTTTTAAACCATTCTTCTGTTTGGCAAAAAGTGACACTTGGTTTCCATGTTTACAGCAGGCATTGGCAAACCTCAGGAGTTCACAGTTTGCAGTTTGGTTAGATGAGTATCCAAAAGTCAGCATCTGACCAGTAAACTCCTTCAGACTGTAAATTTAGACTGCAAATGTAGTCCTCCCTGCATTTTTCTTTTTTTTTTTTTTTTTTTTTAAATTCATGCTAGATCTTGTGTGTTCCCATTGCTGCAGGACGCTGGCAGCCAAAAGACACACACCCCTAAATCAGCAAGTGTGTAGTCTCCAGGATTGCTTTAAAACCCCAGTAATCTCAGTGGAGCTTCACATCTAAAACACAGGGAGAGCTAAGGGCATTGGGAGAGGGGAGAAATTTCTGGGCTATGTTGTTTTCCTCCCCCTCTTTCTCCTGGTCAGCATGCTGCCTTTGGGCTGCACCCCAGGTACCCGCGAGGAATGTGGGACCCCTGTTTATGGAGGGGAGAGCTTGGGACAAGCACACAGCAGGACAGTGGGTCCTGAAGAAAGTGTCCTGTGGGACTGGGCACCCTCTGAAATGGGTCTCCTTAAATCTGTTTGGCTAAATAGAGGGGTGAGAGGGTGTCTCTTCCCTGGCCAAGGGACCCCAAGCTGCATATGTGTCTCATCCCATCCGGGCAGGATGCCAAAGCAGTTCCTAACTGCCAAAATGAGCTGTGCCACCCTCAGCCCCAGGAGGACAGAGGCAGGGAGGGAAGGGTTGGTGCCAGCTGGTGATTGACTGCCCCGGTGGGGGCTGGCGATGATGGGACACCTCCTCTGAGCCCAGCCGGGCCAGGGACCAGGATCAACTGCTCGGGATGCCCGGCTCTGGCTGCACCCTGCCAGCGGGTCGGCACCTCGGTGCAGGGCTTGGTGTTGGCGGGACATGGTGTTAGTCCCTTGTTCTCTGGAATAGCTCCCTTGACTTCAGCCGGGACGCGGCTCCTGCCTTCCCTTGAAAAATTAATGGACCAAATTGCTTGGGGTTGTTTGAAATGCTGAGGAAGGCTTGACTCCTCACTTCCCAAGGGCATGCGCTGCCTCTGCCTCGCAGTCAGAGCTTGGCTCCGTAGAGGGCAGGGGAGTCCTCTTTAGTGGAAAACATTAGAGGCAGTTTTAGTGTGCTTTCCCCCTCCTCCTCTGTGTTTTCTTCTGCAAAGACCAAAACAATGTGGAGACTTGAGCCGGGCCAGCTTTCAAGGGCAATCCTTTTAAACCCTCTTTTGAAGTACAAACTATAAAGTTCCCTGCAGCGCTCGAGAAAATATGCAGTTTTCCTGGTTCCAAATGCTGATAATAAACCCCTCCAGATAATGTATTGCATTTCCTAGAAACATTTGTTTGCTGGCAGGAAATTGGATCAGATTGAAAGTTAGCAGAGACCGCTCGATAGAGTGAGTGCAATCCGCTCACGGAAGGGTACGATGGAAAATACGACAGGGCTTGCACTAGTGATGCTGCTTTTGATCTGTGCTGACACAGTGCACTAGGACTTCTCTCGGTCTCTTCTTGGGTTATTATTAACCCAGCCACGTTTTGGCCTAGACGCCAACCAGAAGCTACTAAATTAATAAAACTCTGCTGTGACAGCTAAAGGACGCTTAGTGCCCCCTGATTGCGTGACATCGGGAAAGCTGAGCTGGGTGCTTGCACACCCCCAGCCAAAAGCATCCTCTTCACCGTGGCTTGTAGCACCCGTGATCGTGCCTGGGGTGGGTGGGGGCCCAACACCACCCCATTTTTCTTGGTTGTCCCTCTGGTCACTTCAGGAGAAACCAGGCATCTCTCGGCAGGGCGGAGAGGCAGCTGGCAGCGTGCCCTGGCAGGCAGAGAGGATGTTCCCATGGGGCTGGGACCCTGCGGGGTGCTGGGACTGGGGAGGAAGGGGGGGGGCAGGATGGAGCTTCCCCTGGGCGGGCAGTTTCGGAGCACTGTGTGGGATGAGGCTGTGGGGAAGGGAGACTTCACCCAGCCACCCCTCCAGGGTGATGTGAGGGAGTCGGCGCTGCAGGCTCTGGAGGGGTAGGAGACTGGGGCCCAGGGAGGGGGAGTGATCGGTGCCCTCCCCCAGACTAGGCGTTTGGGGGTGGGAGAGGGGCAAAGACCACGGGGTATCTCCCATGCAGAGAGGGGTAGGGGAGCAAGGAGTCCCTCCTGTGCACAGGGTGGGAGGAGGATGGTTGAAAAAGAATTCCCTATACACGGGAGAGCGGGTGGATGGAGGGGTTTCCCTGTGCATGGCAGAAAGTTGGATTTGGGGGTAGGGGGTAGAAGTCCCTGGTTCTCCCCTCCGCCCTGGGCTGCGGGAGCTGTGAGGGTCTCCCCTTTGCATGGGTTGAGACAGAAAGGGCTTCCCCCATACGCAGGTGCACCCTCCTCCGTGCTCACCGAGCTGGCTGCAGGGAGAGCAGAGCCAGCCCTGGGCTCCCTTCCAGGAATGGGTTTTCTCGGGGAGGTGCCGGCAGGGAAGGGCTGTTCCCTGAACCGCTGGGGCAGACCCATTGCCTTCCTGGAAGGCAGCAGCAGTGACAGTCCCATGTGGCCACCCCTGAAATGAGCCCCGCGCCTGGCCTAAATCTTCCTCTCTGGGCACAGCAAGCCCCGGCGTGCAGCCTCGAGCGCTGCCGGAGAGCCCACACCTGCAAGGTACTGGGCAGGAAAACTGGAGGGGGGGGGGGGGGGGGTTGGGGAGATGCTCTGGCCCCAGCTGAGCCTGGGGGAGCCTCATGGGCTTTGAGGGAGGTGCGGATGGTGATGACCATGCAGTGGTCACCGCTGGTCTCTGCTCCTTGTTGCTGTCCCCTTCTCTGCTGGTCTCTGGTCAGAGCATCCTCCCATGCTGGGGTGCAGAGCCGGTGCTGTGCAGAGGCCGGGAGGGGCAGGGTTAACCCAGCTCAGCAGAGCGAGGGGAAGGAAGGTCCCTTTCCCTTTTGCATGCCCACATCCTGCAGCCGGGAGCTGCTTGGGATGCACCTGCCTGGCTCCCGGGCCAGGGCTGTGGGCGTTGTGGCAGCGCTGTGCCAGGGAGGGATAATTTGGGAAGGTGGGGAGAGGGCTGTGCTGGGGTCCCGCTCTGGGAGAGGAGCTGGGTGTCTCCCTGGGCAGCGCCGCGGCCTCGCTGTGGGTAAGGGAATTTGGCGACTGCAGCAGCTTCTCACGTGATGCTCACAGGCGCAGAGTTCATCTCGCAGTTTGTAACTTTGTTGGTTTAGGGATGGGTCGCCTCCCCGTGTCTGTGACACCGGGGTGAGTCCCCGGCAGCCCCGCAGAGCGTGTCTGCTGGTGTGGCCGAGGTCAGGATGCCACCCGGCTGCCCCAAATGCATACATCCACTCGTATGGACACACGGATGCGTGCTGGGCCCCTTGCAGAGCGCCGCGAGTCCCTTGGCTTGCAATTGAGGGTAGCGAGCGGCTGGCAGCGAGCATGTACAGAAAGGTCAGAGTCTGCAGTATTTGGGAAATGAGTCACTTTTTGTGTGTGCGTAAAGTTTTAAGCTAGCCAGGCTCAGAGTGACTCTGAAGATTTGCATTTGATGGCTGGAATGGGGCTGTGAGACACCCCTCTGGGTTTTGCATGTGATACTTTGCCTTAAATCTCATTTATTCATCCTACCCTGATGTCTCCACGGACGTGAGGGGAGCTTGGGCTCCAGATCTGCACATCTCCCACAAGGGAGAGGGAAGGGGACACTTGTCCTCACAGGGCTGGGTGGGTTCTCTGCAAGTGCTGGCAGTCTTACTGTCTCCATCTAGTTTTTGGGGATCGGTCCTCAAAAGAATGTGATTAAGGTCTTGGGGTTTATTGGTTCACTTATTTATTGAGCTTTTCCCTGCTGGGGCGTCTGCCTGAGGACCTTCTTCCTGCATTGGTGCCAGGTCAATTGTCTTTGTTGGTTTTAAGTAAATCTGGGAGTAAAAGCGTGAGTTCTGGAAGGCAGTTAACTCCTGGGTTTCCTTGCCTTGCTGCCCCAGCCCGTGAAGCCAGCGGCTGGAGACAAAGCTTGCGGTTTAGGGGAAGGCTTTTCCAGCAGCCAGAGGAAGGCATTTGTTCTGGGTCCTCATCCGTCTCCGCCACTGGCTTCCTATGTGATCCTGGCCAAGTCACTTTGGTACTTGATGCCCATATCCTCCCAAGTCTGTTCAGCAGTCCCGTCCCAGGGTGTTTTCACCGGTGGCTGAAGCACGTGGGTATTCTAAGAAGGGCAGTAGCTGTTTTGGAGGACTGGGTTCGGGCTCCTTTCAGGTTTCTGAGCAGAGTGGCAGCAGATGTTTGTGTGTAAGTCATACCTGTTAACAAGGTGCTGGGATATGGCATTGGTCTTGGATGTGGCACGGGCCGGGAATTCAATCTTGGCAGGGGAAGAGTTATCTCCGAAAGAAGTGGTGAGAAAATTCTCGCTTGACTTCCCTTCCCCACCTGCCTTTAAGTTCCTGAGTCATGGAAATTAAAATCTCCTTGGCATACGCCCATGGTTTGGGCTAGAGGGTGTGGAAGAAGCTATGATTGGATTCTCAAAGCCTGTGGTTGTGATAAGAACGTACTGTACCGGAAGAAACAAATGTTAACCTTACTGGAGAGTAGAAAGGTTTGTTATCTCTAGCTTTTATCCAACTGATACTCAAGCGAAACAGCAGGCTTGTGTCCTGCCATGGCCAATTCATAATTACCAGCTAATGTGGCATTTCTTTTCTTGTGCTTTATTTGTAGGTTTGAAAGAAACTTTTGGACTGTGAATTGAGGCATTGGGTATGTAAATTTAAATTTTGTGCTTCCCCTCCTAACCTTCCCCACCACCACCCCTCACCCCCCCCCCCCCGCCTTTCCTTTACCATGTTGAATGAAATGTTTCATTAGACCCAGCTGGAATTTGTTTTCAGGAGAGCAGCTGCTCTTTAGAAAATACTGTATGTTCATATGCTGCTGGGGAAGGAGGAGGAGCTGGGGTTGTGGGAGGGGGTTGATCATGGAGGAATTTGATGCTGAGGATGCATGTTCCAGCCCAAACTTCGGGCACAGGGATGTGTGGGCTTTCCTGGGTGCTAGTTGGGAGAACACCTCTGAGATGGGTCAACGGGTGTTGTGTTGGAGAAGGCTTCATGTTCCTCGACTAACCCAAGCCTTGCTCACTGGAGAGACTGGGCTGAGGTGTGGGTAGCAGCCCAGCAGGTTAGATGGGTTTCTACTCCTCATTGCCACCACCGATTCATTGGGAAATTGTGGACAGGTCTTCTCCAGAGTGGCCACCACTTGGGAGCAGGAAAGTAGTTTGCTGGTGGGTGAGGGTTGGTGCTCCACTGTGGGATGGATTTTCCAGGTGTTGAAATCCTTCAGCTTCAGTTGGGGCCTTAAGGCTTGTTTTGATTCCCGTGGCTGGATGTACTGCCAGCCAGCAGATGGGTGAGGGGGATGGCTCTTGAGGAAGATCTGAAGGCTAGGAAGCTGTACTGGGAACTTCATAGAGATGAACCCGGGTGGTGGTGGGAGGAGTGGGCTGGGGTGGAGCCGCCATGGGTGAGGCAGGGAGAAAGAGGAGCTGGTTAGCTAATCCTCAGGAGGGTCTGGTCACCTTCACCCGCCAGCCTGTTGGGTGGGACTGAGACATGCCAGGTCTCGCTGTCGGCTGAGAGACCTCACTGGGCAGCCTGGCAGGTGCTTGGCGTGGTGCAGGGCTGTTTGCCTTGGGACCAAGGAGCTGGTGCTGTCCCTAGCAGGAGCAGTTGGCCTTCTGAGCACATCCCAGAGCAGCAGCTGTCTCTTTGCTGGGTTTAGGGTACTTGCCTGGCTGCTTCTCCATTCCCATCCTTCTCTGGCTTCTGTTTTGAGCAGACTCGAGATGGCCTCACCGGCAGACAGCTGCATCCAGTTCACCCGCCATGCGAGCGATGTCCTCCTCAATCTCAACCGCCTTAGAAGCCGGGATATCCTGACCGATGTCGTCATCATTGTGAACCGGGAGCAGTTCAGAGCCCACAAAACAGTCCTGATGGCCTGCAGGTGAGAGCAGGGTCCCCTCCCTGCCTCCTTTCCCCGCTCCCTCTGCCTTTGGCCACCAGCAACGCTGCTACAGCCCCAGGGAGGCTTGTGGGGTTTACAGACAGGGAAACAGGGGCAGAGAAGCAGAATTGAAAGGAGCTGCCAAGAAATTTGTACCTGTAATAGGATTAGAGCTGAGACCTTCCGCCTCCAGCACGGTGCCCACACCTCTCTCCTTGCATGCCCACACCTCTCTCCTCCTTGCATGCCCACATCTGCCCACACACGGCCCATGGAGACAAACAGGAGCACAGCAGATATGAGGCACATCCCCGAAGGCAAAACACAAATGCTCTGCAGGGACAGGGGAGGGGAGGGGAGGGAAGGCTGGATGCTCGCTGGGGTGAGTGAGTCCTCTGTGACCGCGGTGTACCCTGCCGCTGCTGCTATTTTTAGAGCTATTCCTCCCTGGCTCCCAGGCTGCTGGCTGCACCCACCTTTGGTGATGTTTTCCAAGGCTGGTGGGGTCTGAAATCCCTTTCCAGCTCCTAGGATTACTGGAATTACTTCCTAGTGAACGCTAATTAACATCCCACCATTGCCTAGTTGAATTACTGCAGATGCCTTCCAGGGTCTCCTGCTGATAAAGTATAAAGATTTGAAAAAGCCAAGGGTTGACTATTAAGACATCTGAAAAATGTTTTGCCAACATTTCCTTTTTTTCTTTTTTCTTTTTTTTTTTTTTTCCCCTGGTTACGGAGTGAGTGTGGACGCCCCAAGAGGCTTCTGAAAGAAATGAGTCACAGTGGGAAGGGGGTGGTGGTAAGAACAACAACGAAAAAAAAAAAAGGAGAATTTCTAAATGGAGGCAGTGGGGAGTTGTTGAGCAGGTGAGATCTAAAAGCAGGCTGTTCCAGTTGGGAAAAGTGCAGTGCAGAAGACGCTTACTAAGCTGAGAAACCAAGCTTGATAATAAGGGGGAAGCTCAGGGAATTCTGTAATTGCCTCCTCCTCCCTTCCCATGCACGAACCCCTCTGTGCTAAGGCATTTTAGACAAATTCTCCTTTCTTCCTCTGAATTGTCATAACACTTGTCTTCTCTCCTGTCTCCTCTCTGCAGTGGCCTCTTCTACAGCATCTTCACTGACCAGCTCAAGTGCAACTTGAATGTCATCAACCTGGACCCTGAAATTAACCCTGAGGGGTTTTGCATCCTCTTGGACTTCATGTATACATCCCGCCTGAACTTGAGGGAGAGCAATATCATGGCTGTGATGGCCACAGCACTGTACCTGCAGATGGAGCATGTGGTTGATACCTGCCGAAGGTTTGTCAAGTCTAGGTGAGCGTTGTGAGTGACCTTTGGAGAGCCTGGGATTGTGTGTTTGGGTGGGAGGGGGGAGAACTGACAAAGTACCTGCAAACTTATCCTCATTGCCTGAAAATGACTCTGTCTCCTTCCTTTTTGCCTGGTTCCAGTGAAGCAGAGATGGTGTCTGCTGTGAAGACCCCAAGGGAAGAGTTTTTGGCTGGACGGATGCTGAACCACCCAGAAGTGATGGCTTATCGGAGCAGAGATGTCTCCGAGAACGGCATGCCTCTCCAAAATGGGTCCCTCTGCAATGGGAGGGCCTTTGCACCTGGCTTGATCAATAGTTTGTCTGGATCCCCCATTTCCTACCATGGATACAGCCCTCTCCCTCTAAATAGCTTTCTTGTGGATGATGAGTTGCGGGAGATGAGGATGCCTCTCTCCGAACTCTCAAGGGCGGGTGCCTTCCCCAAGGAGAGGATCCTGCCATGCGACAGCTCCAGGACAATCCCCACCGAGTACATGAGAACCATTACCGACATCTCGGCCAACATGTGCCATGCTACCATCTATGCTCCGAAAGAAGGTGCTGCTGAAGAAGCCAGGAGTGACATGCACTACAGCGTAGCCTCTGGCCCCAAACCTGTCGTCCCTTCGATCCGGAACAATCCCTATTTCTCTTGCGACAAAGTGGCCAAAGAGGAGGAGCGGACCTCTTCAGAGGATGAGATCAGCCAGCACTTTGAGCCCACCAACACCCCCCTGGACCGCAAGGGACTCATCAGCCCCCAGAGCCCCCAGAAGTCAGACTGTCAGCCCAACTCGCCAACTGAGTCCAGCAGCAGCAAGAATGCCCGTATCAGTCAGAACTCCAGCTCCCTCTTCACCAAGAGCCCAACAGACCCCAAAGCCTGCAACTGGAAGAAGTACAAGTTCATCGTCCTCAACTCTCTCAATCAGAACACCAAGCAAGACAGCACTGACCAGAACGAGATGGGAACCCTCTCTCCTCGCACCTACATGCCAATGTCCACTTGCCAGCAGTCCATAGAGCCGGAGCATCTCAATGTTCAATCCCCCACCAAGATGAGCGTGAATGGAGAAGACTCTACTATCCCACAAGCGAGCAGACTCAACAATATTGTTAACAGGTGAGACTTCCCCACCGCCCACCCCATGAGAGACAGGACTCCCTGTGTTGTTGGTGAGGGTTTGGAAGTGTGTGAAATAGCTGTAGCATTGGGCTGGGGAGTCCAGCCATGAGCAGATGGAAGCCTCTGCATTTGGTGGAGCACTGCCAGTGACATCAGCTGAGTGCCAGCTGTCCCCACCGTAGTGGTGACAGCCTGGACTGGCGAAGGAATTGAGAACACTGGGTCAGGAATCCCTAGCTCACTTTGGCAGCTGTGGATGGTTTCTGGAGCCTGGATTTGCCCAGCCTGGTTTTCACCAGACTCCCTGTGCCCTCGAGCTTTTGTTTGGCTGTAAGTGTTGGAACGGCCAAACTACCAGGGAACAGTACGCTACCCACTGGACCTGGATGTTCCTAGAGAGCTTTGAGGTTGTTTGGTGATAGGCACCTGAAGGATTGAGGCTCAGGGACCTGTTGTCGATCAGGGCTATGTGTGCCTCTTGCCACAAGTGTCCCCATAAAACATGACTGTCCCTCGTGTCAACAGGGTGCAAACAAGGGCCCAGTAGCTCAAGCACAGCAAGAGCCGTCTCATGGCTGTGCGCGTTGCTGTCCTTCCGCAGGTCCCGGGATGGGTCCCCTCGGAGCAGCGAAGGGCAGTCCCCGCTGTACATGCATTCGTCGAAGTGCAGCTCCTGTGGCTGCCAGTCCCCCCAACATGCTGAGATGTGCCTTCATACCCCTGGCTCAAACTTTGGAGAGGAGATGGGGGAAACCCAGTCTGAATACTCTGACTCCAGCTGCGGTGAGTCTTGCATCCCTGGTCGCCTTTTTCAACCAGCAGGCAAGGGGGCTGTGCAGTCTGGGGACCCGTCCACCCAGTGCCCTGTGTCCAAATGGCAGTCAGACATGTTCCTGATGCCGGTGGATCCCAAGGTGCTTTACAGTCCCCTCTTAACTGGCCGACCAGCTGTGTGCATGCATGTGAGGGGGACACACACACATGGGAATTGCTTCCTTCCTCCCCTTCCCCAGCACCATCCAGATAGCTTGTGCAGGGAGTTAGTCACCTGCTGCAAACTTGGCAGCTAAGGACAGGAAACAAAGTGCACCCCACCCCACCAGAACCACAGAAGAACAAGCTTGGCAGATGTAATGACCCTAATGGGGATTGGGCAAGATGGTGTGTCTCATGCATCTGTCATGCTATCTTCATTATCAGGGAGCCCAATGTGCACATCTGGAGAAATGCAGATAATGAGGCTTGCAATCTTGTTGCCAGACTCCACAAGCCCAGAGACAAGTATCTGTGCACCCATCTGCCTGTAGCTCAGGAAGGGGGAATGCAGAATTGTCACCTGTGGTGTGGGCAGAGGTCCACAGAGGGAACCCCACTGTGGTGATGCTCAAAGCTACATACAGTGTTTAAGAGTTAGGCACCCTCCTACTGGGGGACCTGCCTTGTGCTTCAGATGATGATGGTCTTCCCATGCTCAAGGAAGACATCTGTACATGTAAAGGTTTAAGACCTCTAAAGGTGCTGAAGTTGCTCCAGAGCTGAACATCCATCCGTTGGAGGATGCCTGATAACTTGGATGCCTTTGTGGACCTTTCTGAAAGATGTCCAGGCAAGATGCAGGCTTCCTGGAAGCAGCTTGTGTTGCACTGAAGGAGAGATAGCTCGTGATGACTTTGCTTTCTCAAACCATGCATGTTGTTGTTGTGTGCACAAGGAGGTCAGGAGGTAACAGCACGGTGCAAGCGCCGCTGACCGCAAATGTCTGCACTTGGCTTCTTGTTCCAACACTTGTTATGGCTGCCCCTCTCCACCATCCCAAACCCATTCTGTGGCCCGTTGAGGAGCTGGCCCATGCATTGCCCATCTCATTGCTCTCCTCTCTGCCCTCCCAGAGAACGGAGCCTTCTTCTGCAACGAGTGTGACTGCCGGTTCTCTGAGGAGGCCTCTCTCAAGAGACACTCTCTGCAAGTCCACAGTGACAAGCCCTACAAGTGTGACCGCTGCCAGGCCTCCTTCCGCTACAAGGGGAACCTTGCCAGCCACAAAACCGTCCACACAGGTACAGTGTTGGCCATGGGAACAACTTACTGGGGAGGCTGTGGGTTGCTGGGCATGTGGATGTTTATGGCTGGGTTTGTCCCAGATGGGGTGTCCCCAGCTCTGTGTCACCTGCTGTCTCTGATGGGAAGAGCAAGGTGCTTTTCTCGGCACTGCCAGGGAGCCCTTGGGCAGAGCAGCAAACCTGGGAACGGCAAAGATGCTGCCTGGCCTCGCACCAGGGATGGAGCTCAAGCTGCTTTGCTGTAAAGCACTGGGCACCACTGTTTCTAAAGGCGTCTTGCAAAATGCATGGCTGGGAGCAGATGGAAGAAGTCAGGGATTTTCTTCCCTTACATCCTAGAAATCCAGATCATATCTAGCCTGGCAGAAACTCTGCTGATGGGAAAATCTGTGAATGGATGGACTCTGTGAATCGGCACAATGAAAGCTGAGAAAAGGGGATATTAAGGGTTTAGTCATTTGCTGACAAACCTAGGGATTTTTTTTTTTATGCTTTTATTAGTGTTTAACGTGTCAACAGCCAGTTCGCTAGCTGGGGAAGGGAAGTCTGTGCTGACGACTCAGTGCTACTGCACTGAATTAGACATAAACTCCTGCAGTCTCAGCTGAGCTCCAGAAGGGCTGTGCAGGTGAATGAGATGACACAAGTGCCAGGGCAGGGTTTGAGGATGCATGGGGTCAAAGCCTGGAAACAAAAGAAAAAGGCAGGAAGAGATAGACGATGGCCGTTTCCCACTCCCCGTCATGCCCATCTTCAACCATCCTAAAGAAACTAGTTAAAACCTTTTTGCAGCTCCCCCCATCGCCGGGGACCAGCACTGGTGATTGTAACCGAATAATGACTTGGGAGCCAGGTTGCTGGACATGCCTTCGCTTTCCATTCTATCAGCTCTTTTCGCTCCTCTAAAGAGGTGATGAGTGGCTGAGGCAGGATGTGCTGGGGACCACGAGGAGCCCGAAGGGAGCCAGGTGGTCCTGTGTCCTTACTGACAGCTGTAGGGAGACACAGGCGCCAGCTGCTGTCGTGGGGCCAGGAGGAGCGATGCTGTTAATCCTCGCTGGCAGAGATGCCCGACTTTCGCTCTTGCCCTGAAGGCTGCAGCTCCCAACCCAAAGAAGAAAAGTTACCCGCCGTGCCTGGGTACCTCCTGAGCTCATCCTGCTCTGGGGACACCCCGAGCTGTCCTGACCGATCCTGCTTGTCCACAGCCATCTCCAAAAAGGACAGGAGTCAGGGCTACTGCTTCATGCCATCGGTCTGGCGCCTGAAGGGACTTAGCTTTGGGGAGTGGCATGGATCATGGGGACTGAGCACACCTGTACTTATCCCTCACCCTTTCTTTTGGGCTCTGCAGGAGAAAAGCCATACCGCTGCAACATCTGCGGGGCACAGTTCAATCGGCCGGCCAACCTGAAAACCCACACGCGCATCCACTCTGGAGAGAAACCCTACAAGTGCGAGACCTGCGGGGCCAGATTTGTCCAGGTGCATGTGGCCTCTGGGACCTGCAGTGCCAGGGGAGGTGGGACATGGCCAGACCTCCTGCCTGAGACCGGTGACGCCTCATGGCAGGGAGGAGGCTGATGGGCCATCACGCTCACTGCCTTGGGCAGCTCTTCCCGTGGTGTTCTGGGATAAAGAGGGGCCTTAAGGCCCATGTGGGCCAGTTTGGCTTAGTAGGAAGCCTGATTGCTGGTTTTAGCTCCTCTCCTCCATTTGCTGTTAAGGATTGGAGATATCAGACCTCAGACACATGTGGCCCTGACTCCCAGCTAGAACCCAATAGAGCAAAAAAAAAGCCAGCTGGGCAGAACCCCGCTCCTGGTGGGATGCCCTTGCTCTTGGTGGGATGCCCTAATCCCTGGGGCTGTCCTCACCCAGAGCTGCTCTCTCTAGGTGGCCCACCTCCGTGCTCACGTGCTCATTCACACCGGGGAGAAGCCGTACCCCTGCGAGATCTGCGGCACGCGCTTCCGGCACCTGCAGACCCTCAAAAGTCACCTTCGAATCCACACAGGAGAGAAACCATATCATGTGAGTGATCCTGGGGTTTTTTGTGGGGGGTCTCAGCTGGGGCTGGGGGAGGATGCTGCCAAACCTGGGGAGCTGGGAAGACACCGGGGCATTCTCCTGGGCTGGTTGCAGCACCCCAGTGCCCTTCGCCAGCCTCATGAGGCCCCATGCCAAGGTCACGTCCCAGCTCCTCGTGCCCCATCCCCCTCTCATGCATTAGCTGATGCTGGCATGGTATTTTGTCGTGAGCGGCTGCATTGGAAACACTGACGTGCAGCCCAGGCTGGGTACATCTTAGCTGCAATTCTTTTCTTCCACCCCATCTGGAACAAGGTCACACTTCTCCAAATAGCTGTGGCTTAAATTACAGCCACCCGCTGTGTGCGGGGATGGGGGAAAGGAGCAGAAAGCCTAGCCAGGCCTGGGGTCCCCTGTGCCGGTGGCATCCATGCCCAGCGAGCAGCCCGCCCTGCCTTAGTTGCAGCGCTGGGGGCTCCCATCTCTTTGCTGAGGCTTTTCTGCCTCTCCCCATCCGCTAGAGAGAGAATCGGAGCACGGGTTATCGTCTAAACATCCCACTGGAGCCATCCGGCTTGTCAGGGGTCAAAAGCAGCTCCTGACATAGCCCTGTAGCTGGTTTGAGCATCTAGATAAGGAGCTTGGCGCTACGTCTGTCAGAGCCAGGGCCCTCTCCTAAGGGACCTCAGCCTTTGTGCATCCCATAAACCAAAAAGTGCTGCTGAAAGCCTGGGGTGGGGTGTCCCCAAGTGCTGCTTCTCCCACCGTGTCCCCAGTTTTCCCTCGTCCACCGGTAGAACGGGTGCAGCATCCTGGGGTAGCTGGCAGAGGACAGGCGTTTGCTGCAGGATCCGCACCCTGAAGGGAAGGACGTGTCCCCTACCATCATGTTTCACACCCTCTGCCTTTTCCTCTCACCCGACAGTGTGAGAAGTGCAACCTGCATTTCCGCCACAAAAGCCAGCTGCGGCTTCACCTCCGGCAGAAGCACGGGGCCATCACCAACACCAAGGTGCAGTACCGCATCTCCGCGAGCGAGGTGCCTCCAGAGCTCCCCAAGGCCTGCTGAAGGCAGAGGATTTCCCAGGAGGAGGTCATCTTGGGGGGGGGGGGGTGGGAGCAGCTGTCCAAAGGATACTTGCAACACTTTAAAAGAAAAAGGAAGAAAAAAAAAAAAAAAAAAAAAGGAAAGAAAAAAAATGCATCACATGATGGAGTGCCTCTAAACCCATAGTGCAGATAGGTGGACAAACATTAGAAATTAAAAAAAAAAATTACACGGGTTTTATTTTTCCCAGTTATGTGAAACTAAAAGAAAAATAAAATTATTCAGATCTTACTGTATATAAAACATAGAAAACAAAAATAGTCATTTTAAATGTCTGTGCAGTGGAGTGTTGATAAACTCTGGAGTCTAACCTTCACAGCCTTTGCCGTTTGAAGATGAGGAATGTAATGTTGATTTATGGGAACAGATTTTTTCTTTTGTATGCAAAATGTGTGTTCTTTTAAAGAGAAAGTATGCTATTAAAGAGAGGGCTTTAACTTTTTTAACCAAAGGTGAAGGAATCTATGGCAGAGTTGTAAATATATATAGATATAAATATATAAATATATATATAAAATAAATATATATAGACCTTTAAAAAAGCTATATTAAAAATATATAAAATGCATTAAAGGCTCAGTTGGACTCTGCAGGCAGAAGCCACTCTGAGAATCTTTATTATGATAGAGCACTTAAGGAGATATTTTAAAGTATTGCATCTGTACAAGTAAGAAAATATTTTGTCTAAATGCATCAGTGTATTTGTATTTTTTTGCAAGTGAAGGTTTACAATTTACAAAAAAGTGTGTATTAAACCAACAAAGCTGCAGAAGGAATTTAAAATAATAATAAAGTGTAATTTTTTTTTTTTTGTTCTAGTTCTCAGTCTGTATATATGTAAAATGTGGTTTCGCACGGTGCCTTTCTTTTCAATGGAAGTTTTCAATGTATGGACTATATTGAGCTCAGTTTCTTCAAGGTACAGCCTGATGTTGCAAAAGGAGTTTTGGTGGAACTCTGTATCGGGAAATGTTTTATTTTTGTTGTTTTTGGTTTTTTTGGTCTTATTTTACATGCTTGTGTTATAAACAATCTCGGGAGACAGGGTTTGGGCTGTGTCTAAACTGCATTAATGCGTTCTGTAAAATATAGCTGTACAAATAAAAGAATAAAATGAAGAAAAGTGAAGTATGATGGAGTGAGGGGTCTGTTCTTGCCTGTGGTTCTCCTTAAGCCCCTTGAAGGCCAGTCGGTGTCCCGGGAAGGGGCTGAGGAGCCTGAGCCCTGCTACGAGCTCTTGGCGTGATGCAGCTCTGTCCCTGCATTGAAGGCAGGGCTGGCTGAAGCAGCCTGTTCTAGGGTCAAGTGAAGATGGTCTCTGCCATGAGGTCAGAGCAAGACTTGAGCTCACTGCTCTGCATCCTGGTGGGGACTGGCCCACTGTGCCACCTCCTTGATACTTTCTGCATTTGCACAGAGTAGCTGGCAGAAATAGAGCAGAGCCTGGGAGAGACCTTTTGCTGACCAGCCCAGGGCTGGTTCCAGATGGCCGGGTAGTTATTTATATTTCCTGGAAACCGACGCAATTGCCAGAATTGCTCAGGGAAGAAGGCTGCCTGCTGCTCCTCTTGCTTTCCAGTGCCTGGCGGGGGTGGGGGGGGGGTCTGCTGGTTTGGCTGCTCTGTGCAATGGTTTGGTGGAGCGGGGTCTGTAACCCCCTCCAGGAACTCACTGGTCAATAGCATCACTGGGCTTCCAGCCACTGCATGCTGGCTGTGGGGCAGAGCTGAGAAAGCCCAGCTTCAGGGACTCTCCCTGCTCTCCCCTAGCAGGGAGAGGAGACACTTTGGTCCATTTGGGTGGCTGTGCAGAGTTGTGGGCTGAAGCCACCGGGGTGACGACGCCTTGTGCTCTGTGCAAGCAACCTAGCAGCTCTTTGCTGCTGAGGGCTCACTAGTTGCAGAAAACCGGCGAGCCTCATGCAAAAAGCTGCTCTGAATTACACAGGCAGGACCGGCTGCAACCAGTGCTGGTGTGGAGCCTGGCCACAGCTCAGCATGGCCCGGGGTGGGGTCTGAGCCACACAGGGCTTGTTTCATTTTTAGTTTAGTTAATTCATGGATAATTTTGTTGCAGGGCTTGGCAGGGGGGGGATGACTCACAGTGGGGGGACTTGGAAACACCAGCTGGAAGGGGAGGGCCTGGCTGTTTGCAGGGTCAGGAGGGGCTGCAGTAAGGAGGAGCTGGAGGTGAAGAGGAAGATGGGCTTTTCAACACACCAGGGGCCAGAGGTGGACATGAGACAACCAAAGCAGCCCTGCATGGGAGGGAAATGCCAAGAAGGGTGAGACCCAATTTGTGGCACTGCTTTGCAGGAGCCCCAGCTTCTCCAGCTTGTCTCCCAGTGGACCAGATCTGCTGGCATATGAAGAAGCCCCCAAAAAAGTGGGGACTGAACATTGAGCTGGAGCCAGCCTCTTCCTTCTCCTGCTGTTGGATTTGGCAGGGCAAGACAGCTGCCTGGCAGCCTGCAGCAAGCGCCCGCCTGCTGTGGGCCAGGCTTTTCATGGGGTGAGGTCCTCTCAGCCACAAAACCTCTCTTAGCATGCATCCTCCCAGGGCAGGAGCCTATTTCTCACCCTCCAGGCTGGGTGCACCCTGCTGACTGCTTGGCAGGGCTGAGCCCAGCGTGAGCCCTCACCAGCTCACTCGTGTTAGGCACAGGGTGGGAGCATTGCCTGAGCATTGGGAATAGCAAAAACCTGCTTTCCCACTTTGCTCCCTCATTTGCTTCCTCTCTCCACCTCTCCCTGGTAGATGTTTAATGTTTAGTGAAGCTGGTTGTCCTCATGATGGGGTTTTGACACACATACTGTCCTCATTTGACACACATACTGGGGTTTCTCCCCTCTCTGTCAGCAGCTGCCTGTCTTTGAGCTTGCTACCTCTCTGATTACTGCAGTTGTCACTTTTGGAAGTGGCTGGGCTGACAGCCCTGCTTGCCCCAGACAAGTAGGCTGCGTAGCCACGACCTCTATTTCCCATTGACTTGCTCGGCTGCAGTTGCAAAATAAATACTGTGTTTTCCTGGATCATGACTGCATTTCTTCCTGACAGATTTTTTTTTTTTTTTGAAACAATGATGTCATGGCTTTTCCAGGCAATTCAGCTGAAGCGATAGCAATCACTCCCCTACTATCTGCAGGGCAGAGGTCTGCAGGCATCTGCACAGCCAGCCCGTGCCAGTGAGCTTTGCTCAGCTTGTTTGCAGAGACGAGGGAGCAGTCACACACAGGGATGCCCCTACGTGTGCTTTATGTCTGTGGAGTCCACAGACATTGAACTGGTCAGGCCTGCCCGTGTTGGTACCGCTGGGTTATTTGCCCCTTGAAAACCCGGCTCCAGATACAGGGTCTGATTCTTGCCAAGCCTCAGATGAAAGGTCACCACCAAACCAATGAACTGGCTGGTTTCCAGGAAGCTTCCCAGAATGTGTTTGAGCAGCTCTTTTGGTACCTAACATCTCACCCTCTTCCTACATAAAGACCTGCCCAATAGGTGGGGATGTGGGCGAGTTTTCTTTTTCTTCAGACTTCTTCTGCACTAAAAAAAAACCTTGCCACACTGCCAGCTCCTTCCACGTTTTACTTCTCAGCACAGGCTTTGGAAAGGCCCAGCAGAGAAATGGGGATACACGTTTCCTGGGGCTGAGCAGGGCTCTAGGGATGCCCACAGTGATGCTGTGAACGGCTGTGCTGAACTTGCTGCACTTACCAATTTATTCTCAAGTCCTTGGGCCTGGTTTTGGTGCTGAAAAACCTGTGCCGAGTAAAAATGCCACTAAAATGGGGAAGGCTTAAATGTAGGCACCGAGGCTGTGACTTTCCACAACGTGGATGCTTGATTGGCGTATAGCTGGGCTCAACGACACCGTCGGGGCTTGCTTTCTTTTGGCAGCTTCGCTGGCCGGCTTGTCCCTGCCTTCCACGTACCGCCCCCCCCCCCCCCCCCCCCAGGCCCGCAACAGCCCCGGCCCCACGTTCGGTTCGGCGGGGCCGAGCTCCGCACCGCCCCGGCGGGAGGGTTCGGGACCCTCCCGCTGGATTCTGCTGTATTCTGCCGGGTCTCCACGAGAGGGCAGGCGAAGACGGGGTTTAAGCAAGGAGTCCCTCGGAATAAAGAGATCGGTCAAAAAAAAAAAAAAAAAAGAGTATTGTAGCCCGGCCTGGGATATCCGCTGCTGTCGGGGAAAATCTTACAAGCCGGGGGAAGATTTGCAAGCAGGAGGCAGATGCTTGCCTGCAGCTTGTCCCCAGGGCCAGCCCGTCGTGTCCCCCCCCCCCGGTGTGGGTCTGCTGTGGGGAATGACCTTCTGCCGCCCGAGGTGGCCGGGAGCAGGCTGAGAGCCGTTGCGGTCCCTCGGGCAGGATCCTGTGTCACTGGGATGCACGCTGCCTGTTTGTGGGGTTGGACCCAAGGGCCCAGGACCACCTGGAGCCTCCTGGCCTGGCCTCTCTGAGAGGGGGCCAGTGTCACAGCCGGAGGAAAGGGAGGCCCGAGCTCTTACTGTGGAGCTGGTGTTCATAGAGGAGAGTTATATAGGGAGAGCGAGCAGAGGCCAGTACTATTTCATGTGCTCACCCATCTGTATCCATCGTCTCTTGCCTTATGCTAGTTATCCTTACAGCACGGGTCGGCATCTGTTTGTATGGTCCCTAACACAGCCCCATCCATAGCTCCTAGTAGTCACTGCAGTACTGCTCTCAGCTCATCCTGTTCACCTTTGCTTCTGCACACGTTTGTGCTGATCTTTCCCTTGTCTGACTTCAAGGGGGCTGCTTTCAGCCCTACAGATGCCATGGCAGCATCCTAGGAGGCTGAGACTGGGAATGAATCTCAGGTAGCAGCAGCAGAAATCCTGAACACAGCTGGGGCTCTTAGAGACATTGCAAAAATTAGGTAGCAGGATCCCTTGTCTGTGAACTTCCACAGCCTGGCTCCCCTCCCGCTTTGCTACCTGCAACAGAAATCCCAGAGGCCTGTAATTAACGGAGAGTCCAATTCTTTTGGATTTGTGCCCAAGTTTTACTATAGAAACAGCATTTTATTCAGAAACCTCTCAGGGCTATTGCAAGTCCATGTACAATCCTAACACCACCACTTATTGAGCTCTTGTGTTTTGTTATCACTCAGGCATGACTGACTGCTCTTCTTCCGCTCATCTGTATCTCCTGGGGCAACATCATCCCTCCACAAGCATGAACTTGCTCTATTAGGTTTTGAGCAAGCTGCAAGAGCTGTGGGGCTGTGGCAGCTTCCCCACTGCCCCACAGCACCGGCTGCATGTCCAGAGCCACGATGAGGAATTTCATGGCCCTGGCTCCCAGAACACAGCTCAGCCCTACCGGGTTGAATGCTAGAATATAAGACAAAGGGGTTTTCCTTGTAAGGTAGTGATACATGGCAAAACTGTCCTGCTCATGAAAGCAGAGCTGAGATAGTCTGGAGAGCATTTTGTAGGTGATAGCCAGGGAGGCAAGATGCGATGAGAGCCAGGCTTGTGGCCTTGGCGACAGCAGAGGGCACGCTTTGCTGGTACAGCGCTGAACGTGCAGCCTGTGCACACAGTCCCAGGCATGGCTGGACTGCTCTGGATCTGTGGACCAAGCTGGAAACGTGGGGGTAAGGAAGCAGTCACAGGAATTCAATGCAATTCAATCGTCTGCAAAGCCACATGCCCTGCAGCGCTGCGGCAGAAAGAAAGGAACAGAATCGCCTTCACCGCAGCCGAGCGGATGATGGATTTATCTGGCTGGGGAATGAGCGTAAAAAAATTCAGAGCACACTGATCCCATAGAGGAGCGGGGGGAGGGGGAACTGGGAAATCAATCTGCAACTTATTCTCTGCTCCATGCCTGTGCCAGAGTCATAAGGATGTCTGGAGGTTTGCCCTTATCCCTTCCCCAGGAGCCCTCAGTAGGAGACAGTCCAAAGATGTATGGAGCAGATCCACTCCCTTTCTCCACTCCTTCATTGCTGGTTCCTTCAGGTCAGCACAAGATGGTTTTCTGAACCAAGGCACTTGTTTTCCTCTTCATTTAAATGGTATTTTTTGCTTCAGGTTTTCCTTGGAATGAAATGTCAAAACTTTTCAGATGGAGAACATCAGAGTGATTCTCCCAAATACCACCTGAGGTCACAAAGAGCTTTCGTCCATTCAACATTTTATCCATCAACAAGGCTCAGACCTGATGGGAACTCAGTTTCTCTCCTTTAAACAGGCTGAGATGTTTCTAGGGGAACATTCCCACTAAAGCCCTGGTGCTGGTCCTGCCTCCACCAGCCTCACAACCTCAGCCGAATCCCAAGAGGGGAAAAACAGCCAAGGTGGATGTCAGAGCCTTCCTGAGGCTGCTCTGGCTCAAGAGCCACGTGATCTCCTGATGATGCACAGAACCAGAGAAATGAGGTTCTGTTGAAATGTGAATTTTCTGTGCGGAAAATGAGCACACCCGTGCTTTCCTCAGGTAAGCACCTGAAATTCAGTGAGACAAATCCAAGACATTTCACTGCAGTAATATTTTTCCTTTTGCTAGAGGACACCGGTGCCAATTCCTCCAGCCTCCCCCAAGCAGGGGTGGGGAGCAGGGGGACAGCCACTCAGCTCCAGTGCTGCACAGAGAGGTGGAGGCAGACCCAACCTGGTCTTCCAAACCTTGTCCCCCTGTGGCTGGAAGAGCCACAGTAGCCAGAGTGACCATCAAAACCTGGGATCCCCAATGTGACTGAGGGTCTGTGCTTGCCTGGAACTTGACTGTAGGGAGCACATCTCCAACTGCAGCAACATTGCTCCTAGCCCAAAGCCCTGTTGGGCATTATTGCTCTGCAGCAGGATCCCCTGCACTGGCAGATGGCCAGGGACGGTTGGCAGGGCACGGTTGGGGTGGATAGATGTTAAAATGAAAAACAAAGGGTGAGTGAAGACAGGGCCTAACAAGGAACACCTCTGGGCTGAAAGTCTTTAGTAGGGCTGGACTCATGCACACAGAAGTGCTGCGAGTAGTTGGGGAAGAGTGGGGTGATGAGCAGTCTGGCCTCTTAAAACCCTTTCAGGACTCAAGTCTGATATCTTCCCCACTTTTATGCCAACATGACCATACCAGCTTCCTAAAACCAGCCCTGTTGGCCCACCCAGAACCCATCCATCTCAGACTGAGCTCTGCACCTCTGCAAAATTCCCTTAAATGTGTCTTAGCCTTGCTGGCCCCGCACAAAGTTGGCATGAAACAAGAAAGATGGGGAACTCATCAACAGGGTTGTTCCTGCACTGTGCCAGCTCCTACAACTCCCATCTCCATGTTGGTGTACAGATGGGTCCTAATGGTGCTGAAATGTAGCACAGTTTTCCATCCCATGCAGCAGTCCAAGGCTGCACTCTAGCCCATTGCTATACCCTGGGAAATACAGACACTGAACTGACCCCTGCAGCACGGCAGTGCAAATCCATAGCTGTGGCAGCTCAAGGAGCTGGTAGCCATTCGTCCCTACTCAGGAGTGATGGGGGTTCCCAGTGTCCCCTCCCCTTTGGGGTGACAAGCTGATTGGGAAAAAGGTGACAGGCTGGACAGCTACCTACTGTGTGAAGTGGCAAGGGACATTAGGTAATGGCTTCCAATAGCCACAGGGGAGTCTGGAATAACCCAGTGCTGCCTCCCATTTCCACCTCTGCTCCTCCCCACTATGGCACCCAAGCAGGCTGCTCTGCCCTGGGCTGTGGGAGCTGGGATGAGCTGCTGGGGAGTTGGGGCCCTTTGCAAAGATGGTCCAGGCCGGCACTGCAGCGCACCACAGCTGGGTTGTGCTGTGCCAAGGATAAGAGCTTGGGGGCTACAAAAGAATTCTATTCCCAGTGCAAGCAAATTGGGAGAGCCCAGCTTGCTGCTACTGGCACGGCTGGGAGAAGTGGGGAAATTACTGTTACTGGGAGAAACCGTCCCTAGGAAATCTCTCTTGAATGCAGGCAAGAGGGCCAGGATAGGTTTGCTGCCCTGGCATCTGCTGCCTTGGCCATTTGCCATGCCCAGGACTGGCTCCGCTTCTTTGACTGCAGGAGGAGAGAGATGCTGGTCCAGCTGCTAGCACAGGGACATGGTAGAGAGAGAAGCTCTGGGAGTCATGGCCCTTGGAGCCAATCTGCTCTTTTTGGATCCAAATCACTCCTGTTGGCCTTGGCAGGAGGCTGTGTCCTGTGCCTGAAACAAGGGAATGTGTCTGAACCAGAGCAGGGGCAGACTCCTCTCTACCAGTTCCCCCAAAGCAACACCAGTGCTAGAAGACAGATGGGGTCCCAGGAGTGCAAGGCTTGGCCTCGTTCAGGTCAGGCAGCTGAGGAAAAGCTGGATGTAAAAGCAGCACAAGTCAACCCAACTCACAGGGTCTCCTGGGCTACAAGTGAATGCTTCTTCTCTCATGGGTGTCATTCATTTTACACCATGATTTGGGGAGGACACAGAGGATGAAGGCTATGAGTGGCTGCAGATGCCTGTACAAAGGAAAGGAAGGCAGTCCCAGTTCAGCCCAGAGGTCTGCCTGGTCTGGAACCAGCAACCAGCACCAATTCGTCTTGCTGGACTGTAAAGCAGAGCAGGAACACCTTGGTTCATGCTCCATGCTCCCAGGTCAGCCTCAGCAAACCCAGCCAGCAGCACCAGGGTTGAAGGGGGAAAGGGACATTAATTCGACATGAAACAAAACATCCTTTTAGAGGTTTCTGGAGACCTTTGTGCAGTACTTGGGTCCCTGTCCCCACAAGCCTTTGACTTTCCTCAGCTGGAAATTGAGACAGGAGAGCCCCTTATACCCCTTTTCTGGGTGGTAGCAGAGCCTCTTCCTTGCACATCGTGCTCTGCTCCTGCCAGCTGGGAGATAGCTGAAGAGGCCCATCCTTCGGGGTGACAGGGGCTTGCAGAAGCTTTGCCCAGCATGGGCATCAGCCAGCTCATGGGGACAGGCGTGGGGGAGACAGGAGTGGGGGAGACTGACCATCCAAGCGGGACAGGTACATCTCCCATGGGGCCAGCAGGTCCAATGGCCCTGGGATGGAGACAGGGGTCCCTGCAGGCTCAGACGGGGACCTGCATGCCCCGACCGAGATACCGATTTGTCGCTGCTTCCCCAAGCTACAGAGCTATCGCAGAGCCGGGGCACTCTCCCGGGAAGCTGCCGGCTGCCAGCGAAGCTGCCCCGACGGCCGGTGGAGCTGGCCGGGGCCGGGGTGGGGGGGTGTCTGGGCAAGGACTGGGGCCGGAGAGCCCCCCAGGGGCCGGGGAGGCAGAAAGGACCCCCGGGGGTAGCTTAGCATCCCCCACTCCCTGCTGGAGCCGGGGGCAAATCCACCCCTAAGGGGACCCTTTCCAGCTCCCCGGACTCTGCAGCCGTTTCTTACCCGACGGGGCGGGCAGCCGCGCTAGGGCGAGGGGCTTTGGCAGCGGGACTGCTGGGGGGCTTAGCCCTCCGGCATGGGGCTCAGACCCGCGGCGTGGGCGGTGCACAGCCGGGACCCCCCCCCCCGCCGCGCCGTGGGGGCTTGTGGCTGGGGAGGAGGGAGCGGATGAGCAGGATCGGGGGCTGCGGAGGGGGCGGTGATTCGGGGAGAAAACGCGCCGGGGGTCGGGGGCGGCCGGGGGGTGGCCAGAGGCGGGGGGGGTACTCCGGGGGCACCGCGGACGCTTGGCCGGCCCCGGGCAGAGCGGAGCATCCCCGGTCCCGACCCCCCCCCCCCCCCCCCCAAAGCCCGGTCCCGGGCAGGGACCCACCCCCGGCGGCGTGGGGCGAGGGGGGCGCCCCCGCCTTGACGTCAGGAGAAGGGTTTATAAAGGCGGCGGGCGGCGAGGAGATCCCCAACGCCGGAGCCGAGCCGCAGCGGAGCCGTCAGCGCCGACCCGCCGCCGCCTCCCCGCGCCCGACCCGCCGGCGAGATGCTGTCCTGCCGCCTCCAGTGCGCCCTGGCCCTGCTCTCCATCGCCCTGGCCCTCGGCACCGTCTCGGCCGCCCCCTCGGACCCCCGGCTCCGGCAGTTCCTGCAGAAGTCCCTGGCTGCCGCCGCCGGGAAGCAGGTGAGAGCCCCGCGACGGGGCGGCCGCCCCCGGCGCTCCTCGGGCGCCCCGCTGGGCACCCGACGGCCCTGCTGCGGACCCCCGCTTCTCCGCTGCGGACCCCCGCTTCTCCTCCGGAGAGCCCCCCCGATTCCCCGTTGCAGACCCTCCGTTTCCCCAGCAGAGCCCCTGGCGCTCCCGTCGCGTACCCACGGCTTCCCTGCCGCAGACCCCTCCGGTTCCCCGCCGGACACCCCAGTACCCTCAGTGCAGACCTCCAGTTCCTCACCAGACCTCCCCAATGTCCCCATCTCAGACCCACAGTTGCTTGCTGCAGACCCCAGTTCCCTGACAGATCCCCTGGATCCCTGCCGGGGCTGGGCAGCTGAGGGTGGGAAGGGGAGACACCCCCCCAGCCCAGCCCAGCTGGGTGCTGGTGGGGGATGAGGAGCAGCCTCTGCCAGGACAGACCCCCTAATGAAACTCTCCGGGGCACTGAACCAAGGCAGCTGCTCCCGTGCAGCAGGAGGATGCCCTTATCCATGCAAGGTGGCAGCTGGAGCTTGGAGGGACAAGAGGAAAAATAACCCCCAGTGAGAGGGTGACCCGACTCAGCGTCCCCTGCGAGGTCCCCCAAAGAACTTTCCCGTATCACTTTAGCATCCTCGCTGAGTCCAGCACAGTGTGCTGGAGCAGTGGGAAGGGAAGGGACGGTGATGTGGTGCTCAGATGAGTTCATTCCCTGCCACAGCCAGGACAGTGGTCTCTTCCCCACACCAGGTAGATGTCAGCGCTCTTCTGCTCCGCTTTATTTTGTAGGTGCAGCTGCTGCGCAGCAGCTGTCGGGCTGGGCTCTTTGGAAAGCTGGGGCTCCCCTTCTCCAGAGTCCTGCGGTCTCTAATCTAAGCACAAAGGTGTCTTAGAGGGACAGAGTGGTGAGCCCCCAAAAGCCACGGAGTAATTGTGGTCTCTCGCTCTCTTTCTCTCTCTTCTCCCCCAAGGAACTGGCCAAGTACTTTTTGGCAGAACTGCTCTCAGAGCCAAGCCAGACAGAAAATGAAGCCCTGGAGTCTGAGGACTTGTCCCGAGGGGCTGAGCAGGATGAAGTGAGACTGGAGCTGGAGCGCTCGGCTAACTCAAACCCCGCTCTGGCACCCCGGGAACGCAAAGCAGGCTGCAAGAACTTCTTCTGGAAAACTTTCACATCCTGTTAGCTTTTGAAACCCACCTCTCCTCCCCATCCATCCCTGCCTTCTTCCTAGCCCCCTGCCCTGAGCAGAACCTTCACCACAAGAGGCGAAGACTGTAAATACACAATCCACGGTTATGGTGAAATTAAACAAACAAGGAAAATTTGAGTTTGATTTCCAGTTGTTTTAATAAAACTTTCTGTTCCAATTATACACAATTTGCTTGAGTTGTGATTTCTGACTAGTTCTTTAATGACATGCACTCTGCAACTCTTTCAGATGTACTATTTTTAATTCTTTGTTGCAATAAAATTTATGTTTCAAACGGTGATGCTGAGACTTGGTGGTCAATGAGAAAACCTAAGTCACCTCTCAGGTTGCTTGACTTCGAAATGCCGCCCGTCTCAGGGCAGCAGCAGCAAACAGCATCCACACTCACACATATGCACATACACACAGTATCTCTTAAAGTGGTTTTTTTTTTTTGCTGTGGTCTTTCTAAGGGACCTAGAGACACAGTGTTTTTTTAGATATCAAATCCATGTAATTGTGGCTGAGTCAAATCCACAGTGCTGGCACTTCAGTCGGTCTAGAGGGTTTACACCCATCACCAGAGGCATCACTATAAATCACACCCATGTATTCCAAGCAATGGGGATCATAAAAGTGGTTCACAGTACAAGTTTACCCCACGCATACCTCATTCCCTTCTCAGCCACAAACGCTAAAAGGATTTCTTACCTGGCATATTTTACTCCTTGCAACATCACTGACAAATACTCCTTCTGGGATTCCTTCAGAAAGTTTTCCTTTGTTCTGCTGTGCAGGGGAAGGTTTTGCATCCCTGTAAAGCTGAGATGTTAACCCCATGCCATCAGCCCCTCTCCATCTAATAAGCTGGTTACAGCAGTTTTTCTACCCACTACATATCATCATTAAAGGCAATATTAGAAGGTTCACTAGGGTCGGAGATAGCATCGGGAAAAAGACATGCTCCTCTCAATGGAAGAGAAATTCTTCGTGCTTTTGCAGAGTCTCTTCCCTTTCTGGCCGTGCTGGTTTGTGACATGCAGTTGTGGGTGAGTTGAAGCCATAGAGCATGCATCCTGCACAGGAGACAAGTATCAGTTTGATGAGAAATTCATCGTACAGGATTAAAGGTAACAAACATTTTGTAGCCATCATACGTGAAAGAAAGGTGAAAACCAGGGGATCTTAGAGATGTTCATGGGTGGAGGGCTGAGCATGACCCTGGCGGAGGTGGATTCCCCAGCTGAGGGCTTGTTAAGCTGCCTCTGGTCCATGCTGAGCATAGCTCTCTGTGGGGCATCGTTCTTGATGGCTTGTGGGCCGTTGCCTTTATTCTTGGTCTGCACCTCCTCTCCTGTGGGCAGGGGTTTGTTGTTAGATTCGGGTTGGGGGCGGGTGAATCCCTTGTCACTGGGAACTATAGCAGTGCCAACATGAAATCCCAGCTCTGCCACGCTCACTCACAGCAGGGCTCGCCTGGGCTGCTCCACAGCCGACTGGCAACAGGCGAGGGCAGCGGCGGGGACGTGCCCGGGGAGGGGAGCTGCTGGCATCGGCCCCTCCGAGCCCAGAGGCAGGACTGGATCCTGCCCTCCCTGCCTGCAGCAGGGCAGCCGTGGCTGCTGCCTGTGCTCCAAGCGGGGTTAGGGGCTGCCTGCTCCCTGCCTGGCTGCTGCCCGCCGAGCAGGATCCTGCGCCTGCTGGAGAAGCCTTGCTGTGACATGATCCTGCACCTCCCCAGCTCCTGGGAGCATCCTCTCCTCCTGCCTTGTAAAAGGGACAGGTTTTGTGGTGTGACCTGGGGAAATGCACGGTCCTCGGCCTCCACTGCCCCACATGCGGTGCGGTGGGGTTAAGGGTTTTGCCCTCTTCACTGGAGCTGGTTGTGTTGCAGACTGGGCAGGGACCGGTGATCCTCCCGGAGCTTTCGGGGGGACAGGGGGAGAGCCCTGGCACACAGGGCACCCTTTTTTCAGCCCCTGGATTTCTGTGGCTGGTGCAGCTGTGGAGGGTGCAGGATTAACTCGCCCTTGGGAGAGGGGGAGGGCTGGCACTGTCGGGGGGAAAGCCTTCAAGAAGACGTTTGAGAAGCGCAGGTAATGTAGATCGTTTCTCAGCCCTAAAAGCAGACAGGGTGAGAATAGGACCCTGTTTGAAAGTGTGGAGACAGAGTCTCTGAGGAGGGAGCAACGGTCCTAGCTCACGTCTGATTCCTTTGCTGCTGTGCATCATCAAGGGAGCAGATTTTAGGGGATTCAGTAAAGCAGAGACCTCCCCATCCCTGGCTGCTCCCTCTTGTCTTGACTGAGGTTCCACTTAGCCTTCAAAAAGCAGCTAATTCTTAAATGCTGAGACAGCCTCAAGACAGCAGCTACAGGAACAGAAAGGGGGTGGAGGTGCCAGGGGCTTGAATATTCTTATGCACTGAGTCCATCTTTCATGGGATATAAATAGACCACTACTCGCCTGAGGTTTTTCCTCTTGTTCACTATGCTCAGCCAGTGCTTCTGAAAGGAGTTTAATCCTGCCAATTGCTGGAGTGAAACTCATCACAAAGAGGGATGCGGATGATCCTCAAGCACAAGCAGGAATTAAAGACAGAGTGATTCACACGCTACACCAGTCTGTTTCAGCAATACAGCTGGCGTCACGTCACGGCAGCTTCTGCAAATTTTAATGAAGATATACTGATGAAGGCATGTGCGAATGTCCTCAGTTTAGAGGCAGAAAGACAAACCTGCTCCTTCTGCTAACTCAAGAGCTCCTGGAGTTTGGGGAGAAGGCTCCCAGGGCATTAAATACAGTATCACCACATGTAATTGCACTGCGGCAGCGCCAGCAATCCCAGGTGCTGGAGCCGTACAATGCAAGAGACGGTCTTGCCCTGCTAAGCTAAAAAGACTAGAAAGACAAAGACAGATTTATTGCTTCTCTTTGACAGGTGGGAATTATGGGGTAAAGAGATTAAATGGCTATATTTAAGCCCTGCCCACACAGCCATGAAACAGTGTCCTAGGCTGAGAAGACTCTTGCTGGGCAAAGCTGAATCTGGGATGAGCCCATCGGTACGGTCAGCTTCCATGGGCCAGACCTGCTGAAGGAGGGAGCAGTTTTTGAGATAGGTTTTCAAGCGATGTTCTCTGCAGCTCAGAGCCAAGGCTCCATGGAGGAGCAGCCTCAGCACGGGCCTGAGGGAGGTTATGGGCTGTGATGATCCACACACGGCTGATTCATCTCCCCTCTTGCACTCAGTGTCACGGGCAGACCCAGAGCAATCCCCATTCCAGCAGGTACCTACCTTCAACCTGGTGATTCATCTGAGGCAGTGCAGGGAAATGTCCATGAGGAACCACATAAAAGGGCTTGAAACTGCTGTCTGAAGAGTTGCTTTTAATGAAAACCAGAAGAGATTGTATAAGGCCTGGAAACACACAATCCCTGATGAGAAGTCAGTGATGAGCTTCTCAGCCATCCCCAGCAACAAACTCTCCCACTAATGATGCCGGGGGGGGGTCATTCGCTCTAGCAAGCAGGCCAGGATTTTTTTTATGTGCAGCCCAAATTGGTAAAAAGGGCAAGTCTTCCTTGGCCCGGAAGGCTTGTTGGTGACAGGTAGCTTGAAGCGATCCTAGCTGTGGTGCAGAGGAAATACTTGTGGCATCCAGATTTCATAGCCTGGGGCCACTCTGACACCAGCTTACTCCTTTTGGCTCTGCAGAAAAGACCAAGAGCCTGGACCCATGGGCACAACTACCCTTCACCCAGAACAGCCTGTAAGATGCTCTGCACTGCCTTTGCATTTACTTTGCCTCTGTGGCTCCTAGCAAGCATTACACCATCACTCTGATCCGCAGCCACTGGGAGCATCTCGGATTCCCAGACCGCTGCTCTCACCACCGGAATCTTCTTCCCTTTCATCCTGCCCAATCCCAGCACCTCCAGGGAGCACCGGAGCAACCCCCAGCCCCCATATGGGTCAGCACCAGGCATTTGGAAAGGAGCAGTTGCTGCTGCAACTGAGTCCTAATTCTCTGAAAGCAAAGCAGCAGGATGTTTACTGACCAGGGTGAGAAAAGCTATACCTAGGCAATAAAAGTTATTATGATAAAGGAACAGGCTGTACTATCTGCTCTCTGAACACCTTCTGACTCTTTGACAGCTTCTCACCAGAATAATGCAATAAAACTCACACTGAGCATTTTCTTCTCCTTTGTCTCTTTATTTTATTAGGGAATTATTTGTTACTTTTTGTCAACACCTAATTGCACTTCTGAGAATAGCGGTTTGGCCAGATGCTGTGAGTAACTCAGAAGGCTTTTTGGATCACAGTCTTAGGAGACTTACCCCATAAACAACTTGTAGAACCTATAAAAAATTAACAAGGTCACAAAAAAATGACCAAGTTCAGTTTTTCTCATATGTATAGTACAAATGCCAGTTTGTGCCATGAACTAGCATTTCCAACATTATCTGACAAAGAAACCCACCCGGTCATTCAATTAACAAAATTAATTTAATGAAGGTTCCTGGTGTTTCCTAAGGAGACATTCTCTGAAAAAGCATAGACCAATGCACTCAAATCCAGACTTTGTTCATCACCTGGGTTGGCTGCTGGACCAGAGAAAGAGGGACTTTGTCCCGCACACAATGCCAGAGCATCCCTCCCGATGTTCTCTGTTGCCTGCCTCCCCTTCCCACGCAGCTGGCTCTTGCAGCCCGCAGCTCCATGGTATGGACGGAGGAAGCGCTTCTGGCCTCCAGCCCTGGCAAGCATTCCCAGGAGGTTAGCTGAGACATGCTCCTGGGTCCTCCCTTGCTCGTCCCTCAACCCTTGTTAGGAGATTCTCCCGGGTGCAGAGCAGAAGTCAGTGAATCTCTCCCGGCCCGGCAATAAGCGCGGTGCTGCTGTGCCCCGAGGTAGAGCGTTTGCTCCCTTACACAGCTCTGTGTTCTGCCTTCAAGGAAAATCTTTCCTTTTGCTCAGGACTGAGGTTTAAGGAAGAAAAAGGATCGCCCTGGAAATTGGCTGTCACATTTGCAAGGCTCTTTTGTAAATCTTTGCTGCCACCTCTTTTCTTCCCTATTTTACTTCTTGTGCTTGTCAGGGTTTGTGATTCTTCCCAGAGGCTCAAATACCATATTTCTTTCCCTGTGTTTCTGCTCCCCACACCAGCCTCTTCCCCAAAGGGTGCATTGCTGAGCACAAGCCCGGGAATGGGGTGCACTGCAGCCAGCAGAGAGAGCCAAAGAGCACAGATTGTCCTATTTATGGTCCGTATCCGTAAGAGCAGATGCTTAGGATGGGTGTCCTCCGTGCCAGGGGCTGCCCGAGCTCTGGCTTCGACCTCACCGCAGGGAGACGGGCTGAAGACAGGGGTCCTGCAAAGAGGGGCTTTCCATGGAGCAACACTTTCGGGGGCCAGAGTTGTGTGAAGATGCAGGCAGTGCTGTTGCACTGACAAAGATTTTTTTCCCCAAACTAAGTGCCCGCTTTTTGTTTCTAAACGGCATTTCTCATGTCAGAGTTGCCAATTTTTAATAGGTTAGAAGTTAAATAACATGAAAGTAAGTAAGTGAGCTGTTCTATCTAGGGTTAAATGCAGTGGGGTTTGTTCTAATGGCAACCTGTAAGAAATCACTTCCATGCAAATCTCTTTCCCCTCGCATTTTTTGTTGTTCAGCATCCAAAACAACTCCTTATTCCCTCAGCTCTTCTGAAACTTCACAGTCTAAGCAGCAACAGCAGGGGCAGAGGGAGGAAGGGCTGTGTCCAGTTAAAGGCTCACAGGACCAGATGGCCTGTGGTGATGGAACTTCGTCACACTGTGTGGCAGTCACCATTTCCCAGACAGAAGAGCTCCAGGCTGCAGGAGACTGCATCTTCCATGGCTTGAATAAACAGCCCATGGAGGCAATGGGGGCTGGAGGTGATGTTACCTGTGCTGATGTCTTCTCCTTCCAGCTGCAAGAAGTGGTCCTGGACCTTGGAGTCTCAGATGCCCCTGTGGGAAGAGCTGTAGCTGCTTGTGGCAATGGGACACCAGCACACCATTGTGGCTCCCCGTGGCCTGTCCCCCCAGCACAGCTGGGGTCGCACCAACCTCACAATGGCTGGTGCTCTCCGGGGCTGTTCCATGGGCTCCATGCACCCTGCCAGGAGGGGCTCGAAGCTGCTGCCCTAACATCTCCATCCCCTCAGCATGGCCTAGTGGCAGGGACACCCAGTAATACTCTCTTGGTCCTGGTTTAGGGTCCTTGGAAGGAAACCTCACCATCCCTGGAAGGACAGAGGCCAACAGCAAACAGGAAAATTGGGCTCAAACAACATGTTTGAACCGGAGCTCTCAGCAGAAGAGTGTGGGGAAAAGGTGGCATCTGTTCTGCCTGAAACTTGCATACAGCATTTGGAAAGCAATGATTGGAAAGAGAGGATTTCCAGCATGGATATCCTTCAAAAGACTGTCGG
Source organism: Aquila chrysaetos chrysaetos (assembly GCF_900496995.4). Lineage (NCBI taxonomy): Eukaryota > Metazoa > Chordata > Aves > Accipitriformes > Accipitridae > Aquila > Aquila chrysaetos. Next base: position 12,679,105 of record NC_044013.1, on the reverse strand, counting down.
TGAGTTGAAGAAAAGCGAGATACCATGCCAAGCCCTGGTGAGACTGCTGTCACAAGGACGCAAGGAAACAAAGCTCCAGGTGATGGAGAAGAAACTTCACACCATCACCTTGCTGGCCCAGAAAGGGGACTTCTCCAGAACATCTGCTCAAATTGTCCTGGAAAATGTGGTGGAAATGGTGGGAGATGTGTTGTGCAGCAACAATGCTCAAGGAGCCCTGACAGCTATAGCAGAGGCATGTTCATTGCCTTGGACTGCAAAGACCGCTATGTTGTTGGCCTTCTCACAGAATAACTCCAGGATCCATTCCAAGTTCTTGGACTGGCTGTCAAATGCAATTCTGGAGTTTGGCTTTGCAGGGATGGAGGCCAAGACACTGGTCAATACCCTGAAGATCGCTCTTGCTGCTGTTCACTCAGGTGTGCAGAGATCAGCCATCACTTTGCTGGGCGTTATTTACCTGTACATGGGAGACTCACTGAGAGCACTGATTGAGAGTGAGGAGCTGCCCCTTCTTCCCCAGATACATGCTGAGTTGGAGAAGCTGCATGGACAGGTCCCACCAATTCCCAGTCGTGCCAATCCCAAGCCTTGCCCAGATGACAGGGCCCAGGAGGACCCAGGGGAACACAGAAGGACTGAAGCCATAGACATTGGTGACAGGATCACACCAGAGCTGGTGTCAAAGCTGCAGGAGAAGAACTGGACCATTCAGAGGGAGGGCCTGGAAGAGGTTGCAGGCATCATTCAGGATGCCAGATTCATCCAGCCTAACATAGGAGAGCTCCCAAGAGCCCTGAGGGCTTGTCTCTGCGACTCGAACCCCACCCTGGTACAGATGGCCCTGAGGGTCCTCCAGCAACTGTCCATAGCCATGGGCTCAAACGTCAAACGGCACATGAAGGACTTGGGCTTTCCCCTCATTGCTCTGTTTAGGGAAAGCAAAAGCAGCATGAGAGCTGCTGCCCTGGCTGCTGTGAACGCCTGGGCTGCACAGATCAACATATTGGAGTGGCTGGATGGGCAGGACATTTCAGAAGGTCTAGGTGAAGAAATGCCTTTACAGGAGCAAGAGCTGGTGCAGTGGCTGGCTGAACAGCTGCCAACCCTCAAGTCAGCTCCCTCGGACCTGCTTCGGTGTGTGCCTCACCTCTACTCTTCCCTGCAGGACAGCAACAGGGATGTGCAGACAGCCTCACAGGCAGCCCTGCCATTCTTCATAATGCACCTTGGCTTTGAGAAGATGACCGAAGCCACCAGTGCGCTGAAGGCAGCTGTAAAGGACCACGTACTTGCGATACTAGAGAATGCCAATGACAGTACGTCAGCCCAGTCCACTGCTTCTGCTAAGTCACTTTCCAGACACCCTAGACTCACCACCATGACCGCTTTCCCCTCTGTTCTAACCACACCACCTGCAGCAACAGCCTTGTCTTCACAAGCGTCAGCTAAAGACCCAGCACCCAAAACCAGCGGAGAGGAGAAGCAGGGTCCCAAGGAGCCCAGGTCAGGAGAAGCAGTCCTGAAACACACAGGTGCAGCCAAGGGAAATGCACAAATGAATTCCACCCTGAAGGATGGGGTCAGCAAACTGGAACCTATCTTCATCGTTGTCCCCAAGGGGAAAGAGCAGAGAATGAGGGATGAGAAAGGCAGAAAAGTGCTACAGTGGAACTTCACTGCTCCCAGCAACAGGTACGTCAAGCAGCTGAAAGCTCAGATGAGCAGTTGTGTGTCCAGCAGCTTCCAGGTGGAAATGTTCCACTCCAGCTTCCCGCACCACATCAAAGCCTTGGCCATCATGGCCAGGCACTTACAAACAGAGAAGGAAGGAGTTATCAGCTGCCTGGACCTGATCCTGAAATGGCTCACCCTGCGTTTCTTTGACACCAACACATGGGTGCTTATCAAGAGCCTGGATTACCTCAATCTGCTGCTAACCTTGCTGGTCCAAGAAAAGTACCAGCTGATGGACGATGAGGCCTTTTCCTTCCTCCCATACCTGATCCTGAAGATGGGGGAGCCAAGGCAAACTGTTCTTAAATTGGTGCATGTTGTCCTGAAGAGGATGTGCCTGGTGTATCCAGCTAAGAAGGTGTTTGGCTTTCTCATGGAAGGCATCAAGTCCAGTAACACTAAGCAGCAGGAAGGCTGCCTGGTGGAGATGGGTTATCTCCTTGAAACGTATGGCCTGGATGTATGTTACCCAAACCCTAGCAAAGCCTTGAAGAGGATAGCTGCCTTCCTTGGAGACCAAGACAGTGCTGTTCATAGTGCTGCTCTAAACATAATGGTCACAGCTTGCAAAACTCAGGGGGAAGCCCTATTCAAAATGGTTAGGGATCTTCCTGAAGAACGTATGAGAATGCTGGGACAAATTGCAAAACAGGAACCTGGCAGGTCAAGGGCTTCTTCAGCAAAGTGTTTCAGTGAGAAACCTCAGCATGATTCAAACACAAGATCTGAAGTCACCCATCAGTATGCAGGAGATGCACCTTCAAAGCTAGAGCCCACCTGCTCTCAAGGAGGGAATTCCAATATGGTGGATGTGGCTCCCCAGACACTGCCTCCACGTGTAGGTGAGCAAGCAAGCAGGCTGGTCTCCAGAAAATATAATCGCTTTAGACTGAAGGATATTATTCGGCTAGAAACGATCCCTGAATTCCAAACCCTGCCTATCTCCTCAGACACTGATGACACATGTCATAACATGACCTTCACCATTAATTCCCTTATTTGTCGCATTAACAGTGGTGATACTGACACCAGCATCCAGGCAATGAAAGAAATTGAGGAGATCGTGAGACAGAAGAACAAAATAGAAGCCATGTCTGGGCACATTAATGAATTCCTTGTAGCCAGCTTTCAATCACTCCAGTTTATCCACCAGCAAAAGGAAGCAGATAAGAAATGGGGGAAGGAACAAATCATTCTGCAATGTAACTGTGTCATCCAGGCCTGTAACTGTGTCTTCCAGGAGAAGAAACTGGCTCAGGAGGCCTCAGTGGAAGTGCTTAAGGATGTAATGAACAATCTCTTTACCTTAATGCTAAACGTCCTGGACGGAGACGTAGAGGAAGATCAGAAGCTCGTACAGTCCATTAATGTCCTCATGAAGAGGGTATTGGAAAAATCTGACCAGACGAGGATTTTTTGTGCCTTGCTGAAGCTGCTCCAAGGCAGCCTGACTGCTGAGGGCAGCCCAGATAAGTTTTCTGACCTGCTGGTCAAGTGCCTGTGGAGGACCACATGGCTTCTCCCAGGCACCATCAGCACCATCAACCTGGATGAAATCCTGCTGGATGTCCACACGCTCATGAAGGCTCTCTCAAAGGAAAAACTGAGGCAGTGCACAAACAAACTTCTGCTGTGGACCCTGAAAACTCTGCTGCACAACTTGTGCAAGCTGAAAGGAGTGAGGATCCTGAACCACCTCACCCTGATTGAGGACGCAGCTGGCTCCGAGGTGGAAGCTTACCTCCGAAAAACAGTCAGTCCTACTGCCAAGCAGGGGGCTAATGAAACAGCTGTAGGAGCGGGGGAGGAGGTCCCCTGGGCAGCTCGCAGGGTTGCAAAGGACAAAGCAGGTAATCTTTTAGAGAGCATCTTCTAAAAAATTTGCTTCAAGAAGAGTTTGAGAGAGGGTCTACGGGAGTTATATGAATGTAGGAAAAAATGGCCCGAAGGAAAGTTGGAGTCTTTCCTGGACAACCTCTCCCTCTTCTTGCAGAGCTATGTGAAGCAAAGCCTGGCCATCATCTGGACAGAACAGGACATGAGAGAGCATCTTCCTCCTTCTCCCTTGGGGATGTACCCTGAGGTTGAAGCATCTCCCCTTAGATCAATGGGGATCCCAGGAGGGACCCTAAAGGGGAAGGAGATGATGCCAACCTGCCACCTGGAAAACCTGCCATTCACCTGCAGCAGCAACACAGCCTTGAGAGCAAGACAGCCCACGTCAGGCTCCTTGCCAGCCAGCTCCCCTCGAAGGATGCCAATGTCATGCTTCTCCCTCCTTTCTAGGGCTGCACAACAGTGATGTCCCTGGGGGCATGAAGAACCACCAGCAGAAATAGCACTGGGACTTCAGAACTAGCCAGCCCTCCTCCACACACACATCAACGGGCAGATGGCGTGAACCACAAATCAATAAAGAAGAACTCCAGCATGAATACCGCGTGAGTTGTCTGTGCACTAGCACCCCAGGGCTGCAGCCCCCAGGAGCTGGTCCCAGTTTCTGGTGATGTCTCTCTTGCTGTTGTTCAGAAGAGCAAAGAGTGAGGCAGGTAGTGTTGAGGCACAGGCACTCAGCTGGGGAGCATTAAAAGCATGTGCATACCTAGAGAGGTGTCACTCCAGCTCAGGCTGGGCTCCTTGAGTGAGCATGCGGAGGCTGATCCCTTCTCCAAGGGGTGCAGGTATATAGAAAGAAGAGCAAATTGCTGCTCTTTCCAAAGCCAAAGAGGAGGTAGGTCTTAAGACCAGCAGATGTGGAACCCAGGCAAAGGGAAGAGGGTCTCCCAGGTTCCCTGTGTGCTGCACGGAACAGCTCTAGGGTTTGCTTTGTTTCCAGAGCTTAAAGTCTTCGTGTTTCCATGTCACAGCACAACTTTTTAGCCTTTAAAAAATAAGGTGGGTGAGACAGATACCTTGGGGCACAACTGAACCCAGAGCACACAAATCTGGCCGGGGCATGGAGCAGAGAACCAGTTGGCGTGCTGACCCTGACTGGACAACCTCCACGGGCATCCTCCTGAAATGGGATTTTCTAGCAGTCAACACGTTCATGGTTAGTAAAGTATCAGGCCAACAGTGCCTTGGTTCCCAGCTGGGAGCTCCCTGAAGAGATCGGGGCTTTCAAACTGCATCTCTACCTTTCTGCACAATGGCCACCAGTTGCACAATGAGCCTACCAAAGGCAAAGGCTGCAATAGGAAATACATTAGGGAAAGCGATTTGTACAAGTTTCTGTTTTCTCTTAGGTAAAATCAATAAGACATAGACTTTCAAACCCACTTCCACTTGTCAAACTGAAACAGTTCAAGAAAGCAGAGCTGCTATGGACAACTGCAGAACATCAATGCCTCATCCCAGCCCATCCCTTCCACCAGGGAGCACACTGCTGTTCTCATGTAAAACCACTTTGATTTGTCTTTAACACCCCTCTTGCCTGTAAGTTCCTGAAGGTAGGACTCCTCAGCTTTGTGTCGGGTATAACAGTAAGCACTTCAAGGATGCTCACTAAATTACAAGGCTTATTTACTAATAGACAATTCAGCCAATTACAAAATGCTATTAAGCGTTTGTACTCAGGCAGAGCGAGCTAGCTGCCTGGTGAACATGGCAAACCAATATTTTTAATTAAAATAAGAAAAAAGGAATACACAGTCTGATCACTGGCCAACAAGAAAAATACACCCCAGAGATCTCAAAGTGTAATTATCCTTTCTGAATGGCCAAAATGACTTGTTTGCTGCAGAATATAATTCTCTCTGATGCCGCTACGAAGTCATGGTCACCCCCTCACCTACCCCATTCATCCAGTGCTGTACCTACCCAGGGGCTGCTCCAGTACCCACGAAATCAAGCTCTGGTACATCCATGCCTAGTGTCTGCCTTACTTTCTGGGTGGGTAGCTACAGGATTCACAATGAGAACATTGAGGCTGAAGCCTCTACAGTTTCTATTCTTTGATTCCTTCCTGCTCTGTCCTTGGGACACCCTCTCTTTTTGTGCTGAAGGACATAAGCTTTGAGGCTGGAGTGGGGCAATGTAGCTTACATGCAATGCAGTTGGGTGCCATTTATGTGGCCATCCAAAAGTAAATTCATACGCCTGTTGAGCTGTGAGGTCAGGTGACTGGACATGCTGTTCCAGAAGGTTTCCTTCAATGCTGCGCTCCCTGTTTGCTGGCAGTCAGTGCCCCATGAGCAGCAGCTTTTACACCTTCCTCGCCACCGAGTCCTGGAAATGTTCTGTACAGATGCACAAACATCATTCTGGCACAGTTACCTGGGAGGGCTGTCCTTCTACTGCCCTGTCACTCAGTCCACACTGAAACTTGCCCAGTAATAGCATTCCCTTTGCAAAAGCCTCCCTGGCAATGTACTATCACCAGGCTGTCCTCCTGACCCGTGCTGCAGCTGCAGTGCTGCATCTGGCACATTGCTAGAGGAAAAGCCATTAATTAGCAGACAGCACTCATATGCTGAGGCCACACACTATCTTGTAGCCAGGGGACACAGGCAGACTCCTCTTCTATAATGCTGAAGGCCGGATCCATTCCTTAAGGATTCCAGAGAATGTAGAAAATGGGGGTAAGTCAAGTGTTTGGAAGCCTTGCAGTATTTGCCATGCAAATACTTGCCTTGCAGTATTTGCCACCGACTATTCATCGTTATGCATCACGTTATCAGACTGCCTCAGTGCCCTTGTCAGCAGTCAGAAACCTCCTGTAGTGGGTGCAGCACAAAGTCAGAGCAAGTGACAGTCCCTGTCCTGCAGATATTACATGTGATAGGAGATAAGTGCATCAGCAGAGATGACCTGGAGTCCTACAGGAGCAAGCAGTCTCTTGAATATTCTCAGCACGTTCTCACATGTGCCCTTCAGCACAGCCCCCGAGCAGCAATCAGGAGTGCCCTGAACATCAGGATGATCTACAAGTTATTCTTGCTTGCACCTCCTTGCCCCAGCAAAGAACAGCATGCAATGGGGTATCATGGTCCAGCCTGGCTCTAGGTGCTTATTCTGGATTTTACCCAACAGTCACATTCAGGTAGTGTTAGGAAAGAGAGTGAGGCTTAGAAATATGCTTTGCACTCAGATCTGGACAGTGGAGGTCTGTGCCCTGGAAGAGCTATTTCCATCACATTGAACCCAGCCTGCCAGGAAATCATGCCTTCTGCCAGGGAAACTTTACATTTTTAGAGAGTCCCCCAGAGAAAGAGAAGCAGGTTCCTGCCTGCGAAGCAATGGTGAAGGAATGGGTCCTAACACACAGAATGAAACCTCGGGGTCCTGCAATGCTCCTGTCAGCACCACATCCTGAGGTTTGCTGGATGGTAATTCAATTTTCCCCTATTCTGCCTCCCAGACAGCCAGTCCTCCAGGCCATTCATCCTCCCTCACAGCCCTAGGGAAGAGCAAAGAGCAAAAGAGCACCTGGGTCGGGAGGTGAAGAAAGAGAGCTGCAAAGAGCTCATAAGGGAGAGCTGACCTGGTACCTTTTGCTCTTTCCTGGTTCAGTCCTCTTCCATTTGCTGGAATCATGACCAAACTGCATGCTCAGGAGATAGCAGGGTCAGGGAGATCAATGACTTATAAATAAATACAGTATAAACAAATCAATCAGAGGGATAAAAACATTCGACAGAGCTACACTAATTAAAAATATAATAATCCAGATAGCGGACATTTATTTTAAATGGTGCAATTACAGCTTTTAATCATCCAGGTTTAAATTAACAGCAGCAGCAAAGTGGCTGTGCAAACGTGTTTTCTGTAATGAACTGATATTAGAAAGCCAGCTTGGTGATCTCTCCCTCTCTCAGGCTAATTCTCCCTCCTCTCGTTGTAAAATAACCTTTTGGTGTCATTTTCTTGTAGAGTCTTGAAGACGAAGACACAATATTGGAGCTAAATTAAATCCCCTTCACATATTTCTCTTCTTTCAAGCTGTAAAAATTGCTGGTATCAGTCATTCAGTCTCTAGTGCTGACGCAACCACACTTGAGGAGAACATCTGGGGGCCCCAAGAGTCATTATAGGGAAAATAAAATCCTATATTACAATCAGTCAGCAATTAAAAGGCAGGATGCAGGAGGGCCAATCCTGCAAGATGCTGAGCAGGCTTGGTGGGGAAATAAAATGGTAGACTTGTGATTCTCTGGAGCTCTTTTCTTCCTCACTGGGTCAGTTGAGAGGATGTTAGAAAATTTCAAAATCTGCTCCTGCCCAGCACAAATGGTCTTGGAAGTAGCTTGTGTTAATTCAGGTCAGTGCCGATCCAGAGGTCACAGGTTTAGCACCTACTCACCGCCAGCTAGCCCGGTCTGCGAAGCTATGGGGCCAATGTTGCTTTGGCTCGGCAGGTCCCAGCCAGGTTTGGCATTTGAACAGATACGGTGTGGCTGAAGGCAACGCTCAGTTTGCCCTGTGAAGCCCCTGTGGTTAGAGTGGGCTCAGTGCAGGCACAGGCAAATGAGAGACATGAAAGCTCTCTGCACCTGGCACGGTTCTGACTTAGCAAAGTGATGGGTCTTATCTGCCCTGGGCAACTGTCTTTACCTTTCTCCCACGTATGTATCTACACCTGCCCTGTAAAAGCATCTTTCCTACAGAAGAGCCCAGTGCCTACCAGCCAAGATGCTGACAAGTGCTCAGGGCAGTGATGGACACCTCACAGACACATTGCAAGTAAAACTGCTGCAGGCAAAGCCTTCCAGACACGGCTGTCCTGAGGTGGGTTTCAACCAGCAGCCAAGGAGAGGCAATTGTCCACTGGCTGCAAAAGCTCTCTCCTCCCTTACAGCTCTGTCCTTTGCTCCATCCCCTTGTCACGGTCTGCACAGGGAGAGTCACAGCAGGGCAGAAACAGCCCCAAAAGTTCCTGAGCTCAAGACTCAGCTTCCAGCAATGCCCCCGACTTGTCTGTCCCACAGCTCATGCTGGTGACAGTGCGGTGCTGGTGCTGCTCACAGCATTGGGATGCTCCATGTCTCAGCTGGATTTGCCTAAAGGCTGCAAGGAAAGGGACAAGAGGAAAAAAAACATGGGGAAAGAAAATCATTTTGGAAGTGTGGAAAGATTTCTGTGTGGGAAATGAACACCACATGGGGAGAACGTATGTGTGACTCTGTGTTTGTGTGTGCATGCCTACACAAGTACTTCTATGTACGTAAGTCACTGCTCCTTCCAGAGCTGCTTACCCACTCCTGGTTTTTGGCTGTTGTCACCAAACACAATTACCTACCTGCATCCATAGTCCTGAGCACACAATTAAAATCAGCAGCCCTTTGGAAAGAGAATTTCATATCTCTAATTAGCACCAAACCCTCCTCTCTTTCCTGTTTACCCGAAGGGTGTGCAAACATACAGCAAGAGCAAGTGAGAGTCACTCAGTCCTCACTGTCACAATGGGCTGTGTAATTACCTGGCCTTCACATTAAGATTAATAAATATTAACTTGTGTTTTTACTGTCCACCTAAGATGGAAACAATAAGCTTTACTACTTAATCAAATTAGAGCTATAAAATTATTTGCCTTTTAGAAGGTTCATTTCTGTTTTGCTGGCAATTAATGTTGATGATTTGAGTCCCATCTTTAAAACTATTTGAAATATGGAAAATGGCAGAAGTGCCACAGTGCATTAATGGAGCCATAATACACATCAGGTAATAAAGCATGAAAAGCCTGTTTACTTTGAGTACTCTAATTATTTGAGAGCTTTTTTAAAAAAAACAAACACAACATGTGAAAACTTCCACTTAATTTGAATTAATTTTTAAAAACAAACAAGAAAAAAAAAAAAAGAAACAAAAACCGCTTTTTGAAGTGTTGCTTTGAAATTCCATGCAGCCAGGCCAGGTCCCAGGCAGAAACTGAGGACCGAATTTTCCTTTTGTTTTTTTCTTGCTTTTCTCTCTTCAGGGTGTGCAGGGCAGGGGGGGACCACTCACACATTGGATGCTCACGCAACTGCTCCTGCACCATCTCTTAAAACATCTCAAGGAATCAATGCACGGTCTTGTAGGAGACTCCGACCCCTCACTGAGCTGCAGGGGACAGAGTCGCTGTCATTGCCCAGTCTGAGAAATCTGAAAAACCTTTCAAACCTTTAGCACAAACAGAAAGTATTCATCAGCTGTACCTTAGTCTGAGATACACCTCTCCAGTGAGGCAGAGTGCAGCTCCCGCATCTTCCTTGGCCTCTGCAGAACTAGCAAAGTTTAATTTCTCTTCTTTTCAAATCGGCACCAAAGCAGCAGCACAACCAAGGCAGGATGGGACCTCTGGAGGCCTCTGGTCCTCCACCCCTGCACAAAGGGGCCAACTTCAAAGTTAGGTCATGTTGCTCTGGGCCTTGTCCTACTGAGTTTTTAATATCTCCGAAGACAGACATTCCCCCACCTCTGCCCTGACTTGGGACCACACCACTTGTTATGAAGGTGTTTTTCCATTATACCCCATTGGCATTGCCCCTGCTGTAGCCTATGCCCGTGGCCTCTTGTCCTGTTGCTGTGCATCTCTGAGGTCAGTCCAGCTCCAGCCTCTCAGTTCCCTCATCAGTAGCTGAAGCCAGCAGTGAGATGCTCCTTGTCCTTCTCGTCTTCAGGCTCAAACGCAACCCTTTCACCTCACCTCATACATCTGCCTTCGCCATCTCAGTGGCTTCTCACAGACTTTCTCCAGCTCAGTGTGCTTCAAACCAGATTGTCCAGCCACTCCTCCCCACACCTGCTGGTCCTCCCATCCTGCTTCCACCTCCACCATTTGGCTATGGCCACAGAGAAGACAAAATTCCATGGAAGAGACCAAATGGCTGATAGCAGAGAGAGGAAGCATGGCCAAATCCTTGTGATCTCCCTTGACGTGACTCAGTAATGCCAACAGGTTGGCTAGGGCCAACCTCTCCCATATAGCGCTTATGCTGCTGTTCATATCGAAGCACACTGTTTCCCTGACCGGTTGCCGGCATCTTAGTGAGTTCTCCTCCATGGCCTGGCCGGAGGAGGTTTTAGCCTGTCCCAGCCCAGGTGACACACGTTAACTTGCACACTCTCACCCTGGTCTGATCAGGTAGCACGGTACAACTGGTTGGCACAGGATTAGCTCAAGACCTTTGTGACCACACAAAGAAAAAGGCAGTGCAGAATCTGACCCCAGATCTGATGGCCTGGTTTTTCTAAAGCACGGCTGTTCTCCCTGTTGCAGTGCATGGATTTCTTCACCAGTCAAGTGTATTTGCAAGGCTATACAAGCCAAGATAAATTTGCCCCCAAAGTAATAACTTTTCAATTACCTTCATTATTCCTTGCTCAACACATGAACAGCACTGCACCTCTTGAGGGAGCAGCTGAGTATTTCTCTCCAGGGTGCACATTTATTATTTTAAGAATCATTTAATTTTCCATCTGAACAAAAGGGGCGAATGTAGGTCCTGAATGACTCCAGGGCCCCGTTCAATACCTTGCCGTGTTATCCATCATGGCAATTATACATGGTAATTCATCTCTGAGAAACTTCAATATGCAGATCTGAGAGCATTTGAGGTACCTGGCATGGTTTACAACTCTGGGAGCCCACGGAAAGAAGGCATCATAACTGGGAAGCATGCCGTTATGCCCAAGAAACTCAGGCTAAGTCTTTAGTAATGGGACTTTTAGCATACCAGCAACTTGCAGCCTGGCTCTCCAATGCCTCTCCCAAACTCTGCCCTCCCACAGCACACACCTATCCCCGCAAGTCCCATTGCTGGGGCCAATGTGATTTACAGTATTTATGCAGTGATGTTCTTCAGAAGGGGTTCCCTATTGGGTCAGGCTGAAGGTGCTGCCAGTGTGAGAAATGTGACTAAATGCCACCAAGGCAAATAGTCCAGTAGAGAAGCCACTTACTCTCTGGGATCTGCAGAGCAGCACCATCACTTCATCAAAGTGACCTACAGGGCTTGAACCAAAACCCACTGAGGGATGAGGATAAAAGTTTAATTACAATTTCCATACCTAAAGGAAATATCAAGACAGCTCTGATCTTATAGCTGAGGTATTTCCCTGCTTCCAGCTGCTCTTTGCCACCTTTATTTGCCTTTCAGTATCCATTTAGAAAAGGCTGCCTGGGCTAGAGACACTACCGTGGGCTGTGAGTTCGTCTTTGGCATAGATCTAGCCAGGATTAGGTCTCCAGGATATTCTCCAGAGTCCTCCTTACATGGCTGCTTATTGGTGGTGTGAATATAGCCCTGGTCTGTAAAGCAATTCAGGGATCAAGCTGGGCCCTGCAGGAGTGCACATAGCTGCAGGGTGCTTATTCAGGAGCTCTCCCCACTGACTGGGAGTGGGTGGACTCCTGTCAGCTCCTCAGAAGCACAAGAAAGAGCCTCAGATGATGAAGTAACAGCGCTGTCGCCAGGCTCAGAAAATAATGAGAACCTTAGCTTTCTTCAGAGTGCTTTGGTAACAGGTACGTGCCTCATGCTGAGAGGCCACTTTGCATGACTGCATCCTCATGCAAGCACAAGTGCTGGTGCCCAAGGACAGGCACCCCTGAGAGATTCCCCATCGTGTTGCTAACACGTGTGGCAGCGCTTAGCAGTGATGAAAGCAGACTGTACCCCGGGTACATAAGTGATGTCCTGACTCTGTGCTCACACCTCTAAGGAGTATCCCCCCTCCAGCCCCCTGAGCCCATCACACAGGCAAACTGGCTGTGGGTCACCTGGCACCAGACACAAGAGGTGGCTATTTCATTGGAAAGTTAAAGGTTAGCAGAACAGAGCAGTATTTTTCATTGGTTGACACTTGCCTCCTTATGGTTATTTCTTATCCTGTCCCCGGCATGCTTCTTTGCCCAGGCAGGTCACTGGAGTGAGCATCCTCGCAGACCCCAAGGAAGTGATGGTTTGAGTCCTTACAAAAGAAAAAGCTGAAAGTCAGTCCCTGGGATTTTACTTCTCTGAGTTTCAGGAAGATTAAAGGCAGTAGAAAGTCTGGTTGCATGTTGGTCTTTGGCCAGGGGAAGCCAAGCTACAGAGAAGCAGGGGATTTTAGTAAATTCTTAGGACTAGAAATACTAATCTGACCATTTCTTTTGACTTTCTGGACCACACAGTTCAGAAAACTCCACTCAGGAATCCAATGAACACTCCTGATTGAATGGACCATAAATTTTTAGGGAGGTTTCCCATCAGTGTTCAGGCTGTTGGACACCTGCAAACCTGAAAAGTCCTGGTGCTGCTGCAACTCCAAGACTAACTCTGAACAGCCTGTATGGAGACCTGGGACCCCTCCAGCCAGGGTACTTTGGCAGGCACAGAAGGTCCTGCAGGCCGCACTGGAAAAGCCCCATGAAAGCCTCCGAGATACAGATTCAGGGAAGAAAATGTATTAGATAAGCTGGTATTCACAGACCAAGTGTGCTCAGAGCAAGATCCACCCATAAGGCTATGGCGATTTGCATCTGTCGGCAAGGAATCACTGCTGTAAATGAGGCAGTGGGTTTCTTTAGTTTTCACCTGGACAGTCAGGTTTCTCTGTGGCCCTGCAGGAGCTGATTGAGCTAAAGGGATTGCTGAGCTCACTGGGTGCCTCCTTGCTTGGGGACCAGCAGATCCTCTCCCTGAGCCCAACCCCTTTGCTGCAGCGGTCCCTGGAACTGCATTGATCCAGTAGCATTTGCAGGGGTCCAACACTCAGGGCAAGCCCCAGACAGAGCAGCAGAGCTCCCTTTACCTTCATTTGTTCCTCATTGCCACAACTGTTGTAAAGCAGCTCTCTAGCATTTTGCTGGACACAAGGACATGTCCATGTATGAACCTGTGCCTGGCTCTCGTGGTTTCTGCAAGAAGGAGCAGGCAGCAAGGTGAGTTGAAAGGGTGGAAATGACAAGCAGGGCTGCATAACACATTGGTGAGTTCTCCACAGCGCTCACGGGAGGTAACCTGAAAGTTTGGCTAATTGGAAAATCATCTCCATCGGCTGTGGAGGTAAAGGGCTGCTCCTGAATTATCACTGCTCATAGAACCATTACTAACAGGGGAGAAGAGAAAAGATATATCAAGTGTTTGCAATCCCTGCTATTTTCCTCTCTTTTCTCTATTCAGCTGGTAAATAATTTATTTCTTTACAATTCCCCAAATTATGACAAGCCTGGAAATGCCTAGCTGTTGTCTCATTTAGCAAATAGTCTCCCACAGTGCCAAAAAGCATACAGGTCACTCAGCTCAGTTAGGAGAGAAGCATGACAATGCTCAGATGCTATCATTATTCCCAGTATCATCCCTCATCAAATTGTCCAAGGGATATAGCTTTTCCACAGCCCATCCCAAAGTTGCACTGCTTTTGCTGAAAGTGCATGCAATCGTGGGGAACCGTCTCCTCTGCCTGTATGAACAGGAGCAATCCCCCTGTCTCCCCGCTGCTGTTCGCTGCCTGTTATTACACTCCATTTACATCTAGGAGCACAAGAACAGGTCTGAAATTGGACTCGATCTGTAATGTTCACGTTTTCTGCCTAAGATGAGGTCTCACATCCTCTGAAAGAGCCAGGTGCCAAGTAACTGATGACCATTGAGTTTCTTATATGTCTAGTTCCTCCCACTTCTGAAGGTTTAGGTCTGTGCACCAAAACACTTGGCTGGGGTATTTTAAGCCAACAGTTTGCTGTCTGGCACAAACCAGGATGCCATATTCAGGTGAACATTTCCCAAACTCTAGTTAGGTTTGCAAGAGACTCACATTCTCCTCTAACCACCTTAGTGCACTCCTGCCACACAAAATACATAGAGGGCTCAGTGAGGCAATGTCAGGACCCAGGTCCATTTGCCAGCAAGGTCCTTTAGCATGGCCAGAAGAGCCTCTTTGCTGCTCCGCTTCAACCTTTGCAAGAGGCTAAATCAGCATGTGTGCAAATACAAAACGTGTGGCATGTGTAGCTCTTTCATCTCTGCCTCCATCTCCCTCTTGAAAAACAAAGCACCTAATTCTAATTGTGTAGACTGACTGTCAGCTAAGGATGTGACAGCAGTGTGAGTTGCAGAGAAAGGAGCTTAGCAGATTTTTCAAGCAGTGTGGGGTGGGCTTTTTCCAGGAAGACCAGAGCAAATCAGCACTGTCGGAGACATGAAACAAGGAGAACTGCTGTGTTTTAGTAGCACTGACAGACCAAGGAACTGTGTAAAGATGCTGATCTCACTGGGTCTTGCACAGATGAAGATACGGTATAACGAACTTTCTCCCAGCAGAGTGTTTAGAGGATGCTCTTTGTTTCCTTTTGCTGGTGATTGGAGAATAGCCACTATCAAACATCTGACACCATGCAGGGGTCCAAGAAATAACAAGAAAATAACATGGCTAATTAGCCTCCTGGATTATTTTAACCAGCTCCCTCTGGAATACCCTCATTCAACAGGGTTAGATTTCTTCCCTTCCCCCTTAACTGATCCTCACATTTAATTACACTGGAAACTTGGCTGTGCCCAGCTCAGATGGAGTATTTTACTGCTTATATGGTCTTTGCAGATAAGAGACACTGCTGCTATTGCACAAGTGGAGAAGTGGCTTTGAGGGGTTTTATATCTCCCTTGGGAGGCTGCAGTTCCAGCCACCTCAAGCAGTAAGACCAAGGCGGAGGCAGAAATCTATGAGTAGAAGCAGTAATTCCCATGCCTTGTATAGAAGAAACAACACTGTCATTGTCTTGATCCTTTCACCTAATTGGAGAGGCTAAAAATGATAAATGGTCAGGTGAATGGTCCATGTGGGGGAGAGGAGATGGGATCCATTCCAGCAGAGGTCAGACTGATCTCACAAGGATAGTGAGCTTCTTTGATTGGAAAATCAAAGGATTTCAATTTGAAATTTGAAATTCAATTTCAATTTCAATCCATTACTCAAAGGATGATGTCAGGCAGTGTTTGGAGAAAACAGAATGGACATCACTTCCAGACAAGGGTATTCAAGGCAATGAAATTGATACGGTCAACAGCCATCCCATGAGTTGATCAACACATTTTCAAAGGACACAAAACTGGTTCCCTCCAGAAACTGAGAAATCATCCCATGGATAAGAGAAGATACTGGACTGGAAACGCAGCATTTAATCTGGAATTTTTTATACCAGCCACTGATAAGATCATAAATTCTTTAATATCAAGGCCTTGACATCATCTTCTCTTCCGTGCTGTGTCCACCCACAGCCAGGCACTGTGTCTGCCCCAAGACAAGCCTAGCAGAGGGCTCAGCAGCATCCTAGAGCTCTTTATGATACAGTTGGACTTGGTTTCCATGCTAGACTAGCAATAATTATGTTTGAATCACGTAATCGTACAAAATTTTCTTCTTCTCAAAAGTCATTTTCTTCTGACAGGCTGAATCTCTCCCCTGCGTCTCTTCTTACACTAATATGGAGCTTTTCAGACAAAGATTTCAAACTAATTGTGCACAGCGGCAGGTTAATATGATCAAAGAAGCTAATAGGCTTTCATAGGTATTTACATGATATAAGGCTCCCAAATTCAAAGACTGGATCAAGAGAGTTGCGATAAATTGCGTGAGGATTATTTGTCTGCCTGTTGCGCAGCAGAGAACTTGTCTGTGCTGTGTTGCAAAAGTCAACAGAGTATTTGCCCAGGCTGGGAAATTGAAGCTTTCCCAATCACACCATACGGCTTTCACTATCTTCTATAAACACAGGAAAACCTCAGTAGCTGGCATTAGCTAACCGAGATCCTCGTACAAAAGCAAAGAGAGCCTATGTCCCCAGTTGTGAGCCAGGCTTTGCAATGTTGAGAAGATGCTCGCGGGCAGAGACTCTCTGCTGAGCAAAGGACACCAGGGCAGACACAACAGGAGGAATGAGCAGAGGCTGGGAACGAAATTACATATCAAGAAATGGGGTTTTTGGCGGGAAGACTGAGCAAACTTTGCCTAGCAAAAGCAATATCATCTTCATCATTGGCTGTTTAAAATGAGTCAGACTAAGGCAGGGGAAAATATATTGCTGGAGGGATGATACTCTAAGCAGGGTCCAGGCAAAGTGTAACAGGTCTATTCTATTTACCTTGTGGAAAAGTGGAGCAATTTGAGCAGGGGCCAATGAGAGAGAGAGATAAGTAAGGCTTTTTTTGTAGAAGGGGTATGTCCAAATCTCCAGTCCAAATCAAGCAGGTGAGGGATGTGAAGGTTCCTGTGTTCCTCATGTCAGTCTGTCAGTAGAAGATCAGGGTGGGAACTCCATGTTTTTTCCATTAAAATTCCACAAATCCTTCTCTTTTTTTCCAGTTCTGAAGTAGAAAAACCCAAAGTTTTAAACTTTTCCAATGTTACTAACTTATAAAACTGTTTTAATTAAAATGTTTAGTTTTAGTGAATTCGAGCTTCGGTTTGCTTTGACCTTTAAAGCTATATGAGATCTCTCTCTCTCTCTCTCTTATAAACTGTGGGTTTGGTTTTGAATCAAAACAGATGAAAAATGGAAATCATCCAATGCCAGCATATGAATACAGGATAATTTGAGCCTCTTTTCCTAGACAATATTGTGCTGAAATTGATATGTTTTGAAAAAGATTTTCATTTAAATTAAAATAGCCTTTTTTCATCCAAAACTGTAAAGCTTTTCTGGCCATCTCTATTAGGGGTACAGCTGATTATCATCTCCTTTCTCCTGGTATGACTCTACTGAATGCAGTGGAGCCCACGTCTGCAGCTGGGATGTGACAGACTGAGGCAGGGAGCTGTGCCATGCAGCATTACTGGTGCAGCAAAGGGGGACAGTGGGACTCAGGAGGGGGGAGATTGTTGTAGCGCTGGCAGTATGGTGTTGTAATCTCCCTTCATGTCCCCTGTGTCTCAGTTTTTGACCTGTTACTATGAGAGAGAAGACAAAAGAGGACATGGGGACACCACCACATTGAGTGCTACTACTGTGACCTTCTGGATCTGCAAACTTTGCAAAGCCTTGCAAGATCTCCCCGGGAAAGATGCTGCTTAACAAAGCTCTTTGCATGGCCTTTTTATTTCACTAGCAGATTTGTGGCTTCGCTCCAGGATAGTACTGTCTCAAAAGAGAAAAATGGTCTGGAAATTGTTATCTGCTTAGAAAAGAGAGAGAGGAAGAAAAGTGAGACATGAGGGAAGTTCTGCCTTTCTGATACCCACTCTGCATGGAACAAAGTGCTCCGCAGTTCAGCCACAAGATCCTGCATGGGCAGACAGAGTTAGGCAATGAACTCCTCTCCTTCCAACATAATTATCATTTCTGCATTGAAACACACAATTGGACATGAAAGCCCATTTCCTGGAAACTGGGAGCATGTCAACCATGCTGATCCTTTTGGGGGAAAGAGAGAGAAGGGACATGTCCTGGGAGGTAGAGAAGAGACCAAAGCTAGTGGGATGGGAGCCTTGGTGTCAAGCAGTGTCTAAAATATCCTCTTTGCATCATACTGGCTCTTAATTGTCACCAACCACGGAGGAACTGATTGAGCCCAGCAAGGGTCCGGCAAAATAGATAATTTCTCCCAGGCATCTAAAATTCATGAACGCGGCGGTGGTCCCGTCACACCATTGCTATGTTGTTCCACAGCCCAGAGTCTCCCTTGAAGGGCAAAAATATCAAGGGTAATTTTTTTTTCCTGAGAGTAGAATACATTTGGGTTGTTAACACATGGCTCGCACTTCAGGCAGATCCTTACCGAAGGGCCGAGAGCTTGTCTCAAACCGCGTGTTGTAAATTAACTCTTAATGTGATGAATGCATTAAAGGGCTGTTAGGCCTGAAGGATGTGCTTGGAAACCTGAAGTTCTGATTAAGGGCTTGATTCATAAAAGCTTTACGCACCATTTACGCAGGTTTCTTTATTGGAAATGTTGCTTGGAAAGAGCTCTTGAGTGGCTTCTTCCCAGAGAAATGGGGTTAGGAGTCTGGACACGCAGGCTCACACGTGTGCTTGCAAACATATGTACTCGCAGAGGCAAGCAAATGGGGTGGACACATGCAGAGACTCACATGCACTCATTACACACTGTTGTCACACGTGTCTGGTATGCACTGAGCCCTGTGGAGCAGGCAATGGTCCTCCTCCAGACCCAGAGCCATGCACTGCTCAGCCTGTAAACCTTGGTTCTGCTCAGGGCTTTTTCCATGTATTGCTACTGCAGACTGCAAACGGGCCAGGGACTCCCCAGCCATAGGGCTGCCTTCCCTGGTGGGACTTTGGGGCACAGCAGCCCCCTTGATGATGGGGCAGCACCTCCAGCTCAGAGAAGGAAATCTGAGCGGGACTAGCGAGATGGTACTGAGCCAGGGTGAGGGCTGGAGGACAAAACCCAGAGAAACGATGGAAAACTCTTCCAAGAGGAAAAGCTCTGGGAAATGACCCGTGCTGGGTAGAGCAGGGAGGTGTGGACGGGATGAGCAAATGAATCCATTTTCTTATGCCTCATGTGTAAAATTTTGGGGGCTTCACCTTTACAAAAAGGTTCAGGGATCTCATGATGCAGGAATTGCACTGGAGCATCCCCAGCTGGCTTTTATCTCAGGGAAAGAGAGGTGGAAGCCCACTGCAGTGAACTGAAGGGGTGTTACCTGGGCTGCTGGACACAAACGGCTTGTGTCCCCAAGGCGCTTTGATCAGGGCTGTGTCTCTGCAACCAGAAGCGATGAAGCAGCCTGACAGCTCTGCTACCTGGGCTCCTGCCTGGGGGAAAATGTGTCCCTTGAGGAAGCAAGTTGTTTAATTTCCACATTGGCTGCATGAAAGGAGATATATGCCATTTTCTATATCTCGCAGATCTATAGAGAGGAGCAGTCAGAAAATTGCTGGGGGATAAAAAATAATTCATATTAAACATGTCATTCCAGGGGGATCCGGATGAATCAGGTTTTAAGTGACACCCCACGCTGATCATGACAAACATCCCACTTGCAAAGCAGCCCCAGGAATTTTACAGCCTTTACTTGAATAGCTTACACTGAGAAACAAGGAGAGTTTGCTGAGCACTGAGCAGCGGGGTAGTGCTGTGCTCTGTGCTGTTTCTGCCCTGTGCCATAGGTTGAAGGACAGCCACAATAACACTGGCTCTTGCATGAACAGCCACACTGACCCTGCTGACACTGTCAGCCTCCACAATCTCCAGGCAACGTGTTTTGGAAATGTGCTACCTCTGTGCAAAAACCTGCCACCTTGTTCCTGGTTTAAATTGGTATCCTGCTAGTTTCAGTGACTGTACTGTGGGATGTGGTGAACAAGTCGGCAGTCACCTTACCTAAAACCTTCATGATTTCATCCCTCACCAGTCTTCTCCTCTCCCTGGTAAGAGTCTCAGCTTTTTTATTCTCTCCTCATAAGGCAGCTCTCCCATCCCCTGCATCACTACAGTCTTCCCTGTAGCCACTCTAACCCCCTTCATCCTACACCAGTGTGGAGACCAGGGCTGCCCACAGTGCTCAAGTGCATCCCCAAACCCACAGCAGGGCTTGGGACTCACGGTCCTACCACCCACCTCCCGTGCTAGCTTCTTTGAATCAAGGACATGGCAGGCATTATCATCAGTTAAGGCAATAGCAATATAGCTAGTCTACTCCTTTAAGTCTCTGAAATTACCTTATATTTTATATTCCTAATTCCCCCAATGCAACACAAGTACAATGTGCTCCCATGTGCCAAAACAGAGGGTGCTGCAGAATCTGTCCTCTGCATTTCACCTGACATGCCTGGATGTGCACAAAGCCAGAAGCTCTTCTCATCAAACTTTAGCGATGACATCTATTCTGGTTTTAATTATAACGTGCTTCTGTGAGTCTGCTATTAGTGGGATAGAATAATGGCCCGTTCAATCCAAGCAGTCTGCCTGATCCCAGAGATGTTTAATCAGGCATCAGCAACTGTACCTGAAATCATCACATTAGCTATATGGCAACATCCCTCCTCTCATGATGCTGCAATAATGAGCCCCTGTTCAACAGGAATGGGCTTTATTTGAAGGGCATAAGGAAAATGACTGATTCTTCTGGGTATAATCTCAGTGTTTATTGTTATCAGCATCTGCTTCGACCTCGCAGCCAGTGCCTGCTCCAGAGCCCCTGCATGGGGATGGGGCAGTTGTAGGTGGCTCCTGTGTCACATCCATTGTAGTCGCATCTTGGTCCTGAGTACCTCGAAGTGAAAATGGAGAAAAGAGGAGAAAAAAGTCAGAGGACAGCAAATCAAACAAAAAATGTGATTGCTCGTTTATGGCATGCGCGGGTGTCTCATTTCCAAATGTTCCAGCAGAAGAGCTGCTCAGCAGGGAAATTCAGGGAAACGATGTGCTGGGAGTGGATCACTGGCTGCGTTCGGGCAGTAACTCTGTGTGTCAGGAGTGATACCACACGGCCCTGCTATACCTTAGCACCCTATTATGTCTGGCCAAGGCAGCTCCCATTTGGGGTGCAGAGTCTCTGATCAACCAAGAGAGAAAATGAGCAAGCAGAGAGCTTTACCTGGATAATGAGTGATCCCCACGTCTTTGCCCTGTGCAGCCAGGGCTCCAAGTACCCTGTCTCTGCTCTCCTCTGCGAATGCAGCTCACAGTCAAGCTGCAAAAATAAAAACCTGAACAGTGGCAAAATCAAAACAACAAATGAGTTTCCCAGCTGTGTTTGAAATAAAAAAACCTGTTCAGTCTGGCAATTTTTAAGTGAACCTCAGAATTTGGAAGAAGGAGGCTGGTGGTCACTGTCTGAATGCACAAGGTAAGCAGGGCAAGCTGGAGGGCTTCTCCTGAGAGCTTGTTTACAAAGCTGCTTTTTTTCCTCCACCTTTTTTTTTCTGGCAGCATAAAGATGCAGTTTAATCACTGTTTGCTGAGGAACAGCCACAGGAAGCTCTGCTCCCAAGAGCAACAACCAGAGACATTCAATTTTGAAGCTGCCAGTCAACAAAAGGGCATGAAGTTATTAGCTCTGAAGACTCCATTACCTGCCAGTTTGGACCCCAGATACCATCTTTTATAGATTTTTCTGGGTATTCCCATTTTGAGTAGGGTCAGAGGCCAGATTACTGCTAGGTGGTTTCCAAAACACCTCCCAGATGTACAGTGAATACAAGTCAATGTTCAGATTTAGTGTATTTTGCTAAAAACCAGCATATTCATAAAATAATTATGCCCAAGGATGTTTCCATCCAGATATAAAAGTGCTCTTAATGCAAGTAGATGAAAAGCGCAATGATGGGAATTTTCATGGACAGATGAGGCCGTTTTACTTCCCCTGTTCCCCTGTGGTCCCCAGCCATCCCCCAGGGCATCCCCCCGCTCAGCTGGGGGATCCTCTCTCAATTCCCAGGGCAAGTTGGTGCCAGAAGTGCCCCCTGCAGAGCATGAGCCTGCAGGGGCAGGACCAGCAATGCCTCGTAAGAACGGCAGGAACGGTCTGTTTTGAGCACCAAGAAGAAAATAAATAAGGGTTTGCTGCTTAATCCCTGCTCCAGCCAGGACTATTTCAGATTTGGCAGTTTAAGCTGCAGGAGGATTTATCTATCAAAGAACAACTTTGAACACCTTAAAGAAATGCAGGCAGAGGCCACTAAATGATGGTGTCAGGCAGAGGGAACTCAGCAGATATCATGGTGAGGAGTGAGAGAGGGATCAGTCCCTGTCCATCTGTCTGTCTGCCTGCAAAAGTAAGTGGATTAAATGAGGAAAGTGAGCAAAATCCCCTAGAGTGGCAAATAAGGTTTAAACTGAGTAGCTTCAGTACACACCCCAATCTCGGTGGTTAATAGACTGGGGAACCTTTTCAGTACATTCCTCTTGGAGCATTTCCCATCATTTTTATCTTGAGTAATCAGAGCCTCCCTGGTCCCCAGCCCTCCCCTTCATAGCACAGCGTTAATAGGAGTTTCTGAGCTGCAGCGGCTGCTCAAAGCACAGCCTCCCAACCGAAGTACAGGGCTATAATTTTACAATTTGCCTGTGGGTAATGGAGTAAATAGAATGGAGTTCATATAGTCAGGGTTTAGAAGGAAAAAAATCTGTATTTATGGGCAGAAAGGAACGTGCTCACAGATATCCTCCACTGTGAAGCTCTTCGTATCGAAGCTGGATGATGCTAAGCAGCTGGATGCAAAGATGCAAAATGTGCTGCATTTAACAAGCGGTGGTGGCATCTGGACAAGATCAGAGAGGAGAGTAAGGATCACAGGGAATTGTAGAAGCGCCAAGGCGGGTTCGCCCACGCTGGAGGGCTCGCTGCCTCTCAGGACTTCAAACAGGATAAATTCACAGGGGGTCCTCCCTCAGCTTTGCATGCAGCCAGGGAGGAGGAATGATGTCTTCAGGGAGCAAGTTGGAGATGGCACCAAGCCTGAAGTCCTCCTTGTGCTCTGACGGACTCCCTTTCTCTTTCCAGTGCCCGTGGAGAAGGTTGGGGTCCAGGCAGCCAGCGTAGCCAGACAAGGACAGGGCAGCACCTGGGTGCAAAACAGCCTCAAACCACCACCATGAAGCTCAGCACAGGGCACTGCCTGCTCCCCTCTGGCCCCCACGCTCTGGGCAAAGCCTCACAAAAGCCTCTTTCAGGACCTGGGAGAAACCTCTGACAGCATTACCAAGCATTACATAGCATCAGAGAGCCATAATCTAGCCTTGCTGACACTTTAGGCCAAGTTGCTATCCAATTTATCTCTACTAATCCATTCCTTTATAGGTCTGTTAAGATAGACATCTCGAAAATGAAGAGAGAGCTGCCAGAAAGCTTTTGAATTGACAGTGGGTTGCTCAACTGTTTTAGCACACTATCATCCTAAATTGCCTGCTGCTCAGTGCTCGTGCCGACTGCCCTAATGGCACTTCTGTACCACACAGAACTGGAGGCTGCATCTTCCTGCATTTATGAGAAACTAGGACATTATGTGAAGGGGGAATAAAACATCTCCGAGACCAGTTGTTAGTGCCAGGGATGTTTTATCGGCTGGTCCATGGGAGAAAGTTTGGAAGAGCAGCAGGGATGCCCCCAGGGGGCTGAGCAGCCAGACAGATGGTCATTATTGAAGGCCAAGATCAAGTCCTTGATTGTGAATTCACGGAGCGGATAAAATGCCACTGGCGGCAGAAGGAGGTTCAGTTAATGGGTTTTGGCCATGGTTTGGAAGGACCTGCCCCAGCACAGCTTTCAACTGCCATTCAGAGGCTGAGTTTTGAGGAGAATCTGCTTCTCCTCTGCTTCTCCAGTGCAGGGAAGCAGACATTCCCCACCCCTGCACAGGGTCTGTCCGATAGCCCTGCGATGGTCACAGCTCCCTAAAACCAACCCGAGCGCTGCCTTTAGCAGAGAGCAAATGAACATTGCTGAGACCTGGAGATGTAGTAACCTTCAGGAACCTCCTTCAAACCAGTCTTTTTTGAGACGTTATTAGAAGGAGACAAGTTGGAGCCCGGCTTCTGAAATCCTGTTTGCAGCCAGTGATATAAACAAAGCAATTGAGTCAGAGAATCATTGCCTTGGGGAAGGGGTTTCCTCTGTAACGGGTAGCTATGAACTGGGAAAACTTGTTTTGAAATACATCACCGCTGAAGGAGGCAGTGAGGAAGGGAAAACCACCCAGGCCCTTCAGGCACTGTATTAGGGAGCAGCAAGGCTTCACTCAGGCTGGGGAGAGGGAGTGTGGTTCTGCTTGGAGCATGGTCGGAGTGACCCTGCACCCTTCTGCAGAGTCTCTCACTCTTCCATACCTGTCTGTCCCAAACAGTTTGGGGGGAGGCAAGCAATTTCCAGCATGTTGCTTCTGCAACATGGGCATAGAAACACAGAGGGTGCAAGGGAGCTGCCAGACACTGCAGACATTGGAGACAAACCTCCTCAGAGAGCATGAGAAGGGAGGAAACCACCCTGGACACAAGATGCTCAGTGGACAGCTCAAGACAGGTGTCCTCTGAAAGCAAATCACTGTGGCAGGATGAGCATCTTTTGCTCTGCGGACGTGCCTCCTCCAGGGTCTCATTCAGTCTGCATGGTTGTGACACACTTCCCTGCTGAGCTTGGCCAGACCATGCAAAAGGTTAAAACTGGGGCTCTGGATGGCAGACTGGTACTCCCATCTTGCTACACAAAAGGTATCATGTCACAGCTGCAGGGGGGGAAGGAGTGATTTTCCAAGTCAACATGATTTGGAAGAAGACAGCTCAAGGCTTGGCCTTTATCGCACCCCATTGTCTGATCTGCTGGGCTACAAAGGTGTCCCACATCCTGACTGTGGGTTGCCAACTGCTTGTGTTTCCTACAGTCCTCAGCCTTCCTCAAATTACTATCTTAGTTGAGCCAGAGCATATCTTACCATGAAGACATATGGGAAGGCCACAGTAGATACAAGGTGTGAGCCAATGCCTTCATATACCTCCTGCAAGATCACTCCTTCTGCTGGAGGGAACAACCTTGTTGACAACTCCCCGACTTACCCAGATCAATAATTCTCAAGCCTCTGGTGTCTGGTCAAAACACGGGGCCCGGGGACAGCAGCAGAGACAACTCCAACTTGCAAAATGTTTCATTAAACCCGTATCGCAGAAGGATCGTGTCTTATGCTGCCAGAATCGCTCAGCGTCTGCTCGTGGGAGCTGCACAACGGCCGGCCCCATGTGCCGCTGCACAGAACTGACGCGTTATGTTATTTCAGAGGTTGTTGTAGCGAAGAGGAAACAAGAGCGTCGCATTAGCAGCAAAGGCAGGTCATCAGTGTAATAATTGAGTGCAAGATCTATCCAGTGGGGGGGTAATAGAATAACAAGCAATCAACTGCAATACAGGAAGAATAAATTAAGCGGCGTGTGCCTGCTTTCATCCAGGCACAATTAATGTCATTAGTCCTGAGAGATGATCTGGCTTTCGGGGGATAACTTGTGAGACAGGTGACTCTGCCTGCACCGAGGAAGCAGCTCCAGCCCCGCCCCCAGCCACTGGCATTTGCAGATTGCTGCACAGGCATTGCTGCATCCCTGCCTTCCCTCCGAAAATCCCCCCTTGCTTGGCCAGAACAACCCAGCAGAGTTTTGCTTGAGTCACTCATTGTGGCAGCTCTCAGGGGTTTATGTGACCTTCAGGCCACGCATAGCTGTGAATGGCCATCAGCTGGTAAAAGACCATCGGCGAGACTGGCAAAGCTGCAGCCCTATCGGGCTCTAGGTCTGATACGAAAACCCAAGGTATCCAGAGCTCTGAATTCTGCCCCCGACTTGAAAGTTAATATATTGTTCACATAGTGAAACAACCTGTTTACAGTCTCTTCGCTTTCAGCCAAACAGTCGAATTGCCTCTTGCCTGCAAGTGATATTTGTCACCTTATAAATTAATCACTTTCAGGCTGTTCCTCAGCTAAAGCTGTTAAGATCCGGAGAGTCTGGGACAGTTTAATCTAGAGTAAACAACTCTGCAGGAGCTCTTCTTATTTCTGCCTTGGTTTTCTTTTTTTCCTCTATCACAAAAAAAAAAAAAAAAAAGGTTGTATTAATACTTTCCTGATGTTTCGTCTCAGGAGCAAAACTTCAAAGTGATTTCATGGTCTAGCTC
Source organism: Aquila chrysaetos chrysaetos (assembly GCF_900496995.4). Lineage (NCBI taxonomy): Eukaryota > Metazoa > Chordata > Aves > Accipitriformes > Accipitridae > Aquila > Aquila chrysaetos. The sequence continues at coordinate 12,652,843 of NC_044013.1, read as the reverse complement.
ACTCCTGAAAAGAAATAAATCACAAAGTCAAAGAGGCTGGTGGTAGAGCTATGGCGGGGATTGTTAAAAAAGCTGGTTTCAGCCTTTTCCATTTTCCAGGGAGCTCTCCCAAAGACTGCCCAAGGGAGTTATTTATTCTGTGTTACTTCAGGGAAGACATAGCTGAATAGCCCAGGCTTGTTCCTACCTTACTGATTAATGCAACAAAGGGGGAAAAAGGGCTGCAACCCAGTGCATACAGCACAGGGCACCTCGTGGGCACATAGGGACAGTGGGGCTGGACATTGCTGACCACTGACTACGGTAGAGCTTGTTACAGCGGCACAAACATCATCCTAGCATGATCCCTCCACCCCACAAAATAAAGAAAGGGGATCTGATTTTTTAAATTACTTCTCTCTCTCACAAAGCAAGATGCCCTGAGCAGGGTGGCTGAATAAATATTTGCACCTCACGACTTGGAGAAAAGAGACTGGCTCCATCAGGCTGCACTTTAGAGAGCGGGGTGTAGGAAGCAGCCGGTGGATATGGGAGCAGTACGGGGGTCCCCAGCCCCTCGTTGGTCACAGGCAATCTCATAAGTAGGACGCTCCGGAGAAGACCAAAGGTTGCTTTTCATTGTGAGCCACAACCACCTAAGGGGTGGGCTAAGGGAAAGCTTTACAATAACAGCTCAACTAATGCATGAGCAATAGCAGGGCTGAGGCAGAAGCTGTACTGATTAGTGTATTGTCAGTGCTGAGGCCTCCCACACAGACAGCGCTGTCTGCCTTCCCTTCCTTCGCATACTCAAGGATGCTACATTCATTAGCATGTTTCTGTGCTCAGTGCCCTCCATGTCTCACCCAGTGTCCTCTGCCTGTTTATTCAAGCTTAATGCCAAGGCAAATAATCCATCTACGAGGTACTTTTTCACACTCCCGGTGAGAAGCTCTGTGCTTCGGGTTAAAAGCAACAATCCCCATCACTGCTTCATCCTCAGGAGGGCTGGGAATGTCAGAGTCAGAGCTGGCTGCTATGCGTGTCCTGCGCCCAGAGCTGGGTGACATCAAATGCTTCAAAGAAACATCACCACCACCTCCAGGCAATGCTGGGATGCTTGCAGGGAAACTTTCCACCCATCTTTTAGCTGACTGGCTTTGAAAAGGGTGAGTCTGGGCCTCTGTCCTGCTAGAGTTTGGACTAAACAAGGGGTTTGATTGGACTAAACAAGGGGTTTGATTTAAAGCGCACACAGTTTTGGTCCACTGCTGAATGAAGAAATACTAACGCTTTTGTAAGGGATCATGCAACAGACTTGCCCTCTTTGCCCTGCATGGCCTGGGGAGTCTTATGAGGTGCATAAATGCAGCGGTGGCTCTTTGAAAAAGCCCCTGTCCCAGCAGACAAGAAGGAGAGGGGACACGTCCACCTGGCCACGGGGTGCAGAGAAACCTGGGCTGGAAGCAGCGAGGGGGTCCCTGTACACCTCACCCTGGGATATACCCAAAGAGAGAGAGAGGGGATGCCCTCCCATCCATGCTACCCTGCTAAGAAGTTCAGGAAGACGAAGTCCCAGATCCTCTAAGGCCCTTTCTGGCTAAATCTGTGGGAATTTATAATTCCTCAAGCCATGGTGCCTTTCCTCGGGTCCCACAGAAAGCCCAAGGCGGAGGAGAACACCAAAGCCCACCTGCTGCTCCAGAGTGCAGGTGTGCAAACCAGTGTGCGGTGACGTCCTGTGGCTCTGTCCTGTCCCAGGCTGTCACCGCTGTCTCCTGCGCCTTTGGTTTGTGTCTGCTCTGGGGTGTTTGTGTGCAGGAGGCAGAACTTCTCCTCTGGAAACTCACTGCTTGGGACCTTGCAGCAGCATATATTTGCACTTACCCTTCTGAAGGGTGGCAGTTTGCAGAGAGCCAGGGCTGGGGAAGCTTTCCGGTGCAAACATATGTTGTGATGGGGAGTGATTGCTGCTTCCTAAGCCAAACTTCTCCAAAAGAGCTTTCCTAAGGGTCATTGCTGAAGACAGGGACAGTCTAGTGGTGTGTCAGCTAACGGGGAGACTGTGATCACAGACCAGCCTGTCTCGCCCCAGGAAAGGGAAGGACAGGAGGGAAATGGTCTCTGAAGAGAAGCGGAGCTGGGCTTCATACTCTTAATGACAGTGATGGCGTGTGAAATAAGGCTTAATCAGTGCTGCTCCAAATGCGGCTGTGGGCTGGATGGAGAGGGGCATTACTGGTGCCCAGCAGAGTTCAGTGAGTCTGTAAAGCTCCCTGTCCTCCAAGACCTCCTTTTATTCACCTCCACCCTCCTTTTACTCAAGGATGATCTGGAAAGCACAAAATTATCTGTCTCCCTGTAGTCACTGCCCCCTGCAGCCATCTCCCATCTGGGACCGGTGAGAATGCGGCTGCTGACATGTCATTTCATTGAAAATCCTGAAAAACAACCGCCCCTGGAGTTCTGAGATGGATTTGGGTCAGTCCCAGGGAGATTTTTACTAAGGGAGCTTCAGAGTCCCCTGCACCAGTCCTCATTAGCGGAGGCTCCACCAAGCCTCCGACGCAGCGGCAGGCTCCGTGGGGGGAGCCACGGGGAGCCGAGTGGAGGCAGCTGCCTCCCCCGAGCAAACCCAAGGTTTTCGGTACAGGCAGGGCAGAATTATGAAGCCAAGATGGTGTGGGGGCTTTGGGGCAGCAGGGAAGGAGGGGGGTACAGTGGAGAGAGGCTGGGCAGAGGGAGCAAGTATGCTTGGGGCTGGTTCAGCCAAGCTCCTCGAGAGAGCTGCAGGGAGGGACCAGGAGCCAGGGCGTGATGGATTAGGGAAGCGACACACTCAAAGGATGCCCCGGCTTTGTTTCAGCATCCCAGGCTCCTAGAGAAGAGCTGCGATAGCATCCCAACAGTTAAACAGCAGCCGGGCTCATTTCCTCGCTCTGATGTGGCTTTACGTAAGGGAACCCGGGATGCACAGCATGTGCTGGGGATCTGGAGGTGGGGGCCCCTCGGAAATGAACCGTGCTCCCCTCTGATTGCCACCTTCAGCAAGAAAATTGTCCTTCCAGTTCTAATTAAAAAAAAAAAAGAAAAAAAAAAAAGGAAAAGATCCATATGCGTATGTGCATAGATATAGAAAGCAATTGCAGCCCCCACAGAGTGAAAGGAATAAATAAAGGAGTGGGAGAATGATTCAGTAGCAAAGGCTGGTTATGTGCGTGCCCATTAGCAAAACTTAGAGAGGAACAGGACTAATGACATTGGAATAATAAAGTCATTAGAGTGAACAGCCAGAGCTGGTGCTTACACCTGTAAGTGCTCCTGAGTCTTTGAGTAGATTAAGTTCATTTTAGTGACCATGGCTGTCTCTTCTAAAGTAATTATTGACAGATCCGTGAGCTGTTTGCTTTGCATTTAGTGATCAATTAGAATGCAAACACTCTCGCCTTCCTAGCCAGGCCTGTGGGATGTTTCTGTAGTTAATTATTTAAATGCTTAGGTGACAGGATAACGGATTTCAGGAATTTTGTTGTATTTAAAGCCTGGCTGTGCCCTGTGATGTGGAAACAATCTGACTCTCATTTTAAAATTTCCATCCCAGCAAGAATTTGCTGTTAGAGAGGGGAAGTATCTGCAGATGCGTCATTAAGAGCATGTAATAAAATGGAGCATTAATGCAGTGCTCTGAGCTGGGAACGTATTGGATGGGGAGGGCTGGTTTGGGGGGGGAGAAAGGGGATGCCAGGAAAGCCAGGGACTTTTTGACTCAATGCAGCTGTTAGTAGGGGTGTTGGGAAAGCACCCACAGGAAAAGACCTGGATGTGGTGGTTATAAGGAAAGGACCCTGAGCAGGGTCAAATACAAGCATTAACGTTAAACACGCAAAATCTTAACTCTGTCATTTCCTCCTCGCTGCCCCAGTGTGATGGTCACCAGGGCTTTGAGCATGGCCAGCATCTCTCCCTGAGACCGTGGCAGTGGCAGGCACTGAGCGACAGCAGGAACTGTGATGTTCCACTGCTACCCCAGCATCAAACACTGTGGGCATGACAGCAGCCAGGACCATCTTTTTAGGCCAGGGATGAAGCTGCCCTGAGCAGCTTGCCCATGCCCTGCAGCCAGACCCAGAACCACCCCTCTCAGGGCTGCTGTCTTGTCTGGCAGAATCTCAGCTTTAAAACAAAAACTCAGCCCCTTTATTTGTGGCTGCAAAGGAAGAGTCACCAATACAGCCCAGCAGCAGTCAGCGTAAAGATGAGGGTGCACTGGGAGCCTTGAACAGTGACTTGCAGGTGGCTTGGCCAAGCCCCAGCCCCTGAGAGATAACTCGTGCTGGTGTGACTGACTGCAGGCATCTGTTTGTTCCTTGGGAGAGAAGGTGCTGCCATCCCGGGGAATGATGTCTCATAACACCATGTTGGGTGGAGCTGCTACTGTCAAAGGAGGAACCCAACCTAAAATGCCTATCATGGAGAGACCTCAGCCAGGAGTCGAAATGAGCCACATGATGCTGAGCCACTGCCTGCAGCTCCAAGTGCCTGGCCATTTCCCAATCTCCCTGCCCAGGTGAAGCTGGAACCCGTGCAGAGACACCTGTGGGTCTGTCCTCCCCATCCCTCCTGGAGAGGACGTCCAGAAAGTCCTGCTCAGTGCTGGCATCTGGCCCTTGCTAACGAACCCTGCAGCCCCTATCCTCCTCCTCCATGCAGAGGGGTGGGTTTCTCACCAACCTGCTAGCAGAGTACTGCCATCACATAATCCTGCACACCCTTGCAAACGCCTGCATCCAGATGGTGCTGTGGCTGGCAGGGGTTCCCCCGTGTCAAATGATGTGGCATCACGGGCCCGCTTTGGCCCATGGGCCACCAACCCGATGTCACCTCGGACTAGTCCCTACACCCCTCTGAGCTGCAGGTCAGCCAGCTCCTGCTGCAAGCCATGCTGTGCCCGTCACCAAGATGAAGGGACCTGCCGGGGGAAGGACCTGCTCTGACCAACATCCATGCCAGAGCAAGATGGGGCCATCCAGCCCCACACCCCAGCCCTCATCAGCCACATCCCTGCGTGAGTCTCCCAGGCAGCCGCAAAGCTCCTCTCCCCCACAGTCAGGATGGATTAACATGGCAAACCACAACCAAGCAAAAAACTCTGTATCCCATTATCCATCTCCTAAACCATCCTGTCTTCCAGTACAACATTCTTCGCAAAGCAAAGCAGCATTGATTTCAGTGCCAGTTTTCCAGTCCTGTTATTTATTTAGCATGAAAAGGCTAGTTTGCACGCTGCTTCCCTCCCTGCTTATCAGTCAAGGGATGTTTACACTGTGAAAGGCATCTGTTAAGACAACAGCATCTTTCTCCATAGTAATTTATTGTCCTCAAAAAAAGAGTGGGGCAGTTTAATATCTTGTTAACGAGTCTGTCAAACAGACTGTGATGGCCGGGGAAAAAATACAAAATAAAAAATGGAGCTTATATGAAAATCAATGGGAGTTTAACTACTTTATAAAATGGCATTTTTCCCATTGGGTGTTGATTAAGCTGTCAGACTTAATAGGCCTGTCCCAGAAAAAAAAATATATCTTCAATAAATAAATGGCCTAGATAAATACATTAATAACTGGTATGTACTGAAGGCTCCTCTGCTGATATTTGTTATCTTTTTTTTCTCCTCTCTCAAGTTTACATAACTGTCTGAGAGCTAAAAAGCATTTAATTCTCTCCTAGCATATGGCTATTAAGTAGGATTTACTGTAGAAAGTGCTTTCTGACATGTGGCTAATAAAGTCTGTGTATGTCTCAGCTCCTTAATAGACTCTTGAACTGCAGCCGCATTTCCACACTGCTGAGAACTCAGCCACACAGTCTGCTCTCTCCTGCCTCCCCTATCTACCAGCTCCACAACAATCTGGCAAATTTGAGGAGCTCTTGATTACTTTTTCCTCCCCGGTCACAACTGCCCATCCCTGTCTTCGGAGGGCATGTGGGACCAGTGTTCCCAGTCCCGCGAGGAGCTCATGTGCTGGCTGCCAGGAGGAGAAGTCTCATGGAGCACCTTGGGCACCTCCTGGGACTGGGCAGCGCTTCCCAGCGCTTGCAGTCATGCTTCTCTGCCAGACCAGAGCTCTGCCCATGCTCCAAACTCCCATGGCCATAGCAGGGCCAGGACCTAGGGAAGAAAGTCATCAGGATGCTTAAAATAAATGGTTCAAAGGCTCTGTCCTAATTTTTTATGCCATGACTCGGCCTTCTCTCATTTTCCTGCCCAAAGACTTGATGGGAAGGGCATCTCTGGGCACAGAGATCTAACATTAAACCGAGGGCTTCACCTGCTCTGGGTTTAAGCAGCAACAGATATCCCTGAAATGGCTGGGAATCATCTTAGGGAAACAACCGAGGGTGAGCCCTGAGTCTCGCAGGCTCTGTGTCCATGCCAGTACATAGCTGCCGATGCATCAGCCTCAGGGCACAGCCTGCTCACCCTTCAGGCTTCTTCAGGCGCCTACCCCCCAGCTCTGGGTGTCTGGGACAGGACTGCCCCCAAGCATGTAGACCTGTGATGCTCACTACCAAGAGGTCCTCCCAGAAAGAAAGTTTTTCCAGCTACTGTGTAATACAAACAAGCCACTAACCGAGCAATCGCCTGGTAGAGTTACGTGCTGCCGAAAGCATTGTATGTGCTCAGCCCTCCAACCAAGGACCCCAGATTTCAGGCACAGATCTGAACAGACTCTTCCTACAAATGACAGGTAGCATCATGGGCTGCTCTTTGCTCCTCTTGCAGCAGTTTTCTCAGCAAATAATCTTCTCTCCTTCTGGATGAAGTGAATGTCTTTGTTAATTCTCCTGTCCAAGTCACACACAAGGTCCCCCTGAGCCCCATCAGCCACCTCCGGGGGTGACAAGGCTGGCTGGGGCTCGTGCATCCTGCTGTCAAGCGCAGTGAGCCAAGACATCCCATCCGGGGATGCTCATTAACACCCGGCCATTCCCATTAGAGCAGCGATGACTATAAGTCACGGCAAAAATAGAAACTCCCATGGAGCAGGGAGCATCTCTCTGCAGCAACTCTGATTAGTTCCCTAGGATGAATCGCTTGCCGTGGGGCATTCGGGGGTCCCATGTCACAGGGCTCAGAGAGGTGGCAGCCCCCCCGCCGGGGTTGAGCTGCCGTTGATACAACTAAGCAGAATTACTTAAATATTCACAGTCTCCTTCCCCTGTGGTATTTACTAGGAATTTACATTTCCACAAATACTTTGATTTCACCACATTTCCTTTCATTCTTCCCCCAGGGAAGGGCCACCAGGGGAGGTTTCTTCTCCTTTGCTTTCCAGCAAAGCTTCAAGCCCTCCTGTTTCAATTTGGAGTGTTTCCTTTTTCCCTTTCCTCTCTCCACTTTCCTTCAAACAGAGAAAGCAAAGAGATGACAGAGGAGAGATGAAGGAGAGCCTCTAAAAATACCAAAGTCCTCCCCCACCTCCAAAAATGCCACATAAAAGCCCTCCAGTGTTCCCAAGCATTCCAGGCTGATGAAAGGGCAGGTCTCTGACAAACTTCCAGAGCTAAACCCATTGCTCGAAAACACTCACGAAAACCCTTTCCTATTTTATGCCCAGCTTTGCCCGACACCCCAGCGTGGCAGCTCTCCTCCAAACGGGTTGCTACCTTCCCCGCACTTTCTAGTCTCCCACCTTCACCGGCAGGCAGCAGGCAGCGGAGCTACCACTTGCCGCCGGGCTCGCTGGCACCGCGTGCTCGCTGCCGAGCCAGCTGGCCACGGCGCGGGTAAGCTCGTGCTGCTCGGGCAGCTGCCAGTTTTTTGGCTACCAACCTGGCCAGACAGCAGGAGCTGCCTCTCTGCGGCTGGCAGCCCTGGTTCTGCAGGCAGCCTGTTGGCCAGATGCTGCGTAGATCTGCGCTACAGTAATAACCATAATTAATAACAATAACATGCCTGCAAACCATGATGACAGCAGGCACTAATCTTTCATAATACTTTTAAGACAGGAAGAGGAGAATCCTGCCATACAAGTCCTGCTCTATATCAGTTTGGAGCCAGTACTTAGAGGAGGCAGAAGACCTCTTAAATGCCATGCAAATTCGTTTTTCATTGAGCCAGGTTCTATCAAAACCTTCTGTCCTTACGTTGTCACTGAATTTACTTTATCCTAGTCTGTGTCTATAGCATTAGGCAGCAGACCTGGTCCTTGCAGGCAGAAAAAATGCAGGAAAATGGTAATGTTATACAGTTACAGCTGCTCCACCAAGGTGGAAACCAGGGAGGACTTACTGCCATGCTGAGCACGTGGCCTTTTAGTGCTGCTGCTTCTCCTTAAGCAGGGTGTTTGATTTGGTTCACTGGAAATCAGCTGGGAGGGGGCTGGCAATGCTGCTACCTGCATCTGTGTTGGTGAAGCAGCGTACAGGACACCAGTTCCCAGGAGCACAGCATCTCTCTGGAAATCAGGGCTCGGTTTCCCCAGCGCTGCCATGTGTCAGGGTAAAGGGCAGGAGCTGGTACACCTGCCCCCTCCTCACTTCACAGCATTGGTCTCACACCTCCTCCCCATGCTGCTGTCTCATTTATTTCAGGCTCATATGCAAACTATCATTCAGGATAACATCTGTGTTCGGTCTGTTTAATTCCCTGCCCATGAGAGAAAAGCGCATAGCACAGGCTGCTTCGCTAACCTCCCACCTCACCCCCTGCCTCCCCCGGCTCTTCCCTCCAGCACCAGCCCCATTTAAACCAGTTTTGCCCCCACTGTAAGCAAGAAGCCTCTTGCCCCACACAGTAGCTGATGGGGCAGAGAGTCCTGTAGAAGCTGGCCAGCCATACCCAGACTGTCTGAGGATGAAAGGACACCTTAGGAAATCCAGACCATGAAACTGCTGCTCCCTGCCTCTGGCTCTCTGGAAACAGCTTTGGAGGGGTTTTGTTTTGAGGGGTAACTCCTCACCTCTGCTTTTGCTAACGCCACACCCCTCCAGGGGCAGAGAGGAGACCACACTATTCATGCTCTAATTCACAGCCTTCTGCCTCAGTTTGCCCATCTGTGACATGGGGGTTGGATAATTACCTGCTGGTCCCTGAGGATAAATTGGGAGGTTTTCAAAGCTGTAGACAACCAGTGGGTACCTAGACACTGTGGCAAGCATTTATGAAGTGAGTGGCGCTCCAGGGGCAGAAGTGTTTCAACACAGGCATCACAGAAACAACAGATGCTATTAAAAAAGTGCTGTTACATTGTTTGCTGAACCCTGCAAGGAGTGATTAGGGAAGGTCCCAGTGAGATGTCAGAGCTGATGGGCCCCTTCACCCTGCGGTGTCTCAAGTTACAGGACTGTGTCCCAAAATAGTCATGGTAGTTCAGTGGCTGGGTGGGCTCTGCCACAGCGGAAACATCTCCCAATTACACTAATGAGGTGTGCAAGCTCCCCAGAGGGGTCTGGAGATGAGACACATCACTTAAAGAAGATTTTAATTGGCCTGGGAGGCTGAGGGCTACCAGAGGTGCACACCAGCCAGTGGAGGCTCTCCAGGGTCCCACTCCTGTCTCGGTACTGAGGACAGGCAGGACGCTTTGCACATCCACCGCTGTCACAGCTGGGATGGACGTGGGGTGACCTCGACGAGGACACGGAGCAGTTTGCAGTCAGCATGTCCAACCACACCACCAGGACTCTCAGATAAGCGTGGCCTTGAGTTGGGCTTTCCATTGCCCTGAGGACTGTGACTCTCCATTCTGCCATGCGGCAAAGCACCAAAGATGAGCACCCATGGAAAATGGAGGCTTGCTCTTCAGAGGGTCCTCTCGGCATGCTTGCTCCCAGGGAAGCTGCCAGGAGAGCCTGGGCAGCTTGAGCTGCTGCCACTCGTAGAAGGAAAAAATCCAGTGTTTTATCCTGCAGAGCCTTCCCAGCTTGTGTCGCTGGTGAGAGCTGCCTGCTGCTGCGCATTAGCAGGGGCAGGACTGAGGGCCCAGATGCAGGTGATGGAGCCAAGCCTTGATCATGCAAGGTTGGGGCTGCCCTGGGAGATCTCTAAGCCCTCGAGAAGGAGAAGGGGGGCTTTGCAGGGGTGATACCATGGTAGTGACACAGCGGAGAGCTCTCTCTGATGGGCAACTGCAAAATCCTCCCCTGGCACTTTCTGCAGGGGAGGGATGCTTACTCAGCACCTTTCCTCCTGGGCTGGTGCCTCTGAATGGGTGTAGATTCCCATCCCTCCTTCTTGGCTGCAAGCCATAAATCAGCTGTCCCAGCATCTTTCTCCTCTCTTGCATGCTGTCACCTTTCCCCATCCCCTGCCTCCCAGCCTACTTCTTCCTCCCACACAAGAGCCTGTGGGAATGAGGACAGCATCATTCCCCATCCAGGGAAGGGAGCAGTGAGGTGCCTGTCTGCCTCCCACCAAGCTGGCCTGGGAGACAAGAGCAGTGGCGAGATGAGGTGGGAGCAGGACATGTGAGATGTGCAGGGGTAGAGGGTAAATGCAGAGCAGCAGGTCCCAGCTCTGCCATGCCCTGCCTGCCTGCTGCCCCTGCGCTCCCAAACACTCTGCTGGGAGCTGGCTCGTAACCACATGCCTCGATGTGAAAATCCCAGGGTGCTGCTTTCATTCACAGCGTGATATCTCCTGCCATGTTGGGACGTGGTAGCCTGTTCAAAGACTGTTAGGTACAATCCAAGGTAACCCTTTTGTGTTTGCTTTATCAGAAAGGCAGCCTTGGGAGGAGCAGTGTAAAATTTGCTGAAGAAAAGATGTTTTTTCTTGACAAGCACCACAAGGTCCCGCTCTGGGAGCTCCTGCTGCATTACCAACCCCCACACACCTACGGTCTGGGTTTTGTAGCCTGAGCAACTCTTGTTCCCCTGCAAGGATGGGGCAGGCATGACACAGATTCCCCGGAGGGGCCGTGTCCATTATGTCACTGCAGGGTTGGACAAGCTCAGCTTCCTGCCCCGGTTTTCCTAGAAAGAACCATGTGGAAGTACCAAACCCTACACATATTTTCTTGGGTCCCTTTGGCAACAACTGAGCCTGAGTTGCAGAGCCTGAAGTACTGCAAGGAGAAGTGATAAGAAAAACTAGGGAAAAAATAGACTTTAAAAGGCTTCTGGTTAATGTGCATTTAACAAGAGCTTCATTGCAGTCTGAGCTGTGTACCAGCTCAGCAGGGGATAGCACAACTATCTACTGCCTGGGCCAAAGGACCAGCTCCAATCACTGCACAGCAGTTGCTCACTCAGCACCTGATGACATGATTCAGGCCTAGGATGGGACAAAGATGTGGGTTTTTTGTAGGGGTTATGGTAGTGGGCATGCCTGAGTGCAGGGGCTTGTGTACACCAAACCCACCCAATGCAACTCCAGAAAGGTATAGAGATAAAGATGAGGGTGGATGGGTGGGCTGCTGTGTTTGTGCAAACATGGTGTTTGTACATCACTGCATAGATAACTGCCGGGTTCAATGCGGGTGGACAGATGCATGGACATGGATTCACTAAATAGCAAAATAAGCCAAATCCTCAGAAACAAGATATTTGAAAACTCTTGCTAATGTCTGCTCTGAACTCACTGTGACTGTCTGCTTTGTCAGTCTCAAACTCAGAGAAATGGGAAAAGCTTTTACAAATCTCCTTCATCATGCCAAAGGGGTAAACAAACGGGATCACCTGCTCCTCTAACTTAGGGTGAACTTGTCCGTCAGGTGATTGGAAATCTGAAAGTAATGGGAGCTTTAGAAAGAAATGTCATTATCTGTCAGCTTTGCATTTGTATTCTGTGTTAATCCTTTTTGTTTCAACTCGGAGAAAAGCAGTCCTTCATTTTGGGGGGATTTTTGGATTTTTGATGTGTGACTGATATTTTATAACACTGCAGAAACTGACCAATCTGGAGGGGAGGATGAATATTATTCTTCCTGCTGGGAAAATTATTAATAGAGCTGGGGGAATTGTTCTCCTTATCTTTATTTCAGGTGCAGAACTACAGCATCATGCACCAAGCTTAGTGGTGTAATCCCATTCCACATCTGCAAGACTAACATAAGCTTTCTCCAAAAGGGCTGTAGGCAAGATCAGGAAAGTTTAAATATATATATGTATATGTATAAATGTGCAAGTGTATAAAATTGTCCATACTTTAAGTGTAGGTAGAATTTACCCATTCCCTCCAAGTAGAAGCACTGAAAGAAATACAGAGCATGACAAGCTCACCATCATAATCAAAATTTTCTACAACATTTTAAAGGAAATAAATTCAGTTTGGTTTCTTTGGGTGTTTGTTCTTACTTTCAAAAGTAACTACCTGCTGTCTTAAGAAAAGCCTGCAGATGAGGCAGAGACAGAAACTGCTTATTCAGAATGCTCCTTATTATGGAAATGTCTGACTGCCCTTTTGGGTTTATTTCAGAGGAATTAGGCACACAAGACTGGAAGGGAAGAAAAGGGTCTTCAAGCCACATTCCTGGCAATCACAGCCCCAGGGCAGCCACGTGATGCAGAAGAGTCCCCAGAGCATCTCCTCCACACCCCACGCATACGACACCCCAACATCCCCTGTGATGTTGGAGCTGTGTCAGAAAGCAAAACCACAACTATCAGATGGCACAGGGAGAGGGCAGAAGCGGTGACCAAATGTCTGAAACCACAGTGGATTTGCTTGGGGAAATTCAGAGATGACTGGCTCGGGAGATGGGATGCTGGAGCTCTGCACCCCTGGGTATCACAACCCATAGGATTTCAGTCGGCTGCTCTGTGCTGAGCCCACTTATATTTGACAGGGCTTGTTCTGTAGCAGGACCTGCAGCCTGGGTCAGAAAGTGCTGGGAGATGGAGAAGGCACTATACTCCTCCGCTGCCTGTTCCAGGTAGAAGCCACTTTGTTAAAAATGTATGACTCATCGAATGATCTGCCTTCAGCCCCCAGCTGCTTGATCCTCAATCGTTTTTCTCCGCCTGCCCACAAAGCCTTCCAGCACTTTAGTGCTTTTCCCCTTTGCCCTGCCATCAGCTCACCCCCCAGGCTGCCAGGCAATGAGATGTGCAGAGGTCTTGCCGAAATATGGCTTTTGCCATCTGTGTCATCCACACAACAGATGGACACACTAAATAGAGGTCCTGAGCAAAGGGCCATTTGAGCCCTGGATTTTGATGAGCTGTCTATCACACCCATTAACAGGGCCAGCTCTGTGCACAAGCAAATTAAGTTGCTGCTAAGCCAACACAGTGATGAGAATGGCATAAGAGCTGTGGACCCACTGCTTCCTTTGGCAAGGGCAAGACTTTATAGAGTCAGGCTGACTGCCCGTGTTGGCTCCATCCATAGGGAAGAAGTGGCTTCACCTAGCAGCTGCGGGGAGAAAAAGCCATGATCTCCTGGCTCTCTCTCCTAGCTCTTTCCTTCATGTGTCCCTTTCCACTCCCATAGCAAGAGTAGCCCAACTCCAGGTTCTCATCAAGAGCCATGATTTGGTCTTAGCCTACAAAAGCAAGGTCTGAAAATTCAGAAGGAACTCAATTAGCAGCGATCACAGTTTCAATGATGAAGGTCCATGGCGTCAATGACAGGGACTGCTTGAATGTCAGTTGATCCAAGTATTGCCTCAGCTCTGGGACTGTGTCACAGACCTATAAATACAACTGTGTGACCCAAACTCCTGATTGCAGGAAGAGTCAGCAAAGGCTGCAGGAACCTGCTGTAAAACCCCCAGCCCACAGAACAGGGAGCTTTCAAGCAAGGGCACATGGCCTTTGCACTCACCCTTTGTGCAAGGAGACTGACTCATGAGTGATTTCATCCACCATGGATTTCGTCAGCCTCACCTCATCTGCTGTTCCTGCAGCCTGGAACATCCTTCTTGGGTTGTTCCCCCTACACAGCCCCCCTGCATTTCTCTCCTACAGTCACGCCCCAGCTGGAAACATGCATTTTTCTACTCTTGACTCAACAGAGCCAGTAGCAGGGCGAAGGGGCAAATGAGTTTCCGTTCTGCTTTGCACATTAGCAACAAAACATGACTGGCTGCATCCTGATTGAAAACACTTTATTCTTGGTGACAGTATGGTAGAGGCACAAAGGATACAGCTGGATTTGCAGAGCCCAAGATGAGCTCTGCAGAACTGATAATTAGAAGAAATCATCTTTTTGACTTGTGAGCTGAGCACATTTGAACTGAGATCAGTGAGGGGGAATAAATATGAAAACCAATTATGTCATTTGAACCAAGCCACTTCCCTGATTATACTCACCTCCCCATACGGGCATAAAAAAGGTGAAAAAATGCCCATGTCAAATTATTAAGTGAATTCGGGTGACCAGACTGCACTTAATGACTCTGTTGCTAGTAGAATTTAAGTGAAGTTGTCTGATGGGGTTCTGAAGTCAGACGTGCACCGAGACGGATAACTGGAGCATCGAGATGAGGATTTATGGTACCGTTGCGGTAGAGGATTCCACGTAGGTTGTACAGCACTGCACCACTACAGCAGGAAATCTTACTGCTGGCAGGGGGTGGAGTAACAGCAGTGAAGCCTCGTATGTTCTGCAAGGTATGTTCTGCAGGGCAGTGTCCTGCCAGAAGGTTTCGTTATAGTGAAATCCAGAGTTACACAGCCTGACGGTCCAGCACCACGCGTGACATCCCAGCAATGACTTCCTAATTGCAGCAAACGGAAGAAGTGAGGACTTCACTCAGAAAGACAGTGAGAAGTCAGGTAAATGCCACATGAAACAAGCAGTTGCAATCTTCTCGTGAATGTGGCTGAGATCCAGCTGGGTCAAAGACCCACAGACACAACCTCTAAAAGCAGAAATGATCCCAAAGGATGCATCCCAAACCCACATATCACCAGTCTAAGACTGGATCTGCAAGACTCTGAAGCATCCACAAAGAGGTACCCAGTTTCCTCCCTAGAAACACATTCAGATTTCTTCTCTGTCTGGTCTAAATTCACCGAGATTAAGTCAAGAATATGCCTACACTGTCCCGGTGCTCCAGGCAAAAGACAAACCCTGCCAGCAGCCTGCAGTGCTTGCACCAAGCTCCAGCACCCATCTCATCATCATAACCCTCTGGAAAGCCTTGGGATGAGACAAAAAGCTTAAGAGCTGTTTGCTGGCTTTTGCTGTGCATGCATGAACCAAGCCTGTGCTTAGGAGCATGCTGAGCAGTGTTTACACACTTACATCCACTAAGCTTCAGCAGCTTTGCTAGCTCTCAGTGGAGATGTTTTAAAAAATACGTTTTTGATCCTTTGTTAGCTATGCACTGGAGGTCTCATGGAATCTAAATTAAATACCATTAGGAGACCTTTAATCTGCAGTGTTTCCAGTAAAACCAGATGGTCTCTCTTGAGCACACAGGCTCATTCACTGAAGACTCTCCCGGCACACTTATCCTCAACACTAGAGCTCAGAAAGTGAGCCAGGCGCTCAGCAGGTTTGAATTGGCTGGGTTCCCCCACTGTCAGAGGGGAAAAGGCAGTCTGTGCCAGCCAAGGGTCTGAACCAGTATTTGCTCGCAGGAAGGAAATCAAGGAATTTGGATGGGTCTTCCCAGCGGAGTGCCAGGAGCATCTAAGAACCTACATTGCTGTCTGCCCACAAAACAATTCGGGAAGGCACAAATACTTCTGTCTGTCAAACTGTTTAATCTCCCTGGCTTAAGCTGCCTGTCCAAATTTGAAGCCTAACTAGATTTTCTCCAGACTGCTTGTAACTTTGTCTTATCCTTTTATTAAGATGAGGAGGATTATTTGACGCTTTTGTTCTTTACAAATCCCCTTGTGCAAAGGCAAGGTGGTACTTTAGATGAAATCTTCATCCTGGGCTTCTCAGATGAGAGATGCAGTCCTCTCTCACAAAGGATTTAATGACATTGGATGTTGAAAATTGGTGCCAGATTGTTTGAGGGATCTATGATGCTCTAGTCCCCATGATTGCTGCTTTTCTTCCTTTGAGCCTAAGAAGCTGTGGCTCTTCAGCCCTGCAGGAAGAGGCAGAAATCCTCATTTTTCGTGCTAGAAGCATAAAAATATGCAAACTTTCACTTGAAATGGAGGACAGGAAAAGAGTTCCCTCTAACTGCTGACAAACCTTGGTTCCTCTGGAAGCCTTTGTTTAGCTGCATCACTTGCTCTTATTTTAACTTGCTTTAATGACTGGCAGTTGGCACCACTTAGCTAAAACATGTATAAATCTTAGTGTTGAATCCCTGCAAGCTAAACGCCCCTGGGGAAAGAGTGAGCAGGTGTCCCCTAAAATGAACAACTGAAGGGGGTCTAAAGGACATTTGCTAGCTGGTACATAGATGTACAGGCCTGCTGAAAATGGGCAGCAGGGACATCAGCTGGACAATTTACCCCTAGCTAGCTGGGGGGTCCCTCCCAGACCAAGGGCTTTAGAGAGCACCTGGCTCCACTTATGTCCTCTGTCCAAGGAGCAGGGCGCAGTGATGGTACACATCTATACCTCATGCATCCTCGAACCCTGTAAGACCCAGGGACTGAGTGTTCTGGATGGAGAGATAGATAAGAACTTGTACCTGTAAAAATGTCAACTACCAGCAATTGCAGGTGCAGTTTAGGGGAGCAGGACATCTGCAGAGGAACACTGAGACCCAGGAGCAAGGCTCAAAGCCCTGTTCCCAGAGAGCAGGTACTGTGGTGAGTCACTTCCTTGCTCGGTTTTTCCCAAGCATTGCTCAGAAGAGGAAAAAATCCCCCTTTTGTTGATGGGATACCCGACTGGGAGCTGTGCCAGTTTTGCAGTGGCCTTGGGGGAGTTTCTTAGCATTGGTGAGTGCCCGAGGTATTTAAATACCTTTCTGGAGTTGAGTCTTCATTTCCCTGGGTTCCAGCCTCTGTCTTTTGTATAGTCTTTACAGACCATAAATGTTTTAGAGCAAGAAGACTCTTTTATTATGTACAGCTCCTAGCACAACAGAGTCCACTTGATAATGTTATTAAAAGCCCTGCTACACGCCGCCAAGGGCAAAGGTGGATGCTGAATCAAAGGAGTTCTTATTAGCAAGCCAGGCAGGGATGCCGGAGGAACTGCCACACTTCGTGACACGCCACGTATGCACCCAAGAAGTCACGAGCTCCTTTCAAAGCCACCTGATGGTCCCCTGTGATCTCCTTGCAGGATGCTAACAGTGCCAGCAGGGAAGCAATGTCTGACAGGTACAGCCTTGGATTGTTATTGTAATGTTGAGAATATTAGCAGAGTTGGGCACTGGATCCATCCCTCAGTGCCCATCTGTGCCTGTGTTACTCAGTATTTTCCCGTTGCGGTGGCAGAGCCTCCCCTCCTAGGTAATCTTGTTGGCAAGTTGCGGTGACTTTGGCTTAGTCTTTGGGAAGTTGTTCTGGGGAGTGGAAAGTGGAACATCCCGTAAGCAATTAGCAGGAGGAACACGTGCATTGCAGATGGTTAATCTGCCTGCTTTCATGTGAACAAAAGAGAAGTCCCTTGAATGAAAGGAAACGGGTAACTTTAATGCAAGCTACAGTAAATGCAAATTAACTCCACAAATAAAGAAGCTTTTCTTCTTGGAGCCAAGAAAACATTTCTCAAAGTCTGTATTTTAGATATACAATAATCTCTTTTGTACCTCAGAAAGCCGTCCCTGCCGTGAGCAGTCTGATATCTTCCTTGCAGACTGTAATCAGCCCATCACCAGCACTCAAGGATGAATATTAATGTTTGATTGTTCTCTTTGTATTCCGGCACGTCCAGTTGCGGGGCTGGAACCAGACTGACTTCCCCTCCAGCCTGCAACCTGCCCGGCCTCCGGTTTAGGCTGGAGTCCAAGAAGGTGCCTCACACTGAGCACTGGGGCATCCAAACATCTTGGTATGGACCTACTGCCCTCCTCAGCACTAGGGTGTATCGGATTTTTAATCCACTGATCCATGATGCTGCAAAGACCCTGTATCAATTCAGCTTGCCCCAGGGAGCTCATCCCTTGCTAGAGCTGAACAGGGCTGTGCACCCCTTCGAGGACACCCGTCCTTCCCCAGCTGCGCCAGGATAGCCTGAGGGCCAGGCAGAGGCAACAGCTTTAATCTGATGGGGCGGTAGAGCCGAGACAAACAGAAAGTTTGGGGCACTTCTTCAGGCAAGGGAGCCCATGCTAGCTAGGAGAACCACTGCTGCCCTCTCCCATTACAGCAGTGTCAAGGCAGAAAGGTGCCTCTGTTGAACACTCTTGGGCTGAGATCAAATTTTCATGAGCAGGGCAAAAGGTGAGGGAGACAGCAGCCTGCAGTTGCTGCGTGAGACAGGTCTGTGCTTATGGAGCAGCTGGAGTCACTGCTAATGGCCCGGCTACTGCAGATGCAGGGGAAGAGAGTGGAGCCAGATGGAGATGGCAGGCTGGGCCAGGTGGCCAAAGAGTCTGGGGAAGCATTGCCCGAAGATAAAAATATGCAACTGAGCATCCAGGGCAATGCCCCAACCTCAAAACTACCCAGAAGAAACTCCCAAAGGAGCAACCCCAGCCCCTTTCAGCACCCATCAGGGCAGGTCTCACCAGCATCTCCAGCCTCAGCACTGCCGGTCCCAACTCCAGTCCAGTGCAAAACACACAACAACCACTTCAGATAATGCAGGGGATGATATGCAACACCAGTCTCCAGCAAAGGCTCAGATGGTCCCAGTGCTGGCTCTTTCCACCTGAAGTTCATGAAAGGGACATGAAATCCAAAGCAGTGGCAGGCTTCTCAGCCCATTCCAGCATGACAGATTTGTAAGTCAGTGAAGCTGATGGCATTTGGGAGGATTTGGTTGCAGATGGATCAAAGAAAATCCATCCCAGGAGAGAGCGTTTGCAATGAGAAGCGGAGTCTGTGTGTGAGACAGGGAGGAGGGAGCACAGTGGGGGTAGAGGAAAGGACACAAAGCAGAAGATTATTTTAATTTCCTTCTCCTTCAGGCTCTTTATTAACACCCTGCCAGATCCCTCTCCCTGGCTGTTGCAGCGGTGGTAGGAGCCGGGCTAAATGTGATGGCAGGTGGGTGCAAATCAGGGGCAAGAGACTAAAGCATCTACACATCCCACATCTCTCACAGCAGCCCTGAGAGCAGAGGGGGGCTAGAGGGGACATGACAGGAATGGGGAGGAAATAAGGGACCGGTGACAGCTCCTGCTTCTTGTGACTGATCCAGGTGACCTGCTGCAAACACAACCCTGAGAGGTGCTAATAGGAGAAGCTGCAATATCCTGGTCAATCCACACCTGCTCAGGTCTGTACATCACCTATTGCCAACACGGCTGTGCCAGTCAAGCAGCCACTTGCCTTCAAGGCTTGCTTGCAAGGTGGCATTCGTGGCCTGATCCTCAGCAGGACACGCAGGCAGGGAGGGAAGAGAAAGCCTATGGCAGCTGTGGCTGGTACTGGGGTTTAAGTCCATCCTGGGGCTGTAGAAAAGGGGATGTTGTGGTACAGAAAAGAGCAACTAGTTTCAGCCCTCAGGTGTGGAGCTGCTGCCACGATGCTGCCAGAGCTGCTGCTTCTCCCTTGGCTTCCTAAAGAGATGGGGCTCATATGGACCTGCTGAGCGTGGGAGTACCATGCTGTCCGAAGGGCTGCCAGCCCCCACCCCTGAAGCTTTTAAACCTTCAGGCCATTTCCAGAGCATGTTTTTCAGAGGGACAGAGATCCTAGAGAGATGAAGTCCCCACAAATGTTGTGAGCTGGATGACTAGACAGAGGAGGGGGACCCTGTCACTTTCTCCACAGAGCATCTGGAGCTCAACCCCTTGGTAGACAACAGAGGAGACACACCAACACACACACAGACATGTGCATGCAGACACAGAGCCAAGCTGGGACGCACTTTGGGCAGATTTCACACCTTTCTGTGTGCCAGAGTGCAATCATGAGAGACGGAGGCACAGGAAGGATGGCTCTATGGCTTGGTACAGGCTCAAAGACAGCTCTAAGTCATTTCCAAAATAAGGACACACATAACCAAGTGAAATAAAGTCAGGCCTGAGGGAGATGATAAGGAGACAGGGCAATTCCTGACTCTCCTTGAGGTGCCTCTGCAGGTGGGCGGCCGAGCAAGCGCCTGGAAGCCTCTGCTCCGTCAGGGGCACGGGAAGTTACAGCAACACCAGCGAGACAGGCCCTGGAGTATTAGCGCTAATAGCCATCTCAACCAAATTAATTCAAATTGCGTTCAGTCGACCATTAAAGCGTTGTTGGTGGCAGCGCTTCCCCATCCGTTCACATTTTCGTGAAGTAATTAAAGCCATTAGAATGTAAACCAGCTTTTTTGGCTTGGGAAGGAAAGAAAGCAGGAAGGAAAAAGGGAAGCTGAATAACAGCTTAGCTAATTCAGCTAATATTCCCATTATTTCCATATAGACTAATTAGCTCCCATTCTCCAGCCATTTCCATACCGATGCATAGGCTTGAATTGTCTGCAGAGGTGCCTACACCTCCGTGCAGCGGCACCCCCTGACCCCAGCTCAGCATCCACCTCAGGGAGGATGCAGGCAGCCGGCTTTTCATCCCGCCAACCCTCAACCCTCAGGGGTTTGCATCCCTGGATGCAAGTCTGCTCTCTCCCCCATCGCGAATATGTGGGAGGAGGGGAAAGAGCAAACAGATTTTGTGCTCGAAGGAAAGGAACGCCCCCACGAACCCCTAAACAAATGGAGATAAGGAGGAGATTCGAGGTAACCACGCTGTCCTTGGAAGTTATTTCATGACTGAGAAACCCTCCCCGTGACATTCAGCTGCAACCTGAGTCCCCTCCAGTGATGGAGCTACCGGTGCAGGGTCTTTACTTATTGGGCAACCGAAGGGAAACGGCATTGCTGAAGGCAGATGGCCAAAACCAGTACCTGGGTCTTAATTCTCTGCCTGGCGCTGGCCTGCGTGCCAGAGGGCAGGCACTGCTCAGAGCCAGCAGAACCTGCAGTGAGGATGGCTTTGTGACAAGTCCAGTGGTTAGAGAGAAATGGGCTGGAAAGCAGAGAGGTGAGAGAAAGGGATGCCCAGCAAGGTGCAGAGGGCTGCTGGGGGAGATAAAAAAATGGCTTGGCAATGCCAGAGAGGAGGAAATCCTGCTGGACTCCAAGGCCAGACGACAGCTGCGTCTAAGGCTGGCCTCCTGCTTATACAGCTTCTTCCTCTCTTCCCACCCACTTCATCCTCACTGTCCCTGCTGAACCACCCCCGTGGGATGGCAGGTTTCTCGGCTCACACCAAGGACCTGGGCAGCACAAGCCATACCTCTGCCTACACCAAGCCTTCACACTGCAGTGAAGCCTGAAGAGAAGAGCTGGCCCGTGTGCACTTTGCACAGGCTTTAGCCATGCAGAAAGCGCTGTGGTGGATGAAGAAGGCACAACATAGTTGTGAAAATACCTGGGCAGAAGTTCATTGTGGAGGTGCTCTCCCTGTCTCTGGCTCTCTGCACTCTGTCCCTCGTAAGCCTACCTCTGCTCCGTGTAGGCAATGTGGGGGTGTGGGTAATCTGACATTTATTTTCAAGGCAGAGCACAGCAGAGGAGTTCAAGGGCATCTGAGGGGCATATTGTGTCTACAAATAACAGCAATAACTCCCTCCTTGCCAGGACCTTGAAGGGGACAAGGGCAAGTAATTCTGGACCTGGCACCTATCTGGGGGCTCTTCTGAGCTCAGCCTGTGCTTTATTGGACCACCTCTCACCTTGGCTGATTTATTTCAACAGTTCAGAGCTAAAAGCCTGGCAGCATCACGGAGCCTGCAGGACCCAGAATGGCATAACCAGTTGGGCTCGTTATCTCTCACATCAGCAGGTTGGAGCATCAGGCTGAGAGCTCAGCTTTCCCAAGGGATCAGTCCATCTGAAGGATGATGTGCCCACAGCCAAGCTGGGCTAGGGGACTTGTGAGCACTCCTGGCTTAAGCTCAGCCAGCTGACTTTGCACAGGAGTGGCCTAGGAGCACTCACACGGACCGTCCTCTGTGTCCAGCGCTGAGACATGGCAATGGGTAGCCGTGGATGGCTACCGGGACTGATTGCATGCTGGTCAGTGACAGGATCTGGACTAAAAAAGTTACTCTTTTTTCAGAGGGCTTTTAGCTTGATCCAGATCATTTCCTGGGGCTGGTTCAGTGGAAATGGCCCCAAACACCTGTACCAGTATGATGGAGGGGCAGCAATAGCAGGTAGGAGATGCCAGGTACCCCTGGAGTGGGTTTGCAGCCAGATACATGAACAGCACCCTGTACCATTGCTGCTTTCCCAGCTTTCCCAGCAAGGTCCAGCCCAGGACCCAAGGAAGACAGGATGGATGTCAAGTCTAGAGCATCCTTTACATAGCTCTAGGATGCCTTTTTATCAGCACACTTGGACAGCAAAGAAAAAATCCGTTTGGGAAGCTAAGGAGCAAATTTACCTCTAGGGTTACTGAGGTAGTAAGTAGTAGTGCAAATCAGAGGGTTTTCCCCAAGAAGTACATTGTTATTGATTCCAGGGAGAGTGAGGGGGCGCCCGGTCTTCAAACTGGGGTCCCCAGCAGCAGCTGCTCTTGTACACACACCACAGAGATCTTGGATTAAGAAACACTGGGAAGCAGCAAGACGAGGAAGGAGCTGCATTTAACTGGCAGATCTTTGTAGCAGGACTCCACTCTGGGCTGCCCAAATCCCCCAGCGCAATCTCACTGCTGCTCTCACAAAGTGCTCCTCTGAGAGCGAGGAGGATGGCACAATGCATCAATCACCCCAGGCATTCATCCCACCTGGGTCTCTCAGCACGATGTGGGGAGCGGTGCTTTCAATCAGGCAACATTAAAAATAAGAGATATTCACTTTTCCATTGGCATCAGCAAAAAAGGAAGAAGAAGAAGACGCCAATTGAGCCCAAGGGGCTAAATAGCATCTTTCAGTCGCTTTTCTATGGGCTCCCAAAACTATGGGAGAAAATTGAAATCTGTCTCTTTCTGTCTCCTTTTCTTTCTTTTTTTTTTAATAATTCCTGGTATGCAAGGCCTTGTGCCGGGGCTGGTATTGGGGGTGATGAATCCTGAGTCAGGCGGCGGGGAGGTTTGTGTCCTATCAGCGTGTGCTTGCCGTGGTTTGGGATAATGTGCCTGCCGGCTTGTCAGGTGCTGATGGGGAGCAGGAGGGGTGGGGGGGCTGAATGCATTTTTGATTGCTATAATTGCCACAGATTGGATGCTTGAGAGGAGCTAATTAACAAGGAGGCTATGGGCGGATTATACTTGCAGAACAGAATCCCATGCAGATCCTTTCCCTTTGTGCCACATGTATGAGATCATT
The DNA here is from genome assembly GCF_900496995.4 of Aquila chrysaetos chrysaetos. NCBI lineage: Eukaryota > Metazoa > Chordata > Aves > Accipitriformes > Accipitridae > Aquila > Aquila chrysaetos. Next base: position 12,629,568 of record NC_044013.1, on the reverse strand, counting down.
GGTAGGTGATTATGGCTGTGAATACGGTGCTAATTTACTTTGCACGTCTGACGAAAATCCTGTACATAATAAACCGCGGAGGCAACTTAAAAGTGGCCCAGTTCAGAGGGGAAGGACAGCCGGGCTGCTAAAGCACCAAACACAGAGTTAAGCTCCTGAGGCCTCCTACTTTCTCTGAGTAACCATGGCTGAGTGACAGCTCTTCTCCCTGCCTCAGTTTCCCTCCCTAACAAAGGGAGAAGGCAAGCTCGTAGCTATGGTCATTTGCAAGATGCTGTGCACCCTATCAGGGAAGATGCTGTAAAGGAAAGAACAGGAATATCATCATGCCATGGGAGTAGATCAGACAGCGCAACAAAAATAGCAGCCAGAAAGCTGTGCACTTGGAAAAAATACACATCTTTGTGAGCACTCTTGCTCTCAGAAGAAAGGAGTGAGGCTGCAGCTGTTCCTGCAGCCTCAGAATTAGGGAGAACTGACAGGCAGGATTAACTCTGCCATCCTGCTCCTGCTGCTCCAACATTGTCTCACCAAAATCTCTCGTACATTCTCCCAGGCTTACCTCTGGTCCCTGGGCCCCTGAGCAGGAGAAGAGCAAAGGTTTCTCCTTAAATGTAGCTCTTATCCTGCTGGAGATGCTTGGGCTGGGGTTTAACCCAGGCTCTGATTTCAGGGCAAAGCTACAGCTGTTTTTCTCTCCGGCTGCTGGGCGTTCCTGGTGACCGAAAATAAGGAGCTGCCCTATAGCTGCTGTGCCAACATACAGCTCAAACATCACTGGCCTGGCAGGGAAAAGAGTTACTGGTCACAAAGACTGAGTATCCATCCATCCATCCATCCATCTGTCCATCCACCCATCCCTCTCTCCATCCCTGAGGGCTTTAGGAATAGGTTAGACTATGCAATACCCCTGTCTTGATCTCAAGAAGGGTTTGCCCAGGGTCCTTTCAGTGCTGTCTGTGCTGGTGGGAGTTAGGCTGGGCAAGCCTGGAGGGTTTTGGCTTTTCCAAGCATGGCAGAAGTTTCCCAGCAGAAAGGCTTTGCTGGGAGTCAGGCATCTTGATTAAGTACCAATAGACTCTTTTAGAAAGTTGCAGTATTCCTCACAAATAAATCACATCTTTCCATTCAAAAATGGAAGTGACATTTACAGGCTTGGTCAGACCTTTTATAGTATTGGATAATTTTCACTTGAAATGTTTTCTGCACTTTTCAATGGAATTTTTCTTTGTGTGTGTGTATGTGTTGTGGTTTTCTTTCATTAAAGTCAGCATTTTCAGAGGAAAAGAAACAAAACCATTTTCCAAGGTTTTTGTCTTTAACTAAAGTCAGCATTTTGGACTCCAAATTATATACAGGGAGTATATCTGTGGAAGGAGAAGGTCTATTTTACCACAGTCATTTTTTGATTAAGGTTACTGTTTCAATAATAATAGCTCCCCGTTAATACCAAAACAAAAATATCACTGGAGGATCTCCCAATAAGAATACACTGTTTCATAATATTTCCTCAGTTTTATTTCATTTTGTGCTTATTTATTATGCTCTGTATGATGGTTCCTAGAAAACAAAACACCACAGCCAGCCTCATCCTGCAATCCAGAACTATTCACCTAAACTTTAAGTTTAAATTATTCAAGCCCAAAGAGAGAAAGAGCTCTGTCTGCAGGTTTAAAAACAGCAACAGGAAAGGGTTTTCTTCTAGAAAAAGCAAGAGGTGTAAAAATGGATTTCCACTTCTGTCATGACTGAATTTAAGAACAATCCATGAATGAGAAAGGATTGTTCTGCTGAGGGAACAGGTTGCTGCCAATTAGTAATCTGGGCTGCTGGAGTCCAGGGAGATAAACTGGAGAGGAAATATTTCATTTATTGAGAGGCAGGATTGTCTGTGAATGCTTTTAGACAAGATAACGATTGCCTCTGCACAACTCTCCTCTCTTCCTACAGGGACAAGGGCAGAGCATCTGTGGACTGCCTCTCACTGCAGAAAGGAACTAGCCTAAGACATGAAATAATACAGAAAGAGGAAAGGGCAGTCAGGCTAAAATCCTGTTCTTGGAAAGAACCCCGGCTCATTGCCACAGAAACCATTTGCGACATTTTGGTCCAGGTCCCAGTTTTGATGCTGGCCATTTTCTGACGATGTCCTGGCCATGGAATTTGCTTTGGACCATTTTAAACAATGTCCCCATCATGCTGAAGTTTCTCTTTTTGAACAAACCCTCCATTCTTTTTTTCCTCTCCTTAGCAAAACGTTTTCCATCCTTTCAGGTGAAACTCTGGAAATTTCCCTTTGGAAAGTTGGAGAGTAGACAGGGTAGAAGGCAGGGATCAAACCCAAAAACGTGGAGTCATCTCCAAAGACAATGTGATGGTAAACTCGGTGGGATGGGGGTGGTGGGAAAAGAGAAAGAGGACACATAAGAGAATGTCATAAGTGGGTTGGCCTTTTTTAATCATTCACATTGAAACATTGGCATGATTTGCCCTAATTTCTAAGCAAAATATGTATCTCCGGTGCTGAGGAGAGACAGGTTGTCACAGATGTGGAACAAGCAGGGTAGAGATACTGGCGGTGCGCATTGCTAAAGGAGCCGCATTAGCATATTGGCATTTGGGCTGGCGCCTTATCTCAGGCTGACTTCTGAATTAAAAGTAATTCCAGGTACTCTCTGTCTCCTGGAGCGGTTTGTTACTTTATTATTAGGATTGATTTTTGTCCTCTTGAGCTCTGCTTTTTCCCGCCGAGCGGCCAGAGAGGCCAAGTCCCACCCTGGGGAGAGGAGGGGGCGGCCGTGAAGGCACAGCCTTGTCTCCCAAAAGCACCCGCGGGGAAGGAGGCGCGGGGCTGGCTGATAAGGGACAGGAGGGGAGCAGAAGAAAGGCCCATTGACGAACCTGGCCCAGACAATGAAGCGCTATCCGGGCACGCAGGCTGGCAGCCGTCGGAGTGCACAGGCCAGATAACGAAGCGCCGCGCGCGTGCGCAGCCTGCGACCACCTCTCGTGTGATGTCAGGATGCTGCCGTCCCCTCCGCTGCTTCCCAGCATCCCCATTCCCAGCCATGGCTTCTGGGGGATGCCAAAATGTTGCTCCAGCTCTGGGTCACACTCTCCAGCCCCCCCCATGATGTGCAGACGGCATTCCTCCCTGCTGACAGCCCTCCCCATGCCGGCTCCGGGATCCTGCTTCTACAAAGGGCTCTCATCCCTCTCATCTTTAAAGAAAGAAGAGTCCCATTAAATACAATAAAGCATTTATTGGCCGATGGGTAAAATGAACAGGTTTCTTTATGACTGCAATGATCATTAATGAAACTTTAGGGTCCCTGTTGGGACTGCGAAGCAGAATAAATGACCTCTTGCTAGTCATTGTCTCCCTGGTTTCTAGGACTCTGCACCAGAAATGATCCAACTTCATTTAAGGAAAATCAGATTAAAAACAGATTAAAGTAAAAGCACCTCATGCCCCTGTTCTGATTTAACTGTGATGAAAAACAGACCATGAAGTAACTTTATAATGGGAGGAAGCTCATTTAAATATTCCCCTCCCAACAGAAAGAGATTTAAGAATTAAATGAATGAGGAGATTTTCCTTTTAATGAGATTAGCCTTTTATAATTGCTCATTATGGACCACTCAAGAGATTTGAAAGAAAAAAAGTTATACAACATACCTGGAAAACACTGCATTAGAAACCAGAAAACCCTGCCTGTTCACGATCAGTTCCAAAAAGTGAAATTCAAACTAGTTTCTACTTACAAATCACTCATCTAAAGTGGCTGCAACTCCTCCAGATCCTCTCTGCAATTACATGGCTTTGTAAAGAAAGTGAAACAGAGGCTTGAGATTTGCAAACCTTAATACATTTGCTAAAAATTCTCCCCTTTCCCCATGGAAACACAGATTTTATTTTTGAGTGTCAGCTGTCTGGCAAGACCATGTGATTTGATTTCATCTTTCCAAATTTCAGTCCTACCAAAAATAAAGGCTGGACAGAGCCGACCCTTCTGGGTTTGAAATGCCAGCTTGATTTGGAAGCATTACGGTGAGGTTAGACTAGAAGTTTCGTGTCTGAACTTGAAGCATTTGCCTCCGAAGTCCCAGCTTTGGGCCATATAATAATATCACAGTAAGGACACATACACACGTATTGTTTCATCCCTCTCTGACCATGATTTATATTTAGCATCGGGCTCTTTTGCATGAGCTGAAACTAATATTCAGAGCAGGCTTTTCTTACAAAGTGGGATTGAGCAGTTGCTTACCCCATTCCAGTTGATGGGAACAGGCAGTAAATGAGATCAATAGCACTCTTTCTTAGCAAGCGTTTCTCCATGTGCTGCATATTCACAACGATAGTCTTGCTCCTTTTCTTTATCTCTTCACCTGCGGTGGTTGCTATGAACTGGCACTTGGCAGCCGGCAGTACTGGTACGCAGGCACCTCTCAGCCCTGTGCTGCAGGATGGATTTTGCACCGTTCATATTGGGATCCCTAGATCCCTTTCCCAGCTATTCTCTTGGGATACACAAAAGCTACTAAATACATGGAGAGACTCTGCTCCCTAAAATTTGGCTGCCTTGGAATTGAGCATGTCATCTATGATGTGAGCTGTTCTGTCCTCCCTGCAGTCAGAGGGGAGAGAGGCATTTTCAGAGGATGCTTTGCTTCACTCCTGGAAGGGGTTTTAAGGCAGGTGGGACGATGAGTGTGCCAGAAGGCCACTTTCTCCTGACATCTCCTGCAGGACCAGCTCAAATCAGACTCCTCGCTCTCAGGGGCTGAAGTCAAGAGAGCTGGATCCTGACCAGAATCCACTGGGTTTTGATAAGGCACGACCCAGTGGAACCATGCTGAATACTGGAAAGCCCCGCTGGCTGTGACACTGGGGGGTCAGGCTGGGTGACCACAGCCATGCACCCAGGCAGCCGGTGCTCACAGGGAATGGCCAAAGCAGCTCACCAGGGCCATCAGCTGTTCAGTGCAAGGCAGTGGTCAACACGTCAGTGGCTGCTTACCTGGCTGCTAGAGCTGCTCAGCTCTTTTCTGTCAAACCATTTGGCTTTGAAGAGAATTTTTTCTTCCAGTTTCATTTTGTTATCAGAAGTCAAGTCCGTTTCTACAGCTGTTAGGATTGGTTTACTTTGATTTATACTTCCTTTCCATATTTGCAAAGGCAAACAGGCACCATTTTCCAAGCATGTCTGCTACCCACTGACTGCATTCCCTTGTAAATCTGTGCTGGTACCAGAACCATGGTGGAAAGTGAAAAATGCCATTAATAAATCCAACATTTCATCCCTATCCACCCACCATCTGAGGGTGTGTGCTCCCCCCGTGAGCTCACCAGGGCTTGGGAGACCCTCTTAATTGTGCATCAGATAAGAGGAACTCAGCTTAACCATTCTCGGCCTTGAATGCATACAAATAAGCTTTATGCTAATATTTGCAAATAGCTTCTCAGAGGAGAAAGATATCTCCCAAGCTTCTCATCTTCTGGGGTTCTCCAGGCAACGGAGGGGGGACGGATGCAGCCATCAGCCATTAGCACAGCCCAGGGATGGGGGCAGAGGCAGAATCACAAATATTCAGCTTAATTCAGCCAGCTGATGGGGAAGCCAGCAGTCCTGTGAGGTTCTGGCACTCCGGAGCACCCACAGAGCACCCTGTGGGTGGTCTCCTGAGTGGAGCTGGGCAAGGTTTTTTCAGTGAATTGAGAGGGGTGTTTTTGCTGAAAACCAGTTTTTCAGGAGGGCTGGAGCTATTTGAGAATTCAGGTCAAATGCAGCAAGGAGTCTTGGTGGAGACGAAAGGAGGGTGTTTTGAGAGAGAATGTCAAAACATTTTCTCTCTTTCTTTTTTTCCCCGTTACAAAGTAATTTTTTTGTTTCTTCAAAAATTGCCCTAATTTTCTGGAGACACTAAAACAAAACACAGACAAACAAACTCATCTGCCGAGGATTGAGTGGAAGATGGGCGCTGACTGGAAACTACATTTTCCTATCTTTGATTTCACTTGGGGAGCACAGGGGACTCAGAGAGGGGGCTGCTCTCATAAAGAGGAAAAAAAACCTCCTTTTTAGCTCACCCAAATCATCCTCCACAGACAGACACTAACCTTACCACTCTGTTAGTGAGCCAGCTCTTCTGGAGTAGATAGGATGGAGTAGCTGGCACAATGTCCTATCAAAGACCCCTATTGCTCCGGGGTGTGCATACAAGCAAAGTTTGGAGACTCTAGTTCATCAGTTTTAAAGGAGGAAAGGAGGAATTGCCACGTTCGTTGCTGGGGTGGCCGTGCCCTACTCCCCACTATCCCCTCTGAGCAGGCTGCCTGGGGAGCAATGTCTCTGCCGTCCCCGTCCCTGCGGCATGGAGAGGGAGAGGCTTTCATTCCTCCTTTGCTGTCACCTCAGCACCATCTACCCCTGCTAGAGGCTTGGAAATTAAAATAATAAACAAAGCAAGCAACACTGCTTGCGGAGGCTAATGTACCATAATGCTCTGAAACACAGGCAGCCGCTGCCTCACGCTGAGCAGAGAGAACATGTTTGAAAAATGTATCTTCCTCTGACAGCAGTTATTTCAATATTGTCTTTCTTTCTTTACTTCAAATAAGGCATTTGCTTCCCCCCCCCCAGCTCATAATCTCCTCACAGAGAAAAGCAGAGGGCAGCAGGGAAAAGCAGAACAATTACACTTTTTAACACAGTCAAGGTTGGTGGGACTTAAATCATGGGAAAACAAACAGAATTTAACCGCCTGGCTGAAGTCACATTCATGTCGTGGGTATTTATGGCAATCATCACTAACAACAGGAGGAGATTAGATGTTGCTGAGAGCCTGAGTGCCAGCTGGGGAGCAGGGGCTGACTCTGCCCGTGTGATCTTTAAAGCAAGGATTGAGGGGTGTGCCCAGGTGTGCGGTTGTGCTTGGTCCAGGTATTCGGTGGCTATCTCAGAGCTTTGCTGGGCTGCCAGGGAGCTCCCCCTTCGGCAACGGCCCCACGAGCCAGGTGAGCACACAGCATCCCTCGACGCGTCTCTGTCTGCGCGCTCAGTCTGGCATGGGTCAAGACCCAGTTTACCCTTTCCCTGCATTGTAGATTTGCTGAGGGACACCTAAGTGAACCTGTTTCTGGAAGGAGGCAGCCTGGACACCTTTCCATGTGGTTTGGATGGAGTGGGTATGGCTGGGTCCAGGGACACAGCAGCCTCTAAATACCGACTACTGGTATTTTACTTCCCTGAGCATCTCCCCTCAGCCAGCTGAGCAGAGCCCTAATGGGTCAGCTCCCCAGCAAAGCCATCTCATCTCTTCTCCGGGAAAATAAACCCCACACAGCCAGAACCACTGAATTGTTCCAAAGGATAAAATCCACTTAGAAATCCCCCTTTTCCAATTCCCAAACAAACATGGCCATGTTAATAAAGCGAAGTGCTCTCATCCAGAACATCTCCAGCAGAGGAAAGGGTTTTAATGCACTGAGCGGGAGGGAAAATCAATTTGCAAGAAGAGCTCTGGCTGGGTCCCCTGGGCCTGGGCAGGGGCAAGGTTGAGAGACCTTTTTTAGTCAAATTGCTCTTAAAAAGCAGAAAGGGAAAAAGCTCTCTGAGAAGTCTGACCCTTGGCACCTCGAAGATGAGGGCACAAACTGTATGATATACTGACTCAGAGTTAAGAAAAGGGGCTGGAAACAGACTGAGTCTTATTCTGGAGTGGAAAGTAAAGGAGGGAAGACAAACAAATCATCTGCTGGCTGGTGGAGTTGGATTGAAACCCATCTCAAGGCATGATGGCTCCAAATAGGACCCGTAAGTCATCCCTAGTGGGAGCAGCTTTCAGCTGGACTTCAGCATCTCCTTAGCCAGCTCCCTGCTGTGATCATACTCCATGCTTGAGTTTATTTGTGTTGGAGGCTCTGCAAGGAAGGATGAACGTGAGAACTCACTGCACCTGAGGAACTAGACAAAATAATTAGCAACAACGTCAGTGAAAATAAATTAAACGTGCACCAAAAGAATGGGAAGTCTCCATTCCCCATCTCTGCCCTCTGGAAGACACTCTGCAATGGAGATATTGGAGACAGAGGCTGAGGCAAAACTATCTGTCGCAATGTGAATATTGAAATTCCAGAGGCACCAAGCACATCTGCACAGATGGGAAAATTATAGTTACCGCGCTTGGGTGGTATGACAAGTAATTTTTCTGCACCCGAAAAACAACTCAATTGTGGGAGGAATGTGTCAGTTGCAATTTTGTAACTTAATGAAATAAATCAACCAGATGGAAAGAAGAGATGAAGATGAGCCCACACAGTCTCATGGGAACATAAAGGCCACATGGAGCCAGCTGCCGGGAAGACAAGATCTTGTCTGGAAGACTTCAGAGCCACCCTTGGGGTGATGACAACAGATTCTCCAAGTGAGGAAGCATCTTTGAACTTTCTCCAGCCTCTGGGCCTGAGGTTTCAGGAACGCATGGCCACCGAGCTACAAAAAAGCAGCTTCTTGCTCAACTCAGCAGTGATCTCAGAGGACTCTGGATGGAGTCCTGTCCTCCTGGGACACTGCTGGGTCTCCTAAGTGGAGCAAAACTTGAAAACCTAGGAGGCTGATATCTGTAGGACAAGCAGAGATTGGCAGCGGGATGAGTCAGAGCTGTGCAGCAAGGCTGGGAGAAACAGCATGGGTTAAGCCTGCAAAGTTGAGGAGACACTGCCGGCACTCACCTAAGTCCAAGTAGACTGAGTAAACCTAGAGCTGAAAAGTCGGAGCAAGGCTCGGCAAACCCCGCGCTGCTCCCTTGTCATGTAAAGGAGGTAGAAAATGTATGGCACGTAAACAAGGAGCATCTTTCTACAGCGGAAGCCCAAGACAGCACATCCTTTGGCCAAGGATACGTAATGCTGCCTGCCTAAAATAACCCCCAAGGGCCCACAGCACCCAGCTCTCCAGAAAGGAGATTTTACAGCAGGAAATTGATTTCCAGAGGCTCCCTCATTAATTTTCATGGCATCCTTATTGTGGATTTAGAACAAGCAGAATTGTTAATCTTCAAAGTTACCTGAGTGCTGTCAGGAACACAAGGCCCTCTGAGAGTCAAAGCGGGGCTGACAAGTTGGGGAAGAAAAAGCCAGAATGGAGTGGGTGCATCCTTCAGGTCTCGGCTTGGCTTGTCCTTGGAGGTAGGCAGAGGGACAAAAGCAGAAACCTTGGAGAAAAGGTCCCATGCACCCTCTATGGCTCTGCTGTTTGGAAGGAAAAAAATCGCATAGACAATTAGCTTTTAAAAGGGGAGAAAATTGTCTAATTGCACTAGTTCGGGTGCCCTGCTTCTGAGCCACCCCAGGCTTCCAGGGAGCAGGACAGCAGGCAATTAGGAAGGGCTAAATATTCACAAGGGGTAGAGCTCACCACTGGCTGGTAACGCCGCTTTTGCCCTTGAAATCACATCTGAGCTTTGGTGACATCTCAGCTAATTAATGAGAAAACCAGCCCAAGTCTCCCAGATTGAAGTATTAGTTCTGGTCAGACAAACCAGTATCCCAAAACTGTCCTGAACTACCTCCTGGCTAACACAGGAGGGAGGATAGGCGCCCAAAAGCTGCAAAGGCATCTCCGTCTAGCTCTCCTCCATCTGTCTGTGCACAAACAGCCTCATTCCTGAGCACATCAGGGCTTTTGGGCTGCCCTGCACCCACAGCCTGCTCCCGCCTGCCCCCAGCTATCCCTAATGCCAGCCACTTCCTTGCATCTCCAAACACAAGATCCAGCCACAGCGAGCTGGAGGATTTTGCTGTGCCAGGGGATACTTGTTGGCTGGCACCACATCGCCTGTGATCTCGCCCCATTGGAGCAAGAGAAAATAAGTACCATTTGTTAACATGCCAATCGTTCTTTACACTGGCTGATTAAAAAATAATTACCTGCAGCCATTATTGAGCACTCTTGCAAATGAGCTGTGGGAAGCTGTGACCGTGCGCTTAGCACACAGTGTGTCTTGCTTGTTTCAATATTATTTTAATTAAGTATCTGGGTAAAAGGCCTTTCTAATGTAACTTTCTTTTCATAAGCAGACAGCAGGGCTCTGCGCTCGGCGGAGCAGTGCCGGACTGGTATAACCCGGCATTGCTCCGGGCTGCTTCCAGCATGGTGGTATAGTGGGACCCCACTGCTTATTCGAATTCAAGATGACTAATCTTAGGCAGACCCACGAGGGGTAGAGAGCTCACCTGCACCCAAGGGACATGGCCGCAGCAGATAGCTGGAAGGCATCACTGATCTCAGATCTATCAGCTGGTGCCACCTGGTTTGGGCTGGGATGTGGATAAGGTGGAGGTGGTGGCCAAGGACGTCCCTTGTGGCTGGGGGACTTCGGGCCAGTTCTCCTGCAGGCACAGGGGACAAGCACTGCCAAGGCAGGCTGGCTCTCCCAGCTGGGCGAGAGGAGAGGACCTCAGTCAGAAGAGCTCTGGGAGAGCTTCATCCCACCGCAAGACCACGGACCCCCAGCACAGCTTCACTTGCCATGGACTTTTTTTGTTCTTTCCACAAAACATTTTACAAAAGAAACAGAAGAGGTAGAGGAAAACCCACGTGTGCTGGTTGCCTGTCCACCTCCCGCAGCTGCCTTGGTGCATGACTCAAAGCAGCCGCATCAGGCAATTCCACCTCTCTTTTATTTTTTTATCCCTTTCTGCATCCCAGCCGGGGCTGTATTTAGCAGAGCACATGGTCACCATCCTTTATTTTGGGGGGGGTGTTTGCCTTTTCCCATGTGCTTACATTCTCTCACGTAGCATTTAAGCTACAGCATTGGTTTCAATTATCTCTTGTCTGCAAGTGAATTAACTCGGCAAACACATTTCAGATCCTCAGCCAGTGTAAAACTAACATTACATTGGAGAAATCGAATTACCGCACAGATTCAAGCAGCACAAAACAGCTCCAGAGTTTCCTCTTGATCTCTCAACTCTCTTTTATCAGTCAAAATTGCCTCTCTGGTTATTTCTATCAGGATAAAAAGAATCCCCTGAGCAGATGGACTCTGAAGTCCCTTTCAGACCTGGCAACAGGGAATTGCAGCCGGGCTGGGTCCCTGCTGCAGGCTCTGTTTTGGGGGATGCAAAAGCTGGGGAGGAATAAGATTATTGGACACAAGAGGAAAATTTTTCACAATTAGAACAATCAGCCATTGGAGTAATCTCCCCAGGGAAGTGGTGGATTCCTCAACATCGGACACACTTAAGATTCAGCTGGACAGGGTGCTGGGCCACCTTGTCTAGACCATGCTTTTGCCAAGAAAGGTTGGACCAGATGATCTTTGATGTCCCTTCCAATCTGGTATTCTACGATTCTATGAAGATGTCGAGAAAGGTGCAGCTGTAACGGGCCACCATCGCACAAAGAGCTTGCAGCAGGGTGGGTGAATGATCTCTGACACTTTCTTTGGCAGAGTCAGACTGGTGTGGTGCTCTACTCCCGCAGCAATGCAGAAATGACATAGCTTTTTGATCAAATGGACAATTATGTTTCCCCAGACAATTCCTCTTTGTGAGTTGAGAAAGGCACTCATTCCAATAGACGCTCCAGAAACCCGAAACCCTGAGCTTCATCCTTCAAATAGACAAAAATAAATAAAAATCAGAGGGGTTTCCCTTGCTTCAACAAAAGCATATGTTCTCACCAGACTTTTTTCGACAGGGAAAAAAAAAAAACAATTCCCAAACAGCTCTAGTTACTGCAGATGACTTCGTTTCCTATCTCAGACACTGCCATGGCAGGAATGTAGAAAGCAGAACTGATTATTAGACCAGAGTAGGTTAGATAAAGAGCCTAGTGATGAAAAGCTGCTGCCACTCCCTCTGTGCCCATTTGGGGCCATTAGCAACCTCCTTTCCTCTCACCCAGGCAAGGTGCCCCGTTGTTGAATTCTGCTCTAAGTAGCTGCACCATCTCTCTACATTTCCTCCTGCAGCCTTGGTTTTCAAGCACATTTTGCCCCTGTATGTGCTTCCCCCACCGGAGGTGGAGCTCCAGAAAAACAGGAAGGAATTGCTGTATACATAGTTTGGCAACACACTTTGGGATCCTGTGGGATAAAGCTTGCTGGATCAGTGCACTTTACTATTATGAGGATGCTGATGACTATCCTGTTCTCCCCTGAAAGCCAGGCTGGCAATTTCCAAAGCCTGGGGTTTTTTTGTTGGTTTTTTTTTTTTTAATGCAATAACCCTTTATTGTACCTTTCCCCAGGTAAGTTCTGTTTCCAGTGCAGCTTCACACTAGGTCACCAAGATAACCTGGAAAGAGCCATTTGCCAGCCCCTCCTGTCTTCAACGTAATACTACTATATCTTATTTGCCACTGCATTTAGCTAGCTGAGAGGGGAGCAGCGTTGTGGACTCAGTGCAGTTTGCTCTAACAATCTGTTTGGGGTTTGGTTTTTTTCCCCCCTTTCCTTGGATAATTTCATGGTCCATTAGTTTCCTGTAGCTGCTCCCTGCAAACACACACACATTGCTGTGGTGTATGAGCTTCCTTCTTACTAGCACAGGCACCAAGCAGGCTAGATATGTAGCAGTGACACTTGCTCCGGGGGCACAGGAAAAGCGGTTCACCCATGTTCAGGGCAGCGCAGAGCAGGATCCCCAGGGATGCTCATCTCCACCATGGTTGGTACATGCTAAATGCAGGCATGCAAGTGCTGAGCTGAACCAGTGGGTGAGGACTGGCCCAGATTGCCAACGCCCCTGCACAGCGTGGTTTGCATGACACCCATCTGGCAGAGACACTGCATAGAAAATAGAGCGGGGAGAGCGCAGCAGAGGGGGTTTCCCCACCAGCCAGCCCCACAGTTACAGCAGGAGCTGGAGCATCCCATCGCACTCCCCAGGCAGAGCAATCTCTGGGCTGCCCCAGCTCACAGCAGCTCACCCTGAGCAGCCAGCAGGTCACAGTGCCTGCAGCATCCCGCCCTTGCAAAGAGAGCAGCTGAAGCCTTATATGAGACCCCTGCACTGGAATGGAAGAGGCAATCTGTCCTTTATTTTTAAATCACTTGGTGGAAAAAAGAAATCTGTGCATGAGGATTTTGCAGCTGCATTACACTGGTCAATCCTGAACCTTGCAGAATCGGGGAGCCGCTTCCCAACAGCAAAGTCTGTGCCCAGAAGCTGCAACTCTGAATTTGCAGGGAGAGACTGGGGGCAGTGGGACCAGCAGCCCCTCTGGACAGGCACAGTGTGGGTGGAGGGGACTGATAAGACTGCTCTCTCTCCAAAATGACAGCTTTTGCTTGGAGTTCGCTTTCTCTCTCTGACAATTGAACTTTGAAAAAAAGAGCCAGAGCAGAATGTGAATCCTGCCTGGAAAGGCAAAAAAAACAACCCCCAACAAAAACCCAACAAAACAAAGGGAGGGAGGGAGATTTGGTGGATCTAAAACACAAAGAAATGTTATTCATGGGCATTATTGATTAAGTTTTCCTCACCAACACATACGTAAATACTTATCTCTCAAATGAATAAGAGGCTCTGTAATGCTGGAGGGAAGAAGGGAAAAGATTATTGAAAACGTGAGGGTCAGAGAAGCATCCGGCTGCAACGGATGCATTGAGAAGATAAACGAAGACATCTTTGTCAACACATCCGTCTGCCAAAGACCAAGTGTGATAGAAGGCAGTGATTTTCAGGCACTAGAAGCAATGCTTGGGCTTTGATAACAATGAAATAGAGATTATGGAGCTGATCCTCACCTGGGCTAATTCAGTGCCCTGATCACAGGGCAGCTACACTGATTTACACCACCCAAGGATCCTGCCCGCTCTGAACAAAACAGTCCATTAGCAGAAGGGCAGAAGTGAAGATTTATGACAACCTCTGTAGGTCAGGGAAAAAAGGGAAGAGCAGCAGCGAGTGGGATCAAAGGAGAAACAGAGGAGAAATGGGGGCTCTGACCCACAAACCTGCCTGACCCCCCTGAGTACTACCCCATCCCAGCGCTGCCTTGCCTCCTGCCACACGGTGGAGCACACGGGTCCTTGCCTGCAAACAGCTCCTGCTGGGGCTGGCTGGGACACAAAAGAACGGTGCCAGGTCCAACGAGACTAGATCTGGCCCATGAGCCAAACGCAGTGTCTCATATAGCACCATGCGAAGCAGGTTTGGCAAGCAGAGCTTGGACCCCCACCCCACCCCCAATAGGAAGGGAGCAGACAGGAAAGTTTGGTGCTGAGCATTTGGTGGTATCAGCCCAGAAGGACTTGAGCCATCTGAAGGCTGTGAGGGACCATTAGGATAATCTGTTCTAGCATCCAGCATCCCCATGGGATCAGGTCATGCATCCTGCCTGTAACTCATGGCTCCATCACCATGGCTTTCTCTCAGGGCAGCAGGACTGTCTCAGGGATGTATTCAACCTGCTCAGCCCAGCTCAGGTCTGCACCTTTCTGCATCTACATCTGCCACCATGTGGGGAACAAACACTGGGCACCATACAGGCAGGCTTTCCATTGAACAGGACATTGCAGCTGGTGTGCTGACAGTGGATGCCCAGCAAGGAGTTAAGAAGAGGCCAAGCTGCCCTCAGCATGGGGGGGCTCAGCAAATGCCAGCACGGGCGTTGGGCTTGCAGAGGTGTGCAAGTGCAGGATCGAGGGTGCGTGTGCACCAGCAGACGCTACAGTTCCCCCAAAGAAGCTCTGCTGCTTCAGGCCAGTTGCCAGCCATCAGGTCTGCCCAGCTGTAACCAGAATCAGGTCCCTCAGCAGCTGTGTGGATTTTGCAGCTATTCCCCACACACAGGGGGTTTGCGCCTGTCCCCTCGCGTGGCAGCAGCCAGAGCCAGGTGCTGGGCTCTGCCTGTGTTAACATCCCTCTTGCCCTGAGCTGCAGAGCTGGCTTGCCGTCAGCCAGGCCAGCCATTTCCATGCAGCTTCTTGTGCCTCAGTTTCTCTGTCTGTGAGCAGGGACCCAAGCTACATCCCTGAGGGCCCAGGTTTGCTGCAACACCTGCTCAATCCACTCACAGAAGAAGGGAAAAAAAGACTTCAGGGCTTTTCCTACCACCTTCTCTTAGTGTCTAAAACACAGGCAGCAAAGCTGCTGTTAGCCCTCACAAGCAAAGGCTCAGGAGCTGGAGCAGGGCAGCCTCTAGTGGCTGCAAGCCAGGAAATACCGGTCCCCAAACCTGTGTTTAGGGGATGTTTGCTCTCCAAAGCAGCCAGCTTGAATAAGTGACAGCCTGTGCTGCTACATTGCCCCATAGTCCACAAATATTAGTCCTTGAACTCCCCCTCCCTGGTTTATATCTTTGCCTCCCTGCTGCCGCAGCCACCTCTCACACACTGCTTCCATTTGCTCCTCCAAAAGCCTCTGAGCCCATGGGCTTCTGCTCTGCCCGTGCAGCCACAGGTACCAAGAGATGTGTGTCCCAGACCTCACAAATGTGCCACACGACATGTCCACAGTGCTCGTTAGCATCGCTGGAAATAGCTCCAGCCCCAGTGCAGATTCAGCCATTCAGCAGATTGTGGTTAGCCATCGGATCTGCAGCACAGTCTCTAATTGCTGGAGCTGAATATTGACAGCGGATCCATCCAAATTCATTAATGCCCCATCTGGGCAAGCACAGCCCTTTCTGCTACAGGGTGCTCTGGCCCTAGGGGATGCACAGTGGCCTCCACTGCATGGGGAAAAAGGCTCCCCAGGTCTGCTCTGGGAAGGGATGTTCAGGAACTGAAAGACTAACCCTAATCCCAACATTGCATCTATGGCCAGAACCACCAATGCCTCCTTTGCTGTCTTGACCACCCTCTGCCAGCAAAACTGTCTTGCAGGTTGAAGGCTCGTGCTCTGCAGTCATTCCACAGCTCCATTGCAGGCCTTCAACTTCCTCTCCCACAGGACACAGAAATGAGTAGAACAAGCTAAGTGAGACAAAAATCCTCCTGGCTGCCTCCAAGAGCCATTTGGCTTCACCTCAGCACATCCCCATGCCCTGCCACATCCCAGTTTTACTGGTGAGTCAGAGTTCTCCAGCTAATGGTTGAACATCAGGGTGGGGATGAGATAAGAAAGGCAACCAGGGACCAGGCTATTTATGGGACATATCAGAGGACAGCCACCTAGACAGACAGACATATAAATCAATTGGGTAGAGGATAAAGCAGAAGAGGGACTCTTTACACACCAGTGTGGTATGGTCACTTGCCATGAGTTGGACAGAATGTTTTCCTGCCCTGCGTTTCAGGTTGATGACCAGTAACACAGAACAGCATCGGCACAACAGGCTGGCTAACCACTAGCTGCTGATTCATCAATCACGCAAGCAATTTAAACATAGTTTATGTCAATAATTCAGGCAGTGGCTTTACTTTTAGAACATCCTAAAATGAAAAAGGGGTGGGGAGAGAAAACAAGCAAAGAGGTCTCTCTGCAGCAAGGAGCCCCATACTTCATCTTAAGTTGCATGCATCCAGGGACTCAGCACCCATCCTCCTGCTGTGCTCCATGTCTGCCCTCAACCTGCCCCACTATATTTTTGTTGGAGAGCTCAGGCTGTGGCGTAAGATTCAGGGACAGCGCAAGGGTACATCCAAAGTAGAAACAAGGAAATGCCTTGAGGACTGGAAATATGGTAGATAAATCCCGTTCCTGGATGCAAGAATGTTTTCCTCCCCACCTTGCAGTCTCCTAGCTAAGCAGCACTGGCCCACAGGCAGCCATGCAGAACATCAGAGACTTTCCGGCTGCTCTGGACATCACATTGAAAGTCCTTAGCTGCGGCAGGGACAGGCTGTGTAGCTCCCAGACACTCAATATTTAGGTTATGGGATGAACAGTTCCCAGTCTGCGTATTTTTATGCATCTTGTCATTCCCTAAGTACAGAGGAGACCCTACCCTTACAGGGGAAGAAAGCACAGGGTCTCCTAGTCAGGAACAGAATTCGGTCAAGTTCAGGTTTGAAATACTGAGAAGAGGGTGATTATCAGTTGGGACTGGATTGTTACAGGGCTGAGAGCATCCTCTGTTAGAGGCTTAGAATCCAGACAGGCTGGGCTGCATCTGTGTAACATGAATTACTTGGCCAAAAATCAGCCAGGGAACATGGACATATCAGAGAAATTTTTCCTCCTCCCTGCTGAACATCACCTTGTTCCTTTTGACTGTTTCTCCCTTTTGTCTAGACAAAATAGAAGCTGGAATTGTCCCAAAAGCTTTGTGAGATTATTTCTCTAAAAAAATCTTAAAAAAAAAGAGAGATCATTCTCTTTGCTACTCTGTAACTATTCTTTTCTGAAATCATTTATGGTTTCAAAGGTATGATGCTTCAGAGTGAGAGATTACAGCCACCCTCCTCAGAAAATGTATCATAGGCAAGATAAGGCAGGACAATGGCCAAACAAGCCACTGAACAAGCTGACAAGGTTATAGGGAAGGAGATAAGAGGAGGACAGGGACAAGATACAACCTTTTATCCTCTACATTCACCGAGACATTTGTCCCTCCTTCATTGAGGCAGACCTTCTCCGACCAGCAGCATCTGCACCAAACAACCTGAACCCACCTCCGCCTGGACGGTGTTGATGAGAAAGGCAGCTAAGCAGAGGAGGAGACCGTTTTCAGCCAGACCTCCGCGTTCTGCCGTCGGGAACACTCAACATTGCCTGTGCTGGCTCTTCGACACCAAGGCAACGGCAAAATTAATGGCTGTGCTTCTGAAAGGGATTTGAACGTTAATAATGAAGAGGGGACACAGCTCCGCAAGGCACATTAGCCATCGTTCGGGGCTTCATTCGCCTCGGATGATTATGAAATGGCATGTGTATCACAAGGGTCCTCTTGTGATGGGGATCCATCTATTGGGAGTGGGATGGAGATGCGAGAGAGCCTGGGCTAATCTTACTTTAACTGTACCAGACTGATCCTGTCTGCCCTTCACTCCCTTTCCCCAAAGCTGTAGTGGGTCCAGCTATTTGGTTTCTTGAGAGCATGGAAAGATTTTGTGTTGGACCCACATCTCCCCCGACGTTGCACAGCTTTAAGTCACACAGATTACCTGATCTGTCCCCAAAGTTTGCTGTCCTTCCAAGACTGTGTGTTCAGCTGTTTGAAAGTACAGAAAAAATTTGTCTTGATCAAAACAGGAAAGGGGCCGACGCAGTTTTGTTTCCATCAGAGAGGCTGTCAAAGCTGTTCAGAGGAGGAGCGGGATCTGCATCCAACTCACCCCGTTCATCTGACAATATCATCAGGGCAGAAGAAAATCAGAAAGCCGGTGGTCATAGGGTTTGTCAGCTCCCACAACATCTTCCCCAGCCATCAGGGCTAACTCCTTCCCCCACTCAGTGAGACAAATCACCCACGTACCCCATTCCTGACTTCCCAGTAAGCTCAACCTGCAGAGATGCTGCAGATGAACAAGCTTCCCAGGTGGCTGGTTCTGTCACAATCAGCTCACATATCCAACACCTAGATGTCTCCAGCCATCAAGACACAGCATATTTGGCTCCGTGTTCATTATCTGTACTGCACTGTGAGCAGAGGCGTTCAAAGACAAGACCTCCTGGACCGAATCAGATGAAGCGTGCCCTCCGAGTACTCCATACTCACTTTCTGGTTGCTGAACTTCTGGAGTCAATCTCAGGTCATGATTTTCAAGCTGTTTTCCATTATTATGAAGCATAAAACATCCCTTTCTTTACTAAAAGCTTAGAGTCGCAAAAATCCATCTGAATCCAGAATCCAAAGCTTTAGAACAAACGTCCATTCTTGCAAACATCACAATAAAATTATATGAGCCAGTGATACTTGAAATAACACCCAATTTATCTTCCTATTTCCCCTGTATGATTATGTCTTTCATTTTGCTGGGGTAGAGAACCTTGAAAACAAATGAGTCAGTTTGATTTTTGTTTCATGGAAAAGTTCATTTCCTAGCTCCTTTGCTCGCTCACAATGTTCAGCTGATGGTCTGCATGTTTTCTGAAAAATTGAAAGACTTTTGAAACTTTGGGCTTTGTGGGCTGGGAGGGCGAGTTCCCAACACCCTCCTGTCACCCTCTAATTTCACAGCAGCATCTCGGTGCCTGTGGTACCCAGAGCACAGAGGTGTTTTCCTGGCCTTCCACTAGGCTCCCAGCTTTCCTTCTCACAACCTTCCTATTGCTGAACTCAACACAGCAGACAACTGACAGCCTTAAAGTTTGGCAAGATTTACCCAACACACTTAAGATGTAAATAGCAAATAAACCACCCTCAGCATCACACAAGCCTGTGCTATGGTGGTGGGAGCAGAGGCTTGCGAGCCCTTCCTCCTGTCAGGTAACCCTGACCGCTGCCAGGAAAGAACCACAGAGCATCATTTACCCCCTGGAAATGAAGGGGGACAGACCTTTTCACCCCATCCTGAGGAACAGCCTTGCATCCTTGATGTCAAGCCCCTTGACTTGCTTTTCAAGGTGACCCCACGAGGTGATGGAGCAGTCCAAGGATTGTTGACCCTTTCCCTTCTCCAGACCTTTGGGTATTTTCCTCCATTCCCTAGGTCTGTCCAGAAGACAGGAGCCCATCACCCTTGCCAGGAGGTTAATCATGTCTCAAAGGGCATCCCAAAAACTCATACTCAGCACCACCCTCCATACCTGTGGGGGCTGGAGCGATGCAGGTCTGCTAAGGAGGCACTTGAAAATCTCAGTCTTCCCTCCCCCCTCTCCCAAACCCTCAGCACTTCATCTCACCCGTGCAGCAGCTACCACGCTCTCGCACACAGTCTTCTCCAGTCTCGTGAGGAGATGTGGCCAATTTAGCAGTATAATGAATGTACGTACATAAAAGTTCTGATTCAAACACTTTCATTAGATTTAGTCACTAGCTTCCAATACAAAATGACGGTGACACCAATTCCTCCTCAGCCCGAGTGACTAATTGTGACACAGAGGCAATTAGGCTCAGTTAAATGATCCATGTCCCTTCAAAATAATGGTCTGTCAAACTGCATTCGCCCAAAATAATCCAGGATTGACTTGGCAATCAAAATATCTGTTTCTTCAAATTTAATAAAAACCCAGAGCTCCTTGTTTCTCCGCGGTGCAGCTGCAAAATGAAAGGGCTGCCTCACTGCGCACGGGGGAGGATGGGCCACCCCGAGGGAGGTGGGAACAGGCATTAGAAGGCTAGATGTTGTTAGAGGCAAGAGCTACTTGCTACAGGCAGAATACAGCTGGATAGACTGCTCTGGCCTTTTGCAAACCTCTCTCCAGCATCTCCAGCACAGGCAATAGCTGGAACGCGGGAAGATGGGACAGGCAGGGGTCTCTGGTCATCTGCACCAGGCTGTTAATGCAGGTCAGTCTCCTCATCAGAGGCCCCAAGCCACCAACATGAGCTTTGCTGGTTGCACCCCGAGGGTAATGTTCCATCTCTGGGAGCTTCCCTCTAAAGAAGCCCTACAAACAGGCATCTGTGGCCCATGAGGTGATCCTGCAAAACCCACAGCCCTGTGGGTCCTGGGAAGCGTATGGGCCACCTCGTGGAAACACCTTGCAGAGAACACAGTGCTCACATGGACTGCAGGACAGTGTCTGCTTTGGGGACAGAGACACTCAGGAGACGGGAGCTGAGTTTCTCCAGGGTTCAGACAGCAGATTCCAGAGACCCTGAACTTCCCCATCCAATATCCTAACCCAGAATTAATAAGGACCAACCCTCAAGTCTGTTACCTAGTTATCTGCCTCCAAGGGGAGCTCCTGCTAATTAAGCACAGTGGGTTAATTGGAAAAACCCACACAGACCTCCCCAAGGAGCAAGCCCCAGGAATGAGCTCCCCCCCATCCCTGCTGCCCCATGCCACCCCATGCTCTGCAGCCCCCAGAGAGTTTTGTTAGCTCTTGCTGCACACCCAGTACAGAGGAGGGCACCCACCTCTGTAGGACCCCAGCAAAGGCTGCCCTGGCAGCTTAGCTAATTTCTACATCACCCCCATATTGTGCCGATGCAATTTCCATCCACTCTGCACAGCTCACTGCACCCAGCTCTGAAAAGGGAATTACAAAGCAATTACCCACATTCATGGAAGCAGATGCTCCATCCTGCCTGCCTTGCTGCTGTCTCTCCACCCCTGAGGGCCAGTGGCAGGAAGGTGCCATGGAGCCATCTAAGCACAGCTTGTGACCTGCCTGCATCTGCATCCCACTTGTTCACACCCATTCTTCCACAGGCAGCAGAGCCCACGAAGGTGGTTTTTCAGGGACCTTCCTGAGTGGATTCTCGCATGTCTGATGCTGGTGAGTTCACCCCTTGGAGGCACCAGTTTGGGGCTTTCTCCTTCCCCTTCTGTTGAACTGAAGAGGGACTTAACATCTTTGAGACTCTGCTCCATGACAGCCTTGGCTGAAATGGGGCGATTGGCTCAAGTTACCTGGGGCTGGTGTGAGAGATGGGTAGCCAAGCTCCTCATCTCATTCCTGGATGGAATGAGCTGGAAAATGAGAGATTTCACATCCAGAGCAACTTACCACCTGGGCAACAATAAGCAGCACTGCCTCCTCCCAAAACACTGGTCCATCCCACACAATTTCCTCCTCCATGCAACAACTTAAATCAGCGTGGACTGAGGACGAAGGTCCAGGGAGAGGCTGAGCCTTGTGTTTGCATGCTAGATGAGCCCTTGCCAGCAGCAGAAGATGGAGGAGGGATCCCTGAAGTTTATGTGATGTTGTGCACGTGACAGAAGGGAGTCAGAGCTGATGATGCTGTAGGTCTCTAACCCCTGTGCTCCACGGTGAACTCAGCAGTACAGTCAGTAACAGACGGAAATAGCAACTTACTACTGGGAGAGATTTTTCACCAAACTGTCATTTCATCTGTGACTGTCTGGGCTGATCTGCAAAAGACAACTGTAAAATACCTCCGAAGAGACACGGGAAGAGAAACAGTCCTCCACTGGAAAACTAAAAATCACTGACCTTTTAAGGGATAGTGGTTTATTCATGGTAGCGGTCACAGCATGTTGTAATCTCCCTCCCCCACAGCATCGCCTCCATGTTGCAAGGAGACTAATTACTTGTATCCCTCATTTTCCAATGGAGAAGACTGGCCTATTGTTTCTGCTCTACCTAAGCCTCTCTGCTCCACAGGCACCAGCGGCTTTAGCTCTTAAGCTAAATGGATCAACATGCCCACTCAAGCTCAGGATGGTTGCTTTCAATTTATTCCTAACTTCAAGGCTTCCTTCTGACACACAGTGACCCAGCCAGGCCTCCTAGCGCTGGGTCTCCAGCCCCTGATACCCTGGGGCTCCTACGTGCTCCCAGACTCCAGCAAGGAAAAGAGCCACAGCTCTAGGCATGGCTGGAGGTGGGCAGGAAGGTGTTAAGTCTGAAGCTGCACTAGCTCTCCCCCTCCTGCAGTGAGGGCTTCATTCTTTATTTATGGGCCAGCCTCCTCTGGATAGGAGACATTTAAATTTTTCAGCAAGGTCTATGTCCCATCACCCAGGGCAGTTTAAATTTTCTCTCATTTCATCATGCACAGACATTGGCACAGGCATCAGCAGGAGGGTAGTAATTACAGCAGGAAAAGGATGAAAAAAGGGTCAGTTCTGCAATGATTACCCCTATGTAAAATAGAATGATGTATATTTTACAGAATGAAAGTGATCAGCCTGTTGCAGTATTCAGCCCTACCCACATGCGACAGAATGGAGACATTAAAAGAGCATCTCATTAAGGTGTTGTCTCAGCCAAAGAGCATTGCTGCTGAAAACAACCACTAAACATGAGAAAGCCCCATGTAGCACTCAGCTGTTTTTGAGCATGATGTGACCAATAATGTCTGATTGCTCATCAAAAGGCAGCTCAAGAACAGAAAGTTGTTTGGCACAGGAGTCTCCAAACAGAGTTGTAACATGGTATGTTTCCATGTAGAGTGCTGACATCTAACACTTAAGGGCTCCGATTTTCAAAGGCTTGTGAAAACCCAGCTCTGACACAGAAGGAGAGTCCTTGCAGTCCATGGGAAGTCCCCAGGCTTGCTGCCTCCTGTCACCAACTGCACCAAGAGCGGAAGCCACCACCGCCCCAGCTGCCAAAAGAGATGCTGATAGGGGAGAGCTCATCTCCTCACCAGACCAGGTTTGATCATCAAGCATGCTAAGACAGACTGGTTTTACGTGTAAGAGAAGGTTCAGGCTCCCAGCAGAAGCTCCTGGGCAATTTGCACAGCTCAACATAACAATTTGCTCATGGATAATGTTAGGGGAGGGAGGAGCAATGCTGTCTGAGTGCTAAAAAGGAAAGCTGGTCATTGCCTTGCCATCAAGGCATCACTCAGTGATCATTTTGCCAGATTTGATTTAAATGGCTAATTATGGCTGCAGGAGAACAGAGAGACGTTGAGCTGCACAAGGGCAGGAAGACCATGTCCAACCAAAAGGGAGGGCAGGCAGCGCGAGTGGTCCAATTCCTGCTCATTGCTGGGGAAGCTGAGGCATGGGGAGACAGTGACTTGTTTGTGGTCACACAGGGAAGCTGCTGCAAGGGTAAAAAGGGAAATCCCATTTCACAACTACCCATCTGGGAAACTCAAGTGCTTCTCCTTCCTTTCCAAGCCACCTACCCCTATCAGCCGGAGGACCGCATTTGCATCCTTCCCATCCCTCCAGGCCACTGCCCCATGTTGGAGGGCTGCAAATCGTCACCAAGTTTTGTGGACTTGGGCTCCCTAACAGCACAGCAGGGAGGAGGCACAGCCCAGAAGAGTCCTGCACAGAAGTTCCCACTCCCAGGCTACCATGGCAGAGGGAAAGGGGATGCCCCTGGGAACCCTGCTTGGCACTTCTGGAAGGGGAGGCAAAAAGTTTGTTTGTTTTTCTTTCATGCACTGGAAGCTCTCTAATTGCACTAGACTGTTTCCCGAAGAAGGGTGTAATTAAAAGTGAATGGCTCCAAGTCCTTTATCATCATGAATATTAAAGAAAGATAAACACTACATCAATATTCATTTAAGCAGAAACAGAAAATGAAAGGCAGAACTTGATCCCAGCTGACACTTCAGCATTTTATAAATGAAATTACACAGCTAGGAAAAAAAAAAAAAAAGAAAAACACAAAACAATAATGACCTTGGCACAAAGCAGCTGGGACAGACTGGAATTGGCAGACACCCCATGCCATGTCCCCAAATTTAGTTGCTTCAGAGGAAGGTACAGGACATTCCCAGGTTGACAGTTCCAGCACTAAATGGCCCAGTAGCCATCCCATTAGATGAGGGATTCATCTCACCTTTGTTCACAGCACTGATACACAAGTGTTTGTTAGAGTCACTCCTTAAATGTACAGTTCAAACTGGATGCTCTTATTGACTACACCAATAGTCCATTGTGTTTCAGTGCTGCTGTGGGGTGACCCAAAACCTGCTGAGGCAGCCAACCCCATCCCCTCACAGTCCGGTAATATGTTCAGGATCTTCTCACTTGGAAATGGATCTAAGTCACATTTTCTGTCCACCTTCTCTCTCTCCATCCCTGGTTTCACCTTTTGCTTCTCTTCTCCAGCACTGCCCCAGCATCAAGGAGACATGAAGCACAGCTCACTGCTAGCAGCTGCTGCGAGCAATGGGGCTGCATGGTCCTTCAGTCTCTTGTTAAGGCTGCTGGAGTCTCATCAGTGACCTGTTTCTGTGGGTTTGGTATCTTTATCAGTCTTTATAGCATGGTAGCACACAGCACTTTCACTCACCTACACTGGCTATAGACACAGCTCATCCCCTGCACACCACACCCTCCAGCTTTCAGTCATCACAGACCAGCTTTCCCCAGAGAGTCCAGACTGGGAGCTGAGCAAAGGTTTGCGTGTCCCAGCTCAGCCCCCACAAGCACTATAAAGATACCATTAAGGAGAAAACGGACATAGCTGACTTGCAAGAAAATCCTCCTTGGCAAGACAAGCCTACACCCTTCTCCTGCAGAAGCTCAAAGGCGTCGCCACCCACCGCACCCGGTTTTCCTAAGGACCAGGCACACCTCGCCTCACCCAGACTGCATCCCTCAGCTTTCTGAGTAGCTACTCACATTCCTCCGTGCCCTGAGCCTGATGCCAATGGAAACAGCAGAGGAGGGAGAAAGAGCAGCAGGATCATGGAAGCAGCAAGTTCTCCCAAGGCTCAGTATAACAGCACAAGCCCTCGTTGCTCTGCAGCTATTTATGCAATTTCCAGGCTCCCTCTAACTGGTCCCCAGGCAAATCCAGTGCACCTGAGTCAGACCAGTAAGCAGCATTAACCCCCCGTTTTCAGCCACCCTCAGCACCCTGCTCTGCGATGGGAGTGTAGTCCTAAGCCATGCTCTGAGGCTGCAGAGCTTTGTCTGAGGTGTAAAACCAATGTTTAAATTTCTTCTATCTGTAAGCAAGGGCACAGGTGTGTCTTGGTCACTGCCCGATGGTGTCTCAGACAGGCACTGGCTTCAGACTTCTCCCTTCATCATCGTGCCCCCACTTTGTTTCTGCACTGGTAACGTGCTCTTGGTACCTGTACTCTGCCCCAGAAGTAGCCGCATCCTAACAGAGAGTGAAATCACCTGTGTGCAAATCATTTTGCGATGCTAGAAATATTCGGTATCAATTTTTGTGCTCAAATACACCCCCAAAGTGCTCATTCATGAATGAATAATACAGAAATTGCTCTCCACAAATACAGCCCAGGGCACAATCTCTCTCTGCCCTCTGCTGCACTCAGGACTAACAATCTTCTGCTTCTCCCAAACCTATGGCTCATCATCAGCTGAGTTTTTGTGTCTTGAAGGGGTTGGTTGGGGCATGAGTAAGAACCGAAACGTGACTTGAATGATATTGTAAATGCAGTTGTGCGTAAAAGCACAAGCCACAGCAGATTTTGAAGATAACTAATGGCCCATTGCTGGGTCTCATAAATGCAGGTGGGTTGTTAAAATCCACCCAGCACTCCTGTCTCCAGCTATGTGATCTACAAGCTGTGTTCCCCCTCCAGCCTACAGAACATGTTATGCATTACCTGCCATTCGTGGGGTCTCTGCACACCTCCTAAAGACAGGTGGCAGATGATTACCAGGTTGTTAATGAGAGCAGAGCTGGTGTTTGTTGATAATACTCCACAGCGAGACCCACACAGCCCACATGAAGAATGACTGCTCCCGGGCTGGTTTGGAGTAATGCACAGAGGCAGGCAACAGCTTGCAGTCCTCTCCCCTCAACGCTCCTTCGCCGAGTCTGCTCCTACCCTGTGCATTGCTGCAAGTTTTCAGTCTTCATATTGCTGCTCCAAGGGATGGTCAGTTGAGGGGTTAAACATCCAGACCTTCCTTGGATGGGGTTGCTCAGAGGGCTGGGACAGCTGGCCCTTCAGTTGGCCACATTAAAGGCAGCAGCTCTGGGAAGCACATTTATCAGTTAGCAGAGCAATGACTTCAGCATTTGTATTGCCATTATGACTAATGGCTCGACCCTTCCAATGCCAAAGCATCTCGCATGCCTTGACAGTCATCCTCAGCGTGAGAAAGTGACAGCGAGGGAAACTGAGGCAGGGGACATCCGGCCCCTGCCATGGATGCCACGCTGTGTGTGAGGCACAGCTTCTCAGGCGAGGCACACATCCAGCTGTGGCTGTGGGGACCTGGGGGGTCTCTTCAGCAGTAACAGGGTGTGCACTAGCATCACTAGTCGAAAGACTTGTCTGAGACACCTTCTTCTCGCAACTTCCCGCATACATCTGTATTACCTTCCAGCCTTAGCAGCTCTACAGCAACTCAGCTGCCATGTCCCACCCCAGAGGTGGCCACATGTCAGAAGCAAGAGGGACGATTCCTGGAACGACTGAAAGGCCCTGTAAATGTGAGGGTTTCCATGCTGGCAGCAGCAGGGGATGTTTCCACTCTGAGAGCAAATGAGTCACTTGGCACTGCTGCCTGTACAGGAAGAGCTGCCTCATCACTGAACCAGTCCAGCACCAGGGGTTTGCCATCAGTTTTGGCCTCACCAAGTCCAGAAGCGCTGGATGTCACAGTGGCATTTCTCCACACACCAGACGTTCCTTAGGTCCTTTAATTTCCAGGCCATGTTGCTTGAGGTAGCCAACATCGTGATGACAACACCACCAGCCTTGAAAATGCTTCCTACCAAGGACACAGACAGGCGCCTGAAGCATAAATATGCATTGGTCATGGCACACGTGGGCAGTGTCCCCAGGCCCAGTGACACACAGCAAATTGCCTACTCACCCGAGTTCCACCGAGGACCAAATGGCACCACCAGGAGCCACCGCTCATGGTGAATTGCTCCCTGGTCACCATTCTACCTGGTGCCACCATAACCTAGACCCCAGCAAGCAGACGGACCCAACACATCCCTGCAGCTAGCAAAGACCTGCAGTCTTCCACATCCATCACAGCCTCCCCACCACCATGTCTACAAATGATTGCAGCAACCCAGTAGAGAGGGCTTCCCCTTGGGGGAGATTTGAAGGGTCTACTGGTCCCAAGAGAAAACAAACCGGACATCCATCTTCTCCAGTAGCAGGAAGCTTTGGGTTCCCCAGGCCATTGGTTTTCAGGCTTCCCAAGAGGAGAAAGAGGTTGCATTTAGGGCAGAGAGTTACGCACCCAGAACAGGGGCTGCAGACCCAAATGCCGGGAACTACGAGCTACGGGGAATCGCAGTGAACCCTGGGCACGTAAGGGGCTGGTGCTATCAGTTCCAGCAATGACACACATTATGGTTCAACACCCACCAGCTTCAGCCAGGCCAAGCTTTTGGAAATGAAAAAAGACAAGGAAACAATGCTCTGAGATTTTTCTGGTTCATTCTTTTTTTTTTTTTTTTTCCCAGGGAAGCAAGATCCTGCAAACAAACTGTTGATTGAGCTCAGCCAGCTCACGTTATCTGTCCTTAGGAGCACAGCACAGCGTGCAGTCCCCTCCACTGCCACGGATTTGCTATCATCCCCTGCCACCCGCATAATCACTTCAGTCACGCCATGCTCTGCCCCCGCTGCAATTTCACGGCCGCTCGGTCAGGGGGAAATCACAGCGATTTGGGTTTGTCTGAAAGTATTACAACTGCACGCTGCCTTTTAGAAGGACACTAGTTTGCATGGAGAAGGATTGGCCACAGTGGGACCCTCATAGGGTCCAGAGCTCCCCAGTGACCTGCTTTCCACCAGGACAAGGGCTTGGACAAGCAAAGGGTGCTGGGTCTGGGCACTTGGGGATGGAAAACAGACCCCTTCCCATGCCAAGAACTCCCCTGGACTGGTGAGGCAGAACCATAGGCTTCAAAGCCTGTCAAAGCCCCAGCTTTCCTCTGGACCACTCCAAAAAAGTTTCAGAGGTCTTTTTCTCTTGAAGTCGTGCAAGGGATGCTCTGCTGCCTGCCTCTGTGGGTACTAAGTGCCTAAACTCTTCACAAGTCTTGTGCCTGTCTTTCAACAGTGGCGTAGGCACAGCCAAGCTTGTATCCTGTCATGTGAGGATGATGCTTCAGCACGTCAAATCTCACACTGTCAAAAGCATTTAGGGGCTTCCCTTCCAGTGGCATACAAAGGGGAGCAATGCCAAAACACCGATCAAAGTCAGGGCCAGCACACATGGTTAAATACCAGCACAAAGTCACAGCTCTGGGAGCTGTCAGGAGTCAGTGATGCAGTGGCTGGGACCCAGCAGTAGGAGAAGATATATTTGACTGAGCCAATATATGACACAACATCCTGATTTCTCTGGTTTTGTTTCAGTGTTACATGCATTTTTTCCTTTGTGCACCCTTTGGGCTCCTCCAAGCATCCCCCAGTCTCAGCAGAGGAGGGAATGCCAGGTTGATAAAACAATCCTGATCATCTCGTATCAGTCATGAATGTGCTTTGATGGTCAGGGTGCATCCCGTGACCTGTGTCTCACAGTGTGCATGTAGGGGCAGAGCATGGGGCTGAAAAGGGGAAAAAGAGGGCTCAATATTTCCATCCACAGCATTATGGATCTGATTGTCTCTTGCAGCCAAACGTAGCATTGATTTATTGCAAATAGCCACTGGGCTGTGCTGATAGTGCACTAGATTTTTTTTTTTTTAGGTACCTTCTAGTCGATGCTGCATGCTGCCTCAGCAAGTTACTTCTGCAAAGGGCTGTGGCATGAGCCTTACCGAGGGGCAGATGCCAGAGGAGGGCCAGCATTGGCCCAAGGGCAGGGAAGGAAAGCCACGTGCAACTCACCTGTCCCAAAAAGCCATCCCACCTCTAAAACTTCTCCTTACCCAGCCCACAGGGCAGAGTTATCCGTGGGAACTGCCTGCAAGGAGCACTTCTGAAAGCTCCCCCCGCCCGGAGCGCGGCGCTCCCCGAGCTGCCCCGGCGCCCCCGGGGACCCCCGTGTGGCACGGCGCTGGGGCCGCTGTCCCCGCCAAGGTCCCCAAGCAGAGACTCAAGTGCCATCTAGTGGCATGCGGGGCCCCGCCGGACACACGGACGTCCCCACCTCCCGGGCAGCAAGCCTTCCCCTGCTCACCGCCTCGGCGCAGGCTGCCTCCAAGCTGCAATCCCCTCTTCTCCGCAGAGCCTGCCTTTGCCTCCTTTTCCCACCTCTTGTGTACCCTCTCTTCCCCTTCCCCATGTGCCTTCTTTTCACCATTGTCACGTATCCCCCTTCTTCCATGCCCATACATTTTTCCTCTCCATCCCTCCAGGTCTGGGCCACCTGCGCCTAGGACCATTACAGCGCACCGTGCAGCAGACTCCAAGGGCAGGGGACAGCAAAGCCTCCGAGGGACTTGTCTCATCCCAAGCTCACAAAGCAGGGAGATGGCTTTGCGATGGGACTATGAGCCCTGTTCAGACTCCGGCGTGTCTCTGTTGTCACCTCTGTGCCCCGTCCCCCAGTGACTTCCCCAAGGTGGGTCTTGCTGCCTCCCTAGCACGGGGGCTGCAAAGAGAACCTGCAGCAGGGTGCGGTGGGTCCCACCAGCAGCTCCCCAAGGATGGCTTTGGTGGGACCTCATCAGTGGTAAGAGCCACGAGGGGGCTCCAGGAACCCATCTGAGCCAGAGGAGAGATGCCAGGAGCAGAACTTGCATCTCCTGGAAGATGGAGGAGAGATGCTAGGAGCAGAGTTCACATCTCCTGGAGGATGCGGTCTCCTCCAGCATCCAGGGTGAAGGAGAGCAGGACAGATGTCACAGATCTGTCGAGGAGCAGGGTCTGCCAGAACTTTTGTCCCTGTCACATACATCATGCCAAGGAGCAGTGCATGTGTTCCCATGTGCCCAATACAGGGCCTGAGAGAGGCTGTGGCATGGGCTGTGCTGGCCTGACCTGGGGGGCAGCAGGGCCACAAGCTCTTGCAGGACTCTAGTGTTCAGTATATGATCATTTACACCAACTGCAGATTCGCCCCAAAGTCTTATTCCTGCAGGTCCACATTTATCCATCACAGCTGTTTTATCCCTGTCTAACTCCACCAAGTGTAGGGGTATTATTTCCAGGAGGTGAATTTGACCCCAGCATTAAAGAAATGCTTTGGATAACACTGCTGAGCTCACTCCTTGGCAAGCATCATGGACATGCAGAAGTAACTCCAGGGATGACCTCTTCAAGTATGGGAGACATCAGTGAGAAAGCAGGTCGAAGTCTGTCTGCTGGTTTGTCACAGTCTAACTCCACTGTCCCATCAGCACTTGGGGAAGAAAACACTCCTTGTTAAAGACTCAGCATGCCCGATCCTGTTACTGCATGCTGAGGCCCCAGATAACATTTTTGCAAGTCCCCTGGTAAGGTGGGGACAAGACTCAACACCCCTGGCATCGCTGAGATAGCTATGTGTTAGCTGGATGTTTTAAGTAAAGAGCAGGTAACAGCGTACGTGAGACAAGGTGACCCTTGCCCAGCACTCTGCCTGGCCAGCACCAGATCCTCCTCTTAGTGACCTTTTTTTGCCTTTACTCTTGGTGGACACTTCACACAGCCGTGTGAGTGGCCAGGCCTGGCCACGGCGGTCCCTCCTCTCAGACAGGCGGGAATAACACTGGAGAAGGCATTGCAGCCAGAGCAGATTCTCCACCACCTTCCCTTTGCAGGCCGTTGTCCGTCTTTCCACCAGCAGACTCTGCAGCACAGGGTTTATATTGCTACAGAGGCTGGGGACAACCTGGAGTGCCAAGCCTGCACGGCTGCCGGGTGGCACCGTGGCTCAGTGGGAAGAGCCCTACCCAGCTGCCCCAGACCCACAGCAGCAGTGGGGTGCAAGAGTCCATTGGGGCTGATCTGCTCTTACCAAGGGAGGCAGTGCAATTACCCAGGCTGGCTAATTAGGGCTCCAATAGGACTGGTTTGGAGAACTGAGCCACTTAGTAGAGGACTGGGACACCGCAGGCATTGGGGCTGGGGTTTGGAGCAGGAGGGAATGGGGATGCATGAGGCTGCAGATAGCTTTAGACACCTGAGGACAGCAGAAATGAGGTTGTGGCCGTTCAGCCACTGCCTCTACACCTTCTTTAGGAGCCCACGCTGTCTCAGGTCAGATTTGGCCAGGAAAAACCCTGATCCCTGAGCTGGTCACCGTGAGCCTACAGGTAGCTATGATTCTGCACACCAAGGGGTTTAGGAGGCTGGTGGATGGGGACAAGCACTGGGGCAAGAAACCCCCCCAGGATATGGCAGTCTGACAGGGAAATCAGCTCAGAGGGTTGCTGATGGGGTCTACAGTGACATGCCTCTTGGGCATCCTCTCCTGCCCTCCAGAGCTTGCAGGGTCAGCATGGATTCCTTTAAGCCCATGCTACATGCAGCAACATGGTCCAAAAACATGTTGAGTTTGTGTTGCTACTTCATGTGTCCCAGTCCAGCCTCACAGTGTAAACACAGACTTTGACCCTTGGTGATGTGGCTTGAAAGTGGTATCGGCAGGCAAAGAAAATGTCACTTCAGAATTAAAGTTGCCCCTGAATTAAGAGGAGCTGTTCTAAAAAGCTATAGAAGGCTGTCGTGATGGAAAAATGAGTGTATGAAGGACCCACCCTGCAGAACAGTCAGGGAAAAAATAGATCACAATGTATTCAGGGCTCAGACAAGACCACACTTGCCTGCAAAAATAAAGCCTTGCATTTGACACATTGCTACATATTAATTAGTTTGATCAGCTTGCCTGGGTGTGTTAACATGAGTGAGAGCTGGTGTCTCTACAGTGATGAGCTGTTAAAACTTCCCCTATAGAGCTACAAATAATGGCAGACTGAGATCTTCCCTTTGCCCAGAGCCTTTCTGCTACTTTTCTAGTGCTTTTCCACTCATATTTTTCTATTTTACTTGACTGAGTCTCCCAGGTACCATTTCTTCCCCAGCGCAGAGCCAGAGACCCACAGGAGCAAGAGAAGCAGCTTCTGCACGGGAAGCCAAGGAACCATCACCCCCCAGAGCACAAAGACAAGAAATGGAAAAAGAGGAAAACTCTCTTTTCTTCGCTCTATGCCCTTCCCTCCCAGCTTCTCCGGGATGGCTGGAGGTGCAGCAGCCGCCGCAGAGGCTGGAGTTAACATCGCCCCTTTAACGGCCGCGCTGCAGCCTGACATCAGCGAGCTGGGGAGTCCGGGGAGGGCTGGGAGCTGCTGCTCCAGGAGTGGTGCCAACACATCCCTGTTTCCCTGCCTCTTCCCCGCTCTTGTTTGTGTGTGCCTTTTAACACGCCGCATATGTATCCGTGCCTGCCAGTGGATGTCTGCAGGGTTTACATTAACCAGCTCAAGCTGAAGTTGGTAAACAGCTACTAAAGTTTTGTTCTTCATGTCTCCAAGGGTGTCGTTTCTGGACAAGGGAATCACTTGCATCCTTTGACTTCCTACGGGCTATTCCCTTGTTTGCAGCCCAAATAGATCTTCTTCCCACTTAGCTATGCAGACAAGAGGGGTTTGGGTTGGTTTGTGCCTGGCACAGGGAGGGGAAATGAATCTCCTGTGGTGTAGTGGGGAGCGTTCATGTTTTTACCTGTTTCCTCGACAGGAGGGAGTCAGGCTCAAAACCTGTAGGTTTAGTGTTTAAAGTTCTCTCTCCCAAGCAGAGTCTGCACCTAAAGGTGCTCTTTTGCCCTGGGACAAAATGCTGAACCCAGCAATTCCTCAGTTCTGCAGGAGGCTGCAAACTAAGTCTTGATTTTATTCAGACTGTCACAACTCAAAAGTTTCTCGGAAAGCAGATTCCTGTCCCAAACGCTGCACGGCACTGAGCAGAGAAGCCGAAAGCAAGTCCCGAACACCGATCTCAGCTGCAGCAGCACCACTAAAGCTATTTAAACCCGCACAGGTTTTTTTTCACACGTTCTTGCCTTCTGTTTTTGCTGGAGCCTCCGACCCTATTGAGAGGCAAATTTTAGCCATCTGGCAAAGCAGGCTGTAGGGGGACAAAAAAAAAAAAAAAAAAGAGAGAGAGAGAGAGAAAACACAATGTGCATGGGCACACACACACACACACATACGCGCAAAACTCTGGAGATTAGGGAAGACAAAAACTTCGCTGAATGCCGCGGCTTTTGCTGGAGCGCACGGGCAGCCCCGCGGCGGGAGAGGAGGGAGCGGCGGGCGGGCGGCGGCGGCGGGGTGGACGGTTCCAATGCAGGCAGGTCTGCCTGCGTGCCTGTGGGGATGTGGGGAACGGTTGCAGGCAGGGGAAGGCGTGACCTGCATGGAAAATGCCAGACAACTCCAGACGCACACACACATAGGCGCACACACGCTCACAAATCTCCGGACAGAGATAAGGCGGACAGCGGAGCGTTTGGAAGGAGGCAAAGCCGTCCCCCGCAAACCAACCAGCGATCCTCCGCGCCAAACCCGCCGGCGAACCCTCCCGGCAGCAAAATGAGGTGAGTACCTCCGCGACGGGCTGACCCCGGGGTCCCGCACGCCGTGGTCTCGGGGCAGGGGGGCCATCCCGCCGAGGAAGGTTTCCCTCTGATGACCGTGGCTTCGGATTCCCCATCCGCCAGCGAACGAGGCATTGCTCATGCCTCGGCTTCGTGCCGCAGCCCGGCTTGCGTGCTGGCATCCCGGCAGAGCCGAAGGGAGCCTCGGGCGACGGGCACGCAGCTCAGGCGTACCGCTCTGCCGTGGTCCACGGGTGAAAGGTGCGAGCGAGGCTGGACGCGCTGCACGGGCTTCAGGTTTCTGTGCACGCCACGGTCATTTATCACTTTTACGTGAGGTTAAGACTTTCCTGGCATGGGAAAGAAGTTTGATGTTGTTTTGCCTCCCCTGTTTAAAGGGAAAGCAGAGAGTTGCGCCAGCAAATGGCCTGTTCGAGTCGAGGAGGTGATGCCCATTTACACCAGCTGAGCATCCAGCCCCATGCATGTACTCTGACCAGAGGAGAAACAGATTTTCCCTTAGCACATTTTTGTGGTTTCAGACAAGCTGTCAGAAAAAGGCATGTTCAACCTCACTCTGCTTGAAAGAAAAATCGATCCAAATTTCTCAGCTCCCATTAACTTTGCTTCGTAATGAAGAGCTGGGAAAACTGATGGCACTACACAAATGACCCCCAGAATCTACTGCCCTGGTTTTGAAAGAACACAGACAGGTTAAAAATAATCCACTTATATAGCTTCAATTTCCTCATGAGCATACCTAAATCAAGCCCTGATTTTGAAACCGGGTGTACGTGTACATGTGAGTAGTTCCAGCGTCTGCAGTACTCACCTACAAGCCTTTGCCAGGCCTTAGTACCTATTTTAGAAAGCGGAAATTTTCATCTCTAATGGCTCTAATTTCCTGCACATTTCTTTTCCTTTGTACGCTCCACTGGGTGTAAAGAGCCTGAGGTCTGCTCCTCTTTCTGGGTCCCATGCAATGGCACAGGCTTTTGTGTTTACATCTCCAGCACAGGCGGTGTTCTCCCCTTCCACAGAGAAATACTCGGTTTATGCTCCCTTTCACGCTCAAATGGAGCTCGAGGCTGGTGCGAGATCAGCTGAACTGCTACTGATTTACCTGTCCTCTTTCCCCTCCTCTGGGACAAACAAGTTGGTAACAAGTTGGGACAAACTCTTCAGACTGAGGTTTTTTAAAAGCTGAGTTTGATGACAAAAGATCTCTAAGGATCTCAACCTCTGTGTGCTTCTCCATCTAGGGTGAGTGGTACCCTAAGAATTGAAGAGAAAAAGAAGAAAGGAAAAGAAAGGAAAGGAAAGGGGGAAGGGAAGGGGAGGGAAGAGGGAAGCGGGATGAGGGATGAGAAGAGAAGAGAAGAGAAGAGAAGAGAAGAGAAGAGAAGAGAAGAGAAGAGAAGAGAAAACCAGAAAATAGTGGAGAGTAACATGCTGGGTTACACTGCTGGGGCCCCAGTCCATCCTTGCCCAGCTGCAAAGATGTGTGCTGTTTATTGAAAGTCAACAATCCCAATTTGGCATGATGAGGCTAAGCAGTAATAATAATAATGATACTTAGCAGTTATTGCCATGATGTTTTCATTAAACCGATTTAGAAAGCGTCATTATTTTATTAAGTATCCTTATGCTTATTCTTCCATTAAATGAAGATTTGCCCATCAGAGCCCCATTAGTTAAAGGATGTGTTGCCAGCGGCTGCTGTTCCCAGAAGCATGAGAAACACCGAGCTCCTGACGGACCCCAGAGCTCGCTGGGAGCTGTGGAGGTGCCTCTGCATTGCACGTGGCCCCTGCGTCACTCACCTTTCAAGGGGGCTTTCCCCTCCTGGGAGCCACGTGCAGCTCCCACCCTCACCTCCACCTCCCTGCAGCTTGGCGGGGGTTTTGCTCATGGTGACACGGTGCTGCACCTCCTCTCCCAGGCATTTCAAGTGTGTGACCTTACATGACCCACTTGGGAAAGGAGACTGAGCCCTCAACAGGTTTTGGCATTGCCAGAGTTTCATTTCATCTCCTTCCATGTGTTTTCCAGGTACCCCCTGACCTGGTCCTTTTGTGCCTTGCTGCTCTCCACGGCAGATGCCATCGAGCTGACGGACATGTTTGGGGAGATCCAGTCTCCCAACTTCCCTGATTCCTATCCCAGCGACTCGGAAGTGACGTGGAACATCTCTGTGCCCGACGGATTTAAAATCAAGCTGTATTTCATGCATTTTGACTTGGAGTCATCCTACCTCTGTGAATACGACTATGTGAAGGTGAGCTGTGATATCACGGGGCAAATGATGGGGTAGACAGCAGACCTGTTTGGCCAGCTGAGAGAGGGTACTGCTGGAAAAGCTGGGAACAAACTGGTTTTCCCCATTTATTGGGCACAGGAGTTGTCAGTCCAGTGGACAACGGGGAGAGCACAGGTAAGCTGACAGCATCCATTGGACAAACAGTGAGTGGACACCAGATTCAGAGCTCACCCGCAGAGGACCAGATTTCTGAAAGTATTTGGACACCTAATTCTCATAGGACCCCGTGGGATTTATACACCTACGGGCTGATGAAACCCCTGTGGCTAAACCCCAGCCTGTGCCACACTGATGCCAGCCAGGTGCAAGGAGGACCCCTGATTTGGGCACCCTTTGCCAGGCCATGGCCATGGGTGCATCTTGCAGCCAGCCTGCATCCCTGGCCATGGCTTGCAGGCTCTTGGAACACCATGTCCACCCCCCCAGGGAAGCAAAAGGGAAAGGTTAGACCTGAGCTTGAGGCTGCAAGTTGGGGTATGCAAGCAGAGCCTCCCACAAGCCGCAGGGCACAGACCCAAAGGCTCCCTTGGGTTCAATGCAAACCCATTTCACAGCTGAGATATAGAAATTTTGGGGCCACTGCTGGCAAATACCTGCAGCACAAACAAGCTGTGGAGGTTCCCAGGGAGCTGTCATGGCCAAAACCACAAAAGATTTCAGTCTGCTTCATTGCTGGGCAGTAACCCATCAGAAACTGCAGTGGACCACACACTGCAGTGCCACAGAGCATCCTTGCCTCTTGCACCACAGGTCTGTCCAAGCAGGGCTCTCCTTCGCATCCAGGACAAGCTGGGTTCTCCGTATCTTTGAACTTGGTCAGGTTTGGTACTTTCTAGCAGACAGCAGTAGCAAGCAGGTGCTTTCTAGGTTTGCCTGGCTGAACATGCCTTACCCCATCGCCCAGCACAAGCCTCACCCTGTCCCTCCTCACAGAGGCAGGTAGAGGTTGCACCCAGGTCTGGAACTGCAGAACTCAGCCCTGGTGCTAGCTGCCAGCTAATTTAAATTATTATTTTATTCTTGCCCTAAGAAAACAAAGCAAACATTTGGATTTTTTTTCCTCTAGGGTCTGTTGTTCACTGCTTTAATTTCCCCTTTGTGCTGGCACTCATTCTGCTACTAACAGCTCTCATTGAGCTTTGATTAGTTCTTTCTGCTTCTCCTGGATCTTCTCCAAGCACAGGGGCCAGGGACATATATAGAGATATATTGCTTTAAAAACCCAATAAGCTCAAGGAGCAGATTTGTTGGAAACTTTCCCCATTCCAGGCTTTACCCCTCCTCCTGCCCTTCACCCCCTGCTCATTTTTCCTTTTTCATAAGGCTCCCTGTTATTTGGC
This sequence comes from Aquila chrysaetos chrysaetos, assembly GCF_900496995.4. Lineage (NCBI taxonomy): Eukaryota > Metazoa > Chordata > Aves > Accipitriformes > Accipitridae > Aquila > Aquila chrysaetos. The sequence goes on along the minus strand of NC_044013.1, from coordinate 12,592,032 downwards.
CATAGTGCCAACTTGGCACCATAGCTCTCCCTGCCGCTGGATTTCCATAAGAAGGCGGTATTTTTCACGGAGATTTAGATCTCAGCTGTATAAATTTGCTCGGGGCTGTAACTCAGCTTGCGGAGCCTCCACCACAGAATTACATTTGAAAAGTGCTGAAAATGGATGGATTACGGAAGATCCGTAGGCTACTCTGCTGGGTAGGGGTGCAATCTTGATGCCGCTAAACCACCAGCTTAGAAAACATTGAGAACAGCAAATGACTCCATGGCTATTTTCCTCCTTGGGTCTGTATGTCCAGCCTCTGTCTGCATCAGCGCAAGACTTAAAAACAGCATCAGCCCACCCTTTGACAGACGCCAACAGTGCATGGCTATAGAACATAATTATAGTCCCAATACATATAGATGCTTCTCTGTAATACTCTGCCAGTCCCAGTGAAGATGCTCAGAAAGCCACAGGTGGTATCTCTGCGTTCAATGGCACCTAATGGATTCCCCCTCCATGAATTTGTACCAGTGCTTTCTGAACTCATGGGCGACTTTAATCCCTGAAGCATCCTGTGGCAGAGAGTTGCACAGGTTAAATATATGATTATAAGCCTCGGCATGTGTGTGAAGAAACACCCTCTTCTTTGTTCTGACCACGGGTCTGACCGGGCTCTCCATCAGGGTCTTCATCATCTTGACTGCCATAAGAAGGAGGAAAAAATGGGTGCTGAAGAGCCCCAATGCAAGGCAGGGACCCAGCTTAGGACAGGCAGAAAGCTGCCGTGCCCTGGCTTTTGCTTTCCTTACCTCCTTGGCTGCCCGTGCGCCCGAGCTCTTGAGCAGTGTAGAGTCATCCTTAGTGGCAAGCTCAGGGCGAGCCAAGATGTAAACCCACGCAGATCTCTGCCTCCGGGGTGGTCTTCAGAAGGGAACAGTTTCCAGAGCTCTGAAACAATGGCTAATTAAAACAATAGCTGTTTATTTATATATATACACACATAGATGCATGCGTGTGTGTATATATGTAAAAAGAACATGGCTCCTAAAGAAATGTTCACAAGCCAGAAGGCTTGTTTGTACAAACGAGGATAGCAGAGAGAGGGAGTAGTACTTCAGTAAAGAAGTGAGCCAGGAGGAACAGCCACCCCCAAAATACCCACCCGAAGAAGCCCCATGCAGGTAGGAAACACGAGCCACATGCTGCCTCGGGAAGCTGAGCTCCGGGCCCCGGCGTGTCAGAAACAGCCTCTCCCCGGGTTTTGGATGGTCGCCCTCAGCCGCCTGCCAGGTCCAGGGGGTCGTGGAAGGAGCAGCCATCCACGCTGGGCTTTTGGCTCCTGCCCTCTGCTGTGCTCCTCTGCAGGCTCTGCCCGGCTCATGGCTGTCCCCAAGGAGCTTATTTGGGGGGTTCCTCATCTGCGGGGGATCTCACCGTGGTTTGCCCAACTCCTTTCTGGGGTCACCCAGCACTGAGCACTTTTGCACACAAGTCTCCAGCACTGGCCCGGGGGACCCTGAAAGCCATGGCCGTGACCCTGTAATCAGGTTAAGTGACTTGACTGGAGTCACTGAGGAGCACTGTGGCAGAGGCAGGGAGATGGGAGATGAAATCCCAGTGGAGCAAGCCCTTGCTGGCTCACAGTCCTTGTGGTGTTACATGTCTTCATCCCAATCCCTACCACTGAGTCCTGATTCAGGATGGCACATGCTTGAGACCTGGCAGGTTTCAGCACATGCCACAGGGCTTTCCCTTCACTCCTTCAAGCCCAGGAGCTGTCTGTGATGGGTCTCTCCAACTGTGCGTGGGGGCAGGAGGGCAGAGGGGTCCGTTACACTTTGTGGGTCTGGTGGGTCCCATCTCCTCTGACACAACCCAGGTCTCCCTTGGATGTACCCCTCCATGTTGTGTCCAGAATTCTGCCCACATGTGGCACTTGGGATGCTTGCTTTTCTGCAGCTGCTATTCACACCGGTGTCCCCAGGGAGGATCTGTGCCCTGGGGTGCTCACCCAGGCAGGACTCCTACTAACCCCATGTGTGGGTGCCCAGGAGTTGGCCAGGCATCTCAGGCAAAACCAGTGGCTGCAAATAAATTTGCTTGGGGGTGGCCAGGGGCCCAACCGAGTGTAGGAGGCAGTTTTTGCCAGCCCTGGTGAGGGGCTGGTGAGGGGAAAACAGGGGTATGGACCAAGCTGGGGAGGCAGGGCTGCAGGCTGAGCATCCGCTAGTGCCGCCGCCCCAGAAAGCGGCACTTGGGAAGGGGTATTATGAAAGATTTGTGATGTGGTGGAGCTGCGTGCCCCCAGGGTTTGGCACGGTGTTTAGGGTGCATAGCAGATCGGCTTTGCACGCGGCATCCTGGGCTCGCAGTGTGCCATCCCCTGCCACGGGCGATTCCCATGGGGCAGGGCTGTGTGCTGCGCTGTGCCAAGCGCTCGGCAGCACTGTCCCCAGGGACACCCTCAGTGCTTGACACGGCAATGGCAGGGGCCACGCAGGGTCAGGGAACGAACTCCATGCTGCATTCAGGGCAGCGCAGGGCTGCGAGAAGGGCGCACGGGACACATTTACACCTTCCCCTGCTCAAAGGGGAGGGAAAAAGCACAAATCAGGGCTTGGCATGAACTAGGGGATCAGGAGAAGAGTATCCTCTTTTGGTGCTGTCAGCTGGCATCAGCCAGGGGGTAATCCATGCCCCGGGGCTGTGGGGTCCCAAGAGGAGCACCACAAATCCTGGGAGGCAGCTAGGAAGAGGGAAGGGCCCGGGGCTTTGCTGCTCACCTTTCCCATCCTGTTGGCTCTGCACAGAGGAATCTGGTGGCACTGGCCACCCCCTGCACCGCTGGGGACCACAGTCACCCCCCTGTGCAGGGGAAGGAGGAAGATCAGGCATGGGAGTGAGCCAGCAGCTCCATCATCACCCCAGCATCACGCCTGGGCTCTCCTTGCACCCCCAGCCCCCCCCCAGGGAACAGGCCTGGCCCAGAAATAGGGCATGTGGGCTCAGCAACCCGTGGGACAGGATGGTCTCCAGATGCTGAGCCAAGTCCACAGCAGGGGAAACCAGCCATCCTCCCCTTTCCCCCACAGCACAGCTGCCATGTATGTTCCTGTGGAAATTCAGGAGCTTGTTTGCAAACGAAAGGACCCTTAATGTATATCAGGGAGAGGACGCATGCATGTTCGGGAGAGGATCTCCAGGAGACCTAGATGGAGGCTCCTGCTGGGGCTGCCCCATCCCTGCCTCATTTCCAACAGTCAGCAGCAGCAGCATCAGTCATTTTGCAAAAAAACCCCGTTCATCTGGGTGTTGCCTTCTTGCGTGTACTCTAACTGCAAGGCGGCTCGGCAGGGGCTGTTTCATGCCCTTCCCTGTCTCTGAGCGTCTCCTCCCTATGTCATGTTCCCAGTGTCTTCAACCCAGCACTGCGATTTCTCTGCCTAATGAGCCATTTATATATATTACAAGTGGTATGTTTGGCCTTCATCAGTCCAATTAGTGCATTCCTGGAGGGCTGGAGGGGGGGGGGGGTGGCGGCTGCATTTCCGTATTGCCGGCTGCCTGCTCCTCTCCGGCAGCAGACACTGAACCGCCGGGCCAAATTCCCCTTGGTGTTCGTGGCGTTCCGTTAACCCGCTGCAGAAGGTATCTCTGGAGCATCGCTGCTCAGGCACCCCCAGCAGCCCATGACCTGGGGCAGCGTTTCTTTCCTGCCGAGCTGGGGCACCCCAGCTCCTGCCTTCTGCCCCAAAGGGGGAAATCAATATGGGGCAGAGGGGGGCCACACAGCTTGGGTCACCACTTCTCTTAGCCACAGCCCAAGCCAAAATGCAAGGGGACAGAGCCACAGCTGGGGAGGGATCCCCTTCTGCCTCCATCCAGAGGGGCAGAAATCTTAACGAGGGAATGAAGCGGCAAGCGGAAACAGGGAAGACGGCAGGAGGCAGTGGCAAGGGTAAATTTAAGGCACGAGAGTGTCGTTATATTGTATTTTTCAAAGGAGGATTCTTTCAGCGTATTTTTACAGGGAATTTCTCTGCGGCAATTGATATTTCCCTCAGGGACACATCTTCTCTAGTGAAAACGTCGACATCGTGACCCGAGAGGGAGAAACTCCAAACAAACAACCAGGATTTAATTACCAGCCTGCTCACTGGATGTAAATGATCTACGAAAAAGTATACAGTCCTCAGCAGAAGCAGCAAATATTAGCCAGGGATGATGACCTCTCTGTTTAGTTTACTGCTGGAGGGCTGTCTCTGCTCCCTGTGGCTCAGGGCATGGGACCCGTCACAGATAAGGGGCTGTGGATACCTTAGGCGAGGAGAGCACAGCTCTCCCGGGCCTCATCCTGCCACTCCAGGGCTGTATCCAGGGATGCTGGGGGCAGTGTTGGGACTTGGCCCATGGCAGGAGCATCCTTGGGCCAAGACACGGGGCCCCAGGGAGGTTTTCCCGCGCTTTGGTGATGCTGTGCCGTGGGTCCTGCACCAGCTGAGGCTGGAGGAGAGGGATGGGAGCTCACACGGTGACTTGTGTGTCCCTGGAGAGGTGACAGCCACCGGTCCCGCATAGAGGAACTGGCTGGAAAGTGCTCCTTTCCACAGCTTCCCTTAAAAAAACGCATTTTCTGCAGAAAAGGCTGTGTGCCACACGCTCACGCTGCCACAGCCGAGACATCGTGTCGGGGCCAAAATGCCATTTTCATTTGCTCTTGGTGATGGTGCTCCCGTTTTTCAGTCTGAAACGCTATTTCATTTCATGGATTTAAAAGAGATTCTGAAGCACCACAGTATATTTCAAAGGGATTGAAACCAGATGAATCCCAAATTACTTGTTTTCCTTTTTTTTTTTTTTTCAGAATGCTATTTCACAAAAAAAAATAAAATTCAATTGGGTTTTTGTCCCAATGCAGGGCGCGTGTTTTTCTCCAAATTCTCAAAATTTATCATCGGAAAGTCTCTCTCTTTTCTGGCCAGCTCCAGCTTGTATGAGAGGATGGAAAATATCTGGAGGCAATGTCAAGGCATGCTGAGTTACCATTTCCACGTTGGCTTTCCCTGGTGTGAGCGAGTTTCCGCCTGCTTGTTCAGCCCTGGGAAATTTCCCTTTTTAGCCCCAGACCCTCCCCGGCCAGCGCATCCCGAGGGTCTCCAGGAGACAGGGATGCAGCTGGAGGATGGTCTGGCCTCACCAAGGCCACGCAAGCCAGGGATGGCATTGCAACACCTCCGGGACCCCGTGGGTCCCTGAGCAGGCGGCTGTTTTCCTGGGCATAGGCTGGGGGGCTGCATGCTTCATCACAGCCTCAATAGCATTGGCTTGGCATGAGCTGCGGGAACTGGTGTTGTGGTGTTCATAGCATTCCTCAGCCGAGGGGTTATTCATATTCAAATCTCCTGGGGGAAAGCAGGCAGGGTGCTGGGAACTAGCTGGGAGAGGTTGTGGTTGGGACAGGGGCTGGGGGTGGGATTTGCAGGAGAAGGAGATGGGGTCAATGCTGAAATGGTCCTGGGGAAAATGGCAAAGGAGAAGGAAGGGAGGGGGTTTCCAGGGAAAACTGGACTTTTCCACAGGTATTACTGTGCTTTAAGGCACAGGCAAGGCTCTGCTTTAAAGGGATGCACATAGAGGCTAGTGAGCTGGCATGACAACAGGGCACACTGGCTCATTTGTCCCCTCCTGTAACCCTCTGGGCACGTGGCTCCGAGTCCAAACAGTGCCTGGCACTGCAGGTCTGGAGCCAGACAGGGACCCTGGGTGGCAGGGATGGGACAGCGCTTGTCCAAGCCAGCCCAGGGGACAGAAACGCCATCCAAATTACAGCTGCTGCTTTGAGCTGATGCAAAACCAATGGGCAGGGGCTTCTCTGGTGTCCCAGCAGCTTCCCAGCAGCACAGCCCTCACACAGATGCTGCCGCCTGGATCAGCATTTGGACTGAGGGAGGAGGCAAGGGGGAGCATCTCAGGTACCGACAGCTCTGAGTGGGAACCACACAGCCCAGGGCTGATTTTCACACTCCTTCTTCAGCGCCTCCTGCCCACGTCCTCCCACCTCCCAAACAGGCTCCATCCGTGCATCCTCCCCTTACACCCCCCAGCTCCTCCCTACATCCTGGATGCTACCTGCTCTCTCAGCATCTGCTTCAGAGGGAAACCACAGGCAGGATTGGGCTCACCTGAGTCCCTGTGTTCATTTCGCAGAAACCATTTAATTGCTTTACTGCAGTTAACGGCATCTCAGAGAGCCGAAGCAGTGGGAGTCAGACCTGCCATGCTCTGAGCATCCCCAGGCTCCTTCAAGCTTGGCTGCAGAAGGTGAGGTGAATGCAGCGGAAATGGCTGGAAATTGATTTTTAGGGCCAAGGCAGCTCCAGCAGGATGGGGCAGCCAGGGGTGCAGAGCTGCATCCTTAGGCTGTGGCCATCAAAGGCTGCCAGACGGGCAGCCTGCCCCGTGGAGACACTGCTGAGTCCTGGAAGGGGACAGGCTGGGCAAGCGCAGGCAGAGACCTGAGCTCTCAGATGCAGAGCGTGACTCCAAGCCCAGCCTGACCTCCCCCAGGAAAGCACCGTGGGCTCTCTGGGCTTGCAGACACCCAAGCCCTGCTGGGCGCTCACCCGTTCTTTCTGCTAACAGATTCAAGCTGAGGACCAGGAGCTGGCAACCTTCTGCGGCAGGGAGACGACAGACACAGAGCAGGCTCCTGGCCAGCAAGTGATCCTGTCCCCAGGGCCCTACATGGGGCTCACATTCAGGTCTGACTTCTCCAACGAGGAACGCTTCACTGGCTTCGATGCCCATTACACTGCCGTGGGTAAGCAGCTGTTAAGCCTGCAGGACTGGCTTGCTAGGGTAGCACAAGAAATTTCCTAGGATCACATCCCAGGGCAGCCTTGGGGACGCTAGCAAGAGAAGTCCTTGTGTGCAGTCCTTGGGCCATATGGGACTTGCTGGGTGCTCGTGTGACCCGCCATGTGGGACAACTAATTTCTCAGTGCTGTAGCAAATGTCCCCATGAGGAGTGATGCGTGGGGGGCTGCAGGGTGACCGCCCTTCCTTGTTATCTCCATTCTAGATGTGGATGAGTGCCTGGAGAAAAGTGACGAGGAGCTGGCGTGTGACCACTACTGCCACAACTACATCGGCGGGTACTACTGCTCCTGCAGGTTCGGCTACATCCTCCACTCTGACAACAGGACCTGCAAAGGTACCACCCAGGCACAGCTTGGACATGGGGACGGTCACACAGAGGGGTCCCTGAGCAGGCAACAGACTTACCAAACGCAGGCAAAACTGCCCTCTTTTGCTGCCAGGAGGGACGAGGTGCCTCTTCCCCTACAAACCAATAGCCTGAGACTGGAGAGCGCCCAAGGCCTGCACTCCTTTTGCATAGGAAGGAGATGTGGTTTCTCCCATGGGCTGCGCTCCTCAGCTAAGCGCTATAGACCTTCTCAAGTCAGAGAAATTAAAAGGTTTGGTCTCTGCTCTGAATCTGCATCATGTAGATTAGCTGGGATTAGCGCTCAACCCAGGACCTCTATACCACAGGAGTATTTGGAGGTTGGCTGTGTGAGGTTCTTCTTGCAGGGACCCATATTTGGTGTCCATGGACCCACCCAGCAGACCCCACTCCACTGGGAGGGCTCTTGAGTATGATCAGGCTGGGATGTGGCTGGCAGGGCCCTGAGCGAGCCATGGCTGTGTTTCAGTGGAGTGCAGCGACAATCTCTACACCCAGAGGAGCGGGGTGGTCACCAGCGCCGACTTCCCCAGCCCCTACCCCAAAAGCTCGGACTGCCTGTACCGCATCGAGCTGGAGGAGGGTTTCTTCATCACCCTGAGCTTCGAGGACAGCTTCGACGTGGAAGACCACCCCGAGGTGACCTGTCCTTATGACTACATCAAGGTGAGCTGGGCTCTGCACACTCCTCCTGTCCCACTCTCCTGTTGTTTCTCTGGTGATGGGACCAAAATTGCCCTGATCTAAACAGGGGTGATGAAGCCAGCAGGAGCCCTGTGCTTAACTGACCCCATGTCTCTTACCACATCTGATTTTGACCCTCTCAGCCAATAGTGACCCTCTTTCAGTTCACATCCCCCCCAACACGTGGTGCTTAAGCCCCACTGAACCCGCTGCAGCCCCATCCATTAGCCTCAGGGTGAAGCGATCATCAGAGATCAAAGATCTCCCTCAAACCACCCACTCTTCTTTGCCTTGGCAGATCAAAGCTGGACATAGGGAGTTTGGCCCTTTCTGTGGAGAGAAGTCCCCAGGACGCATTGAAACCCAAACCAACAGTGTGCAGATCCTCTTCCACAGTGACAACTCGGGAGAGAACAGGGGCTGGAAGCTGGCGTACACAGCAATTGGTAACTCCTGCTGCTTTTTTCCATTTGTTGGGCTTGGGCAGTGAGAAGGGCTTTATAAACCCTGCAGGTGGAGACCATGAGTTTGGTCGTTCATGATCCTGTCTTCAGAAAGGGTCTGTTCCAGGAATCACAGGAAAACAGGAATAAAATAACATGGAGCCCTCCCTTCAAAGGGTGCTTTTTTTCCATACATCAGATGGGCCCTGAAACAAGACCACATTGCAAAGCAGAGCGGTTTTGGGCAGGGTAATTGCACAAGTTACTGTTATTAGCTCCCAGCTTTGTAATGCCCAAAGCCAGGGTATTACAGACAGGAGGAAAGACCTGGAGCCTCCGCTCCTTCTAGGAGAAGAGCCTGGCTGAGCCATGCCAATGTAGGCTGATAGCAAGAGCAGGGCAGGGCTGCTCACACTCTACTATATGGACTGGGTGGCAGAGCTGGGACTCTATATTTCCTCCATTTACTCAGCTGAGTTTTGTTTTGCTTCGTTTGCTTTTTATTCAAAGGAAACCCATGCCCACTTGTGCAACCACCGATCAATGGGAAAATTGAGCCTTCCCAAGCCAAGTACACCTTCAAAGACCAGGTTGTCATCAGCTGCAACACCGGATATAAAGTACTGAAGGTATGGGGTGACGGTGTGGAGCTGGGAACCTGGATAAGAAAGGGAGGATCCTTCCTCCCAAATCCCTTGCATCTCTGGGAGAGTGAACACAACCCACACACCATCCTTACCCCTTTCCCAGGGGCAAGGAAAAAGCTTCCTCTGAAAGCCACCAACTTTCCTTTCCAAAGACACAGAGGAAAAGCCACCCTCTCAGCATCCCTCCGGAGCTGGCCAGCTCACAGCTCAGAGGCTTGGCACCTCTGCCAGAGAAAAAGCCAGCAAAAGCCCCGAGGGAGCTGCTGGAGCTCTGCCTGCTCCCCACCTCAGAGGGTCCTGGCTCGGCTGCCCAGGCAGCCCTGCAAAGACCAGCCTCCACAGACAGGGAGGTCCTCCAGGACTTTGGGACAGCTTCGGCAAGTCAAGGGGGCCGGGATTTTGGCAGGCCCTCTCCGGAAAACAGCTGAGAACCATGGGGAGCGCGGGTGACTCACAGGGTGGCTGTCTTCCCTCCAAACCAGTAGCCCGCTTTGACTTCCGACATGGATCTGGGTATTTCTCTGATCTCCTCCCAGCCTCATCCTTCATGCAGAGCTGCCTCCTTACCCATCCCAGCACCTAGAACAGGAATAAATGACTCCAGCTCTTTTGCATTCAGCATGCCACTAAGTTGCTGGCAACAAGTTTTTCATTATGATTTTATTGCAATTTTTAGCTAGAAAAGTCCTCTTCCAGGGGGGTCTGGATATATCTTGACTAAATCACCAAGAAATTGCCTTTTTGTGGAGAGATTAATGTCCTTGTCTTGTACATTGATGTTGGGTTTTTTGCTTGCATCTTCTGCACAGGATAACCTGGAAAGCGACTCCTTCCAGATCGAGTGTCTAAAGGACGGGACATGGAGTAACAAGATCCCCATCTGCAAAAGTAAGGACACCCTTCCCCACCCTGCCAATGTCCTTTTCCTGCTGAAATCATTTCATGCTAAAGGCAGCTGCCCTGCCAGAGCGGAGTTCCTTGCTCAGAGACACAAACCCAGCCAGAGAGGCTACGTAACTCTGCAAAGCTCTTTTGGCTCATTCTTGGATAACATAACGGGGCTCGCTCCAAATGCCGCAAGCAGGAGGTTGGTGCTTTTATTTAGATTACTCATATAACTTGATTTGCGAGCCGCTTTGCTGTCTCCCTGTCAAAGAGCAAGCCAGGCTCTTGAGAGCTGGCTCTGTTGGCTAAATCTGGGACAATTTGGGATAATCTAATTCCTGGTCCAAATTTCCTTCCCAATGGAGACTACTAAGACCTAGGGCATTAGAGATGTCCCAGGTACTAGCCTAAACTGGGCTCAGCTAAGTGAAAGGGGAGAGAAAAGTTGCCCAAATACTTACAAACCTTAAAATGGGAGAAAAGGGGAGGAGAAAGGAGATGCCATTTGAAAGGATGGGTGACGATTTTGGATCATCTCTCCTTTCATCTAACCCAGCTCCTCTCTCAGCTCAGGCTTGGGAGATGTACCTGGTAACACCTTTTCCCTTTCCCCCAAACACCCTCAGCCCTCAGGGAGGCTCTCACTGCTGCTCAGTCTGCTGTAAGGCTGGCCCAGAGAGGAGAAAAGCAGCAAACACACTCAGAGAAGGTCCCAAGACCTTCCAGGAGAGGCAGGATGAGATGCTCTCAAGGGATGTTGGGATCCAGACTCCTCATCCAGGCAGATCCATTTCTTTTCATGATATTGTGGATATTACCTTAGAAGAGTATTTCTGGAGTTTTAATTCATGTTTTCTCACTCAAAATGGAAACTGGGAGGCTCTCAGTCCTGCTAAATGGATTCATATCTGAAAGGGCTCCTTAGAAAGTGTGGGGTCAGTGATGCCTCTGCCCTACCAAAGAACTCCCCACTCCTATAACTCTCACTGCCACAGTCTCCCATTGATTTTATCCAGCTTGAACAGTGATCAGATAAAAATTGGCATTGTCTAGAAAAAAAGAACAAAAATCGAGGTAAATATTTTTAACCTCAAAAAGTATTATTTTTTGGAGAAAATTGGAATTATTACCTGCATTATTCCAGCTGGGCTGGAACTGATCCCTTCTTGTGTGATATGACTCACTATACTAAATTTCTAACACTTATTTTGGAAAACCAAGAAGCCCCTAAATGGGCAATTCAGGCCTCCAAACTGCAATGCCTCCCGCCCCCCCGAGATGTCTGAGAGAGCCAGGGCACAAGCAAAAATGGTTTTAGAAAGCAATGCAGAAAATAGAAAACTTCCCAGCCAAGGTGGATAAAATCCAGCTCCGTGGCCTGGCGAGGCTAAACACAAACCTCTGATGGCTTCTCCCAGCCACTGTCCCCAGGTCGCCCCAGCCAAGCAGAGCAACCGGGTCCCGGGCACGGCCGTGGCTCCGCCGGCATCCATGGCGGCAGGGCTCGCCGGGCACTCATTAACGATTTCTGGTGTTTTGGGGGCTGGGTTTCCTGCATGCCTCTCTCTGCTCATCTACTAATTGGGCTTTCTCTCTCTGCTCTCCTCCTTCCCCTCTGCTTTCGGTGCAGCTGCAGATAGAGCCGACAACCAGACAGAGGGAAGAGCCGGCTCGGAGCAAGTGGCCGCGTGAGGCTGGCACCGGCCGCGCCGCCCCGACGGGCAGCCTGTCTCGATGCCCTCTGATCTGTCCGGTACCCAGGGCAGGTCCCCTTTGCCCCTGGCCCAGCTGCCAAATCCATCTCCATGGCTTGTCTAACCGGCATGGCACTCTTAACCCCCCCACGCCTGGTGCTTTCTTAACTCCGTCTCGAGAAGGGGGAAGGAAATTCGGAGTCGAGCCCCTCTTTCCCACTGCCACGCAGCCCCACAAGAAGGGTGCCTGCCGGGCCCTGGCACTGCTGCCCGGGGACTGCGCGCTGCCGCCAGCTCCCGGCACATCCTCGCATCCCTCCCTCTCCACTCGGATGCCTCGGCTCCCCCTCCAAGGCGGCAGTTGCGCAAGGAGCGCGGCATGGCCGCCTGGCTGTTTGTTTGTTTGTTTGGATTCAGCCTCCTGCTGCCCTTCTTCCCCGGCCCAACGTCGCAAATAAGAAACACTCCTTCCTCTCCTCTCTCTGAGAGTCCTGGTGCCTTTCAGACCCTCCGGGCAAGGAGGCCTGGAGGATGGGTTGGCATCACCAGCCCTTTCCTGCAGGCACTGAGCCCTGGCACCAGCACGGGGGGAGGGATGCTCCTTCACCTCCCCTTCCCTCCCCACTGCTGGCCTGGCGGAGGTGAGGATGGGCTGGCCTCAGGCTGACTGCAGCTGAAGGAGGTCAGAGCCTGGTGTCTGGCCCCATTCATGTCCTCAAAAGCCCAGGGCGTGCAGCCTGGACTTCCCAAGGCATCAGAGGCTTCACTGGGAGGATGCTGAGATGTGGACCAGAGGCTGGGAGAGGAGGAGAAGGTGCGTGTTGGGGAGCTCGGTCCACCTCTGGTCCTACAAAGACGGAGATGCTAAATGGCCCCTTTCCCAAGGCAAAAGTCTGGAAAGCCTCGCGGCACAAACTCCCTCCCCTCACCCTTTCAGCAGAACCCGGGACGCCGGTGGGGCAACATCTCTGTGCAAGATCCCATTCTCCAGGCATCAGGCTTGCCCCAGGCCTGGGGTACACACAGGGAGGGGATGGGCCGTGCAGGCCAGTGGATGCTGCCCTGCAGCCATAACCAACCCCAGAGCAGGTGTGCCAGCCAGGCTGGTCCCTCAACATCCATTCCCTCCTTCCTGCAAGCCGCAGCATCCCCCAGCACCTTAGAAAGGTCCCACGGTTGCTGGCACCATGGCACAGGAGCACTGTGCACCCAAGCACCACGGGAAGACAGCAGGAAAGCTCAGGCCAGCTGGGGACCCCCAGAGCTGGTGAAAGGGGTCTGTGTCCCCTCCTCTGCCCCTCTGCAAGGCACAGGTACCCAGAGCCACCACCCAACCTGACTGCATCCACGCACCCATCCCATCACCTGCTATCCCTACGGCGGGGGGTGGAGAGGACCCTGGTGAACAGTGAGCTGCAGCGTTTTGCCATAAACCAGGCTTTTTTCACCCAAGCACGTGGTTAACCCTGAGCATCAGTACATGTCCCGGGTGCCAGCTACTGCTTCTAGTGAATTCTCTCTTAGTTAGTCTGGATCACTGCGTGAGGATTTAGGGCTCCTATCTTTGCCCCCTTCCCATCCTGGAGCACACGAAGACTCACAGAGCTCATGCCATCCCTGATCCACAGGACTTGCTTTCTGCAAAGTCACCCATCCCCTACTCAACCCCTCATCTTAAATGTGGCAGATTCCAGCTCCACAGCACTGCATTTCAGTGAACCGGATCAGACCCTGGTTCCTGCCCTCCCCTGGGGCAGATGCCCCAGGACGGGGCAGGGGGGAGCTGTACAGCATTGTCCAAGTGTGCTGTGAACTGCCCACATGGCAGGGAGCCGCAGCTCCCACGGGGTGTCTCCTGGTTTTGTTGGACAAACTACCTTGCAGCCTGGGGTCCTTCCTGGGGTGGGTGGCACAAGCCCAATCCAGGGGACAAGCTGGGGAGGAGAGGCTGGGCAGGGCACTGTGAGGGATGTGGGTGAGAAAGGGGACCATGGACAGGCCATGGGAAATGGCAATGGCACCCTAGAAATCCTTCTTCCTCCACCAGACCCTGAGCCCACACCAGGGATGGATGAACGAGAGCCAAAACTGCCCATGTGCTGGAGGATGGAGCAGGTGGGATCTCACCCACATCTGCTGGCCTTCCCCCCGCCTGCAGACCAGCCAAGCCATGCTCTCAATGTCCCTTACCTCCTGCCACCACAGGACAGCTGGGACCTAGGGTTGCTCAGCCTGATCTGTAAATGTTTATCAGCACTGTTTGGAGAGCAAGACCCAGAGCAGGAGGGATGGGGCCGTGCTCTCAGCAAAGCCCTGTGCATAGAGGAGCACTCCTGATGCATGGCGTAGGTTAGTGAATCACTGCCTGCTTTTCCCTGCCCACTCTGAAGGGATGCAAAGACATACTCTTGGACCATCTCTCAACGGATCTCACCTGCCGGAGCAGGTTTCTTGCCCTCTCAAAGGTGTAGCAGAGAGATCTCGCACTAAATGAAGTGCACAGAAGGGGCTCCCGGGACTGGGGTCTCCACCAGCATGAGTGGTGTTGGCCATACGGCCTGTGGGTGAGCCGTGCTGCTGGTGTTCGGCGGTGCTGCCCGCACGCCCTGTCTTTGCAGGGTGGCCGTGGTGGGGCTTCACGGGGCCAGGCTGCCCTGCCTGGGGACGGCCTCCTGCTGCCATCTCAGGCCGTGTCAGGCTGTGCCCCCTGCAGTGCCCCAGAGAAAGGGGATACAGGGCTATATGGGCCCTCACTCTGCCCCGTAGGACCACCATCACGTGCCTGCCCGCTGGCTGGCTGGACATCCCAAGAAAACAGCACAGGGCTCAACCCCCCTTCTGTGTTGGCTTTCAGTTGCTGACTGCAAAGCGCCGCTGGAGCTGGAGCATGGCTTTGTCACCTTCTCCTCCAGGAACAACCTGACCACCTATCGAGCAGCCATCCAGTACCACTGCCAGCACCCCTACTACCACATGGCCCCCAACAGCACCGGTGAGCAGTGGGGCCGGGCCGCATCCCCACGGCGCGGTGCGGGTGGGTGCGTGGCCATGCGTGCGTGCGTTTGCAAACGGGGGGAGCTTGGGATGGCTGCTCTGGGATGCTCTGCAAGCAGCAGGCTGTGGATGTAGCCTACACACATCATACCCTGCGTCTACACCGCCTGGATTGTCAGACTGGCCGCATCCTGCTCCGCAATGAGGTAGGATGGAGTTAGCACTGTCTGGTACTTGGCGTGTGTGTTTCACAGCCTTGGCAGAGCAGTGTGGTTGTTGTTCTGCACTCTGCCTTCTCACCCTGCCATCTCCTCTCTACAGCATACGAAATTTTCTGTGTCTCTGTGAAAGGAGCTGCTGCTGGAGAGAGGACCACATCCAGCAGCCTCAGAAAGGGCTCCACAAGGCTCCCCATCCCAGTACCCAAATGCCAAGCATAGCCAAAGCTGAACAGATAGCAGTGGGATCATGGCAGACTGAGTTTCCCCTTTATCACCCTGGTCCACGATCACAAAGACATCACAAGGTGCTTTGCCAGGCACAACATGTCTCTGCGCCCTTCAGACCCAGATCTGGGCAGTAGCAAGGGTGTGCACACACCCCAGCCCTTCTTCCTCCTCCTCCCTCAGCAAGCACAGCCAAAGGATTTCCTCACATTCCTGTCTCCCTGCTCATATTCCCGTCTCCCTGCTCATATTCCCCTGCACACCCACTGGCCCCGCGCATCTGGTCCCAGCATCCCTCACGCATTAGCGGAACAGGCGCTGGCAGCGTTAATGGGGCAGCAGCTGCCAGCCGAGGCTGAGGGCGCAGCACAGCCCTCCAGACAAATCAAGGCAATGAAACCGAGGATGGTGGCATGTCCCCTGCATGGGGGCAGGGCTGCCAGGCCCCCCGCAAGGAATGGAGTACAGCAAGCGTAAAAGGGAAGTCACCTCCTGCTCTAGAAAAGGGTTCAAAAGGTCCTGACAGCTGGGCAACATCTCCTCGCTGCAAAAGACACCCCGTCATGCCAGGGCCACAGCCCCGCTAATGCTTTGTTCTCTTCTAGCCACCTACACGTGCGATGCATCAGGGGTATGGAGGAGCGAGGAGCTGGGGACCAAGCTGCCATCCTGCCGACCAGGTACTACTGCTGGGGTGGCCGGTTCCCACGGCAAAGGGTGCGGAGCAGGGACATGCAGGGGGAGGATGCCTCCATGCCTGACCTGAACTGCTGCTTCCCTAGGCAGGGACCCTGTTCCCTGGTGGCAATGCCGTATGCCTAGGCTATGTGTATCCAACTGCTTCAGTGTATGGCCAGGACGGTGATGGGGACAGAGGCTTCCCGCTCTCCCAGCTAGCCCAGACAGTCAGGGTGCAGTGGTGGCACTGGGCAGCAGTGATGAGGGCATGTGTCCCTGGCATTGTAGAGCAGCAGTGGGGTCACAGCCATCTTGGCTGTCAGGGCTCACCAAGCTCCCTGCTCCAGCAGACAAAGAAACCAGCAGCCCCAGGGCAGACCCCACTGGACACGTTCAGCCCCCCGCATCACCAGAGATGCTTGCAGCCAAGGGCAGAGCATTACCTGCCCAGTGCCACTGGCTGTCAGCTCCCATTAGCAGTGTGTCCGCATGCAGAAGCAATTAGCACCTCTCCAAGCCTTGCAGAAAAACCCAGCCACTTTGCAGGGAAGGAAAAGTCCCAAGCCTTTGAGCAGTGGCAGAAATGTTTGCAGCCAGCAAGTTTCCAGGCCAGGCGCCCACTCAGGATTAAACAAAAGTCCCCGGGACGTTGGCTGGCCATAGCCAAGTGTGGGGCCAGGTCTGGCTGCCAGCCAGGGCAGCTGGAGGCAGCTCCGGGTGCAGCTTGTGGTCGGATGTGCAGGGACAGCTCTCCGGAAAGGTGCAGGGATCTGGCTGCCGTGCAGCAGCTGCAGCTGCAACCACGCTGGGGTTCGGGAGCTGGCTCAGCCCCATGGAGGGTATCTGCTCTCCGGCCATGCTGAGGGACTACAAGGCCAGAGGAGGGACCCCCTGAGATTCCCGGCATTCTACGGAGCTTCAAGACCAGGGCTGTGGCTGCTCTTGATGCAGCGGCTGCTCCCTGCATCTCTCCTTGATGTTTCAGCCTGAACTAATTTGAGCCGGGAGCATACGGGGACATCTTTTGGGGCCATAGCTGCTTTCATGGGCCATTTCCAGGCCTCCTGATTAGTGACAGAAGTCAGAGAGGCTTCAGGAAAATGGAAAATCCCAGAGAGAGGGTGACGCTCTCCTGAGATCGGGATCTGCAGGCAGCAGCTGGCCAGCTGCTCTTCAGATCTTTCCCCGTGTCTCACGCCACCTCCCCATCAATAGAAACTCCTCTTCCAGGCCACTCCGCGCCTGCCTCTGCCATTAGTGGGAGCATTTGCAGCCTGGTCAGCATTTTTGATATGTAATTTAATAGAATAAATATTTGGCTGGATGCGTTTCCTCTAAAACCATCTCCCTGGGACAGCCGTCAGCTTCGTTGCAGCAGACCAGCTGGGCTGGGCTGGGATGCAGGAATTATTTGCCCGAGCATGTTTTCTATTCCTTGCAGCACTGGGAAAGGCAGGGGAGCCCAGCGGAGCACACGCAGAGACACTCACCATGCTCCCTCCCTGCCGGAGTCGCAGCTTTCCTAGTGGCAGACCCCAGCCACAACAAATCCGCATTAGCATCTCCTGGTGCTCCTGCCCTGGTTGCAAGGCTGACTCTCAGCCCTGATCCCATCACCCTGGGGGGTCAGACTCTCTTTCTGTGAGGCTTTGCATCCTCCCCTTGCAGGACAGGGGGCATCAGGGCAGAGTCCTGGCACTTTCCAGGGAGGATGTGGGTTCTCTTTGCAGACTCGGAGGGATGAGAGCAGCACCAGAGCTGCTGTGATTCGGGACTCTTCCAGTTGTAGAAGGGCAAGCCCAAATCGGCTCCCACAACCTCCCAGCGATATCAGCACCCCCAAGCAACCTGGGAGTCCCCCTCCACAGTGCTACCACAGGCATGAACCAGCCCCACCATCACCGACTATGTCCCAAGGCTTAAGTTCCCCAGGGGCAGGATTGTCCCTGCCCACCTTGTCTAACCCTCTCAGAGCCACCTTCAGCATGCTGTGTCCCTCCTCTTCCTCATGCCATGTCACAACATCTGTATAAAGCTCCTGGAGGCAAACCAGGCAGCACGTCAGGGCTCTTCAGACATTAATTCTGGGTCTGTTGAGGAGCTGAGCAGAGGGATGCTGCTTTGACCGCCAGAATTGTGGTGAGGACTTGAGATGCAGGAGTAAAGCCCATGGTGCTAGGCAACATCCCACGGCTGAGCCTTCTCCAACCACAGCTCCTCGGGGAGGGCAAATGCCATGGCCATGAGACCACAGACCTCGTGACGGGTCTCAGAGCGAAGGGTGAGGCTGGGCTGATGTCAGGCTCCAGTCCTCCCACTGGTGTTCCCTTGGGTTTCTTGGCACACTGAGCAGGAGCTGGACAAGTGGCTGGATGGTCTGGGAAGGGCTGAGCAAGCTCACAAGCCACAGTGAGGCTGCAGGATTATTCATTTGGCCTTTCTGCTTCTGAAGTGGTGCGGACCCAGCCAAATCACTCCTGAAACTGAACTGCAAGGAGAGGAATTGCAAAGTGCAGGCTGGCCCTCAAGCCATCTCCTTGTCCCACATACCAGCTCAACTGTACAACAACCCTTTAAGTCACAGCCCTGTTTTACTGCAATCCAGGCTTGGCAGAAATCATAGCATCTGTCAGGTCTTCAAGACAGCAGAAGGATCCCTCTACTTGCCCTTCCCTAAGGAATCCGGTAGCACCATGGTCCCCATCTGGAGCACAGATCACATAGATGGAAACCAAGACTAAGGTCTGATACTACTTACAGTCCTTGAAGTCCCACCCTGGCTCACGTGTTTTGCTGAATCCATGCCTGACTTCAGTGTCAGATGTGTTACAGCTTTGGGGTAGCTAACCCTGGATGAAAGCCTCCTCGGCACCATAGCGTGCTATACACAATTCTGACTGTCCATATTCATGCGCAGTGGGCAACAGCTCACTCTTTACATCAGATGAGCCTGTTATTTGCAGGGTAAATCCTTCAGCCTCTCTGGAGTAGAGGTCCAGCACATGGGACCTTGGTACAAGCCCACCCTTTTCATCAAGGGCTCTCCACCTCCCTTCATGACAGGGCCATGTGTGCTACAGCCCTGCCCTGACAAGTACCAAAAGGTTGACCCTTCCCAAGCTCAGTGGAGACTCTTTGGGCCTGAGACACACCCGGGCTGGTAACCAGAAGTGTGCCTAGAAAGTCCATGGTCTCATGGCCAAAAGCATTCACATTGTCCTTTCACAGCCTAAAGCAAGGGTGAGGAAGGAGAAGGCAGCTGGGAGGCTACATTTTTGGAGCAAACTTTTGGGACTAACTGGGCCTTGACTGCCCGTGACCAAACCCAGAATGGACTCCTGCAGAGCCAGGACAGCAGGAGCAGGGAGTTCCCAGGTCTGAAGATCCCTCCTTCCCTGGTCCAGCATGGGGTCTAGTGGCTCAACTTGGTTTCAGTCTTGTCTCATTGCCAGCAGAAGAATGGCCTGTTCTGGGCAAGCTGCCATAACTGTGGGAGCCACACAGCCACACTCCAGGGTGCATGAGTGCTGGGGAGATGCAAGGGGAGTTCGGATTCTCTGCCCCACCATGAAGGTATTGCAGGCCACAAACGTGCAATGATGGATGGTGCTGAGCAACGTCCATTCATCATTGCGGGTAGACTATGCCAAAAGCCTAGCGATACCTGCTCGGACAGCTGCCTGAGATCCTCCCTTGGGTCCCCCACGGTGCCATGTAGAAGCAGATGTCAGGACTGAGGTTTCCATGGGCACCTGGGGAAAGGGGGCCCAAATCCTGGAAACCAACAGGTTCTACCGACCCATAGACAAGACACTTCTCTAATCTATGCCTCATTGTCCACATCCGCAGAAAGCATGGGACATCCAGAGGGCTTTTTTTAACTCTTGGAGAGCTGGACCCAATTGTCCTGGGGCTGTGAGCAAAGAAACATGCTTTGTGCTCCAAAAGTATTGCTCATACAGCAGAGATAGCACTGAGGTCTCCTGGTTTCATGTTTAACCCTCAGGCGTAGAGAAACATAGGGTGGCTCCCACTTCACAGAAGAAACTGGACAACCCATGCAGGCTTCAGACTGGCCTCTTTGTCCATGACAAGCTTCACAAGAGCTGAACAAGGTCACCCCAGCATCCTCACAGAAGAGCAATAGATTGCCCCTTTTCCAGGAGGGCAAACCGCTGCTACCAGAAATGGTTCCATCAGGCAAGTAAGACACAAAAGGAGCTGGGGCTGTCTTTAGTGAGCAAAACCCTTCAGGACAGATGTGTTCCTTTCCCAGACGTACCTCCAAAGACCTGTTAGCATAGGGGATGGGGTGTAATGCCCAGCCTACTCCAAGCTCTGAAGCACACTCTGCCAGAAGAAGGTAAACATGGCAGGGAGGATGGGCTTTGTCCACTGAGAAAAGGAGAAGAGTTGCCCTCTATAGAAAAAAAAGGCACAAGTGAGTGTTTGGTTTGAAGATAACCAGCCATGTGGCATAATCTACAGGAATGTCCCTTTTCATTTGTTCCCTAGATAAGTGCTGGGAGTAACTGTCCTGTCCTTTTTGTCCCCAGTGTGCGGCCGGCCAGCTCGCCCTCTGCCTGGGATCATCAAGCGCATCATTGGCGGGCGAAACGCAGAGCCCGGCTTCTTCCCCTGGCAGGCCCTGATTGTGGTGGAGGACATGTCCCGGGTGCCCAATGACAAATGGTTTGGCAGCGGGGCCCTGCTCTCAGACTCCTGGGTGCTGACAGCCGCCCACGTGCTCCGCTCCCAGCGGCGAGACAAGACCGTCATCCCTGTCTCCAAGGAGCACGTCACTGTCTACCTGGCCCTTCACGATGTGAGGAACAAGATAGAGGCCGTCAACCGGACAGTGGAGAAGATCATCCTCCATGAGGAGTTTGACATCCAGAACTACAACCATGACATCGCTCTGGTCAAGCTGAAGGAGAAGGTGACCATGGGGAATTATGTCATGCCTGTCTGCCTGCCCCAGTTTGAGCACGAGCTGGAGGGGCCTCACCCCAACACGCTGGGGCTGGTGGCTGGCTGGGGTATCTCCAATCCCAACATCACGGTGGACGAGATCATCAGCTCGGGCATGAGGACACTGTCCGACATCCTGCAGTACGTCAAACTGCCGGTGGTGCTGCATGCAGAGTGCAAGACCAGCTACGAGTCACGGTCAGGGAACTACAGCGTGACCGAGAACATGTTCTGCGCTGGCTACTACGAAGGTGGGAAGGACACTTGCTTGGGAGACAGCGGGGGAGCCTTTGTCATCCAGGACCCGGGAACCCGGAGGTGGGTGGCCCAAGGGCTGGTCTCATGGGGTGGCCCAGAGGAGTGCGGCAGCAAGCAGGTGTACGGTGTGTACACCAAGGTCTCTAACTATGTGGACTGGGTGGAGAAGAAAACAGGCTCCTCAGAGAGGTGGACATTTCTGGACCCAGAGCTGGAGAGTTGAGTGACTAATCAGCCTGCTGCCGCAGCTCCCTTTCTTGTTGTTGTTGTTGTTTAATGTACTCCAGACTCTGGTCTTTCGCAAGCGGTAGCCACGATGCTCAGCACACGCCAGGCCTTTGCCAGCCCTCCGCGTCATCTGTTTCGCTTGGTCCCGCATCCCTTCTCTTGCGCTCTTAGGAAATGCTTGCTAGGGAGCTGGGGGAAGGGAGCGAAGGGCAAGAGCTCAGCCGGCATCCTCAGCTTGTGCTGCCCATCTCCAAGCCTCCACACTCCCAGGAGCCTCCCTCCAAGCCAGGACAAAGGCACAGCGTTGGAGGCAGCATTTCCCTGCCACCAAAGATTTGGGCCGTGCACAGAGAATTGCCCCCATCCCCGGGGCTCTCCGGCCAGATCTTCCCATCAGACAACGCAACTGCAGGAGCTACAGAGGCTACGGACAGTGCAGGTAACTCAGCTGGGCAGGCCTGGACCTCACAGGTCCCCCACGCTGTGGAACACCTTTTCTGTGCAAGGAGTAGTGAGAAACCCCTGAGGGTTTACTATTATTTTTATTTGCAGACAAACATCCCTGCCTGATGGCATCTCAGGTGATGTCCACCTGGCCCTGGGGATGTGAGGATGCATCCACATTAGCCCTAAACTTCAGCCATGGCTGGAAAGCTAATGGCTGCCAAGACGGCACCAATCCAAACGGGCTACCCTTACCCCACCGTGTGGGATGGGTGCCCCACAGATGACACAAGGACAGGGAGCAGGGTTTGGACTCAGTGTCACCATCACCTCCACCCACCAAAACTTCTCTGACCCTCCATCACCTCAAGCCCTTTCCAGTCCTCTGCCCAGACTAGCTCCTGGAATGGTTTCCAGCCACAGCGGACCTCCCAAGGAAAGTTTTCCAACACACAAGACAGCATCACATCTGCTGTACCTAAGCAATACTTATTTTCAGCAGAATAATTCCAGATAAAATGCCCTTCCTTGGGGTTTCACCTCTTCTTTAGGGGCCTGGGTAGTCCTGCATGGCAGTGTATTTATTCTTGCATGAACTTAGTCCCTTTTAACTGCCTTTAAGGCCATTGATTTGGCTGATTGACAGGTTACTGATGGTGTTCATGGCTCCCCTGGCCTATTGCAGGTGTCCAAGTCATTCTAGACCGACCCCAACTCTCCTAACACACCAGAAGTATTCATGTCTCCCCAGCCTCCCTCCATGGCCCATGCAGACAAGCAAGCCCCACCAAGGAACAAGGTCAGGTGAGCTTGTCTTCCTTCAGCAGGGACATCATCTCCTTCACTTGCCAGCAAAGCCCTCCTATAGCTGTAAGCAACATGCAAAAATTGCCTGCTGTCCTCTCTGCATGCCTGTAGCCTCCTTTGGGCCTGTCCTCCTCCTCCTCCTTTGGTTTTGCCATGCAAGGAAAGAGTCAACAGTGAATGAACTACTCTGCCATTTTGCTATCGTCCAAAAAGCCATTTGTAGAGCACGTAGAGGAGCAGAAGGCCTAAGGAAGTTCAAACTTGCAGACACGCTAAGAACTGTACTCTTGGTTATGTCATGTAACTGCAAGGTATTTTTATATATATATATATATATATATATATTTCTTTTTTGATACTACATTCTGTAAAATATCCAATGTCATGTAAGGATGGTTCTGTGTAATCTTCCTCCTGAGATCAAAATAAAACTTTGATATATAGTGAGTTTGTGCCCTGAGGCTTTTATTCCAAGAGGAACATGGTCAAGGCTGGTTGCTATTCTCTGCCACGCAGGCCTGCGCTCCCAGGGGGATTCTCACACTGTCCCTCACCCCAATGGCTGCTCAGCCATGGCCCGTGCAGCTTCATGGGCTGAGACAGACCC
This sequence comes from Aquila chrysaetos chrysaetos, assembly GCF_900496995.4. NCBI lineage: Eukaryota > Metazoa > Chordata > Aves > Accipitriformes > Accipitridae > Aquila > Aquila chrysaetos. The sequence continues at coordinate 12,569,012 of NC_044013.1, read as the reverse complement.
TGACCAGCCATGAATACAAATTGCAAAAAATGGCAACAGATGAGATCCTGTCCTTCAATTATTTATAGCCTTAGCACATCACTGAAGACGGGGGTGGTGGCAGGAGGAGAGTGCAGCAACCTGTATGCTGAGAATAGCAATTAAATCTGGGTTCAACTGACATGCAGAAAAAATAACAGGTATGTGACTTTTGCTTTAAAAGGGGTGAAAAATCAGCCCATCCCCGCTAGCTGTTGGACTGAGAGAGCGTGTCTTCACAGCAGAGGCTCTGCAGCAAGCACAGATGGGAGCTGAGGCAGGGACACAGCTCTGCTGGGCATCTCTTCTCTGCATCACAGGCTGTGAAAATCCAGCCTTTGGAGAGAGCTTAAAATCATGGGCGCTGTTTCCTACCATGTGCCTGGATCCAGGGCTAAGAGCTGGGTTATTGATCTGTATTTTCCTATGGCACAGAACTGAAATAACAGCACCAGGCTCCTCTGGGTTGACAGCAGGGAGAAAGGCAGCAGGTCTGGCTCGCTCACTCACAGGTCTGCTAACATGTCCAGAGACATCAGAGGGATGAAGGGGAGGAGAGAGAAAAAGCAAAATCAAGGCATGGTCCCCTGAGCATTAAACCATCATCTCTAGGATCTGAGCCTAGACAGCTCCAGGGCAAGTTAAAAAATATTGCTGCCCTATAATAGACCAGTCAAAAATACAGACTCTCCTCCGCCTCCCATCAATAGCTCTGCCGGGAAATCCCTGACGCAACCCAGCCCTCGCCCCCTGCTCACCAAGCTGCTGTGCTGCCAAGTGCCAACCCTTGTGCCTCGTGGCCGCTGCATCTGGCTGGAGGGAGGGCTGGGAATGGGCAGCAGAGGAGAAAAGTGAGAGCAACAACAGGCTTTGCATTCGCTGGCACCTTGCAACCTGCCGGAGTGGTGAGAGCTTCTCTCCAGGGAGACGGGAGCAGAGACAGCAATATATCAGTCTGGCTGTGGTGAAAGGCCAGCTAGAAGTCCCTGGGTGAGGTTTGCCCATCCCTGGCTGTGTTTGAGTGCCAGGCATGAGCTGAGAGTTGGCTGCAGCAGAGCCCAACCTCAGATGGACCAGAGGGGACAGCCAGGACCTGCTCGGGACCCACGGGGAGAGAAAGCATCCTTCATCCCTCAGCCGCTTTCCCCAGGATGGAGATGTCACCAAGCCAGCTGGGGGGCTGGCCACTGCTCACCATCCTTAGGGGCTGAGCTGAGCCTTGGAGGCTTGCTCTGGGCTCCAAAAGTGCCAACAACCACAAAAAGCAGGACTTTGAGGGCAGTTTGCTAAGAAACAAGTGGGAGATGGGCACAACTGCATGTTGGAGAGGGGTATCCTGGAAGGACCCAAAAATGAGGCCGTGGCTGAGAAGCCCGCATATGCATGGGTGTCTCTGAGTAATGGGGAGGGGATGAAGGGGCTGCGTGATGGAGGGCTCATGCACGCACAGCACAAGCAGACTGGCAGGCAGCGGCGGGGAGGGGACCAGGGAAAAAGCAGCATATGCACACAAGGCTGTGGGTGGGGGAGCGCTGGGTGTGTGCAGAGGGCATTGCGGGGGAGCAAGGGATGGCTTTGCCCTTGTAAAAGAGCAGAGACCCAAGCAAGAAAATAAGGACCCCTGCAGGGATGTGGTCTCCACCAGAGTTGGCTTCCCAGGCGGAGGCGAGGGAGTTCCCCCTCAGCAGCTGGGTGGCTGGGGAGGCTGCAGACAGCCAGACGTGATGACTGGGGCTGGGAAAACCTCAGCATGGAAAGAAGAGGGATACGGGCAATGGCAGCAAGAATCTTGGCCATGTCTCTGCTTCATGACATAATGCCGGCGGGGAGAGGGCGGGCTATTCCCAGCATGGGGAGAGCCATGCAGGAGGGGAGTCGGTCCAGGCTGCAGGATCAGCCTCCTCCTCCCTAGCAGAGCCACTCAGCCCCAGGCACCCCATGCAAGGAGGGACCTCCTCCAGAAAGACAGGTCCATTCAGATACAAGACCCTTTGGGTCCCACGCACTCCCTCAGCCACTGTTGCCCTGCCAAAAGTGCTTGGGACACCACTGATATTCACTCCAAGGGGGTGTCAAAGGGGGACAGGTCACGCTGGCTCTCCTTCCCAGGGAAGTCCCTGCTGGTGGCATCACGCTGGTCCCCAGCCCTGCTGCCATGGCACCACTGTCCCCCAGGCAGAAGTGGGGACCAGGAGTGGTTTGAGGCCCCGCGCTTTGCAGCATGTATGCATCTCAATGCTCCAAGACTGGAAAATCACAGACACACCAGTTCATCCACAGACCAGGACCGTACCCATGCAGTATATGGTTTGGGGGGACCACGCTACAGGGAAGGAGCTGGGCACAGGGATGGGGGGGGAGGCCATCCCCCATCTGGGGAATGCTGGCCCGTCCCAATGCTGGCGGGTCACTGGTCCCAGTGCTTCCCAGCGCAGTGCCAGAGATCTCGCAGCTCCATCTGCTGGCGCCACGGCCAGGGCTGCAGAGGCTGAGGAGCAGGGAAGGCGCTGGGGAAGGAGAGTTGGTGGGATGAGCAGGACAGAGCACTTAAGAAACAAAATCCACATGGCCCCTGGATCACGCAGGGTTTTCTTGTTATTTTCATTTCTTTGACCAATAACCTGCAGGTTGCAGGTATGAAAATACGGGAGAACCTTGCACTAGCAAAAAAACCAAACCCATAGGGAGCAGTGTAAAAGGCCCTGCTGAGCACAGCAAGGAAGAGAGCACCTGGGAAGCTGCGTAGCCAGAGCTTGATGCTGTACAAGCTGCACTGATGATGCTGGGTTTGGTTATTGCCTTTCCTTCAGCCCATCTTTCTTCTATTAATTTAGTCATGAAAACTTTTCTACCATGTCCATCTTCAGCATCAAATCATTTGGAAAGTCAGGAGGGATGGATGCAGCTGCCTCGGTGGCTGTGCAGTTCTGGCCCTCTTTGGACTCGTTTGACAGACAGCCTGAAAAACAGCCAAGTGCCCCAGAGCTCAGGTAGGGTTGCAAGCCATTTTACAGATGGGGAAACTGAGGCACAGCACAGCTGCACAAACTTGCCTAGGACCACCTGAGATGTGACCATCTCTGAGGCTGGACCAGGCATGGGAGATAGGGGAAGGCTCCTGTTACCATATCGGTTTTACAGCTCATGAGAGAGAGTGAGACCCTGCCAGACCCTGCAGGGAAGGTAAGAGGCTGAGGGGTGTCAGGCTGCAGGGGGACAACAGGTTTCCTCCCAACTTTATGATGCCCACCAGGTCCCCTGAGCCCTGCAGGGTGAAGCAGCAGCAGGCAGGAGTCAGCATCCCCCCCTTTTCCCAGATCCTGTAGCCCAATAAGTGCAATTTCCCTGTGATTGACTCAACAGGGCAGAGACTTGAGACTTGCTGCCACAGCCTTCTTGTGCCTGCCAACCTTGGGCACCCTTTGCCCCCACCACAGGGTGCCCAGCCAGCTGGGAGAGGTTTGTGTTTGCCAGGGTATTTTTCAGAGCCATAGTCATAGAATCATAGAATCATAGAATGGTTTGGGTTGGAAGGAACCTTAAAGATCATCTAGTTCCAACCCTCCTGCCATGGGCAGGGACACCTTCCGCTAGACCAGGTTGCTCAAAGCCCCATCCAACCTGGCCTTGAACACTTCCAGGGATGGGGCATCTACAACGTCTCTGGGCAACCTGTTCCAGTGCCTCACCACCCTCACAGTAATAAACTTCTTCCTTATATCTAATCTAAATCTACCCCCTTTCAGTTTAAAACTATTACCCCTCATCCTATCACTACACTTGCTGATAAAGAGTGCCCTCCCGAAAGCTCAGCACCCACATGTTTCTGGAGGATGATGCAATCCCCAGGCCCCTGGTGACACAAGGGACATTCATCTGTGCATGGGGCCAGAGCAGACGCTGCTGTACACAGGTCATAGGAGGCAGTGCCAGTGTCCACTAGCACCAGCTGCCCATGACTTTGCTGCAAACCTCTAGCTCTAGGTGCCCCTCAGCTGCTTTGGGTGCCCAGTTCCACCAAGGCCAGAGGCAGGGGAGAATGGGGATGTGCCTCCCTGGAAGTTGAGCCCAGCTGGTGGATAAAGGCAGCCCCCAGCTTCCCTTCAAGCTGCTCACACGTACCTAGAAAAGGCTTTGGAGAAATTAAAAAGTACAAATGCATACTTGGGCTGAGGAGAAAGGGCTTGTTTTATTCTTGCAAGTACCCTCATCCTTTGCATGGGGCAGCTGAGGATCATCCTCATGCAGAATATGTCCCATAAGAAACCATCAGACCCACCAGGCTCCCCAAAGCTGTGGGATGAGGTGCATGGCTGAGGCACCCCGATGTGTCTCCCCATGCCCCCAGCATTCAGGGAAGTCTCGCTGCGCCATGGGTGAGGTCTGAACTTGGGCATCCAATTTTCAGGCACTCCATCAGCACCCCCAGCCATCACCCTGGTTCCTCTTTGCGATCTCCAGCTCCCACTACTTCTCGGTGAAATAAAGCAGGATGAAGAGGAGCACTGCCAAAACACTGAGAAAAGAGCTGCCGATGCAGCAGCAGCATTTCCAGGGGAAGTTGCTACTAAAGGGCGAGGGGTGGTGGGTTGGGGTTGCATAGGGCCTCATGCCCTGGCGTTTCAGGGTGAGATGGGTCCTGGCCTCGTCCGCATCCATCAAGGGCTCCCAGGCATCCGACGCCGGGGCCAGCCGCTGTGACGCGCTGCAAACGCCGAGCTGGCAGCCCTCGCAGCGGGCAGTGTTGTGTGGACCCGCCACCAGTGCATCCACCACAACTTCCAGGAGGTCGGAGGGTTGGACAGGCACGTGGTAGAAGTACTTGAGGATCTTTAGCACTGGGTTGTGCAGAAGCCTCTCCATAGTCTCCTGGCTGAATTTGGGCTCCTCCAGCCGGGGGTCGGGGCACCGCCTGCACGCCTGGCGAAAGGCTCGCATCCACACCGTGCCCTGGCCCCGGCGCCGGCTCATATGGAACAGCATGTGCACTTTGGCCGAAGACCATTCATGAAAGCTTTGGGAGCACTGAAACCTGCCAGGGCACGGAGGACATCAGCTCATCCCAGGCTCCCTGTGCTGAGCCCCCAGCTTTCCACATGGTCAGCAGGGACCAGGGCAGCCAGGGATCATGGATTAACTTCACTCATGCAAGCTTTACACCGAACTGTCCTCCCCCTAACAGCATGATGCCAATCTGGGGAGTTCAACACAGGTGTGAGCTCAGGGCTGGCCCCAGCATTAAAGATTTTAGGAGCCAGGCTGCCTGCTGGGACCACCCTGGTCCCCTCTCCTAGATCATCCTGACCGCACTGCCAGGAGCAGGGGTCCTTGCGGTGGGAAGCATCAGGCCCCAGGTCTATTTGGGGCTCCAGCCCCTTACCCATGCTAGCTCATCACAGCTCAGCAGAAAGCCAACAACAAACCCGGGGCTGGGGAAGTAAAAAAAAAGAAGAAAAATAGAAGGAAGGTGTGGGTGGAGGCTGCAGGGCAGGTGAGGAGATGTCTTGAGGAGTCGAAAGGTGTGTAATCTGCAGCTCTTCATCTTGCACAATCTGCGTGGGGGCTGGCAGCCAAGGTCTTCATTTGCTGCCACCTGGGCAGCGCGTCTGGTCGACACCCGGGGTCCTGCCTGGGGTGGAAATGGTTGGGGTGGGGCCTCTCATCAGCAATGCAGGGCCACAGCCTCTCTGTGCTCCAGGACCCCGCAGCCTGGTGCAGATGCAGGGACGGCTGAGGCATCACCCCATGTCCCAGCAGACAGCGGCTCTCCCTCCCCTCATCCTCTGGGTGCAAACCCAGAAGATTCGGCTCTAGTGTGGCATAACTACCCCTGCTCGCCGGAGGAGGTCTTTGTATCTTGACACCAACATGGAGAAACTCTGGCCGAATACCAGCTGCCCTCTGGCCCTGTGGAGCTGCCACACTCCCCTCCCCTCCAATTATCGTGATTTTTTCCAGTTTGGCAATAACCCACCAAGCTTGGAACAAAATGGGAAAGCCCCTCCCAGCCTCACCCACCTCCAAACTGCCCCTTTCATGTCAAAAGCTGTTTCCTACAAGCAAACTTTGAGAAAGGGGGAGGTCTTCATGGTAGCCCATCATCCCTGGTGGCACTCCAACAGGGACCGAGCCGGCAGCCCCCTACCACCCAAGAGCACAGCCCTGCACAAACTCCTTCCAGCCAGGCTTGAGGACGTGCACCTGCAGGGCATCATCCTCCTGAAGCGTCCATGGCTCTGTTAAGTGCATATCTGCAATTTTCACTGCAAAAATGTCCTGCCAGGTCCCCATGATCCCACCTGGAGCTGGGGAAGAATCAGTGACCAAGCTTGCAGGTCAAGCTTGCAGCTTCCGAGTGCTGATACATGTATGCAACTGTCTTTTCCCCAAACTCTTCCTCTTTGCACAACGTCTTTGTGCTTGGAGAGGGGAACCTTTGCTCCCGCATGAGCAGCACCTCCCCATCCCGATCCCTGTGTCAACAGGCTCTGCGGACGCTGCACCAGGTCCTGGCTGGGTGAAATGTCCCCCAAAGCAAGGACAAGGTGGGTTTCCCCAAGCCCCGCACATGAACCCCTGACCCTGCTGAAGCCATGCTCTCGTGATATTGCTCTGTCTGTAGGCAGAGAGGTTGGAAACAAAACCTCCTGCCAGGCTGCCCGTGCCCATCACTATCACAGCAGCGGGGGTGAACCAGCAAAGATTGTGCCCAGCATAGGAATAATGGAAGCGAAACCCACTGAAAACACGGGACTCAGCAGCTGATAAAGCCCCAGGTAGACTTATCTCTCTCGATAGCTGCCACCAAGTACAGGCTGTTTTTAACAACTTTCAGCCAACTCGAGCAGAAAAAGGCCTGACATGAAACCGCAGGGTGGAAAGTCGGGGAGGATGGTACCGCACGTAAAACTGAAAGAAGTGAGGTGTACTCTGAGCTGAGAGCACCCAGGGAAGGTATAAACAGCGGGGCCGGGGCTGCCTGCAGGTCTCTGCCCCCAGCTCACCCCTCTCTGGGTGCACAGGTACCCCAGGACATCCCATGGAGAGTGATGCAGGACAGGGAGCAGGTCAGATAAGATGCCAAATGATAACTGGTCTCAAGTTAGAGGAAGATCTGCAGCTTGATAAGGCAAGCTCAGCTTGCCATGGAAATCGAGAGCAGCCCTGCGGAGAAGGACTTGGGGGTACTGGTGGATGAAAAGCTGGACATGAGCCGGTAACGTGTGCTCACAGCCCAGAAGGCCAACCATATCCTGGCCTGTGTCAAAAGAAGCATGGCCAGCCAGTCGAGGGAAGTGATTTTGCCCCTCTGCTCTGCTCTCGTGAGACCCCACCTGGAGTACTGCATTCAGCTCTGGGGCCCCCAACATAGGAAGGACATGGACCTGTTGGAGCGAGTCCAGAGGAGGGCCACAAAGATGACCAGGGGGCTGGAGCACCTCTCCTATGAAGACAGGCTGAAAGAATTGGGGTGGTTCAGCCTGGAGAAGAGAAGGCTCCAGGGAGACCTTATTATGGCCTTTTGGTACTTAAAAGGGGCTTATAAGAAAGATGGGGACAAACTTTTTAACAGGACCTGTAGCGATATGACAAGGGGTAATGGTTTTAAACTAAAAGAGGGTAGATTTAGACTAGATATAAGGAAATAATTTTTTACAGTGAGGGTGGTGAAACACTGGAACAGGTTGCCCAGGGAGGTGGTAGATGCCCCATTCAAGGGCAGGTTGGATGAGCCTTGAAGCAACCTGATCCAGTTGAAGATGTCCCTGCTCATTGCAGGGGGTTGGACTAGATGACCTTTAAAGGTCCCTTCCAACTGCAACTATTCTATGACTCTATAAAACCCTCTTGTCTAGCATGAAGCTTTCAGAAGAAACCATCCTGTGCACAGAGAGGGCACAAAACTCCTCACAATGCCTGGCCTTGGAGAAAATGTGCCAGGTGGCTGCTGAGGATGAAGCCACCATGGAAAGTTATGGCAGCTCCTCATGTTGAGTGCCCAGAGCAGCACTCAGGCTCCCAGAAGCAGGGAGGGTTTAATGCAAAGACTATAGGATATTAAAGCCTGCAGTAGGACAGACGTCAGTTTAAAAAAAGGGCAGAAGGATCTAGGAATCAGGCTTAAAATACTTCACATGGCTTCAAATGAAGTACATCCCTATGGCAGCTCTTCTGGCTTGACACCCCAAAAGCCCAGGTGCCCCACACAGCAGTGACAGTGACTGGCTCTGCCCTGGAGCTGGCTGAGGGAGTGGGATTGCTGAGGATGTAGGTGACAGCACCTGTGTCCTCACAAGAGTGGCACAGTGGCTGCCGGCAGCAGGTGACAGTGGTTATGAGGTCTTGAGAGGCACCGGCACATCAGGCTCATCCTCCAGATCCCAAAAGGGAGGCAGGTGATGTAGATAAGTCCAAGTAACCACAGGTTGGCAGGGAGCCTCTGATCTTTACTGCTGGAAGGAAAAAGCCAGCAAGTCATTTGTACCAAGAGCCCTCCAACACCTTCACAACAAGTGCTGCCCCTCCTGCGAGAGCAAAGGGAGGTGACCAGGTCCCAGGGCAGAGCCCACCTTCAGCTTCGAGGGTCTTCCCTGCTTTGAGGTCCTTCCACTCTTAATTATGCCTTGATGCTATGATCTGGAGCAGGACTAGAAGGAAGGAAAGGAGGTTTCCTGGAAGCAGAGGAGCCAAGTCAAGGTCTTCAGGATCCTTATGGAGAGCTAGCAAAGCCCTAACCTGTGGATAGGACCTGAGTCACCCCCTTCCCAAGAGCCCTGCCATGGGGACATGGGGTCCCACTTGGACTGGGGCAGCGACCTACAAGCAGGACAGTGAAGGAGGGGTTGTCCCACCAGCATTTCCGATGCTCGCAGGTGAGGACCAGGAGATGTTCCTGGCTCAGGTCTGGTGCATGGGGAGGAAGAGAGGGAGAGCAGATCTCCCTGCCCCCCCTCTCACCCCTTTGCCAGAGCACAGGCCCCCCATTTCTGTAGGTTCGCTATAGAAGACCCCTTCATGCAGCCCACCACAGAGGGGTCTCCAGGGCTGCAAATCTCTCAGTGCGGAAAGCAGGAGCTAAGCGAGAGCAGGGCTTCCCTCGCAGCTGGCACCGTGCAGTACCTGGCAGCACTGTGAGCCAGCATGGCGTGGGGAGCCACCAGCAGCAGGGTGCCTGGGATGGGGCCACCCACCCTGCAGCATCGCCCATCCCCTTAGACCCCTCTGTGTTAGGAGCTGAGAGGGGGGCTGAATGCAGGAAAAACCTAAAGGTTTTGACATCTGCCCTTTAATTCTAGGGCAGCCACACCTGTATTAAACACATCAAGCTATTCTGAGGAGGAGGAGCCCCCCAGGGAGGCAGCCCTCTCTCCTGGCACTCTCATATTCACCCAAACAAACCAATCGCTTCATCTGGGGGATCTGTGGTTTCAGCCTAGCTCTTCCTCCCCGAGGCTGCTGCCACAGGGAGGAGGGATGCTCCCCACAGGGCAGGCACCGCTCCCCATGCTGCCTGCCCCAGGGGCAACACGCTGCTCCTCAGGCACACTGCTCAACGGGGTCTGGTGGCACCACTGGCATGGGGACGGGCCCCTGCCTCCAAAACCCGGCTGTGATGGAAACCAGCCCCCCCGTTACATCATGGCAACACAACTCAAATCACGACTCACGATGTGCCGAGCCCTCGCAGTCATCTCTCAGAAAGAGCCCGGTGCTGGTCCCTCTATTAAAGCCTTTGACTTGCTTTTACTAAAGGGACTTTCCCAGAACCACCCACAGAGCCGAAACTGCTTTGACGTCCTGTTCCACTTCACACACACCGCCCGGTGCTGCCCAAGCACCTTGCCGCTTACTGGCACCTGCCTGGAAACAAAAGCTGCTCCTGCAGGTCCCCCCACAGCCCGGCCTTGGCAGGGACCGGGATCGAGCCCTGTCCCAGCCCTAGCATGACCCCGCTGGGCTGACCAGCCCCTGCCAGGGACAGCCCCTGCCAATCCTCTCCATCCCGGCACACTGGTCATGGTTCCTCTGCGGGATGCATGAAGGAGTCAAACATAAAGTGAAGCCCGGGCGGTAATTTCCCTGCCGCTTTCGCACAGCCTGAAATTATTTTTTACTTCAGCTCCCACCCCCGAGTGAGCCGCCCAGGCGAGAGGAGGAACGTTTCCCAAAGTTCTTTCTCCTCCTCTCCAACTCTCACTGTGTGTCAGCCTCCCTGTCCCCCACCCCTCCAGCCCAGGGACAAAGTGCCCCCACTGCTCATGAGGACACTGCTTGGCCCACAAGAGCCCCATCCCTGCTGGGACATCCATCCCTTCCCCTTGGGGTCACCCCATACCCAGGTGGCTCCATCCTGCCAGCAGTCCCCAGGAGGGGCAGAAAAGGACATTCAACCCCGGTCCCCAGGCAGGACTGCAGAGCGGGACATCCCCTCAGCAGTGGGGATGCTGTGTCCGTGAGCACAGCAAGGCTTGCAAGACAGATGGACTGCCGTCTGAGCAACACGACATAACTCTAAACAATTCTCTGTCTTTCACTGCTTGCTTCATACCGGGGCTTTTTTCTCACTCTGAAGACTTCCCTCATCTTTTTCTGCACTAAACACCCCCAATTCTTTTCCATCAATCGTTCTTTCAGAGAATTTTTGCTCCTTTCTCCAGGTCATCAGGGTGAATTTGATTTCTAACCCTCCTCCCAGACAGACCCTACACCCTCCCTCAATAGCATATTGCCTTCATTTGAGCCATGCTTCCCCAGAAAACCCCTGTGCGATGTCTGCCGTCACAAGCTATTGATAAGTGCTCATGGGATATAGCTTCTCGGGTAGCCATCCACCCACAGTGGCAGAATTTCCCATTTCCCTAATTTGCTTATGAGAACGTCACGTAAAGCAGCACGAAGATAGCATCGTTCCCACTTTCCCTGCAGTACCCAGGCCATCACACTAATGAAGAGAAAATGAGGTTGGTTTGACACAACATGTTCCTGCTAAATCTGTGATCTCAGCCCCAGTGCTGCCCTCTCGGTGTTTACCGCTTGGTGGCCTTACTAATTTGTTCCAGTGATTTTCTGGGTACCGAGGCAGGCTGACTCATCTAGAGTTTCCTGGATCCTCTTTTTTCCCCTTCCTTGAAGCAGGTGGTGAATTGAGCGCCTGTATTCTCCTGGGACATGGCTCCACGCCAGCTTCTGCACCCCTCTCCCCCTCTGACCTTGCTGCTGTTGACCGTGAATGGTTGTCGCCCTGTCACGGTGAAACCCACCACCTCTAGGGACAAGCAAAGGCTGTAGGTTGCCTTCCAGGCTGGACTGTCTTCATAGTCGAGCCCTTGGCATAGAGGGGCCCACCTGTCCCAGGGTGGATATGAGGCAACAGGGATCAGGTCCTCTGGAAATGGGGATATGATCAAGCTGGACTGTAGAGAGGGGACATTGCTCCATCACTCTGGTCTTCTGGGATGGAGAGGGATGCTGAGGGATGGGGAGAGATTTAAGGGCGGAGGTGGATGTACAGATGTGGGCAGGTACCACCCTACATGGGTTTGGGCTCCCTGTTCATCTAGCGGGCCTCCTGATGGTCCCTCCAGGTGTAAGGAGAGAGCTTGGCCCCCTCTGACAAGGCTCTGCCCGGTGCCATGGGCAGTGGGTTTGGTCTTGGGGGCGGTGGAGACGGCAGGCCCAGGGCTCCTGCCTGGCCCTCCGAGCCCCGGCGCGCCAGGACCTGGCCTGCCGGCACCCTCCTCGAGCAGCACATCCCGCCAACAGGAGGAAAAGAGAGAAGGAGAAACCCTGGAGCCAACTCAAAGCAAAACTAGAGAAAGCAAAATGAGGGCGGTGCGAGGAAACATAGATGTTCTGCAAGCCTACGGCAGGCTCGGTGACAGGCAGGGCGAGGCTTTTGGCGGGATGGGATGGAGGAGGTGCTGTGAGCCTGGACCCCTCAGAACACACCAGGGCTGTGCAAGCTGGCCACGGTTAAGGGTCCAAGCAACCTGCCTAGCAGCCCATCCCTCCCACCACCAACCACAGCACCCACCAGCTCATCCCAGCCTGTCTCTGCCAGGACCGATAGCTGCTTTTGCAGCAAGTCGAGGCCATGGCAATGCTCCCACACCCTAGTGCCCAACAAACCAGTCCCACCCACAGATCGCCCCATTAACCCAGGGGCCAAATAACCCACACACCCCACTGCAGCACCTCCAGCCCAACCTCTCCCCACCGAAATACAGCTCTGAGACCTCCCAGTGACCAGAACAGTGCTCACTTGTAAGTAACCTTACTCCCACACAACCTGACCGACCCTTCTCTGCCTAGCATCTGCAACGTCCCTTTTTGCAGGAATGGTGCTTTGCTGCTCCATGGCGTGGCTCTCGAAGACGCTGCTGCAAGCAGCAGGAGAAGACTTCTTCCTCTCCATCTTCCTCTGCCTGCCCAGTTTTCTCAAGACCTGTTTTTTGGGCTTGGGTTTCTTTAAGGGATGCTTGCTCACATGTTTTTCCCAATAACCTTTAATCAAGGCTGGGGTATATAAGGAGCCAGGCTGGCTCTCAAGCATCTGTATAGGGGGGTTTCTTGCTTAGGTATAGCTCAGGCATGCTGAAGTCACACATACAGCTTCCTGCAGGTGCTGACAGGGATCAGTCCCAGCTCTCCAAGGTCTCCCAGCAGGGTCTGGCCATTCCCCGTCAGCAAAACCCCAGAGTGGGACTGGGGATGAGCTGTGCTCTCCAGAGGTCCCAGCTGGTGTGCGGTCCCAGGGAGCTGACAAAGCATTTTGGCACCAACTGTGGTGGCAGCTACTCCTCGGGGGAGCGCCGGGTGTCCGTGGTGGGATTGCTCTAACTGCCAGACCAGAGTGTGCAGGAAACGCAGCAGCTTTGGCGCCTGCAGCCACCCCCTCGGCTGCACATGGGTCCTGGCATGGGAGGAGCTGTGGCACACGGATGGGGTGCCTGGGGTTGAGGGCCCGTATGTCTGCAGGCACGTGCGTGTATTTGGCATGCAGCAGCTGTGCAAATCTGAGGGTGTGCACACAAATTTGCATGGGGAGTTGTGTGCACATCTATGTGTTCATGAGCATTTGTGTGTGCTTGCACATGAGTGTGCGTGGCTAGGCTGGGGATGCTTGCTCTGGGGTGATACAGGGGAATAAGAATTGGAATCCCCCCAGTTTGGCTGCTGTGCACTTGTGAGCACAAAGCATGGGGGAAGGGGCTGTCGGGAGCATCCTCCATCGCTCACATCACGATGCTGGTAGGAATGAGGGGGGCAGACCCAAACCTATGCCCTGTCCTCTCTGGCCTTTTAGGAGTCATTCCCAGTGACGGCACATCCCGAGAGCACAAAAGAGTCAGGTCCAGGTGCTATTTAATTTTACAGGGCCTTGTTTTTCTCCTGTAAGCCTCAGTTTTCCTAAAATGGGATGCTGAGGACCAGGCTGGGGCCCTGCTCTTATTCTATCAGTGGCCAGTGGCTCTGCGACACAGGCGTGAGCCCTGGCAGCTGCACTGCTGCAGGGAGCAAAGTTAAAAATCAGAGCCAGGTGGTAGGGTCTGCCTAACCGCTCTGCAGCAAACCTGCTCTCCGCAGACTAAACCAAAGACCACTGAAACCCTGCCACCCACGCCCCTCCAGAGACAGCAAAGCAGCTGTGGCAGAAAGGGTGAACCCCAAAACCCTACCAGGCCCATCGCAGCCCAGCCTCTTCTTGGTGCAGGCAGGAAAAGCCAAAGGACTTGAGGGTGTCAGCTCAGCACCCCCCAGAAAACCTGACGCAAACCTTAGCAACATAGGTTGAAATGAGTTTACTTAGGTCCCCGCTTAATTTGGAGCGGAGAAAAGGGGCATAAACCTGTCAGTTGGCACAAATAGCGGGCAGCCAGCTGGTATGGGTGCAGTGGTGGGCAAAAGCAGGAGGGCTGTGACATGGAGTGAGGGGCAGGGGAACAAGGGATGTGGGATGGTGGAGCTGGGAAAGCCCAGAACTAGGGACTTGTCAGGACGGGAGGTAAAACAGCTTCCTCCAGATCCCGCACAGTGACTCCAGGAAGACTGAACTAATATCACCATGCTGGAGGGAGAGTCAAAACCATGAGTGGCTGCTCTCCTGGCTTGCACAGAAAGACAAGAGCAGCTCCTGCACACGAATGCACTGGGCTCCCCATCCCCAAGGAGGATGCTGGGGCATGGGGGCTGACTGCCATCTCAGGGCATTGCTTGGTTCAGGGATGCTCAGTTGGGGACTTGAAACCTGCATCCCGCCCGGAGCTCATCCCAGCCATGTTCCTGCTCTGGCCGCACAGCCAGTGCCATGCCCAGTGCAGGGGAGCATAGCTCAGGTCTCTGCCAGTCCTGGGCACCCTATCCTCCAAACAGGGGTGGAAAATGGTGCCTGGCAGCCTGGAGCATCCCCACCATACACCCCACACATCCCCAGGCTCCAGCCTTGCTCCCTGCAAGGGGCAAGATTGCAGCCAGGCTGCTTGGGGACCAGAGGGGCAGGGGCACTGCTGCAGGCTAGGTGTTCTCCCATCCCAAACGGCAGTGGGACATGTTTTTGCTACACCTTCGACCCCACAGGATGGCTTGGGAGCCTCCACTTGGCTGCAGACCACCATCCACCGAGAGGGGAAGGCACCCAGCCCCAACCACTCCTGGAGGAGCCATGGTTGCAGCAAGGGCTGAAGACCCAGCACCTCCACTGCCCGAGAGGCAGGACGGAAAATATGAAGCAGGGCCCACCCTCTCGCCGCTGTCGCGTCTGACGGGAAAGCCAAAAGCAAAACTGCTGACTGAGCTCCCGCTTCTCACCTGCTGTGGCTGCCTCCTGCCTTGGCTTTCCGTGTGAGCCGAGCCCAGCTGGCCACAGCAGGTCTCTGCTGGAGCCGCTGGGGCAAGGAGCAGGGCTGCTGCTTGCAAAAAGCCCCAGTGGGCTGAGCCGTGCATTGGCGTGAGTGGATGTTGTGGGAGCTAATGGCACTGCCCGTGGTGGCTTCTGGGAGCCTTCAGCGGCACCAGGGAGCAAGGAGGGCCACCACATCCACTGTCCTGCCCTGAGGAAGGGTGAAAGCCAGCCCAGATGGATATTCATCCCATCTAGTCCACTCTGGAGGTTTCTCAGGGACTCCCCAGCCCCCACAGGGGACAAACTGCAGTGCTTGGCATGCCTCACCCCTTCCCCCAGCACCTGAGCTGGCTCCCACAAGGCTGCACTGGTTTTACTGCGGGAAAGGGAAAAAGAAACCTGCTGACGGTGCCACCAAAGTGTAAGATGCAAGTGACTCTTCTCTGTTTCCACTAGGTTTTATGCTCTCCCAGCAGCTCTCTGCTGCCTCCAAAGCCACTCCTTACTGGGGTTTCTCCCCTCTCGAGCAGTTGTCACTTCTTTCTGTTCCGGTTTCTGGCAGGCAGCACAGCCCTGGCATCGCTTTCAAGAGGAAAAATGGAAGTTTGGAGCCAGAAAGCTGCACCGAGGACCATGTTGTGAGCTTTGCCCTGGCTGACGGCAGCCAGGCTCCTGGCACGACAGGGATGCTCGTCCCAAACGGGCTCAGCAAGAACCCTGAGACAAGCCTGGTAAGGGGGGGGGCTCGATTTGCAGCTGCACCTGGGTGACCAGCTCAGACAGGGGCGAGAGGAAAAAGAGCGGCTGCTTCTCTAAATTATTAAGAGCAGCTTCGTGGAACAGCGGCTTGTGTATTGCACGGAGAGGCCCAGGAACCACAACAGACACCGCCGCCTCCCGGCTCTCGCCTGCGCGCTGCCAAGAGCCGTTATTTGCCTGCCCACGCACTTGCCATCACGAGTCAACAAACTCCCCGGACGTGAAACCCTTTATTCAGCCCCCAGGGCCAGATCCATCTCCCACCTGTGCAGGGAGGGACATGAGGGTAGATCTCGGCTCTTGCAGAGGAGGAAAGTGCCCGGAGACAGGAGGAAAAACAGCCAACCTAATTCCCAGGGGTTTCTTTAAATAGCGGTACACAAGGCAGTCTCTGCCCCAGGCAAGGAGAAGCCCTCAGCCCCAGGCTCCTGCGAGCAGCATCTCCCAGGATCCACTCCAGCTCTGGCCTCCGGCATTTCCTCCCACAGTCATGCTTTGTTAGTTGGGCTGGACCTGGGCAATGGAAGCATCTTGGCCACTCCAGAGAGCCCCAGGTGGAGGTAGAAAACTGAGGCATGACGTAAATCGCCTTTGGGACAGACCTGTTGGCATCGCTGCTCTGCCCCAGCCCTCCTCCCTGCCCTGAGCGAAGAGGTGGCACGTGGAGCCCAGAAGGGACCTTCCTTGTCCCGTGGTACCCATCTCATGGCCACAATCCCACCATGGCCAGGACTGTCTGATATCAACTCCAGCAGCGGCGCCTCTGTCGCTCTGGTCCTGGCACGCTCTATTTTTCCCAACTGCAAACTGCAGTGGGAGCGAGGGGCAGGGGCAGCCTGTCCCTGCCCACACCCCCTGGCGAGGAGGGACCCCAGCACTCAGCAGGGCTGTGACTGCAGCTGCCGAGTCCTCTCATCCTGGTGTTTCTTCCCCCGCTCCGGCGTGACGGGTTTCTCCTCTGGGAAGACGATGGTGGCGTATTCAGTCTGGTCAACTGGCCGGGTCTCGGGGGGCACCTGGGTGCGCTGGTCCCACTGAAACTCCAGCACGCCGTAGTCCACAGTGGATATGGACACCATGGGGGGCTTCTCTTCCTTCTGCAAGGAAAGCCCATCAGGGCACTTCATCATCCAGAGGTACCCGCCATCCCCAGCACAAGCCCCCTTTTTACAGCAAGTGCCGAAACCAGTTCTGAAGCATGCCGGGAAGGTGAGAGCGACACAAAGCAGAAAGACACGCAGACCTGGGATAGCATTTTCCCAGAGAAACCAGACTGTGAGCCTTGGGGTCACTGCCAAAGCCATGTGGGTCTCAACTCTCTGCCTCTGCAGGCAGGTTGGGCTCCCTGCCTGCCCAGCCATGGAAGGCAGGGTTGTACTAGGAGCCCTTTTCCCACCTCTCCATTGGGCTCCGAGCTGGCACGGGGTGCACCAGGAGAGCCCGGGGCTGAGTTTGCTCAGCCCAGAGAGGGGAGAGCAAAGGGGGACCTACTTGCTGCCTTCAGCTACCTAATGGGATTGGAGAGAAGATGGAGCCATGCTCCTCCCAGTGGTGCCTGGCAAAAGGAAGACAGGAAGCAGGAACTAGCTGCAGCAAAAGAAATTTCAGCTTAATACATTGGGGGAGGAATGTTTCCTCCCATTTTCTATAGCAACACAATCCACTATGAAAGATAACCCTGTTTTGAGCAAGGGTTGGACTAAAGAGGTCCCAACCTCCCTC
This sequence comes from Aquila chrysaetos chrysaetos, assembly GCF_900496995.4. Lineage (NCBI taxonomy): Eukaryota > Metazoa > Chordata > Aves > Accipitriformes > Accipitridae > Aquila > Aquila chrysaetos. Next base: position 12,551,671 of record NC_044013.1, on the reverse strand, counting down.
GGGCAGTTTTTTTGATTTTGTGATGGGGCTGTGCTGCAGGTGCAGAAATGCAGTTGTAGCTGTGCAGAAAAGATCAAGCAGCATCAGAGAAGGCAGGAGGAGCAAGAAGCCTGTGAAGGGCTGATAAAGGGAGGCCCTGCACCCTCTGCACCCCAGCAATGTCACAATGCTCCCCTGCAGCACGGAAGGGCATCAGAGACGGAAAACTCACCGCTGGTGTGTTTTCACTTGGTGGTTTCTGCACATCTGCAAAGTAACACATTTGGTTAGAAGATGCCAAGACAGCTCGAGCATCTGGGGCTGGGGCTGACCCAGCCCCCACATCCTAGGAGAGTGCTGGACATGGCAACCATTGCACCACACTTCCTCCGTCTCCACTCCGGGTCTAAGACCCTGAGCATTACAAGGACAAGTGAGATACCAGCCCACTGTCTAGGGTTTAATTGGGATTAGTGGGGTGCGATTCCTCAGGGGTCCCCTCTGGGAGAGGTCCCCTGGGTGCCTGTGGCATGGCTGAGGCAATGCCCAGTGCTGCAGCAGGGAGGTGATGAGGTGTCCCAAAGGTGCATGGAAGGGATTCACGTGCAACGTTAAGGCACCGCGCTAACGAGCGGTGCAAAGCCACAGCATGTGGTCTGGGGGCTCTACGAAGGGCGAGCAGGGCCCAAAGAACCCTTCTCCCCTAGGCATGGAGATACCTGTCCCATGGGGACATGCCACAGCTGAGTTTAGCACATTGAACCAGCCCGTGTACCCCAGGGAGCTGCAGGCATCTGGCTGCCCCCAGGTCCCAGCTGGGTTTGCTGGATGAGCATCACCCATCAGGTCCCGTGGCAGACCCCAGCCCCTCAGTGCAGCATGCTCCCTGTGGGGGATCGTACCTCCTCTCCGGTACGTGACGGTGAGGTAGCCGAAGATCAGCAGCACAACCGCCCCAGTCAGCAGCAAGATGCCCACAAGCACAGCCCTGCTGTGGTTCGGGGCGCTGCCTTCCTCCATCTCGGGCTCATCTGTGGCATTTGTCTTCTCAGGGGCTGCTGTAATAGCCATCCAAAAAAGGGAGAACAAAACAGCAGGTCAGGAGTGTAAAATGGCCTCTAGTCCTTGTGAAAGGCAACAGGGGAACATGGGGGCTGTCCCCAGAAAGGGCTCAGTCCCAGGCGGGCTGCCACAGCCCCACCAGAGGCCCTGAATTTTGGCTGACACGGGTGATGTTTTGGCCATGTCCCATTCCTTCCCATTGCAGGTGGTGAGGATGATCCCACACCGCTGAAAGTTGGAGTGCAGGGAGCCAGGGCACTGCTCTGCACCCAGAAGCAGCCCTGCAGCATGACTCCATGCCCAACAGAGCCCCATGGAGGACACAGCTTCCCCAAGCCTACCCGCTGCTTCCATGTCCTGGGGCCATCACAGCATCAGCTCACGTTGGGAAAAGATGTTGTGAAAGAGTGACTTCTGCAGTGCTTGTCCTTTTTCTGAAAGGCTACCTTCACCCCCGCAAAGCCTCCATGCTGCCAAGCAAGGGCATGGCAGATCTTGCTGCAAGATCTCAGTCTCCCGCGCCATGGCGCTATGAGACCCTCCCAGGGCATGGTTTTGCAACAACGGTATCTACACCAACACTGGCTATTCGAGGGGTCAGAGCCCTGGTCGTCACCCCAAACACAATCTCTATCCCCAAAGGAGCTGTTCAGGGGTGAAGGCAGCTCCCTACGCTGGTTCCTGCCTCAATCTGTGGGTGAAAGCAGGTCCCTATGCTGGTCTCCTGCCTCCATCCATGGGTACGGACTCACTCCTCCCCACAGCATCACTGGGGACACAGCCCCAGCAGGTTGGAGACCTCCTGCCTCAGGACCAGATCCAGCCACAATGCAGATGGGGGAGGACAGCTTGTGTCGCTAGACCTCAACCCTGCATGCAAGGAGAGGGAAAAGGGCAGAGCTGTGCTCTCCTGACCCACACCAGGTCCTCCCCCAGCGGGGTACTGCCTGCCTTATGCCCTGGGGCTGCACTGTGTTGGAAGGGGTAGCACTATGGGATGACACCAATGAGCTGTTCCCATCAGCTCAGCCCCCAGGCTGACCTGTGACCACCAGGTGGGACCGGTTGCTCTCCATCACTTTATCGGGTTCAAAGAAGGTGATTAGTCCACAGTAGTAGGAGCCTGAGTCATTCTGGTGGAGGTTCAGGATCTCAATCTTGAAGGCAGGAGTGTGGTTGGTGAGCAGGTACTTCTCTGTCTTCGTCTGCGGGTTGTTCCGGCTGATCTCAGCAATTTTTTGAGCTTGGCTGTGGTTGGTCTCCTTGTACCAATTGAGGCTATACTCCGAGCCAGAGTCATTCTCCATGGAGATATTGCAAAAGAAGGCGGCTGAGCTGCCTGCAGGGAGAGTTAACACTGCTGGGAAGAAGGTCACTGTTTGGGAGAGAGGAAACAAGGAACAGACATGGTTACAGTGGGCACAGGTCTTAGAAACAGGCATACCCCCCATGCAGGAACCAAGGATGCAAGGCCAGTCCGCAGCATCACCCCAGATCACGGGGAGGTACATCACACCACGTCTCCCCTTTCTGAGTGTGTGCCTGCCAGCCAGAGGGGGATGCTCAGGGACAGTAACTGTACCATGAAGTGGTTTCAGCAGAGCTGATTGTGGTCTGGGCTACCTAAAATCAACCCTGAATAACTGCACAGGGGAAAAAAGGCTTTGGGGGTTGTATTCTTTTTAAATTTATCCTGTATTTTAGTGTCTGAGTCATCCTTCCTCCAGCTCATGTTGCCTCTGAAGGCGAGCAGAGGGACCAAGTCCTGGGCTGGGGCAGCACCCCACAGCGCAGCCCATCGCGTGCCCGGCTGCCTGCCAGGGTGCTCCGGCTCTGCCCACTGCTCCATGCTGGGAGCACAGAGCGGGCAGGGGCTGCCCAGGGCACAGTATTTGCCATCCCCAGCCTGAGACCGTCTGATGGGGCAGAGTGACCTAGAGCTTGCGATGCCATCCCTTTCCAGCTGCCTGTCCCCTCCTCGCGTGTAAGTGGGCAGCCAGGCACCCACCCCGGGGGGGTCCTGTCCAGGCTTGCCAAGCTGCTCCCAGCACAGAGGGCAGTCGGCCACGGCCACAGCCCCCCCAGCCCTTAGCACCAGCCCTGCTGCTTCGCCACATTTCCCTGCCCATGATCCCAAGCGGCTCATCCCACTCCGGGCAGCGGGATGCTGCAAACATGAACACAGGCCAGGCTCACAACGTCCTGGCTCAGCATTAACTTTTGTGGGGAGCAATAAAAAGCAGGAAGAAGCATGTTTCACACAATTTATCTGACCAAGCTAGTCAAACCGCCAATGCTTTGAAAAGTCCCTGCCATTAAGAAGCTAATCTTCCCCTTTCAGAAATCTCCACTGATAGCAGCCCCAGGGCTTGCAGGCAGAGTTAAAAACTCCTTCCCTTTGCTCCAGTACTGGCCTGAGGCCATAGAACCATGACCTCAGCATCACCAACCACAAAAGGAACCAGGACAATTCCTTGAATAGATACAGGATTAGATGGAAAACTGGGCTGAGAAATGAGGGATGAGACTGAACAAGAGGAGAGAGGGAGGGAGGGAAGTGCCATGGCTCCCATAGGCAGTGCTGACTGTGGCAGTGCCCACACCGAGAGGTATAATTTTTGCAGTGTTCTGGGTTTCTTGGGTTTAACAGGAAATATTCAGCAGGCTCAGGGCTTTGCTTCCTACCCAGTGCTGCTGCCAGAAATGAATGAAGCACTCGGAGGACTTCTGAAAGCAGAGGTTGCGTTTACATGTTTCCCTGCATCTTCCCAGCACCAGAGGTAACATCTGCTCCAAGGGACGCCCAGCCCTGCACACACCCTCGGGGCAGAAAACACACGAAGCCACCAAAGAAAGAGCCAGGCTGGGAGGAAAGGGGGACACGGCTTCATCAGGGCTCTTGCTCACTCTGCCCAGACTCACCCCTTCCCTTCCATCTCCCTTTCTCCCCCAAATTTCACCCTGAGCAAAACTGCACACAGGACTCTGGCTCCCTCAGGATCAAGCCCAAACCAGGAGGCGCAGCCCAGGGTCGCAGCCCGAAGCCGTGAGAGCCAGAGCAGAAAACACCAGACCCTGGCATGGCACTGGCAAACCCAGAGGCTCAACACCAAACCCCAATCGTAGACAGTGTGCCCACAATGCGGTTCCAGTGCTGGCACCATGGGCTGGGGACATGTCCCCTTCTCTATCCTTTAACCCCGTTTCTGCCCTGAGCATCCCCATTTCCCTTGCTTCAGCTGCGCGTCCCCAAAAGCTTTGGGTTTTACGCCTCCTTGATGCCAGAGCTATTTTTAACTACAAAGCTCCCAGCCCTTAGACGTTTTCCACCAGCTGCAAACAACACGGGCCATATCGGCGAGCACGCCATACTCTGGTACCTACCCCGGCGGCAGCTGGCCAGCATGGGGCCACAGCAGAGCAGGATGGCGCAGAGGCCGGTCAGGGCCACCTCCACGCTGCCCCACATCGTCTTCGAGGCACACGGAGCCATGGCGAGCCAGTCGGTCCCCTGCCCTGGCAGGTGTGCCGTGCCGTGCCGTGCCGTGCCGTGCCGTGCCGTGCCGTGCCGTGCCACCCCCGGCTCTCTCCTTGCTTCCTTCCCCGCAGGGGCAGCTTGTTCTCTGGCGTGTGCGGCAGGGGCTGGGGTGGAAGTGAAACGTGCCCATCTCTACCCCAGAGGGAAACCCGGGCTGCCTCCCGCCCCCAGCTTCCTCCCCGCAGACGCAAGGATCAGCTGAGCCAAGCCTGGCCCCTTCCCCTCCCCGCGCGCTCCCGGTGCGCTCCCACGCAGGCACCCGGCTGCCGAGCAGCGGGGACGGGCACCTCTGAGCCCGCACCCGTTTTGGGGAAAGCTCCCAGGGGTGGAGCAGGCAGGGACGACTGGGGACATGTCCTCAACCGCAAGCCTGGCCCATAAGTAAAAGGGCTGTCTTGGGTTCCCAGGCACCCACGGGTGCTCCCAGCAGGTGCCCATGGCAGTGGGGTGTTGGGGGACATGTGGCACTGGGCAGCCAGGCAAGGTCTGAGCAGCCATGGGGCACCATTGGCAGGCTGCTCCCACCGGGAAGGGATGGGAGAGGAGGAAGAAGGCGAAGAAGGCGGCGAAGGTGGAGGAGGAGAAGTTTTACCTCCTTAGGTGTGTTTCTCCACAGACAGATTTGCAGAGAGCAGGGGCAGGTGCCCAGGGCCGGGGTGCTGTTATTGGGGTGACCTTTGCAGCAGACTTCTTTAATTTCTCCACCGGTGATGTTCCCCGCTCGCCTTGCTGACTAATACTCGCATAGGAAATAACCAAAGGTGAAAGCACGCTGTGGCTGGCTCCTCCGCTTCTCTCAAACACAGCTTCAGTGCCCCGCAGTTTTGGAAAGTGTCAGGGGAAAATTAATAATCGGGGTGAAGGATGTGATTCTCATGATGATTTCATTATTTTCTGGGCTTTCAGAAACAAGCAGCAGGACTGCGGCTTGCTCACCTCTCGCTTTCAAACATGGCCCTGGCAGGCGAGCGGGCTGGGGAAGCCACCCCGAATTCGGGATGGCCAAGGAGGGGGTTCTGAGCCAGGGCAGGCAGGGCTCACCCTGGGTTGGTGGCTCAATCCAGCCTGTCCTGGGTCCTCTTTTCCAGTCTCCTCCTGGCACTGCAGCATCACTCCTTTCTCATGAGCTTCTCGCCCTGCTTGGGCCACACAGCAAGCCTGGGGGGGTTGTCCCCTCCTTGCCACCTTCCCATGCTGCCTGGCCAGAGGCCACCACCTGGCAGGGTGGCAAGAGGAGCGCTCTCCACCATGTGCAACGGTGCTGGTGGGCTCCAAGGCGGACATCGCCTCTTCCTTCGCAATTTCCTGCATTCTCATTAAAAAAACCCCTAACTAAACTAAACTAAACTAAATTCCAGAAAATATGGAAGCTGACAGCAAGGCTTCTCCACCTCTAGCCTTTGTGTCCCCAAAAGGTGACACCAGCCATCCAGGCTGTGTGTGGGGAGGCTTGTTTGGCGCTTGCAACATGTTTTGGTTTCTAGAGGCGGAAGATGTGACAGGTATCACCACCGAGATCACTACTCACCAAACTAGGGATCAGCAGGAAAAACTGGCTCATCCTCCCCACCCCGTGTAGCAGCAGAGGGCTCTGATTAAAATCATAGCACGAATTGCTCAAACTTTCCAATGCACGCTCGAAATGGGGCACAAACTGGTATCCGGGGCGGGGAGGCTGCCACGTCCACTAGAAACCAGTGGTGGCTAGATGCAGACTGTACAGCAACGTTTACAGATGCTCAGGTTCCTTCGGAAACCTGTGCCCCAGCGCTCCCCCCTCCTCCCCAGCAGGCTGGGGACCAGCACACACCGGAGCCTTTCCAGGCTGCTTGGGGTGCAGGATGAGGCTGTGCGCAGCCAGGAAGCACCGGGGAGCTTGCAGAGCCGCAGAGCACAGCAGAAACTGCAGAGGAGGGCAAGCCGGGAGCTCTCCAGCAGCATGCTGATGGAAAGCTTCCTCTGTCGCAAGAGAGAGAACAGGGGTTTTTTTCCTCTTTTTGCTGAAAAAAAAAATTAAAAGGATGAAAAGAATAAAAGAAAAGATCAATCTCGCTGCTAGGAAGCTGCTGAGGGGGAAAGTGAGGCGAGCAGCGGTGGCGTGCCCTAGCCCAGCACATGCCCTGGGTGCCGGCATCGCGGAGGAGCCCGGGCTCGGCCCCGCAGCAGTCCCCAGGCTTTGGGCACGCTTTGGACCCTGCCTGCACCCTGCCAGACCAACATAGCTCCTGCTGGCTCTTACGCCAGCTTCTCCATCGCCAAGGAAAACAGCCTGGCTCCAGCCGTGCTGTGGCTCCCCACTCCCCATTTACCATGCTGGTAAATTCCCTCCAGCCCAATGGGGTGGATGGCACATCTTGGGGTTAGCTGAGGGGGGCCTGAAAAAGATCCTTTGATACTTAAAATAAATTCTCTTTCTCTGAGCTGAAATGTGGTGAATTGCATGGGGCAGTCCTCTTCTATTTGGCCACCAAAAGAGCAAAAGAAGGGCTAAAAAGGAAGGAGAAAGAGGAGTAAGTGAGAAAACAGTTTGTTCTTCATAACTAAGAGACAGGACCTTCAGCAAGCACGTCACACCACTTCATTGAAGCATAAATGTCCTTTTCTTTCCCAAGAAGAAGCTGGCCCAATGTGTCAGCAAGGGTCCCACCTACACAGCTGTGACCCAGACGAGGCCCCAGTCTCCTGCAGCCACCACCATTGAGGCACACAGCTATCACCCTGAGCAATCACCTCAAAGGATTGAGGTTCAGTCCCAAAATGGCTTAAAAGCATCTGCAGTATTTAAGGAGCACTGAAAATTTGGAAGATGAAGAAGAAAGCAATGACCAAACACTTCAGATGGAGCTGACTGAAACCCAGAGCTGAATGTCCTCAAAGTCCAGGAAAGCAAACTTCCCAAATGAGATGGGGAACACAAATTACCACAAAAAGATGCTGAGGAAGAGAAACCCACATGTTCCCAAAGATCCCTCCCCCGCTGGTTTAACTGAATTCACATCTGTGGGTCTGACCCAGACAGGAGGCGATGTGGCTGGGGCAAGAAGAGGAAATGGTTAATAGTGTTTGCAAATAAACACAGAGGTCTTTCAGATACTTCTCAGAAATTAGGAAGGCCCCTGCAAACGATTTGCATGAGCAACGCCTGACCCTGCAGGGAAAGGCGGGGTGGTGAGTAAGCAGCAAGTAAGCGGAGGGATGGAGCGGAGGTACAAAACTGTTCCTTTAGCAAGTGGAAATCTGCAGGGCCTGGGCAGGGCAATGGTAACTGTGATGCGAAGGTGCCACATGGGTATGGCATGGGGCCACCGCCACCTCCGGCATGGCAGCAGGGTGCTGCTCCTGCCAGCGAGCAGAGCTAATGCCCAGCCTGGCGGTACCAAGGGCTCTGATGGATCATCTCTAGCAAGCGGTGCTGCTAAAACCCGTGGAAATCAGGAGCTGCTGCTCCTGCTCAGGGTCTCAGGAACCCATCCGCGCTCAGAGCCGGTTGGGGCAGGACGTGGTGCCAGCTGGGATGAGTCTGTGCATCCCGAGCAAAACCCCGGCAGAGGTGCCTCCTGGTGCAGCCTCACGCCCTCCTGCACCCGAGGGCACCTCCAGGCAGCACCCTGCCCGCAGAGCCCCAATCCCTGGTGCCCCCCGGCCCTGCCGCACATGATGGCCCCCTCCAGCCCCTCGTCCCCAGCACCAGCACGCTCCGCACCGGCTGCGCCTTCACGCTGTTTCCATTCGAAGCTGGGTGAAGCACCGGAGGACCGTTCTCAGCGGTGTCATCTGCTGCACGTAAGAAGCGTGATCGCGGAGATTGCTGCATCAAGATAAACAGCGGAGGAAGCAGGATGTCAGCTTCTCCGGAGGGGGCTGTGTCATACTCAAGCTGTCGTTGGCCAGACTTCCTTGGGACAGACGGCAGCTGCGGACAGTGAAAAGAGCACGAGGGTGCGACGCGGGGAGAATATCGGGGAGCGGCAATTTTAGGCCTTTCTGGAAGATTTAAGAAGTTTCTGGAAGAAAGGAGCGAGGCTGGGATCTCCGTGCCGACGGCTGGGATGCGCGGCCCAGGGGCAGGAAGGGAGCGCCGGGTCCGGCAGCAACAACGGGGGCAGGAATTGGGGGAAGAGGCTTCGTAACGGCAACGGTTTGGGGCTGCGCTCTCCTCCGCCTGCACCCGCTGCCCCCGCAGCAGCCGGGCGCTCCCGGCGAGGCTCCTGCGGCCGCAGCCGGCGCCGGGGGGCCGGGACACCAACGCGGCCCCCCCCTCCGGCTGAGGCCACGGGCTTGCAAAGACACCTCTGGGCTCGGGGACCCCTCTGCCCCGGCTGGCAGCCGAAGGGCGCGGGCGCCACGTCCGTGGCCGCTCCAGCCCGCCCAGCCCCGGGCGAGGGAGCGGGCAGGGGCTCGGGCTCGGGCTGCCAGCCCGTTTTGGGTGGGAGGAGGGCACGGGGAAGCACCCAGCTCTTCCCGGCTGAGGAGCCGCTCTCTGCCCCCATCAGAGCTCCCGCCGCACCCACCTCCCCAGGCAGCGCGCTCACCCAGCCCTTCATTTACAGCTGCAGGTATTACTGCCATCAGGCACCATTCATTTACCAATTCTTTTACGGTATAAACTTTTTTCATTGTGAAAAACGTCAAAATAAAACATTTCTGACAAATGTCAAACACACACACACACGCACCCCCACGGTGCCGCCGCGCTGCCCTCGCGGCCACGTGCGAGATCCGCCCCCCCCCGCCTCCCTCCGCGCGCGACGGAGGGGCGGGGCGCGGCGTCGTGACGTACGGTGGCGCCCCGTGACGTGTGAGGGAGGCGGAAGTGGCGGGCGTTGCCGGGGTAACCAACGCCGTGGCGGTCTGCGGGGGACTGCGGCCATGGGCGAGCTGGGCCCGGACGATGGGGCCGGGAACACGTACAGTCTGCGGCCCGGCCTGCAGCGCCGGTGAGCCGGGGGGGGGGGGGGGGGGCGGCTCCGGGGAGGGAGAGGGGATGCTGGGGGCGGGGGCGCCCAGGGGCCTTTGGGTCTGGGGGGGCACTGGGGGCGTGGGAGCTGCGGTGGGGCTGTCGGGGAGGGGGTCCCTGGGCATGGGGGGCTGGCACAGGGCTGTGGGGGCTGTGGGTGGGGGTGTTGGGAATGGGGGAGCGCCCGGGGTTTGGGGACTGGGGAGGGGCACTGGGCTGCCAGACCAACTTTGACACCAGCCAAAGGGGGATGTGGGTGAGGAGGGGAGCACAGGTGGGGGACGCTGCTGGAGGGGCAACCTCCGATGGGGCTGGTTTCGCACCTGTGTTTATGGGTGTTTAGCTTTTGGCAGAGCTGGTTAAGTATCTCCATCTTAGCTGGGCTTTTTTTCCCCATGATTTTTCATTTGTTATTTTTCTTTAATATGTGAAAGCTAAATTTTCCCAGGTAAGGTTATGTACGTTTCTACACCTTGTGTGAACTTTCTGGGCCTTCTGTTGCTGTTTTTTTTTTTGCCCTGATAGATTTAAATCATCCACAGTAAAAGAATGCATCCATGCAATACTGAAGGAGAAGCTGGCCAATGTACAGTACATCCCAGAAGAAATGCCTCAGCTTACAAAGTCATTATCAGAGATGATAAAAGACAGACTAAAAGGTAAGGAGGTTTTCTGGGGAAAATTTCTGGCTTCATTTCTTTTCTTACTGTGTCTTCTCCCTTTGAGAAAATCTCTCTTTCCTCCTTTATTCTTGAAATCTATTTCTTCCCCGTTGACTGACTCAAGCCTACCGTTATGAAACATTCTGGCCTATATACATATGTTCCTCGCCTGCAGAACTAGAAACCTAATTCAAGCAGACAAGATTTGGTTTTGTATAGACTAGCTGGTGTGGGATGTCAGCCTTGGAGGGGCTGCAGGGGGAAAGAAGCTGCATTAGAGAGAAGGAAGAAGTGATGCTTCATTGCTTCTTACTTCAATAAACAGAACCATTCCTGCTGTTTTTCTGCTGCAAGTTAGATCAGAGTTGGGTCAGAGTGGAATAGCAGGGAGATCAGAATAAGACCCAGTGAGAGCAGCGAAGGGGGAGAGAGTTAGGAGCACAGTCAGCCAAGGAGGGGTGTGACTACAGCCTTACAGCACTGGAAAAAGGTTGTGGTGGTGCTGTGCAGGATGCCCTTCAATATTTTTGAGTTCAAGAGCTAAACTTCAGGCTCCAGCAGGTGTTTCCTGTGTTTGTTCGGTGCTGGTACAAGTACATAGATGTGAGTTGGCAAGGTCACTCTTCCCCCCCCCTTCTTCCTGGGGGCAGGTTGGTGCTCCATCTGCTGGGCTGGCCTGACACAGTGACACAGACATACCGTCACGCTCAGCAGGAGCCGTGGATTTATGCTTCTCCCAGAGTTATGCATCTGCTTTAAAACCAGCAGCAGCTGTAGTCCCAGCACGTGTTGATGCCAAGCTAATATGCACAGGGCTTGGCTTCAGTAATCTGTAAACACACTTGCAGTAGCCTGAAGCGAGACTGGCCCGGTGTGGCCATTGTATCAGCTGGCATCTCTGATAAGCATTGACATGCTGCATGCTACCAGACCCAGCATGCTGTGTTCAGTTCTCCAGTGGAAACAGTGTGCCAGAGTCTTCCGGAACACTGCTTTTGGAAGACAGGCACTAGGATCTATATTTTATTTTAAACATGCTTGTTCTGGTTTGGCTTCTGGAACATTGCCATGGCCTGATTGGATCTGGCCTGTGCCCCAAAGGTATTTCTTTACTATTGTAAAACAGCTGCGTATCTTTGCAGACATATAATGGAGACCCACATGTGCTTTTATGTGGCCTTTTATCCCAGCTCAGAAGCAAAGGAAACACCTATGTGGCAGAAGAATCTCTACAATACCTTTGCGTCGGGTATTGTACAGTTTTAAAATAAGCCAATTTCTTTTCAAATTGGATTTTGTCCACCAGCAGCCTTATTTACATTCTTTCCATGTGTTCAGTTCTTGAAAGTTGTCAAAGTAGAATGCTGACATACAGTGTGGCTGTTCAGGGGTGTCTTCTGCCTTAGATTCATCTTTCGATGGATGCAAAATACCCTGTTCACCCTTTAACTCCAATAAGACTGTGGTACTCTGTACCTAGGAAAATGAAGCCACAAGGCAGTCTGTCCACTTTGCCAGTTGCATGGATTTGTACAGGACACTGCTTTCTAACCAGAAATCTTTAGCTTTTTGAGTCCTGTTTTGGGCTTATATTTTAAACAAGTTGTTGTCCTCACTATTACTTTCTTCTTTCCCTCCAGAGGAAGGATTTGACAGGTACAAAATGGTGGTGCAGGTTGTGATTGGAGAGCAAAGAGGAGAAGGAGTGAAGTAAGTTTTGCATCTTCTAATTATATTTCTATCATTTTTGAGTTTTGAGAGTTTTTTTCTTTGGAAGCTGCTTCCAACTTTCCTAGGTACAAAGATCTCTCTGCAGATGATAAAGTATAAAGCACTTTCTTTTCTCTTTAAGTGGCAAGTGAGAGCTTGGACTGTGGCTGATTGAATTACCCAGTGATAATTGGCTGTATGGTGTGTCTTAACAAGCTGAAATGCTGAAAAGCATTTGTGAGCAGTGTTGCAGAAAGGCATTTTATGTTGTATTCATGATGAACTAGAGCACACTCCAAGTCCATCCTCAAGGCCCTGCTGGAGCAGAAGCCATGGTAACTTCCTTCTGTCTAAAGCCAGATTTCCATAAGTACGTCATTTATATTTAATCTCCCCAGGTAGACATTTTTCAGAAGTTTAAATTTCTGTAATCCCCATGCAATACTGTCATGGGAATCAAGCTTAGACTGTGGGTGCTGAGCACTTGCAATCTAGCTCCAGATGCCTGCAATCAGACAAAAGAATTCCTCTTGGCTGCAGTAGTGGGCTGTAGCTTTCCATTACTAGTGAGTAGGGAGAAGACAAAAGAGAACAGCCCATGAGGTTTATGTGCTTTATCTGCAGGGCTTATCTTTATTATTGTGCCTGGTACTCCAGCAAAAGATAAGTACAGCAGAGCTATAATCAGATCTGCTGCCTCAATGTTCTGGAGGTCAGGCAGGAATATCTGTACCTGCTGCTCAGGCATTTGTCGGGAATGCCTGTCTGCAGGCCGACTGTTCCAGAAGCACCGTACCAGGGTGAACGGTTCATTGAGGTGTTGTGATTTGAAATGTGAAGGCCAGCAACACAGACTGACAGAGCAATTGGGGAAATTCTCTGGTTTGCAATAGACAGGAGGCAAGACTGAAGCATGATCACTAACATCCTTAATGAATACTGGGTAACCAAGGTATTCCAGAGGCAGAGTGGAATACTGGACTGAAAAAAAAGCAGAATGACCCTGAGGGCTAAGATAATGGGAAAAAAGGATGAAATTCACCAGTCTTAGGACAAGGAGTCATACGTGTGGGGACTAGGAACAATACACTGTGCCACAAACAGGGATCCCGTCAGCTGAGATTGACTGGGGCAGGCAGGGAGCTGGGCATTTGCAGCAGAGAAAGGGGAGTGTCAATGACATTAGACAAGGCAGTAGCGAGGTCTCGTCTGTAATATCCTGTTAGGGTCTGGTTGCTTGTCTTCAGGGTAAGGCTTGGACTGAAGCAGGTGTAGAAAAATGCCAGCAGGATGGTCAGGGAACAGAGAGTATAGATATGAAAGGACTAGAAGAGCTTAGCTCGTGGTCTAGTAACATGACATCTGCCAAGGAATATGATAGCTCCCTATAAATAAATTGGGAGTACATACCATGAGGGTGCAGGAGGTGAAGGACGAGAACAAATAAGCTAATTTTGCTACCAATATGCATAGGCCAGAAGTCAAATGTTCTTAAGCACCATAGCAATGAGGTTTCAAGCCCTGCTGCACAGTGGAGGTGGCAGGGTCGGTAGCTGATGAGTTTGAAGATGGAGCTTGATTAACATACAGAGGGGGTTACAGCATGTGTAATTTAGCGGTGGGGATCTAGGCTTAGGATTCAGGAGAACGGTCCCCATTATCTTTAAAGGGTTCTCAGTTTGCTTTTCAAGGAAAGTATCTGCAATCACTTAGGTCCTTACACGTGAACTCTGTAACGGCTCTGCTCTGTCTCCTCTGTCTAGTATGGCTGCGCGATGTTTCTGGGATGCTGACACTGACAGCTATGCTCATGATGTGTTCATGAATGTAAGTATCGGCTGTTTTACCATGGGAAAGTGTAAAGCTACTTGCTTTTGTCTGAGAGGCAGAGTGACCTTAAATGTGGAGCAGAAAAAAAAGAACCACTAGAAGGAAGGAACCAAGACTCTATTGAAACAGTATGATTTTATGTCCTCATTCACAAAACTTACTTATATATAATACCCAACATAGTAAAACTTATTTCCTGGGTAGGTCATACAATACTGTACAAAAGTTGTTATAGTCACACCATTTTACAGGTGGGGAGAGGAAACACAAGAGAGAAAGTCTTTTCTTATATGCTTTGCTGAGCTGCTGCCATGGAGTATGGCTGGAATCCAGGGCTGAGCAAAAGTCAAGGGTTTATTTCATTATTATTTTATTTTTATTTTATTTTAAACTGACACCTAGACACCTGTGGGTGTGTGGATGGAGTAAACTAAGGCATTATCTGGCATTCAGACACACTGACCTGGGTTACACCACAAGTGACGTGAATTAGAAACTAACTAACAGACAGAAAATTATAATATATTGCAATATAAGGTTATGCTCTGGTCTAAATGTTCTCCTAGGTTAGCCTTTTTCAGTTAGGCTAGCAAAGAGCTTGCCTTTACTAACACGGAGCCTTTCTCTGTTTTCCCCAGGACAGCCTGTTTTGTGTGGTAGCTGCGTTTGGCTGCTTCTATTATTGAAGATGGTAGACATTGCACAGAAGGACAGAGGTGGGGGAGAACGCTTTAGGGTATTTTTTGTTAACGTGCACAAAAGCATCACGTTCTTCCTTTAGTACCTACAAAATAACAGCTCTACAAAGCATGTCCTACACCTGTTCTACACACTACAACTTTCCTTCTTCCTTGTGGATATCGATACAGCTTTAAGCACAACTTTATAATGTCCTTTATTTAAATCGCCCTTTGTTTTTATATAGTGTTGGTTTTGTCCTAAAAGTGTATTGCCAATAGTCCTTGTTTCTAAGGCAAACTCAGCTTTCATCTTGAAAGGGTTCTGTTGCTTTTATTTTTGTTAATTTTCTGAAATGAATGAAATATTTATAAGAAATGTAACATAATAAATCTATGTATTTAATATTTCCTCTCCTGTGGGTTGACCCTTGCCATTTCCACTGTTTGTCTTTTTCCTCCACTCTACAAGATGCGCTAGCCTGGATGGCTTGTCTGTGCTTCTCAGATGAGCGTTTTCTGAGGAGTCTTTGTAAATCAGCCCATAAAGCTGACCTCGTATTCTGTTTATCCAGATTTGTTCCTGTGACTCCCATAACAAATGGGCTGTGAATCCCAGCTGTGTCACACAAGATGGTATTAATTGATAGGAAGACAAGGTATTTAGGACATTAGGTCAGGCCAGCAGCCTGCACACTCCATGACTGCTGAAACTCCTCCCTGCCGTAACTTCTCATCGGTTTGGTGCAGTTTGGCACCCGCGGATGCTGTGAGTGATCATTGCTCATTGCCCTCTTCAGCAGACACTGCAGTGCTTTCTCAATCTTTGCCACTCTCTAATTGTTTTGGGATATGAAGGTGGATGTTTGGAGCCCCAATTTGTTAGGACTTCAGCCTCGGAAAGGAGCAGTAGAAAAGGCTGCTGTAGATCAGAAAAGGAGTGCTGAAGTCTCTCATCTCCCCAAAAGCTAGAGGACCGGGTTGGTTCCTGAGAGACTGGGTGCCAGCAGAGTGCATCTCAGGTGCCCATCAGAAGATGAGATGAGTTGCTCTGTGGTGATGCTTGTCCTCTCTGTGCTGACCGAGGAGCAAGCACAGCTGAACAATTTTGATGGCATGAATGGCTTTTGGAGTGATGAAGTTGGGTGAGGTGAATCCTGAATCCTACCCTCACCAACTGTTAGAGCAGAACACGCTCTGCCCATGCAGCTCGTGGAAAGCGGGGAAGTAACAAATTACGATGCACCTTCTAGAATCACTCTTTCGGCTACAATCCCAGAGGCAGAGCACTCCTGTTTCTCTGTTTGTTTTGAAGTGGCTTCCTCTCATTTTCCTCTGATGGGAAATAGAGGGTGACTTCTCCAATTGCTTAGTTGCTACCTGTGGCTGTCAGTCGCTAAGGGAGCTGTGGAGATGATGCAATGGTGCCGTTGGGTTTGTGCGTGAGCCTGGGAGTGCAAGTTTTGGGGAACAGCGAATCCCTCCACATAAAGACACTTGCCAGGAGATCATATATGCCCTTGGACTCTTGTTTGGATGCTTTCATCAAGTCACAGTGATTGAATCATGATTTTTTTCACCTTGCGCTGGCTCTGGGTTTGGAGGTTAGTAACAGCTGCTTCACAAAGGCGTTGTACAAAGCAGGTTTGAGTCGGTGATCGTTCAGCTCCAGCCACCCTGGGGTGGCTAAGGGGTGCTGTGTTTTCCCCACTGAAAGACCAAGCAGCCGCGGAAGCACTGCGGGCCGGTACTCCCGCACCGCCAGCACGGGCAGGATGAGACCGGCCGCGCACAGCGTGCAGGGCCGCCGGGAAGCTGCGGGGAAGCCGCCGTGGCCCCGAGCAGCCGGGTGTGCTCTGGGGGTGCTTGGCTCCCTCCTTCCATAACCCCCGGAATTTATCTTTGACGCGTGAGGGGCCGCGGCACCAAACCCTCGCTGGGCCATTCCCCCGCTGCTGCTGCCCCCGCCCCGGTCCGAGCGCGGGGCCGCCGGGACCCCACCAGCCCAGCCCCGCGGCTGGGGACGGGGAACGACCCGTTGCGAGCCGGAACGGAGGTTCCGGGCGCGGTTTCCCGGGGCGCGGCCGGTCCCTTCCTGCCGCCCCGGCCCGACACGCAGCGGCTCCGCCCGCCGCCCCGTTGGCGTTGGCGGGAGCGGGGCGGGGCTGGCGGCGGGAGCGGCTCCGGCAGCGGCGACGGGGCCGGGCCGGGCCGGGCTGCGGAGGTGAGGGCGGGCGACGGCGCGCTGGTAGGGGGGCGTCAGCGGGGAGCCTGGGGGCGCCGGCACTGGCGGGGGGACACTGGGGCGGTTGTGGGGTCCGTCGCTGGGGGATGCGGGGGGGCGCTGGGGTGGCTGTGGGGGTGTCCCTGTGGGGCGGCTCCGGGGACACGTATCCCCCCCCGGGGTGCGGTGTGGGGAAGGGCACCGCAGGGGACAGGGCACTCGCCGGGGGGTTCCCGCCGCGGGGCTGGAGGCCGGTGGGAGGCACGTGAGGGGCACCTCACACCTCCCCTGCGGCGTGGGGTGGGGGTCCCTCCCCGGGACCCCTCTCCCTGCAGGGTGGCCGTGGCACAGGCACGGGGGCAGCCCCCCCACCGCCCCCGGGAGCGGCGGGCTCGCTGTGGGGCAGGGGGGCTCTGGGAGGTGCTGGCTGGTGGGGACGCGGGGCGCTTGGCTTCGGGCGAAGGGGTAATGTCTGCTGGGGAGGGGACGTGGTGCGCCGCTTCCCCGTTGTAGGGGGCTTGGGGAGAGGCCGGGGCTCGGGCACCGTGATGGAGGGATGGCAGGACCGGCTGCGGTGGGGGCAGGCTGAGAGGAGACAGCAGCAAGCGCTTCGGGAAACTTTTGGAGTCCACCCGCAGGGCTTGGAGCGTGGGGGCTTTGGGGGACGTCCCCCCACCTAGGGGACGCAGCCAAGGCAAACAACGAGGAGGTGGCCCTGACTGCGGAGAAGGAAGGTGTGACCTAGCTGCTGCACGGGCACACATCCTCTCTAACCCGCTTTTTGTGTCCACCAAAGTCCTGGCTGCGCTGATTAATGGTTGTGTAATTAGAGTTAAAATCTGCAGGAATTCTGAGAGCTGCGACGCTTCTTGGTAGCCCTCGTGCGCTGTGGAGGGAGGTGCAGGATGCTGCAGGTGGCCTTTCCTCCTCTGTCCCCAGCCTGTGCCGTTGCAGCACCGGGTTCCCCCAGCCTGCGGCTGGCAAAGACCGGCGTGGTCAGAAGCAGGTACTGGTGGGTGTTCCATCTGCAGGACACCAGGGCCTGAGCAGAGCCACCATATTTGCTTCTGGAATTCAGATGACAAATATCCGTGCTTTATTTCCTGAAGAAACTTCTTATATATATAGAATTATTAAAATTTGTGACTTGGAAGTTTCTTGGTCCAAGATCTGGATTGTAATTGTCTTGAAATTACTGTAAGATGAGCTACAAACAATAATTATTGAAGCAAGGATTTGGTACAGATGTGTAAACCTCCTAAAGGAGGTAGTCTCCTGAAGTCTCAAAAGGCCCTGCTGTTAAGCCCTAAAAATGAAACACGATGCAACGCAACACAGAAGTCAGGACAGAATGACCGCCCATCCTTGTACTTTCTTGTCCCTGGGCGGGCTCCAGATTTTCTCTGATATTCTTCTGCATTTCTCTGCTGAAATTTTGCAGACACTTTGTCACATGCTAGGACACTCAGTGCCTCGGGGTTGTGCAGAAGGGCTGTGAATTCACCGAGGAGGTCTTGCCAGCAGTTTCTCTTTTTTGTGCGTGTATGTCATAGCAGCACTGCCTAGGTGATCACGCTGCACTGTTTTCAGTTGCGGTGGTGTTAGAGAGAATTATCTTGAGCCATTTGGGACTTCATTGGTGAAGAGCAGCATCTTTTCATCGATTGCAGGACACGGGTACCAGATCTTCAGCGTGCTTGGGCTCTGCCTGAGGAAATGTTATCAGCCTGCCTGTAGCAGTAGGGGATGCAAGGTTTGGGGATTTGTTTTAGCCAGTATAGCAAAGGCCCGGGTCTGGGTGCTGTTGGACCAACATGTGGCACTGGCTGAACTGGAATCCCTTTTATACGTTCACGAGGCTATTAATATGCTGCAGGATAGCTGCTTTTGCTCAACCGGAGTAGCTGAAGCAGCCTATGTTTTAAGTGTAGACAGGACTCTGCCTGCCAGATCCTGCAGTAACCTTTATAAGGGGCTTGAGGGCTTAGACCATCTAGGTAGAGCAGATGCTGACTGTGGGGAGAGCAGCCATGCTGGGGAGAGTCGCAGTCTTCTCTGGAGGTGAGCAGGCTGGGTCACAGCCATTAGCACTTAGTTTTTAAGCAGATGCTCTCAGTCTGGAGATTGGGGCAGAGTTGGGCCTGGCAAGCCTGGGCTGGGAATGAAGTTGCCTTGGAGATCGGGCAAGATTTTTAAGCATGGATTGAAGAGAGATCCTGATCTCTCCTAGTGATTCTGTACAGATTAACCCTCATCTTGTAAACAGGCTTTTATTGGTTTCTCGAGGAGTCAGTGATGAGTCTTCTGTCATTAACTTCTTTTGAGTCTTTCTGTCTACAACAGATCTCTACAGGAATGCACACCAGTAAGGTTGATTGTAAACTGGGAGTTGGAGGTGGGGGAGGACAGTGGGAAAAGGATTTTCTTCTCTCCATGACCAAGGAATGCAGGGTCCTTTGGGTACTTTACAGCCTGGCAGGGGAATTATCTGAAGTGACAGGACTTATTCCTTTTCCCTGAGGCTCTCGCTTACGTGCAGTCCATGTGTCAAGGCAATGCTTCTCTGCAGACAGCTGGCAGAGTGCAAAGTTTAGTAGTATTTGCCTGCAGATGAGTCAGCAGAAGAGAAATAGCTTGCTCCGGTAAAGTGGAATGATCTTGTAGGCAAAGCAGCACATGACAGTCACATCTGACTGTGCCAACGCCTTCCAAGTTCAGAGGGACGATAGGGGAGCCTGGGAGCAGGCAGTGCCACCCAGGGAGCCTGGGCGCTGTGGGTGTCGGAGGGGCCTCACTGGTCCAGTGTGCTGGCCTTGTGCTGACTCGGATCCCTGGTGAGAAATGCAGCAGCTTTGAGCTGGAGCATTTATTGAGTTGTTGCAGTAAGCTCTTGTTTTGCACACGCTTTGAGTTTAAGTAGCAGGATTTATTTTGCCTCGGCGCGTAAATCTGCAAGCGAAAAGCAGCGGAAGTGGCAGAAGAAATCCTGCTACTGCATGTAGATATGCGGATAATATTCTTCAAGAAATTCCTCGGGACATTAAAACACAAAGAATGCAGATGGGCCAGGTCCTCATGCTATCAGCGTGCTTAGGGTGCAGAAATATCTGATCTGCTTCTCCGGTGTAGTGTGAGGCAGGCAGTTCCCTGACACCACCAAGGATAAACAAAACATCAGTACTGTCCATGAAGATGCAGACAGTGAGATAAGGCTTTGGCTAAGCAAGATGATTTGCTGCACCTATTCTGACCTTCTCCTTCTGCCAGAGGTGTTAACTTTGGTGTTGTGGTTAAATTCCAGCTTGGATGATGGTGTAGTTAACTCACACTAAGGGAGAAGTTTTAAATTCCTTCTCTGCCTATGTATTTTTTTTTCTTCATGGTAATCAATGCTTGTCATTCTTCCCTCCCAGAAGTGGCTGCGCTTCAGTGGGATTCAGTGATTCCCTGACAGGGAGAGCAACTCTTCTCCCATCTGGCAGTCGGCTGCTTCTCGCAGAGCCTGTACAACTCTCTCGAGGTGAGCTAGCTGGCAGGTGATGCAAGGCATCTTTTTGATACAGAATATGCACCAAAGAAATAAGTTTCAGAAGCAAAGCCCCGAGTGTTTTGTAAAGTGTCGCCGAGACTGTGATCTGCCCATGGCTTTACTGAATGGGGCACTTTTTAACTTTGCTCCTAGCAAGCAGTTTCTCATGTTCAGCACGGACTCAGTAATGCAGGAGGGCAACGCCTTAAACAAAATAGAATGATGTTAACATTTTACAGCAGGACTCTTTCTTCTGGTTATGCCTGGTTTTTATCTTGGAGTTTTTCAGAATGAGCTTTGAGAGTTATCTTCTCTTCCCCTTCCCCATCTGCTGTAAATGTAATTAATTTTAGAACACTCAGTGGTTTATGCATTTGGGGAAGCAAAGCTGTGTGCTCATGTGTTAAGCTCAGCTACAGATGCTGGATCCCATTGTTAGTAAGTAATTGTTTGGGATGCTATTTTAGTCATTTGGGTCAAAATGAAGCATTCTAAGATTATCGCAGTAAGGTATGGTTTGTTTTTAAAAACAACATGTTCCCAGTTTTTAATGAAGATGAGTTTGGTGCTGAGAGGACTGCCCAGAAACACACTAGCCACAGGATAGAGGTTTTAAAGCTCTGAAGAGTGGTAAAATTATTGTTTAATTTCTGCATTAATTTGAGTAATTAGCAGAGCTGCATCACTCTCATGAAGTGCCCAGCCCAGCTCTCCGGTTGCTGCAGAGGCTCCTTCAGCAACATCCAGCCTGTAACATTAGAGCAGATAGAGCATGTTTACACCATCCTCAAAGCTGGTTTCTCCCTTGGTATGTCAGGTAGAGCTGCTGCTGTTGGGCAGCTGGTGCTGTCTGACTGCTGCTGCTTACTTAATGCACAGCAAATCCATTCGCCTAAGCTATTGTTTGCCATCATTTGACTACCTACACCTTGGGAAGTGGAAAAGTGAGTTAGGGTGGAGGAAAGCAGGTGGTTGGGTGTGGGAGGGTTTGGAAGAAGCTGTTGGAGATTTCTTCTGGGCTTGGACAGTGCTGCTGTACATCAGCGTAAAGTACAGTGTTGCCCTGTGCTGTAACCTGCAGTTCTTTGGCTGGCCCTGAGCTCTGCACCCAGCAGCAAGATGCTGGCGGTAACTCAGCAGAGAGTGTACTTGTGTGCAGAGAAGTCTGGTTGCTCTGACAGGCCAAGGTATTCACCTGTTTGTGCGTGGAGGCTGCTACGTCTGTCCTTCAGCACCAAAGCCTCTGCCAGCGCTTTTTAATGTTTTGCTGGGCAGCGGGTCAGAATGACCGCATTCAGCGCATTAACAGACCTTTTAATTCTCTCCGAAGGGAAGGAAAGCGAGTGGTCAGAGACCAACAGGTGACTTGAAGCACAGTGAAATTATTTTGACCAAATAACAGGAAAATCTACTGCTGTTTCCCCTGTTTCCATGAACGCTGGGGTTACATGAACCAGAGACAGAGGTCTGCTGCTTTTTGTGAACTGGATGGTTTCTGCTAGGACCATGGTGGTAAAGTAAATAATTGATACAGAGTGTGCTTGCAAGATGGCACCTTGCAAAACCTAAGAATTACTTGTGTCTTACCCTGTGTTTTCACAGAGGCACTCTGAAAGCTGGTGGATTTATAGCACAGATCTTGCCTGAAAGTTAAATGTTTGGTGAAGTGTTTGAAGACTTGGAGCTCAGGGTTGCAAACTCTTTTTGCCTGAGATTGCTTTTGCACACTCCTGTACATTTGTCTGTTGTTAGGAAATAGTAAATTAATTACTGGAATGGGGGAAACTCTGCAAAGTTGACTCACAGGCATTATGGAGTGAGTGCTGGATGGCTCGTGTAGTTCTGAAATGTCCTTGTGGCTGCTCTTCACTGTCCCTTTTGTATTCTCCCCAATATTATTTTGGCTCCCCACTCACCTAAGATTCTATTTTCCTGTTCTTAGTGATTTGTGTTAGGTCTAGCAGAGCAGTCTGGGATATTTACATGCATGCAGCCCAAAACCAGTTCAGCTGTGTTTGGCCCTAACACTGTTCATAAGATACCATCTTGTTGATGGTAGGTGGGGAGGGCAATATGTTTGCGTGTTATTAAACTATGTTTGACTCCTTACTTTGGAACATTCCTTAACCTGGAGTCATTTGTGCTTGAGTAAGTCTGACCACTAAATCTGCTTCTTAACAGCTCTCTCACAAAGCCCACACTTCTTGGCTGCTGAACAGCAGAGCTTTGCCCAGTGGCCATCACTGAGGACAGTTCCAGCTTGTCCCAAGCAGGAACACTCAGCAGAGACCCTCTGCTGAGGAGAGAGGTGGTGTTCGGAGGGACATCTGCCCTTTCTCATACCTTGTGCTTGCCCCACCTAACATGTTCCAGCACAACCACTGCATGTGGGTGGAGAGACATTTTAAATTCCACACAGCTCTTATTATTAGTGTGTTGAGGCACACACGTAAGCATCATTCCTGGGTGGAGGGGTCATGCTGCTCTTGGGAGCAGCAGGTCAGAAGTGCCATTAGCTGCACTGGAAAGCTGCACACTTCAAGTGAGCCAGAGAGATAATGCTGCTCTTTAGTTATAACCTTTGCAAATTTAGCACCCATTTCTAACTCCTGCAGCAGCTGAAAAGGGAATGTTTGCTGCCCTGCCTGTCTGTAAATCCCTAGCTTTGCTTCAGCTGTGTGAAGTGCTGGGCTTCCTAATGCTCCAGGGCCATTTTGGGAAGGTACAATGACTCCAGCTCAAAAGCACAGATAGCTTTCTTCCAGATAGCTGTCAAAATTTCTGTCCCAAACTGGTTGTCTTTCTGTCTATTCATCACAGAAGCAGTTCAGCTGAACCACCACTAATTACAACCTGGTACATAAAGTGCCAGAAGTAAGTGTGCCCTAATGTGGTGTCAGCAGCTGCTTCACCATCAGCTGAGTCACCACTGCGGTGGGGACAGGGGACGAGAGGGGAGCATAGTGGCAGCCATCCCAAGGTGAGCTGTCCCCACTGGGGAGCTGCAGCTTGGTCTTACACAAACAAAAAAGCAAACAGCAAGCTAGTTAGTTATTTTTTATGACAATAGGTTGCACCCCCTTCCCTCACCCTTATTCCTTCTGCTTAAACCTGCTTTTCCCTCTCTTCAGGATTGTACAGGGATGCAGCACACCCACCAGCTCTTGGAGGGGGGGGGCGCGGGGAAACACAAAAGGGTAAAAAAGTGTTTGCATTCATCAAAATGAGAGCTGGGGGAGGGCTGAATGCAGACTGGGCATGCCTTAATCCTTAGGTTGCTTTTCAGATGCTAAAATAGCATAATTAGCCTGTAGTAATGATTTATAACTTGCATTGCAACTCTTGTGTGAGTTCCTTTCCAGCCAGCTGACTGCTGCACACTTCTGTCTGCAGAACGGCTCCGAGTTGCGTTAAATGATTCAGTATTCCCACCAGGCACTGTTTGTCAAGCCTTGGCAGCTGATGCCAAACACAACTGGCTAAGCCCCTTGTTAGGTGGCTGCGTCTTTGCGCTGACCTTCTGTACACTGTGCCTGCTATTGACTGATTCTGCTTTGGAAGAGTTGAGAAATATCTCTTCTTTTGGGGTTTGGTTTTTTTTTTTTGGTGGGTTTTTTTTTGCCCCCTCTTCTTCATTTTGTTCCAGTTCTTACTAGACGTTCTTGGCAAGATGGAGCCGCCAACCTCCTCCAGGCTGAATTCCCGAAAGAGAAGAAAAGATGGATCTGGCCCTAATGGGGCGACGGAGCTGGATGGAATACCTCCAAAAATGTCCCGACGTTCACTCGTAAGTAAGCAGAGATAGGAGCTTTATGTGCTTGTGCGATTAGGACATTGAACCGTAACAGCAGAAAGATAAATGTGATGGTTTTTCTGTGGACACAGAGAACAAGTCGGGAGGGGGTGGAGGTGGGAGAAGCAAATGACAGTATCTGTCCTTCTTGCAAAGCCAGTTTAAAATCTTCCTTTGTTCATACTAATAACATACTTACAATGTGGGCTTAAATTAGGTCTGAGGCAAGCGTCGCTAAGCTGCTTTTGTGGTGTGTCTGGCCTGTTTGTAGTCCCTTAAGCTGAACCCAAACAGGCATGCATAGAGATACCCGTGGAGAAGTAAGCATTCATTTCTCACAGGTGGGTTTTCTTATGTGACCCAGCAGGAGGGAGAAATACTCCAAACAAGCACATAACAACTCATGCTCCTTGCAGGAAGCAGTGCTGTTCAAATCAGGGGAACTGCAGGAGGGTCTGAAGTCTAAGCACCTGCAAAAGCAACCTATTGAATGCACGCTCTGAAACACTGGGAAGATGACTGTTCTGTTGATTCTCTTGGTCTGGCAGGAGACTGCATTTGTGTTGCTGGTACTTCAGGAGTGTTCAGAAAAAAAACAACTGAAAGGATTTCTCCTTCTAGATCAACCTTGGGATGTCTTTAACAAGCTAAAGCCAGTGGGGTCTCTTTTAAAGAGAGTCTGTGCCGGTTAATGCTAGTGTAAAGGGCTGACTTTAACTTGTCCTTGCCGCAATACTGCGATGATGGGCTTTTTACAGCTCTTCTCTTCCCTCTTCCTGGAGCTGTCCTGTGTATCCCATGTGCTGTAGTTGCTCTTTCCTTATCTCTGTCGAAAGCCAGCTACCATGCCTGCCACATCATACTGGGGTCATAGTCCTTGGCAAAATACAGTGATGTGTTGCAGCTTTCCTCTTTGATAACAATGTTTTGCTCTTCAGGAGTACTTCAGTCCTGTCCCAGAGCATTTGACAGATGGTAACAAAGTAAGAGCAGCACCAGCAGTGAGAATTGGGGAGGCAAGTGTTGGGAATGGAGGCTTGAGCTGTTGCATGACTTATCCCACAGACCCTTTATATCCTTGACTGCGGTCAAAACCCACCCGGTTCGTCTTAAGGACCCCCATGTATTTCATTAAGGAAGAGAAGTGTGCAGGTTATTCCATGGTGTCTGTCCTGTGTTAGAAATAAAGCATCTGTCTATGAACAGCACGAGACAAGTAATATCTAGCCACTTTCTAAACTTCCTGGCTGTTTTTTAGCCACAAGGCTAACACAGACCTCCTGATGAAAGATTTCTTTTTTCTTCCTTTTGTGAAAGATTTATTTATTATAGCAAGAGTAATAGTGTTGCCTAACCGTGATATTACCTTGAAGCCTTTACCACTCCCAACTAAACAGCTGGCTGGCAGAGTGTTCCCCTGAAGCAGCAGGGCTCAGCAGCGGATGGTGGTAACAAGCCTGCTGATGCATAAGCCCATTTTATTGTGTACATCAGGTTGAGTCCTGACCCTCGTAGGTGCTGCAGAGGAAGGGAAGACTCTGGCAGGAGCTTTTGAGGACATTTTGCTGTGATCCTCTGATAATTTTGTTGGGGGGGATTTATGCTTTTATTCCTAGCTTCATATCAGGTGTGTGCCAACCAAACTGCAAAGAATCTGGTTTTATTCACAAGTCACAGATATAATGATAGTGATGAAAGCAGAAACCTGCAGGCCTTACCTAACAGTAAGGATCCTGGTAGAGGAGGTGGCGTGTGAAATGCGGGTACTAGAGCCTCAGTGAGTTAAAGGAAATTTTCAGCAGTATCAGTTTGCTTGAATGTAGTAGTCAGTGGTTGCTTTCCTGTGCACTTCACTTTGAGCACTCTAATAAGGAATGACATTAGCACTAACAGCGGCGGTCTTTCTGGTTGCAGTGGTGGTGGGCACCATGGCAGGATACTGCAATGGGACAGGAAGCCAGAGAGGAAACTGCTGGTCAGCTTTTTGCAGCTTGAAGGTATTATTGTAATGATCTGCTAGCTTGTTTCCTCGTCTTCTGGCTCAGGAAAGAGACATCCATTGCTGCCCCACACCTTCAAGCTAGAAGGAAATTGAGCTGTTTGCTCTGTTACGGGAAGGGCAAATGTTTTGTTTCCATTCAGAGGAGAGACCAGAAATGATAGCTGGTCTTCAGTTGCTGATTAAATATACTGCTGTGGTCAAGCTAGCAGATTAGAGGGGTTTTCCTCAGCGGTTGGAGACTGCCACAGGTTGAGGTCAGTCTTGCACTATGTATGGCTCAGAAGTGGGTGACGATACCCACATTCCCTGGGAATTTGTGCTGCTGTTGGTATTGCTCTTCTGCTCATTCATATACTTAGATTGAGGAGCTGTTAAAATTTGTACATCACAGCACAAGCGCTCAGGCATAGCAAAGTGGTGGTCTTACCTGGGTGGGCGTAGCTGGAGCTGCGACAGTGAGGTTTGACGAAGCTTGGCTTGTGCTGCTGTGAACTGCTGTTTGTCAAAAGCCTGGTTTTACTAGCTGCAGATCTGAGCCTCCAGTTTTCTTGGGTCCAGTATGACTACCATCTTAACTCTATTTTTCTCTCTCTCTCCCTCTCCAAACTCAGGCTAATCGCCCTGCGGGCCTGTTTTTGAGGTTTAACACTAATTAGTCTTTCAGTACATGTGTTTGAATCATGCAGAGACACAGTGAGTCACTCGGTGACTGGGACACTGCAGTGGCAGTGCTGCCGCTAGGTTACTGCACTCACCTTTGCATTCTCACAGCTAACCTTCTCTGGCTGTTTAGGGACTGAGGGAACCAGCTCCATTTTCAGATGAAGTGGAAATCGATTACAGCAAGCCATACATCAGAGTAACATACGAAGAAGCGATGAGAGGGACCCCTTGTAAGTAAAAAAATGGACCAGAAGGCGATTGTATAAATGTTGGGGTTCGGGGGAGGCAGGTGTGATTGTGATATCTCTGAGACCAAACCAACCTTGTGTGTCAGACCAAGTTTGCAGCCAATGACTTTGTTAATGCTTTGGTGTTTAGGTAACTGTTCCCATGTGAAATTGGGCCTGCCAGTATACAGAAATTGGAGCTTGTGTGTGTGAGGAGCCATACCTTCACCAGTAAGACTATTTGAAGCAAATAGATAGTTGTGGTTTAGCTCTTGCTGTGCCACTGACAGCTATAGAATAGTATCAGAGCTGAACATTTTTCTCTACTACTTTGTCTGAGGCAGCTTAAAGTTAAGCACTTTAAAAGTTGTCTTTTCTGAAACTTGAAATGGGCAAGTAAAACCAACATACATCTTTGTCCAGAATGTCCCATCCTAGCCCGGACTTGAATTAAAGTGTCATTAAACACAGTAGGCCAGCCCCACAATAAGAACATGTCTTTTTATTCTCTAAACCAGGCTGGGAGAAACACTGTTCACTTTGCAAGTCCAAAGGGGAGGCAGAGGCAGGACTGGCTCCTGAAGGATGGCTGCCCTCTCTTGCCAAACAGAGTGTGCAGCCGGTGCTGTCTTACTTGGCCTCTCTGTTATGGCTACAGAGACAATAAAAATGCTACGCTTCTACCTACCTGACTGCTGCTGAGCGATAAGCCAGCTCGGATTGAGACCTGGCAGTAGTTTCCCGCCAGAGATTCTGGAAATCCAATGCATTTCACAGTCCTCATTAATTTCCCAGCTGAAAGACTCCAGAGCCTGCACAAAGGTCTCTGATTTCAAGTGATGGCTCTCCTGCCTGCTAAGACTAAAATACACTGCATGCTCTTGTTGCTGTTTATGTCTGGGCTCAGGAACTGCAGCTGCTGCAGGTATGGAGGAAAAGGGAAGGATGTCCCAGCCAGTTTCCAGAACATGATTGCACTTTAGTAAAGGCCTGCAAGGACCAGCCCTCTTCTGGCATACAGAAAGCCTTTGCCATCTTAGATCTCCAGATCCTTGGCTCTCCGGAGCCTCCTGGCATCTTTGGACTGAGGTGGATTTGCTGAAAAGTGATTGTAAGAGGCTGCCCTCAAACTGACTCCTCTGCTTAGCTAGAATTTAACAACCTACCTTTTCATCAACTCATCCTCTTGCTGCCTCCCAGGCTCTGTCTCTAGGCGCCTTCAGGGCCCTGCCCAGACCCATGGGGTTTCATCTCTCCTGCTAGGTCTTCTCTCTGCCCTTTCCTTGCTGCAGCTTTGGTGTGCCTCTGCTCACACCGCTCTTCTGAGTCTGTCTGCCTGAATTGGGCCAGAGAGCAGCAGGCCATTCCCAAGTATGTCAGATACCAAGAATGTGTGGCTTTCTGTTACCAGCAGCAAGAGGACTGCAGTCCTGTGTGGTCCCAGGAGACCAGAAGATAGGGAACCTCCTACTATTATGTGGTGGTCCTAGACTATCTCACTTTACTTCTGCTGACCTCAAAGAGCTAAGCTACAATTTCCCCTGGCAGAGGTGGCCTGAGGAAAGTTTCATTCCTCCTTACTTATCTATGAATTTAGCTGTTAGTGCAAGTGGTTCAGCAGAATTGTATCTGCCTGCCTTTGAGTAGTCCAGCTGGGTTTTTGGATAGAGCCATACTCTTCATGGGTCTGGGAGAGCTGATGATGCTGGTGGGGAATCAGAATGGTCTGGTCCCTCAGCTAGACTGGTAGCTGTGGCAGTGGGCTGCAGAGGAGGATGATAAAAAGGTCTTGAGATGCCATCCTGGCTGGTAGGGGGAAAACAGGCACCTGTGAAACATTTGGGCCAGTTCCCCTCTGGTAGCTCACTGCTGTGCAAAAAGTTAATGCTGCTTTTGGATTTCCGTAGGAGGGAGATGTTCAGGGTTTGCTTTCCCCTTGGTCTCCCCTCCCTTGTTTCAGTGGATACGTGGTAGGCTTTAAGTCTGTCTTTGAACATGGTTGTATTTCAGCTCTGTGCTTAGCTGCATTTGTTTCCATGTGGGAAGGCAGAGCGCCAGCCGTTTCTCTTCACAAATCTTTCCTGGCTACGGCTCTGCATTCTGCCAGTTTTCTGCAACGCCCTCATGAGTTTCAGAAGGTCCCCAAATGTGGGCATGAGCAGCAGCTGCTTCTCCAGGAAGGCATCTTCACAAATGTCTCTCTGTCCCTTTGGCACAGTGGATCGCCCCGTCAGAGTTTATGCAGATGGAATATTTGATTTGTTTCACTCTGGACATGCTCGGGCCTTGATGCAAGCGAAGAACCTCTTCCCAAACACATACCTCATTGTTGGAGGTAAGGAGTGACCTTGTTGACTTTGGCTGTCATAGGAGTACAGTCTACCTCCGTCCGTGGTTGTGCATACAGATGGCATAGCAGGGTTTTTGTGTTTATGGCCTCAGTGGATCTCACTGCAGCCAGTTGTCCCAAATGTTGTTGGAGTCTTATTGCAATATGTTGAGAGTTGGATATGTCTGCAGAAAGATATGCTGTACCAAATCAGTGCTTAAGGAAAAGATTTTTTGATCATGCTGTTCTAATTTGACCCCTCTATTTTGTGACAGATACTGGTGAGTTGCACGTCTGAGTATCAAAATATGTTAGGGGCAATTGAGCATCTGCCTCTTGAATGAGACAGTTAAAGAATGAGTCACAGTCCCTCCACGGCTGGTTGAGCTTTGTGTCACCTGTATTGCCCTGCAAGTCATTCCCCACTCCAGCTTTCTGCTGGGGATTGCTTATGGCTAATCCCAAACAGGTCCCAGTAGGAGCGTGGAGACCTCGGTGGTTCCTTGGGCATGTGCCTGGCCACGTGGAAGTCAGTGAGGCCCCATTTCTCCAAACAGAAGTTCCTCATTTTGTCTGTTAGGTTCAAAAGTCTTTAGATAACACCAGGAATATACTGCTGATTGCCTGAGGGGATCTAGCAGAGGTGTTTCAGCCAGGCCTCCTTCAAGAACATAACAGGGGAAAAAAGAAACCCTTTCTTCTGGCTGCTGTAATATGTTGGCCTCTGTCCAGGCAGTGCCTTTGTGCCCATACCTTCACCCACCTTAAAGACATATCAGGCTGTGCCTGTTGTCTATCAGGAGGTGACCTCTGGTCAGGCTGCGTAATGATGTTAAAGTATCAGAGCTGAGAATACCTTTAACTAGTTTTCTCAACTACCATTAGCTTCCTGAAGCAAAATGGAACTCTGATCCTGTGATAGAGCGATGATAACATCTTTGTGTGGTTTGTTTCCCTAACAGTTTCACTCGCTGCTGAGGGCATTTTTATAGTGGTACTTCTGCATTTTTTGTGTGTGCTACAGCAGTGTCTGGAAGGGGAAGGGAGGGAGTAGAGCTGAAATAGTTGCTCCAACCTACAGGCGCTCTGAGCGTAGAAATCTGGCAGGCGGAAAGACATCCCCATGTACATAAATGTTGTACATCGAACAGGACAATAACTTCAGGTCGAATTATTAACATGTTAATGTAGCAAGGTATGTAACCATGCTCTCTGCCTCTGAGAGACTGGTGATGAGGTGGAAGGCAATGAAATGTTCCCCTTGCACCAGGAACTGAGACAGGAGGCCACAGCCCAAGTGAACATTAGCTCCAAGCTGGAAGCAATCTCACCCACTCTTTATCATTTGTTTGTCTAGAACATAAATATGTCCAATACCAGTGAGACTGGTAATACTTTGTTTACTTTTGAGTCTGATAACCAATAAAACTCCCCCCTTCACAATGTCTTACATTGCAGATTATAAAGAGTTGTTAATTTACTTTCTCATAGAACATAATAATTAAGCTAACTTCATTTGCTGTCAACTCACACTTTGTTTTAATACAACTTTCCAAGAGCTAGACAGTGGTATGGCATTTTATGAAGTCAGAAGCTTAGGCAGTGGTTTTTTTTCATGGGCTTCGCTCTCTAAGCCTGAGACATCCATAGGTTTAAAAGCAGATTTCTGCCTGATAGGCCCCCAGGTGCCATTTCATACAGGAGAGTTGTCTTCTGTATTGGCTGGTTTTCTTGAGAAGTGTTGCAGGCTCTAGAGGTCTTGAGGGATTGGGGTGTAGGTTCCCAGCTTGGGCAGAAATTCCCCAGCCTGCCTAGAATTGCTCAGGAGTTTAGTGCCCTGCACCGCTCCCTGTTCCTGGTGCTTTGTGGCTGGAAGAGCTGAGTTCGAAAGTGCCAGCACCAGCCTCCTTCAGCAGCTGCATTGCCTGTTTTAGCAGTGGTGTGTGCAAGGTCCTTTTACTGTAAAGAGTTGGGGTAAGTACCTCAGGCTCACTCTTCTCTGCCTGTTTCTTCAGTCTGCAGTGATGAGCTAACCCATAACTTCAAGGGCTTCACAGTAATGAATGAAAATGAACGGTATGATGCTGTGCAGCACTGTCGCTATGTGGACGAAGTGGTGAGAAATGCGCCGTGGACGCTTACCCCCGAGTTCCTGGCAGAGCACAGGGTAATTTTTGACATCTGATCTGTTCTGAATTTTGATTAGCCTCTGTCTGTGCTTGCTGTTTACAGCAAGAATTCATCCATGGGGGTGACCTCTGCCTGAGCAACCTGTTTCTGTTGAAACTCCTTAAATATAGAATGAACTGGGTTATAGAAATTGAGTGGGTTTCTTGGGACACTAGAAGCATTTGCTGAGCTGGCGGGTAATGTTAAAATAAGGTAGAGATTGTGACATGGTGAAAAAGCCTGAGAGGGTTCTCGCTGTTCCAGGAGAAGTTGATGCTGGTTACAGATTGGTGTGAAAGCAGTAGGGAGAGGATAAGATGGATTGGAAGGGATTTCTGGAGGGTGTCTGGTCCAACTCCCTGCTTATAGCAGGAGCAGCTTAGATCTACATCAGCTTCCCGGCAGCAGGAGACCAGGCAAGCTGTCTTGAGAGTCTTTTATTAGTTAGTAAGATAAAGTGAAATGAGTCTTTAACATCTGTTGAACTGTTTAGGGAGGTGGAGGAGTCTCCAGGGGAGTTTGCTTAGTTTACCCTTGTTGCCATTAACAAGCCATTTCTCTGTGGAGCTTAAAACAGCTGTGTCCTTAGTCCCAGCCTTTCCTCTCTGGTGTGTGCTTACAATTGATACGCAATTGTCAGTGAGAACTTGGGGCTGCTCTGTGTTGCTTTTTAACAGAGGAAAGTGTCTTGCTGTTCTCCATCACACCCCCGCGTGGAGGTGTTGAGCAAAAAGTTACCATCCTTTGACAGAAAGCAGGAGACCTGCACGTTCAAGATAAAATGTTTACTAGTATTGCTTTCTTAATTTTCAGATCGACTTTGTTGCACACGATGACATCCCCTATTCTTCTGCTGGCAGCGATGATGTTTATAAGCATATAAAAGAAGCAGGTGGGTCTGGGGCAGATTCTCCAGGGCTTCCCATCAAAAATCTGCTGTAGCTTCTCCTGTGCCCCTGTATGGCAGAATTATGCCTGGGGAAGTGGCTGTGCCCCTCCGGGAACAAGGTCTGCCCAGGACCCGCTCTGAGGGCAGGAAGAAGCCCAGCTTTTGGGCCCCACTTCCTAAGGCTAGGACTGTTCCATGTCCCAGGCCAAGCATTGCCCAGCATTAATCCATATTTCCAGTCTAGTTATTGTGATTGAATTAACAGCCACCTTTTTCAAAAGTACAACAGTTTGGCTTACAGATTCTCACAAATGGAGAATCTCGTGAACTTAGCAAAGTGGTTGCCCTAGCTGTTTGCTGTAAAACTTGGTGGGGGTGCAGCTTATTTAAATTATCCAAATCCAGCTATCAGAGCTTGTTACATTTCCACCCACTAAATTGTAGGACCCCTTGTCCTGTCCTTCTCACCACACTGTTCTATATGCAGTGGATTATAGTCAATAGTCTTTAAACCAGCTAAAGGGAAGAGCTTTTCATTAGAAGACATGGTATTTTGACATGGTTTTGACATGCTTTGGTCTTGCCTAGGTCTTCCTCATAGTCCCGGGAAGGAGGACCGTGGTATTGTACATTCAAGGACAAAGATGTGGTGGTGTGAGGACAGTTAGGAAATGAGCTCTTGACAGGAGAGATTGTTTCCTAATAGAGATGGCAGCAGCTTTCTGCCATGTGTCTTGCTACAGCTGTCCTGGGTCCTGTTCCCCAACTTTAGGCATGTTTGCGCCAACTCAGAGGACTGAGGGCATCTCAACATCAGATATCATCACCCGGATTGTGCGAGACTATGATGTTTATGCCAGACGGAACCTGCAGCGGGGCTACACGGCTAAAGAGCTCAACGTCAGCTTTATAAACGTGAGTTGAAGTGTGTCTCACCACAAGCTGCATGAAGCAGAATCTTACAGAGTGTGGAGATGTAGAGTCTTCTCTAGTGGTAGCACGGTCCTGCCACATTCCAGTAAAAAGGCCAGTCTGCAGAGCTAAGCAGTTGCACCAAACCAGTGTCCCTGGAGTAGAAATTAGACTTCTTCTGCCCCTGAAACTGCCTCTGGCACCCACCCAGAGGAACTGGGGTTTTGCTAATACTGTTCCATTGTAGAAATGTCTTGGTGACATTTTACCTGTTGAAAGAGCTGGAGACAGGGTGTGTGGCAATATGTGTGTTTCCTTGAACTGAATGAAGTGTGGGTTGTTCTTGGCAGCAGCTGCTGTGTCTCATCTCTCTCCTCTTCCCTCAGTTGCCTTCTTAAGGTAGAGTCATTTGTTGGGATAAAATCTGATCCTGTTGTCACTGTACTATTCCCTTCCTGAAGCTGCAGGAGCAGTAGTGCTTGGGTAGGAGAGAAGGACATGCTCTGATCCAGTGCTGAGCAGCTCTAGCCCGCAAGCAGAACACATGGCAGAAGGCACTTCTGATGTTGGAAGTAAAGTAGTAAACTTTTTTTTATCACTCAGATACTATGCCTATTTTTTTAAATACAATCATATACCAAAATGAAACAGGAGAGGTAATGGCTGTTTGGCCTCTCTTTGGCATGTAACTGCCTCTGTTTAAAAACACCCAGCAAAAAGACTTGTGCCATCATGATACGCAGAGACCTACAGCAGGTCGCTCAAATCTAATCTGTATATTGTATAAATATTTCCCTCTTCCATGCACTCCTATTAGATAATGCTTATCTCTGGGTTTAGTCTTGCTCTGTGTACTGTGCCAGTGCCTGCCACAAAGGATCTCACAGCCCCACTATGTCTGCCATTTAGTCTAGGGAAGAAGTGTCACTGAAGTGAAGGAGAAGTGTCACAAGACTAACGGAGACGCTGAGTCTTAAGCAGCAGTTCAGCGTAATAACACAGAGCAGAGGTGGTCGCCACTCAGATCTGGTGAGCTGTATTCTGATCCACCGTTTACTGTACAGGAGAAGAAATACCACCTCCAGGAGCGTGTGGATAAGGTGAAAAAGCGGGTGAAGGATGTAGAGGAGAAGTCAAAGGAATTTGTCCAGAAAGTGGAGGAAAAGAGTATTGATCTCATTCAGAAGTGGGAAGAGAAGTCCCGGGAGTTCATCGGCAATTTCCTGGAGATGTTTGGCCCAGAAGGCGCGTTGGTAAGGAGCCGCTCTGGGAAAAGAGGGAAGGGGATTTTGGAGAGCTTGGCAGTCATTGTAGGGCTTCTGGAGCCCATGGTCTGCAGAGCAAAGGTTTATGGTTTGTTGCAGTGATCGATGTGCTGCCAGTCTCCAGTCAAGTTGTCCCAGGCTTGGGCAGCCTGTTCACAGGGAGCCCTCACCCGTGCCAACTGGATAATGCCAGTTACAGCTGTAGCATGAAAAGTTCCTGTGTCCCACAAGCTGGCCTGTAAACTCCACCTTGTGTCCTGCAGGCCGCTGAGCAGCCAAGAGATTGGCGGTCACTTTGTCACTGGCCTGGGATGAGTCTGAAGCTGCTTGGTTCTGCCAGGCACTCCTGTGCTGCTGAGTAAATATCACAGGCACTTCATGTTAGAAGTGCTTGAGAATGGGTAATGGTTACACAGTATGCAGTTTCCAAAGCCTAGAGTGATGCTTGGGCTTTTTCTGCTCTTATATTGCACGAAGCATTGAAGGGACGCAACAACTCAAAATGCTGCACAAGCTGTAAGTAGTGTCCATTTCCATTGCTGTTTGAGCCGTGCTAACTCTCTTCCTGCTTCCATCGCTAGAAACACATGCTGAAGGAGGGCAAGGGCCGGATGCTGCAGGCCATCAGTCCAAAGCAGAGTCCCAGCAGTAGCCCCACGCACGACCGCTCCCCGTCTCCCTCCTTCCGCTGGCCCTTTTCAACCAAGACTCCTCCTTCCTCACCGGCCAATCGCTCCAGGAACGAGTCTGCGGTCACCTATGACATCAGTGAGGATGAAGAGGATTAAGCTACCAGCAGGGATTTGCCGCGAGCCGCTAATCGCCGAATCCTAAGTCTGGACCCACTGGGGAACTCTAAATGAGCAAGAGAGCCATAGGAACAGGGCTGACGGTGAGCACAGGGCCTCAGAGGCACCCGTTGCTCTTAACAAGGGCTGCTGCCTGGAAGCACATTCAATCCTCCTCTCCCTTCTCCTCCCCAAATCCCCTTTTTATTGTTTACGTTCTAGTGGTTTCCAGGGGAAAGATGGTTTTTATATTTTAAGAAAATACTCTTTTAAAGCGCAAAGAATAGCACTCAAGCGTGGCTTTTGTTTTGGTTTCTTTTCCCTTGTTAAACCTCCAGGCAAGAGGGAGAGTGGGAAGACCCATCTGTCTCTTCTTTCCTTCAGCTCCTCTGTCTTATTCCCCCCACCCCCAGGCAGTATCCGTGCAGCTGCCAAACGAAAGACCCCTCGGTTCCTCAACCAGCGTGACCTCGAGAGCACGCAGGAAGCGGTGGTGTAAAGAGGCTTCTAGGAAATAAGAGACATCTCTGCTGCGCTGGAGCTGATAGGAATCAGACCCTGTAGTGCTCGCACGCCTCTTAGCTGAGCTTCCCAGCATGTCGCAGTGAGGATGTGCTGGGTAGGGAGGTACCAGCTTAGCACACAGGAGTTACACCCTGGAAGAACTTACCATAGAGTCGCACGCCCCACAAGTGCACAGCATTCGCGGCTCCAAATGGTATGGGGGCTGCAGGGGAGAGGCCTTTCCGGCTAATCTTAACAAGACTGCTAAATCTTGAGCTAAAATTCAGCCCTCAATTGCTGTTGGAGAGAAGAGAATGAATCTTTGCTTCGGGGCACTTGTTGTCTGTGCATTTCCTTGGGTGTGTGAGAGCCCAGGTAGGAAATGAATGTGAGTACTCCATTGAGAAGTTTCTTGTCCCAGTCTCTGGTGTGTAATAAGTTTTACTGTCTGTCCAAATGGCCCCTCAACACTGTGCTCTGTGCGTGTTTGTCTGTGTTTCAGTTGCTGTACTCTAAGGGCTGGAGCAGTCCTTTACACTGGTGCCATGAAGTCGCTGCTATAAGGACAAAAAGTGAATTCGTGCAGCCAGTTTGCTGTCCGTGTTGGTGTGTGCAGCTGGACAGATGAAGGGCACATTTTACCACAGTGAAGGGTCCCAGTCCTGTGTGACAGTTACCTGGCTTGCACAATAAATGCACAAATCAGTGCCCGCTTACTCCGCTCCTTGAGGCAGGCCAGAAAGAGCATCAGAGAGCGCTGCAGCTTTTTAAGATTTTAAACATGTAATCTGCTCGTTTCAAACCGTGGTCCAAGTCGTGCCTGCTGTCATGTCTGTAATGAACACTGAGCTTTGTGGCCTGTGGCTCCCTGTGGCCAGTTGCCCTCCCCATGCTGCATGCCTGTGCACAGAGCAGGTCTGTGCACTCTGTCCCAGCAGCCAGCGCTGGAGGGACTGGACTTGCTGTCGCGTAGCTGTGAAGCTCCCGCTTGCTTTTCTGTGCGGGTTTGCCTGTGATACCCGTTGTCTCTGGGTAGAGCTGCTGGGCTGAGTTGCCTGTATCCTCCTGTGGTGCTGGGAGCAGAGGAGAGCTCGGAGCCCAGTCAGCAATGCTGCAGGGAGGTCTTCAAAGCGGGATGTGGGGCTTGGGGAGCAGCGGGTGCAAGGAGGCAAATTGTCAAGTGCTGCCACAGGCTCTGCCCAGTGTGATGCTTCCAGGGGATGCAGGGGCCCTGTGGTAGGAGCAGGGCGCGATTTCTTTCCAGCTTTTATCTTGCTGATCCTTTGTCACGCTGCCTAAAGGGCTTGACAGAGACTCTGTGCTTCTGTTGAGGCCAGAGCCAGTATGGGAAAGGGTATTTTGGGGATTCCTCATCTGCCATTTGGACCTCTTTCAGCAGGGACATGCACGGCTCTGGGAGCATGGCTGGCTGCTATGGATTTTAAGCTGCAAGGAGCAAATAATGGTCACTCGGTACAAGCCAGTTGTTAATTCCCTGGTTTTTGAGTGGTAGAGCACTTACTTTATATCGCCCACATTCTCTCTTCCTTCATCTTCCCCACCTTCCCTTCCTCACCCTTCCCTCAGTATGGGTGTTGCATTGCTTTCCCAAGCTGGATCACAAAGGCCAGGCTGCTTTAGAGCCTTACTACTGTTTTAAACACAAGTTATGCAACAGTGTTCTGTAAATGTGGGTAACAATGGTGTTTTGGATGGTGGTTTGTTCTGCAGAGACCTTAATGTATTTCTTGGTCTCTCTGCAAAACCTGGGGTGCTTGGTAAGAAGCCAGCCATGGTTTTACATGTAGCTTGGAATAATAGAGCTGTTTCTTGTAACCAGTAATCCCTGCTTCCTCCTTGCACTTAAATTAAATTGGACACTCGAATCCCAGACTAGTCTTTTTTTTTTTTTTTTTTCCTTTTTCCTTTGTTTTTTTGTTTCCTCCTGGATTGCTGGACCAGCCTCATCTCCAGCACTGCCCTGTCCTATCAGGAATAGGACAGAGCTTGATCTTTGGGCAAAACGTTTGAGCCAAGTTCTCCAGGAGCATCTTGTTACCAGTCGTGCAGCTTCAGGGCTGTCGTGCATACCCCTAACCCATCCCACACTCTTCAAAAGAAGCATCTGGAAGAGACATGCTTGAATTAAGCATGAAGTAAGAGGTAGAGTGGAAAAATAAAACTTTACTAGCATGCATTGAAGAACATGTGGGGTTTGATGCTGCTAAATCCAGAGGCGCCGACTCCTGCAAGACAGCCCTACCTCAGTTCCTCTATAGATCTGGCACCAGCAGCCAGCCCCTGGGAGAGGATTTTCTGATAGCAAAGAACAGCAGTAGCAGGGCAAAGCTGAAAGGTGCCAAGGATGCTGGTAGAAGCAAGACATGAAGAGCATGGCACTTCAACAGCATATTGCTTAGAGCTGTAGGAGAAGGTCTTTAATCTCTTGAGAAAATTATGGCACACACCTGCACTGACACGATTTTGTGTGTTTTATAGAGGGTTGGGACTTTATTGTGCAGTCCAGTTCTTGTAACCAGAGGCATGTGCTGGAGCAGCGAATACGCTTGGCAGTAGCGGTGACTTTGGCAGCACTGACCCTGCATCTTGTCCCCTGTCCTCGGGGTGGGCTTCTCACTGCCAAGGGTCCCCTGGCGTAAAGGTGTGGGCTTCCTACCTGCCGCATGTAAGGAGCTGGGTCTGGTTGTCTGACGGGGCTGGGGGGGATGAGTCCCATATTTTGCTGCTAGCCCGGGTATTGCCTCTTGGCAAAACCATGAGATTGCTGGGTCCCAGCACTTCTGCTATGCCTAGAAAGCTGTGTTGGTAGTGGCCGTGTACTGTTGCCAGGAGTCTTGTCAAATTTGGCAGTCTCATAAATCACCAGTGCATCTTCTGGCTGAGCAGTTTTGCTTTGAACAAAGCCACCTGCTAAAAGCTCCGAGTCACTTTTCCCCCTCCTCCTGGAATAGAAAACTTGTTTTATCCCCAAAATGAATCAATTAAATAAATGAAAGTTGGGAGCTTTGGCTTTCTGACTCTTTGCTTCCCTAATGTGTCATGCTGGCCAGAGGTATTACAGTGGGAGGGCACCAGGGTGTGCAGGTCAGGGGAAGCTTCCGTGGTGTCCAGCAGCAGCCTCTGGTCTTAACACTGATGATCTGGCATCTGCTGCCCATCTCCGGCCACACTGCATCACCCAGTCCTGCCGTCACCTCCAGCCCTGCAGCAGCGGCTGCTTCGAGCTGGCTCTTCCTGGTCAGTGTTTGCTGTGCTAGTTTCACTGTACGGGCCTGTGCGTGCACCATGTGTCTTACTGGCTTGTTCTGGAGTTGGGTTTTTGGCTTTTATGTTTAGCCAAATAAATGCAAAGTCATTTTACTCGGTGTGTGCCAGATCCCTTCTGCCAGCCAGCTCCCATCATGGTCTCCTCACCTGCCATCTTAGCAGTGGTTTGAGTGACAAGATGCTTCAGTAGGGGGTCAAAAGATTACCCAATGGTTTCTGCAAGTCATCATTGCTCCTGATGTCCATCCCTCTACCTCTGTTGTAGGTGTAGAGCAGATGCCAGGCAAGGCTGGTTAAGGCAGCATTAACTAGTTGCCCATGTTATGGAGGTGCTTCAAGGCTCTTTCCTTTACCTGGCCCCAGGCTGGCAGGTGTGGACGTTCCTGCTGTGCTCTCAGGAGCAGCCACTGCCATGGAGGACGTGCCCCAGGGACAGGCCAGACCCATCCAGAGGTCTCGGGAGAAAATGCCACTGCCCTGGCATTGCCGTGGCCATCAGACCCCAGCCAGCAGCGCCGAGAGGTCAGTGTCATGGCTGGGTGTTGAGCACCCTGTGACTGTCCCATCCCATGGCTGGGCTGGGCTCTGTCTTCCTGATCTCCTTCTATGACCAGGTGACCCGCCTAGTGGATGAAGGGAAGGCTGTGGATGTTGTCTACCTGGACTTCAGCAAGGCCTTTGACACTGTCTCTCATGGCATACTCCTTGAGAAGCTGGCAGCTCATGGCTTAGACAAGTGTGCTCTTTGCTGGGTAAAAAACTGGCTGGATGGACGAGCCCAGAGGGTTGTGGTGAATGGAGATAAATCCAGTTGGCGGCCAGTCACAAGTGGTGTTCCCCAGGGCTCAGTTTTGTGGCCAGTTCTCTTTAATATCTTTATCAATGATCTGGACGAGGGGACTGAGTGCCCCCTCAGTAAGTTTGCGAATGACACCAAGTTGGGAGGGAGGGTTGATCTGCTTGAGGGTAGGAAGGGTCTACAGAGGGATCTGGACAGGCTGGATCGATGGGCCAAGGCCAATTGTATGAGGTTCAACAAGGCCAAGTGACCGGTCCTGCACTTGGGTCACAGCAACCCCATGCAGCGCTACAGGCCTGGGGAAGAGTGGCTGGAAAGCTGCCCGGCAGAAAAAGACCTGGGGGTGCTGGTCGACAGCCGGCTGAGTATGAGCCAGCAGTGTGCCCAGGTGGCCAAGAAGGCCAACGGCATCCTGGCCTGTATCAGGGATAGTGTGGCCAGCAGGAGCAGGGAAGCGATCGTCCCCCAGTACTCGGCCCTGGTGAGGCCGCACCTCGAGTGCTGTGTTCAGTTTTGGGCCCCTCACTACAGGAAAGACATGGAGGTGCTGGAGCGTGTCCAGAGAAGGGCAACCAAGTTGGTGAAGGGCCTGGAGCACAAGTCTTATGAGGAGCGGCTGAGGGAATTGGGGTTGTTTAGTCTGGAGAAAAGGAGGCTGAGGGGAGACCTTATCGCTCTCTACAACTACCTGAAAGGGGGTTGTAGTGAGGTGGGTGCTGGTCTCTTCTGTCAGGTGGCTGGAGATAGGACGAGAGGAAATGGCCTCAAGTTGCGGCAGGGGAGGTTTAGATTGGATATTAGGAAAAATTTCTTTACTGAAAGGGTTGTCAGGCATTGGAACAGGCTGCCCAGGGAAGTGGTGGGGTCGCCATCCCTGGAGGTATTCAAAAAGCGCGTACACAAGGCACTTCAGGACATGGTTTAGTGGGCATGGTTGATGGTTGGACTCGATGATCTTAAAGGTCTTTTCCAACCTAAACGATTCTATGATTCCTCCCCCTGTATGGAGTTGAAGTCATCTCCCACCCAGCCTGCGCAGGAGACGATCTGAGCCCAGTCACCGGCGCAAGACTCGGGTACAAATTTATCTTTATTCGCTGCCACACAAAAGCCTCCCCAGGTTGGAGGTGGCTTCACGGATCCCTTTGGCTTGTGGCTTTCAGTGTTCAGACACTTTCACCCCATGCCGAGATGCCCTTTCCCCCTCTGCCTCCTCTGCTGCCAGCAGCTCCCCAGGGCCGGAGGAGGAGGAGATGGTTGTACAGGGCAGACCAGCCCCTCGCCTCGCTCTGCCCCTCGGCACCCCAGTTGCTCCCTCCTGCTCACGCCTTGACGTTGGTGCCTGCGGGTGCAAAGCTGACGGGCTGGTAGCCCGGCTTGTCATCCTGCTTGCGGTAGTACATCCGTGTCACCACTGCCAAGATGAAGGTTTGAGGGATCAACAGCTGTACGTTCATCTCTGGAAGAGGAGAAGGGTCATCTGAAGCTGCCTTCATCCACCATGCCTATTCCCCACATCCTGCTATGCAACGGAGAGGCTCGGCCGGGAACATGCGACGCCGCTCCCCCGTCTCCCAACTTACGCTGTGACCTGGCCTTGGAGGAGAAGGGCGGCGAGCAGGCGATGTTGCCATTGTTGGCCAGGATGCTGAAGATGGCGGGCTGCAGTGCCGTCAGGAGGAGGAGGACCTGCGACCACCAACACCCAAGGTGGTGGGGGCCGCGCTGCTGCCAGGCTCCTGCCTTTCACCTTCCTTGCTCTCCCGCAGCCAGATGTGGCTCTTGCT
This sequence comes from Aquila chrysaetos chrysaetos, assembly GCF_900496995.4. NCBI lineage: Eukaryota > Metazoa > Chordata > Aves > Accipitriformes > Accipitridae > Aquila > Aquila chrysaetos. The sequence goes on along the minus strand of NC_044013.1, from coordinate 12,510,088 downwards.
CGCCAGCGGCTCCTGCCCCACCATCTCCCCCCACTCCGCCTCATCCCGTTCGTGCCAGAGGAGCCCCTCACCTAGGGGGGAGCCGGGCAGGACGGGGTCTCACCTGGAAGCAGGAGAACTTGGCCTGGATGTTCTGCTCGGCAAGGTGCAGCCGGGCCTGCCGAAAGAGGATGCCCAGGGCCCACAGCCCAAAGAGGGTGGAGGCACCGACCACTGTGTTGATCCAGAGGGCCACGCTCTCCGCCGAGATCTGGAGGGGAAGACAGAAAATGCGCCTGGAATGACAAAGCTGCTGGGGGAGGCTCCCTGTCCAGGATGTCACCCTGCCCATCACCGTCCCCTGGCACTCACGTCAGCAGGGTTGTAGTTCCCGTCGGTAGCCAGGACCAGCCCCAGGAAGACGGCGACTGCCTTGCAGAAGGCATACTGGAAAGTCCCCAGCATCAGCAGTTGAAGCTTTCTCCTGGCACAGCAAGAGACCAGTAGTACCCTGAGGTCCCCGAGCCCCTGCCCAGGGACTTTTCTTCCAGCCCAGCAGAAGCAGGGGGTGAAGGCCCTCCCCAGGGGCAGGGGGTTACCCCAGCTCTCCCTCACCTGCTCATGGTGATTCGGGGCAGGCAGGGGCAGCAGCAGCAGCAGGGCCCCGTGCTGACCACCATGGGCACATCTTTCAGGGTGCTGAGCACCGCCTCCTTCCCCCCGAAGCCCTCCACCATGACCAGCATCAGGAGGTAGAAGCAGATGGCAAAGTACCTGGGGAGGAGGAGGAAGAGGAGGAGGAAGGCAGGTCAGGCCCCGTGGGCTCCCAGGTGCCCCTGCCTGGGGCAGGTGATACTCACATCGTGGTAGCCATCTCCACCACCATCATGGAGCGCGGGATCCACAGCCCGAAGCAGCTGACCACGGACACAACCTGGGAGATAGGCAAGCTCAGCACACTGCCGCTCCCCCCGCCAGGGGCTGGCCCCCCTTGGGTGGCCCTGGCCCCCTGTGGTGATGCCCCCCACCGCCCCACACCCCAGCTCACCGTAGGGGCCGAGCTGCTCCAGCAGAGGGTCTTCATCTTGATGGGGCAGCGGATTTTGCGGGTGAGGTAGAAAGCCTCTTCCACGAAGATCGCGACCGACAGCAGCGTCATGATGGTGGCGAGGCCCATGATGGCGAGTTGGGCCGTGTCCAGCTCTGCCGGGGAGGGGTGAGAGGCCGGCTCCATCCCGTCCTGTCCCCCCCTGGGGCCACCACAGCAGGGAGCTGCCCCCCCCGGACCCACCACTCCACAGCTTTGGGAAACCCCTTGCCGCGTCCTCAGCATGTCTGGCCACACCGGAGCTGGTGCTTCTGCCCTGCTGCTCCCGTGTCACCTGCCCTGGTGCTGGCCCTCCCTGGGCTCCCCCCATCCCTGCAGGCAGGGCTGTGGGGTGGGAGGCTGAGACCCTGGCAGCACCCGGCTGCCCCCGCTCCTCCTTGGGGCTGCTCCGTGCCTGCACCCACTGCAGCCACCCTACCTCCTTCACCCCTGTCCCGCTCCCACCAGTGGCTAGAGGAGGGTCCCCCCTGCCCAGTCCCCCCACCTACGCTGCAGCAGGTGCCGGGAGGTAGGCGGCAGGGAGAAGCAGGCTGCCGGCACGCTGAAGTTTCTGATCAGCATCTCCACCAACGGGCGGGGGAACCTGCGGAGAAGAAGGGGAGTGAGTCGTGCACGGGGTCGGCAGGGACACGGGGGCACCCAGCCCTGCAGGGTCCCCGGGGTCCCCTGGCTGGCTCGCCTCACCCCCAAGCACCTCCCTTCCGTTACAGAGGGAATAACCCAAAATCCTGCTCCAAAAAGTTGGATTTGCCCGGCTGCAAAGTGGCACCGGGGGGGCCCTGCCACCTACCTGGGGTCCTCTGCCAGCTCCATGGCGGGGTCCATCCTGCTCTGCTTCTCCCTGGCTCTGTCCCAGCGGCCGCGGGGCTGCTCGGCACCGCCTGCCTCGGCTTCCCTCGCCGGCCCACGGGGTCAGAGTCCCCAGGGCAGGGACTGCGGGGAGGCTGCCGCGCCTCGTTCCAGTTTAACCAGCAGCCACCGGCGCTCCCCTCCCTCTCCCGCTGCTGCGGGCGCCCATTGGCGTGCCCCCACGCTGTCCTGGCCCCGCCGCGGGCCTCGGCCGCCCGGTTATTGACCCGGGGTGCCGGGGAAAGTGGTTATCGCCCGTGCCGGCGCGCCTGCGCGTCCCCAAAGCTTGGGGAGCGGGGCATCTGTGCTGGCGTGACGCTGTCTACGGACCCCCTCGGGCAGCCCGGAGATGGGCTTGTGGTGCCAGGGGTCCCCGTGGTGCCACGCAGGGTCCGGGGCGCATCCTCGTGTCCCCTCAGCAGCAGCCGTGACCGGGTGGGAGGTGATGCCGTGGGGCCACGGGACGCCTGCCAGACCCTGCACGGCTCTGCGGGCTGCGTGAGGAGTTTGCGAAGGCTCAGCTCCCCGCAGCCCAGGGCTGAGCCCTGCTCAGAGCGGCTCCCACGACACTAGAGGGCAGGGCTGGTCCACGGCTCAGCGCCCCGGCTCAGCGCCCCGGCCTCTCGGGACAGAAGCAGAGCCCAGGCCTGGGGAGGGGGGCAGCGGGCTGGAGGGGGCACACTGGGCGGGGAGCTGGGACGTTAGACGTGGGGACCAGTGTATCCTTGTCCTAAATGAATCTCGGCATCCTCATGGGTCCCAGGGGTGCCAATGGCTCGTGGTGTCCTCCCAGCACACCAAGGAAAATGAGCACTGGTTTGTACTGGGTCCCCAGGGACCTTTGAGCTGCCACCCTTCGACCCTCTGGCAGTGGGTTCCTGCTGAAGCCAGAGCGGCACCGGCACCACAAATGGGTCCCCTGCACCCTGCCGTGGGAGCAGGATGCTGCAGTTGCCATGGGAATGGGATACCGGGTGGGGGAATTCTGCAGTTGCCGTGGGAATGGGATGGGGGGTAGGAGGGGGATGCTGTGGTTGCCATGGGAATGGAACAGGTTGGGGGGATTCTCTGTGCCTGCAGTGGGAGTGGGATGCCGTCCATCCTGTGAGGCCAGGGCCCTGCAGCTGCCTGCCCCACCATGGAGCTTCTCATCCCCCTTCATTTCAGCACCCTCATCTACCTGAGCTCGCTGGTCTCCTTCCTGTAAGTCACCCCATAGCGATGGGCCGAGCCCCATCCCGGGGACATGCGGCAGCAGAGCTGCTGTTTCACACCAGTGTCCTCGAGACATTAGAGCCAGGCATCAGCTCAAACAGCCTGGATCTGCATCCTCTTCCCCACCACCCCCAGTTCCAGCAGCCCTTGGGGCTGAGCACCCCAAGGCTCTCTGCCCACTCTCCACCTCTCCCACGGCAGCCCCAGGGCTTGACCCCAGCCCCGTCCTCCCCGTATCCCCGCTTGCAGGTGCGGCTGGCTGGCCCTGCACGTCGCGCTGCTGGTCCCCGGCTCTACCACCATCCTCTTCCTCCTGGGTCTCACCAGCTTGGTCCTGCTCTGCATAGTCAACCTGGGGCTCCTCCAGCTAGGTGGGGTGACAGGGGAGCAGGGGCTGCTCCGTGGTGGCGTGGCCCCAGGGGCTGGCCCCGGGGCTGGGGGGGACACAGTCTCCCCACGTGTCTCCTGCAGCAGTGGCCTGGGAGGACGGGCTGAAGCAGGGGCTCTGCAGCGCAGCGAGACGGCGCTGCCCGTGTGGGTGCCACTGTCACAGCTGGCCACGTGTCCTCTGCTGCCCGCACTGCAACCGCTCCGTGGAGGTAAGGGACGCGGGGCACCCCGGGGGCCTGGGAGCTCTGCACGTGTCGGAGGTGCTGTGCACACCCAGCCCTACCCACCCCACCCCTCAGCCCCATAAACCAAGCCCTGTACCCCTGTCCCTACACGCTGTATACCCCCGCCCCATCCTGCCCTATATACTGTGCCCCCACACCTAACCTGGCACACTGCACCCCGTAAACCCTACCTGTAGCTTGCATGCTCAGCCCTACATGCTGCACCCCATATACACCCATCCCTATACATTACACCTTGCACACCCAGCCCTTGCAGCTCCTACGCAGCATACCCTACACCTGGCCCATCACACACAGCTCTCCGTGTTGCACCCTATATCCCTGTCCATACATCCTACACGCTGCACACCCAGCCCTGTGCACTCAGACACCCCTTGCACACACAGACACGCTCACCCCCGCCTTGAACAAGCACACCCCCCCATGCGTGCAGCACTGTGCAGAGGGTGGCCACAGCCCTGGGTGCTCCCGGCCCCACAGGGTGCATGGGACCTGTGGGGGCCCCCCCTGCCCAGCACCCCTGTGCCGCACCAGTTTCACCAGCATTGCCTTCGGCTGAAGAAACACATCAGCTCCTACGACATCTGCTGCATCTGCCTCTTTGTGACGGTCAGCGTGAGCTATGTCATGGCGGTCCTGCTGTCCTGCCTCATCTACCTGGCACTCGTCCCCCTGTGGTCCATCACCACAGTGATGATCTGCACGTATCCTCGGCCCTGGGAGGCAGAGCCCTGCGCCGGCATGCACACACACGTGCCGCACCGCCCGGGCTGTCGCGTTCAGGAGCCTATTCACCTGCCCGCACGTAGCCCCGGGGCCAGCACCACCCATGGGTGTCCATTGCACGGGGGTGCACAGTGTCCCATGACCCAGCACACCTGTGTCTGTTTGTCCCTGACTCACTGCTCCAGCACCACGATGACCCTCCTCACCACTGTCTATCTGAGCCTGATTGAGCCCTGGATCCCCTGCGTCCCCCGAGCACAGCACACCCCGAGGTGCCAGGTACGGCTGCAGGGCATGGAGCATCCCGCCAGGCCGGGAGGGGGATATAGGACATTGCTGCAGACCCAAGCCCAGAGCAGGGGGGCAGCCCCACATATCGATGCTCTGCGTGAGTTGGTCCCACCACGCACGTACATGCATGCGTGGGGGGCTCCATCGCTGCACACACTCCCCTCTCGGTGCTGGATGCACCGACGACATCTGGCAGCACTGATCCACCTCCACCGCACCGAGCCCCCAGCCCCATCGCTGTGTCCAAGCCCACCCTGTCCCACCCCGCGTGGGGCCAGGACACATCCATCACACTATCCTGCTGTGGACGGCGTGCTGTGGGGCTGGGTGTCATCACCCCAGAGCTGTACCCCGAGGACACAGAGGGCTCTCGCCCTTGCAGCCCATGTTCCTAAGCCCTCCCCGTGCCGGCAGGACAGGACGTGCCTGCAACTTGCTTGCTCCGACCTGCCCCAGGAGCTGGCAGAGATGGGTGTGGAGAGGGGAAATGCAGCAGGATGGGGTAGCCCAGGGTCCCCCACAACTTCTCCCCTTATTCCAGCCCCTGTCCATGCTTGGGATGGGCGGTCCTGGAGCCACCAGGGTCCATGGCCACCCTTCTCCCGCAGTCACCCTTCTCCACACAGGCTGCTACCACGGCCAAAAGCTGGCAGGATGGGCAGGAGCCAACGGCAGGTGAGCATTCCCTGGCATGGGCAGGATGGGGGGGCCATGCAAGGCACCGGGCAAGCCCCACCAGCTCAACCTCAGCCCCGGACCCCTGGGATGCTCCAGGGAAGAGCAGCAGCAGGCATGGGGAGTCCCTTTCCTGCCAAAAACCCCTTCAGCAGAGAAGGAAAATGGAGCACTGAGACAGGAGCCATGCACCCACCGGCCCAGGGCAGGGGTGGTTTGAAGACTCGTGGCCCCCTCGGCATCAGGGTGGCTGTTTTGCCCTGAGGAGCTGGCGGAGAGGCCAGTGGCAGGGCTGGCAAATCTCCCCATTTGCTCAGTTAGCTTTTTTATTTTAAACAAAACTGTTTGACTATCGAAATCCTGCCCCCCTCAAAAAAAACAAGCGGACCCTCTTGGCATGCCTGCATCGCCCACGCTGCTGCTTTGTCAGCGTTCCCCAATACTTGGAAAAGTGCTCGAAATGCAAATATTTGCAAGGGTTTTTAGACAGTTTTCCACTCATCTCTAATTCCCCACAGTTATGGCTGGAGGGGCCAACCCCAGCAGGCACGACGGGCTCCCAGCTAACCATCACCAGCTTTCCCCATGGCCAGGACACAGTGGGGAAGGAAAATCCTTGTTCAAAGCCCCAGTAGGTGCTGGTAGGAGGCCAAAACGCGTTCTTCCCCATGTTCTCCTCTCCCACCCAGGGCCTGGGGCCGTGGTGGACGGCAGGGATGCCAAGGAGTAAGAACCTCACACCGAGCTCAGGCTGTGGTCCAGCTGGACAAGTGGACAATAAAGATCTTTACCCTGAGCTTTTGGTGAGCCATGGTCTCTGCTGTCCCAGGACACAGAGGGACAGACCCTGCTCAGCGGGATGGAGCAGCCAGCACGCTCCCTCCCCCAAGGGACATCCCTTGCTCTGCCCGGTCCCTGTGCCAGACAGGACCAGCACCCTGAGAGTAATAGGACCCTGTGGCACAGGGGGATGCCTGGCACACACCTCGGGGGGAAACCACACTCCATGGGCATCTCATCATAGGCATACCCACGCTCTGCATGAGCACAGGTGACCCTCGTACCCCCCACCCCAGGGTTTTAGGGGAGAGGCAGCATCCCCACCCCACCGGTGTCCCAGTAGCACCCCACCGAGCTGCTGGAAGCAGGAGGGTGGGCGCAACTTAAGAGAAACAAATAAAACATGGAGGTCAACCAGACTCGTGAAAGGGACAGGAAAGCCTTTCCCAGGGCGCTGGCCCGTCTGGCCCCCCCCCAGCCCCCGCAAGCTTCGCCCCAGTGAGGAAACCACCGCTGAGAGTTTGGTGGAAGTGGATGGGGGGGCCAGATCCTGCTGGCGGTCACACGAGACTGCTGCCACCATCCGCCTTCACAAGCCCTATCACAACCGACAACCACCCAGCGTGACAGCCTCGGCTGGACCCCTGCAATTCCAGCAGCGTCACGCTCGCCGCTGGGCTGGGGAGGGAGGTCCCGGCCCCCCTCGAGCATCCCCCGCAACGGTCCGCGTGGGGCCGTGGCAATGCCCCCAGCCCTGGCCCCAGCGCGGCAGGGATGGGGCTGGCTCCCCTTGGCCCCAGGTCTGGAGCCGCCCTGCTGATAGGGATGGCAGGGAGCCCTGCCCGCAGCTGGCCCACAGATAAGGCCCGTGTGCTCCCCACCGATTGCGCCGGGAGGCAGCCGGTGGGGCAGGAGTCACCATCCCTGGGAGATAGGGCCGGGAGGGAGCAGCGAGCGAGGAGGGCACGGGGGCTACTGCAGAGGTGTGAGACACCGGGCGCCTGCAGGTCCCTTTCTCTGGGCAGGGGAAGGCTCCCTGGCTCCCCCGAGAGGTGGGGTGGCACAAGGTGTGGACCCCCTGGCAGAGCAATAGCCCCCCACTCAAATCCTCCCCTTCCCAGCAGGGAGCAGTCCCGCTGCCACTGGAAAACACCTCCCAGCGCCCTGCAGACCCACGGGGCTGCATCACGGGCTCGCTGCAAGGCAGGGTCAAGGACTCCACCGTGCCTCAGTTTCACCACCTGTAGAATGGGGTGAGAGCCCTGCGACACAAGGGCAGAGAGGGCTCAGTCTCTCATCTCTCCAATGCCCGGGCACGGACCCATGCCAGGTGTTATTTATACACCCAGCTGGCATTTCAGGTGGGGACACGCTGCCTTCGGATCCAGCCAGCTGCCTTCAGCCTCTGCCTCAAGGTCACTGGGAGAAACACCGGACTCGGAAGGGCTCGGCGGGGTAGGAGTCCTGCTGGCCTCAGCCTCGCCGTCTGGGCAGGGAAAATTCTGCTTCTCCCAGCATGAGGGGGTATGGATCATTCCTGCCAGAGACACCAGCCCTGAGCCCCCTTCCCTGCCACAGGTGATGGGAAACACCAGTGGGGTGGCCACCGGGCAGCGATGGCACGGCGGGACCAGAGGTGTGCAGCGTGCTGAGGATGTCACACCCAGAGAGGACTGCGTCACCCATCCCCCCCCCGGCAGAAGCGCAAGGGTATTTTCGCTAACCAGAGCAGCACGCTGCTTCACGGAAAAAACAGCCCCCGGATGTCTCATCATCCCCTCCCGCACCCTCTCGAGAGGCAGAAGGTGCATGAGCAAAATCTCCCCATGCCCCGCACCCCGCCAGCCCCAGCTCTCAGAAACACTGCCGGCTGCAGCTGTGGGGCTGGCTCCTGCGCACGGCCCTGGTGACGCCCCCACGGACCCTCCTGCCCCCTCCCCGGGCAGGTCTGGGTGCCACCGCGGATGCTGCCACCCTGACCAGGCTCCCGTGCCGCAGGACCAGGCTGCGGAGAGAAGTGGGGCGTTGGCACAACCGGGGGCATCGCCACGTCCATCCCAGAGCACCTAGAGGGGTGACCCCCCCCCCCCCCCAGAGAACTTGCTTGCAGACCCTCAGCAGGCCAGCTCTGCAATTCATGTCAGCAAAATGCCTCTTCCCAAAACTGCTGAGACTGTTTGACCATATGTATATATATTAATGGAAAAGCCATACATAATGTATACACACGCATCTACAAATATGTATATGACTTGATATACTATATAGGATCTTATATAGTGTATATAAATTGCAGTGAGCTGGGATGTATGCGCCCTCAAGAGTGGAACATCTCATCCTTATGGGCTTGCTTATCACCCAAGCCATAGCCTCAATCACGCTTCCAAACCCGTGCTCCCGGGGGACTGGCTCTGCTGCTCCTGCCCGAGGGTGCCCTCAGCCTCAAAGGTGACCAAAAGGGATGCCCAGGGCACGGTGCTGCCCTTCACAATGCCCAGCATCCCATTACTGTCACTCCGAGGGTCTGTCTCCCAGCCAGAAGAGAGGAGGAGGACGGTGGGGCTTGTCCCTGGCATGGGAGGAACGGGAGTCCGCCATGAGTGGGAAGAAGCCCGGTAAAAGCTGGACAAAATCCTTCTCCCATCTGGACCAAGGCCATAGGAGCAGCTTTGATGGCTCCAGCCTTCTCCTCCCTTTTGAACAGAACCTCGCAGATGGGGCATCTCACAACACCCCTGTTTTCTGCCCAATCCTTCTGGCCTCCCTCCTGTTTGCTTTTCCTCCTAGCAGCCCCACATCCGACGGTGCTGTGCTTGGCTGGAGCGGAAGCGACCAAGCCACGGGGCTCGGCGTGGCGGGGGCTTTGTCTCGGGCGAACAAACGGCCGGCGGTCCCCAACGCAGCTGGGGGGATCCTGCGGAAATACCGCAGTCAACACTCTCGGGAGCCGCTTCCTCCTCTCTCTGAGGCTTTGGATGCAAAGAAGCCTTTTGCTTCCATAAGGCAACGTCTGCATTTCCAGCGGGTGTCCTGGTGAAACGTTGCCACTTTCTTAGAGCCGCTGCTAACCTCTGAATGAAAAGGCACCTTGTTTGAAAAACACAGGGGCTTTTTTCTGCCACAGCCACCTAAAATATTGCACGTCACTGCAGATATTTGCTTTTTGAGAACGACGAGGTAAAAACACACTGCGTGGGCTGCGGGCGTTTGCTTTGGTTGGGAGTTTTATTTTCATACTCATCTGTCTCCTGCAAGAAGCTCACAGGTGAAAATGCTGAGGCTTTTGAAAAGCCCTGCCCCAGACAGACAAATATTTTCCCAGAGAGCCAGCAGAGATGCAGTGTGTTTATGGAAGGGGGGTGCTGCTCCCCTGATGGCCCTGAGCCCTCCCAGCTCCACAACACCCACCCACCGACCTCAGCCACCCCACGGGGACGTGCCCAACAGCCATGGGTCGGGCACAGGGAGCAGTCCCACTCACCAGGGGAAAGCCTTTGGCCCTCAGTGGGTCGTCTTCAGCAGGTAAAGGCTGTCCCTGAATGATGCTGCTTCCCATCGCAGGTGGAAGGCGGAAAGCTTCCCGAGTTCAGCTTGGTGGGAACCAAGAAAAACACCTCCCTTCCCCTCCTGTCGCCTCCACTGGTGCCGGATCCATGCCAGGGTGGCGGGCAAGCATTCCCGCCCTGCTGCCCGCTCCCTCTTGCTTTGGCAGGCAAGCAGGCAAAGGGGCAGGAGGGGGTGGATGTGCCCGCGGAGGTGTGGGCGCACACGTGGGTGCCCGTGTCGGGTGCGCATGTGGATAGGGGTGTACGTGTGGACGTACGTGTGTGTACGTGCCCATACTTGAGACATAGATGTGTGGGTGCATGTGGTTTTGTCCACCTGGCTGGCATCCACACCTGCAAGCACAGCACCCTACGGCACCCTACGGGGTCCAGGGAGCCGAGGCAGAGGGTGGCGGGGTGGCCCAGCATCACCGGCTCTTGTTTGCTGACAGCAAAGCAACGCTCAGCCCTGGCCAAGCCTCTCTCCTGGGCCTCACTTCTTCCCCTGCTGAGGGATAAAGCGAAGGGACAAGGCGTTTCACCCCCAGGCTCCAGTGGTGATGAGGAGGAGGGCAGGGAGAGCTGGGGCAGCACCAGTTCCTCTGGAGAGGTGCACATCCCCACGTGCCCATTTTGCATCACGGGGTAATAAATAAAACCTCCAAATTCACATCTGGAGAAAGCTGTAAAAGCCACTGGGACATGCACAGGCAAAGAAAGGCGCTTTCTCCAGAGAGGGGTAATTGCACCCAACAAAACCCACAACTGCACCCGGCTGAGGAGGGAGCCGGGGTGGGTGCCTGCACCGGCAGAGCGGGCTCAGCAGCCCCCGGGGCAGTTCTTGTGGACAGACTGAGCCAAGCAGAGCTAAAGGACAGGCTGGTGCTAGAAACAGTCCCTGCTGTCCGTTCCTTTACAGGCCATGGTTACGTAAAAGTCAGGAGGTAAAAACAAATACCAGCCCACTCTTCACTGGGGAAGCAGGGAACAGAGCAGGAGAGGTTGTTTCTATTGGCTTGACCAGAGTTCTTTTAGCTGCATGGAAGACTTCAACTTTCAGGCCACATTGAGACAAAACCACAAACTGACGGTTTTTTTTCCCCTAGGGTGAAGTCAGCTTTTCCCACCGCCTTGCCATGAGTGCATCCCAAAGGATGCCTGTCGAAACCGGGGGGATGGGCAAGGTTGTGCCTCCGCATAGCCCCACATGGTCATTTGCCTTTGGCACCCCATCCCTTGGAAGGGACATGGGCGACAGTGTCTGCCTGGGGCAGGCGGCTGTCGCAAGGCAGACCGGGAGGGACGGGAAGGTCAGCAATTTGGCTGAAGCAGGGGGCTGCTTATCTCTTGTTTCCAAGAGCTGGGAGGGTCACAGCCCTTCTCCAGGCACACAATTGCCCGGAGATTTGCCCTTGAGGTGCTGACCTGCTTCGCATGCCCTGCGGAAAACAGTGCCCCAGGGAAAACAATACCCCGGCCTCACCTTTAAATCAATCCTGCCTGCTGCCTGCCTGTGCCCAGGGGCAGGGGCTGGCTGCAAACTGCAGCCTGTGAGTTTCAGCTCAGGCCCCGGGACCCTGCAACAGCCCAAGGGAAAGGCCTGAGCCCCCCATGGCCATGCCAGGCACCTGAATGTCAAAAGCATCCCAAGCCCTCTGCCTGACGGAGCCGGACCAAGCTCCCCTGGTTTGAGCACCACATCTCACCCTCTGCTCTGTAAATAAACCTACAAGGCACATGGCATCGCCTGGGCCCCCCTGGCACAAAGCTGGCGCACAGGCAGCCACGAGCAGGTGTCGCAGCCTCTGCCAGCACAGATAAGGGGCAATTAGCAGGTGGGAAGAAAGCTCCTGCTCTCCCTGCTCAGCCCAGCTGCACTAATCCCACCCCAATTAAAGCCCCCTCTTTGGTTTCAGATATTGCTGTGAGAGATTAATCTGCCCTAAAACAAGGCATTTCCAGCAGGCAGCCAAATATCGGGTTGCAAAAGTCTCCAGCACCTGCCTGGGAGCGTTTAATTACCCTGACAATGGCTTCAAAAGCGGAAAAGCCACCGAGGCCTGGAGAGCCCTGCAATCAAAAAGCCACAGAGGAGGCACTGGCTTAGCCTGCTCCTCCTGGATGCCTGGGGCCAGCACCTGCTGGGTACGGCCGCTTCCCAAGAGCAGAACCATCACCCAGCCCTCTTGGGGACACTTTTTCCCTGCAGAGCCTGCAATGCTGCCCAGGGTGCTGGCTTCTTCTTTGTGTTGTTTTTTCCTTTGTTCTTTGGGCTGCTCTTTTGCCAATAAATGCACTTTATAAAACCACAAAACAGTGGACAAGTCTGATCTCCTGAGTCAACATGTTCCCACCAAGCAGGCTCGGGCTATCCTTTATCCAAAGGCAGCAGCATGTGCATGCACTGCAGAGCAAATCAGAGGCAAAACTTTCCTGGGCTTTCCAGCCCCTTCCCAGGCCCTTTAGGGAGCACAGGAGTGAGCAGAGAGGGACTCTTACAGGACCGATCCTGCTAGAGAGGCACAGCAGACACTGCAGGACGCTGTAGGGCAGGCACATGTCTGGCATACAAAGCACACCCCTCTCACCCTATCTTCATGTCCTTTCATGGCTTCATCCAGGCATCGCTTAGAGCTTGGCTTTCTAAGGCTTTTGGGTAACAGTCACTTTCCTGCTGGCTACGTGGGCTTCTTGAGCAAAACACCACAAATTGTGTATGGCATCCCTAGCTTTCCTGGATTCAAACCACCAAGTCTGGAAGGGAAAAACCCCAACAGCCCCCAGCTCTGGCAATTGCTGATTCAAGGCAAGTGCTTGTGAAATTGCACACAAAGCACTTCGCAGAAATGACCTGAAATGCCTGCCTGGAGGTGCACTGAAGGAGAAAAGAGAGGGGCTGTGTGCTGCTCCCCAGATACAGATCAGCAAGGGCCAGAACAAAGCCGGACAGAAGGAACTCCTGAGAAACCCCTGATCTGGAGGCAGAGACCCTCACGGCTGTGTCCCAGCTCCTGCGTCGGTCCTCTCCCCGCTGCCGTCTTTTCCCTTTCCGCTTCCCACCATTCAAACCCTCTGCCCCTTGTGCCGACGCGATGCCGGGGCCAGATCCATGGGTAGCCATCAAACACATGGGCTTTTTCGGCAGTGCAGAGCGAGACGGACCTTTGATGTGCCCCAGGGCGGCCGCGCTGCGTCCCCCTCCTTTTCAAAGGCCCATCCTTGGCTATTGTGCTCACATCCTGAGCTTGTTTGTACACTGGTCCAGGCCCCCAGCCCCGCAGCCCCCCTGCCGCAGCGACAGCCGCTCTGACTGCCAGATAAAAGCAGCCAGGCTCACCGGACAGAGTTGCTATCAGAGCAATGACAAGCAGCACAGTCCTGCGGTGCAGCCGCCGAGATAGCGGGAGCTTTGCCGGGCTGACCCTGTGCCACTAAAGGCTCCAGGTCAACAACAGCTCCTGCTAGATCTCCACCAGCCCCGGCTGCCTGCCGCAGGGCTGCCTGCACGATTCGTCTGTTGGCAGGAGTGGTATCAACCCTGCGCACACGAAGGATTTTTTTCTCGTACTGCTGCTCTCCCCCTCGGCTGCACCTGGGGAGGGCCAGCATCTTGCCAAAAGACACAACCGATGGGCGGGAAGCAACGCTAAGGTCTTGTTCTTTGCTAATTGCCTCATCTCCCTGCGTCCTCTGAGCAGGGATAAAGCAGAGATGACTACCTGCCCTCCTCTGTGTAGGCAGGCTCAGGGCGTGCAAGGAGAACGGAGGGGTCCAGACTTTGGGGGTTAAAATCCCAGTGAAACCCAGTCTTTGCTAGCAAGGAAGCCCCATTGAAAGAGCCAGCCTGTTTTAACCCCGCTGGGGGAAAGTGTCCACGCATGAGCCTCTCTGCTGGGCCACCTTGGCAGCTCCTGGCAAGCAGAGCAGTGGTAATGAGCACCACCACATCCACTTCCCTCCTTGTGTGGTCTCTCTGGCGGCAGAGGCAGGAGGAGATGAGCCTCCTCACTGTAGGGAGGCAAAAAAACCCCAGAGGTCTCCGAGGAGAGGGTCCATGGGACACCCCAGGTCTGCATGTTCATAGGAATGAGGGACCGCACCACCCTCGGCCCCATGTCTCTCCCCGATGTGCTTTCTGGCTCCTCTCTGGCTGACAGGCAGGAGCACTGGGGCAGCTGCAGATGATGCAGAGAGCCAGGCTGGACCCAGGTGCTTCCCCGGGAAGGATGCAAAGACAGTGTTATTTTGAAGGGAAGACGGAGCTGTGGCCAGCTCTCGGCATTACCTGCTGTGTTTCCACTCTTTCAAACACCTTCTCCTGGCTGCACATGGCTCATCCCTTGCTTCCTCCACAGCCCCTTTGCTACAGGAGAAGAGGCAGCAGATCCTCTCCAGATGCCAGTGCCTGCCGGGATCCTCCTCCTTCCTCAGGCTGCACCGCAGCACGTGCCAGGACTGTGGCCAACTAACCAGAGCTCCCGAGCACGGCCATGTGCACCTGGATTGCTGGGAGCAAGCAGGATGGGGTGACCTCTTCCAAAGCAGCACGATGACTTTTCCTGCAAGGGACAGATCCAACTACCTCACCCCTCTTTCAGTCAGGGCAATTGAGAAATGCAGCAGCAAAGGCCAAAACCACAAGGTCTTCTAGAGGATGGGGATACTCATGGTGGTGTGAAATTCTTGGATATCGCACTGCTGGCTGGGGGAGACAGGAGCAGAGAGGGCAGGCTCTCCCAGGGGCCATGCCTGTCAGCCCCAACATGGAGCGGGGTTGCAGCATGATTCCGAGGTTGCAAAAACCTGGATTTCCCAGCTCCCTTCTGGGACCTATAGTAGCTGATTGCACCCCGGTGCAGCCCATGAGTTGAGCAGGGAGCACAGCCAATGTATTGCTCAAATCTGCTCCCAGAAAGGCAGGAGCTAGCACTGCCCACTCCCACACCATGGGCCATCGCATCTCCCGCAACCCTCAGCCTCAGCCCAGCAGCGTGTGCTTGTCTCGCAGCACCTCTGACTTGGCACCATGCTCCAGCGCTTGGTTCTTGTCTTTTCCATCCCTTCCAGATTGAAAAGCCATGTTAGTCACAGTACTTTTGGCATAAAAGTGCTCATCCCGTCCCAGTGTTGTTTTTGATAAGCTGCTCACAAAGCACGGGGCATCCTTTCCAGCCTGTTTATCTCTGTGGCTCTTGTTTTCCTTCTGCTTTTTAACTGCCTTCCCAAAATATGCATAATACAGCTGGTCACACGGGGGTCAGCCATGCTGCAAAGCTGAAGTAAAACTATTTTCCTTCCCACACTTTGTCTCATGTCTTAGCATTAATCCTGCAGGAGGGACACTGTCACATCAGGCGGTATTTCACAAAGGAATGCGGAGTCACTTGAGTCTGAGTCAGGGGACTCACAAGCCCCCCCCCAAGAGTTCAGAGGAAGCAGAGACAAACATCTCCTAAAATACCAGGGTCAAGCTGCAATGAGGAGAAACACCCTGATGGAAGCTAGGCTAAAGTGAGCTGTTAGGAGAAGCACAGATGCTCCTGCACTGAACTGCAGGCAGGAGCTGGGCCTGGCAGGGAGCAGAGTGGGCAGAAGCAAGCAGGAGCTTGGTACAAGCTGCAGATACCTATGGTGTGGCACAGCAGGGCTCAAACAACAGTCTGCGGCAGCCAGCTTCAGAGTTTAAATGCTCCCACTCTTTGGGAACCAGACCGAGATCTCCAGGGGGATGGCGATGGCTTTTGATTTTTACAGGCCTGAACTATGCTAAAATCATGCACGCCGAGACCATGCACCTTGCTGGGATGAGGGATCAGCAGTCACCAATGCTACATCCCCTTCCCTCTTCGGCCATTTCCCAGCTTTGGCTATCTCTGCTCCTTGCAAAAATTTTTGTCTGAGCTGGGCAGCCTGAGCACCTGGGCTCAGCATCACCTACAGCACAGGGACCGCTTTCTGAACAAAGCAGGTGCCAGCCCCAAGAGAGGTGGCTCCAGCCGCTAACGGCCGGTAGCCAGCCAACTCCCACTCCCCACCTGCAGCCAACACAAGGTAAAGGGCGCTCAACTGCTCTCGGGTACCACGTTCCATTTGAAGAACTCTCATTTTAAGGTATTTCACTGCCGATGCCGGTTGCGGTGCAAAAATATCTGAGTTTCTAGAATGTCAGCTTTCTTTTTCCTGGCAGGTCTAGAAATGGGGAACTGCTCAGCACATGGTCAAACATACTGTGAGAGGAACAGAAAATACCTGCAGCGAGTATCTGTCAGGGCAGGTCGGGGCTGGCACAGTGGGGCACACAGCACCTCCTCTGCTAGCTGGAAGGGAGACACAGTGGACAGAGGCCAGGAGGAGAAATAAATCAGACTGCCCCTTTCCTGGCTTGCGTTTCCTAGGAACCTCCCGAGTCTGAGCTCTGCTGCAGGTGTCCCTTCTCCTCCGGCAGGACCTCGGTGTGGAAACGCTGCTCTGCTCGGCGGCGCTGGCCGGTGGTGATCACGGCCCCGCACCTGGCACAGCACACCCAGCCAGCAGGCACCAGTACCGGCACTGCTGGAAGGGGAAGGCTTGGTGGGAGGGAGCCCAGGAGGAACATTAAAAAACAGGGCAGGGCTAGGACTATTTTCCCTGGGTTATACTTTCCTGAGCAGCAGGCTGCATCCAGACCCTTGTGTGGAGGAACAATCGGAGGATCCAGCCTGCAGGACTGATCTAATCTCTTTCTGAACCCTCTTACACCTTCAGCTTCCACCAAGGCACCCGGCAGCAGTGCATCCCACAGGGCAGCCACATGCTGCGTGACGGCAGTGTGCCCCCCATGACTGGCATCACCACACCCCGTGATGGACGGAGCTGGAGAAGGAAGAGCCTCGGCACTGGAGCCTGGCTCAAACCTCCAGCAAACGGAGCTGGTAGAGCTGCTTTACAGAAGGCTTGTCTCCAGACAGCCGCACTGAGTTTCAGATCTAGTTAATCCCCCCTTTATCAGCGCAAGAATGTATTGCTTTTCACAAAACAATCCTCTTTGCGATCATGTGTTCTGCCAAACTACAAACCTTCTGCTCCCGTCCTTCTTTCCCAGGAGAGGACTTGAGGCGATAACCCAGGCCTACCTTATATTATCCTTTATTTCTTTAACGAGCAAGGGACAAATGAGCACAGCATTGCAGAACACGCGCACACCCAAACCTCGAAGCGTTCCTCAGTTCTGGCACGCCTTTGAGGGATGCCCTGAGCTGAAGGACCGAGGCTGGAAGCAGTGACCTCCACTCATGCTAGAGCCCAGACGGACAGGGCAGAGGAGGCTGCAGCCACCCCCAGGACCCACTCATGACCGCGGACAATTCTGGAGACAGCAAACATCAGCGGGTGTTTGAGGAGGGCGAGATGTTCTGTGGGGTCCGTGCAGCTGGGGTCTTGATGAGATTAGCCATCAACTGAAAGGAAGTGGAGCAAACATCACAGCCCTCGTAGTCCTCGGGAAGCCGCGGCAGGGAGACACCGTGGCAGAGGGAGCTCCCTTCGCAGCCCCGGCTGGTGCCTGGCCAAGCTGCGAGCCTCAACCCGGCATCACACTGACAACTGGACATAGACTTCCCAATGGCACGGGTGGCTTAAGGGTTCCCTAAATACCCCCCAGTATATTATTTACCATTTTTGCTCTAAACCCACTGAGCTGCCTCCTTACCCATTGCTTCACCTTATGAAGCCTACTGAAAGAAGATGCGTGCTAGAACTTTGTTTCATCAAACGACCGATATGTTCTACCTCTGCTTCAAGTTCCTTAGAAACAAAACAGGGAACCTCACCGCTCTGCACCTGCTGGCTTTCAGAGACCCGAGCTCTGCACACCGGGGAGCTCCCACCGTAGCGTGGGGTCACTCTGTCTGCCCCACGGAGAGGGCTGGGGTGAGGACTAGTTAATTCAGCACTGGAGCAATCTCATGGCACCCACCAAATGGATGCTTTCGCCAGCACAGCCTGGGTGGCCACAGAAACTGCCCTGCGGGCCACAAGCAGCCCGTGGCCTGACATGGGCTGTCTGCGCTTCTTGTGTTTATGCGCCAGTGGGCCTGGCGCTCCTAAAGGCCTGCCACGCTTCTCATCGTGCAAATAAAACAGCAGTCTCAGGTAGCACAGGATGAAGGAAAGGCGCCCTGGGTGCCCCTGCTCGTTCAGATCCGAAACGTTCAGAGCTCAGCAGCCCTGAGCACGCGTGACTTGCTGGGACGCGAAGACGCCGAGCGCTTCCCAAGCCAGAGCGAGTCCTGCGTCTGGTTTGCACCACCCAGGGAGGAAAATGTTTTTTTCCTGCCCTCTTCCCTCAAAACGCTGAGAGGGTGGGAACGATGAATCTGTAACCCGCTCCTCCTTTCGGCCGCCGCGTACCGCGGATAAAAGCATACCCGTCCCGGGAGGAGGTGTGAAACTCACCCCCCTACCTGACAGGCGGCCGTCCCGCTTCCAGCCCTTCCCGTGGGGGATGCTGGAACTCGCATCCACCCGGGGAAACACACGTCGCGGGGCGGACCCCGCGGCGCCGAGGGGAGAAGCGCGGAGCGGCCGCCGGGCGAGAAGCGGCGGTCCTATCGCCCGCGCGCTGGGGCGCCGGCGGCTGCGCCGGTTGGCTGCCGGGCGCGGTGGGCGGGGCGCGGGGAGGGGAGTAGAACGGCGCTGCGGCTGCCGGTGCCGCATTTGGGCCCCGGCCCGGCGAGCAGAGGGGCGGTAGGTGAAGCGGTGGGGCGCGCGCCAGCCGGCCGTGACGGGGCGGGGGGGGGGGCTGCGCTGAGGCGAGGGGAGGCGGCGGAGCGGGGCGCAGGGTCCGCACCGGCGGCACACACAGCGGCGGCAGCCGCAGCCCCGTTTGACGGCGGGGAGGGCGCGCGCGCGCGCATGCACGTGGCCGCGGCGGAGCGTGCCATGGCCGCCTGACCTTGAAGGTGGGTAGAGCCCCGCGGCTCGGGCGGGAATGCGGCCGCAGGCCCGGGCGGAGGAGAGGCCGGCCCTCCGCCGAGGCTTATCTGGCGGCCCGCAGCCGGGCCCTGCCCGCGATACCGGGGCCGCCCAGCCCCTCGCGGGAGGCTGCTCCTACTCTGGGGTTTTTTTTTTTTCCTAACCTCTCTTTCCCTTGTGTTTGAGGAACCGGGAGTTGCTGGCCGCCTCCCGGGCTGCTGCTCGGCGGGAGGAGGGAAGGTCCCTTCCCCGTGAGGCGGCCGGAGCGCGGGCTCTCCGCACCCCCCCGGGCTGGCGGAGGGGGTTCGGGCCGTGAGGGGTGGTGGGCTCGGGGCTGGGGGGGGGGGGGGGGGCCGCGCTCCCGGGCGGCTGGGGAGCATCCCGGGGAGCATCCCTGCCGGGTGCGATGCCCGCAGGCCCTTCGCAAGCCTTCCCTGGCGCTTCCCCTGGGTTAGCTGGTCCGGCTTTTAGGAGACCCTCCGTACGCCCGCCCTGTTGTGCCCTGCCTGCCAGGTGGGAGCCTGGGCCTGGGATTGTCACTTGGAAAAAAGCTTCTCAAGGCTGCTGGGGGTTTGTCCCCACGTGCTCTTGCCCTAAACAAAAGGTGAAATGAGCGGATGGGCACTATTAACCTTTGCTCTCCAAATAAAACCTGCTTATATTGCAGGGCTCCCAGGTGTAAAGCTAATCCACGTGCATCTGAAGACCAGTTCAAAGCCATTTCCTAGTGGCGCTACTTGAGGGCACACTCGAGTTGTGTGCTCCCAACCTAAACGCCTGTCTCAACCCAAGCTGTCTAGTCACTAACTTACAAAGCTTTTTCAAGCATCTCTTTAGGAAGAAATGCTGAAGTAAATCAATTACAGTTTACCTTTCAGATAAGTTTGCTGTCTAGAGAAATCTAAGCTACAAAAGCTACTGAAATGCTTTTGGAGAGTTGCTCTTAGCTGTTCTGTTATACCCACTCCCCCGCTCAATCTCTGGACTCCAATATAGTCGGTTTGTTCATTCAGAACTTATATTTGCAGTGGGAGTATGTGAACTTATAGGTTGCATTCAAGGTTGATGTAGGTTCACCAACATTGTGACTTACATAGAAGCATGCACATAAAATCCATGGGCAAGCATTGCACTAGTGGCAGTGACTGACGACCTTGGATGTCTCATGTAGTGGCAGGGGAACAGCCTGACTTGACTTGTTGTGTTCTGAACTTCTAGGGCTTTGGTCAAGTTGGTGGGCACTCCTCCTCCAGAAGGCAATGGACCATGCCAGAGCGGCAATCTCTAACTTGGTAAGGCACAGTCCCCCTGTGCCGTTTGTCTCTGGGTGGGCTGATGATACCTCAGAAGAAAGGTTTGACAACATCCATGTCAGTATCAGAGAAGATGATGAATCCAAAGCAACGTCAGATGCTGTTGTGTGGGTTGCGAGCCAAACGTCAGCGTAGCTAGCTGGCCGTGATAAGGAGGTGGCTTAAGCAGTTCAGTGCTGGTGGGGTTATCGTTAACTGCTGTCTTGGGTGTCTCAGGAAGCTGATAAGGAGGGGGGGGGAGCCTTGAACAATGTTCCAGGAGGAAGTGCTGCTGAGGAAGCTGATTAAACGCCTATCAGGACAATCAACATGTTCTATTATGTTATTCTGGGGGTGGGAATTCAACCACAAGTCCAGCCTTTGAATGAGACCTGTGCTTTAAACAAATGTGCAGGAGGAGGTAGCACCAAGCTTACTCAGCCAAGCCCGCTGGTCCTAGAGAGCCTGGACTGTGAAATGACCCTAGGCTAGGACTGCAAATGTGATGGTTTGGTCTCTGAACAAGCAGGGAGGATATGTGGGGTTGAGGCATGCCCTCTGCAAAGTGTGAGGGAAGCCAAGCTATCAAGCAGTTGAGTCAGGAGACTGACTGCTTGGATGGACTGCGGTGTTGCCACATTTTCTGAAATGTGAGCAGCCAGCCACTTCATTGCAGGTAGCGTGGGCCAGAATGGAACTGCAGGTCTGAAATGACATTCGTTTAGTTTTGACCAATCAAGCTGAGGTCTGGTGTCTTCACCTCCAGCCACTGACTTGTAGTCTGAGAGTGAGCTGAGAACTGTGGATGAGCTGCTGAGATTGTAACAGGGCTTGGGCGCTTACCACCAGCTGCTTCTCCAGTACAGTGGAGAGGGGCTGCAGGACCGTTGCTCCCAAAACTTCCTCTGGCCTTTTAGCCAGTCTGCTGCCTGTCCCCAGCACAGCTGTGGCCACAGGCAAGTTCAGGGGCTCTAATGGAAGCTGAGTGGTTCTGCTCAGTGCCTGGCTACACCTGGAATTGAATTTAACTCTCTGTAAATCTTAGTGACTGCCCTGTGCATGGGCTGCTGTTCTGTAGATGGTTGGACTGTGTGTTGCAGCCGTTTAGAAAAGTGGGCTCCAGACTGGAAGCTGCTCTGCTTGGGCACTGATAAACACCTGTCAAATGGTTCCAGTCGCTGGTGGATGGAGGAGGTGTATCCTCAACTTTCATGTTAGCTGAGGTAGCAGTATTCCCATGGGTCATCTCTCTTCAGCCTGGCTGCTTTATAATACTCATCGGTAGTGTAATTTAAGAGTAGCCTGGGGCAGTTTAATACAAGATTATCTAGATACTGGATGAGACTATTTACGTCAAAGTGGATGTGGCTCAAGGGCACAACCATGGAGGGGTTGCCTTCCTTTTCCTCTGCCCTGATCAAAGTGCCCTTCCATGCAATTTGCACATGTTCAGGTCAGATCAGTACACTCCTGATTAAGACCAGGAGTTTCTGTTTCAATCACCCTTTGCCGTACGGTCATGTGGGAAATGCCGATGCCATTGGCTGTGTCATATCTGTCACAGAGTCCAAGCTAGACTCTGACCGGTGTGGTTCTGAACTTGCGCAGGGCAAACAGATGCTAAATAGACTCTGGAGCCCCTGAGTGGGTCTGAGTCTGTCTGTTCAAAGCAGCTGGCCTGACTTATTGACAGCCAAATGCTCAGGCTGCGCTGGAGCAATTTCAGATGAACAAGCTGTATGTGGTTTGGAGCATAGGTGCAGCTGGCTGCAGGCACTGTAGGCTGGTGTAGCAAACTCTTCCATCACATGATTGTCTTTCAACACAGTTTGGTGGCGAACCGATGTCGTACACGCGCTTCAGCATTGCCCGGCAAACAGATGGAGACAACAGCCATGTGGAGATGAAGCTGGCAGCTGATGATGAGGAAGGAGGGGAAATTGGGAGACCGGAGCACCTGCATGCCAACATGCCTCCTCCATGGAGGAGAGGCAAGAACCGCTGCTTCCTAGTCATTGCAGCTGTCCTCCTCCTTTTGATTGGTAAGGAAGGGTGGGAGGCAACTGCATGAAGTGAACTCTGGTATTGAGCGTATTTGAGGCTGTTAACATTTGAATCTGTATTGTTTCAGGAGATAATTAAAGAGCCTGGATCTAGGCTGCAGCCTCTTGTCACTAACTCTAAGTATGTCTAGCTCAGACTTATGGTACAGAATTGGCACAAAGAAGTGTGAAGTTTGACAGTGGAACTGTGACTTAGCTAAAGGGCAAACTGATCTGTGTGGCAAGTGTACTGGTTTTCCCTCAATTAACTCTTAACACTTCTCTAGAGATGTGGGTCAACATATCAGTAAAGCCTCCAGTGCTCATCTCTCAAGGGTTTTAACACTGCCACTGACCTAAAGTAAGCATTCTCCTTCCCAAGTGGTGCTGGAGGGACTCTGCCAAGCACAAGATCAGATTTACAGTGTACCTTAAAACATGCCAGCTCACGCAAAATGTCAGGCTGCATATTCCTGTCTGTCCTTAGGTATGCCAGCTTGTCAAAAATGGTGTGAGAGCAGAGATGCATCTTAACCCTGAAGCTGCTTTTAATGCACTTGTATGATGTGGGGCTCGTTTAGTCATCTTTCTGCAGCACAAAGAAATACCTGTTCTGTCTGTAGGGTTTCTGATCGGCTACTTGAGTTATAGTGGACGAATGCAGAAAGCTAGCAGGTGTCTGGATGGAAGTGGCAAGTGTGAGATGACTCCTACCACATCTTACTTAGTGGATGATGATGAAACTGAGGAAGAAGAGGTTCCTGGACCACCTGTCCTTTACTGGCCTGAGCTCAGAACCCTGTTGTCAGATAAGCTGTCAGCCAGACGTCTTGAAGACAACTTGAGGTAACAGTTCCAGAAAGCTTAGCTGCAGCTATGAGAGAGGCACAGCCTGTGAGCAGAACTCAAGCTCCTTTGGAGAACAAGGGCCTTAAAGATGTTGTGGGGTGGCATGTGGTTAAACATGGGCTTAAATGGCCCATCCAACTTGAGTTTGCAGGCTGGAGCACTGCAGTGCAACCTGGTGCTGTAGCCTAAGCTGTACATCTGTTACTTACAGGCAAAGAGCAAGTAAGTCCTCTTTTGAAGCTGGCCAGAGTGAAGATGAGGGCATTGCCAGCTACATTCATGATCAGTTCACCAGCTTCCTCTTGGATGAAGTGTGGAATGATGAGCACTACATCAAGCTGCAGGTCAAAGGCAGGTATGTTAATGAAGAGAAGCAGATCTCTTCCTTACAGCATGGATATCTGTAGTCTTGAGCAAACACATGATTTCTGCTGCAAGCAGTGCTAAAATTGTGAGCCAGTTACACCTCTCCAAAGAAGGCCTCAATTAGCCAAGCCATAGCTGCCCCTGTCTCTTCTCAGGCTTTCTAAATCCAGAGGGTCTGGTAGCAGCCCTCTGGATTTTTTCCTGGGACAGCTGTTTCCTCAAAGCGTGCTTAGGAAGTGGAGAGAAAACAAACTTGAGTAAAAACTCAGCTGAAGGGCAGATTCTCTGTGTCTAAAGCTGCTAGCGTGGACAGCTCTGTCTTGTCACCCAGACAGGTGCCACAGACCTGGCAGTGGCTCCTATAGTAGCTCAGGAGGGTATCAACAGGCATTTTGTTGGCTGACAGCTCATACCCTCACGTCTTTCTTGCCCCTTCATGTCAGGGGAAATGAATTTGCTTAGCTCCTCTTAGGAGAGGACTAAGAGACTTGGAAGCAGAGATTCTTTCTGCTACTTGCCTCAGAAATTAGGCTTTGTTAATGTTCTCTGAACAACCCCAGAGTTTCTTGCATGGAAGTACTGGGATAAGTCTGCCTGTTTCAGGCTCTGCATTGACTTGGTCAGAATTGCTAGGGCGCAGACTGAAATACGGGAGCTAGTTAAATATGGAGTTTATGTATGAAAGAACATAACACTGTCTCTTTACATTTAATAGTAGCAACAACAAAGTGTCTATTCTGGAAAATGGTGAAGAGGAGGAACTGGAGAGTCCCGATGCATACGTGGCATACAGCAAGAGTGGCTCAGTTGTTGTAAGTGACTCCAAGAAAATCCTGGAAATGTGCTTGCACGCTTAACCAGGTGGCAATGTCCAAAATATGTCCCTTCAAGATATGAAGTGTTTAAAGCCCTCCCAAGTTAGAGAGCTGCGGGGGGTGGTGGGGAGAGGAGTGGGCCCACATAGTTTTATTACTTCAACAAGATGCAGAAGTAACTGTTTAAACTTCTTAGCTGTGGTCCAGACAGGAACCTTGACAGAAGTGCTGCTTCAACAGGCACGTTGTATGTGATCAGAGTTTACATTGCTGAGCTTGAACTCCCTACTGTTAATGTTATTGTGACTCTGTGGGTTGTTTTGGGTATCTTACTGACATAGGACTGCTGCATTTATAACCGGTGTTTCTGTTCCAGGGCAAACCAGTCCATGTGAACTATGGACTCAAAGCTGATTTTCAGAAGCTACAGAAGCAGGGTGTTTCACTGAATGAAACTATAATCATCTTCAGAGCTGGAAAAATAACCCTTGCTGAGAAGGTAAGCAGTCTGTGCCCGAAAGCCTGGCCAAACTTGGCAGCAGGAAGCTATGCTTCCTCCTCTTTGAGGTGCAGAGGTGTGTCTTTGTTCATGTCTCTGGAACTCGTGTATGTAGGCTTGTCCCTGCAGGTCTGGTCTGTCTTGTTTGCGCTAAGCCTCCACGTGCAGGCCTGGACACCAAGACTGAACAGAGCTGGTTACTGTTCGTGGTGGCATTCTTCTTGGCCTGTGGCAGTCTTGCTGGGACAGCCAAGCGTCTGGAGTGATGGAACTGTGAGGCAGAGAGAGGCAGCCTGGGGGCTACAGGTTGCAGAGCTGACTGGTATTGCTAGGTGCAGCAACAGGGCTGCTAGAAGCAGAAGAGCCTTGCCTCCAGAGCACCTCTTGGGGCTGCAGCCAGATACTTTCAAAGCTTGGCTGCAGTATCTCACTTGGGCCCTTGCTGACTGTTCACCTGCACCAAGTGAAGGTGCTGGCACTGCATGCCCAGTCAGCTGCCTTGCATGTTGCTGTAAGGTTCCCTCTGTAGCGAGTAGAACTGAATAGTCAAGTAGCCTAAAGGATCCAAGTCCTTCTGTACACAAGCCTGTTCTAGGTCTGACCCAGAGCTGCCCCTCAGGTGGGTGCTCCTGGGGAGGCTGGGGCATAGGACTCTTTCCAGTCAGACTACCTCTCTGCATCCATCAGACACAGGCAGAGTTGAAAGGTGCTTCCGCAAGACCCCTTGCTCACTCGTTCTCCAATCCCTTTCCCGCTTTTCAAACTGGTGTCTAGCCTTGCAAGAGTGTTTATACTGGTGGCATATCGGAGGCAGCTGGGTTGTAGGTGTATTAAACAGGTACCTGACTAGGCCACTCTGCCTTCATTTTCTGCATGAAGATGAGCCTTCAGTGGCTGCTTATCTTGTCTTGAGACTAACCTAATCTTGGCAAAACAGATGGAGCATGATCAAAATTAAATAACGTCTGTCTTCTAAGCTGCTCTGATGAGCAAGTATGAGCTGGAAGGAATCATAGGATGAGATGGTAACCGTGGAGTGTCCTGGCTGTTCAAAAGGGCGTTAGACACACTCTGCCTGGAATAGTATGGAGCTGCTAGTATTCAGCTTCCTTGTGTGCCTATCGCTGACAGGTAGCTGTTAAAATCTGTTGTGGAGTTGGGCATTCAGGAGCACAACCCTTCACACCATTAGTCCATGTACTTGCCTTAGCTGCCCTTGCTCGCAGTGCAGATGTGCAGTTAACGTTCCTCTTTGCTTAGGTTGCAAACGCCGAAGAAGCAGGAGCAGTTGGTGCCCTTATGTACCTGGACCCCTCCGATTACAAGATGACAGATGCGCTTGCCCCCTTTGGACATGTGAGTATGCAGCTGGCTCCCCTGTTTGTTGTTCTTGTGAACCTTTCTCACTGTGGACTGCAGAGAGCAGCAGTCCTGCAGGCCTCTGGCTCAGCAGTGCTTCATGCCCTTATGTAGATGAAAACTGTTGGGATCCTCTGAGACTTGAGGACTCCTCTTGCTTTTCACAGGCCCACCTTGGAACTGGAGACCCTTTCACCCCAGGCTTCCCTTCTTTCAACCACACCCAGTTCCCACCAGTGGAATCTTCTGGACTACCTCACATTGCTGTTCAGACTATCTCTAGCAAAGCAGTAGGCAAGCTGTTCAGGTAACTGTTTCTCCTGGCTTGCAGGCTAGGCTGTGTGGCCCTCTTGCAGAGGTGAGGATGGTGTTGACATGCTGCGAGCCCAGAGAGCTCTCTGCTGGTCTCTGCTGTGTATCGCAGGAGCACTTAGTGGAACTGGCTGGAGAAATGTTGCTTGTGTCCATGTCTCATGTCTTAAAGACTGAACTTAATCTAGTGTTGGATTCCTCTTGGCCTCTGCATCCTACCTCTCCTTGCATAATTAGTGGTACAGGACTGCAAGCTATTTCCTGAGCAGGTCCTGAACAAGGCTGCACCTGCAGTTGCAGGCTTGCTTTTTTCACAGCATAGCTAAATGAGGTCAGAGCTAGATAGCGAGTTCAAAGGATCTCTCTTTTTCCCTCAGGAGAATGGATGGAGAAAATTGCCTTCTGGAGTGGAATAGTGGGGTCCTGGGATGTAAGGTGATGCTGAGCAGCACAAGCAACATGACAGTGAAACTGAGTGTGAACAACGTTATGGTGGACAGGAAGATTCTGAACATCTTTGGTGCTATCAAGGGTTTTGAAGAACCAGGTAACAGCAACTGCCTTGTGGCTCAGTCTTGAGGGGAACCTTTCCTTTTCTGTGATCATCAGAGCATGACAGCTCCTTCCAGACAGAGACAACCACTTCCTCAGCAGAACCAAGACCCTTCCCTAAGGGTCAAGGCAAAAGCTCAACCGTGCTGCCAGGGAAAGGCTAAATGAAAGCAAGCAGTGTGCCAGATTCAGGGGTCAAACTCCACACTCTGTCCTAGTATAAAAGCTCAAAGCTGCTT
This sequence comes from Aquila chrysaetos chrysaetos, assembly GCF_900496995.4. Taxonomy (NCBI): domain Eukaryota; kingdom Metazoa; phylum Chordata; class Aves; order Accipitriformes; family Accipitridae; genus Aquila; species Aquila chrysaetos. The sequence goes on along the minus strand of NC_044013.1, from coordinate 12,483,008 downwards.
TTCTGATAAATGGTGTTTGCAACCTGAAGCTCGCAGCTCAGATCTTGATGTCTCCTTTATAGATCGGTATGTTGTGATCGGAGCCCAGAGAGACTCCTGGGGCCCAGGAGCGGCCAAGGCTGGTGTTGGAACTGCCATATTGTTGGAACTTGCCTATGTGATCTCAGACATGGTGAAACATGGTAATATTTGTGTGCAAAAGCATGGGGGTGGGAGGTGATGCAGGTTTAGCTCTGTGTGTGTTAACATTGGAGAGCCCAGTTGCAAAATAATCCTTTGGGAAGGCATAGGGAATCTGAGAAAGCTTCCTGAGAAGCTATTACTTGTCCAACATAGACAACTTTTCTGCAGTGAGTACTCACTTCCAAGAGACTGCCTGCTTGTATCTGGTATGGCTTGAATGCAAGATAGTCCTTGGATAACACAGGATGCAAACCTCAAACTTGAGCTGTCTGTTGGGCAGCCAGGCCTGAAGGTGGGAAAACACTGAAGTGGCTGACCAGCTGGAGCGGTGGGGGCTGCATGGTGCCACTTAGTGTGAGTGTTCTTGTCTCCAGGTTTAATTTTGGGCTCAGGCAGCTAAACAAAAGGGGGAAATGCAGGCAGCATGGTTTTCCTACACAGTTCTGCAGTAGTGGGGGGCAGGGTATAGTGTCCGTGCAGCCACTAGCGTGCACATTTGTCTGCAGCAGCCAGAATGCTTCAGCTCTAAGGAGTAGGCGATTCATCAACCCAGGCCCTCAGTGCTAAGCTTACATCTCCATGGGGAAGGGCAGACATCTCAGTGTGTCTCTCTCTGCAGATGGCTACAAACCAAGGCGCAGCATCATCTTTGCTAGCTGGAGCGCGGGAGAGTACGGAGCTGTGGGTGCTACTGAATGGCTGGAGGTACTGTTTCTTTGATAGGCTTCTGCGTGATGACTGCGCAGTTGTGATTTCCTGTTCCTATGGATTAAACATCCTGGTGTTGTACTGCTCATCTTAAAATACTTGTTTTTTTCTAGGGGTACTCCGCCACACTGCATGCCAAAGCCTTCACTTACATTAACTTGGATGCTGCAGTCCTAGGTAACCTGCTACTCTCAAGTTTCTTGAAACTGAGTGGGACCAAAATAGCCTGACAGGCATCCCTTAACCTCCAGGAATGGGGGCTGTGCCAGAGGTTGATGCTGGGTGTTTGGCTGAAGACTGGCATGACTCCATTTATTCTCCTGTTGTCATTGAAGCTGAGAGGTTGCTGCAGCTTGAGCCAGAAGGAGGCAGCTCTGCTAGGTCCCAGTAGACTGTCCTGTGTCTCTTGAAGATCCTTTGGCAACAAGCTGCAGATCAGTTATTGCTCAGTCACAGGGCTGAACAGCTCTAGCAGTAGTGGTTACTTTTGCCAGCATGTCAAACACCCTTTCTTTTTTGCAGGCTTCAACCACATGAAGATTTCTGCTAGCCCGTTGCTGTACACATTGCTGGAGAGAACTATGAAGGGGGTGAGTTGAAGGGTCTTGGGCTAATCAAGGTGACTGGTTTTAAGGAGGAACTGAAAGCAGCCAGGGCTGTGCTGGGTCACATTCCCCAGCTGGCACCTTCTGAGGAGAAAGCTCCTTTTAGGAGAAAGGGCTGAGATACTCTGGAGGGCCCTGTCTGAAGTCAGCTGGGCTCTGGGAATTGCAGTTCAGGCACGCAGAATCTAAAATCAGCAAATGCCACAGTTCAGTGTGAGGTGAATGCCTGTCCCATGTGAACTGTGCCTGTGTGGAGAAAGGTCAGGGGAGCACACCTGAGTCTGGCATCTGCACAGCAATGCAAGCTCTAGGATGGACCTGGAAGCCCAAGCAGGGGTCAGAACAAAGTGCATTGACTGTCATCTCTGTGCAGGTGAAAGACCCAACAAAGGATTCGGGAAGCCTGTATGACAGAGTTGGCTCTGACTGGGTAAAAACAGTGTAAGTATTGTCATCCTGCTCTTTGGGAAAGCAAATCTCTGTAAAGGAACAAACTAAATAGCTTCTGTTCTTTGTGCTGGAGTGTCATATCACTGTCTGGGGTGTGCTCTACCTGCTGCAGGGGGATCAGGCAAGCAAGAACAGTACAACAGTAGCTGTGCTTAGTGCTGCCCCAAGCTGCCTGTAGGCAGCCCAGACACTTTTTTGTAGGGCAGGAACAGCCTTGTACAAAGACCGGTGGCTGGAAATGGACGAGCAGCCATTAGCCCTTGGCGAAGGACTCCTTGCCAAAAGCAGTCTTGTCTGGACAGGGTAGCTCAGTTGGCTCAGAGCTTCAACTCTAGGGCTTGTAGCTTTTCTCCTGGGATGTCCAGTTGGGAACTACTCAATACTTGTCTTTTTGCAGTGTTCCCCTTGGTCTGGATAATGCAGCATTCCCTTTCCTGGCCTACTCAGGAATCCCGGTGGTTTCCTTTGGTTTCTGCAATGTAAGTATTGTCTGCCTGCCTGGTGTACTCATTCTGTGGAAAGTGCTGTAAGGATATCTGCTCTCCAGGATGGCAGAGCAGAAGCTCATTGTCCATGCAAGAGCCTCTCTGGGGGAGGAGATGCAGCCTCTGGACCTGGTGGCTGTGGCAATACTTGCTGTGAAGGCTGCTCCTGGGGCATGGTTGGCCTACAGTCTCTGTTCCAGAGTCCTGAACACCCATGTTTTGTTGGGAGAGGGGGCACTTGCTCCTCTGGAGGCTCAGATGTCAATGATTCAGAAGCTAAAAGCACTAAAAAGATGTCAAGCTGTTGTTGCTTCAGTGAAAGACTGTACTACAGCCTGCTGGTCAGCAAGCAAAGTGCGTTGGGGAAATGGTACCGTTGGCCAGAGCAAGTACTGACTTGGGCTGTTCAGGTCTGCTGCTGCAGCTTGGGGCTGGCAAAAATGGTATCAGCCAAGCAGCCTGCTCTGTTGCTGCAGGCGTGCAGCTGGGACCCTTTCTGCTAACAGCTTCCTCTGCTTGTGAATGCTTGGATTTTGTTAGCATCAGACTTGTTCCACAAAAAACCTTGAGTTATCCTGCCCAGAAGGGTTGGAGAGTGCTGCCGGCTTGTACCAAACTGAGTGCTGGGGTTTGCCTGCCTGCACTTCTGCAGTGAACTCAGAGGGGGAAAAGGTCTATATGTCTTCAGGTCTAACAAACCCACAGAGCATCCTGCTGATCACTGGAAATTGTGAGGGATGAGTTGCAGGAGCTCCATTCCCTTCCCCTGTGCTTTGAAGTTTTGCCACTCAAGTCTTGCTACTTAGCAGCATAAAGAGATGGGATGTGGTGGAAATAGCAAGCAAACTGTAGTGGGAGGTGAAAAATCCTAGCTGGAGAAGCACTCTTGCCTAACTTCAATGCTTGCTTTCTTGCAGAAAGAGGAGGAATATTCCTTCTTGGGCACTACTGAGGACACTGTGGAGAACCTGAAGAGGACTGAGAAGTTGTATGCTCTTATGCGTGCTGCTGCAGAAGTTGCCGGACAAATAGCTCTCAGGCTGACCCATGATCATGAGCTCTTCCTGGACTTTGAGAGATACGGTGAAGAATTGCTAGCATTCCAGGAGAAGTTTTTGCCCTACTATCGGGATGTGAAGGTAAGAAAGGCTCCAAGTGGACTGAATCCCTGTAGACTGTTATGGGGCCATGTGCTAATAAGGCTCTGCTGCTATTGGTTACAACAGAGTAGACTTCTTCCTTTGGGCATGAGAGTGTAGCAAGATGTGGCCTAAATCGATGTTTCTTATAGAGCAGTGCAGGCAGAGTAGCTGTGGCAGAGGGATTTAACTAATCTGTCTGTGGTAGGCTCTTAAGGAAATGGATGTGGATGGTTTCTCGTCTGGTTATCATTCACAGCATGGTGCAGCTTTGCATCTCATTTGCACCTCTGCTGAAAGCCTACAAGAAACTGTGGGTGGGGAGAGACATCACTGAGCTCAGTGACCTCAGAAGAGCCTGCCAGGAACTCGCTCTGCTACTTGGTTAAACTGGCAAAAAAAACCCCAACACTTTCTCTTGGTAAGAGAGCGGCAAAAGAAGAAAATCAGGTTTGCTAACAGCTCCTCCCTCACAGGCGCTGGGGCTGACCTTGAACTGGCTGTTTTTTGCCCGTGGTGACTTCCAGCGAGCTACAGATGCACTGAGAAGAGATATCGCAAACAGTGACAGGGAAAACAGGGTCGTCCGCAGAGCCCTGAATGACAGGATCATGAAGGTGGGTATCTGCAACTGGTTTTCCTTTCTTCATGAAGGAGGAGAGTGCTGGCTGGGATGGGTATCTTCCTTAGGAGCCATGGGCACTGTGCAGACCAGTATCTCTTCCGCTTGCTTAGCGTCAACGTGACTGACTTTTGCACTTGCTATCGGGAGAGGGTCTGGCCCTTGCAGAGCTGCTGTGGGAAAGGGCTGGGTGGGGATCAGAGTTTGGGAGCTTGTGATGGGGCAGATTAGGAAAGAAAAACTTGGAAGGTGAAAGTATAACCCTAAATTTGCACCTCTACTCCAGGTGGAGTATGACTTCCTCTCCCCATACCTCTCACCAAAAGATACTCCCTTTCGCCACATCTTCTTCGGCAAAGGCTCCCACACCCTGCAGAGTCTGCTGGAGAACCTGCAGCTGCTGAGAACCAGCAGGGACAGCGTGAACGTGAACATGCTGAAAGAGCAGCTGGCCCTGGTGACCTGGACCATTAAAGGGGCTGCCAATGCCTTAGTGGGTGATATCTGGGATACAGACAATGAATTCTAGACACGGCAAACACCTGGTTAAGGTACAGGATTAGGGAAACCCACTCCCTAACATGGCATTTTTTTTCTGTAGATTTTCTGGCAACAAATCTTTTTTGACCAAATTTGAGCATAAAATTTAAATCTCACCTTGACAAATTCACAGGAGGCAGTTTTAAGGCAGGTACTAAGATTACCATGAAATCTCCTCTGACCAGGCTCCCATCTGACCAGAGTCCAAACCGGTCACGTACAGCTGCTTGTGGGGCTTGCTCTCCATTGTACTTGAGAACTAACAACTCAGGTGACTCCTGAACCGGTACCTTGAGTGGGGAGGTACTTCATCTATTTAGGGTTTTAATTGTTGGCCCCCTAAACCTAGTGACAAAACAGGGAATGGATTCCTCTTACTGCTTGTAATGAGGATCCCTTCTCTGAGAGGGAGCTGCAGAGATCAACCTGTAGTTCAAAAATAAAACAACCTAGTAATAGCCTGCAAGTGCTGGATTATCAGCAAGCTCTGAAGTGCCCGGCCTGCCTTTACTCACAGCAGGGTCCCAATGACATCTTGGAGGCTTGCTTCTGCCGAGGCATGTCTCAATACCCAGGGAAAATGACCCAAAGATTATCTAATGCCCCCTCTATATCCTTAGCTGGCACCTCAGCAAGTCCTGCAGCACTGAGAAATGGCTCTAAACTGGCACTTCAGACCTTGCTGCTCTGCGGCCTTTTGTGAAATCGAGTCTCTTGCTGGCCAAACCCTGTTTGACTGATGCCATTTTGCAGGATGGCTCTTGTTTGGCACTGAGATATTTATTTGTTTATTTATTTATCAGTGACAGCGTTCACTATAAATGGTGTGTTTTTTTATAGAAGATAATTATCGGAAGCAGTGCCTTCCATAATTATGACAGTTATACTGTCGTTTTTGAATAAAGCAGCATCTGCTATTACAATCAAACATGATACTGGAACTTTGCATTTAAAATAATCTAAACAGGCCCCTCAAAAAACAAAAAAAAAGTTTTTGAAAACTAGCGATTAAGCTTTCTGTGGCAAAAACACCCCTTTGGAAGGAACTTGAAGGTGTAAACCTGGAAGCACGTCTCCAGGTTGCACTCCAAAGTGATCCTTGAAATGCTGAAAACCCAGGTGGGAACTCAAATACTAGAAATTTGCCTTCCCTGCGGTGTCTGTGCCCCTCTGTGGGCTTCAGACTCCCTCTTCACACCCCCCTTTCTGGATGCTGTGTGCTCACATGGGGAGCACAGCTTCCTTCCTGGCCCCGGTGGAGGGGCTTGCTGCGTAGCTGTAGCTCCACCTGTGGCAACACACGCAAACTTCTTGTACCTCAGATTAGGCGTTGGCCCGATTTTTTTTAAATGGCAGCTTCCTGCAAACTTCCAGTACTTTATGTATCATGAAACCTAACTGACATTATCGGGAGCAGTGTCTTCCATAATGTGTAAAGAACAAGGTAGTTTTTGCCTACCACAGTGTTATATCGGAGGCAGTGACCTCCATATGTTGCACTATGGGTGTACGTAATTATCGGGGACAGTGTTTCCCATAATTGTTCTATGCTTATCATGCAATGTCATCTGCGAAGCTTGATGGTTAGTATCTAACATGGATCAATTTCCTGCAGTCCTATTTTTTCACTCTCCTGTGGTGATGCAGATACAAACTTTGGTCTGTTATGTACTTCCCTAGACTCTACCTTCTCCGTAGGCTGAACTGTTTCAAATAGCTGTGCTGTCTTGAAGTGGCTTCCTGCCTCCAGTCACAGGACTGGTGCTTGAATGTTTAGTGGAAACTAGGCTAGTTAGACTGTGTGCTCTGTGATTTAGTAAACTTCCTTCAAATCAGTTACAAAGACTTGAGGAATTAAAGGTGAATGTAGGGCTTGGGGCTGACTGCTCTCTGAAGGGCTCTTGGTCACGGCTCTAGATGGGTGTGCGTACTACTTAAGAGGCTGGCCTGCTTTGGCACTGGGGTGATGCTGGTGTGCATGCACGGGAAGCTGCTTGCTCCCCAGGTCTTGCTGAAAACTCCAATCTTGCCTCCTGGGTGTTGTGTGGAGGGGGGGAAATTGGTGGCACCTTTCTCATGGTGCCCCTCTGCTCCCTGACCTGAAGCTGAACACTGCTCCTGTGTGACGCCTGCTAAACTGCACTGCCTGTTCCCAAAAAGCAGCTGGCTGGCTGGCTATCGCCAGCCCTGTACTCTGCAAACAGTTTGATCTGGTGTTTAAACCTAAAGCAAGCGAGTGACCTGAGCCCCAGCAGTAGTCCTTGAGGGAAGGAACATCGTTCAGCTGGAGCAGAGACCTGGGTCTCTATAAGGAAGGGGTGAGGACAAGGCCCCCGCCTAGTTACTGAGCTCAGTACTCACCAACTTGGAGGGCTGGATTTTCATCTGACTCTCTAGAAGCCTGATGCCCTGCCTTGTGCAACATCTTGCTCTTCCTTAACTACCCTGCTGTTTCTGAGGCATGTGTACAGCCCTGTCTGTGCTACTGTTTCCTGGTGACACTTCTCTGGATGGCATTTAAGAGCTGCTGTCTGAGAGTCCTCACTGTAGTGTTTGCATGCATCTTGATGTCAGACTTAATCATGCGCTTTATAGCCAGCAGAGAAAGACGAAGCCTGTCTCCTGCCTAGGCAGCGCAACTGTGACTGCTGGGATGTTGGGATGCCTTGCTCAGTGCTGGCATCTGACTGGTGTGGGGTGCTAAACTCTGTTTCTGGGTTACCTGCTGTCTGCTTGAATAAAGTTTTAAAGCTTGAACACTCGACTGCTCTCGTGGGTTCTTGCAAAGCCACAATGCTGTTGTGGCCGCGGGTGAGCTGGGGGCAGCTGGAGGGAGGCTGCTCTTCTGCCCCATCAGGGCTGGTAACTGGCAGCTCTGGTACCACCTCATTGATGTGCAATAGCAAGTCCAAATTTCACCATGCTGCTCGGCTCTGAGCCCTGCCTCACCGCAGGCGACTGGGGTGAGGAGGACCCTGGCAATGAGGTGGAGGAGCAATGTATGCAAACCCCCTGGCCACCCTTCTGCTTTCATGAGACCATGTCCTGCCTGCTGCCTCTTGGCCACCGTCTTGACCCTAAAGAGCCTGCCTGGATGTTGGCAGGAGGATGAAATGTCAGACTTGCCGCTGGCCACGGCTTCGCAGGTCTCTGCTGGTGAGAAGGTGGCTGGGCAGGGCTGTCGGGTGGCCGTGTCTGTGTCCCAGGAAGCCAGAGCTGTCTCCTGCCTCGTCCCTGCTCCTCATCAACCCCCTTGGAGCTCCCCTGGGTCAAGGTGCAGATGGGTATTTATTTGGTTACTGCTTAGAGCCTCAGAGAGCTCTGGTGGAGCGGGAGCTGCATCCCTGGGCCCAGAAGCCTGCTCAGGTGAGACTGCACCGGTTTGGGACTTTGCGTTTTACGCATGCTCTGCTTTTCTCCACTGTCTTCCCCCATTGCCAGTGCCAGTCTCGCCTCCTGTTTTACAAGCCCAGTGTACCCCGTGAAGAATGCACCGTTCGAGGTGGGAGTCAGCTTCTCCGGGATCCCTGCTCGCCCCTTATGGGCTGTCCCGGCATAGCTCTGGTCCCTCCTCTTCCAACGGGGATGATTTACTTGGAAACACGTTGTTTCCCGCATCTCCCTGCCCAAATCTGGCAGGGCTCCTCTCCCTGCAGTGGCTGTGCAAAGCACCCCGGGGGGCAGGGCCGGGGCTGCGCGGAGCTCTGCTGCAGCCAGGCAGAGCCGGCCCCGCCGGGGCAGCAGGCAAGGGGGGTGCAGCCCCTCCCCACGCACCTGGGAGCAAGAATTTGGGGTGCCCCTTGGCAGCGCAGGGCAGGCCGTGCCCTGTGTCCCGCCTCCCCCCGGTCCCCGCAGCGGAGCGGTCCCGGGGCCCGGCGCTGTTCGGCGGTGAGTCTGTCCGTCTGTCCATCCCCGCGCCTCACTCCTCAACCATCCCTCTGCCCGCCCGTCCCCGCTCCGGCCGGCCGTTCGCCCACCCCCCCCACCCCGCCGTTACGTAAAGCGGCGATGCGGCGCCTTTAAGAGCGGGGCCGGGGGCCGGGCTGGCGCGCGCCGCCCCGGGAGCTCGCGCCGGCGGCGGCAGGAGGAGGCGGAGGTGGCGGCGGCGGCGGGGTAGGGGGGGGGAGAAGGGCGGCGGCGGCGGCGGCGGCGCCGGGGCTCCAGCGGCGCGGCTCGGGGGGGGGGCCGCGGCGGGGGGCGGCCCCGGGAGGGCTCCCCCAGCGTGCGGGGCCGGGGCGGGGGCCGGGACCGCGTGCACCATCCGGGGGCAGGGGGCGAGCGGGGCCCCGGAGGGCGGGGGGCTGAGCCCGGGGGTGCCGGAGGGCGGCGGGGTGGCCCCGGGTGTGCAGGAGGAGGGGGGCTTCTCCCGGGGGGTGCAGGAGGCGGGGCTGGGGGCGCTGCCCCGCGGCCAGGAGCTGGTGGCCGGCGGCGGGGAGCCGGGGGGCGGCCGCGGCGGCGGCGGCGGGGGGGCGGGCCGGTGGCACTGGGTGCCGCTGGGGGAGCGGACGGGCCTGCAGGAGTGGGGCGAGCGGCCCGGGCCCGTCCCCGCCATCGGCAGCCCCAAGGCGGGCTCGGAGCCGCGGCGGCCCCGGGAGCGGGGGGCGGCCCGGGGGCGGCGGCGGCGGGCGCGGGGCGCCGAAGAGGCGGCGGCGGCGGGGGAAGCGGGGGACAGCCCCGGGGCGCAGCCCCCGCGGCGGGCGCGGGGCGCGGTGCGGGGAGTGCAGGAGCACGGCCCCAAAGCCGGGCAGGAGCAGGGCCTGAGCCGGCGGGCGCAGCAGGAGCGGGGCGGGGGGCGGCGGGAGGCGAGCCCCCCGGCCCGCGCCCGCTGGTGGGTGCGGCGGGGCCGGCAGGAGGAGGGGGAGGCCCGGGGCGGGGTGCAGGAGGAGGGCGAGCTCTACCCGGGAGAGCAGGAGCACACGGGCGGCACCCCCGGGACGCGGACCCCGGCGCGCCGCCCGAGCCGCAGGAGGGCCGCCCGGGTGTGAGGCCGGATCCGGGACCCGGTGCCCGCCGCCCCGCGGGGGATCCCACCGGGGACCCGGCCGCTGGCGTCGAGCGGCGCGCCCCGCCCCGGCAGCCTGGCATGCCGGCTGTCCGGAACGCCGCCGTGCCCGTCGTCTCCCCGCGGTGACGCCGCAGACCCGACGCAGGATGCGGTGGCAGTGGCGGTGAGCACGGAGGTAAGGAGCGAGGCGCGACCCCTTGCTGGGGGGGGCGATGCGAGGGGCAGGGGGGGTTTCAGGGTTTGGCGCTGCGGCACTGCCCGGGTCGGCGTCCGCCCGTGCCCCCTGCGCCTCGCCGGGCGCTGCTGGCACCGTGCCCTGCAGCACTGCGGGCTGCCGGTGCTGCCGTCGTGCCCGGGCTCTGCGGGGCCACTGAGCCCCAGTTGACAGCATGCCTGACCCCCCCCGCTCCTGCCTGCCATGGCAGAGCAGGCAGTGGGGTCTGGTGCGAGCGGGTGCCCGGTGCCCTTGAACCCTCCCAAACCGCAGCGGAAGCCGGGGGAAGGTTGTTTTTTTTTTTCCTGGAGAAAAGGCGGCTTTGCTCTGCTCTTCCTCTTCCCTGGGCTTGTGGGAGCTCCGGCGCCGAACAGAGGATCCTTGTCCTTCGGGGCCGGCCCCACGTCTCGGGCTGTTGTGCTGCTGCCGAAAGCCGGAGCAGCGGTGAGGTGCGGGGAGCCTCTGCTCGCCAGCTCAGCGGGCAGCGCTGTGGCTGTGTCCGGCCATGTTGCGGCAGGTTTTTCTCTAAATGCTCAGGACCCTTTGGGTACCTTTGGTCTTTGTTGGCTTTGCTCTTTTAAATAAAACCTTTAAGTTAAACCTGGTAAGGTGGTGCTGACAGCCCAAGGCGACGATCCCACCTCGCTGGGAGAACCCCGCTCAGCTTCTCCTGGCACGGTCGGACCCCTCGCCCGCTCTGCAAGCGGCAGCTGGGGAGTGGGTTTGCAGGCGACCGGAGGAGCCCAGGCAGGGCCGGTGTCTTTGCCCGCAGAGCTGCCACCAGCCGGAGGCCGTGCCAGGGCCGGGCAGGCCGGGGCAGAGCCCGGCGCTGGCTCTTCCCCATGCGCTTGCCTCCCTGGGGCCGCCTTGGCGCAGCGTTCCCCGGGGTGCCCCGGTGCCACTGGGCTCTGGCATCAGCTCACTGCCCCACAAGGTGGGTCTGCCCTGGTCAGGTGCTCTGGGGGTCATGCATCCCCCCCCCCTTACTCAGTCCTTTGAGCTGGCTCAGGGCAAAGCCCTTGAAAGAAAGTTTTTTTTCGGTGGTGGGCTTTGTAAAACTCTCCTGAAAACAGGACCTCCCCAGAGGGGTGTCCCTGAGCAGGTCTGTACTGCCAGGCCCCTCTTTAGGGAGAGGGTCCAGGAGGGACCACCCCACATGCTGCAGGCCCACCCTCGGCCGCAGCCCTGGTCCTGCTGCCGGCCCCAAGCCCGCTGCTCCCCGCAGGCAGTGGGTCAGAAGCAGCCTCTGCACCCCCCATACCGCCTCGCCGAGGCCCGGGGGTGCGGGGTGGGGGCCGTGCAGGCTGTGCAACCTGTTACCAACCCCTGGAGCTACCTGGGCCTCGTTATCCCGGTATTCGTTAGTGCAGGGCGTGGGCCAGCCCTGCTGGCGGGGTATTGTGGGTATGGCTGGGGGGAGCTGGCCGTGCCTTCCTCCTCCTCCTCCTCAGGCAGCTGCTAGCCTGCTGTCCTGCCTCGACTCAGCCTGCCCCGAGGCATGGCGGGGCCTTCATGGGCAGAGGAGCAGCCCCTACGGGACCAGGAACTGCTGCGGGCTTGTAGCCGAGCCCTATCCCAGCCGTGCTGCAGACCAGACCTCACTCTGTGCCTCAGTTTCCCCCCCGAGAGGCCCCACCCTGCTCCTGGAGCACTAGGGTTTTGACTCCAGTCATGCTCAGGAGGGATGGTAGCCAGCTGGGGCAAAGCATCCTGGGGGGCATTACCCACTCGTATGGGTTTTGGGGGCAGGAGGGGGCTCTGCCCCACACGCAGCCCTGCTGGGACAGGAAGGCTTTAAGGAGAAAGTCTTGCTCCAGCCCTCTGCTGAGCAGCCACGGGGGGAGGGGGGTACTGCCCATGCTGCAGCCTGGCTAATTAGGCTGCTGTCAATTAGTGCAGATGCTGGATGGTCTGGTCAGGGTGCTGCTCTGCTCTGGTGCTGGGGAAGTGGGGGGGATTTAACCTTCACCTCCCCCCAGCTCCAGGGGTCTCACCTCCCCTGCACCCAGCGCAGACGGGAGCTGCTGTGGCGTGGACGTGGCTTTGTGCCCATCTGGCCTGAGACCTGGCAAACTCGTTTCATGCCAGCTGCAGTCTGCCCCGAGGGCATGTCCTGCAGCGGTGTGGGGATGGGGGTACCGATGGCAGCACCCCTAGGGCGGAGGGGACGATTGGACCCAGGGCTCAGGGCACGTGCCGGTGCCCCCTTCCCTGGCAGGACTGGGGGCAAAGCCCATCCGTGCCCCAGGGAGGTGGGGGGGGCAGCTCCACAAAGGCTCTTTCAGCTGCCTGGGCAGGGTGGGGGGTAGCCCTGGGTGCAGGGAGACGTTCCCACCCCTTGGCCCCCAGGGAGTCTGAAGGGTCCAGGGTGGGCAGACGGGCGCTGCCGTGCTGGGTGGGGGCCCATCCTGACCTCTCCCTCCCGCTTCGCCCCAGGGGGACCCCGTGGCCGGTGTCACCGCAGCCCTGCCAGCCCCATGGCTGAGCCCTGACGCCGTGCCCCCTCGCACGCTGCCCGGCTCGCTGCGACACTGGGGCTGGCACTGCCGAGGAACCCCCGCAGCACCGCCGCCGCGGCCCAGGTGAGATGAGCGCAGGGGCTGGCGGGCACAAACCAGCTGTGCACCGGGGCAGAGTGGCAGCGTCCCCGTCGTGGCAGCGTCCCCGTCGTGGCAGCGTCCCCGGGGGCGGTGATGCCGAGGCTTAGTGATGCCAAGCCTGCTGCCCTCTCCCCCTCCCCGGCAGTGCCCGTGAGCACGGAGCCGAGGGTGGGCAGTGTGGGCCGGGGGGTGTTGCTTTGCCTGCTTGTCCCCCCAAAACATCACGCTGTGTCCCTGCCTTGGTGAGAGAGCTCGGGGCCAGCGACTCCTGCTTGTCCCCTGCCCGCGTCGGGGAGCTGGGAGGTGCAAGACGGGCTCAGCCCGCCCTGGCTCGACCTGCGGAGGGGATTTAGCGGAGGAAAGAGGCTTAGGGAGGGGATTGGGGTTGCGCCGGGCTCTGTCGGGGGGGGGGACCCCCTCCCCAGCTGCGTCTCTCCTCCCTGGGCAGCCGCTGCTGCAGGCAGGGGCTCAGAGTGGGGGACGCTCTGTGCCGGTGGGCAGGATCAGGCCATGGGGCCAGGCTCTGGGAGCCCGGAGATGGCAGCGAGGGGGAACCTGGCACCCCGGCCTCCCCGGCCGCCCCCGCCACGGGGGTCACCAGCCCTCCGTGCCGGCCCCCCGAGACCTCCTGCTTGCCCAAGCCGGCCGAGCAAGCAGCATCAGGTGCCAGCACCGAGGGAGGCAAAACACCCACCGGTACGGGGTCCCGCGGCGGGGGATGTGGGGCGATGCAGTCCAGCGAGGGGCTGGGGACGGTCCCTGGGGAGCTGGGTGGCAGCAGCATCCCAGGGGTGGGCAGGATGCGGCCGGCAGCCCCGTCTTTGGTGGGAGCAGGGTGCGTTTGTACGTGTGGGTATGTGCGTGCCCGCACACCTGCGCCGGTGGCCGGGCCAGGGAGTGTGTCACCACAATTTGGGGCCGCCCCCGGGGCCCCGCCAGGGCTGAGCGAGCCGGCCCGGGGTGCTGTCAGGGCCGCCCTGCTGCCGCCGCAGCTGGTGAGATCACTTCCAGGTGACACAGCCACCAGGAAGGTGGCAGGCGGGCTGTGACAGCAAGCGGGGTGATGTGCCGGAGGTGAGTGGGGGACCTCATCCCCCTCTGGGAGCTTGTTTTGGGGACCCACCGCTTCCCAGGGTCCTCTGTGCAGGGCAGTGGGCACAGGGGGTGCTGCGGTCCCGGTCCCCAGGAATGCTGGAAGGGATGTGGAGCCAAGCGTGGTATCCCAGAGGGCTGGGGAGGTCTGGTGTCCCCACGGAGGGGAGGGACGCCCTGTGGTCAGTGTGACTGTCACCACCCTGGGGGGCAGGGGACAGCGTGCCCTGTCCGGCAGCTGCCGTTGCGGTGGGAGCCCCCCGAGTGGGAATCGCAGGCGGGTGGGTCAGGGGTGGCATGGCGTGATGCCATCCGTCCCCTTGCAGGGAACCTCATCGTTTGGGTTTCAGCTGAGCCCGGGCAGGCCAGGAGGACCCGACGCAGGGCGGGGGTGACGCGAATCCATGCCCAGGGCTGCGGGGACAACGGTTGTCCCCTCTCGGCTTGGTGACCCCGCAGCATCGCTCTCGTTGGGCAGGCTGGCGAGGGTTTCGGGGCAGTGTGTGGGGTGGCCGGGGCCGGAGGGAAGGTGGCATAGCACGTGCATCAGTCACCGGCCCGCGGCGTGCCAGCGCGGTGACGCCGGCGGGCCGTGCGCGGGGGCGGCTCGCTGCTCCCACGCCGCGGGCTCGGCCCGCCTCTGCTCTGCGGCTGAGCTCACCTCCGTGGTATGGCAAGAGGAGCCACCGAGGGGCTGCCCACACCAGGCCCCCCCTCAAGCCGGGGTGGGTGCCCCCCCCAGGGATTGGGGGTGTTTCTCGGGGAGGGGGGGGCGGGATGGGATCATGCCCCCTGCCCTGGCACGGTGACAGCCTGGTGTCACTCTTCGGGCTGCACCAAGGTCTCGGGGGATGGGGCGGGGGGGGGGGGCAGGTGTGTGGGGAGCAGGAGAGGGGTCTTGGGGGTGCGTCTGGGGGTCAGGACAGGGCATCATGCCCCATGGCATTGGTCCCTGGGGCTGTGCTATATCCCAAAGGACAGGCAGATCCCGGGGGCTGCAGGGTCCCTCCCTGATTTCAGCCTGGGCCAGGGAGCTCAGAGAGGTGCTGCGGCCGGGCAGTGTTGGGGTACGGGCCAGTCCTGATGTGCAGGTGGGGGGGGTTCCCCATCGTGGGGGGGGTGGCTTCGCAGTGCCACCTGCCCCTGCTGGGGGCTGTGCCTGGTGCAGCGCCTGGCAGAGGTCTAGGAGACCCCCAGCTCCCTGCGAGAGGGTGAGGGGGGAGGACTGATCCTGGGAGGAGTCCTCCCGGTGTGCCCCCCCCGGCCCCCATCCCGGCGGCGCCCGCCGGGGCCTGGCTGCTCTCCCAGCCCTACCGTGCTTGCGCCAACGCTGCCGGGTTGCTGCGGAGCAGCCATCTTCCCAGCGCATCCCATCCCCCTCTGCCGGCACAGGGAAGCGGGAGGGATGCTGGGGATGCTGCCAGCCCCAGAGGCCCCCCCCCCGACCCTTCCGCAGGTGCCCAGGAAGGGGGTACGGTGCCTCCTCGCCCATCCCGCTTGCCACAGAGCCCCGGCTGCTGGACGATGCTCCCCCCTCATCCTCCTCCTCCGCCCGGCTGCCTGCACCGCATCCCCGCTGGCGGGCTGCACTGTGCCGGGGTGGGGGGAGAAGGGGGCTGCGAGCGCGGCGCTGGGGCTGGCAGCGATGCCACCGCCTCTTCGCTCGGGTGCCAGAGCGGGGACAGCAGGCGAGCAGTTGGGTTGCTGAGCCAGGAGGAAGACGGCGGTGCTAGGCTGGGACTGGGGTGAGGATGGGCGCTCGAGGGGCTGCCTCCCCTTTTCTTTTCCCCATCTCCTCTGCATCCCTCCCTCCCCTCCATCACTGTCACGGTCACCTTCACCCTCTCGCTGTTTTCCGGAACTGCAGCAACTTTCTGCCATGTGATCCTGAGCCCGGCTCCAGCCCTCGCCACCCCCAGGCAGGCACGGGCGCCTCCGCAGAGCCCCTCGCTCGTCGCCGTGCCGCAACCGCCACCGCCGCGCCGGCCATGGGCGAGAGATGCGACTACCAGCGCCTGAGCAGCGCCGAGGAGGAGGAGGAGATGCTCGGCCCCCTGCCTCACAGCTTCTCGGACAGCACCGGGCAGCGGGCCCTGCGGCCGGGCAGCAGGCGCCCCATGCCGTCCCCCCGGCAGGACATCGCCCCAGCCATGCCGTGCCGGCGGGTCAGTGTGGGGGGTGCCGGCGGCGGGGGGGAGCGGCAGGGGCCACCCGGCCAGATTGGGTGTCCCCAAGAGGGACAGGGTCCCGCTGTGCGGCACGGGTCGGCACCTGGCATGGGGCTGGGGGTGGTCCCTGCATGGCATCTCCCTTCTCCGGCGCTCGCGGTACCCCGTGGCATCTGGGGTGGCATGGGGACGGCACCCCCCTGCATGGCTGTGCTCCCGTCCCGACCCACAGGAGTGGGGGTCCCTGTTCCTTCTTGCTGGGGAAACTGAGGCACGGGAGAACGGAGTGTGACAGCGCGGCTCAGCCGGGCCTGGCACAGCTCGGGGGGCACACAGCGCCCAGTGCAGGATGGTGGCCCTGCAGGCTGCCATCTGCATGTGGGGGTGTCAGGCCGTGCATGGTGGGGGGGGCAGGGGGTGCGTAGGTAGGAGTAACTGGGGGGGGGGGGTCGGCCACCCGTGTGCCAGCTCGGGTGGGTGCGCGTGGCTGCGTGCGCTGCCGGGCGAGCGTGGAGGCGAGGAGCGTGCCACGCCGGGGGCGGGCACCCGTGGGCGCGCAGGGGTGCGGGCGGCTCCAGGTGCGCGTCAGGCGAAGTCGGGGGGAGCGGGCCGGTGCGCTGCCGCCGGCTGTGCGGCGCCGGTGTGTTTGCGCACGTGCGGCCGGGCAGGGCGGTAGCTGGGGGGGGGGGGGGGGGGGCTGCGCACGGAGGTGACGCCCGCGTGGGGCGGTGGGGGGGGGGCGGCTGCGGTTGCGCAGGTGGCGGGAGGCACGCGGGGTGCCGGGGTTTGCGCCTGTGTGGTCCCGGGGCGCACGTGAGAGTCGTCACCGCCCGTGCGTGAGCCTGGGTGCACGTAGGGCGCATCCCCGGGGGCTGCAGGGGTGGGCGCGCGCGGCGTGGCGCGTGTGCAAGGGCACGGGGGGGGCCGAGCGGCGCCTAGGCCGGGGGTCTTTGCCGCCTGTCGGGTTGCGGGGGCTGGATGGGCATCTGTGACCACCCCCCCCCCCCCCCCCGCAGGATGGGGGTTCGCCGGTGGGACTCTGCTCGCCCGTCTCGGAACCGAGGTTGCGGTGTTACCCCCTGCGCCCACGGGTCTATCGTGGAGAGGGAAACTGAGGCACAGAGCCTCCCCTGGCAGAGTGGGCAAGGCTGGGTCCCCCGGCTCCCTCCTGAAGACCAGTACTCCCGGTGCGGGTGCTGAACTGGGCACTCGCCCGCCGTTTGGGGGTGCAGGAGGTGGGCTGGGGTGCAGGAGGTGGCGTGCCAGTCCCGGTGGGTGCCAGTCCCGGCCGATGAGGGTGATGCACCGTTGCAGGACAGGGAACCCCCCGCGTCCCCGGTGTCCCCTGGGCCAGGGAGGGGGGAGCTGGCGCGTGGCGGAGGTTGGCGCCGAGGGCACCGTGCCCGGGTGTCCCCAGTCAATGGGCTTGTTGTGCCGGGCGCCTGTGCCGCCGGGTGCCAGCTGGGATCCCGGTAGTGGAAGCCACAGCAGAGGCTTCTCAGCTCCTGGGGATGCGCTTAGCCCCCTCCCAGCTGCCCCTCAGCACAGAGATGGCTGCAGTTTGGGGGGGCTGGGCAGGCGGGGGCCACAGCAAGAGGTTGTGGCAGGTCTTTCCTCTCTCACGCCGTGACTGCCGGCACAGCCAGCTGTTCTCCCTAGGGAACCTGCGGGCGGACAACAGCGCTGGGGTTGGGTGCCAGCCCCGCCAAGAAAGGGGAGTGAGCCCCGGGGTGCTGGTGGCACCCCGCAGCAGAGCCCTGCAGGGGCTGGCAGCTGGGCAGCGGGTACGTTTGCCGAGCCAGAAGCTCCCCCCGCAGCGCCCATCGCCTTGGCGTCGTGCCTGTGGCCTTGGTTGGGGAGCGGAGAGCCGGATGTCTCCTCTCCCTCCCTCCCTCCCTGCTTCCTGGGGGGGAAACTGAGGCCCGGGAGCATTTCCCAAGGCCGGAGCGAGTTTCCATGGAAATGGGAGCGGGGGTCCGGGCTCCCAGCTGCCGGCACCCGCCGAACAAGGGAGAAAGCGGCACATTGATGGGAGCCCGGCCCCCTGGGCGCGCGTCCCAGCCCCGGCTGAAAATAACCCCTCCCGGGGAGCTCTGCGCAGGCAGCCCGCCGGGACCAAACCCCGCTTGCTGGCCGGGGGTCCCCAGGAAGCCGCTCCAGCCAGGAGGGGTGACCCCCAGTCCTGCCTGCCGCCACCCCCCCGCCCCGGCCCCGTCGCGTTGGGGAAGGGGAGGGCCGGCCGGGAGGATCGAGAGCAGGACGGAAGGAGGGGGAGAGCCACAGCCCGCGTCCGGCCGACGGACGCCCCGAGCCCCCCTGCCCGCTCCAGGGGGATATATGGGGCGACCGAGCCCGGGGGGCATCTCTGTAGCCGAGCTGACGGGGCTGCGGGTGCCCCGGCTGCGTTGAGCGGGCTCTGCCGCGGGACGCCGGCACCAGGGAAGGGACATCGGCGGTGCCAGGGGCCGACGGCGGGTAGCCAGGCAGGATGCGACGCTTCCAGGCTTTGCGCCGATCCTTCCCCTTCCTCACGCGCTTCCGCCTCTACCGAGTAAGTGCTGACCCCCACCCCGGGCAGACCCCACGCTGGCCGTCACCCGTCCCCGTTGCCTGCGGGCAGGGGACCGGCCGTCCCCGGCCAGCCGCGGGCGCGTGCCGGAGGCCGGCGGCTGCTTTCGCCCCGCGTGCCCCCGCGTGCCCCCACGCGCCCCCGTGCCCAGCTGCTTGCCGCACCCGCCGTATTTTTAGCCCAGTGCCGAGGGCTGTAATTGCGGTGATGCGGCCGAGGGACCCGAGTGCGGGGGTCGAAGGCGCCAGGGGCTGCGTCGTCTCCTGGGGGAGAGGAGGATGGAGGGAGCTGCCCTGCTGTGGGGCTGGCACGGGGTGGGGGGGGGGGAGGTCCCACCTCCCCTCCGGCTCTCGGCAGTGGGAGGCAGAGCCGTGTCTGTTCTCGGAAAGGTGGCGAAGAAAGTAGGGGGAGAGCTGGGACAGCGGGCAGGGATGGGAAGCAGCGGGGGACATGTTTGGGGGGGGCATGGGGAACTGTGGGTGAGACCTGGCCCCATCCCCTCCCTCCCTGTGCCCTGGTACGGCTAGGGGGTGATGCCAGCAGCACTTGGGGTGCCCTGTGCCTCAGCCCTGGGACACCAGGACCCCCCGGAGGCCCCGATGTCCCTGTCTGCCCCCTCCCTGTGGCTGCCTGGCAAGGTGCCACCACCTGTGGCAGAGGAGACACCTGCCATGGGTCTGTGACGCAGCTCGGCCGGGCGCGCGGGGATGCCAGGGTGCCAAGAGGCAGTGCCGAGGTGGCTGTCCCCCTCCCGCCAGGCAAAGGGAGCGTGGCAGGCACGGTGCCAGGTGTGGGGTGCCCCCTGTGCAGGCGCAGTGCCAGGCTGTGGGGTGCCCCTCGGCCAGGGGCCACCGCTGGGCACGTCCATCCCATGCCCTGAGGCTCTGCCCCCTCCTGTGTCCTTGGCACCTCTGCCTGGGGACAGCCTGTGCTGGAGCGGAGGGGTGGGCTGGTGTTTCTAAGGGCACGATAGGGCAGAGCAAGGGTCCCTGCCCGTCCCCGGGGGTCCTGCTGATGGGGTGCCTCTCCTAGTCCCCCCGGGGAGCTGGGGATGGTCTCAGGAGATGAGTCCCGCTAGCATCCCTCACACCCTACCCAGGCAGCACCCCAGCCTTGGCTCTCAGCCCCTGGGGGTGACTCCCCCAGGCGGGACAGGGCAGAAGGGAGCTGGGCAGGGTCCCCCCTAACCTGGCACGGTGTCCCAGCAGAGGCTGAGCTGTAGCATGCAGGCAGAGGAGGGCACGGACTGGCTGCTGGAGCTGCTCACCGAGCTGCAGCTGCAGCAGTACTTTCTGCGCATCCGGGACGAGCTCAATGTCACCCGCCTCTCCCACTTTGAGTACGTCAAAAATGAGGATCTGGAGAAGATCGGCATGGGACGCCCCGGTGCGTACATCACCCCCCCCACCCCAAACCTCCCCCCGTGCCCCTGGCTGGCTGCGCAGCATCTTTTGGGGAGCCCAGAGGAGCATGCAGTCCATGGGGCTGGAGGGGATCCCCCATCCCGTGCTGGGTCAGTGACAGTCACTGTGTCCTGCAGGCCAGCGGCGGCTGTGGGAGGCAGTGAAGCGGAGGAAAGCCATGTGCAAGCGGAAATCCTGGATGAGCAAGGTAGGGATGGGAGAGGAGCAGGTGTGGCAGGGAAATTGAGGCAGGTAGGAGGAGCTGGACCTTTCCCCATGCTTTTTGCTGGTGCCCAGCTCTCCCCATGCCACCGGTCCCTGGGGGCTGGCAGGGAGATGAGCAGAAGCCCCTGCCACGCATGCCCTGCCTGTGGCATGGCCCTGCCAGCATGTGCCCCAGTCCCATGCGGGCTCCTGGGTGACTTCCCGGCGAAGGACAGCCCTGCTGCCCCGGCACTTTAGGAAATTCATTCCCCCCCTGCATTATTTGCCTGTTTGCCAGGAAACTCGTTTGCAGCTAATGAGCCACAGAGCCTGTGCATCTTGCCCCAGCCGGGTCTGTGGGCAGCAGCGCTGCCCGGCCCCCTGCCCACCTTGTGGTGAGGGGGCACAGCCTTCTGCCTGCAGGCTGGGGGCACGCCGGGGCCGGGGACCTTGGGATGCTCACGTATGCCCCGATGCCATCCTGTCCAAAGCTGGTACTGCTGCCGCCCTCGCACCCCCTGGCACCTTGCACCCCCAAAAGAGCAGGGTGCTTGTCAGCTGGGTGCTGGGTCCTGGCCTCTCCCCTGTGTGACTCATCTGGGCCGGGCCAGGGACGGGCTTTTAATAGAAGGCTACTCAGCCTCGCACCGGGCACAGAAATGCCACCTCCCACCCCGGCCGCATGCCGGGCCCAGCCCCCGCACACCCCGCACGGGTCCTGGCTGCCGAGGCTGGGATGGACCCCATCCCATGGGGCACATCATCAGTCCTGGCACATCATCGGCCGCAGCTGGGGGAGAGGGAGGGAGAGCCTGTCCACCACGTCCCCTCTGGGCTGGAGGTGGCAGCAGCGCTTATTGCAAGGCCCACGTCGCTGCAGGGATGTGTCACCACACTTGGCCCAAGCTGGAGGTTTCTCTTGGCTTCGTGCCCAGGTACATCGTGTGGCTGCAGCCCGGCCAAGGAGTGCCCAGGGCCCTCTGGCTACCGGCCTGGTTTGCCAGGGCTGCTGTGAGAGGCACAAACCCTTCCCTGCGCACGAATCACAGAGCAGAGCCTGTTCCTGCAGCCAGCCTGCCCTGGGTAATCACCAGTTAGGGGTCATCATTAGGTTCCAGAGTGTACAGCCCAAGCAGGGGATCATCCTGGCTCTGCTCACTCGCAGACCCAAGGGCTTAGGGTGTCTCTGTGCCCGCGTCTCACCTGCCTCCGTGTCCCGCAGGTGTTCAGTGGGAAGCGCCCTGAGTCAGAGCTGCAGCCCCAGCCCCAGAGCACCTTCCGCAAGCCACCCACGCCACCGCCCCCCGAAGCCGGGGGCCAGCACTCCCTCACCTGCCTCGTGCGGGAGCGGGACCTCTCGCTCTTCGAGAAGCTGGGTGACGGCTCCTTCGGCGTTGTGCGTCGTGGCGAGTGGTGCACGCCCGCTGGCAAGACGGTGAGAGGCTGCTCGTGGTGGGTGGGAGCCAGGCAATGGGACCACCCGGGGGGGGGAAGATGCTTCGGGGCTCATCCCCGCTTTGGCCGTAGCTGAACGTGGCAGTGAAGTGCCTGAAGACGGATGTCCTGAGCCAGCCGGAGGCACTGGACGACTTCATCCGGGAGGTGAACGCCATGCACTCCCTGGATCACAGGAACCTCATCCGCCTCTATGGCGTGGTGCTCTCCCACCCCATGAAGATGGTGAGTGTCGGGGGATAGGGCTGACCCCAAAGCTGCCCCGTGGGGGGTCTTGTGTGATGGGGCGAGCAAAGCCAGGCTGGGTCTGTATGCCGAGTCCTCTGCTGGCATCCCCGGCAGGGCACAAGAAGGCTGGAAACCAGCCCAACCAGGGTGCCCCTGGCCTGACTGACCTGTTGTCCCCTGCCCGTGGCCCAGGTGACAGAGCTGGCCCCGCTGGGCTCCCTCCTGGACCGCCTGCGGAAGAACCAGGGCCATTTCCTCATCTCCACCCTCTGCCAGTATGCCATCCAGGTGGCCAAGGGCATGGCCTACCTGGAGTCCAAGCGCTTCATCCACCGTGACCTGGCTGCCCGCAATATCCTGCTGGCCTCTAACGAGCTGGTCAAGATCGGGGACTTTGGGCTGATGCGGGCCCTGCCCAAAAATGATGACCACTACGTAATGCAGGAGCATCGCAAGGTTCCCTTTGCCTGGTGAGCACTGGGGAGGGGGGGACTTGGGGGTGCAGCACCCAGAACCTCCTGATGCTCACGTCTTTCCCTGCGCAGGTGTGCTCCCGAGAGCCTGAAGACACGTACCTTCTCCCACGCCAGTGACACCTGGATGTTTGGGGTCACCCTCTGGGAGATGTTCACTTATGGGCAGGAGCCTTGGATTGGCCTCAATGGCAGCCAGGTGGGTGCACAACAGGGACCTGCCCCCCCCCCCCCCCCCCCAGCCTTGCCCTGGCAGTGCTGGGGGTGACCTGGGACCCCCTGATGGCACCCCCTGCCCTGCAGATCCTGCACAAGATAGACAAGGAGGGTGAGCGGCTGCCACGGCCCGAGGACTGTCCCCAGGACATCTACAACGTCATGCTGCAGTGCTGGGCACACAAGCCCGAGGACCGACCCACCTTCGTGGCCCTGCGGGACTTCTTGGTGGAGGTGGGTGAGCAGGGAGGGGGACGGGGCCCCGACACCCCCTCCCATTGGCTCTGCTCGAGCGTGGGCAGAGTTAAGGCTATCGCCGAGGCGGGAGGTGACGCTGGGGGACTCGGGCCAGGCAGCCCCGCAGGCTGGGAGGTGGCAGGCAGTGACATGGTCATAGCAGGAGGACCCTGGGTGCTACCTTGCCCTCACCCACCCCAGCGGTGTCACAGCTGAGGAGGGGCTGGGAGCGGTGATGCTGTCTCTTGCCCATTTTGGGGGCTCCCCTGCCCTGCATGGGGCTGGGCCTGGCCTCAAAATGGGGCAGGGATGGACGTGGGGGGCTGCGTCCCCTGTCCTCACCCCCCTCTCCCCCCAGGCCCAGCCCACCGACATGAGGGCGCTGCAGGACTTTGAGGAACCCGACAAGCTGCACATCCAGATGAACGACATCATCACGGTCATCGAGGGCAGGTACTGCACGGGAGGGGTGGCAGGTATTGCATGGGGGGGCACAGACCAGCTGCCAGCTTCAGGGCTGCCAGCCTGCGTGGGGACAGGGGACCCCAGGAACGGGGAGACTGCAGGCACTGGCAGAGCTGTGGGGAGCAGGGATGGGGAAGGGGGGCTCTGCCCCCCCCCCCAGCACACCTGGCTGCGTACCCCACAGGCTGGCAGAGCTGCCCTGGATCTCCTGAGAGGTGTGTGATCCCCCAGGCAGCACAGCGCCGTGGGGCCACCCTAGTGCGGGGTCGGGGGGCACGGCCGTGCCTGTGGGCAGCGCAGCCTTGCCCGTACCGCCCGCAGCGTCCACCCCCACTGACTCACCCCACTGTGCCTGTGGGTTCGCCCCAGCCTTGCCCCGGGGAAACCGCACACCCCAGGGCTGCTCCTCGCTGACGGCGGTGGGGATGTGCCGTTGTCACCGGCCCGGGAGAGGCACTGGGGGACTTGGTATCACGGTGCCATGACCTGTCACCCCTCGCGTCGTGGGCTTCGCTCCTTGGTCCCTGCCAGCCGCACTGGGGCACGGCCACCCTCCTCCACTGCTCCTCCACCTTTGGTCCCTGCATCCCCATCCCAGGATGTGCCCGTCCCCCTCCAGCTCGAGCACAGCGGGGACCCCCTAATGGAGCTCAGTGTCCCTTTGCCCCACTGGCACACGGGAGGCCGGCTCCCCCCCCAGCCACGGGGGTGGATGAGGAGGAAGGCTCTGTCCTTCCCCCCCTTCCCTGTCCCCCTCCCGGGGCCGGCTCCCTGCGGTTAGTCACGGCCCGGAGGTGAATCAGGCCGGATTTGTGTGTCTGCAGGGACCGGCTTTCTCCCCGGCCGCCGCCGCCAGGGATGACTCTTGCCCAGGGTCTGGCGGTTTAATTGCAGGGAGGGGAGGGGAAGGGAAGGGAAGGGAAGCGGCGTCGGCGGAGGGAGGGAAGGAAGGAGGGAGGGAGGGAGGGAAGGAGCGGCGGAGGGCGGCGCGGCCGCGCCAGTGCGCCTACATCGTCCCCGCTGCCGCATCACGGCCGGGCTGGGGGTCCCGCTCCCGCGCCCCCCGCCCCGCCGCCGGCCCCAGGTGAACCGCGGGAGGGTGGCGGGAGCGGGACGGGGGAGACGTGGCGGTACCGATGGGTCGGGGAGGGCCGGGAGCGCGGTGGAGCCGGGGCGCAGACTCCCCTGCCTCAGTTTCCCCGGGGGATGCCGCTTCTCGGTGGGTCCCCGGTGGGCACGTTTTGGGGGTGCTGGGTCTGGGCGGGCGGGGTGGGCTCTGCAGCCGGGGGGTGGCGGGAGCCCCCGCGCTCCCGGAGGGGAGCCCCCTCCCCGTGCCTCAGTTTCCCCCGGGGTGGCTGCCCACCCCCCCCCCCCCCCGCGCTGCGGGCGGGGGGGCCCGGGCTGGGGGGGGGGGGGGGGGGGGGGGCTCCTCCCGGGGGCCGCATCCGGCCCCGCCGAGGCCGCCCGGGGCACCGTAAACACCCCCCACCCCTTTTCAAGCCCCTGCCTGTCGTTCGGCGGGCGCCGGGCGTGCGTACGTGTGTGTGGGCAGGGGCAGGGACCTACCTGAAAGACCCCCCCCCGGGGGACCCAGCCGGCCGCGGGAGGGGGCTTGCGGGGGGGGGAAGCCAGGGCAGAGCCGGAGCGGGTTTGTGCCGGGGGTCCGAGCCCGGATCCGGTGGGACGAGGCTGGGAGGGGGAGCGGAGGGGCCGGCCCCGGCCGCAGCATCCCTCCGGCGGGATGCGCTGGTGTCGGGGAGCAGGGAGGTCGAGCGGAGGGGACCTCCCGGGAAGGGGGAACCCGTCTCCCCCCGCCCCGGCCCGCCGCGGGTGAGGGAGGGTGCCCGGTGCCGGCCGGGCTCCCCGAGGGGGTCCCGGCGCTGAGTAAGGCGGCTGGCTGGCGGCGAGCGGGGAAGGTAAACAGGAAAAGGGCTGAGCTGGTGGCCGGGGGTGACTCACAGGTGACTCCAGGAAACCCTGGGGCCCGTGCCAGGCTCGCCAGGCTGGCACCGCACAGCCCGCCACCCCCCTGCCCGGTGCCCGCCCTGCCCACGGGGGGCCCCGGCAGGCAGGGAGGAGGGGGACGTGGTGGGAGCAGGGGAATTAGGGTTGGACAAGCCCCCCACCACCTTTGATTTGGCACAGGCTGGGCAGGGGGCACTGCCTGAGGTGCCCTTCCCTGCATCCTACCTGTCCCTATCCCCCGCTTCCCGGTGCCCCCGGGCTGGGTGACCGCCCTGTCCCACCCTGGAGGTGGCCGCATCTTGGGGCAGGTAGGGGGCTTCTGGCCGCCTCCTGGGGCGCGCTGGGCTCTCTGGGGGGCTGGCACCCTGGCCACCCTACTCACGTGGGCATGGGAGGTTTTGCAGTTGGAGTCCCCCAGCCTGCCTGCCCATCTTTCCCTGCCCACGCCAGCCTGCACGGGGTTTGCCAGTAACATAGGAAGGGAGCAAGGGAGACCCCCCCCAGCCCCCTGTCCCCCATCGTGGCCCCCCCAGTTTCCCCTGTGGGACTGGGATATTTGAAGGTTCATTAGCAGACACCGTGCACATGCTTTGTGCCATCCCCAACTGCGTGGGGCACAGGGGGGACCAGCGTCGAGCAGCTTGGTACAGGCATCGCCCCAAGGTTCCTGCATAATTTGGGGCAGCTGGGAGGAGGAGGAAGGGGCGCATCTTTTCGGGTGCAAATGGGGAGCTTTGTTCCCTGCCGCCCACATCCCCGGCACCTCCCGGTGCAGGGGCCATGCAGGGTGGGAGGCAGAGCACGCTGCCGGCGTAGGGTTGGGATCCTGGGCGCCTGGGTTCCCCTCCTGGTTGTGCCACTGCCTGCCTGCGTGGCCTCGGGCGAGTCACCTCGCCTCCTCCCCGTCACCGGGGCAGGCGCGTGTCCCCCTCACATCCCCTCGTCGGTAACGAGGTCCTTTTTATTCTTTAGGGCCGAGAATTACTGGTGGCGGGGTCAGAATAAGCGGACCCTAAAAGTGGGCCAGTTCCCCCGAAACACGGTGACCTCGGTGGCAGGGCTGTCGGCCCACGACATCAGCCAGCCGCTTAAAAACAGCTTCATCCACACAGGCCATGGAGACACCAACCCGCAGCACTGCTGGGGGTTTCCCGATAAAATTGATGAGTAAGAAACTTTCTGTCTTCTCTGCATCCCCTGCCTGCTCCCTGCCTTCCCCGCTGCCTGCTGGGCACAGGAGCGAGCTGTGGCTTGGCCCCCCCCCTTGAAGCATCTCTTCCCCCCTGCTGTACTGGGCACGGTGGCTCTGGGTAGGGTCCCTGCGGCTGGACTAACTCCCTCACCTCTTCTTACTAATGGGGTCAGGTACATGGGGGGCTGCTGTGCTTGTGGGGGGCTATCCGAGGGGGGAGCACCTTCTCCCAGCCCCGCAGCCCCTCGTGGCTGTCCCGGGGCGGGGGTCATCAGTAAGCACCACCCCAGAGGTGGCCACATTAGCCCAATGCTTTTGGGGTGTCCCAGGGCTGCTAAACCGGCACCTTTCAGCGCCTGCGTGGAGGGAAGCCGTGGCAAGGGTGCAGCTGGGCCCCACGCTTTTAACAGCATGAATCCTCTTAAAAAGGAAAATACGAAAAAAAATTCCACTAAAATGCTCTCTTTTCCCCCATGCTCCATCAGGAGAGACCCCAGTTGGTCTGGAATGGGGAGGGGGGTCGGGTGTCTGCACCCCAGGGCGCCCTGTGCCCCCCTGCCAGGTGGGACTGGCCGTGCCCAGCGTGGGTGCTGGACACCGGGGGGCGGTGGGCAGGGGCGCCTTGGCTCAGGGCGTGGGGGGTCTCTGCCAGCACGGGGCCGGGGGGGAGACGTGGGAGGGCTGTGCGTGGGGGGCAGGATAGGATTTCAAAGCCTGGAAACCTTCTGCTGTGTAGAGCCAGCTCCCGCGCCGGGCTCGGTGCATCCCCTGGGATCGTGATCCCCACCGCCGTTCGTTCGGCATCCCAGCCCCGGGACAGCTCTGCCGGTGTCCTCAGTCCCAGCCTGACACCGACCCCCCCCACGGCGGCCCTTGCCTCAGGCTGTGCCAGCAGCCCTGGGAGGGTTGAACCGAGGCACCGCGCACACGGACCTGGCTCGTGCCCCGGCAGGCCTCCCCGCGCCCCGCTGCGTGGGCACGGGCGCTGGGTACGTGCCGCCCGGGCCGCCGAGAACGCACCGAGCTCGGCATACGCCCAGGCCTTCGGGCTGCGCCGGCTCCCGCCGGCTCCCTGCCTCACCACGCCTGGCTTGCGACGGCTCGCCCGGGCCTACCGGCATGCCGTACCGGGGTGCCGTGCCCTGGGCGCAGCATCGTGCCGCGGCACCCCGGCGTTGGGAGGGTGTTCGGGCACCACACCTGGCACGAGTACCCTGGGCATGGCACCCAGTTTGTAATCCCCCGGGTACGGCACACCGTGCGTGTGGAGCTGGAGAGGGGCGGGGGACGCCGGGACGGCACCGGGCTCTGTGCCGCAGCACTGAAAGCCTCCGGCGTGCGGTGCTCTGACGCTTGCGGGGATGGTACTCGCTGGGGCGAGGCGCGTGGCGGAGGGATTGGGGGCTGTCCTGAGGGACGTGGTGTGGGAGCGAGGGGTCCCGCGTGGCCCCCGCTAACTGCCAGGTGCTCTTCTCCTCTCTCCCCACAGGCTGTACCTGGGAAATCCCATGGACCCTCCTGACATTTTAGGTGTGGACCTGAGCGCTGCCAGACCCACCCAGCTTCCAGGCAGGGCTAAAAGTGAGTGGCTTTTCCCCTTCTCCCTGCCCGTCAGCTGCGTGAAGCCCCGTCCCCGTGCCCTGCTGCCAGGGTGATGGGCTGGACCCTCTCTTTTCTGCCTCTCTGCTGACACTTGCTTTTTGCAGACCTGGGGGGAGCTGGGGTGACGGGGCACGTTGTCACCTGGCCATGTGCCGCTGCCAGCAGTGTGGGCGGCGGGTGGCTCTGCCTGGCTGGACTCTGCCCCGCTGCCCTTCGTCCAGGT
This sequence comes from Aquila chrysaetos chrysaetos, assembly GCF_900496995.4. Lineage (NCBI taxonomy): Eukaryota > Metazoa > Chordata > Aves > Accipitriformes > Accipitridae > Aquila > Aquila chrysaetos. The sequence goes on along the minus strand of NC_044013.1, from coordinate 12,454,965 downwards.
CCCTCATCCCGTCCCGGCTTCCCACAGCTGGGCTCCCCGCTACGGGGGATCTCAGCGGAGCCGCCACAGGGAGGGAGCTCAGACACTGTGCGTGTGCTGCAACCCCCCTAAACCTGCAATTTCCCTTGGGGGGCTTCCCACCGGCATCCTCCGCGCAACCCGACCGGTGACGGGGGACCTGACGAAGCATGCACCCGCTAATGAGCGCCCCGACTGCCGCTTGCTCCGCGCGCTTACCCCACGCCTCCCCTCCTCTTGGGCTCTCTCTTCTCCTGCAGGGCAGCCGCCTCCGCGCCCGCCTCAGCCTACCGTCCTGCTCACCAGTAAGTCAGGCTTTTTCGGGTGCTGCTCTCCCTCCTTTGTGTCGCCCTTCTTTTCTCTCTTAGCTCCTTTCACCTCTTCTGCCCCCCCCGGGTACCACATGCACCTATGGGTGATGGGATCTGTGGCGGGGACAGAGATATGGAGCAGGGTGGCCAGCCTGGGACCCTTCCCCACCCCAGGGCCCCCCGGCACCCTGCCCAATGCCCTGGTGTTGCATCGCTGCACCCAAGCGGGGAGCAAAGGTGGCTGAAGCTATGGGGCAATTTGGGGGCTTGGGGATGCAGTTGCTCCCTTTTGCACCCCAAGGATGGCTGCTGGGACCTTCACCATCCCTTTCCATCCCCTCCTAGAGCCCTGCTACGACCCGGTCAGTGAGGAGGAGGAGGGTCTGCCAGGAGGCCTCCGGAAGCTCTGCCTGAAGAAGCCAGGTGCAGGGAAGGGTCTCCGACCGGTCAAGCCGTCGGCACGGGTACCGGGCACTAAGGTGGGCGAGCGGCAACCTGGCCAACCGCCGAGCGAGGGACCGGCGGGTGGCGAGGTGACCCTCATCGATTTCGGGGAGGAGGTGCCTCAAGGTAGCCCATCGCCAGTGGGGGAGCTGACAGCCCCGTCGTTGGCCAAGCTGGCCATGGAGGCCTTCTCATTGCTGGACAAGACCCCGCCGCAGAGCCCCACACGGGCTCTACCCCGGCCCCTGCACCCCACGCCGGTGGTGGACTGGGATGCCCGCCCTTTGCCCCCACCGCCCGCCTATGACGACGTGGCACAGGACGAGGACGACTTTGAGGTCTGCTCCATCACCAGCCCCCCAAGCCGGCGGGGCAAGACCAACTACGGCTTCGTGGATGAGGGCGAGCGGGGACCAGCACTGGAGGACAACCTCTTTCTGCCCCCCAAGGAGACCAAGCAGCCCAGCCTGACGCAGACCACTGAGCTCTTCGAGGAGCTGCAGCAGGAGTGCATGAAGAGGCTTAATGTCCCCCTGGGACCGTCCGCCCCCACCGACGACAAGCCCCAAATCCCCCCCCGTGTCCCCATCCCACCCCGACCCCTACGCCGCAACGAGCCCGGGCGCTGGTCGGGGGACCTTTCTCCAGCTTCGGGAGGCGAGGAAGACCGGCCGCCCCAGATTCCCCCCCGGGACCCGCTGTCGCAGCCCAGCTCCCGGACGCCCAGCCCCATGGCCCTGCAGGTGGGCTCCCCCCAGCAACGCGCTGCCCTCTGCTCCTGCCTCTCCACCTCACCGGGGAAGCCCATGCCCACCACGCAGAGCTTCGCCCTTGACCCCAAGTACGCCACCCCCAAGGTCATCCAGGCACAGGGCAAGGACTGCTCCAAGGGACCCTGCATCCTGCCCATCGTGAAGGACGGGCAGAAGGTCAGCAGCACCCACTACTACCTGCTGCCTGAGCGCCCTGCCTACCTGGACAAGTACGAGAAGTTTTTCAAGGAGGCCAAAAGCCCCGAGGAGGTGCCGGCGTCCCGCTTGGTCACCACAGCCACCGTCCGTCCCATGGTGCAGCAGCCGCTGCCAGACTGCAAGGCCAACTTCTCCTCCAACAACAGCAACCCTGGGCCCAAGTGCCTGGTGAAAGCCTCCTGCAGCCTCCAGAAGATCGTCTACGACGGGCCAGATGGCTGCCGCCCCGCCGACAAGATCCGGCTGGTAAGTGGCATCCCCAACATCTGTGAGCAAGAGGGGATATGGTGGCTGTGGGCTTGCTTGGGCAATCCTTACCCTATGCCTCGGTTTCCCCAAGTTCAACCCTGGGGGGGTTGGCTACAAGGCTGTGGGACATAAGTGTCACTGCAACTCCAAAATGGGGATCACAGGCCCTTTTAACCCAAATTAGCCCTACCCACAGCCCCAGGAAGGGAGGGGAGGAAGGTGGCTGTCAGTCCCTTTGGGCTCTCTGGGCTGGGTCTGTGGCGGCCGGGAGTCTGCACCCGAGCCCAGGAGAGGCTGAAGACCCCAGGGATGAGGATGGTCCCAGCTCCAGCCTGACGGTGCTTCCTAGAGACAGAGCTGAGATGGGGGGCAGCCCCGGTGCCCCCTTGCTCCAGCCACAGCCTCCTCGCTGCCTGGGGCTGGTGGCAGGCGCTGACCGCAAGCTCCCCACAGGTGCAGGACACTGTGCATGGCGTGACCACTGAGGAGTGCCAGGCAGCCCTGCAGAACCACGGCTGGAGTGTCCAACGGGCCATCCAGTACCTGAAGGTACCGCACACCCCCATCCCCCCTGTCCCGGCTCCCGCAAGAGTGGTGGCACCCCTGTCACCCCCCTCCCCGTGCCCTGTCCCCTTGCAGGTGGAGCAGCTCTTCTGCCTGGGGCTGAAGTCCCGCGTCGAGTGCCACCGGGTGCTGGAGATGTTTGACTGGAACCTGGCCCAGGCCAGCTCCCACCTCCTTGATCCCTACAGCACCGCCCGCCAGAAGTAGGGGAATGGATGGGGGTTTTTTGTGGGAGGGGGGGTCCTCCATGCCACACTGGTCTTGGCCAGCTGGCACCAGCACCCCTCCTGAGCTCATGTCCTCTTCTCCTTACAGGCGGTGACAGCGGGGATGGGGCGAGCTGCGTCGGATCCGGAGCAGGCATCTCACCATGGGGCCACTTGCCCGGTGCCCACCCCCACCCAAGCAACCTGCTGCTGGACTCTGGACTGAGCCCCCATTTGGGGGATGGGGACACCCCAAAAGGGAGCCTGCTCAGCGCCCCAGACTTCCCGGGGTGCCTGCACCCTGGCTTTGGCGATGGGCTCCGTCCCCTGGCCCCTTGTTGAATTGTTTTTGTAAAGAGAAATGTAATTTTAATATATATATATTATATATATATATAAAAAAAATATTCTATGGAGAGGAGGGTGCTTGTGGCTGTCTCCCAGGTCCATCCCTGCCAATGCACAGGGACAGACCATGTCTCCACGGGTGCTGGTTCCTCCCTGCAGGCAGCCGGGACCAGGACCCACAGGACCTGCTGCAGGGATGGAGCCCTGGTGCGGGGTGCCGGGGAGGGGATGCACGTGTGCTGTGGGGCCCAGCAGGCGCTGGGGATCCCCAGGGAGCTGTATGACACAGGCACCTATAAACCCCCCCGGCGATGGCTCCCAGGCTGTTTTGGGGTGCAAAGGTCTCCCTATTTGGGGCTGCTGGGGTTAGTCACATGCTGTCCCACCCCCAGGCCCAAAGCTTGAAGGCTGGGTACGGTTTTGCCCCCTCCGAGCGGGCAGTGCTTGGCTCACGGTGATGCCCCCATGCAGGGGAGCCCCTGTGGCAGGGTCCCCCCCCCCATTTCCCCGGCGCCCCGTGGGACTCGGCTCCCGGCTGCCGCCTGACTCATGCCGGGGCAGGGAGTGGCGGGACCTGCGTCGCACCCCCACCCACGCGAGGGGCGTTGTGCAACTGGATGCCACCGCGCAGCCGGAGCCAGGTGCTGGGGGGGAGGCGGGGGGCTGGCCCCCGTGGGGTCCCAGGCCAGGTGGCAGTGCTAGCCCCCCCCCCACGTGGGTGTCGGAGCCCCTTAGCTGGGTTCCCTGAGGTGCCACCTTGCAGCAGCATCGGGAAGGGGTCTCCGTGCAGGTGGAGGAGAACCTCTGTGCCCAAACCCACCAGCTCCGTGGGCATTGGTGGTCCCCAGGACGCCCTCTGCTCCAGAGCTGGTGGCTTCGGAGGCGAGACCCTGTCACGCACAGTGAGTCGCCTCAGCGTGGCCGTGAGTCCCTCCCTGTGGCAGATGGTACCTGGCCACATCACCTATGTGCCACGTGCACCCACAGCTCCGCTTATCTCTGGTCCCCTGGCCTTCCCTGAGCGTGGGGACGGGGAGGTTTGCTGGTGCTGCTCTGGGCACTGCCATGCGTAGGTGTGTTGGACTCTCCGTGCCTCAGTTTCCCCATCTAAGGTGCAGCTACCATGGCATGGCAGCTGGGTGGGATGGCTGTCAATGCAAGCGAGGAAGGCACAACACCTTCCACGACTTATTTCCCCCCTTAAATGATCCCGGAGCTGGGCTAGGCCCTGCGAAGAAGCAAACGCGTTTGCTGCTGTGGCCCCCCTGGATCTCTTTACACAGCCGGGTGCGCCTGCCCTCTGTCCCCGGTGGAAGGTGACCCGCAACCCAGGGCAAGGCCAGGTCCTGCCGCCCATGTGGGAACACCACCACCACCCCCCCAACCAGGCCTGCGTGGGCGTTTGCCGCGATGGCACAGATAACCCCCGCACGCAGGGCCCTGGGCGGCGGTGCCGGCAGTGCCAGGAGTGGGGCCGGGGCCGGGTTGACGCGCGGGACCCCGAGGCGGCAGTGGGAGGCCGCTCCTTCCTCCTTCCTCCTTGGTGTCGAGCCAAGCCCTGCCAGGGGTTATCGGCCGCGCGGCCGAGCGTGGCGGGGATCTGGCAGCAAATGGGGGGATGGATGGGGGCCCCAGCGTGGATGCAGAGCCCCAGGATGACACACACACCCCCCCCCACCAGAGGTGCTGGGGACCCCTGTCCTCGCTTGCCATCCCAGGGCTTTTGGGCCAGGTGACTTTGCAGCCCGTAGGGTGCTCCCTGGGGGTTGGGGACCCCAACCTTGGGGTGTCAACCGTGGGGTCACCCTGGGAAGGGCCTTAAAACCTCCCATCGCAAAATGGGTGTCCCCCAGCATCGGTGGGTCCCCAGGACTGGGACGTGGCAGGCTGCGAGGACACGGAGCCGTCAGCGCCCCAGGCAGGGCACGTGGCATCCCTGTCCCCCCCACCCGGGGGAGTGCTCACCGGTGGAGCCACCCCGTTGCGTCGTTCCCCTGGGACAGAGCGAGCTGCAGCCCTGTCCCTGCCGCCGAGGAAGCACCATGGGGTGCCGGGGACAGCGGCTGCTCTGGAGCTGGGTGCTGTGGGGGCTCTGGGTGCTGCCAGGTAAGTGCTGGGGTCGCCCGCGCCGCTGCCGGGCTGACCAGGTGGCCGATACCATCTGGGTGACGGGCGACGGGCTGCGAACAATTCTCCGGCTGTTCAAACGCTGCAAGTTTGAGCCTGGGTGCCCAGCTGGGGTTTGCCCCATCTCTGCCCGCTGGTGCCACAGCCTCGGCATGGTTCCCCAACTCCGGCAAGGGAAGGGAGGGGGTTGTGGATCAAATAGGGACTCTCGCCCATGGGGAAGGTGCCTGCCTTGTTCTCGGCGTTGGTCCGGCTGTGGGTGCTGGGGTTGGGACCAGCTCCAAGGGCTGGGGGCAGCTTCCTCCCACAGAAGGGGGTGACGGGGACCCCAGGCTCTTTTTTTTTTTCCTTGTCCTGCCCTCACCTTCCTGCTCTGCTGCTAGCACAAGCAGTGGAGATGGGGGAGCAGCCCCTTGCCCCCACGCCAGCCCCAGCAGAGCCGGGCAGCATCTCCCCGGTGGCCGACAGCACCAGTGCCAAGCTGCCCCTGGACCTGGGCACGTGCCAGGCATTCCCCACCACCACGGCCACCCGGCCGGAGCACCCCTCTCCTGCCGGCAGAACCGCCACCTCTGCGGGCAGCCACGGCTCAGGTAAGGCTGGCAGGCAGCTGGCCGCAGGCAGGTTCCTGCCTGCTGGGGCCGCGGTGGGGTTGATCCAGCTGGGTCTGCCTTGTCTTGCTCCGCAGGCAGCCTCGTGCCACAGGTGACGGCGAGAGCGCTGGTCCCAGCCAGGACCAGTGGTGAGCAGGGAGAGCCTCCCAGGGTGGCAGCTCTCCTCGGGGGTCTGGCAACGCGAGGCAGCCCCCAGGCAGGGCTAGGGGCTGGGGTCTCCTCTCCAGGCGCCGCCAGCCACCTGACCAGCGTCTCTCCGGTTCCCACCACCACTTGGCACAGGCAGCTTCTGTCCCTTGCGCCAACGGGGCACGCAGTGGGTCTTGCCATGGGCAGTGGTGGTGCTGGGCCAGCCACAGCCACGTCATCCCCAGCTGCAGGTGTCCCTGCTGTAATGGAGACAAGCAAACCACCGTCAAACAGCAGCATTGCTCCCACTCAGGCTGTGGAAGTGTCCAGAGTGGCTCTAGACAGCATCCCTGGAGAGCCAGTCCTGGGACCAACTGTCCCCATGCACAAAGGGACTGTGGCCGAGCCACCCATGGGTGCTGCTGCTGCACTGAGAGGTGCCCCCCCAGCACCAGGCAGAGGTCTGTCCCCACCGGTGGCACACATCCCGGCTGCTCAACCAGTGCCAGGGACAAAAGTGTCTTCCTCGGTCACTGGCAAATTGACTGATGCCAATGAGTTGGTGCAGCTGGGTGATGCTGTCACTGCGGAGGGGATGCTGGGGCCAGCGTGGAGCACAGTGCCATCGCTCCCCCAGGACGAGCACAGCACAGGGACATCACCTCCCAGCATCGGCAAGAGCTCTGCTGAGCCACATGCAACTGCCGTGCTCCCATCCCAGGAGGTCACGCCAGGGCTGGACGAGGCCACCTCACCTCTGGCCACAGCAGCCAGCATCTCGTGGAATGTGGGCAGCCCCGTGAAGCCTGTAGCAGCCTCAGCCAGCCCTGCCACTGGCCTCCCCCGGGGTCCCCCCAGTGCAGCCACAGAGGGAGCCAGGACGGCGGCCCCACTGTCTGCTGACCCCCCAAGCGCATCCTTAGCAAAGGCCACCTTTTCTTCTGCCACCATTGGCATCGGCGCGGCTACAGAACCAGGGACACGTGCTTTATCCAAAGCCGACCGCAACGCCTCGCAGGACACAGGGAGTGTGCCACCCGCTCAGCTGCCTCCAGCCCTTTCACGCCGGCTCCCCGGTGGTGCCGTGCCGGGCGCAGGAGAGACGCTTCCCCCCAGCCGCAGCGTGGCCCCTGGCACTGCTGGAGATGGGCTGCCTGGAGCCAACGCCGTCACCCACCCCCAGGCCACCGCACTAGCTCTGGGCACACCAGTTATGGCAATGGATGTCAGCGCTGCAGAGCATGTCCCCACCACGTCATTCCCAGCTCTGGGAAGCACAGGTGCTGAGCTGGTGTCCATCAAGAGTGAGCCCAGTGCCAGAGCCACAGCAGGCACCACTTCCCCAGAGACCAAGGCCACCCCAGTGGGGCTCAGCATGAGGCTGACCCCACACACAGCTCCTGTCGGCCCTGGTGGTCCCTCTCCAGGGCCCTTTGCGCGCTCCACGGGTTTTCTGCTCGCCCAGACCCCCTCAGCAGGCTCTGGGGCCACCACGGCAGAGGTGGCTGCAGGCGGATCCCCTCCAGCCAGACCCAGTGTGGCCGCATCCTTATCCCTCATGGGTGCTGGTGGAACAAAGCCAGATGGGGCCCCTCGAGCCGCTGCTGCGCCAACAACTTCCCTCGGTGTGTATGGCATCAGGACTGGGCCAGCTGCCAAGCCATTCTCCCTCGTTAACAACACTCCAATTAGTGAAGCAGGGGTGGGAACAGCATTGCTGGCCAGTGACAATGCCACCACAATGCTGTGGGACACCGGAGCCACCCCAGCTGTGCCTGATGCATCTCCCAGCCGCAGCCAGCCTGGTCCCACTGCGGGCTCAGCACCCCCGGGAACTGGTGTCATCCCTGGACCTGCACTAGTTCCACCGCTCCGGGCTGGGCCCCAACGTGGGGCAGCGACGTGGTCACCCAGCCCTGTGCCAGCCATGGGCACAACTGTGCCAGGCACACCAGGACTACACAGAGAAGCCAGCATCCCCGTGGCATTGCAAGCAGGTATCCCCCCTCTCCTGGAAGGCAGTGCCACTGCAGGGATGGCTCTGGGGGTGTCCTCATCCAGCATCCCCCCAGAGACCGCAACAGGCATGTCCCCACTGTCTCTGGCCACCCCACCATCAGCAATGGGTGCTTCAGGTGACCCCCGCCCCGATCGCAGCACTGCGGGGCGAGCGGTGGGGATGACATCCCTGAAGGTGGCCACAGAGGAGAACCCAGATGCCAGTGCAGTGGGGCCAGCTCCCAGCCACGCAGTTGTCACTGCCGGGCCATCACCAGAGCCACCTGCCCGAGGGACCGATGCTCCTGAAACCAGACCCCCAGCAGATCTACCTCTCCTGGCTCCCAGGGGCAGTCGCTCGGCCCCACCAGCCACGGCTAACCCCAGCCCAGCACTGGCCACAGCCAGCCCCCTCCCCAGCACCGCAACTGGCAAGACACCCCAGCCCACAACACCACCGTCCCCTGAAAATGCAGCCGTGGAGGGAGGCAGGGACAGGTCCCAGCCGGCAGGACATGGCAGCACCACGCAGGCAGCTCCGGGCTCAACCCCGGTTGAAAACATAAGGGCGAGTGCCACAACAGGTACCCCCGACAGCGGTCACACCACCCTGGGGACAGCCCCACCGCCGTCAGCCCCTGCCACAGCCAGTGTCACTGCTCAGCCAAGCATGGCTGCATCGCATCACGGCTATCACGCTGCTGAGCCCACCACGGACATGGACACAGGCATGGACTTGGACATGGACACAGTTTCTCCCACCATGGAGAACAGGGCTGTGGGGCTGCCCACTGCCATGGCTGGGGCGGCCGAGCCAGGCACCAGCGATGCCACCCCCTTGGCACGCTCTGCCCCGGGCAGCAAAAGCCCTATGGCAGTGGCCATCATGGGCACGGTGTCACCCACAGCTCCGGAGCCGGTTATAGCACCTTCCCCTGGCCTCGCTCACAACACTGCTGAAGCAGGTGTCACTGTGTCCCCTCCTGTCCCCAGGAACATCCATCCACTGGTGGTGACACCCTCTGTCACCCCCAGCATCACCATCACTGGTCCAGCAGCAGGAGCAGGTGATGCCAGCCTTGACAGGGTCACAACACCCCCCTCTGTTGTCCCCAGCAGTGCCTCCACTCCACACAGCCCCCGTGTCACCCCGAGGCCATCCCCTGAGGCCACCGACAGCACCCATGACCCAGCCTCAATGGGTCTCAGCCTGGTCACTGAGGACAAGCCCATGGCCAGGGTCTCCTCGCTGGCTGTTGGCCACACACATGCATGGGAGACTACAGCCGTATCCCGGTCAGATGCTGGGGGTGGTACCACAGCCCGGGGGGACACCACCCCCTCTGAAAGCGGTGCCAAGGGTGCAGCACCCCTAGCCAGCACCAGCAGCACCCACGTACCTGTCTCCAACACTGCTGGCAGGAGCCCAGCCACCATGCCAGCCACCAGCATGTTCCCCAGCAACACCATCCCACCAGCCACCTCTGCCAGCGGGGAGATATTCGTGGTGACCGGGGCCACCACTGCCATGCCATCTGCCCCAGCGAAGGCCACCAGCACCACCAGTGTCCTGCCCCTTGCCGTAACACGCAACAAGGCAGGCAGAAGCGGGCAACCTGTCCTATCCCCAGCAGAACGTAACCCCTCAGTGGAAACAACTGCCGGGTCCTGGAGCGTCCTCAGTCCCAGCCCTGCCATCGCGGTGCCCAGTTCACCCCTCCCCAGCCTGCACAGCCCATCGGAGGGGCCAGCGACAGCCCCCTCGTCCCTGCTCGGTGTTGGTGCAAGCAGGGAATCGGCAGCCGGATGGGTCTCCTCTGAGCCAGCAACAGGCACCTCTTCTCCCATGGCTGTCAGCAGCCGTGCCACGGGACAGGCAGCGAGGACGTCATCTCCCAGCTTCTGGACACCTCTAGGGGCACCTGCCCGGGGGGAGAAAACAGCCGTCGCTGCAGGCAGTACCACGGCCATTGCTCTAGGCAGCACCACAGCCATCGCTGCCAGGAGCACAACAGCCATCACTGCAGAGACCACCACAGCCATCGCTGCAGGCAGCACCACAGCCGTCACTGCAGGCAGTGCCATGGCCATGACTGCAGGGAGCACCACAGCCATCACTGCCAGGAGCACAACAGCCATCACTGCAGAGAGCACCACGGCCATCGCTGCAGGCAGCACCACAGCCATCGCTGCAGGCAGCACCACAGCCATCGCTGCAGGCAGCACCACAGCCATCGCTGCAGGCAGTGCAGTGGCCATCACTGCAGGCAGCACCACAGCCATCGCTGCAGGCAGCGCCACGGCCATGACTGCTGGGAGCACCACAGCCATCACTGCAGGGACCACCACAGCCATCGCCACAGGCAGCACCATAGCCATGACTGCAGACAGCACCACAGCCATCACTACAGGCAGCACCACGGCCATTGGTGCAGGGAGCACCACAGCCATCACTGCAAGCAGCACTACAGCCATGACTGCTGGGAGCACCACAGCCATCACTGCCAGGAGCACCACAGCCATCGCTGCAGGCAGCACAGTGGCCATCACTGCAAAAAGCACCTCGGCCATCGCTGCAGGCAGCACCATGGCCATCACTGCCGGGAGCACCACGGCCATTGCCACAGGGAGCACCACGGCCATCACTGCAGGCAGCACCACAGCCATCACTGCAAGAAGCACCACAGCCGTCGCCGCAGGGAGCACCATAGCCATGACTGCAGGGAGCACCACAGCCATGACTGCAGGCAGTGCTGCGGCCATCGCTGCAGGCAGCACCACAGCCGTCGCTGCCAGGAGCACCACAGCCATCGCTGCAGGGAGCACCGTGGCTGTTGCACTCACAGCCCCAGTGAGCCCAGCCAAGGAGGTGGGAGGTCTCCCGGCCCCAAGCACCGTGACGCCAGTGGGACCACCAGCCACCACCAGTCCTGCCACCACCCCATCTCCTGCCTTTGGGACACAGAGGGGACTGGCCACAGCACCAAGCACAACTGCCCACACCACTGCTGGCCATAGAAACCCTGCCCCTGAGCCCCAGCCATCCCACAGCCTTATCAGTAAGTATCTTTTCTTCTTCCCCTGGCAAAGAGGAGGAAGGGGTTGTTAGCCAGCGAAGCACTGTGATGGCTGAGGGTATGGCCCAGCCCATGGTGACTCGTCTGCATTGCACATTGGGTTGCCAGATTCATGGGGAAAGGTGAAATAAGATATCTGGAAGCATCGTATTCCAAGTTAAAAACTGGGTTAAAAATTGGGCTACAAGCCATCAGAGTGCTGGTCTGGTTGGGGGGAGCGCAGGCACAGCATCCCAGCAGCAAGCAGGCAAGTTTGCCCTGGCCACAGGAAGGATGGAGCAGACATTAATGTTTTTTCACCTTTTCAATTAATCTCCTGCCCGTGTCAGTGCCAGCAGCCTCACTCTACCCCTTCGGCATGGAGGGAGGGGACCGAGAGTGCGTCCAGAGGATGGTGGATTTTAACTCCCCCCTGTTCAAGCCAGAGATTGGATTCCCCTTTGGGAAGTCACTGCGGGATGCTCTCTATGTGAGTCCCACCCTCACCGAGTACATAAGGGATGTGCAGCCTCTTTGGTAGCAAAAAACCCATGGAAATGGAGCAGAAACTGAATTTCATCTGAATGTTAATTTTTTTGCTATTTAAAATGGCTGGTTTCTGCTCATCCATGGAGGCTAAAAGCCTTCCCAGGAGCTGCCTGGGATGTCAGCAAATAATGAGTTATTTTGGTTAGTTTACAGATAACGGACAGATCATTTTCCCACCCACGGACAACTACGTCCTCTCCAACCCTAACCCACCTCCTCGGGGCTTCAGCGGCTGGGAGGATTTGCCGATGGTGGCCGCCTTTTGGGACGACGCGGATTTCTCCCAGGGTGTTGGCACCACCTGGTACCAGGTCGGGGCCACCAAAGATGTTCTCCTGGGAAAGCCCAGCTCCCAGCTCACCCATTTAACCCTCTTTCTTGCCAACTGGCAGGAGTACTCCACCCTCAGCTCTGCCCAAGACCCCCTTGTCCATGACGTGGAAGCAAAGATTGAGAAATACCTGAAAACCCCCTACATAGCAAAATGGACCTTGAAGGTGACATGGGAGAAGGCTCCGGCATACCCGTCCCAGCAGGATGACACTCAGGTGAGCAGTGGGGGACCCAGGTGATGGAGGGGACTGTCACCAGCAATGGCCAGGGCAGGGCTGGGCTGCTGGTCTCCCGCAGCTTGATGCAGGCATTTCAGGTCTCATCGCCTCAGTCTGCACTGTGGGGAGAGCAAGCGAGGCTTTGGGATGCTAAGGGGGTGCCTTGGGTTTCTCCAGACGAGCACCTACCAGGCAGTCCTCACCACCGATGGGAACCGTTCCTTCGCCCTACTGCTCTACCAGGACGGCGGGATGCGGTGGGACTACGCCAAGCTGGCTGAGGGCAACGTGCTGATCGGCTTCTCCAGGTGCTGCGCACATGCGTGGCTGCCTTTTGGGACAGCAGGGATTTCTCCCAGCACTATGTTGGGACCACGGGAGACGTTGTCCCAGGAGAGCCCAGCTCCCACCCCTGGAGCACCCCGTCCCACTTAAACCCTCTCTCCTACAAACTGCAGCAGTTCCCACCCCAGCTGCTCTACGGGGGGTGGAAGAGGGTCGTGTTGGGAGGGTGACCCCAAACCCCCTTTCTCCACACAGCGGTGATGGCTATGCCCAAAATAACGAGCTCACTCAAAAACCACCAGCTGTCAAGTACCGACCCGACCAGCATAGCAGCACTGTCACTGGTATGGCACCGGGAGAGCCCTCGGGGTGCGTGGGGATGGAGGGAGCCGTGTGCGTGCGCTCCGTGCCGGGAGCATGTCCCAGCACACATCCCTGCGAGGCAATACAATGGGCCAGTGGAGACACCGGGCAAGGGCTGGCCACTGAGAGCAGAGCACGGGTGTCCCGTGTCCTGCTGTAGCCACGGCCACGCCGGCTCTAGAGGGAGCCTGGAGACCTCGTGTGAGGTCAATGGCCAGGGCCGCTTGTCCCACGGGATCCCCCTCAGCACAAGGCGAGACCCAGGCTGAGCTGTGCTGGTCTCCGGTGGTTGCTCCCCCAGGTGTGCGCGGGCTGTGGATATACAGGCTGGACAGTCGCTCCCGGGTGAACTACAGGCTGCAGTGCCTGGCGTGGCTGGATGCAGAGCCAGCGCCGGCCACCTGGAATGACCAGCTGCCGCCATGCCCCTGCTCCCAACCCCAGGCAGAGCTGGACCCCCGCTACCGCCGGAGCAAAGGTGCCAAGCGCAGCCCCACCAGGGCCAGCCGCGGGGTGGGGGGACGGCAGGGGGTTCCCTTCTGCTCTGGGGGCGGCCACGATCCCCCCACACCATTTCAGGCCCGGCGGACACCTCCGTGAGGATGCTGCGCACTGCATCCCCCAGCCCGGCCGGAGCCGGGGTGCGGTGTCTGTATCAAGATGGGAGCTTGCTCGAAGGCTGGCAAGAGAGAGCATGGAGCCTCCCCATCCACCCTGCCGCTGGTAAGTGGGCACCAGCGCTCCCTCGCCCTAAAACACCCTGAGCACCGAGCGCTCTGCAGGCACAGCAGGGACCCTGACACCCCCCAGCACCCAGCCGCCTTCCTCCGCAGACGGGGAGCTGGAGGCATTCGACTGGTGCTGCCGGCGCGTGGGGAAGCCTCTGTTCTGTGCCAGGTTTGCTGAGAAGAGACCGAGGGTCGGCTGCGAGGGATATGTGCCACCCACCCCCGGTGAGTCCCCAGGGCTCTCCCTCCTCTGTGCCAAGGTACTGAGTGGGTGGCACGGCTGTACACGGACCCCATGCATTAACCACACTTTGCAGCATCCTGGTGGGGACTGCTGAGCCCAGTGCAGCACTGGGGACTGCTCTCCTCCATGCAACGACACTCATTTGCTTTTCTTCCTCCCTGCCGAAACGGCTCTGCCTCCTTTGGACCCCAGCTGGTGCCTTCGGGGACCCCCACATCACCACCCTGGATGGACTCACCTACACCTTCAATGGGCTCGGAGACTTTGTCCTGCTGCTGGCCAGTGATGTCCAGACCAGCTTCGTGCTGCATGGGCGCACGGCCCGGACCGGCACGGCCCAGGCCACCAACTTCATGGCCTTTGCTGCCCAGTATAACTCTGCCACCACCACAACAGTGAGTAGGAGCAGCCTGGGTATCAGTTTGCGCTTCTAACGGGAGACACCCCTCTGGCAGGTTGGCATCGCCTCTGCATAACCTACAAGTGTCAGGACCTGAGGAGCATCCCCTCTCCTCTTCCTGCCACCTCTCATGACCCCAACAAAGCACTAATAGCAGTGGGTTGGACTAAGAGTAACAAGACACAGCTCTAACACCTCTTGTAAGCTGGCCAGCAAGGGCCTGGAGCTCTGCAGGAACACGGTCTGCTCAACCCTCTTCATTGGACACCCTTCACCCAGACCACCGGTCTCCTCCGGACACCTTAGCACAAGTGCATACTCTTCCTTGCTTTGCAGAATTGCTCCCCACACCCGTTTCAGTAAGCAAAATCTCCTGGTGTCACCAGAAGCAGTTGTTGAGGAGGGGAGTCAGAGTCTGGAGCCCACCAGCACAACTCTCCATGCTGCCATGGTCAGCCGAGCAGCAGCAGTGGCCTGTGCGTGCCCCATGCCAGCAGTGACGGGGGGCAGCTTGGTGTCCTCTTCTGTGCAACCATCAAAGCCGCTTTATCGTGTGTTTGCTGGGGTGAAGAGCCCTGGGGCTGAGCCTCCCTGCTGGGGCTGGAGGAGGATGGGGTTTAGCTCGAGTGTCCCCAGCATGGGGGGACAGCAGGAAAGGACGAGCAAAGGGGTTGACTGGGACATCCACTGTGATTTGCAGGTTGAGTGGACCTTGGGGAACCAGGGTGACATCCAAGTCCTCCTGAATGATGAAACCGTCCAGTTTTCCTATTCCCAAGGTGAGCAGGGTGTGCTGTTAAATGTTAAATCTATTTGGGGTGGACAAGGGGACTCTCCATCCCACAGGGACCAGCCCTGCCCAGTGTGAGGGCAGCCATCCTGAGATCCATCAAACGTCTCCCACCTGCACCCTGTCTCTGACTCAGCTGGGGTGGATGGGGAGTGTTCCCCTCTCCAAATTCAGGTGCATCATTTTAGACCCCAGCCTTGTGTGGACGCTCCCTCGGTGCTCTCCTTCTCTTGCAGACATGGGTGCTGAGGTGTACTACAGCCCCGGTGTCCTGCTGGTCAATGCCTCCTCCATCATGGCCGTCTTCGACGGGGCCATTGCCGTCTCCATCTCGGCAGCCTCCGGGATCCTCAGCGTGGTCTGCAGCCTGCCTGATCGGTACCGCAACAGCACCAAGGGCCTCCTGGGTGAGGACTTCTGGCACCACTGCAGAGCCAGGGTGCAAAGTCCCCTTCCCACCCTAAAGCAGGCTGGAAAACACAGGGAACATGCTTGTGAGGGCAGGGACCCCTGGGTCTAAACTAAACACTAGTCAGCACCAGAGAGGAGGTCAACCCCGACATGGGGGACTCCAGCCCTCTGGTAATGCTCCACCAGGTGTGTGGGACCATGACCCCTCAGATGACTTCCAGATGCCGAATGGCACCAGCATCCCTGTGAACAGCAGCGAGGAGGAGATCTACAGCTATGGGATGACCTGTAAGTCCAGGCTTGGGATCCACCTTGACAATCCCCCCGTTCGTGCACCTTCTGGCCATGCTTTGGCTGGAGACATTTAGACACTTGCCTGAGCAAAAGTGATGCCAGGGAAGCCCTTTGGTCTCCTCCCTGCTCCATGGAAATGAGCCCTAAAATATAACAAACCTTAAAAACCCAAGGCTATGCCCATGATGTGCTCTCTTGCAGGGGCTGTCGGAGAGCACAGCCTGTTTGCTCAGCATCTGGACTCACCAGTAATGAACTTCACACCCATCTTCTTGTCTCAACTGCGGCAGGAGAATGAAAGCCAGTACCAGCTGGCAGCCTCGCAGTGCCGTGGCAGCAAGGAGTGCATCTACGATTCACTGAGCACAGGGGATGTGGCCCTGGGCCTGGCCACCCAGAGCCTCGCAGCCGACTTCCAGCAGAAGAAGGCAGTACTCAGTAAGTGGAGTGAGCAGATCCTCACCTCCAAGAGGGCATGACTTGTGTAACCAGGCAGTGCCCTGCTCCCTCCCTGGGCTCTCTTGCTCCGTGTGAGGCAGGAGAGAAGTCACCAAGGTCTCGGAGTTGCATTGCTCAGCTGGCTGGTCTCCAAGCCTGGGAGATGCCACCGTGCTGTGCAACATGAGGGCCCTCTCTGTGGGTGGTCATGGCAGTATCTGCCTGGGATCCCATCCTCACCAGGAGGCACTCAGAGCCAAGGGTGGCAAACGACCGGCTGTGTGCTGGGCTGCTGTTTCCTTAGATGCCTTCCCTCCCGTCATCACTGGTGACGCGTCACTCACAGCCTTCAGGACAGAAAGGGTCAGGAGGCAGTACCGTGCTGTGGGGGTGGGCGCACGCTTTGTCCCCCACCTCTCGCCAGAGCTCAACATATCAGGTAAGGAAGGAGAGATGGAGCAGCTGGGACGGGATGAGGGGGACACTGGCCACCCAGCCCCTTTCCTCTGCCACCTCCTCTAAGTCCCACCTCTCGCCCCGGCAGAGAGCGGCACCCTGACGTGGGAGCCCCACAGGACGGCCCCGCTCACCGTCAACCTGGAGGCTGTTGGGTCCAACAACCTCTCCACCCTCCTCCAGCTCCGCTTCACCCTTTGCAGCTGCAGCAGGAGCCAGGAGTGCGACTACAGCGACACTGTCACCCTCGGGGGGTCCTCCCTGCAGGTAGTACGCTGGAAAGCTCCTATGGTGCCACACCGTGCCTGTCCCCGTGCCAGCCACACTGGCTGTCTTCTCTGTCCGCCCGTCCTTGTCGTGTCCCTTAAGCCAGCGTCACCATCCCCTTCGCAGCTGGCAGCCTGCAGGTGCGAGGGCGGCTACTCGGGTCCCTTCTGCCAGGACCCTCCGGACCCCTGCGCACAGGGATGCTTCCCCGGCGTGGGCTGTGACTCGCACACCGGCTGCGGCCCCTGCCCGGCTGGCCTGACGGGTGACGGGCGGCACTGTTCAGGTGACAAGGGCTCACCATGGCCACTGGGAACCCAGGGCACCCACGAGACCCTGGCCGAGGTATTTCTCCCGGTGCCATGCTGCATTGCCTTGGCAGATATCGATGAGTGTGCGCAGGGAATGGCGTGCCCGGGGAACGCCACTTGCACCAACACGGTGGGCAGCTACACCTGCTCCTGCCCGCCTGGCGAGGAGGGTGAGTACAGGCACTCTGGCGGGCATGGTCCTCATCCCCATCACCCCCTGGGCCTCGGTGGAAGAGGGCTCCCGGGGGACCCAAACTGGCTGGAAAGCAGTGGAGGGGGAGCTGGCTGCTCTCTGAACCCGAGCCCTTGCTGTCCTTAACAGAAGGGACCAGAGTGCAGCCATCCCTCGTGCTCCCAGGCTGCAGATCTCACTAATCCACCAGGAAGGGAAACTTTTCCTGTGCAATTTTTCTCTTTGAGAAAAAAAAAAATCTCATCGCATCAAAGTTCAAATGCACATGTGGAGGTTGGGGGCTAAAATCAAATCCTGTTTTCAGATGGCTGTAGTGGGGTTGGGGTGATGGTTTTTGCTCCTGTTCTAATGCAGCAGGCTGGGATTTCACAAGAGCAAAGGGCTCCAGCTGGGAGGAGGGGGTGCAGGGCTTTTTCTTGAGGATCTGAATTTATACTAAAAGTCTGAATGCATAAAAAAGCCCCACCCCAACACTTGGAAGAAAGGCATTACAGAGCAGCTGAGGATAGATCGGTGCGTTGGGACTCTGCCCCTGCAGCCAGGCTGATGCCTCCACCTGACCCCGTCTCCCCATCCCGCAGGCGAGGGGCCAGGCTGTAGCTCAGCCTGCGGCTCCCGCTCCTGTCCCGAGGGCTACTGCAGCAACGGGGGACACTGCCACCTGCACCCCGTCACCTGCACCCCGGCCTGCGCCTGCCCCCCGGCTTTCACCGACCAGCGCTGCCTGGTGGCAGGGGGGGATTTTCGGCCGCTGCCCAGCACAGGTGGGTGCCTGTGCCCGGTGGGGGATGAACCCCAACCCCGCTCGCCCTGGTCCTGGGGTGCCAGAGCCACCGCTGTGGCTTTCCCCAGCAGATCTGCCCCGGAGAAGTGTCCAGCTGCGGGTCAGGACGCTGCAAAATGCCACTGCTGGGGAAGTCAACGGCACCGTATGTCAACCAGAGGGGATGGGCTCGGGGAGGGGGACGTACCGGCACACTGGGCAGCATGGCAGCTTGGGGTGCCTGTGCCTCCATGCACGCCCCTCCTGTGGGATCCCTGGGGATCCAGCAGATCCACGGGGCTGGAGGGAGGCAGCACCAGCCACATGATGCTGGCTGCAGCTGTGGCCATGTGCCAGGTCCCCAGCGCCCAAACGAAAGGCCAGAGCAGCCCTTGGGGCTTGGCCATGGTGCCTGCATTGCCCTTCAGCCTCTTTCCACGCCGCCGGTGCAGTCCTGCCCTCCCCTGACTCCCTCCCGCTCCCCCCACCACAGGTCTCAGCCATCCTGGACTCCCTGGAGGTAAAGGCTTTCCAGAGCAACACCAACATCACCCAGACGTGAGTCAGCCTTGGAGCTGCCCCATGCCCACCCCAGGGAGCCGGCAGGGCAGGGCTGGGCATGGGGCCACAGGGTTTGGGACACAAAGGGCATTTTCCCCCACCCCAGAGACTGTTTTTCCAGTCCTGATGCTGATAAACCCTTGGAGACACAAGTCCCATGGCACTTTCCATCTCCTGCCTCATCCCTTCTTTACCACCCCCCAAATGGGGAAACTGAGGCACGGTGAGGCTCCGTCACTCTGTGATGCAGCAGAGGCTCTGCCAGCAGCCCTGTCGTCTCCCCACAGGACAGACGGTGATGGCTTCACCTTCACAGTGGTGTCCGAGTTTGCCTATGATAGCCGCAGCACCGTCATCCGGTTCCTGAACGATTTGCTGCCGGGGGCCATCACCAGCGCCTTCAACGGGAAGCGGGGGCGGCGGGAGGCGGGCACGCACCTCCTCTTCCAGCACCTGCACCGGGACAACATCACCGACCTGGTGAAGCGTGAGTCGCTCCCAGCGCTGAGCTGGGGAGCCCAGGAGGAGAACCCCACTGTCCCCATCACCCTGCGTGCCCTGGGGTTCGGGTAACGCCCGCAGGGGATGCGGGTGGGCAGCAATCCCCACCCCAGGCACGGATCCATCTCAGGGAGACCTGGGAAAGCATCAAGGGGTGATGCTGTCACGCGGCCAAACCTGTGCCTTCTCTCCCCAGTGACAGTGGCTGAGCTGAGGCACTATTTCCCCTGCGGTCTGTATGGCTACAAAGGCTACCGGCTCCACTACGTGGGGACCATCGGCTTTGTCTGCATCTCCCCTTGCAAGATGGGCTACTGCCAGCGTGGCGGCCAGTGCCAGCACCTGCCTGAGGGACCCACGTGCAGGTAGCAGCAGCGCCGGGGGTGGACGAGGCCACCCGGCCTGGCTGCTTCTCCCCACTGCAACACTGCTTCTCCTTCCCCATCCACAGCTGCCTCCCCTTCTCCATCTTCTCCCCCACCGGCCCCCAGTGTGAGCGGCTGGCCGTCAACCTCGCCGCCTTCCTCGGCATCTTGCTGGGAGCCCTGGCTCTGCTCTGCCTCCTGCTCGCCGTCACCTGCCTGGCCTTGCGCCTCTGCCGCCGGCACTGCCACCGGCACCGGGGGTGAGCCACGGGCTGGACCCAAGCAGGGGTGGGTGCTGTGGGTGCGGCAGGGAAGGAGGTTGGGTGTCAGGAAGAAAAACTGGTGGAAAATCCATCTCTGGAAGATCCACCACTGATCGATCTGTCTGGCCTGGGTAAGGGGAGCTTGCCCTGGCGAAGGAGCTGGGCTGGGTGATCTTTTAGCATCTTCCAGCCTCTTTCCCAGTCATCTGCTGCTCAGGGGTGCAATAACATCAGTGGGTTGAACATTAGCGTCCCTTTTTCCCCCGTGTCATAGAATATTTGCATTTCTTCCTCATCCCACCCGGTGCTCGGTTACAGATGGGCTTTCTATTTCATTTTAATTTGCATACCATCCAAATGATTTCCACTGAAATTCGCGTTGGTCTGGAAAGAGTTGGTCTGGAGCAAGAAAAAGGTTGTTGCAGGATTGGACCTTGCTCTCCTGCAGAGCAGAGAGTTACCAGATGGCTGATGAGGTGCAGGGCTGGGGTGCAAGCACCAGCATCTCCTCCCCCCCTCCACAGCCCTTAGTCCCAGCGTGGCATCCACACTCGGGGAAGCTCAGCACCCCAAGCCCCCTGCGCCAGTGGGAGCTGTGTCCTGCCCCTGCTGCCGGCTCCCTGCTGGCCCTAGAGCCGAGGCTCTCCGGGAAGTGCCTCTCTTCGTTTGCACTTGTGGCAAGGCGAGAAATTGTGTGCGCACAGCAACTGGGGCTTTTCTTCCTCTCATAGTCCCATCTTGCCCCCACACTCAGTCACTGCTCCCCTCTGCCATCTGACCCGGGTGCCAGGACCAGGCAGGGGCTCTCCCAGCCTGCCCCTGATGTGTCATCCCCTTTCTGTTCCCCTTCCAGGGCCAAGGAGACCTTCTGGAGGCCACGGCCCTTCTCCTGTGAGTACATCTCTGCAAAACCCCCCACCCCAGCTCTGCTTCACTCCAGTCTTCTTTGAGCTCTGCTCATCTTCCCTGCTCCAGCTCTGACGATGGCAGGAGAGCGAGCAGAGCCCACCCGCTCCCACTCCCTGGAAAGGCGTTGGGGACTGCAGCTCCAGGCCATCGACCCCTCAGTCCAGGTCTGCCCAGGGGTTATTGTCCCCATCGGGGGTTGGGGTGGGGGGCCGTGGGCTGGGGACCTATGTCCTGGCCCTGTGCCTCAAAGATGCTTGGGAAGCCGTGCCTCGTCCCAGAGCATCAGGGATGCTTTGGGTGGCTTTGGGGTCTGCATCGCTGTTTGAGCTCATAACAAAGAGCAGAGCCTGTGCAGCGCCGACAGCACGGCGTGGCCTGTCCCTCCTTTACAGATAAGGATCCAGAGACCCCACGTCAGGCCTCTGAGCCAGCCCCCCCAGCAGCCCTAACCTGCCACTGGTCCTGCCGTGGTGCCACCGGGCTCACGGAGGAGCCAGCCGCTGCTGCCGACCCTGCCGCCCGCTCTCAGGGTCTCCGGCAATGGCGCCTGCGTGGAGGCAGAGGATGGGCAGCTGCCTTTTGGGATCTGGTCTTTGTGGGAGGATTCACTCTGGAGGAGGTGCTTTTTTTGAATGGAAAATGTGGGTTTATGTTCGGTGGCCAAAGCGAGAAGATTTCACCTTCCCCTGAGGACCTGCAGAGGCAACCTGGACAGTCCTTGAGTGTGTCTGCACCAGGGTATGCCCTAGTGCAGTGTAACTGGACCCTGCAGAGCCACTGATAGCAGACTCAGGTGGGGCAATGCAGTGATTATAGCCTGTTAGGAGCAAAATAGAATAAACCAAAAATTATGGCAAGCTGCTCAGTAAGTTGCCTGCACCCCATGGTGCCTGTGCGCCAGCCCTGCTTCCCTGTTGCCAAGCTCTCAAGTCTCTGCTTTCTGCTGGTCCCATCCACAGAGCCAAAGAGAAGATGGATGTAGCTGCCTTTGTTGCTCCAATCCCTCATTCGCCCTACAAAGCCACAAGTCTCCCCCACTGCTCTCCCCAGGCACCTCTCGCAGTGGCTCAGATCACACAGGTCGGGCTGTGGTCCCCACGAACACCCCACAGCCCTTCGCCCCTGCTGAGGCAAGATGCTGCGCCCAAAGAGGGTGCGTCAGACCCCAGCAGACCCCGGCTCCAGCCCCGCTGCCCCAGAGCCCATCTCAGCCGCAGCCCAGACGCTCACATCCCCAGCACCAGCCCCAAGCGCAGCAGCATCCTGCAATGCTGCTGTCCCCAGCCTGTCCCCACCACCGCCTCCCACCCCGGTTCAGCAGAGGACATGGCTGCCGCAGAACTGGTGATGCTCAGACCCCTCAGAGGCTTTATTGAACAAATAAGATGTGAAAAGGATTTTTTTTTTTTTTTCTCAAAGAAAGGCAGATGCTCTCTTGTGCACAAAACCATTATTTTTCTCCCAATGTTTCTGATCATGGGGTTGAATTTTGCCCTCACACACCCAGCAGAGGCATCAAGCAGACTCTGGCTTGATCCAGAGAATCTCCCCTTCTCCTGGGCACGGGGCCTGGGGACCACCCAGGGAGGGATGGCTGGGGGACAGAAGTGGGGGACAAGACTGGACTGGCTCACAGGGTGAGCCTGGTGCACCACGGCACTCAGAGGCTCACCTGCAGTCAACCCACATAAGGTGCAAAAACCCATTCCCCAGGTGCTGGGGGGCCAACCTCACCCTGCAGTGTGGAAGGCACAGAGGGGATGCAGGGAGGACAGGGGGTGGTGGACACGGTGGGGGGTACCTGCCCACCTCCCCACCAGCAAGGAGGTGCCCACGGGCACCTGTTCAGCTGCAATTGGGGAAGAGCAACTAAAGCAACTGACTCCTTGGGACTGGTCTGGATGAGAAACATGAACTTGTGCCAGTGAAAGCAACTGCAGGCACTGGCCGAGTGAGCTGCCCTGTGTGGTGGGTAGGGGTGATGGGTGCTGGTGGGAGCAGGCGGACACAGGAGATGAGCAGGAGCAAAGGACTCGGAGGATCAGCCGTGGCCCAGACCATGCTGCAGGTTTGCAACCCCCCAGTTACTTGTCCTCTCCATCTGCAAAGAAGAAATGAGAATTGCCCGGCCACCTCCTCCCTGGGGGCCTGGGGCGAGCTGGGAGCCCCAGACGAGTTTCCACATGGGGGGACAGGGACAAAGGGAAGTGGCCAGCGGAGAGGAGACCCCCCAATCCCGCTCACCTCTCTGCTCCTCTGAGTCGCTCTCTTGCTCCTCCGAGGAACCTGCTGGGGGTTGCAAGGAAGTCCCACATCAGCTTACACCGATGACCGCATTAGCTGTGGTCCTCCCCTCCCAGTGCTGTCACCACCAGACTACACTGGTGGTTATGTGCTAAGGGAGGTGCCCCCCGCAACCCCGCACAGCCCAGGGCACAGCACAACCTGCATGTGGGCACCCCAAAATCCATCCCTCATCTGCCTGGGGCTCTTGCTGCCTTAACCACAGGGTGTCTGGGACGTTCCCCCCCCCCCAGCTCTGGGCACCAAGGCAGTATCACCCTGGCACACACAGGCTGCAAACCCACCCATGCTGGGTGGCTGGTATCCATCACAGCCAATCTTCGGTCTCTTCTCGCTGTAGCGGGCGCAGAGGCGGGCACTGCCCGCCTGGTTACAGCACCAGTCGTACAACTTCAGCTCCTGGTCTGGAGGCAAAAAGGAGAGTAAGGAGCTGAAGGGGAGACGAGAGGGAGATGAGCTAGCTCCGGGCAGGCAGGTCGCTCGCCTCGGCTTTTGGCAAGTCCATGCTCCCTCCGAGGGCAACAGCACGTCAGGAAACGGGTTGGCGCAGAGATTAAAATGATTTACAGGCTACAGCGATGCCAGCTTCAGCCAGGGGATGCCAGGGCTGGCTGTGCTTACCACGGTAAGGGGACGCCTGCCTGGAGGATCTCCAGTACCTCTCCTGCCGCCCCTCGATGAGCTGGCTCTGGCTGTCGTACAGGCAGCGGACGCCGGCACCGTGCTGGTTGGGGGATGCGGAGTGCAGCATGGAGACGCGGGCAGCCCACCAGCCTGCAACAGGGCAGCAGTGAGCCTCAGCGCAGCTCTCCCCGGGGCCAGCATCCCTACCTCAGGGCAAGCAGCGAGGCCGGGGCTGGCTCCTTGTTATCCGTCGCTCCCACCGCATCACCCACGGTGCTACGGGGTTTGGAGGGACTGACGGACACCATTCAAGTGGTCCCCCAGGGTGAGACCCCGGTGCTGGGGAGGGTCCATCCCCACTGTCCCCATGCAGCTTAGACCAGTTCTGACCAGTCTAACAAGACAGGGACAGGTCAGTCCTTGCTCCTCCTCATTTTCCCTGTCTCTGCAGGGAAGGGCAGCCCCCCCCAGATCATTTTCCTTGGGGTTGCCTGCCCACCCGGCCAGAAGGGACCCCAGCCACCCTTGCAGGGGAGGTGGGGAGGGAGATCTTGGGGACGAGGAGGGTGGGGAAGCGGCATGTCCACTTGCCTCCGCGGCTGCTCTTGAAGCGCGGGTCCTGCTGCCCTTGCTGCAGGGAGCAGGGGCAGGCAGGCAGGCCCTGGCTCCACACCCGCGGCTCCTGCTGCTGCCCCGTCCACGCCAGGCACTTCAGCCGGTAGTTGACCCTCACGCGGCTCTCCAGCTTGTAAATCCACAGCCCATGGAGGTCTGAGTGGGGAGACAAACCACGAGCTCTCACCTCCGGCCAAGGGGACCGCCGGGGCAGTTTCGGCTTGAGGCGAGAGCCAAGTGTTGCTGATGCTGGACGCTAAGCCCGTGTTGACCCCCAGCCGTGGGACCCCATGCTTAACAGCCACCCAACGGCAGGGAAACAGGGGGAGAGGCTCTTGCCAAAGAAAGAAGCCTTGGGACAGAGCCATTGCAACAAAAGGGGTCCATGCATACATCAAGGACATTTCAGCCTCAGGGCATAGCTGGTACCCAGGGGAAGCATTTTATGTGCTTGGGGGGAAAGCTTGGCCTTGGTGAACTCAGTGAGAACCTTGCCACAGCGGCAAGCTGGATTTCATCGCCTGGGAACGTTCCCCTCCCCACACAGCCCCTCCCCAACCCCCTGAGGGGCTGCGTGAACCCACCCTGGCTGTGCGGCACTACCTGTGTTGTATCCCCTGAACTGATCAGGGCGATATTTAGCAGCTGGAGGTCTCTGAGTCAGGTCATCATTGCGGTAAAAGCCATCCCCACTATGTGCAAAGAAAGGGAAAAAATCAGGGGTTGCTCTTCCCAGGAGGGGTTATCCCAGCCCCAGCCTGCCCTTCAGCCGCCCTGATCTTGAGCCAGCGGGACCCCACAGCACCCAAATCGCAGCCCTGGGGACAGGAGGGCAAAGGCACCAGCTCCCTCAGCCTGCTGCCTCCTCTCTACAGGGTGCAGTTTGTTTTGGGTGCTGCAAATGCTCCTGCTGCATCATGGGCTGAACACGCAGACATCTTGAGACCCCTGCAAGCAGCTTCCATTGTTTCCAGCATCTTGCAGTGCAATACGGAGCGGAAACCTATAAGCGGTCGTGCACAGGCAAGCACACACAGACATCGACACATGCCTGTGCCGCCCGCACTTTCCGTCCCAGCCACCTTTTTCTTACCCAGCTGCAGCAAGCAGCTAATGAGCAAACCCTAGAGACGGCGTGCACAGGGTGAGACGTAATGCGAGGAGGCAGGAAGCAACCGCTCCAGCCAAGTGGCGGAAATCCCTTCCCTCAACTGGTGCAAAGTTCAGCAAACATCCCCTGTTCCCCACTCCTTCCTCCCAAACCACCAGGATGCTGTGGGCCCGGGACCCCAGAGGGATGTGTGGATCTTACAGCAAGCACAGCCCAGCAGGTCGGCGTGCTGCAGCATGATCCAGCCACTAATGGGGCAAATTTGGTTGTGAGACCCCCATATCTTAGTCTATATGGGTGGGCAGACCCCCATATCTTAGTCTATATGGGTGTGCAGACCCCATCTGGGCTGTCCTCATCCTTGCAGAGCGCTTCATGGGACACGGGGGGGAAAGATTAAACCAGCTGGAGCTGGGGGTGGAATGCAGCCCTGTGCTCGGAGGAGGAGGGGCTGGGTGCCGAGCCTGCTGTACCTGGTGTAGCCGATGAGCACGTTGGTGGCAGTGAGTCTGGTGTAATCCCACTGCATGCCTCCCTCCTGGTACAGCATCAGGACGTAGGACCTGAAGCCATCGGTGGTCAGGACAGCCTGGTACGTGATCGTCTGGGGACAAGCATTGCGGACAAGTAAGAAAGCGAGCAAAGCTGCTGGGTTTAAAATTAGGGGTGTGGGTCAGCGCTCGCTGGGGGACGGCAGGGCTAAGGTCCTGATGTGCAAGGCAAACGCAGCCTGGGCTGGTTCTCATTTTGCATGGAAAATGTGATGGTTTTACTTTGATGCTGTTCCATGAGAAGCCTCAAATTAACCCAATTTTATGCTCCTGAAGAGCAGTGCTTCTGGTGCACAATAAAGGCCCACCACATTAAAGGGAAAGATTTTATGGAGCAGGGAGAGTTCAACTAAAGACGTCCCCCAAAAAACCTGAAAACCTACAAAAACATGGGCACAGCCTAGTTCTTTTTGGCAAAAGTCTTCAAGACTGACCTTTTTCACAAAAGTGGTTATTATTTCCAAGCACAAACAAGGTGATCCCCCATGGGTCTTGGCTTTTTTTTGACAACTCGGCAAGCCCTTGAGCTCCATCAGCCCCTTACCCTCCGAGTGTCAGTCCGTGCTGCGTAGGCAGGTGCCTTCTCCCAGGTGATCTTCAGGGTCCAGGCTGCAGAGTAGGAGGACCTCAGGTACCGCCGAACCTTCGCTTCCACGTCACGCACGAATGGAGGCTTGGCCGTGTTAAGGGTGAGGAACTCCTGCGGGTTGGGTACAGCCACATCTGCGTTAGCTCCCCAGAAGGCAAAGACAGGTCTAGATTGGTGTCATGCATGGAGCACTGTAGCTAGGTGTCTGGATGAGATTTGGAAGGCTCAAGAGGTGACACACATAGGACCAGCAGCTCTTAGATTTTGCCCAGAAAAGGGAAACGGTGCTTACGGGCTCCATCAAGGACACATCTCAGGGGGCCTCCACAGAACAGGTGATGAGTTTATCAGCAAAAGGTGTTTCATGCAACCATGCACCCAGGTGGCTTCACTCACCTGGTAAAAGGTGGTGCCAACACCTCTGGAGAAGTCGGCGTTGTCCCAAAACACAGCGATCATGGGAACCTCCTCGTGGCCATTGAAGCCGCTGGGAGGAGGGTTGGGGGACGTGAAGATGCTGTTGTCTGAGGCTGGGAAAATGATTTGTCCATTGTCTGTAAACTGAGCAGAGGGATGCCTCCATCAGGTGAGGACAGGACTGGTGGGATCCTCCAACACAGGAGTGGCAGCCCTCCCATTTCCAAGCCCACTTTGAGCAACACCCAAGGAAGGCCACCACCGGCCACCACCAAAATGGCCACAAAGTCATCTCCTGCTGCAAACAGACCCTGGCAGCATCCCAATTGATTTGCCCCTGCAAGGGTCCCATCCCAGGCACCTGGTGCCTCCCCCAGGTTTTGGGCGACGGCCGCTTGCCCAACAGCAAGTCAAGCCAAGGTAGACTCACATAGAGAGAGTTGCGCAAGGTTTTGCCAAATGGGAATCCAGTCTCAGGCTTGAAAAGCGGAGAATTAAAATCCACCCTCCTTTCCACGTACTGCCGATCATTTTCCCTCGCTCCATACCCGTAGAGGGGCACAGCTGCAACTGGAAAAGAAAACAAAAGAAACCAACCCCAAAACACACTTACAGCAAAGCCTTTGGTCTGTGCCAAAACTCAAAGGACAGAAATGATTTTGCTCCTAAAGGGACACAGCCTGGGCAGTAGGAGGATGGGCGGACACTGCCAATAGCCACCTGGGACACCCTGCATGTCACCTTCCCTTGCAGGAGCTTGCTCCCACCCCTTTCACTGCCTTACACGTACACAACTGCCCTAAACCTGCTGTGATGTCATTTGTGGTCACCGTCCCCTCCTGCTCTAGCCCCATTGGGGCACCACACTGAAGGACTGCCATTAGGAAAAGAAAAACATTGTACAGGACTGTGGTAGGGGGACAGCAGGGAATTAAACACCCACAGCTCTTTCTAGAGATGTTTACAGCCTCCAGCTCTCTATTTATGTCTGTTAAATAAAAAAAGCATTTGGAGGGGATGGGTTTTCCAGCTGATGGGACCATACTCAAAGGCAGGCTCAGCCTGCCAAAAATGCAAGCTCACGTGCAGGAGCTCCTCACGGTGCATCTCCTCCAGGGGGTCCTGGCCCTAAATAGCCCCCTCGGTCTCTCTGGGCACCGAATGTGCCCCAGGATGGCCCATCAGGAGGCCAGACGTGGTCCTCCCGCCTGGGCTGCTCTGCAAGCATCACGTACCTGCGGGGCCGGGCAGTGGGGTCGGGGCGGCCGCCGGCCCTCCTGGCAGAGCTGGAAACATGGGGGACGATGCGCGGGAGGTGACAGTGGCTGCTCCTGGCCCGGGGAGCTCCTCCCGGGCCCTGGGGAGGGGGGCTGGCGGGGCTGGACTGGTGGTGGCTGGGCTGCAGGACATGACTGGGCGTGCTGTGGCTGGGGACCCCCCCCCGGGCTCCCCCCTGGCCTGGGAGGGCTGCAGGGACGCCCGACCCACTGGCAGCAGGGGCTCTGTTTGCCAGGCTGGTGGTCAGCTCACCGCCCAAGAACGGCTGCAGGGCAGCAGGTGACGAGCCACCGGCAGGTCCTGGCCCCGGGGTCTTTGATCCGGGGCTGCCAGCAGCGAACCCAGTGGAGGGCAGGCCAGGGACCCCTGAGCTCCCCCCCACTGGGGAGCGAGTGGGGGTCTCCACACCTGCCCTGGCTCCAGTCGCGCTGGGAAGGAGCCCAGCCATGTCCCCTCGCCTTGCCGTTGCTCCGGGGAGCATGGCACTTGCTTTCTCGGTCACGGGGCTGTCAGCATCCCTGGACGGGGCTCCAGGGCTTCCCAGCTGGTGGGGAGGCAGGAGCAGGGCAGGCCCCCATGGCGTGGCAGCCCCCAGCTCTCCCCTTCCCCCTGCAGAGGACCCCGCTATCGACTCACGTGCCGAAAGCGGAGTGGAAAGCCCAGGGCTGGCAGACACCCCCGCTGCAACGTTTTGTCTCTGTGGAGCAGAAGGCAGTGCCGGGGCAGTGTTGGGGGATGCAAGGGCACGGGGGGATGCTTCTCCCAAAGGTGCAGGCATCCCTGAGGCCACCTCATCTTCAAGAGACCACATCTGAGCACCTCCAGCATCTCCTGCCAGCCCACCCTGTGCCCCTGGCACCAGGGCTCTGCTCCCGCTCTGGATGCCGGGGGCAGAGCGGGGGTCCCCGCTGGGTGCCAGCCCCGAGCTCAGCCCGTGCCCGGGAAGAAGCAGAGAAGCAGCCAGCGAGGCAGCCATGCTGTCAGAGATGCCACTGCTGTCTGGAGCCACGGGGTCCAGGGGCTGCCTTTCCCGGAGGGAGGTGAGGGCGGACGGGGCCAGCGCTCCCGACGCGATCTGTATGATGGCTCCTGTGCCCTCTCCCAGGCTGGCACCAAGGGAAGCTCCCCTGTTCACCAAGGCTCCTCCAGGCAGCTCCACCACATTGACTTGGCTCAGTTTTGCATCAGAAAGTCCAAGATTGGCACCACTCTGGATGCTGGGGGCAGACACAGCGGGTTCCTTAGGGCCAGCAGGCTCCAAGCCTGTGCTCAAGCCACTGCCAGCTGCACCAGCTCCTTGAAGGCTTGCTCCGTTAGCAGTCTTGCCAGCTGTCCCAGGTGATGAAGACCCCTCCGTAGATGGGGAAGCAGATGCAGTCTGCAGAACAGCTCCCATTTGTCCAGCATGGGCTCCTGAACCAACTGGTTCCTCTCTGGCAGTGGCCTGGGACTGCTCTGGGGACCCCCCATCACCAGCTGCTTCACCTGCCCCTTCTCCTGCAGCAGGAGGGACCCCAGGCCCAGCACCCAGGGAAGGCTGCAGAGCTCCAGGAGCACCACCTGCTCCTCCAAGGGCACTTGGGCTGGCTGGATCTGAAATGGAGGATGCTGCCACCACATCACTGGGAGAGGCAGGACTGGACAAGGAACCTGCACCAGGCAGTTGATCCATCCCAGATGCCATCACGCTGCCTGCAGTGGAGCTAAGGGATGGCTCAAAACTGGTCCCACTGCCTGCTCCTCCCAGCACCGGCTCCGCTGTTCCAGCTCCGTGCCCCTCTGCTGCCGGGAGCCCCAGGTTTGTGCCAAGCTGGACCCCAAGGGCAGGTGATGGGGGTTCTGCTGGTCCATAAGTTGCTGAGCTGGAAACATCCCATGCCGAAGTCAAGCCGGTGCCTGGTTCGTTGGCTCCAGGCAGACCTGCTCCCTGGGGACCACCAGCTGCCGTCCCCCACGGCTGTGACCCCCCGAAGGATGGTGACATGGGTGCTTCCTCAGCAGCACCAGGGTTGAGGCTTGCTGCTGTCTCTGCCCCAGACATGGGGCCGGCCACAGCCCCAGGAGTGCTGGTGGATTCACCGGGCAGGTCCCCTGGTCCTTGTGCCCCTGAGAGACTGGGCTCCAGCCCAGCACCGCTGGGAGGTGCGGGACCAGGTGGGGACACTTGTCCCAGTGCCGGCACTGCTCCTGTTCCTGCTCCGTCCCCGAGAGCTGATGGAGGGGACAGGTCAGCATTCACCAAAGCCCCTGTTTCTCCTGCTGGCAGCTCTCCGTTGTTAGCAGGTTCCTGCTGAGTGCTGAATTCTGAAGGACTTGACCGCATGTAGGGACTTTCACTCTCTGGGTTTCCTGCCTGTTCCACATCCCCTGCACTCTCAGCCCCCTGCACCAGAGTAAGCGCTGGGCCAGTTTCACTGTCTGGAGAGGCCAGGGACAAGCTGTCAGGGCCAGGGGCTGCAGCTGACATGGGTCCTGCTCCATCACCCTCTGAAATGGAGGATGCTGCCACCACATCACTGGGAGAGGCAGGACCGGACAAGGAACCTGCACCAGGCAGTTGATCCATCCCAGATGCCATCACGCTGCCTGCAGTGGAGCTAAGGGATGGCTCAAAACTGGTCCCACTGCCTGCTCCTCCCAGCACCGGCTCCGCTGTTCCAGCTCCGTGCCCCTCTGCTGCCGGGAGCCCCAGGTTTGTGCCAAGCTGGACCCCAAGGGCAGGTGATGGGGGTTCTGCTGGTCCATAAGTTGCTGAGCTGGAAACATCCCATGCTGAAGTCAAGCCGGTGCCTGGTTCGTTGGCTCCAGGCAGACCTGCTCCCTGGGGACCACCAGCTGCCGTCCCCCACGGCTGTGACCCCCCGAAGGATGGTGACATGGGTGCTTCCTCAGCAGCACCAGGGTTGAGGCTTGCTGCTGTCTCTGCCCCAGACATGGGGCCGGCCACAGCCCCAGGAGTGCTGGTGGATTCACCGGGCAGGTCCCCTGGTCCTTGTGCCCCTGAGAGACCGGGCTCCAGCCCAGCACCGCTGGGAGGTGCGGGACCAGGTGGGGACACTTGTCCCAGTGCCGGCACTGCTCCTGTTCCTGCTCCGTCCCCGAGAGCTGATGGAGGGGACAGTTCAGCATTTGATAAAGCTCCTGTTGCTCCTGCCGGCAGCAATCCAGCGTTAGCAGGATCCTGCTGAGTGCTGAAGTCTGAAGGACTCATGTCACTCTGGGTATCTGCAGAGGGATTGCCATCCCCTGGAGCTCCTGCCTGTGCCGTGCCCCCTGCGCCCTCGGCTCCCTGACCCTGGACCCCAGCAGTGGGCCATGCAAGTCCATCAGGTACAAAAGATGCTGGGATGGGGGCATCTGAAGCTGAACTCAAGCCAGCGCCAGGTCCATCGGCTCCCTGGGGAGCACCAGCTGCCATCCCCCATGGCTGTGACTCCCCAAGAGATGGAGACACGGGTGCTCCTGGGGCAGCAGCGAGGTTGGGGCTTGCTGGTATCTCTGCCCCACCATCAGGTGCAGGCAGGGTGCTGGCCCCAGTCCCTGGGGGTGGGTAAGCAGCCCCGGGAGCGCTGGGGGTGTCCGTGGGAGATGGCAGAGCAGCAGCAAGCAGCGGTGGCTGTTCTCCAATGGCGGTCTGCCATGGGGCAGGCTGCAGGGATGGTCTGGCCAGTCCCACAGCCCCCACGTCCCCTGTGGGCAGCGCAGTGGCTGGGAGTGCGGGATTCGTGTCACTCTGTGTATCAGTGGGAACCAGCGGTGTGGTGGCCGTGTCCCCTGCCACCTTGGGTGCCATGGGTGCCTCGCTGGCTGCAGGTGACAGGGCTGAACCAGGACCCTCTGATAACACCCCAGGAGCTCTCTGCCCATCCCCATCCCCACCACCGGCCGGCAGCAGCAAAGTGGCTGGGCTCAGCACTGCCTGGCCATGGAGGAGGGAGGGCTCCCCTGGGTTTCCCACTGTTCCTGACACTGTTGGGCTCTCCAGAGGCAGGCTGGACGAGCCAACCGTGCTGAATTCACCATTTACTGCATCTCCCGTGTCTCCATGCACCAAAGCGGAGGGACTTTCCTCGCCAGCGGGGGCCTTTTCTCCCACCGGCTCTGGGGTGATGCCCACGGCCCTGCTCACCGCCCCATCCTGCTGGGTTGTAAGCAGCCCCCCGGTGCCGGGGCTGGGGCTCGAGGAGTTGGCACCGGCTTCGCTTTGGGTATCCACAGGTAGGGTTATGCCTTCCTCAACTGCTCCTGTGGCTGTGGTCAGCCCTTGGCTCGGCAGCACAGTGACACCAGCGCCCACGGGGCTGCCAGCAGTTGGCTGTGCCCCCCAGGCAGCTGCCAGCGGAGGGGTGGTGGGGAGGGACACAGCGCTGGCGGTGGGGTCTAGATCTGCTCCTTCTCTGGTCAGAGCTGCGAGGATGTCCTCCTTCACATCTGCAAAGAGAGGGGTGGTCCCCAGGGGGGCATCGGGAGCAGCCCCCGTTACATCAAGCTCTGCTTCTGGGGTGACAGCGGGGTGCTGTGCAGAGATGGCGGCAGTGGTTGTGGCGGCAGTGGGAGCAGCCGAACCCCTCTCAATATCCTGAGATGTGTTAAGAGGCTTGGTCACATTCGTCAAAGCTGGTACTGTAGAGCCATAGTCGCTCGCCGCTGTCACCAAAGCATCCGGCTCAGGCCCAGGAGGGGAGGACGGGCTCGACAGATTCTCCACGAGGGTGCTATCGGCTACCTCAGCATTGGCTGCCACAGTGTTTGTCTCCGCAGTGCCCATCACCAGGGCACGGGGCCTCTCGCTCTCCAGCGTGGTGGGAGAAGCTGTTCCCACAGCAAACAGCCCCTCGGTGGTGACAGGGATGGTGGCAGCAGCAGCCCCAAGCCCTGCAGAGAAGCACAAAGCAGAGCGTTATGCCAGGTGCCAGAGCCGGCAGCCTGCCAGGCTCAGCTGCGCGTCTCTGCTCCGGCTGAGCGTCAGGAAGCTCCCGCCCCTTCTTAAACCCTACTGCCTCATCCCACGGCCTTACAAGCTCTGATTTAAGACCCAAGGAGTGCAGCCAGGGCTGCCTTAGGCACAGCACTGCACAGCACCTTTTCATCCCCAGCATCAGCAGCCACCAGCTGAGACAGGACACAACTCATCACAGGTCAGGGAGAGATGCTGGTGCAAGCATGGAGGCAAAGGCAGCCTCTGCAACCCAGCCCAGTTATGCTGGGGGTGGTATCGCCTGGCCACTGGGAAGAGCTGGGGCTCAGTAACTCTAGTGCATAGCCCCAGGGGTGTCTGTGGAGCTCTGCTGCCCAAGGACAGCCCTCAGCCCTCTTTGCCTCGCTGCAGGGACAGCCCTGAGCGAAGTCACTTCTGCAGAGCCTGGGGGGTTCTTGTCTTTTTTCACCTTTCAGGTGTCTGAGGGACATTTAAACACACTTTACCCAAAGCCCTTTGGCAAATAGGACAGCCAGGGCTTAGTGAAACATTCCCCAACTGTAAATGGCTTCTGACCTGCTGCAGTTAAAGTTAGGTTCATTAAATCTCTCCCAGGGTGGGAGCCTGCCTGCTCCGGCCCCTGTCCCAATTGCCCCTAGCTGGGCGCAGGCACCAGGGAGGGGTTCCCTGCCCGTGGAGCGAATATTCACGAGCTCCCAGAACCAAGCCCTGCTTACAGCTCCCTCTTCCTGCTGCCAAAATCCTGCCCCACATCCAGGACCTTCGCTGAAAGGAGAAGGAGACACCACACCACATCCCAGGCATTTCTCCCAGCACTCACTGGCACCCATGGGTGACGTTTCTCCCAGTCTTATTTTTAGGACAGGGGGTGTCTGGGGAGACCAAGCTGCCGCCGTTGGCTCCAGGAGGAGCCCGGCAGATCTGCTGACGCTTGGCTTCAGGTGGCTGCAATTAGGGGAGACGAAGGGCACCCCGAGGGCAAGACCCAGCAGGATTTTGCCACAGCCCGACAGCCCGAGCCTGTTCCCCATCCCAGTGCTCCGGTTCCTCAGGTTCCCCCTGCCAGGCAGCCAGATCCCGCTGCAGAGGAGGTGCCTCCAACCTCACCGCCGGCTCGGCTCATTAGCTTGCGGATAACTTGTGCCAGAGTCATTAATCAACATTATCTCCTATGCCAGACCAGTCCTCAAGGGGTCCATCCTCCTCCGGCCCCCGTTCCCCCTCCCAGCAGGCTGCTTCCTCACCATCTTCCCTGGCTGAAATAAACTCTTTGCACCAATCCCCAACCCCCAGCCAGAGGAGCTCAGCCGCTTCCCTCCCCATCTCAGGGAAAACAAAGTGCATCAGTCAAATCCCCCCAGGTTAGTTTGGCACACTCCATCCCAGCAAAACCGTGTTTTATCTTAATTCTTCCATGCGGAGCAGGAAACACCATCTACCCCACGCAGTCCGTTCATGGGAAGCTTGTGCAAGAGAGGCCTCAGCATGAAGTACCGGCGTTTGCTCTTCCCTGGGACGTGGGAGGGGTGGGAGCATCCCTGGAGCCCCGCTCTGCCAGCTGGCTTCCCTTGGCTCCCTTGCTGGAGGGGTACACGGCTGCACACAGGCTCCCAGGCTGGGCTCTCACCTCTCCCACGGGTCCACGCCTGCAACCAGCCCCTCAGGGTGATGCCTGCCCTGTAAAACACTTTTCTAGCTCTTTGGCTGCAATGGATTGCAAGGACTGGTCATAAGAGGAGTTTCCAGTGCAGCCAGGAGGGAAAAGCATCTCACAAGCATTCCTGCTGTGCCCTGCAAGGGCTCAGGTAGCACGTGTGCTAGCAGAAAAATACAGGACGTACCATGCAGAATCCATATGCAGCATCCCATGAAGGTGGAAAGCGTCCATTCCCTGGTCCCCATGCCTCAGGCCTCCACACAGGCAGAGCAATGGGAAGCTCAAAGCGAGGCGAGAGCGGTGAGGAGCAGCTCCGTCCGTCCCTCCCTCTCCTGCAGAGCTGGAGTCCCGCAGGTGCAATCCTGCTCCTGCTCCCTCCTATTTATAGGGATGGCAGAAGGAGGCAGGTTACAGCTGCCGTCCCCTCCCGCCCCCGGTCCTTTCCCTCCCATGTCCCTGTCACCATTCCCTTCCCGCAGAGCCCTCCCCTTCCCAAGGGCTGGATGCCCTGTTCGGCTGGGGCATGGGCTGGGGGTTACCCAAAGACCACCTTGCAGGGACCCAGTCCCCCCAGGGACCTGGGCACAGCCCAGTGCAGCTCCCTGGGCCACAAGCACCAGCTGGCAAAGCTGAGCCCGGAGCAGTGCGTGGCACTGCCAACAGCAGCATGGCAGTGACCCCACAGATCCCACAGGACTTGCTGCCCACAGCAGCCTCCTCGTGGTCCCCATGGGACCTGCTCCCCACGGCAGCCACCCCACAGGACCTGCTCCCATGCAGAGGAGGGGGCCACAGAGCAGCGGGTGGTGGTGACAGAGCAATGCCAGCTGGTGCCACCATGCCTATGAGGGCACCAAAATCAGCAGCTGAGCTGCGTCTCAGCCCAGGGCAAGGCAAGATGCAAGTCCCCACTTGGCTCAAGGCTTCCCTGGGAGCGGAGGCAGGTTATAAAACAGGGAGAGGTATAGCTGGGGGCAGGCCCTGGGGTGTCAGCCAAGCCCCCCAGTGCTCAGCTGCAACTGGGAGCACTGGGGATCCCTGTCCAGAGCCCCAGCATGCCCCAGCAGAGTTTTAAACCTGCACCTCAGTATGGGCACAGCAGTGCCATGGTGCTGGAAGGGGGTGAACGGGCCAGGGACACTCCTCTGCAAGGTGGGACCAGCATCCCTAGAGGCTGGTACAGTAAAAGGCGCAGCCCCAGAGCCCCCCACCTGCTACAGGGGTCCCCTGGGTCACTTCACCCTGATCCCCTGGGTCACTTCACCCCTATGTCTCCCCTTCTCCCCTTTCCCTGGAGCAGCAATTCCCACTCCCCCCCCATTTGAAAACTGCTGCCAGCTCCTCCATGAACAGCATTATGCAAACCCCCACCACTACATGGTTTTGTAATCAATTAAACGCTTCTTAACCAGAAATCCCCTCAGGCAACTCCTGCAAAGTGTTATTAGGGGTGTTAGGCAGTACACAGTGTCCCGCCAGAGCCGGCCTCCATCGGGCAGGCGGCAGCGGCAGGGCACGCCGAGCGACACCGCAACCCACCGGCCGGGCAGCGTCGACACGGGAATGCCAGGGGAGGCCAAGTCACGGCCGACGAAACCCCATCCTGTAAACCCACGCATTACCCCTGGCAGCGGGAACAGGGCACAGACCGTAAATCAGGAGAGAGCACCGCTCGCCCGGAACGAACGCCTGCCCACCGAAAATGCCAGCGCGGTGGGGGAGGAAGGTGCGCTGGGGCCCCGTGCAACCAGCATTGCAGATCACGGGCTGACCGCCCAGCCGGCGACCACCCGAGCAGCTGCCACACCTGGGCCGATGGAGGATTAGAGGGATGCAAACCCGCTGTGGGAGAGTCATTCCTGCCTGTGCTGACGATGCCATATCACTTTGGAGAGCCACCCCGACGGGGAATATGTGCTGACGCTGGAGAGAGTTGCTCCAGCTGGTGTTTGAGGTGCAAAACGTGGTGGGAACCACAGGGGTTGTTGCAAACATGCTGCTCAGCATAGGGGAAAATAACTCAGCTGAAGCAAAGCACTTCCAGCCCACCTCATCCTCGGCCTGCCTGCAAGCTCCTGCCTGTGGTGCGCTGGGACCGGCACTGTCTGGAGACCCTCGTGCCTGTGCCTCCTGCCCATGCTGTCCCCAAAAAGCCCCATCTCCCCGCTCCTCCAGCAGAGTCACGGGGGTGACAAACCGAGCTCATCCCTCTGTTCTGGCATTGGCACACCCTCCCAGGAAAGCCTGCAGCCACCATGGGTCATCCCTCATCTTGAAGATGGTGCCCTGTTCCCACCCTGGGAAGGGGCTTTTCATTTATCCCTCTGCTACACCTGAAACCAAGGTCTCAGCAAGCCGCCAGCTCCTGCAAGGATAACTGTCATCTGCAGTTATCAAGGACCAAAGCATTATATAGGCAACTGAGCCCCCTGGGAACCCCAAGCTTGGGGGCAATGCCATGAATCCCAGCACCCAGGGACTCTGCACCATCCGGCACGGTACAGCATGGCCCGGCACGGTACAGCATGGCCCAGCACTGCCCAGCATGGTGCCTTATCAGCCTTCCTGGAATTAATGGGCTGGTTGTTCCAGCCCTGCGGAGATCCCAGCATCTCCTACCAGCACTGCTCTGGCCTCCTAGCAAGGGCATTTGGAGAGGGCTCAGTGGTGGCAGGGGGGGGAAACAGGTTATCCATCAACCCTGCAGGTTCTGGATGACTTGGCAAGCCAGGTGTGTTGCAACACGGGCTATAGCCACCCGTGGGGGTGAAGGGGGGGGGGACATTGGAATGGACACCTGAGCCACAAAGGACCCAAGACACACTCTGTGATGCTGCTGGGCCCTCCAAAGGTGACAGTCCTGCTGAGCACAGGGTCTGCTCCTTTGGACAATGCTGATAGATGGGAGCAGGTTATGGCGAAGAGGCTGAGAAATTATTTACAGGCTGGGAAAGCAGCAGGACCTGGATCTGACGTCCCAAGGACCCTCTGGTCAGGGGTCCGTGGCAGGCAAGCAGTTGTGGGCTGAAGGTGGTGGCCAGCATTCTCAAGGATGGCGGGCACAGAGAGCATGGGCAGCGTCAGGAGCTTGTCAGAGCTCCTTGTCCCCAGCACCCGGGCAGTGCCCACCATCCCCATGGGAGCCACGTCCCCCCCCACTGTGCCCCTCTTCTCCCTCCCAGGCTGGGAGGCAGAGGGGCTCAGTGGGACCGCAGCATCTTCTCCCCACCACCGCCCCCCGACCACGATAACAGTGGAAGGCAGCCGTGCCGGCAGGGGACAGCGAGTACCCCAGTCACCTTTTCATCCCGGCACTTCAGGACCTTTTCCTCCCTTTGTGACGCAGTTTGGCTCCATTACCCTGGCCTTGGCCCTCAGCCATGTCCCGGGGCCTGAAGTTATGGATTCAACAGCCGGAGAAAGCAGCCCGGTGGGACGCGGCGTGGGAGGACTCTTGGCCCAGCTCCACGGCGTAGGCAGAGCACGAGGATTTCTTTCCCAGAGCCCCATCAGGCGTCTGGCTTGGGGACCCCTTCCGGCAGGCTTTGCCCTGCTCCCCGGCTCCCTGCCTGGGTGCTAAGGGACCTCTCTTGGTGCCCATGGCTCCAACAAGCCCCCAAAAGCCAGGCAGCATCCCAGAGAGCAAAGGGGCAACCCTGGGATGCAAGGGGCATCCCAAATGGAAGCATCCTGACGAGCTGCCTGGGCTCAACCTCCAGCCCCAGCCCAGTTTCTCCCAGCCCCTGCCAGCCGGCAGGCAGCCAGGTAATCCCAGG
Organism: Aquila chrysaetos chrysaetos; assembly: GCF_900496995.4. Lineage (NCBI taxonomy): Eukaryota > Metazoa > Chordata > Aves > Accipitriformes > Accipitridae > Aquila > Aquila chrysaetos. Next base: position 12,416,427 of record NC_044013.1, on the reverse strand, counting down.
GTGACTTTCCCCATCCTGTCTGGCTGCTGGCTCTTTCCCAGCTGGGTGACAATCCAGGGGGGCCCAGGAGTCATCCCTGGGTTTGGCATCCCACAGCCCCATGTGCCCCCTCCCAGCCCTCCCCGTGCCAGGGCGGCGCGGGCTGCCAGCAAGGAGCAGGGATCAGCCGAAAATAACACCTGATGAGCAACACAGCTATTTTGCTAATTATTTCAGTTTTCAATCTCCAGGCGAGGTGACTTGCTTAGGCTAATAATTGCTTCAGTTGGATTTTATCTGGCTAATTAATCAGTTAATAAATGACTTTGCTGCAGGGGGACAGACGCTGCGGCCGTCTCCTTAGGTGGGGACTGGAAAAAAACAGGGAAGGAGCACAACCCACGGGATTTCCATGGCCCCATGGTGTGCACAGCTGCCCTGGCAGCCATGGGGTGTCATGGGGCAGAGCATGAAAGCGGGGACCCCCCAGCGTGTCGAGGTGCCAAGCCATCCTTGGGAACATCTGCAGCAGCCCCTGACAGGAGGGGACAGCCCTGAGCCCGTCTCTGCTGCGAAGCTTTTGGGACTCAGCCGTTTTTTCTTGCCCGTACCTCTGCTAGATGGCAAAGCTGAAAACTGGGGAAGGCAATTCAGAAAAAAAAGAAGTCATCATCTTTGCTGCAGAAAACGTGGGATTTCCTTTACTGCCCAGCCCGTGTTGGCATGGGTGTGCTCCTCTGTCAGCAATATTGTAGGCGAGCCGGGGACAGATGGTGTGCGGGGCTCTGGCTTCACTCGCCCTCTGCGCTGCAGGGCTCAGGAGCTCAGCTGGACCTGGGACGGGGCTCAGGTGGGAGAGGCGGGCTCTTTTCCTCTCCTGCCTCCTTCCCAGAGCCACCCCAGGCTCCATCTTGGCCCGGTCTGGATGTGAAGCAGCCATGGAGCATCTCTTGAAGACCTCGGGCACCGCAGCCTCCCCAGGCTGCAAACCACAGAGGTCACCAGCACTGAGCCCCCGAGTGCCCCGGGCACAGCAGTACCGGGGGGTCCAGGTCTCCTTGCTCTCATCCATCGATCCCCAGGGTGGCTTTTGTGGCTGAGCCATCTCAGTCCCAGGTGTAAAAGCCCAGCCCCTGCAGGTTCCCCTCCTCCCAGCCCCCCAGCAGCACTGGGGGGTCCCACGGCTGGTGCAGTGTGGTGGGAGGGCTCGGGCTCTACAGACGGGCTGTGGAAGGGGCAGGGGCACCCCAGCCCACGGGAGGCACTGGGGGTCCTCTGGGGGGTGTGCAGTGAAGGACAGGGGGTTCCCAGGTTCAAGGGGAGCTGTACAGGTTACCCCGAAGGGCTGCGCCGCCGTGGAGTAAGGAGCTGGGAGAAGAAGGCTTGCCAGTCCGCACGGGTGCCGGCCAGGCGAGGAGCAGCAGTCAGGTCCTCCTGTGCCCTCGCCACTCCACTGCCAGGCCGGCAAATGGGAACGCCGTCTGCAGGTCCCTGCGGAGCTGGGGGGAGAGGACAGCTGTCAAACCACGCCGGAGGGGGTCTCCTACCCGCCGCTCCCCACCTAGGAGGGGCCTGATCCTGGGCCATAGCAGCCAAAGGAGCGTGTCCCCTTCATCCGAAAGGGGTCTGGATGATATTCAATGCGAGACCCAGCTGTTCCCCTCCTGCTGGCTGCCTGTCCCCCTCCCCGGCTGGCTGGACCACGGCCGGCAGATGCAAAGTGACACCCCCTCCCAGCACATCTCACCTTGGACAACACCAGTTCCTGCACTGTGGTGTTCCCCAGGTCCAAGGGGACAGTTAGCCGCAGTGACAAAAAGAGGTGAGATGCACCTAAGGACAAAAAACACGGCTCTGGTTATTGCCCTTGAATCTTGGGCTACGCCAAAGGATCTGGGGGTCTCTCCCCAGGGTCACTGGCACATACATGGGACATCCTCTCAGGTTAACCATGTCATGGACACCTACACCGTCAGGAGAACAGCCCTCCACCTGTACAGCAAACCACACATCCCACAGAGCATCAATGCCCCATATTGAGAGCACGGCGAAATCAGTGGGGCTCCAGGACCCTCCGCACTGGACCCTGGAAGCCCAAAGCCACCAGTGCTGAGGGGGTGGCAATGCCCATGGGGCACTGCACTTACTGGTGTTGGACGTGGCGGTGTCGCAGACGGGCAGTGTCGTTGGTAGGTCTGCAGGGGTGCTGAGGGTAACCTCTGGGGTCTGGGTTGAGTCGGTGGCGGGGGAAGAGGGCTCCACGCCTGGGCAAAGCAACGTTACGTTAGCACTGTCCGCAGAGAGGTGCACAATGCTCCTACAGCTGAGGTCAGACCGAGCCTAAACAAAGCCATCTACATGAAGCCACCCAAGTACATGCCCAGCATCCCCGTGGGGATTTGTCACCCTGACCATGCCTCGGCCCTCCAGGTGCTCCACGGCTGCACTCACCCGTGGCTGTACTGGGGGTCTCGGGTGCTGTCGGGGTGCCTGGGACTAGCCCCGTGGTCACGGTGGAGATGCCAGGGGTGGCTCTGGCTGTGGTTCCCGCTGGCTGGCCGGGAGCGGGAGTGCTCCCACGGACCCCCGTGCTGGTATCAGGGGTGGCCGTGGTGTCTGATGTCAAGGGCTCGGCCGAAGCAGCTGTCGGTGCTGGTGCGGTGGGAGGAGGCATGGTGGGAGAAGAGGTGCTGCCGGGCCCTGGTGATGTACTGGACATCTCTGGGGTGGAGGGTCCAGTTTCAGGGGTGGAGGCTCCAGTTTCAGGGCTGGAGGGAGGGACAGTGGCTGCGGTGGTGGAGGTGCTGGTGGGCAGCAGTGCCGAGGTCTCCATAGGTGTTGGGTAGGTAGGGTGAGCTGTGGACACGGTGACTGTCACATCTGTGGCAGTGGTCCCTGCAAAAAGGTGGGAGAGTGAGGCACGCAAGGGCTGGCGGTGAAAGGCTGAGACCATGGCTGTGCCAGGGATGGCGCAGCATCACCACCAGCATGAGCTCCCTCAGGGACCCAGAGCTACACATCAGCCATGGAGCATTGGGAGTGGGGATTCACTGTCCTTGCAGGGATCAAGCATGTGGATGACCTGAATGGCAACGTGATCATTGGCAAGGCAGGCCACGTAAATCTCCCAGCCTGACAAAGCAGGAACAAGCCATGGGTATCGCTGCTCCTGTAGGCACCAGCGCTAAGACCTGTTCCACCACCTTCACACATCCCTGGAGGAAGTCAGACAAATGCATCCGACGGGAAGAGCCATGCAGGAACTGGTGAGCGTGAGACAAGCTGGAACGGCAGCAGCAGCAGTTTACACAAACCTCTCTGCCACAGATAGGCAGGAACTGATAGCGCTGGGTGTAAATAAAGGCAATGGGGAACCAGCCCCGCAGAGAGGGGCCAGAGAGGAACAAATCCCAGCTTGGAGCTCAGGGCCAAGTCATTAGAGACCTGTTGCGACCCACAAAAGTCCTGCCGGGGGGCTTAAGAGACGTGGGAGGGCTGTCCTCTCTGCCCGCACGGGCCCTGTGCTGGGGCAGCGTGCTGTCCCTTGGGGAAACCCAGGCATCTGTAACATTTTCCAAAAGGATGCACAAAACAGCCTGGCTGTCTGGGTCTCTATCAAGGGGTGCCTGCGAGGTGGCAGCTTTGAGATGCCAGGATGGATTCCCCAGTGGTCCCAGAACAAACTCAGTGAGTCTGGGGCTCTGCTTACATGGGGATAGAGAACCAAGCCACCAGCTGCCGGCTGCTTTCAGCCAACCCTACCAGAAACTCCCGATGTCTGTAGCAGCCGCTCCCTCCCTGAGCTGCTGCAGGCAGCAGCTGGTTAAATAATAAAGTGGAGAAGGGCAAAGGTCTGATCCCAGCCCATGCCCGGGTGGGTGTCTGCACTGAAGGGCCTCATCCTCACACAAAGGAAAAGCTGTAAGTCCACCTCTGCTACCCATTTAGCAAACAGCAAACAGCACCCGCAGCATTTCACCCCCCCACAGGCGCCTGCCGCAGATGAGGCACCCCATCACCCCGGGGAACGACGCTCCCCACTCACCACCCGCCCCACGGAGAGCATCGCGTCCTGCTCAGCCCTTACCCAGCGCGAGGTGCGGCACAAGGCCAGCGAGGGTCAGCAGCAGCAGGGGCAGGGGCAGCCCTCCTCTCTGCCCAGCCATGTCCAGGCAGGCGGGAGCCGATGCCCCCCGCCAGGCACCGCTCGGAGCGCTCCCCACGGCCCTGGCACTGGGGTTTCCAGGTCTCCTTTGCCCGGCAGAGGAGGAGCATCCAGGTGGGTCCTCAGGCGTTGGCAGCGAAGAGGGGATTTCCACCCGACACGGACGCTCCCAGGGACGGGTGCAATGCCGAGCAGACATCAGCTGCACCGCTGGACCCAGGGCAGCCACGAGCAGCGGGCAGGGCAGGCCGGCTGGGCCACGACTGCAGCAGACCAGGTCCCTGCAGCCGGGGACCGTGCCGTCCTCTGCCTGCTGAGGGGACGGCGACAACGGAAAAAAGCCCAGGGAAGCAGCCGGGCTGCCTGGGACCGTCCCAGCGCTCCGCCACAGGGGTGATGTTCAGTGATGGCTCCCAGCCCTCGGGAGACAACAGCCCGCTCGCTCTGAGCTCGAGGAACTGGCGGAGAGAACAGGCGGCGCAAAGGAAGGGCGTGCTCCAGGCCGAGGGTTTGTCCCCTGGGCTGTCTGTACAGGCATCACTTCCCCGTATCACAGCATGTCACGGCTGAAGCGCACCGCTGACAGCCGGAGCCGCTTCCTTCTTCTCGGGGTCAGGGACAAGACCAGTCAGTCAAAGGCACCCGCAGGCACTGGGCCAGGGTACAGGCGCTCCGCAGGCAGACAGGCACGCTGGAGGACTGCCAGGGCACAGCCACCCTGCTGCTGTACAGGCTGCCCGCTGCCAGGGCACAGGCACGCTGAGGGCATCACCAGGGTACAGGCGCTCTGCTGGGGTGCTCTCACACCATAGGCATTGGGCCAGGGTACAGGTACTCTGGCAGGATACAGTCTCTCTACTGGGGTACAGGGACACTGGGGGGACGTGCATGGCCAGGGGCACCGGGGCAGGGTACAGTCTCCCTGCCAGGTTCAGGTGCACGGAGGGGGGTGTCGCCAGGGTACGGCTGCAGCCGCAGGGTAAAGGCTCCTGGGAGAGCCACCAGGATACAATCACACTGCTGGGACACAGGTTTGTAGGAAGGCGCACTGCCAGGGTACGGCTGCCTGGGGGGACTGCCGGGGTACAGTCACACTGCCAGGGTACAGTCTCACTGCTGGGGCACAGTCACACTCCTGGGGTACAGTCTCACTGCCGGGGCACAGTCACACTCCTGCGGTACAGCCACACTCCTGGGGTACAGTCTCACTGCCGGGGTACAGTCACACTCCTGCGGTACAGTCTCACTGCCGGGGTACAGTCACACTCCTGCGGTACAGCCACACTCCTGGGGTACAGTCTCACTGCCGGGGCACAGTCACACTCCTGCGGTACAGCCACACTCCTGGGGTACAGTCTCACTGCCGGGGTACAGTCACACTCCTGCGGTACAGCCACACTCCTGGGGTACAGTCTCACCGCCGGGGTCACAGCCACACCGCAGGCTTACAGCCGCCCCGCTGCACCCCCAGCGCGGGGCGGGGGTGCCCCGCCCCCTCCCGAAGCCCCGCCCCCTCCCCGACACCCACGGCAGACACGTCCCTCCCACAGGCCACGCCCCCCCGCCGCTTTCCCCCGCCCCCAGCCCCGCCCCGCGTGAGCCCCGGAGCGCCGCGCCGCGGTGACCCGAGGCCCGGGCCCGGTGCCGCCGTCCCCGCCCGGCAGCGTGGGGTGTGAGGGAGCGCCTCGTCCCCGCTGCCTGACGGGGCGGCCAGCCCGGCCTGGGCGCGGGGAGCGGCGTGGGACCCACCCGCCGGCCTGCAGAGGCTGGAGACGGGGCGGCTGCCGCAAGGCGGGGGGGGGGACGGGACAGGCCGTGGGAGAGCCCGCGGGGGTTTGTCACCCTGCCCCTGCCCCACGGGTGCTTTGTGGCTGCACTCACCCGTGGCGGCACTGGGGGTCTCGGGTGCCGTAGGGGTGGAGGTACCAGGGGTGGTCCCGGCCGTGGTCCCGGCTGGCTGGCTGGGGGCGGAGGTGCTCCCAGGGACCCCCATGCTGGTAACTGGGGTGGCCGTGGTGTCCAGCGGGGTCGTCGAGGGCTCGTCCGAAGTGGCTGTCGGTGCGGTGGGCGAAGAGGCGCTGCCGGTCCCTGGGGATGTGCTGCCAAGCAGCGTGGTCACGGCTGGCCCTTGGCGGGTGCTGGTGCCAAGCGTGGAGCCCACCCGGGTGGAGGAGAGAAGAGAAGAGGGGGAGGGAGGCAGCGGGCTTGTTTTGACTCCAAACGAGCTGACAGCCAGGGCCGTGCTGGTCCCCACAGACGTGACAATGGTCGTCTCAGCACAGTTGGGTGTCGTGGCCATGGGGGTTGGAGTTGGGGTGCCGGTGGTGAGCCCTGGCCCTGTTGGGGTGGGGTCAGGCTGCACCGTGGTGCCAGTGGGCGCCCCAGGAGTGCTGCGGGCTGTGCTGCCGCTCGCCTGCGGTGTGGTGATGCTGGAGGCTGCCGCGCTGCTCCCGCGAGGCGTTGCATCGCTGGCTGTGAAGGCATCCGTCAGCGCCTCCGGGGTGGAGGTTTCAGGGCTGGAGGGAGGGACAGTGGCTGCGGTGGTGGAGTCGGTGGTGGGCAGCAGTGCCATGGTCTTTGTAGGTGTCGAGGAGATAGGGAGTGTCGGGGACATAGTGACTGTCACATCTGTGACGGTGGTCCCTGCAAAAAGGTGGGAGAGTGAGGCACGCAAGGGCTGGCGGTGAAAGGCTGAGACCATGGCTGTGCCAGGCATGGCGCAGCATCACCACCAGCATGAGCTCCCTCGGGGACCCAGAGCTACACATCAGCCATGGAGCATTGGGAGTGGGAGTGGGGATTCACTGTCCTTGCAGGGATCAAGCATGTGGATGCCCCGAATGGCAACGTGATCATTGGCAAGGCAGGCCACGTAAATCCCCCAGCCTGACAAAGCAGGAACAAGCCGTGGGCATCGCCGTTTTCAGGGCAGACAGTCCTGTAGGCACCAGCGGTAAGACCCATTCCACCACCTTCACCCATCCGTGGAGGGTCAGACAAACCTGTCTGACAGGAAGAGCCATGCAGGAACTGGTGACCGTGAAACAGGCTGGAATCACAGCAACGGCAGTTTACACAAACCTCTCTGCCACAGATAGGCAGGAACTGATAGCGCTGGGTGTAAATAAAGGCAATGGGGAACCAGCCCCACAGAGAGGGGCCAGAGAGGAACAAATCCCAGCTTGGAGCTCGGGGCTAAGTCATTAGAGACCTGCTGTGACCCTGCTCTGCGGGGGGTTGAGGGACGCAGGAGGAGGGGACCTATGGCTGTAGCTCAAGGCTTGCAGGAGGTACAAGTGCCAGGTTTATTCCCTGTGCTTGGCTCAGTGCTGCTCTTGCTTTGTGTCAAGTGCAAACATCAGGATGGCATTTGCAGTTTTCCAGGCCCACGACATCCCAGTGATACTGCCATCCGGGCAGGGGCGTTTGGTGCTGCTGGGTAGGTCGTAGCAAAGGCAATGAGCCCAGCAGGGACCAAGGTTCAGCAAGGGGGTCCAGCTGGGACCAAGATCTTCTCTGCCCAGACAGAAACACACGGGAGGTGAAAGAAATAAAGCCAAGCTTGTTGCTCTGGTGTTGCAAAGCGCAGCTCTGTTCACTCACTGGGATGGGGCTGTGATGTCAGAGAGCAAACAGCACCCGCGCTGTTTCACCTCTGTGGGTGAAGCCACCCTGGGGCCACCCACCGCCCTGGGGAACGATGCTCCGCACCCACCACCCACCCCACAGATAGCACCGCATCCCACTCAGCCCTTACCTAGCGTGAAGTCCAGCACGGCAAGGCTCAGCAGCAGCAGGGGCAGGGGCAGCCCTCCTCTCTGCCCAGCCATGTCCAGAGCCAGCACCTTCAATCCCCGGGTGGTGAAATGTCCCTGCACCCGGGGATGCAGGGCGAGAGGATGGTACCAGCGGAGAACTACACTGCCGAGTGACGGCTGAAGGTGGCCGGAGCCGCTTCCTCGTTCCAGGGGACAGGGAGGGGAAGCACCGGCGGGCACTGCAACCCCCCTCCTGTACACGGGGGCCGGTGCTGCGCCGATGTCCCCGGCGCGCCCGTGGGCGCGCCGGGGACATCGGCGCAGCACCGGCCCCCGTGTACAGGAGGGGCGGTCCCAGGTGCTGGCGCCACGCCCCTTCTCCAGAAACCACGCCCATCAACACGCCCCTTAACCACGCCTCCGACTTGTGTAACACCCGGAGGGCCGCGTGGCTGCCAGGTAGGGACCGGGGACCGGGACCGGGGACCGGGGACCGGGGATCGGGGACCCGGGACCCATCTCCCAGGCTTTGGGGGCGGACCGGGGACCGGGCTGGGCAGGCTACCGGCAGCTCAGTACGGTTCCGTTTCCGCTCGCAGCGGCCGAGGGCAACCGCGCTGCTCCGGGCGCTGGCCCGGGCAGTCCTAAGGATGCGGCGGGGGCAAGGGAAGCGAAAGGCCGAGGTCAGGGAGCTGCCACGCGTGTCTCGGAGGAGGAAGGAGGAAGAGGAGGAGGCGGTGCAGGAGGCCCGGCGGAGGGCGGCCCCGTCCGTGAGAGAGTTCAAGTACAACAAAAAGCGGGTTCGCCTCGTCTCGCAGGGCTCGGACCTGAAGGCTGATGCTCGGTGCATCCTTTACTGGATGTCCCGGGACCAGCGGGTGCAAGGTGCGAACCAGCTGGCTGAGGGGGCCGGGAAGCAGAGCTCCCATGGGTGGCAAAAGCCTTGGTCCCTTCCCACGGTAGGCCTTGGAGCTGGTCCCCCCTCTGCGGGGGGGGACTGGGGAGATTCCTCTTGTGAAACCCCATCTCCATCCCCTAAGCAAAGCGTCCCCCCGACACTGCCCCGTGCGCTTTCTCCCCAGATAACTGGGCTTTCCTCTATGCCCAGCGCCTGGCCCTCAAACAGGAGCTGCCTCTGCACGTCTGCTTCTGCCTGGTGCCCAAATTCCTGGATGCCACTATCCGCCACTATGGTTTCATGCTGAGGGGCTTACAGGAGGTGGCTGAGGTACGGCCACTGTGGGGATGCCCACGTTGGGTGGGACATGACTCGTGGGGAAGGGGGGAGGCAGATCCATCCCTTCAGCAGATGGTGGTGGGATGGGGTCTGCAGAGCCATGAACCATCCTGTAGCCCTTTACCCCTCACTGCAGGAGTGCGGAGAGCTGAACATCCCCTTCCACTTGCTGCTGGGCTACGCCAAGGACGTGCTGCCCATGTTCGTGGTGGAGCATGGAGTGGGCGGGCTGGTGACAGACTTCTGCCCCCTTCGCCTCCCCCGGCAGTGGGTGGAGGACGTCAGGGAGCGGTTGCCAGAAGACGTGCCATTTGCGCAGGTGGGTGCCCGTGCTCTGGGAGGGGAAAACTCTGGCTGGTGAGATGTGGGAGAAACTTGTCTCCTGCGTTTCGTGCCTGCAGAGGTGCACTTGGAGTGACCTGAGCAGGGAGCGTGTGTGTCATCATCGGGACCGTTTGATTCTGCTCACACCCTCCTCCATTGCTTTGCTTCCCAGGTTGATGCCCACAACATCGTGCCCTGCTGGGTTGCCTCCCCCAAGCAGGAGTACAGCGCTAGGACCATCCGGGGCAAGATCCATGCTCAGCTCCCCGAGTTCCTCACCGAGTTCCCCCCCGTCATTCGTCACCCATATCCCCCCTCCTGCCCGGCAGAGGTACCAGCAGGAGACACCTCCACACCCACTCGCAGCCAGTCCCAGAGAGTTTCACAGCTGCTTTGTGATCCTGGGGGGGAAAGGCAGGGGATGGGGACAGTGACCTGTCTGAGGTCACACGCAGGTGGTGTGGAGATGGGGATGCCCTGGGGAAGGGAGGTTCCCACCTCTTTCATTCAGTTCCCACGTCTCTGCTATGCAGGGCTGCTTAAGAGGAGGAGGCTGGCACAAGCTGGGGACTTGCTGGTTGGGGACATCCGGGGGACATAACACTCGGGGCATCTGGCTGAAGAGCATCTGCAAATGCACTCATGCTGTTTGGTCGCCACCCAGCCCGTTGCTTGGGAGGCCTGTTATTCCAGCTTGCAGGTGGACCACACCGTGAAGGAGGTAGAATGGGCGACCCCCGGCACAGCTGCGGGGCTGGCTATGCTGCAGTCCTTCATCGCAGAGCGGCTGAAATCCTTTGGCTCCCACCGGAATGACCCCAACAAGGCAGCGCTCAGCAACCTCTCCCCGTGGTTCCACTTTGGTGAGCGTCCCAGGCTTCCCACTCTGCAGCAGGACCGAGCACGGTGGCTTGGACCGGCAGCCTGACTTGCTCCATCCCCATCTCCCCAGGCCAAGTTTCCACCCAGCGAGCCATCCTGGAGGTGCAGAAGCACCGGGGCAAGTACAAGGAGTCGGTGGACGCATTTGTGGAGGAGGCCGTGGTACGGCGGGAGCTGGCTGAAAACTTTTGCTACTACAATGAGAACTATGACAGCGTGCAAGGTAGCATCCCAGGTTGGGTGGGCAACGCTGGGGGCCAGGCTGGCACCGAATTGGTCACCCCAATTTGGCAATCCCATTTCTGCTAGGAGAGGGGCTGTGGGGGCACTAATGTGCCATCATTTGGTACCTTCTGGAGGTAGGACAGGAGCTGGTGGATGCCCTCTTCAAGGCTGGTGCCCTCCAGGGCACAGTGCCCTCAGTAGCCCAATTCCCCATCCCTTCCTCAGGGCCGTGCAGGAGCTGGTTGCTCAGTGTTGCTCCTCATCTCTCTTCCTCACAGGTGCCTACGACTGGGCGCAAACCACCCTGAAGCTCCACGCCAAAGACAAGAGGCCTTTTCTCTACAAGCTGCAGGAGCTGGAGCAGGGGACCACACATGACCCGCTCTGGAATGCTGCCCAGGTAGCGTCCCGCATCTCCACTGCAAAATGCTGAGCCTTTTCCCGAGGGGCAGAGGTGAGCTGGCACGGACTGACCCCTGCGGCTGTCCCTTTCCCCCCAGCTCCAAATGGTCCGGGAGGGCAAGATGCACGGCTTCCTGCGGATGTACTGGGCCAAGAAGATCCTGGAGTGGACCCGCTCCCCTGAGGAGGCCCTGCAGTTTGCCATCTACCTCAATGACCGCTACGAGCTGGACGGGAGGGACCCCAATGGATACGTAGGCAAGCTGCAGGAGGGGGGCACGGAGCAGGGGGCCTTATCTCTGATGGCCAAGGCCACTGTGGGTGGGGGCGGCTCTCTGCAGACAATCCAGCCCATCCTGCTTTGCACCCACATCCCACTGGCTCTCCAGCTGCCTCTGAGCAAGGGGGAGAGCTGACGCTCCATCCCCTTGCCCGGCAGGCTGCCTTTGGTCCATATGCGGCATACACGACCAGGGCTGGGCAGAGCGGGCCATCTTCGGGAAGATCCGCTACATGAACTACGCCGGCTGCAAGCGCAAGTTCGACGTGGGCCAGTTCGAGCGTCGCTACACCCCCCGCACGCTCTCCCAGTGACGGGCACAGCACGCCTTGAGATTGCTTGTGGCCCTCCATGCTGGGGGCAGACATGCCTTTGCCAAGGTGCCAGCTTGCACCTTACACCCTGGCCAGGGATCGCCCCAGGTGCTGTTGGAGAGCTCACTGGAACAGCCGCAAGCCCCAGGGTTTTGCAGGTCTCTCTTCTCTGCCATCACCCCCCGCTTGAGCTGCTGCGCTGGGGCAGCTGCTGGAGCCCCACGGGGCCACGCAGGGCCCTCCTGTTGCCACGGGTTTGCTGGCAGCTGCAAAAGCCCATCCTCAGCGTGCCTGTGCCTGCCAGAAACCTTTTCTACAACCACCGTGCTCAGGAGTAAGCGTGAGTTGCTGTAGCTGCTGCTAACCTCAGCTTAGAGTTAGGCTGAGCAGGGCTTTTCTGGGGAAAAGCCCCCAGAAACTGGCTCCTCATGCCATGCTGCCTGCAGGGAAGCCCTGCTTCGCTCCATGCGGAGCCAGCGCTGTGCTGGGCTTGCACATGCATCCTTCAACAGTTGTTTTAAAGTTTACAGTTTATCTCCTGTGTCTGTGGTGTTTATGGGGCGATGCATGACACTGCTGCAAGGGGAGAACTGGGCTGTGTGGGACCGGGATGCAAGCAGTGATGGGGCAGCCAAGGCCATGCCCCATGCCCCTCTGCCAGCAGCAAAGGCAGGCTCAGGAAGGGGACAGGCATTAGACAGCCCCTTACTCAGTGGCTTGTACCTCCTGCCCCGAGTCCACTCGGCAGTTTGCAGGGGGAAGCCACAAACCAAAGAGATTAGTCAAGGGGTGGTGACAATAACCCCCTCCCAGTGACAGCTGGTGATGCATCACCAGTTGCATAAGTTGTCCCCCCACTATCTCCCCCCCTCCCTGCCCCAAGGGCCAACAGGCACTGCAGCACTGACCCCACGGGGGAGATACACACCGTTACCCCACCTGAAACAATGCCACAAGACAACCAGGCCCCTTATTAACTTAGTTTATTAGGGACGGCATTTTCATTGCTGTGCAATAGTCCCATGGGGAGGGCTCCAGTTGGTGGCCAGGGCAGCCCCTCGCTCTCCCTTACAAAGAGCCCACTGCCTTGGCCAGTTCCAGTGTTACTCTTAGCGGTCAGTGCTGGGCACAGCCCTGCCCTGGAGACCTCTGCCGGGTTTGCAAGTCTCGCTGCTTCCAGACAAAGTCCATGGCGGAGGGTGAAAACCACAAATAAGCCAAAATCCCTTCCCTCTTCTCTAAATGTACTCAGTGCTTCTAGAAAGGGACGCAGGCAGCCTCTCAGCTGCTGTCCCATGACATTAAAGTGCTTCAAACAAGACAGGGTGGATGGAGGTGTGCTGCTGAGGCAGCTCCGGGGAAGGGGGTGCCAGCTCTGGGCAGCAGCGGGAGGGCTCAGCTTGGGGTTGGGGACAGGCAAGACCAAGGCGGACCAGCGTCTGGCAGCGCCAGGGCTTGCAGAGACAGAGAGCAAGTGGGAGAGAAGCTGCTCCCCTATGGAAAAGAAGCAGAAGCAAGACAGGAGGAGGCAAAACCCCAGGGGACTGAGTGGGGAGCTGAACCCCCTTTCCCAGGCTAGACCTGGCTTTGTCAGGATGCTGCAGAGCAGGGGAGGGATACTGCCATGCAGCAGCCAGGCCCCCAGCAGTGAGGCTTGCAGCCACCTTCCCTGACCAAGCCCTGTGGCCACCTCTCCTGGTCCCAGCCTCTCCCAAACCCCCCCAACCCTGCCAGTCCTGCAGCAACAGCCCACAACTGGTCACGTCCCAGCCTCAAGCCAGGGCACGCGCTGCAAAAGCCATTGCCCCTAGATGCCTTCTGCCAGTGTATTGCTCCCCAGTCCCTCAACACCCTTCTCACACGTACACAGGCCACACTGTCCTTCCAAACACCCCACTGCCACCCCACATCCCACCCATGCTAAGGTGGTGCTGGACACTCACCCGTGCCATGGGCTAAAGCATCCTCCTGCGATGCAGAGGCACCTCCTCGACCGACCGCTAGCCTTGTACCACCGGGTGCAACCCTGTGGAGCCATCGGTCGTGGCAGGCAGCTCTGCATCGGTGAGGGACCAACCCTTTGCAGCACCCTAGTGCCAAACCCCTCTCCCCTGTGCACCCCCCACTGCATGCAGGTTGCCTGGCCACCCCGCTGCACCGCAGACGGGAAGCCTCGAGGCTTTGCCTGGCTCAGGGACCCCTCTCCCAAGGGGACCAGGAGATCTGCTGGGAGAGGGGACACCTGGCAAACGCCAGCCCCAACCAGGGGTGAGCAACCAGGAGCAGGACAGCCCTGGAGGTTTTATACCAGTGAGTCCTAAACAGATCGCACATCCCCTGAAGAGGCATTTCAAGCAGCACCTCCTTTGGGGGGAACACACAGTTAAAAATACAAACAACTGCATTAAAAAAATAAAACCAAATCCAGCAGATTAAAAAACAAAAAACCAACCTAAAAGAACAAACTGAGACAGAGGCTCAGGGGATGCAGTCAGAGGGCTAAGCCTTCACCCTCATCCTGACAGGTCTCGGGCAGGAGGCAGCTGCATGCAAGGCAAGTCCTGGTGCCACCAGTGATGTCCCATGTCACCCTTAGAGGAGGACATGTCCCCCCAGGAGGACAGACCGGCAGCAAGAGGAGGAAGCAGGGTGGGAAGCTTCACTTACTGCACCCTCCGGCCATGGGGATCTGCCTCCGCTGAAAGCCCAGCAGCACTGGTCCCCTTGTGCGGCTGCTCCGGGGGCAATGCCCCTCTGCAGCACAGGCTGCGGGCAGAAGGCAGGGAAAGCAGCTCAGCACAGATGGCACGGAGAGGTGAGGCAGAAATCTGGCATTTTCACCATTGCCACCTCCTCTGCTCTGATTCTGGAGCGAGAGCAACTGCTCTCTGCCACTGTCCCAAGCCAGATTTGAGAAAGGGAGCTGTTAAATATACAACCAACCCCAAACCCCTACCCTCCCTCCATGCACACAACCCACAGCAGCAGGACAGGGGACTGGAGGACTCAGAGAGCCGATTCCCCCGTCCAAGGAGTAGACATGGCCAGAGCTTCCTAGTATACAGCTGATGAGCAGAAAATGCTGACCTCCCGGGGGACCCTGCCAGGGAACAGGGCACAGGGACTGGCAGCAGAGCCCTGCCTGGTCCAGCATGAACAACTGCTCAGAAAAGGCCCCTGTTCTGCCTGCAGGACAAGCGGGAGCAGCCACCTTTCCCCAAGCAAAGGCATCGGGGAGTGTGAGCAGTACCTGGAGCAGACCTGGACGATGGAAGATACCCCTTCCCCAGCCCAGCACTACTGCACAGGGGAAAACAGATCCCTTCAAGACAGCGCTCCAAGCCTCCTGACAGTCCTCCTCATCTCCAGTCCACGTGGCTCAGTCTCTGGTGACGAAGGCCACGCACATAAATAAACCCATGATCTGCTCCTCCGCTGCAACATGTTCATGTGGCTGCCACCGCCTCCGGCTGCTCCAGCTCGTCTTCATAGTCCGAAACATAGGACTCCATGCTCTGCTTGGCCAGCAGCTCTCTCCGGGCTTGAAGCCGCTCACAGCGGGGACAGCGGGTGGACTTGAAGCAGGATTTGTGGTAGCAGGCTTTGCACTCTGTGGGAGAGAGCATGGGTGAGAGCTGGCAGAGGCTGACACAGACTGCCTGATGCTCCGCACCCCGGGGAGGGATGCTCCAGGCTTGTCCAGGAGGACATTTCAAACCAAAGCCATGGCAGAACAAGCGCCAGAAGTGGAGGTCTAGCACTGTTCTGGAAGCAGCAAGAAGTCATGCTGCAGGGTCCCGGCAGTGGCTTGCAAAGCCTTTGGGAGCACAGGGGAGAGGTTTACTGCTCTGCACAAGGTCCCTCCCCAAACTTTCCTGATTCTCCAAGGAAACAGTGATTGCCCCAAGTTTGCTCTGGCACTGTGCCTGCCAAACCAAGGCTTGCATGTTGTCAGGAGCCATTTCAAGCCAGTTCAGAGGTTGGTCCCAAGCTGCAGGGACAAGCTCTGCTTGGCCATTAGTACTGGACATTAACAAGGATGACTCCTGAAGGGGCCCAGGGATTTCTTGGCAGGCAGGAAGAGCACAGAGACAAAGTCTTCAGGCTCTCTCTGCTCTACAAGGTCAGCTCCAGCCATCGAAGCAGGGGCAGGGGAGCTGCATGCAGGCTGCAGCCTGTTCCATAACCACAGCAGAAGGGAAGCCAGGGCTCCCAGACACCCGCTCGCTGCAGTCACAACCCGACCGCCTGCTTGCCACTGGGGCAGGCAGCATCCAGCGTGGTCAGGAAGAGACCTACACGCTCCACCGCTCCAGCAGCTCTGGCCAAACACTGTTGCAATGCTGATATGCTGCTGTGATAACGTGGTGCAGAGACACAGGCCATGCACAGGGGCACTCTGGTCTGGCTGGCTCTGGGTCTGTACCTCTTGCTAGCACAAACGCCACTCGAACTGGAGGCAGACCTTGGTGCCCCCAGGATCTGTCCCCTCCCTGTTTCTCCCCAGCATCTCACCTTCACATATCCTGCACTTGTTGAGCTCAAAGGGGAAGATGATGTCACCCTCATTCTGGCAGAACTCACAGATGAAGCCTTTGGCTTGGCACAGCTGGAAGGAGAAAAGGTGAGGAAAAAGCAGTTAAATGCTTCTCATCTCCCTGGCAAGCAGGGCAGGAGGTAAAGTGGAGCAGGACAGCAGGACATGGTGCCCTGCTCTAACCATGTGGGACAGCCCTTCCCCAGCATGGAGCACAGCAAGGCAGAATCAACATGTCAGGGGTGGGGAAGAGCCAAAACGGGGTAACAAACATCCCCATGCTGGGTCAGAGCTCTGTGGAGCAGGCAGGAGCAGTTAGCATTGGATTAGTTAATTTGGTGGCTGCCCTGCACGTCAAAGTCCTCCCCATCAGTTATCTTTGCAGCAAAGTCTGCTCCCAAGGGTGCTCCCGAGGGTGCAGAGCTGTGCAGGAGGCAGACGAGGAGGCCTTACCATGCACTTCTCAACATGCAGGCTGCCTGCCTTCAGGAGCTCCGTCAGGCGAGGCACCAGGTCCCCTTTCTTTGTGGCGCTGAGGTCGCTCAGCGAGTAGAGGTGCAAATCCTCCGTTAAGTGGCCAGGCACCGCATCAAAGGAGTCCAGGAGGCTGCAAGGCCAGAAAAACCAGAACTCAGAGCAAAGCAACTCCACTAGGCTCCCTCTCTCCACTGCTTCTGCCTTTTCTCCCCACCCCCTCCCCTCTCCCCAGCTCATTGCACAGGCTGCACAGATGCCCAGTGCAAATTGCCATGGGACAGATCCAGGACAGCAAAACAGCTTCATCTCACAGCCCAGGACTCACTCTTTAGCTAGCCGGCACGTCTTAAACATGTTCTTCATGTGGAAAAGCTGGATTCGCAGCAGCTGGAGAGGAAGCAGAGACACAAGAATCAGTAAACAGAGCATGGTCCTTGGCCAAGCAGGTCTGCTCCGTTTCCCACACTGGTGAAATGACCGCTGCTCCTCAGCTGCTGCTCCCCTGCTACCAAAGTGTTTATACCACACAGGGCAAAGTGAGCACAACCACTGTCATGTGCTGCAGGAGACAAACTGAAGCCCAGCTGGACACCAGGCAGAAATTCCTTTTGAAATTCTTACATTACTGGATAAACAAGAGGTGAATGGAAACCCACAGTGCTGAGGTTTTAAGCCTCAAAAAATGAAATAACCGCTTCTCCCCAGCTTCCCTGGAACATGGTTTACAATTGGCAGCCACTCGCCTCACCCAAACCCCACTCAGGAAGGTGTGGAAAGGGTCTTACCCACACTTGGTTGAGAGACTTCACTTTCCGGTACAGGGCAGGATTGATATCCTGCACGTTGAAGAGCGGGTCACTCCAGATCTTGCTCAGCAGGTCTTTGGAGAAGTTGCTCACATAGTACTTGCTGAAGTCCCACTTGCGCAGGATGCGGCTGGGGATGACCATCTGGGCATTCTCATGGCAGCACTGGCAGAAATACTTCCCCAGGTACTCACAGTACCGCAGCCGCTTGATGTAATCTGGCCAAACCCAGGCAGACAGGGAGGTCAGCTGAGACACGGGCTCTGCCCAGCCACATACTAGACTCCCAGCGTTGCTCAGGATTTCCAACAAGCAAGGCACTCTGCCTTGCTGGTACCTCCTCCAGCCCCAGAGCACTCAACACTGGGCTCTGCAAGCACCCCTGCCAACTGCAAAAGCATTTGGGACCTCAGTCCAGTCTCATGCAGCCACATCTACCTATACATTCAGGAAAGATGGCTGGTCAAAGAGCTCTGCAGCTGTACCCACAGCAGAACCTGCTGGGAGCTTTAGGACCCCAACAGATGACTTTGCCCTAGAAGAGCCAACATCTGAAATGCCCTCCAAAGGACAGGCTGGCTGCTCTTTGCCTCTACCAGCCCCGTGACGTTCTGGAGAAGGAGGCTCCCCTGGGGGTGGTGCACACCAATGTGCAGGCAGAGCTGGCAAAGGCAGTGTACCACTTCCCCAGTTGACCTTGTGCTGAGCTTTGCCACTGCCCACCCACTCTGCGTCTTCCCACTTGTTCACAGATTCTTCCCCACTCTCCAGCTATGGGTCAGGGACCCAGTACTCACCAGGATCAGTCCGGATGCCACAGCCTGCACACCGGTAATTCTGCTTGGCCACGGCCACCTTCCTCCTGCCCAGAGACAGAAGACAGCATGCATGAGTCCAGCCCTGATGGCACCTGGCACGCAGAGGACAGGCACTGGCACAGGTCTGGATGGCAGAGATGGCCACATGCTTTGCCACTCAAGTGTGGACAACAAATCCAAGGGGAAAAGCCCTGTTGTGCCCTGGTGCACACCAAAGGCACTGACCGCAGGCACTGGCTCCATCTCACAGCACCAGCTGCTGGTGGTGACCACCGTGGGATTTACCAGGCTCAGAGCACAGAAGCCCCAGCGGTCAAGTGGGAAGGAGAGGATAATCAACCTTGGTGTTGATGGAAAAGCATTGGAAAGGGCAGGTCCTCAGAGAGCCCTCGGCTGCACGGGTCCTTACGTTGGGGCTGGGTGAATATTGAAGATGATCTGTGGTCGCGGTGGGGCCCACTCCAGGTTTCCGCGCACCCGAATCCTCAGCTTGTAGATGTCGGCATGTTCTCCATCGTCGGGAGAGATGGGCAGAGAGTCAGGGATGGGCAGGAGCTGGGAGAGGCAGGCAAGAGGGTCAGATCCCTGCCTGGTACCACAAAGGCAATGCACCTGGCTGGCTGGCCAGAAACCTGCAGCTGCAGCCCTCTGGAAAACTGCCAGGCACAGAGCTGCTGCTCCAGCTGAATGGGGGCTGGAGAAGGGATGTCCCCAGGGATTCGGGCACTCCGCTGTAGGAGGCTGCAGTGGCAGAGCCCTACTCGGCTGCACCCATCTCCAGAGCCCGGACAAAACCCCTCCTCCAGCTCCACAGAGGGATCACTGGGACTAGCAAAGCCCTTCGGCAGTGGGCTGAAGCCAGGGGTTCAGGGAAGATCAAATGCAATCGGTGACCAGGGACTCACACCCCTACCTTCTGTGGGGCGTCGTGCTCAGGGACCAGCCACTCCAGTTCAGAGGCGGCCGGGAGCTGCATGCCCTCAAACTGCTTCAGCAAGCCCATGGCCACGGCCTCTGCTGAGTTGGAATTGAGGAAGGAGTGGGATCTAGACAGTGAACGGAGTGGTTAGTACCAGGTCTCACAGCTGTGCCCTCCGCACAACCCCCGATGCCGGTCCCAGCTCAAACCAAAGATGTTCCCTTCAACACTGGTACCTTATTTCTGCACTGCTACACAGGCTTAAAATCCATACATGTGATTGATTTCTGTCTTTGCAGCTTCCCCCAAGCAAAGCTGGCTAATGGCACAACAACAACTGTTTACAAAGGCAAGCAAAACATATCTTACTTAACAAAGCCTGTGCCTGTTTGCAGGGGAAGCTGCAAAGAGCGAGCCAGTGTCTGTACGAGCCAGAAGTAACTGCTCTCCCACTATAAACCTACCCAAGAAGCTGCCAAGCACGGACACAGCTTTGTACCTCACCCAATGAGCAGAGGGGACCCTGCATCCCAAAGGGATTTTGCTTTCAGAGCATTAACACAGCAGCTGTGCTTAAAACAGGTTGTGATTCACCTCCCCACAGCCCCCACCTCTCCACCCCAGGGCAGTACTGGGAAAGGACTGAGCACTTCATGTTTAAGCTGCTGCTGCACGGCACAGAGAGTTTGTGAGCATCACTGTGTGCCAGCAGTTCCACCTCTGGGTCACAGCACAGGTGGCAGCACCATGTAGCCTAACAGGCCGTCCCAGCTGAGAGGGGGGAGGCAGGGGAGGCTCAGACCCAGCAGCAAGTCCAGATGCTCCAGGTTGTGCCAGGTCCTCTCCCCAGCATCTTAGCTACTAGGAGGTATGGGCATCTCTCCTGACGCCAGTCCGTATCATATCTACCTCATGGGAATATCCTGATCATCCCAGGTGCTGCTTAGCAAATTTAAGACTAGGACCCAGTGCCCCACTGCTAAGTAAAGGGGAGGGATGTCCACTCCGGTGCAAAATAGCATCTGATGCACGTGGAAGAGCACAGTTGGGCAGGAAGGGGAACCTGGTACCAAGATGTCTCGCCACGAGTCGAAGACGTACATGGACTCCGAGGACAGAAAGGACTTCCTGCAGGAGTCTGGGTTCCTCTTGATGTCTGCATCTGAATCACAAACAGACAAGGTGGAATAGATGGAGCAAGGCAGGGGGATACACTCATTTCAAACCAAAGCTTCACTGTAAAACTCATCAAACTGTTCAAAAGCATGTGAACTACAGCACCAACTTCTACCAGTGGCACTGAGCAGCAAGGAGAAGTGCAGTGTAATCAGTCGCCTGTCAGAGTTACAAGGGAAGGAGATGGTGGGATGCTGTGAAAACAGTGAGCCTGGGGTTTGGGGGAGACAATTGGCTGCTGGTGCAGGCTACACACCAAGTCCTAGCAGTGACATGACCTGAACAGTACGCACACAGGAGCTAGGAGGGCAAGACAGCAAGGTTAGCAAGAAGGTTTAGTAGCTCTCTACGCGCAGTACAGATGCTGCAGGGGATTAGCAATACGATGCAGAGCCCTTCTCTCTACTTGACCGCAACTGTAAGATCAGACGGTGGCCATGCCACAGCTTGTCAGTGACTGCACAGCCGGGGCTGGCAGCCTAAGCCCAGCACTCCAGAGACACATCAGCATTCATGCAGAGAGCGGGCCAGCAGTCACATTCCAGCCCTCTGCAGAGGCCACAGACCCATCTCCTGAGGAGGGAGGGGGCCAAGATAAGGTGCAGGACACTGGGGTCCTGCTCCCTGCATCCCTCCTCGGTGCCAGCCTTGGGTACCAGGCAGTACCCAGCGGTTCCTTCATCACTCATCTTTCACTCCAGCAGGTTAAACCCTGACAGGGAATTCATCTCAACAGTGGAAGGACCCTGGGACAGGAGACTTCCAGCAGTAAAAGGCAGGCAGAAGCAGGCAGAAACCCTGCTTCATTGCAGACAGACTCCCAAAAAACGGAAGGAGGGCATGCAAGGGGAAAGTACTACAGGTCAGGACAGAAGAAGCCAATGCCACAACCTTCAGCCCAACAGGTCTCCTGTTTTGTACCTCTGGGGAGCTCTAGGAACAGGGCCTGCAGTGACCACACCACCCCCAAACACAGGCTTGCAGCTCCCCACCCCGATCCAGCGGCCCAGTGCCGCAGCTAGAGGAGGGACAGCTCGGAGTGCCTGCTCCTCCGCCCCAAGCAGGTCGGCTATAGCAGACCCACATAGAGCCCATCCGATCCCGGCCAGGCACCAGCCGTGCACGGAGGCCAAGGGAATCACAGCCCGACTGAGCAAAGAGTGCTACCCCCCAAGCCGTCGGCTCCCCTAGGAAGAGCGGGGCTGCCCTGGCAGCAAGGGGAGCAACTCCTAGTCTGGCCCCTAAATTTACAGACTGATGCTAGCGGAGTTCAGCATGGATGCTTGACCCTCCTTGTTTGACATCCATTGCTAGAAACAGGCACAGGAAAGCAACCTAATGCTAAGGAATCCGCACACCTACATCACATGAATGGAATTCTAGCTGCAGAAAACAGGGAATTCAGGCAAACGTAGCCTCCTGACCACGTAGGGCACCGGCCAGAAATACCTGCCATGCTCTGGTGCCTTCAGCTCTGCACAGGAAGGTGCCGCATGGTCCTAGACTACAATGAACATGAGCAAACAGCGGGGCACACGCTGCACAGTGTGGGCCAAGTGTTATGGGGTGGCAGAGCCAGCACGCTCAGGCGCTGGCATCATCTCAGGGATGGCAGAGGGAGCCAAATCTGACCCTAGGGTCCCACGGAGGCTAGCACTGGAATCCCGCTGCTGCTCACTTCCCAACCTTAGCTGCAGACACTCCCCAAAAGCCTCCAGTTAGCTGCCCAAAACACCTCTGCTGCCAATGCTATCACCAGGTGGGACAGTCCCCAGGAGGCTTGTGAACAGCCCCCAAACCCAAGGATGTCACCCCAGCCCCCGTATGCCAGCTTCAGGCCAGGATGAGGCCCCCCTGGATTAAACCCCTGTGCTGTAAACACAGGACACAGCAGTGCAGATGGGGAAGCTCTGAGCACCAGCATCTCCGGCAGGAGCAACATGCTGGTGCTGAACACTTGACAGGAGAGATGAGCAGCAGCCCACGTAGGCTGTTCCCTTGCTAAAGCAAACAGGGAGCACATGAAGGTTATTTAAATGAGGCCAGCAGACCAGAAGGATTATCTAGTAGTACTGTAAACAATAAAAACACTAAGCAAGACCTGGCTGCATGTGATACTGGTGACCAGGGCCTCCAGTGTGAACAAACTGCCTGTGCCTTGTCTGCTCTCACTACTTCTCCCTCCAGGACTTTTTTCTGGAAGGATTCTTCTCCAAGTCAAGTCTGAGCAGGACGGGAAAGGTTGGCCATGGTTCGGATCAGAGCTATGGCATGCCAGCTCTGCCAAATGAAGCAGGATAATGCTCCCCAAGGCACCTGGGATGGAGACCTAGTCCCACACTGTAGAGGACTCTGCTCTCATCCAGCCCAGGCTCAGCCTTCAGCAGCTACAGAGCCACAAAGCTGTGCCATCGCCCTGCCAAGTCCTACCCCAGGCAAGACACGTCTTCACCACAGCAGGCACGTTTCGTATATCCAAAATAGTGCATGGAAAAACACCCTGGGGGATTGAGACCATGGCAGAGCTCCTCTGCCTCCTCTCTGCTCCATTCTGCCCTATCATTCTGCCACAGCTTTTCTTGTTGACACCTGGGTGATACTGTTCACAGTTCCTAAATCAGGCAGATTTCTGAGAAGTGTGCACGTGCACACACACACACACACCTTGCACACACACACACGCGTGCCACAGGGGAACACTGCAGGGTACTACCTGAGAACAAGGAAGCCATTGACACTGAGAGGCCGTTCTTGGACATTTGAATCAGGTTAGATCCATCGTTACCATCTGTATAACACGGTGATGACAAAACAGTTGACTTCAGTGCTTTGGCCAGGCCAAAGAGAAAGGGCATAATACAAGAGCAGCACTCACACGAGAGAAGCCCAGAACCAAATTCACACACCCCTCTGTGGGCTTCAAAACCGAGCCCAAAATCTAGCCCTCAGGGACTGAAAGGAGGGCTTTGCTATCAACAGTCAAGAGACAAGAAGTTTACAGCTGGAGACGGGACTGTTCCATCTTCTTTTTAAAGTCAGTGAGATGGAGGTACTGCTGAGAAGTAAGTCATCCACCTGGGAGGATGAACAAGGCTCTGAAGGAAAGGGACACCCAGGGACCCAGACAGGTCTCCTGTGGATGATAAGCTCAGCCACCCAAGCTGCCAGGATGGAGACTACAGGTATTACAGGTCAGGATGTGACCAGCGCCCACCACTGCCACCCAAGAGAAAAGTGATCAGAGCTATGGCTCCTTCTGCCTGGGGAGGAGGAGAGCAGGATGGCAGCTCTCCCACCTCTCTCTAGCTGTGACAGCCACCATGTGGACCAGGCAATGAAATGGAAACCAGCCAGAGGCACTGAATGCTAGAGGGTTACAGAGGATTTCAAAGGAAAGTCATGCCACCACATGAGGGAAACTGGTCGCTCTGCTCATGCTCAGAATTCAGCCATTTGTTTGGGAAAAGCCATCCTGAAGGCCAGAGGGACATGCTCTTCTTCAGCAGGACTGACCTCAACACAACTACACCAAGGAGAAGTCTGTCTCTATGCAAGGAGCCAACACATCCATTCCCTCCTACCTCGGATCTCATACTCTTCCACATCCTCTGCAGAGCCGGAGTCAGAGAGCCGCATGGAGCCATGGGAGCTGAACTGGGACCCGCTGTCTGTTGCCACAAGACCTGGGAGAAATGCAACACAGCCAGGCTATCAATGGAAGTGGCCTGAAGGGTCACTGTCAGCTAAGGGAGAAGTTGATAGCCAGGTGTGGCCAGGGCAGAGAGGGATGGAGGTCAAGGATGGAAAACACTATGGGTTCAAAATGAAATTACATTCCGTAACACAGCGCCAGCAGCACACAAACATTATCAGTGTACAGTATCAGTCCCATTATGGTCTTCAATAGCAGCAGAGTTTCAGAGATCTCTGCAGCACCTTGGTAGCAATATGACTGTTTCCCACGAATGGGCAGGAAGGCAGGATGCTATAAGGACAGGCAACAGACAGAAAACCCACGTCCCACTAGCTGATGAGCCCAAAACACATCACCCACTGTCTGAGCCCAACTCCTGGCAGGTAGGGAACAGGTGCCTAGTGCGGATCTGCTGGCGCCGAATGCGAATCTTTTGTTTAAGCTCCTGGATCTCCTTGTCACTGTCTTCCTCCTCTTCCTCTAGCTGCCGGCTCATCATGTTGCATTTCATCAGCTCAATGGCAGCGATCAGGGATTCTGAGATGCTGAAGTGGGCATTCTCCTGCAAGGCAAGAGCAAAAGCGCTCAGGGCTGTACCATGGAGAAACTAGGAAGACTCGATAAAATCTTGTTCCCCACCTGTGACAGGAAAGAGCTTACTACTCATTGAGGGTGGTAGAAAGACCTTAATCCCTGTCGACCACACGAAACCTGACTCTTCTATGAGGACCTAGAAACTAAAGCCTTCTTGTGCACCAGAATACTCACAAAACACAAGGGGCATCCTACAAAGAGGATGTGCAACACATCCATGCTGGGGAGTCAGCACACGTCCCTGAGGAGCCCTAACATGTTGCAAAGCTTCTGTGTATATGCTGGATGGGCAGATCCTGGCTGCCAGGCACCATTGAGGAATTCAACCTTGATGTTCTGTGCGCAGCTCTATAGTAGGAGGTACTACGGGGTTATCTTCCCCACTGAGGGAAGTATCACTGAACCTGCAGTAAGATACACTCTCCAACACACACAGGCTGCTGCTGCCTCCCTCACCTTCTCCAGGTCGGCACAGCTGCCAAAGTCCTGCTCAGAGAGGTAGCTGATGAGGGACTGCCCTTCTGAGGGTCTTCTGAACATCCCTTCCCCCGAGCTCAGGTACTGTCCAGAGTCTAGAAAAGCAAGAGACAAACATATGAGGGAGGGACCTGCTGCTACCCCCATGCTAACGAGCCCTGTCAGTGCCCAGCCAGCATCCCACAGGGAGGTGCCAGAAGCTGAGGCCACCGCACCCGATGGAGAAGCCTGACCAGGAGTGAGCATCCCCGCAGAGGCTGGCTGTACTCACCGTACTCCATGTAGAGGGAGCTGGGCGTGCTCAGTTCACTGCTCTGGGTGGAAGCAGAGACTGGCTCTCTCCCTCCACCTGGATCGCCGTGGGACTCTGGAAGGGAAGATAACACCAGGCACACGTCAGTATCCCAGAGGCGCCCAGCTGTTCCACAGGGTGAAATGAAAGGGGCTCAGCATCACACAGGCAGGCACAAATGGATGGGAAGCAAGGAGGGACATCTTCCTGCTCTGTGCCATGGCTGAGGGCAAGCCCAGCAGGGGACAAAACTAGAAGGGCATTGCAGACAGGAGAGAAGAAGGGGAAAGAAAGAGAGAAGCTCATGAGAGCCATGGAGCAGTCCAGTCCTGAGCCTTCCTCTCTTTACCCCCTAGCAGAGCTGGGGGACACAACAGGCTCCAGCAAGCGCCTCTGCCAGCCCCTTCTTCCTGCTGGAGCATCCCCAAGGGAAGAGTTATCCCCCAGGGCAGAGTCAGGAGACAAGGGGAAACCTGAGCAGCCAAGGGATCTGTGGGGCTCCCAGCCCTGCAAAGCAGCCTGGACAACAGTGGAAGGAGGCATCTGAAGGACATGCTTTTGCTCAACTAGAAGCCAGGGCTCCTCGCACACAACCCAGGAGCCTGAGCTGCAGCGCTCAAGGTGACCCACACAGGCTGTGGGCAGGGCTCTGCCCCATCCACACACTGTGGTGCAACTGTCTGCCAGGCTGAGCCAGTGGGGACTGCCAGGAGCTGGCCTGAGCACAACAGCTGGTGCTCCACAGAGAGCCACGGCCCGGGGAGCGCCCGGACGGAGCGGCTGGGGGATGGAGGACCGCTGAAGGAGACTGAAAACACCCCGACTGGAGCGGGGCAGGAGCATACAGGTGTGGACATGGGGCAAGCGCCGGCTGACATCCCGAGCACAACAGAAGGGCAATCCCATCCTCTCAACCTCCTACTCCTCTTTGCTCCCAGCTTCGGGTTCATAACCCTGAGGTGGCTGGAGGCTCCTGAGGCCACCGACACCAGCATCTCCCCCTGCCAAGACTATGAAGCAGCAGCCACCAGAATGGGGCTTGGGAGCCATCAGGGTGGGAGGCTCTCACAGCTAACCGGTGCAGCCTGGCAGGGCATCCTGCAGCCACCTCAATCCTGCTGAAAACCAGCACAGAAACCACCTTGTGATCATCAGCCTGGGGGATGCCATGCACAACAGAGCCTACTGCTGAAGGGTAAAGCAAGGCAGTGCAAGGCACGGCTTGACATCTTCTGCTGGAGCAAGACAGAGGGCTGGACACGTCTGTCTGAATGCCCACCACCTCCAGGAAGGAGCCTTCCCAGCCACAGAGCCCTCAGCACCCAGATGTGAGCTTGACAAGCCCAGTGCCACTGTTCAAAGGATGCAAAAGAAAACAACAGATTTTTTAGAGCTGCTGACTCTTTCTGCGTGTGGGGCAGAGGGATGGCAGCACCCCAGGACCTCTGCTTGGGGAGAAACCTGGCCCGAGCCCAGAAGAGCACCTAGGAGTCCTGGCTGTGGATGCAAGCACAACTGGCTGGTACACTGCTGAACTCAGCCAACATCAAACCTCCCCATGCCACAGATCCACTAAATCAAAGGAAAAATAAGATGTTCAAGCCCACGACTGCTTAGCTCCCAGCCCTTATTCGCTAGGTGAGAGACAAAACCTCTCCTGGCTCCTGAGGCAGTGGGGTGGAGGGAAGGGCAGGGGATGCAGCTCAGGGACTCGGTGGCCAGTGCTCCCTAATGCCATGCAGGGGAGCTGGGCGCCCTTCTGGGTCTGGTCCACTGACCCCAAAACCCAAGCTGGGATCTTCAGTCAGGTTGCATGCATAAACCTGACCACACTTCAAAGCACCAGCTGGGACACAGGGAAGAAAGAATTTTTTTGGTTTTCTAAATGGACACTAATGGGTTGATGGAAATCCTGAACTTGATGCAATGATCACTAATGAAGGGCTGTTATACTGGCTCCCAAACCTGCCACTGGGTCTTCTATTATAATGGTGATATCCCTGAGGCCTCCTGGGCAGACAGAGGAGAAGGAGGGCAGCATTAAGGGAGAGAAAACAGAGACAGACTGGTTACTACTCAGCAAGGACCTCCACTTCTCCCATGACGGCAGCACCGGTGGGGCAGACTCCCACAAACTGGTTGTCCCCTCACATCCCACTCCCCCCCGGCCATGCATTCACCCACTCAAGCGCACAGGGGGACCCAGCAGGTTACCAGTAGGATGATATCCTACCAGTAGGACGAGCCCAAGCCCCAACCCAGTGCCCTGCCATGGCCCCATGCCCCAGCCAGGCAAGGCCAGTGGGGAAGCAGGACAGCTAATGCCACAGCATCACTGCCATTTTCTAAGTTTTTGGTAAAAGCTGCCAATACTAATAACAGACCGGCCCAGGGCATTCTGAGAAGCAAGATGTCAGCCCATCACCCCAGTGCAGAGCAGGAAAGCTAAGGGCAAAGACTAAATTTCCTAGCCGCTCGTCTACTGTCCCCCTCGCCGACCTGATCCATGGAGACAATGGGGTGGCCAGCATCAGCCTCCTGGTACCAGGGACTCCCACACCCCAAAGCCATCGCAGAAAAGCTGCCCCATTACCGTGCAATTTCCCTGAAGCCACGTTGGTGTCAGAGTGCGAGCGCACGTGGCTCTTCTTGAGGATGCCCTGCGGAGCTAATGACTGTCCTTCTGAGAAGCTGGACCGGCGCAAGAGGCTCAGGCCCCTGCTTCCACCTCCGCTTGCCCCCTGCTCGCCCAGGGATGACACTGAGTCCAGCTTCTGGGAACTGCTGGAGGAGAAGAGTTTGGAGCTACTGCTCTTGGTGCTGTTGGTGCTGGCGCTGCTGCATGCCCGGCCCCGGCGCCCCGAGTTTCCAATGGCCAGGTACTCCGGCCCATCGTTAACATCACTCTGTGGATCATCCTGACTCCCTGTCCAAGTGTCCTCGCTCTGGCTGGTGGTGCTGGAGCTCATCTCGCTGGCCGGAGAGAAGGGGTCTTTGGGTGAGGGGACGTGGAAGTGGGTGACAGAGCCAGGCTGTTCCAGAGGGGACCTGCCCTCACTGAAGGAGGAGGACCGGGTGGACGGGCAGCGCTCCTGGAGCTGGCTGGTGCTGGAGCTGACGGAGGAGCTCGCTGGTCTCCTGTCTGGACAGAGGCAGGAGCAGGATGTCAAACACCCTGGCACAAGCATACCACCCTACAGCAATAAGCTTGTGGCTTCACACCAGCATGCCCACGCACCATGGGCAAAGGCCAGGGATCTCCCTCCCATCATGGGCAGAGATCTTCTCACACCCATCCACCACGACGAATCCAAGGGCAGAAAAAAGGGCAAAGTCTTTTCTGGGTCTATCCTGAGCTTCCCAGCCCACCCTCATTACCTGAGAGGCCGGAGGAGGCTGGATGGTGCAGGCTAGAGAAGGACCCAAAGCAGCGCTGCTGCGTGCAGCCTGCAGCGGGGACATACGGGGATGCGGGGAGAGCAGTCAGGCTCTGACTCTTCGTCACCGGAGGTGGACCGTCACCCTTCCTGGTAAGCTGAAGAGACGTGGCATCATTAATAAATCAGCATTTACAGGGCTACATGTCAAAGGAGCAGCCACAGAAAGGAATCAACCTGAGAATGCCTGGTCACCAGTCAGCAAAGGATGAGGCAGCCCTGGGGGAAGGAGAATGGGGAGGGACAAACACCGCACAGAAGGGAAGCAGCAGCTCTTTGTTAGCAGCTATGCAGCAGGCTCCCATCAGGAAATTACCAGGCTCTCAGTGAAATGATCCAGGCAGCCCAGCTCCCCAGGCAGACGGCCCTCCTGTCCTTCAGCATCGTGGTCACGCATCTCTCTTGTCCCAGCAGAAGGACCTGACGCGCACAGGGATGGCAGCGACGTGCCGGCCAGCTGAAAGAACACAGCCCCCATTTAACGAAGCCTCATTAATTGCCTTCCTCTGGGGAGCTCTGTGCAAAGAAAGCAGCCGCTGTTCCCTCCTCTGGGGAGGGGGCAGCTGGCACGGGGCTGCACGGGGAGTCACTGGCATCACCAGCAGGAGTGGGCACCCAGCTGTCCTGGGGTGCTGCTTGTCCCCTCAGAGGGTGGCTGTGCCTCATGACCAGGCAGCTCTGCTTGCTGGCCCTGAAGCCTGCAACTGTTGTAGAGGGATTGAGAGGTGCCTCTTACAAGGAAGCGGTTCTCAGGTCCTCATTCTCAAATCTTTGATGCCAGCCAGAACCAAGGTGCCCCACTACAGGCTCCACACAGCCACCTTCCCCACCCTGACCCCTGCCAGGCTCGTGCAGGCAGCGCAGGGACCAGTTCACCCATCTCCTTCCCTCTTGGAGCAACTTTTGTGACTTCCAAGTCCAGCCCCTTGTCCAAGGGCTCCGTGTGCCCTGAATGAGACCTCGCGCAAGCAGCCGCAGCCAGCCAGCATCTGGGGAGAGCCAGATGTAGATGCCGGGATCTCAACTCACCATGGAGGTATCGATCTGGGCCAGAAGCCTGGGGTTGTTCTGCTCAACAGCCTCCAGGCACTGCAGCATGGCTGTGACGTGGGCGTCACTGAGCAGGAAGGCAGTGTCTGGGGAGAGAAAACTGCTGCTTGGGGGTGTCCCTCTCACCCACACAGTTTCACAGCGCTGGTTGCTCACACGCAAACCACCTTTTCTGCTGTCCCCCCTCACTCCCACACGGCTTGGAAATGCCACCAGCTAGATATTTTCCTAATAAGAAGGAAAAGGCCCTTTACTTCTCTTTACCTGCATAGAATTTCCTGATGTACTGCCGGTTCCCCAGGAGCGGTCTCAGCTGCGCCGACAGGCAGTGGCACTGCAGGCTGTGCTGCAACCACAGCTGCGCGATGGCCTGGTCCCCCGGGCCCTGTGGGTCAGGCTGGCTGCTCTCCTGCAGGCTGATGAACTGGAAGGGATGCCAGGCACAGGTTAAGGCATGCAGAGGCAAGCAGGGGAGCAGGGGTTGTTCCATCACACGGCTTTGGTCCCCCTGATAACAGCAGCTTTCCAGAGCTAGTCACCATCAGCGGGAAGGAGGACGCGTCCCAGCAGCTCCCCAGCCACCAGGCAGGCGAAAGCGCCAGGCAGGAACAACGCTTCAAAGGTCAGCCAGCAACCGAAGTCCTCCAACAACCACCAGCACTATGAATTTCTCTTGCACGCTCTCCCACCCGTGTGCCTCGCCCCTGACCCGGAGGGACCCCACGCTCCCAAATCCAACCCGATCCCAGTGGTGATGGTCATGTTCTTGCTGACACATTAACTGGGGAAGGTTACAGCAATGCCCGAGCTGCTGCAGCTTGAAGAGCTGGACTGGAGTCACACCCCACATCCTCCCAGCAGCAGGCGAGACACAGGGGCCACCAGTGGTCAGCCCCTTGCGTCCATCCATGGCGGGGACCATGGATGTCAGCATGGGGCAGCAGCCGAGGACCAGGAGCATCCCTGTGTGCCAGTGGTCGGCACAAGCCTGGAACGGGAGAACCAAATGCATGGTGAAGCCACAACCCCGAAATGGGACAGCCCAGACCTTTAGAGATTTGCACAGGCGCATGAATCACCCCTGCACACACACAAGCACCACTTGTGCCGGTTCCCTTGGTGATGCCCGCTGCACCCGGCTGAGCCGAGCTGGAGACTGGCCTGGGAGAAATAAGCAGCCAATTGTCTCAGCCCAAGCCACGCCGAGTTCCCAGGACACGGCTTATACATAAACACAGGGCTGCTTCAGCCTCCACAAGCTGTGGAGCTGCTTTACCCACAGCAGGCCAACATCAAGGTGCTGCTATCCCACTGGTGAGGCTTGCAGCCCAGCTGCCCTCTTCCCTCCCCGCTGGGCACACAAGGCCACCCCACCAGAACCCACCTTCTCCAGGTGATGAGCAGAGCCGGGACTCAGCCAACGAATGTCCTTCACAAACTGCCAGTAATCCTTCTGTCTGCAGCACACCTGCCCGGGACAGCAGTTAGATACCACCACCCAAGGCGCAGTTAAATGACAACATCCCCCATTAGCCCCTTGCTACCATGAGAGGACAGCCCCTAAACCTGGCAAGATGGGCCAGAAAATAGACAGAGGAAGTGCAGCACTGCTTTACAGAGGAGAAACAAAGCAGTTTTGTAGATCAAGGGACCAAGTCAAAAAACATTGGTGTGATGTAGACAAGTTGTATCCTGCCCCTCCCACAGTGACCTCTCAGTTGTTGTCAGCCCATAACTGAGCAGCCAACAGATCCCCCAAGCTTGTCTTCTTCCATCAGGTAAGATCCTAGTCCCTCATACCATGGAGAAAGGAGAGGTCTTGGGACAGGGACGGGACGTGGCACCGAAGGGCTCACACCCCTGCTGCAGTGCAATAAGGATCCCAAAGGCCAACTGCAGCTCATCAGCAGATGACGGAGCAAAGCCTGCACCTCTACTGCCAGGCAGGCAAGGGCACACAGACAGGAGATGGGAACAGACCTCCGGTACCAGCTGCGCCCACAGCAAAGAGCATTTGGGCGCTCAGTTCTGCCCAAGTCCTCCCACTCACTCCATGCATGGCAGTGTCACTTATGCATCCTTGGTCCTTTGAAGGTCTGCCAAGTTCAAGGTTGACCGAGTTCCCACATCACTGTTCCCCTTCCTGCCGGAGCGGGACCTGGTGGGAAGCCCTGATGCCTCAGCACCGCAGAGTCAGACCTTAGTGAGGGGACACGAAGGGCAACATGGAAACGCATCCCAGCAAAACCAGCAATCATTGCTGTCTTCTGATGCAAGCCACCACTGAGGACACCAGCACTGCTGAGCAACCCAGGTAAGAAATTTGGCGCTGCATTTCTATCAGCTCTTTGCTGCTGTTTGCCTCAGCTTTATTCAGACAATAAGTTATTTTGTTCTTCGTTATTCTACCCATTAAAGAGGAACTGCAGCAGAATCGCTGTTTTCCTCACCACCCTACTGGATGTAAACACAGCCCTAAAATGTCTTTCTTCACCAAAAGGCTGATTATTTTTTTCTTCCACCATCTCTATTTCCTCTTTCACAAGCATCAGAGGAATGGGTTCTGTTTTGTGGTTTATTTGTTTGTGAGGGTTGGGTTGGTTTTTTAAGACTAGAGAACTAACATGGCAATTTTAGTCCTCCAGATTGAATTGGGGTTTTATGGACAAATAAATAAAGTTCACTCAAAAGTTTAAAACCTCTTACCCTAGTTCTCTTAACATGTACATCTGGATTTTTTCACCATTTTTTATTTATCCCCAGTTGTAGGAAACAAGGTGATAAGAAAATAATAAGTAAAAGGAAGTGTTTCACTGGAGCAACTACGAGAAAACTGCTGCTAGGAAGCTGTATTTTTATGGCCTCCCTTTGCAGCTGTTATAGCCTGACTGGTGTCACATGTGCCCAAGCAAGGGAGACATTTCTAAGTAAAAGAGCTGCCTTTGCCTATAGTAAAAGCATCGAGGAAGGCAACGCACCATCCTGCTTTGCAGGTCTGGCATGAACTATTACCAATAGACAGACAAGTATAAATCATTTAAATCTCACTTCCCGAAGCCTATCAATAGCACGTCTATCAGAAGGGCGCACTGCACTCCTCACACGTAAAAGGTAGCTTCTCTCTCTGCCGATCTTCCAAAGAAGGTCCCTGGTCCTGGGGACTAACGGGAACAGAGCAGTACTGTAATGAGTGCTGACTGCAAACTTAATAAATCCAGGGAGCAAAGCACCCTGCTGGGACAACCTGCCAGCCTGGCTCTTTCTGGAGTCTCAGTAGCTCAGGGGCAGCATTGCACAGATGCGGTTTTTCTGCTCCTGGACCCAGCTGGCCCATGCAAGCTGCCTGGGGCTCCTCTGCAACGCTCTCTGGGTGGCAGAGCTGCCGATGGGAAGGAAGCCTGACCTCGGGCACACCCTGCAGACTTGCTTCAACTTTCCATTGTAAATTAATTGTGCTGGTAATTGCAAGCTGAAGGGGAGATCTTCAGGCCTCTGCACACAAATGGGAAAGAGAAATTCTTCCAGGCAGCCATGGAAGGGGGAATGGCTGGGTGAGCAACTGCAAGGCAGATGAGGGCCTGGAAAGAGAGATCCCATTCACGCAGAGCGCGGATTTGGCTGCCAGCTCCTGTTATTAACACAGCTAACCAGACACAGTAAAAGATGCGAGGTTTCTCTTGCCAGACCTCGCTGGGGAGCTGTCCAAGCGCAGACGATATGGGGCTGACTCATTGCAAATGCGACTTTATCGCTTGGCTTGGCTGCGGCAGGAAGAAAGGAGAGAGGAGCTGGCCTCAGCAGAGGGGCCACAGGCACTTAGAAAAACCACGTCGAAGGTGGATGAGACAGAAAGAACACACACCCAGGTCCCTCTGACAATCACAGCACTTGCCAGGCAAGGTCAGTCCCTGCTTCGGTCATTTCCCACGCTGCTACAAGCGTTGTACCCGCTCTGTGCTACGAGCACTGAAGTGAGCTGCGGCAGACCCGACTACCCCACCTGCTCACGACAGGCACTGAAGCTGCTACAGACAGACAGCAGCGCTGGCAGGACAGAACCCTACCTTGTCACGGATGAGCCCATGGTAGAGGATGCTGTGCATGTCTCTGCAGAGTCGTTCCAAGCCGCCATACTTGGACCAGACATTCGGGTTGCTGGTGGACACCAAACCTTCCACTGTGGTCTTCAGGTTGCCTAGCAGCTTCCAATGCTCCTTTCTGCAGAGGAACACAACAAGTTGCATCAGATAGACAGCAAGAGGAGCTTCACAACAGGACCACAGTATTGCACTCTCTCCAAGGAGATTCTGGTCAGGCTGAAACCTTTGGTGGTCCAGAAGCTAGCAAAGGTGAGCTAAAGGACTTTACACTTCCCTGTGGTCTCCCATGCATGGTCTGTGGACAAGAGGCCATATTGTAATGATTCTTGTGATGACTGGTAGCCATTACCGATGTGGTCTCAGCAGACAGCCAGAGCAAAGACTGATGGCTCCTGCAATATACCACTTGCTTAGTACAGGCCAGCAAAGCTGGAGGACACGTTTCCAGCCAGCCCCTTGCTTGCTTCATTCACATGCTCTATCAGAGACTATTCAGAGCAGCAGCCTGCCAGGAGTACAGCAGCTGTAAGGCAACGCATGATGTCCAGAACATCTAGCAGACACCGGCCACACTGCACCTGCATTTACAGAGAGCGGCACTCCCCAAGCAATGCGCACCGCATCGAGCACTCCAGCACCGTCAGGATGCAGAGATGCTCCACGCCAAGGTTGGTAACTCTTCATCTCCATCTCCATCTGTACAGCTGCTCTCTGGCTCCTGAGCTGCCATAGGTACAAGTTGACTTTCTTGCAAAAGCATTCATCATGTTCTGGACAGAGACTAGCAAAGTGCAAACTGCAGGTGTTCTCTAGAGCTTGCACAGCATTTCTCATTGATATCATGCCCCTCGGCTACCCTGCATACAGCAAGAAATCACCATTATCCACCATAAAGCAGGAGTGACGGCGCAGAAAGGTAACGCCATTTGCCTATGCAAAAGCAACTTTGGGGAAGGAAGCTTTGGCTGACTTGAGGTCCCCACTCAAGCTGCTTGACAGTGTTGCCAGAGGAACAGCAGCTGTCAGAAACATGTATTCAGATAGAAGCCAATCTCTCAGAAGCAACAGGAATGTTGCAAGGTATATTTGGGGGTGTAAATGCCAAAAAAATATGCCTCTGCAGGGTTTTTAACAAAAGCACCCAAGGTGACAGCTTAGAATGAAGGTCCAACCTTTCAGCTGGCGAGAAACAAGCCACAGTGTTTCAGCTGTTAATCCCTCCCACAGGCAAAACCAAACTGGATTTCCAAAGCAAAAGGAAAAAAAAAAGGAAAATAAATTTAAAATAAATAACGTTATTTAAAACTGCTCTCATTTACATCCTTTGTGGATGAAAGTGTGGGCTGCACACTTCTGCAGCGCAGAGAAGGATACTAAAAAGTAACATAATCCTGGTATTTAAAACTAAGCTTTTCTTGCCAATACTCTCTTTCTGAGACTCGTTTGCTATTGCCAAACCAATTAAGTGAACAAGCAGATCATCAAATATTGGCTCTACTTCAAGCTCCCCATCCACTCCCTTTGTGAGGTCTCCCCAGGGAAGCCAACCCATCCCACCAGCAAAGCCTGTCACCCTGACAACACAGGAGCTCTAAACCAGAGCGGCAATGCACATGGAAGTATGTATATGTTTATGATGTACTTAGACTAACAAGCACAGTCAGGGCTTTATCTCAGTAGAGACTGAAGAAGAAAGCACGGATATAAATCAAAGGCAGCTTTCTGAAGAAGATCTGACTTGAGGAAGGCACAGAAAACTGATCCAGCTCTTCTGAATTTATGGGCTTTTCCCATCCCTGCCCTGAGGGATGCAGATGCTCTTTGACCGGGGAACAGCGGTCAGAGCTTAGAGTGGCATTGCCGTTCTCCGGTCAAAGAGCATCTGCAGCCACTGAACTCAAAACTTCACCAGCTCCTCCCCAAGATATTTCTAACGCTCAGAGTTAGGAAATGCAAGTGAAAGCTCAGCCACGCTGTTGATCTTCCAAGTCAGTGAGTCAGGGGAACTCCCTCCCATGTTATTTCATGCTATAAAAAGCAGGCAATGAACACAAGGATGTGGGGGTAGGACACAGAGAGCTGTGCCTTTCCAAATGAACTGTCTCATTAAAGGAGTTGTGCACCTCCCCAAAGGTAGGAAACCAGGATCCAACAGACTGAAGTCACAGCTCCCTCCTAGCACAGAGAAACTAAGGTTAAGCAATCCTAGAACAAAATAACCTCAAAATGTTAAATCACTGAACTCAGAAACACATAGGGAATGAGCAGCACAATGAAAGCACCTTTGCAGAGGTGATGCAGAAGCTACCAAAAGTGAATTAAATCCCTATAAGACAGTAAGGATCCCATGGGACTTGTTGGCTCAAAGCAGTTCACAGGTTGGACGCACAAGACCCTACTGATACCCAACACCCAGCTGTTTCTGGGCTGGAACGTGGTAGATACTGAAAAGCATACAGTGACACAAGGTTGAAGAAATGAAGACCCATACAGCTGGCTGCAGGTGGCAGGGAAATCAAGGGAGCACAGCTAACGACATTTTGGCTTTGACCAGACTTGTTGGTTAACCCTGAATTAGCTGCAGAGTTTGCTCCCCTCCCGTGGACAGAGCCTGAGCTTGGGCTGCCAGGAGGGATGAAGAAAGCCTGAGTCCCAGCTGCCCTCAAGTTCCCTGTTTCAGCAAGTGTTCAGAGCAATATTAAGCAAGCTGCTTGTTTTTTTCCAAATAAAGAGAATTCTCCTTTGCTAGTGCTGAAGAAAGCCTGACATGGGGTAAGGCCAATTCATATCACATCACGAAAACACCCCGACTTACAGGAAGGGTAAGGTGAGCAACAGGCCCCAGAGAGGTCACAGTACATGAGCAGAGCTTCCCCTACAAGAACCACACATGCTTCTGCTCTTCTGCGCTAGCAGAGCCTGGTTCCCCCAGCCAAAAGGGCTGAGGGTGTTTGCAGGGGCCATCGCTAGTGGAGCACCGGTGAGATCTCAGCCGCATCCCTCTCCTTCCTTAAAGACGACCTCTGATCCAGCCTCCAATTTTAACCACCAGCTCCACAAAAGCTGGCGATGGGTCTCCTTGCTTTACCACCACAAACTCTATCTTCAGGTACAGCAACATTAACCCACTGTCAGGAACTGTCCCAGAACCTTTTGCACTGGAGTGATAAGACAGAATCCGGCCTTGAAGCAAGAAATGGCTTAATGCTGCTGCTGCAGACAACGACAGGGAAACACTGCTTGCTCTCCCAAGCTTTCTCAGTCCCTCCAGGCCAGCAAGGGTAGGAACTTCTCTTGGTCCAAGTCAGCAAAGGTGGCTCACAGCAGAGGCAGGAAGCCATGCTGCTGACTCAGGTGAACTTCTTCATTTAAAATAAAACCAAACCCTAGTTACTTTCCAAAACAGAATCACACGGGTGACACGGGTAGCTAGTATTTAAAAAAAAAAAAAAACAACCAAAAAAAAGCTCATCTTTCTTGCCAACAACTGCTGAGTGTCTCCCGGTGCTCTGCAGGAGACATCTAGCAATGGCTGTTGGAACCCTGTCCTCTACCTGGAGGAGTCTCTCGATCCTTCTTAGCACACTAAAGAGGTCGGGCTGAGGATGCCGAGGTCGTGGAGGAACTTCTGCCAGATCTCCAAGGACATTCCCACGCTGGCTGTCGGTTCTTCCTGCAGATCCCGAAGGCGCCATGTAAACCGCCGCTGCACACAGCCTGCTCCCGCCTCGCCATCCCCGGGTCTCCCAGACAACCAGCAGCCCCTTCCCTGGGCTCCCCCGCCTGCTCCTCCAGCAGGCTCGGTACTGCTGGGAAAAGGGATTAAAAGAAAGGCAGGCTTCGTGTAATTCATCCGCAGCCGTGGGGAGTGGCTGACGAGGCAGAGGAAGCCAGAAGAGCTCTGCCAGCCAGGCAGGTCAGCCCTGCAGCACCCAGGCAGGGAGAGCCAAGCAGCCTGGCTGGGAAACTGAAACGCAGGGTGGCTTGCACCAGTAGTAAAAGCTTGCACTGGTATAAAATGGGGGGCACAACCACAGAAAGCTCCCCCAGCAAATACAGCCCAGAGCTGCTGCTTGTTGGAGCACTCTTGCTCTGCACTGGCAAAGGATGAGGGAAGAAAATAGGGATTAAAGGTGTTTTTCAGCCTTCTCCCAGCACGGCAGATAGTTTTACCTGCTCATCCTGGCGAAGCCTCCCACCAGCAGATGACCACAACCTGTTGACCCAGGATACTGTCCATCGGGCTTCAATCTGCACAGGACCTGCCTGTGACAAGCATGCAAGCAGCCAGAGGCAGCGACAGGCGGAGCAGACCCCCATGGCAGCCCACCTCCCTGGGACCAGCCGCTCACCTTCCTCCATTGCTCCCCGCGCAGGGACCCTCTCCTCTGGCCCTGCCGTCCCTGGGGCCCTTGCCGGTGCCGGAGCCGAAGGTGGCAGCTCTTTGCTAACCTGCGTGGCTGACCAACGGCCCCTCTGCTCCCCCCGGGACTGCTGCGTCCTCCACACCACCCGCCCGCCGCTCCGAGGCACCGAGAGCCCCGCTCTCTGCCCGGCAGAAGGAGAGCACTAACCTTCCTGCCGTGCCTCGATGGACGCTGGCGTTACAGCCCCTGCTCCCTGATGCATTTCAGACCTGCTGCTTAGGAGGAGAGACAGCAAAACCCAGCACGAGATCCTCATTCTCCTCTCCTGCACCGGTAGAAGGATGGACTTCAGCAAAATAACTTTTGCTTCTGCGTTTCCCGTGATCCATGGGAAGATGGATCCGGCGACCTCTATCCTATCGCTATCAGTCACGACCACAACCTATAGTGAAATGGCACCTCACTGGGAATTAAAATGCTAAACCATTTGCACAAAGGACAATGAAGCTGTGCAAGGCCCATGCCAGGATCCTCCCCAGTGCATCAGTGACAGCCAGGAGAACAAGCAGGCCCTCTCGTGTGCCAGTACCGGAGGGGATGATGCCCTCCTCATCCCTGGGGGAGTGCTGGGGTGGCACCACGTCAGCTCTATTAGTCACACAATGGTAGAGTCTGGTAGTGCAGGACTTGCACTTGCAAAGGCAAGAAAAAGCACAAAGATGATTCTGGAAAGAAAAAGAAGTGAATGCAGTCAATTCCTTTTGCCTTTCTGAACCTGCTGGTCTGAAGCATTAGCTAAAGAGGGAGAATAGCTTGAACCAGGCAAACCAAAAGGCACCCCAAACCTGCACTATAGCTTTAAAAGCACCGGCACAGCATTTTCCCGGCTGATATTGCCAGCAGGAACAGAGCTGCGAGCTAGCTGAGCCCCTCAGATATGGAATGCTTCTCTCCCATATCAAGTTTCAGCTGCTTCCTCCTCCCCAGCCAACACTCACATTTCCATCCAACACCCACCCTGCACTTCAGCACCAGGGCAAAAATGAAACACAAAGCAAAGGCTAAAGACATGCAAAAAACTGAATAGGACTCATCACCAAAACACCTCCAGGGAACAACTGCTGCTGCTTTTATAAATGCTAACAAGAAAAAACATGCCTAAAGCACAAACGAAGACCACGCAGGCGAAGCCACCGCAGCACGGCCATTCTCACCGCCAGCCACGTGCAGGCGCAGGGCCTCGCCTTCAGAAATAAAGAGAAGCTGACGATTTCTTTTCAGCACCTAGAAGGGGCGATGCAGCCGAGTGCCAGGAGGGTAAGGAGACATGATCCAAAAGCAGCAAGCTGCAGAGCCACCAGAACGGCAGCGCGGCGTCGGGGCGGGACGGTTTCGCCCTTAAGCACGAGGCGTGCGAAGCAGAGGCTTGGCAGCTGCTGTGTTGGCCAAGGCTGATGGAGAGTTGCTGTCTCCACCATAGCGGGGACAGAGCATCCGGGACTGAGGGCGCACGGCTGTGGCCGTCACTGTCCCTCCAGTGGCCAGGACGCTTGCCCAGGGCAGGGAGCAGAGCGATGCGCTGGCCCCGGGTGGGTGACGGTGGTCACACGCTGCTCTAACAGCCCAGCTCACAGTGTGCTTCCACCCCACGAGGGACCGAAGCGGGGGCAGCCGGCACGCTCTGCAAGCGCCGATCCCCACCCGGCACCGGGGGGTTCGTTTCCTCCCAGACCGCCCCCAGGTACCCCCCTCATCTGCGCCTGGGTGTGTGCACACCCACTCCCACACACGCCCCCGCAGCACACGAGCCCCCCAGGGGCACCCCCGCGCATCCCCAGCGCTCCCCAGGCACCAAGCGCACACTAGCAACTGCTGCCACTCGTGTTTCTTGCACGCGCATCCCGAGCTCCCCGCCGTGCCCTCGATAACTTGCACGAGCACCCCGTTACCCCACGCGGGCACCCCCTGTGCGCGCACACACACGACCCTACCCCCACGCGTGTCTTGCCCCTGCTGCCAGCACGCCCGGCGTGCCCCTCAGCGCCCACACGCTCCCCCGCGCCGCCGGCACGGGCACACACGCAGAGCAGCGTGCCCTGCCCACCCCCGCCATGTCATGCCTCCCACGCGTGCCCACGCAGGCCCTGTCCCGCCGCACACCCACACCTCCTCAGCGTGTCCTGCCCCCACACGCGCACCCACCGGCGTGTCACACACACGCACACGTGCCGCACCCCCCCCCCCCCCCCCCCGCGGTGTGCCAGGCCTCCCGCACACGCATGCAGCGCTCCCCCCCCGCGCACCCTGCCGCGTCACGCCGTGCCCCCGCGCGACCCCTACCTGCTCTCCGCGCGCTCCTCGCGGGGCCCGACCTCCATCCCGGGCGCGCGCGCGGCCCCGCCGCCGCCGCCCGCTGCCACCCACCGCCACCGCCGCCGCCGCCGCCGCCGCGCCACCGTCACGTGGGGGCGGGCGAGCGCCCGCCCCGCCCCGCCGCCGCCCCGAACTACAACTCCCGGCGTGCACCGCGGCTGCCCGGCACGCTCCGCGCGGCGGGAGAACTACAGCTCCCGGCATGCACTGCGCGGGGTCGCGCTGAGGCGAGGGCTGGGCGCCGGGCCGGGCGTTTCACCTCAGCTTCCCGCCCCTGAGCTGTGCGCTGCCGTGGGTGTCCTCCGCCTTCGACACGGCTGCGTTGCCGCCTTCAGAGGGCGAATGCCCCGTGAGTCAACGCCCCGCGTGACTAGGTGAGGGAGGGAGCCAGGGCCCCTCAGGTTTGCTGTCAGGCAGGCGAGCCCACTTGCGGCGTCCTCCAGCCGGCCGTCGCGCCTATAGGTACCTACACGCGGGTTCGTGCCTTTGGCTGCTGTAGGACCCCTAAGCGATACGCTGTGGAAAAGTTGCGTTGTCCGTCGGGTTGCTGTCAGCCCTCTGAGTAAAGTGTTTGCACTGGGGCTTAGCTGCACCACAGTGTAAAACCACAGTAATTGCTGAGATAACCGCTTACCAAATCCTGCATCGGAGGTGATAAAATTGTGATGGCAAGAAAAAAAACAAACAACGTGTCCCTGAGAGACAGTTCACGTATTGAACGTACCGGCAGAGAAACGGAAAGAGGTTTCTGTTCTATTGCCCACAGTAAAGAGGATGTGAAAAACATGGCAGAATTGTATGTACTTACCACTAAAAAGCAGTGAAATGAAGCTTTAAAAAGGAAAAAGTGATGTTGCTGCCATCAGACTGAGAACAGTCAATGACAAATTATTATAGGAGATGAAACCCAGATACATCTCCAGAGTTGTTTGATGCCTCAGAAACCAAAGGTAGATGTTTGCACAGTGGAAACTTCCTATAACTTACTTTTAATGATAAATGCATACACG
Source organism: Aquila chrysaetos chrysaetos (assembly GCF_900496995.4). Lineage (NCBI taxonomy): Eukaryota > Metazoa > Chordata > Aves > Accipitriformes > Accipitridae > Aquila > Aquila chrysaetos. The sequence goes on along the minus strand of NC_044013.1, from coordinate 12,374,734 downwards.
AAGACGTACCCCTTGACCTGACACTTTCTATGTGGCTTATTTTGCCAGTACAGTACTTCAGCAGCATTTGAGAGAACAGGGTTCTATACTGCTATTCTTAAAGCAATAACAACAACAAAACATTTTTCAGAAGGCACTTAATTAAGAGACTAGGACTCCCCATACATAGTAATTGTATACAAGTGTGGAACAACAACTTCCAGCATGGTTGTCAGTCAGGCAGAAATTTTCTTGCTTAGAGCCTACTGCACAGATTGCACGGGTTGAAAACACTGGCTCTACACGGCATGTTTAGTATCAGGCCATCAAACTATCTGTTAACTCTCACAGTAAAAATTTTGGAGACAATCAAGTCATCAAGACTATTGTCATTAGATGATCACGTCTGGTGAAATGGAGCATGCAGATGAAGCTGACAGATCTAATTTAGCTCCTAAATCAGGAATTACAAGGTTCTTCTAGCTCCACAAGTCAGAAATAGCCTGGATGTTGCTTAACAGTGATTTTTTAAAATTTCTTTTCTTCAGAAAAATCTCTCCTTTTCCCCTGCTTCCTTATGTTGTTTTGCATATGTTACTTATAGACACTGTTTACTTAACTATTGTCAATGCCCATGTCAATTTAGAGAGCGTGTAAAAATTCATTCCGTCAAAAATAAGCCTGATCTCACAGAGCCTATAGTCACACACAGATGTGTTAGCTTCCAGGACTGCGCTGAGACTAAACTGGAGACTAATCCTGCAGTGTAAAATTTGATGAGTGCCAATAGAGGTCCACAATTTTAAGTGTATGAAAGCATATATGAATCCTTTTGCTGAGCAGTAGCAGAATTTGGAACCTCACAGACCCGACTGCTGTTTGGGGAAGGTTTGGGTGACATAGTCAGTTACCAGCTCAATGTAATTTCTTTACTTATTACAAGTGCCTCACAGAGAAGGCAGAATTGGAAGTTATTGGTACATGCCAAACAATTTCATGTTAGGAATAAGAAGCTATTTTCATAGGGGTAGCGCCTGTGCCCCTAGGGAAGCGGAGACCTCTTTTGGAAGATGCACTTGAATAGCTCACCTGTTTCTGGGATCAATGCAGGTGTGATATTCCACAGCTCACAACATACAGCTTGGACTACATGGCCCCTCTGGCTTCAAATCTATGCGTGCCTTTAGTACCTGATTCTTTGGGTGTGCTTTCTGCTTGGTAATTTTAACTCCTCCTCCTGGGAATTTCAGCCAGGATGTTCAGCAGGTAACATCTAGTCTGCAGTTCCTCCACAATGTACCGTAACAACAGGGGTGACTGCGCAGCCAAGCTGCAAAGTCTCATTTTTCTGAGGAGACAACTGGTGCTCAGGAAGGAAGAGTCTGGGAAAGGCCCAGGAAAGAACCACCCCCAAAACTTACTACAGCCTGCAGATGCTTTAGACACACTGTCTTCTTACAGTGGATACAAACTCAGCAGGGCTGCAGTCATAGAGTACTTTATAAAGTACTAGTTCTTTATAACTGTCAATGCCACATGGAAGCTTTGTCACTTGGCTGGATGCTGACACAATCCTGAGAGCCAGACAGAAAACCAAGAGCTGATGTTTGCATGGCTGCTTTCATGATCCCCATGGCATTTCAGCCATTTTGAACACAGAACTAAAATACTCTTCAGGATCACAACCTTTGCCTGGTTTTCTGTTGTGCTGAGCAGCAGACAGCTAGTGAGCTGTTTGGATAATAAATGCAAACCATGGATGTGGTACAATTTGGATTTTGTCTGATTTCCAGCTGTCATGAGGGCGGGCAGCATCTGCCACCTTTGCAGTTAGCATATGTGTTTTGGGTAAACAGAGTATTTGTTTATCAGTGTGACACTGTCACCAGATGGGGCTGTACCCTATAGGATTACAGGAATCTGGTTTACATTTTTTTTTTTAAATACATCTTTTATTTGACACCTCTATTATTAGTATTTATTGGTCATATGGCGACAGCATCTTCCCTTGAGAAATGTACCTTCAGAACCTCAAGTCCCACTTGTCATCAGTCACTTGTCATCAAATCCCACTTGTCATCTGGAGGAAAATGCATAAATTATCAAAACTGTGGCTCCGAGACTCCATGTCTGAACTTACGCTGCACATGGAGAACAGAGAAGAAAACAGGGTGGAACTCCCAGCCTGCAGCACCATGGTCATGAGCTCCTCCTGCTCAGATGAAGGGAAAATCTCTCACTAGCTGAAGATGTCCTGTGACAATAACTGAGCCATTTTCTTCTAGACAGTAGAGAGCAGCAAGAAGAACATCCAGAAGCACGTCACTGGCCTTATTTTAAAAGGGAAGAGATGCGTAAAGAGTGTAAATGGAGAGAACAAGGCCTTGTCAACAGTCTGCAGTACAGGACAGAGCAGAGGCCAGAAAGCCTCAGCTTTCTCCTCTCATTCTAGTTTTTCATGATAATACTCCCAGAAAGATCTCCAGTTCTGCGGTTAAGGGTCAAAGGCCTGTACGGTATTTTGGTGCAGCTGCCTCCCAACACAGAAGGACAGAACTGTGCCAGGGATTACACGCACGAGGAGTTAGTTGTGTATTGCGTACTTAGGATTTCACATTTGCCACAGAGTATTTATTTTAGCAAATGAGCATGTGGAGTATGTGGGCAGTTCGTGAAATGTGGGAGCGTTCCTACTGCAAGGAGGAGGTTGCATCTAAGGTCGTGCGTATGGAAATATTTATTGCTGCCCAAGGGCATTTGCAACATAGTCCCCGGGGTCTTGGTATGGAGCTCCCCCTCCCTGGCGGCAGTCAGTCAAACCCTAAAACAAGCTGTCCTTTGGTCATGTTCCAAAGCCTACTGAAGGCCAAGGGCGAGGGAAGTCACAGTTTGAATGGCAGCCTCAGCACAGCTCCCGGAAAAAGCTGAGGGAGATGTGGACCGTAATGCCCGGTGACCACTGTGAGTGGGTGAAACTGACAGGGATTTTCCTTTCAGCATTTACTGCCTGGTTTCAGAAGGAAGTCCAGCCTCTGCGGTCACGTTGTCTGCCCATCTGTTCCTTCCTTTACTATCTCTGGAACTCACTGGCCAATTTCAACCAACTATGAGCAAGATGTAGAGATTTCAAAGATAATTACCATCCCTTAAATTTAATAAGGAGAGTGCCTAACGAAGGAGGTGTGGCTGTGTAAAAAAGAGGTAGATCCCAGCCCTGTGACAACTCGCTTAGCAGCAGCCAGACAATCACTAGGTCCATGTGTACTGTTGGCCCACCAACAGGACGCACAGCTCCAAAGAATGCAAATATATGGGCGGCGGGGGAGGAAGGGCTTCACTAGATTCCTTGTTCAAAAAACAAGTTGTTAATTTCTCCTGAATTTCTGAATCATGTGATTCTGACCAAAAGATAACAACTCTGAAAAGAACCCAAAGAAAACACAACCTCAGTAGTCATACTGTTCTGTTTCTAAGCAGTAATTTTAAGCCTAACATGATATTTTGGAGTGGGAACCTGATTTGTACCCTGCTGTTTGACGCGTGGAGACACAATTCCGCTAGGAACTAGTCTGCCTTGGTTTGGCTCTTTACGGAACGGGTTATTTCTCTCAATTGCACCGGGGTCGCAGGCGAAGGCATCTCGCGTTCAGCTTCTCAGGCGAACACCTTCCCCTACCCCGCAACATCTCGGCCCTCCGGCCAGCCCACGGCTTCGCGCCCTGCGGCACAACCGCCCTGTGGCCCCACCGCCCTGTGGCCCCGGCCGCACCGGCGCCCCGCCGCCAGCAGCCGCGCCGCTCCCCAGCCCCGGTCCGATGTGGCAGGCAGGTCCTCACGCAGTCCCTGGAGAAGCCCTCCCCCAAACGGCCTCCGGACGGCCCGGCCGCCCGCACCCATCCGGTGACCTGCGGGCCCCGCGGGGCCCGGGGCCGCCCCCCCGTCCCGGTCCCCGTCCCCGCTGTACCTGCTCCTCCCGGCCGGCAGGGGGCCGCGCGCCGGTTCCCGAGCGGGAGGGAGTGGAAGGAGGGGAGGCAGCTCCTCTCCTCGGCGCAGGCGCCTGCTGCCGGGGCTGAGGTGGGTTTACTGCGCATGCGCCAGCTGCCAGCGCTTGGGTGGGCGCGGGCTGCGGCGCCTGCGCGGCCGCACCTTGCGCATGCGTGCGGCCGGCTGGCCGAGGCGGTGAGGGGAGGCGGCGGCGGCGGTGGTGGTCCTGCGGGCAGCCATGAGCGGGTTCGGGGCCGCGGCGCCGCTTTCGGGCTCCTCGGCTGCGGCGGGGGCCCGGAACGGCAGCAGCGACAGCCTGGAGAAGATCGACATGTCCCTTGGTGAGGAGAGCGCGTCGGGCCCGCCGCTGTGGGGGAGGGGGCGGAGGGGCGCGGGCTGAACCGAGCGCTGGGGCCGGGGCGGGGGCGGAACGAACCAACGGGCTTTGCCGGGCACCGGCGCGGGCGGAAGCAACGGGGGGCGTAGGGAGGCGGCCTGCGCCAAGTCGGGCGGGGGGGGGGGTGGGGGAGGACCCTACCACAGCTAGAGCGCGGCGGGGGGGCGGAATGCGAGGCTGGCTGCGGGGACCTGTGGGCCCGTCGTGGCGGGGACGGGAGGCGAGGCCCGGCTGCGTCCCCGGGAGCAGCGGGGCTCCCAGGGGCCTGGGCCCGCGGGGTCGCCATCCCTGGCTAGGGAGCAGCCGGGGTGGGTCCCCTTTGTTCTGTCTGGGTGTCCGGAGCAGGCCGAAGAGCGGGGCGCTGCGTGCGTTTGACGCCGGTCAGGCCCACGGTGCCCGGGCCCTTTGCTGGGTGGCCCTCGGGGAGCGTCCAAGGGTCTCGCCTGGCGCTCGTAATTGCAGGGGCGGGGGTGGTTAGGTTGCCGCCTAGCTGGCCTTGCTTTTTGGTTTTTTCTTCCCAGGTTCGGAAGTCGGTAATGGCAAGTCTCCTTTGTAACCCCTTTGGAATGCTTTACCAGTCAGATCAAGTGTGATGTCGTCTCTACCACGTAGTTTCCTGTGGCAATCTACCCCTTTCTCCCCTGTCCTCCCATTGGTTGTGTGTGTTAGGAAGTTGCACAGCCTCATTACAGATCTGCAGAACTGTGTCTCCTGAGTGTATCTGAGAAACTGACATCTATGCTATACATATTTTGGAGAGGTATCTCAGAGTAGTTCTGTTCTGGTCCTATGCACTGAATCCCTTTAACAGTTGGGGACACGTTTGGTGTCTTCCTGGAGTGCATCTTCCCGTTTAGTTTTATCCAAAAAACAAACAAAAAATTATTTTGTACACTCCAAGACTGCTCCATGACACTACCAGAGCATGGTAGATACTTACTATCAGGATACTTGCTTCAAAAAACAAAATCGTGATGTGAACTAGAATGTTAACGGTAGACTTGGCCTTTGTGGACCACCTTAAAATAAGAGGATTTGTACAATTTTTCCATCTGTAAATAATCCAGAGGACTTCTTTGCTTTGGCAATGGAGATAATTTGTGAAATGACAGTTAGAGTTTGTTTGAATGTGGAGTAGCGTTACAGCATTCATCTAATTCTATAAATCTGTTTTTACTTATAATATAGCACACTGAATCTTTGTTTCCAGGGTTACCAAGATTAATAGTTACTGATTCTGAGCAGCTAGTTGTATTTTCATATATTCTAATGTTTCTTGGCCAAGTTAACCTTTTGGTGAGACACTACGACATGTCCTGGACATTGACTAATAGCAGATTGCAAAGGACTGTTGTGATGTCATGGTGACTTTCTGTTTAAGAAGCTGTTGTGTGTGGGTGTGTCTTGGCTAACAAACGCATAAAGTCCTAGATATCCTTCATTTCCCCAAATAAGAGAATAGCTGAAACTTAAGTTCTTTTGTTTAAAAACTTGTAACCCTGTGTGCAGCAACAGCTAACTTGCAAAAATGGGATTTAAGATGGAGCAGATGAACGATGAAGCAAGGATCTGTGCTTTCTGCCCATGGTGGTTTTGTATCACTGGTAGATAGGAATGGAAGTAGCCGTTACGCAGAATTACATATTCTGCTCTAACAGTTTTGGACATTTTAGTTTTTGTTGAACATCACTTTATTAGTGGTGCTACGTTCAAATAATGCTCCTGGTTGAGTACTGCTGTTGGCAGTGATCGGTTCTACTATTTTGGAGCTGTATACCGTTTTGAAGTGGCTTTGGTTTCCTTTGTTGTATAAAAAGGATAGTTTGGTAATTCTTGCTCCAGGGATGATCCTTTTGGTAAAGATTCTATAGAAATCAAACCCTCAGTGACCTGTATCAGCATTCCTTATCCTAATAGATTTTTTCTGAATATTCAATCATTTTTGCAGCAACGTAAGCTGATTTTCTCTTAGCTTTACTTCAGCAGGATACAAAACATTGGATAAGAATGTTGTGATTTTGGTGGTTGTTTTTTTTTTTTTACGCTGTTTTCTCTGTTCTACCCCGTCCGAGTCCATTTGAACTCTGTTAAACACAGTAACCCTGTTCCCATCTCTCCCTGACTCAAAAAAGGGTGTCCACATGTTTGTGGTACCTCTCTGTTGAAACATGGTGTTTTTATCAGTTGTGCTTTCATGATCTAGATGCAATAAACATAATTTGACATTTTTCTTTATGGTGTTTTTGTAAACAAGCTACCAGTCAAATAAAAGCATGCCAAGTCTTATCTCCTGAGCCAGCTACCAGGTCAGTGAAGGAAAGCAGACTGGTGTGGTGTGATTTGCACTTGACGGACCTGCTGTTCACTTTTCATCAGTTTGTTGTCTTACACATATTTTTAAACCAATTAATAATTTGTTCAACATTGTTTCCCTGGATAATAGATAAGATGATTGCTTTGGATTGCAGATACCTGGGGAGAGAAGTTGTGCTTGCTTTTTTCCCATCATCTCAACCTCAGTGAACATATGAAGATAACTGATAGCCTGAGTTCTCTCTGTGTGATTTTTTTCTAAAGTAACTTATGATGGAAGAACTAAGGTGTGATTGACATTTTGTTTGGAATCTGCAAAGTCTGGGAGTGAGATGGGATTAGCTTTTCTTTAATGGTATACAAAAATGAATGGAGTTATTAAATTTAAAATTTAGTGCTGGGCTAAATGCCATGATCTTTCAAGCCTCTTGGATTTTCTGGATGTATGCAACTGCTTCTCTTTTGCTAGGGCATTATATTACAAGTACTGTAAGACTAACAGGGACTGGATGTTTTATAGCGATAATATTTCTGGAACCGTAACTTGTATGGGCTGGCTTTGCAAGATTAACTGGTCTGTTTCCCATGACTCCAAGCATGTAGGGTTTTTTCTTCAGAACTAGAATATGTCTGCAGTATGTCAATTTTTTCTTTTTATTTTCTTCTTACAGATGATATAATTAAACTGAACAAGAAAGAAGAGAGAAAGCAATATTCCCCCAAAATGAAAAGAGGGCTTCAGCAGAATCGAACTCGACAGTTCAGGACACCAAGCTCCAAGTGGGGAATCCAACAGCAGAAAGGTGCATACGCCAAACATAATGTGGATTGCACAGTGTCTTTTTTGAGCTGAAATGCAACCTCATGAAATGTACAGATTGACATGGTCAATTCGGGTGTCTTTCAAATAGTGTCACGTGCAGGTTTGATTATAATTCAGTTCTTTGTGATCCATTTATGTTTGGTTTTGTTTCTGGTTTGGTATGAGAAGGTAATTGATGTGTTTGGTCAACAGGGAACTTAGGTGCTTGAGGGACTCTATTTGACTCATGGAAGGATTGGCTTTCTTTCTGATTTTTTAAAGTTTATTTTAATTTTGGAAATTGTGTTGATACTTTGTCCCTTCTCAGAGATGGATAGAAAGTGTGCTTATGCCAAAGCCTGTATATCAGGAAATGTGGAGGCCTTGCTAGAGCTCAGAGCTTTGTGCAAATATTTGTTAGGTAGAATTCTCCTAGTAGGCCTCCCCAAAATAGCTGTTACTGCAGACTGTAATGCTGGCCCTGGGATATATAAATGGATAGTGCACAGCATCTGAGTCAGCTTTTCTTGTTAAGAGCTTGGGATGCAAAGGAAGTATCATGTCAGCCTCCTTAAGACAATGTTTTTACAGTGGAATACAAAAGGGGGAAAAAAATCATATAGGCACGGAGTGGAGAGAAGTGTACAATAACAGCCTTAGTGTAGATTCCCTGAGTAACTGTCAGGGGTTTTTTGATAAACAGGAGTCATATTCTAAAATGATTCCCAGGTTTTAGTCTAGTTCATGGCCAGCACCTGCATGAAGTATAGACTGGTTTTGCTTACATTTAATTTTGAAAAGTACCTCTTCAGTGCTGTATGATCAAAATATGGAAAAATACCGTCTAATCAGAAAGCCTACCACCTCAATAGAACCTAATTATGTGTTTAAGTTAATACATGCAATTTCTTGTTTAGTAGCATTCATTTAAAACAAATACACATCTGTCTGGTGTATTCTCAGTGATCCCCATTTTATTTTTGTCTTCCTTAATGTTTGTTGTAGCCGCAGCTTGTCATTAGCATCTTAGACACAAATGTCTTTGGGGATCAGTGGAATGATGTGTTGCTCAGGGCTCAGAGGAGTTTTGCTTTTTATACAGGCCAACACAGCGGTATTACTTGTGCATTGATGCTGCAGGAAAATACATCAGTCAGCCCAAGTGTAAGAATATTTGTGTAGGTGAAGAGTAAGTGAATTTAAGTTGTAGATTATCGAACATGTAGGCTTCTATTTACGACCGCCATTGTCAAATGCAATTGTTTATGATCTAACGGGCACAAAAGAAGCAAGTATTGGATTTTAGAATTTTAGGAGGAGCTTGAGCTGCAAACATAAAATTCTATATACAATCATCTTGGCAGTTACTTTTCTCTCTTGGAACCTTCCTTCCTTGTCTGCCCTTGTTCTAGGAAAAAGCAAACATTTTTTGCAAAATTGCCAGACTCATGACATGTTGAAACGCTGTGAATAGCTTTAACAGCTCCCTCCTATGCAGCTCCACATGTTTTATCCCGTTGAAAGCAAACCTCTTCTATATTATTTTTTGAGCAGAAGTTATCATTAAATAGTTCTGACCATTCTAGTTATTAGTAGCTTATGACCAATAGATTTATTGCTGCTCTGTTGCCATTGAAGTTATTCTGGTAAGTAGCAAATCCTCTATTGTTTGTGGACAGCTACAGAAACCACAAATGATCAACAGCAGTCAATTCCTTGTGGTTTTAGAAGTGGCTGCCAAACTCTCTGGAAAGAAGCGAGGAACTTGAGCTGGGACTCTTTTCAGCCTTTGGGGGGGAGAAACAGAGAGAAGAACATTGTTCATTTAAATAAAAGTTGTCCTTGGTGATACACAGAATGCAACTGCACAAAACCCTGTGCAGACTGAGCTAACTTTGGGGTTGTCATTTATTTGAGCAGAGGTTGGTCCAGAGAGTTCGTGAGGCTCCTTTCAGCTTAAGTAACCCTGTTTCTCAGGTTTTGTATTTGAAAAGAAGAGCATTTGCTAACCATCGACAAAATGTGGGTATATAGCAGTTTCTCCATGGCAAATTTATCTAAGCTGGGTTCTGATCGATGGCTTACCTCATGTGATGGCTCCTGTCTCATGAAGAAGCACAGATTTATTATCGACGCTATCAAGTCAGATATGTCAAAACTAGATGTGTCTGTTTCTGTAGAGCTGACTCCTTAGTCTTAAATGTATCTTCCAGTCTGAGGTTCTAGAGGGGATGATACTTGGGGATAAAACTGAAGCATGGTCTGTATTCATAGCGTGAAGTTAAATGGCTCCAGACAGGGTTAACCAAACCCTTGTAACTGGAGATTTGAGATGTTTATACTACCGACCTCAGACTTACAAGCCTTTTATATTCAAAGGCTGCTTTCAATTCTCAGTTTCGTCCAGACTGCCATGCAGACTTGTAATTGAAAACACTTTAAATGTGATGCAATTCATATGCTGTTTTAAGATGGTTTTGTGGGCCTATTGCTATGTTCTTTTTTCTTAAGTCATGTCTTGGGAACCACTGATCTAAATAAATAAGCTTTGAAGTTGCTCTTTTTCTTTCCTTTAAATTAAACTGGTAATTTAAAGTTTGCTGAATGGGTAGGGAGCTGGGTTATTTTTGTTTGGTTTTGGTTTTGTATTATTAAGCACTTGATGAAGTTCCATCTCAGAGTATTTTGGTAGTTTTCTATGCCAGAATGACTCTAAGTTCTCCCTGTAGACATGTCAAATAACAGATTTTTAACAGAAATTAATGCATTGAGCTAGAGCAAAACTGATCTATATGAGAAGCTGATCATTGTTGTGCTAGGGCTTGGGCCAGACCTGCTAAAATAGCTGAATGACCAAATTGTCTTCAAGTGTAGTGATAGCTTCTGCTCTAAGGCTTGAAGTGTGCAGCCAAATAACTTGAGTTGCCTGCATAGCATCTTTATTGCTTTTTCTTTCAATAAGAATTGTTGAACTCTTCATGCTTGTTGCAGGTTATGGTAAAAATCGTTTGGGACGCAGAAAGAAGATAGCAGGGAAGAAGCGTTCTTATGGAGTTATAACTGGCTTGGCAGCCAAGAAAGCAATGGGTTCACGCAAAGGAATTAGTCCTCTGAACAGACAGCCGCTTAGCGAGAAGGTAATTAATGCAATTCTAGTGGTTCATGTAAGAACAGATTAAAAAAATGAAACACGATGGCTTCAGAACAGTGCTACTGAAATATAAAATGGAGACATCTGGTACAACCTTTTATTAAATTGGGGATGTGTTAGCTGAGCTCTTGTTTGTTTTGAGGGAGGTGATTAATGACTAGGTTTGAAAGTTTTTTAACATTTAATTGGGTTGCAAGTCTTGAAAATTGAAGTACAGAAGTATATTCTGTGCAAGTATGGAGGTAGTTGCTGTATTTTTACAAGAAAAGCTCACTTTTTAGGATTTCTTGTCTTTGCATTGCTTTGTTACAAACTAATGATTCAGCTGACATGCAAGTGTTAAGCATATGCCTGTTACAAAAATGGAAGTTTTTGCAAAACACTGAACTCCATCAGTAAGCTCCCTCTTCTGTGCTCCTCCAATGCAACATTGCCTGCTCCATCTCATTCAGTATTGTAGAATAAGGATTGCTTTTGGATTTGTGAAGAAATGGAAATTGAAGGAAAAGTGTTTGTGTATATACAATATACATATATGCTATATATAGTTATTGTTTTTTAAGAATGCACAGCGGAATTACCCAGTCTTGAAAAAGAAAACAAACCTGCAGAGACAATCTGAAATGCAGAGAAAACAAGTTCCAGCCCTCAGGAGGCCTGCCCCACTAAACAGAAGGTAAAATACACTGTCTGCTTTCTGAACTCTTCTTGGCAACTTTACATAGTAAGTCATGTTTGACAGGACTGAGTCCAAGAGTAGACAGTAGGTGCTAGCAGTAGTAATACGGTCAAGACTACCATGTGTATGAAGTTCTACAAATCTGGAAGCCAAGCATGGGACAAATGTGGTCTTGATACAAAGCCAGATATTTATTACCGTGTAGAGCACTCAGGAAGTACCTCTATTTGGGAAGACCTGGTATTCTGCCTTCTTTTAAATCATAGGCAGCCTATATGGAAGTGGCCAACATGAATTTCAGTAGCTTTGAAGTGACAACGGTGATTTAATGAACTTTCTAAATAAAATGCCTTTGTGGAAGCTGGTGCCATCTTCAGTTTTATGGAAGCTATTGCATGTTTTATTTGTGCTGGAATTAACATGTCTTATAAACTGCATCTTAACTGATCTTCATGATGAAAATTTTCACTATGTGACTCTATTGCAGAAACTGTAAACTAACTTTCTTTATACATATCAAGACTGCTCTTTTTTTTTTTTTTCTGTCTAATCAGCAATGTTTAAAGTGCTGGAGGATACTGAGCAAGTAAAAAGCAGAATTAATAATCATACTGTCCTGTGACGTAGGAGTGCTAGGCTTCTATGTAAAAGCAGTGATTTCTCCATTTATGAGTAATGTGTTGGGCACTTTCATAGTGGTCTTTCTAAGATGTTATCTATGAAGCCTTTGATAACTATATTTTAATGAATATTACAGGAATAGCATGCCGTCCACTTTTGCCAGAATTGGAAACAAACTAAATCAGCAGAAAGACACTCGTCAGGCAACGTTCCTGTTTAGAAGGGGCCTGAAGGTAATAAAAATTACTGAAAACAACAACAAAATTGTGACGCAGGTTTTAAGCTAACCTATTACACTGATTTGAATCAACTTCAAATATCAGATTTGAGTAGAAACCTGAGGTCGACTGGGAGATAGGTATGGGTTCTTCTAGGGAAATGTACTTGTCCTCTTCAGTTACTGTAGCCCATTGAGTCTGGCTTCCTATTCCAGTGTAGCTGGACTGTTCAGAAGGGCATGGAACTTGTCAGAGTGTTTGAGGGTAGTTGCAAGGTGCAGCTTTCAAAAGTTGCCATCAGGTGAAGGATAGACCAGAAACATTTTAGAATCTGATTATGGTTTGGGTTTAGGGGTGGTTTTTTTTAGTTATTTTGGGGTTATTTATTTTAGTTATCCAAGTTATTATTTTAGTTACTTAAGGACTTTTTTTAGTTGTTACGAGTAAGACCAAGAGAATAGAGAATGTGCAGTGAATGATAGTGGTGTTCTCTGTTTTCATTTTTGGCCTCATTCTACATCTGCTATCATTGTGCCTGTAAGTAGTTGCTGTGTTCCATCCACATGGATTGCAGAATTACAGACAAGATCAGGAGGAAGAAAAACAAAACCAAGGACCTTGGAAACAGCAGTGGGACTTACATTATATCCAATATGCCACTATGTTAACATTGATCAGATTAGGAACTAGCCAGTTTTTTCTTGCTGGCCTGGTAACATTTTGGTGTATCTTGGTAAAACGTATGTTTGCTGACATAGTCCTCAAAAATAATGTTTCCATCTCTTTATTGGTTAAATTACTGTCATTGACAATTTTGTTTAAATAATTTTGTGTTCTTAAAGTAATTTCTTTGCAATGTCTTACAACGTTAATAGGATAGTTAACTTTGAAGTCCCTCTGAAAGTACAGTCCTGTTTGTGCAGAGTGTACAAACAGCTTTAAACTTCTATTCTTGAACTGCTGTATTTCTGGCTGCTACAGTGGGAACTGAAACAGTATTCAAATCCAGTGTCTGTATTGATGCATTTTCAGGTGCAGGCCCAGGTGCAGTCAACAGATGATCTTGATAATCAGACAGTAAAGAGAACCCGTCAGTAAGTATTTAATTTGGAAAACTTCAGTTTGGTTACTCGTATGAGTCTCGTTTTATTTCTGGCTTTCTGGCTATGATAATTGGAAGTGGGGTGTTTTTTTTTTCCCCTGTAGGCATATCAACTGAGTGACAGTGAGTGATCCTCCCCCTATTCTCAGTTATTTCCTAAATTATCTTCTAATCTAACCAGGAGAAGTTTGTTTGCATAAGAATGAGGGGGAAGGTGGTAGCTTCAGAGGATCAGACTAATCTCTACCACTCATGAATACTGCATAGACTGGAAGAAAAATTCAAATGTCAATGTTCTCCTGAGCTCTTGATGTAATTTCCGTTTTACTTAGTACACGTACAAGTCTGTGAAGCAGTTTGGAAATAGGCAAGGCAGGTCACAAGGTGGACACTCGGCTCTCCCCCCACGTATTCTTCCCATACCATTCTGTGCCTGCTGGGCTCTTTGCAGCTTGTTTGTTGGTAACACAACAGGCTGAGTAAGCAGCATATGCCACAGACCTGCAGTCTGTCACCTCTTTGATTTGCTGCAAGGACCATTTTGGCCTCATCTGTGGCAAGGAAGCCGAACGTTTTAAAAAAGTGAACATTTCAGTCAGTGCTGTAGTTCTGGTACACCTTGCCAGCATGTGATCTAGCGCTCCCCTGAATAGGTTTAGATCATGTAAAAGATACAAGAATCAATGGCCAAGCTTCTTGTAGATTGTTTGACTGCATGTGGTCTTCGTACTGGCCTATATTCCAAAAGCTTGTACATTCTTTACTAGCCAGTGTTCTGGACACACATTTAAAGGTACTCTGACTGAAATTTCTGCAACATTTTTGTAAGTGATTTCTGTGTTTTCAAACTAGATGGCGAACTTCTACCACAAGTGGAGGAATTTTGACTGTATCCATTGACAACCCAGGAGCAATCATAACCCCAATGTGAGTTTTCAAAAAAGTTCTGAAATGTTCTTAACATAGCTGAAATAGCTGTTCTGAGCCATTTAGTAAGTTCCTTGCAGGTAGTATTTCAGATGACCTCAATGTCACAGCTTCTTTTGAAGACTTCTAAATCTGGCCCCTTTCTGAGCTGTGTTTGAACAATATCACATCTGGTTTTCTCAAGGCATCTCCAAGTTAGAAGCTTGATGTGCTGTGTGCAGTTCAAGACTGGTGGACTGGTAGATTTTCACCTTGTCTGCCTGTTCCAAATCAGACCATATTGCAGTTGTTTTCCTCCCCTGTCTGAATGAAAATGAATGAGCATCTAGTTGATGAGTGATGGTAATTGTTCCTCCCTGATTCATAAAGATACTGCTAGAGTTGTGCTTAAAGAAAGCATTGCTGTATTTGTCTTTAGGAAGTTGATGATACTGTTGTTTCATGAGGTGTTTTATTTTAAAAATCTCCTTGAGTAGCTTTTTTCATTAGTAGCATTTTATCTGTAAGGAAGACTGTACCAATTTATTTTTTTTCTCTGTAATTATTGGAATAATTAACTACAAATTATGCATTTGTCAGTAAGATTGAGAGATAAAAGATAAGATTGATTCCTGTCAGGACACTTGCTGTCTGATAACAATAACAAATGCTACCCTTTTATAGTTCTGCCTGACTTTTACCTTGAATTTGTGCCCTCCAGCTATTCAGCCTGCCTGATCAAATGGCTTGATGAAAAATTTATACGTCTATCAGCATTAGGGCTTTATTGCATAAAACACACATTCACTGTGTCCTTTGTAACATTCTTCTTTCACAGTTCCCAGAAATTACGATTAACTCGTACTCCTGTGCCACCATTTCTCATGAAGAGGGACCAATCTGAAGAGAAGAAGATTCCCAAAGGGGTTCCATTGCAGTTTGATATTAATAGTGTTGGAAAACAGGTAAATGCAGTTTCTTCCATTAACTGTGGAAGTAGTTTCAAGACAGATAAAAGTCAGTGAGCCAGGCACTTTCCTCCTAGACTCACTAGTGACAGAAAGAGGGAACTGGTGACTACTTCTTGTTTCCACTTCCAGTTCTTCCACTAACTTGCTGTGTAACTTCAAGCAAGTAACTAAACTCACTGTTCCTGTTCCTCTAGTTCATGTTTTGCATGCCCACATGCTTTAAATGGGATTTAAAATGTTGAATATTTCTTAAAGCCTTCTAGTGTTCCTGCTGTGCTTGAATAGGCAACTGTGCGTAATTCAGGGATGAGCTGCTTTCAGATGTGTAGCCTGCATGGAACCTCGACAGCTGAATTTATAAGGCAACTTTTGCTATGCATCTAGGAAAAAAAAAATCAAATGTGATGACGTAAAGGCTTGAAAGATGAGCAATTTTTCGCAAGTTTCATGAAGACAGGTGATGTAGTGCAAGAATCTTAGTGCTGTCATTGAAGGAATTCTTACAGGGTGACAGTTAGGTGCTGTTCTTGTAATAAGCTCCATACTGCCGGCTGTAGAAAACTACACAGGATCAGTGCGTTGATCTGGA
Source organism: Aquila chrysaetos chrysaetos (assembly GCF_900496995.4). Taxonomy (NCBI): domain Eukaryota; kingdom Metazoa; phylum Chordata; class Aves; order Accipitriformes; family Accipitridae; genus Aquila; species Aquila chrysaetos. The sequence goes on along the minus strand of NC_044013.1, from coordinate 12,359,022 downwards.
TTTGTTCCTTCCATGAATAAGCAGTATGCCAAAAATAGTCTACTACTACTATATTGTAAAATTAATTGAACTTTTGGACCCCAGTCTACTGCCTCAACTGGATGGACTTGAAAGCAACCTGGATTTACACAGTTAAAATGCTGCATTTGTTGAAGTTGCATAGAGTCTGTGTGGGGAAATGAGTGTAGTGAAAGTTCCCTTTTTCAGTCCGTCTGTCCTCAGTTTAATTTGTGATATTTTGAGTGGACTTTCAGTCTTGACATTGTGTACCATGTGTTCTTAATGAATTCTGAGAAATGCAAGCTCTTGATGTGTAGTCCAATCTGATTTTTAAATGGTGTGGAAAATTATGAAATCAAATTAAACCTCTTTTTTTTTTTTTTTTTTTTTTAAATCTAAGGCAATTAAGAGGTCATGTGATGATACAGAATGAGGAAAAAATTATTCTTGTCTCCATTACTTTGATTAAATTAACCTAACATCTTTTACGTTTGTGGTGAAATGACTTTTATTTTTCAGACAGGGATGACATTGAACGAACGTTTTGGGATCCTGAAGGAACAAAGAACAGCTCTGTCTCAGAACAAAGGAAGCCGTTTTGTAACAGTGGGCTAACCTGACAGATGGACTTGAGCACTGATCCCACCTACCTAAGAAACTGAGATAAAAGTGGGCAGAAGAATACAGCATACATCACTGAAATTCTCCAGAATTCTTACTAAGATGGTGGCAGAGCTATCTATCTTTATTATTTCTACTTTGAATGGTAAAAGACATGATGCCCTGAAGGAGGGGAAAGTGGGGAAACTGATCTGCTGGAGTGGCACCATCACCTGGCTGGAAAAGATTCTGTTGCCCAGCTGATGACAAACACTGATTTTGGTTCATCTTGCAACCAAAACACAAACATGAATTTTAAAAGTTGGTTTTTGGTTTTTTTTTTTGTTTAGGAGTGCTCAGTATCTGTTTTTTGACCCCTCTGTTATAGTGAAGATTGTGTGTTTCGTTACAAACCCCATTTTAGGGTTTTTTAGGGACTGCCTATGAACTTTCCTTTGGACTGTAGTTTGGCACAGAGCCTCAGTCCATGAATACTTTGGTAGTGATGTAGCAGCATTTTTCATGGGAGCATTGGTTGTACTTCTTTGTGCTTTTGAAGTTCAATTTTTTTCCTTTCTTGAAAACTAAATGTTTTGCATCCTCACTTTCACAAATAAAGCTGTTAGCTGGGACCCAAAATAAGTAATTGGGATGGAGACTATTCTACTCTTACCCTTCAAAGTGGTCCAGATCATATTGGAGGAGTACTGCACAGGCAGTATGAGAGTAATTTATATTGCAAATAGCTCAAGTTCATTATCCTCCTCTGTAAATGGAGTATGTCTATCTCCTATTTTTTCTTAAACTTTTGCTTTCTATTTCTTTTTGTAAGTTTTTTCACAAACTTAATGCAATAACTTTACATTTTTTAAAATAATTTCATAGGAATAAATACAACAGTTCACAAGAAAGTCAGTGGTATGGTAAAGTTCGTTACCCTCCCAGACATAAGATTCTCATCTTGCATACGTTGCCCCAGAGGGTTTTCTCTGGCTCTTACAAATAGCCAGAGGCAAGCAATCTAATGGCACTTGTTTGTATATACCAAAGAGAGGTAAGATGTGAAAGCTGATCAGAAGTGGTCAGACATCTTGAAATTGGCTGAAACTGGGGAGTGTTGCTGGAAGAAAGCCCTCAGTTTGCTAGCATGTGTAAGGCATTAAGCAGGAGCAAGCTTGCTTTAAGCTTAGCTTTGTGCATCAGAATCTGCAGGATGGTAACAACTGGGGCATCCTCAGTCTAAATTTATATGATCCCTAAAATTGAGGCACCTGTTCAGAATTGCTTCCAGACCAGGAACTGATGAACTTGATACTGCTCTGTAGCAATGAGATTTAGGTACAGTCAGGTAAAAGAATGATTGGCTTGCTGCATCCAGAAATGTTTATGGTATTTGAAATGGGTTTAATTCCTTTTTTTGTTCTTGAAGAATTTACATTTGACTTCTTACAGAGTTGGTTTCCTTGCATTTTTATCTCAAATTCCAAGTCAACTAGCATTTAATGGGACCTTCAACGTTGAAGAGCATTTGACAGTAGAAGGGCTTTTGTTTGTATAGCAGTTTTAAAGTCAGGGTATATCCTGATGCTATATAGTACTTAAACCCTTATTTTTAATGTTGAAAATATACCTTAGCAGAAGCAAACTAAATGTAATGATGTTAAGGTTTTTTTCTTAATTACTAGTAGGAAAATTTTTTTTGGAGAAAATGTCCCACTGTTAGAATTTGAGTAGATAAAAGTGTTGCCAGTCATCCTGTTTCAGTGTATACATTTTCCATGTGCCAGGATGCAACAAAAAAATTCTTTTGCATCAACATAGATGCAAAACATTGATGCAATGCATCAAAAAATGCTAGTTTGTATTTAATGAGAAGATGCTTTACACTGTACCTTTTGGTATTTTTTGGAGAAGTTATTACATTTGATCTATTCTGAAGCTGTTAATTTTTTTTTTTTTTTAAATAAAAAGTTACAGGTTTCATACTGTCTTGTTCCTGTTACAACCACCTGGGCAGTATATTGGTTATGTGAATTTTCTGATATCCTTCAAGGGGTTCTTAATGATTAAATTCTTATTAAATGTTCTGAAGAATATACCAAAAAGCAGCCTAATAAAAAGAGGGCTTGCATTCATTGCCCAGCTTAATATCCTGAAAATTAAGCACTTCTTGGAGTGACGCTGTATAAGCTCACTTGCATTTAAATGTGTCAGCTGTTGACGTATTTTTCAGTAGCACCATCTAATTTAGTGGTTTGGTGTGATGATAGTACCAGATCCCTTAATCTGTCAGCCCAAGCATTGGTTTTCATGTTGCTGTGACATGTCTTGCTAGCGAGAAGTCACTGTAATCTAAACCTTGTATTACAGGACTAGCGTGAACACCCTGATAAATGGCCGCGGTCGTGTTTCTGAGTGTGATGCTGGCAGGAGGCTTGCATAAGCAGTAGAAGTGCTGCTATTAATTGGTGGTGCAGGGAAAAAAAATGCTGCCTGTAAATATATTTGATAAGGCATTGAGTATGAGTGTGAGCACCTGACAGTCTTTGTTCTTCGTTACCAGCTTAAGTCTGTATGGTTGCCAGCTTCAGGCAGTGTTCAGACATGCTCCAGCACAAGCAGTGGATCCATCGGTCGGTGCTCTCCCAGAGCAAGGCTGGCATTTATTTGGACGTTGCAAAGAGTGTGACCTTATAAGGATTGATGACATCAAGGCAAAAAAAACCCAAACCAAACATGAAGCAGCTGGTACTTTTCCTTCCTAGTTCAGATATGTGCGTTTTCTCCTTGATTTGCTGCTGGAATGGGTCAGTGATGAGTGGTGCTCACCCAAAAGCCAACCTCTGCTGAGCAGTCGCTGTGGCATCCCACCCTGCTTGGGGAAACTAGAATTCTTCTGAATTTCATAAGGTGTACAGGCACCAGAGCCATGTTCGAAGGGAGGTGGGCACCCTCGCACGCCAGATTACCCCAGGCGAGCGGAAAAGTCGGACCCGAAAAGAGGATGTTTCGGCTTATTTTTGCCGGGCGCCGTCGGTGTACCCGCTGCGCATGCGCGGTCCGCGCCCTGTCAATGGTGGCGCATGCGCCCTCCCTGCCGGTCCCCGGGCTTTGCCGCGCCTGCGCAGTGGCGCGCGAAGCTGGAGCAGCAGCGGCGGCGGCGGCGGCGGCGGGCTGTGGCGGGGGGGAAATGGCGGCCGCGGTGCTGGCGGCGCCGGAGGGCGGCTCTGCCGTGATGCCGGCGGGCAACGCGGCCGCTTGTCCTCCGCCACCTGGTTCCTCAGGTCCCGGTTCGTGGAGCCGCTCCTTGGACCGAGCCTTAGAAGAAGCGGCGGCCAGCGGTACCCTCAGTTTAAGCGGCAGGAAGCTCCGTGACTACCCGCGGGCCAGCGCCGCCAACCACGACCTCAGCGACACCACCCAGGCCGGTGAGGGACGCGGCGTTGAGGCGGGGGGCGGCGAGACGGCGGGGAAGAGGGGTAGGGGAAACGCTTTGCCCTCCCCTCACAAGCGCCTCAGGGCCGGGGGTAGCCGGTGTGGCGGGGCCTGGGGGCTCCCCATCAGAGAGGGCTTGGGGGGGGGCTGGCTGTCCTCCCCTCACCCGAGGGGGGGGGGGGGGGGGAGGACAGCCAGCCCCCCCGCTAAGAGTGAGGCTGAGGTGATCAATTTGCTGTCGCATCCAGCTTCAATTTACTGAAGAACGAGGAGGAGAAATTTTCTTAGTGGATGTTTGGGGGGGTCTCCCCCATTTCTCTTGAAGAGTGTATATGTGGGTGTAGAGGAGGATTTCGTCTCACCGGCGGCGATGCTTGGGATATTTCTCCTCTTGGGCCGTCTCTCCTTCACGCTTTCGCCTCCTCCCTTCGCTCTCCGCCCTTCCTCTCCTCGGCTGAGAGGCAGGATGGAGGAGCTGTTGCAGGGTACTCCTCGTTCCTCTGCCCGTTGTGGGTCTGGCGGATGAGATCTCCCGATTCGTTGGGTTTTTTTCTTTGTCGTCTCAACTCTAGAGCTGTTTTCTTTGTTGGAGGCTGTTTTAAAAAGAGTTATGAGGCTTTTCTCAGTACTGTTGCTCACTGATGTGGTTTTAGCCAGCCACGTTATTGTTCTGATGTATATATGTGTGAGTGTGTGTGTACATATGCATATATACGCACCTTCGCCATCTCTTATCTTGTGCTGTTGACAGGGGAAACCAACTTTCCAAGAAGGCTGTCAGGTGTGCATATGCTAAAGACAACTGTTTCTTGTGCTCTTATGCTTCTATTATTGTCGTTGCTGATAGCCATAGCGAGATATGAAAGGTACTGTGAGCAGAATCATGTCCCTTTTTCTTTTTTTCTCCTGTGTTATGCATAAAAATATTAAGGATTTTTAAGATGTACTTTACAAGGTACAGTAAGCAATAGGACTGTTTTTTCCCTCTGCTCCTCAAATATATTCATAGGAGTACACTAAAAATGTATACTTACCTTGTAAGCACCTTGATCATAAGTAAAAACATATTTGCAGAGTATGTTTAGATATTACTGTATTGAATAGAGAGATGAGACTTGAGAAATTATAAGAGTTTGTGCAGGATGTGGAAGTTTTCTTAATGCGTTATATAAAGCAAATATAGCTTATATTTATTTTGATTGTCTAGTTGTGTAAGTGAAGTAAAAGTAGTTTTAAAAGGTGTCAGTATGCCTTTTGTTTGTAGCTTAGATTACTTCCTATGCATTTAGATTTTTCTAGTGTTTTGTGTTGAGCTGTAGCTTAGAAATAAACTTCAAACATCACTTTTTGAAAGTTACCATGTTCTTTAGTGTTGATACACTGACAGTTAAGTAATTAAAAATGCAGCCTCCTTTAAAATTGTCTGACTTCATACTCTGTACTGTAACATCCTAATTATGCAAAAATCTGTCACTAATACAAAAAAAAAACCCCCACATACACAACCAAACCTTGAGACAACTGTGGTTTGTTTGAATTGAACACATCTATAAATAGAAAAAGCTTCTTGTTAGGGTATAAAATTTTTCTTGTTCAAAGGGTTTTTTACAAATGCAGTTGCATAATGGATGTGTAGTGGGCTAATCTGTAACCAAATGCAGCATACACATTTGTGAGGGATTTGGGCTTTTTGTTTATAACACTATTCATTTACTGTACTCTTAAACAATTTGTGGGAATTCTTGTTTCCACCAAGGTTCCCATCTATTGTGATGAATATTTGCATTGTAGTTGTTCAAGAAGCATTAAATGCTAATAAGCGGCAGTGCATACCATACACTTTTGTGCATTTATCATCACAATGAACCTTAGGAAAAAGCTAGAACTGTTCTTAAGTTGTAAGAAGCAAAGCTTATGGAGTGGGGGGAGGGGCGAGACACATTCTGTTTAAATTCCCTGTTTTAAAGGCTGCTGTGAATAACTTCATCTTGTGTCTTTTTTTAGCGTGGTCTGTTCTATGGCTTTTTTTGTTTTGAATAAGGCTGGGCAGTGGAGAAAAATCCATGCAAGCGTTTCTGACCCCCAGTTTTCAGTTGGGTGTTCAGCTACAAATTTAATCCACTTCTTTCGCCACATCAGTTTCTTTCTTGTGAAACTTCCAGTTCTTTTGTATGGAAGCGGCCACAAATATTATGGTATAATGTGTATGTATGTGTGTTAGGTGTTACAAACACTTAAAATAAACACTTTAAATAACCCTCTAGACTGTAGACTCTGAGTGCCTTTCTGCATGCTGTGCCACAAAGACTCAAAGCACATCAGGTGGGGCATGTGTATTTGGGGTTTCATAAAAATCATTGGAATTACTCCCGAAGTATAAAACTGAAGACAAAACAATGTATATGCAAATCTTACTCCTTTTTATGTGTAAGATTAGACACCTCTCTAGTGTAGGTCGTGTTATACTGGTGTAGCTCATTCCCGTTCTTGTAGTAATAAAAGAATTGCATGTCACTGTAACTGCATCAATGCTAAAGAGGTGGGAATGAATCACATCCCTCATTAATGTAACTACACTGCCAGCAAACCAGCATCTAGCATAGCCTTAAGCCTTAACAGAATGACTGGCCTTGCCTGGAAGCTGTTTTTAATGCAGATGAACCAGCAAAGCGGGTCAGTAGGAACAGGGCGTTAGAGATTAGATGCTTGATCAAGTTTAGCTGGGTGCTCTGTGCAGATTTTGAGGTTGATGATGGGTGAGGGGAGAATCTCTTTAAGTAGTTGTCAGCCATAAGGTACATTTTCAATGTTTCAACGTTAAATCAATGGGACGATCACATTTCTTTAGATCTTTATGGGTTGAGAGTTGACAGTAGTACTAACAACCCTGGTGCTCAGGCTGTGATAGCTTCTAGGTACCATTCTTAACTATTCACTAAACAGTCATCAGAGCAGAGTTTCTGGCAGGTGTAACTTAACTTTGGAAAAATATTGGATAAACAGATCATAGAATATCTCAAGTTGGAAGGGACCCATAAGGATCACTGAGTCCAACTCTCTGCTTCCCTGCTTCTCGCAGAACTACCTAAAACTAAACCGTATGACCAGGTCAGGTTTGCTGCATTTTTATTCTGGAAGTTAATATAATATTTCTGTTAGGCATCAGTGGAAAAATTAAGTTCCTCATTAATCACTAAACTTTTCACTGCAAAGTGAATTCTCGAGTAATGTCAGAGCCTCAGCTGCTTCTGGGCACTGCTGTCTTCCAGGTGTTGAAGACCCAGAGGTGGCTTTTTAAACTCAGATCAGTTCTCAATGTTGTTCTCGGAACTGAGCAGGTGACTTCAGCAGGCATCGAAGTAATAGTGAGTTTCTGGTTGGTTTGTACTTTGACTGGAATTAAGATCACGTAATACAAAACCAAATTGAAGATGGGATGGTCTATGATTGAGAGCTTTGGAATGGATTAGTGGGAAGGTAGCTCCCTACACTGTCTGATGCAGTAGTCCATCTAACGTTCTTGTACATATGGGATGGCTCATGTACAAGAAATGCAGTGTAATAATAACTTAGATACTGAAAGAGGGGAAAGCAGCTGTTCTTTATGCTCATCCCTTCCAACTTAATTGGAATTTTAGGAAGTGACTCAAGCTTACAACGTTCATTGATGATGAAGAATGAGCAAGCTTCTTCATTAACAAAGCAAGGATATGCTTCTCTTTTTCTTTCATACTCTTTCATTTAACCTGCATTATCTATCCCCATTTTATCTGGGTTGAATTACAGTCCATTTGTTCATTCCATTCTTGTTCTTGAGCAGGGAATAGGAAAAGGAAGGCCTATAAACCATCTGAGTTAAGTATGAAAGGAAGCACAGTTGCATTTTGCTAGTGTTAATGTAGACTCTGATGTCATTATTTGACAGCTTCCCAGTGGCCTAAAGCATACATTGAGCAGAAAAGTTATTTGTCAAACCCTCCATGACAGCTGTAATTACCTAAACCACTCACTGTCTCCATTTTTAAAGGAGAAGATGGGAATATGTGGGCTTATGCAATAAAAGAAATGGCTGTTGTATGGAAATCAACTAGTAAGATAATTACATGCAGTGTATTATGTCTTGTTTCTGGAATATATTAATAGTGAAACAGGATAGCAAGACCCTGAAAAGGAACAAAAAAAATTGTCTGCTACTACCTTTTGAATGACTTTGCCAATGAGGTATCTCTATGGTTTTGTTCTTAGCAGCTCTCCATAGAAATGGTAAAGTCTGACCACAGCGTCAATAAAATTTCTATATGCTAAGTGCTTGCTTGCATTTAGAAGGATTACAGTGACTGTGTGAGTGTTCTGCAGTAACAGGTCTCACTGGTATTGTTCTTTCCTGCCAGAAATGTAGTTGATATTACCTGATGAAATGTAAAACAGCTTGAGAAGTACAGTATGGCTCATACAGTAGTGGATGTATTTCCCAAACATTTGTTCCGAAAGCCACAACAGCAGAATCCAAACCAGCCTGAAATTAAATAATTGTTTGAAAAAAACCTCTTTGGGTTACTGTATCTTGAATGTAATTTTATTATGATCTTTAAGATAACTTGGAAGGAAATGGGATTGTTCTTTGTTCAAGTCGCAGGCTGTTTGTCAGATGAGTTTACAGTTTGGTACTTAGATTATCTAAAGTTTCAGTATTAAAAATGAAAACCTAACACTTCATTAGGGTAGTTCAGAGTCTTGTGCTCAGATTTGTATACTTGCCTCTACCCTTATCAAAACCCAAACAGAAATACACTGTCCAGAGGTTCTAGTAGCTGTAGGGGCAAGAAGGAGGGAGGATGACAATCTTTCCACAAACTTTAGATGGTAATCTAACTTGTTCCATTCAGTTGCATTTTTTGGTCTTACCTCCTACTTGTGTCAGTCCCTTTATAATTTGACTATTGCTCCCTCTTGTTCTCTTTCTTGTTATGTTTCCGTTATTAGAAAGTCTTGATCTCATGTGTGTTCTCTGCATAAATACTGGCAATTCTCAGTCTAGGCTAATGAAATTATCTAAGAGTGGTGTTTTGGTAAGTTGGTAAATTGAGGTCAGTTCTCTTGCTTTTTTTGTTGCCCTCAAAATGCAGAGAGCAGTAGACTGTCACAGTTGATAGTTCGTTTTTGTTGAATGGGTTGGGTTGGGTTTTGATGGAGAGCTGAAGCCTGCAGTAATACTCAAAGGTTCTTGGCACACAGGCAGTCTTTTTGCCTAATGTTTTATAGCAACTGGGACAGTGGAGTCTGAGCTTGTAGTTTCTAAGCCTTGTTGCAGTAAAAGTTATACGTGACATTCAGAATGCCTTTGTTTAGCGAGTTGATCTTTTAAAACAAAAAGAAAAAGTCCCACAATCAAACTTTTACTACCAATAAACTCTTGTAAGTGGTATTCAGGATTGCATGTGTTTCTAGTTACTTCTCTAGTAGTCTTCCACTTCCCTGCCTCCATGATGATCCGACTGGTTTTTTAATACTGTCTTGTCTGCATACACACTCTTAATTATATTTTTGGAGATAACTGTAATCACATAAGAAGTAAAGAGGATAGGGATTGATACGTGAATATATTGAATTCTGCAGTCACATGAAGGACAAATTAGAGTTTAGGGAAAAAGGAAATGTGTTTCTCTCATGGTGTTTCCAGCCCTCTTCTCCTGTGGCTGCACCTGTGCTTGGAGGTAGCAAGTATGTATTGGTTAGGTACTCCATGAAGTCAGTCATAAATACACAGCCTAATGTGATCCAAGTTCTATGCTGATGCCAAAAAGGGAAGTTCTGTCTTCATCTCCTGCTGCACAGTCAACACCAGCAATCATATGGCCTTCCAGCAAGCTGTTTCGTACTTACCTGGCTGAAAACTCAGCCAGTAACTAGTTTGCAGTTGGAGCAAATCCTTGGACAGCTCGCTATGTTTTCATGTGTATGTGAGTGCCCACAAACAGAAAAGGTGGAAACACTGTATGGGGTGAGGACAATGAGAGGGGTTGTTTTGGCAGATATGTAAGCTTAAATTGACTTGTGTCAATTGTGAAATCACACCTTAACTCTATTTTGTAACCTTTTACCACTGACCTGTTGTAAATTTGCTAATTATTTTCTGTACAGCAATGTGCTAAGCTTTGAGTCAGTGAGCCGAGGAATTTTTTCTTCTAGAGTATGGCTTATAGAGCCCAATTACATTCAGTGAAACTTTACTGCTGACAGATTTGGATCTCATGCTTTCATTTGGCGAAATACATTATTTTATGCAAGTAATTTTAAACTGATGGTTTAGGTTTAGCTTTAGAATGCAGTAGACATAATTAGTTTCTTCAGTAGAAGAACCAGCAGTAAAGAATTAGTTACAACAAACACTGCAGATTATATAGCATGTGTTAAAAATAAAACTACATGGTAGCTAACGAACAGGCTATAACTCAATTCAAGGGTTCTTCTCTCTTTAATAACTAATCAGGCTTGGATCTCATGGTTTCCAATGTTAGCCAAACAGCTTGAATGAATTGCAGTTGTGTATTTAGCTGAAGTCATGGGCTATGCAGTGTGCTTTCTTCTTTATCTGCTATGACCCCCCCTCCAAAGTGGAGGGGTGAAAACCCATTCATGTTAAAAGTGTCTGTGCATGAGAGTTAAAATATTGCTTTAGTTCTCTGAATTATAGATATTTAGAGAAGATGCAAAGGGTAATACATTGTGGTCTTTTCTTTATAGGATTGTTTTGCCTAAGTTAGTACTTTTGTATATGTGCAGGAAGAGGGCTATATTTTTTCACTTTGAAGTCCGCAAAACTGTCCCTATATCCTTTATTTCAGCCTTACTTATGATTCTACGCTACAAACCACTGCTTTCACTGCCAGAGCCCAGAAGTCTGTCTAGAACGAGGAGAGTCTTTGTTCTTTTCTAGCTGGTAATGTTACTGATTTGAAAGTTAAAGTATTTACAGTCATAGTCTTCTCTAAATGTAGTTTAAGCACTCCAAAATGAGGATATGCCTAAAAAATCCAACTTGCCATGCAGCCCAAGTGTTGGCTGCTGGAACATACAGTTTTTAACCATAGTCTGCTCTCTGCAGAGGGCAGTAGGATTAGTAGGATTAGCGAGCATCTATTCAATACACCCCCCACCCCACTCCCCATTGTTCAATGACCCATGTGAATTTTAGTCTCTTTATTCTGCTTATTTTTGAAACTTAGCTCAGAATACAGAAACGTGTTACTGTTGGCTTGGGCTTTTGGGCAGTGCACCCTACTATGGAAAAGGTTTCAAACACTATCTTTCATGTCATCTCTGTGAAGTGAAGCAAGGTAATGTTACTGCATTTTATATGTGTGAAGCTTGGAATCCTACAAAGTTTGAAAGCATTTGCTAATTTGGGGTGCCAAATTCAAAACACTTAGTGCCTGAACTTTTAGGCAACCAAGCTATTACAGCTCATTTATTTTTTTTAAATGCAGTTCTTAATAACTTCACATGCCTTGGTGACTCTTGAGGAGTACTGGAAATCAAACCCAACATCTAGAAAAATGGAAATATGTGATTAATTACTACCTTTGGAAAAATTAGTTTAGAAGATTTGCTTAGTATTATGAAGGAAATATATGGCACTGACAGGATGCGATCTATTTTCCCAAAGCAGCGTTCACCAGCTTTCAGGTTAGGCATCCCTTTTTCCTTCTGTAATTCGCTGCTTTTTCCCTAACGTTTTTTCAACAACAGTCTCTTGCATAAGACTGTTACTGTGATCAGTCCTGATTCTTACAGTAATTTCATCTTGTCTGAAGAAATCTACTTGAACAGAAAAATCTTGAAGAGGAAAGAAAAGTTGTATGTGGTTGTTAAAGACCTGTGGACAGTAGATATGCACAGGAAATGAGGAATTAAAGTTACGTGGGCATTTTTGATTATAGATTATACTGTCTGTGTGCTTGATTTAGCAGAGTTACATAAGTTTTTAACTGAGTTTTCTCTGTACAAAATACCAGTGCCTCCTTCAGGTTACTTTCCTAACACTGAATTCTAAATTCAGGCTGAATTCCTAGATTCAGTTAAGTGGAATCATGCTGGCATCCACGTGACTCATCAGCACAGTTCAAACCTTTACATCCATCAGGTCTCTCTTACCTGAGCCAATAAGGTAGCAGTAGGTTTCATTCCCTGGGACCTGTTTGTAGAGTGGGATGCTCTGCCTCAGAGTTCTACAGATGTTTGAGAGCAGTGGAGTGATGGGATGTGCAGGACTTGGGTTCTGTACTTGGTGTATGGGAGGAGATTGTGTTCTACCGGGTTGTGGTTTCTCCATGTGTTCACATCACGTGTCTTGTCCCCAGCAGTATGTTGTTATCTCAGTTCAGTCTCTTCTGCCCCCAGTTTTTTTCCTCTCCTTCATCCCAGCTTCCATGTCTTAACCTTTTCTTCTTTCCTTGTTAATCTTGCCCTCTGTCTCAAATGCCTCTCTCATTGCCAACTTCAGTCTTCTCATCCAAGTTGTTCGCATGATAAAAAAATTCTGGTAGAAAATTCCTTTTGAATCTGAGGAGAACATTAATTTTAGGGTGCTGATGAAACAAGTAGTAATTTAAACCTGCTTAATTCATTATTACTATTATTAATGGCCATATATATTACCTGTTAGTTCATAGACCAAGGCTTTTACTGGTCTTTTAGTTGGTATCATACATGCTGTTCTCTAGGAGTAAGGAGTCACTGAGCATAATAATAGCAGGACAATTAGGTGCTTGTCATTACATTGACTCCAAGCTCAGCTGTGGCATAAATGTTTTTGTAGAGGGCCATGACTGAATGTGGTTATAAGCCATAAGACATCTGCTACTTCCTTTTATTCTGCTGGCTTGCTAAGGGCTGGGTAGATTTGTGATTAGCAGGGTAAAAAAATTATCTTTGGAACCCATCTATGCTAAAACAGCAGATTGATAGTTTGAGCTGTAAATGTGTTGCAAAATATTCAAGTATTATATATTGCATGGCTCTGTTCTGCTGCTGTGCAAATCATAGCCCATCATTCAGGGATGCCTGTGTGTCAGAAGATTATTATAATTACCGTTAAAAGTTACAGTGTAAGAAGGAGAGCCTAGAAGCTTCACTGTTGATACCCTTCACTGGTGATTAAATGCTAGCTTTTCATTCTGAGCATGGTGAAGGAAATTTTCATGGAGAATACTACCCCCCAGATCCCCCCATAACTGATACTGTTTAGTCTGTCTTATAGTTCCTGTTCTCCCTGAAAACACATTTTTTTAAAATCAGCTTTTTGAATTGAATTTTCAATTTAAAGGTGCTGTTGTATCATTTATCATGAGACAATATTTAACTGCAAATTTCTTACTAAGATCAGCTTAACATATTTTCCTTATTTTTTTGTTTTTAAGATACTTGCTCACAATTTTTATCCCTGGTGGTTTTTAATTTTCCCTGAGGGGAAAAAACCATTAACTTGTAATTTGAAATAAGAGGTAGAAGAATTGGATTTGTTTTGTTAGTGGCCAAATGCACAGCAACTATTTTAAAATCTTCCTGAAGTATTACATCCTTCTTTCTCTTGACTAGTTGATATGGTGAACGTTAACAAATGGTGTTGAGTGAGATTTATTCTCTCTTCCTGTAGAGTAAGAAGGAGGCTAGTTTTCTATTTGAAAACATTCTTTTTACAATCCGTTACTGTTTACCTGAAGGTTTATTTATACTACCAGAAATACACTTTTAAGAGTATTAATGTGCTTATTTAAAAAAACACAAAAACCCCACACACACAACAAAAAAACCCAACCCAACCCCAAAACACCTTAATATGAAGATAAAGCCATAGTTTCTGTCCAGCTTGGCATGTTATAATTTGAAGAATTAACTTTTTCCCAGGTTTGTGCTTTAAGATATCAAGAATGTGAGGGGTTACAAAAACACACCTGTATTGTAATTATTTTGAGAACTTTATTGATTGTGATATGCCATATTTTTTACAGATTTAACTTCCAATGCTCTTTCCATATCATTACATTCATCACAAGTTCAAGCGTGCAATTGAATAAATATTAAAAATTAGAAGTATGAATAAAGGGCCTGGTACAAACTACTTGTATCCTAGATCTGAAACTTGTATTTTGTTTTTGAGGATACTTTTGTAGCTACAAGCACCTCTACATACCATGTTTTTTTAAAAATTTATTCTTTTGGCTATTGAAAATACCTTGGCAGTACTATATTACAGGTTGCAAAGCTCGATGCTGCTCTTGCTTTTTTTCAAAAGAGCATTTTTGTTACTTAACGCAAGAGTCTCTTCCAGTTCATAGAATTTCATCTAGACCAAAGTATTAAAGTACTAATAAAATAAATCTTTGAACATGGCTTTCCTTGCCAGAAGTCTTTTTTCCTTATGAAATTAAGATGCTTCATATGTTTTTCTTGAATTTAACTTTTTCTGCACCATGACATTCTATTAAAGTTGCTAGTACGGAACAGGTAAGAGAGTTGTGTTTACTGCTATTAGTTAAGGAGTATACAGCACTTTGAAGAGGGAAGGCACAATGGAAGTGAACTTTTTTCCCCCCACATATTTCTAGTGTACATGATTGGGATGTGAATTATGTAACTGAGTAATACAGATGTAATCTTTTAAACATCTGCCATCTCTGCTTTCACAAATATATGCTAAAATGAGAAGTGCATCTGTTAATCTCTTAAGTTCTTTGAGTCAATGTTACTGCAGTATAATTTCTGTTCATAGTCCCTGTAGTGCTGCTTCAGAAAATGGTTAAGAAATAAGTCTGTGGAAGTTCCATTTCAATAACATGTTATCAGTTTGAAACTAGACTGTTTAAGTAGCTTTTTTTTAAAATACATTCTTCCTCTTCAGATATGTAAAACAAAAGGCAAAAATACATATTTTCATCAATAATGCAATTGTTGGCACAGTGCTGCCAGATTTGCAGTATTTAAATGGAAAAAATAGTTTTGCAGTTTTAATAACCGCTGTTATTATTTCTGTCTAATTAGACTTTCAGACAGAAATGTGATTTTTTTTTTTTTTTTTCAATCTGACTGTATCCTTCCCATATGATGCAGTTATTTTCAACTCTTGACCATGTTGAATACATAAATGGAAATACAAGGGTTTTTTAGAAGCATGCATTGCAAGCTGTATGAACAGATTCTGGGATACCTTGAATGAGGTGCTGTCTCATCTGTTTTGGGGAAGGGGATTCCTCTTCTAATGAATGACTGCAACACATGTCTCTGGGGCTTTCTCAGTATAGTAATGAGAAATGTATCTGATACCTGGCAATTGTTGGGGATTACAAAAGCAAACAAACAAAAAGACCCGAGTAGAATCATGAGAATTTCTCTTTGCTCCTGCGTGGCACTGATGTGATGCAGTGCAAGAGGCAGAGAGGAACTGTCTGTAGGCTGGCATGGCTACCACTTCACTCTTAGAGCAGCAGTTTATACTTCTGTTTTTCTCTACTGGTGATATTTCAGTCTGCTGAACACTGGTGTCTGTTTTTTAATCATATTAGAAGAAAATGTGTTCATACTTAAATCATGCTTTTTAGATTTGCCTATTCTGTTTCCATTCTCTGTTTTTGATCTTAAAGAAATCCTCCTACCACTGCATTTCCCATCTCCTTGCATCTTGCTTTCTCTAATTTGTGTGGTACATCTTGCTTCCTTGCTGTTTGTATGGCGATACGTGGTTATGTGAGAGGCATTTGTAGAAGAACTGGTTTGTGGATTGTTTTACTTCTCAGGCAAAGTCATATAATTTTAAAGCTAGAAAACACAGTTTGTGCCCCATGAAGAGAGGAGGAAAAAAGAAATCATAAGCCATCTATTTATTTGGGGGACTCCAGTTTAATTTCATTTCAAGTTTTATATTGCACATAGACTAAATTTGTTGAAAAAGGTTTTTTTATATGCCTTTGTATTCTGTTTCCACGCCAGTTGGTTTGAAGCTATATTACTACATGATGTAATCTCATAAAATTGCGTGTTGTGCAGGGATGACAGTACTTAGGAGGAACTGGGGATGTTAACAGTTGTAAAGCTGGAGGCATCCTTTTTGGTAAGCAAAAATAGTTTGTGGTGTTCTGGAGGTCTTGATTCATAAAACAGAGTCAGCCTACATCTGACAGGTAGCATCTTCGTGATGAGAAAGAAGATTAATGAGCAAGCGTTTAATACATGTGTGTGTGCATATTAAATTGTAAATGTAACTTCAATTTTGCTTCACACCTGTAGCATCATTATAACTTCACTGTAATAAACTTAATTTCACTCCAGCTGTTCAAGAGCTTTCTTCTTGTTACTTTCCAGGTGACAACTTTTCCATGTAGCTCTTGTGACAGAAGAGTCATTGTTGGTGTTAACTTTTTCAGGGGATGTCAAACTCCAGTGGCAAATTTTCATTTACCAAATTTTTAATCAGCAGTTTATGGCATCTTGTATTATGATTGCTGCCACTCTCTTGCTATCTTAATCTGCGTCAATGAAATGCAGTGCTCTCTATTTCTGTATGTAATATTTCTTGTCACAGTTACAACAGCTGCTTCTTCTTTGGCTGTAGTTGCAGTTTAATAGAGATGGGGAAATTCTTGTTTGTAAAGAATGTTCAATATTATCAGGTGAAATATAAACTAAAATGGTTTTATTTTTAAATATATTTTATGGTAAGACTTTTCATAAGTTTCTCATTCTTGCTTTATAGTAGCCTGAAGAGTTTTATTTTACTTCTGTTAGAAATATAGATGCATTTCTGTGCTTCTAGTGATCTCAGGATAGATTTTCTTCATTGTCTTGTACTTAAGTAATGACATCAATATTACTTTCAGGGCAAGAGAAATATTCAGTACTGTCACTATTGTTAGTGCTTTATCATAATTTTTCTTTTTGTATAAACTTCAAATATCCTGCTTGACTCACATTTTCCTGCCCTTACTGCTTGCTTTTTGCTGATCACTTCCATATATATACTGAAGCTAAATTAATCTTTTAATGTTGTGCCATTTTTATAATGTATTAAAAAATTGCATATCAGGGCTAATTATTTTCGATGTATAAGCCTTCCATTTTGCTGTGTGTGATTCATAGGCTTATTCTTTGCTATTCAGTGAAAATCACATTTGTAATTTCAGGACTCTTAAGCTATCCAGTACCCTTGCTGCATCAAAGCCCTTTGCTCCTATTTCCCCACTCCTCTGTGCAGACTTCTGAAAGCTGGAAGTTGTTAAAGTTGAATGATTTCCATTAAGTCTCTTGATTAAAATCCAGGGAGTGATTGTTGCAGTGGGACTATTTTCTATGGTTTGGGATTTTTTTGCAGTGTTGGAACTACTAGTTTACCTGCTGTTCCACCTAAGTTGAAGACTGTTGCCCCTCTTTTTACCCAAGCCTGTTATCCTAGTAAGGTTTTGGGAAGCGTAAGTGGATTGAATAAATACTAGATGTATGTTTTTAACAATGCTCATCATTTTTAATAGGAAAAAATAATACATGGATCCAGAGGTTTGCACATGGACTTACAATCTGGCAACAGTTCTAGCTCCATTTTCAAAACTTTTTTTATGTCTTTTGCTTTAAAATGAATTTTTTCTTTAAGTCAGTTTGTTTAGTTGGGTAATTCCTTTTGTACCTGAAAAAACTTTATCTGGAGGGTTGGGGGGGATGAGTTCATTTACTGCACACTTTGTGTTTGCCTCACTGCTAACTTTGTGAAGCACCCTTGTAAAATGAAACCCTGCTCTGCTGGAACACAGTCAAATATTTCATAAGCAGTGGGCAGAAGGCAGGGTGTCATGTTGCTGAGGAGCAGTAGTGTGCTTTCATACATTTCCAGTGTCATGCTTGTGTCCATGTGTTAGCAGGTATGAAGCAGTTTCTTTGTAACTTTGAGATTTTTCTACTTGGATTTTTTACACATCTGTGAATGAACACCTTTTTTTAATAAGGTTTTGTATATATGTAGAGCTCTAAAAATCCTATCAGTTAAAGTAGTCATTATGAAATGGAATAACAGATATCTCTGGAAGCAGAATTCTCATCGTTGCTGTGCAGCGTGGACAGTCACCATGCAGCTTTTCTTCTGTGGCTTAGTGTTTGTCAAGAATTCTTCTAGCAAGGCAAAATCCTTTCTCCTGCTCCATGCAGTTTGTACTGAGCCGGTATAGGTAGAGTTGTCACATGCACAAAACTGATGTTTCTGAGAAGGAGCTGGAGGGATAGAGCCAACCAGCCAAAAACTTTCAAAGTGACTACTGCAGTTTGAGATTAATTTCCATCACGGCCTCTTAAGAGCACTGTTTACTGTTAAACCTCGATTAAGTGTTTTCCTGAACAGGGATGGGTTTGGTTTGGTTTTGAAAAAAAGATCTATTTTCAGTTGTAGTCAGATCAGTTTGGATTTTGTTTTGTATGTTTGCTGCCAGGGATTCATAATGTTTATTTTTTTGTGAAAAGATGTGTATAATTCACCTCACATACTATTTTGAGAATGTAACAATCATTTTGATAGCCTTGCTACTAGTTTTTAGCAAGCTTAGCTTTTAAAAAAGTGAAGATGTATGAAATTGTGACCACCAGTTCTGTAGTCCTTGATCCCTGCTAATGTCTGCATGGTGTGTTTTTGACTGAAGGTGACTTTTATGGTTTCCAGATTCAAAATTTATTTCATATTATGAACATATGTTTTGGCAATTGCTGTCATTTATCTCCTTATTTGGCTGTTCTCTCTGTTTGATATGGGATATTTTCCATACATATCCTATACTTTTGTTTTATTTCTTGACACTAAAATGGTTCGTACTGCACAGATGATTTGGTAAGACTCCAGCTCTTTTTCTAGAATTCTGGCAGTAATTGTCCTATTGAAAATTGCAACGTTGCTTGTATAAAGTGTAACAGACTTTTTTTGTTAGGGATGATGTCAGCATGAGAGATGGCCTCAAGGAGTCATTAAAAGAACACAGGACTTTTGACTGTTGAACTTTATTGACATTTCTCCTCAATAAAATACCATTTTGCTAAAGACAGATTAGTGTCTGCAATGGTATGAGACATATTTGGTGACTTTACTGTATAGTCTGATGAAGCTGCATCGAAGTGCCATAAATATGGAGGCACTCTATTAAGAGCTTCAGAGAAATGCAGTAATACCGGGCATAAAATTTTATAGAAATGCTTGCCTTTCTCTGAAAGTAATTGGCCTTTTTATGTGAAATTACTCACTTTGCTTTTTAGGACCTTTAAATGTTCAGTTCTGGTTTGAGCTAGTTTGTTTCTAACTCTCCACTTAAGACAGTCTGAAATGTGTTCACAGCTAAAATGTTTTTCTTTATGGTCTGTTCATCTATTGCTGACTTTAATATATCATTCTGTTTAAACTGTCTGTGGAAAAAGGGAGTAAGGTAATATATTTTGAACTGATCAGTGAAATATATAGGGGGAATATGTAAAACTAATGTGATACTAGGTAAATTGCAGCTGTTATATTGGTTGACATATATGTGAAAATACTTGTAGATGGAGAATTTTATGTACAATATTAAAATGAATTTAAGTCATTGCTCACTTTTAGTAAAATAAATAGATGAATCGTGGAAATATGAAGTCTTTGTTGGTTGCGGTTTACATTTCCAGCCCTCCTGACTGACCTATTCCTGCCTTTATTCTGTGCCAGGTCTCCTTCCCCAAGTTACAGTTTAGTCGCAGAGCAGATTGCTGAATATGAGATACTTCACTGATACAGATGAAAGCCAGAGCAGAGCGTTAAACGAAGTGACAGTAACATGCAATCTTCCTCACTGGTAGTCTCTTCAGGTAGAACTCTCGATAGCTATGAATAGGTTGTTGAGGGTGGTTTAACAACGTAGTAGGTGTACTTGGAATGGCTAAGCTGGTTGTGGGAGTGCCAGCTTGGACAGCGTAAATTTATTCAAAAGGCACTGTGCTGCCTTAGAGGGGGTTTCTAACCTGGCTCAGTGCTACCTAGGAGGTCTTGATACTCTTCTGTCAGCAGTGTCATTACTTATCATTGTACACCATCTGCGTTATGTTTTATATTAACCTGTGGTATTGCTTTATCCATGTTATCTGGCCCTTCCTTCCCCCTCCTTTTCTGAATAACTGAAAGTTGACTATGTTTTTTAAACTATAGGCTATGGTATCTAGCATAGTATCTTAGACCCTAATCATGAAATGGAGGAACTAATATTTATCGTATTTTTGTTTTCCTGTCTCTTTTGTGAGAAGAAGTTGTATGTGCAGTATAGTTTCTTGGCAAGAGTCTTCTATTTTACATAGCTGCTTCTGTGGGTGGTACCTTATGTACATGCTGCATGCTACAGGTTTTCCATATAAAAATGGAAAGGAGATGATAAATGGAGTTGAAGGAGATGATAATGTGTGTGAAAACCTTGAAGCCCACTGAGTGCTTACTGGCCAGTCTTTGGACCATGATACAAATGTCTTTCTCTAAACTTGTAGAAGTAAGGAAATGAAAAGTTGCCATGTAGAACACACAGCCTTCTCTCCTCTCTTAATGAGCAAATGTCTTCCCATTACAACACTAGCTCAGTCCTCTGTACTGGAGGTGGCAGCTTGCATTGTGTCCTATACTGAAGTATATTTTTTTAATACAACTTACCATGATGTGAGGGCAAGTTTTATAACAACAATAGCAAGCTTTTTAATTAAAAACAAGATAAAAAAATATGTATTATTGACTTGACTTTTAGATTCAGCATTCCAACTTGAGCCTGCAAAAGAATGTCATCAACTGAAGTTTAATGAAGCTTGGGTATAGTTTCAGGAGACACTGTCACAGCAGGTTGAAGAAGTTGCAGCCCTTTGCCACACTGATTGCTATTTCTGTGCAGCAGTTCATTTCTCCTCTGCGCTATAAACCAGATCACTAAGAAGAAGTTGCTGTAGGTTATGAAGTGACAACCAGGTTAGTTCTGCCCCTGTGAAAGTGAGAAGTTACACTCAAGTCTTGAGTCGCCAGTTGTCTTGAAGTATTCATGGGAAAGTGAAGAGATGTAAAAGAAAATGAGAAATTGTTTCCTGATTCTGGAAGAGTCCATAGAAGGGGGGTGTGTCTTTCCTGAATAATATGGGACAAGACCAGCTCAGGCCTGTTGGAAGCAAAAATAGTGGAAAGCACTGATGCTTTTGATGGGAGTGTGTCCGTTTACTGGTATTCATTATCCATGATCCTGAGTGTGAGAACTGAGAAAAGCAGATGTCTTAAAAGTAAAAACAGATGAGGAAGAAATACAGGAGGAGAGATAAATTTCCTGTTGTGTATACTGGGATTGAGGGCCTGAGTCAAAGCAGCAAATCTGAACCATGTAATGATTCTAAGTAATGGTGTTCCAGCAAACCATTTACAAAACAAGCTTAGTCTCCTTTGTTTTAGCCGAGATGGTTGCTTAATGCTAGAAGAAAATAGAATGATTAAGTAATGAGGACTTTGATTCAATTCCAAGTAACTTCTGCTTAGAAAATCCTGATTAAAGATTTCCTTTCAAAAGTTGTTTTCTTTCTTCCCTCTGTCTTTTTCTAAACCTTTTTGTAAAGGCAAGGCTTCAACTTGTTTGTCAATGTGCAGATAACAGCTACTTTAAGGAGACTGTGCTGCCAAAGGAAGTCACTGCCCTTACATATCCGCTAGAGATACAGTTAATGTAAGTTCTCCCCAAGTTAGCTTCAGGCAAAATTTACAAGAGAAGTTTAAACAACTTAAAAAATCATGTGAGCTAACGTGACTGTTTCTCTGCCTGATGTGAATTGGGAAATGCTCACACAAGCGTTGCAGAATCAGTAGCTTACAGCAAAGGGCTGGTAAGGAGTATCCAATAGATGTGATAATTTTACACCAGTATAGTTGGATCTCAGAGGGTGTATCTCCAAGGCTTTCAGATATAATTTTAAACTGTCTTGGTTAAAGTAGTATAAAAGGCTAGACATCAGGTTTCATACTATGATTTGAATTTTTCTTTTTTTCTTTCTTTTTTTTTTCTTTTCTTTTTTAGTTTAAAGTCAACAAGGAGTAGGTTTGGGTCAAACCAAAATAGCCTGCTTTAAACCAGGTTTATCGATGAAGGGGTGTATGGTGCCTTACCAGCGTTGTAGGTGTAGTCCAAAGGCTTTTTTCCCTGGAGATAAATACTGTATGTATGTTTTGCACAAAAAATACAGAGGGACCTGCAATGTAGCTGGCCAGTGAGGAACTTAACTTCCCCAATTTAACTGCACTTTGTGAGCTGGAGACTCTGGTTCATTTCCTCAGTGTTAGATCTCTTGCAACATTGCTTCTCCAACTTTCACTTATTTTAGTTTGTTTGGCTTTATGTTTTAGGGTTGTTTGAAAGAGAAGCATGATGATGCTGTTGGCTGGATGCCCAAGTTTAGTGAGGAAAGGGCATGAAATTGCTGGAAGAGAGACTGAGGCGGGTGGGAGTGGGATGTCTACCAGAAGTTGGAAGCAGAGCATATGTAAAAACTTCTTTAACCCCAAACCCCATAGGAGGGGGTTAGAATTAATTGCAGTTTTCAAACATGGATGAACAGTTCCACTTTGCCTCATCTATGTTGTAGCAGTGCATGAGTTGCAGTTTGTATTCTGTCTGTAGTCTGACTTCCTTCATCTGCCTCCCTTTTAAAGCCACTGAATTCTGTTCCCTGCTCATCTGTAAAGTAGTTGCATCTCATTCCTGAGGTGTTTGCTTTGCCTCACCGTGTGCCATCCTTAAAATATCATGCTGTGTACACAGGTACATATCTGTGATGAGCAAAACTTGGGAATAAATCCCTGATCATAACCCTGTATTTGCTACTCTGAAAAGAACTCTGTGTTTTGTTGGAAGTCTGTGTCTTAAGGAACCAAAAAAATGTGCAGTTTCATGGTTATTATTAACCAGCTAGTCCAAATCCCATCTACTGCCAAAAGTCATGGTCCCTTTCTTCCCTACATGTGCAGCCACACATTCTCATCCTCTCCCTTATATTGATGTAAGAGATTACACAACTGCAGCATGAATCAGATCATGCCTCAGAAGGGCTGAAAACTATTTGTGGCGTTGGTTTTTTGCAGGATTTGTTCTGAGTAATGAGACCCAGCCAGCTGTGTGGCTGCACAGTCTGGAGTGCTGGTGCAAGGGAGGGGATGATAACACATGGCCAGTAGGAATTATTCCCTTCACTAGCTTAGAGTGGCTAACTGTGAAGTCAGGGTCTACATTGGAAAGTTACTAAATAATACTTGACATAACAGTTTGATCCATTTAGGCTACTGATTTTCCTGCTCTAGAGCCAACTAGAAGAAAAGCAACTGGAGTCAATGGAATATTAGGAGTTCTCCGTTCCTTGCAGGGACTGGAGCTTGTCACTCTTTGCCTGTTCTCCAGGAACCACGCAAGAACAACTGTATAATGGTGTTCAGTAGTTTCCACTGGTTTGGTTGTTGTTGGTTTTTTTTTTTTTTTAAAGCAGCAATATTATTCCTTGCAAAAGGAAAATGAAATTATTTCACAGAGGAAGTGGCATTGTATTCCAAGTTGTTACTCTGATTAGAATGTTTATCGTCGTCTTGCAGTACTTATGTGGTCTGCTCCTGTGAGAAAAATGATGCTTTCGTTGGGAATGTGCTTTCTTGTCACAGGACATACAACAGCGGACATTGAGTGCAGGACTGTAAAATACTTGTTTGTGTTTAGTAAGTGTTTTTTATGGTGACACCTGTGAGGTTTTTATTCATGTGTAAAAGAGAAAGCTAAACTACATACAGCAAATATGCATTAAAATCATGTGGAGAGAAAAAAGGGAGGGAGAATGGGAGTTGGTACTTAGAATCTTCTGTTTTCCTCTTTGATCCCAGGTGTGACTGAGTTTTCTTATTTAGTGTAATTAAGTTCTTACAGATCTTCGTACATAGATTTTTCTAGTCTTAACAGGGAACGGTGAATGTTGCAGAGACTAGGCTCGATAAGAGAGTTGCACTTGATTTATTTCTTGGTTTTATGCGATGTGTTTTAATGGACAAGAGTTGAAGGGACAATTTACTGCTAAAAACAGCTAGTGTAGTCAAGTAATTTGGAAGCCAGATTCTGCAAAACTCCCTTGTGTGACTGTTCTTAAGATGCTCCTGAGTTTTTAAAAAAAAAAAACAAAACAAAAAAACCCAAACAAAACAAACAAACAAACAAAAAAAACTAGCCAGGTTTCATTTGGTAACCTGGGTGTTGAAGGAGAAGGTAAATGCTTTGGCCATAGTTCTTGCTCACTGAAATTGCTTCAAGTGAGTGATTTGTGAGAGTTCTTTAGAGAAGTGAGGGGTTTTCTTGTTTTTTTTAAAACCTTTGGCAAGAAGATTTGTTATATGAATGTTCCAAAATAAAAGTGTAGCCAGAGGAAATAGTGTATGTGAAACTTTGATCCACACATCTGAAACTTGACAATGATTTGGCAATGATTTGAAACAGGTTTTATAAAGGACAGTGCTAAGCAGCTTTGGTTAAAAGCATGCTACAAACCTCGTCTTTAGCACACAAGACAGGAAATCTAGAGGGCTGATTTCAGTGTGAAGTGTAATCTTTCAATTTGTTTTGCATGTTATGCGGTATATTCTCAGGTTGGTGAGGTAGGCTTTGGCGGTAAGCACCTCTGTGTTCCAGGCGTAGCACCGCCAAGTTGACATTTGGAAGAAACCACTAACCTTTGCCTCGTTTTCTGTAACTGCAGAAGTCATAGCCTGTTCGTGTTGCAAAAACCAGCAGGTTGGAGATTCTTGGTTACAAAATGTTAGTCCCTGGAAATGGTTAAAACACCGTTTAGTGCTGCTAGTACTGCTGCTAAGTAGGAATGTGATTGTACATGTCAAGAATGGATCTGCTGAGAACTGAAATGTGGTAAGCGTATCAAGGACAGATCACATGTCTGAATCTAATTTTCCTTCATGAAATACTGGAAATTTAAACTAGGAATTAGGGGATGTATTTCATTACAGGGCTACAAAAATAATGTAGGTGAAAACAGTCTTCATTATGACTGTTACTCAGGTATTCCAGCTTGGGCAGTGGTGCTATTGCATCGGCAGTGTGCGTTACCTAGGTAAAACAAAGAAGGAACAGCCTTATTTTGGTTCAGTAAATGCCACCTTCTTTCACCTTAACTTAATAGTTTTATAAGAAGTGTATCTTAGATACATGGGAGAATAGTTCAGAAAAGTTCAGGTTTAACAGGACCGGCAAGTAGAAGGTGAGTCAGGACGTGACATTTCTGAGGTTTGTTTTAAATTAGGGTATGACAAAAGTGGCAGTGTTACATCATAGCAGGCAGGAAGAGGTAAAATCACCCCTCCTGTGTCAGAAAAACTTCCAGGTGTGAAATGAAGCTCTAAGGATGCCAACATTTTCAGTGCTTAGAAAGGAAAACATTCCCAGGTACTGAGTACAGAGACCAACAGCATCAGAATTATGTCACAGAGGTATTCTTTTATGTTGATTTCTGGTTTTCTTGTGCAAGAAAAGTCAGTACAATAATACCAGTAGCTCATCTGCTTAGTGCTATGGTTTCATCTTATTCATTTTCTTTTAGTAGCTTTATGGGAATGTTTCCTAAAAATCAGTAGGATCACAAGCATTGCTCTTCCCAAACATTTCAGAACTTGAAATGAAAATCTGAGAGGTGAAACAAATCAATTGATAAAACCAGGATGAATATGCATGAATTTATTTGGCTAACAGAATGAATGACAAACAAAAGTGGAGTTAGTGTTTATATAACAATGTGCTTCAAATGCATTTGGAAAAGTGAGTAGTTCTAACAGAGTTGATTCTAAATGTCATAAATGAGCAATCAAATGGCATCAAGTTCCTCAAAAGATCTGTTTAGTGACATTATCTGGAAGGTGCCTGTAACCTAAGCAGTTAATTTCCAGGGAGCAGCCCAGCTCTTCTGGAGCAGTAGTTGTAAATGAGTTGTTCAGGTGAGCTGCTTTCCATATCTGTGAGATTACATCAACTCCTTCAAGGATATTCTTCAGTGTAATTGCAGTTTTGTTGTTAGTTTTCATTGTGAAACTGTGGAGTTTGCTTCTGGTCTTTAAGTTGGGGGATGGGGGGGGGAAGTCTTGTTTACACAGTTTCAGATTTTGAATGTATTTCTTCTCGAACAGCTGTACTTTGTCCTCATATAGCAGTTCATCCTACCTTTTGCTTTCTGTCACTACACTGGCTGTCAGCCTCCTGGTCATTGATTGGCTTATCTAATTATTATATGAAAATATATTCTTGTCTGTAAGCTGCAAGCTAATATATCTTAGATTTGTCTGTTATAAAAGGGAAACTGTGAATGTGCTTTTAAGTTACAACGCATGCTTCATAGTTTTAGGGAAAACAGAACATTTTCTTGCCCTTCAAATGAAGTCATCCTAGTTGAGGGCAGTATATAGCAGCCAGTGTCACCATCAGGATTCAAGTCAATTCACAGATACCAGTGTTGTTGCATCACTGCAGCACATTCATGGCTGATGTCACACAGCTGCAACTGGGTTATTATAGAAGACATGATACATCATGGGTGGGAGCCCACAGTTTACAGCTGCTGACATAATGTCACAATCTCTCTTACATTAGCGTTTTGCCAGTGGGTGTTATGGTAGTTGCTGACATTTGGTTTTGAATAGATGCCAAAAATCTAGGCTTTGCTCGTTTAAATTAAAAAAAAAATTAAAAAAAAAAAATCAAAAATGTGGGGAATACATGCAGATCTGTGGTGACAAAAGGCAGATTTTATTATCAACAAAATGTTGTATCACAGCCCAGGCCTAGAACTGGCCTTTATTGTCGTAGTTAATTGGAACAAGAGCAGAAGCCATATTCCCATCACAACAGGATTAATGGACTGATCACATTAGCATCTTGTGATGAATTGGAATTCACCACCGCCCAGCTAGTTTGAGTGCCAGCAACAGTTGAGCTGCAGCTCCCTCTCTTTATAGATGTATGGGTGGGTTGTAGTGGGTTAAAGTACCCGGTACCTTAAACAGTGCATCCTTATGCATCAGTGATTTTTCCTTTGGAGACAAAATTTGTGTTACAGCTTAAGTTAAAGATGTGTGAACACAGCCCTGCTAATGTTTGGTGTTAGAGGAACATTCTTCTTTGAGCAGGAAGAATTTACGTTTAATGCCAAATGATGCAATTTTGAACGTAGTGTATTCTCTAGTCACATTTAACATTGGATTTGCTGGCTTTCTGAACAGAATCCCAATTAAGATGGAAAAGGTCAGTGATCTGACTCCGCTCTGAGATTTCATTTTGTATTTATACTGTTCGCTTTTTTATCTTTCACAAAGAGCTTCGTTCCAAAGAATGCTTCCCCTTTGCCAAAATTCCACATGATCTTGCCTTCAAGGAAACACATCCATTTTTAGCAGGCTAGGAGAGCCTTTTTTTAAAGCAGATTTCTGGTAACAGTAATTTTATCCCATGAAATGTGAACACAAGAAAGTCATTCTTAGTTCAAATTGTAATAGCTATATTTCACTCATATGCATATTCGTAGTGAAATTCAGTGTTTGTGCTTTTGGGGGGGGAATTAGTCGTTTGCTCTTTGCAGTTTATGGTATGTCAAGCACCAAGGATGTGCACATACATATTAAAGCAAACAATCTGCATCGCGTTGATTACTCCTTGCTTGATTTGGTAGTTATGAGTTGCTTCATAATTCAAGCTATAATATATGTAAAAGAATATGAAAGTTTAAATAATATCTCACTACAATATTCGGTCATTTTTTCTGCACAATAATTCATACTGTAACACCTTTTTATTTTCTGGTTCTTGTTGAAAAGTTATTTCATGCATACAGTAGCAGAAGAATATCACTAAAACAAGTCTTAACTGACAAGATATTTTCAATAAAATACCTTAGGTTTTGTTCCTTTACCTCACTCCCACTTTCTCTTTTGGAAAAGCACCAGCTACTGCTGTACTGCAGGGTACCATATATGTAAACATATAACCAGTCACTGGAGTGCTTTTTTCTTCACTCCTGGTTTTGTTAGAGCTGTTCCTCTCCTTCAGATTTTTAGGAAGAAGGGGGGGAAGAGGATGGAGTTGTTGAATTGTTTCATACAATGGCTTCTGTACTCTCTGCCCCATTTCTGGTCCCATTTAAGGTTCACTTTCTGGAGTGGGGCAGGGTTCCAAAGAAATTGGCCAAAATAAAAAAATGTCACTGAGTCTTAGGCATGCTGTGTTCTGGACTTTGGGAAATTTAAATACTTGTTGGATATTTGCAGTGGAGCAAGGCAGGGATTGCAAATAACCAAAAGCAGTTGTTCATTTGCAGATTCAGAATTCACACTGTATTTTATCATATGTTGCTTCTGTCTAATTCTTGAGGTATTCTTGTTCTACAGTATAGCTTAGTCTTTTTTTTCTAGCACTTGCTTTTTTTTTATGGTCCTGGCAGACCCTTCCTCTTAGGTCCCCATTTGAGCACATGAAAACATGGATGCTGTGTATAAGCATTCTCATAGCCATCATGAGTAAAAATGCTGCAAACTTATTAACCAAACTTGTAATCGATTAGACCAATTTTGAATGATTTAAGAGACTATACTGCACCATCCAAATTCAGCTCCAATTTAATCTGCTTTCCACTGAATTTCTATTGCTGAACAGAAATGCCAGGTTTTAAAAATCACTATAGATTGAGGGAAGTCTGGAAAAACTTAGTCGTTGCTGCTAACCAGCTTTGGTGTCTCTTTTCTATCATGCTATGAGCTCCTTTTGTTGTTTAAAAAAGTGTATTTTCATTTCTTTATACCTAATGTTATTTTGCAGGGAGTTATTTTTTTAGAAAAACGAAATCATAGCTCAGAATATATGAAGTTTTTGACTAGTTCATGCCTTATGGCATGCACAACATGTAAACACTGGGTTTGTTTGGTAAGAAAGTGAAACAAAAAGCAATTGAGAATTCTCATGTTAGTGCTTAAACCCTTTCCAAAACAGAGTTGAAAGAAACTTTTTCTTTGCGACTCTTCTGCCAGAAAATATGGCTCATTACTTGGGAAGCCTATTTCTTTGTTAAAATGGGTAGTATGAAAACAGACTTTGCCAGCACAGCTGTGTGAAGGAGGGATAAAGCTGTGTGCTGAAGGAGGTTAGTATATTGTGAGGGGTGTAAGGGGTGGAATTCAGTTCCATCCTCCAGGGTCCCTAAGAAAAACACACCTTATATGTGAACCAATGTTGTAATAATTCTTTAAAATAAATAGATGCTTAAACATCAAGTCAATGTGGGAGCTAAGTATTTTTTCTAAATTACTCTTGCTTGTTTCTTGTCATCTCTGAAATAATTTGCATTCTTCTCCCTTTCTTACATGGTAACATACAACTGTACTGTGCAACCTTAAGGCAAGTTGTATGTATCACAGAAAATTCCAGGGATTACAAATACTATGATTGGCTGGACTTACTAGAAATTTTTCAGGATACATAATTTTTATTTGTGTTGGGACAGTATGTTTGTTTGGAAACCGCTCTTCTCCTCTTACATTTTACAACAAAGTTGGCACAGGAGAGATCCCATTGGGAATGTCGCAATTTTGGACATCGCATTGTTGCATGGTTTTAGGACTATTACTTTGCTTTACATCTACTGCAGCTCTACATCTTGGAGGAGGAGAGGGTTGGAGTTTGCTGGCATTTTTCACTAAAACATTAATGAGAATTAAATTATGGAAGTAAAGCAGAAGAAACCCTAGGACAGACTAGTGTATTATGGGAGATGACTTGTGCAACTTAAGCGTCCATTGCATAAATTCCCTTCAAAATGTATGCTGTGTCCCTGCAGAATATACACAATTACTTTGACTCCTTTACTATCCACAGATTCTTAACAAGGTTCTGATCAGTGTTGATTCATTTGCTGTTTCCACTTATGCTGGAGTTCGGCAAGTGTTTTAAATCAGAAAAAGTAATTCCCGCCACCAGAACAAGGGACTCTGCTGCCTGCACCATTGTTTTTCCCCAGTGCTGGCACAGGGTTTGTGGGGCTGTATGGTGAGGTGATCAGAAAAACCGTTGTATAAATTCCAATCACAGTTTCCCACAAACTCTGACAATACAGAGGGCCTGGGATGAGCAACAGCGGTAAGAAAACTTTGGGTTTGGCAGTAACAGGAAGCAGGATCCATCACAGTGGTCTTTCTTTGCATTTAACACAATTATCTGATGTTTTATCTGGATTAGCATATGGTAAGATCAGGATGTTTATGGAAGCTGTCTTTAGCAATCTGTAAGTGCAAGTTTTTCTTCACTCTTAGAAGAAAAGAAAAACGGGCGAAAAAAGGTCTCAAAAAATAGAAAAGGGGGGCAAAGATCTCTGTTTTCTGTCATAAGGCAATTAAACAATTCTAGATATGCAATGCAGACTTAATGCTGACAACTTCTATTATTTTGTAGTTTTAGCTCCCACTATTACAGCTGGTCGGAAACGTTCATTTAAAAGTGCTGTTTTTTCAAAATCAAGTTTGGACAAGTTTAAGCTGAGGTCATGTTTTAGCCTGATACAAGCTGGAAAGAGGCATGTTGTGTGGTTTTTTTTTTTTTTTTTTTTTTAAATACTCATTGCTGAACAGAGAAGGAGTTTTGTTATGTTTCCCATTACCTTTTTGTTTCAGTGAATTAGAAGTTTCCATGATTTTCATGTTTTCTTATCTGTGTGCACCCTGCAACATCTGCTTAACTTTATATCCATCATAGCCTCTGCTATAGTTAGGTTCAGTCGTACCTGTAGGTTAGATAATGCAGTTCCTTCCCACTTGTACATTGAACTACATCTGGAGGTTTTTCTCTACAAAGTTTTTCACAGTAATTCTTTCTACTGAGATTTTTAATTACTTGTTATTTATCAGTAGTAGCTCATGGCTTGCTCTAAGCATTGAGGTAGACCTAGAGTCAGTTCCAGCTGCACTTGGAGTGACCTCTTTTCCTTGGGCAACCCAGAGCAGCATACATTGGAACAATGGTAGGCAGGATATCTCTGAGGAAGGCTTTTTTACTCTGGAAAAGCTTCCCTTTTAAAAGAAAAAATAATGTCAAGAGACGCAAGACCTATCTGCATTTGCAGTCTTTAAAAAGTAATCTGTATTGGATGGTTCCTTTGGGGAATAAAGATACAGAAATTACTATGTCAGTTTATTGTATGTGTTTTGGGGTGGGAGCTTTTATCCTTTTATGCTGATGAGGAGAAACTGAAATTCAAAACAAATAAAGAAAATAGCAATTAAATTTGGATTTTTTTTTTTTTTTTTAATCATTCATGACACCGATTCAGGTTAGATGGGTTTTTACAATGAATGTCTGCCCTCCCTTAAAAATGTAAAGGTGAAGCGTCAGTTTATTAAACAGGCAGTATCTCTATAGGAACTCCCTGCTGACACAAGGTGCTCTTGATGTGAGCATAACTCCTGTCAGAATTAAGAGCTGGGTGTGTTAGGAAGCAGGAATTGTTAGTGTGTGTTTGTGAGAACTGTCTTTGGCATTTATAAGCAAGAGGTTGCCTTGACCTTTAAAGAAAAAAGAACCCTTTGCAACTGCATTGTTATCACAATGGAGCTTTTACTCTTGAAGGAGAGTAATACTGACGGATATTTTATACCTATAGACTGGTAATTGGAACTGGCTAAGGAAAAATATTGATTCTTCAAATACAAACGTTTGGTAGGAGTTTTGGTTAAACTGTTGTCTCTTGCCAAGCAAGGAATGTATGATCACAAAGAAACAGTAAACCTTACTGGTAGCAGAAAGCAGAGTGTTTCTCTGCAGCTGGGAAGACCCTTTATTGAAAATCCTTCCATTGCCTGGTTGAGATTACAGGCTGGAACTGGTATCTCTGAAGGAGGAAATACTTTGGCTAGAGTATAGAAGTCTTGTTTAAGGTGTGTGCTTCATGTTTCCCCTGTTGGAACTGTTACCTATAAATATGGATGTATCTATATATAAAGTGTATATTTTGGACCAGAAATTTGAAGCTGAGATTTCCATGTAGCAGAGAGTACCTTAGCAGGGGGCTGAGAGAAAAGTACTTTCTAATTGTTTTCATTACAGCACTGCCCACCTGCTACCAACTCCATAATCTACAGATGGTCCTGGAACAGATTTTTGAAGCTGGGCTTTCAGGATCTTAAACTGGCTTCCTCTAAGCATAAGGCAGTTTGGGATATGAAAGTGTGACTATGAAAGGAGTGTTACATCTGGCTCTCTTTTTCTCATTGTGGCTGTAAGATTTTTAAAAGATCTTGATTTATTTCATGTGTGAAGTGAGCCACTTCATAATCCTGAAACTTTTGCAGGCAGGTTAGCGCAACTGATTCGTGTCCAACTGTTCCCACTGTGATGGCGAATATACAGAAAATACTTGTCCTCATGAAGTTTCCAGATTGGTTTACTGAATGTTTCTTTTTTTTCTCTACTTTCAGATTTGTCACGGAACAGACTGTCAGAGCTTCCAGCAGAAGCATGTCACTTTGTCTCCCTCGAGAGTCTTAACTTGTACCAGAACTGCATTCGATATATCCCAGAGGCTGTTTTGAACTTACAGTCTTTAACATTTCTAAATATCAGGTAATGATTGTCTTAGAAATTTGTTTTAGCATCAGTAGTCTAGGTTTATAAATTTTGATGCATCCGTAAGTAATGCTAACATGGTATGTAATAATCATGCTGTTATATTGAATGTTACTGAATCAAAGCAACCTGAAGCAGTCTTACCCACTTAGGTGGATCAGGGAATGTGAGGATTAAGCAGCAGCTTGTAGAAGTGGGGTACAAAGAAGAAAGCTAATTCCAACTTAGACTCCCAAAACAAATTCCAGTAGTTTTCATGTGAAATACAGGCTGAAAAGAGATGATAAAGCTTTTGGATAGTCTTTACAATTCAGCTCTCAGAAGCTGAATAAGGCTTATGCAATTTTCCTTTGCCTTCACTGTACTGGTGGCTTTTAAAGATCTTTCTTCAACTTCTCTGCCAGCACTAGAAGCTGATTGCTGCAACTTAGCCTGTTGATGAAATTCAACTGTGTACAGCATCCTCCGTTTGTAGAAGGTCTTTTAAGAGGTGTAGAAAGTTCCTCGTCACAAATTGGCAGTTATATCAATCAAGAAAAACTTCAGGCTATTTCCTTCTGGTGTTACACTTTTGCCAATTTAGTATGCTTATGTTTCTTTATTTTCTTTTTTTATTGATGGTGAGAATTGTAGGAATAGGATATGAATCAGGTATGGGTTTCCTATTGCTATGGTGTCTAGTAGGTGCAGTCCAATTATTATCCTTTCAAAAGCTGCTGTTGGTTCATCTACTGCTTAGAACTTTTTTTTTTTATTGCTTTAATAGCAGGGAAGTCTGGGTTTTAAGCATGAAAAAATACAGTAGCATACGTTGCTAAATGTCAACATCTGATCAAAGCCTTATTTAAGATCCTAATAACTTTCTTTCTAATCATCCAGTCACCGCTCCTTGCTATGTTTTATTTTTAAAGGGAATCTTTCTCTTTTACAATCCATTCTCGTCCTGCCTGATTCTAGTCTGAGGTTACGGTCCAGTCATATGACCTCATATTTGCTTTAATAGTAGTTTATTATGAAATGTCCAAGACTGGGTTTTGGAATAGGGAAATCCATCATAGCAAGATGCTTGATCCACGTGACTTACTCGAAGTATACTTTAAATATTCAGTAAGTAATGACTTTTTCTGTGGCATTTTGTATGTGCTGACCTGCAATGCTACCTATCAGAAAGGCTTTTGCACTTGTATGTTCAAACATACTCATTTGTGACAGAGGGTGACCAGTTACCAGAAGCACCTGGAAGGTCATGAAAATGTCATATTCCCCAGCTCTGAGTTCAAAAGCATCTGATCAGTCTTGGTACTTGATATTCAGAGTTTCTTCACACAAAACTAGATAGAGCAAGTAATGAAGAACAACTTCATGGAACTACTTTTGCAGTAATTATATAAAAACAGAGTTGATCATCCAAATGAAGTGTGCTCTTTGTATGTGTCTTTCATTGCATTAAAATGTGAGGTGATTTCTCATTAGTTCTGATGATTTTGTTTTCTTTCTGTCCAAAAAGTCGAAACCAGCTTTCAACGTTGCCAGTGCACCTCTGTAGTCTACCACTAAAAGTTTTGATAGCGAGTAATAATAAGTTGGTTTCAATACCTGAAGAAATCGGACAGCTCAGACAGCTGACAGAGCTTGTAAGTATACAGTTATTTTTTAACTATTACTATTCAGTCTTTAATTTTTAATTGGTGTGTTTAATAGGTTCAGAGGTGCTTCAGGAGAAATAACCATTTTTTAAACTGATCAAAATAATGCAGTAATTAGGATGTTATCTGGGCATGTGCAAGATCAACATCTGGTTTCTCAATCTGCTGAGAACTTTGTGATTGTAAACCAGTCACTTGTATGCAATGGCAAGTTACTTAAATCTGCTCTTAGCCTAAGGAAGACTTCTGTCTGCCATAGTATCTCCAACTGTTTTTGACTTTGTATAGAGGTGTTAGAAAAGAGTTTGAAATACTCTGAGATTTTAAAAAAAATTCTATATGAGGGAAAGATGCCTTGCACTGGAGAGCAAATGATCTGTGTCAATTTAAGAGTCTTCCCTATTTTTGAAAGGAAGGCTGGATGGAATTAGACCTCTTGGTGCATTTGTTTCTACAAAAAGCTTATATGTAGCAAGTTGTGCTGTCTCAAATAATATGGAATAACTAGAATGAGATAAACATTCAGACATAGAAGTTTATTTCAAGTTAATCTTTTAAAGCTTTTATTTCCCCATGTATTTAAAATGAGAATGCTTCGCATCAGCAATGAGATTTAATGAATATAAGGATCTGAGGTGTTACGTAAATAGTTGTCTTTTTCTTTCAGTCCCTAAATAAAGTGTTACATAGTTTAGTTAACAGAGGCTTACCAGTCAGTGGTCACTCATTCTTTACTCTTGCTTTGTAGGATGTGAGCTGTAATGAAATACAGACAATACCTCCACAGATTGGCAATTTGGAATCCTTGAGGGACCTAAATGTCAGAAGAAATAATTTGGTGCGTTTACCTGAAGGTGAGATAAAGGCTGTCAGTTATAACAGCAGAAACTTCAAGCACTTCTTTATTTTCAATAGCTTTTTCTTCTCCTGAGAACTAGAAGCAACATACTTAGTTATTCTGTAAAACACGTGTTTTTTATACTCTTGCTTTTTTTTATATACCTTTTTAATCTTCTGGATTGTATGTTTATTTTCTATCTCTATAGAGCTTGCTGAGTTGCCTCTGATTCGATTAGATTTCTCCTGCAATAAAATAACAACAATACCAGTTTGTTATAGGAACCTCAGACATCTGCAGACCATCATGTTAGAGAACAACCCTCTCCAGTCACCCCCTGCACAGGTAAACTGCAGCTAGGAATTCAG
The DNA here is from genome assembly GCF_900496995.4 of Aquila chrysaetos chrysaetos. Lineage (NCBI taxonomy): Eukaryota > Metazoa > Chordata > Aves > Accipitriformes > Accipitridae > Aquila > Aquila chrysaetos. The sequence continues at coordinate 12,323,453 of NC_044013.1, read as the reverse complement.
GTGAATAGTTGAACTAAAAAGGGCAGAACAAAGTTAAAAGCTGAAGGATTATATTACAAACTTTATTTAAGAACAAGAGGACTTTCAATAAATTGTATTGTCTAAAAGTGTTAAATATACAGCACAGCTTGAAAAATCCCTTTTTCTTCTCTTACTTTACTGCATTAGTAGTCTCACCTATGGGATATTACTAAGAATTCCACTGTTAGCATTGTACTAATGTTAGCTGAACATTTCTGCTTTCAGTGTAAGAGAAAGGAAGCTCTGTTAGGCAAGACTGATTTTGTGCCACTCAAATTTCAGAATTTTGACTGAGGCCTCAGTGCTGCTGTGTGCTGGTTCACTTTGCAGCAGAGTGCTCAAAATGGCCTTTGAGCTAGAAACCACAATATGGTTAGTGACTAATTTGATTTTTAATGTGGATATATAAGCCCTTGAGTATTACAGGTTCTACTGTGAGCTGCTGCTTCTGAGTCAAGAGTGGCACTTGCTAAGACCTGTAGTTTCAGTAGGGTTTTGCTTCCCTTGTGAAGGCAAAGACAGCTGTTACTGGCTTCATTCGCTTTAAATTTGAGCTTGCTTTGGCAGTCTGCCACTGCCATTCAAAGCTGGGCATGGATGGGATGCATCTGTTCTGATGCCAAGGGTATAAATTCTAGTACTTGTACATGCTTATGTCTTGTTTGCATGATGAAATTTCAGCATCCAGCTGACAAAGTTGCATGCAGACCAGATGTACTTGGAGGACAGCTTCCATTTGTCTATCACGGGCATCCTGTGATGCTCCACTATAGCTGTTGCTAAAATGCAGAAGAAGAAAAGATTCATTGGTTGACATAAATGTGCTCATTTATTACTCTCAACTACAGGTTAAATGTCTGTAGAGTACTTTGAAAATGTATTATCAAGTTATACTTATGTATTTTTTTTAATTTTTATTTTTTAAGATATGTATAAAAGGAAAAATTCACATATTTAAATACCTGAACATTGAAGCATGCAAGATAGCTCCAGACTTGCCTGATTATGATAGGAGACCCATGGGATTTGGATCTTGGTAAGTTTGGCATAATCCAAGTTCCTAGTTTTGATGACATTCAGGAAAATTTTGTCAGTCACCTGAGTTTTTAAAAAAAAATAGGTCCAAGGATTGTTCTTTGTTAAGTGCATTGATGGAGGTGGCTTTCAGTAATACCGTTTATGTTACCTCATGGTGCGTTCTAACAAGGTGCCACTATATAAGAAGCGAGGAGCAGTTCAGAAGAAAACCTGGGCAATATCATATGAAAGGCAGAGTTAGAATTGATACACAGTAAGAAGAGAGTGTTGGTATCTTCATAGTACAGGGGGTGTGCTCTCATGTTGTTAACATGTGTGTTCAGTTTATAAGATCTTAATGTTTTCCACGTACTTACTGAAGTACATCCCTGCTGTGATTTTTAACCTTTTGTACAGAATTTTATAACTGCTGTGCTCAAACCACAGGTGTAAATGCTGATCTCCACCCCATTAGTAAACTGTTATTTTTGGCAAGCTTTCACTTGGCACTATTGCTTAGCATTGTAATACAAATATTGGAACAGTCAGCCGTATCAGCTGCTAAATTAAGATGTCTAGAGAAAAGCAGGAGTTAAGAATTATTTCTGTTACATGATATAGAATAGAGTCAGTCAGTGAAGTATGAAACTAAATATATATAAAAATTACCTCAGTCATCTTGGAAGGTGGTAATAAAGTCTGGAGGAGTAAGTTGCTAAAGGATGTACCGCTGCCTTAGCAGCAACAAAACACAAGTCAGAGGGCCTCACAATAAATTACCATGAGTCAGATTTGCAAAGAAGAATTTGCATGAGGGACTGACAGAGCGATTCCTCATCAGCACTGAATGTCTTAAATTATTTTTCTAGATGAGGTCAACATATGAGCATTTTATGACTGTTACTCAGTTTCCTAGAGTATAAGCTGTTGCAGATGGTTTCTGCATAATACTGAGTATACTGTCCTGTTACTGAAAAGGCTCTAAATGATGATAAAATGTCATGATCTGTTTATCTCTAGCATAGGTTGTGGGGTTTTTTAAGAGAGATTCCAACAAAATCAGTGGGCTATGTGCTTACTGATTTATTGTTGTCTGTAGTTGTATATTACTATGGAAGTTTTCGTTAATTACTTTTGTGAAATGAGAAGAATTAATGTATTTTAATCATAGCTTTGAATCATGAATGTAAAAACAAGTGGAGAACTGGTTGAGGATGCTTTCTCTAGAGTTGCTTCCAGATTCAGCCGTATGAAATGAGCTTCAGCTGGCTTTCTTTCAGCTGTATTTCCATCCCCAAGAGGAGATAGGAATTGGTGGTAGAATTATTTGTTGTTACCATGCTGTTCAGGGCATTTGCTGTTGCAGGTGATGCCTCCTGTCTTCATGTACCCATGGAAGAACTGTCCATGGATCAGAGTAAATATTAGGAGAAGATGGTAGAATGATCCAGTAGAAGAGAGGATCCCAAATTATATTCTTTTGGAACTTGGGATGAGAGAAATAAAAGCATTCACCTATAATATAGTTAGTATTTCCAGGCAAGTCACAAGAGCTTTATGTTTGTTATCTTCAAGGGTGACCAACAGAAGTAAGATATCAGTCAGTACACCTAGACTTCATTCATGTTTTATCTGATAAGCTGGGTGAAATACCATGGAGGTTAAGAATCTGAAACTGGGAGGCAGAAATTCTTAAAGTTTAAGGAAGTTTGAGTCATGCTGTCAGTCCACTCTTGATCAAACATTTTTTAATAACAAAGTTGTTAATGCTGCTAATAAAGCAAGATACTCTGAAACATTATGGCAGAAACTGTGGTTTGGAGGTTCTAGTGCAGCTCATTATTTGTTTTAGCCTTGTCAAATTATATCAAACTGTCTTACCAGAGTGAAATCTTGTATGTTTCAGTCCTCTTCTAAACATAGGCAATGTGAAATTTATCTTGCAGCAAGTTTTGATCTGCTGCAGCCATTCTCTCATTTGCAACACTGAAATTCAGAGCAGCTCAGGTTGGTGCTGGAGTGAAGAGGAGTCGGAACTGTTGAAGCTGTGTAGCAATTCTTTTGGCACTGAGGCAGACTGGTGTAGTCTGGAGTTAAAAGGTTTAAAATATGAAGTACTCATGCATGAACCACTGTAGTGAATATTCTGGGACTTGGGCAACTGTTCTTTCTTACAGGAGGTTGTCGTGGTTTAACCGCAGCCAGCAACCAAGCACCACGCAGCCACTCACTCACCTCCCTCACAGTGGGATGGGAGAGAGACTCAGAAGGGTAAAAGTGAGAAAACTCGTGGGCTGAGATAAACACAGTCTCATAGGTAAAGCAAAAGCCACACACACAAGCAAAGCAAAACAAGGAATTCATTCACTATTTCCCATCGGCAGGCAGCTGTTCAGCCACCTCCAGGAAAGCAGGGCTCCATCACATGTAATGGTTACTTGGGAAGACAAAACACCATAACTCCGAATATCCCCCCCTTCCTTCTTGTCGCAGCTTTATATGCTGAGCATGATGTCATATGGGTATGGAATATCCCTTTGGTCAGTTGGGGTCAGCTGTCCTGGCTGTGTCCCCTCCCAGCTTCTTGTGCCCCTCCAGACTACTCACTGGTGGGGTGGTGTGAGAAGCAGAAAAGGCCTTGCCTCTGTGTAAATGCTATGTAGCAACAACTGAAAACATCAGTGTGTTATCAGCCTTATTCTCCTGCTAAATCCAAAACATAGCACTATGCCAGCTACTAGAAAGAAAATTAACTCTATCCCAGCCAAAACCAGCACAGAGGTAAAAATACATGTTTTAGTAGGCTTTGGAGCTGTGTCTTTGAAATGTTGGCAAGGATTGTCTTTCCTTTGGCTGTTGGCCTTACCAGGCGTTTAGCTTCTCATCCTTTGATTTCAACCCTTCCATAGCTTTCTGGCTAAGTTGTAGTTGCCACAAAATGCTCTGATCTATCCAGATGCCTAATTGTTGTTCCTTGTAGCTTGTTAGTCAGGGAGGAATAAAAATCTTAAGTCTCAACTGATTTCAGGATGGCTGCTGTATTATTATAAACATATAAAATGTGCAGCATTGAATAGGTGTTTTTAGATCTGAGAACTGGGGAGACAGAAAGCAGCTTTTATGTTAAAAAGAAGAGTCCTGGTAACAGTGATTATGAATTTTTGAGCTTCCAGATAACCTTAGTGCTAGATGTATAGCTTTTAAAAATCTCTAATTGAAAAGGAAGGCTAAAAGAAGAAAATTTGTATCAAAATACTTCCCCATGTTTGACATGTAGCCAAATAGTCATTTTGATACTCTTCAATTTGCAATAATTGTTCAACTCACAACAGGGTTCTTGGGAGACTCTGAAAATATTGATGCATTTAAAATGGAATTATGCTGCAGATGAATTTTTCTTTTCTCTGACCCATGTTTTAACTCTAGTATTTAAGTACTGTGAACTGTTAGCGTAAGTATGGTTCTGTTGTCAGTGATTGAAGTTAATAGTTCTGTAACTGCACTGGGCGATTTCAGGGTCATTCTTTTTTCTTCCCCACCCAAAAGAAGGGAGTTGTTTTTTCTTTCCCCTTTTTTCTTTCTAGAGGTTTATTATGCAGATGATCTTTCTGTTCAAATACAGGGCCATAAAGGTGGAACTCTTTTGAGTTAATCAAAACTCCATGCAGATACAAGACCTTGTCTTTTGGTGTACATCTGCATAGAAACAGATGTATAGCCTAACATTTCTCATGTGTAACCCTCCATCCCTCCTCTTACTTTTTTCCTATTTTATGTCTGTCTGAAAATTCAAATAGCCTAGGATAATAGTCTGTCACTGTTCCACAAAGTCCCATGCATGCATACAGTGCTGCAATAATAATAATAATGATGATGATGATGATGATGAGTGATTTGAAAATAAGTATTTCCTGGAAGAGGGATTTCAGAAGGAGCAACAACTTGAGAGCAATACCAGTGAGAAAATGACCTGCAATTTAGTTATGATGGGGTGAAGCAATTAGCTTCCTGAAATTCGTTCTGCCTTGTGTATTATGTAGTAATTACTGCTGCAGTTCTCCCTGGGGCATCGAGTGCCAGTAGGACAGTTGAGCCATTGTGAAATGCCATCTGCAGTGGATCAGACAAGTCCCATTGTCTCTTTACTGCAGCTATCTGCAGCAGTTGCCAGACTTGACATCTGTGATGGCTGCACTGCTGAATTATGTTGTTTCTAAGCCCAGAAATTTAGAGAAGAACTGTATGGCTGTTTGGTCATGTGTATTGTAACACTAGGCACATGTCTCATGCCTTTGTCTAGACATGTCAATGACAAAGTCAGACTCTGTAGGTGAAAACTGTACTTCTGTATTTATTATATTATGAAGTATTTGAAATGCTGTCCAGCTTACTGCACAGTTTCTTAGGTAATTATGATACAGAAGATAGTTATGTAATACATTTTGCATACTTTTGTGTAGAAATATATTCTGTATTTTTAGTAATTTTGCATGGGTTTATGCTTACTTACGAAAAAGTTAGTGGGACGGTGTTTTTCAGCCAAAATACAAGTAGCAGAAGATGAAAGTTTGACTTGTTAAACAGTGAAATAAGAGACCACTTCGCAGTTTACTTTATCATAATTTCTGCTTGGGAAATGTTTGAAGTATAGCTATATACTTTGGATCAGATTAGCTCTTAAAATGCTAGGCAGTGGCAGATGGACAGCTGACTGAAGTACGTTTGTAGTTGTAAGCACGTGCTTCTTGTTCTGTGTGGCAAATGCAGTATGATGCTGTCTAATATGCTGAGCTTGTGAACACGCTGCAACTGTGCTTGGTAGCTTATTGTGCTTTTGTTCTGTTATAGCTGAGAAGCTTTTGGTGGTGTTTGTATTAAAGTAACTAAAACTGTGTGTTTGACAGCCATGAGGAACTCTATTCCAGTCGTCCGTATGGAGCACTTGATTCTGGCTTCAATAGTGTGGACAGCGGGGACAAAAGATGGTCAGGGAATGAAGTAAGTGTTGCAGCTTTATTTTTGTTGAGTGCAGTATTGTACAGGAAAGAGAACTAATAAGTATACATCTGGAAGCATATTCAATAGGTAACATGTATATGCTAGTGTGCAGGTTGTCTCGAGCCAAAATTATTTGTTGTTTTATTGTAAAAAAACAAGCATAATTTTATATGGGATGGACACAAAGTTGGAAATAATAAGAGAAATGTATAAAACAGTGCATGACAGATTAATTTACTGGAGCATAAAAGATGGGAAAAATGGGGTTCCTCATTTTAAAAAAAGCTTATAACTGTATCGTATTACAATGTTGAGTCAACTACAATTACTCATGAGTAGTTGTTTCAATAAAATAAATCTGAACATGAAAATTAAGCTTCAAAAACCAGGTGAAAATTTCGTTGTCTGTCTTTGCAGCTTGTTTCAAATGTTAAAATCTGTTTGCCATTTAGAAGCAGGAAAATGGGATCTCTTAGCAAGGAGACTGTCAATTATTCTTCCCAGGAAGAAGCTCCCTTTTCCTCTTGGGACAGCTAGAAAAGGCAGCAGCCAAGACCTAAAATGTTTCACTGAGCTATACTCCATATGCCTGCTTGCACTCATAGCTTGGTTTTTGAGAGGGTTCTAGGAGTTTCCATCCTGGGATGTTTTCAAGCACTTGCAAATACTGCGAACAAAACTGTAGGCAAGCTGGTTTTTTTAAGAAAGCTTAAATACATGTTTTTTAAAAACAATACACTGTAGCTGTATTTTGCTTTAAGTTAGCGTTTTGTAGGAGCAAAACAGGACAGCTGAAGTAAAAGTCAAATCAAGAGCTAGTAGCTTCCTAGATGATGTTTCCAAAGAAAAGTGTTTCTTGACTTCACTGTTCATTTTCTAAAGCCAACAGATGAGTTCTCAGACCTCCCTTTACGTGTAGCAGAGATCACTAAAGAACAGAGACTGCGAAGAGAAAGTCAGTATCAAGAAAACCGAGGGAGCACAGTCGTAACTAATGGTGGAGGTAAATAGTGATCTTTGGCTAACAATATTTATTGTCATCATTATTAAAATTCCAGAATATTTGCTATAAATACTAGGTTGTCTAAAGAGGAAAAAAAGAGAAAGGTCTAGGTGGAATTATACAAAACCACTGTTGTGTGAATAGTGTAAAAACACTGTCGTATTAAGGATGTTACAAGGCAAAATCAAATAGCATCAGAATTAAGATTATTTGGGAAACATTGTGTCAGCTTCTGCATATGTGCTATGTTAAAGTCTCCAACTGCTTCAGAGAGTATTTTGGAATATTGAATTTCAGTGCATGGAATTTTGCTGCTTGAGCTACTGGGGAAAATTTACAGTAGTAGTAAATTGTCAGTGCTCTGTGCTGACTGCTGTCAGAACAGGATGGGCAATTTTGTCAGGGAATTTTGTATTTCCGAGTAGCAGAAGTACTTCATTCAGCAGTCTTGGGTTTTAATCCAAACATGCAAGCCACCTAGGAGGGACTGGTATTTGTGAATGACATTGCTTTTTTGCACCTTCTCAATTGGTTTCCTGCAGTCTTACAGTAGCACCCTCATATTTGTTCAAGAGGTGATAGCGCTTTCCATGTTTCTTGATCTCTGTAGTCCTTCTCCATTTTAACTTCCAGTAATCTGCACCTACCACTGTCTCTATGTCCCAATTTTAGCCTTCTTCCAGGTTAGGTTTTTTCAATCATTCCCTCTTCTCCATTTTTCTGCACTACTTATTATTAGATCTCATCCCCATATACTTTGATTCATTTTTCTTCTTTCTCAGCTGCTCCCCATTTTCCATTTCCCCTAATGGCTACAATTCATATTCCCTATCTGAGTGTCACTCTTCCCAGCTACTTTTAATCTTCCTTGCCCAACTCCCACTTTTTCTTCTCTCTTCCTTCTTTGTCCCTGTCTTCATCTTTTGCTGTCTTCTTTTCTTGGTCTTATTCTTCTGTGCCACAATATTTTGTGTTCTTTGCTGCCTTCTAGAAATATCTGAAACTTTTGGTTGACTTGCACTGTTTTACACATTAATGGACAAAAAATTCAGTTCAAACGGTTAAATTTTGGCAAAGTTAGAAGAATTGAAGACATGGTGTCATGGGAAGCTCTCGGCAGCCTTAATAACAGGTGGTGCTGCCAGCTCCACCTCCAAGACTAACTTTATTTTGTTCTTTTGGGTTTTGTACACCAGGGATTTCAAAATGCCTCACTATTCTTTTAAGATGGAGCACAATCAGTTCATGAGTAGGAGTATCTGAGAGGGGCACAAGCCATAGCATGTGGCTGTCAGTGATCCAGGAGATCGCTTCCAATTTTGTGTTCCTAACACAGATACTAACTTGTTTCACTCTCTACTGTATTATTATTGTTGTTGTTGTTGTTATTATTATTTAATAAGCAAGGCTGGAAAGAAGGGCTCTGGTTTGGTTTGGTTTGTTGAGGTTTCTTTTACGGTTTGAAACTGAGATGGAGATTTAACGAAGCCAAAGTATATAGGAATGCTGTTTTGGATGGTTATAGCAGAGGAGGTGGCTTTGGCAGTAACAGTTGCTAGATTGTGTGGTGAGGCAAAGAGAAGTCTGTTTTAGACAAGCAGGAAAGGGGCGGGGGAGTAGAAAAAGAATGTCTGCAAGAGAGTCTGGAGCAAGTTTGGGGAGAGTTTTAAGAAAAAGAAAGCTCTAGTGCTCAGAAAGGGAGCTTATGCTTTCCCCTGCATCCCCAGCATGGTATTTTTCACTAGGGTAGTTTGCTCAATGTCATGACTCTCAGAATCCCTGGGCAGAACGTGTAAAAAGCAGTGACAAGTGAAAAAATTGCCCTACATAGTATCGCCCATACAAAGGATAATCAATGCTAGCCAAACTGCTGTTTCTTGCTCTCATTTCAGTGGTTCTTAATTTCTTTTTTAATTCCTCCTTTTAAAATAAAACTGCAGATGCTTTTATATTGTTTTAGAGGGATTTTCTTGCCTTCTGTACTGTCCTTTGTTATTTCCACATAGACTTTTTATATTCATTGCATTGCATCCAGATAACTTAGACATGCTGCCCTCTGTTTTATTGTTGTAGTAGTAAAAATAGTAGAGGTATCTGTCATATCCATTCTAATTTTCTGACAGAGATTAATTAGAATCAAGAGAAATTATTCAAAACATACACAAATCATTGTACAGTCATGGTGTTAGCTGACAGATTTTGATAGATGGTTTTTGGTATTGAAAAAAAATCACAGTATTTACTTTACCTTTTCAGTCATTGCAAAAGTATCTGTGGCCAGCAATATAAAACTACATGCTTGATACATGTTTCTCAATGCTTTTTAAAAAGCATAAATTTTATCATTATTTCAAAATTTGATGTTTAACAAATGTTAGTGAGCCTGGCAAAATCCAAGAGCTTTAAGGCTGAGCTTTCCCAGACAAAAGAAAAAGAGTAGGGCGTTAGTTCCTGACGTTGCTTTTTTGTTGGTTTTTTTCCCTCTTCTGTTGGTTATCTAATTATGGGTGTTTCTTTGTGTATGTATGTCAAGTGGAACATGATCTCGATCAGATCGACTATATTGATAGCTGTGCCACAGAAGAGGAGGAGGAAGAGGTGAGGCAACCCAAGTGCATGGACTCAGACAGCCTCAGCTCACAATTCATGGCATATATTGACCAGCGGCGAATCTCTAATGAGGTGGTGCTTTTACTTAAATTAGTTGAATTCATACACCCCAGGAAAGCCTTTGTGATGGTATTAATGCTGCTTCTCCCCAGAGGTTTTCTTTGGGTATTGTTTTGGGGTTTCGTTTTGTTTGGGGGGGGGGGGGTTAATTTAAAAAAAAAAAATTACAAAAATAGGTCTGATCTGGAGGAAGAGCACAATGTTGTGCTTTGTGGAGGGTCAGAGCTGGAGTGTTAAGCTGCTCCCCAGTGCCTTTTGGGATATGAGGAATAAGTCTAAAGCAGCCACACTGTTTTCCTGTCATGTGGGTTCTTGCAAGCTTGTGCTTTAGGCATACGTGAAGCAAATGGTTTTTCCAAAGGAGTGCTATCTTCAAAAAACATTGAAGTTGATGCTTCCAACTGGTAATTGGTGAAACCTAGAAAATTGTTAACATTTACTTGGTAGTACTAAATATACACTGACCTTCTCAAGGGAAAAATGTTGATTGTTATCAGCATAACGATTTAGTACAAGAATTTTGCAACTCTATTAATTTGGCTGTTCATGTTGATTATAAATTATTTGCCAGTAAATTCAATGTCTTGAGCATCCGTTTTAAGTTTAGACTAACTTAAATATTCAGACTTTTCAGAAAGCCTACTCTTTGCAGAGAATTATTTTTTTCTCTCTTACTGTTGAGCAAGGCTTTGCACCTACACGTACACACTGGGATATGTGTATAGTCACCTTTCTGAGCACAAAACACCATCTGTAGTTTCAGATAAACCTGGCACAAAACTGTTTTTAGTCAGTAAAAGTATACAGTTGAATGAACAATTATTGCTACACAGGTTAGAAAGTTCTCTGGACAGCTTTTTACAAATGTCTAGAAACAGGTGTGAGTAACTCTAGACATTGCTCTGTTTTCTCTTACAGAAAAAAAGAAAAATAATAATAATTTTTAAAAAGGGGCAAACTTAGCATACACTATCCTAATAATAGCTGCTTTTATTGATTGCTTACTGTATCCAGATGATGTCCTGGAGCAGACAAGGGCAATGATTCCAGTAAAGTTACTGTCACTTTTCTTTAGCTCATGTCATTTCATTGCTTTCTAGCTGCATAAGAATTAATGTGCCTTAATAAAATTCACTAGAGTTGCATTGAAATCACATGGATTGCCAAAACTGGAAGGTGCCTTTGTTTCAGTTGTAGCAGCCACTGCTGTGAACATATGGAGAAAACTGTTCCCTGTTAAGTCATTTGGATGGTACAGTTTTGGAGAGTGTCCTCAGAAATCGAACTTATAGAAACAGATTTTCAGCCACATAATGTTTCCTTCTGTGTTCTGTCAGTCTTAATTAATACCTATGTACACAGTTCAGTGGTTCACTGTACATACTAAGTGAATAACCTGTCTGAGAAAGTCTTTGTGGTTGATACGCTTAAACAGTACTTATTGTGCTGTGATTCAAATATGTCCTTTCAAAGTTTTGTGTGTTTTGAAGCAAAAAGATACTTGGTCTATGAAGGAAGAAAAAAAACCCAGATCTTTAGCATTCATGTAGCAGCCTGGTCCCTGTTTTGTCCACTTCATATTACTGTTTACTGTGTTTAAAATCAGTGACACAGATATCAGAGAGGTGCATTCATTTTGCAGATCTCATAAATTCAATATCAAACCACAAAAGCTGACGCCACTTGAAGCATAGACACAAGGGCAAAACTCAGAAAATGCACCTATTGGCAATACAACCCAAGGACTCAAGATAGTGAAAAGGCATTGATCAACATCAAAAAAGATATTAATAGGGTTTTATCTATTCACAAAAATTAAACTGTTTGCTTTTAACTGAAGCAGTAGTTTCTCTAAAAAGACAATCCAAAATACTTTACTACTTAGGAAGGCTAACTGTATGCAATATAGCAACGTGCATACAGGCATGAGTGAAAATTGGCAAGTTAATACTGAAAAGTTTCCATTGTCCTACATTAATGGATGTTTAAAATAACACCAAGGGCAATATGTTTCTGTTCCCAATGGGATAAATGATTTCATAGCTCAAATTAAGCCTAAGGTGTTCTCATTCATCCCATGCTTTGCTTTTTTAGTCCCTCTGTGACTTGTCTGTAGGCCATCATGAAAGACCCATCAGCTATTGTATCCTGTATTTCTGAGAATCTAGACTGCATTGCTGTACACTTGTATATACATTCTTTGGAGATTAACTCTACAGTTCTTCTAATTTCATTAATTATTTTCCCTGCATGATTCTTAGTAGTGGAGGTTTTAAAACTCTTAAATTTACCAGTAGGCATATTTAATCTTGAAACTAAAGTTTATTAAAATTGGAAGGAAAAAATAAAGGTGAGCTTGCCTAGTTGGAAATTAACATCCCCGAGTTGTGTTTCGTGGTTCTTTGTCAAGTATTTTGAATACCAGTAGTTACAAATGTTGCTCTGCAAAGAGATTCTTTGACATTAATATACAGTTTTCTGAATTAGTTGTTAACTTAGTCTTCTCTGTTATTTTGCTTAGGGCTCACCAGTAAAGCCTGTATCCATCAGAGAATTTCAGAGAACAGAGGATACAAGACGATATTTACATCAAAACAGGTAAGAATATGTGGTAACAGTAATTTTATCCAAAGTTTCATGATGAATGCAGAGCACATATTTACTGAATGTGTTTAGAAAATGACATTGTTTTCTGTTGCTTCACCAGAAGTGTGCATGGCACTTTTGTTTCTGAATTACTGCTCAGATTAGGAATTTGTATTCTAATAATGGCAGTGATCAAAAGGCTTGGCTGTTCTAGGCCAATGCTCGGCTTTAAATCAGGTGGTTAATGAAATCTGCCAAATTAAAGTGTATACTTTTAAACGGACTTAATATCTGCTTTTCATGATTTAATTTGTGCTTTGAATAAATAGTTGACTTAAGCTATATTACATAAAGGACAGAAGGGATAAATGTACATTTACTGCAGGTTTAGGGGAAGCATAGAGAGTTACAATGGAGTATCTGATGTGCTATGAGGTCACACTCTTGGTTGACTCTTGGTAGCTGTAGTACTGTCGGGGTTTAGTTTAATTTAAAAATGTGCTTTTCTGTGCCGTAATCATGAGCTTACGTCAGAGGAAGAAGGGATAGAATGGGAGTCATTTCTGAAAACAGGTCTCTTAGTTTAATGAAGTAGATTTTTTTGAATTGTGTCCATACTTTTTAATGATTACTTGGCTTATTAGAGGGAATGCTTATCTGTAAAATATGGGTCAGAGTTGGACAGAATATAAATGAGGTGGTTAGGTTTGAGAAAAGCCTTTTCGGTGTCCAGTTAAAAGAAGAAGATGAGCAAATTTATAGCTTCTTGCTAATGGAACTAAAATCAAAATTGATAGAACCTTTAATATGCCACTGAAGCATTTCAGTATTCTGTGGATTGAAAGTGAATGTGCAAGGACTCAGCAGAAAACCAGCTCAATTGTACTAGGGATGTTAAAAAAAAAAAAAAAAAAAAAAAAAAAGACAACTGCTAGCCATAAGTATGTTATTGCTTATGCTGTCAGTAGAAATTATTTTTAATGGTATTGAAAGGGAACATGAAATAAAGAATAGTGTGTAAATTTTTCCAGAGTTATGGCAACATTTTAATACGCATTTTGGAATGTGCAGTAAATGTGCAGATACAGTAGGGGTACTGATACAAAGGAGGGTAACTCCTTCAGCATGTATCAGCATTCCTTGTCCTGTAGTGTCTACAGGTGAGGCATAAAATAATACAGCAGTCTGACATGTTCTTCCCAAATAAAGTGAGTGCTCTTGGTTTGAAAGACTGATTTTTTGTTTGTTTATTTATTTTTCTATTTGAATGTTTGTGGTCAACATGGAAGTAATTAGACTTTACAAACACTGGATTCCATGACATATCTGAAGGAAATAAGAGGCTAGTTAGCCAGGAGAGAACTTCTGTTTACATAGATAGATATTAATGATAAGGGAAGCTGTAGTTCACTAGGGTATCCAGTGTTTTCAAAATTTAACTTAAGGATGGCAGCAGATCTTCATGTGGAAGTAGTTAATCAACCATCTAAATTAATTGTAGCTTGTTCATCTTATGCTGCAGCAGAGTGAAATTCTTAATGAGGCCCTAAAAACAGGTCCTATTGTTATTGCCTTCAAAATTATGTAAAAACAGCCATAGGACAATGTGTAATTTTTTATATTTTAAGCTTGTATTACCCAAATACTTCATTTGTGGCAACTACAAGCTGTAAACTGCTTCCACAATGATTCTGTGCAAATGCCTTGGCAGGCAGCCTCTTTTTTTTTCTTCAGCATGCTGGAGCCATTAAAACTCTTAGAGTTGGATGTAATGCAGACTTCATCTCAAGAGTACTTACGTTGGTTGATTTAATTCAGTAAATACAGTTTGTGCCTCTGGACAGACTGTGGTGCATTCCTGATGCAAAAAAGCTGTGTGTACTCTGGTCTGAATACGCTTCTTGGCACTTAGCTGAACCCAGTCCTGCCTGTTCAAAACAACATAATAATGGATTTGTCTTGTGCATCAATGCTAATTTAAGTAACAGAGGAGACCTGTTGCATATGGGTCTTCCACATCTCTTAAGCTTCTCTGTGCAGAATAGGTAATAAGTCTACACACGGGCAGCAGGACTAATATTTTTTTGGAAATGCATTGGTAATTGTGTCTCTATTCCATAGTTGCCCCAGGAGCAAAGGTTACAGAGTCTATGCTGTCAAGAGTAAGCTACTTGATTTCCATCAGCTTGCTTTCTAGGCAGCAACATGACAGGGAACATGCTGTAAACTGTGGACCTTGGGAACTGTCAGTGCTAGCAGCTGCCTTCTAGCAAAGAACTGACTGCAAAATTTCTCTTTTATTGTTGATGTGATGGATAAGAGACAGATCCATTATTGTTTACCTTGTGACTTTGATGGCTTGTATCACTGACAGTTAGGAAGTCATCACTTGATTGGTGAAGTGAGCAGATTTGTTCTGAAAATATCAGAGTGTGCTAATGTTTAAAAATAATTCTGTTCTTTCCAGAGCAGAATAAGGCCTACAATAACCAGAATATAGTCTTAAAATAGAGATTCCATCTTTGTGCATTTTGAAATCATTGTTAATTAAGCAAGTTATGTTTGTTTAATTATGAACTGCAGTAATTGTGATCTGACTTGGTATCACAACATGATTTCTTTAGTCATCCTAAATTTCACCTTTGTGGTTATCTGAAGCTAATTGTCTAGGCAATTACTCTTAGAAAAACAGCTGTAATCTAGAGAAGTATTAATCTGACAGTAGTTTATATGCATCAGTGTCCAATCCCCCTTCCACCTGGTGTTTACCTGCAGGGATACTGATGAATTACGAAGACCTGAAACTCTAAATTTGATGCAGAACAGAGAGCATCACCAAGTACTAACGAGTTATGTGGACAGGACAGAGAGGTAGGGAAAAGAAACATAGTTTCTACCGATTAATTTTATCCCCTCACCCCACAAATAATAACCATAGTAGCCAGTTATTCCTCTAAATGAGGATCATCTGAAAAGTTCCTGGATTGGTTACTTAACCAGCTCTTAGAGAATGGGTATAAAGTACTGAGTATCTCAATGTAATAGGCCAAACATACAGTCCAATTGGTACACCTTGAGCTGTAGAAAAATTTTGTCACAATACAGGAGGATAGAAATGACTGTACAAAATCTGTCATGCACAATGAGTTAAACCGTTACTGCAGCAGTTGGTTTAACAGCTTTGCTTACTAAACAGTTACTCTTCTCATTTGATGAGATACTTGTCTGTCACTGACAATTCATGGATGAAAATTTGTTTATATTTAAGATTAAAAGTATACTTAACCCTCTTATTTTTCCATTTGTCAGATCCCCAGCTGATTCACCTTACTTTCTATCAAGTCACCACAGTCAGGTAACACATTGAACTCTACTATTTTATTCTTTTGGATTAATTTGATGCAAAACCAAAGTGATGTCAGCCATAAGACATGGACTGTTTCTCCTTAACCCATCTGTTTTACCTTGTGTAGCTCTTCCTTTACAGCCTGGTGCACTGTTTTGTTCCAGGTTCCTAATACAGATCCCGAGCTGCACCGCAGACACATGGAGCGTACCCGTCGGGAGGCCCAGCTAGCAGCCCTTCAGTACGAGGAAGAGAGGATGAGAACAAAACAGATTCAGAGAGAAGCTGTCCTTGACTTTGTTAAGGTACCTCCTTTTAGTACCTACTTGCTACTTTATCTTTTCTGAATCCCTTAATGAAAATTAATTGCCAAGATCATTAATACTTGTACGTTACACTCTTGGGCATGGAATGCACTGTATAAAGAAAATGGAGAGATAGCATTTAAGTACATTCAGTATTGGTGCTGTACCTTAACACAGACAAAATTAGAACTGAGGAGGAAGATGGAAGAGATTTACGCAAGATATGATTGTTGCAAAGAATTCTGTTTTTACATAGTCTGCCTCATTCTCTCAATTTTTCATTTGCATAGATGTGACAGGATTGGTATAAGAAAGAAGGGGTCTTTATTTGAGAAGGCATAGAGGCAGTTTAATTTTGAAGACAAATTTGGCAGAGAAGAAAGCAATCATACGCACGAGAAGATAATGTTGCCTGATCTATTTTGGTATTTTATGATGCATAAATTACTTACCTCCAGGTAAAGCATGGGTGCAGATTTATGGTACATCAGACCTGTGGACGTTGCGCCTTCACTTTCGCTTTCAGTGCAGTCAATATGAAGTAGTCTCCTGCTTAACATGCAAACTTGTTTATATGCTAGTTGACTTAAATTTATTTTACTGTTTACTGCTCTGGTGACCTACCAAATCTTGCCATCACAAATTTAAGAAATGTTATAATTAATATTTTGGGCTTAGGGTGGTCTGCAGAGAGGAGAAGATTGCATTTATGTAATGTATAAAGTTAGTTTAGAAGAAGATTTTTAGCTGCCTGAAACTAGGCTTTTCATTAGCACCGACTAATCTCAGGCCCCTGGCAATGTTTTGTAGAAAAGCTGCTTTTATTAAAGAGTCTGCTCAGTCTTTCAGTTAAAGACTTTAGGATGCATTTTGTTCATTGATGAGCCTTTGGGGGTTTTCAGTTTGGGTTGTTTTTTTTTTTTTTTTTTCCTTCTGTTGCCTTTGTTATTCATGAGCACTTTATTCTCAGCAATTAAATTCCTCCCTTGGGTTATATTTTGGGTTTATTATGCATCTTTAATCTGCAAAAACAAATTGGTTTTTTTGTTTTTGTATGGAATAAAGGCTGGTTTTTTACAAATAGCATCAGTGAAGTTTCAGCTCAGTGGAAACTTGCAATTTCCCCAGTGCATGTTTTATTTAAAAACTAAGTTCTTCTTGTGTTTTAAAACACTTCTAAATTATGCTGGTTTGTTCTGAGTTTTTGTTTCTCTGTCACGTTCTTTTAAATTGGTCGTTCATTTTTCGTTTTTCCCTACAGCAAAAAGCATCCTTAAGTCCTCAGAAGCAAAGTCCTCTGGATAGTGAGGTAAGAGTCCAGTAAGAGTATTACTAGGGATGTCAGCACCTGAATTCTTAGCTCTCTCCATCAGAGAGATTTTCTTGATTGTGGAGAACTCCTGGGTTGGGTTTTTTGTGTTTATGGGACCAGTCTAATATTTCTGTTCATGTAGATTGCCTGTCCGACTGTGTTGTTTTATTGTTTCTTGTATGTTTTCTATGTTCTATACAGAAAATACATTTCATATTCCATTTTAAGATGCTCCTTGCGAGCAGTACAGTTTACTTTCTAACGGGAGTATTCAGACAAGTTACTGCGTTGTAGTCACCCTTCATTGATCAGTTTTCTCCCAGTTTCCTATCATTAGATCACCAGTTATCCCAGAAAGATTAAGCATTAGAATTTTGAGGGCTATCGGAAAAATAAATAAATAAAATTTGTAAAAGTTTTATTCTAGTGTAGTTTCATAATCAAAAACAGTAAGTCAGTAGGGAACACAAATCATACAAGTCTCAGTCTTCTAGAATATACAGAGCTGAGCCAATGACATCTGTTTACTCTGCATCAGATTTCTGCATAGTAATGGCTCTTCCAGTGCTTGCCATCCCCACTTTGCTCCAGAGGAAGATAATTCACATGGCAGTGTTAATCAGATCAAAAATTTTAATAATATAATGAATATAAATAGTTATTTAGCAGCATTTTCCAACTAACTCTTTTTTGTTAGAAAATTACCGAAACGTGGGGTAATTGAAATAGTTTTTGCTCCTTTTCCTTCTTAATGTTCTTCTGGTCTTAATTTATTCTTTTAAAGGGTCCTTTGTTCTACCACAGTAAGAGCTGTGAATACATAGTTGTCCCTATTTGCTTGAGACAATACAGAAAGCAGAATAATTGATTCCTTAAGTAATACGAATGCACTATAATTCATGGGTCGTGTGGCTATATATTCCTTCAGAGTTACATATACTTTATGGATTTTTAAAAAAAGCCTGACAGTGCTATAAAGAAGCAGTACATGTTCCAAAATGTCTGTCTGTTCACATACCATGTGTTTCTGACATTCTGTGTGTTTCTGACATTACTCCATCTCTCCCACCTCCCAGTGTCCCTTTCCATCCAGAAGGTCTCAGCATACTGATGATAGTGCCTTGTTAGTGGTAAGATCCTGCACGTAATGGCCTTTTTGTGTGGCAGATTCTAGAGCATACAAATAACGTGTTATGATTGTCTCAGATTAGACCAACTATTTTAGAGCTAATCTAAATAGCATAAAACATGACCATCTTCTTTGAAAAGTAGCTTTAGCTGTGAACTTTAATATTATGAATATGTTGATACTTGTACTGTCAGCCATTTGTTAATAATATAGTGACGTTTTTCCACAAAATAATTAAAGCTTAACTTTTGCTGAGAGCAGAGGAAAATTACTGATAGTAAAGAAGAGCTTCTAAAATTAAAAATTCACCTCTAGTTCTGGTTTGTTTTATTCTCCGTTTAGCTTGCTTCCTAATCAATGTGCTCTTCAGTGTCAAGTAAGCAATTTTAATGCTTCGACTACAGCCTTCTACTTTAACTTGTCTGCGTCCTGCACATGGTGGTTAGAAATACTTAGTATCTTGGTAACCATATCATAGCATAGGGAAAAACTGCTCTACCTATGAATGCTACCAGTCATGAAATATTCCTCATACCTTTTTATTGTTTATCAGTGAAGATATCTTAAAAATAAACTATTCTGAACACTTAGCAACAATAAAAACATTTATGTACTCAATTCATGTTTTATGCTATTTCTTCCTTTATGGCATCTTAGCAATATAGCATAATTAAAGAATATAATCAATGCCATAATCCATGTCTATAAAGGAAAAATACACCTGATTTGCCTGCTGTTGCATGACTGCATGCCTGGGATTTATTTTCTTAATTCATGTGCTTCCATTATCTGCCTAAATTTTCTTTAGGCAGTGCTCTTGGTTAGACTATCTCTCTCCAGAACATGTTGGTCAAGATATTTACTGTCTCTTTATTCAGACTCTTTGGTTTTCCTGCTTTCACCTGACTAGCACTTTGTGGGAGAAAAAGTTTGTAATAGTAGAGAGAGGCTTAATGATTGTGCATGGGCCTGTTTAGAGAAATCATAATCAATTAGCATATAAAACTGTGCTTTCATATTTAGATAATAGGAAACAGGAGAATAGCAGTGGTTTGGGTTAATTAAGTGTTGATACTCTGTTGTCAGTGAATTCATCTTTGGAATGTATTTTAAAGACACCTTTAAGGACCCCATTTCTATTTGATTGTGTGATCCCATGACTTTTGTTGTAAATTCATATGTAGGATTTTACATTACATGACTTGGAATTTTCAGAAATTATTTTGAAACTGGCTTCCATTGCTGTTTGTTTCCTTTGTGTCTTTAACCAAGTTACATCCTTGCACTTCATAAAGAAGTGGCCAGGCTGGTAAGGAAAGATTGAACTAGATTTGAAAGCAATCATTTCTCTGTTTGTTTTTCTTTTGATTCCTTGCTCTTTACAGCAGCACTAAACTATAATAGTATATGAAATACTGGGTCTTCTGAACTGCTGAAGTATGATATGCAGCTCTATTTTGTAGTGGAAATACACACTGTGTCTAATGATGACATATGCCAGGGCAGCTGTTTCTGGCAGTTATTGTAACTGGAACATTAAGCCCAGGCTAGCTCATGAATTTGTAGCATTTTTGTTTCCACAAATGTATTTTGTATGGTAAAAACTTGTTCAGCAACAAGGTTCATTAGTTTGCTTTAAGGAAAAAAAAAAAAAAAAAAGAAAAGGTCTGTCATAAGAGCTGAAATTACTTTTACCTTTTTATATTCTATTGCATTTCATTTGATGTTTTCCCTGTCCTTATGGATTTGAAATTTAGCTAGGTCTCATTTCTGAGGATGCTTTTTTCCTCCACCAAAGTATAGAGGCATTTCATATCAAAATTCTATTGCTAATGGCAGTTTTCAGTACACATTTTTCATTTACATAGTTTCCTCTCTGTCTTTTTCTCTCTGCATAAAGACTGCGTGCAGTAGTGTAAACTTTAGCTTACAAAACTCTTGGACATTGAAACTTGCAGATAAGTTAGTTAAAAAAAAAAAAAAAGTTCTGCTAGATTTTCCACTGATTGTTCTAGCTTTATGATATGGGAATAACACTTAGTGGCAAAAAAGGAGAATATTACATAGAGGTGTAGTAAAAGATCTTTTGTTCAGCATTTCCCTCATTACATCAGAACTCTCTAAACTGAGCAGTTGCTTTTCTTTTGCTCCAAAGAATGTTTTCAGCTCAGATGTAAGGAAAAGATTTAAAAAGTATTAAGTCTAATATGTAGTTAGAAAGCAAGTGAGCTTTCTTTTATTTTACTACTTCCGCCTTCTGGTATCGTTACTGCTTTAACAAAAAAATTCTTAAAACCAAAATTTAAGTTGTGAATCTCCTTTTTTAATCTTACATCATGTTTCTTTTGGTCTTCTCCTTGTTGTCTTTTATCACTAATTAAAATTGAAATGTATTCACATTGCAGAGGTTACTCTGACCGTTTCCTTCAGTTTGTAAACAATTTCAGGACAGTCTGTTTGAACTCACAAAATGACTACCCATACTTTCTATGAATGTTACTAGTTCGGTTTAGTTGTATGTTTCTCCTACATACCTGTGATTAGAAGCGAAGTGGAGACTGGCTATAGTGCGTCATTGCACACTGTGGCGGATTTCTTTGTGTTGACTTGTAATAGCCAGACTAACTAAAATGTTGTTGAAGAAATGTAATCACTGGCTTCTCTGAGAAAATGTGCTGTATACCTCAAAGTTTTATATTAGTCATATCCTACTTGCTATTCTCACAAGGGTAGTCCCATTTGTTACAATTGGAGATTACTTGTTGAGATAGTGTCAAGGCTTCAGACTTGGCTAATGATTTCAGCCTTGATTGCTTATGAATCTCATTTTTTCCCCAAATACATTCTTGTTTTCTCCCATACTGTCCCTTACAAGGTGAGTACTATGGAAGGAAAAAAAACTCAAAACATCCTCTCAAACTGCTGCTCAATTTCTCTGTTGTAAAGCCCGTAAAATACCTGATAAGCATCATGCAGCTGGTGTGACCTCTTCCTTTCTTAATCTTTGTGTCATTGGTGCCTTGTGCTCCCTTCATTGCCTTGTGTTTTCTTGTTGTGGTCTAAAACATGGCCTGAGGCCATCATGTTACTGTTAGCACATGGGATCTCTGAAACATTTTAAGTTAAGACTTTTAGGCACCAGTGTATTACAAATAATAATGGTATGGGTAAAATAAGCAGGACTTGAATTATGCTAACTTGTACCCTGGAGTTTTCTCTCAGACCGTTGGCATCCGTTTGTGTATTCAAATGTTTAATAATCAAATTCCCTTAAAATATCCTTATTTGGTTTGTACAGAGTTCTGGTTGGGCTCTGCTTTGGCAGTCCCTGTATCTGCAGTTTTTTCTGGCCCAGGGAGATTTCTCTGACTTCAGTGCTAGCCCAGGGAGATTTCTGTGACTTCAGTGCTAGACCTAGAGGCCAAGGGTGGCATGTGCAGTAGGGTGTTTTAAGTCTGAATTGCAGCATCCTGGTTCCTTTTGTATTGTGGCTACCTTTTCTTACAATTGTTCTTTGCCTCACTTCTTCCTTTCTTCCCTCTGTCTTTCCTTGCTGTCCTTGACAGAATGGCTTTGAGCCTCTCTTTGTGTTTGAGATTGACAATAACACCAATACCATTAAAAGGCGGCCAGGGACTCGCAAACAGGTGAAGAGCATGCAGTGTGTTGCTGTTGTGATTGTCCTACCCTGTGGTGTGCCGTGTTCCCCTTCCCTTCACCCACTGCTGAGTATGTGGACTGTGACGACTTCTTGTCAGTCTGCATCAAGGTTGTCTTGCTTTTCTCATACAGGAATAAACAGTTATGTTAATGTTACAGACCACCTACTTTCTGTTTTATTTTACTCTTCTCATATACTAGCTAATGTTTTGCTTAAGTCAAGTAATATTTTGAAACTCTTTAAAACAAAACAAAATCAAAAAAAGAAACCCATGATTTTTTGCTCTGCCCTGCTGTGGAGAAAGAGACTGTCTTGAGGATCAGATGTTAAGTCTGCATAGGGCCTAAATATGTTTGTATTTAAGGCTTGCCCTGAGTATAGCCTCTCCTAGTCCTTCCTGTCTGTACTGTTCTGAAGTGGCAGAATAGTTGCAAATCATTAAATACTAACACACCCAAGTGTGTTGTTCACATCTGTAGAGTTTTTAGGTGTCATTTGGTGTTCTTTTCCTGTGCTGAACTGCCACTTTGCTATTTGAATGCTGTTTCAGAAAGTATAGTTTCATTCTTGAGCCATTCAGTCCTCAAATGTAAACGTTTTGATTGTACTTTCAGTAAGACACAGAATTTGACCCTCTAGATGTCAGTGACAGATTGGCATGCTGGAGCTCCTGTTCTGTAAACATGAAAAGTTGTTAATTTGGTTGGTTTTGATATTGATTATAATTGAAATTTGGCTGCACTTTTATGTGTGACAACACTGTAAATCTTAACACTGACATCTTCGCTGAGAGCTAGATTCCACCCATGGAATCTTATTTATTTTGTGTGTAATTCACAAGGATCAGCATTAGGTGTTTGTGGCAGACACAAAGTGTGTATTCTTGAGCCTGTTAGATGTGGGCTTCTCTGATTTTACAAAGTTGATAGGAAAATAACATAGTAAAAATGCATAACATACTTGAAACATTAAAAAGAAAGCTATTTATTTTGAATAGTGGCTCAGAATGAGCTGTTGTAGGGTAAAATTTCCTTTTGCCTGATGGCATAGGTGTTACATTAGGTGTTAATAAAGAAGCTTTTGCATCACTTATTGTTCTTAGTTCTGCTTTTGATGTCACTGTGTTGTGTGTAAAAGAAACATAGCACCTCTCAAGCTTGTCAGGCAGAAAGTTCAGGAGGGTAGGAAGGCTTTAACTGTAGTTCAGCAAGTATGTATCTGTGCCTGTTGACTGTTTCTGAGAATGTGATTGTGATCACCTCTTCCTTTTTAACTTGTCTACTGCATTCCACCTTTGTGCATGACCTGTCAGCCGTTTGCTAACGCTGCTACTGCCTTCTCTTTCTTTCTGCATTCAGTCACTCTCAGGGTTGAATCAAGAAAGCTGTGCTACTACCCTGCCTAATGCCTCTACCTTCAGTCCTATCAAGGTATCTCTTGCTATTATCATTCACCAGTAAAGCTAACAAAAAACTCTTGGATCCACACATCTGTTTTAACAGGTGTTAGTCTGTCAGCTTCTAATCAAAAGTTCAGGTAGGGTATGAATCCAATTTACCTGATTAAACTGTAGTAGGTATTACCTCATCTTAGCTTTAGGCTGTGTCTACAGGAGGCCTAAGCTATAAAAACATGGTAACCAGTCTCTGCTCTGAGGGGTTCTTCGTTGTCTTTGAAGTTGCTTTTTCTGTACAAGACTATTTACTCTTGACCAGGCTGAGTTCATCAAAAGTACTCCTGTTGTATGCTTTACCAGCTTACTTTTGAATACAGTTATTCTATATTTCTTTCTCTTCTGTGGAAACTGCTATACTGAATGCATTCATCACAAGAAATCATTAGTCTGTGTAAGTACTGTAGTAAAACTATGGTGTGTTTCACTGGGGAGAGTGATGTTCAGTAAATCGCAGTTTTGCATTAGCAAAGGTGTCAGAGGTGTATCCTTATTGGTGCTGCTGTAATGCAGGTTCTGCATGTTACTTAATTGTTTTTCTGTGTCCCTTTTGCAAAGAATACTTAGAAAGTTTCGATTAGAAAGAAAAGTAAACAAAGATCTGTCATTGCACAGTCAGTGCTGTTTCATCATTGTTTTTCCTCAGAAAAAAGCAATTGTGTCATTTCTGCAAAAGAAAAAGCTTTGTCATTTTCTGCAGACATGAGACTTGGGGAACAACATACTGTTTTTTCACATTTCTGTTTTTTATCTGAAATACATTTAGATGGATGGAGCCTTTTTTTAAAACACAGCAAATTAAAATGCAGTCACAGCTTTTCTAGATTAGGACCATTTATACTCTTCTGCTTTTTTTTGTCCACAGAGCGATGACAGATCTACCATTTCCCCCGGCTCACCTACCACTCAGACAGGTAACAGGGAAAGGAAAAAAAACTTCTGAAAAATGACATCAAAATGCCTGCTTGCTTATTTGTACTATGAAGAGAAGGGAGCATATGTTTCCATCTCTGTATGTGGCACTGCTGTGTTTGAGAATTTACCCAGTTATTTGGGTCCCCTTAGCAACACTTGAGGGAAGAGACAACAGGGGTGAAGCATGTCCTCAGGCAGAGCGTAGGGTTTGGCTGTTTTAGGCCTTCATACAGGCTTTGGCACACAAATGCATTCAGCAAGAGTCAGAACAGTTGTTGGAATTGGTATGTGGAATGTGCTTTGCATGCAAGTGTCCTTGGAAGTGCCTTTTCCTGCTCTGCGCTTTTATCATGCATGGCTGTAATTTATTTTGTCATTATTATATTAAAATTTTTTTGTTCTTTTTAATTACCACACTGCTGAACCCATTTCCTATTTAACCATTTCCTTCTTCCTCCTTTCCTTTCCTGTGCCTTTCCACATTTGTTTAGTCCACCTTTCCCCTCCATATCCTGGCCATGCAGCCCCGCCTTCCTATAGAAACCCTTCCCAGCGACCTGAGAGTTTCCTTTTCCGAGCAGCTGTCAGGGATGAAGCAAACAAAGGTAGGTTATGTAGCTCAGAAATCAGTTAGTTTTGCTACATTATATTAACATCTGCATTACCTAGGTTTTGCACTGTTCTGTTACTTCAGGTCATTATCATCAAACTACTTTTAGAGTTCCATTTGTAGACACATGGCATTAAATATTTTGTGCATAAGCAATTTTTTATTTAGAGCTGTCAAATATTCTTTTGTCATATTTGGGGAAATGTGGGAATTTGTTCTTCCTGGTCTGTGCTTACGCCTAAAAAGATACTAAGTAAATGCCACAAAAGCCTTTAACAACAGATGAAGGCAGCTTGATAAATTTTGCATTGCACAGTAGCACATAAAAAAATTGCAATTTCTGTAGAAAGATTGAGCTGTTTCAACATACGCCATCTGGCAAAACTTTGTCCTCCTTTCTGAATGATTATTATCCAACAGAAAGAACAGAATCTAAACAGAAAGGAAAATGTGTTAAAGAACACCTCATTTAGATTAGTAGATCATTAGTTTGATTAATGATCAAATGAAAGAAACAGATTTGTGAAAAGGAATGCACTGTACCCATTCTGGAACCTTGTGTGTGCATGTATAGTACAGCAGTGAAGGACAATCAGCCAAATGGTGCTTAGTGATTTTTCTTTTCTTCATGCTACTTTTTTAGCTGTTGCTTCATCTTCTACCCGTGCCTTGTCTCCTGCTAATGATTCTGCAGACCCTAGAGTAAGACAAAACTCCAAACAGCGAGAGGAGGAGCTGGAGCTAATAGAGCAGCTACGTAAGGTAAGCGTTGCCAGGAGCCAGTATGCAGACATCTTAGTAGATGCATTGCGTGTGCCCTGCTAAATCTGTCCCTGTGTTTTGGACTGATTTCACTGAACCAATATGGTGCACAGTTGACCAAAATTAAATGGCATTGTACAGCCTAAGTGGTTCTTTCAGATGGATGCAGTGGTGTTCACGTTGTTTTTTGTGGTGGATAAAGTCAGCTTCAAATTCTGTAAAATAAATTGTGCTGACTCCTGGTTTTGAGTGTCCGGTGATCTCTGCTTTTAAAATGAATGTGTGCTTTCTTTCTTCCTTATCAGCCTTCACACTTGTAAGGAACTCCCTGGAAAGTTGCCTCACTGTCTTCCTTTTAATCTCTTTTTTAAAACTCCTATTTGCTGTAAAGCCCACAGAAGAGCAGATGGAGTGCAGAGACTACTGCCAGTCATGCTGACAGCACGGTTTCCTTGTGTGCTCTGATCCATCTGTTGATTCTTGCCTTATCCTTAGTTAAGTGCAGAACATCTGAGGCACAAATATTCCTTATACTTGTGCTTTTTGTCTGTTCAGGGCCACCACACCCCTGGTTTGTGCCAGGATACAATGACAATACACGTGAATATTGAAAATGCTGCATGGCATTAAGGTACTGCTCTGCTTTGCCCCAGACTTGTTTCTGGAGAGCATGAAAGCATTCCTTGAGGTGCTTTAATTAATTGTTTGAACTTTCCCAAGAAATAAAAATTCCTACTTGTTAAAGCTGGTTTTAAAAGCCATAAGCATCCCAGATAGACAGAAAGAATTCCTTCTCTTTGTAAATTTTAAAGTAAGGATAATCTCCTTTCTCTAAAAGGAGAAAGTTATCTTAAATAAAACAAAACAAAACTTGGTGCTGTTTGCAGACCCTCTCTTCTGTTATCTCAGAATGCTTTGTATGTAGTCTGTCTCTTGTTCAGCTTCCCAGGTAAGCTTAAATCTTTTCTTTTTTTTTTTTTTTTTTTTCAGTACTTCAAAAATTTAGATAAAGCATAACAACTCAGTCAAATTCACACAGCGTTTGAAATAAGATTAAAAGCCTGAATTGAATTTTTATTCATTCCCTTACACAAATGCGAACTACCTCATTTTTTAAAAAATATTTATGCCAAGTAGTTCAGGTTTTTCTTTATAGGCAAAAATGTTGTCTTGACTTTTGTTAACTGTGTTGTCCTCCAACCCACAAAGACAATTATTTTCACTTCTCTTGGCTGAACCATTCTCTGAGAATATGTAGGATTAGGTATACTGTTCCTAGACCCTGATTTCCATTATTTTTGAATAATGGTTGTATTAGTCCCCTGTACTGTACAATGAAAACTGTTCATCATTGAACTCAATTGCTCCCAGATTGTGGTCAGCTCTGGGCCACAGTAGTGAGCAGAGCTTTCCTTGATGTTATTCAGAAAGCTCTTTGAAAACGTCCTGAGGCTGGACAGAGAGTTGCAATGCAAACACTCTACCTCTTATAAAATGTTCTGCAGAATGAAACAGTTGGAGGAAACCAGCTCTTAGTTTTTATGTGTCCATATTCATTTTTCTACAGAATATAGAATCACGGTTGAAAGTGTCGTTGCCCAGTGATCTTGGAGCAGCTCTCACCGATGGTGTTGTTCTATGCCATTTAGCTAATCACGTGCGTCCCCGATCTGTTCCCAGCATTCATGTCCCCTCACCTGCTGTTGTAAGTATGTAATAATGATAGTATTTTATAGGTGTCCAAAATAACATCCAACGAAGTCCTGTAATCCAGACAAATGCTAAATTGAGGATTCTCCTCTGTGAATGTACATGACAAAAAATAACCATCTGTTCTCTCTAAAAAAGGTATATAGCATCATTAAAAGAAACTATACTTGGGTTTGTTTCATTTAACTGAAGTTACTTCTAACCCAGATTGTGTTAACATTTTCAAGTCCTCCCTATGTTAACTTGAAAACTAGTGAAATAAGAGACAGTTCAGCATAAAAACTGAAATAGAATATTTCAGAAGATCAAAAGG
Organism: Aquila chrysaetos chrysaetos; assembly: GCF_900496995.4. Taxonomy (NCBI): domain Eukaryota; kingdom Metazoa; phylum Chordata; class Aves; order Accipitriformes; family Accipitridae; genus Aquila; species Aquila chrysaetos. The sequence continues at coordinate 12,295,642 of NC_044013.1, read as the reverse complement.
TCCAAGAAGTTCAGGAAAACAGATAGTAGGGAAATACAACATTCTCTACAATGTTTAGGATTCCACTATAAATGACAGCGAAAACAGGCAGAGAAGCCAAGCTGATTCCTGTGTCCACTTTACAGCACTACAAATTCCTCTGCTTAGGAATTTTAGCAGAGAACACTCAAGCTACTTGGAGAACAGCATCTCCTGGAACAAAACAAATCCAGTCGTACTTTTGTGATAAGAGAAAAAAAGGTTGTATCTGGGGTCTGTTCAGAGCAAGGAAGGAATTGCACAGAGAAGTTTGAAATTTTCTGAAGTTGTTTCTCTTACCCTGCCTAACTGCAGTGTTTCTGGAAAGCAATGAAGATGATCTATTTCTGGGTGCATTACTCTCTATCATGTAGGGAAAGCACAAAATTGGAGAAAGGTCAAGAACTGTGAAATAATGACAGATTATTTACCTAATCTGTATTTGTGGAAGTCAGAAAGTTCAGTGAAAATATTTAGGGTTGGCTACTTAAAAGTAGTATGGACAGGCAGATTGCTTGTTAATGCACCTTTAAATTGTGTGAATAAGGAAAAAACCCTGAAGATTGTTCTTGGAAGAAGAAGTTGAAACACGCATGTTGTGTTTGCTTTTCCTTATTGTGGAGTCAGTCTTTGTGTTGGTTGGAATTTGAACTGGCACTTACAGGGCTGCCTACTGTATCATTGTGGTTCCTCTCCCTTGGACTTAATGTGAACAAGCAGATGTCCTTATTATTTTGAGAACGATTGAACTGGACATGCCAACATTTCAGGCAGATTGTGGAATCATTAAGAGAAAAGGCATACAGCCGCTATTCAGAAGACTTGCGTCATTGAGAATATCTTCAATGGCCTGGTTTTATGTGCTGTTGAATATTCTGTGTTAGGAATTAAATCATGGCTTTGTCATATAAATCCCAAGGAAGAGGCAGCCTTTAGCTGCATGGCTTCAGGAGCAGAAGAGGCATCGTGTCATTCCTCAGTCACAATGTGATCTTTGTATTCCTTTCATCCTTCGGTAGAAGGAAGTCAGCGCTAGCCTTTAACCTGCTTTCTTGGTGAGGAAATATGGCACATTGAGGGGACAGAGCAGAAACCCCACCACTTATGGAAAAGTATTGAACCCACAGAGGCAGCTGCCTGCTGCTATGTGGACTGTGGGTAGCTTGTTCAAAGGAGCAGGAAGCTTGTGTCTCTTTAACCAGAAAAGAATAAGCTTCAAGAATAGAAACAAGACAGCCTGTGCCATCATATGTCTGTGTAGAGGTATGAAAGCTAACTGTAGAAAAAAGCTTGCTTGAAAAAATGCCAGTGAGTGCAATTCAAACAGCTACATCAAACACATCTACAGGAGGCTTACAAGCAGAAAGCTTCGATTCCAGTTTTGTTCCATTGTTTTCTGGTTTCATCTAGCCTTCATTTTTTTAATCTTTTTATTAATTGAAATATGGTTTGATATTATATATATTTTTGTATTGTAATAATCCAGAACAGACTCCAGATTGCTTCATATCATGAAATTGCTCTGAAATCACAGCATGGAAGCCCTGCATGTATGTTTCATTCAAAATATATTTTTTAAATTGTCATACGGTAGTCCCTGAAAGTGTTAGCCAGTTTTATATAACACCTTGTATATAAATATTGCAGAGCTTAGAATTGTCTTTTTTAAAAAACATCCAGCACTCATAAATTAGCTTTTCGTAAAATAGGTTTGAAATTTGGGCTTGCTTTTTTAAAGAAAAGCAAACTTCAACAGAGCCTGCTTTGAATTAGACAAGCTTATGTCAGTGCAGTATGTTTTTGCAGTATGGCAAAGAGATTTATTAAGAGTTTTACTTAAATAAAAAAATAAAGATCTTTTAAAATCCTGTCAGTTAAGAACACTGCCTCCTTTACTTCTTTGCAGCCTAAACTTACAATGGCAAAATGCAGACGAAATGTGGAGAATTTCTTGGAAGCTTGCAGAAGGATTGGAGTGCCTCAGGTATGTATTTCTACTATCCTGATATAATGTTTCAGGTGCAGTTTTGTATGATGCTTCAGAAAGTAAAACCTTCTTTGGAAGATTGGATGAAAACAACATTATTAAAAGTTTAGAAGGTTCAGGTATAAGCTATGTCTTGCAGTGTAGATCAGACTTACCTTGCATTGTCTTCCGGAGCAAAATGAAGTCAGATATAGTTTGTCAGAGGTCTGATTCACTTCCTGCTGTGCCTCAAATTCATAATAGCTGATGCAGTTCAAGTCTGCCTTTAGAATTGCAAGGTATTTCTATAAAAACAATTACATTTTCTCAAGATTAGATATTTGACAGCTTAAAAGTGGGATAAAATTTGGGTGATGTTTTGCATGTGTTATTCCTATCCCAAAGCTTTTCATGTTCCTTCAGAATAATTCTCTTATGTGAACATCTTTACTGTCTTACCAACAAGTCACGGTATTTTTGGCCTTTCTCTCATGGTAGCTATCTTTGCATAGATCCTAATTCTTTTCTTATGTACCAGTGGTAGAAGTCTATCTTCTGGTATTCATTGTCCCCTTCTGAAACTTTGAAGATCTAGGAGGTGGGAACATATAAAATAGTCCATCTGAGTCCAGTCACCCGGTTTTATGCTGTCCTGTCCTTTCCTTTCCACTTTGTCTTATTCAGCAGCTCTGTCAGTACAAATAGTTTTGATACGTCATGTTTTTCTTAATTTTTCTTCCAGTGCATTAATTGATTTGGTTTCTTACACTGCTAAGCATTAGTGTTTCTGTTGTAGGTGCTGTTTTCTTTCTTTTGTATTGTGAAAGGGAAGAGTAGACCCAGTGGCTAATTTCCCAGCTATTTCTAAAAGCAGTGTTCTCAAGTCAGTCATGCAGTTCTTCCTGGTGTTTTCAGATAGCTTCACTTGCAGGTATTTGACCCATTGGGATTTTAGGACAGCATATTTATTGAGCTGCCTGGCAATTTCACATGACTCGGTGGTGAATCCCGTTGGAACATGGTAGAGAGTTGTAAGTGATCATTAGTACTTTGAGATCCTTCACTATTTTGGTCCCCTAAGAAACTTCAGACTTTTACTTCCAGCAGAACTGCGCAATATAAATTTGTCTAGGGCAAAATTGTTCAATTCCGTCCCAGCTTCCCTATTTATAGCTCCCTCAAATATGAAGATGTAATTTTCATCAGATTGCAGTACAGAGCAGATCACCAAAATGACCCACATTTAAAAACAAACAAAAAAGTCACTCAAGAAAAAGTCCCTTATAAAACCAGTCTGCTACATCTGCTACACCTACTGTCTAGGACCCTCCTGTTTTTCTCTCATTTCTTGCTTTAATGTGAAAAGAGTTCAAGGAGAGTGTCTCTGGGGAAACTTAATGAAATACCCCCACCTGAACTCTAAAGTTGCTCTCACATGTCTACATTACTTACCTACTGAGATGTGAATGTAAGATATCTGTATGCAAGAATGGCGTGGCAGCCTAGTATATTTTTCTTGAAACGATGCCTGCAGGTATTTCCTTTCATTTAAATTCTAATTACAAAAATAAAAGGCTTTCTGAAAGCATGGATCTATGTAGAAATACTTACCTTCTAAGAGGAAGGCTACTTTTAGAAAATTCTAATTACAGGCACCACAGTGGAGCAGCTATTTCTATAGGACTCCGCTAGTTAAAGCCCTTGCATCAAAAGAAACCAACAGTTGAACACATTGATATGTGCATCTAGATTTCACTGATTTATAGCAGTTACCTGTGTGAAAGGGAGGGAAAAGATAAACAGTGGGAATAGTTACAGAGCACTTAAACTCTAATTAGTAATAGATATTTCTGCAGGACACTGCGTTCAAGCATCAGTTACACATAAATAATCCCTTGTCCTACTGTCTTCATTAACTAAGATACATGTGGAGACTTAGCTTTGGTGAGTACTCAGTGCCAACAGCATCTCAGAAACCTGTAGCCTCTTCATTTCCCCTGGAGAAAAACGGTTTTCACTAAGGCATGTGTAAACTGTTATGTTTTTAACAACAAAGACTGTTACATGTTTAAGCTGTACAGGTGACAGGCACCTCATTGAACACTAAATATTTGCATTAAGTGAGTTCTCTGCAATGGGAGTCTTGCAGATTCCTTTGAGAATTAACCAGCTGTGATATGCTTCTTGAACATATAGGTTATATCTGAGATGTCTGATGACTGACTGCTTCGTGGATGTTGCTATGGCTAACTGACTGACCTTTTTTTTTCTGTCTGTTTTCCCTTCCTGCTCACACACTCTGGACAGGACAATCTTTGTTCCCCTTCTGACATTCTTCAGCTAAACCTCAGCGTTAAAAGAACAGTTGAGACTCTTCTTTCCCTGGGGACAGATTCAGAAGAATCCAGTCTTGTCTCCCTTTCCATTCAGCTCTGGGGCTTTGTGGTGTTTTACTGTACTCTAATGCTAACGCTCTGTATGTTCTATCGCTGGGTCTTTTTTCTCTAGCTGAAGGATAGTGTTGCTGCTTCCTCCCTCCATCACTCCAGTGCTTGGGAAAGAATTTTGGTTTTTGTCAAGACTGTGTGTATGAAGTGCTTTCTTTCCCACTGATGGGACAAAGGTGACAAGTACGATGTGTAAACACATTGGTGCACCCACACAACCATCTGTGACATAATTCACATTTGTATTTGCTGTGTCATATTTAGCTGATGTAACGCTTTTACAAGGGAGGAGGTGCTGTCCGTGTGTTAGAGCAAGGGACTGAGGTCAGGACATGTGGGTGCACGCTATAGTCTGCTGATGAGTGATGTAGAACTGGGAAAACTGCGTTGTCAGTTTGTGCCTCAGTTTCCCTGTCTGTATAATGGGAATTGCACCCACTTTGGTAAATTGCTTGAGGATTATCTGATGAAAAATGTTAAAGAATGTGAAGTATTTTTTTCAACATCAGTGTTCCTGATGAGATCTTACAATCTTAGGAGACATGGTCTGGTAAGTTTTGTCCACAGGACTTTTTAAATTATAGGGGTTTTTTTCTTATCCCCAGTCCCTTATCCTGCTTCTGAGAGCATTTGACTTCTCATATTTGTAGACTCTGGTGTATTACTTTAAGTCAGGATTTTTAAAATAACTGTCAGTGAATCCTGAGCTACTTGAGCTTCATAACAGATCAAGCAGGAAATTTTCAGAGAAATTGAGCTCTTCAACAGCTTTGAAAGAAAAGTTTTCTGGCACAGAAGGAAAAATCTTTAAGATTCTATCAGACACCACAGAATGTCATAGCATTTTACTGTGCTCTGGGTAAAACTTAACAAACACTTCTTGAGTCGCCACTTGATTGTGGATGCCCCAACCCATGCTTGTTCCATGGTTATTCCCTTCTTCCTCTTATCCTGTCTTTTTCAGAAACCTTTGTATCATACAATTGCAGAAATACAAGTCCCAGCTGCACAATCGCTCTTCACTGTTTTACAAAACTCAGGTAGTCTTCCGTAAAGCTTCAAAGCTTTTCCCTCCCCAGGAAAAGCATCCTGGTGCTTTAATGCTTTAATGTCTCAGGGACACCTCAGAACTTCAGGGCACTCCCCATGTGATGTGCAAAAGACCATGTCTCCTCAGGGTGTAGATTGATTCAGGGAACTCTGCTCAGAGACCAGTGACAGGTAAGTGTTAAGTAAAATGGCTGTTCCAAATGTGTTTTCAATAAATTCCCATTATAACTGAAAATACAGTGAATGGCTTGTAAGCCCAGTTTAAGTGGTGTTAGCATTCCAACGTTAACCTGGTAACAACTCTGAAGCACAGTTTAAGATACACAGGAGTTTACTTGCAAATGTGGTCACTACCAGTAAAAATGTGTTATGTGTACATGGATCTCACAAGCTCTTGTAACATAAAGTGAGTATTTAACAAAGGAGCAAGTAAAGGAGTTGATGCCCTCTTTCCAAATCACACAGTGTTCTGTCCAAGCAAAACATTGTTGAGGAAAGAGAGGACCTTTGACAGGGGAAGATTGTTTTATTTTTAAATAAGCTATTTTTGCACTGCTTACTGGTATGAACTAAAATGAACTCTGTTCCTATGTTCCTTAACTTCTTCTAATGAACACTGTGATGAAAGCTGCAAGGGGTTTTACACTAACAGTGCCTTCCAGTTTTTAAATTTTGTTTGTCATGACTGTCTGTGGTATCGAATCATTCCAAAGCTTTTCCCCTTACCTATTTGCATACATAAGAAAAAAGATAAGGCATATTTGCTCAAGTTTACAAGTATTTTCTCAAGAAGCACACTTTTTTCAAAAAACCGTAAATTTGCTGGAAGAAAAATGTATTTCAGCCTGATCATATGACTTACTGTGAGAATTTCAGTCTGGGTTCATTTGTTTTCTCTCCACTCTGAGCTTTGCGGGAGGAGTGTTGGCTGCCACTGTTTATGCTGAAGGATTCTTTAACATCAAAAATCAGTAAAGGTTCAAAGAATGGAGAAGTGCAGGTTGCTATGGAAATAACATGTGAAAAATAATCTCTGTAGCTCTATAGGAAGGACACACATTGGTTATTTTCTACAGATACAGAGAACTGTTGGACATGTATCCTGACTGTTGTGGAGTGAGGATGGCCAGGATGTGCCAAGGACTTACGTAGGATGAGGCTTTAAATCCATCTTAGACTGAGAATAGCACATTTATTAATAAACATTTTGAAACCTCCTTTTGCATTTTGCGTATTACTCTTATTCCTTAGGATGATTTCGGAGGTAACCTGCTAAGCGGGTGTACTTCTGGAAGATAAGTGGTAGTGACTCACACATAACATAGGATGGATATTTGCCTATAAATATACTGTCAATTTCTCATTGCCTTGAACAGGAGAAATGGCATTTTCTGCATTTGTCATCAAGGTTATTTCAGTCATACATAGAAGCAAGTTTGGTTTTTTTTTTTCCTTTTTCTTCCATAAAACAACTTGTTCTTTCTTCTGCTTTTTTGTGTCTTCTGGGGAATTTTTGTAATGATAGAGATCAGCACATACATACAGACCGAAGGACTTCAGATGGGCAGTGTGTCTCATGAGATGAGAATTGCTTTTAAGTATGACATTTCCTCTTGAGGCTTGTTGCACAGTGTTTCCATAGCACACACTAGTATGTCATTCTCTGCTTTAAAGCAGGTCTTTCCTCATGTTTGATAGCTAAACAGGCTTGCTACATGAGGACTCCCTCAAAAAGGCAGTTTTGTTTTGGAAAGGAAGTCATGGTTCCTTTCCTACTGCATGTTGTAGCAAGGTCATCATGTTGAAGCAAAGCTTTCCCCCTCCTTAAGTTCATCTACTTTTGGTTTCATAAACTGCTGCCATTTCAGTGTGGGCAGAGATAGAGGACAATTTGCTATTCCCCACTTCTCCCACAATCCTTTTTCAAATTCTTATTTGTACAATTTTCTAATAAATAAACACAAGGATTACCCCAAGGCCTCCTCCTTTGAGTAGTCATGTTCATGGTTCTTTAGTTACAAGCAGAAATTTCATTTCATACCTGTGTGTGTGCTAGCTGTCCATAACATTTCATATTTCAGTCACCTTTTGCTTAATTTTTTTTTCTTTTCAGTTGAGTGTTTTTCATCCATTTTGTTTTTGTCTTTGTTTTGTTCCCCATTCAGGAGCAATTATGTTTGCCTCTACATATTTTAGAAGAGAAGGGTTTGACACAGGTAGCTGTGACTGTCCAGGCGCTCCTGGAGCTGGCACCCCCAAAGCAGCAGCAACTTCACCACTTGTCTGCTGTGTAAAGACCTCCGGGACCTTTTGGGTTACCTTGGCTAAGCAGAAGGACGTGAAGACTTTACTGCCCATGCAGTGCATCCAAACACACAGAGCTCTGTTCTAAGGAAATGAGTTTCCGTGATTCCTGACAGGAATGTTTTACTTCATTTCTCCATTTTTTTGGAGATCACAACAGTTTCCAGTAACATTTTTATTATCAATATTTTTGCCCCTTATTTAAAAAAAAAAAAAAAAAATTGAGTTCACTGGGAGGAGGGCAGGGAATTCCAGTGGCTGGCTGTTGGAGCCAGCTGTAGAAACTGACCTTGTAGACAGAAGACATGGGTGTAGAGTTTGGAAAGCAATTCCTAGGGGGATTCATTTATGAAAAAAAAAAAAAAAAGGATGTTGCTGCAGTGGGCACATGGGAAATGAAATTTCTTTCCTTCCCCGCAGGGTTCAAAGAAAGGGAATTTCTTTGCCTCGAAAGAACAACAGCTATTTCTATTATATATTAAAAAAATTGCAACACACAATCTTAACCTGCAGTGTTTCATAACAGGGTTGAACCCCATGCAGCTGTAACTTTTGTTGGCATGTCCTCACTACTTAAAATTTGAAGGAAAAAAAAACTGATTAGTTTTTTTTTCCCCAAGGGAAAAAATACCACGTTTTCTCCACAAGAAACATTGTAGTAAAAGATACTAAACAAAAACTGTTCAAATTGTATTAATCACATTGGCATTCTTGCTGGGTTCACTTTCTGTTTGGGTTTTAACACGTCTTTCTCTGAAAGTTTTTCCAACTTCAGCGGAGGGAGATGATCTACCTCCTCTCACCTCCCCTTCTGGTCATGTAGGGATGCGTTTGGTTATTCAGTAGTTTTGTCAAATGATGACTAGATGTCATCAAGAACCATGTATGTATTTTCACTGCAGCGTGAAGAATTACAGCCTGCCATGCTAATCATTAGAAACATATTATCAAATAATACGTTTATTAGGGGCTGAGGCATCCAATGCAGACACGCCAGCACTGGTGAGTGTCTCAGCCACTGAGAAATTTATCATTTTAAGAACACAGTTATTGAATTTCCACAGGTGGGCTGCATATTGCCAAAGCAGCAATCTGTTTCAAAAGGTAGCTTCTGTTTGTGGGTTTGATAAGGCTTTAATAATTAAAGATTTTTATCATTGGAATTTATGTAGAGGTGCACTGGTTTTACAGAACTACCATTACTTCCGTCCTCTTTCCTTAACATAAAAACGGAAATTCAATATACAGGAATGGGAGAGGCAGCCAGCAAGTTTTGCATTTTGCTGGAAAGTTGACCTGCAAAACAAAGACTAGCTCTGTGTGCTCTGGTCCTAGTGACAAGGCCAAGCTTGCTACCAGATCAGTTACAATAATTTTTTTTTCCCCAAAAAAAGACCTTGCAAAATCCAGTTCTCCACCCATGCAGTTCCTTTGTTAGGTTTTGGCCAATTTAAAGCATCTCAGAACTTTTTGCTACTAAAACATGGTGCATGGGGTCTGAGACCAACTTCAGGCATCGGAGGTATTCCATCTGGGGATATATCTGAAGCAGCATACACCAAGAGGATTTCATGGGGATAAAGGAGGAAGAAATGGGAACAAGCTAGCTAAGTCATTTTTGCTGAAGTAAACCTGCCATGGGAACACTGGCAAGGACCGGTCCTAGCTGGATTTTTCCCCTTTTGATTTTGCAGTTTTGTTTGCGCTCTGTTTTGCTTCATGTATTTCTTTCAAGGTTCATTGTGGTGACTGTTGAATCCCTTATTTCACATAATTATCTCAGTTGCTTCTTATTGGCATTGGTTGATCACGTTGCAAGTGGAGAAGAACACCTGAAGGGTACTTAAAACTGCACAGCTGAAAAGAGAAGCCTTTTCATACTGGGTAAGCATGTTGCCCTGAGCCCTGCAAGAAATGAAAATGTCAATAACTTGCAATACACGTAGGAAGAGAGCAGCTCCATACAGACATACTTTCCTCCTTAAGTGGGTCTTGGGTTTCACTTAATTTTGCTTGCAAGGAGTGTTGGTAATTCTTAAAGGATTAGATGAAAGCGTCTGAAGTCTCTGCTGTAGTTTGCTGAATGGAAGATTCTGCCACTTGCAAGCAAACAGTATAGACCGCAAGTGTTTCTTGTATGTTTGTCTCTGCACATAATTTGAAAGAAGGGGGGCACTGACTTCATCTTAGTTTTCAACATTAGGTCACTTGTGTTGTTAGAGGGGCATGTTAACTTTTTAACAGCACACCCATTGTGGACTATTTAAATATTCCTGTTTTAAGAAGGCCATTCCCTTCATGGAATCGTGAGGGTGTGTTGTTTGCTCCAGTCCAGCTTCCAGCACTTAGGGAAAAAGAAACTTAACGGTATTCAGATTGGTGGAAGTTTGTCATTTCATTAATACTAGTTTTTAGGAATTAATGGGGTGGGGAGTTCAGCCTGAACTGCAAGAAGTGGCCATTTCCTATCGTGCCTGGTTAACACAGATACTCTTCCGTACGAGCGGTGTGTACGCACAGCAGCTGAGTTCACGTAAAGCGCAATGGTTGCATGGCTGGGCAGGCATTGTGTCCCCAGTACCACTTTGTTCTAAGCAACGGTTCACTCTGGCAGTTTCAGTGTATGTGGTCATGTTAGTTTGACGTTTATAATCCTGTGTTTTCATGCTGGCAAACACTAAATCTTGACTAAATGTTTAGGACAAAAATCCAAACCTGAAGTTTCATCATATGGTTTATTTAACGTATTATACCAAAAACAACTTCAGTTCTTTTTTGCAAAATTAGTTGGGATTTTTCAGTGTATTTATGTGCAATTTTTGTTGTATCCCATGAAAAGAATATTTTAAAGAAAACTTGTATAAAATTCTATTTTGTGTGTTAAAGAGGCAATTGTCTTTCCTCTCTGGGGCATTTGTGTTGGAGGATGTGGGAGGAATCCATCTGAGTGTTTCGTGCTTGCTGGTGTTTATACACTGACTCCATTGTGTCGCCATCCTTCCTCAAACCATGTCGAGCACTGAGCAGCGTTGGGGCTCAGCAAGGTTACACTCTCGAGATCGAGCAGCACGGGCACCGGGGAGTCCCTGATGGCATTGCGGTGGTCGGGGCAAAACAGCCAGGGTTTGGGTCTTCCCCCTTGTGAAGGGGGAGGCTTTCAGAAAGGCCCCGGCCTCGGTGGCCTGCTGAAAATGAGTCAGAGAGAACTTTTTACAGCGCTGAGAACACCTCTGTTGTTCTTGGTACTGACACAATGGCAAATGGTATTTTTACCCTTTTATGACTATAAATGGTTCTTTGAAAAGATGTTTTAGAACCAGAGGACTTGTAAGGTGAATTTGGACATCTAAAAAATTCTTTGGTATAGATATTGTGATGTTTTACAAAGCAATCTAATTTTGTTATTTCTGAAAACAGTGTAAACGTGTAATTAATAGAGTAAAGGATTTTAAAGCTTCATCCCATGCTGTATGTCTGTAAATACATTCCATAATTTCTAAGTCTGTTACATATAAATGTGTCTGAATATTGTATACTTTATTTTAAATTGCCTGTATTCTGCCAGTAGTGTGAACTTTTAGCACATTGATAATATAAAAGGAAACCATGGGTAATTTGAAATAAAGTTTTAAAACTTACATGAATTACGGTATTTCTTCCTGCTGTTTTTCTGTTGCATCAGTGAATTTCACATTCTCTGTGTTGGGTGTTTATTTCCCTTCCACATCGTCACAGTTGGCAGTTAATGGACCTGGTTTGTTTCTCTAGTTTTCATAATTAACCAGGATAGAAAAATTCCAGCATTTTTACAGACATTCTGCAGCCACATGAGAAGCTTTTTCTTGGGGATATTTTTAACCCTCCCCAGACACTGAGAAGCTGCAATTTTGTACAGAATCCTTTGTTCCTCCCTTGCCGCCCCCCCTTTTTTTTTTTCCCCTCCTGAAAGTAAAATGTACATTCTAGGTTTGGGGAGTTTGCTGCTGCCAGTACTGGTGCTCCTTGCCATTCTCATCTTTTGCTAGGTTTTATCTTGTCTTGGGTTTGATCTGTAAAACTTGCACCCCTGCTTCATGCCCCTGCAGCATTTGAAAGGTTTATTCTTACTAGCCAAAATGTATACTCCTCTTTTCTTCCCTCCGCTTAGCTAGTTTTTATTATTTGAAAACAAAATAAAAATAAAAGGCCTAGAAATTGCCAGAGATCCACAAACCCTCCCTACTTCGTGCATGCTGCATACCCCTGTGGTACTGTTCCCTGCTCACCAAGCTGCTTCAGCATCCTTTTTTGACCTCCTGGTGACTCCACTGGTCACTTGGGACAACTCCATTCCTGCCTTCACGAGGGCTGCCCAGCTCTCTCCTGGTGTTCATTTCTCCCCCTCTGACTAAAAGCCTCCTCCTAACCAGCTTCTCAGTCTCCAGTCTCTCTTCTCCATTTACCTCCCTGGAAACCGGTTTCTTCAAAGGGCTTTTGATTTCTGGTTTTCCCTGCAGAAAATATGATGGATGTGCACTTTGATCCCATCTCTCCATAGCTGGAAAAAACGAGCAGTACCAACCCTGGCAAAGTTCCTCAAAACTGCTAGGTTTTGGGACACTGCTCTCTGCTCCCATCACTGGATGCGCTCAGCCTGTTTACTTGGCAGCTGTACAGCCAAGACACGGAAGTCCACGGCGGTTTCTGACCGAGCAAGGTGAGGCTCGTAAGGAGAGCACAGCCTCTGCGAGGGCTGGACAGGTGGGTGGCAGCGTGGCCGTGGTCCCCAGGCAAGGAAGGGCGTGCTGCTCTTACTAGGGAGGCATAAGCTCACGGGGGTTCCGTCAGGTTAAAAACCTTTGTCCCTGTCACACTACTGCCCAGTGGACGGGACAGAAGTGTTGGGATTCTGTAAGAGATTTCGGCACTCTCCACCTTACTGGACCAGCAAACCCAGTTCTACTGTTGCGTTTTTATTTATTACATCATTTTTGAAAGTAAGAAGTACCCTTTCCTCTACACACGCAGACACAGAGTTTCCTAATTTTGGGAGCATACTGCTGTGTCTATGCAATTTATGGGTTTGGGTTGCTTTGGGTTTTTTTTCTTTGAGATACCAGTCACCAAAATGGAAGTTTTGAATTATTTCATGATCCAGTGCAGTGTGTTAACTTCCTACTGGCTTGTTCACTGCAGCTCCGGGGACTTGATGTACTGTAAAAACAAGTGCTGTTCGGCTGGCATCAGGAACTGGGGCTTGAAGGGGAGCCCAGCCTTGGCAGAACCCCTGGATGCGGAGGATTTTTCAGAATTGTGTTTTATTTTGTTCTCTGCTGAAAATCAAGCAAAGACCAGCTGATTCCATGTTTCAAATTTCAGTTATTTGGTTGTATTACTAATGTGTGCCTAGAGTTTGATATAAACAGCAGAGATCTACTGCCCCTCCATTCTATCCCACTTTTTCCTTAGCTCAAAATCTCCGAAGAGTTTATGATCAATCTTCATTCCCTCACTTGAACAGGTCACCTCTTAACGTCCACCACATACAGAAAATACTGGTCCTAAATGAAACATACCAAGTCAGCAGCACATGAAAAAGAAGAGTTAAAATCAGAAATATAACTCCTGGTTGCTCCGCGGTGCCTCCTCCAAGGAGGAGCCACGGTGCAGACGTGGGGTGTAAGTACAGTCCTGGCTCAGCTCCTGCCAGCAGCGGGCTGGTGTGATCCCTGCTCTTAGCACTGCGTGGGGACTAGGGAAAGCGAGCGATGTGTTCGCGGCTTTGGTACCAGCGCTGGAACGGGAATGTGTGCTGGTTTCAAGTAAGCGGCAGTACTCCAGGGGTAATACTGGTAATTTATAGTGCAAGTTTGTCCAGAGCATCTGAAATTTGAGTGCTCCCTTGACAATCGGCTCTGCCTGATATTTGGGCACCAGCCCCCTCCTCCTGTTCAGAGAGAAGGGCTCTCTGCTCGCGATTTCAGTCATCTCACTTGAACTTTAGCGCTTTTGGCACGGTTCAGCTTGGACACAAGGCCGTTTGGATAGGGCCAGCACGGGCTCGTCACAAAGAGCACAGCAGACTTTGTATGGCTTGAGCTTGCTTTCCTGCGTGGGAGTGTCAGAAACCAGCCAGCTCAACCGCAGGGCTAATTCTGCTTTGTGCACAGACCTGCGTGTGATTGACAGTCGTGTCAGGAGAGAGGGCTCCCCTCTTGGTTAAGAAAGCAGCACACTGCTCCCCAGCAGCTTCGCTCCCTGCCTGCTGCCTCATCTCGCTGCGCAGAGATGGTGGCCAGGGTGGTGGGTACGGCTGTGACAGACAGGCTCCTGTAGGCAGTGCGACCGGCTGTCTTTTTCCGTTGTTCCTCCCCTCTGTCGGAAGGTATTTGGAGCTATTCTGTCTATGCGCTGACATTTTGCAGGACTGTGGGAATGGAAACCTGCGTGCTTTGACTGCCCTTGTGTTTACGCTGCAAGCTGTCAGCAATTTTCCCCCTGCCAACCTAATGCTGGCACTGACAGCAGGGAGAGCTGCTTGAGCCCAGACGTGGGGGACTTGGCCTCCCTGCCTTACTCAGCGCCACAGCAAACACTAGTGCTTCAGCCACAGCCAGTGCTTTGGGGTCTGCAGGGGAGGTCCTTGGTGCAGAGCGTCCCGTGCAGGTGAGTTACTGGGCTGTTAACAGGATTACCTCCCACTAGCTATGATGTTTCCATAAAGCACTTTGGGAGATACAGCGTATCTGCTGGACAAACTGTGTCTTTACTGTACAAGGGCAGCTTCAAGATCTTAAGGGTTAACTGCAGCTTCACCTTAACCGTGTCTGTCATGAACTGTTCTCCAGAATAGCCCAAGCTCTGTTACATGGTTTATTTTGTCCTGTCGGACAGACCGACCGTAGTGGCCTGCCCAGCAATAGCCCTGGAGCATGTCTGCGGCCGCTTTCTTTACTTATCATGTCTTTTTCTTTGCTCCAGATTTTTCCTTTTTCCCTTTTTCTTTCTGCTTTGATAGCTGTTTCTCCCAAATCTTCCTGAGGGTCTGGTAGGGGCCAAGGTTTCTGCGGACCATTGTACCTCTCCACCAGGCCTGCAGCTGGAAGTGAGAGAGAGGTCTTAGAAGAAATCACTTGCTGGGGTACCAGGTACAGCTCAACGGCCCGAGGGTCTGTTGCACGCTCCCCAGCCGCAGGAGAGAACCCCTGGCCCACACAGCAGCAGCTGGGCCTGTGCTGGTCGTGCTGGAGGTATCCACATCTGGGCTGAGGGCATCTGGCTGGTGGCAAGGGGACGAGCAGGGGAACTGTCCCATGACCCTCCCTGTATCACCCACGCAGCGGGGCTGGTGTGACGGGCACAGCCCCAAATCATGTAAGGAGACTGGCTTCTCCCCTTTCACTCCCTTCTCAAACCTGCAGCTAGCTGCTGGCTTTGTGTCTGCCCCAGTAGAAAGGGACAGGCTTTGTCCTCTGCTTGTGCCACCCCACACCAGCCAACTTTCTCAGGCCATTTTCTGCCTGAACAAAGCCTGTGGTGCAAATTATTAACTCCCAACTGCTGATGTAGCAGCACCGCCTCAGCTTTGCTCCCCTTTACCTTCAAGATGCTCTTCAGCTCCAGGGCATCCTGCTCTAGTTGTCTTCTTTTAGCCTCCTTTTCCGCCCGGTCACTGATGATGGTTTCCTCGAATGTCTGGCACTGCAAGATAGCACAGGGGTGGCAACAGCCGCATGAACAACACATCCCCTAAACTGCAGGGCCAACCTTCAAGGCTCACTCTGCCCAGCAGCTTGCCATGGCAGGGCAAGGCTCACCTGGACCTTGGTGCAGAGTCTTCTCCTCTGGCTGCTTATTGATCTCATCCTTGCTACATGCTTTTCACAGCCCCACCGGGGCTGCTCTGGCCGGTGGTGCGTGGTGTGGATCCCCACCCTGTGCACTGGGGAGCTCCCTGGCAGCCCAAAGGTAATGTGTAAGCGTGGCCTTCCTCCCCCACCTCCTTTACTTGATCTTTCCTGAATCCAGATGGCAAATGTTGCTCATTACCACTGTCAGTCCTAAGGCACTGAGAGCTGCTGCCAAAGTGAAACCTCTCACGGCCTGGGTGTAATTAACCCTCTGATCGTGTGGTGTAAAATGGCTGTCTGATGGCGTCTCAGGCAACAGATGGTGGTAGGAAGGACCCGAGCTCCCCCAGGCTAGGCAGCAGATGATGTACAAACACACTTGGGACACTGAGATGACAGTGTACAGAGTGAAAAATGAGCCCACAGGCAGGGAAACATCTAAGTCAGTCCCATCGTCTCAGACCCCGTGACAGTAAGGAATGACTACAAGTTAATTCCTTCTGGCTTTAAAACACCCTTTTTTCTAGACACCTCTCTGCCCTGTGCTGCCGACTGTGCTGTGCCTGCATAGCTGTGATCAAGAAACCAGTGTGGGGCAGGAATGGTTTTAACCAGAATCAGTTCCCTTATAACAGCACTGTGCAGCTGTGAATGTGTGTCTGCAGGAACGGATGAGCTGCCTTTTCCAGTCTCAGCCTGTCTTACCCCAGTGTTGCTAGAAGGAGCAGATTTGTTCAGACTAAGGCAACAAACTAAGGTGAGGCATACTGATAGGATGGAACAGTGTCTTTGCCTCTCACAAAGGCTGGCGATAGCTCTCTGATTACTTGCTGGTATTTGAAAGTAGGGAAAACATCATCATCTTCCCTTGATGTCACAGGTGGCAAATAGAAGATGACTTACTTGGTCCCTGCCTTCCCAGGACCAGTGCTTATAATTGCACCCTACACCTCAAGATTACTGATTTCTTTTTTTTCCCATGGTCCTGGTTGCCTATCTGAATGAGGGTAGGAGAAAGCCAGGATGCAGTTTTGCATGGCTGAGCACTGAGATGCTGCTGCTTACCTCCTTGGCAAGTCTCTGCAGCATTTCCAAATTGTTTGCCTTTGATGCTTTTAGGGCATCCAGTTCTTCATCTTTAGCGTCTGTGTCGTTTTCATACTTGTCCACCCAGTATTCCAGCTTCTCTTCCACCTTCTGCATGGGGATAGAGTGGTGCTCAGCATGGTACAAAGAGTGTACAGGGGAAAGGTTTGCTACTATTATGGGGCCTGCTGTCAGGATGGTGGTAAGAGTCCTGTAAATTTTGCATGGTTAGTGTTTCCTTCTCATCTTGAAAGGGTCAAACCCCTAGGACTAGTGATAAATTACTGGTGGCCTGCCAGCCCCTCACTGGGGGTTCATCACGGAAGCCGCAGCACTGCACTGCGGGTGAAGAGAGATGAGGTTGGGCTTTCAGAGGTGCTTGAAGAATGGAGAAGCACTGTGGGCTTGTTTTGTGCACAGTCAGTCCTGGTGAAGAAAGTGACAACCAGAAGCCATTCTTTGTGTGTCTACAGAGAGAGCAGGTTTAAGAAACACAATTTGTCAGTGAGAAAGCTTTTATGGTCTGCCTGACTCCCAACCCGCTTTCTGGATTAAGCTCAGAGCACCAGGAATAAGGTCCCAGGGGACAGCACTTCACACTGTTTCAGGTTGTAAACTTGGCTTTGTCTTACTTGTGAATAGGAGGGCAGGTGTTGCTGAAACAGTCACCCAGATGACTTCCTCCCATTCACAAATAACTTCTCCATAGCAACAACCATGATTGCCTGCAAGGAAAAATAATCTGAGGAAAAGCATCAATCTCATTACGGCATCACAGCTGGACACACAAGGGAGATGGAGGGCATGGTCATCCTGTTCTCTGTGAGCCCCTATAAAGCCACCAGCTGCTGTCTCAGTACAGAGAGGCTTGTACTTTGCCTTCTGGTAGAGGTCAAATAGGCTGCAGCTTGTACTTGGAAAGTCCCCTCACTATGAAGTGTTGATGAGACTAAGGCTCTGGGATATAGAGGACACTATTTAATTACTCACAAGATACAGCACTTTTTTGCCCTCAAATTACATTTAAAAAAATTTATTATCTTCTATTAAATTTTGTACTGGCAGTGATGTTAGGTACCCTGCAGGAGTATAGGTTTTCTTCTAGTCATACAGTTTATGAGATGCTTTCCAGTGTAACTCACTGCAACGGGTACTGCTGTTGATGATAGGAAAGCTCTGAACCCCTGGATCAACAGCACAAGGACATTCATGGTTGCTTGCTGCTGAAAATGGGTACCATGATTGTGAGTTAGCAATTATCCAACCCTGATTCTTCCCCAGATCAAGGTAAGTCAAAACTGGGCTGAGAGTTGGTGTCATTGGCTTCTTAGTGCCCCCTACAGTGCAACACTTGGGTCTGCGAAACTGTTGCCCTCGCTTTGTGCAGTAGCACTCTTCACTGAGTCGCTGGGAGCCCCAGCTACTGCCAAGGAAGGTCTAAATAAATCCAATTAGCTGAATACAACTGAGGGAGGAAAAATCCCTAACACCTGAATAAACAATGCCAATCATTGCATGAACTGTAATTTTAAGGAAATGTATCCAAATGTAGCAAATCCCAAGTCTGGGAGAGCTGGGTTAATTAAGACTTGAGGATAAATAGCCATTCAAACAGCAGCAATCATGAACCTGGTAAATTTGATGGAGCAGTAACTGCTTTTCTTCAGGCACTGATTGATGATACAATGTTTATCAGTTGCTATTTTAAGCATTAGCAGACAGTCACACATACCTTATAGCATTGCCTGAGGAAATTTTCAATCTCCATGTGGACTCGAATCTCCTCATCAGTTTTGCTCCTTAATTTCTGTGACCAGCGCAGACAGAAGACGTGAGAAACAATGTTAGTGCATACGTGTGTGCACACACGTGCTGCAGAAAGCCAAGCTGGTGAGCAAGAATGCAGGAGCTCTCTGTGTAGCCCACAGACTTTTTTCGCAGTGACAAAATGAACCAAGGCAGTTCTTGCTCCTGAGCCATCCATGAAAAAGGGAAAACTAGATCAGACCTTGATCAGTCAAAAAAAAAAAAAAAAAAGCTTGCAAAATCAGAACAGTTTTCTAGGCTGGTTCACCTTACAGCCACACAAACAGCTTTATCAGCATAATGTGCTGTGGGCAATGCTGGGAGCTTGGGCTGCTGTTGCTAAATAGCCTTGTAACTACACCCTTTGGGCATAGTTATGGTCTGTTTCTCTGACGATGGTATTAGTTTAAGCAGTCCCTGCCTGCAGCCACTGTCTCCTGCAGCTGTGCCATCTGCATTGTTGCTGTTTGCAGGACAATATAGAGAAGCAATGGAAGAGATAAAGATTTCTAACCTGGATGAGTTTCCTGATCCACTTCAAAAAGTTGTGTTGGTGACTGTGATGGAGAACAGAAAGGGCATCTGGGGAGTGAGGGAGGACTCTTTCCTTACTAGCCAGAGATGCCTTCCAGTAGGGACCATGGGGAAGGGCTTACCTGAATTTCCTTGTGGAGGACATTCTCTGCATCGCTGCACTTCTTCTGGGTTTGGTGGACCCGGAGGTCTGTGCTTTTCTTCATGTAGCAGCTCTCCATGTCCGTTTTGGCCTTCATTTCTTGGAGCTCATCTTTGAGGTAAACAATCATATTGTCTCGGTTCTAGTGGAGGAGACAGAAGAAGCACAAAAGCAAGCCTGGAGACTGAGATCAGCTCACTGTTTCTTAATCTCTCCACTCCTTGATAAACTCAGAAGAGACAAGGCTATAGGCTTCACACTTTCCCTGAACGTTGCTCCATTTCCACCTCTACTTCAAAGGGAAGTTTGGTTTGTAACCCATAGAGAAGGCAATAAACCCATCAGCGAGGAGTGATTACCTCTAGAGAGGGTGATGAACAGAATGGGATGAGAAGCCAGGCCTTCTGGTCTCTCTCTGGTCCAGGAATGGATTCAGTCAAGCTTATTATAAGCATGAAAGAAGCCAAATAATTTCAACTGTTTGAAGTTAGACTTTACTAACCTCTTGGATTAGGCCGTCTGTGAGTGAGCATCTGTAAGAGGAGGATAATGCCTCAGTCCCACGTAAGCCAAAGTTTGATTTCTTAAAGTATACTCTATTCCTTGGATTAATTTTTTTTCTAGTTATGCAGCAACTGTATAAACACAACCTTAGGAACAGGTGAAAATCTAATCTTGTCTTGCTCATATGCTTAAACAGTAGTTTCTTGAAATCTTACCAGGTAGATGGTGCCCACTTTGCTATAAAAGCTTACACCCAGGGCGAGGAAGAAGTGCCAAGGAAAAGCTGGCTGTGAGCTCCCAGCCTTTCCTCATGCCTTGCTTTGCAATGGAGCTGAGCTTTCCTGGGGGAATTCTGTCCCCGGGAACTCCCCCATGGGCAAAAATCCTGAGCCAACATGCCCCGTTTGTCTGGCTTTTGGAGCATGCTCAGGAAGCAAAGTGCATTTGCTTGATTTGGGATTATTGTTTTGTTTACTCCTTTTTAATTAATTTCTTTGAGTAACAGAAGTTCATTAATCTGGGGCTGGTACTTGGAAGAACCACCTGTAAAATGAAAACCTCTAGACTTTTGTATTAAGAGTTAAAAAGGTCATCAAAGTCTCCTATGCAATTATGCAAGTTCAATTAATGTGTCTGGTTTGGCGCCCAATTGCTCCATTACAGCCTTTCTCTTTGCTTTCCTGCCACGCTATGATGGGTTTGACATTCATCAGCCAAACCTTGCAGCTGAAGATGAAATACCAAAGTGCTGGCATTTAAATGTTTTGAAGCCCACATATCTAGTCTCTGAAGCACCCTCACATTCCTTAGCTGTGTAAACATGGAAAAATGCCACAGGAAGAAGCCAGCTCAATAGCGCTGTGTTTAAAAGCCTCTGCAGTGTGACTCATTTTGAAAAGGTTTCCTTATAAGAAGAGTTTGGAACAGTTAAAAGGAAAATCCTTCCCTCTGCACCCCTTGTCGGACATAGTTAGGAAGAGCAAAGTATATTTATAAGGCTCAGGACAATTAGGGGCCTTGGCTGATGCTGCTTTGTGCGTTTAATAGTCATGTGTTCACATTTTTTTGAAGGTTTCAAACATCAGATACTACTTAACAGCCATATCATCATATGACTGCAGACAGCTACAGACATGACCTATTTGTACACTATTAAGGTTTCTGGTAACGGCCTTTATTTTCCCTGGTATGAAATTTTGGTGGGCATTGGGAGGGCTTGTGTTCCTGGTCAGTAGACATGGGAGGTAACCGTACTACCTTATTTTGAGATTGTCTTCCTGTGTCATGGTGGAATCGTGTCTAAATTGAGGGGCTGGCAGGGAGACTGGGGAGATGCTAATGAAAAACACTGATTTTTTGTGGTGCTGAGGCTCAGCAAAGCCAAGCGCTGCTGATGTCAGTGTGTTACTGCTATCTGCTAAGGATCTGCAAACAAGTCAGAAAAGAAGGGTTCAGCCTAGGTTACAAAGTACTCAGGTATTAGACAGGTGGGGCAGAGCATAAGCACTTTACCAGGTTATTTTCTTTTTCATATTTTAGTAAAGCAGAGGAAAAAGTGCTTTTGATTCCAGCGCCCCAGGCCTCAGCTGGGATGGGGGTCCATCTGCTCTGTTTGCTTTTTGTTGTATGGCATGTTTGTGGTTTGGATTTGGTCTGCGGTGTTGTAAAACATCGTTGTTAGAGGTGGGGAGTCTGGGGGCTTGGTTACACAATCCAAAGCAGACGGGAAGTGAAATGCAAAACCCCACTGGTGGTTTACAGCAATGCATTTGCTTGGAGAGGGAAAGTCAGCTGCAGGCATGTGGGCTGGTACTGCAGCCCACCTGATGGACCTGGTGCTGCAGAACTGGGGTGCATTTGGTATTAGGTTGCAGGTAGTAAATGCAGCACTAAATGCCCACAAGCTGGGGGCACCATCTGTAGAGTATGCTGTTCCCTGAACTTCAGGGACAGGCACTGGGAAAATGAGTTAATATTTATTCTTTCTGGTTTATCATAGCGAAGGTCCCAGCCAGGACACGGAGCGCTTTCATAGTTAATACAGTAAACCTCTGGGCTGCTTATTTGGGATGACTTCAGCGTTGAATCTGCCAAACCAAAGATGCAAAATCATACCTCATGTGTCTAAAACTATCACAAAACTGGCAGAGACCAAGATCAAAACCCAGGAAATAGCTGTCAAGAGCCAGTCTGCTTCGCAAGCAGGTAAACAAGCTGATTTTCTCTGATCTCTCAGCTCGCAGACATCAGCTCAGAGGCCTGTCTGCTGCTGTTAGCTGGTGCCATAGGAGTCTGCCCCACAGATGCTGTTTGGATGCAAAAGCAACTGCGCTTAGCTGGAGAGGGTATGCGCGCTCCTGTGTTTTCATTTACTTTGATTTCTCTCTCTTGCCAGTGCCACCTAGATATCTCAGCTCTTCCACAGCAATTAGTATTTACAATCACTTAAAATATAGCTAGTTACAAAAATAGCAAACAGGAGTAAACAGTCTGAGGAATTCCTCCAGCAGTCGGATAAATCCCCTGCCGCCAGCAGCACACCCAGCACCCGCCATTTGGCAGGCACTTGGAGGGGGCTGGGGAACGGGTGCTGTGCTACGTGCAGGCAGCAAGCATGCCGGCAGAGCGCCCTGCCGCCTGCCTCCTTGCTTCCACACCGGGTGCATATGAGCTCAAGTCTTTCCACTGGCAGCTGCGCTATCTCAGCTTGCAAAGCCTGAAGATATGCTTAGATCTACACACCTGCTGCAGCCTGGACTTGCTTCGCCTGAAACCACAAAGTGCAGCCCTACAGACACTTCAATAAGGCTGTAGCCCGCATCTCTGTCCCAGCTGCCAGAACATCCCCATGCTGCACGCCCCCGAGAAATGCCTCAGCCGAAAGGACAGCAGGCCTGGAAGGTCACCCAGCTTCGACATAACGGCTTCTGCAGCCCTCCGCTAGCTCACCTCCAATCCCAACAACTGCGGGAGCGAGCTGTGTGAGGGGCAGTTTGCTGGCAGAGGGAGCAGACCTGTTAGCAGCAGCACTCTTGTTGAAAGTCCTGTCCCTCTGGAGCCGGGTTTGGATCTAGTGCACCAGCTCTGGGTCCTGCTGAGCTGCCTTGGGGCTCTGCCAGCAGTGGAATGAAGTCACCCGGGAGCTCAGGACCATCACAAACCTTGTGCTTTCTACTGCAATCACCCGGTGCATTTCTCCGGTAGAAACATGCACCCGTGGGTGTGTATGTATGTTTGAAACATTCCCCCAGAACACTTCATTGATGCATTTGTTTGCCTGGGAGAGGATAAGGGAAGAAACATGACGGATTTTAGTTGCACTACTAAAAGCACTACTGAGTGGTGCACTGATACTGTGGAGCTGGGTGTGTTATGAGAGCCCACGTAGAATAAAAGTTACGGACCTGTTTTCACTGGTACAGTGGTGCAACATCTTGGTTTTGTGTCTGGTAGGTAGCCTGCAATATTACTGCTTGTTACAAAATTATACCATGACCTGCACACATGTATGGCATGAGTATACCACAAAACCTACAGGACATAAAAAGTCTTTGGGTGAATAGCAATGCAGGAATTCTAAAGTTTACATTTCCTAAGTTTTTCTGTTAAAGTATATAATCCTATACGATATTAACTTGTTTCAAAATCTGTACAGACTGCCATCACTTGTCCAGGAAAACGGAGAAAGTAAGTATTTTTGTACAAGCTAGAAAATGAACACTGCAGCAGCAAACAGAACTCCTGCAGCCAGACTAGAGCTACTGGTGATGCTCCTGCACAGAGGGGTAAGAGCAAAACCAGACTGATAATTTCAGCTCTTTTAGAGACATCAGTGCTTTCCAAGAGGAAAGAAAACAAAATAAATAAGAACATTTAGCATTTGATTTGTGTTCCATTAGAAAGAAAAATGAGCTAAGCAGGGTAATACAGCATTAATTAGCATCTCATTAAGAGGTAGCAAGGCTGAAAATACATATAGGCAACGTGTGAAGCAAAGACCATGTTTTTCTGGTTCCATGGTTAGATTTGCTCGCTTTTGTTTTCTCATCCACTAGACCGGAGACAACCATGTAGGCTTTTGTCTACAGGTCTCTGCATTATTATTGTTCAAAGTACTCCAAAATCAGCAAGCTGTATTTTTGTTTTTAATTAGTTGGCAAGGTGACAAATCATGCAAGTGTCTGTAAAACTGCCTATGGGAAAATCCCATATGAAGCGAATAGAAATTATTCTCCCTTGGGAGACACAGTGAGACACCATTATTTTTGGCACAGGAGGAAAGCAGTACTTGAAAGTAGTCTTGTCTTTGATTTGTTATCAAAGCTGAAACTATAAGGAAGCCCAGAAAAGGACTTTTAAGCTGGAAATATAAAAACAAAATCCCAGAGGAGTGCAGATCCCACTTGATGAGGCAAAAAGCAGGAACTGAATTAGCAGAAGGTACTGAAAGAACACGAAGAGCACCCTCTCAGCACGGGAGCTACACACCTTCTTATGACTGCAAGAGGTAGGAGAGGTACAGGGCAGGACATAGAGAAGTGCCCAGCCTGACTGCAGAGTGCCAGGACATTGCTGCTAGTGCGAGACGGGATCATTACAGCCCTCTATACACCAGTCTCTGGGAAGGCATTAAACCAGAACTGGATACGTATATTGTGTGCACGGACACTGTGAGGTTTGAGGAGCAGTACACAGAAGGAGAATTACCTCATCATATTCACTAGCTTGGGGAGTGGGAGAACAGGAGCTTCCCAGGAGCCCTCAGAATCTGACTGAGAAGGGACAATGTGGAGAAGCAAATGGACCACACAGAGTCTCTGAGCCTGACAAACTATCCAGCTTATTTTGTTTAACTGCCACACAGGTGTCAAGGGACTTTTGGCTTGTCCCATAGGGCCTGGAAATAGGCTCCCATACCATTACCAGTGGCAGTAAGTAAGTATATATTGAGGTATACAGCTCCCCTTTTCAGTTCTGGCTCTGACCTCTACATCATTTAGATGTTCTGTTCAAATCTGTAGGAAAAAAGGTTATCCTGCATTCCTCTTTTAGTTCCCACAACTGTTCTTCCTTGGTTTGTCTCCTAACTTGCTAACTTTCCACTTCCTTCAGTGACTCCTTTCTCCTCTCTGTTATGTCCACAGTTTTTTTCCAGTGTACTTTTCACCTTGCTACACTTCCCAGTGTATGTTATGCATTTCCGGCATCTCCAGTAGTAGATGAGTACTGACCTAAATTAATTTTTCCGTCTTGTACATTCCTGCTTTCTTCTCTGCTGTTCCAATATCTCCCCTGGAGTTCTGGTGTTTTGTCAGTTATAGATAGCTGCATACACTACCAGTGCCAATAGATTCTTCATGTTCTTACAACCGTCCTGTATTTACAATTAAACTTTCCACTGCACATGCATCCAGGCTGCCAACACAAAACTTTCATGTTCTATAAACTGTACTTCAGCAGCATGCCAGTGGCTTAAAATTCCTCTCTGTAGCCAACTATATTGTGGCTTGATTACTGTCCACACTTTTGTCCAAAGACAAAATTCAGTGATACCAATTCTTTCCTCAGATGCACTTGCTGTCCTCTTGCTCAGTACTGAACCAAGCATCAGATTCTTGTTCCTTCTTCCAGTCCTTGTATAGCTCTGAACCTGCCTGCCTTTTGCTTGTTTTCTATCACACACTCTCTCCTGCCTCAGCAGGGCTAGGCTACCTTTCCATGTTTCTGCACAGAACTGCGTGTGCTTTTGGTCTAAAGCATGCATGAGCATCAAGTCTGAGCTGTCTGCTGAGCATCAAAGTGGCCAGCAATATGCCACTCAATTGATCTGCACTTGTGTAGCAAGTCTGACATTTCCAGAATGCCCCATATTTACTGTGCATGCACACACCATTTGCGTGCTGCAGACAGAAGGCCTGAAGCTTTCCAGAAAGATCAAGTTGACACCGTATGTGCAGTAACATTGATCTGCCCTTGTGTAGGACTCCCATGTTTGGGATTTTCTAATATCTGGAAGCCTAGAAAAGTAGATTAAAATAATGACATTTTCCCCACACAAAATTGTTGGTAGAAAAATGACATGCCCCTATGCCAGGTGTCTGTCTATCTCACTCCCTCGTCGTCACACTTTCTTCTGTGCCAGGTGTCACGTCTGCACAAGTATGACAGAACCTTAGATACTGCTATCTGCTGATAACCTCTTTCTTACTGATCGCAGATGTCTGTGCTTTGCCACTCCCAGCAGTGTTTTGGGGGTACTCTAATTTGATCATAGTCTCATGATTATGAGCATTTTGAGCTCCCATTTGAAAAACATTGGACACTGCTCCTAAAGTCTTTAGCAGGCTTATTCAGAATACAAATCTTTATTGCAATTATTCTGCTTCTATGTTCCTAAATGATGGATCATTATATATGCCACACATCCTCTCATCTGAGTGCTAGTTCCTGGGCAGCAGAGGTGAGCTTGCTAACGAGCTTCCCTGCTGGCATGATGCCCAGTGTTAAGTGATCTCACCTGAAGTTCTATTTCTGTTTCTTTCTTGACATCTTGCAGCTGTTTCTCAAGTGACTTTATCTCCTTCTTTCCTTCCTCCTCCCTGAAGAAAAATGGGAAAATACAATCACCTGAATATACCAAAAAAGACAAGAGCTGTTTACCTAAAGGAGAACTTCCTGTCTCCTGATACAGTGCTAGCTGAGCACTGCCCCACTTGCCCTGCTCACTCAATGAGTCTGTAACAGCTGAACTAAAAGAAGTGCAAACAAAATCTTGGCCTGCTTGTGCAGAACAGCAGAAGACAAGCCCCTTCCTAAGGCTGAGTAGCACTTCACTCTGAGCCTCAGGGGAGGCAGCACATTTGCAAGTCAGGAAGAGAGACTCCTCGCCAAAGCTAGTGACTTGGTAAATTAATCCCAAAAGAAGAGGTGCACAGACTAAGCAAAGAGAATGGGAATGAAAGGGAGAATGAATGAAAAAACAGGAGATGGTTGTGTTGAAAGCCTGGAGTGAACTTGAGGATGATGTGATTCCTATAGCAGAGAGGGAAGAAGCCTATCATTGAGTGCCAGTTTCTGCATTTCAGGCAAAAATCTCCTTGTTTCTGTGCAGAAGCATGCCTAATCAGCAGAGAGTGCCAAACTGTGTAAGTTTCATTATATGTATGGAATATGTTTTTTTCATATTGGACTTAAAATCTTTCAAAAAACACTGCCTCAGATTCTGAGATCTATGAAGGGGTATGAGTGAAGGCCAAAAGCTGCAGAGCTGTTTACCCGTTTAAAACAAAACAGATGCAGTAATGTTCTAGGTCTTATTATTATCTTATTTCACTCTGAGTGCTTTTCTAAGCTTTTATGCTTATGATTTGATTTAAAGCCAGTAAATACTAGAGTTGGTACCTGAGACTTCATTTCCTATCCCAACCTTACAATCAAACATGCATTTAATTTTCAGAGTCCTTAGCTGGGTGACTGAGATAAACAAAAGCTCCTGATAAGGAGTTCCAGTTTTACTGCAGACTGCTTTCAGACTAGTATATTGATACAAAACCAGACAAGTATATATTATATTGAAAGACAGACCAAGTTCATTCCATGAAAATAATGTATAGTAGAACAGACAACATAGTGGCTAGATATGATTGATAGAATGGGAAAAAAAAAAAAAGATTATGTCCTTTCTGATTATAATTTGTCTGCTCCTTTCCACCTTCCAGTATTGCATAGTTATTCCACAAGCAATTGCTGCTTTCATTTTGCTTTCTGTCCCTTCCATGGATAAACAATAAATCCCTTGGTTTTAGACAGTGGAAGAGTTGGGTTTCATGGTTCAAATCACACATTTCACTGGAAGCTGGGGACTTGCATTGGAGGCAGACCACTGAGCCACCACCGGGGTTGTTCCAGTAGGTTGGACTCATGACAAATCATGACCTACAGCAGCTTTGCTATCTGCTCTAAATGATGGGCCTGAGCTGCTACACAGAACAAAGTAGCTTTAATATGGTCAAATACTTCTCTGATGACTGCTATTCTCTCTGATAGGCTGGGGATTGAACCAGAGCTTCCTGTGCTAAAAAAAACTCCAAACCTCTAGTGCACAGAAGTTTAAGCTAAGGAATCACCAGTTTGAGTTGAGATTATAACAAATCCGTACCCTATCAGATTTGAGACAGAAGAGGATCTATAATGCAGTGGCTGGTGGATTAGCCTTAAATAAGACAACTGCCTCTGTCACCATCTGTGCTAGCCCCTCGCTGCTCCTGGGAAAAGGGAGCATATTAGCATATGGGTCAGAGCAGATCCTCCTTGGCATCCCATAACCTAAAGACCATATGTTGCTGACCCTGATTTGAACAGATTCTCTGCTGCTCTGGCTTTCACTGGGGACAAGGAGTTAAAGATCAGGGAGTTCCTACATCACATTATGTTTTCATTGATATGGAGCAGCATTTGTGTTAATGCAGACACTGGTGTCCACTGTGGTGAAAGCTCAGGCAATTCCTAGCTCAGATCAGTATCAGAACCATCAGTTATTTCTTTCTGAAAGGGAATTTGCAGTTTGTAAAGCAGAGAGAATAATTCAAGTTAAAAAAGCAGAATCCTTTCTGTATCCTTGGATTTTTTCTATTTTCCTTTTTAGCATGTACTGAGGGGGAATGGACTTCGGCTTTGAGCAGTTAAGCAGGAAAGTACTGAACACAACACTGACCTGATGAGGAAGTCATGAAACTTGCTCTTTTTTGCCTTCTCTCTCTCATTAGCTTCTCTTAGGCTATTAAATGTTCCCAACTCCTGCATCTTTCTCATAGTGACTGTAATTACATCACTTGCATACTGCCTGCCAGGAAGAAAAGGAACACAACAGTAATTTACAGGTGCTGGTACTACAGTGTCTGGCACCTTTATTCAGTATTGTTTACAGCTAAAAAGGTAAGGAAATATAAGATCCCATTTCTGTTCCTATGTCTATCAAACCCAGGAGTGCTTCTCCCATGGTACCTGCTTCTCGTACATCTGGAGAACTCTGTATTAGGAGTTGGTTGAAGTTTATAATTTAAAAATGCTGCCCTGAATGCTACTCTAGGAAATAGCAGAGGCACAAACATATCCATGCTGTGCCAGACTGTGCTGCCATCAGGAAGAAGGCTGCTGGTCTGCAGTAGTGATGACAGCTAGGTAGATCTTGGACAATGAGACATGAGGATGCAGACAAGTGTGTCTATGGAGGGATATCTGGGTGCCAAAATATCCCAGTACAGCTCTAAGCTGATCTTAACAAATACATGGGCTTGCCCAGTTTATTGAATTTCATGGTACATATGGTATTTATATTTTAGCTGCATTTTCCTCATTTGTGTTAGGATCTTTAAGCCCTTTGTTGAAATAACACTAAAGGACAGAAGCCAGGATGCAGAAAAATGCGTACTGAATGCTCAGTTCCCCAATCTGTCTCTTAAACCAAAGGCTGTTAGTATCTCTGCAAATCAAGTCACTTGATTAGGTGCAGGAATAAAATTTATTTTAAAAAAGAAAGGAACTCTTTGGTCTTTATATGCATTATCTGTTCTATAAAGGAGAATGGCTGTAGCTGCCATAGAGGCTCTGCATGCCCTGCAGAATAACTGAGTTCACGAGGCAATGCTCAGATCCTTCTTTGCCTGTATGTATCTGCTAGGGGAAGCTGACTCCAAATACCAGAACATCAGCACTGGCTAGATCTTGGCATGAATTCCACCCTAGCAACCATTATCAACTGAGTAACATTTCGCAACTCCATTCAAAATAAACTGATTGTCATTACTTGGCATCCAGAGGCAAGCAAAGGCCAGAATTAAATGGCCTATGAAGCTAGACCCCACTGTGCTCCTTAGAGATATTCCTTCCAGACCAAGAGTGAGGTACACCAACAGTGGGAGAGTGGGAAGCCTGTATTTTTGCTTTCAGGAGATAGACTGAGAACTTTACAGCTCTGAGCATCCCCTATAGCCATCATATTTGTGCTTCACTCACCTGTCAGCCTGAATTTTCCTGAGATCCTCTACAGACAGAGCACTGTGTTTCATGGCCCTGTTGGAAAGATGATGGGTACTTTTTAGATCTTCAGTTTTCCCCAGCTGCTGCTTGTGTTTGATGCTTTGCAGGGACATGGAGGTAACTGTTTCCCCACTCCCTTGCCTTGCTGACATAAGCTCTTGGTAGTTAATGTCCAGCTCCTTCTGGGTCTCTATGATTTCTGTCATTTCCTGGATGCCAGTCTAAAAGGGAGTAAGAGAGACCTGCTTGCACATTAGGCAGTAGAAATAAACCCTCTGCAACATTATGTGAGAGGAAGGAAAATTAATAATAAACCAGAATTAAGCTATACTAAGAGCAGTTGGTAGTGTATGTTACATTCTGCAAAGAGTAGAAGAGCAGAAACACTTATCTTGGTTATCTACAATGTAGGCTTACTAAAGTTCATGGGATCGAAAGTCCTAAAGTGACAGAAGTAGAAAAGGCCTCAAAAGGTGAATTCATCTGCCCCAAGAGATGATGGTTCAGACTGTGCCATTCCTGACGTGTTCTTAATGACCTCCAGCAATGGAGACTATGCACCCTCCTGCCAGTGCCAACACATCACAACAATCTTTACCATAAGAAGGTTTTTTTTCTTATCAGCTGCAGTTGAGCCCCTGGCTTCTTGTCCAAGTCTCCATACACACGGAGAACAAATCATTCCGTCCTTCTTTGCAGCAGCTTTTATGTACTGGAAGACTGTTAGCCTGTTTCCCCTCTGCCTTCTCTCCATCTTAGCCATTTCCCACTGCCTGTCACCACAACCTTTCCCTACATATATTACATGAGCTGAGATGTGTGGAAATAAAAGTGATAGACATCAGGTATCTGCTTAGCTGTTTTTTTTGAGAGTGTGACAATGGAGGAAGTATAACATCAATTCAAAGAAGAAATTCAAAATATTGGCAGCTGTCTTCTACATGGAAAGGTATCTTTTGGCTGTGTACAATTTTATTAAAAAAGAAAAATCCCCAGAAAAGCAAAAGCACACTATAAAATCAGCTGAGGCCTTGCTTCTAGGAATTTCTCTGCTTTATGTGCTATGGGTAAGAATGCAGGTGTATACACTGGGACATGAAAAGAGAAAATTTTCTTGCCAGCCTACTGGCATCTCTATGGCTGAACACATAATAGCCGTACTGCTGAAGCCAGCTAATGCAGTCACTGCCAGCCCCATCCTAGTCTGTAGCTGCCTACTCCCCACCCTGGCTGGTTGGGGAAATGGATTAGAGAAGTCACTGAGCTGAAATATTTTCCAGCAAAAAGGAAAAAAAATGTTTATTTTTAGCAGCACCAGTTCTCAGTTCAGATCCCTCCACAACCACACACACATTTGTGCCAACACAGCACAGAGGGCAGAGTAAAAAACAAGCGGTCAGGGCAGCAACTGTGTATGCCAGTAGTACTTCCAAGAAGTTACTTGTCAAGCAAAGCTCCATTAGTGGTCTGTGATGCTGCCATCGTCCATGAGGGCAGTGTGCAGGGCACTGCAAGGGGCTGCTTCGTTCTGAGTGTCTTGGACATCTCTGGATGGTATGAATCAGCCTCTGGCAGTGCCTGACTCACCACTGACTACAGAAGGAGTTCAGGCGACTACATGCTTAATTTTTGGACAGTTAAATTTACATTAAATGAATCACATGCAAAGTATACACAGACCAATGAAAATTACATAGTTAATTAGAAAAAAAAAAGGTTTAAATAGTTTGCTGGTGATGGCTATACTTCAGAAAGAACTAATTTTGGCAAACAAACTGCTTTAATATCATGTAGATTTTATGAATGTTCTAATAGATGTTTTTTAATGTCTGGGAAAGTTCAAGACAGGCTATAACTGGATTGTCTGTAAACAGTAGGGACTTACACACTAATAATTACCAAATAACTATGTAAGAGCAAGGAGTTTGTAAACTGCATGTGTTACCATCTGTGTAGTCTCCTAGCTGTTTATCTTTTGCCGAAAATTCATCAAATAGAAAGGCTGCCTTCCTCTGGGGGATGTACTGCGTGATGCAATGTACAAGAGTCCCCGATTTGGAAAATCAATGAGGTGCTGGCCAACACTGTGATTAATCCTCTCAAAAATGTCACCAACTGAAATTTAGATGTCAGTCTTTGAAAAAGTCATTGATTTGTTTGACTGACAGAGCTCCAGCGTGCTTTGCAAATACAGGTCTTCTACAAATACAATAACAGCCAAATGTAAACTGAGAAACGGGGAGGAGTAGCAAATTACAGAGCACCAAAGTTAGCAAGTAGCTTCCCTAAGCCATTTTCTTGGTTCTAAATTCTCTCCTTCTCTATTTGTTTTGGCATTTTTAAGAACACAAAGTAGGGTTCATAGTCTGTGAGAAAATTGTGGTTTAAGAAGTGACTTGGTAAAAATGAGCATCTGTGATTGAAGAGAAAAGCTAAGGTGTTTTCTCTATAATTTAAGTGTACCTTTAGTAGGTCTATCAACCTGAGTCTGTGTGTCTGAAGAAGAACAACTCCTACTGTCCTAGAGATATGTTTTTTCTCTGTGTTTTTGCTGCTGGCACATAAAAGGTTTCCCACCCAGCTCTGTGAAGGAGAAGCATCCTCTGGAAACAGGCGAGGCTGGCTCACAGAACTCTTTTAAGGGGAGGAGTGCCCTCTATTGCACAGTCTAAGCATCGTTCACGCCCTGAAATTTAATACCAGCTTCTGCTGCTTTGCAACGGATTTTTTTGAAAAGAAGGTAGTATGGAAAGGAAACGTAGAAAACAACATATTGATTTACCTTCCTCTTGCTTTCTTAAGTGGTACATTAGACAGAGTGAACAGCATTAGATCTGAAAACTTGGATCCTGGTTTTTATTTTCATCCTGGTCACACACTTTTTTCTTTTTTAAGTTCTTCTTTAAAAAGAGTTTCAAACCTGCTTAAACTGGAAACAGCCTGCTATGTCATTTAAAATATATGACAACAGAACTCAGAACCATTTACGCCTCAGGGTAAATTTTCATATGTCTGTCAGCTACCAGAAATATCACACCTTCCTCCACAGGAACAAACCTCTCCCTGAGCATTAGGACTTCTTCTCTGTTCTTGATATCTCTTCCCAAACTCTCTTAGTTATGATGCCTATTAGAAATCAACTAATTAATAATGGTCATTGATAATGGGTAGTTACTAATATATTTTGAAGTGGAATCTTTCTTAATTCATTGTCTGTGGGGACTAAAGGAACTTTAGCATGCACTTAGAGAGGGACAGAAATACTCTGGGTTTGAGTGTTTTCGAATGTCCTATTCTTCTGCATTTTTAAAATAACTGCATATCTGTATAAGAACATAGATGTGTTTGTTTCCTTTTCCCTAATCACTTGCTTGTCATCTAAACACCACGATTTTAAAATTATAAGCCCGGGAACCTCACCTTGGGTCAGTAGGGTTCTTTTTGCACAAAGACTTGACAAAGGCTTTTCAGTGATGCTGCAGTATAAATATTAAACTTGATCATCCATGCATTTTTATTGTGTTTTTTCACCCAAGGGTCATGGAGCACTTTGCAGAAAAAATATCTGAATTGATTTTTAAAAAATGCTACTAGAAGACATAAAACCAAGACAAGAAGAAAACCAAGAGAGATTTCTTTGAAGAGCAAGAATAGAGGCACATACATAGCTGATGTCTGTCTTGCCCTCATATGAAACCGGCATGATATATCCAAGAATTGAGAGCTGATCAACACAATTCTCCAGCACAGCAGTAAACAGCAGAGCTTCCAGATGAGTGAATTTTTCCATTTCTTTAGTCTCTGTGCTCTTGCTATGAGGAACAAAGACAAAAGATACCAATGAGAAAGACAGTATGGTGTTAGTAACAGCAGTTTAAACTAAAGGTAGACCTGAAATAGCCTTATTTGCAGCCTTCCATATATTTCCCTAGCTTTGTTTATAGCCTTTCATACACTGTTTATAAGAGGAGCCATGCTCTGCTAATGGCTGCATTCAGGGACAGTGGGAATGTTTAGCTTTCACAAAACAAAGTAGGTCCTGGTCCTTCCTACACTAGATCTGGGTAGATAAGCTAAGAAGGAAAAGGATATGGAAGGCACAAACTGGGTGAGGTGGCCTCACCATTCAGTTCAAGGGGGAGCAGTGTTTCATGACGGACTTTGGTTTTGCGAAACAATGGAATGAAAGTGCCTTTTTAAAAGGGAAAACAATAAATCCACATGTCTCATAAAATCTCAGATGGTGACCCTTCAGGCTCTAAACATTCCTTGTTATTACTGTGTAGCCTTAACATTTTTACAATCCCAGTCCCTTCAGCAGGAATTGTTACTACCTTAAGATGTTGAAAGTCAAGCAAGAACCAATATCTGGGCTAAGTAAACTATCTTTGACATTCTATGTTGGTTTATTTTAAATTGCATTTCAAATGTGAAACTGCTCTGATGTACACTTAAGCATCTCTGCCTTGCTGCCAGATAGAATATTGTGAAAGCTCATCTAGGGAATCGTGGACATTCACTATTAATCCAAGTGAAATTGGTCCATTTAGAAAAATGCATAAGAAAACACCTGCATAACAATGGATAAATTCTCTGAGATTTTTAATGTTTTGGTAAGCCATTAGACAATCCCTCCAAACCCTACACTCACAAAACAGATATTTCTTGTATAACACCTAGCACAACTGGAGTCTGACATGACTGAGATCCTGAATGTCATTGCAATGGAAGTATCAGCATCCACTAACAAAATCTTCATTTGGCTGCTATACCTACAACTGGATTCGTGCCATCTGTAAAACCCTTGAATAAACATATTCTATGTCTGCAGAATATTACAGTTGAATCTGTAAGCATGCCAAGGAAATACATCAGACAATGCCTGGTAGCATGATTAACAGGATAAGACATGGCCACATTCTATGAAAATTAAAGAGGTTTAGTTGCAGTTATGCTCTTGATCACTGGAAATCTGTGGTTTTTCATATGCAACTTTATAAGTGTTTAAAGAAATACACACTTACCATAACCTCTCTGAAACTGTTGCCATTTGTCCTTGTCCTTTTTTGTTGTTTTTTTGAAGAAAATATAGTAATTTACAGTTGGAACATGAAATTAATTTCACTTGGGCAGAAAAAATGGGCCACTTTAAAAAATAACTTAGATTTTATGTATTTGCTTCTTGATGTCCCTGTCTCTTGCAGTAAGTCATTTAACGCAACATGTATTGAAATGTACTTTCCTTTGTAACAGGACTCGGCTCTCCTTGTGCATAAGACTACAACTAGAAAGCCCAGTGTGCAAGTGGCAGTCAGTCTTTTTCATGACAGCTACATGTATAGTCAATGAAAGTGGAATATTGCTCCTTTCAGCCTAGACCCTTTTCTTCAATTAACTGAATAATATCTCAGAATGCAAGACTACCAGGTGCACAGTCTTGCATTAAGGATTTTCACAAGAATTTCTGCTATGAGGTCGGGAGCACAGGGTGGAAGAGAGGGTTCAGGGGTGACATGACTCCAATGTTATGAACCATGAATAATGCAAAGTGCTAGGATGTAGCAGGACCGGTATTTTCAGCAGATATAAAGAAGTATTAGTGCCGCTGCATAAGGCATCAGAAAACCTCAGATAAGGCATGGTGCATGTTTCTAGTTGTTTGTGTTAAGAAACAGGCACAGGTACAGAAGAAGACTAGTGGCATGATCATGGGAATAGAAGTTCTGTTTTACGAGAGGTTAAAAGAATTGAGGACTGTGATTACTCTCTGTAAATACACATGAAGAGTAGATAGCAGGGAGAGACAGAGCTATTTAAGTTAAAGGATAATGCTGGTCCAGGGTCAAAGGAGTGTAATTTCCCCTAAGCCAGGCAATTATGATAAGGTTTCTAACTTCGGGATGGATGAAGATATGGAACAGCCTTTCAGACAAGATAATGGTAGAGGCACCCTAAATTATTTCAAGAAGCTTGCTTAAATCATGGCAGGAAAAGATAACAGCAAGGGAGTGATTCTGAATATTATCAATATGTTTACTATCTTTCTTGTACTATTTATACTGACTTACCTAATTAATCCCACTGTTCAGGGCTTTTGATGGTCACCTATGACTAAGAAGGAGCTGATTTCCTCCCTTTGCTTATGAGATTTTTTCTCTCTTTTCTCTTAATTATAAAAAATATGCTGCAGCTTGAGATAGGAATCTGTTATTACCATTAACAAATAAATAGCTAATAATCTGTATAATGAACTAAACCCATCACTTTTCCTTTCTTTTCAACCCTGGAATCAATGATGGAAGTGGAGATGCATGAATTAAATATTTTTACATAGAGAAAGTCAGACAATGTCTCTTTCCAGTCAACAGGCACTAATAAAATATTTTTTAAATGTTTTACTCATATTTATCCTTTTAAGAAATCTATGATCCATATTTTGAGTCTAAACAACATAAGAATAATCTATTACATGTGGAGTCCTAATGCTAAAAATACAGTGAAAAAAGATTTGTTGTGAGATAGCTGAGACAGATGATTATGACAGCATTCTTGAAAGAAGAAATAACACTTGCAGCTCTCATAGGAAAAAGTGACTTATTTGGAAACAAAGGAGGATGCAATAGCTTTTCCTCTATCCCATCAGCAGCTTCTGTCCAGGAGAGAATTAACTCAAGATATTAATGTGCATTAAGAAAGCTCACAGCTGGAATGTTTCTCTAAAGCCTGCTGGTTTGCTCCTCCTATGTATCTCCTCTTATCTCCTCTTATAACCATATGCTCACTCAGCAGATGCTTGTGCCAAGCCAGTATGCTCTGGGCTTACGTTGACGTGGAAGTGAGAAGGAAACCGCTGTCTGGGGCATTAAGAAATACTACAAATAGTGAGCTGCTCTCCCTGGATTTTAGTGTTAATGCCGTGCCCACAGACCATCCTGATGCAGCCTTTGGCATCAACCTTAATCACTGTGCTTTGTTGAACTCCTTCATTAAACTCTATTAATAATAAAAAAAAGAGTTATGTGAAGGATTCAGCTTCCCCCAAGAGTTTAGGTTGACATTCTTTCCCTGCTGATCTAAAGGGAAAGAAAAATATATCAAGAAATAATTTTTAAAACAACTGTATAAAAGGTCTGGCCTCCTGTTCCTTTGGGGATTGCAACTCCCTTTGCTGTGTGAGAGTCCTGGATGCACATTTCTCCCATCCTTCTGCCTGATAAACTAAAATGGCTTCAAAGGCAGCATTTTTTGCAAGCATTCCTTTTAGTCAGTTAAGGAGATACCAATGAATTCCAGTGAGAAAATTCAAAGCTGAGAATATCACATCTCCTTTAGCTCTGTTTTGCAAATGATTGGCAAAAGAGCTTCTTGAATATCCGCAGTGGCAGCAGCTGGGCCATAAATCAGAAATACCTTAGTTTTTACCAGAAATGTCTCTTAGGCAAGCAAAATAGTTGTGGCCTTAAAAACTCTGCCTACCACTACAAATGTTAGAACATAAGTTGCTCATTTGGAGAAAAGAAAAAAAAAAAAGAAAACCTTGAAAAGCTGAAGTAACCTTGGTTTTGGCTTAGAGATGCAATTTAGGTTTCATCCTGACTGTAGATGAAGACTTTCTGCTCCTGCTCTCTGAGGCTGTACTGATGAGAACCCATGAGAACCGAGTGCAGGAATGAAAGATATGGTGCTACTTTTAGTTGTATGTCCAATATGGGACTAAATCTGTATGGAACCGGAAAAGGTAAGATTTAGGGAGCATTCATTGGCTGTGGCATCTCTACTGCCAGAAAACAGGGTGTATTGACAGATAGTTTATTCTCCTCAAAGCAGGGATTGTGTCCTTTCTCCGAGCAGAGGTTCCTAGTGCACATTTGATACTGTTAACTGGGTAGATTACTGAGGGCTACTTTGCTTTCTACCTCTTCCTTAAAGTAGAAGCCAACAATAACTTGGAGAATTCATAATATTCCATCCCTTCTCCGCTCGTACTTCCTAACAATTTCTAATTTCTCTAAGAAGAACCTCTGCTTATACATGCTTACAAGGCATTGAGTGCTTCTACCCTGGCCCAGCAAAGTACAGAGAGACTTAATTCTCCTCCTGGGTCAGGATGTAATTCCTCAGTCCAGGTTCAATCTCTCCAAGCCCAGCTGGTAACAAGATGACAGTAGATTTTGCTCCTGAGATCCAATTTTTCATAAAAGCACTCTGGGCACACGTTCAAATACAGCTTAAGACACTTAGGAACAAAGTTGTAGTGAAAGTCTGGATGGCTAGGGCACATTTTGTATTGGAGTAAGCTCCTAAGTCAATTAAAGCACCCTGCTAATGCACCTGAATTTCTGGCTATGTGAGGGAAGTGACAGAAATCGGGAGTGAATGACCCTGACTTGGGAAAATGGGTAAGTACCTGCCTCCACCTATTCTTACTTAGGAAAACACAGAAATGTGAGACTTCGTTACAGGGATTGGAGCGTAGAAATACATGTTTTCTGTCACCGAGGCGATATCAGGAGTAAAATAAACGTTGAGATGATTCACTAATTCAAGGTGAGAACGGAGGAAGACAGGCAGGGCCTGAAGAGCAGCCATCAGAAGAGGGTCCCAGAGCCCTGGCCACCCCAGAAGCGCCAGGCGCTGCCCTTCACCTCCCCGCTGCCCCCTCGCAGGGCTCCTCGGCTTGTTCCACCGCCGTAGCCGGTTCTCGCCGTCGGCCTGCGGCCCCCCCCTCGCCCTGCCAGGCCTCCCCTCAACCTCCGCGCCGGGATTTACCCCCCTCGCTCCCACCCCGGACGGCCGTAGGGCCCTGCCCACAGCCGTTGGGCCGGCGGTAGCGGGCGGGCACCCCCTGCCCGCCCGCCCGCCCGCTCGCTGCCGGTGCGGGGCCCGGCCCGGCCCCGGCGCTGCGGCGCTCACCGGGACGCGGCGGCGGTGGCGGCGCCCGTCTCCATGGCGACCAGCAAGCTTCGGGGGCCTCGTGGGGCTGGCCCGGCGGGTGCCTGCACGGCGGCACTGGGGCCGCCCCCTCCCCGGATCGCCAGCCGGAGGACAAAGGGGACGCGGGGGACGGGGAGAGGGTCGGCGCTGTGGGGCGATGTACCCACCCCGCCGGGGCCGCCTCGGTTTTGCCCGCTCAGGCGCTGCCGGTGGCCGCCGGCGGGGGGGGGGGGTCCTTCCTGGCCCATATCCCGGAAGGCAGCGCGCCGGCTGTCCCTTTCGCCGCCATCTTGGTTCGCCGCCGTGGGGGTGAGCCGGGGAGCGGCGGCGCGGAGGGCGGGGGAGGAAGTTTCCCCTGCCATGGGACCGTCGGCGGGCGCGGGGCTCCCGGGGCGTTGCGGCTGGCGCCGTGCGGAGAGGGTAGAGGGCGGGATGGCGCCGATGTGGGGCGGATGGTCCCGGCCGCCCGTTGGGGCCCGCAGCTGATGGGGGGCCGAGGTGCCTGGAGCGTTCCGTTCTGTGGGGAAGCGGAGGGGTCCCCTTCCCTCCCCCGTGAGGCGGAGCCGGTCCGCGGGAGGCTGGCGGCCCTAGTGCCCTTTTCGCCTTGCTGCGGGTGGCCCCCGGCCGGCAGGCTCTTCTGGCCGCCGGACCGGGCCTGCGGCAGTTCCCGCTCGCTCGGCTGAACGCTGCTGCCGGCCTGGGAGGCTCATGGCTTGTGTGTCGTTTCTAGGCCTGCTGGGACCAGGGCTTCAGGAGGACACCATGACCGGGAGGTGAGTGACCTGCCCCGAGATGGCTCTCGGTTCGTTGTTACACTGAACTTTTGACAAGTCCTTTTGCAAACTGAGCATTTCTGAGAGTGTGTTGTTAAAGCTGTGGACAGTGATCCGTTTTCCTGTGGCTGCTCTCATTTTCCAGCACAGCTCCTTTACCCAATATCCTGCTGGGTTCTCTGTTAAACGCCCACAGTTGTGTGTCCCTATTCTGAAGTCTTTGCCTTAAGCTGATTGTAGCTGTTCATGTGGTGTGCCACGCTTTCCACGACCTGTCAATAGATGCGGGCTGTTAGAGGTGTTTTTGTTAGCACGGTGTTTGTGAACTGTCAGCGTACGTTAGAGAATTTGACATATTGTTTCCTTGAGTAAGAGAGCTACTGTGCTATCGAGTTTTCTTACAGATATAGGGATTGAGTTTGTAAATGGTAGAGGGATCAAATCTGAATCACAGCTTTTTATCTTAATATTTATCTGTGGAGTTTGTCTTCTGTTATGCACGTGTGGAAGGTAGAACTGGACAGCTTAGTTTAATATTGCTGTGTTATGGGACAGTTGCTGGATGCAGCTGAGACAATCGTGATGCGTACATGATGCATGGAATGAGCCTTATAATTGCTTTACCTGCGTAGTACAGACAGGTCTTTGTCGCGAAGAATTGTTGAGGAGTTTGTGTAATGTCACTTGTCCAGTGCACGTGGAGCTCTCTCTCTGGCTGTCCTCGTAGACTGCAGTTAATTCCTTTGAGGCTACAAATTAGCAGCAGTTAATATTTTCTCCTATAGCAGTTACTGCAACACAGGAGACTCAGTTTGTGGTATATAGAAAAAAAGTAATGTTTACTCATCACAGAGTGTTTGTAGACATTTGAAAACATAACACCCACTAATGTTGAAGCACTTTGGTTTTAGTATGAAGTCTGTAGTGCCAGAAGTTTATAACAAGCAGAAAGATACAAAGTTTTCATAAATACTTCATGTCCCAGTTACTTAGCTTTCCTCTGTTGACTGAACATAAGGATTTGCAGTAATCTGTAAAAGTGAAAGCAGTGGGGTTTTTCTTAATTAAATTTCTACTGCTGTGGAAATAGTTTCTGCTGAAACAGCACATGATTTGTTTTTACATTTGATACTTGGAGTGAATTATGATTTGTAAATGTTTTCAATGCCTTTAGGCTGTGGTGCAAGGCCATTTTTGCTGGCTACAAACGTGGCCTCCGAAACCAGCGGGAGCACACTGCCCTTCTGAAAATTGAAGGTGTTTATGCCCGTCAGGAGACAGACTTCTACTTGGGCAAGAGGTGTGCCTATGTATACAAAGCTAAAAAGTAAGTCACTTTTTATTGTTATGCTAAATTGGCCAACTCCTATATCAGCTTTTGCAAATGCCAGGATGTGAGCAGTCTGTTTATAGAACTTTTGTTAGAACAAAAATAAATTGGGCTCAATTTATCAATAGAATGTCCATGGAGAACTGTGTAGACCAGTTTCATTGGTTTGTTTCATTTTTTAAGTCCTTGGTTATTTTTGCTTTAATTAGCCCACATGTTCTTAATTCAGATTGTGAAATTACATGGAATAATCATTCACTGTTATAAATGATGTGTTAAGAGAGTAAATGGGATGAGAAACAAATTTTGCCTGAGACTGGCAAACACTGAAGGCGGATAGAATAAATTGAAGTGAGGTGAATTTGTGTTGAGTACTCTGAGCTATTGAGTTACTCAAACAGCAGAACTATTTTGTGAAGCCTGGAGGAATTTGTATCCTGGCTTTTGCATGCCCCTGTCAGCACTGTCACTTCTGCTGTGCTGGCATTGGTGGAGGCCTTAAGAACAGTTACTTATTACCTTCCACTTAATTTTCTTTGAGTGTAGCTGTTCGAGTTCAGAATTGCCTTGAATAAAATTGATCAGACTGTTAACTTGACCACCATCGTTTCCAAGATGGCCTATGACTTTTCTGCTAAAGCAATTTTTTGCAGTTTATCCCTTCCTTTCCTGCCTTTGGTGTGTCTGGAGAAATCTTACAAGTGAGACGTTGCATTTTCTTTGGCGTTGAAATTGTTGAGTTTTCGGTTTGATCATCTTAGCATCAGTGTTTTCCAAATTTTTAAGCTTCGTAACTTGTTAATAGTTCCCCAGTGGAGCTTCTGATAAATTACAAGCTGCAATACTTACCTGTTTGGAAGGTATAGTGAAAATCCCAGGCCTAGCAAATTTCACAGGTAAATAAGAGTCGAAGGTGGTCCAATTAAAGATGACTGAGGAATAAAGTTACAGAAGTGCCTTAAAGAGGCTGCATTGTCTGCCCCATCCCTGATGGGTTCTGTACAGAGCTGTGACTGGTGTGCTCAGCAGTTCTTTTCCTCTCTTTTCTCAGCAACACTGTAACCCCTGGTGGCAAACCCAACAGGACACGAGTGATTTGGGGGAAAGTAACTCGCGCCCATGGGAACAGCGGCATGGTTCGTGCCAAGTTCCGTTCCAACCTTCCTGCGAAGGCCATTGGACACAGAATCCGGGTGGTAAGTGGATTTTCACAAGAAGATATTTATTGGCAGTTTTTGGGGTGCCTTTCAATCCCACATAGTATGAGGGGAAAACTTGAACTATAGTTTTGTTCTGTTGCGGTTGTGTATTCAGCATGGCTCTTTGATAAGTGCTCCTTTTGGAGCTAGGAGAGTTTTGTGGCTGGCTTCTTGTGCTGAGGGGGTTTGTCTCGTTGTCAAGGGGTTTGTGTGCTTGCTCAGCCTGGAAAGGCTCTTCGAGTTCTGGGACTCTTCCTCAGCTCCATTCTAAAGCCAGTTTGATTTCTCTTTCCTGGATCTTGTACATGTATTTTTGTACCCTTCTAGTCCAGTTCCTACCTGTTGACAGATTTTTTTCTCCTACCTCCCAAACGTTTTAACTGAGGGGTGCACAGTCCTGACCTGTCTGCTAGGACCTGCTCCACAGTCAATGTTTTAGCCACAAGGCTTCAGTGAGGCTGTCCCTTTAGGTCCCTTGCCCAGAGTTTTGATGCAATACCTTTCTAGCGATGTTGTCAAAAGGAGTATCAGAGGGGATGCAATCCTTCCTTTCTGTCTTTCTCCCGTGCCTTAGAAAAAGCACAGTAGGAGCGGCACAGTTAAATCCTGAAACTAGACCCGTGAGGACTCTTCCTGTCAGTGGGAAGGAGGGCTGACTGACGGGGGAGCCTATGCACCAGCGAAGTGCTGCTTCAAATCACTGAACTAGCTTGCACCTCTTCTGTGTAAAAATGGGAGGATCACTTTTATAGCAGTTGAGGAGATCAATGATCTAAATTGTAACTGCAAAACTTCTGTTTAAAATAGTCCAGTCCAGTAACAGGATTTCTAACATGATTCTATTCTTGTCTTTTACAGATGCTGTATCCATCTAGGATCTAAATTTTTATTGGAAATAAAATGGAGAATCTGTTTAATTTTTGTACTTTTCTATTTTTATCCTCTCCACCTATTTTGAGGGACTTCATTCTTTTTCAGTAGCATATTGGAATTCACAGCACGGGATGGAGTAGTGACGCTAAGCTAGATAATGAAGTGGAGATTCCACCCGTGCTTGGCAAGGCATTTGTAGAGCAGACTACATTCTAAAGGCAAATAACTGTCAGCCTTTACTGCAGCCTCTCTGTGCCTCCCATTGTGGAATCTGAATGGTTTGCAGGGCTAAACAATAAACGTTTACAACCTCATAAACTGTGCACACAAGCTTTATACAGAACATGAGAAATAATTCCTTGCCTACCTAGTAGAGGGAAACTTCTTGTTCCTGTTTCTCTTGTACTTGGCGATGACTGCTGTTGAGAGAAAACTGTGTAATGGGACACTAAATCCTAGCAGGTTTAAGTCCTAGCTCGCATCTAAAAATAGCAGTTCTAGTAGAATCACAAAGAATGAGGCCATATGTACCTGGGCAGCATTCATGCCTGTAGTATCTGCTCTATGAAATTTATTTAGACACATTTTCATCACACAACTCTGTAGTGCCTGAGAGTTAATACTTGCTGGTTTCCTGGCCAGCCTTATCACAGTGTGTAATGTAGAGTGGGGAGGATCCTTACATTAGACTAGTGTATCGTTTTCACGAGTTCTTTAAGGTTTGTTGAACAAGAAGGTGGTAAAAAATGAATTTAAAGCTTCCTAAAGTGCAAGCCTCAAAGTTTCTTAGTACATCCCTCAAGAATACTGGGTAGTTTTAAGGGAGGTTTCAGGCAGCTGCAGGTTAGCATGGTTACTGCTGATGTCACAGTCCCAAAATGATCTGTCAGTACCCTGGATGGGTAATACCACTGATTCCGTGTAGTTGTTCCGTCATTTGGAAAGCATCCCTAGTTGGTGAGGCAGGTGAGTTGTTGCCCTAACCTTCCTTTGGTCCCACTCCAGCGCAGGTCCCTCCTTCCCTGTGAGCGAGAGCTTCCCTCTCCCTGCCCGGCCCTGCTGCTTGCCTGCCTGCAGCAGGGAGCCCTCAGCTGGGACTGGGCTTGTCTCCCATCTC
This sequence comes from Aquila chrysaetos chrysaetos, assembly GCF_900496995.4. Classification (NCBI taxonomy): domain Eukaryota; kingdom Metazoa; phylum Chordata; class Aves; order Accipitriformes; family Accipitridae; genus Aquila; species Aquila chrysaetos. Next base: position 12,251,692 of record NC_044013.1, on the reverse strand, counting down.
CTGTGGTGGGCAGGTATTTCATAACTAATCCTCTTCCTTCTGAAGGAGGTGGAGTAGTTGTGTATTAGGAGTGCATTATTGGGTAAATTAAGACTTTATTTTGAATGGCAATTCAAACAAAAACTGTTTCGACCTGGCTACTCAGCGCTGGTATAGAAATTATTTCACTGAACTTGGTTCAAGAACTACACCTGCTGCTACTGGTGTCTCCAGCAGTAGGAGAGCACTTGCACTGGAAAGTGCTTTTTTTTCTAATCTGTGGAGAGAAACTGCAGCTTATGGCATCCTGGGTCAAGTCAAGGAGAGCTTTAGTCTTCTGCAAGTACTGACAGGTTGTACACATAGGATTCAAAGAAGGATGTGGTGGAATACAAATTGAATTTCCTGTTTGGGGCATTACCAGAGGAAGGAGGAGGAAATGTAGTGGGCAAATTGGACTGTAACAGCAGGTTGGTAGGACTTGGTCCCTATCATGTGGCTGGATTCTGCTGATGAGAAGGTAATAAGCACTCTTGAGTTTGAGGTAAGCAGCCCAGAAATAATGATCCCTTTTCTCTCATCTTCTACTGTACCAGAGTGGTAAGGTACAAAGCCTGTTCTGGGAGGTCCAACATCAAATAGCATATGGCTACAATTTTTGAGTCTTTGTGTCAAAACTCTGCTACTTCCTTTCACGTTCATTTGGTCCCACCAAAACCAGTGTGTTTGCTTCTACCTGGTGGCTGCTCAGAGCAGCAGGTGTAGCCTGTTCCAAGGCCTGTGGGGTGCAAGTGTCTTTGCTACAGCAAACCCCTTCCACTCCTTTCCCCAGGCGTGCAGTAAACTGACGTGGGAGGAAGCTATGGCATCAGAGGAGCTTGCTGTCCGCTCCTTCGTGGACCAAACCACCTGGGAGCTCCTCAACCTGCTGGACATGGTGGGGAGGCGAAACGGACGGGTGCTGGTGATGGAGGTGGACAATGGCAATGTGAGAGCTCCCTCGGTGCTGTTGGATTTTGCCCAGGACCTGTGTGGCACAGCTGACGTCAGGGCTAAACTACAGCAGGCGGAGAGGATGGAAGAGGAGGAGGAGGTTCGGCCACATCTGGTTTTTATGCTGTGGCAAGCCACTGTGTTGAAGCAGCTCATGCGGTGGGAGCACCTGGATGAGGCCCTCTGGGATGTGAGGAGCCTCCTCCCCTGCCTGCCAGATGTGCTGGTGCTTGTGATGATCCATCCAGGCCCCCAGGAGCAGCTGGACCAGGCCGTGGAAGCGCTGAGGAGGCTGCAGTGTCTGCTGGATGGGGCCTGGCAACTGGTGGTAGAGGCAGCGGTCTACAACCCCGGCCAGCCTGGTGGTATCCTCGAGGCAAAGAGAGCTGCGTGTAGAGCACTGAGAGAAGCCTTAAACTGCCATGAAGGTATCCTGGGACATAGCCAAACACAGGGGCAAGGGACACAGAGGCAGGCTTTTTGGAAATATAAACATGCACAGGGTGGGGCATGGAAGGGTCTGAGGAACAGTGTAGACCAACATGATGTGTGGTGGCTGGGTTCAGATACAGGAGGAAAGTTAAACTAGACCTTGTGGGCAATGGGAGCTGGAAATGAGAGTGAGGGCTTAAGTGCTGGGATGGGGATGGGCAATGTGAGTCTGAGCCTACTGTGTGTCCTCTTCCAAGTTGGCTGGTGGTGGCTTTTGCTTCTTGCCCCAAAACACACGTGGCTGTGGAATTGCTGCTCAGTGTAAGAACTGCAGACCTGACTCCACTGCTGGGGCTTTCCGTGATTATGTTAACACCTCCACGGTCTCACTGATGCTGCATTCTTCACTGGAGGGATGTACCAACTTTTTGGGGTGAGCTATAGGCCAAAGCTTTGACCAGGATGATGCCTGCTGTTCTATTATGTGCGTTTCCTCCCCTGCAAGTCGACTCCCAGGGTCGATTTATTGTTTTGCTCCCAAAGTTCAGTTACTGCTGTGCCCTACCTGAACATATGCCACACAAGGTATCAAAGATGGCTGGAGAATGAATTTCCTCGGGCAGCAGAATCTGGCAGGTTGGTTTTAGTGCTGTTCACCTGGATGTCTCTTTGTAGAAATACTCCCCTCCTGGTGCCTTGCTTGTCTGCCCAGTCCTTCTGCATGGACATGATTCAGTATGTGGCTGCTGCCAGAAGGGGACACTGTGCCCTCAGCATCATGCTGACCTTGCTACAAAGCTCAGATTTCTTTGCTGCATTGGCTGAACAATCTACCCCAGGAAACTTCTATCAAAAATCACTGAGTTTCTGCTTTGCATGAAATGCCTTGCTCGAATATCAAAATGTCCCTGAGAAACCTGCTGGGCTGTCCCCAAGAAACCAGCTGTTAACAGAGAGGGAGTCAGGGCAGGCCAGCAGCCTCTGGATTTTAAACTATCCCAAAACAGATAGTGAAAGAAACTCCGAGGTAAGAGCTAAGACCACATTTTCCCAGGAGAGCCTGGATGCAGGGCTCTTTGGTATGTAGCTCCCATCAGCACAAAGCTCCTGAAATTCCCCAGGGTTCTTTGTAGTCACAGGATGGTGGGAGAGCAAAGTTTGCTGCCCCCTTCTTGCTTATCGAACAAGATGCTGCAAACAAGACAAAGGTCCACCTCCTGTTGCACTGCTATTTGCCATTAGTGTGTTGGCCTTTCCCAAGATACTGTCCTTACACCAGAACAGTTGAAGGGTCTGGGATGAGCTGTCTAAACTTGTTACACTGATCCGTGGGATCCTTCCCACCTACCCTGATGGAAGGACCTGTGGATGGTTTATGTGCACAGCATGCTCTGTGAGTCACTATTTCACAGATGGCCACTCCAGGCGTGCCTGGTAGCTCAGTGTGGTGTGTTTGGGCATGTGACACTTTGCTGTCATTCGTGCTGTGTTTTCATGCTTGCTGCCTGAGCAGGCCTTCAGTATGATGGGTGAAAGAAGCTTGCTGTATCTTGACCCAAACTCCACTGAGATCTGTAGATCAGGGTCGAAGTGCTGGCTTACGGAGGTCTCAGCACAGCTCTTGTGGGAGGACTGAGGGCGGTGTGGGCTGAACCCACAGCGTGTATGGGGCTGAGAATCAGCTGGAGCGAGGACGGTCCTCGTCTAGGCACAAATGCAGACTGACACTGCTGAGCCCTTCTGTAACAGGAAATCAATCAGCATCCTCTTCAAACTAGAGGCACTACAAGTAAAACAGTACATTTGTGTTCGCTTCTCATTCCTGGGTAAAAAAAAAATATTTGTGCAGATGAAAACCCAACATTTAGCCAACTGTCAATTAAAGGAGCTGTTGCAGGCAGCTGACCTTACACCCATAAAAGTGGGTACCAGTAGACATCCAGCAGGTTGAATTACTGGGATGGGTTATTTTGGATGGGAGAAACCGTGGGAGCAGTAGATTATTTTTGTTTTGAAGGCCAATGGCCCATGTAATAGCTGAACTCATTTCCCATCCTCTCTGGGCATGGCAAGGCACTATGGTTAGCTCCACATTTTCGCATTGGGAGTTTAAATGTATTTCTTCTCTGGTTTTTTTACAGATCTTGTATCCGCCTAAGATCTTATCAATCTCCAAAAGAAGTATTAAAAACCTGGTATTTATTTGACTTCCCTGTGTGTCTGTGTGTACCTATAAGCTTTAAAGCTGTACATCAAAGACTATGAAACTCCTGCTGAAGCTGCAGGTTTGTGCAATATAGTACGGAAGGGGTGGGATTTGAGTGTGGTACAGAGCCTCTGAACCAACTTTTCTCAGGGAAAGGATCCTCCATGTTATTTTTCAAATATGGGTTCTTTCCACATCCTTAAGGACAGTGTGACTGTACAAAGCAAAACAACCTTGCTGCAGGTGTTTGGGTGGTGCTGGTGCTTGGCAGCCTCTTGGATGAGGTGCTGGTTCTGTGAAAAAACCTGCTTTAAAGGACAGGGGGGAAATGACCTTGTCCAGTTGTCTAAATATAATTATAACACACTTGACCCAATTGCTCTGTTGTAGAAGAGACTTTTCATGAGCAATTGGGCATCTTAGGATAAATTCCCCCTTTCTTTAGAGAGGATGCTTTTTTTTTTTTTTTTTTTATCGAGCTAATGCAGAAATAGTTTTCTTGAGTCAATGCAAGATGTGTACAGTTCAGGCTGTTTGTGAGTGCAGGAAGTTTGGCTTTAAGAGAGTCCTGATCAGCACATTAGCACATGCTTAAAGCAAGTAGCCATGATGAGGTCCTGTGTTTCTATTATTTCCTGTAGAATTTGAAACATGCAGTTAACCGTCCAAATCCAGGCGCAGTCCATGCAGCTCTCTCAAGTTTCTCCTCTGGCAGCATGTTCGTGCTGTGTCCAGGCACTTCTGTGCGGGGTGACATGCGGCACCGCCAAGCGCTGCTGGTAAAAGGGGAAGCTCTGAGGCACATGGCTGAAATCCTGGCCAGGACCTGGGAGCACAGGGATGCCTGCAGGGGCAAGTGAGGTAGCCACAGGGATATGTGGCTGGGGTGGGGAGGAGTGTGGTCCCCCGGACAGTCGAGGAGGAAGAACACCATGGGTGCTGTCAAGCTGCATCCATGCTTCATTCTCCAGCTAATCCTGGATGGACATATAGGAGTCTTAGAGCTCCCTGCTCTGCTGCTGTGACTGCTCCCCCAACCTGCTGCACTCCAACAAAGGCAAGTCATGGGAGATCTGCTCTTTAAATGTTGAACGCCATTCTCATTTTGACTAATGTAGAGTTGGCGAGTTTTCATGCGATAGCTGTGGTGCCAGGCTAGCGGGAGCACTGTGATCCAGCAAAGCAGAAACAAGCAGCTGTGGCCTGAAACCTCTTCAGCCAGCTCAGCTAGATCCCAAAGAGGAGACGCACCAGCAAGCATTAGGAGTACTGCTGCATGGCCCAGAAGTTTGCCAAGGGCAACAGGTCTCTTCCCAGGGCAGAGGAGAACAACCTGCTCTGCTCAGCTGGCATGACACGCAATGAGAGCAGCAGGGAGCTGCCATCCTGTGGGCTTCAGGCATATGAGCATCTGAGTACTACCTCTGGAAGAAGATCTTGATCAAGAAGGCACCTGAGCCAAGCTTTGCCCATTTCCAAAAAATCCTTGCCTAGCCCTGCTCCTCACTGATCTGGCACATCGTGCCTATGTTCCAGGGCAAAGTCCAACTGCCCTTTGGTGCCCAGTAGTGTACCAGAAGGGCACCTCGCCAGCTGGTTATTTGTGGCCTCTTTCAGGGCTCAACTGTGTCAAACCAGGCAGATCTAAACCCACATGTTCTGCCCGTCGAAGCAACTCTAGCCTGGCAAGCTGATGGATCTGCCCTTTGTCTTTATGAAGGGAGCAGTTCTGAGAACCTGGGGGCTTGGCCTCTGCCAAGAATGGGTTTTGTGGGAATGAGGCAGAAGGATGCAAGGGGGAGCGTGAGCGAGGCAGGAGGGGCTGCGTTTGCATGCAGTGGTCCCCAAGCACAGGTCTCCAGCTCGGTAGGGGTCTGGGGTAACTTTTGAGAGGTTCTGCAAAGGGTAAGCATACATAAAGCTGGACTGCTGTTGTTGAAGGCATGTGTGTACTGGGAAAAAAAGGAGGCTGGTGGTGGTGAACAGCTAGTCCCAGGTCCTGTCATCAATGCAAGGGCAAGGCTCCAGCAGCACATCCAGAAAAAGGCCAGAAGAGGCAGCTTGGTCCTTGGGTCTGATTTCATGTCTATCGCCAGCCAGTTTTTGGACATCTTCCCAGTGGAGGACCAAAGAGCAGAGTAGGCTGAGGGGCAGCCTCCATCGCTCTCTAAGGCGACAGGCAGAGATATCCCTCCTACTGCACGACCAGGACTGCCCCAACACCATGGGCTTTCTGCACATGGCCCTGTGCCAGGTCCCCATCCTCCTCTTCAGAAATCCCTTCCTATGCCCCTCTGCCATCCGGAAAGGGATGGTGACTCAAGGAAACATAAGGAAACTTAGGACAACTGCAGAGATGGGCAGGATGAGGCACGGCTTTCAAAGGGAACGGGATTTTGGAGAAGAGAGGCAGGGAAAGGTTTGGTGTTCTCCATCAGGAAGCCAGGCTGTGTTGGAGCCGTGGGACAGCCAAAGACTTCCCAGCTTTATTTGCTTATGGGGTGTAACCTCTGCTGAGTGTTGCTCAGAGGTGTGTGATGACTTGGATGGATCCAGGCCAGGGCTGAGTTGGCACAGGCTGCCAGGGGACCAAAACTGGGGCTGCCTCAGCAGTCCCTGGAGGTGGCTGGGTCTTGGGCATGGGGAGCTGTGACAGAACAAAGCGACCATCCAGTTTGGATTCAGTTGCAACTGAACTTGTCACAGGAAGGATCTGTGTCTGGTTTGATACAGTGCAGCCTTCAGTGGGGGAAAAGTTCAGGTGCTAGAAAGGTTGAGGGAAGTTTTGGGGAAGGTCAGTGGAGGAGATGGGAAGAGCCATGGAGGAGTGAACAGGAGACAGAAGCTAGAAGGGGATCAGTGGGACTGGGATGTTCAGGGCAAGAGGATAGGTGGGGTTTGGGGTATTTTCTTCACTCGCAATTACCTCCTCTGCTACTTCTTTGGGGCACCCAAGAAGGTCTCCATGGATGAAGAGCTCAGCCAGCGCTGCTGGTGCCCTGCAGCAATGCTCCTGGTGGCAGCTGCACAAGTAAAGCAGATGCTTTCCAGCATCTCATAATGATGTGTTTTTCCAAAGCAGTAAGTGGAAGCAGGTTTGGAGAATAGGTCTGTGAAAGAGCGCTTGTGCAAATGTTTGTTAAGGCTTAGCTTGTCGGCAGCCGGTTCCCACTCCTAGCTGGCTCAGAGGCTTTTCCAAGTGCCCCCGTGAGCATCGAGGCTGCTGAGAGGAAGAGTTTAAGGAGCTGGGCTGGGTCATTGGACATGGGGGCTCAGAGCTGCTCCCACAGATTCCCTCGTGCTCGTTTAGCCTCTCTGCCTCCTATCATCAAAATTGGCGGGAGAATTCTTTTTCCCCTCCTCTTTCTAATCTCTTCAGAAGAGAGTTTAATCTTGGTACATGCATCTCTTAAGGGGCCTAATCCAATGGACCTTTGATTTTGTTTAGACTTCAAGGCACTACTAATACACACGATAAATTCATTTTTCTGAACAAAGCATCTTCTCTTCCTCCTTTGATGTCCAAAATGAGCAGATGTTGTGTTTGCTCTGAACAGCTATGGGCATATGTAAGAGATGTGATTACCCTCATTTAGGGCTATCTGCAGAGATTTTCTGCAAATGTGACTGTCAGATGGATGTTTGAAGGGGTGTCAGGCCTTGTAAATACATCTGTGTTTTCACTCAGATGCCTGCCAGAGTTCTGAATTCACTTTGTCAGGGACTACAAATACTGCTGATCTCATGACTGCCTCTGAACTGTTTGAGCTGTATCTCTTTAAGTAATACAAAGGAAGATAAAGTTGTATTTACTATTAGATCGTACCTGTGTTAATGAGTAAAGAAGTGTAAACAAGGTTGGTTGGGTATTGTGGGTGATGTTCACCTTTCCAACCATCCTCTTCTGGCAATGATACATGTGTACCCAAACTTAACCAGAGAATTGCAGTGGCCACAAAGAACAGCTCTACCTGGTCCCTAATATTAGTTTTTAGAGGCTGTGCTGGCAGTTTAAACATTGGGGCCGCTGCAGAGAAACAGCCAGTGGTGCTCCTTCTGGCCTGAGTTAGGAAGATCATTTTTTTCTATACCTTCTCTGCAGGAATCTTCATAAATTTGGGGAATCACCTGCTTGAGAGCCCACTTCCAAGTCACTTTGGGGTCTCTATGTGACTTGCGCAGCACAGCTTCAAAAGAACCCTGCAAGACCCGTGCTGTAATGAACTTTGCACATCAGACAGGGTATAACTGGCACCATCACACCGCAGGCTGTGCTTGCAGCTCGTGTAGAGTTTAAACATACTGTAGGTCTTGTTGTGGCAGGTTGCAGGGAGCATCCTGCCTCCTTTGAGCCAACTTCAAGGGACCTGGGCTTCCCCGGTCAAACTGGGTGAAGCAAGTGTCTATCTTTGGCTTGTTCCTTGCAGGGAGCAGCCAAAGCTACTGGTCACTCTTCCCAGAGACTTTCTGCTTGTGACTGGCTCATGAACAAATCTGTGTGAGGGCTGTACCCAAAATTCTGTAGTGGGGGAAAGTATGAGCAGAGAAACCCCAAGGTGAGGGCTCCTGGGGACCAGCACCTACTCCTGTCCCCTCCTGCTGGCACAGCTCATGGTGCTGATTACACCCAAGGCTTTTCTCCATGGGACCATGAGCAGGCTTCTGAACAGATGAGAAAAAAATCCTTGTAAATACAAAATCTGGGCAACACTAAGGACAGACCTGGCTGTTGAATTATGTCTGACTTTGTAGCCCTGCCATGTTGACAGCTGCTCTCAGGGCTACCACGCTGGCATGGAAGCAAGGACTCTTGCAACAATAGACCCTGATCTTTGGAAGAGGCACCTAATCCTTCTGTTTTATCTCCCCCTATTTGCTTATCAGCACTTGTCAATGAGTAAGTTACTTTTGCTAGGACCCAGGGCAGAAAGTCTCTCTGAAACTCTCGCCTGGGCTGTCTGGCCCCCACAATGCTGGCATGGGGCAGTGTTTGCTAAGCCTGTCATAGCTGGGGCAAATGTTTTCCAGGCTTAAAATTGGCAGCACATAGCACTCTTCCCAAGCTGCCACACCTCCGTTGTGCCTGGGGACCAGCCTGTGGCACATCCCTTCACTGTGGTGGCTGCTGATCTGCTGGGCTCTGGGGATGGGTGGCCACGAGGACGGGTGGCCACGAGGACGGGCGGCCACGAGGACGGGCAGGGAGCAGGCACGCTGGCTCAGCCACCTTCATGGCACAAGTGTGCCCCAACGCACATGTTGGGAATCACTGATCCAGGGCAAGCACGTGGATTTCAGCTCTGCTTTTGCCCCCAGTGCTCCTGGAGCTTCCTCCGCCCATCCCACAGAGATGGTTTGGTTCTGAATGGCCTCAGAGAGCAACTGGCCAAGGTGACTCCGGCCGTTTGCACCTTTGAGCTGTTTTTCCCCTCCTGAGTTCTTGCGATAAGACATTACCTGTTTAGAGGAGCCTGTTCTGATATGGCACAGGGGAATTATTTACCCTATGCTGCGGACTGGAGATTCCTGGTTCATCTGAGAGGCACGGTGTCGGTGTGTAAGTGCCAGGGCTGCACACGGCGGCTGCTGTCACGAGGCTTTCATTCACCGTTGACTGGCAGAGCCGGCTCGTGGGATATGGGTCTTTCCCCGTGGTGGGGCTGTGCAACGCATGCCAGCACCGAAGCCCTGATTATAGCTCCGTACTTATCCCTGCAAACATTTTGTGCTCTGAGGGGACATGTGTGTGTCACTGTGGAGCGCTGCCAGTGCTGGTGGGGCTGTGACTATGGGCTGTGTTTTGCATGGAGGGGAATGGATGTGGTGTTTGCAGAGGGGCAGCCAAAGGGGACTGTCTTGGGAAGGGACTCGGAGGTGCAGCGTGTGGGGTGGGGGCTGCGGCTCGGCTGTGCACTTGTGCACGAATTGGGGAACTTGTGACCGGTGAGGTGCGTATGGCCTTGAGGGGGTAATTGTTTCCCGAAGTGGAATTGTTTCCCAAATGTGGCTATAGCCTGGCCAGGCTGTGCAGCAGCGTAGTGCCTCCCATGGCACATGATGCCACGGAGACCACTCCATCACTGCCCTGGGGTATGGCACGTTACACCCTGAGGAGCACGTTGTACCCTTGGGGGTACACGATCAGCTGCTCCTCTATCACGGCCTCGTGCATGCCCCACTTTGCAGTCACCATAGCCTCTGCTCATCCCTCCCTCAGCTTCCTAGCCCCTCCACAGCGCATGTTTTTTGCCTGAATTTTATCACCTCTTCCTTGGAAACAAGACCAGCCTCGCAGGAGGGCTGCGCAAGGGCTCTGAGCCTGGTTGCGTGGCAGGTCTGGGGGCCCCAGCTCCCCTCGTGTACCCCTCTCTGCTGTGCCCACCCGGCAGCAGGCGGGGGCTGTTCACCAGAGGGAGCTGGGGGGGCGGGTGCCGGTCCCGGGCCGGGGCTGGAGGTGCTGCAGGTCGCCTTGCCCGGGGCGGGTGGGGGTATCCTTGACACCGGCCTCCCCCCCCCCGCCCCGCCGCATGGGGTTCGGCGCACCGGGTGGTGCTGGGCGCGGGGGGGGGGGGCGGTGCCGGAGCTGGTGCCCGGGTACGGAGCCGGGGCTGATGCAGGGTGCGAGGGACCGGTGCGCGGGGGCGGGCGGCTGGGTCAGTGGGCGGCGCGGAGCGCCGGTGCCGGGGGCGGTGCGCGGTGCCGGGCAGGGTGCGCGGCGGCGGCGGCGGGGGATGGCGGCGGAGCTGCAGGAGCTGCGGGAGCTGGTGGAGCGGGCAGGCGGGCGGCGGGCCGTGCTGCTGGTGGCCGAGGTGGCGGAGGGAGCCCCGGCGGCGGCCACGCTGGCCGCCTTCGCCCGCGACCTCCTGGGCGACGAGGCGCCGCCGGGGCCGGGACCGGGACCGGGACCGGCGCCGGGGTCGGGGTCCGGGTGCCCGTCCCGGCGGCGGGCGGGCGGCGGACGGCGAGCGCTGGCAGCGCGGCTGCTGCTGGTGCTGTGCCGCGGCGGAGCGGCGCGGGGCCGCGGGGCCCGGGCCCGCCTGCGGGAGGTGGTGCGGGACGTGCGCGGCCGCCTGCCCCCGGTACCGCCGCCCGCCGTCGTCGGCGTCCTCCTGCCCGGCGGGGACGGGGAGGACGCGGCGGTGCTGGACGCCACGCTGCGGCGGCACTTCCCGGTGCCCGGCACGGTGCAGGCGGCCCGGTACAGCCCCGGTAGCCCCGCCGCCCTGCGCGACTGCCGCGCCGCCGCCTGCCGCGCCCTGCGGGCCGCCCTGCAGCACCCCGCAGGTACCGGGGCGGGGGGGGGGCACCGGCCGGGGAGGGCAGCGGGTGGTCGGGCTGCTCCCTCCCTCCCTCGCCCGGGGGCCGTGGGCTTTTACAACGGGATTTGCTCCCTTTTCCTGCGAGATCTTCCCCTCCTCGGTGGGATCTACCCCATCCTAATGGGATCTGACCGCTCCTGATGGAGCTTTCCCCCCCCAGCCAGTGGGCTCTGGCTTTTCCCATTGGGTTCTGACCACTTCTGATGGGATCTTCCCCCCCACCTAATGGGCTCTGGCTTTTCCCATTGGGTTCTGACCACTTCTGATGGGATCTTCCCCCCCACCTAATGGGCTCTGGCTTTTCCCATTGGGATCTGACCACTTCTGATGGGATCTTCCCCCCCACCTAATGGGCTCTGGCTTTTCCCATTGGGATCTGACCACTTCTGATGGGATCTTCCCCCCCACCTAATGGGCTCTGGCTTTTCCCATTGGGATCTGACCACTTCTGATGGGATCTTCCCCCCCACCCAGTGGGGTCTGGCTTTCCCCAATGGGATGTCTTTCATGCTGGTGGGATCGGAGGCTTTTCCCATTGGGATCTGCCTCTTTCTGGTGGGGTTCCCAGTCCCAGCAGCTGGGGAGGGCAAACTTCCCAGGGGGTTGGGAAGCACTAGAGCAGCTCATGGATAGCAGGGATGTAGCAGCAGATGGCTGTGACATTGCAGCCATCCGTGTGACATGGCAGCCATCCATGCTTATGGATGTGTGTTCTTGGGGATACGGAATTGGGGTGTGGCCCTTGCTGTAGGGTGCGGGTGGGACCTGACCTTCCTGCAGGAGGAAGATGCTTGTGCTGGCTTTGCATAATGAATAAGAACAGCAGCAAGTGGGTGTTTGGGTTTAAAACCACGCGTCTGTTGGTGGCCAGTTTAAGGAACGTGAGGATGGCAGGATGAAAGCTGGGTGTCAAACAGGCCTTGAGGAGCGGCACTTGCCCTGGGGTGAAAGGCGAGTCACGTTTGTGTGCTGACACAGGGTGATGGGCAGCTGGGCAGGCTCTGCTGTCACAGCAGCCACACAAAACAGTCCGGGCTCACTTTAATCTTTGGCACTGCTTGTCTTGCACTGCTTCCCTTTCCTCCTCTCTTCTTTCATTTTTCCCACATTTCCCTTGTTCCCCAACATTTCCAGGAACTCTGCTCTTCTGCTGTCTCGCTGTCTTTACCCCAAGGGATCCTGGCACTTGCCTGCAACACCACATTGACAGGGTCCTCTGGGACCCCTGGGACATGGGGATGGTTGGCGGCAAGTCAGGTGCTTCTTTCCATCAGCTCGGTCCAGAATCCTGGATCTGAACATTGAGGAGCTTTGAGACGGCTGGGACCCACTGCAAGGGTGCAGGGCTGTCTTCTGCCAACTCTTTGTACTGAGGCATGCACAATCCCCTTTCCAGCTTCTCTCCTTTTGCATGCTTTTGTCTTCCTCACATTGTTCCTGCTGCAAGAATTTCTGGTGTGCTCCCAGACACCAGTGAGCCCTCCAGTTCTTGTTGCAGCAGCCTGGTGGGACAGCAGCTCCAGAGACAGAAAAACATCCCTGCATACATGACCTTTTTCTACCTCTGCACATTGCTGGCACTTGGCTCAGTACCTGTAATTTTGTGGCTAGCTGTGGATTTGTCCTTCATGCAGACATGGAAGCAGCATAGCAGCCAGCAGTGAACAAAGAGGAGCAGAAGGAGCCGGGGCAGGTGTTGCAGCCTGTTTGTGTATGCTTTATAAGCATGGTGGGTGGGTAGGACTCGGCGTGTTGTTTTAATTCACCTCTGATGCTCTGCCCGGTGCTTTTAGTCATGTAAGTGTCCCAGGACCTGCATGTGTAATGAGGACGCTCATCAGCTGCAGGGTTCAACCTTAGGCAGGGGCAGCTCCTTTCCATGCCCCTGTGAGCCTTGCCTTCCCTACCTTCCAAAATCTCCATGTGGCCAGAGGGATCCCAGGCGTAGACGTGCCTCCAGAGAGCTGGGGACCTGGCAGTGCCAGGCACCAGCTTCATTGCAGGCTGGTCTCCTTCACCCTGTGACTTTCCCCACAAGCAATGCACAAGTGGAATATTATCTTTAACGTAATGTAAGGGAGGACTGTGGAAAGAATGGACATGGGGCTGCAAAGCAGGTTCTAGGGATGCCACTGTAAAGACGTCCTCAGTCAAGGCTGAGCTTGTCTTGTTTCCCCTCTTGACTTTGAAAAGGGCTTGTCCTAAGCTGAAAAAAGATGCTCTTGCATCTGGATAAGGATGCTGGGAGGTGTACAGAGTGTAAGGCTCTGTGTATGTTTGCTTGTGCTTCAAAGCCTGTTCCTTTTCCATACGCACCGCTGCTCAGCTCTGCCCATGACAGTTGCTCTGGAGCTGCAGCCCTCCCGTGCTGGGAATGTCCTGGACACTGTCATTTGTGCAGCGGAGCTGGAACAGGAATGGCAGTGAGGTTCCTGCACCTCTTCAGTCTAAGCAACAATGTGCTGGGCTGCTATCCTGCCGTGCCTCAGTGGTGTCCAGAGTCCCTGCGCACTGTGAGGAGGGGATGTGTTTATGGCTGGAGGTTTTGGTTTGTTGACTGGCAGGAAAGACTGCTACTGTGAACCCTTTAGTGTCGCAATGGTTTGATAAGCTGAAGGACGCTGAAGTGGTTTATCATTTGTTATCTAATTAGGAGGTGAAAGGCTGGATGATATTTCAATGGAGATGCTGAACTGCTGCTGTTGGAGACCATATAAAATATGCTGGTGTAGTTTTACAAGCTGCTGTAGTGTTTTACTATAATGGCTTGAAAGCCTGTAGTAACTTGCTGTGACCCTTGTTGTCCTCCGGAATAAATACTATACACTGATGGAGGCCACATGCTCTCTGCATTTTGCAAGCAGTTACAGCTGTAGTTTTCAGTGTGCTGCAAGTCTGCGTGTCCAGCAGGTCTCCCTGGGAGGGAGGAATTCCTTAATAAAGCAGGGAGCAGTAAATAGGTTGGTGTGGCAGAAGCTGTGTGATAATACAAAAGAAAAACTTCCATCTGCAGGAATGCCCTAACCCTGTCAGTCCCCAGCCTCGCCACGTGTACTGGCTGAGCTCCTGCCAGGTTTCTTGCTCGCTCTGGGCTGCCGCACCCAGGATGGTTTTGGCAGTGAGGTGGCAAAGTACAAACTGACACCGGCGACAAATTTCCAGGGTAGCAGAGAGGTTTGAGCCCGAAATAAGGATTGCCAGGAGCTGCTCTGTGCTCTGTGGAGTGGACCCAGTTTTGCTGCAAGGAGTTGTGCTCATGAAGGAGAGATGTCGCGAGTCAGCAGCAGGGAGGTGGGGGAGCAACAGGGCTGACCTGCTGCCGGTCTGAACTCATCTTCTCTGGTTTATCCAGAAGAGGGGAAAGACCGGGAGAGGTGGAGGCTCCCATCCTTCCTGCGGTGTATTTCTTCGAGCCGGAGGAGCCAGAGAAAAGGTCACGAAGCAAAAGCTGCAAACAACGTTCATGAAGGTATGCCCAGCTCCCTCCCTTGTGCTCCTGCTGTGACTGTCAAAGGTTTCTCACTGACTCCCTGGTGGTCCTGGTGTCCAAACCCCTTGCTGGTGGCCTCCTTAAGCTATTTCCAGCTCTGCAGCTGACATCTCTTCCCTGGCTGTGGTTTGGCCAGAACCTGAAGACAACCAGCGCACATCTGGCTGCTGTGTTGCCATCTCCCTGCTTTCTGATCTTTTGCTTATCGAAATAAAACCACGCTGGGTCTGGTGCCCAGCTACACCCCTGGGAGCACTACTGTACTCAACCGTGTTTTGCCCGAGTTTCTGGCAGCAGAACTGCTGTCTGTCTAAACAACGAATTGGAAGCATCACCTTGATCTTACGTGATGTTTTCTGCAAACATGGCTGGAAGGAGCGTTCCCAAACCACTTGCATTTGGGGTTGGCAGAGAGGAGGAAGAGGGCAGTCAGCATTGGGCTCTCTGATTCTAAAGGAAATTGTTCAGGTAACGAATGGCCTAGCATGCAGCCTTTGCTGTACCGTTGGCACTTCTGCTTGCCTTTCCCAGCAGTGATTTTCTTTTTGCAGAAGTGGCCCCAGGCAGGAGGCTACAAGGCACATGGTGTGGAGATCCAGACTGCTCTATGGAGCATTTAGAGGAGGGGAAGCTCATTCACTGTAAAAAGAAATAGAATAGAATAGAATAGAATAGAATAGAATAGAATAGAATAGAATTTTCAGTTGGAAGGGACCTATCTAGTCCAACTGCCTGACCACTTCAGGGCTGACCAAAAGTTAAAGCATGTTATTAAGGGCACTGTCCAAATGCCTCTTAAAGACATAAAATGCTTAAAAAGCATAAGGGTTGGAGAAAACAGCTGAAATGCCCAATTTGTGCAGCTTTGACACCTCTAGGGTCAGAAAATTTAAGTGCCTGATCTTGCTGTCAGTGCCAGGCAGGTGACGCCTCGTGGCCATGCAGCTGGTTCTGAGACTGCTGAGACCGCAGGAGGCCAGGGAGCTGGGCCCTGTGCTCCTTTGCTCATAGATCACCCCTGTTTGTTGAAGCAATGTTGAGTTTGTAAAACAAAATGAAAATCAGTTACGGAAAAAATCAGCTGTGCTTAGCTTGTGAGTAAATTTCAATTGCTTCGTCCCATGCTTTCTTTTTATCTTAAGTTGCATTTTGCATGAAGAAGGGTTTCCCATTCAGATCTCCCTTGACCTCTCTCTGCTTTTTGCAGATGACCTGCAGGACCCTGAGGAAGAAGTGGCTCTGACCAGCCTGTCCCCCAATGGAAACTACGAAGAAGCTGCCGGAGGCACGGGCACCTAGAGCTGCTGGGCGCCCAGCACAGTCTGTGTCCTGGATCTGCCAGATGGATTTGGAGCAGTGGGAGGAGGAGCTGGTGCATGCTCACTCACCCTCTCCTCCGAGCACCCACCGCTCCAGGGAGAAGCTGCTTGGCTTAACTCACCAGGGTCTTCTATAGCTGCCGACAGCCGCTGAGGTCCGTGCCAGGGAGCGATCCCCTGCTGCACTCTGTTGCCCAGGGGTGCCTGGAGCTGCTGCTGGACGCTGGGCTTCTGAGAAGCCCTTTGGGGATGTATCCCACATCCTGGGCGAGATGACGTTGGGACTTTTGAGTGTGAAATGCAGCCACCTGCTTGAAGAATGAGGAATGCTTTCTAATTCTGAGCAAAGTTCCCTGTTGAGATTGCTGGGGCTGGCCTCCCCGGCAAACAGATTGTGCTGCCTTGTGTTCCTGCTTTATTGCTGCTTTGAAGCTCCTGCTCTCTCTATGATCAAGCAAAAAAAAAGACAAATAACACAGTGGCATGGAGACTGCAATGGGACTAAATATGAGGCCTTGGATCTACCAGCTACTGAAAAGGCTTCAATATAACTGTGTAATGTGAAGAATGCAGTAACAGCCCACTGTGGGTAGCAAGAATAATGCAAAAGATACTGATGGTAATGGCAGCTGGAGTAGAGTGTGGTTTGGGAGCAGCATCCATCCCTCTGGCTTGTCCTGGTGCTTATAGACTGACTGATGGACTGCCTGGGTTGGAGAGGGTGGCAGATGGACACTAAGGTGTGGCTGATGCTAGACAGGGTTATGGGAGAGGCCCATCTTACCTAGGACATCTCCACAGCCATGTGGTGGCAGGTCTTGGAGGTGGCCTGCAGCACAACAAGATGTGGCTGCTTCATAAATAAATACAAAAATATAAACATAATCTATTTAAGTAGTTCCAAAGGGCTGCCTGTAGCCTGTGAGGCAACACAATTAATTACAAATCCTTGGTTTATGAGGAATATTACTATAATGCTAAGAATACCTTTTTTATTCTTACTTTAATGCAACATAAAACAGGTCTTGTTTGGGGCTGGCTGTCCTTCTGGAGCTTCATCCAGCTCAGACCAGAAACTTTGACCCATCATGTCCTGCCTACCTCTTCTCTGGATTAGCTGCTGAATTATGTCGGTACGTCCTCCGTGCATGTCTGTCCTCTCTCCGGCTCCTTTTTTCCCAGTGGTCTGGGAAAGTGTCTGCAGTCCTGCCAGCTCCAGCCAGCATTCTCCCCCAGCAGTGTGCCTTCAGCATCCCTCTAGCTCTTACCTGGAGCAGGGGATGTTTTTTTTACCCAGCTCTGCCCATGACCATGAGCATCAACAATTTTCAACAAACCATTTTTCCGTGCCTCAGTTTCCCCACCAGTAGGATGGGGACAGCAAAGCCTACCTACCTCACTAGGGTTATGATTGTAACACTGGAGCAGCGCTTAGCAGCTCTTGGGTTTAGAGTCAGTCTGTTTAATGATGGTGCTGCTTTGCCCTTTTGGCTGGGAGAGAGTGGCTGAGGGTGTCTGGGGCATGCTGATGGGATCAAGTGGGAGAGATGGGGAGTGTTTCCAGGTGTGCTCAGCAAGTCTCTGCGTTAGCACGCTGCTCGTTTGAATGTGTTGGGATAGTTAGGCTTGGCCTACGTAGGAAAGCTTTGCCTGAAATGCAGCTGTGAGGTACTGTAGCTGCCCCATAAGGCGGTGGGAGGGAGGGGTAGGTGGATGCCAAGTCCATGCGAGCAGCGTTTGGGGAAGCACATGTCACATCTCTTCACAGCAGAAACACTTTCCTGTGTGGGTGTGGGCTGGGGAGAGCAAACCTAGGAGGCAGCTGACATTGGCAGTGCGTGTTGCTCTGCAGAGAGGGCACCAAACCTGCTCTCCTTCCAGCCTGCAGGATTTCTGTAGGTTTTCTTTGCTTATGACCAGGTGGAAAATACAAATGTAATCAAGTGACTTAATAAAGTCACTTGGTGTGGGTGGCTGTATTCATGACTGCAGGCTTCAGCACTGAGTAGTAAGTGCGTTCATCTTAGCGAGATGAAGGTACCCTCCTCTGTCCCTGGCATGAGCGCGTAGGTCTGCTGTGCAGTGGATTCCTTCTGCTCGTCCTCACAGCAGAGGTTGCTGGGCAGTTATGTACTTTCCTGATAAAGCCCTTGGTTAGGTGAGTCCAGTAGGACTTGATGGTATGATCAGGTGAATCTTTATTTTCTGCAGTATTTGGTCTTTGCCACCTAGAATTTACCAATGAAGACGCGGCCCAAGAGTACAGATTTGCAGTTAAACCTATCTTAGAGCTACAAATCCAATGGATTTATTTACTGGTAATTTTTAAGTAAATCACGCAAGTTTACCCTTGCAGTGAGACTTTTGTGGAAGTGGATGAACTGCCTGGGGTTTAGGAGGTGTAAGTGGCAATACATTTGACCAAAAGTATTGTTTTCCTTTGAGGAATTAAAGTGACTTGAATTCTTTTTTTTTTTTTTTTTTTTTTTTTTTCCACTAGCTGGGCATGTGAAGGTGCAGCAGGTGATAGTTTTACATGTTCAATTAATTTAATAATTTAAGGGCACTGTTACCTTACATGCTTGCTGTAAAGAATAAAGACAATTAATTTCTGAATTGGAATGTGCTTCGGTTTTTGTTTGCCTTAAAGTAGCATTACGCATGGTTTGGCTGATACTTCTCGTAATTTAAATAAAAGGTATATTGGGACGGAATGGAAGTGACCCCAGTATCCAGAAGATCAGCAGAATTGGTCTGTGTGCAGCTCAGGTAGGCTGCTCACCTGTGGCCAGTGGGGAAGGCTGGAGATCTTCTCAGTTGTCTGAGAAGAGCGGAGCTGAACCTCTCAGTGTCATGGGTAAGGCTCTGATAGCTTTCATTAATAATGTTCACTAACTGAGGCCATCGGGTTTCCTCCAGGAACTCAAGCCCTTCAGAAAGTATTTTCTCCTATTTAGCAGAAACAGGTAGAAATCAATGCTGCTGATGTCTGCGCGCTTTGATCTCTCGTTGTGCAGCACCATTGCTGTTGAGCTGCATTTTCCTTGGTGCTAATCCACCAGCCTGAATTTCCCATCTGTCTATACTGGAACCAAAGCAGGAGCCAAAATGACTCCATGGTCCTCCAGAACCGGGTCACCTTCAGGTACGCCTCTGTGTGGGAGATCTGGACGCTGCCCTGTGCTGCAAAGTGACCGATGGGGAAAATGATTTGGTGAGGGGCTGCCAGGTGCATCTGTACGCCTGCTTCCCTTTTTACGGGAGAAATGGGGTTTGGGTGAGGCCTTTCCCCGTGGCTACAAGGTATGCAAGAGGAGTCGGGGCCCACAGCGGCGGCCTGCGAGAGGTGCTAAATCCGTGGGGTAAAATGCCCGCCCCCCCCCCAAAAGATGCCACCCCGTCGCGGGCAGCCTGTCCTGGCAGTGTGTGTGTGGGGGGAGCTGCCACCTGGGCGGTGCAGCCTGGCAGAAGGGGGCAGCCGTTTGTCTGGGCACAGCGCAAACACGGGCATTTACAGGGTCACCCGTGGGGATCCCACGGCCCCGCTGCCCGCCCTCGCCGCCCCCCAGGCAGGAGGGCGCAGGCAGGGGAAGGCTGCCTACCCTCCCAGGCCAAGCATGCGGTGGGGGCCCTGCGGGCCCGGTGTGGGGTCTGCGGAGTGTGGGGGGAGTCCGTGGGGTCCCGTGTGGGCCCGGGGGGGCTGGCGAGGCCCGTGGGGAGCGCGGGGTGCCTGTGAGGGGGGCAGGGGAAGGTGCGAGGCCCCGGGAGGCAGAGCTGTCCCGCTCGCGCCTGGCTGTTTCTCCGCCGCTCCGCGCAGGCGATCGCCACAGGCACCTTTCCCGGGAGCAGCGGGGTTCTGCCGGAAGGGGACCTTCGCGCCACTTCCGGGCCGGGCGGCGGCGGAGCGGCAGCGGCGCGGCGCGGACCCCGGGCGGCGGCGGCACTACCGCACCTGGGCCGGAGCGGGCCGGACCGGACCGGACCCCACCTCCCTCCGCTGGGCCGCCGGGCGGCACCATGATCACCTCGGCCGGTGAGGGAGCGGCGCGGGGTAGCGTTGCCCGCCGGGGTTTCGCTGAGTCAGGGCCGTGACTGGGCACCGCCGTAGGCCGCGGGGGCGCCGGCCGCAGCGCTCCGTGGGGCCGCCCGTCACGGGGGTCTCCCCCCCGACCCGGTCACCCCTGGCCGGCAGTCGCCGTACGCCTCGGCGGGAGCGGGAGGCCGCCCCGGTGCCCGGCGGCTCGCCACAACCGGCGTTTTAAGCCTGAGCCGCGGGAGGCGAGGAACTGCCCAGTGCCCGCCCGTGCCCCGGGGCGGCCTCCCCCCCTTCCCCCAGGTGCTGCGGCGGCCTGAGCGGGACCGGCTCTCCGGCGGGCTCCGTGGGGACGCGCGGGAGGCAGAGGCGGCTGGCTGCCCGTCCGCCCGCCCGTCCCGGCGCCGCGTCCAGCTTCTGCCGGTACTTGAGGAGGGCACTGCGGTGGCTTTGCCGGCCCCCTGGCAGACACTGGGGTGACCTGAAGGTCTTCACCTGTTTAAAGTGAATAACGCGTAGGAGGTACAAAACAGGCGGGCAGTCGGGGTCTGTAGGAGGTACAGCAGGGAGCGAGAAAGGGGAAGAGGCAGACTTGAACTTTGGAGGGGGTCAGAAAGGCAAAGGCCTTGCAGAGGAAAAGCCAGCCTAAAGAGTCCAGGCTAACGAAGCATGTGAGGAGTTAGATGTTAAAACACTGTTTCTGGATCTATGGAGAACTTTATAGTGTAAGAAAATAGGAGAAGTATTTCCAAAAGTACTCAGGCCAGGAATTAATATGTGAGCGGTTGTGACTTTGTGAGAGAAACAGTGCAGAGGATAATAGTCTGCAAATTGCTTTCTCTTTCTGAACCCTTTGCTTTATGTTTATGTCTAATTGAGGAAGAGTAGGTATTCATTTCAGAGGAGTTTTAAAAACATAGAAACGGTATCTTGAATAGGAGTGAGATTGCTTCCTCCTGATAGATCAGGTAAATGCAGGAGTTTATTTAAAAAAAAAAAAAAAATCATACATTTGGAGTAGAGTTGCAGAAAACAGCTGGCAGGAGCACTGTGGGGTGGGCTACTGAACCTGCCTTCCTTGCCCAAGGGCCACAACAGTGCTCCTTCAGTTGTTACTGGCAGATGTGTGTCTAACCTGGTTTTAAAAAATCTCTGATAGTGAAGGTTCTACAGCCTTGTTAGGCAAAAGGAATAACTGTCTTACAGTCAGAAAACTTTTCTAATCATCAAACCTCAATCTTTGAAGCTCCAAATAAAGCTTGGTCTTACTATTCCTGTTAATGTCTGCCACAAAGATCAAATTATTCTCTTTCTGCTGGCAGCTGCCCTGTACATGTATGCACTCTGTACCCTTCCCAGATTTCTGTAGACTAGCCAGTTACAGACCTCCAGTCAACTTTTGTAAGTGCCAGTTGGTAGACCTCTTTGTTCTTATTGCTCAGTTCTGAACGCCCTGGTTTGCTCATGACTCTTAAGACATGGTGCCCAGCATGGGACACGGCAGTCTGGCTCAGGTGTGTCAGTACCAGACAGAGGGAAGGATTGCCTCATATATGTGCCAAGAAACGCTCTCACTTACACACCTCAGTGTGAAGCTTGGGTTCTCTGCCTCTCACTGCAGCCATATGATATTATTGATCATGTTTCATCTTAATCCATTCTACTACTGAGATTCCTCTCTATATTTGTACATTTTACTTTTGACCTGCACACTCTTCTTTTAGATTTGTCAAGATCTTTTGAAAGCCCAGTTCAGCCCTCTAGTAGGCTTGCTGGCCTTTCCAATTTGATGTCTTATTTAGATTTTAAAAGGTTATCAATCTATACAACAGGTGAAAGACTGAAAGCAGTGAATTGTGTTGGACTTAGATCAGATCCTATTCCACCCCTTTCACTTGCATCCTTGCAGCCTGACAATGAAACCATCTATAACTATTCTTCAGATCGAGCTCACCAAATAACTGTGAACCTCTCAGTTATGTCAGTTAAACAATATTTCTGTAGTTGTTTTTGTTCAAGTGTTGTCGACAGTGTCAGGAATCTTGCTAAAGCTGCGAGATAAGACATCTTTTCTTAGTCATGAGGTCTGTTTCCTTGACATGAGTTAGGATGTTTTGACATGTTCTTCTTTATGCCCCTTGAGGAAGTGGGAAGTGACTTGCTCGAAAGCAGTCAGCAAACTAGGGATGGAGCTGGCGGCAGTAAATCCCAGATTCTCCAAGTTCCTGCCTAATATGTTTTCCTCTAAGAAGGATCATCTTTTATAAACAGTGTACCTTTTCAGTTATAAATTCTGAACTATTTTATATCATGTTTAATACAAACCTGGATCTGATCTTTGAAGTTTAATACTGAAGATTTTAAACCAGCATTCCAGAGACAGCTGCATTTCCTGTTCTGTTGGTTTTGAACTAAATGAGATGTTCACTTTTGAAACAGAGAGAGTCCAAAACTGACTATGATCTTGTTTTGCAGCTGGAATTATCTCTCTTCTGGATGAAGAAGAGCCACAGCTCAAGGTAAGCTCTTACATCTGGGAGCAAATAACAGCAAGTGCGTTATGTTGAGAGCTTAAAATCAGAAATTAGTGGATCTCAATAATTAATGGTTGGGAAGCACCAGGTGGGCCCCAAATCATATCTAGCCTGAAAGTTGAAAGGAGAGGCTTAAATAACGTGATAACAGATGGCAAACTTCCTTGTTTTGAACATGGATCAAATTGGAGCTTCACATGCAAAGATCTCTATTCACCAAAGCTCCCAGCTCTCTGATGATAATGGGGTTTTGCTACTTAAAAGTGTTCCAGAGACTGCATTTTGACTATGTAAAATTCAGAGCTGAAGAACATCTCAAGTTTTTAATATAATTTAAGTGATGTAAAACAAAATCACAGTTACAGTTTTCACTTGGAAAAAAAATTACAGTAGTAGGAGAAGAAAACAGCAACAGAAACTTTACAGTCCACAAAGTATATGAATCCACAGGACAACACCAAACACTCAAAAGTGGTAATGTATTGATGATGCTTGCTAGTTACTTAAACAGTTAACATAGCCCCTTTTAGGAGGGGGAGGTGCATCTTGTAATATTGGTAATCTCCTTGGAAACAGATTTAGGTGGTGATAGAGGTGAATGAGCCCTGCATTTGCTCTGAACTGATTACAAGTGGGCTGATTCTAGTCTGGATATTGTTTATCTGCTAAAGTACTGTGTCCAAGTAGAGTTGGCTGGCTTAGTCCACAGGTCAATTCTGTGTGCTACACAAAGGTTGCCACAAAGACTTTGAAAACTTTGTATTTTAAGGAATTTCACCTATCAGTCATTTTTGCCAGTCATTCATCACAGAGAGGCCATGGGAAGGAACTTCAGGGTTGTCTTACCTGTTAAGTGAACAGCCCTTTATTTGCAAAGGACTTGCAAAGATTAGTGAATGCTTGCAAAGATCTTTTAAAGTAGAATTTGCAGTTGAAATGGGTCAGTGTTTATGGTATAGTCTTAGGTGGTACTTTATTTTTACTGGAGAAAGGTAATAAATGCATTTTTTATGTAATATAACTTTTTTTTTTGTAGGAGTTTGCTCTTCACAAGTTGAATGCTGTTGTCAATGACTTCTGGGCAGAAATCTCTGAGTCAGTGGACAAAATGTAAGAGAAGACACTTATTACTTCAGGGTGCGCAGTTTAAAAAGAACATGAGATATGAAGTGGATGTAGTTCTGGTTGCTTGATGCTGTTTAGTACAGCATCTAGGTCCATATTTTCCAGAAAGCACTAGTATAAGTGGATGTGGGGTTGGAGCTGTAGTCCCAAAGATGCAAGTTTGATCAAGCTGTCATGTGGCCTTAAAAAGAACTGAGCACACAGAGCTGATGCTCTTCTCTCTCTTCTTTGCAGTGAAGTTCTCTATGAAGACGAGGGCTTTCGAAGCCGGCAGTTTGCTGCTCTAGTTGCTTCTAAAGTTTTTTACCACCTGGGAGCTTTTGAGGAATCACTGAACTATGCCCTGGGAGCAGGTGACCTCTTCAATGTCAATGACAACTCGGAATATGTGGAGACGATCATTGGTAAACAACTGTTTTTGCAAAAGCAAAGCTCATGTGCTGTCAAAATTACTGTAGCTTTGAGATTTTAGTTGATGTATCTGCTTTTCTCCATATTCCTCTTCCTCTCCTTGTATTCATTTAAACTGATGCTGCAGCTAATTTTACCCACTTTATTTGTGCTTTCTCCTGCTTTGGGATTCTGTAATGGAACTGACTTAGGAGTTCTGGCATTTTTTTCCCATTCTTAACCCTTATTCTATTGTGAGTTCCTACTAGGAAAGTTGCGTTGCTTGTTTATTGTCCTTTCTCTCATTTGTGTGCTAATGTTGTTATCAATTTCAGCATAACTTTGGAAATAATCGGCTAATAAGTGTAACTGCACACCTGAGGGGTACAATTCTTTTTTTATCCACCCTTAACAGTATAGCAAGTCAGACGTTGAATGCATGTATAATTTGAATATCTTTTTAAAAGTCTCGTCTGCTGGTATCACTTACCTTGTACAGGATATGATGGACCATGGCTGGCTTTCAGTCTCCCCAGCCAGTGCTTACAGTGGAGCTAGGATGTCTCCTGCTGCTCTTTCTTCATTTATTTAAAATATCGTGCCACTATGAACAAAGATCATGTCCTTGGTTCCATTTTAAAAATACCTACTTTGTTTCAGCACTAAAATCAGAGTTTGTTAGGAGAGAATATAAGTATCTTCCACTACTGTCTGTATATGACTACACAAATAGTTCTTGTGCCTCACCTTTGTGTAGTTTCCCATATGCTGTATTTGCGGTAGAATGTGTGTATGCACATACTGGTCTCTTCATCTGTAAAAACCTGCAAACATCTAGGAAGTTGACTTTTCACCCCCCACCATGTTTGTTCAATATCTTTTCAGCAAAATGTATTGACCACTACACCAAGCAGTGTGTGGAGAATGCGGAGCTGCCAGAAGGGGAGAAGAAACCTGTTGATGAAAGGCTAGAAGGGATAGTGAACAAAATGTTCCAGCGGTGCTTGGATGACCACAAGTACAAGCAGGCTATTGGCATTGCTCTAGAGACACGCAGACTGGACATCTTTGAGAAAACCATCCTTGAATCGGTATGTGCAAGAGACAGGAGGTGTGTGTAGCTAGTCTCTTCCAGGTATGGATCCACAAGTGAAGTACAAGATCCATGTTGCTATGGAACTTGCCCTGTTTTGTATGAACAAAATAGAACATGAAACTCGGGTGTTTGGTTCAACATGCTTATGGAAGGCAGAGCCGCTCAGGGCTATCAAGTATAGAGACAACCCTATCTTTAAGAAATCTCTGAGCTGCAAGTTGCTGGGAGAATATTCCTAGGAAGCTTGGCTGTGTGCCCCCTTCTTAAGGTATTCCCTGTCAGCTACTAGCAGAGATAGGATACTGGACTAGGCAGACCTTAGGTCTGGCATAATATAAGAACAGCTCTTTTATTTTGTTGTGCCTGTCATCTGCTGTAATTCATTGTGGGAAGGCATCCTTAGGGCTAGGTAAGTGATTTATTTATGGCAGGCAAAACAAAAAAATCCAGTGGTTGTGTGAGCTGCTCTAATTTTCAGTAAGCGGCTGTGTGCAGTCTTAGCCTGCCCTGACTGCAAGGCAGTGCAGTCTGGCTTTAACATCTTTCACTGAGGACTTAAGGTAAGTCATGTTACCTGGTGATGGCAGTAAGAGAAACATGCCTGTAGTCATTTGCAGCAGCTCAGCGGTTGTGTGTAATCTTGTCATGCTGCAGTATCTCAATCATGTGCCAGACACATGGTTTAAATCCTTTACATTTTACCACTTTTCAGTTTACAGCTTTCCCGTATTTTTGGATGGCTCCCACTTCTGTATATGGGAATGGTAATCATAAGGCATCCATCTTGCTTTCTCAGTTCTGTTTGCTGTCCTATGCACTTACTAACTTAATTGCCCATTATAAATCCCTCATTTCAAATTACCTTTCTGAAGTCTAGTAGCCAAATCTGTTTCTTAGTCTCTAGGAAGAAATAGGTGTATTGGGGATCTTTTCTTGGTGCATGGTTTGTTTTGCTGACATTTTATGTTAGTGCAGTGAATTTCACTGCGTTTGAGAATGATTATTCAAACAAGAAAGGTGAAGAAGGGGAAATAGGTATTGAACTTTTAAATTAAGCTTTTGCATGTTTTAGCTACTGAATTTAATACTGGTCCTGTACATTTTTAGTAGTATTTTTTCTTTAAACTGCAACACACCTGCATATAGGCTTTTCTGAAAATGGGAAAGGAAACTGAAGGTTTATACGTGCATGTCTTTTGCTCTGCTTTTTAAAATAGAAAGGAGGTAGCTTCATTTTAAATCCTTGTCAGTGCAAACCCAGACTTGATATCCCTGAATTTTATTTCAGAATGATGTTCCTGGGATGCTAGCTTACAGCTTGAAGCTCTGTATGTCTTTGATGCAGAATAAACAGTTCCGTAACAAAGTCTTGAGAGTTCTAGTTAAAATCTACATGAATCTGGAGAAACCAGACTTCATCAACGTGTGCCAGGTAAACTTCTCAGAGTGATGTTTAAAGATCAATCAAAAGTTACTCTTTAGATGCATTTGACTTGACATCTACCTGACCTCTGTTTTTTATTCAGTTAAGTATCTTTTCCTGGTTGCATGCTTCAAATAAATATCAAAGTGAGATCAACTTGAAAAAGATGCAAATATTGCACATTTGGTCAATTTATAGAGAAAGAAACACATTCAAAGGCAGTTTGGGGATGTAGACAACTCTGACAGAATATTTCAAGCCTATGTGAGGAGTATCAGATGGTAGGTTCGCAGCTTGGAATTTTATTTATTCCTCCAAAGAACATTTACAGTACTTTGTTTTTTGGAAAGCCATTGTCTGAAAGTGTTTAGACAACCAGTTATGAAGTTACTCAAGATGTTCTCAGGCTTTTGCCAATCTTGGTATTCCATGTACATGTGACTCAGGAGTGTTACGCCTGTTCCATTTTAGCTGAGACATCCCTGCAAAATGATTGATGCTTCTTTAATGTTCTTTTGAAATTTCTGTGTTTAGTAGGACAACATTGTCAGTTTCCAAAGATAAAGGTGCAGAAACAGGAAGGCTTGAATGGTGTGTCTTGAATTCGTAATACATGGTCTTGTTTTTAAACTGACCTATGGAAACACTTCAAAGATTTCTATTATTTCCTATGAGAGAGAGAGAGAATTTTTCTTTCTTTGAAGGGGTGTTCTGTAGATGCGGTAGATGAGGGAATGGTGAAAATGGAGTGTGGCCTTGGGTAGTGTTGCTTTTTCATTCTGAAGTATATAATATCTTCTCCTGATTTTTTTTTCTTCTTCTGTTCTTTCCCTTCCTCTTGCTCAGTGCCTGATATTCCTGGATGACCCGCAGGCTGTGAGTGACATCTTGGAAAAACTGGTGAAGGAAGATAACCTTCTCATGGCCTACCAAATTTGCTTTGATCTGTACGAAAGTGCTAGCCAGCAGTTCTTGTCTTCTGTGATCCAGAATCTCCGCACGGTTGGCACTCCAATTGCCTCCGTGCCTGGATCCACCAACACAGGCACCGTCCCTGGATCGGAGAAAGACAGGTGGGGAGACTGGCTTGAGAAGAGGCGTAATTGTTCAGATGCAACTGATGGAGCCTTCTGTTCTGTGTATGGATGCCCATTACAAGCAGTCGAGTTACTCCCCTTCATTTAAGTCAGGGTAATAGACAAGACATGCTATTTGCTCAGGACAAAATTGTATATTGCCAGAATCTGCTGTTGTTTGAAAGAATGCATTTTCCTTTGCAGTTGAGGTAAGTGTGGTGCAGTTACTGTGGCTCAGCTAATGAGCAGTAATTCAGTAAGTCATAGGGTGTGAATTGCTCGGGAACACTCTGATGTTGTGTGGTCTTTGCAGCACCTTGTAAAGCTAAGGAAGGGGAGAGTTCAAGCAAAAAGCTCGTCACAGCTATGTGCAAGTTTGGTTTCACGTCATAGCTTGTGGTCTGCTACCTGCTTGTGGGAGGAGTGAGCTCAGATGATACTGTAGTGTTATAGACCCTTTTCTACTTGCAGTTAAAAAGAGCTAGTTCAAATCTAGTCTGAGTTTTGTTAAAGTCCTGATGTTTAAAACTTGTTCATTGGTCAACATCACTGGGTCTTACCTGCAGGAAGCTGCTGTTAAGAAAACCAAAGTTGGCACTAACAGTTCCATCTTCTTTATTTCTTCTTTTGATGACTTATAGGTAATTGACACAGATAGTTTTGTTTTAAACCTCTGTTTTTTAGAGGATTGGCCAATCCATGCTAAGGCTGCTGCCCAGCTCAGGGGCAGCGTGGAAGAAGTTTGTGCTCCACCTGCTCTTTAATCACCAGAGCTGTCATGTCTGTACACAACCCAATCCCTGCACTGTCTTTGATAGTGTGTGATGGAGAATGCTGCCTAGATCAAGGCTTGTTAAATACAAGGGCTTATGCAGCTGTGAGGGACTGGGTCTAAATGCTTTTGAATCAGTGATATGGGCATAGCAAGCATTCTCCTCTCTTCTTTTCCAGTGAAATAAAAGGAAAGGCACAGAATAATTTATAAGTCAGCCTGTGAAGCATTAGGACAAGGTGCTAACAACAGCTTAATATGTTTCATTTCCATTTCAACACTCTAGCATCCATCCTAATAGTGATGAGCTCGAGGCTTCTGGGTGAGGATATAATTATCCTTTCTGCCTTGTTTGTTGACCTTGTTTTCTCACCTGTCTCTGCCTGTTCATTCCCTACAAGCATCTCTGTTTTTGTTGTCTCTATAGATGGAATAAGAGGGTGGGGTTTTCTGGGCCTTTGTCTTCAAGTTCCCTGAAAATTGAATTGGGGAGGAGTTTGCTTCTCAGCAGTGACCTCCAGATAGTCAGCCCTTGTCCTGTCAAAGTCCTATTTCCAGTCATCACCTCTGAATCTCAGGCTACTCTTCCAGGACAGTGTTCAGTCATAATTACAGTGCTTGACTAGTTACGAGTGATGAACTGGGTTGCATTTTTGTTTTATTTCAGTGATGCTATGGAAGCAGAAGAGAAACCAGGAAGCACTTGTGCAGGGAAGTCTGCAGAAATTGTGAGTGCCATTTCCAAAATATGCCTTGCTTAGCTTTTTTGTGTATTGTCTTTGAATCTCTGGGGTTGCTAAATTGGTTTGGCTAATGAAGAATGGAATTCCACTTCTGTCTTGTTTGGAGACAAGGTGACAGATGATCTCTGAGAACCAAATATACGACAGTCTGAAAGTCCAGCAGTTCAGATACTGAAAGTTGGGGGAGAGTGGGAAGTGGGTAGATTTCAGCAGGAATTATGGAGCCCTGAAAAAGGGGATAGAGGGATCTGGCTTGTGTTTGCTTTTTGTTGATACTGAAATAATTAACTCATTCCAGAAGAAAGGGCCTGAAATTTGACTGCTGCTGAGAGCCTTAGCTGATGAATTAGCTCAAGGCATTTTTTTTCTTCTCCTTCTGAAATCTGGCTGTAGTTCTGGCTAGATAGAAGTGGTGGTGTTCTGCAAGAATGGCAGGAGGGGATGCTGATGTAACATAGTTTCTTTTCCATGAAGGAGGAATGTGTTGCCTCTGGCTAGCATGGTGACTGTATTCCTGGGCCAGCTGGTTAGAATCTTGTTTAGTTCCTTTTCCCAGTATTGGAGAAAGTTGAGTTCACTTCTAACATGCACATACAATTGCATTTCAGCATGTAGAATAGATAATGCAATTCTGACGCTTTTAATGCTGAGGAAAGGAAATACTACTAGAGAGGAAAGTAAAACCCAAGACAAGTTTTGTTTGTTTTTTTTTTCCCCATGGTGCATGTTTGCGAACTAGACTTGGGAATCTTTGAGAGATTCTTGCAGATCACTTAAAAATTAATCAAGGGCAAACAGAAGTGTTTTCTTGAAATTGTATTCCACAAGGAAAACAGAAGGGGTCAAGTTTCTTGTCCCATCAAGGAACCAGTAAACAGTGCTTTTGTGCAGGAAAGGTGTCTTGAATCAGTTTCTGCTGCATTGGCATTGCTGACTGTGCCAAGGGATAAGTGCATAAAAACGGTCTATGTGGCCAGAAATGTTCTTGAGCTTAATCTTCCATAATTCAGAATGCTGACTACAAAGAAATAATTGAGGGGATTAGTTTAAGGACTGAACTACTCATGCTTGCCTGGTCACTGAGCGGCTAACGATGTCAGTACAAAGAGGTGCAGTGTACTTTTCACCTTGCTCAGAAGGGACTTCAGTTGAAACTTAATCTGTGGAAACTGTTCTGTCATAAGGAGGAAGGAGGCTCTCTCAAATCGCTCTGGAAGATGAATGTATTAGAGATTCCTAGTTCTACTAGTCATTGTTCTAAATAAAGCCTGTAGCTCACAAGAATGATGCTGCAGCTCAGCAGGGTCGTGCAAAGTGTTGTGGCTTTGCGATCCTCTCCATTAAAACTGCCATGGAAATATAGGTTGACGTTTATAAAAGTGGTTGGCTCTTGCTGGAGAGTCATTGTATCTGTAAGGCCAAACAGCAGCTTGCAGAATATCCAATGTTACTCATATCCTTTTGCTTTCAATGAAAGAATACGTTTCTTTTCAGAGTCTCTTCTCCCACCTGCACTGTTATGCACAAAGGGACTTGATTATCTGGGAGATTTGGGCTTGTGCAGCAAGGGCAGAAACAATGTCCTTTTAGTCCTAAAACCTGATAGATTTTGGAGTATGGTGATGGGAACATACCAGAGTGGCTTCTCATGAACTGTATTTTAACAGGACCGTAGTTGGGTTCTCATGTTTTTCCTTTGTTTTGCTTGTATGTGAAGAACCCAGAGCCTAAGGACCAGATCTCAAAAATGATTAAAATTTTGAGTGGGGAAATGGCCATTGAGTTACATCTGCAGTTTTTAATACGAAACAACAATACAGACCTCATGATCCTCAAAAACACAAAGGTAAGAGGCTTTGTTAGATATGGTTGTCTTGGATTCATCTGACTCATCCTGTGTTTGTTTTGACCACGTTGCTGTTATTTTACAACATCATCTTATGTTTTAGCCTGGCCTCCCTGGGTTTTGAGGTTACAAATCTGTGGTTTAGCCATGATAAATTAACATTTAAAACTTGGACCTGTGAGGCTGAAGAAGAGCTGATTGCACCCGAAGGCCATGTAATCAGATTGTTTCAGCTTACAGCTAGTATGACCTAATGACAGGCTGCTATTAGTGTGTTGATTTATTTTTTTTTTTTTTTTTCCTCCCCCGATTTGGTTATGGAAACTAATCCTTTTCTCCTCCCCTTTTTTGGTGGGTTTGTTTTCCATCTGGTCAGTAACATGGAAGAACTCACCCTCGAGCTCCATGACTGATCCATTGCAAATGCTGCTGATTGGGGAGGGAGGGAGTCAGCCAGGACTGTAGGTTACAGTATGTTGGTATCTTGGTTGGGGTGTTATGTGAAACCACACCTTCAGCTTGGCTAAAGAAATACGTGCTCAGTGACTAATATTTCCACACTGAAGACAAAACTGATCAGATATTATAATGTAGGCAGTGCTAGTGAATTGAGTAACTGGTTTTGTTTTGGAACGTGTTACTCAAAAGTGGGCAAATTAAAACTTACAGGTGAATTAGACTTTCTTAAGCTAAATGATTATTAGAAACCATAGGAGAAGTTTTTTATATGTGAAATGATATGCACATCATCAGCAAAAATGGTAGGGGACGCTTGTCAGTGGGTTGGGTTCATCTATTTCAGGAGGCACTTCAAATGTATTGGAAAATCTTTCCCATCTGCTGGTGAAGTGCTTGGGAGTGATCATGCATAGTGTTCCAGGGATGGCTTGAAAACGTCAGCAGCAAATGCTCTGCAGTGC
Source organism: Aquila chrysaetos chrysaetos (assembly GCF_900496995.4). Classification (NCBI taxonomy): domain Eukaryota; kingdom Metazoa; phylum Chordata; class Aves; order Accipitriformes; family Accipitridae; genus Aquila; species Aquila chrysaetos. The sequence goes on along the minus strand of NC_044013.1, from coordinate 12,219,996 downwards.
TCAGTTCTGGGAATCAGAAGCAGGGTTCTCTGGTTAAGCTGCAATTGAAGTAGTCACATCTCTGACAAACTCAGAAAGGATTGGTTTGCACTGGAAAGATGGGTTGAGGATGTATTAGAATGTATTAACAATCCATTAACTTTGATTAAAGGGAAATTGCTGGTTAAATTGAGCATAATTACAATCCATTTTTCTAATGTACTGGCAAGTATGCTAAGTGACCCAGGGCATATCTTTTGCTGACTGGTGATACTGATTGTTTTTGTTTTTTCAGGATGCAGTGCGGAATTCCGTGTGTCATACAGCAACGGTTATAGCAAACTCCTTTATGCATTGTGGTACAACCAGTGACCAGTTCCTTAGGTAAATCTATGGCAGGGAAGCTCCAATGTCATTTAGCGGTGTTTAAACAACATTGTTGCCCTACTTAGCTTGGTACTTCCAAAAGGGTGGCTGCAGAACTCTGATGAGCTTAAAGAAGAATAAACAAAGGGTCCGAAAACTAATGTGGAGGCAAAGGGAAGAAGGTGGAATTGTTTCCTTTTCTCTATCCTCACAAACTGGCTTTATTTGACTGCTAACCATATGAGCAGTTTGGAGGGTGGAGATCTGGAATTTCTGTTCTCTTTGTTTACTAGCTGGAGAATTTCTGAGATGATGTATCTGTTTTGGTAGAGACTGACAGTGCTGAATGACTCTTGGAAGGGAAATGTCAGGGCTGACCTTACCAAGGACTTGAGGAAGGTTCCAGAAACTCTGTTAGAGTTTCTCCCAGAGAGTTGATGCTGCATATTGAGCAGTTGTTCTCCATCCTTCACCGAGATCACCAGTATTGGGAAGCTTGACTTAGAACCAGTCAAAAATCAAGGCTGATGAAGGGGAGAGAGGTATAAAGTGGAAATGTGGTTAGCCTTCTTGCCTTCTGGAGCTGTTGTCTGGTTTGAAAGCAGTCTTTTTTAGTGCTCTGAAACCCTGCTTGCAGGATGAGGAACAGGCTCTATGAAAAACTTTGTATAACTTTTCTCTTTTTGTCTTGCAGAGACAATTTGGAGTGGCTTGCCAGGGCCACTAACTGGGCTAAGTTTACTGCTACTGCCAGCTTGGGTGTCATACACAAGGTAATGTTGCATTCATTTCCCTCTGTTTAATATAAATGCTTGACTTGTGAACACTGAAAACATTGAAATGGGGTTTCTGAATGATGCCTGCACTCCAGTTTGTAACATAGTTGGTGTCTTTGCACTAAGGAAAAGCTGTGCTTTATCAAGTCCATCTCATCTGATACCTGATGCAGTTTACGGCATGTTTTGCTAAGCATCAAAAAGGTGGTAGGATAACATGGCTCAAGGAGAGAGTCTTCCTAGCTCTTCTCTTCCTTGTTGAGTTGAACAGAGTCAATAGTTTCTAGCCACTAAAATTGGAGGTGTATATTTCTTAAGTGGTTTTGGGACGGTACCAAAGTCGTTACTGTAGTAAGTTTCAGTAAGTTTGAATGGTGAATTTCTTCAAGTTCATTCGCAGGGGTGTATATTTAAAGCTGTTTTGAAATAGCAAAAAGTCTTTGTTTTGTGTGCCTCAACCCTCATTCAAGTGCTCTAGTGAATGAATTGGTGTAGCTTCAGGCCAAATTTGTCCTGGTTTGGATCAGTGACCAAGCAATTGATGAATACTTGTGTAATGTGGTTAGTAAAACCCCAGTACAGAAGGATTCTTTGCTGATTGTACAGCACTGAAAGGCTGATTTTTGTGGAGAATGTAATGGCTGTAACATGTTTTCTCCTGACTTGTTTAAATATTATCATGAACTGTTTGCATCTACTGTTTTTTCACCTTTCACTTCCCACTGTCTTCCCTTCCTGCTGGACGCTGGACATACAGGGTCATGAGAAAGAAGCATTACAGCTAATGGCAACATACCTACCCAAGGACACCTCTCCAGGGTCTGCCTACCAGGAAGGTGGAGGTCTTTATGCCCTGGGTCTCATTCACGCTAACCATGGTGGGGACATCATTGACTATTTGCTGAACCAGCTGAAGAATGCCAGTAATGATGTATGTACTGGGTTCAGTAATGAACCTTTGTTTTGTTGGGAATATCCAGAAGGGTGCTAGCTGGTTTAGAAGTGGGGGTTAGAGGTAACTAAGACCATGGCAGTAGTGTGATACTTACACCTCCTGTGGGCCTTAAATGTGGTTTGGTTTTAACAACCTATTGCTCAAAGTTCAGGTAGAATTTTTAGGAAATTCTTACATATTTGACAGTGAATCTAGCTTTGTCTTTCTTAGTATTTGTATATCTACTTTGTTTTGCTAGCGGACCTGCAGTATTCAGGCACTGTTATTGCTTGCAGCTTAGCTGTCAAAGGAGTAAGCCACAAAATGCTTCTGCTGCCCTGTAGGTTTAATGCATCTTATACAAAAATAAGTGTTTTACTTCACTTCCTGTTTGTAGACCTCTACAAAAAGTCTCTTTTTAAGTTAGGAACAGATTAGTATTTTCTGAGCATGTTCCCTTCTCTTTGGGGAATTTCAGACTACTACTTTAAAAATTCTGTGAATGGATCCCATATGTCTTATTGCAAATGTACTGCCTTTCCTGTATCCGTTGTTAGAACAAAAGAGGATGTAGACTGTTTAATTGGGTACAGATTTACCTTTCTATTCAAAAGCTATTACTGGGTAGCAATTTTTACACATGGCACAGATTTATGGTTTTACATAAATCAGTCAGTGGGGAAAAAGACCTTAAAGATACTAGAAAGTCTCTTCCTATGTATAAAGCTTCTGATACTCATTGTTTATGGGCTTTTGAACTGCCGTTTCTATTCTATTTAGTGCCTTTCATCAGAGTTATTGCCTGAGATGGTGAAAGTGATATTTCTAACAGGTCAAGAGATCATTTTGGGTGGTTTGGGGCTAAAAGTTGGCAGCTTTATATTGATGGAAAGATGTCTACTTCAGCTGAAGCCATGCTGTTCCCTGTTTTGTGATGACTGAACTTGCATATGCTTCTCTAGATTGTCCGACATGGCGGCAGCCTGGGTTTGGGTCTGGCTGCCATGGGGACAGCACGTCAAGATGTGTACGATTTGCTGAAAACAAATCTATACCAGGATGATGCAGTGACAGGTAAATGTTCTGCTTTCAAAGCAAATAACCATCTGAGGCCTTACCAGGCATCTGGGGTTTTTTGGTGGGTTTTTTTTTCAGGTGTTCTGTTAGCAGCGTCGGTCACTTCTAGGTTGCCTTAGCTGCGTTTTATTTACTGACCTTTTCCTGATCAGCATGGTTCTCTAGTTATGTGGCAGTAATGTTCAGAGGTCCTGTCAGGACTGGTCTGTGGCACTATGCCCAATATTGATAAGACATGCAAGGTCTTTAAACGGTCCTTTATTTTGCTCTATTCTTTCCTTTCTCATATGCTTTTTATTTAGTGTGGTTGATCTCCAGAGCCATGTGCCCTTTTTGGCTGAGAGAAAGGCTTGGAGAAGCTTGTGGGGGCTACTGTTGCATTGGCAGGGGTTCACAGGAAAATTATCTCAGCAGTTCTTGGCCAAAGAAGGGAAAATTGAACTTAGTAGGGAAGAGCACTAAGTTGTGGCTGGTAGGTTATCATTACAAGCACATTTGGCATGAATAATGGGTTTGCTGGGTGTGGTGGTGTCCAGAAGTGATCTGTTGGCCTACATCTTGTGTGATTCTATAGATACAATATTCACTGCTTTTGGGAACAGAGTTTGCTTGATTTCTTGCTTTTCTGTGCTGTGCAGGTGAGGCAGCTGGCCTGGCACTGGGACTGGTTATGTTGGGATCCAAAAATGCTCAGGCTATTGAGGACATGGTTGGTTATGCACAGGAAACCCAGCATGAAAAGATTTTGCGAGGCCTTGCGGTTGGAATTGCTCTGGTCATGTACGGGAGGATGGAGGAGGCAGATGCTCTCATTGAGAGTCTCTGCAGAGATAAGGTAAGTTTAGCTATGACTTAATCCCTGGCCCTTTTGTTACATGGTTGAGCTTCCTGTCCTTTTGTGAAATCTCCAGCTATGGTGGGTTGGCTGTTTCAAACCAGGGAAATCCTTACATAGTTCTGAAGTGGGGCAGTTTCACAGGTTGCTTCACTCTGATCAAAAATACACAAACAACAGTGCTTAGTTGTGTATTTTTTTAGCCTCATACTCAGTCTCCATAGTCCTGTGAGCAGCAACAAGGAGCAGAACAGGGTGTAATGGTTAAACACAGATGAGGCTCGCTGTAGGTGGATCATTCTCAAGGATCTAGTAGTGGTCAATAGCAGATAGTGAGTAAGAAGCAGAATGACACATCTGCCAGATACTCTTTGGCAGCCTGTGGCATAGCAACTTTCTGTCTCCCTGAAATTGGTAATGGCAACCCTGCTTTGGTGATTGTCCTGTTACTCATCCCTAATAAACAATTACACAGTGAGGCTACCTGTTTGCAGATTCCAGGCCCAAGAGTGGAACAGATTTAAAGTCAGAATTACTGAGTCTGTGTTTGGATGGATGATAAATATTGATGCTTTCTCTTCCAGGATCCAATTCTCCGTCGTTCTGGCATGTACACTGTTGCTATGGCATACTGTGGCTCAGGGAACAACAAGGCTATCAGACGCCTACTGCATGTGGCTGTAAGTACTGTGGGCTTAGGAGCACATAGCAAGAAGTTTGTGGTGAGAGAGTAAGCATATCACTTTGACAGGCTTTGTGTCTACAGTATTGATGTTCGGTCCAAATTTGAGATTGTGAAGTGATGAAAGCTTTCCTGAATACTATGAGTAGAAATAACAGCGTCTCTTGACATTAGAATAAGTAGACTTTCAGCAAGAGAATATTCAACCTGTGATCACAAAAAAGGAACCTATTAAAAAATGAAACATGATCCTAAAGTAGTTAGTAATGGATTTGCAGTGAATAGTCTGTGTAATGATGGGCTGGGGAAAAAACAGCTTAAGCTGTAAAAGATGAGGTCTGTCTGCTCTTTGATAGGCTTGCAGTCACAGTGTATGAACAACCGTGAGGCTGTTTCAGCTGAGGGTGAAACATGACTGTTAACTTTTTTTCTCTATAATCCTGTATTCTTGATTAACTTGTGTGCCTGACACCTGGCCTGAAATGTTGCAGAATCCTCAAGTGTTTTAACTGTATTCTGAATATCCTGTTTTCCCTTTTGTAGGTGAGTGATGTGAATGATGACGTGAGGCGGGCAGCTGTTGAGTCACTTGGTTTCATTCTGTTCAGGTACACTATCTTCCTTGGTCACTTCTACAGCCTTCAATTTGATGTCTGTTACATTTTCAGGAAATGTGTATGCTATTGCTTTCACAAAATGACTCAATTGCTAACTGAATGGAGGTTGAAAAGTCAAAAAATTGAGAGAGAATAAAGCTTGGTTCAGAATTGGAAGCCTTCCTTAATGTTCAGCAGATGCTTAATGAGCCTTTCTGTAGGTTTCCGGTCTTACGGCTTAATTGTCTGAATAGAGTTAGATGAAGTTGACAAATAGAAGGAAAAATTAATATTTGCAGGATTGAAAGTTAATTAAAAATTAAATACACAGTGCTTGTGCCAGGCCTTTTAAAGCCAGCAGTACTCAGACAAATATGTCTGCCTGACTGCTATCTAAGATGTTCCTGGAGGTTGTGACTTCAGTAAAAATAACCTGAAGAAGGATGTTGAAATAGTCTTTGTTTTTTAAGTATCCACTGTTAAACCCTGACAGGTTACTGGGCTTACATTGTGGTAATGTAAGCCCATCACAAAATAGTCATGATGTTTGCTTTGGTTCTCTAAAGTGAAATCTGTTGCTGAACTGGTATTTTGTAGTGCTCTGTAGTGCTCTGTAGTTCCCTAGGTAAGAGGTGTTTGGGATTTTTTATTAGATTGGGGAATTAGAAGGCTCCCCAAAGACTACACTTTCATCTGTTAATACAGTAATCTGTGTAATCTGAGCGCTGAGCCAAGCTGCAGCCTTTGAGTGTGTCTGAGAGGAGGTAGTGCATACTCGGGCGCAGGACTGTAATTTAAAAATCTTTGCATCTTCTTTGGGCTAGTGGCAGTCTGTAAATTCATGCTAAAAAGCAGGATAAGAGGTGCTTAAAGCTGGTATTAAAGAACTGGGTTACTGATACGACCAGTCAATTTGTCATTAACCAAGTTGTTCCTCACGTACAAATTACTCTGCTCCATTCTGTTTTCCTGAAGCGTATTCTGGCTGCAATTAAATGTAGTTTATAAACAGAATGAATTCCCTCTGTGGGCAGCAGGCGTCTCCCAAGAGCTTCTGCTGTGTTGCTTTCAATGAGTACAGATCGTTCTTTCATGCATAGCGATCTGTCCCTTTCCTGAAGCCAAAGGGTCTGTTTAACTGGTTTCTGCATCTGTGTACAGAAGGAAAATTCCATGCAGGCCTTCCATAGTTGCAGGCATCTTTTTTTCCAAACAGGTTGTGACAAAGCACTTTTGATCTCTGATTTCAGTGTAATTTTTCTATTCAACGAATGCAAAACATAATTGGACATTGATAGCTCCTGCCAAAATGAGAAGCTTTCAAGGCTCTGAGCTATAGCATTTACCATGTGCTGGCATCTTGTTGGAGCAAGATAGTTCTGGGCCTGTTTGCTCCCTATCCAGCAATGAGAAAACGAATGACATCATCTTTTCACCTGCTCTGCAGTGGTTCAGATCTTATCCTGCCTCTTCCCTTCCCTTTCTGGAGGTGTACAGTCCAAAACCTGCTTGCACACTAGGGAAGAACATTTCCTTGTCCACCTTACTTAGTGGCAAAGACTGAAACTTTTTAGCTGATTATCACTGGCTTCTGGAGGCAAAAGGCTTGTGTTAGGCTGCTGTAGTTGCTAACACTTTTCACTTGGTAACTTTCACAAAATACATGATCAGTTGTTTTGCTTTAAGACACAATTCTGGAGGGAGCCCTTGGTTTTTCTAGCCCAGACCCCTGCATTCACATGCAGCGATGGAAGAGATTTTCTGCTTAGAGGGCCCCACAGATTACCTACCCCCTGCGTTACTCTAATTATAAACCAAAAGCCGTGTTTCATTTCCTGGAAATAAATATTGTCCATTGCTGTAGGGATCTAGAAGCTGGTTTTACATTTACCTTTCCTGTTTGCTGAAACTGCTAGTTAGCACTAATTGTGTGCTCTGGCCCATCTCAACACTGCAGGTGTGCCATGACGTAAAGAGCAAGTAGGCTGTGAGTTTGTCAGATTTCATGACTAAAATAACATCTCTTTCTTAGGACTGGTGTTTGTTGAAGCCTAACTGGATTTACTTTTCTTAAAGACCACTAATACAGCATTGAATACTGGCAAGAGTCGGTGATCTGTCAGCTGCTAGGGGTACAGAGCTTTTGAATGAAGTGTTTTGTGATGAGAGGTGAACAGGTCTAATACAGTAGGCTAAGCCCCAGAAATTTATCTCGTCTTAGGTAAAGGAACGTGACTGAAGCTTATGTGAGGAGAGGTCTCGTTGAATTCTTTATGTGTGGTTCCAGAAAGGGAACTGTGAAGTCAGGATTGAAATAAGAGAATGAATTTGTGTAATGTGGTCTACATTTTTCTTCAGGAATTCATGCCATTGCTGTAAGGTTAAACATGCTGGAGGTATAAGTTCATCTGCTGGGTTGTACACTACAGCAGCAGGAATATGCACAGACTTGTGCTTCTGTCTGTTCCTCCTACAGGAATAATAAAATTCCTGTAAGTTGAGGTTACACAGTCAGAGGGTGATAATTGCCTTAAAAGCACCATTGGTGAACATGACAGAGCTCCTGATAGAGCTAGAGCCAACGAATTTACTTTGTGTCATAAATACCTAGTTTGTTTTCTCCTTTTGTTACAGCCGTCTGTGAATAAATGTTCTTCCTCTTGGATTTGAACTAAAAGTGTCATAAATGTCACAAAGCCAGCTATTTTTAGGTAATATGTTTGCATAGCAGAACATTCTGTAAGGCTTTTCTGTCCTTGTTTACCTCTGTGAGTCTTCCTTGCTAGCACATATATGCAAACCTGTGTACATTCAAGAGCACAGCTTGGCTTTTATGGTTAGAGTTCATGAAAACAGCACAGTAACAGAGCAAAATGTGATAGGACATAATGTAATAAACCATGGCATTTAATTTTTAAAGCAACAAGGTTTTGCTTTATCTTGAAGATTAACTTTTTATTTTTTTTTAAGCAGGAATTTTTTTAGATTTTGTTTTTGAACTTTTTAATTACTGGAAAAGTCTACAAAAGAGTGTGTGTGGTTACTTCATTGTTCAAAATTCACAAATCAAGGTTTAGATAGGATGTTCTAGGTTAGGTTATTAAGTTTTGCCTAAGAATTGCAAGATTAAATTTTCTAGTGTGTTATGAAAGATATCAAATTACCCAGTTACACCATTCAGTACTTTCCTTAGTATATAATTCCTTAAGAGAATTTCTATATTCCTTAACATATCAAGCGAAAACAGTCTGTAGTTAGGGCTGTCTTTAAATTAGTATCAGCTGAGGTTTTTTGTAACTGCAATACCTATTACCTTCTCAGCTAATTTAAAAAATGTTAAAATGCACTTTCAGAAGTTTTCTTCCTACATTCTTTTCCAAAGTTGTCTTTGTTGCCTGGAGCAAAGGTGAGGAGTTGGTGAAATTCTAGCTTCTGCAACGGGATCACTAGCTGTATTTGCTCAGCAAGTCCTGTGGTGCTTTGAGGGTAAGCCATGTAAGGAACGCTTCATGGGCTCTGTGCATAGCTCAAAACATCAGCTATGGTGCAAGAGTTTTGAAGGGATTAGGGGAGCAGAGATTAATGCTGCTATAGCAGTTACACACTTGGATGTGGGATGCATGTGTGCCTGGCTGTGTGAACGTCTGCAGGCAAGTTGCTCTAGGGAGCAAAGCAGTAGCAATCATATTGCTTGAGCTGCAGAATACGTTGTGGGGTCCTGTCTATATAGCACAAAACTAACTTCCTTGTTCTATTCTTGGACTCCCTAAAGCTTTCCAGGGGGCCGTGTGTGTAGAATTGAAGCTTGTTGACTAGCAGTGTTGCTGCTGTTAATTCTGGTTTTGCTGGCTGTTTAGAAGCAGTCCACAGGTCTGCAGACAGGATCGAAAGCACAGCTTGCTGGCTATAGGACTTGGTATGGCTTTCTTCCCTCTTGGCTTAGTGCCTTACGTAACTAGTGCCTAACTTTTGTATGTTGCGACTGATCATTTTCATGCCACTATATTAAATTATCAGAAAATGCTCTGGTGCTAGAGAATTGTTTCAAAACTATCTCTTCCTTTCTTCCCCTTCACAACTAGCAAGACAGTCAAAATAGTACAGTATAAAAAAATGGTACAGATGCATTGAATAAAGCTTGAGATATTTGGAGACTGCAGTGTGGATGCAGGGCTCTACAAGAAGCTGTATTGTGAAATAGCAAGAAGAAAAGTGATGGATTGACTTGGCTCCTGTAATGTGTCTCTGTTCTCCCAGTCCTGATACTTTTGCCAGTGATCATAGATAGCAAACTTACCTTATTGTTCATGTTTTATACTAAAAGTTCTTTATACTGAAGTGGTTTATAAAATATTCATCATGGCTGTTGGAAAACAGCATTTAAGGTGCTTGTTATTTCTGGTCAGCCTTTTTTTCTAAGACTATTACAGTAAGATGGAAAACACGATACATTTAAAGTGTTTTTAAAAATTGAAAGAATTATTTTTATCTTAATTTTTACCACTTTAGATTATGAATTGATCTTTGTTTATATTGCAGAGTGAGATGATTGGTTTATGTAGTCAGCTTTATTTTTATATTGTTATGTGTTAGAGCAATGCTGCAGTGTACCTAAGCACTTCATATACAAAATGAGGACGTAGATGTTTTATAGATATGACAAATCTGGTTAGGGAGAAGGCTTCAATGTGGGATACAGCAGTGCTTGAAAGCATGAACTAAAAAGGTTTAATGCTGTCATAGCAGTTGTTAAGTCCTGGGGAATAAGACCCATGAGGAAGCAGAACTTAAGTTGTGGGATGCTGCTTCCGCCTTGGTGCAGTATTGTCGGGAAAAGGCTAAGGGTAGGAGAGGGAACAATGCAGCCTCTAGAGAGTCCTGAAAGGAAGATGTAGTCTTGGCTGATAAGTGTGGGCTACCCAAACATGGAGAACTCTGCATGGCTTATGTTCAGTTCTTCATTTTAGGATGATGCAAGTGAAATACTAATGTTTCCTGCTTTTGTGTTCTTTGTGTTTACATAGCCTTTGATATTTTAAGGCTATATATTTGTTTTAAAGCAAACACAAATCAGACACTTGGATTTTGTTCCAGGAAGACTTGGACAGTTTGCTTTCTTTAACTCCTACAACCTACCTTTACGCACTAGGCAGATGGCAGATCTTCTGGGTAATTGAGTATCAGGCTAACAGTCACTCTAACGTGATCTGTACCAGTGACTTTTTCAGTGTATTAATTGTGAAGAAGAGGAATTTAGTGAAACATACCTGCTTGTTAATTCTTGCGTAGGAAAGATTAAAAGGGTTTTGTTTACCCTCCAACACATTTTATCTTTGTCTTATTCAGTCTTCCTGGGGGAGGAGAATGAGGGTCTGTTTCAGTGAAAAGTTAATAGTAACAGAAATCTTATTATAATCAGAAGAAGCCATAGACTTTGTGAAGTCTTTTCGGATTTGAAAATGCCTTTATCTGCAGGTCTGAAACTGGAAACAGAGCTGTGTGTCTTCACTAACCAAACTGTAGTGCGTTGGAGAAGTCCCTTGGTATCTCTGGCAAAACTAATATAACTTCTAATGAAAATTGTAGCTGTACAGTCAGATTGCACAAATACATTCATTGTTTCAAACAGTGCACTATGACATCTTGCATTAATTCTTTCCTTGCTCTTGTTTTATCTTTGTTCTAGACTATTTGTATGCATGAGATTTTACTTACTTTGGAAAATAGGGCTCAGAGCCTTATATCACTTGAGAGCTTTTGAAAATTTCAGCAAGTGTTTTAACTTCTTAATGTAAACTGGAGTGTCTACACAGATAAGTGAATTAGTATGATTGGTTTAAATCTGAGATAGTTTCTTCAGCCTAGCTGGTACCCTGCTGAAAACTCAACAGTATGCTTTCAGGAAGTCACTTGCTCCTTAGGGCCTAAAAATACTGCCTATAATAAGCCTATAAGCTTTTATATAAAGATTTTCAGATCACTGAATCACAGCGTGCATGAGAAGAGGGAGAAAAACCAGTCTAGTATGTTCCTCCCCTGTCTAATTCCAGAAAAATATTTTCAGTTTCTCAGATTATACACACTAAGGCTTTTTAACTGAGTAACTAAACATTTTAAGCAGTGCTATTTATAACTAAATTGGTTGTCTGACCAAATCCCTGAATTTGCTTTAAAACTACTGTTCAGCAGCTGAAGTTTCAAATTAGGTCATCAAAAATGCTGAGATTCTTTCAGCCATTAAGTGAAGTTGATGAATTTTTTTTTATGGCAAAAACTTCCTGTTGGGTTTTATTAGGGAATATTGATGTGCATCTTGCAGAATAAAAGGCTCGTTGTGCAGGGTTTAACGAATTTGAAAATGAATTGCTATCACCTATCTAGTGCATTTGTAAAGAGGATCCTTCAGAGAGCAAGAGGCTTCTAATTTTTAAGAGCATGATGTTGTTTTTCAGAAGTTGGAAAGGACCTCAATACCTGGATGCAAGGCATCTTAGATGTGGCTAGACAAATAGGGTTTGACATGAATTATTAAAAATAAGAGTAAAAATGGACATTTCAGCAAGCCATCTTGCCTATTTTTCTAACTAGCTTCCCATTTAAAAATGAAAAAGCTTCCTTTCCTGTTCTGCAGGGCAAAAGCCTTTCTTTGCAACTGGGGAGAACAGTGTGTCTCAATGGAACAGATACTGACAGTAAACACCATGGTGTCAAATGCCAAAGCAAAAATATGGAAGTTACTTCTCTCCTGACTGTTGTTTTTGCCGTGTTGATGGTTACCTAGAGGGCCAAAGGGGAAGTGAAACAAAGGAGTGCTTCTCAGCAGTTGTACATAGGCATCTTTATCAATATGATGAAAGAAATCTAATGCTTCATGGTAAGACTAAGTCAGTCCTGAGAACTGGCCACAACTCTGGGACTCCTGGTTCCAGCTTGCAAGGCAAAGAGCCAGAAGAGCTCTGGCAAGCATCCTGCCTCTTTGGGCTATAGTGTCCCAGATTGTTCAGTATGCCTTTACCAGGTTTACTGTGCTTGTAATACTTTACCTTTTAAGGCTGATGTTACATATGACAGCCTAGAAAAAAAATTTAGGGGACTAATGCTTTTGCTTTCTCATACCAGCTTGCAGTGCTGTGGATTTTTCCACAATAAGAAAATGGTGTAAGAAAATGACATTTTCTATGAAGCACCATAAAAAATCAGTGTGCCTCCTGTATGCTAGTGAACAGCTTTATAGCACCAGTCTCTCTTCTCAGTGCCTTCACTTCTGCTAAACACTGGATTTTTTTAACTGTATTTCGATGCATTTGAAAATTGATGCTAGTATGGCCAGGTGTGATGTGGTAGGGAAGAGTTTTACACCTGGAGAATACAAGATAAGTGATGAATAAATTTTTCTGGCTGCCTACAAGTTTTCTGATAGAATCTGAACTAAAGGCTTATAGAACTCCAGATAGTTTGGGACTGGCTTCACTAAATGTGTTTTGTACCACCACAGTTGAGATTAGCTGAATTTCTTGCTTCTCTATGTCTTAGGGTGGCTTGAAGGTTGGGATTTTGTTTGGTTGGTTTTGCTTGGTTTTGTCTGTTTGGTTTTGTTGTTTTGTTTGGGTTTTTTTAAGGTATTCCCTTTATTTGCATTTCAAGGCACTCATTCTGTCAGGCTTCAAACTCCATTATTTTCTTCTCTGCAAGACTGCTGAGGTGGATATATTTATAGGTAGTCCTTATGTCCATGTCTGTGCTGTAATTTTTAATTAGATAGGCAGCCAGAACACTGACTAAATATCTCCTAATGTATTTTAAATAATTAAACAACAAAAACCCCCATACTTGTCTATTGTTCTTCTAAAATGTATTTCTTCCCATAGTGCTTGTATGTTGCAGATCATCTTTGACTTTTGTCTATCTTGCTTCTCTAGTAGATTAAAAAGAAATTAAATATGCCAAATAAAAGTTTCTGTGATAATGAGGAAAGTTGAACTAGGTAACTGTGTAAGTTATTATTTTTATGTAGTATATAGAGGCCATAGAGCTGGCCAGATGGTTGGTTTGGCATGGGCCAGATTCCGAAAGAATTGAGAGCATTTCACTCCAGAGAAAGGAATGTCTTTTTTTTTTTTTGGTTAAATGGGAAGTGCATGACCCCTTTCTCCTGTAAAAAGATCTTGTGTTCAGCTAGCAAGTGACTGCAAACCTTTTATCAATTATTATTTAGGCTGCTATCTTTATGAAGGAAGCTGGAAGCTATAAAAATACTCTCACTTCGCAGCCAGTGTGTAAAAATATATTTTATGTATTTGTGTTACTTAAAGATGATGCTCATGGATGTAGTCCTGAGCCTCCTGTCTCACTTGTTGGTACCACAAGAGCAGTGTTGTCCTTAGTTACCATACAACAAATTTTTGCTTTCTTATAGTAGCTTGCAGTGACTCTTATTTTCAGTCATGTCTTGCTAATGAAGGTAATGTCTTTGTTCAAATCTGTTCTTGTAGATACAGTTGCTAAAACAAGATCTCTGCCGTCCGTTATGTTGTCTTTTTATTCCATAGTTCTGCATTTTCTCTTCATCTTTCTTCTCCCTCTGTCCTTATGCGTTCAAGGCTGTTACCTGAGTTCTTAGCTTGTTTGCTTTTTCAGTGGACAAGTGATTTCTTCTTACACTTAGTGTGTTAAATGGAATGTGCATATTTTCTTGATTATATGTTTCTGTCTATGGAGAAATTTCCTTCCTCTGTAGGAAGACTGGATTTTTTATTAGTCACTACTCCTTTTGATTGAGGTTTATTGTTGCTGACTAAATTCAGTAACTGGAATATGTTGTTTCTATTTATGGTTACTAAAACTGAGAAATCTATATGCTGGCTTGACAAAATACATCTTTTCTGGGTGACACTTTCTCAAGGATTGTTTCCTCTTGGTGGAGTCTAACCATTGATTATGAAGAGCCCTTGGAATTGTTCTCTGTGGGACACTTAGAGCAAATTGCTCCTTGCATCATTGCTCATTGCAGACTGGCAGTTGTACAAGAACAGGCTCAGACTGAAGAGAACTAAGTTACCTCTTGCTCTTTCCAGGTGTTGTGAGCCAGCTGTGTTATTCCTGCTGGAAAGGGAAAATTTAAGTTGCTGCTGAAAGTAGATAGATGATAGCTGCCTGCTCTATGAACGGTTTTTGTTTAATCAGCATGGATTTATTTAAGTAGCAAGAGAGTTTTCAAAAATGACTGCTGCTTGCTCTCTGGCTGCTGGGAAATAACCCCTCAAGAACAGTGCTGTGCCTATTTGCCTTTTGGTGTTATTCCTCATGAAGGCTGGTTCCTGCATTGCAAATGATGCTTTTAATTTTTTTTTTTGCTGTGATCACTCTGTGCATGGATGCGATTGCGCTTTCACCTGGTTCCAAAGTACCTGCTTTAGGTTAAATGAGATACTAGTCTGTGACATTTTCAGCTATGTACCTGGGAGTTTGGGGGTTTTTTGGATTTGTTTTATTCCTACTTCCTCCCCCCTTGAGCTTCAAAGTAATCTAGGTCTTATTAAAGGCTTTTGGTTCTCAAATATTTTTAGATGTAGGCATCTTTCGCAGCTATAGCAATCTGTGAATTCTGGCTTTTAACTACAGGATCCAGTTAAACAAATTCCGATTAATGAAAGAGGAGTAAGACCAGCTAGAGCTTACTGTAAATTAAGTGGCTAGTGACTATCACCAGAAAGGGGAGGAAGGAGACAACTTCCTGTAAGTACCACAGAAGTATTTGTAATGCTTTCTCCTGGAACTCTCTGGCAGTTGTTATGTTAGGCTCTGTTTTGAACTTGCATATGTTTTAAATTAAATATATATGAATAAATGTTGGAAGGACATGTTATCTTCAGTACTTCCCTTTCTGCAGATGAAAAAAAACTAAGCCTTTTTCTCTATATAATTTTAGTGTGTAACTAAAGAGTTCTGAAAACAAAAATGAAAATGAGGCCTAAGCTGAAAATTTTACTGTAAAGGGAAACTATCGAAAAAAATGGTGAGCTGGCTGCTTGCTGTAAGAACTCCAGTACTTTGGGGAAATCCGATTTCCCTTCCCAAAGAGAGGTGGTCTGGAACTGTCAGAAGCTCCTCATTTCCCAGATGATAGACTCTGGTAGCTTTTACGGATTGTGAGGAACGATTCTTTCTATTAATTTTGTGTTCTGATGGAAGGCTTGAGCATGTTCGAGAGAGTGCAGATTGGAACCTGTAATCTTATGCCATTAGTCCAATGAAATTACTCTGAGGTAAGCTAAACTGCGAATGTATGCAGGTCTAGATAGTAATGTTGTCTCTGCTGTCTCTTAAACACTTGCTCTTATTTTCAAGTGAAATAGCTATTCTGTCTGTGACTTTTCTACTTTGTGTTAACTATATTGGATGAGGGAAGGCTTTTACTGAAGTTCCAGCAGTCATAAAAAGGGAAGTTTGTTCATATAAATTAAAGGTATGTTCCAGGCACTGCCTGTCCTGTATTACTCTCGATCATTGATGTGATATTGTCCTGTTTTGGTTAAATGCTCTCATTTTCTTAGTATGAAAAGAACAAAGAGCAGTTTTCTGTGGAAAATCTGACAATACCAGGCTTATGTGTATGTGAGAGTGATGGAGGTGAAATTCAGGTGGGTAAGAGATTCTGCCCACCCCACAGTAAAACCACAAAGGGATAATTTCAGCACAAGGAATTTTTCCTTACCCTGCTAAGAACCAGTTTTACCCCTTGTGGAATGCGCACGTATGCCTTTTGGTCTCTGGAGCAAGTGATTCTGCTTGTGATATACGTACCCTCGGAGAGCAAGAAAAGCTTGTACTTGGATATGCAGTCTGAGCAGAGGAATGTATCTGTAGGAGGCAATGCAGTGAGCTTGTGTGCTGTTTTGTTCATACAGAGTAAAGGTGGATTTAAATTAAAACTAGCAAGCTTGTATCCCCCTGCTAATTTCATTGTAGAGCATCAACCTACAGAGTGTTCTGTCTTCTTGCTAGAGCGAATGTTAAAGTAGTGTTTGTACAGAGACGCTTTTCTTATAAAAATGTACTTTGGAGAGGCTGAAGATGATGAGAACTGAAGTCAGATACTCAAACTGATTTAGCTTTTATTTATTTCCTTCTACCTGTAGGCTACAGTTCTGCATTAGTCATTTATCATGGAATGAAGTTGTGGTTGCTGCCATGGGGTTGGGGTTAAAGTAGAGGAGACATTGGAAGAGAGGAATTAATATGAATTTATAAGATATTGCTTGCATAAATAACAGGAAACAATAGTATTTATACCCTCTTACAGCACAGTTACCTAGAATAATACATACAGTAATACTATGATATGGACAGGGCTGCCATTCCATTATACGTAGCTGACTTGTTCTTCTGTTTTATCAACTTCATTCTCTGTGAGCAGCAATGTATCCAGCAGAATGGCTGATGATGCTTGGATGGGTGAGCTCCTCAGCCTCATTGGGCTCTGGTACATAATGGGGTTAATCCCATTTCTCATCCCATGCATGACAAAGAGCTTGGAATTTTCTGCCACAGAGCTTCTGAAAGAGATCCTGCTGGAGCATTTCCGAAGGGCCTCGATAGGCTTTGTGGTCCGATAGTTGCAAGTGATATACCTGCTGAAAGCCTCCCTAAATGTTTTGTTGAAGAGCGTATAGACAAGAGGGTTTACTCCTGAAGATACATATCCTATCCAAACAAATATCTCCATTAGCTTTTGAAAAACCTCCTTGTTGCAGGAGTTGCACAGAACTGAACTTATGTTTGTTATGAAGAATGGGCACCACATCAACAAGAAAAGAAAAAAGACAATCCCCAGAACTTTTGACGCCCTTTGTTCGTTGGTTATTGTTTGCATGGACTTCCTCCCAATCGTAGACGTTCTGCAGATAGGCATGTCATAAGGCAAAGTCTTGTCCTTTCTGGAGCCATTTAGCATGGCCACCTTTTCTGGTGAGGAGGCGGGCGTTGTGTCACGCTGAAATACTGTGGACACTGTTGACCAAGTGAAACGCTGAGGTGGTTTGTTGATCAAGTAGGCCTTCTTGCGTAGCACTTGGATTGTCAGAAAATAAGTGACTATCATGATAGCGAGGGGAATAAAGAACGCAGCCACTGACCCATACAGAATGAAGTCATGAAAACGATCGGGCATCAGGACACATGTGATGTTTGTAGAGTTGCCATTTCCCTCCTCAATGCCTCTGATAGGGATCGGAATAGCAATGCCTACAGGAGAAAAACCAAGTACTTCAGCATATGGTAATCACTTGCAATCTCTTTTTTGGGCCTGAAGCCTCAGCGTCTCTAAAGAAGGTAGTTCCTGAGCTCTGGAGCAGGCACAGGGTGACAGAGAGAATGTGAATTGTTGAGAGCCTCACGTGGGTAATTGGGCAAAGAGTACTTTGTGAGACTTGGCAAACTCAGCTTTAACAGAGTGCCCTTTCTAAGGAGATTGGGCCTAACCCTTAGTGATTGAGGAAGCAGTATAAAGTTGCCAACTCTCAAGTGTAAAACACATGAATTGCTTTGACTCTAGTTGTTAGAATTAGTATGGCTTTTCCTCCAGTGAAATGTGTTTCCCTAATGCCATCTGCTTTTTTCCTCCTCTGGGGTAACCTTTGCACTTTTTGAAGGACAGTTCTGTAAATACATAAAACTTGTCTTTCCCTCTTATCTTAACCACAACAAGTGACTGGACATAGACAGCTGATTTTTTTTTTTTTACCCTGCTTGACTTCTTTCATATATACAAGTAGTTAAATAGATGCCAGAATTATGCAGTGTGTGTTTGAGATGGATTTGTTGTTTAAAGTCTCTTGCATATTTAAAAGTGTTTAAATGAGGCTAGCTAGCTCTGTAATTCACCACTCGTCAAAAAAAAAATTTTAGCAGTCTTGTCTTTTAAATGAATTTTTTATAACCACTGCTGACTTTTTTATAACCACTGCTGACTGTATAAATTACAGTCAGCACTTCATTTGCCAGCAGTCTGACATTACAACAAAAACAACAGGTTCCTTGCTGTCTGGTGAAGGTTATTTGTGCTATGTTTCCTGATACCACTTAATGAGATCTAGGGATTTACTCTATTCCTCTGCTACTCTGCTTACTGAAGTAGGTTGAAGGCAGCAAGAGAAAAATGGTTTACCCTTCAGCCATTTGATATCTTTCTTAATAAGAGGCACACCTTCAGATACAGCAAACATTTAAAATGAGGATTGAACCAAATTAACCTTTGATTTGGAGAACCCTGGCTCAGCTGCAGAGTACTTTTGTGTTAGATAAAAAAGAAATGAAAAAGTACAGCACTGATTAATACTAATAAATCAGGCATTAAAAGGTCAACTTGTAAGTGTCTTGTCATGTTAACAGCTTCCTTTTTTTGTGATAAAGATAGCATCTTTTCTCCTATCATCACAGCTCTTCCAGAATTTTTTTTCAAGTTGGAATTTTTAGATTTAGGCATGTATGTCTCGGCCAAGAAGGTGGATATACCCATTCTCCTAGGCATCATTGGCCTTAATAATCCAGAATAATTTTGTTCTTTCTCTTGCACACACTTGCACTATGCCTGTGGCTGCCTGCAGCGTGCATTCAGTTGTTTGAATTAAATCTTTTCACCTCCTTAGCTCATTTAACAGATTTATTTTTTTAAGCGTTAAAGACAGGTGGTGACACATGCACGTCACTGAGGTGCTAATATCATAAAAGTTTATACATTGGCATCCTTTATATAAACTGTTTGGGGTTTAGTGGGTTTTGGGGGGTTGGGGTTTTTGGGGGTGGGGGTGTTGGTTTTGTGTTTTTTTTTGTTTTGGTTTTTTTTCGCTTAGAAGTTAGCCTTTCTATATGCTATATTGCCAGTGCATCTCAGTCTTCAGTGTGAATGTTACCAGCCACTCATTTATCTTACAATCTTTGATGTAAGTAATTAACCTTTTTTTACTTGCTTCATGGGACAATTGTAAGGCACAGATTTTAGCAGCATCTACTCAAGGCTTAAAATGGTGTTTGGGACAGAATATACTACCACAGGAACATGAAATCTGCTTTTCCAGGAGACATGCTATGCATTCAGATATTGTCTTTTGATTTTTGGACTTTTAGGACCATGAAGAAGAGCGATGATTATCCCTACTCAATCTTGCTCTTTCTAGTAAGCCTGATAAGGAGTAGTGGTTCAGGCAGATTTTTATGATGTAGCTATTTATGATCCAAGAGGTGGACTTAAGCCAGCCCAGGTGTTAGGGTCTGCTAATCAATAGCACTTGGCCAAATTTTCCTTTCTGCCCAGCTTTCACGTATTGTTTTGGACATGAAAAGCTTTTGCATTCCTTCTCCAGTCTCCCGAGTCTCAACATACCTATTGAAATGAGCCAAACCACGATGATTTTGATGATTGTTGTAGCCCATGAATTGTACTGACTAGCCTGGATTGGCTTTTTAATCGCAATATAGCGGTCTAGTGAGATGGCACAGAGGTGCATGATGGAAGCTGTGGAAAAGAGGACGTCAAGGAACAGCCAGATAGGACACAAGGCAGTTGGAAAAGGCCAGGCATTGTCTGAAAGAGAACAGAAAACTCATTAGAATCTAAGCTTTTTGAGAGTTTTCAGTGTGTGGTTTTTCCCTTGGCATCAGTACATTTGAGAATTTCATAATACTACAGGAACCGAGTTTCGCCACTGCCTCAGCTGGATTCTGTCTTACGTTTTAGTTAGCTCCTAACTGGCATGTTGCCGCCATCATATTGATCAGGCTGTTTGTGTATCATAAGCCTTTCCCTCTCTTTTTGTCCTTTTTGGATCATAAGCTCTTTGTGGCAAGGACTCTGGATAAAAGAGTTTTAAAAAAAATGGGCCATGACTGTGCTTGGTCCTAGTGCCCTGCTGTTACGTGACTTTCAGCTATGTCTCCTTCATAGTCCTAAGGTTCAAGGTTGTATTAAATGGAGGAGATAATGGGTCATAACCAACGTATTAGTCAATCATTGCAGAGCCATGGTTGAATCTTAGTGGTGATCTTGAAGAATCTAGTTCACACAGTTTTAAAATTAGTTTACTGTGTCACTTGACCAGATACAGTTGAGCACTAATGTGGCAAAGCAGGGCTCTTCTGTCTCAGTAATGATTTTATAAAAATTGAAGGGCTTTCATGTGTGTCTTTTTTTTTATTTTTATTTTTTTTTTTTCCTTTTTTTTTCCTTCCTCCTTCCCCCCCCCCCCCCCCCCCCAGCCTCAAGAGTGATGGCTTGGATTTTAAGTCTGGCGTGCTGTTTCTTACAGTAGTTATCTATCTTTAATGTTAATCTTTATAGCAAACATAGGGTCTGTCAACTGCATTGTGTCCAAGATAAAGGTTTTGTAGTGTTCAACTTTCCAAAAGGCTTGTATTTTTGAGAGCTGGGTCTCCCCTATCAATGTTTACAGTACCAAACTGAATGAACTTTAATGAAACTGATTATTTTTTTCTTAACTGCTTTATTTTCACTCACAGGTAGTTTGTATTGCAATCCAGTGCTAGCAGTGTTCAATTTGAGATGCACCTTAGTGTTGTGTGTCTATAAGAATGTTCTGTAGTCCTAGGGAAGAATGTGTGAATGCAGAAGTTTTTCCTATTTCTAATGGTAGAAGTTGATCTACTAAATATATTCTTCTTCCTTACAAAATTCAGCTGTACTCTTATCAGTAGGCACATCAATAGTATTGCCAGAGAAGTCAGTTTTTCGTTGAATGATGCTTAAGGAAATAAAAAAAGACATTTCTAACAAATCAGATTGGTTTTAATTTCCTTGCTCTGAATAAATATATCTGCATGCTGAGAATGGGCATTACAATAGTCCAGCTCATTTGGCAGTGTTAATCAATGTGGTAATGTTGCAGTAGTTCGATTAAAACATGTTTTCATAATGTGACTGATAGACAGAAATGATAATGGTGCTGTCTTGACTTGAATTATAAACTCCAGAGGATGGAAAATTTTATAAAGTCAGACATAGCACATACTTGTCTGCACTCTTACCTATGTTGGGAAACCTCGTCTTTTAAACAGAGAAGGGATGGCTGGAGCCCTGAACTGAACTTCACCCATCCCCAAAGCAGTGGACTCCAGGTGAGAATGATGTAGGCAGTGAGGCAGAAGGGAAAGAGGTGAACTATTTTCAAATCATTAACCAGTAAATTTTAGTATCTAGCTGCATATTTCCTAAAATAGATATCATGGTTGAAATTATGCCTCAAAAAATTATTCTGTCAGGCAGGTATGAGAAAGTTGTAATTAGTATATTATGAAACGCTTACTCCTATTTAATTTTTCTATCTACGCTTTCAGCTGGCAGTAAGGTATGGTGCCTTTCAGAAGGAAAAAAAAAAAAGGAAAACCAAAATGTCTTGTGGGTCATGTAAGCAGCTGTAAAAAAAAAAAAAAAAAAAAAGAGAGAGAGAGAGAGAAAAAAAATACAGTTAAAAGAAATAATTGATTTGATGAGCTTTAAATGTTTTTGCTCACTCCAGAAAAATAAGACTACTTTTGACTCTGTGATGAAGGATTAGTTCAGATAAAACGTGGACAATGGAAAAGTGTATTCTACATCGTGAAGGACGGCAGATAACACAGCTGGATTTCAAGTGAGCAGCTAATACTTCTGTTGGAAAGTACTTACATGCTGCTCCCTGGATTATAACTACTTTGCTTTCTGGAGAATTGCAGTGTGATAAATTATTTCCTTTTGTAGTTAATTTACTCTTTGCAGAAGAAAACCCTCAAATATTTTACAACAGAAAGCTCTTTTCTTTCTTTTAAATATAGATGCATTTAAAGAGCTATCTGATGCGAAGCAACCTTGTACATTTTTATGCGTTGTAAGAGCTTTTGTTAGTTGATAAATGCAGCTGAACAGAGAAAGCTTTGTCTCTATTTTTGTCTTGTTTTGAACTGGGTGCAGAAGGCAGTAAGTTATCACATTCACCATTATAGCATTGTGTACTATTACATTTGTGTGTATGAGATGATGTTTTTTATCCAAACAAAATCAGAGTAGACTAACTGCAGTAGGTGATAAGAATTGAAGAATATGGTTATTATTTAAACAAAACAAATACTGTGAAACTGATGAGTCAGTTGTCTAGGATTCATACTGTGGTGTATTTTGCTTTTACTTATTTTGATTTGTTGGTTACACCTGTGTTAGAAGCTCTGTGCCTAGTGTTTGAGGGACTGCTCTGGGCTGAGATTTTGTGCTTTCCTGGTGGTGTGTATCACTGTTGGCCTATTCTGTTAGTTTGGAATTAGGGAAAAGATGGAATATTAATTTCCCCTCAGGATTCAGAAAGCATCTCTGACCCTTGAACGTGATGGTGACCTGCTTGTTAGTTGCCCTGCTTTATAATTCAGACTGAAGGTAAAATGAGTAAGTCCTGCCAAGTGATACGAAGCCATTGCAGGTCATGGTTAGTTTCCATTGTTACAAGTTCTGATTCTCCTAGTATAGATGCACGCTGTTGGGGCAGACCAGAGCGTTTACTGGGCTGACTGAGATTCTCCACCTTCGTTTTTCCTTGGAAGTTGAAATGCTGATTTAAACAAGCTAGTGGATTGGATTTTTTAAAATTTTCTTTTAAATGCCTAGGTTACCTGACAAATGTGCCTGCCTGAAAACTTGTCTGGTTTCTGCAACTGTCAGGTGGTATAAGGTAAAAAGATATTCCTCCTTCCTACAAACCTTGCCTCGGATCCTCCCAGCATTGCAGCAGTCCTGCTGTTGCAGATTATTTTCCTTATTTTGAGACAATACAAGATAAAATGCATGTTTTAAGATTTGTCTTGCACCTTAAGAGAAGTAAGATGAGCTTTTACCACAACTGTCTACCCTTGATTAATCTTTATTTAAGAAAAGCTTTATTTATAGGAAATACCTTGGAAATGTGTAATCCTTAAGAAGAGCTGCTCTTGCTATAAGCCAAAAGGTTTTTTGAAAGCTTGTGAGAAGGCACTGCTTCTGTACACATATAAGCATGATTAAGATAGATCTTTAAATAGATTTGGAAACTGTTTGTTGTTCTGCTGTAAGGGCTGCTGAAATGTGTTGCCCGTAAAGGATTTTGTTGCTGTTAGATAACGATGCTTTTACTGAGGTGGAAATCGGGTATTTTTAATCACTAGCTGACTTAAGCCTAGGCTTCAATCTTCAAATTGGTGTGCGTGCATCTGTAGCCTGCGTGTGTGGTGTTCACCCTCGTGTCAGTATTCAGCTTCGTGGACTGCACAGGCCTGGCATTTCCAGGCTGCTGCCTTGCTGTTTCACCCCCATGGCTGCCTGCCTTTTTTTCTCTGCTACAATTACAGCTTCAACAGTAGCTGTTCACTGTCATGTAGTTTTTTTAATTTAGCCAAAGTATTTTTTTTTTTTTGAGTTGCTTTGTGAGCAATAAACCTTTATCATCTTACTTTAATCTTTAGATTTGAGTTTTTAGAAAGTAGCCCTCAATTAAAGCAGTTTTCTCTGGTAGTTTGCACAGGCAGGAAGGGAAGATTTGCCGTGGTTTGTCATCAGTAATGTGGGAAAATTAAGATGGCGATTGCTTGTGATAGATTTTTAAAATAATGGTTTACAGCCTAGGACAATCAGCATTCAGATTTTTAAGTGGATGAATGTCAGGAATAGAGAATATATTTTAAAAGATGGTACGTGCACTGTCTCCAAGTAACCTATTGCCCACCAAGCCATGGACAAGACTTCTTCCTGCTGCAGGCTTTGCAAATGAGAGGATCTCTCAAGTTTATTTGCTAATTTCACTATCTGATAAATAGCAACGTTTTTGCTTTCCTTCAGTAGTTCTGGGTGTTAGAAATTTGGATAACTCTTCTGAAAGCTAGATTTCAGAGAAGGCAATTATTTCCTAACATGCCCTCCTTTTTTTTGAAGAAATGAGAAGAATTTAGCAAGCACTAAAATCAATGAACTGTTTGTATATTCTGACATTTGCAGTCCTAAATTAAAATTGCAGTGTATATTTGTACCAGAGTACATTTCGGTTGCTCTGCTGAGAATAAATAATCTGTTACTCATGGTATTATACCTGTGAGCGAGTTACAGATTTATTTATTCTTAAAAGGGGTAGCTCTTTATTACAGAGACAGTCTACTTCTGAAGATTTTTCTGTAAGCGTACCGTCAGGGTATGGAGCCGATGTCTGTAGTAGGTTTTGAATTTGAACACTCTGTGACACATTAGTTTTAACAGTCAGCATCATTTAATATGACTGTACTTTAGTTCACACCTTTTCCCTCAGATAGTCTCCACATAATTAGATATCAGTCCCAAATCAGAAGCATAATATTTATATTCTGTATCTAGAGGCTGCACCCAGCTATTTCATTATTATGGAAACATTCCTGTGTGGAAGTGCCAGGAGGCTGGATTTAATTGGCTCTCTGGCTATCAATGATTATTCTGTGTTCAAGTAGTTATCTGGCTAATGTAACTTCAAGATTTAGACTTGTTATGTATTTAAATGTCTGTTCTAGCTTCATTCCAGTAACTCCTTGTGTTTTGCTCATGCTTTGAACTTCTATAAACACCTCAGCAGCTTCTCCCAATCAGTGAAGAGGCAAAGCGGTTTTTCTGGTTGGCTGCCAAAGAGAGATTTGTATGCAAGAAATTTCAGGTTTAACCACTGCTATGTGAAAAGCTGGTCGCAGTCTTACTTAGTTAATTATAACTAATTTTGCTACTTTCTTGTCAATTTTCTGCAATGCGAAAGATGCTTTTGTTTGACTTTTAAATTAAGATTCCTAGCATGCTTTAAACTGTTGTAAGCAGGGCTTAGCACTGGATTAATTGAGAGATTAAGGAGCAATAGTCCCTTTATAAAGTTAAAAAGAAAAGATTTATTAGTCTAGCAAAATGAAAATAATAATTAAAAAAAATTCAAACCACAAAAACTCCACCACCACCAAAAAACAACTCCACAAAATCCAGAACTTGCCTTCCCTTTGTATTGATGGCTAGTGCAATACTAGTACTTCTTGTGGTTAGTAGTTTTATTTTTATTATTAATGAGACCTTTGGCAGGACCTAAGCAGTTACAGTATCTGTGTGGAAGTATGTATATAGGTATCTGTTTCTTGCCACTACACATACATGTGCACATACATGACATGCAAAGGTTTTTTTGTAAGTGACTGTTTTTTTCAAGTTAGAAATCACTGTTGTGGTCATGTACGTTCATTTTTCTTTTTAGAAACTGTTGCTTGAAAAAAGACTATTTTATGATCTCAACACTGAATTCTGACCTCCAATTCACATCTGTTTAGAGTGAAGCAGTCTGTAATATACAGAAATTCAGTCTCAAGGCGTTTAGTGATTAAGCACATTTGTTAATCAAGTGATACCAGTCTTCTGCAGCAAACAAAAGCTACTGATGGCCTTTCTGAAATAAAGTTTATGATTGTGTTTGCTTGTTGCTCAGGCAACTCTTAGAGATCTAGCATAGGAAAAATGAAATCCTGCAGCCTTTCATTATCTAGGGCTTAGTGGTATCTATACCTTAAAGATAATTGTGTAAATCCGTAAGTTTATTGAAAAATCCATCTTGTTGATTTTTTTTTTCCCTATTTGTATGATAAGAAAATAGACCATTTAAAATGTATTCTTAAAGAAACTTTTTAGAGTAAAAGAAAGAGACTTCCCCATGGAGCTGCCTCTGATTAGTTGTCAAAAGTAATATCTGAAATAAAGCTGGGCATGAGAGAATATGAAAAAGCCGTGCTTGTACTGTAATGACTAACCAGAAAGAAAATGTCACACCCCATGTATGTTCATGTAAAAATACCTATTTTATTCCACATGAACCAGACCAAATGGTAATCTGAGTCTCAAATATTAGGTACACGGATTCAGGCTTCCTTGGCTTGACAGAAGAGTTAATTCTTTGGGACGTTTTACGAACCTGCTGCTTTCCCTAGCGTGGGAGAAAAATCAGTTTCTCTGAAACTGGTACTGATAAAGTTTGTTCTTACTGATGGTGCTAGGGACCATCTCTGACTGCTCATGGAGCTTGGAGTCAATACTAAGGTGAAATCAGGTGCCTGACTCCTAGAAAGTTCAAAACCTGTTCAGTGTACTGAACAGATACCTAGTCTTCATTTCACTTTTTTTAATAGAAGACTGCCTCCAATTAGTGTAATATCCATTAGAATAGATACCAACATGGTGCTGATGTTGTTAAAAGTAATATTAAACTGTACAAAATGTAGTTTCCCATGTACAGCTCCAATTTAGTGTCAGTTCTAAGTCTCGGGTGATTTTTGAATGGTTTGTTTCAAAGGAAAGAATATCAACAGTGGGTATATTTCCCATAAAGACATTAAGCTATATTAAGGTGAGAGGGAGAGAAGATTTAGCAGCCCGCATCTGAGTGATTTTTAAAATTGTAATGGTGGAAAGTGAACAGTTTTTCTGTTTAAATTAGACCTCCCCAAATTGTACCCCATATGCTAGTCTGATGAAACAAAAATGTTGTACTTACCAAATAATATTATGAGAAGGGCAATCGGCATCACAAACAGACCCACGAGCAAATCTGCCACTGCCAAGGATGTCAAAAAGTAGTTGGTAGCATATTGCAACTTCTTCTCCAGAGACACTGCCAGTATGACAAGTATGTTCCCCCCAATGGTGGGGATTATCACCAGAAGGATCAGTAAAGCTGCCCAACGCACTTGCACTTCGTTTCCTTGTTCGTCACTTGAGTAGTCCTGCTTGTGTTCTCCTGTTACTGAGAGAGGTGACAAAGATCCATTGCCAACTCCAGACCCGTTCAAGAAATTTAAAGGATAGGACATTTTTGTGTCCAGCAGAACGTATTCAGGAGCTGTGTTTTGCGCAGGAATTGTGTATGGTGTAAGAGTTCACTGTTCCTCTCTGGTCCAGGATGGTCCTGAAGAAAGGCCAGCATGGTCAGTATGGTAAACTGGTCATCTGCTATTTTGAGATACTGTAACCATGTCCGAACTGGTATCCAGTTTTTTTTTTCCTGTGCCTTGCTGGGCGCAATTAGGTCTTAAAAATGGAAGTCCTGTCTTGTGTCCATCTCTGGTTGATAGGGTTCAGTGGTCTGGTCTCCCCTTTATATGGAGGTTCAGGTTTCAGAAGATTATAGGAGACAATTCAGTAGCTGTGAAAAGTAAGCAGTGCATTAGCTTCCCTTTTTTTTTTTTTTTGTCTTACTACAGCAGTGAAAAGTGATAGATGAATTTGGATGCCAAATTGTTCCCTTTAGATACAGTGTACGTAGATTTGCTCTTTGTAAGTACAAACTGATGGAAAGGCAGATGCTTGCGTTGTGTGTATGCAACTCCTCCTCTCCCGAGTGTCTAGTCTCCAGCAGCTTGTGCGTAGGCAGACGGCAGTTCCCATGTTTCCCCTTATTAAGAATCCTATTTCTCCACAGAGGGTCACCCCAAAAATATCTTCAGAAATGATGTATGAGGTTTCCGTTTTAACTTCTGCAGTTCCTGATTTATCAGGTGAGGGGCAGAAAACTGTAGACAATAAAACACTGGTGACAGTCTCAAGGGGACCGTAAAGATTTATGGAACTGAGACATCTAAATTTACCCATTACTTGGGGGGGTGGGTGAGTAAACCGCTTGTTTTTGTAATCTGAGAAGGGCTTTTATTAAGCACAGCCTTTTCTCTCCCTCTCTCTTTCTCTCTCTCAACTCTGCTGAAGACTTAACGCTTACATTTCCCCCTTCAAGCAGAGACTAAAACACTTGTCACGCCGTTAAGCTGAACGAACGCTCAGTTACTGAGAAGATTCGATGTGTTGCAATTTTCAGGTGAAGAAAGCCTTACCTCTTTCTCTTGAATTTTAGTAGAGTCCACTTTGCATCCAGGAAGATCCTTTGTAATTTTCGTTTTCATCACATGGTGGATTTTAAGATAAGATTTTTCACTGCTTTCTGGAAAGCAAGTTGTTCACTTTGGTTTGGTTTTTATAATTTTTCTAAAGCTTGTCTCTTTGCATGCTTTTGTTTTGCACTTCCGTATCTTCTAACACCAAGATTAAGAATTTCTATTTTGGGAAAACTGTATTTCTTACGCAGGTATTTTCTCCAACTCTTGAATGGAGGAGAAGAATCATTCTTGCTGTATTTAAAAAAGATAGAAATAAGGTTGTGTTCTTTTTTTTGCTGTCCTTTCTCTTCCATTCTTTTGACGATTTTACTTAAGTGATTAGCAGATTGTATGTGCAATTTTCTCTTCGTTTGTTAGCAAAGCTTGCAGTCTGCTGCTACCCTTGTTTGTTGATTGACTCAGTCCAGTGTATCCAGCTCCAGTGCTTGAAAAGCAAGGAAGTAAATGTGGGGGTTTGGCTGGAAAAGAGCCAGAGAGGGTTAATTGATTCAGTGTTCCAGTACTATAATGTGTGCTCCTTGTAGCTGTATCAGGATGTGCAGATCCTGTAAACGACCAACGTTGTAGCTATATGCACCATAGTCTGTGTATGCCTGCGCGCTCTCTCTCGCTTGCTTGCTTACTCTCTGGACGGAAGCACAGTTAACCCTAAAAAGTTATGCTGCCCTGTAAATGCTCCAGTTTTTTTCTTGACTAATTTTATAAAATTATTGTCTAGCATGCTATTTTCAGTGTGTGCACTGTTACTTTAATTCTTTCTTCATGCAGCTGCTTTTTATTATCACAAGTGTTTTCTTTTGTTACCTTCCAACTTTGTCAGATGTGTGTATGTCTTATAGTTCCACATTAAAATGGAAATAGAGTTCACTTCCAAGGACATTAGCTGGACAAGTGTGTAACTCCATCTCAGCCAGACCCAATACATAGAGTCTTTGAGTTTAAGGCCAGAAGAGACCATGAGATCGTGGTCTGACCCCCTGGATGTCACTGGCCATTACATTCCATGAATTGCTAGTGCTCACCAGGCTTGAGCTGCGAATCGGGTCCTCAGTGAAGTGTGAATCGATTTGTATTTGTTTAAAAAAATTTAAAACACATTCACATCTTTAGGATACAGCTACTCTGGGGCCAAAGCAAGCAAGCTGCTGCCAGAAATTAATAGAAATACTTGACTTAAAGTGTGTTCAGATCATACAATAGAATTTCCAGCAAAGTAGTTTTCACTTGTTGATTATTTTTCCTGTTTAAAGGAAACCTTCAGTAAGATTCCATGCTGTATTAATTTGCAGCTGACTTTTAATATCTTTATTCTTCAGAAGAATATATATTAGGAAATAAAGATTAATCCAACTATGGTAATTCTGTTTCCTTATCTGACCACCTCCCTATTGTCACCCCTGACAGTACTGAGAGAGTAGAGCACATGAAAACATACAAAAAGCAGAAATCAAGAGAGGAAAATACTGTATAGGACTAATGAGCGTTTGGATTCAGTTTTCCTTAAACTCAACTATGTCTAATCCACTTCTGGTTTATTTTATAAATCTTGAAGGCTCTCCTGGTATTATTCTAACTGTACTTGAAGTCTTTACCAATCTGTTGGATTAAACACAGCCAGTGTTCGTTCACTCTTTCTGATTGTACAGATGAAGCTTGTTTTCCTTCATCATTGACACTTGAGCTACTTTTTCCTTGTTGAAAGGCAGCTGGAATTATTAGCTCTTTCAGGAGATGGAGCTATTGGCAGTATGTCTGAATCACAAAGGGAAAAAAAAAATGTTCTGGAGTAGAACCACCAAAGTATAGTACAAGATAGATTAATCCTTTAACTTCAGTGGTCTCCTTGTGGGTGTATGCCACATGCAGATCTTAATGTCACATCTCTGAATTTAAGGAACAGAATTAAAACTTCTGCGGAAAAAAAATAGACAATGCATCTATCAGAACCATCTGCTAATCATCAGCATGAGTTACTGCTCAAGCCTGTGTTGGAGCTGAAGCATTATCTTGAAAGAGGTTTATTATTTTTTACTCTTCGCATTTTCTCTTTCACAGCACAGTAGACAGGATACCTCAGTCACTTCAGTGTGGGGGAAGTATCAGAGTTATAGAAGTGTAATTTTGTCAACTTGAGTTCTGTATTACCTCTTTATAAAATTTCTTCACAGATCTTACCATCTGAGAAGCATCACTGTTGGTTACTGCAGTAAAGAGCTGTTTTGGTCAAAGTGAAAATGAAGTGTTCCCACTTCTCTGGAATGCCTCAGTGGATGTTATAATGTAGTTTATATGACAAAATCATCTCTTTAGTCACTAGAATGGCTAAATTAAATAAATTGGGGGGAGGGGGCACCTTGAAGCACCAGCTGAAGGCTGTACTGTTGCCTGCAGATTGCTCTGATGAAAGCTGTATAAATGCATTTCTATCTAATTGAAAAGGAAATGATTTTTTTAAATACAGGTAAAAACAGAGTTTTCTTAAGAACTCATAGAGGAAGATGATAGGAGTTTAGTTGCACATAGGCTTCTGTAGCATATATACCTGCTTGGTGCATTGTTTCATTTCAGATGGCTAGAAAACTTACCTGCCTTTTGTGATGTTTTTTGAACTTTCCCAGGTTTGAATTATTTCTGAGAAACACATCCTCCTCTATATCTGTTACAGATCTGCAGCAGGTTCTTCACTGCATGCTTCTGGCCAGGCTTTTTGTGCAGGCCACTGCCCTGCCCCCATGTCCAGTGCCTCTCCTATGTTAATGAGTGTTAAACCCTAAACCTTGCTAGACCCCACTCCTGGTCCACCATAACTGGAATATTTGAACCATGCATAGGTATTTTTTTTCCACCCCGTGCTGTTATTTCTGTTTTCAAATTGCCAGTACTATTTTATTTGAATGGAGCTGCATCTACATTAGATGTGAGCTGACACTGGTGACAGTGTTGTTCAGTTGGTGCTTATCCCTCAAGTTCATCTGCTGTGCCTGTTGGCAGCACTCAGCCTCATCTTCTTGACAGTGGAAGGCTTCCTGGAAGTTCTTATTCTTAGGAAGTCTTGCTTAGGCAACCAGGAGGCATTTCAGAGAAAAACAGTGTGGAGAAGGAGGCTGTATTGCACACGAGATAGTTGCAGGAAATTCCTGGCACGAGAATAGCTCAGATGTGTTTTGTCAAGAGACAAAGAGACAGGGTTTACATCCATGCTTAGTCTACACCTAAATACGTCAGTTTGTTGCATTTTTCTCTGCAGGTTTTCCATCTTCTGTGTTCCCCCCCCCCTCTGCTACACACACCCCCTTCAGAAATGACTGCAAATTGTGCAATTGGATGTCTGCATTCCTCCTTTATTAACTCATTCATGGATGAAATGAAACTTCTGCTAAGGTTTTCTTTTTTTTATCTGTCACTGCACTACCAAAGCAACTTGTGGAAATAGTTCTGTATCAAATGATTAACTCATGTCCCATAGTTTAGAAAGTCATAAATATTTAGAATCTTTTGAAATATGACTGGGGAGACTCAGTGAGGAATTTAATAGACATTGTTCTTTAATTCTCTGACATTTCATTTTTCAATGAGTTGTAAAGTCCTTAAATATTTAGACTAAAAAATAAGCATATGTTAGCGATGCTTCAGACACTTCCATTTTTAGTCTCAATCACAAGACCAATGTGATGGTTTATTTTCAGTATTCTGTTTATTTACTTATGCTACCTTATATACATATACAGGGTTTAATGTTTAAATATTGCTGGAACATAAAGAGAAATGGCAGTAGTCCTCTAACCTTCAAGATGTGCAACTTCCAGAATTGGAGATAAACTGAGGAAAGGTATTTGGATGTGATTCTAACTGGGCTGTGATCTAAGAAACTAAGTGGAATATGCTTCAAGATGTGGCAATCCAAGTTCTTAATTTGTCTTGTGGTGTTGTTGCATGCCTCTTGGAAAAAAAGATTAAAGTGGATTGTTAAATAGAGTCAATATACTTAACAGTGTTCCTCAACTTTCAGTAGCCCAATGAGGCTCTTGTAGGCAAAGGCTACTAAGAATTACAGTATCTGCAGATGTTGCAGTTGTAATTGCCTTAAGAAAAAAACCCAGTTTATGTTCCTTATAGATTCCTAATAATTGCAGCTGTAAAAAATGTTTAATGGTGAAAAGGAAATACAATTTCTGGGTTCTCTGCAAACTATGGAGAACCTTCCATGGTCAACATCATGGATTGAAGGGAAAACTGACCACCTTCCCTGTCCAGCTGATCTGTTCTGATGGTTTTGTTCATACTGGTCTGTGTTAGTAACAGTCGACATCCTGATTTTTATTTTGTGAATTTTTGCACTGGAGGCTTAAGAAAAACTTTCTTTCCTTTGTCTTTGGAAGTAATGAAGAATCCAAAACTTTCTTTGGTTTCTCAGAAATTCTAGGGCGCTTACAAGTGAGGTATCAGCTTTTATGTAGAGACGATAACATTTATATGTATATAAATCTCACTTATATCCAGGAGATGAACATCCCCAGGAATGAGATCAAAGTTGAGGTTACGGCTAAGGTAATTGGGCAGCAGTTAGGCAGCTCCTTTGTGTTCTCTCTTGTTCTGGTTTCTGTGAAGATTCAAAATCCTTAGCTGCGTAGGGTGTTTGTTTGTCATGGAGATCTTGAGAGCAACCAGTTGATGAGTAAAACTAATAAAATGCTAGCTATCATGTTTTGCTGAGAATCTCTCTTTACCGTCTTGGTCCATCTTTATTTTTCTTTACGGTTTTGTTTATGACTTCTGAAAACAAACCAAACTGGATCTTGGAGGAAGTCCTTCATCTGCAGCCCATAGATCACAACAGTAAAACTTACCCTGCTGGTGTAGGGTGGAAACAAAGCTGTGGCTGACTACTGTGTTGAAGTCCTATAGAAGAAACTTTCAGGCTTTTTTGACTTCTTGATTCATTTAGTTTCCTGGTAACAGAACAAAGTTGAAGCTAGTTGTGATTGTTTTTTTTGTATATGGGTCTGGGCTCACTGACATCTGTGTTTTGATGGCTTATGTACAAGCAGTTGAGCAATTTTCAGATGAAAATGAAGGAAATAATCAGGCTGTTCATTTGTTGTTGTTTTGCTGTTGTAGTAAAATGTAATTGCAAAAGCAAACTGCTTAAGCAAAACTAGTGTTAGGAAAAAAGGAAGGAACCAGTGCATTAAAGATAATTTGGTTTTTAAAAATAGACATTGCCTATCTTTCCAAGATATACAGCCCAGTTTAGAGACATGCCTTGGGCTTTAGTGTAGGAATTTTTAGATGAAATTGCTGGACTGTGTTACGGGAAGGTCAGACTAGAGGACTATGGTACGTTGCTTCTGTCCTTAAAAATATATTAAATATACACCATGTTTAGGATTTTTACTATGACTTTTAAGGAGGGTGGACGGAATTGTGTCTGGAGATGAAACTTCTGCCCACTACATCTCCAGATGTTATCCTGGTATTTCATGCAATGTTACCTTCCATGTTTAACTTATAGTAATGACAGATGTCTGTATTAGGACTGGCTAAGAGTAGCCTGTTGCTGAGTGTGACTTCTGATAAACCATTTATCTTTTTTTAGTACTGTTTTTAAGTTTTCTCACACTCTTCATTACTTTTCTCCCTTTGCCACCAGAGGTTTCTACTCAGTAACCACACTGACTCAGCCATCAGCGCAACAGAGTCGTGGTGGTCTCCAGCAGGGAGCCAGAGGGGTGGACTCGGTTTGGGAACCTGCGCGGGGCTTGGTACCAGTGATGTGGAAACTTCCTCTGTCAGCAGCAGGACTGCCCCTCCATTGTGCTGAATGTCAAGTCAGCAGTTCATATGGCTGTGCTCTAAGTGCAGGGTGAAAGGCTCAGGCCAGGGGGAGGAGAACATGGTCATGTTTTAAACATATTCCCCAGCTGGATTGCCAGTTGGAAGTAATGCCACAGGAGCATGATTGCAGCCTATAACTGCTTATGAGGGCTTTTTAATTTTTCTTTTGATCACTTAACAGAATTGGTTTGCATTTTATGAATTTTATTAAGTTTGGGTTTATGTGGGCTAACCTTTGGCAACTGTGTGTCGGACTTGTAAAGCATCTCGGCAGAAAAGCGAGCAAGCAAATGTTATTGTTTAAGCATTGGTGCCAGTGGTGCTCTTGTGTACTGAAGTCCTGTTCTTCTGATAATCATTTTAAGATTCTTTCGCTTCCTCAACCTACTTGTGGTTCTGCCTTCTAGTTCTCTATTACGTGGGAAGATACTTTTTGAAGATTGCGGGGTTGAGAAGACTGCATTACTGAGGAAAGTGGTGGGACCCATTATGTAGCTTTAACTCCCAAAGTGGTTTTACAGAAGGCCTCGTCAAAATGTTTGACCATTTTAAGGATAGATTTGAGATAAAAGCATTTAAAATAATGGCCACAAATAATGTAAATCTGGCTAAGAATTCCATAATCAATTATTGTACATTAATCCTGATTTTATACTGAAAACTGTGTTGGAACTTCTGAGCTTGCAGACACAAAGATGTGTCCAAGTTAATGATTCTATAAAATCCAGCTTTCTGAACAGGAATTTAATGATTAATGCTTCAAAGTGCATAATCACATCTTTGCCAGAAGATATTTTTCTCTTCTTTGGCTCACAGTCTGCCTGTTTAACATTTGCGGAAGTAAAGCAAACACAAAGGTGTTAAGAGTCTTTGTGCAAGCGCTAAAGTCTTCTGTGCAGCTGAATGCTTGGGCTCATTTATTATAGGGTTTGTGACTCCTGGTCTCCACATAAGCTCATTTTTAAAAAAACATTGTCAGCATCCAAGCTGTTATTTGAGCAAGAGACTGACAGGTAGTTTTAAACGTGTCTTTTAGTTCATAGTCTTCACTTCTAATGCTTGCTTGCAGGACAGAATCGTTCCGTTTCCCAGTTCTTCCTACTTTCTTAACATTTGTCATGATGGCTGCATCATAGAGGCAGCAGAGTTTCCAGCAACTTGTGTTTGTTCCTCTCTTTTGTGTGGGTTTGGTTTGTTTGGGGTTTTTTGCTGCTGTTTGGAGGTAGGTTTTTGTAAGGTGGTGGTGGTAGATGGGATTTTTTCCCCATGCGGACATTTTAGGAAAACTCATAAAGAAATAGACTGTTGGAAGCAGGGGTGAGGTAGGAGATCTGGCTACTTGCTGCCATTACTGCTGAGGGGTTGAGTAGCCTGTGTGGTGGTGCTACCTGTCCACGATCAACTGGAGCAGGAGAGAGGAGTGTAAAGAGGAGTTTAGGACTAGTTATCAGAGGAGACTATGGGAAAGTATTGAAATGGGAAGAGACGATAGCTAGAGTAGAAATTAACTGATTTTGTGTGTAGAGTATAACTCTAGTGTGAGTGGTTATATGAACATGTCTTCTGTCACCAGTCACAATGAAAGAAGCGAATGAACGAGATTATTGCTTAAGGTCTTTTTTACTTCTGTTTTCTATGATTCAGGTATTCATTTAAATAAAACCAATGCTGGAACATACTCTATAATGGTTTTTCTACATCCTGAGTTGAGTGCTTTGATATACACTTAATGATCCTACATGATGCTGTAATTCCTGTGTACAACAGGTACTGCCGCCACCCTCCAACCTCCTTCTTTCCATATAGCAAACGTAAGAAGGGAAGCTAAAACTAAGGTGTTTCTTAGCTCTTCCTTTGTACGTTTCAGTCTGAAATCAGTTTATAGTCAAAGTAAATGCCTTGCAAGACTGCTGTTAGGATTGTGAATGTGACAATTAAAAAGCTAGTCTGGGCTGCAAGATACAGCAAGATGGAACAGATAACCAGATGATGTGCACTTTACTTTGAAAACAGATACAATTAAATCACTTGCAATTTATAGTTTCCTGTATTTCTTTTTCATGAACACTACTTTCCAACCGCATTCCTGCATTGCTCTTGTGTTCATGGTGTCATGACATTGGGTAAATTTAACAGATTAGCTGTGATGGATGTGCTTGTGATGCCTATGAGTTCAGAATGCAGACTGCTTTGACTCAGGGATGTTTATTTTAC
The DNA here is from genome assembly GCF_900496995.4 of Aquila chrysaetos chrysaetos. NCBI lineage: Eukaryota > Metazoa > Chordata > Aves > Accipitriformes > Accipitridae > Aquila > Aquila chrysaetos. The sequence goes on along the minus strand of NC_044013.1, from coordinate 12,183,764 downwards.
AAGCAATTTTGCCCTTGCTGCATTAGAAATGCTGAAATTGGCAGTGTACGATATTGTGAAGTGGTTTGTGTGGCATCAAAATTGATGGAGTGATAAATACGACTACAAAGACAGGAGGGAAATTAATATATCGACACCTGTAAGTGAGTTCTGCCCTACTTCAGAAATACTCAATATTCACAAGACTGTTTGCACTAGCAACATCACAAGACTGTTTGCATTAGCAACATGTGCTTCTTGGTGTAGGAAATTAAGGGTTGTCTTTCATCTCCCCCAGCACTGGGCTAGAAGTTCATTTGCTGTAATGACCAACAGGGCACTGGTTCCCAGCTGGTGAGGCATGGAGCATATACTCCCATTTCAGATCTCTTAAAAGGCAGCAACATCGCAGCATCATGTTGTAAGGAGGCAACAGTAGACATTGCTGATAAACTGATTGGAAGTGTGTGTTCTATCAGCATTTCCTCACATGCTTTGATTTACAGCAGTAGGTGAGGGTGAGGAGGAGTCAGCAGAAGCAGTGATTGCGAAAGGGAGTTTGGGATCCACCAACCTTGAAGGTTGATTGAATACTGGAGTTGGGTTTTGTGTCTGCTGATGGGAGATTTAGTACTGTGTGTCTGTCTCATGAAGAATAAACCTCTGCTCGTGGAAAGTCTGTCACAACAGCATGATTTCTAGAGATAAAGTCCTCACTCTCAATAGGTATGTCATTCTGCTGGGTAATCTTTTAAAGGCAGAAAATATGCACTAAAAAAGAAGACTTTATTAGTGGGAACTGTGTGTGGTATCTGCAGTGATAGGGAAGTTTATTCATTTGTGCCCTTCCCTGTTCTCTTAGTCCATTTGTTCCACTCCTCTAGTTACATTTTGAGAAATGCAAAACATACGGTGTGGAAGGACAATTTTAAATTTTCCAGTGTGAACACAGTGAAGTCTCGATATTTTGAAGAACAATAACAATAAAAAACAATCTTTTTTGCCTTTCTTTAGGACTCCTGAGCAGTGTCCGAGCGTGGTTTCTTTGCTGTCAGAGAGCTACAATCCCCATGTGCGTTATGGGGCTGCCATGGCTTTGGGTATCTGCTGTGCGGGCACTGGAAACAAGGTGAGGACCAGAAGCATCCATTGCCAAGACTGTTTCTGCTCTCTCCTGCCACAGACATTTGTGTGGAAACGTCACACACAGAGATCAGATTTCTCACACATGTACACCGCTAGGCAGCTGGAGTAGAGCAGTACTTCTTTAAATTCTTTAACTGTCCTGGGCATACAGATTCTTTTCCTGCTTGTACAGAATAGATAAAGTAGAAGAATGTTTTTATACATTATTGCCACATTCTTGGAATTTTGTCTTCAAAACTTTTCTTAGAGTTTTCATACTGTCAAGTTGCCACTGAACTTTAAATGTATGTTCAGTACTCCAAAATCAATACTCCTTTGCCTTTGGAGTTGATCTTTTACAGATTGCTTTAGGGGGAACAAGGGGGTGCCAGTGACAGGAAAACAGCAGGTGTTTTGCACAACTTCTAGCTCCTTTCTTCTTTCCTGTGATACGCAGTTCATGGAAGATCCATGTAGTAAAGCCATATGTAATGAAATTTAATTAAATTTACGGTAGTTTCAGGTGTGTAATTCACAGCCAGTAAACTTTATTCTCACTTTATAAGTGTCAGTGAAGGATAATTCTCACAGATGATAGAAGGGACCTTTTAGAGTAGAAGGATTCCCACTTCTGCTGTGGGAAGTGAGTGCTCATTGGGACAAACAGCAAGTAAACTTGGGGATAAGCTTACTCCACCCACATATATAATCTGTACTGGTACTGGATCACAGTTTCAAAACAGGTGCACAGACCTTCCATGTAGAAGTAATATTTCATGCTTCTGAGTCTTTGATAAATCTCACACTTACTGTACCATCCCTTCCTCAGCTGGTATTAAACATTTGGTCTGTGGCTCTTGCAAGTGAGTGCTCCCCAGCATGTCACTTGTGTTGTGAACTGCACAGAACACTGACATACGCTGCCTGCCATCTTTAGTATCTAAAGCATGCAGGCTTGAAAGCAAACTGAATGTCCTATTGTTATCCAAGTTGCTTTATTCTCAAGTGGAAGGTGGAATCAAAGAGCTAATTATTTTTAACCTGCTGCACCGACAAGTTGATTTAAGTGGAAATGCTTTTAGTCACACAAAGAAGTCTGTTTTATTTCCAGATACATTGTGTGATAAAGACCTAAACCATCTGATTACATGCAGACATGTCTTCCAGAGCTTATATTTGTAGGTTTTGAAGGCCCAAATATATTCAGTTTTGGAGATTGGAAAGTTCAGCTTTTTGCCATAGTGGATGTTCCATACGTGGTATTGAATGCATGTCAAAGAATTAATGAGTCACCTTCAGGTGGAGATGCACAGCCTCCAAGATAGCTCAATTCGCAAAAGCATTTTAAGCAAAGGCATGATATTATTCTATAAGTGGTTCTTAGAAATAGTGTTTTGTATAAAATCAGCTTGTTTTTAAAAGCCTCACCCTGACAAAAGTAACACCGAGAGGGATCAGTGCTGAGAGACTCATGCACTCAACTGCATTTGCTCATGTCCTCAGTTTAAGTATGGACAGGAGAGAGCTCTGTAGAAGAGATTGCCAGGTGATTCTGACTTCTGTAATTAGAGGATCACATAACAGATTAAAAGAGCTCTTTGAACTTCTTAGGGTGGATGTCTAACTGTTGTCTCTCCTGTTCCAAAGAGTATCTAACAGCTTGCTCACGTGCCATTTTAGAGTGCTTTTAGAAAGCCCCTGTGTTGCCACAGACCAAATTTATCTGTGCAGCCCATGGTTGTACAAACTGTTATCTTAGTTTTATTCCGCTTAGATCTGAAGAGCATGGTTGCTGAAGGCTGGCTGAGCTCACTAACACCTTGCTGCTGTTGAAACAGGTAGTCTTGGTCCCTCCTGTCACCTTTTGCTCTGTCTCATGTCCAGCTCCCTAGTGAGCTGATTCAGACACAAACTCAGAATACTGACCCATATAACAACAAAAAAGGGAACAGTTCTCTGTTGAATTATGGAGCTGGAAAAGCTCACTGAGAGGTGAGACAAGGGCTGCAGCTAGCACAGGGAAAGGGGAGGGACTGGATAGCTGAAGGGAAATTGAGGAAGTAGAAGGATCTCCTTTTGGTAGCACTAAGTTTAGACAAGCTCAGTTGTCCTGTGTAATGTGCACTGAGGACGTTGCATGGTTAGAAATGAATTTGTGTCTGTAATAATTCTGTGTATATTGGAGATGAAAAAATGTGCCTAAAGAGATGATTTACTCTAAGATGCCTGCAAATTGCCCATGCTGGTCTTGCGTACATCTGAGCAGCGTTTATGACAATAGACTCTCTTACAGCTTTTCATAATCAATGACTGCATTGAAAGGAATGCTTATTGGTAGATCATTGTGGATCATGTTCCTGTTGCACTTAGCTGGGAACTTACTGAATTTGAAGAAACAATAGAGCATTTTGAAATGTTTTAAAAACCTAGATTTACTACATGAGTGCTCAGAGGCAGCCCCACTTGATGTAGGTTTGAAATGAATGCTTTCATGTGATGCTAAAATGTTACAGGTTCTAACAATAAAGTGTAAGGCCAAGAATTTGGGACCTGGATTGTTCTACCATCTTATTTTCTAACCTCCAACATGTTGTTTGATATCTCTGGTTGATTTGTTCCTTACGCAGAAAATGAAGGTAATGCTGATATATTTTGTTGGGAAGAATGGCAAAGAAAGTGTACAAATAATTTATATGTACTATTTAAGGCATGTCAGTGGTTCTAATGTGATTAATGCATCTGTTGCTTACAACAACTGTTGTTTATCTATTGCCCTATTTCTGTAGGTAGATCTTGTTCATCCATCACTTGGTTTTTGTGGGGTTAGATTAAAATCCACAGAAATACAGATTTCTGCTTCATTTACCAAGAACAGGGAAAATATATTAAAAAGTATATCTGATAGCATCAATCTGATAACCTTCTGTTAGAGTACTGAATCCTGGGATACTAAAAATTACAGTATTAACTTTGCAACTGCTTATTTCTTGGTTTTATTTCAGGAAGCAATTAATTTGCTGGAGCCAATGACAAATGATCCTGTGAACTATGTACGTCAAGGAGCTCTGATTGCATCTGCCCTTATCATGATCCAGCAGACCGAGATTACCTGCCCAAAGGTAATGTGGCATTCGTTACATACCGGCTTGTTAGGTGGAAAAATGGTCTTGGCTGCCAAATGTTTAGTGATTGGCACTGCATGTGAGCATTGGCAAGAGAGTGTTTGTGCCTTGTAAAGAGCCAGAGCTGAATGCACAGCAGGAAGCTCCTGCATGGATCAGAGCATGCACTTTTGAATGGGGGAGTAATGCATGCTGATCCAAACATGCCTGATAGATGACAACATTTTAAAGGTCTAAAAGCATCTTGTAATGATATGAAAGTGACTATCTTGCAGTAACATGCACTGAGGCCTGTATGCTCATGATTTATGTGAGCACCGTTATTTGGTAAAGAAGTTGGTTTTGATGATAGTAGGCTTAGTTTTGGATGTGGTCACCCTGCAGGGAAGTCCTGTTGTAACTATATTTCTTTTGTAGCTAGTCTTCACCTGAAAAGCGTGAACAGTTTCTGCTGTCAGAACTGGCTTAGTGGCTTTATAGTAAATACCTTTTTTTTAATGGAACCTTTCTTTCTGCTCAGAAGGCAAAAAGGATTGCATGTGCTGTGTTCAGCTTTTAAAAACAGTTTGCCCTGTGAATATATGACAGATGATGATATGCAAACATTTGTACAGACTAAAAGTCTACATTAATAGAAGCTTTGAGTTTCCACATTTCATCTGCTCTGGTGAGCACTGAGGCAGAGCAGTAGCTGGTACTTTGCTACTCATCTGTCATATATGGGTTGCTTTTATTGATGTCATTTTAGAAATTGAACTATGATAAAAACAGCCACTTTTTTACTGCATTTGGGTGGGGAGAAAGAAAAAAACCTCTTTGTCCATTGGAAAATTTTACTTGGGAAAGTCAGCGAAGGAAATCTACAAATATAGGTGTTTGGGTATTTCCAAGTCATGGAACATGAAGATTTTCTGGCAGACAGTTTGTTCCTTTGAATTATTTAAAAAAAAAAAAAAAACCAGTTAGTTTTCACTGAGCAGAATCTGCGAGTGTTGTTTATATTATCAGAATTGTAGTTCAACTGAATAAACCAGTGGAGAGCATTAGAGTTCTGTTGGATCCCCTCATCTTGCAAGATACAAAGTCTCTGTGATGTGAAGTTGAATTATCTTTCTATGGAAAGAAACTGCTTGTTGTTTTTATTGTTTCTTCCTTGGTCAGGTGCTTGGAATGCCAGCCCTTAGTATAGATCAGCTTTAATCATTCTGTGCTCCTCTAATGCTGGGCAAATTGTATAGCTCTCCTGTGCCTTAGTTTCCCATCTGAAAGAAATAAGGGTGATACTTTCTTCTATGAAAGGACATTATGAGAATAAATTCATCTTAGTTTGCAAAGCACCCTGATCCTCTTGGGATGAGAATTGCAGACTGCTGTGAATCAGTCAGACATCCGAGACTGTTGTGGATTACTTGCTGAGTCTGTCTATTGGAGTTTCAGTCTTTTTGAGATGATAGGTGAAAGAAAAGTGCAGACAGGAAAACAGCTAGCAAAAACACAGATTAGTTTAGGCATGTAATAAGTCAGAACTCTTTCCCCAAAGAGGCCTGGTAACCTTGACTTCAGAGGTACGTGTAATATCTAGGCTTGTTAAATGCATGATTAAAATAGTTGGCTAGCAAATACAGGATGAGATGTATAATCTGGGGTTCAGTGGCTTGTTTAAAAATGGAGAGAGGAACTGAAAAAGCTTTATGCCAGAGCCTTGTTTGAGCCCAAATTTGTGTGGCGTTACATAATATAGATACAGAAGGCATTTCATTACCCAGTCATAGAAGCGCTGCAGATATTAAAAAACAAACAAACAAAAAAACCCCAAACCCTACAGATTATAAGGTAATAAATAATCCCTGAAATATTTTGCTAATTTAGGAACTAAACAGAGAATATATAAATCTACTTGTTTTGAACACCCCAAAAGTTAGATATAACCATCATAGTTTCTTGCTCAAAAGTAAAAGGAATATTTTGAGGAATCTGCTGCCAATTAAGTTATTTATTATCCATGGGAAACTTTTTTTGGAGCTCTCTGCCAGTCTGAAGAAAAATTAATTTACTCTGATGTGAAAGGGTGGAGTTCAGAAAACTAGCCATTTTTGGATTACAGTGACTTATTTTGCTCTGATTAGATTCCTAAGTGGCACACTGGTGCACTGTGTGCCAAAGTGTCTAACCTGATATATGTGAGTATTTGCATTGCTGGTTAAGCAGCTAGTAAGAGGAGCATGATGGATTTCATACCCCACAAGCTGTACGTGTGGTCTTGATGGGGTTACAGAGAAGCTAAATTTTACGTATCATCATCTCACCACTGCTAAATACTTTGTGATGCTTTGCATGTGAGAGATGGTGATTTTAATAAAGATTGTGACGTATAGTCTGACCACCTTCCTGTCATTACTTTTCAGTTTTGTCTGTTCTCGGATTTTTTTTTTATTTTTTTTTTTGTAAACTTCTTGTTTATGAGCTTTGGGTTAGAAGGACTTTAAATTCTCTGGTGATAGTTTGGGATGAAGATGGTAGCAAACAATCTTCCTTGAATAGATTTAGATTTTTCAGAAATAAAATAACTTCAGAGTTTTGAGAGCTGAGCATTGCAATGCTGATATGCCAGCAATAAACAAAGATTTAAGAATCAAAGTATTTTGGTTTAAAAGAAACCATTTTTCTTGTGAGAGAATGTAGATGTATGCCTTTGAATCACCTTTGCTGTCCTCTTTCCTTTGTATTTGTCTTCCTCTTTGTCATGCTCACTCTTTATTTAAACAAATAATTTAAAGAGTTTAAATAAAGAATTGTCTTTCTATGGAGGTCCCTTGAACTTGCAAGTTGCTTTAGTGCCAAAAGGGGTAGCAAATCTCATGTAAAGCTGATTTGGCCTCTTTGGAGTTGAAACACAATTCCTCCATGTGCAGCCAGCACGATTTTTCCTGACCTCTGTTGATACATTAAAGAACCATATTAGTGCAGTATATAGAACAATAACAAGTTTATTTTGTGAAATGGAATCCTAAATTATAGATGTGATGAGATCATTGTAACAGAAATCAATGACAACTTCATTATGTATTTGTGACCTGCAGGGCAATTAAGACAGCAATTTTGGAGACAAACTACATGCCTAACATCTTGAATCAAATTTACTTTTTCCTGTATTTGTGTTAGGATAGTTATCTTGGCAAAATGAGAAGATAACAAGCAACGTCAAGGCTTTTCCTCCACCCTCCTTCAATCATTTTGGCCTATTATCTTTAAGATGTTGTGAAGAAACCAGGACCAGAGTGCTCCCCACCCCATTTAGATGAAATACTAGGTCTTGCTAGGATGCAAGAATGATTTTTGCTGTATTCTAGTAGCACCTTCACATTCCTTCATATAAGCCTGTTACTGTTAGATGCTTGTGCATACTGTATGCTCTTTCAAGAGAGCAAGCGTATGCAGAATAACTTCAGCTTTTGAAGAAGACAGAACATGCAAACAGTTTAAAACCTTTTTTATTAAAAACAGATTCCTTAATACTCTTGTTCTTAAGAACTTGCATTTGCAAAAAGCATCATGCACATCACCTGCCACAGTTTCCCTTAGTTACTGTTTATTAAATCTTATTCTTAACAATCTCATGGGCTTCATGTGTGTGAATGTTGACTGGTGGAGGGAGAAGTGGTAAACAACCTGATAAATGACAGCCCCTTGGGTTTGTGGTAGGAAATGGTGCTGTATCATTCTCATGTCTTAAAGCCTGTGTTGTTTCCTCAGTGTTTCCAAGGTTGTGCATTTGGCTTCATTTGAAATCGGTGGCATGTTGTTTTGGCCAGCACTAATTATCAGAATGCTGTGTGTGTATTGTTAGTAAAGATGAAATGAGTCACTGTCTACATTTTAGTGTTCCTCCTGGAAGTCACACAAATAAATTTCTTGATAGCCTTTCCAAATGCTCTAAAATTTTTAAAGTGCTTGAAGATTTCAAGGGACAAACAGAGCTTGTGGGTTTCATAGCATATTAAATAAACCTATTCAGTAGTTTGGGACGTGCTTGTTGCTGTGGTTTGAAGGAAGAATAGTAGCAGATTAAAGGGCTCTACTACGCAAACTCTGGCACATTTTGCTTCAACAGCTTAAGAAATTGCTGTCTATTGACATCTTGCTCCATTCTGTAGGAGGTGAGTGCCTCAACAGCAAAGGCAGAACTGAGCTTTTGTCTGTACTGCTCTTGCTTTCTCCAAAGTGATGGAGCAGTGGTTCCATGTGAGGCTGCTAAAGCACAGTTTCCCCAACAGGAAGGAAAGTTTTCAGCTGGGATCTGATCCAGTCAAAAATCCCGTTCCTGTGAAGCATTTGCTTTATAGGAACAGCCTGAATAAAGCATGCAGGCCTATTGTGCATTTGAGTGTTGAGGCAGTCCTTCGGTCTGGGTTTGCCTGGTCCCTAAGGACAGGTGGGGTAGTCTCCTACCCTTTCATAGAACAATTTAACTTCCACTGACATTAAAGTAAAACTTTGGAAAGGGCACACTTGCTCAATACATTTTCCAGGGTTGGCAGTGGTCCGTGGCTCATGATGCACAGGTATGCAGAATTTATCTGAAAGCAGAATGGTCTTGATATGGCACTACATGTTTTGTATTCTTGTAAGTAGAGGGTATAAGGACTATTTCTTATTGTAGCTGTTCAGCGCTTGTTCATTGAACACCTGCTCTCATCGATTCCCTGCTGTAACCTGTCCATGTCTCCTAAAGAGCTGGCAATTGATCTGCTCGGGTTTAGCAGCCAGGTTTTTGTTCCTTCGTCCCTTGTTGGTGTCCTGGTTAGCTCACTGCCCTGCACGGTGTCCTGGTGCCACAGCTGGTGGGTTTCTGGTGGGCTTGTTGCCCGGGTGTTTTGTTCATCTGCTCTGGACTAATGTACGTGTGAGTAGGAGTTGTGGAAGGCATATTAGGGAAAGAATGCTCACAGGGGCAGCATGCCACAACCAGGAGAGGTGGATGACTCCCCCTGCTAGCTCTGCCTTGCCTTTCCCCGAGTGAGGTGTTTCTGCCCTCTCTTCCAAGGTTCTGCTCTGTCAGATTTCAGATGCCAGCATGAATGTTAGCAGTTCTGCTGGATGTCTTCTCACTTTACCCAGGGTTTTGTTCTCTGAAGATTTGATTACGGTATAAATTCCAGATTACAGTCCACCGAACGAGCTTTGTAACATCCGTCTGTGTTTACATACTCCAAACCCAGAAGCTGAGCCCAGAGTCATAGGAATGATGTGCTCTAAACAGAGGCACTGGAATCCTACTGCTCAGTTCAACCAGAGGAATAGTTTTACATGTTATTTCTGTGTCTCTGTGTGTCTGTCCCAAATAATATCTGAAGGCTTTGGTTCATCTAGCCTGCATGTGGTTGCCCTTGATACTGCACGAGGCCCCATTCAAGGTTGCAAATGCAAACTAAGGTATTTTTCCAGTGTACAAGAGGTCAGGCCTAAGAAACAAACTATTTATATTAAATGTGTAAACCTCCTTGTAAGCTTTTATAAATAAAAATTGGGAGAGCGTGAAAAAGCATAAATGGAGTGAAGCAAGAGCAGAGTTTGGTCAGTATATCCTGAATAAACCCTGTATTGTGTGTGCAGTATCTCCCTGCCACACATCTGTCTGTGTGGCTGCCCTGAAAATGTATGTTGCTCCTTTTTCTTAGCTTTAATAAATGCAAGGAAATTTCACTCGCCTCCTTTTTGCGGACAGGGACTAGTAACTAAAAGCTTTTTAATGCGAAGGGGAATTGGTGAATAGAGAACTAATATTAGCACATAAATTGTTGGACTTACTTAGACTGAAAAATGGAAATAGCTGCTCTTTTTCCCCTGTCAGTTTTAATAAATGCCTCCTGCTCTACCAGAGAAGTGTTGTTTTGTTCAGCTTCGCTGCTCCTGTTCAAAAGTGGCTGGCTGCTGTGGTGCTTCATGGTTGTGGAACTGTTCATTTGTGTGAAACAAAGTAATTTTCATACAGTCATGTTTAGCAGGTCATGATTTACTTGTATGAATGTTAGTGTCTTTTCACTGTCACAGACTGGTTTAAATTTCATCAGGTTAGATGCCATCTAACCTGTTAGTGCTGAAGAAGTTGAGGTGACAGGTAGTACAGCTGGGTTAGTGGCTGAAAGGGCGAAGGCAGGAAAGGTATTGACCAGACAGTGTCTGTTCCTTTAGGGCACCTGTGTTTTAAGTGGTGTGATGAGTTAACGTGCATTGAGAACTATTTTGCAGAAAACATGCAGTCTTAATCTGAAAGTGTGTAGGGCTAAGTGTGCCCTACCACTAAGTGCTTGCACTAAGTGCTTAGGGCTGCCAAGCAGCGTTGTGGCTCTTGGATATAATGCTCGTGGGTTGGACAGGCAACCTCTGTCTTCTCTCCATCCCAGACATTGGACATAATCTCTCAAAGGTACAGTCTCAACTTCTTACTGCCTCTGGTCAAAAATTCACAGGTGAAATGTGGTGAAATTTATTGCTAGCGTTACCTTGGCTGCAGGAGTACCTCATGGCTCTGATGTGCTTTTACTGGGGAATCTGATCTCGTGCTTTGCTGAGAAACCCCTGCAGTTTGATTTATCCCTTCAGTCAGCTCTCCGTTCTGTTTTGATTGGTTTTTTTTTTTTTACCGTGATGAATCCCAGTTTAACAAAACGTTACTCCCAGCACAGTTCTCACGTGACTGACTCAGTTGTATGAATGGTTGGTTTTTTTCACGGGTGCGAAAACTCTTTCTGTAAGCGTTTTGAGATTCCCCAGTGCACCCCAAGACAGGCCACATGTGCTAGGGGTGATGCCTGAAGGCTGCTCCTCTGGTGCTCAGGGCTGCCCACCCTTAGCACAGCTCTGGAGCTTGTGGTGTCCTGCATGTACGGGGTTCTGGCTGTTCACTGGGTGCTGTTATCAGCCAGAAGGGCTTCCTGAGTGTCATAGCCAGTGTTTAACCCTCCTTCACTGGTACAATTAGGTGCTGGGAGCATCAGAGGCTGTGCAAGAGTACATCCCTAGTGGTGGTGTTGAAGCTTGGCCTCTTTGCCTACAGCAGACACTAGGTGTGTTTCACAGCTGAAAGGTAGGACCTTTTTTCAGATGCTTGTCACTGAGCAAATATCACCAGTCTCATGGAGAGGCACATACTCTTTGGATGTGAAAAGTGGCTAGGGGGTTGTGTGGTATTAGGGTTTTATACTTGGAAACTTTTAACTGCGTTTGCAATACTAGAACTGCTCTCTGTCTCCAGTGGCTGTGTTTGGCCCTACTGCCTTGAGCTAGAAGTTTGCCCTCTCACCTGTGGCTGCAGATGTAGGAAGAGGAGTTGGGATACCAGCAACAAAGTGGACCAGTAGTGGGGAGAAGCTTGTTTAAGACATTTTGGAAGGAGCCTTTTTGAAAAGACCTCCTTTGTTTTTGAGCATGTCAAAAAGATTCTTCCAGACATGCTGTGGATGGGATGCAGCTTCCCAAGTTTTGACTGGGTTGCAGATTGGGATTTCCTGGTCTGCTTTTTCAGCTATAAAAATTACTTGACCTCTATTGTTGCTCCACTGTATATATTAACAGACATAAGTTACTAATTTGTGGTAAAGCCTTAGATATTGCTGGATGTGATACTGTTTGGTCTCTTCAACATTTAACCAGTGAAAGTTGAAGCTGTTCGAAGCAATGACGATAACATAAGCAAAGGTTTAGCAATTTTCCTTACTAATGTGCACTTAAGAGATTGTGGTGAACATACCGTGGCATAAACTGTTACTTTATTAAATATTTTTGTTAATGATTTTCACTTAAAAGGTAGGAATGCAGTAGCAAAATTTTCTGATGACACACTGTAGGGGCATTATCAACACAGCAGAAATATTGTACAGGAAAAATGGAATATGTTTGAGGTTTTCAGCAGTAGGAATTGGAGGAAATTTAATGAAGTGTACTGTCACACACCTAAGAACATATAGTAGTTCTTGCTACAAACCCATCAGTTGGTCTTCTATTCCAGTGACATTCCAGAGATTCTCAGGCTATTCCTGTAAGGCCTGTAAAATGTGGTTTGGAAATGCATGTCCGTCCTGACTATTTTAAAATCTCTATATGGGTATCTTCAAGTGGGGAAAGCCTCTGTAATTAATTATTAGTGGGATGACTTGTAGCACCAGTGACTAAAGCTGTTGAAAGACAAATGTTGTCCTACAATGCAGAAATCCAGGATGCTTCCATTAAAGACACATTATTTGGCTCATGCAGTCAGTTTTATAATATCTCTCTCTCTCTCTCTCTTTTTTTCTTTTTTTTTAATCCAGGTCAGCCAGTTCAGACAGCTCTATTCCAAAGTGATCAATGATAAGCATGATGATGTTATGGCAAAGTTTGGAGCAATCCTGGCACAAGGCATTCTGGATGCAGGTAACTCCGCAAACATTTAAAGCAGTCAAAATTTCTTAAACTTGTTTGGCTACAATAGCTGTAATAGCAAATTTCATTTGGGAGATGAGGTGCTGGCTTTATGCCTGTTGTGTAATAGTAGCAAGAAATCTCAAATTTCAAGTCATTTTAGTTAATCGAAAGAAATAAACCCTGTTTTGTAGTCTCAGCTTCTGTCAGCGTGCTTCTGTTAGGAGAGACTCAACGCAGTCATTGGGGCAGAATTCGTGTCCAGAAGTCTGGACAAATATGATCTTTTTGCTCTAAGTCTGTTTTGTCACCCTGAATGTTGATTTATAGCACAATAGGTTGCTGCTTTATTTTTCTAAGCACCTGCTCCAGAAATTTGGAAACCCTGTGGTATCCAGTCTTCATATTTTGCTTTTTCTGTTAAAACCTGTAATAACCACTTTAAATATATATATATGTATTAAATATGTTTTTGATAACTAGGTTTTGTCTCTTTCCTGATTATTGAGAGGTGTTGCACAAAGAGGGAAGCACAGTTAACTGCATCAGGGTTACTTCGGAAGACTCAGTTTCACAGACTACTATCTTTTTCCATCGTAGAAAACATCACCTCATGAGTGTTAATGACTAAATGTTGAGCCGGGGTAGGATTCTCTAAATGCATTAGCATTTCACAAGGACCGAATTGCAGGGCCTATTAAGGAAGGTTTCTGTAAACAAAGAGGACAGACAATGTTTTGTTTTGAATTTTTCCTTCTGCTGGAGTTAAGACTTGTGCAGCGCTGTGTGTGTCAACAGCACCCCCTTTCCAAGTTTCCAAGCTCAGTTCTCCCATCTGGTCTCTCATGCTGTGGCCTTTTCTTGCCATGTACCTCCTTATTCCCTGTGGTAGGTAGAAACAAGCTGGTTTTCCCTGTACTCTGAGATCAAGGTTAGTCCTGAAGTCACATAAGCAAAGGAGTCTCCTGTATTTGTCTCTGCGGCATGGCTTAAGCACAGCAACATGCACTATGGTTATACACAGTGTCTGTATGAAATTACTACATCTCCAAGCCATGTGGTGGGGGGAGAAGAACTTAGGGCTGCCTGCACCTATCTGCGTGGAAGCATGATTAAAAAGCTCTCTTCCTGGTGGGCATGTAGCAGCCAGGCTGCTCTGTGCTCTGTGACTAGGGCTACTCAGAGAAGAAAGCAACGGGAACCACCTTCTTTATCTTTCTTGCCTTCCAGGTACCCCTCCTGGATCTCAGACTGAGCAATATTCTTGGCACAAGACTGTTGAATAATTTTGGTCATTCCCATACTCATACTGTGTTGCTGGGAAGCCAGAGCGCAGGTGGCTCAGATTTTTTCTCTCGGCAGTACAGACCTGCTTCGAATTTAAGATTAAATCATAAAAACGCAGCTAAACCATTATTTGCTTCCTGTGTCACTCATGTATTTTATAATGACTTGGGAACCAGAAGCATCCAATTTTAATAAACTACATGTGAATTTGTGCCAACTTTAACCTCTTTATTTCTTGCTGAGTGACTGGGGGAAGGCTGTGAACTACCCTTTCTTGACCTATTGTAACTTTCATTAGAGCCTCTTAATAAATTCTTTTTATCTTTCCCATACAACTACAAGTGCTTACCTGAAACAATGAGCTATAGAATTTAATTATCACTACCAGGAAGAAAAGGTTCTTTGTGTCATCTTGCCACAGTTGGGGCCGTTGAGTTTGGGTTTTTTCGTTGGTGTTTTTTTTTTGTGGGGGAAGGAGAAAAGTATAATTCTCTTCCAATGACTTTGATTAGAAGTGCAAGGTTTCCAGTGCATGACTGCAAAATGATGCACTGGAGGTGGGTTTTTTGCTCTGACAATGAGGCAGTCATTAGACTGGTGGTTTCATGGAAGGAGTAGGGTACCTTGGGAGCACTGAAGTGGTAATGAAGAATTTGGTCTTTGTCTAATTCTTAGGCCCTAGCAGCTACATTTTTACTTCTTTAATAAAATAAGAAAAATGTAGACACTTAAATTTAACTTAGGGATTTTTTTCCCCCAGGAAACCCTCTGAACTTTTATAATGCTACCCTTCATGTACAAACATGCTCTCTTGTTCCAGGCTGGTGACTCCCTTTCTGTTCTTTGCAAAATCAATGTGCTTTATTTTCCTGGAGTAGGTATTTGTAAATGTGAGGTACGAAAGGGATATACTGATGTAATTACGGTGTCGGCATTTTACCTGCTTGAAAACTTATTTTGCCCTCTGGACCTTAAGTATCTTCTCTGGTTCTTAATGCCACATTTCTCAATCAGTGAGAAAAAAGGAGGAGTGGCAGTCACTACACAAATATCTATGTAGTTTATCTGGAAAATCCTTTTCTTGATATTTGGGAAAGGTTTGGCTGGGGTTAGCAGGGCAATGGGTTGGGGACAGAGTGTAGCATTGGGCAGTGCAGAGTGAAGCCACGGACGCTGTTGACAGCCTGATGGTGAATGTACTGGATTCTCCACAGTTTGGAGACATTTGTAAAGAGCGATGAAATAGAAAGCGTTATCCAAATTACAGAGGAAGGAGTTGCCTATCTCCCCATTGCTGTCTCTCCAAATATGCATCTTGCATGCTGTGTTATATTTTGGATATTAAAGACTTTAGTACAAAAAATAAACGGATGCATAAGGTCTGCTCTCCCACATGTTGAATTCGGTGCTACTGTTTCCCACCTTTCTCCTCCCTGTCCCTGTTCATGAGCTGTTCACACAAAATTGGGTCTAACTCTCTGGTAGTTAGGAAAAAAGTAATTATCCTGTGCTAATGTTTTTGTCCATAGATTACAGCTACCTTGTGTTTCATTGCCCAGGTGAATCAGGTCGCTGGCACATGCTGAAATAAACTCTGCTGGGGTTTTGATGCTTGTCGTGAGATTTTGACTTTTCTGTGCTGCTGCTAACAGTTAGAGGTCGTCTTCGTTCACTACATAGATGAAGCAGATTACAAGTCTTTGCTAACAGAGAAAGAAACAGTATGATATTGTTTGAAAATGGGATGCTGCCTAGGCCAAGGTTGGAATCTAATTTCCAAGGTCCACAAAGCATCTTTATCTAATGACTATTGTGCTGGTATGTTGTCCTGGGCTACACTGTCAGAGTATTACCAAGTGCCACCATGACTATGTAGAGAGTGAGTTCCTCAAAGTATATAAATCATCGGCACCTGCTTGCTGCACTGCCCCTCTTGTTAACTGACATTAAACTTGAGCCAGCAAATCCTCATAGCCTTTAGAACAGCCACTTTAATTCCAGCAAACCTTGCCACAGTGACAGTGTGAATTCTGGGAGATGGACCTTACAGTACTACCCAAGGAGCCCTGAAAATTTTTCTTGTGTGTTTTTTGAATTACTTTTTTTCCAGGCATCATGTCACAGCTTTCATCCATCCAGCCAAAGATCTGGAATGTGTTCCCTTCCAGGCTGTCAGGGCTGCTACTTAATCATGAAGATAAATCGCAGTTGTGCAATATCATGTCTCCCCACCTTTCCTGCTCCCTGCAAAATCCTGGGAGTGACGGTGGGCTGTGTGTGGGTGTAAAACAGCAGAAAGAAGTAGCATGACAGCATCTTTTGAATATGAAATCTGTTACTCATCCAGGAAATTCCAGAGACTGGATAATATAATTCTAAAGGTTGAAATAAATTCTGAAAATTAAAGTCCAAAAGTTTGATATCTAGTTAAGCTGCTTATGCAGCAGTCACTGGCTGCTTGATCCAGAATATCTGCAGGTTACTGATTTGGCCCTTATACAGTGATGCAGTGAAGAAAAGTTCAAAATAAAGATGTGGGAGAAGACCAGAAATTTGAATGTGTGGTGTTTGACATGTTTAAGGATAGCACAAGACCTCAGGCAGTCCCTCCTTAATGCTGTGGCAAATTCGAGTACAAGGGTGAGAGATTGGTATTGGAGAAAATAATGAGAAGCAGAACAGACCTAGTAGTAGTAAAAGACAAGACCACATCATTGCCATTTTTCAAAGAGGCAGCTGGAAGGAGTCCTCTAGTCAAACAGCAGGAGATCTGTTGCTACCACAAAAGGAAAAGCAAGGAGACAATATGTATGCAGAGTATCCTACAGGAGGGCATAAAAATCCCCCATTTTACACTGCTTCTCCTGGGACTAACTGACAGATACCTAAGATGAGATTACTGCTTCATTCAGGGCTTTCATTAGTTTTGGCAGCAGAAATTAATTTTGCTTGTCTTTAAAACTCAGACAGCTCCATTGCTCCCTGGCCCTATCGAGGTGGCTGTTTGTGTGAGGCAGGGGAATGCTACTCCAGTTTGGGATTTTCAGCTACAAAGTGCCCCAAGTTTGCAACAAGTGGGTGTTTGTATTTTAACAAAGTTAACCTCCCTGCACCTGGTCTTGTCAGCAGTAATGGTCTTGCCTGGTGCCCTCTTCAACTCAATGCACTGAGTTCATCAGAAGACTGAAGATCAGATTAACACTTCCTCACTCTGTCTGCAAGCCCAATCCTTCAGTTTCATTTCTAGCTGGATGGTTCTGCACTACATCAACATATGGAGTTGTATGTATATGTTGTACTTTGCAAGTACCAAGCTAAGACTTGGTTGTCTGGCAGAGATGTAATTTTGCTGCAAAGACTACAGGAGCTTGTCTCTTCGCTGCTGAGATTGATAACCTCTAGAAACAACTTCTGAAGTTGCTGCTGTTTACATTTTTTTCTACTGAGATGGTGTAGGATGAAAACCTAGGCATATTTCTTCTGAATAACTGACAGTTCAGGGAGGCAGCCACAGAAATAAAAGTTTCTGTATGCACTGTCTTTGTATACACTCTTTTTCTTGTGAGTCTTGACTTGTGGATCATCTGTATGCTATGTTTTAAAATGGCTTATTGCAAAGGTTTGCCTTTTTCTCCCCTTCTCCCTGCCTTTTGCATTGTACTTTTGTTTAGCCTGTATCCTGGCAAAATGAGTGTGGAAGGGCTGTATTCGTTGATTGTGTTTGGGTAATATCTAGCAGATAGTTTGGTTGTTACGCTGCCCGTCTGTTTTACTGTGTAAGCTGAGATCACAGTAAAAGAGGGAGGTGTGTTCCAGAGGAGAAAGCTGACAGCATTGTGGCCTGGATTGTGCTGTGTAGTCCTCTTCACAGCAGCAGTTTTAGAGATGCATTGCTCAGATGTCTTTGTGGAGTACCCAGGAATGCATTCATTAACTTATTTCATTTATGATTCCTTACAGGGGGCCATAATGTAACTATTTCACTGCAGTCGAGGACAGGACATACTCACATGCCTTCCGTGGTGGGGGTTCTGGTATTCACCCAGTTCTGGTTCTGGTTCCCCCTGTCACACTTCTTGTCACTGGCTTTTACCCCAACCTGTGTCATTGGCCTTAACAAGGATCTTAAGGTATGTAATGAGCAGAGAGGAGAAGAGGTGCTGATAGCTGCTTGGAAGACTCAGTAGTCTGGGAGGGGTGTGCATTGATTTGTTGGTTTTCTTTGCATGTCTCCAGCCTGTTTGTGCCAGAAAAGACACTAACTGGAAGAATTCTGAAAAGCAGGCTTAAATTGCAGAGCTGGTGGTGGGAATGGGGACAAGAAAAATGTAGAGAGCAGACTTTGACCCCTTTACTTCAAAGCAGCTTACAAAGAAAGGAACTCTAGTCAGTATATGTGGACAGAAACCACCCCATTATCACTCCAGAAGGTCAGGGTTATTTTAAAAAAAAAAAAAAAAGTGTGTTTCCCCCCTGCCCTCCCAAATAAATTATGTGGTGTTCTCTGCTAGGAAAGCTAGCAGTGGGAAAACAGGATCTGTTTGGATTCCTTGGGGGATAAACATTAAACCAAGCAGTCATGGGTACTGCACTTTTCTTACGCATCTATTCTTCCAGCTGATCAGCTGTGGTATGGCCCCTGCGAGCTGTGTACCATCCTGGGTCTCCTGTGTTGAAGAACTGAGCTTGTAACTTCCACAAAAAAAGCTTCTGAATGTGGCAGTGCAGGGGTGTGCAGCCCCCTCCGGTCATTGCTGCAGGGTTATTCTGTGATGCACAGAGCATGCATAGGTCTGGGTTGCTCTCGGTCCCTCTGTGGGATTGAGCCAGCTTGCTGGATTGCAGCCCCTGGACCAAAACCTTAGGGCTCTATGTTGCTCTTCATCACCTGTCTTGGGCTGAGCATCGAGTCAATCTACACACAGCTCAAAATTCTCACTGTGTTTGAAGAGAGAGGTTTGCACGAAAATGCCTTTTTTTTTTTTTTTTTTTTCCTTCTCCTTTTTTCTCTCCTCTCTGTCCTGAATACTTCACAGAGGTTGCATTGCTGCTTGTCTCTGTGCCTCCCTGGTGGTAATAGGCTCAGTGCCTTTTTGGCTGCTTGGCTGTACTGCCATTTTGACTCCCTCTCCCCATCCCTTAGAGTTTCCAGGGAGTCCAAACAGTGGTAGGTCAGGTTATGTTGTATAACTTGGCTTGCATACTAAAGCCAGCTACAGGCTGGATGTATGTTATGGGCTGCACCACACCCACCTTGCTTCCTCAGAGTCCCTGTTCTATTGTTGCTGCGTGATCTGTCATAAAGGAAGAGAGTTGAGATACTGCAGAAATTGATTCAGTTTAAGAATTTGGATTGGCTGTCAAAACATGCTTTCTGCCCTTGCTGAAGTAGCTGAGAGTAAGAGAATATGTGACATTGGTAACCCACCCCCAAAATGTACTGTCCTTCTGCAAGAGGTGAATGTCAGTCAGTGCTTGGTTTGCCCTAGCGTGCGTTGACAGAGCAGATCTTCACTTAGATCTTAAACCAATTTTGTGTTAATACAAGCAGGCACAGCAACAACATCAAAACCACAAAAGCTTCGAAACAATGAAAACAAAGCATGGTGTGAATAGCGTGGAGTGTATGGAGAAGGCTAGGAGGGCTTGCCAGAGTCGAATTATAGAATAATTAAATAACATTGTTCTAGTTGAACTGTTGCCACTGATAACAGTTTCTCAGCTTCCGGAGGGGAAGAAGGGGAAGCTTGTATTCTTTAGAGGATCTGTGTATGTCTCTGCTGGAAGGAAAATGAAGCTAAAGTAATTATTGGGCTGTGGATTTTTTTCCCCCTGCTTTTCTCATCTCTAATAATTTTTTTAACTGTTTATCTTAGATGCCAAAAGTCCAGTACAAGTCCAACTGTAAGCCGTCCACATTTGCCTACCCCCCACCTCTTGAGGTACCAAAGGAAAAGGAGAAAGAAAAGGTATTTGGGCTAGCTTTCTGTGTTGTAAAGACTAACCCTGTTTCTCCCACCTAGTATAAACATTGACTTTGGTGGCAATAACAGGGAATCTAAAGAGCGAAAGAAAAATTGGCAGGCGCGATTGTCTCTGAAAGAGAATTCTAGCTATTTTTTCCTATTTTTGTACCTGGGACTGTTGCTGATCATGGCATACAAGTGTGGTGCTACTGAGTTGCTGGAACCTCCCTCATCTCCAGTGGTCAAGCAGAAGCATTGATTAAAAAAACTGCTTTCCATGCCCTACTGATTTCTGTGTGTGTATCATGCAGCATCTAGCACAGCAGGGTCCTTGTCCGTGACTTGGGCTCCAAAGTGCTACTGCAGTACAAACGTTGAGAATGTTAAGTGGGATGCTTCTCAAATAGTCCCATATGGAAGGACAGAAGCGTACCTCGTCTCAGGGTAGTGGGCTCATGTGCTAGAATAACAGCTGTCAGGCCCATGGACTGCAAAAAGGTAAGTGTGGAACTGAGAATATCTAGGTATTGAAAAGGAAGAGATGAGACCTGTGGGATGACAAGTGGGACAATAGTGGAAGTAATTTGTCTCCTGGTGCAGGATGGTAAAAGCTGTTGAGCAGACCACAGCAGCAGGCAGAGCAGTCCTTAGGGAGCAATTGCAGCAGTGGAGACCTCAGGCATGTCATGCTGATGAATGACATTGTGTGAAAACTGTAAAACATTTTACCAGAATTGAATGCTGGGCAGGACAGATTTCTGAGCCACCAAGTAACCCAGAAATGAACTCTAATGAAAGGCAAAGCTCAGTGCTCATAGCTGCTTTCTCACCTTTGGAATAGGGTGGGAATTGGACAAATCCTTTCTCTTTTAAACTTCCCTGGCCAAAATTAAAATGTGCCAAGAGCCCACATTTAGCCTAGAAAGCCTCACCAGCAACGTGACAAATGCAGTTGCTCCCTGTCCCTCTCAGAAAGTTACTGCCTTACAGAGACATCTGTGGATAGAGATGTGCTCACCGGAAGGGAGATGTGCTGAATTCTTGTATTCGAGTGTTGCTTCTGGGTACTTTCTGGCTCAGGAGTGCCAAAGCCTCCTGAGTGCTCCTCCACAGGGCATTTTTCATACCTACTTCTTTAGATCAATGAGAAACACAGCTGTCTGATTAGGACAGTGGAACAGCTTTAGGTCATTCTAAAGAGTATCTGTATACACGTTTCTTTACCTTGGAGACTCTGGCAACAGGTTTTCCTGTAACAAGAATTCCGTTTGTTGCTCTGTTAAAAATAAATAAAGAAACCTCTCGTATAGAGACCTAGATAGTAATGATTAATCTCTAAATTAGGAAGTTTGCTCTCCTCCTGCATATGTGGCTGGACCCAGCCT